>NC_064925.1:552022610-554480110 GCF_023897955.1 Schistocerca gregaria
TTACATCTATAAGCAGTTTACCTTTCAGTATTTGTATAACCTCCTACAACTTCAGTACTGTATCACAAGGGCGAACCATTGTCCAACAAATGTTAAATTCATTTTCTCTAGTTCTTGTCCTGCGACGCACCGTCTCCAAAAGTTTCTCAACGTGATAGTCATGCACCATTTGCAATGATCTTGACGTTGAGGGGATACTGTACTAAATTCTGTCTCATCTACTATCATATGCCTAGTTCAAATGAAATAACTGAATCTTACGCCTTGCATTAAAAAATGAGATCGCAATTTCCATAAAAAGCTTAAGTCTGTTTATCACCTCTTCGCTACTTACCTGTATTTTAATTCATGCTGTTCGTATTTTAACATTTCTCTGAACAGATAAAGAATGTCCTAATTAAATTGGCAATCTAATATTAGCATTCTCCCTATTGTATACGACACGTGGCGGGTCGTTATTTTAGACTGCTTAGCTGGTCATACTCAGCTGAGCGCGAGGTGTCCAATTGGAACGGCACCACCTCTGTCTGCAGTCACGTCACCACGCGGGTAAAAGAAAGAATGCTGGCGGCAGCTCGGTTCTACAATAATAGAGGTGATGTTTTTTTTGTTTGTTTTTTTTTTTAGATTTGACGTCTATGCTGTGCAGCTAGCACAACGTTACATCTGTAATACGTCTGATAGTTAAAAAAATTGTAGTATGTACAGGGCATTTACTGACGACAGATCATAAGAAAACGAAACTACAACAAACCCAATTCTTTTAGTAAACGCAAGATTCATCTGACAGGAACAGAGCGTCCGTATTAATTGATGTACTGATGAAAGGCACAGGTTGAGTGTTATTTGGATAATTGACTAATATCAAGAGTCAGACGAGAGCATCCTCATATACTGGCTATACTGGCTGTCCTGGTGACAATACTCGTTAGAGGTTTAAATCACCGGTCGTCACCTACGTCGACACCAAGTGGAGAGAGTGTAATGAACATTGAAGATCCAACTCCTGCCAGTCTGTATTGACGATGATGTCTGGCTGTGCTTCGAACATCTGCATCTGAACTCCGCAAGCCATCTTGCGGTGTGTGGTTGCGGTACTACTGGTCCAGCTTAGCAGTTCCTCCTTTCCCCAATCGTGGGAAGTGCTTAGCTCCAGTGTATAGGTTCTTCTCGTTGTGATCCTTTCACGAGAGCTGTGTAGGAGTATGTTGCCCGACTCTTCCGGGAACGCACTCCGTTGGCGATCCCGTGACGAAATAAGTCACTCATCATCGGATCTTGTCTATCTTTTCTATTAATGGAGCCTGGTATGTGTACGAGACAGACAGACAGTACTGAAGAATCCGTCGACACGCGTTTTGGAAGACTTCTTTCATGGATGAATTACTTTTCCTTAAGATAGGTCAATGAATCTCTGCCTCGCATCTACTTTTCCTTTTTGTTTAACATGGTCATTCCACTTTTGATCGCTAGTGGTTTTCTCTGTCTAATTATGTGGAATACGATCCAGTTACTTCGTTCAGGGTCACATGCCAGAGCTGTACTAACCGTCGATCCTCAAATACGCTTCAGGCTTTTTGCGTTACAACCTTCCCATAAACACTCTTACGGAGTCCCCAGAGTTACTCACTATTTCATTTATACAGGGTGGTCCATTGATCGTGACCAAGCCAAATATCTCACGAAATAAGCGTCCAACGAAAAAACTGCAAAGAACGAAACTTGTCTAGCTTGAAGAGGGAAACCAGATGGCGCTATGGTTGGCCCGCTAGGTGGCACTGCCATAGGTCAAACGGATATCAATAGCGTTTTCTTTGCATATTAACCCCCATTTTTTATTATATATTCGTGTGGTACGTAAAGAAATATGAACTTTTTTCGCTTTGTGATGGATGGCGCTGTAATAGTCACAAACATATGGCTCACAATTTTAGACGACCAGTTGGTAGCAGGTACCTTTTTTAAATTGAAATATAGAACGTAGGTACTTTCGAACATTTTATTTCGGTTGTTCCAATGTGATACATGTACCTTAGTGAACTTATCATTTCTGAGAACGCATGGTGTTACAGCGTGTTTACCTGTAAATACCACATTAATACAATAAATGTTCAAAATGGTGTCCGTCAACCTCAATGCATTTGGCAACACGTGTAACGACATTGCTCTCAACAGCGAATAGTTCGCCTTCCGAAATGTTCGCACATGCATTGACAATGCGCTGACGCATGTTGTCAGACGTTGTCGGTGGATCACGATGGCAAATATCCTTCAAATTTTTTCACAGAAAGAAATCCGGGGACGTCAAGTCCAGTGAACGTGCGGGCCATGGTATGGTGCTTCGACGACCAAGCCACCTGTCATGAAATATGCTATTCAATACCGCTTCAACCGCACGCGAGCTATGTGCCGGACTTCCATCATGTTGGAAACACAACGCTATTCTGTCATGCAATGATATATCTTGTTGTAACATGGGTAGAACATTACGTAGGAAATCAGCATACATTGCACCATTTAGATTGCCATCGATAAAATGGGGGCCAATTATCCTTCCTCTCATATTGCCGCACCATACATTAACCCGCCAAGGTCGCTGATGTTCCACTTTTCGCAGCCATCGTGGATTTTCCGTTCCCCAATAGTGCATATTATGCCGGTTTACGTTACCGCTGTTGGTGAATGACGCTTCGTCGCTAAACAGAACGTGTGCAAAAAATCTGTCATCGTTCCGTAATTTCTCTGGTGCCCAGTGGCAGAACTGTACACGACGTTCAAAGACGTCGCCATGCAATTCCTGGTGCATAGAAATATGGTACGGGTGCAGTCGATGTTGATTTAGAATTCTCAATACCGACATTTTGAGATTCCCGATTCTCGCGCAGTTTGTCTGATACTGATGTGAGGATTAGCCGCGACAGCAGCTAAAACATCATCATTTGTGGCAGGTCGTGGTTGACGTTTCACATGTGGCTGAACACTTCATGTTTCCTTAAATAACGTAACTATCCGGCGAACGGTCCGGACACTTGGATGATGTCGTCCAGAATACCGAGCAGCATACATAGCACACGCCCGTTGGGCATTTTGATCACAATAGCCATACATCAACACGATATCGACCTTCTCCGCAATTGGTAAATGGTCCATGTTAACATGGGAGATGTATCACTAAGCAAATACCGTCCGCACTGGCTTAATGTTACCTGATACCACGTACTTACACGTTTGTGACTATTAGAGAGCCATCTGTCACAAAGCCAAAAAAGTGTTCCAACTAAAACATTCATATTTCTTTACGTACTAAACGAATATGTAATAAAAAACGGGGGTTCCTATTTTTAAAAAAACGAAGGTGATATCCGTTTGACCTATGGCAGCGCCATCTAGCGGGCCAACCATAGCACCATCTGGTTTCCCCCTTCAAGCTAGACAAGTTGCGTTCGTTGTAGTTTCTTCGTTTGATGTTTATTTCGCAAGATATTTGGCCCGGTCGCTATCAATGGACCACCCTGTATATACTCTTAACGGTAAACGTCCTATCACATTTGCTGGGATACTCCAAAAATTACCTTTACTTTTGTCGATTTTGTTGCGTTAACAGCGTTCCATCTGAAATGAAGACCTGAATCCAGTCACAACTCTGGTCCGATACTCAGAAGTTCATGTTTTGTTCACTTAGCAACAAGGTACGCCTGTATCAGATGACGTCCTGGAGTCAAAGAATGCTGCATGAACTTGTGTTGCCATCAGGGAAACGAGTAGATGAGGTTGCCCCCGGGTGACGAGCGCACCTAGCTAATAAATAGACCAACACGGGGACTCTTGAATGCTTTATCTGCACGCTGCTTACGGTTCTTTTACGTTGCTGAGGAAAAAATGAAGGTGAAGGACAGTGCAAATACAGAAACTTCTCTGGAGAAGCGATGTGACATTAACATCTGCTTCTATGAATGATTACAAAAGGTGAAGATTAAGCAAAGCATACATATGGCATTATCGTCAGGCACGAAGTTCGTGGTATCGTGCTGAAATACTCTGTGGGAAGACACACTTATGCAATGGTTAATATCTCATAAAAACCCATGATGACTTTTAAATTGGTGAATTTTCTGATGCGAGGGGACTGATGACCACAGCAGTTAAGTCCCATAGTGCTCAGAGCCATGCGGTGATTGAAGTTATATTTTGGATTTGCATACAGAAGAGCACAAGGACGTTGAGGCAATTTTTTACGCCTATCCTGTGGTGGTGAGGGACGGTGGGAAGGGGGGGGGGGGGGAGGAAACATCCGTGTTGGGAAAGGATAGTTATCGACTGACAATAGCCGTCGTACGCCTCCTGTCTAATTCGTAAGCAATGGTCTAGCGTGGGAGCACGTTGGTCACTAAAGTACTTTCGTCATAGAGGAGACAGTGTTTCGACCAGAATTACTTGCCACTCCGTTACCTCCCTTCCCACACTTGCTCAGTGTGGTGAGGTTGCTGAGCACCCACACTCCTCTTGTGGAGTGGGGAGGAGAGGGGGAGGGGGAGGGGGGAGGGAGGGAAGAGGGAGTGAGGGAGGGTGCACGGTCATTGTCGTGATGGAGGCGCACATTTCACTGAAGTCGTAGAAGCGGCAACAGAATGGGCTCCCTTGTATCCTACACTGTTAGTCATTTTTTAAACATACATCCGAGACATATCGTGATCGAAAGCTGAAGCCCTCCATGTCATGATGTCTGAAGCTGGTCCTCCGATGCACTTACATGAATGCATTTGTGGCTGTCCAAAGGAACAGTCAGTCGCCTTGCTTTCATACACTACTGGCCATTAGAAAGGCTGCACCAGGAAAAAAATGCAGATGATAAACGGGTATTCATAGGAAAAATATAGTATACTAGAACTGACATGTGATTACATTTTCACACAATTTGGGTGCATAGATCCTGAGAAATCAGTACCCAGAACAACCACCTCTGGCCGTAATAACGGCCTTGATGTGCCGGGGCATTGAGTCAAACAGAGCTTGGATGGCGTCTACAGGTACAGCTACCCATGCAGCTTCAACATGATACCACAGTTCATCCAGAGTAGTGACTGGCGTATTGTGACGAGCCAGACGTTTTCAAATAGTGATATATCTAGAGAATGTGTTCGCCAGGGCAGCAGTTGAACATTTTCTGTATCCAGAAAGGTCCGTACAGGACCTGCAACATGCGGTCGTGCATTACTCTGCTGAAATGTAGGGTTTCACGGGGATCGAATGAAGGATAGAGCCACGGGTCGAAACACATCTGAAATGTAACGTCCACTGTTCAAAGTGCCGTCAATGCGAACAACAGGTGACCGAGACGTGTAACCAATAGCACTCCATACCATCACGCCGGGTGATACGCCAGTATGGCGATGGCCAATATACACATTTCCAATGTGCGTTCATCGCGATGTCGCCAAACACGGATGCGGCCATCATGATGCTGTAAACAGAACCTGGATTCATCCAAAAAAATGACGTTTTGCCATTCGTGCACCCACGTTCGTCGTTGAGTACACCATCGCAGGCGCTCCTGTCTGTGATGCAGTGTCGAGAGTAACCGCAGCCATGGTCTCCGAGCTGATAGTCCATGTGGCTGCAAACGTTGTTGAACTGTTCGTGCAGATGGTTGTTGTCTTGCAAACGTCCCCATCTGTTGACTCAGGGATCGAGACGAGGCCGCACGATCCGTTACATCCAAGCGGATAACATGCCTGTCATCTCGACTGCTAGTGATACGAGGCCGTTGGGATCCAGCACGGCGTTCCGTATTACCCTCCTGACCCCAACGATTCCATATTCTGCTAACCGCCATTGGATCTCGACCAACGCGAGCAGCAATGTCGTGATAGGATAAACCGCTATCGCGATAGGCTACAATCCGACCTTTATCAAAGTCGGAAACGTGATGGTACGCATTTCTCCTCCTTACACGAGGCATCACAACAACGTTTCACCAGGCAACGCCGGTCAACTGTTGGCGTATGAGAAATCGGTTGTAAACTTTGCTCATGTCAGCACGTTGTAGGCGTCGCCACCGGCGCCAACCTTGTGTGAATGCCCTGAAAAGCTAATCATTTGCATATCACAGCATCTTCCTGTCGGTTAAATTTCGCGTCTGTAGCATGTCATCTTGGTGGTGCAGCAATTTTAATAGCCAGTAGTGTATAATGGAGTCGCTCAATGGACTATGAGTCCACCACACTCAGTGCGCGTGCACGATCACGATCGACCTCCTGCAGGATCTGAAATTAGCGAGGATGGAGGACAAGGACAGGAACGGTGGTTAGGTGGCGAGAAGTGGGGATGTGGGTTGGCTGAGGGGGCGAACCGAGATACGGTAAACACTGTGTCCAGGTGGCGCAGCTGTTAACTCAGCTGCCTGGTAAGCAGGCGATTCCGGGTTCGAATACCGGTTAGCAACACATTTACGCTCGGTGCCGCTTATTCCGCATAAAGTCGCGATGCAGTTGACATAATTAGTTCGTTTCCTTCACTCTCTCTCTTTCACACACACACACACACACACACACACACCCCTTCAATTTATCTCTAATGCTCCCGACAAAATCAATATCCAAGTACACCATCATTAGCACTAATGTAATTTTCCATTCTGATCACTTTTTTAAATTATACACCTTTACGCGTTTTCTCTTAACGTATCATAACTAAATTCAGAGAATGTCGTACATTGTATCTCATAATATATATATATATATATATATATATATATATATATATATATATATATACACTCCTGGAAATTGAAATAAGAACACCGTGAATTCATTGCCCAACGAAGGGGAAACTTTATTGACACATTCCTGGGGTCAGATACATCACATGATCACACTGACAGAACCACAGGCACATAGACACAGGCAACAGAGCATGCACAATGTCGGCACTAGTACAGTGTATATCCACCTTTCGCAGCAATGCAGGCTGCTATTCTCCCATGGAGACGATCGTAGAGATGCTGGATGTAGTCATGTGGAACGGCTTGCCATGCCATATCCACCTGGCGCCTCAGTTGGACCAGCGTTCGTGCTGGACATGCAGACCGCGTGACACGACGCTTCATCCAGTCCCAAACATGCTCAATGGGGGACAGATCCGGAGATCTTGCTGGCCAGGGTAGTTGACTTACACCTTCTAGAGCACGTTGGATGGCATGGGATACATGCGGAAGTGCATTGTCCTGTTGGAACAGCAAGTTCCCTTGCCGGTCTAGGAATGGTAGAACGATGGGTTCGATGACGGTTTGGATGTACCGTGCACTATTCAGTGTCCACTCGACGATCACCAGAGGTGTACGGCCAGTGTAGGAGATCGCTCCCCACACCATGATGCCGGGTGTGGGCCCTGTGTGCCTCGGTCGTATGCAGTCCTGATTGTGGCGCTCACCTGCACGGCGCCAAACCCGCATACGACCATCACTGGCACCAAGGAAGAAGCGACTCTCATCGCTGAAGACGACACGTCTCCATTCGTCTCTCCATTCACGCATGTCGCGACACCACTGGAGGCGGGCTGCACGATGTTGGGGCGTGAGCGGAAGACGGCCTAACGGCGTGCAGGACCGTAGCCCAGCTTCAAGCAGACGGTTGCGAATGGTCCTCGCCGATACCCCAGGAGCAACAGTGTCCCTAATTTGCTGGGAAGTGACGGTGCGGTCCCCTACGGCAGTGCGTAGGATCCTACGGTCTTGGCGTGCATCCGTGCGTCGCTGCGGTCCGGTCCCAGGTCGACGGGCACGTGCACCTTCTGCCGACCACTGGCGACAACATCGATGTACTGTGGAGACCTCACGCCCCACGTGTTGAGCAATTCGGCGGTACGTCCACCGGCCTCCCGCATGCCCACTATACGCCCTCGCTCAAAGTCCGTCAACTGCACATACGGTTGACGTCCATGCTGTCGCGGCATGCTACCAGTGTTAAAGACTGCGATGGAGCTCCGTATGCCACGGCAAACTGGCTGACACTGACGGCGGCGGTGCACAAGTGCTGCGCAGCTAGCGCCATTCGACGGCCAACACCGCGGTTCCTGGTGTGTCCGCTGTGCCGTGCGTGTGATCATTGCTTGTACAGCCCTCTCGTAGTGTCCGGAGCAAGTATGGTGGGTCTGACACATCGGTGTCAATGTGTTCTTTTTTCCATTTCCAGGAGTGTGTATATATATATATATATATATATATATATATATATATATATATATATACTCCTGGAAATATATATATATATATATATATATATATATATATATACACTCCTGGAAATGGAAAAAAGAACACATTGACACCGGTGTGTCAGACCCACCATACTTGCTCCAGACACTGCGAGAGGGCTGTACAAGCAATGATCACACGCACGGCACAGCGGACACACCAGGAACCGCGGTGTTGGCTGTCGAATGGCGCTAGCTGCGCAGCATTTGTGCACCGCCGCCGTCAGTGTCAGCCAGTTTACCGTGGCATACGGAGCTCCATCGCAGTCTTCAACACTGGTAGCATGCCGCGACAGCGTGGACGTGAACCGTATGTGCAGTTGACGGACTTTGAGCGAGGGCGTATAGTGGGCATGCGGGAGGCCGGGTGGACGTACCGCCGAATTGCTCAACATGTGGGGCGTGAGGTCTCCACAGTACATCGATGTTGTCGCCAGTGGTCGGCGGAAGGTGCACGTGCCCGTCGACCTTGGACCGGACCGCAGCGACGCACGGATGCCCGCCAAGACCGTAGGATCCTACGCAGTGCCGTAGGGGACCGCACCGCCACTTCCCAGCAAATTAGGGACACTGTTACTCCTGGGGTATCGGCGAGGACCATTCGCAACCGTCTCCATGAAGCTGGGCTACGGTCCCGCACACCGTTAGGCCGTCTTCCGCTCACGCCCCAATATCGTGCAGCCCGCCTCCAGTGGTGTCGCGACAGGCGTGAATGGAGGGACGAATGGAGACGTGTCGTCTTCAGCGATGAGAGTCGCTTCTGCCTTGGTGCCAATGATGGTCGTATGCGTGTTTGGCGCCGTGCAGGTGAGCGCCACAATCAGGACTGCATACGACCGAGGCACACAGGGCCAACACCCGGCATTATGGTGTGGGGAGCGATCTCCTACACTGGCCGTACACCTCTGGTGATCGTCGAGGGGACACTGAATAGTGCACGGTACATCCAAACCGTCATCGAACCCATCGTTCTACCATTCCTAGACCGGCAAGGGAACCTGCTGTTCCAACAGGACAATGTACGTCCGCATGTATCCCGTGCCACCCAACGTGCTCTAGAAGGTGTAAGTCAACTACCCTGGCCAGCAAGATCACCGGATCTGTCCCCCATTGAGCATGTTTGGGACTGGATGAAGCGTCGTCTCACGCGGTGTGCACGTCCAGCACGAACGCTGGTCCAACTGAGGCGCCAGGTGGAAATGGCATGGCAAGCCGTTCCACAGGACTACATCCAGCATCTCTACGATCGTCTCCATGGGAGAATAGCAACCTGCATTGCTGCGAAAGGTGGATATACACTGTACTAGTGCCGACATTGTGCATGCTCTGTTGCCTGTGGTTCTGTCAGTGTGATCATGTGATGTATCTGACCCCAGGAATGTGTCAATAAAGTTTCCCCTTCCTGGGACAAGGAATTCACGGTGTTCTTATTTCAATTTCCAGGAGTATATATATATATATATATTCCACGGTTCAGTTATGCATATGAATATTTTACCGGATATTGTGTTTGGATGAATTGAAAATGTCCATAGAGAACATCCGCCATCATTTGTAAACAGTCTTTTTACTGTCTATGGATGTGTCATTTTTTTCAATAGCCGGTGGCTCACACGAACCATTCTCAGATCTGTATGTACCACCTCGTCAGCGCACGTGACGATGGCGACATGTCTGATTGCCGAAATAATGCACCCGTTTGACATTATGAACCGGCAGTACACCCATGCATGTTCGAGCAATTAAATATAGTGTGCGATATAAACGTTGCTGTCATACGGTACCATCAAGTGTGAAAAGTACCAAAGCATATCCGATCGTGTCGGTTGCGAGGTGCTGGGGCTAGCAGTGTATTTAACACTAAATTCTTCTAGAATCTTCATATGTAAATGATGCTCTAACCCCCCCCCCCCTTTTCTAACTCCGACTTTTGCTGTTGCACATGGATTAAGAAGAAACACAAACTGACTGTAATCGACCCTGCAAGTGGAGTAGAAGAGAGTTTGGCACCTGCAATAATTTAATTTGATAGAAATTAATTAAATAAAGGAAACTTTCATTAACTCAGTGTGAAATGAAAGGGTTGCTCTACAGATTAACAGAATGAAAGTTCTGTCCAAAATAACAAATAATAAACAAAACACATGAAACATTTACAATACATCAAATTGGATACTCAAATAATTGCTGTGAAGGTGAAGTTGTCCATAAACTAGATTGTGACATTTATGACAAAGTGGTATGTGGAGCCAATTCCTTGCATCTCAAATCTTAAGAGAAACACCCAGCCAACCCAACATTAATTGCTGCTACAGTAGTGAGAACTCAGACAATTAACACCCAAGACAGAACAAAGAAAAGACGAACAGGCGCGCTCTGTTGAGCTCTGATTATCAACCAGAAAAACTCCCCAATATGTCGGTGCTGCGGACATACATTACCAAGCTGTCTTCGTAACTGCAAGAACACGAGCTGGCGTACCAGAGGCGATGGCTGGTTGCTTAGACGTCCCGTCATGATGATGATAATGTCGTGTGTATAGCCCAAAACGAATTATTCTGGCCTGGTTGTTCCAGACTAAAGACTGCCTAGCAATACAAATGCGCCTCTGAGGGAGACGAAGGAGGCCCACCACACATTCACTGACGGTACAGTGATTGATTTTAACAAGCGAAGTCACACAGTAACTCCAATACAGTCAACTTTAGCCAAAACTGCTCAAGACACACAACATAGGCCGCTTGTACGCAGAACGCTCAATTGCCAACTGTACTCGGAAAGTTACGTTGAAGTCGAAACTTCAGCAACTTCATCAAACGGTTACAATTAAATAAAAGTATATTAGATAGCCAACGGAAGGCAGGCTGTCCAGAGCAGCGAGAGCTCAGTCTTGTAACCTACTATGCCCGAAAGGCGAGAGCCGACTCCTCTCAAGACCTCCCGTACAAGCCGAACACAGAACATTCCCGCCCCCACGACAGTGGCCGTGGTTAAACGTGCAAATCGAAAACCGTCGGCAAATTCCACTCTATTGCCAAAGCACTACTATTCCACCAGTGGAGATACTTGGCGCCAATTTCTGCGCCGATTTTGCTACGTCACGGAGCTATTCCCTGAGCAAGCCAATCACAGTTATGATTTTGCAGAAAAGGCGGGAATTTGCCAACCAAGACTGCCTGGGAACACAAGTCATTCCCACGCCTCGCTGGTATCCCGCCAGAAAGTGTTTTCACTAAGTTTCTGCGAAGTAACGAAATCTGTAGCCCAGCCGCTCCGTCATGCCTCTGTGGGCGTGTCGCCGCCGCTCTTATGACAATGTTGGCGTCTGGAAAGCATCAACTTGACTCCCTCACCCCCGTCGGCTTTCAAGATCAGCAGAGCCTGCCTGTCACCGGATCACCCGGGTGAGAGAGACGCTGCATGGGAAGTCCGCGTGTGAAGGAATAGCGACTTTTCACCGCATGCGACTAGAGAGGAAAATCGAATTACTCAGATTAAGATAGAAATACGAGAGGGGGCTCATGCCACCTCTCACAGTTGCAAGAGTAGCCCGCCCAGTTATCAGCTAAGTTTACAAGTTACACCACAGCATAAAATGAACAACTTGGATTCAACCCGTTCAGTATTTTATCATGAGACACAACATGTAAATTTTTCTGATAATTGCGCGGACCATTCTTGCAATCAGTACAGTGGAGGTATTCTTGTGTAATGGTACGATAAAATACCAACATTCTATAGCGTATGTTGATTTGTTGTTTAACTTTTATCTGAATATCTAATGGTGGAGAATGACAACCGAAACAGGTCATTTAAAAAATTAAAGCAATTTAGGCGAATAATTAAAATTATTAGAGTATCATTCTTTTAATTTAATTTTGATGCCCTATTAAGCCGAAAAGTGTTATGATGTAAATTCCCATTTTGATTATATTTAAAAAAAATTACATCAATTCCAGTGATTGTCGGCTGCTTCGCGGACGCCGCCGTCGCAAATGACTCTCTTCGACGTCAGTGCAACATTGCTACTCTAAAATACAGCATTGCCCACTTATGCCATCCAGCTGTATCTTTCATTACACTGTGCAAGATTATCTGTTTCAGGAAGATGTGGGCGAAAGACAGACCCTCAATCCTGGCCTGCTTCCAGTACAGAATTCTAGATGACACTCTGGGTACAACATTCGTCGTAATTCCAGTTGCCATCAGCTTGGACTCAGTCTAATGCGGCTGTCCAGGCACGAAACTGTACGCTGGTTATCATGCAGTACGTTCCTCCCAAACGAATTTATTATCAAGTTATATCGCAAGAATTCACACTGTTAACATTTTCTGCTTGGTTATTATTTTTAAAACGTATACTGTGATGGAAATCTCACTACTTTTGAATTGTATATAGTGTTTTTGGCAATAGTCATTTGCTAGGAACCATTTATGAATGTCATTACGTTAACCGTTCTTTCCAAAGCCTAAGTCGAAACAAGGCCGCGGGAGTAGCCAACATTCCATTAGAACTACTGACAGCCTTGGGAGAGCCAGGCCTAACAAAACTCTACCATCTAGTGTGAGACAGGCGGAATACCCTGAGACTTCAAGAAGAATATAATAATTCCAATCCCAAAGAAAGCAGGTGTTGACAG
This sequence comes from Schistocerca gregaria, assembly GCF_023897955.1. NCBI lineage: Eukaryota > Metazoa > Arthropoda > Insecta > Orthoptera > Acrididae > Schistocerca > Schistocerca gregaria. Next base: position 552,035,501 of record NC_064925.1, read on the forward strand.
ATGTGAAAATTACCGAACAATCAGTTTAATAAGTCACATCTGCAAAATACTAACACGAATTCTTTACAGACGAATGGAGAAACTGGTAGACGCGGACGTCGGGGAAGATCAGTTTGGATTCCGTAGAAATATTGGAACACGTGACGCAACACTGACCTTACGACTTATCTTAGAAGCTAGATTAAGAAAAGGCAAACCTACGCTCTAGCATTTGTAGACTTAGATAAAGCTTTTGACAATGTTGACTGGAATACGCTCTTTCAAATACTGAAGGTGGCAGGGGTAAAATACAGGGAGCGAAAGGCTATTTACAATTTGTACAGAAACCAGATGGCGGTTATAAGAGTCGAGGGGCATGAAAGGGAAGCAGCGGTTGGGAAGGGAGTGAGACAGGGTTGTAGCCTCTCCCCGATGTTATTCAATCTGTATATTGAGCAAGCAGTAAAGGAAACAAAAGAAAAATTCGGAGTAGGAATTAAAATCCATGGACAAGAAATAAAAAGTTTGACGTTTGCCGATAACATTGTAATTCTGTCAGAGACAGCAAAGGACCTGGAAGAGCAGCTGAACGAAGGATATAAGATGAACATCAACAAAAGCGAAACGAGGATAATGGAATCGAATTAAATCGGGTGATGCTGGGGGAATGCTGAAGATTAGATGGGTACGGGCATGCGTGTGTGTGTGTGTTTGTCTTTAGGATAATTTAGGTTAAGTAGTGTATAAGCTTAGGGACTGGTGACGTTAGCAGTTAAGTCCCACAAGATTTCACACACATTTGGACATTCTTTTAGATGGGTAGATCACATAACTAATGAGGTGGTATTGAATAGAATTGTAGAGAAGAGAAATTTGTGGGAGAACTTGACTAGAAGAAGGGATCTGTTGGTAGGGCATATTCTGAGGCATTAAGGGATCGTCAGTTTAGTATTGGAGGGCAGCTTGGAAGGTAAAAATCGTAGAGGGAGACCAAAAGATGAATACACTAAACGGATTCAGAAGGATGTAGGTTGTAGTATGTACTGGGAGATGAAGTAGCTTGCAAAGGATAGAGTAGCATGGAGAGCTGCATCAAGCCAGTCTCTGGACTGAAGACCACAACAACAACAACAACAACAACATCGTCCTGAAAGGAAAGACACTTAGATCTGCTATTGTTGTTAATGAGAGGTCAGTAATAAACACAAGACAAAGCAAGGGTCCAAAGGAAGATCCTTGTGGGACCCTACAAGTAGTTCGCTAGCAGTCGGATGATAGCTGAATGCTTCGTACGGAATTTGTATCTGTTGATTTGAACGATTTTGCAGCATTTCCTGTTAAAGCCTAATATTCTAACTACCCAGAAAGAATACTGTGATTTACACAGCCAAAAGCATGTAGCATAACAGAGCGTACCAGTGGATTGTAATATATTTCATAATATTCTTCACTGTTTTGGAAGGATTACTGATTAAATTTTTGTTTCCGGAATTTTCGCAGGTACATTTTGTATTATTTTTATTATTTAATTTTTTTCTTGCGACTAATTTCAGAGTTCCAGCCCCGGTCTCAAGTTCTCCAGTGTTCGTATAACATCAATGTTTATACGAAATTACAGTTTGACAAGCGCTTGGCTGTATACGTCAATAGAGAGTGCTTTAAAATTGAGCTGCTACCCTAAAAGTGGTGGAAAGAAAGTTGATGTGCTCATATATTTTCAAAAGAAATACTGTAATGTATTGTCCAGCGAATTTAGCACATTCCTGCTGCGCGTACAACCAGCCTTCTTAGAAAAGAACGTTTTGAAAAACGAAGAATTTGTTTTTGAAAGAATGACGCCTTCGTTCCGAACACGGGTATTTGGTGAACCGGCTTCGTATTCCATGTGTTTAGAAGGACTGCTGTTCGTCTTCTGCCGGTGTGCAAGGGAGCAGTCGGGCCGGGCGTGGCCAAATGGCAGCCGGAGTTGGCACTCGTGCCCCCAGGTGCCGGGGTCAGCAGCCGCGGCCAGATATTTGGCAACCGGCGGATGGCGTCGCGACGCGGTGCGGCGCAGCGCCGTGACGCAAAACCTGCTGCCGCCAGCTTTTTATACCCGTGTGGTGACGTGGCTGCAGCGGAGGTACCGCCGTTCCATTTGGACACCTCGCGCTCAGCTGAATCTGACCAGCTCAGCCGTCAAAAATAAAGCCCCGTCACGGCAATGAGAACAACGGGGACAATGCTGATGCTGATGTGTTCGTGTAAAGGGGGTGAGCCTTTTTTATTCCGACAACTCTAAGTCTGTATTGACATGGCGGAAATCACATGGATGCAGTTACGTAACTCCACTGATGATAAAAAAAATAAGTTATGAAGATGTGGCAAGGGCAATACATTCCAGTCATTTATGATTCAATTTAACGAAAATCATAAGAATGACCCACTTATTCTAAAGTTTCTTTACAGAGATTTTGCACCATGGTGGGGGGGGGGGGGGGGTCTCTACCATCAGGAACTGGTTTACTATGTACACATTTATCCAATGCTGAGCCAACTGTTCTAAACTTCAGCCAATATTCCTCTACATTCTCCTCCCCAGAGCAAAATGTTTCGATTTTCTTATTGACGTATAAGATTAGTGCCTCTTTACGCTGTTTGCGGAATGGCTAAAGTTTGGCACTTCTTTTAATTATTGTTGCTACAACACCTCATTGGCAGTTATACCAGTTTCAGTATGGGCATCCTCAAAGCAGTTCGGTCTGTTTGCTGCCATTAAAACTAATATACAGTATTTCCATCGTGCGGCTGGTCCTGGCGGAGGTTCGAGTCCTCCCTCGGGCATGAGTGTGTGTGTTTGTCCTTAGAATAATTTAGGTTAAGTAGTGTGTAAGCTTAGGGACTGTTGGCCTTAGCAGTTAAGTCCCATAAGATTTAAAAAGAAAAATCCATCGTGAATGGGCTTCAAAACTATCTATTCAAAGCATTTTTCAGAGAAGCCATTTAATATTGCTGCGCAAGATGACTTGTCACGTCCGTCACTTACAAAACTGTTGTTATCAAAATTGGGTTTTGGGTAATTCTCTCCAGCAACATTGACTCTGTGACTGGAGCCGAGGATTTGGCGAAAGTTTTCGGTAAACCTGGTGGTGAACCTGGTGGCCGACAGAAGAATCCAGCTATAAATGTATGAAACTTCAATTTCTTCGACTTCAGCCTCCTGGTTACTGTGACGAAAGCACTACTTCCATTTAACATGAGGCTCTCCTTCCGATATGCATTTGGATATACCCCAAAAGCCTCACTGCTCTCGATATAGGTTTTTTGCCAGCTTTCTGTGCCTAGTATCGTGTGAGCTCTACTGTTTATTTCGAGCGCTTGAAACTGGCACGTAACTGCAGATGCTTGAGTACTTGCTTGCAACGATTTTAGAAGCCTCTTACGTGAGCAGCATTTCTGTAACCTTATACTAATAGTTCCGAGTGTCCTACAACCAATGTTATCTAAATGGGATTGATAGTCACCTATTCCAAAAAATCTTGTGTCTAGACCACACACAGCTAGCTACTTGGAGAGCAGCATCTTACGTGTAGCGAACTCCAAGACCCGTTTAGAGGGATGTTGCAGTGTTCAACCCTAATGCGTAAGTCAAGGAAATTGCGGCCTAGCACCTTCAAAGACTCTAATTCAAGCCTTCCACTCTGAGTAGGCTGCCAAGATCGGTTCTGGGGACAATGTTTCTGATTGTGAGCGCTGAAATTCCACGAGGTACGTTAGTTTTCTCAACCCCTTCTGCAAGTCCTGGAAAATCCAAGTATGATCTCAGAGCCCAGAAGACCGTTCAGTTCAAGTGCGAGCCACAATCTGCAGCTGGCTGCAACCTTGTTCTTCAATGGCTGCCAGGGCTGCATTTCCAGCAAGCTACTCCAGGCCTCCAAGACACAAGGAATGCACATAGTGATGCTCCCATCCATTGCTGCTATTTCCCTAAGGGCTACCACTGTTCACCGCTCACTGGAACTGCCGACGATTAAGAGACCTCGTAACCTTTAGCGTTTACCTCACCTTGACATGGGTCACAGTAAGTTTCCCAATATGTGAAATGTCTCTCATTGGCTCAGTTTCAGTTTATGTGGTAGGCATCAGCTTAAACTAGTTGGTTAGGGAGATGGATGTAGTATCCTAAATGCCTCTGGTGTCTGTATCACGTGCACAATGTATTTCGTTCTGTTTCTGACATTCAACTCGCACTTAAGTAGACCTGTGCCGACAAATACCGTATTTCCTGTGAAAGAGACAGTATCAATAAGAGGGGATAGTACTTGAAGTAAGTTTGATCTGTGGTGCAATAAATGTCTCTCGGCACCCCCTGAATCCACTTATTGGTAGCAGCTTCCAACCTACAGATAGCAGTCTGGGCGATTTCCAGCAGCTTACGAACAATCTTCCTGCACCCGAGATCAACATTCGCAAGGTTCCTATTTTCGGTTTTTGAGAGATCTTTTCATCAGTACTAATTTCCTCTGTTTTCCAGGCGGGAATTGTGTATTTGACGTCTCTTAATTTTCCAGAGGCTTTCAGGAAACCCAAAGTTCTCAATTCTATTTGCTCTTATTGGTTTGTTTCGAACGTGTTTTCCCCAAAACAACTCGAGCGATGGTTTCAAATTAGTGTGTAGACAACAGTCGGTTTAACGACGTGCGTCCTCGCTGGTCCTCAGTTCGAAACGGGACTCATCACTGAAGACAGTTCTTCTCCAGTCAATGAAATTCCAGGCTGAAGACGTGTCTTGAGACGCTCCGGAGAGTCGTGGGATTCCAACCCGACTATCGCCCGTCATACAGCCCGACAATCTAGAGTGGATGGTCGGGGGTGCCATTTCTTTTCCTTGCCCAACCCCGTTGGTTGTCATCCATGGCACAGAACACAGCCGTATTTTTGTTTCCATTCATGCAAGCCATCCTGGGTGTACATTTCAGCAAGATAATGCCCGTAAGCACATGGCGAGAGCTTCTACTGATTGTCTTCATGATTGACAAACCCTACCTTGGCTAGCAAGGTCGCTGGATCTCTCTTCAATTGAGAAGTTTTGGAATATTACGAGCAGGGCCCTCCAACCTCCATGGAATTCTGACGTTCTAACTTACCAGTTGGACAGAATCTGGCACGATATCCCTTAGGACATCCAACAACCCTGTCAGTCTATGCCAAACCGAATAACTGTTTGCATAAGGGCCAGAGGTGGACGAAAGCGTTACCGACTTGCTCAATTTGTGAAGCTCTTTCTCTCAAATAAATCATCCAATCTTTCTGAAATTGTGATCATGTGTCTTTCTGTACGTGTGCATCACATCTACCGATATCAGTCCCATTCATAAAATTCCTCGTGGTGCGTCATGTTTTTGTCTTAAGTGTAGGTGACAGTAGTATGAATTAAATTATGTACTACATTTTCAATCAGTTGTATTGAGATTACTCCCCTAGAAGCAAGATAGTCGAAGCAGAATGAGATACATTATTGTCCCAAATGGGACCATTTCTGATACTGTGTTGGGATTTGGTTGTTCGGTTGGTTAAGGGACTAAACAATGACATCATTCTCCCTCTCAGGAGATGGGTCATCCAGAGTCAGTGATGTCAGGCAGGAATTTGATAGAATTATGAAATTATGTAGGAGTGGCAAAATAGAGGAAGTAAAAGAAATATTGATTCTATAGCTAAGAAATTTGACTGGAATACTCTCTATCAAATTCTGAAGGTGGCAGGGGTAAAATACAGGGAGCGAAAGGATATTTACAATTTGTACAGAAACCAGATGGCAGTTATAAGAGTCGTGGGACATGAAAGGGAAGCAGCGGTTGGGAAGGGAGTGAGACAGGGTTGTAGCCTCTCCCCGATGTGATTCAATCCGTATATTGAACAAGCAGTAAAGGAAACAAAAGAAAAATTTGGAGTAGGTATTAAAATTCATGGAGAAGAAGTAAAAACTTTGAGGTTCGCCGATGACATTATAATTCTGTCAGAGACGGCAAAGGACTTGGAAGAGCAGTTGAACGGAATGGACAGTGTCTTGAAAGGAGGATATAAGATGAACATCAACAAAAGCAAAACGAGGATAATGGAATGCAGTCAAATTAAATCGGGTGATGCTGAGGGAATTAGATTAGGAATAAAGACACTTAAAGTAGTACAGGAGTTTTGCTATTTAGGAAGTAAAATAACTGATGATGGTCGAAGTAGAGAGGATATAAAATGTAGACTGGCAATGGCAAGGAAAGCGTTTCTGAAGAAGAGAAAGTTGTTAACATCGAATATAGATTTATGTATCAGGAAGTCGTTTCTGAAAGTATTTGTTTGGAGTGTAGCCATGTATGGAAGTGAAATATGGACGATAACTAGTTTGGACAAGAAGAGAATAGAAGCTTTCTAAATGTGGTGCTACAGAAGAATGCTGAAGATAAGGTGGATAGATCACGTAACTAATGAGGAGGTATTGAATAGGATTGGGGAGAAGAGAAGTTTGTGGCACAACTTGACTAGAAGAAGGGATCGGTTGGTAGGACATGTTTTGAGGCATCAAGGGATCACGAATTTAGCATTGGAGGGCAGCGTGGAGGGTAAAAATCGTAGAGGGAGACCAAGAGATGAATACACTAAACAGATTCAGAAGGATGTAGGTTGCAGTAGGTACTGGGAGATGAAGAAGCTTGCACAGGATAGAGTAGCATGGAGAGCTGCATCAAACCAGTCTCAGGACTGAAGACAACAACAACAACAACAACAACAACAGCTAAGAAAAAATTTAATAATTACAGTAAGTGGGTCAGAGCAGACCAGGGGCTCATCTGTGGGCAGGGAAACCCCACCCACATGTGACCCCTGCCATCCAGATTAAGGGCGAAGACCGTTACAGAGTGAAGAATGCCATTTCACCAGGTGATCCGTAATAATAAAAGTGAGATGGCTGAAAAAATACCGGATGTCGGTTGGACTAACAATCACAAAACGAGAGAAAAAAATCAGGTCAGTAGGTGGGTGGGGCCAATTGACTGTCCATCAGGGATCTTCATTTGACAGGGGCCACCACTCACACTCACCCTATTCCCGGTCCATTATACTCAAACTGTCAAAGAGAGGAACTGTCCGGAAGCAGCATGAACTCTTCTTTCGTCATCGGCTGGTAACAAGGATAAGAAATCCTTAATGTCTTACCTTCACTGGAGTGCTACTTCTAAAATAGAAGATAGGGTGAAGTAGGAGCAGAGAATAACTGCATCTAAAAGCAATGAAAACAGAGTAAAAGAGGGATGATCAAGGCGAAAGGCAAAGGTCAAGAATGGCCTAGACTCAGCCAGCAGGGGGGAGGGCCCATCAACCACACTGCGCCCAGCCCTAAAGTACTTCAAAACGTTATATCTGAGAATAAAGACCACTTTCTGGGAGAAAATGAATGTTAACTGCCCTGAGTCGTCTGCCAGTATTGTTGGCGAAGAATCCATGCGAGCCATTGTCTGGCAGCCATTGTCACAACTCTGGAGTGGCTCATTACAGGAAATAAAATAATGGATTAACCTGGTATGAGCGATGTGGATGCGACATTGGACGGTAAGTTCCTTCCAGGATGAACAAGAGGAGGAGCGCTATGCAGTAGCAGCCTCCTTGACAATGCGGAGTTTCTTAGAGGGTGTGTTATCCCGCCAGACGGTATTCCCTCAAGTGAGGTCTTGCTTGCACTCACAAATCCGCTTCTCGGGTTGTCAAAGCGAATATTGAGCGCTTAATCACTTCTCTAGCCAGTTCATTCCTTACGATATTCACATGTCTCGGAACCCAGAAACCCAGACGAGAGTAACAAGCAGTATGTACGATCAAAGTCAGAGAGATATGGAACGGTGACAAGCATAACACTGGACAATAGCGTCGAGACTGTTCATTGGGTCGCTACAAACAAAATGGCGGTCGAGGAAGTTTTTTTTAAAAAATAAAACACAGTTCTATTAATGGCTATCTAGTCCGCCATAAAAAACAGCACATCACCAGCAACAAATGTTCTTCCTGACCAGCCGAGATGTAAAAGCATATTATGTCCTATCCGTGGCTTTAGAGCTGTTAGTGTAAATGATGGTAGCACCCTGATACGCCTGGAGAATTAAGGGCAACAGACACTGGAACGTCATTACGACGACAAACTTCAGGTGCTTGAAGTAGATTGGTCCTAATTCGTGGTCTGGGTAATAGTCAAGGTGCGTGGGAAAACACGGGGAGCATATCCTCAAGGAGATTCGGCAGACACCCCAGCAGAGAGCCTCAAGGCGTTCTCTCATCCGAGTTCAAGTATCCGTGGGCGATGCCTCTTGTATGCATAATCATTTGGTGAGTTGCATGATTAGATTGTTGAAGGGTGATTTCATAAATTAGTGTTGGACTATCGGTTCTTAAAACGGAAGAATCTCACTTCTGCAAGATAGACTGTCTGTGGGACATGTCTGCAGGTGCCAGTGGCCAGTCATATTCCATCATGATGGGCTGGGTCCAACAGTTTCCAAGCTTAGCTGTCACTGAGCCATAAAACTGGCAACCATAGTCAAATTGAGACGAGACCAGGGCGTGTTGAATATGGAGGAGAGTAGTGCAATCAGCAAGTGTTGGCAAGAAAGCAGAGTGGGTTAAAATTTTGAATATGTGCCAGTCATGTCAGATTTTTATCGAAGAGGAGTCCTAGAAACTATGACTGTGCTACAGCATCCAAGCACTAGGTACAAAAATAGAGTTCTAGGTGTGGTCGAACTGTGGTATGACGGAAGGAATGCATCATTAGCGTTTCCATGGGAGAGCATTGGAAGCCATGAGAAAGGGTCCAAGTGAAGGCGCATTGGATGGCACCCAGCCGAGGCTACAGAGTGTGAGCTACACCAAATTTAAACGTCGTCAACAGACAGCGTGCAGGCGACCAATGGACCGACGGAGGATATTAGCGTATTGATAAGAACGAAGAAGACTGTAACACTACAAACTCCTAGCAGACGCTGTTCTCTTGGACCTCTGGAGATGATGAAGACGATGTATCGACTCTAATCTGAAGCAACTAGTGGGATGAAACCTAACAAAGTAAAGTCTCTAGGGAGCCTGAAAAGCCTAACCAATGGAGAATAAGAGATACAAGCAATGTCGTGATTGTTGTTTTTATCCTAACCAGATGGTTGGTTGTGGATCGTCCCTCCCACAAATCACACTGATAGTAGGGCAAAAGGATCCGTGATTCGAGAACACAACATAATTTATCACTATAGCACCCTTTCACCCTTTTGCAGAACCTGTTGCCGACCTTAAATAGTCGTAGCTGTCGATGGACCTGGGTTTTTGCCTGGCTGAAGGACTGTGACGACGGCATCAACTCGCCATTGCGAAGGGAAAACACCTCCGAGACAAAAACGGTCGAAGACCATGAGGTTTTGAATCATATGATTATAAACGTAATCGGGATCTGAAGCCGTATAAGGTGACGAATCAAGAACCTGAAACACACTTGTATCCAAAATTAAAGCACCAAAAGGAAATTTTGGAAGGTTCCACTTATTTTGCCACAAAACAGGTGATAGTAAAGTAGAAACAATGTAATGAGTACAGATTGTAAACAACTGCAACATGAATAACGGTAGATTAAAACGTTCGTTTTTTTCAAACTTAACCGCGGTTTGCACACACATTCCGACAACTGGCTAATGCGTTCAGTATGGGGTGTGAACACCTCTGGCAGCATTACAGGCCTGACAATGACGGCGCATGCTTTCAATGATGGCATGATGTTGAGGCAGTAATGACCATTCTTCCTGCAGAGCTGCTCGTAGCCTTGGACAGTGGTTGGTGGATGCTGACGTGGTGCAAGCCGTCTCCCTAGTGCATTCCAGACATGCTCTATGGGTTTCAAATCGGAAGAGCGAGCAGGCCATCTCCTGCGTTCAGTATTCTCCGTTTCCATGTGTTCTGTGCGGTCGAACATTATCGTCCATCAACAAGACGCCTGGGCCCATAGCACCTCGCAACAACCGCAAATGAGGTCCCAAGATCTCATCACGATACCTGACAGCAGTTAAAACGTGCCGATTCAACTGTACAGTTTCATGAAGAGAGGTTCGTGTGGTAAACAGAATCCCTGTTCACACCATTAGGGATCCTCCTCGATCTCTGTCTCTATCCACAATGTTTGGGTTCCGAAATCGTGTTCCACGTTCCCTCCAGATTCGAATGTATCGAGGATCACTGTCCAAACTAAATCGGGACTAATCTGTGGAAACAACATTGGCCCACTGTTCGAGCGTCCAGCTGGCATGTTGATGACTCCACTCTAGACGTTCCTTTCTGCGAAGACGCGTCAGATGTAGACACACAGCATTTCTCCGAAAATAAAGGACACTATACTGAAGCCTTCTGCACACCGTTTGCCGCGATACAACAGTCCAGAATGCTGCGAGCGCACATGCTAGTTGCTGTACAGTACTAAGGCGGTAATGTGCCGTTACAGCCAAGTAATGGTCCTCTCTTCGGAAGTCAAACGTGTTTAGCCCTGCCCTGGTCTATAAAATGTCAGCACGTCCGAGAAACAACAGAACGATTCACATTAAGCCGTCGGGCCACATCAGTTTGCGACTGTCTTGTTTCCTTTCTTTCTATGACCCTTTACTGCAGAGTGTTTGGTAGGCATCTTCTCTGTGGCACACTGCACCGTCTGTGACTGTGTATACAGACATCGTGGATGTGGGGCTACCTGGCAAATACTACATCGTTTCGTAGGTGCCTTGACGTCATGTTTTCCATTGACTGGAATACCACCTTCCGTGTAGAACACGACCGTACGAACATCTGGTTGATAGTATAATTATATCGTGGCTTAGTCACAGGACAGGTAAATAGCGCTCTGTTGCTTTAATTTTTGACTCAACTCTATTTCAAAGTCAATGAGAGCTTCATTTTATAATTCAGATTGAGAGGGCGGTAAAGGATAGAGCTATGTCTCCAGCTTGTCTTTTATGTGTGAAGAAGGTAGTTGGGTAAGAACAGGGTAATACTAGAGTCGCAAAGTGGATCTAGAGATGTTCGGCAAGAACCAAATGGCTGGTAGATGTATCACCATAAAGGAGAGGACCTGGGACAGTTGTTGATCTTTGGTGGCCAAGTAGACTACACCGCTTGGCACACATTTGTGATAGAGAGGCGTACGTTCTGAAGGAGACGTAGTGCTTCCAGTATTCCTTTTTTCTGTGTTTAATCTGTTAACCTCACCTGTGCTGAATTCATTTTGCTTCCCATTACAACTCAGAGCAAGAAAATAGGTGACAATTTGTGCTGAAAACATACATTTGTCTACAAATGTTACTTCGCTGCTGGTCGGCTGTCTGACGTCTGCAGATGTATACGTAATTTGTCCGCCGTGCCTTATAGACTTTGGTTACCACACTAAAGTTGACATTTTCCCCTAATTTTTGATGGTACTTGCCTGTAGGCATTGTAAACAGTCATAGGCAACAGTATCTCTAGTGTCCTGTTATTCTTTTTTGTACTATTCCCGACGTCTCACCAACATACGTATCCTCGTATTGGTAGGGAACTCAATTCTATACGTGTGCAGATATGATACACGGTTCTGTTGCCCCTACGTGTCATTACTGGCTTAAATGGTCCTTCAGACGATTCTAGTGCCTTCATGCTTGCCCCTTGTTGCTGATGCGGAAGCTCTTGTAGTGTGTTAAGTACTAATCACTTCCATACTGGATGGTGATTCAAAGCGTGCAGTTACCTGTTTGTGAACACTGTTTTTCTGTACGTCTTATATAAAAAAATTATCACTATATTTCCTAGAAAGTATAACTCTTTATTTACTGCAGTGAATTATATCACCACGTTTCGAAGATTCCTCATACTGTGTCATTAATGCAGCTGATAGGTGTGGTTCCTGTTGGTTTACATTTTAATGGTCGTGTGTATGAATAGGTTTGTATACGGTTCACTTTTCTTTGCTACGTAAGGCGTTTCCCTCCTGGCGACATTGGCCAATGTTGGTAGGACGAACCTTTACTTAAGGAACGCATAAATGTGTCATTTCAAGACACTGAGGACTGTCTGGAGATACATAGAGTATGCATCGTAGGCCACTACAGAATCGACCCAGAGTTTTCACCCCGCACCAATATTTGTCATTAATTGCCCGACGAAATACAATGAACTTCCCAACACATTTTATTCACTGATTATACTGCCTCAGGGGTCCGTTTCCCGATTATCTTTGCATCGGAGGCTCAGTTCAGTTGTTTCTAACGCCTTGATGTTTGTTGTTGAGTCATAAAAATCTAGACTGGTCTATGAATGAAAGGAGGAATTTGCTCTTCAGAGATGAATCGTGCTTGAATATGCAGGACGAGTTTCAGCCGTCAGTCACCTCCAAGTAATGCTGAGACAAATTCAAATACAAAGACATCGTAAATACAGTTCAACTTGATGGTGTCATGTTTTAGCATGGTTGTGTTGGGCGAGACGGTTTAGGGGAGGAGGGACCGAGATGGAAGAGGGACAGAAGCTTTTGTCGGCTCATGGGGTTCACATCTTCGTTGGTGGTAGGACGAGTACTCTTTTTTCGCCATGAGGTACGGATGTGTGGATCTGCAGGATCATGTGTTAACACCCTTCAGGGGTGCAGCTGGTCAACTCATACTATGATACTGCCCACATTGGGCCATTTTTGAGAACGAATTTCTCCAATACGTGAAGCTTTCAGTTTATTGAACACGCCAGAAATATTCCTGGACCTGACTCCTACAGGTGCATTTCTGGTGGGATGCATTAGCGAGACGAATAAAAGCCAGTTTTCATCAAAAATTGTTCCTGACTACTGCGCAGCTATTTCTCAGGATTCGAAGAAAGAAGGAATAATAAAATTTCTGGATAATGAGGAGATAAGAGACTGAACATAAGCCGCAACTCAGGATGATGGGGAAGTCTTCAATTGAAAGGAACCATCCTGGCATTTAACATCAGCGGTTTAGGGAAACCATGGGAAACATTAATCAAGATGGTCACATAGGGATTTGAACCGCTGAATGTGAGTCTATCACCACTACACCACCTTCACCTAGTTGAACTCTCACACATTTCAAGAACTCTAATTAGTCGATACCAGCCTTGTGATCAACACACTCATTTCGAAATTTTCCAATTGTTTCTTCAACGAGAGATTCGAACGCGCACGGAGGCTTTCCGGCAGTCGTTCTTCCCGCGAACCATACGCGACTGGGACAGGAAAGGGAGGTAATGACAGTGGCACGTAAAGTGCCCTCCGCCACACACCGTTGGGTGGTTTTCGGAGTATAAATGTAGAGGTACAGGATTTACCTGTCTAGTTGAGATGGCACACATTGCTTGTAGATAGGCATACAATACCCTAAATTTCTCCGCATGAATAAAATGTGGGTTCTGTGTATGCTGACTTCAGTACAGAGATAACGAGGGAAGGATTTCTGAGAGACTTCTAGCGTTGTAGTAATACTAGACGTATGGTGGATCCAATCCCACCACCCACATACACAATCACAATATGATGGTGAACGAGCAAGTATATTTACAAAGCGAAAACTATTTTATCTGGACGGAAAGTGATGGATGACTGCTTCTGCAGTTCGTTCTGATGTACAGTTCTGCCTTTTTCGAATGTCCTTCAGCCACGGGTTTCTCTGACCTTCAGAGGACCTCTTGTCACATATCTTTCCTTCCAAAATTGGTTATTATACTTTATATCTCCAGCTCATTATGTCCCAACATTGTAACTTTCTTTGTTTAACAATAAACAGCAGTTCCTTTTTTTTTCTCAAAGACCATGACATTTTATATTTTCGATGTCAGGGTATTCGCAAGATATAATACAAATTCATTTCAAAGAGAGTGGGTCTAAGTTCCAACTTGCACACCCATAAGGACGGTTCACTGGAGCACCACGTCATTCCGATCCTGAGTTGCCAACTGAGATCCGATCTAAGAATTTTATCAAGTTGCTGGTTCCCTGGTCTGTTCAGCTCTGGATTTTCTCTCTTGCTTGTAGAAATGTCAGGTATTAAGATAGCGAAAGTGCTCTGAGTGGGCTTCGAATCATTTTTCCCCATATGCCCTGTACCCAAATTTAGTCCCATACGAGTTTTTCCGTTGCGTAATATAAATAAATACTTGTTGGCAACAAATGTTCATCGAATAAGAACGCTATCTGTACAGCAAACGACAAATTATACGGCATTTGAAACTTAATTTCTTTTTCGCCACACTGTAAGCAGACTAAATGCATTTAGCTCAATGAAGATATTTTTCGAAATCTTTCTTTCTGTTAAAAATCGTTTACTGAACAACGTTGGTTTTATAAAACTAAGAGTATCCTTCTACTTTTGCTGAAACAATGGTCAAGAAGCCACTTTGTCTATTGACAGAAATTCCAGCTTATGGTAATGGAAAATCTAATATTCTGCATATATTTTCTGTCGCTTGCTCCTTTGGTTACGAACGACTGTTATTCAGTTCAAAACCTTCTCTATTTTGTACACTAAAAACCAATCGAAGAGTGAAGTTGAAAAGTTGAGAGCTGTGGCAAATATGAACAGTTGTCCGAGGTTTCTTCTTAGACGCGCTTCCTCTCTACTCACTGCGAGAATTTGTCTGGCTGAATGCACCTGTGTGTGGGCCCAAGGCTGGCTTCATAGCACGACTCCATTCAGTATGGCTTCTCGGTTATGGCGTCCCAGTACTTTTGTTCAGCTAATGTGTGTATCGTCCTTGAGGGGTAAACTGCAAAAAACCAGAAATTGTAACCTGTTTAGTAGTTTTCCCATTAAATGTGATTTCAGCTTGGCTGCTAATGTAACACATGCAAAAAATTACGCGTTGTGATAACTGTGGCTTAGTCTGAAGGTTAAAGGCAATTTCATCCAACATGAACAACTATCATAGATTTGTGCTCGTTACAACAAATCGTATTCATTTTTCAGAAGTTGCATTCTGGAAACACACCACAGGTTGCGTCTAATCCATGTCCCCGCCATATTCTTTCTTCCAGGAGTGCTAGTCCTGCAAATTCCGCAGAAGGTCACCAGTGAAGTTTGGAAGGTAGGAAATGAGCTACCGGGGGAAGTAAAGCTATGAGGCCGGGTTGTGAGTCGTGCTTGGGTGGCTCAGTTGACAGAGCACCCGCCCGCGAAAGGCGAAGGTCCCCGTTGTGACAATCTGCTGGGAAATTTCGAAACAGGAGCAATCCGCTGAATTACAGACCCACATCACTGACATCGATTTACAGTAGGGATCTGGAACGTAAACAATATCTGAACAGCATGATTTACCACAAAAATGGTTCAAATGGCTCTGAGCACTATGGGACTTAACTGCTGAGGTCATCAGTCCCCTAGAACTTAGAACTACTTAAACCTAACTAACCTAAGGACATCACACGCATCCATTCCCGATGCAGGATTCGAACCTGCGACCGTAGCGGTCGCGTGGTTCCAGACTGTAGCGCCTAGAACCGCTCGGCCACTCCGGCCGGCCATGATTTACCACAAAGAAAACTACTGATAAATAGCATCGGTTGAGAAAATATTCTTGTGAAACATAACTAGTTTTTGCTCATATGGAGTAATGAGTGCTATCGACAGAGGATCTTAGATTGTTCCCATATTTCTAGATTTCCAGAAGACTTGACACCGTTCATCACGAGCGACTTCTAATGAAATTGCTTGCCTAAGAACTATTGTCTTAGTTGCGCGACTGGGTTCGCATTTTCCCTCCGGAAAGGTGACAGTTCTTAGGAAGTGACGCCAAGTCAGAGCAAAACGGAAGTTATGTATGGCATTCGCAAAGGAGACAATTTGGGTAGCCCTCTTAGATTGTTTGCAGATGTCATTTGCCGTCTTGTAAAGACATCATAAGAACAACACCAATTGTAAATTGATTTAGACAAGATACCTTTATGGAGCAAGAAGTGGCAGATGACTAAGTAATCAAAAGTATGAGGTCATCACGATGAGTACTAAAGTAATCCGTTAAATGTGGATTACACGTCGAATCACAGAAATTAGAGCTGTAAATTCAGCTAAATACTTAGGGATTATAATTACGAATAACTTAAATTAGAACGATCACATAGATAATGTGCGGAAAGCGAACCAAAGACTGCGTTTCATTGGAAAAACACATGGAAGATGCAACAGGTCAAGTAAATAGAGTACCAACACTACGCTTGTTCGTCCTCTTTGCTGCGTGGTGTAATATCCGTATAAGATAGGATTGACGGAGGACATCGACATATTTCAAAGAAGGGCAGCTCGTTTTCTATTATCGCGAATTATGGGGGAAGTGTGTCACGGATAAGATAGCGTGTTGGGGTGGCAATCTTTAAAACCAAGGCTTTTTCGTTGAGCCGGATCTTTCAATGAACTTTCAGTCGCCAACGTTCTCTTCCGAATGCTAAAACCTTTTATTGGCGCCCACGTCTGTAGGGCGAAGTGAAGATCATAATAAGAGAAATTAGAGCTCTCATGGAAAGGTTTAAGTGTTCGTTTTTTTCCATGCGCCGTACGAGAGTGGAACGCTAGAGAAAAAAATCTGAAGGTTGTTCGATGAATCTTCTAGCAGACACTTAATTGTGAATTGCAGAGTAATCATGCAGACAGAGGGAACACAGTGCATACATTTACTGACGCGGAACTATTATGCAATTGTAATTTTGTCACAGAGTAGTTGAATAGTTAAATCTGAGTTTTTAAGTTCTGAAGACTTAAGACATATGAAAAACTCTTAGAAATATCACAGTCCGAATCTTATGCAGAATCTAAATGCTGTAACCATTACAACACAAATAATATTTATTACCTCCGACGATGACATGTGAAAGCTTGTTCATGTTATACATGCACTCGTTGTGTTACATATTTTTTTTTTTTTTTGGGGGGGGGGGGGGTGCAGTTCTGTGTACTTGTAAACAATATTCTCACCACAGTAGACGGTGGTCACAACAACCTGCAGCTTAAACAGGAGTATTCCCAGCTGATCGTTGTTCTGGAATTTCTGATTTCTGACTCGGCCATTTCTGTTCATGTACTCCCTCGTCGGATTAGCGGTTAATAATACACTCATTCAAAAGGAATTTTCACATTCATTCTGTAAACACTAGACGGAAAAAGATTTGAGTCGGATAGCACTTATTAACCACTGTACTGGTTTTGCCTTCAGTATCTCTGCAGCAGAACGAAAAAAAAAAGAATGGTAAACTGTGGATTTTCGAACCTAAGTTGAAAGGCTTGCTGACGGTACACACTCCTTTCATTCTGCATAGCAGTTACACGTGGTGGTTTAGGCCTTGCACAGCAACGTATTATTCCCTCCACTACCACAAATGTTTGATTCTTAAAAAATTATTAGAGTATTTTTTGATTTTTTTTTACATTTTCTGTGAATTATGGCAGTTATCTGTTAAATAAGCGTATACACTGAAGCGTCAAAGAAACTGGTATAGGCATGTCTATTCAAATACAGAGGCAGAATACGGCGCTGCGATCGGCAACGCCTATGTAAGACAAGTGTCTGGCGCAGTTGTTAGATCGGTTATTGCTACTACAACGGCAAGTTATAAAGATTTAAGTGACCTTGAATGCTGTGTTATAGCCGGCGCACGAGGGATGGGACACAGCATCTCAGAGGTAGCGATGAAGTCGGGATTTTCTTGTACGGCACATTCACGAGTGTACCGTGAACATCAGGAATCCGGTAAAAAAATCTCCGACACCGCTGATGTCGGAGAAAGATCCCGCAAGAACGGGACCAACGACGACTGAAGAGAATCGTTCAACGTGACATGAATAGAATCATTCGGCAAATTGCTGCAGATTTCAATGCTGGGCCATCAAAGAGTGTCATCATGCGAACCATTGAACCAAAGATCATCGATATGGATTTTCGGAGCCGAATGCCCTCTCGTGTACCCTTGGTGACTGCGCGACACAAAGCTGTACGTCTCGCCTGAACCCGTTAACACCGACTTTGGACTCTAAGACTGGAAACATGTTGCTTGGTCGGACGAGTTTCGTTTCAAATTGTATCGAGTGGTGAACGTGTACGGGTATGGAGACAACCTCACGAATCCATGGACCCTGTATATCACCAGGTGACTGTTCAAGCTGACGGAGGCTATGTAATGGTGTGGGGCGTGTGCAGTTGGAGTGATGTGGGGCCCTTGATGCGTCTAGATACGATTCTGACAGGTGACACGTTCGTAAGCATCCTGTCTGATCACTTACATCCATTCATGTTCATCGTCAATTCCGACGGCCTTTGGCAATTCCAACAGGCGTACCAGTTTCTTTGGCTCCTCAGTGTAGTTTTGGCTCACACCGTGCGACAGAATGAAGGAGAAAAATAAAAATTTAAGTATAGTGTCGTGATATTTGTTCTTCTGAACTTACAGTTGCTATGGTAAGAGGGTGAAAGCAAATATTTAATGAAAACGGGAAATACAACGAACGATATATGTAAGATATCCTGTTCAGTAATCACTGAGCAAGTGTTCAGTACAAGTAATCGTGTCAACAGCTAAGAGCAGTGCTAACGAGACGGTAGCAGCATTTTCCGGTGGTCAGGGACCCCGTTTACGTGTTAGTTAACGGAGCAGCGAGCGGCGTTCAGTTGCTCGGTGGGAAATGCCACAAAAGCCTACGGACTGCATGTCCAGCATCTGCAGTATTTAGTTTGTGCATCGCACACAGTTTGGTTTATTACATGCTTATAAATGGAGGCAAACAGCAACTAGTAGCTTTCATATGTGAGAAAGGATTGTGAACGTCGCGGTACGTGGATGAAAGACTAGACTGCTGTCGGTGAGTAGCTGGAAACTGCGTTGGCAGCTGTTGGCCGGTGTCATATAGCCACAAGGAATTGCGACAGTTGTGGAGTGACAGGGCAGTATCGCGGTGTCGCAAACGACTCGAGGAGCTTGCCAGCTATCCGTGTTGCCGGCTTGGCCTGTTGGAAACCCCACTCTGCCCCCCCCCCCCCCCCCCCCCCCGCCCCCCAGCAGTTACCCAAAGGTGGCTTTCAGGCGTTAAGCTCTTTCAAGGGATAAGTTTCATGTCTGTCAAATGGTCCAAACGAGAGCCTCAAAGTTATTACTAAAACATTTGAGGCATTTCCTTCCACTTGTGAGACAGAACCAGCAGGCCTTGCCACTATATGTCAATTAGTAATATCACTTCGACGAGGTCCGGGCAGCTAGAAAGAGTTTGCAGGTGCAGGAAACTAACGGTAGATGGGTGATGGTCGCTCTTACAAAAATAACATCGCGATAGGGGGACAATTCGAACGTGCACACTGTGTGTAATCGTTTACCATAACGGGCGCAGTCGTAAGAACCGGTAGCTATCAGCCTAAATCGTGGCTCACTTTGTCATCAATTACATCTGTTACCTGGGGTGTGAGATCACATTCCATTATTCCCGGGTACTGGTCGTTTCGGTGAAGATAGGTGGACTCACTCTGACAGCGTCGTTCCGAGGGCTAATCGTGGTCATCTGGTCTCGCTAGTATTGTCTCTAGTCGAAAGCAGAACGAAGATACTTCGGAGTTCCGTGATATCCATTTCTGTAAATCTCTGGGCCGGTACAACATTTTGCAGGCTAGTGAGGTCGTTCTGCCTGGATCGTGCGAGCATCATACTAGAATCTGTCATTCGCGTGGCAGTGTTCATGCAGAATGCACATCGCTTTTTTTTATGTTACGCGGAACTCAGAGTTCCCCAAACGAATACTAGCTATCAGAGAAACTACTTACTAAAACTGATCGGGTAGGAAATGAAAAGTGTGAGAATGTTAACATGTTAGTTAACAACATAATGCAGCTCCTCCTAGGCTCCTTTCTTATGAAACAGTTCCTCTCACGTAAATCTAGTATCTGAGAGTCCATTCAAACACGAAGCAGAATGTACAAAAAACTTTCAACAAATTGAACGTGTATTGCAGAGATTGATTATACTCACGAGGAAGTGGGGGGGGGGGGGGGAGGGGGGAAGAGAGAGAGAGAGAGAGAGAGAGAGAGAGAGAGAGAGAGAGAGAGAGATGTGTGTGTGTGTGTGTGTGTGTGTGTGTGTGTGTGTGTGTAGCACCAAGTAGAAACCTTAGATTTGGTGAGTTACAAAATCAGTTCCATTGCAAATTGTAATGCGGTCAAGAATAATTGTCGTTGGTGAACTTAATACTCGAATGTTTCTAGCGGTCTTCAAAAGACATATCGGCCATATAGTAATGTAGCTTAAATTCAGTGACGTGGAGAAACGCCAGCATCTGTTTCCACAAGAATTTTTAATGCTAGTACTGAACTAACATCTTCTGTGTCGTGTCAGTTGGTAAAACTACACTTACCTTATCGGCGGTGTGGACAAACAGTCTTACGAAGTACTCCCCACGCAGTATCAGAGCCGCTTCCAGCTACAAATAGACCCGATCTTTTCGATGTAACGTCATTAAAATCTGAAGAGCCAAAAGATGTCAAGTGAATTTTCTTCTACGGAATGATAAACTTTCAGTTTATGTCAAGTGGAACCAATTATGCTTGGAAAACTATAATGTTTTTTCTTATTTCTTAAGATTTAGTATCTGCTTTTTAGAGGACTGGAAGAGAGAGTTAAGGTTTGGAGAAGCCAAGCCTCTGTACTCTCATTATTATCCATCTATTACTGCAGCACTTCTATGAGCGAATTAGGAAAGATTATTCCGATCACGCACGAATTTTGAATCAGTAACGTTCATTTTGTCGATGGTGGCGCTCGCCCAAGAAACGCAGATTAATAACAATGCTGCTAAACCTAAAATTGTTCAGTTCTGCTAATTTTCTGCCACGTGGAATTTTGTCTTGGGAAACATATCTTTGTAAACGATGATTCCAACGTATTGCAAGCAAATGTTCTTTACATTCCTTAAATTTTTGACGTTTAGTTAAAAACTGACTACACAGTACAGCCGTACTTATCCACACACAGAAACTTCCGCAAAATCAAATCACTGAGGAACGAAGTCACTCGCCTAATGTTAGGCGGCTTTTATATCTTACATATGCTAACCGACATCAAGCAGAGCTAGAATACCTTCCTTCAGATTCAGTAATCCACTTCTTGCATTGTCAGCAATAGCTCACTGATATAAGCAACAAAAAATCTTGTCACGCCTATTTAGCGATTGAGATTGGCTGGTTAAATCTGCCAGTCGCAGAGTTATGTCCTTCTGAACCTAAACGAGCTGTATTTGCCAATATAGCAATGTCTTCTGTTTCCAAGAGAAAATCACGGATTGCTTCCTGATTTCGAACTCTAACAATCTGAAAATTTTTATTTAGCTAGATACGTGAGGTATGTATCTAAAGTCCGAATCGCACATCTTTAAGCACAAAACTACAAAAGACTAAGTTGTTTTATGTAGGTCACGGATCAAGCTCATCTGATATGTTCTGCTTATCTGAAAAGTCCATACAGTTTATTAAAGCAGTTTTTAGTTTGTTACAAAGATACATAGACAAGAGACATCAAATGCAAAAAGCTCATGAAGACAAGGAGAAACTATTTATGTTTTGTGACTAATAACCTAACAGAGGAAACAGAATTTTTTAGTCAAATGTGAGAACTGAAAAGATGTGCTCAAAGTTCAGATTCCTCATAAATCGTAATCTAAATAAATCCTAACCAACGAAGATGATAAAAGACTGCAAAACCCACTTTTATTTAATGTTACTATTCAGAGATTATTGCAGAAACTGAGATTATTATGCTGCTACAAATCAGATCGTAACGAATATTTATCAGAAAACTATAGGCAGCTCTGGTCCTATGTAGAATCAATAAATTAATATAACCCTTTTATGCAGTCTCGTATAGATTATATTGATGTTTAAACTAATGAATTTTCCTTCTTCGTACTGACTAAAGATTGGGTGAAGTGCAGTTCCATGTCGATGTGAAGGGAATAACTGTTCTTTCCAGTGGCTCCTGAGTAGTCCCAAGTATCTCCGTCGTGTTGCACTGTTCGTATTCTTTCGTATATTCCACTAGACTACTTTTAACTCCAACTGATTTCCGTATGTCAAGACGTCTAATTTGATTTCAAAGTCATACTTAACGCAGTTGTTACAGACCTCACCGCTGCTGCTTCTGCTCTCCTTTTCTCTCTTTATCGCTAAATTTCCTCTCTCTTATTTCTTTCGCATAAGGAAGTGATGATCATCATACCATGTTACGGAACCTTATTGTCTTTCTTCTACATCTACAATCATGCTCATAAATTAAGGATAATTGCAGAATGTGGTGCCACACAACGTGGCACTACACAACACTGGCGATAATACCATATGCATATAGGGAACACACACGACACAGATCTGTAAGTCGACGGTATTGGTGATAAGTTGACAAAAAAGTCCCGAATCACATGTGCTACAATACGCCACTGTTTCCTGCGCATATACCCCGACATCAATTTGGGGTATGATCACCATGCAGACGTACAAAGGCCGCAAAACGAGTTGGCATACTCTGGATCAGGTGGTTGAGCAACTGCTGGGGTGTAGCCTCCGATTCTTGCACCAGTGCCTGTCGGAGCTCCTGAAGTATCCTAGGGGTTTGAAGACGTGCAGTGATACGTCAACCGAGAGCATCTCACACGTGCTCGATGGGGTTTAGATCTGGAGAACAGGCAGGCCATTCCGTTCGACTGATATCTTCTGTTTCAAGGTACTCCTCCACGATGGAAGCTCGGTGGGGCCGTCAGGAAGAAGGTGGGACCCACTGCACCCCTGAAAAGGCGGACTTACTGGTGCAAAATGACGTTCCGATACACCGTACCTGTTACAGTTTCTCTACCAAAGACATGCAGGGGTGTACGTGCACCAATCATAATCCCACCCCACACCATCAAACCACGACCTCCATACAAGTCCCTGTTAAGGACATTAAGGGGTTGGTATCTGGTTCCTGGTTCACGCCAGATGAAAACCCGGCGAGAATCACTGTTCAGACTGTACTTGGACTCGTCCGTGAACATAACCTGAGACCACTGTTCCAATGACCATGTTCTGTGTTCTTGATACCAGGCTTTACGGTCTTTCTGTGACCAGGGGTCAGTGGAATGCACCTTGCAGGTCCTCGGACGAATAAACCATGTCTGTTCAATAGTCTGTAGACTGTGTCTGCAGACAACAGTTCCAATGACTGCGGAAAGGTGCCGAGCGAGGCTACTTGCAGTACTCCGTGGCCGCCTGCGGGCGCTAATGGTGAGATATCGGTCTTTTTGTGGTGTTGTACACTGTGGACGTCCCGTACGGTAGCGCCTGGGCAAGTTTCCTGTCTGCTGGAATCGTTGCCATAATCTTGAGATCACACTTTGTGGCACACGGACGGCCCGTGCTACGACCTGCTGTGTTTGACCAGCCTCCATTCGCCCTAGTATTCTACCCCTCATAACGTCATCAGTATGTTTTCTTTGAGCCATTTTCAACACACAGTCACCATTAGAACGTCTGGAAACGTCTGCACACTTACTCGCTGCACCGTTCTCTGACATGCACCAACACGCCACTGTGCGACGACCGCAGGTCAAATACACCGCATGGTAATACCCCGAGGTGACTTAAAACCGCAAACCGCGTTGTTCCGCCTTGTATCAGCATTATCCTTGATTTATGAGCATGAGTGTACATCATACTCCGCAAGCACCTAATGGTGTGTCGCGGAAGGTACTTATTGTACCAATAACTGAGCCTTCCAATCCTGTTCCACTCGCGAATACAGCGTGGGAAGAAAGTGTCCGTAAGCCTCTGTATTGGCTCTAATTTCTCGAATTTTCTCATGTTCATTACGCGAGACGTATGTAGGGGAAGTTTTACTTTGTCCGACTCTTTCAGGAAAGTGCTCTCTCCAAATTTCAAGCGTACATCTCTCCATGATACACAACGGCTCTGTTGTAACGTCTGCCAATTAGTTTGTTGAGCATCTCTGTAACGGTCTCGTGCCGACTAAACGATCCTGTGACGAAACGCGACGATCTTCGTTGAAAATATATATAGGTCCTTACGACTCTTCCTGTGAGTATGACATCTGCTTTTCCCACAATTTGTTTTATATGGTCATTCCACTTAAGTTCGCTCTAGATAGATACTCCTACATAACGTACGGCAGATACTGTTTCCAGCACCTTGTCACCAACAGTGTAGCAATGCAGTATGTCCAAATGTGTGTGAAATCTTGTGGGACTTAATTGCTAAGGTCATCAGACCCTAAGCTTGCACACTACTTATTCTAAGTTATCCTAAGGACGGACAGACACACACACACACACACACACACACACACACACACACACACACACACACGCCCACACACACACACGCCCGAGGGAGGACTCTAGGTAATCTCCACCGGGATCAGCCGCACAGTCCATGACTGCAGCGTCTTAGACCGCTCCGCTAATCCTGCGCTGCAGCAATACAGTTGTTGATTTCTTTTTTATGTAGGCGCAATATGTTGCATTTGTTTACATTCAAGGTCAACTCCTAGAGCCTGCACCATTCATCAATTCTCTGGAGGCCATTCTGCAAATCTTTATCTTCTGGCGTTGCTACGAGGGTCAGTCAAAAAGTAATGCCTCCTATTTTTTTTCTACGTTTAATTGTCAGGAAATTTAAATGCAATTACATAGGTTGAAAACCACAACATTGAGGATCATTTTGTCATTTTTCAATGTAATCTCCGCCCATCTCTACAGTTTTGGTCCATCTTTGAACAAGGGCATGTATCCCAGCACGGTAAAAATCACAGCTCTGCTTCCTAAGCCATTGACGCACGGATGTTTTGACGGCCTCCTCATCTTCAAAATGAATCCAACGATGAGCTTCTTTTAGTGACCCGAACAGATGGAAGTCTGATGGTGCCAGGTCAGGGCTGTATGGGGGATGAGGCAAAACTTCCCATCCAGTTTTGACAATCTCGTCAGAGGTGTGACGACTGGTGTGTCGTCTTGTATTGTCATGCAAAAGAAGAACATCTGCCATTGATTTTGTTGGGCGAACTCGCTGAAGACGTGCTTTAAGTTTTTTGAGGGTTGTGACGTATTGAACAGAATTTATTGTGCATCCCTGCTCCAAAAAATCAACCAGAATTACACCCTCTGTATCCCAGAAAACAGTTGCCATAACTTTCCCTGCCGGTCGCACAGTTTTGAATTTTTTCTTCCTCGGCGAGCTTGTGTGACGCCACTCCATTGACTGCCTCTTTGATTCAGGTTCAAAAAAATGCACCCATGTTTCGTCCCCGGTCACAATTTTTTTCAGAATCTCATCTCCCTCCAAACCGAAGCGCTGCAAGTGTTGGGAGGCTATTGTTTTCCTTGCCTCTTTATTCTGATCGGTTAACATTCTTGGAACCCACCGTGCACAAACTTTTGAGTACCCCAATTGTTTAATAATCGTGATCACACTGCCTTTACTAAGAGAAATAATGCGACACACTTCATCTGCAGTCACCCGACGGTCACCACGAATGATGTCATCAACTTGCTGAATGTTGTGTGGAGTCACTGCACTCACCGGCCTGCCGCTCCGCTTTCCGTCAGTCAACGGTGTTTGCCCTTCAGCTTCCTTACAACGACGAACCCATCGTCTAACAGTGCTGACATCCACTGTCACAACACCATACACCTTCTTCAGTCTTTCATGAATGCGTATGGGCGTTTCACCTTCTGCATTCAAGAATTCAATCACACAACGCTGTCTCAAACGAACATCGATGTCGGCCATCTTACAAACTTCTGCTGTGCTGCCACCTGTTGACACAGAAAGTTACTACTGCAGTGGATTGCAGAAGGTCTGAGGAATGGCGCCAAATTCAAATTTTTCGCTTAACTTAATTTTTTTAAGTAGAAAAAAAATGGGAGGCATTACTTTTTGAGCGACCCTCGTACTTTGTTATAGAGAACCGCATCATCTTCGTACAGTCTTAGAGATTACCCGACACTTTCTGCTAGATCATTTACATATGCTGCAAACAGTAACTGTCCTATCCCACTTCCTTGGGGTACTCCGGAGATAACATTTACATCTGTTGATTTTGTTCTGTTAAGGGGGACATGTCGAGATCTGATTGTCTAATTTCAAGGACGTGGTGAATTTAGTAGCAAATCTAGTCCGAAACTAGATACGCTCGTATTTTTTTCAATACACGCAGTGCTGGGCGGTGTCAATTGCCTTCCTAAAGTCAAGCAGCACGGCATCAACCCGAGCGTCATTGTCTACGGCACTATGGATCTCGTAGAGGAACAGTGAAAGCGGGGTTTCGCAGGACGTCTGCCTGCGGAATCCACGTTGATTTTCATAGAGATTTTCCTTCTCCAAAAAACGTCATAAATCTTCCTTCTGTGCGGTGTGAGCTGAATGCAGAAAGGGCTCATTGCGACAGATATCCACTTGCTGAAATATTTTGGTGTGGAATTCGCCACGGCGGCCATCTAAGTGCCACTGCCTTTCTGTCGGTCATTGGCCAGCACGTCACAAAAACATGAAACTGGCACACTGCTTACGTGACGTGTGCGGCAGTCACACTACAACAGGCCGGCTTTGGTGCGTAAGAGTACTTGTAATCCGGCCAGTCGAATCAGTGTCCGTGTTAGCTTACGCCGTGAGGCTGCCACCACTCCACCGTCATCTTGACAGGGCCACCACCTGGAGGTCGAACTGAGGCCCTTCCAACCACCGAGGCACCGGTACTCTCCAGCGCCAGACGCCCCAGCCAGACACTGGCCTGGGGTTCTCGCTCAAGATGCCTACGCCTCAGTCAGTCTTCACAGCACCGCGGCTCGTGGCTGTCTCGCTCCACGGTAGCGCTCGCTGCGGAGGTCCGTAGGTTCGACGCCCACACCCGCTGCCTACCAGATCTAGACATGAGCTGTTAATACCAACTGCTGGGAAGTAATAAACGAATGGTGCTGGTATCGAGTGGATTTTGACTACCACCACCACAGTCATCGTTTCGGCGATGGATAAGTCATTCAAAGCGTTACGCAGAGTTCACCACGCTAACGTCATGAACATTTTCCTCCGAACGACAGAAATTAACCGAATGTAGTGGTCTGCGGTATCTGGTGATATGAACCATGCAGATAATACTTGGTAGCAATTGAAACTTGCAGTGCGACGTCGCAGGAAGCCCCTCTCGTGCCTGGATACCTCAGAAGGACCGCCGTCGAAGAGTGACAGGCTTGAGCACATTCTTGACATGCCAGCGAGGATACACAGATGTTACAACACAACAAGAAGAGCAACACGGTACTGACTGTTACCCAGCATTGGGGGACAAACTTGGACCCTATCACCCACAATGGTCACATAATCGTTGGCAGCAATACTGCCTTTACAAAGTAACCATGGAATGCCCCGATATGGCTGCCCAAATTTATCATCGAACTCCTGCCATGTTTCGCCCTTTGAATGTAAACTCGGCCAGAAGTTTGAAACGGTGTGCAGCAAGAATCATCCCACCAAATGAATTTCTTTCGCTGCCCACGGACTAGATCCTAAGGCTTCGGCACCACGGTTTCCTGTTACGGGCTTTTGCGTAACTGATAAGTGGGTTTGGAATATTTATTTATTTATATATTTATTTCACTAACAGTACAGAGCAACCCACTGCCTTGAAATGTAAGGTGGGTCGTGTGCTTCTGAATCTAATAGCAAAGACTTCTTATTGTTACAGTCTCATTGGTATACAGTTGTTAATGCTTTTTAAAAAATAATATAAAGAACATAATATATCAAGATTTCTCTGAGGTTACAGCGAATTAAATTCTTAGCAATTGTTAAAATGGTTCCACATAATTTGTTACTACATAGGTGATGAGAATATAATTTATACAATGCAAATGTCAAAGAAAAATAGCAGGGCGTTTTGGCATTCCAGCTAGCTCTGCTGTTTCCTGCTTATGGAACTCCCTTCGCGTTCGTGTTAGTGCTGACATGGTTCGCGAGTGTGACATTCCATTCTGCACTGACTCTTGTAGCTTTCGTCCTCTTATTATTCTTTATAATCCTTTTCAATGACTTTCACGATCACTTAACTCACACTTTTGGCCGCGTTGTAACTTAGCACCTGTGTGTGTTTACTCTCCCAGTGTGCATATAAATCTTCGATACGGTGCATCTCGTAACACTGAAAACTTCGACTACCTTGCTTACAGAAGTGACTGTCACACGACTGCCAACAATGTGGCAACGTTCGAATTCATTTATCCCCAACTAATAAACAGAACACTTTTTCCATGAAAGACAGTTGACATCTGCATTTATCATCTTACTTAGGTTTGAAGATCCTCTTGACGTTTTTTCGTGTTTGCGATCCGAACAACCCAAAAGTCTTTATATGCTTAAGCATAAATTTCTCGCTGTTTTTCCATATTTTTGTTTAACCGTTATATATAAGGAGTCTCAAACATTTTGGGTCAAATTGAAACAGGTGATGGTAGGAGCACGACGGATTATACTGAGGCAGGGAACCAATGGTCAGAAATGTATATTTATCGTGTTATGCACATACACAGTAGACCCCTCTTATGTATCGCTTAGTAATTGTTCAAAGCGATGACCGGCAGTCTCGACTCAGGCGTGGCAACGGCGCATGAAGTCAAGGATCCATGGTGTGTTGTACCAGGAGACAGCCAGGTTGGAACCTATCAAGCAGGTTTCATACACTAACATCCAGTGTACAACTGACACCCGTAATCTTTGCGAGGTTACGGTGCAGTTTGCAGTGTACGCTGTGTATCTCCATAACGCAATAAATATGAATTTCTGGCCATTGATTCCGATCTCAAATTAATAGGTCGTCGACCCACCGTCACCTATTTCAATTTGACGCAAAAAGTTTGAGACAAGGTGACTTTACAGGGCGTATAAAAATGCCATCTGCAGAAGGTATTGGTAAGTGGCAGCTGAACATTTCCATTTTTGTTTGGCCTGTGATTTAGTCAATAATTAACGACAAAGTGTTAATTGCAATGACTTTCGCAAACCACCTGGTGTTGGGAACAGCAAGCCGCGTGCGGTTTTGAGAACAAAAAGCCAGGCGGGAGACAACCAGGTTTGTGTTGATAGTACGGGGAGCATATGTACAAGGAATCGGGTGCCATATCTGCTCTAAGACATTACACGGTTGTTCTTCCAGCCAAGACCGAAGGGAGTACGGCGGATCTAAAATTACGACACTCTTCGTTCTGTTCACTAATGAAACATACTGTACATTTTCCACCCAACGTGCTTCGTTCAGAGGAAGCAACCTGATGAATTCATTTTATTTGTAATTATTACGTATGTCTCAGTGGGCGGGTACAAGCCTTTTAACTGTACTCCGATTCGGCGACTTGCGTGTCCCTAATCTACCAGCCTCTTATTGAACCGAGGAAAGGTGGCCTACAGTTTACCGTTGATTCCGATCCACATGTCGTTCCTGCGACTGCCCACATCGTTAGAACTGAAGGCTAGTTTAAAGGCAACTGATAATTTTCGTGGTCCGACCGGAATTCGATCCCACGACCTCTCCGTTTCCAGATGCACTTCATGCGCTTGCCCATCAATCCACACTATAATTTTATGTATGAATTAATTTTATCCTTCCAACTTGTCGTTTGTGAGGCACAGAAAAATAGCGATAACAATTTTGGGCGAAAATGGTATAACAACGGTTCGATTCCTATCAGCTTTGGAGTAGGGCTGTTGTTAAAATATCGATATTTTTCGTAAGGTATGGATGTGCAGCGGCGATAGCTTCACATGATATATCGAAATCAAAATGGCCATATCGATTACCGATTCTTTTATTTTATGCACTGTGTGTGGGTGGGTCGGGGGGGGGGGGGGGAGGGTTGGGGGTGCGAATGGAACAACAAGATTTCCAATGTGAAGAAATAGCACAACAGTTGCATTAGTGCACAATTTTTAACCCAGGTGCTGTGCTATTTGTTCACATCGACATTCCTCGAAGACAGTTGCTGAAAACTATGAAGAAAAATCCATGTGACAAGATTGGCCATTGCTGTGTGCTCTGACGTGTGAGGGGAAATGCTGACGTAATCGGCGCCCGGTGGTATCAACAGAAACTGCTAGGTTTAACTTCACCACGCATTTTGACGCTACAACTGCTAGATCGCTGGCGTTTGCTGAAATGAAAAAATGGGAAAGTCGACATGAAGTGTTCCGGATAAATCCACTATGTGACGAAACCGAACAATGGACCCATCAGACATGTTTTATTGTGCCACTTACATGCAGTTACCACTGTTAGCAAAGTGGTTATCGCCAAGCGTGAACGTGCATAGTTCTCCTTTCAATTCTTGCTCTAAGGGGGGTGGGAAGGCTGATAGCTTGTTGATTTACGGAATATTAATAATAAATCAGTACTTAAATATACAGCCCTAAAACCGGCATTATATTTACGATGTGCAGCCGATATTTTTATAGGCAAGAATGTCGATACTTTTTCAGCCTATATATAGATACCTTTTTTCGATATTTCGAGAACAGGTAATGACATTTTATAAATATCTATTTACCTGATAACCGATTTTTTGAAAATCGGAATAGTCCTAATTTGTACGTTGTCTGATTTTTCGTACAATTTGAAAAGCCACCCTTTCTATTAAGGTCGCCAGAAATCGCTCTGAACAGGTCCTCATTGTTATTTGACGTTTGTGAATTGTTGCAGTAATCGATGGACGCTCAATACCCTGTTTTTTTCATTTACGCGCATTGCGTTGCATAACATTTCGTTGCATTTCTTTGCGTTTGAGGTAAACTGCAAATCTTTGGACCAAATATAGGTGGTCTCTGAGCCTCTCTGCCGGCCGCTGTGACCGAGCGGTTCCAGACGCTTCGGTCCGGAACCGCGCTGCTGCTACGGTCGAATCCCCCCGCGGGCACGGATGTGTGTGATGTCCTTAGGTTAGATAGGTTTAAGTAGTTCTAAGTATAGGGGACTGATGATCTCAGATGTT
Organism: Schistocerca gregaria; assembly: GCF_023897955.1. Lineage (NCBI taxonomy): Eukaryota > Metazoa > Arthropoda > Insecta > Orthoptera > Acrididae > Schistocerca > Schistocerca gregaria. The sequence continues at coordinate 552,066,544 of NC_064925.1, forward strand.
AAGTCCCATAGTGCTTGGAGCCATTTGATTTTTCTGAGCCTCTCTGCATTTCATAACAGTTTCCTAGCCGCAATGTCGCGCTGTTCCATTCCTGCCGCACTCGCCAACAGACGCGACAGATGCTGGGCTCCTTACAAATGTCTCGACAGCTGCTGTTTCAGTACTTTCCCCGCCGCCTTGGCTCACTTTCGCCAGATGAACTTGGACCCCCTCCCAAGAGGAGGATTGTCGCTATTCCAGGAACAGCAAAGAGCGGGCTGTATTGGGAAAGGGGAGGCGCAGGCAATGCCAGCGTTTGGGTCCCGTCCAGGACATTTATATCCATCCGCCACGGCCCGCGCTGGTCATCGGCGAAATGAATGGCGCCATTTCTGTGCGTGTGCCTGCCGAGCAACTTCCGCCCAAGTCCCATGTGTGCATAACAAAACTTTTCTATTCTCGAGCACAGAGCCTATTTCCATATTACTATTCCACTCGACTGTTTTTGTAGATCATCTCATTTACAGTCGATGTCAAAGCCTTTTATGACTATCTTCAGAGACGTAGGCACGGTTACCGAAATCAAATTCTCTCTACCTCCCATTCCCCACCCAATCATATATTTTTTCTCTACCACAGCAATCGCTGATGTAGTTAATATACGACTTTAGTACAAAAATAGCCTGTATGCTCGAAAAACAGAACGATTTAGAGCTGAATTCCCCAGTAGCCAGCGTTGTGGGAGTAGTGTTGTTGTCTTCGTCGTCTTCTTCTTCTTCTTCTTCTTCTTCTTCTTCTGCAATCCAAAGACTGGTTTGCTGTGGCTCTCCACACTACTCTATCCTGTGCAAGCCTCTTCATCTCCGAGTAACTACTGCAACCTACGTCGCTCTGAATCTGCTCACAGTATTCATCCTTTTGTCTCCCTCATCAAGGGTGATGCCTCAGAATGTGTTCTACCAACCGATCTCTTCTTTCAGTCATGTTGTACCACAAATTTCTCTTCTCCCCAGTTCTATTCAGTACCTCCTTATCAGTTACGTGATCTACCCATCTAATCTTCAGCATTCTTCTGTAGCACCACCTTTCAAAAGCTATTCTCTTCTTCTCTGAACTGTTTATTGTCCATGTTTCACTTCCATACATGGGTACACTCCGTACAAATACATTCAGAAAAGACTTCCTGACACTTACATCTGTACTCGATGCTAACAAATTTCTCTTCTTCAGAAACGCTTTCCTTGCCATTGCCAGTCCACTTTTTATACCCCCTCTATTTCGACCATCATCAGTTATTTTGCTCCCCAAATAGAAAACTCATCTACTACTTTAAGTGTCTCGTTTCCTAATCTAGTTCCCTCAGCAACACCTCATTTAATTCAACTACATTCCATTATCTGCGTTTTGCTTTTGTTGGTGTTCATCTCATATCCTCCTTTCAAGACACTGTCCATTCCGTTCAATAGCTCTTCCAAGTCCTTTGCTGTCTCTGACAAAATTACAATGTCGTCGGCAAACCTCAAAGTTTTTATTTCTTCTCCCTCGACTTTAATTCCACATCGGATATACCAGGTAGGCTACAAGCCTGTCTCACTCGCTTCTCATCCACTGCTTCCCTTTCTTCCCCCATGATTAATAACTGCTATCTGGTTTCTGTACAAATTGTTGTAGTTACCCTTTCGCCCCATGTGTCTTACCCCTGCCACCTTTAGAATTTAAAAGAGTGTGTTCTTGCCGAATTGTCAAAAGCTTTCTCCAAGTCTACAAATGCTATAAACCTATCTTCTATGAGAAGTCGTAGGGTCACTACCGCCTCGCGTGTTCCTACCTTTCTCAACAATCCAAACTGATCTTCCCTGAGGTTGGTTTCTACCACTTTTTCCAAAAGTTCTGTGAAGTATTTATGTTATTATTTTGCAGCTGTGACGTATTAAACTGATAGTTTGGTAATTTTCACACCTGTGAGCACCTGATTTCTTTGGAATCGGTATTATTTCGCCTGGTGGAAGAACATTGTCATGGCTGGCTCTCACAAGGCTATCAGTAGCTCTAACGCAATGATGTCTACTCCAAGTGCCTTGTTTCGACTTAAGTCTTTCATTGCTTGTTGGAGTGATAACATTAATAAATTTTCATCTGGTCGGATTCGATAGAAACTGTTGTGCTGCATGACAGATGTAATCCAAAACGGCAAGTTAGTCAGCAATAAGTCGCAACTCAATTTGTACTTTATTGCAGAGCTAGATTTCATCTGAAGAATAGCTATCATGAGTGTATTTGAAGCCTTTGACGCCTTCTGAGTTTACATTATTAACTTCAAATGCAGTAATGATGACTGTTCTGTAGCTGAAATCTAGATATGCAACAAAGTATAGATTGAGTTGCGAGTGACTGCTGTCTTACTTTCTGTTTTGAATAGTGACATTTTCGCACGACGCTATTATGACGTAGTCAGTACAATGCGTTTCCCTTTCGCAGAGGTTGTAACACGGTTACAACCGCACATATCTTCTTTCGCGAAAGCGGGAGACATCGTCAAATGACGGGCCCGCTCACTGCACGACTGAAGGTCTTACTCAAAATACTCCTTTCTCAAAATACACCTCACTCTGCCTTTTAGATTGTGTTTCTGTATGGACTCTTGAGATAGTAATTTTACATATTAGTTTGTGACATATCGCCCATCGAAAGGTTAAGAACGCACGTAGTGACAAAATAGTTTTTCGAAGCAGGCGTGAGATGTTTGTTACACGTTAAAATTGTGGGCCGATAAGGACGCGAACTCGTAAACCCTGCCTTTTTGAGGATAAGTACTACTAACTGTGTCATCCTCGCACGTTTCAAACATCGACTCAAAGCTTCAGCGTGTATCTATGATTTCCTCCATACTACAATGTTACATATCCGTTACTATCAAAATGTTCGTAGATGTACAGAAAGCAAATATCCTAAGTTGAACTAACTATTCTAGTGTTGCCAAAGTTTATATAATTTCGTAAGGGCAGAAACATTGTAATGGCGGATCAGTGTTACTGGTCTTGCTGTGGCTGTCTCATTGTCTAGGATGGCGGTTCCTGTTTTTCGCTTCCAATTAATAGATCCAGGGTTTCTTCGTTTCAGTAACAGTCCCTCGAATATTATTGCTTTTTGACGTCATTAGTATTTATTCAGAAATTCTTGATACTTTCTACAACACCACTTGTCAAGTAAATGCATTATGTAGCGCTTCAACACAATACAAAGAACTTGCTAGATACATTAACCAATCTCAACAACAACCGAGACTATTATTGGGCGATTTGTGCCTAAAATTTCTTTAAGTATTACGTACATAGCGTTCAGATTCATCTAGAACAGGCTGTAGTCCAAATAAATTTTATTACGGCTGTCTTAACTGAAATTACTTTCCAGGCATTATGCAAATTATGTTTTTGAAAATTATATATATATATATATATGCGCCTAATAATTAATAATGAAGATTCCAAATTTTGGCAATATAAAAACTATCAGCTTTTTGTCTTTGTATAACTGCCGATGAATTACGGATAGTAAAATTAGAAAAATTAAGCATCAGAACGGGAATTTTGTTTGCATAAAAACTAAAGCATAATAATACTACTTATATTGTAAAGTGGCTTTTGACTCATTTCAGTAACAGTTGTGATTACCAGTATTGATGGTTGAAGGTTGATGTTGCTAAATGAATTGATATGAAAAATGAAATATGTTATCAGGAAAACAGTATTTGACTCATAAAATATCTACAAAATTCCTTTATATGTGGAATAAATAATTGAAGTACAAATAGTTGACATGTCAGGCCGAAATTTATAAGGAATCGAACATTCCCATTTAAGTAGGAAGTTCTGAGGAGTCAAGATTCATTACAGTACCTGCACGTTTCGTCACTGTTGGTCCATGCATTAAAGACATAACTGAGCAGAGACAAACTACGCATGTCGCCCCACGCTAATATCACTGTGCGACAGGAGTGGTGCATTGGCAGAAGATAAGAGTTCAGCTGCGGTACGGATAACAGGTGCTTAAACAGCGCGCGAGTGAAGTGGCGCGACCACTGGAAACTTACTACAAAACCGGAGTGCGCGGGAGAGTACTATTCTTATAGACAAGACGTCTTAATTGGCCACAGATTCACCGTGAAATTCTGCCTATATACTGATTAAATGCAATGCCCCTGCAGCCGCAGTGGAATAGTGCCAAAAATTTAACCAAGGCCGCGGAGGCGTGGGTTATGCTGCTGGGCAGATACAGATGTAGTACCATGTGACTACCACCTTTTCGGCAAGCTGAAAGAACATCTGGGAGTAAAAATATTTTACAACAATGAGAACTTTCACACCACTGCTGCGTGCAGATTTCTATAGAAGAACTGAAGTATTGTCAGAAAGTTCCGACCATTGTTTGCAGAAACATTGTGGCTATATGGAAAAACAGTGTCATGTGTCTGTCACTTTGAAGCGTAGCGTAGCATTCATTACTAGTTACTTGGCCTGCCTTGGTAATGTGCAATTTACTTTTTGAACGCTCCTCGTATGAACCGCCAGGCAAGATCTGTGCTCATAAGTAGCAAGAATTTTCACGTCAACTGGACAGAAAATATTTACGAAACCAAAACTAAAAGTTGCTCCTAAACATTAATAAATTTATTGCAAACATTGTAATCACGATTCATTTTCAAACTCTAGTTGTATGCAGTGTCTGAAGATGCTCGTAATTTATAGTCATTTAATAAGCAGAGTAAACATAGTTGTTTCGGTGTGCTACCTGTCGACTGAATTTAAGTACTGCGAATTTTTAAAAGTTCAGATGATGGCTACACGTAGTGAAAATACTGAGTATAAAGATGCTAGGTGACAATTTATGCCTGGTTTCGAGATTAAAGATAATAAATGGTGATTAACTCCACACGAACATTTATCGTTTGAGTACTGTTATAAATAAGAACCCCGCAGCAGTGCCGACTGTTCACAACAGAGTCATGTATGTGCTCCCAGTAGATTAGCCGGGGCTGCTGCTACTGTCTGATACCAACTGGGACATTATATGCATTTATTTCCACGTTACGGTACATGAAACGTATGCCAAGGATTACGCAGAAGTCTCTGCGATGGGGAACGAAGTCAAAGATGTACTTTTTAGGTGCGATACACAAGAAGGACTTGAAAACTAGGGAATGTTATATTATTAAACTGGTAATAGTAACTGCATTACAATCCCTGGGAAGCTACTCCTCAGTGGAAGAAGAAGAGTTGGCTAACAAAGTTTAATTCACTCAAACTTCAATGTATTCACCACAAGACATTTAAACATTTAATATGCTGTGGCAGTTGTTCAATTCATATCAACCCATTACGTGACATTTTTGTTCTAATCATAAACCCTTCATGTCTTCCTAGAAATTTTATTTAATTTCAGTATTATAATTAAATTGTTGGCCTTTTTTTGAGAAAGGTGAATTGTTAGTAACGAGAAATGAAATCTTATATGGACAGTGTCATGAAAGGAGGGTATAAGATGAACATCAACAAAAGCAAGACGAGGATAATGGAATGTAGTCGAATTAAGTCGGGTGATGCTGACGGAATTAGATTAGGAAATGAGACACTTAAAGTAGTAAAGGAGTTTTGCTATTTGGGGAGCAAAATAACTGATGATGGTCGAAGTAGAGAGGATATAAAATGTAGACTGGCAATGGCAAGGAAAGCGTTTCTGAAGAAGAGAAATTTATTAACATCGAGGATAGATTTAAGTGCCAGGAAGGCGTTTCTGAGAGTATTTGTGTGGAGTGTAGCCATCTATGGAAGTGAAACATGGACGATAACTAGTCTGGACAAGAAGGGAATAGAAGCTTTCGAAATGTGGTGCTGCAGAAGAATGCTGAAGATTAGATGGGTAGATCATATAACTAATGAGGAGGTATTGAATAGGATTGGGGAGAAGAGGAGTTTGTGGCACAACTTGACTAGAAGAAGGCATCAGTTGGGTGGACATGTTCTGAGGCATCAAGGGATCACCTATTTAGTGTTGAAGGGCAGCGTGGAGGGTAAAAATCTTAGAGGGAGACCAAGACGTGAATACACTAAACAGATTCAGAAGGAGGTAGGCTGCAGTAGGTACTGGGAGATGGGAGATGATGAAGCTTGCACAGGATAGAGTAGCATGAAGAGCTGCATCAAACCAGTCTTAGGACTGAAGACCACCAGAACGTTCATTGATCGTGACTGGGCCAAATATCTCACGAAACAAGCGTCAAACGAAAAAACTACAAAGAACGAAATTTGTCTAGCTTGAAGGAGGAAACCAAAAGGCGCTATGGTTGGCCAGCTAGATGGCGCTGCCATAGGTCAAACGAATATCAACTGCGTTTTTTAAGATAGGAACCCCCATTTTTTATTACATATTCATGTAGTAGGTAAAGAAATATGAATGTTTTTTCGCTCTGTGAGAGATGGATCTGTAATAGTCACAAACATATGGCTCACCCTTTTAGACGAACAGATGGTAAAAGGTAGGTTTTATAAATTAAAATGCAGAACGTAGGTACGTTTTAACATTTTATTTCGGTTGTGCCAATGTGATACGTGTACCTCTGTGAACATCACTTCTGAGAACGCATGCTGGTACAGCTTGATTACCTGCAAATACCACATTAATGCAATAAATTCTCAAAATGGTGTCCGTCAACCTCAATGTATTTGGCAATATGTGTAACGACATTCCTCTCAACAGCGAGTAGTTTGCCTTCCGTAATGTTCGCTCATGCATTGACAATTCGCTGACGCACGTTGTCAGGCGTTGTCGGTGGATCACGATGGCAAATACCCTTCAACTTTCTTCATAGAAAGAAATTCGGGGACGTCAGATCCGTGAAAGTGCGGGCCATGGTATGGTTCTTCGACGTCCAATCCACCTATCAATAAATATAGTATTCAATACCGCTTCAATCGGACGCGAGCTATGTGCCGGACATCCGTCATGTTGGAAGTACATGGCCATTCTGTCATGCAGTGAAACATCTTGTGTGACATAGAACATTACGTAGGAAATCAGTATACATGGCACCATTTAGATTGCCATAGATAAAATGGTGGCCAATTATCCTTCCTCCCATAATGCCGCACCATACATTAACCCGTTAAGGTCGCTTATGTTCCACTTATCCCAGCCATCGTGGATTTTCCGTTGCCCAATAGTGCGTAATATGCCGATGTACGTTACCGCAGTTGGCGAATGACGCTTCGTCGCTAAATAGAACGCGTGCAGAAAATCTGTCCTCCTCTCCTAATTTTTCTTGTGCCCAGAGGCAGAACTGTATACGACGTTCAAAGTCGTCGCCATGCATATCCTGGTGGATAGAAATATGGTACGGGTTCAATCGATGTTGATATAGCATTCTCAACACCGACGTTTAAGAGATTTCCAATTCTCGCGCAATTTGTCTACATCTACATCTACATCTACATCCGTACTCCGCAAGCCACCTGACGGTGTGTGGCGGAGGGTACCCTGAGTACCTCTATCGGTTCTCCCTTCTATTCCAGTCTCGTATTGTACGTGGAAAGAAGGATTGTCGGTATGCTTCTGTGTGGGCTCTAATCTCTCTCTGATTTTATCCTCATGGTCTCTTCGCGAGATATACGTAGGAGGGAGCAATATACTGCTTGACTCTTCGGTGAAGGTATGTTCTCGAAACTTTAACAAAAGCCCGTACCGAGCTGCTGAGCGTCTCTCCTGCAGAGTCTTCCACTGGAGTTTATCTATCATCTCCGTAACGCTTTCGCAATTACTAAATGATCCTGTAACGAAGCGCGCTGCTCTCCGTTGGATCTTCTCTATCTCTTCTGTCAACCCTATCTTGTACGGATCCCACACTGTTGAGCAGTATTCAAGCAGTGGGCGAACAAGCGTACTGTAACCTACTTCCTTTGTTGTCGGATTGCATTTCCTTAGGATTCTTCCAATGAATCTCAGTCTGGCATCTGCTTTACCGACGATCAACTTTATATGATCATTCCATTTTAAATCACTCCTAATGCGTACTCCCAGATAATTTATGGAATTAACTGCTTCCAGTTGCTGACCTGCTATTTTGTAGCTAAATGATAAGGGACCTATCTTTCTATGTATTCGCATCACATTACACTTGTCTACATTGAGATTCAATTGCCATTCCGTGCACCATGCGTCAATTCGCTGCAGACCCTCCTGCATTTCAGTACAATTTTCCGTTGTTGCAACCTCTCGATACACCACAGCATCATCTGCAAAAAGCCTCAGTGAACTTCCGATGTCATCCACCAGGTCATTTATGTATATTGTGAATAGCAACGGTCCTATGACACTCCCCTGCGGCACACCTGAAATCTCTCTTACTTCGGAAGACTTCTCTCCATTGAGAATGACGTGCTGCGTTCTGTTATCTAGGAACTCCTCAATCCAATCACACAATTGATCTGATAGTCCGTATGCTCTTACTTTGTTCATTAAACGACTGTGGGGAACTGTGTCAAACGCCTTGCGGAAGTCAAGAAACACGGCATCTACCTGTGAACCCGTGTCTAAGGCCCTCTGAGTCTCGTGGACGAATAGCGCGAGCTGGATTTCACACGATCGTCTTTTTCGAAACCCATGCTGATTCCTACAGAGTAGATTTCTAGTCTCCAGAAAAGACATTATACTCGAACATAATTAACTGATAACTACTGATGTGCGGATTAGCCGCGACAGCACCTAAAACACCTACTTGGGCATCATCATTTGTGCAGGTCGTGGTTGACGTTTCACATGTGGCAGAACACTTCCTGTTTCCTTACATAAATAACTATCCGGCGAACGGTCCGGACACTTGGATGATGTCCAGGATACCGAGCAGCATACATAGCACACGAACGTTGGGCATTTTTTATCACAATAGCCATACATCAACGCGATATCGACCATTTCCGCAATTGGTAAACGGTCCATTTTAACACGGGTAATGTATCACGAAGCAAATACCGTCCGCACTGGCGGAATCTTACGTGATACCACGTGACTATTACAGCGCCATCTATCACCAAGCAAAAAAGTGGTCCAACTAAAATATCCATATTTCTTTACGTACTACACGAATATGATATAAAAATGCGGGTTCCTGTTTAAAAGTACGCAGTTGATATCCGTTTGACCTGTGGCAGCGCCATCTAGCGGGCCAACCATTGCGCCATCTTGTTTCTCCCTTCAAGCTAGACGAGTTTCGTTCTTTGTAGTTTTTTCGTTTGATGCTTATTTCGTGAGATATTTGGCCCGGTCACTATCAATGGACCACCCTGTATAGCAAACTTATCTTTCTGTGATTACTAAAAATTCGATTCATGTTGAGGTGTATTGTGAAGTCCATGTGCTGTTTATCTACTGATCGAATATTTTGTGTTTAACAAAGAATCAGTTCGGCTCTGCAGTTAATCTTTAATGGTCTCTTTAGTCATTTCTATAATTTTAGTGCACGATTTTGAATTATATGTCGTGTGACGCCATTTTCGATGCTCTTTTTGTCAATATCCAACTTTGTCAATTCAATGATCGTTTACGAAACAGATAATGAAATAATTCTGTCATATTTAGTTTCTCTGATGAATCAGTAATAAGTATCCCGCTGTCTGCAAGCATAGTTCTCAGATTATGAAGGGTGAGTTTCGTCGAGAACACCTACTGTGGCAGATTTTTATAACATGTACTTTATTATTTTCGTGTAATAATTTGGTAGTGAGTTCTTTAGCTTTTGTAATAGACCCTACAGATTTTGTCCGTGAACCACACCAGTATTCAATTACTTCGGTGAGGTATTTTCAGCGCTAGATCATTTTCAGATTGAAGTACGGTGATTACATTAAAGGGAAATTATCCTGTAGCACCGTGCTTAGCTGTGATCTGACCACATTTACACTCTATAATAAGGAGATGCTTTTAAGAGTACTTTTAGACTGGTGTTCAGTTACACTTGCTATGCATACCTGTTTCACGTTGCGCGGATTTTCTCAGCGTGTGTGCTACTGTGATTAATTTGTTTGCTTACTTCGTGGCCATCGTTACAAACTGATGATTTTGTCATGAACACTCATATAACAATGCATAGCTTCAATAAATCAGGGCTGAATCTAACTACTCAAGACAGACTAGTTCTAAACACCGTATACAACTTACAGGGTTTGTGCCTTCCTTAGAACTGGACGCCTGCAGTCCAGATCCATTGCACGGACACTGTTGTGAACTGCCTGACTAGATAAAGCCCTTCCAGATGCCTCCAGAGAGAATTGCTTAGTTATTATCCATTCAGCTCGGATACTTGAGCGCCATAAATTTTAGCTATTGGTCGTCAACTGATGTATCTGAGCTTGGTCGACCTCTACGTTTATCTTGACAGTGTTTCAGTTTCGAATGAAGCCACTGATGTGTAAGCAAGTCCGACGGCCAACTTTGTACGTTGGCAATTTTTAGAATGAAATCTGTGCATGGTTTAATTATACCCCAAATGTAAAACACATTTTCTCTAACTGTAATAACGATATGTACACCTCTCAGTCAATTAGGTGCATTTACGAAAAACCAAAATGCATTATTAAACCAATAAAAAATTTAACAACATACGTTTGTCAAACAACGGCAAAACAACCAAGTGCGGAACATACACTGTTCCGTTATTATGAAAAACTTCGAAGAAAATGATGTAAAAACACACAACTAGCACAGATTCTGAAAAAAAAAGAACAGTCTTGTTAAGCACAAATGACTCATCATTCACACGGAATAATGAGTGCTTACGACAGGGGATCTCACGTTGATTCCATATTTGTGGATTTACAAAAGGTTTTAACAACATGCCTCATAGGCGGCTTCTAATCAAATCGTCTGCCCATGGAGTTGGACGACTGGATTTGTTGTTTCCCGTGAGACCGGTCATAGCTCGTAGTAATTGACGGGTTGCCGTCTAGTGTAACCGAATTGGCATCTGGGATTCCCCAAGGAATTGTTAAAGAGTTCGTGTGTTCTAAACGATACGAGCAGACCCTTGAACTGTTTGCAGGGAATACTGTCCTTTACCGTCTGGTGAAGTAATCCGGAGGTCGAAATGAATTGCAGAATGGTTTAGACAACGCATCAGCATGGCACAAAAATTGATAATTGTAGCTCAAAAATAAGAAGTGTAATATGTCTACACGAATCCCAAAAAAACCATTTACGTTAAATTTCGGTTACACGGTAACAAGAATTTTAAGGTCATTGATTCAACTAAATATATATTTATTACGTTAAGAGTAACAAATTAGAATAATCATACAGAAAATGTCGTAATGGAAGGCGAACCAGAGATTGCGTTTTATTAGAAGAACTTAGAAGTTGCAATAAATATATTTGTGCTAAAGACTTCCTGCACTACACCTGGCCGTTGTCTTCTATAGTAATACTGTGCGATATGAGATCCTTATCGAAATGTATTGACGGAGGACATCTAAAAATTTCAAAGAAATTCAGCTAGTTTTGTATTGACGTGAAATTGGAGAGTGCGTAACACGGGTAGGGTGAGCCACTTGGGATGGCAATTATTAAAACAATGGCTTTTTTGTTGCGGCAGAATCCCTTTCACGAAATTTCGGTCACCAACTTTATCCTTCGAATGCGAAAATAATTTGTTGACTGGTACCTACATAGCAGAAATGACCGTTTTTATAAAGTAGGAGAAACAGTTGTACGGAAAGATTTAGTTCATTTTTCACACGTGCTGTCCGAGAGCGCAACGTTCGATAAATAGTATGGAAGCGGTTCTATGGACCTTTTGCGGAGCAACTAAGTGTAAATCGCAGAGTAATCACGAAACGTAAGCTCGAAATGACCCTCCGAGGACAACAGTACTTTACGATGTACACTGAAGACAGTACGAGTTCTACGAAACTGCACTGAAAATACGGGTTTCATTTCATTTCTGCAAGGTAGATGGCTGTAATAGTGATTTCCGTGGTTACACGAGTAATGAGAAATACGTTTCTGGTGAGCAATTACCAACCGTCGAAGTAATGAGGGTGGCGGAGTACCTTCTTTGGGCATTTTACTTGCTCACGTAGATATAGCTAGAAAAGACAGTACCTTCCCTAAGTGCCCTGCGAATTGAAGTTGGCACTGTGTTGGCGCTGAATCACCCGGCGAGAAGAAACTTTGGCGGCTTCTTCGCGGCCACTCTCAAAGGTCACCTGCATTGAAGGTCATTAGAGGCGGGACACGTAGCTCAGCGTAGACCAGACTGGGGTACAGGAACTGCCCTTTAATGAATCTATCCAGTCAGTTACCTCACAGGATTTAACAAACCACATAGATTCGCGCCAGCAGGACGGGATTTGAACGCCGGTCTCCTCAGTGTGGTCCCGGCTCCTTAACGACTGTGTCAACAAGGTGGCCTCAGTTGCGAATTGTTTAGTGCCTGTTAAAAAAAATTCACAAAAAGTCAGCTGCTACAGTGTAACTGACGTGATTAGGTAGCAAAATGTGTAAGTATGAAACAGAAAATCGAAAGGTTCGGAGCTGAGTCCTCAGTCGTTCAAAAGATTTTCTGTGTCACTTCTCACGTCTGACAACAATTTGTTAATGCACAAAAGTGGTTCGGAGTCCACGTTAACCTGCAGGTCCGCATATAGATGGCTTGGTAAGTCAGTTCGAAGGAAGGCAATGACAAACCGCCTGGTAAGCCACTGCAATGTTCAAACTAAATTCCGGCTTCAAAAGGGCCTGCTTTGCGTTAGCGAAGGAAAATACGGGTAGAGTTTCCGAGTCCACGCTTGTTATTCCTCCCAGGCTTCCAATTCACGTTTTCCCCTCCTTCCCCCAAACTATCCCCTCCAGTTTGCCGAACCCCGCTTATCGTGAGCATTTCGTCATATGAATGTCAATTGGTTGTTGCCCCATCGCATTAAAAAGAGTTGTCAGGAATTAATATCGAGACGAAGGATGCTAGCTGACTGGTTCTGTGTCTCGAGACTTTTTTGATTTTCATTACCAGTTGCATTTGTCTATCATCATTATGTAACGATTGCCTCGGACCTTGTGGAATGCTTTGACGCATACCAACACGGTTTGTCTCATTTACGTATATCTCATAGACGCCAATGCCCACGATGAAGTCTCAAACACTTGTCACTTTAATACAAAAGTCTGCATTTTTAAAATTTTTGTCAGAAGATTTCTAAAAAAATTGTAATTCTGATTCTAAAAATTGCATTCATTTCGTTATATTTTTCACAAAATAAAATATCATCAGCCAAAGATATAAGTAATCTAAGGACAAATATTAAAATGCAATTTCCATCGAAGCCTGAATTTTTTACATAAAGGTTATCTTAGCAATATTACGGGTACTCTGCAACATATAATGTTCAAACTTTTTCTTTTTTTGTTTCCTGGAAGAACCTTCATCTACACTGACCCCTTCAACCTCGAACAATAGTCATCAATTACACTTTAATTTCACCTTCCCTGTTATCTCTTCATCTGCTTAACGTCCTGGTGAATGCGTTGTCCTTGCACTTCAATATAACATGTTAGCTCTCTGCCAAGCACTTAAGTGTGATTTGCAGAGTATCCATGTAGATTTTCAGACAAGTAGCCAACTTTTGCATTCATGCTATATTTTTTACATTAATTTTAATTATGTTCTTTTAATTTATATTTTAATTCTGTAGAATGTTTCCAGTAGTAAACTTGAAAGCACATATGCATCCTTTTGTGTAACATTATTTTATAGTGTTCTGAAATTCGTGATTCTTCAGTTTGAATTTTAGGACCAAAGAACATCAAGTTTCAATTTTTCTTGTCTGGTGAAGACAAATTGGACAGAACATTATTAAAAGCAGGAGCCAACTTGTAGAAGTGCCCTTACAAGTTGACTCATGAATCCCAGTTTGATACGTTGTGGTCCAACAGTCGCGTCATGTGAGATGTTTTCAGTCCCGGAAACGAAATTTCTCCGATTTTCTTTACACTCAAATACTTTACCTTCGGCTGGCTACCGCAATGACTTAAAAAGGCCATTTTCGTGTACCCAGCTTGCTGTGCTAATATAATTCCCACAACGAAAAGAAATAAAAAAAATATTGCGGTACGAAAAACCTGTACGTGATAGAAGAATTTTGAAATCAGCATTAAAAGATTATTTAAGAATACATATTTATATTCTGTTATGTGATATGCAGACTGGTGTTATCTGTGGAAGAACGGACGTGGTACTGAAAGTTAAAGCAATTTTTGACATTAGCTGAGGTGATATGCATATCAGCTCTGGCAGTGTAAATGATGGAATTAGTTTATGTCTGGCCACTGGAGTAAAGCAGTTGGATTAGGATCTTGAAAGACGTACATCGGTTACTCCCTCGTCGGCATTCTGGACGATCGGTCTACTAAAGCCTTAGGAAGGTGCAGTGTTAAAAGTTAGCATCGTAAATAGAGAATGGAAGATGATTTTCGTTATGACACCGTGGTATTTACCAAGAATGTGAGAATGAATGCAGACGGGAAAGAAATGACCTCAGGGAGCTTCCACGTATCTCTCCAGTCACAGGCAGTGGCGATGTATAGTCCACTTAAGTACTTACTGTTTTCAGCTGGAACGCTTCAAGTAGTTTACGTCTATGCCTTTCGTGCTACTTTGTAAGTACTTAAATTTGAGTAAAAAGACTAAACAGTCCTACAAACTATCAGGTCTACAACGCAAGATCAAGAGAAAAGCGAAACAGCAACAAAAAATTACGAAAAGAAAGTAGGTGCATCTAATGCAAAACGTACATGTCATAAGATAATACTTTAATGTTCATCGTTTCAATCTCAATCAGAAGTCGACATGACTGACTTGTGTGAAGACTGGCTATGTGGCATGGATGCTAATTCAAACATATTTTTTGGTGTGTGATTGATTTGAAATAATTACTTAAAAATTTTAATACAACCCGTTTTTATGACGGACTAAAAAGTATAAAATAATTTCTCCAAGACCCATACAGAGAGTTCTGAAAACGTGTGAACTTTTAATAGCTACGACAACACTTGTCAAATTCAAAAAGAGAAACGTCTGGTGCACACATTAGATAATATTGAGGTGGTGAACTATTCATGTATCAACTGTATGTTGCACGCACCCCCACGTTTTCGTTTTAAATTTTACAAGTATTTTCATAACTATAAACAATTGACAAGCACAAATTTTCAGGAAAATCTGTATGAGTTAGGAATTTGTATGGGGCTAGTAGAAGTTTTGTACTTTTTAGTCCGTTTTTTATTCAAATAATTATTTTCTGTTTTTGGTCAAATTTTGCAAACGATTTCGAACATTTTGATTAAATTACAAGAGAGGTATGCGGTCAACTTCGCGATTATTTTACTTTCTCTTACTTATTCAACCAATACATTGCTGCCTGATACGATTATCTCACGGAGACTTCGAAGTTAAAAATTAGAGAGAATCGTGCTGACTGGGACGTACCAGCAGCCGTTCTTACCGTGAGACATTTGCAAGTGACACAGGAAAGCGGGAAACAGCAGTGGCGCACAATGTAACCTCCGCCACACACCAGACAAGAAAGCAAGTTAATCTTGCATTGTGATCCAGTTACCAGCCGTGTTCAAAGTTTTAAGTTTCTAGCTCATGGGGAAGTTACCTTAAAATAAATTGCAAAATTTGTACCGAACAAACGGACAAGAAAACTACCTAATACAAAAGTGTTAAAAAGACGTCAAGTTTGGTACAGATACGTATGTATGCTCCTCATATTGAAACCATTCAAAACTTAGTCAATGGGATAGTCCACTTTATTATGTACGTGATTTTATATGTATACCCCTGCATAGATTTCGTGCGTTTTGATTGAAGTTGTTCAATACTGAACTTAATACTTCATTTCTATACTTTACGTCTGAGTGTTCTATTTTAGATAAAGGCTAAACTGAATCATTATACACGCTGGAAACAACTGTAAAAGTAACTGGATAGAGCAGAAGGTTAAACATCTTACAGAGCATTAATGACCCCAACTTGATACTTCATATTTCGCACCATTTTCGTGAAAAATGGCTCACTGCAAAAGCTAGGATACGTCTGACGTCATATCAAAATCTGTCATCTGAAAGTCATATACTCTCACCACTGAATTGTGGGCTTTCCATGATTTTAAAAACACAACCTTACGATAAATAACAAAATTGACATAAGCGCGCCGAATTCCCACATATTCCACTGGTCATTCGTTCCACTGTCGTGTAATCTCTTCCTGCCCGCTTATTATAACCACCACCATCACAACAAAAGCTTGTAAAATCATATGTTGTAAACAATATAAACTCGTCTTGGGAAAAAAAAGTGCACAGCCTGTGCTCAGACACGCAACTTTTGATTTAAAATTATGTATCAACTACGCAAATACGACTTAAGTACAGACTGGTATTAGCATCTGAAATATCACTTAGTCATGATCTACAATGTTGGTATACGAAATGACGCACTGCCACAAACGTTTTGTCCAGCTGAAGTAGGCGAACGTCAGGAGTCAGCACGCACGCGAGAGTTCTGTGCTTTAAGACCAGAGTTCGCCATCTACCTGGATTAACCACTTTTCCTCTACACAAGGAGAGTACAAAAGCAAAAGATCTTGGCGTACAGCCTCTCCACACTCGCAAAATGCAGCTACCTGTTCAATATTTGCTCGTCCGGACTTAGATCTATTTTTAATTTGTTTGTAAAAGTAATTTTCCAACGCTATTCTTGGAATCGACATGTCCCGAGGCATTTTTGTTGGAATGTGTGTGTGTGTGTGTGTGTGTGCGTGCGAGAGAGAGAGAGAGAGAGAGAGAGAGAGAGAGCGCGCGCGCTTTGTGTGTGTGTGTGTGTGTGTGTGTGTGTGTTTGTGTGTGAGGGGATGGAGGGGGGGGGGGGGGAGAGACGGGTGTCTGTGAGAAGTTTCGTAAACATTTGAAATTGTGCGTCATGTTTCTTGCAAGTCATTAAGTGCTCTCATTCTAAAATAATAGATCAAAATAACCTGGCGCTTTGGGGATCATGAACTGCGATGCTTTTTCAACCCTACGCTTCTTAGAGGGAGATGTTTCTTACACCACAGCGGTTCTCTCCAGACAGTAAGCGGTATGTGTACCAAGTTTGGTTCAAATCGATCCAGTGCTTTAGGAGGAGATGTGGAACAAACACACGCACACACACATCCACTTTTATAATATGTACGGATTTATTTATTCAGAACATTAGTGGGAGCAAGGTAAAGCTCCTAATGTTACGTAATCCCGCGCATTACTCAGGTTTCTCTCGCATGGAAGCTGTTTCACTTTTATGTACACCGGCGTTATTTCATCTCAAGTGTCGCAGTGACGTCTGCAGTACGAGCGAAAATTATGCAACGTGGTCGCTGAAATACAACCAAGGTGGTTTCCTGGACAGGTAGTCATGGTGCTTTATCTGCAGAGCGACTATAGTGTGTGATACCCGAAACGAAAGAACAGTCTTTGCGTAGGAGAATAGAGGCACACCTGCATAAGGCTTCCGCCGTCATTTCTCGTTACCGCAGCGTGCATATAGGTAGGTCTTCCCTATTTGTGTGGAGCTTCTCAGCAGACCAACTGTTTCTTCGCGCGCTATTTTTGTGCTCGCATGTACGAGAATTACCCTCTTGAATGGGTCGAGTTTTGAGATTTGTTATTCGCTGGAGCTTTGAAGGGTACATGAAGGGGCATTCGTTTTTTCTGGGTTCGGTCGTCTGTTGTTCAGCATTCAGTCAGCGCTTTCGACGTCCGGGCTTGTATGCAGATACGTTAGGAGAGAAATGAGAGCGTTACAAATGGTGCAATTCTTATACAGACAAACATTTCGGACAATACAAGTGATTCTGCCATTAGTTTATTGAGCAGCAAGACAAACTGTGAAACACTTTTCGATCTGTTTTGTAGCTGAATCACTACTTGGTGCAGACTGTCAGCATGTACAGTAACTGCTAACTGCGTGCGCCAGTAACTTACATGGGGCATGCTATACTGTCACCGTGAAACTCCAGAAGTAACTATTAGAGACCTGCCTGGAACACGATCTTATTTCTCTCCAACGGGTATTTTTGCCTTACTAGTGAAAAGGCATACGTAATTTAGGAATCATAATATTTGTCCTATGTGGAGAGGGCAGCCTCTGCTCCTGTTCCAGAATGTGAGACATGATTAACTCTTTAAATCTATAAGTACTCCTGTTGACTTTGAAAGTGAGAAACTGAAAGTGAACGTATTGGTAGCCTAATTTATAGAATAATGCACCACGGGCAGTCTATCGAAATACTAAACAACTGCTACAAGCAATCCTTACATCATTTCAGTAAATTTGTTCAGGACTATGGCGCTCAACATTGCGCACTTTCACGTCGTTCATAGAATTTAAAAAAAAATATTGTGACAGGTGAATATTAATTTAAACGAGCTACAAAAATAAATGAACGGGTATTAAAGCACAAAAGAGCAGAAATTGTCTCGAAACATCCGTCTTGCTTAATGGGGTTAATGCTACAAGGCTAGAAACTATTAGAGTGGAAAATAATCAGTATATATATCACACACACACAAAACTATGTGATCAAAAGTATCCGGACACATGGCTGAAAATGACAAGTTCATAGCGGCCTCCATCGGTAATGCTGGAATTCAGTATGGTGTTGGTCCATCCTTAGCACTGATGAGAGCTTCCACTTCACCAGGAAAATGCTGTAAGAAAGTACCTTTATAGACTCATTGCATTTTCCTAGTATCTTACCAATGAATCGAAGTCTGTCACAGACTTTAACTACGAAGAAACCCATCTGATTCCTCCACTTTATATTCACTCAAATTGTTACGCCTAGTAAGTTGTAAGACGTCACTGATTCCAGTTGTACTTACTGACATTTTAGTTATTCGATACACTTATTTTTGGGTTTTGCGAAGTGCCTAATTTTACATTTTCGTATAGTTAAATCAAGTTTCCAATCCTTTCAATGTAGTAAAATCTTACCAAGTTTTGACTGAACAATTGTGCAGGTTTTTCCAGCTGAACTACATTGTAGCCGACTGCATAATTTGTGAAGAGTCTGAGGTTACTGTTAATTATGTCGGCAAGATAGTTGATGGACAACATGGACCGTATGCTTTCTCCTTGGGGAACACTGAAGTTATTTCTACATCTATAGATGACTTTCCATCTCGCCAGCGCAAGACACAATTAACACCTTCACCGCGGAAGTAATGTTACCGCCGACAGTGACACTAAAGAGGAATCACCAAGTCAGCTTCACTAAAGAAGTATAAATCATCGGCGTAGCAAAGCAGCTTAAATCATTTAATAGAGGTAAGTCCTCTGGTCAAATTTTATACCAATTAGATTCCTTTCCGAGTATGCTGTGCTCAACAATCAGCTATAACCACTCGCTCGACGAAATATCCGTATCTAAAGACTGGAAAGTTGCACACGTTACACCAATACTCAAGAAAGGAAAGAGGAGTAATCCGATGAATTTTAGACTCTTATCATTGACGTCTATTTGCAGCAGGCTTTTGGAACACATACTATTTTCGAACGTCATGAACTACCTCGAGAATAACGATCTGTTGACACAGTCAGCACGAATTCAGGAAACACAATCAGCTCTTTATTCGTACTAATTAAGGAGTCCTATCGACAGGGGATGTCAAAATCATTCCTTGTTTCTAGATTACCAGAAGGCTTTTAATACCGTTCCTCACAGGAGGCTTCTAATCAAGTTTCATGCCCATGGACTATCGTCTCAGTTTTACGACTGGATTCTTGATTTCCCGTCTAAAATCACTGTTCGTAGTAACTGACGGAAAGTCATCGAGAAAAACTGAAGTGATATTTGATATTCCCGAGGAAGTGTTATATGCCCTCTGCTGTTCCTATTCTACATAAACGATTTAGGAGACAATCTGAGTAGCCATGTTTGCAGGCGATGCTGTCATTTACAGTCTCGTAAAGTCATCAGATGACCACAACCATCTGCAAAATGATTTAGAGAAGATATCTGTACGATGAGAAGAGTGACAATTGACTCTAAACGAAGAAACGTGCGAGGTCATCCACTTGAGTACTAAAACGAATCCGTTAAATTTCAGTTACTTGGAAAAGCACACAAACCTTTCAGCTGTGAAGTCAGATATTTAGATATAACAATAACGTATGAACTAAATTGCAGTGATTACATAGATAATTTCGTGGGTAATGCAAACCAGAGACTGCGTTACTTTGGCAGAACACTTAGAAGATTCAACCAGGTATGCTAAGAACACTGCCTTACACTACGCTTGTGTACCCTTTGCTAGAGTATTGCTGTGCGGTAAGAGATCCTCACAAGATAGGATTGACGGAGGGCACCGAAAAAGTTCAAAAAATGGCAACTCGTTTTATACTATCGCTAAACAGGAGAGAGAATCACAGATATGATACACGAATGGTGCAAGCAATCATTAAAACAAGGAGTTTTTCGTTGTTGTGAGAGGAAAATAAAAGTACACTAAAAAGGGAGAAAGAGGAAAAGTAAGAGGAAGAAAGGAAGGAGCAATAAAGTGAGAAGAAGGACAAACATGGAACTGAGGAAAAAAAAATGAGAATGAGGAAAAGGAAATGAAAAAGCAAGAGGAGGAGATGGAAAAGTAAAAACAAGAGGCGTCGTAATATATGGTTCAATAGAAAGTAATGCCTATGAAATTATTGTAATCAATTAATTTAATGCGAAAAATTTGGCTTTTCAGCTTTAAATTTAACTTGCGAAAGCTTTACCTTTTCACACATGACTGAACATATTGGGTGTGCCAATCAGATCATGACAATTTGTTGACATTTCAGCAGGAGTTACAAATCTCGGAGTTCAGCTTGTGATTGGAGTAGAACAAGCATATCTACCTTCGACGTAGACGTCATACAACTGAATATGATATGTTAAAATTCCTCACAAAGGTGATCTATTACTCAAAACAGAATGTAGCTATATAACCTATTCTGAACTGACATGTCCAGTTATAGTCATGTGCGAGATAACTTCTTGTTTTGGAACTCAAGACGTCTCTATAACAATCATCAGGGGTAATAAATCACCCACACTTTTCCACAGCGAACCTTTTAAAACGTCAGTCATCTCCAAGGTACGTATCAATAGCCATAATTGCAACATCGAAAGTGATGCGAAAGGAAGAAGTTCAACATCTCGTCAGTACTGAGCTCATTGAAGACAGACATAATTCAACTGGAATTTAATTATCAAAAAGCTAAAGATGTTAATAAAATGTCCTGAATTTGTCAGCTTTACAAATAGCTCGTGCTTATTCTGCTTCTTTACTCATAGGAATGGTGCATATGCAATTTCTATACCATAAACCTCTATCATTGTTGAGCTCGCAATCTCTGTTAAGAATCTCTAAGACCTGGAAAGCTCCCAAGCAAATCACTACGCTGGTCCTTTTCGAGAATGCTCTAGTCACGTGGATGATATAGCCATAGCAGCCATACCAACAGCCGGTTTTCCTAAGAACTACGCAAGACAGGATCCAGAAAAAAAAACGATGCATTCATACAGTCACAATGTACGAGAGGTGAAGGGGAAATTACACTGAGATCAAAGTGAACTAGAGGTTGCCACCACTTTGCAGAAGCAGCGCTCGTGTCGTCACAGCGATGGCATACTGTGGTGCATCACGTGACTGGGCGTCGTCACAGCGGTATTCGTCTGTGTGACAGTCGAGGGTCGGATGGACAAGGGACGCGAAATCACTTTGAATTGAGCCAAATTGAGTCTTTTTTGGGCCGTCAGTCGTACGGTTGGTTTGATGGGCCTCCCACGACTTCGTCTGCTGTGGCACTCTCTTCATCTCACAGCAGCATTTACACCCAACGTTATCAATTATTTCTTGGATGCATTCCATTCTTTGTCTTCCGATACAACTTTTTTCCCCTGCAGCTACTTCAAGAACTGTGGAACCTATTCCCTGATGTACTTACAAGTCCTATCGTCCTCTGTCTTCTTTTAGCTGGCCTTTCCCACATGTTCCTTTTCTCGTCTGTTCTGCAGAGAACCTCATTTATTACCAGTCCGCTTAAATTTCATCATCCAGTTGTAAAAGTACACTTTAAAGGCTTCAATTCTCTTTCCTGTTTTCTTACAGCCGACGAGCCACTTCCGTAAAATTTTGTGCTCGACATGAACGGTCTCAGTATTTTTATTCCAAATTAAGGGGAGGGATAATGTCATTATCTACCCCAGCCAGCTTCACCTTTCATGTGATTTGCTCCCATGGCAGCAGCATTACATCGCTTCATCTACAGTGTGCCTCCCCCCCCCCCCCCCCCCCTTTTTGGTAAGAGCACAGTTGACTCTCAGTCTAGACTGGTTCTTAGGTATACAGACTGGCAAGGTAGTCGAGAAAGATTACTTGTCTGCACTATTCGCTTTTTAATCCGATAATTTATCCCTTTGTCATCCATTCTTATTTTTCCCCACTCATGGTTCTTGTATTTCATATTGGTCCGCCCCAATAGCTGAATGATTGCCGGCATGGTAGCTCGGCGTGTTCGGTCAGAGAGCTGGTTGGCCTATGTCATAAAAAACTGAGTGGAAGGATAAACATACGAACCTGACTGGATGTCATGTGACGTCCACGACGACCAAACAATGATCAAAATCGAAAAAATGAGAAAAGAAGGGTCAGCGTGACGGACTGCCGTCTTAAGGCGGCCGAGTTCGATTCCCGGCTGGGTTGAAGATTTTCTCCGCTCAGGGACTGGGTGTTATGTGGTTTTCATCATCATTTCATCCCCATCTGGCCTGTAGGTCACCCAATGTGACATCGAATGTAATAAGACCTCCACCAAGGTGGCCAGACCTGCCCCGTAACGGGCCTCCTGACCAATGACGCCAAACGCTCATTTCCATTTATTTAATATTGTGTATTCACCATTTCAGTGGCGTATGCATTTGACACACATTGAACGACCACCCTGTATTTACCTCTTCCTTACCCCGTCTAACCACCTCACGCTCCATTTCTGTCTACCTCATCCTCCCCACTCTGTCTCTTCATCTCCTCCTCCCCTCTCTTTGTCTACTTACTCTGCTTCCCCTTTTTGTCAATATCTTCCTCCCTACCTTTCTATCTCCACCTCCCTTCTCTGTTTACACTCGCCCATTACTGCTCTATACCTTCCATCTGCCTCAAGCGTCTCCCTATTCTCCCTCTTTCTATTTCCTCTTCTCCTCACTCTATCTGTCCCACCCTCTATCCGTTTCAAACTGGCAACAGCCATGCTCATTAGTAAATGTAGCCCCTCTAATATAGTTCCAGCCTAAATGTCAGGGCCTGGGAATCTTTTATCTTGCTCCTGCCATACAGACTGCCCTACAAAGCAGGTTGATTTGTCAGGCCAATACTGTGTCCACACAATGTGCCTATCATACAAGTACCTCTTCTCCGAAGACAGACGCATGGGCAACAGAATTATCCCACCAGACTCTCTAAGAACGGTAAATATATGTCTATAAATCATATACATCCAGCTGGCAATAGGAGACCATTCGAGCAGGTGGTGGAAGTATTGAAACAGCAGCTAGTGTGTCACCAGCCAACAGTTACAAGAACCATTTCCATCCAATACTTTACACATACTATTATGTGTGACAATGTATCACCCCACCACTCTCAAATGTTATCAGAATTTGTTTTACTGAACACTTCATGGACGTCACAGTGCTTGTGTTCTTGTTCTTCTACCCTCCTCCTCCTCCTCCTCCAACCCTCTTTAGTTCACCGGTCATCAACACTACTGACTGCATCTGGAATGCTGTAATCAGATGAGATGTGTGCGCCTTTGACCCACTGAGCAGTGAGCAGCTTTTGAGGTGTCACTATGTTATGGAGTCATTATCATGTGTCGCCACTGTCATCAGGGCAGACAGAGGTCATTATACTAAGTTATCTATTATCCAGTTTGACAAGGATTTGTAACATTCTGAGAGCTATCTCAAAGTAATGAGAGATTTTTACTGTAGCACTAGAGTTGGCAGAACTGGAACACATTGCATACAGGGGTGATCTTGCAGAACAACTGCAAGAAATGGTCCGTGACAGGATACACAGCAAAATAGGCCATATGTGCATTAGACAGAAATTCGTTACAAGTGAGGTACACCAACCTGAAGCTGGGGATAAGATATATTTGATAGTGCAAGTTACAATGATTGAAACAGAAATGAGAGCATACCAAACAAGTGGGAATGTTCTGTCTGTACCAACGTTTTAGCTCCACACTCAAGAGAGTGGTGAAGTTGAGCCTCATCATGTAACCACATTTCCTTCGTACCATCTAAGGCATGTCTTCAAACAGGGGAGGCAGGGTCATTCGCAGTATGTGCCAATATGCCCTAGCTGTGAGGCACTGTGGAAGGATGACTGGTCCGACGAGACGTTCACCAGTAATGTAATGAAATGAAACACCTGCAGCCATATTTGTCGTGTTATTTCATTATATTGCAACCAGCTTCGGTGAATCAGTACACAATTTTGAGTCCTTAACCGACGTTGAGGGGGAGAACTCCCATCAGGAGACAGTTGCAGATCATTAATCACATGAATGGTCATAAAAACCTTCACCAACAACCTCCATCCAAACACTGATGCTGAACTGCTAGTGACCAATTGCTTTCACCATACTGTGGGGTTACTTCACAGCCCACAGGTGGGTGTTGGCAAGGCTGGCAGTGCTACACCTCGTTAAGACTGATCTCATCTATGAATAACTTTGGTGACAAACCACCGCACCTTGGTGGCCTGTGTGACGAATCTGCGACCAAACAGACATCCTTAAAGCAAATTCATAGATGATAAGGCCTGCACACGTTGTGAGTGATACAGATAGTGGCAGACGTCATGGAGGTCATTCCACATGATTGTCCAGTAATCCCCACACTGGCGGGCCATCTTCCTGCTGTCGATACAGGGGGCACTGTCGATGACTTCTCTAGAACTTCGTGTTGATGTACCTTCCCTGGAACGTATTTCCGGCGATGTTCACATGAACATTTTTGCTTGTTGTCCTGCCAGGTGTACCTTCCCTGGAACGTATTTCCGGCGATGTTCACATGAACATTTTTGCTTGTTGTCCTGCCAGCTATCGTTTCCTGCAGTTAGTTCCCATTTAGCAAAATCATTCCGTGTGTTCCTGTTTCAGCTGAATGAGGGTATTTAGCAGACATATTGTTCATCGTAGCGACATTACTAACAAACGACGAGTATGCCTTTCAGTAAAATATCTGCTGTGTTTGCCATTTACAGTTTAGGGCAATCAGAATGATTATTTATTTTATGTTCCCTCCTGACTGTTTCGATATTGATCCAGTGTTGTACCACAGTTTTCACTGTCACAACCTAGATGAGGTTGCCGTTCTGAAAATAATCAAGCAAAAAACACAGTGTGGATTGCAGTGTTTCTCTTAACTATGGGGAATCAATAAACATCAGCTGAAGTGAATTAAGAATGGGGAATGTAGAGAAGAAATAAAGGTTGGGAAGAAAGCGTGCATTTAATTAAAGGAAAGGGAAGAGTGACAAGAGAACCTAGAAGAGAGAATGGGTGTGCAGGGAAAGATAGAGGTACAGCAAAGCATACAAAAGGAGATTAAGGCCAAATAAGGGGACAAGAAGAGGGGAAGTGGTGACGAACGGACTTGAGGAGGAGGAGGATGTGGGGGGGGGGTGGAGAAGAAGGAGCATGTGGAGGGGGAAGAGGAGCATGTGGAGGCGGAAGAGGAGGATTTGGAGGGGGAAGAAGAGGAGGATTTGGAGGGGGAAGAAGAGGAGGATTTGGAGGGGGAAGAGGAGGAGGATTTGGAGGGGGAAGAGGAGGAGGATTTGGAGGGGGAAGAGGAGGAGGATTTGGAGGGGGAAGAGGAGGAGGATTTGGAGGGGGAAGAAAGAGATTTGGAGGGGGAAGAGGAGGATTTGGGGGGGAAGAGGGGGATTTGGAGGGGGGAGGCTGATTTGGAGGGGGGAGGCTGACTGGGAGGGGGAGGAGAATTTGGAGGGGGAGGAGGATTTGGAGGGGAGGAGGATTTGGAGGGGAGGAGGATTTGGAGGGGAGGAGGATTTGGAGGGGGAGGAGGATTTGGAGGGGGAGGAGGATTTGGAGGGGCAGGCGGAGGTGGAGGGGCAGGCGGAGGTGGAGGGGCAGGTGGAGGTGGAGGGGCAGGCGGAGGTGGAGGGGCAGGCGGAGGTGGAGGGGCAGGCGGAGGTGGAGGGGCAGGCGGAGGTGGAGGGGCAGGCAGAGGTGGAGGGGCAGGCAGAGGTGGAGGGGCAGGCGGAAGTGGAGGGGCAGGCAGAGGTGGAGGGGGAGGAGGAGGTGGAGGGTGGAGGTGGAGGATGAGGGGAAGGAGGAGGGGGAGGAGAAGGAGAATGTGGAGGGGAAGTAGGAGGGAGAGGGGAAGTAGGAGGGAGAGGGGAAGTAGGAGGGAGAGGGGAAGTAGGAGGGAGAGGGGAAGTAGGAGGGAGAGGGGAAGTAGGAGGGAGAGGGGAAGTAGGAGGGAGAGGGGAAGTAGGAGGGAGAGGGGAAGTAGGAGGGAGAGGGGAAGTAGGAGGGAGAGGGGAAGTAGGAGGGAGAGGGGAAGTAGGAGGGAGAGGGGAAGTAGGAGGGAGAGGGGAAGTAGGAGGGAGAGGGGAAGTAGGAGGGAGAGGGGAAGTAGGAGGGAGAGGGGAAGTAGGAGGGGAAGTTGGAGGGGGAGGGGAAGTAGGAGGGGGAGGGGAAGTAGGAGGGGGAGGGGAAGTAGGAGGGAGAGGGGAAGTAGGAGGGGGAGGGGAAGTAGGAGGGGGAGAGGAAGTAGGAAGTGGAGGGGAAGTAGGAGGGGGAGGGGAAGCAGGAGGGGGAGGGGAAGTAGGAGCGGGAGGGGAAGTAGGAGGGGAGGGGAAGTAGGAGGGGGAGGGGAAGTAGGAGGGGGAGGGAAAGTAGGAGGGGGAGGGGAAGTAGGAGGGGGAGGAGGGGTTGGTGGAGGTGGAGGGGAGGAGGGGGAGGAAGAGGAGGAGGAGGTGGAGAGGTTGGAGGAAGTGGAGGAGGGGGAGGAGGAGGAAGAGGAAGAAAAGGGGAGTGTGGTAGATGAGGCAGACCACGAGCAAAGTCTCTGAACTTGAGCGTGCTGGGGACTGGGACTCACCGGCGGTGACGCCCAGGACGACGCCAGCGACGGTGAGCAGTAGCAGCAGGTTCTGGTGCAGCCAGCGGCGCGCCGCCTTGGCGCTGAAGCGCGGCCTCCGCGCGGCCCCGGCTGTCGCCGCGCCGCCCCCGCCGGCCGCTTCCGCCGCCTCCGCCTTAGCGCCTAGGCCTCCGTCACCGCCGCCCCCGCCGCCTTCCCCTGCCGCCGGCGCCATCTTGGACAGGATGTAGTCTGGAAAGCGGAGCGTCTTGTCCATGACGCGGTACAGCTGCGGGAAGCCGTCGCGCACGGGGCCTAGGAGGACCTCTCTCGTGAACAGCACCGTCTTGGCGCCTCTGGTAGCCGCGCTTGCCCGAACACCGGCGCCGCCGCCTGCACTGGTCTGCTGCCCCGCTGTGTGCTGCGCTGCGCTGCGCCTACAGCCTGTGCCTGCCGCTACCCGCTGAGCGCCTGGAGTTCGACTGGCGGCCGCCCCGCCTCTCGGCTGCCGCCGTATTGATCGGCCGCCGTCTGCCGACACCCGACCCGACCCGACCAGATGCGACGCAGCGCGACCGACCGCGGCCCCGCCGCTGACCTACCTCATCTCGCATAATGTCGCTCGCGTTACCCTATCATGCGTGACGCACGTGGCCACTGAGGCTGACCAATTAGAGCGTCGTTATGCGCGGAGATGATGTACCGTACCACGAGTGTACCCTAATGGGAGAGACGCCACGCATAATAGTTTCGTGCAAACGGGGAGAGCGCAGAAGAAACCGAACAAAATATCGTTACACAATAGTCCAGTCAACGGAGACAAGAAATGGTCGAACAGGAGAAAAAATTCGTGCAGCAGTCATAAGTTTTTGTACAATGGTAACGAGCACGTTATGAACAATCTGTTGAAAATCCTTACCGATTGGGTGTGGGTATAAGGTGGGGGGGGGGGGGGGGCGGAAGACTGGCATTTAAAGGTCACTTTTTGTGTTATTCTTCATTATCTCGAAAACTGCGGCTTCTAGCTAAAATGTTACCAAAGACAAAATTAAGTTGCGTTAAATTTCTTACAAAAAGGGTCCAACCCATTTCTTCTCTACGACTTAATAAGAGGGGTGTTGAATAAGTAATGCAACTCTTTTTTCTGAAAGCAAATTGGCTATACTCAGGATTGCAATACACCATATTATTCCTCACTATTTTGGTTACAAATCCTATTATTCCGTTCAGTGCGACGGCCTTAAACCACCTTACAGGGAGGGCCTGTATGCAACCATGATGCCACTCTATTGGTCCACGATCGACGTCAGAACCAACGCCCTGCTGCTTCAATACCCTCCCCATCATCCACGTACTTCTCGCGGACTGCACCCCTCATTGAGCCAGACAGATGGAGGGCAGAATGTGCGAGATCCAGGCTGTAGTGTGGATGAGGAAGAATAGCCAAATTAAGTTTCCTAAACTCTCACACGCGCAGACGGCGTTGCGCTGCATTTCGTGACGACGAGCACTTTCCTTAGGGTAACGCAATATACTTCAGAGTTGATCGTCGCGCCAGATGGAAGACATCAAACAGTGTAACCCCTACAGAGAGCCAGAAGACAGTCGCCATGGTTTTACCGGCTGACAGTGCGGCTTTCAACTATTTCGTCGGAGGAATGCTGGTGTGACACCACTCCATGGATTGACATTTTGTTTCTGGTTCGAAGTGTTGAAGCCGTATTTTATCACCTAGGCCTATGTTTAACGTAAGATTGTCATGATCAACCTCGTAACGCATTATCAATTCCGCACAGATGTTCGTTCGTCGCTCTTTAATGTCTTCTGTTAGGGGGCGATGACACAAACCTTTGGCTACACCCACTGGTGGACGAGTGTGTCAGCACTACGAAGACAGACGTCCAGTTGTGATGTAAGATGTGTGTTTGTGCTCTTTCGATCACCTTGAATGAGTGTGTCCGCACGTTCCGACATCGGAGAAGTCAAAGCTGTGTGCCACCGGCTGGCATGCGGGATATCTGACAGGCTTACGCGACCTTGTTGCTGTGATGACAGGTGCCTCGCCCGACTCACCGAGCTTTTGTTCACTGGCAGGTCTCCGTAGATATTCTGCAAGAGCCTATGAATATCTGCGCTGCTGCGGTTTATCTCCGAAAGAAACTCAATGACAGCTCTCTGCTTGGAATGCACTTCTGTTAAAAACGCCACTTTGAAGCCCACATATAGCGCCGCCAACTATCTGATCTTCATGAAACTAGAGAGGTTGAGGAGGGAATATTCCTCGATGTGCCAGGACAAATTCCGCACTTTTTCAACCGAAATTGGTGGAGAAAAAAGTGCATTGAGTTGAAGGGGATGGAAAAATCAGATTATAAAAATGGTGTTTTAATGACATAATATTTATGTTTATTGCTCAATGAATATTAAATGTTTGCACCAGGTCCAAGTGCAGTAGAATTTTATTGAGGGATAATTTGTGTTCTGGCGGTGTGACGGACTGGAGGGGGCGAAGGTGGAAAACAGATGCGCGAGGGAAGGCAGGTCGACATATTGTGGTCGTGCGCTTCCCTGCTTTTGTAGGTCAGCGAACTGAAGAACAGGCCATTCCCCACACTCTCTACATCGCGTCATAAAAAGCCACTACAGGACATTTTCGCAGCTCTCCGTATGAAGCAATGGCGACGCAGTGTGCACACATTCCTAAGGGAGGAGGGGGATGTATTTTGCACAAAGTGTGTTAACATCGCAGTGAGTGCGTATGTGAGTTGCTACTTGGAGTTGTTATGCTAATGGAAGAGAAACATATCGACAGATTCCACACTGCTGGATGGGAAATCGCTTCTTAGTCTTCCTGTATGGCAGTTGTGGCATCCTTCTTGGAAAGGCAACTTCACTAATCACGAGCGCTTCTCGCTTTTTGGTTTACGGACAAACTATACCTGCAAGAATCTATCCCGACAGCCTTGCCTTTCAGTTTTAGCACACTTCTTATATTTTTGCGATAACGCAAACATTCACAATCAGTACGTAACTGTACTCTTGTTTTCGAGAGGTTTCGAACTCCGATAAAAGAAAATTATCGTTCGATAAACAAAATTATCCAGCTGGGAGTAGGACTCACACTCTGACGGTTTTGTACAAATTTGTTTATGTATACAGACAGTTCTTCCATACCGGGAAACCGAGCGAGGTGGGGCAGTGGTTAGCACTATGGACTCGCGATCGAGAGGACGACGGTTCAAACCTGCGTACGGCCATCCTGGTTTACGTTTTCTGTGATTTCCCTAAACCGCTTTCCTGCCCCATCTTTCCCTAACCCTAGCTTGTGCTCCATCTCTAATGACCACGTTGTTGACGGGACGTTAAGCACTAATCACCTCCTCCATCTCCTCCTCCACCACCATTCCGAGAATTGGGAACCTTTACGATTTTTGTCTGTTATCGACATTGATACTGGCGACATATCAGGCCCGGAAATTCCAAGACTTTCGAGAAAATTCTGATTTTGAAGACTGATAGCAAACGACAAAAAGAAATACCTTTTTCGTTTGATATAGTTACAAATTAACAATTTTCTGTTTTTTCCCTTTATCTGTATTGTGAAACCTTGCTTCTTCCAAAATTTCGTGATTCTGTGTCAACCGGAAGAGGCCTATAGCTTCTAATTAGTAAGTTTGTAAGCGACAGAAATGGCCGTATCTTTTGATTGCACCGACTTAAAAGCTTCAATTTTTTTACACGACCTAGAGACTGTAGACTTTGGTGTGTGATATACGTTTCATTGCTATCTATTCCTGAGAAAGTGGGTTTTGAAGGAGGACAGGCAGACAGTCTCAAGGGCTCAAACAAGAAAAGATTTTCTCCTTTCCGAGGCCGCTTCTAACGCGTCTACATCGATAAAACCTATACGCCACATACCAGAGTCTGTGGAACGGCCCAGAGTGTCACCAACAACAGAAACTTCTTTCTCCGATTCACGAGTGATACCAGAACAACGCTTACGTCGTAGATGGAAAAAGCCTATACTTAAATACTAAAACTGATCGATATGACGTTCGTTCATGAGATTGTATCCGTCCAGTAAGTTCTGATACCCCGTGTAGAGGAATCACGTCTGCTGCACCCGTGGTCTTTTTGTGTGACGTTACAGGAAACAGGGACTCCTCATTCCACCCTACACCACGAGTCTGCAGGAGTCATATGTTGGTAGCCAGGAATGGCCTCCAGCTTCACTTTAAATTACACTGAATGGTTTTGGAGGGTAAGTGCAAACTCTGCAGCGGTACCATCGTGTTGGAACGACACCAACGTTCACTGACACACCTCCCAAGACTAGCAGTACTTGTTGCTTGGAACTGCAATGCAACGAATCAGGTGAGTAAGAAGACATTTAAGGCCAGATGAGGCGGCCAGGTCGGAACACCGGTTAGAGAAGGCAATACCACTTTTAGAACACTGGAGCCGTGAGGGATGGAAGCATTCTGCAGTGCTCTATCTTCGACCGTCAGCCAACTGCCGCCGCGCAAGGTGGATCGTTTTAGGCTATATTTACCTACGTGAACTTTACCTGTTAAGTCCTCTATACAACCTCTAGAAGTGTAAGACAGGGATTGTGGACCAGTGTATAATTACTTCATATACAGAAAAATGGCATAGGCAAAGCCCAGTAACGTAAATTTAGAGTAAAATGTTACCATACACTGTTGTTGTTGTTGTGGTCTTCAGTCCCGAGACTGGTTTCATGCAGCTCTCCATGCATACAGTAAAGCTGCATGCCCTCGGGAAAAATTACGGCCGTAGTTTCCCCTTGCTTTCAGCCGTTCGCAGTACCAGCACAGCAAGGCCGTTTTGGTTATTGTTACAAGGCCAGATCAGTCAATCATCCAGACTGTTGCCCCTGCAACTACTGAAGAGGCTGCTGCCCCTCTTCAGGAACCACACGTTTGTCTGGCCTCTCAACAGATACCCCTCCGTTGTGGTTGCACCTACGGTACGGCTATCTGTATCGCTGAGGCACGCAAGCCTCCCCACCAACGGCAAGGTCCATGGTTCATGGGGGGGGGGGGGGGGGGGGGGTACCATACACTATCATACAATAATTCCAGAACAAAGAGATACAGCCTACGAAATACTGGAAAGTTTTTAAAGATTTTATAGCAGTTTATGATTATCTACGGCGCTCTACAACAGTAGGTGTTCTATCCTCGCGAAACAATAAAATTCTCACAAATTCATTTGAGACTGTGGTGATTTGGACGTCACGTTTAGACGTGGCAGTGATGGGTACATACAGTGACCTCGCTCACTGCTGATGCAGTTCTTTCTGCTATCATAAGACTCGAGTAAGAGAAGTTGGAGCAGAAGGCGTATGGATGCAGTTTTTTATTTAAGTGTGTGTGTTGAAAGCCGCATGGTGTCAGATTTATGGATCATGAAATATTTAAATTTTAATTACCTCCTGAAATAAGACTTCGTGGTAGTGCGCGGAGGGCGGAGGCATCCACCGCCGTGAGGTGAGGCGACAGAACGCCCATGTGCGCCTAGTGGCGTAAAGCATGTCTTCCGAAAGGTTTCGGGATGTCCACGTAAGAATACGGAGAGCGGAAAAGTAAAAGACGCAATGAGTGCCGACAGCCCTTGGCAAGACGTAGATGGGCGAATCGTAGGCAAGGACCACCGAGGAAGGAAAAATAGTCCATCCGAAAATTACATTTTATGAGACTGACATTGAAAGGAAGAGGAGTGTGTTCCGGAGGAGTTCCCACGGGGAAACCGATGTGAGACTACAATTTCGAGGGGAAAATCAGTAAAACGGCGCAAAAAATCCTAACGTTATAAGTGGGAAGTTACAGGTTATAGTGCAGAGGAGAATACGTCAGGGCTTGACTGGGGTAGAAACTATGTCAGATGTCATTCTACCTTTGCTACAGAATAATATTTCTAATTGTTTGATCTTGATTAAGTCTGAATACTACAGTCGCATAGGCAGTGCTTTTGTTTAGTGCTTCAAAGCATATGTTTGCTGGTTGCAGTATTTACAGACTTAGACGTAGAGAGGCTAATTGAACACAGCTTATGTCAAGTCACACGTCATCACTCAGTAAACTGTAAGTTGGACGACGTTGATTATCTAGTTGTGTACTACTTCGATGTTGTTATAGGTTGTCGCTGATGGCCGTATGGTCGCGACTATGTGGTTAGTCTTGTGTCTGAAATAAATCGTATGACCCATCCGCTGGCAGACCCAAAAATATCCTGGCGGTTCGTGTCCAAGTCTCGTGTGACTGAGCAGCAAAGAGATTTTAATGGTATGCGCGAGCAGCTAATTCGGTAGGACAAACTTCTCTTGTCAGTCGGAATTAGTTTCAGTCGTGCTGGCTGCTTCAGTTCTGATGAGTGCTATTGTCAGCTATGCATAAATGTTGAAACGTATGTACACACATTTGAGGACAAAGACTGGTTTAATTTCGTTCATCATATTCGACGTTTAGGAAAACGTGCAGCGGTGACATTCATGATTTAAATAAAGAAAGACTAGTTTGTTCTTTCTTTAGCGGTGTACCGACCCCTTCCGGAATGTTTTGTTTAGGTAACAATAAGGTAAACAAGTACGTGCCCTTTCATCATAGCAGACGAAAGAGGCGATACGATTATTTACGATGAATGCGCGGTCCTCTTGTCTGACGTATCGGACGACCTGGCCGAGTGAGAAGAAGACAAAAATATGAAAGTGAAGCAGAATCGCCAGAAAATCGTGAAATACGTCCAAGAAGAATTCGGCGAACGCTACGGTTGCCAACTGATTCGGATTAATCAGAAGAAGGCGACAGTGCACAGTGGTCAGACTTTGATTTAGCGAGGACCAATAATAAATTTGAAGGATCTCCCGGTCCAAACATATTTCCCCAAAGATACACACAGCGTCGAGGATATCGTAGAATTGTATATTAGGAATGATCTATTTGAATATATTAGCAAGGAAACCAACTAGTACTACAGTCAAAATTGCAATAGAAGAAACTGGATAAAAAATGCCAAATTTGTCGACGTTACGGGAGCCGCACTTGGAAAATGGGTTGGGCTTGCTATCCTTAAGCGAATTTGTTTTTTAAAAAAACAAGGTTCGATGATTATTGGTCAACGAATCCGTTGATAGACACACCGATATTTCGCAAAACGATGTCCCGCAAGCGATTCAGACAAATATTATCAGTTTTACATTTTTCCGACAGCAACAATAAACCGCATAATGCCGACCGGCTTTTCAAAGTGCAATTCTTAATTGATTATTTTTCCAAGAATTTTAAGAAACGGTTAATCCAAGTCAAAACAGCTCAATTGATGAAGGAATGATACCGTGGCGTACGAAATTAAATCCGGCAACGAAAGCGTTTCTGAAGAAGAGAAATTTGCTAACATTGAGTATAGATTTAAGTTTCAGGAAGTCGTTTTTGAAAGTATTTGTACGGAGTGTAGCGATGTATGGGAGTGAAACATGGACAATAAATAGTTTGGACAAGAAGAGAATAGAAGCTTTCGAAATGTGGTGCTACAGAAGAATGTTGAAGATTAGGTAGGAAGATCACGTAACTAATGAGGAGGTATTGAATAGGATTGAGGAGAAGAGAAGTTTGTGGCACAACTTGACTAGAAGAAGGGATCGGTTGGTAGGACATGTCCTGAGGCATCCAGGGATAACAAATTTAGCATTGGAGGGGAGCGTGGAGGGTGAAAATCGTAGAGGGAGACCAAGAGATGAATACACTAAGCAGATTCAGAAGGATGTAGGTTACAGTAGGTACTGGGAGATGAAGGAGCTTGCACAGGATAGATTAGCATGGAGAGCTGCATCAAACCAGTCTCAGGACTGAAGACCACAACAACAACAACAACAATCCGTCGAAAATTACGAAATATGGCATACTCATTAGGATCCTGTGTGATGTCGAGTATGGGATACATTTCCTCATTCAAGATATAGAGCGGCGCTGGACAGCCTTTAGCAAAAATAGTGATGGAACTATTGACATATTATGGAAAGTGGCATCACCTCTACATGGATAATTATCATGACAGTGAAGAACTTTTAGAGAAGTTACTTGAAAAGAAAATTCGAGTTTGTGGAACGGTACGGCAAAATATAGGATTTCTGGAAAAATGAAAGCGCGCAAAAGTCAATGTGTTTGCAGCTTGTCATCAACGGAAAGGTGAAGTACGCGCTCAGGTATGTAGAGCTTCGAAAACTAAAACGATACGAATGATCTCTACACTACACAATGCCACTTTCACTGACAAAGAAAATGTAGAAAAACCAATTACACAATAAAAAAACCGAAAGTGTATTAGCCTACAACAAATACATGAAAGGAGTGGATCGGGCAGACCAATATTTGAGTTACTACCCTATATACAGAAAAACCATAAAATGGTCAAAAAAGGTTTGCATGTACCTCTTTAATTGCACATTATTTAATGCGTTCCGTACATGTCACTATTTTCATACAGACTACAAGTGTCTCCGATTTCACGATTTTTTTATAGAAAGTTTCTGATTTGTGGATAAAAGACCATGTATCTGCTTCTGTGCAAAACTTAGGGGTTGCCACTAAATCGCGTAACAGCTAATACTTATTTCCGAAACGAATAAACGAAAACGAAGGAACTGCAATGTATGTTCCAAAAACAAAAAAGGAGAACAACAAACTTAATGTGCAAGTCTTGTGTAAAATTTGTGTTACATATTGGAGACTGTTTTGCTGCACATCATACGAAAGAGAAGTACTAAGTACCAAAGACAATGCAAATAAACAAATATATGAAACAAACATTTTCTATTTATTTGAGCACGAATATCTTTGAAAGTAGGGGAACGGGATTGTGAACTTATGAGAACCAACGAAAAGATTAATAAAACTTAAGAATTTATAATCTACCGATAATGTCAAGAAGCGGCCGGCGACAAGATAAGTAATCCGAACTAGCGCTGCCGGCGCCAAGCGAATACATTTGTACGAGACGCGCGGAGGGCAAAGTGTTAAGCTAGCATGAGCATGTATATTTGGTGCACTGAGTATATTTGTGTACATAACGATGGTTTTACTTTTGGCATGCCTATATACTATGCCATGTATGTTATTCCGTACACCTGGACGAGGTTCTTCGAAATGTAATGTGTTCGAAATGTAATGTGTAAGATCCGAAGATAGCAAAGTAATTTGCCTCAACTGGTAATTTGAATAAATGCTCTGCTAAATCGATCGTGATAGTTTGAAGATTGTGGCTTCTATTTTCATATCGATCTAGAGCGTGCATAGAGCTGAATAATGTCAAGTATATACTATTCTCTGCTGTTTTAATGTGTACTGAAACACTGTAAGTAACATTTTACAGTGGTTTTGGTGCATAGTTCAGGCACAGGTATACCCTGTTGTGCTATGTTCTTGTTCTCTTTGAGACTGCCGACGCCAAAGCTGTGCAGCAGAAACCGACAGACTGCACGTCGACAGTGACGCTGTCCTGCTTTAGTTTCAATTCTGTCGCCACTCAGCACGACGATAAACAAAGAGATCAGTTGCTTAACATCTACATCTACAGCTACATACATACTCCGCAGTCCACCATACGGTGCGTGGCGGAGTGTACCTCGTACCACGACTAGCATCTACTCTGCCTGTTCCACTCCCAAACAAAACGAGGGAAAAATGACTGCCTATATGCCTCTGTACCAGCCCTAATCTCTCTTATCTTTGTGGTCCTTTCGCGAAATAAGTTGGCGGCAGTAAAATTGTACTGCAGTCAGCCTCAAATGCTGGTTCTGTAAATTTCCTCAGAAGTTTCCTCTAGAGACTCCTGCCGAGTTCCTGAAGCATTTCCGTAACACTCGCGTGATGATCAAATCTACCAGTAACAAATCTATCAGCCCGCCTCTGAATTGCTTCTATGTTCTCCCTCAGTCCTACCTGATAGGGATCCGAAACGCTCGAACAATACTCAAGAATAGGTCGCATTAGTGTTTTATAAGCAGTCTCCTTTACAGATGCCAGACAGTGAATTGCTGTGATCTGCTAAGCCAAAATGTGACATTTGCTCCCGATATTGGGAGAAAGCTGGTTTGGACTAAACTGTTTTGATCCACGATGAGCTCCACCTAACATTACTTGTGAGGTTGCTCGATCATTCATTGGAGGAATCCTAAGGAAATGTAATCTGAAAACAAACGAAGTAGGTTACAGTACGCTTGTCAGCACACTGCTTGAATACTGCTCAACAGTGTGGGATCCGTACCAGTTAGGGTTGACAGAAGAGATAGAGAAGATCCAACGGAGAGCAGCACGCTTCGTTACAGGATCATTTAGTAATCGCGAAAGCATTACGGAGATGATAGATAAACTCCAATGGAAGACTCTGCAGGAGAGACGCTCAGAAGCTCGGTACGGTCTTTTGTTAAAGTTTGGAGAACATACCTTCACCGAAGAGTTAAGCAGTATATTGCTCCCTCCTACGTATATCTCGCGAGGAGACCATGAGGATAAAATCAGAGAGATTAGAGCCCACACAGAACCATACCGACAATCCTTTCCACGAACAATACGAGACTGGAATAGAAGGGAGAACCGATAGAGGTACTCAGGGAACCCTCCGCCACACACCGTCAGGTGGCTTGCGGAGTATGGATGTAGATGTAGATGAACCACATCTTCCCAAAATTCTACCAATGAACCGAAGACGACTATCCGCCTTCCCCACAACTGCCATTACATGCTTGTCCCACTTCATGTCGCTCTGCAATGTTACACCCAAATATTTAATCGACGTGACTGTGTCAAGCGCTACACTACTAATGGAGTATTCAAACATTACGGGATTCTTTTTCCTATTCATCTGCATTAATTTACATTTATCTATATTTAGAGTTAGCTGGCATTCCTTACACCAATCACAAATCCTGTCCAAGTCATCTTGTATCCTCCTACAGTCACTCAACGACGACACCTTCCAGTACACCACAGCATCATCAGCAAACAGCCGCACATTGCTATCCACCCTATCCAAAAGACCATTTATGTAGACAGAAAACAACAGCGGACCTACCAACTTCCCTGGGGCACTCCAGATGATACCATCACCTCCGGCGAACACTCACCATCTAGGACAACGTACTGGGCTCTATTACTTTCCAGTCTGGGAAAAAAGAGGGTTCTCCGAATCCGGGAATTAACTGGAACAACCAAGCGATGCTCACAATGCAACAGACATGAGAGCAAAACAACTGCACTTGCAACAGGTACCAGATTGTTCGTGTTAGGTGATTTCTGAAAGGGCATCAAAAGGCATGAATGACTTTTGGCCAGATGGAAGAAAGCTGTCAATGTCGACGAGCTGCAAATTCTCTCAGATGATATCTCAGTAGGAAGGGGGAAAAAAGACGAAAGTTCTAACACATCTGCAGATGCGGAAGGTGCACCAACTAGGTTTGCGTTCACCTCGGGAGACCTGTTGGACGTGGAATTGGGCCCGTGACCTTGCACTCTAATTCCGTGTTCTCACGCTAACCAGCAGTAGGCCGCTAGAAACCCCCAAGGCGCGAGTGAGGCGCCGCGCTGTGGACTGCGAGCCAGGTAGTGGGATGAGTGGAGACTCGCGTGCCAGCAGAGGGGCGTGCGTGTGTCGCGGGGCCGTGCCTTGCATTAGCCACGCACGAGCGCAGGGCACGGAGGTACTTGCATGCTTGTGCGCACGACAGCGCACTTAACTCTCGAGAACCGCGTTATTGCCGGCAACGTCTCTAGGAGCCAGGCACTAGCGCTGAGCGCAAGGTGAAAGTGCGAAAACGTGTGGACTTCTGTACGGGAAGTAAAATTTATCCTGCTACGTTCCTCTAGGGATCTGTATTCAAGAACAAAAACGGCAGGCTTTACAACTTATATTTACTGACACATTTTGAAACGTCACATTTCGACAGCAGGATATCTGCAATTGTTCGCAAGTATTGACGTATTAATGGCTTATGGGCATCTGAAAATGGTAGGGTGCTACCGAAACTCACTGGGCCAGAATAGTTTTGGTAAGAAATGCGATTGAAATTAAGTGCTGTTTGTAAATGTAAATAATTTAAGCCGCATGTTGTTCGGAAGTGAATTAATTTCTTTGTTGTTGGATTTCCAGTGTCGCTACTTTCGTCACAAACTAGGAACTGCGGACGTTTTAAGATAGTCGCCAACTATCCCGCCAAAGCCTACTCGCAAGCTGTCAACGAACAGTTTTAAGTGAGGAATCTAAGAATAGGTTCCGAACTCTTATCGCTCCTGAAGAGGTCGTGATATTAGACTAACTGCAGTAGGAATAGAGGTATTTAAACAGCCATTCTTCCCATACGTCATATGCGAACGGACCAAGGAGGAACCTTGATATCCTGTAGACAGTGGCTGTTGTTGTGGACTTCACTCCAGAGACTGGTTTGATGCAACTCTCCATGCTGCTCTATTCTGTGCAAACTACTCCAGCTCCGAGTAATTACTGCAACCTAAATCCTCCTGAATCAGCTTAGTGCCGCCCAGGGTGGCCGTGCGGTTCTAGGAGCTACAGTCTGGAAACCGCGCGACCGCGACGGTCGCAGGTTTGAATCCTGCCTGGGGCACGGATGTGTGTGATGTCCTTAGGTTAGTTAGGTTTAAGTAGTTCTAAGTTCTAGGGGATAGATGACCTCAGACGTTAAGTCCCATAGTGCTCAGACCCATTTGAACCAATCCGCTTAGTGTATTCACCCCTTGCTCTCCCTCTACGATTTCTACACTCCACGTTTCCCTCCAATACTAAATTGGTGATCCCTTGATGCCTCAGAACGTATCCTACATACTGATCCCTTCTTCTAGTCAAGTTGTGCCACAAATTCCTTTTCTCCCCAATTCTACTCAGTACCACTTCATTAGTTGCGTGATTTACCCCTGTAACCTTCAGCATTTTTCTGTAGCACCAGGTTTTTGAAGCATCTCTTCTCTGTTTGTCTAATCTGTTTATCGTCCATGTTTCACTCCCATACATGGCTACACTCCAGACAAATACTTTCAGAAAAGACTACCCGACACTCAAATCTGTACTCGATGTTAACAAATTTCTCTCCTTCAGAAACGCTTTCATTGCCATAGGCAGTCTACCTTTTATATGCTCCTTTCTTCCACAGTCATCAGTTATTTTGCTTCCCAAATAGCAAAAACTCACTCACTACTTTAAGTGCCATCACCTGATTTAATTCGACTACATTCCGTTTTAGTTTTGTTGATGTTCATCTTATATCCTCCATTCAAGACACTGTCCATTCCGTTCACCCGCTCTTCCGGGACCCTTGCCTTCTCTGCCAGAATTACAATGTCATCGGCGAACCTCACAGTTTTTATTTCTTCTCCGTGGATGTTAATTCGTACTTCAATTTTTTTTTGTTTCTCTCCTACTTGCTTAGTACACAGATGGGCTATGACCCTGTCTCACTCCTCCACCACACTTCCCTTTCGTGCCTCTCAATTCTTAAAACTGCCATCTGGTTCCTGTACCAATTGTAAATAGCCTATCGCTCCCTGAATTTGACCCCTGCCACCTTCAGGATTGGAAAGACACTATTCCTTAAACATTGTCAAAACGTTTCTCTAAATCTACAAATGCTGGAAACGTAGGTTTGACTTTCCTAAATATATCTTCTAAGGT
Source organism: Schistocerca gregaria (assembly GCF_023897955.1). NCBI lineage: Eukaryota > Metazoa > Arthropoda > Insecta > Orthoptera > Acrididae > Schistocerca > Schistocerca gregaria. The sequence continues at coordinate 552,107,460 of NC_064925.1, forward strand.
AAGTCTGTCAGTATTGCTTCGCGTGTTCAAACATTTCTACAGAATCCAATCTAATTTTCCCCAAGGTCGGCTTCTACCATTTTTCCCATTAGTCTGTAAAGAATGCGTGTTAGTATTTTGCAGCCGTGACTTATTAAACTGATAGCAGGTGCTGACAGGTGTGAAAATTACCGGCCTTTCTTTACGACTGGAATTATTACATTCTTCTTGAAGAATGAGGGTATTTCGCAAGTCTCGGACATCTTGCTCACCAGACGGTAGAGTTGTGTGAGGGCTGGTTGTCCCAAGGCTATCAGTAGCTTTAATGGAATGTTGTCTACTCCAGTAACTTTGTTTCGACTTGGGTCTTTCAGTACTCCATCAAATTCTTCACGGAGTATCATATCCACCATTTCATCTGCATCTACGACCTCCTCCATTTCCATAATATTGCCGTCAAGTACATCGCCCTTGTACAGACCCTCTATATACTCCTTCCATCCTTCTGCTTTCCCTTCTTTGCTTAGAACCCGTTTTCCATCTGAGAGCCTGATATTCACACAGGTAGTTCTCTTTTCTCCAAAGGTCTCTCTAATTTTCCTGTAGGCAGTATGTATCTTACCCCTAGCGAATTATGCCCCTACATCTTAACATTTGTCGTCTATCCATATCTGCTTAGCCAATGTGCACTTCCTGTCGACCTCATTTTTTAGATGTACAGGGTAATTGCGATTAAACTTACACTACTTGAAAGCCCCCCAACCCCATGAAAAACTTAAAAAGAGTGATTGTAGGAGAATGAAGCTTCTTGGAAGAAGTTGTAAGAACATTTTGAAGAGACGTAAAGAGTAAACGATTGAAAGAAACACATTTCAATTTCCTAATGAGAGCGTAACATTTTTTAATTGCGTAGCGTGTTTAAGTTGCAGGTTATAAACGTTGCTCCGTGACACGAACATCCGCATCCCCGACAGTCTCGTGCCGCTCTAGATGCTGCTCTACTGCTGCCCGAACACCTCAGGAGGAATGTTTGGTACCTCCCACGCTACGCTCATTTCAAACCTCGAAGGTGCTTTACTGTCCCGTTGCTAGCCCTTGTCTGTCAGGTAACCCCACAAGCAGAAATCACGCGGATTAAAACTGGGTGATCTTTGTGGCCACACGCGATCGGAAGAAAATTCGGTTTTCTGCATACGCTTTACGGAGTGATCGAGCAACCTCACAAGTAATGTGAGGTGGAGCTCATCGTGGATCAAAACAGTTTAGTCCAAACCAGCTTTCTCCCAATATCGGGAGCAAATGTCACATTTTGGCTTAGCAGATCACAGCAATTTGTGCCGTTCCCCCTGCATGTCCTTGGTCCTTGGGGTCCGAGGTCAGAGTATCGACATGTAAGGGCAAGTCATGAGACTAACACTACAACCAATGCCAACCCTGCAGCACAATGACTGAACATTATTCATACAGTGTTTGATACCCATACGGTAAACAGTTGTCCGTCTATATTGGCTGAAGCATCCAACCTGGTCGATCTTGAGTACCTTGTACACAGTGCTTCGTAAATTTTGGATGTAGATGTAGCCCTGGGGTCTTATTTCCGCAGAGCAATCTTGTCACATCCTCCTGAACGACTGTCATTACCTCAGTCTTCCCGTGATGGCGTTGATGAACATTTCAGCGCCCTATGCATCTCTTATGTTGAACAACTTCCTTACAGTGGGATTCACAACGAGGAAGGATGCGTTGTTGGGACTAAGCGCGTGTAGATTAGGTACTTCCAGAATTCCGTAATGAGGAAAGGTGTCGGAAAGAAACACCTCACCACGAAGGAATTATCTGAATGGGACAGAAATCGATAGATCTGATGTTCATATAGAAAAACATTACAATTACAGAACAAATGGATGATTTATTCAAAATTAAGAGCTGCACAAATTGTGAGTCAGCAACACGCTGTTCCACTTTAACCTTGATGCGAGGAGTTATTCGGATTGGCATCGACTGATAGAATTAGTGGACATCCTCTTGCAGGTGTGCTACAAGTGTGCCGCGGATGACAACCAAAGGCGCGCTGCTATGAAAGGAAATGGCGCAACAGATCATCACTCCTCGTTGTCGGTCCGTATATGGCGGGTGACGGTCAGGTTGTTATCCCACCACTGCCCGTGGCGTCTCCAGACACGGGTCCGCTGATGATGGGGGCTCATTTCCAAACGGGGTTCATCACTGAAGACTGTTCTACTCGAGACAACGAGCTTCAATGCCGAAGACATGTCTGGACATGCCTCGGACAGCGGAACCAGGAGTGATGGTCTAGGGTGCCATTTCGTTTTATAGCATACCCCGTTTGGTTCTTATTTTGGACACCCTCACGGTAAAGCGGTGCTTCGACGATATTCTGTGTAAATTTATGCTGCCCTTCGTGGCAACTCATCCTGGGCTTACGTTTCAGGAAGGTAATGACCGCCCTCACACAGTAAGAATTTCCACTTTCTTGCTTTTGTGCTTGCGAAACTACCTTGGCCATCAAGACCGCTGGAGATCTCCCCAATTGAGAACGTTTGGAGCATTATGGGCAGGGCCCTCCAACCAGCTCGGGATTTTGAGGTCTGAAGAGCTAATTGGACAGAATTTGACACTACATCCCTCAGGAGGAAACCCACAAAAATCCGTCAATCAATGCCAAGCCGAATAACTGCTTGCATAAAGACCAGAGGTGGACCAACGTGTTATTGGCTTTCACTGTTTGTGAAGCTCTTTCTCTCGAATAAATCACCATTTCTTCTGAAATTTTAATCATTTGTTTGTGTGTACAACTACATCATATCTATCGATTTACATCCCATTCGGACAATTCCCTCGTGGTTGGTCCTTTATGTTGTCTTAGAGTGTATTTTCACGTCTCACGAACAGTGAATTCATTCTAGGTCGAAACTTCGACAGTTTTCCAAGTATCACGGGTGGCATGCCTAATGAGCAATCGTAAGCAATCTCCTGTTGTATACAAAGCACTGAAAATGTTGCATCAAACCTTTCCTCTCCAAACCACGAATTACGCGGCTTCTCCAGAAACCTACGTCCATGTATCTTCTCCCTCAGCTTCCCTGTTTCCGCCACACATTATCTGCGTTCAGCTTATTTAATTGCGTCTTTGTGATTTCGAAAAATAAATAAATTATTTAAGCAATACCACTTTTTATATTCGGTTACTCTTTCTTAATAAAGGAGTAAAATTTGCAATTGCAAAAAATTAAATACGTTGGGTGCAGTAGAACCTTGGTTCGAGGTATGCGTTGAACTGTAGTACCCTAACGTCGGGCTGGGTAGGTCAGTTCAGATGATGGAGAAAGGCAACGGCCTACCACCCCAAGCAGGACGCTGCCCAGTGAAGCACTGTGGCGTTCAGACCAACTGCTGCCATGGTGACAGCTTTACTTACTTTGAAGGTAACCCCAAATGCTCGCCAAAACCGATAATTCTCAGAATGGACCAACATTTCGTTCAGTTTACATCAAAAGCTGATTGCAAACTAAACGTCCCATGGGATTATAAGTTGGATGTACATATTGTGTCCTTTTTTCGCCTTGTCTTCTACATTAATCAGCAACTGCAGACACTCGCTGGGCAATCTGAACAGTCATCGTTTTCCACTGTTTCTGACTACAAACTTCCGAAGGGATGGGCCTCGACGTTACTGTGAAATACCTACTGTGTTCATCTATAACAAAGAACAGCCAAATATCTCACTAGTTATTCCTCAAGAGCTTATGTTGAATGTTTTCTAAATTGTAACACGTCACATATGAGTAAGTCTGTTGAGCATACCTGCAGGTCTCGCGTACCTATGCCCCTCGTGTTGCCTCTTTGCTGGTGCTCGCCGTTTGCTGCGTTCATCGTATTATCAATACTTTAAATGGAAGATTCACTCCTACGAATGACCATCATGATATTCTGGCAAATGCTCCCCATATACACAGTGTCTCCCAGTTCCGTTAGGACAGCCTGCGTGAAATTCCAAACTGCAATGCTATCTGGTGGCGAGTTGCGGCGTTACGTTCTTTGAAGTTTCAAAATCAGCTGTGTAGAATGTCAAACCGCTAGCACTGCTGTAGTAGCCATTCTCGCCGCAAATTTAACAGTGTGTGTCTGACAACGGCAGTGGGGCAGTGAGGCAACGTCGTCTGTTTTTCTTTTTTCACAACTCCACATGTTTGTGGCCGAGAATTCATCGAATTCGATCCAAATACCGAAATCAGGTTCCTTATTGCCCCTCAATGACGGCACCCCAGCCCACAAAGCGAAATTGTGTACGACTTTTTCGCCTGCAAATAGTTGGCGGTCCCGAATCACCGACTGTATTCAGAATGAGATTTTCACTCTGCAGCGGAGTGTACGCTGATATGGAACTTCCTGGCAGATTAAAACTGTGTGCCGGACCGAGACTAACTCGGGTCCACTGCCTTTCGCGGCCAAGTGCTCTACCAACTGAGCTGCTGTGAAGTTTGGAAGGTAGGAGATGAGGTACTAGCGGAAGTAAAGCTGAGAGGACGGGTCGTTAGTCGTGCTTGGGTAGCTCAGTTGGAAGAGCACTTGGCCACAAAAAGCAAGGATCTGGGTTCGAGTCTTGGTTCGGCACCAAGTTTTAATTTGCCAGGACCTTTCACCGACTGTATAGTTGGATTTGACCCCAGCCGACCTCTGGTTGTTCCCCCAAATAGAAGTTGGCAATCAAAGGATACAGTTATGATGCCGTTACGGACGTGCAAGGAAACTTTGCTGCAGTACTAAATGCAACTCCCAAAAAGGAATACAGTGTGTTTCAAAACACTTTTAAAACGCTTCAGCTGTGTTTTGATTCACGGGGAGACTGTTTTGAATAAATAACGTGATTTTGTGAACATAATTCATGGATCATTTTCCATAGCCACGATCCTAATGGCACTGGGACACACTGTGTATTCTTATAGTAGAGTGCTCTGTTCTGTCTATCCTGTTCACGACTTCAGAACCTCCACTCGCAATCATCGGATATTATACGCTATCTGATCAATTGTATCCGGACACCCCAATTCAGTGAGGAATTGACAGCTCGATAAGACGATAGACTGACCAGTCAGGATAAAAGGAGGCGAAGAGTATCGTATTATCAGTAAACAATCAATAACACCAAATTGGGTTGGTCAGGAGACGTGCATGTCACCTAAGTAACAAATCCATACGGGGCATTTCAGCCCTTCTATAGCTGGTCGAATTGACTATAGTGGTTGTGAAGTGAAAACGCGAGAGAACAACCGCTAAATAAAGACCAGGAAGATCTAACCTACTAACAGACGGTCGACCATTGCATGGGGTGGTTGTGAAAAATACGACATTACTGGAAGGAACCATTAGTGAATTTCAAAAGTGCTGTCAGCACTACAGATATACAGTGGCTATGCACATACACATTTCTGTAGTAAATGATAAGTGGTGCTCGAGGTGGTGTGAAGGAGCGACGCCCCTGGACAGTGGATGACTGGAAAGGAGTGATCTGGGATGATGACTCGTGCTGTACCCTGTGGCAATCCGATTGAAAAGTTTTGGTTTGGCGAATACCTGGAAAACGTTACCTGATTTCTCTTAAACAGCAGTTGACCGGCGTTCCCTGGTAAAACGTTGTTGTGGTGCCTCGTGTAAGGAACAGAAATGCGTACCATCACCTTTCCGACTTTGATAAAGTTCTGATTGTAGCCTATCGCGAATACGGTATATCGTATCGCGACATTGCTGCTAGCGTTGGTCGAGATCCAATGACTGTTAGCAGAATATGGAATCGGTGGGTTTGGGAGGGTAATACGGAACGCCGTGCGGGATCCCAACGGCCTCGAATCACTAGCAGTCGAAATAACAGGCATCTAATCCGCACGGCCGTAACGGATCGTGCAGCCACGTCTCGATCCCTGAGTCAACAGATGGGGACGTTTGCAAGACAACAACCATCTGCACGAACAGTTCGACAACGTTTGCAGCAGCATGGACTATCAGCTCGGAGACCTTGTTTGCGGTCACCCTTGACGCTGCATCACAGACAGGAGCGCCTGCGGTGGTGTACTCCACGACGAACATGGGTGCACCAATGGCAAAACGTCATTTTTTCGGATGAATCCAGGTTCTGTTTACAGCATCATGATGGTCACATCCGTGTTTGGCGACATCGCGGTGAACGCACATTGGAAGCGTGTATTCGTCATCGCCATACTACCGTATCACCCGGCGTGATGGTATGGGGTGCCATTGGCTACACGTCTCTGTCAACTCTTGTTTGCATTGACGGCACTTTGAACAGTGGACGTTACATTTCAGATGTGTTACGACCCGTGGCTTCGATCATTGCGAAACCCTACATTTCAGCAGGATAATGCACGACCGCATGTTGCAGGTCATGTACGAGCCTTTCTGGATACAGAAAATGTTCGACTGCTGCCCTGGCCCGCACATTCTCCAGATCTCGCACCAACTGAAAACGTCTGGTCAATGGTGGCCGAGCAACTGGCTCGTCACAATACGCCAGTCACTACACTTGATGAACTGTGGTATCGTGTTGAAGCTGCATGGGCAGCTGTGCCTATACACGCCATCCAAGCTCTGTTTGACTCAATGCCCAGGCGTTATTACGGCCAGAGGTGGTTGTTCTGGCTACTGATTTCTCAGGATCTATGCATCCAAATTACGTGAAAATGTAATCACATGTCTGGTCTAGTATAATATATTTGTCCAATGAATACCCGTTTATCATCTGCGTTTCTTCTTGGTGTAGCAATTTTAATGGCCAGTAGTGTATTAAAGCTCCTGCCCTTTCCCACCAATTTTGGAATGTGGCCCGACCACAAAATTTCATCACTCCCAATAGTGGTATCGGTATCTTCGAGGATGGTGGGCACATCTCCATCGAGCTGGAGGCTGCTCGAATATCAGAATATAGGACACACTTAGCCACAATATGTTGAACTGAAAGCGGCACGCCTCATATTTCACAGAGTTGTGGATCCTCCCGCCGAAGGAGGAAGCCATGTGTGAAAGGGCTATGCTCGATGGACAGTCTGGTAAGCAAAACAACCTTCCAGCGGCGAGGCTCACATGAAATCCGCCAAGCCTTTGTGGTCGATTTGAGCGACCGTAGTTTGTTGTCTGTCACCTGCAACCATTCAGTCTCCCACTGCCGCATGAAGTGTGTCAGAAAATGAGATGATGGCGTGCAACGGAACAGGACATTGCTGGACAGCACTATCCCAACATGCTTCCTTGGCGGCTTGGTCAGCCATGTCGCTGCCCTGTATCCCAATGTGTCCAGGTACCCAGCTAAAGATCACTTCCTTGCCACGGTTTTGGAGCCGCTGTAAGGAGTCACGGATGAGCTGATCAGGCGGTCTACCGGATATACGAGTATTTGGTGAAGTGCCTGCAGTGCACTAAGAATCTGAACAGACAAGACACCTTGTACGGTGACGTCTGTGAACCCTCTCCAGTGCCATCATAATGTCAAATAACTCCGCATCACAATTTGTAAATTGTTCTGGAAAACGCACTCTAAAAATCCTACCGCGTTCGATTCCCTGCGGGGTCAGGGATTTTCTCTGCCTCGTGATCACTGGGTTTTGTGTGATGTCCTTAGGTTAGTTAGGTTTACGTAGTTCTAAGTTCTAGGGGACTGATGACCATAGATGTTAAGTCCCATAGTGCTCAGAGCCATTTGAACCATTTTGAGAAATCCGACCAGGGAAAACAGCAAGTAAACAGAGAGCATTCTCCTGCTGAGATCCGTCTGTATAAATAACGATAGAAGAGGTGGTGTCACGGTATGATGGCCATGGAGTTGGATGGGGGGGGGGGGGGTGAGGGGTGTTGGGAGAAGGGCCAAGAGGGAGGAGTGGCGGAGGGTTGGAGGGGAGAAGGGGCTAGCTGCTACGGTATTAAGATAGCTATGCCGTTTTATCCAGTCATATCTCGTGTAAAGGTGATACAGGACAACCACGACCTTTTTTTATTTTTTTTTAACGACGTATCTCTTCGACTTACTCCCGTACAGGGGGCATCGCTGCAGTTCGCCTGTCACTGTGGCGATGTATTCAATTTCCTTATGATCTTTTGCAGGTTTAAACTTTTTCATACACTACTTCGTTACATAGAACTGCGTCATTTGTGATAGTCTGGATTTACTATTAATATTATCTGAGACGTTGATTAATATGGAATACGGACAGCCAGGATCTTTCTCGCTTCCCTGGGGCACAACTGATATTTCTAAGTCTGTCGATCACTCTCCATCCAAGATGACATGTTCCTTCCTCTCTATCAACTCCTCAACCCAATCATAATTTACATTTGATACTCCACGCGATCGTACTTTCGTTAATAAGTGTATGTGTGGTATTGGGTAAAGTGCTCTTGAGAAGTCTCCTAAAACTGCCCCTACATGATTACCTCGATTCAAAACTTTCAGGATGTAAAGTGGGCAACGTCCCAGTTTGTCTTTGCATGACCTATATCTCAGGAATGCATGCTGGTTGGGTTGGAGGAGGCGGTTCTGTTCGCGATATCTCATTATGTTTGAGCTCTGATTCTATAGCAGATGTGTATCAATGATACTGGACAGTCTATTGGTAGATCACTTCTCCTATTCTTGTAGTCGGTGCGACCCGTGAGAAATTCGATAGTACTTGTGCACATTTATTAGGTAGTACTTCGTCTGCAGAAAGTTTGAGGATAGTATTAATAGTGGCAGCCTAGTAATTAACATTCATCTTTAAAGAGTGGCCCAACACACTTTCCAGTGACACAGTTTAGGTATCTTTACTTTGCAATACATCATTATACAAAATAACCCACCACCTTAGTGATTAGTGAGTCCTAATGTTAATACAATGTTGTATGTTATTTACAGTTGTTGTTGTTGTTGTTGTTTTCAGTCCTGAGACTGGTTTGATGCAGCTCTCCATGCTAATCTATCCTGTGCAAGCTCCTTCATCTCACAGTACCTACTGCAACCTACATCCTTCAGAATCTGCTTAGTGTATTCATCTCTTGGTCTCCCTCTACGATTTTTACCCTCCACGCTGCACTCCAATGCTAAATTTGTGATTTATTTACAGTTATTACAGTTAATTTCTAAACTACAGACAGTGTGAACAGTGCAGGTCAATGGGCAAAATTACGATTTTGTTAAACTATACACTAGTACCTACATGTTAGTAATCCTAACTGCCTGCAGCGTTACAGATGTGTCGGTATAGATATAAACCTACTACAAGGCCTTGCTCATCGAGCTACGGGTGTCTGAAACTCTAGAATTTATGAAAAAATGAATGAGCTGTTACGTTTTAAACTTTATATTTAGAAAAAATCAAATGTTGTAGTTAATTACCTCAATTTTTACCAAATTTATTAATAGACTTGGAAAATTATAGAGTTTCATACACCTGTAAGTATGGTTTGTATTCTGTGCAAAATTCATCAAAGAATCTCTCTTACTTGCGAAGAAAAATGTACCTATAGCAACAAATGCAGCCAATAGGAAGCGAAAAATGATGACATTTCACATGTAAAAAACTTTTTTTGTTATGTTTTTGAACTTCCACTGCTACGAGTGTGAATACCGAATCCTTCCTGGTCATGCTGACAAAGTTTTATGAATTTACTTGTAAAAGTATAGACAGTGGAAATTAAAATGTCCTGTGGTGCCTCTTCTGCTCCAAGTCGGCCCGTTTGATGTCCTACCCCCCTTAAAATTAGAGAGCAAGCATCATGGTACTGGGCTAAGAAAGGGAACGATACGAAAATAGAAAAAATTCTGGGAGTTCAGGCGAGGGACACGGGAGAGATAGGAAGGGGTGAGGACGTGTGGCAGAAATCGTGGGAAATGGATGAATCTGCCAGAAGAATCTTCAGACTCTTGCCAAATGTTAAAGAAAGGTCAGGCATGAGGTACTTCGAACCAACCCGGGGTCTAATTCATTTTCTTACTGTTCATGGGCCCTACCCGACATATCTATGCCGGCTTGGGGAAAGGGCTACACCTGAGTGTGACTGTGGCGCGTCGGAGGGTACTCCCGACCATGTGGTTTACGAGTGCCCCGTTTTCGATGATGTAGCAGTAACATTGAGACAACTACTACCAAACAATAACACATACAACCTACTAAGGCACGAAGTGACTTTTGAAACTTTGAATAACCTGGCAAGTGAGGTATCACTTAAAGTTCTGACTGCATACCTGAGGGACTTTCGCGATTAGAACCAACTACTGAACGTGTCCTAGTACCCTAATCCTGTACCGCCTGTACATGGACAGGTCGACTTTTTAGTATGAATCCGCCACGTGTAGAGCTAAGGAGACTGGGGTACACCAACTTCACGATTATGATAGCACCGGTTTTGACGTAGGTTAGTTAGTAGTTAGTAGGATTAGAAGTAGATACTAAAATAGGAACCTGCAGCGACTAGTAGTTTTGGCCTGGCCAGTGTCAGGGGCACTCTCATCGGAGTTTATTTGTAAAAGTACAGACAGTGGAAATTAAAATGTCCTGTGGTTCCTCTCCTGCTCCAAGTCGGCCCGTTTGACGTCCTATCCCCCTTAATATCCAGAGGACAGAGCCCCATTATCACTAACAGGGCACCACCTGGAGATGTTCTATAAGCCCCACAGATCTTAACAGCATGTTCATTTGTACTCTTCTCACTGTCATGGCAGGCACCACGCCCTTGGGGTGCCCAGACTCCCGATCCGTAACCCATTATTGAAGTTAGTATACTGTTATGGTAGAATTTTATTAGGTGGGGGTGGAAGGTGAAATCTTCTGTGTCCTATGGAGATGAGGTTATTGAGTACTTGCAATACTCTTTGGGTTACGGATTCAATGTGCTTCCCGAAGTTCCACCTTTCATCGATGTTTAACACCAAAGTAGCGAGTCTCACGTCGTCTGAGAACTGGTGAGCCCCCAATTCTACTTCTGTTGAAGACTTTAATGATAATGATGAAGATAATGAGCTGCGTCCGCCGGAGCTGTGAAGCAGTTGTAGCAGGGGCAGTCCGCCGCGGTGCGCTGCGCTCCTACGTGGGCGGCAGCCAACGGCCCTCGGTGGCTGCAGCGCCAGTGGAGGCTATCGAGCGAGCAGAGAGGCCGGCGCGTCGCCCACCGACACACTTTCTGGTCACGCGCCTCGCACCTGAGCTCACTGCCCCGAGGGAGCTGACCCCACGTGCTGCGAGTAGCGGAGGCTGCGTGGCGCACCGGCAACATTCCCGTCCAGTACCCTTCGCGCCCCCTGGTCTAGGGTAGAGTCGTTGACAAGTAATCCAAACGTACTGTGCTCACTGATAGACCCTTACCACTAATGAAATCATCAGCAGAAACGACAGAATACATCGGGTACTCTCATTCTGCGAACGACACTGCCAGAAGCGGAGTTCGCTTTGTTTGCAGATGACAAGTATTGCAATAAATAGTATGTCGAGTGTAGTTCTAGAAAGATCTGCTAATGATATTTTCATGGATATTAATAAATGGTTGAAAGCCAACTCACTGACATTAAACTTCGAAAAGACTCACTATATACAACTCAGAACCTGTAAGAGGTTCTCCTCCAGGGCTCCTCCAGTTCTCATCTGTGGCGAGAGAAGCCCCACCTACATCTGATCCGCCGCCAATCCAATTAACTGCTAAAAGGTATTTTAGCTGGGAGATTCGTAACAGTAAAAGTGAGAAGTCTAGTAATAAAATAAGGTGGCAGAAATCATCAGGCCAGTAGATGAGTGAGACCAGATGATTGTCCGTCGGCAATCTTCAAACGTCAACGGCCGTGCCTGTCACATTCGTTCCGCCGCGATCCAGTGTTAAGGAGGGAAACAACCAGTATCCATGAGGAAGCGTAAAAACCTGTTAACTATACTTACACCAGGTAGTATCAGAGAAAGGAAATCGTTGTCTTGCCTTCATCGACTGATAACCCTAAAACGTAAAATAGGTTGCAGCAGGAGAAATAAGTACCCTCATCTAAAAGCAATTAAAACAGAGAAAAAGAAAGGTATCACAGGCGAAGCTATCAGAGGAGATAGTCAAGGGTCCTCCAGATCATACTGTGGTAGGAGACATCCGCTATTCCCTATTCCTTCCCTGAAAGTAGGTTAAAATGTTAGATCTGAGAATAGAAGCCACATTTTCGTACAAAACGAAAAAACAGTTCAACCGTTCGTAAGCCGTCCGCCAATAATAGAGGCAAAGAATCTGAGCGAGGAGGAGGGGACTTTCACCAGGGTGTATGCTGCTGTCAGTGAGGTTACGTAACCGTAACATGGAGGAGGCGCATTACGTTAAGACGAAAGTAAGGGCCAATCTGCTTTGACCGATGCAGAGGCGACATAAGACAAAAAAGTCCTTTCGGGAATAACGGAAGGAGAAGCACCATACAGCAGTAGTCACATAGATAGCACGGATTGTATAAGAGGGGCAGTAGCCCCCCCCCCCCCCCCCCCAGTTGTTTCATCTTGGGGAGAGGAGAGAACTCATCGGTAAATATAAAAGAATCTGTCATCCGTGAGTTCCACCCCAATTTATTTTATAGGGTACCAATTTCGACGATATAATACACCATCATCAGGCCCTCTGTTCTAAGACAGTAGCTCAATGAGGAACAACCTGTCTTTGCACCAGCTTATGTACAGATGACACCAGCGCTTGACAAGAGGTAGAATAAAGCAACTTGTTGAGGCATGATAAAGCCGTGCGTACATAGGCTGGTGTGAAGACAATTTTTTTTCATATACGACGTACAAACATGCCGTTTTTGAAAAATTCAGCCAGTTCATAATGAAGTGCCTGATGACGGCTTATTACATCGCTGAAAACGATACTCTATAAAGTAAATTGGAGAGTAACTTCCAACTGACGGCTTTTTTGATATTTATTACATGCATATCGGCTCTATCTTGCCATCAAACGTAGTAACAAGGGACGCGCCTAATTTAGATTTTATTGGCGACCGCATATCCACACCCGTCAGTGCGTATGCTGTGAGTAATCGGTCCTTTATCTAGTCGGCAATTTTATCCCCGGGGTAACTACATCATCTTAGACCCAGAGAAAGACCTGAACAGGCAATACGAACAACGTAAGAGACGAGATTTTGAATTGCAGATATCAGAGTCAGAAGAGTAACATCGATCAATGGCTTGGCGATTGCTCATTCAGTCACTACAAATTACGTTGAGGTCGAGGATGGTCGTATTAATAAAACTTACAGCTCTTTTAATGGCTCTAAGATTTTTCGTAAAGGCGCTACACATTTCCAGTAGAAAATAATGTTCCTGACCGGCGGAGATATGAAAGCATATCCTGTCATATCTCTCATTTCAGAGCCGTCAGGGTAAATAACAGTAACACCGTGTTACTGCTGAAGAACCGAGAACAGACGCCGAATGTCATCAAGACTTTAGGTCCTTAAAATTGGTAGGAGCTAATTCGTGGTCTGGGTACTAATCAAGAGCGAGTGCGCGGAAAAATACGGGGAGCACAGTCTGAGGTTAGGCGAAGATCCAGGCAGAGGCCTCAAGATGCATGCCCACTAGAAATGCCAGGTGAAGGTGGGTTTCATGTGTCAATGCCTCCTGTATGGAAAAATAAGTTGGTAAGTTTTAAACGTCCCCTTAGAACAGTTTATGAATTATTGTACTGTGTTTGTCTCTGGTGTTGTTCCATTGTGTCTAACTTTTGAAGATTTTGTTCCATTGTGTCTAACTGTTGCTGTGTTTGTCTCTGTTGTTCCATAGTGTGTAACTTTTGAAGCTTTTGTCCCATTTGTTGCATTAATTGTAATAACAATGCACTGGTGTCTGAAACATGTTCCTCAGTGCTATTCAGTAGTGCATTTGCACACTGGGTCTGCTCTGTGGTGACCTACCTACCAATATTCTCCAACTTCGACTGACTCTGCTGTGGGTTTGCTCTGTTGTAGCCCATTACCTGTCTGCACGTCAAGAGTTAGCACTTATCAAAACTAGACACGATTGTCTCAATGGGAATTCTTTTGGAAGGACAACACTACTTCAAGACTGCATGGAAATCCACTACTTCTGTGTGCATTTGCTTTTACTGCTCAGACTTTGAGATAAAACTGCAATTTTACTGTAATGGATGATCAGGAGTGTCTTTATGGACTGTGAAAAAAATTTTAGCTTTTGACCAACATTGTATCAATAAGTTTGTGCATTTGATTTCTTTGTTATTGCAATTATGAAAAATTTTATCAAATCATTATTGGCCACTGCCCAAAACAATTTGTAAAATTTTTTGTGGGGAGCATGGGGGCTATATAAGTAGGCTGTTTAGGTTTTTATGCTGGTAACGTAAAGTAGCGCTCTGCATGAAAATCACTGACTGTGCTGTGTGCAGTCTGTGGCTGGTTTTCATTGTTGGAATATTTTCCATTGTAGTGTTGGGCAGTTGGATGTGAACAGCGCGTAGCGCTGCGCAGTTGGAGGTGAGCCGCCAGCAGTGGTGGATGTGGGGAAGTGAGATGGCAGAAGTTTAAGGGCGAACGATCTGGACGTGTGTCCGCCAGAAAGAGTAAATTTGTAATACTGGATATCATGAACTGATTATATATAGACTTTTGAACACCATTAAGGTAAATACATTGTTTGTTCTCTATCAAAACTTTCATTTGCTTAGTATGCCTATCAGTAGTTAGTGCCTTCAGTAGTTGGAATCTTATTTAGCTGGCAGCATTGGCGCTCGCTGTTTTGCAGTAGTTCGAGTAACGAAGATTTTTGTGAGGTAAGTGATTCATGAAAGGTGTAGGTTATTGTTAGTCAGGGCCATTATTTTGTAGGGATTATTGAAAGTCAGACTGCGTTGCGCTAAAAATATTGTGTGTCAGTTTAGTGTTGATCAGAATAAGTAGAGAGTGAAATGTGAGTACGTTCAGTCCTGCTCAGCTGTTTAAAAATCAAATAACGTAAGGTGTTTATCAGCACAGTAATTCATAAATTTTTCTAAGGGGACGTTTGAAGTTGAATGATAAATACTGAGAATGACAAGATGCGTTTGAAATAATCTAACGCTGTAGACACTATGATAAGGAATACGGCCCACCACAATAGGTAGTCGGATGGTTTATCTATAGAAATCAACATGCATTCCGCAAACAGAGATGAAGTGAAGCTCAGCTCGTTCTGTTCCTCCATGGGGTCTATGGCGCTGTGGACAACGGCGCTTAGCTTGAGGCCGTGCTCATTGACTTCAGGAAGGCATTTGGCGTGGTCCTCCCATCGCGGGATTAAGCTCCGGCTTACTAAGCCTCTCCCAGCGGTTTGGCCGACCTCCTCTCTGCCCTCCCGCAGTGAGGAGGTCATTTTAACTAGGCTGCGTGTTGGGCACTGCCTTTTTAGCCATCGTCATTTGCTAAGTGGCGCTGGCCCACCACTTTGTATACACTGCACCCAAGTTTTAACTGTCCGCCATTTCCTGGCGGAATGCCCATTTTTTACGTTCCCGCTTCGGTTTGCCGTCTGAAATTTAGCAAATGACGCAAGGACTGTCGACCGCGTTTTACTTTTTATCCGCCAAAGCGATATGGGGAAGGCCATTTAATTTTTAGTTTTCGACCTTCTGTATGGTGTCTTTTTTAGCCCTTTCTTCACGTCCCTGTTTTTAGCTGTCTTACGCCAATTGGGACTGACGTATAGTCGTTTTTTAAATCCTCTCTGTCTTCGTGTTCTATAGTTTGGGCGCGTATGACCCCAGTTGTTTTTACGCCCTAAAGCGAAACAAAACCAAATCAATCGTCCCCCTCTCTTGTTTAGTGAAAGAAATATGAGCTTACGAGTATCGGACCAGACTTGAGAGTGGTTTCAAGGTTTCCTTGCAGACAGAAAACAAGTGCTATTAACGGAATACAGTCGACAGGTAAAAGGTAATTTCCAGTGTTCTCCAAGCGTGATAGGACCGTTACTGTTTACAATGTACATACAATATGAAGCAGAACGCGTCGGGAGTTCTTTAAGCCTGTTCACAAATGATGAGGGTACCTATAAGAAAGTAACAACGCCAAAAGACAATATCGATTTGCAGAATTACATGCAGACGATTGATGAATGGGAACGGGAATTCATGTAACATATTGCGCATACGTCGGAAAAGGAATCAACACAACTGCACTATTAGTGACAAATTGCTGGAAAAGCATCTACCGTAAAATATCTTAGAGTAATTATCCAGAGCGATTGTCAGTGGAATGACCACACTAAGCAAATAGTAGGAAAAGCAATGTCAAACTTACGCATAGGAAGAATCTTAAGAACATGTAACTCATCCATGAAGAAAGAGGCATATAAGGCGCTTATTCTACCGATTTTTGAGCATTGTTCATCAATATGGGATCCTTGTCAGGGAGAGAGAGAGAGAGAGAGAGAGAGAGAGAGAGAGAGAGAGAGAGAGAGAGAGTTAGTGCAGGGTCCAACAAAGATAGGCGCGTTTCGTCACGAGATCGTTTAGTCAGAGGGTAAGCGTAACAGTGACGCTCAACAAACACCAGTTGCAGGCGCTACAAAAGAGGCGTTGTACATCACGGACAGGTTACTATTGAAATTTCGAAGGAGCACTTTCTGATAAGAGTCGGACAACATATTACTTCTTCCCACACACATCTCGCGAAATGACCACGAACGAGAGCAGGGGCCGGTAAATATGCATTCAGCGTCCCAGGAGATGCAGGTGCCTTCGACACTGGAGGGGGCATGACATACTATACGTTACAGTATAGTGTATTTAGTTGTCACGTTGGCCCCATGATTGGAGGGTGTAATGGTTCTTTATTTACGTGACCATTATGGCACTCCAAACCCACTTCTCGATACCAGTAATATCGTACTGCTTTTCTGCGAAGTAACAGACATATTTTTGTGACAATATTCACATTTGGTTTTATTAATGTATAGGTACTCCGATGTATCGATATATCTACATCTACATGACTACTCTGCAATTCACATTTAAGTGCTTGGCAGAGGGTTCATCGAACCTCAATCATACTATCTCTCTACTATTCCACTCCCGAACAGCGAGCGGGAAAAACGAACACCTAAACCTTTCTGTTCGAGCGCTGATTTCTCTTATTTTATTTTGATGATCATTCCTACCTATGTAGGTTGGGCTCAACAAAATATTTTCGCATTCGGAAGAGAAAGTTGGTGACTGAAATTTCGTAAAAAGGTCTCGCCGCGACGAAAAACGTCTATGCTGTAATGACTTCCATCCCAACTCGTGTATCACATCTGCCACACTCTCTCCCCTATAACGTGATAATACAAAACGAGCTGCCCTTTTTTGCACCCTTTCGATGTCCTCCGTCAATCCCACCTGGTAAGAATCCCACACCGCGCAGCAATATTCTAACAGAGGACGAACGAGTGTAGTGTAAGTTGTCTCTTTAGTGGACTTGTTGCATCTTCTAAGTGTCCTGCCAATGAAACGCAACCTTTGGCTCGCCTTCCCGACAATATTATCTATGTGGTCCTTCCAACTGAAGTTGTTCGTAATTTTAACACCCAGGTACTTAGTTGAATTGAAAGCCTTGAGAATTGTACTATTTATCGAGTAATCGAATTCCAACGGATTTCTTTTGGATCATCTCACACTTTTCGTTATTTAGCGTCAACTGCCACCTGACACACCATACAGCAATCTTTTCTAAATCGCTTTGCAACTGATACTGGTCTTCGGAAGACCTTACTAGACGGTAAATTACAGCATCATCTGCGAACAACCTAAGAGAACTGCTCAGATTGTCAC
This sequence comes from Schistocerca gregaria, assembly GCF_023897955.1. NCBI lineage: Eukaryota > Metazoa > Arthropoda > Insecta > Orthoptera > Acrididae > Schistocerca > Schistocerca gregaria. The sequence goes on from NC_064925.1 coordinate 552,125,262, forward strand.
CAAGGTCATTTATATAGATCAGGAACAGTAGAGGTCCCAGGACGCTTCCCTGGGGGACACCTGATATCACTTCAGTTTTACTCGATGATTTGCCGTCTATTACTACGAACTGCGACCTTCCTGATAGGAAATCACGAATCCAGTCGCACAACTGAGACGATACCCCATAGCTCCGCAGCTTGATTAGAAGTCGCTTATGAGGAACGGAGTCAAAAGCTTTCCGGAAATCTAGAAATACGGAATCAACTTGAGATCCCCTGTCGATAGCGGCCATTACTTCGTGCGAATAAAGAGCTAGTTGCGTTGCACAAGAGCGATGTTTTCTGAAGCCATGCTGATTACGTGTCAATAGATATTACAGTGATATGGTTCTTGTGTGTATTCATTTTGTGAGACTGTCATAATCTTTGACTTACTTGTAACCGTTTTGGTGCGAATCCGCACAGAGCAGTCTTTGTTTCACTTTGCAGAAGTTAAGTTGTTATTTCGCTTTGTAAAAGAACAGTCAAGTCTTGTGTTTGGTTAAAGTGGAAGTTAAATATATGAAGATTGATACAAAACTGTTTTCTTGATGAAGTGACAATAAGAAGTATATGTGAATTTACAAGAAGTTTAATAAAAATGTGGATCGTGAACGCCAAGTGAAAAATTATTTCTACCATACCATGGTTCTGATTTGGGATTGTTTGATCATTAAGAATGTCCTGAAAAACGCATTTGTTAGGTCTTCAAATACTGCTAAAATACAGATCTGGTCCTCCTATCACTCAAAGTGGAATCACCCTAGAATCAACAAGATGAGCCATAACAACTTCGACGAAATCTACGTGGTAATCCATTCAAGTAAGTGCCAAAATTAAATACTCTTTTACAGTGACTTCATTATTTCTATTCTGACGATACAGGCAATAACTTTGTTGTTGCCCGATAAATCGAACATATGCTGCGTGAGCAACATTATTAATCTGATCTGATTTCTAACCTACTTTGCAAGTGGTGGTATTGTTAGAAGGGGAAGGGTAACTGCACTTTGGCGAGGTTAATCAGCAGGAAGGGAAACAGGGGCTCTGGTAGATGCAAGCCGGAGTGTTACTCCAGTGCTGAGGATAGCAGACACCTCCTGACCCCGTTCCCTTCTCCAACCTTCGCCAGCGAACTCAGTAACTGGGATGTGGTCTTCAGGGGAGCATGGATCGAGCCAAGCACGTAACAGCTGACCACCAACTTCAAACGTGACTGTAGACGCCGCTGGGGAAGTTCATATATTACTAAATAATTATGTCACGCCACTGACTGTATCACCTGAAGGAACAGGGGTTCTCCAAACTTAGAGTCATCAGATGTACCTGGAAAAACTTTATGTAAATGAAGCAAAACAGACTCTCTCTTTTCTTCGTTTATCAGCAAAGCTTTTGGCTTACGCATAAAAAATTGAAACCACGGCTTTTGTATTGGCATGTACTCTCCACTACGCAGTCTCTCGTTCGAATCTAAGGAAACTCTTCGGTAAACTAATTTTTTGACATCTTATAGTCCCATGTCACAGCTTGATAATAAAATAGTTTTCTTTTCGTCATTGCTCATAGTTATTGTGATACTCCACAAATAAGTAAACCACTGGGCATGTATTGAGAAGTCTACAGTGAAGACTGCTGTCGCTTGCCATTTTACGTTTGGTGCAATTTGGGTCATACATTGAAACTTCCTGGCAGATTAAAACTGTGTGCCGGACCGAGACTCGAACTCGGGACCTTTGCCTTTTGCGGTCAAGTGCTCTACCATCTGAGATACCCAAGCACGACTCACGCCCCATCCTCACAGCTTTCATTCCACCAGTACCTCGTCTCCTACCTTACAAACTTCACAGAAGCTCTCCTGCGAACCTTGCAGAACTAGCACTCCTGGAAGAAAGGATTTTGCGGAGACATGATTTAGCCACAGCCTGGGGTTGTTTCTAGAATGAAATTCTAGGTCATACATTGCTGCATACGAAATATAATTAACACATGGAAGTTTTTTTAACGGAGGAAAGATATCGATACCTCTTACCATTCTTGAGAAAGTGTCTGAGACATATTGGAGGTTGTCCGTGATGAGGTTGCAGCTACGCACTATATGCGAGATAAGTGCCACCTGTTATGCACAGCGCAGAACTGCCTTGTGTTTCTCTTTTTCATATGCTACCGATACAAGCTGAAGCTGTACATGAAAAACAAACTTACTGAAATGAAAAGACACTGGGATTCATGAGCTGACTAGATGTTTCTTTAGTCTACGTTCCACGATTTCTGAAAACTTTATGGCAGCATAAAAGAGAGATGAAAGCTAAATTACTGTTGCTTATTTATGAGCAACTGGATGAAGCCGGAAAGAACACGTCGGGATTTTCCTTATTCTGTGTTTCTTCCATTTCTTCAAAACAATTGTCTATCCCTACGCAAGTTCGCCACCTACCCACGGCTACACCATCGATAGTGACTGATCTCACTGCAACTCCAGCAAAGTTTGTTATGAATACTACTCAAACTGGACCATATACTACTTGGCGAAACTGAACAGTCGTAGAAATGCTAACCTAGCGTTATTAATTTATAACCACTATTTATATATGTAATGTTACGGCGTAAAGTGATGCGCCGGCACACCAATCCGGAACGATATCGCAGAGATGGCTGTAAGAAGACGTCAGCCAGTTTTCACTCTGACCGACCTCTCTCCAGGACGACAACACGACAGCAGCGGCCTCTATGCGAAGAGGCCAGGTCTACAGCAGCTTCAAGACCAGCAACTTGGATAGAAGCGTCAACTCTAATAACTTGTTTGAACTGTGTATGTAATCCCAAAAGTAAGGTCTATCTTTTTATAAGTACATAGACCTGTTTATTTCTACAATGGTTTACATCAGTTTACAGCTTGAACATTTAGCTATTTTTCGACATAATCACCATTTCTGTCGATGAATTTTTGTAGACGCTGTGGCAATTTTTGTATGCCCATGTCATACCAGCTCGCCGTCATGCTGTTCAGAAAGTTATGAACCTCTTCTTTCACCTCGTCGTCGGAACTGAATCGCTGGGACCACAATTAAGGCTGACAGGTACTGTGAGACTCTGAAAAAACTCAAACGGGCAATTCAGAACCGGAGAAGAGAAATGTTGAGCAAGGACGTACACATTCTCCATGACAACGCTCGCCCACACATAGCTCGGCAAACCGTTGCTCTCCTGCAACCGTTTCAGTGGAACACAATCACCTACCCACCCTATAGTCCTGACTTGGCGCCCAGTTCTCTACGTTAAAAGAACATATGGCCGGAAAGCGATTCAGCTCCGACAACGAGGTAAAAGAAGAGGTTCACAACTTTTTGAACAGCATGGCGGCGAGCTACTATGACATGGACATTCAAAAACTGCCACAGCGTCTACAAAAATGCATCGACAGATACGGTGATTATGTCGAAAATAGCTAAATGTTCAAGCTGTAAAATGATGTAAACCATTGTAGAAATAAGCAGGTCTATGTACTTATAAAAAATAGGAGACCTTACTTTTGGCATTACCCTCGTAACAAGGACTTGGGAACTGTTATACTGAAGAGATTTCTTATTTTGTCTGTCGCCCTTTGCTTGCGACACATCTGTGTAACACAAAGTTAACTATTGTGTTATTTCATTTTGTAATAAAACTGATACGATTTGTTTGAATGTTGTCTAGCGATCCGAGAAAGCAGTTTTCTTAGATAACCCATATTTGACGACTAGGCTGGATTTAACATTTAACGCGTTGAATGAAGCAGCATATTAGTTGGTCTTACAAAAAAAAAAAATATTCTCATCGTTACATTTTTAAAGTCATTTACACACTTTCGCCAACTTATTCTCAGCAGGAGAAACAGCAAGCTAAAAATTTGTGTCTTCGTTGTCGGTGTAGCCGATACTTGCTGCTAAAGAAACAAGCAACCGGCCTATGTTCAATATTAATAGTGTTGTACAGGTGAACCGAATAGTTCGTTATCTTTTTCAGTTTTTGAGCTTTAAATAATAAGCCCAGTAATGTCCTCTTCAGAAAAGCTCATGGTTGCAACTGCAACTAAAAAATGTTATTGCAACGTGTTGTCACGTATCGTATCTCCTCAGTGAGAACAGCGCCTAACATTCGTCTTCTGCTTTCATGGCAAACTTCCACAGTTACACTTCAGTTCTGAAAGACATATTATGATATGACAGTACCACATGACTCAAATGACGCATGCATGACCTATGTTACAGTGATGTGATGGTGTATTGAATTTATTATTTCCATTTACACACACTGACGAAATACAATTTAAAAATTACGTAAAGGATTGACTCTTAACATTTTAGTTTTACGTTATTACATATTCAACACACGATCTGACATGCTTATTGACATGAAGAGTAACGCAAAATACTAGTTACAGTTAACTACTACTGATAACCATTTCATTTATACTTGTTCCAATTGAAACATTTTTAATTATACATACAGATGAAATGAAACCACCATTTAGTATGTCAGTGTTTCGGAAAAATCTGTTGTCTGCCAATTTCTAGCGTCTGTATATACTGAGTGTTCTGCCTCAGGGTTGTCTGTGGTGGACTGTGAGATCTTTATTGATGTCTGGAAGGCTGTTTTTGCTGGCATAAAGGTGAGCTGCCATTTCAGATTTGTGGTGTACATTTAAACGTAGCGATACGGTACAGCAGTGCCTGTGTTGATCAGAATGCTTTGCTATGTTCCTACGGACATGCATGGATGTCCGGGGGAACAGAAACTGTAGCAACTACAGCCGTTATGAAATACATGAAATTCAATGGTAGTTGCGAAATCTGACAACTATCACCTGTATAATGAAATTACATTAAAACTGTGTACCGAATCGGACTTGAACCTGGACTTCCCCATTATCACGAGCGGTCGCCTTAGATTTTAGGCTATCCGAGCATGCCACACGGCCAGTCCCGAACTTCCGTATATTCTCAGCCATGTACGAAAGAACACTTCATCGTATTCCTGAACAACACAGCACAGCATTTTCTTATTTACCCGCCGACAGCGGGTAAATAAGTGTCTTCTCTGTACGGGAACACATGGAACGAATGTACGAGTGCAGGTTGTAAACGCACGGTTGTTGACAAGTGTAAGTTTGCGTGTGGCTCTAAGTCGCTCTCGGATAGCCTAATGCTGAGCCGGCCGCTCGAGAAAGGCGGGAGTACGGGTTCGAGTCTCGGTCAGACAAATTTTCAGTGTAGTTTTTCCACTGAACAGGTGACGGTTGTCCATTTTCGCAACTGCGAATACGTTGCATTTATTTAAACATTGAGCTGCCGTGTTCATTATATCGTATGGCAAACGATCTGCCTGTTCTACCTATATAAAAACTGACCGGTTGGGCGTATGATTTTGTAAACACCTGGTTGCTTATATTTGTCAAGTTTGTTACAATTGTGACTAAGGACATGCTTTATTTTATTATTTTAATGACATATCTTTCGAATTGACTGTAAACTGTATGAAAATCTCTTCCAGTGGATGGAGTTTCTCAAAAATATTTGCAAGAAGGCTCATAGTATTCCATATATTGGATGAAATTCTTAGTACGTAATTACCAATCAATTCAAAAATATAACATTAAAATGACCTATTACTCAAATAATAAAGGATGCCCTTCCTCAAATTTACAATTAACTTGACAGTAATAAGCAACCAGGCGTTTTATATGGGTAGGAGAGGCACTCATTCGCTATATGAAATGAATCCATTTGTGCTCTACGTTTAAATGTACATTATAAATGTATTACCTAAGAATAAAACGTACCAAACCTAAATTGGCCAGCGACTACATTCTTCACTACAAACTTTTCAAATTATGCCCGGTGCTTTACTTATTTCTCGATTATCACAATAACTATGAACAATGTTGTTGTTGTGGTCTTCAGTCCTGAGACTGGTTTGATGCAGCTCTCCATGCTACTCTATCCTGTGCAAGCTTCTTCATCTCCCAGTACTTGCTGCAACCTACATCCTTCTGAATCTGCTTAGTGCGTCTCTGTCTCCCTCTACGATTTTGACCCTCCACAATGCCCTCCAATGCTAAATTTGTGATCCCTTGATGCCTCAAAACATGTCCTACAAACCGGTCCCTTCTTTTTGTCAAGTTGTGCCACATACTCCTCTTCTCCCCAATTGTATTGAATACCTCCTCATTAGTTATGTGATCTATCCATATAATCTTCAGCATTCTCCTGTAGCACCACATTTCGAAAGCTTCTATTCTCTTCTTGTCCAAACTAGTTATTGTCCATGTTTCACTTCCATACATGGCTACAATCTATACAAATACTTTCAGAAACGACTTCCTGACCATTAAATCTATACTCGATGTTAACAAATTTCTCTTCTTCAGAAACGCTTTCCTTGCCATTGCCAGTCTACATTTTATATCCTCTCTACTTCGACCATCATCAGTTATTTTACTCCCTAAATAGCAAAACTCCTTTACTACTTTAAGTGTCTCATTTCCTAATCTAATTCCCTCGGCATCACCCGATTTAATTTGACTACATTCCATTATCCTCGTTTTGCTTTTGTTGATGTTCATCTTATATCCTCCTTTCAAAACACTGTCAATTCCTTTCAACTGCTCTTCCAAGTCCTTTGCTGTCTCTGACAGAATTACCATGTCATCGGCGAACCTCAAAGTTTTTACTTCGTCTCCGTGAATTTTGATACTTACTCCAAATTTTTCTTTTGTTTCCTTTACTGCTTGCTCAATATACAGATTGAATAACATCGGGGATAGGCTACAAACCTGTCTCACTCCCTTCCCAACCATTGCTTCCCTTTGATGCCTCTCGACTCTTACAACTGCCATCTGGTTTCTGTACAAATTGTAAATAGCCTTTCGCTCCCTGTATTTTATCCCTGCCACCTTTAGAATTTGAAAGAGAGTATTCCAGTTAACATTGTCAAATGCTTTCTCTAAGTCTACAAATGCTAGAAACGTAGGTTTGCCTTTTCTTAATCTTTCTTCTAAGATAAGTCGTAAGGTTAGTATTGCCTCACGTGTTCCAACATTTCTGCGGAATTCAAACTGATCTTCCGCAAGGTCCGCTTCTACCAGTTTTTCCATTCGTCTGTAAAGAATTCTTGTTAGTATTTTGCAGCTGTGACTTATTAAACTGATAGTTCGGTAATTTTCACATCTGTCAACACCTGCTTTCTTTGGGATTGGAATTATTATATTCTTCTTGAAGTCTGAGGGTATTTCGCCTGTCTCATAAATCTTGCTCACCAGATGGTAGAGTTTTGTCAAGACTGGCTCTCCCAAGGCCGTCAGTAGTTCTAATGGAATGTTGTCTACTCCCGGGGCCTTGTTTCGACTCGGGTCTTTCAGTGCTCTGTCAAACTCTTCCCGCAGTATTGTATCTCCCATTTCATCTTCATCTGCGTCCTCTTCCATTTCCAGTACATCGCCCTTGTATAAACCTTCTATATACTCCTTCCACCTTTCCGCCCTCCCTTCTTTGGTTAGAACTGGGTTTCCATCTGAGCTCTTGATATTCATACAAGTGGCTCTCTTTTCTCCAAAGGTCTCTTTAATTTTCCTGTAGCCAGTATCTATCTTACCCCTAGTGAGATAAGGTTCTACATCCTTACATTTGTCCTCTAGCCATCCCTGCTTAGCCATTTTGCACTTCCTGTCGATCTCATTTTTGAGACGTTTGTATTCCTTTTTGCCTGCTTCATTTACTGCATTTTTATATTTTCTCCTTTCATCAATTATATTCAATATTTCTTCTGTTACCCAAGGATTTCTACTAGCCCTTGTCTTTTTACCGACTTGATCCTCTGCTGCCTCCACTACTTCATCCATCAGAGCTACCTATTCTTCTTCTACTGTATTCCTTGCCCCCATTCCTGACAATTGTTCCCTTATGCTCTCCCTGAAACTCTCGACAACCTCTGGTTCTTTCAGTTTATCCAGGTCCCATCTCCTTAAATTAGCACCTTTTTGTAGTTTCTTCAGTTTTAATCTACTGTTCATAACCAACAGATTGTGGTCGGAGTCCACATCTGCCCCTGGAAATGTCTTACAATTTAAAACCTGCTTCCCAAATCTCTGTCTTACCATTATATAATCTGATACCTTTTAGTATCAATAGAACAATAGCGAAAAGAAAACCAGTTTACTCGTTATTGAATATTAGAACTAAAGATTATTTTTTGTTACAAGCAGAGTTAACGAATGTAATCTCCCTCAGAGAGGCAAAAAGCAGTAAGCCTAATACCGTCATTGAATTCTTGAAGTAACCGTGGGCAGCTGGCCACAGATTAACGACCAAGTTACCTCCTTTTTGCAACTTTGAGAGATTTTTCGACGAAAACCACAAGAAAAATGCTCTGTTTTGTAAATGGAATTAACGAAAGTTCTTTATCGTTATTTTTATGCTTCCTAAAAGTTGATTACTTTTTGAAACAGTACCCAATCAGCAATGCTTCTTCAGTAAGTCGAGGCATATTTACTTGCAAGCCGACAGTAACTGGACGATCGAATGCGCGCTGTTTTAAACATTTTCTGTGCAGAAAAAAAGCTGTTCCTAAGAACGGCGTACGAAACTGCCGCCTATTGTTGGAATGGTTCAAATGGCTCTGAGCACTATGGGACTTAACATCTATGGTCATCAGTCCCCTAGAACTTAGAACTACTTAAACCTAACGAACCTAAGGACATCACACAACACCCAGCCATCACGAGGCAGAGAAAATCCCTGACCCCGCCGGGAATCGAACCCGGGAACCCGGGCGTGGGAAGCGACAACGCTACCGCACGACCACGAGATGCGGGCGCCGCCTATTGTGTTATGTCTAAAGTTACTGTAATTTTCAAGTGAAGATCAACACAAGAACGTGCAGATTTAATTTATCGCCATCTTTCGAACTTTGGGGTAAGGTACATGGGAGCTTGGTACCGACATATCGTGCAGACAGAGGGCAAAACAAGTGGTAACGAGATGGATTTAGTACAACAGTGTGCACGGGTGTCTCTGGAAAGACTACAGCAAGAGATCGTAGGATTGTTCGAATTTCTCTGATGAGAAAACGGATGGCACACTAACAGCGCACGGGAAAAGCGAACACTTAAACACTTTCCCTGCGAGCTGCGATTTCTCTTATTTTATTATGATGCTCCATTCTCCCTGTGTAGGTGAGTTTTAACAAAATACTGTTGCATTCGGTGGAGAACTATGGAGATTGAAATTTTTTGAAAATATCGCGTTGCAAAGAAAAACTCCTTTGTTTTAATGACTGCCACCCCATATTGCGTACCATATCCGTGACACACACTCTCGTATTCTGCGATAATATAAGCCGAGCTGCCCTTCTTTGAACTTTTTCGCCGTCCTCCGTCAATCTTATCTGGTAAAGATCCCACACTGCGCAGCAGTACTCTAGGAAAGGACGGACAGGCCTAGGTATAAGCTGTCCCTTTAGAAGACCTGTTGTATCTCCTAAGCGTTCTGTCAATAAAAAGCCATTTTTGGTTGCCCTTCCCCACGACTTTAACTATGAGATCATTCCAGTTTAAGTTATTCGTTATCGTAATTCCTAGTATTCAGTTAAATTCACGGCCTTCAGATATGTCAGATTTATCAATTAGCCGAAATTTAATGGATTCCTTTTAGTATTCAGGTGGATGTCACTTTCTTTATTTGGGGTGAATTACCATTATCCATTCATCTTGTATAAATCACTTTCCAGTTGATTTTTGCATTTGATGATTTTACAAGACGATAAATGACAGCATCATGTGTACAAAATCTGAAATATTTGCTTAGATTGTCTCCTATGTTATCCATATAGATTAGGAACAGCAGAGGACCTACAGCAGTCGCCGAAGAAGGCCAAATATCACTTCTGTTTTAATCGATAACTTTCCGCCAATTACTTCGAACTGTGACTATTCCACATACCCAGTCGCATAATTTACACGATATCTCATAGGCAAGTAACTGGATTAGGAACCGCTTGTGAGGCACGGTGTCAAAAGCGTTTTGGAAATTCTGAAATTTGGAATCAATCACCCTGTCAACAGCACTCGTTACCTCGCGGTAATTAACAGCTAGTTGTATTTCCCAATAACGATATTTTCGGAATCCGTGCTGACTATACCTGAATACACCGTTTCTTCGAGGTAATCCATGATGTTAGAACACGGCGCATGTTCCAAAAGCCTACTGAAAATCAACGACGTGTAATGGATACGTAATTCCTCAGATTATTTCTATTTCTTTTCTTGCATATTCGTGTGGTCTGTGCAACTTTCGAGTCTCTAGATACCGATCTTCCATCCAACGAACGTTTATATATAACTTAAGTATGGAGCTACTACATCAGTGTATCCTGAAAGAAATATAACCGGTATACAATCTGGACCGGAACACTTGCCTTTATTAAGTAATTTAAGCTGCTTTGCTACACCGAGTTTATCAACTTTAAAGTTACGCACGTTGGTAGCAGTTCTTGAGTCCAATTCTGGAATATTTACTTAGTTTTCTTTAGTGAAGGAATTTCGCAGAACCTTGTTTAGTAACTTCTTTTTAGTGGCATTGTCTTCGGTAATACGACGACCGCTGTCGCCCAGTGAAGCTATTGATTGCGTCTTGCCGCTGCTATCTTACACATGACCGGAATCACTAGATTTTTTTTGCCAGGTTTCGAGACAGACTTTCGTTGTAGCAACTATCAGAAGCATCTCGCATTGTAGATCGTGCAATATTCTAGCTTCTGGAAAACTCCGCCAATCTTGAGGGTTTTGCGTCCTTTTAAATTTGACATGCTCTTTTCGTTGCTTCTGGAGGAGTGTTACGACCTGTTTTCTGTACCGTGGCGAGTTAAGCTCCGTTTCTTATTAATTTATTTGCTGTAAGTCTCTCCACTGCTGTCGATGCTATTTCTATAAATTTAAGCCATATCATTTTTCGGAAAGAATGGAGACTGTCTTAGGAAGGCGCCAAGCGAATTCTGATCTCCTTATTACAGAAATGTAAATTTTCCGTTTATTTTTGGAGGGTGTGGATGTTACGTTATTCAGTCTCGACACAACGGCCTTATGCTCACTAAGTAACCCCTGTATCATTCATAATTCTCGCCGTGGCCTCGGGATTATTTGTCGGTAAGAGGTGGAGTATGATTTCGCAGTCATTTACAATTCGAGTTTACTCCTGAAGTACTTTTCGGAGAAGGTGTTTAGTACGATGATTTATGCCTACCACCGACTTTAAGCATGCATTTTCGCCAACATATCGAGGGTATATTGAAGCGACCACCAAATACAATTGTTTGAGTGGGGTATATATTAGAAATGAGTCTAAAGTCTTCTTTTAACCGTTCGGGTACTGTGTCATCCGAGTCGGGAGGGGTGACGGAGGTCAGTAAAAGGAACCAATTATTACTTTATTCCGATTGTCAAGTATAACATCTACACAGACTAACTCAGAGGAACTACCCACTTCAATATCTCGACGCGCAAGTCGCCGAAGTGCCGTCAAACAAAAAGTCGTGCGCCAGGCTGCCACACATCCCAGATGGGACTCCCGTCCACTAATTCCATACGCGCATTTCATTTAGTTCGATCTCCGCACAAGATAGACTATTACTAACAGCAAAAAAACACGCCACCACCAACTGTATTTCCCCTAAAGTTTATTCCGTTCAGTACAAGGTCTGCTTCTTCAGGATTTAGTAAATTTTATTTTACCCGGCCACCCTTTGCCTTTGCTCAGTCTGCTTAAATGGGAAAGAAAGAATAGAGATACTCGTGGCACACGTTTCTAATATGCATGAGGACTGGATATACGTCCAAATTTCCTCCCTCCCTCACGTTTTCTACGTCCATTTTCTCCTAACCCTCTGTCAATCTCCTCTCTACCCCCTCCCCCCCTTCCCCCCCTTCCCCCCCCCCTTCGCTAATCTTGAGCCTTGGTTATTGTTACTGCAAATTCAGAGTATGTAGTAGTATTCTAATCATAAACCAATTAGCCAGTTTGCTAGTAGTGTATATAAACGTTTATTAGAATAACGTTTAATAATATGAAGTGGAAAGGTACGTTTTTATGTTTTTGGTAACATGTGTTCCCTTTATATAGCTACCTAAACGCCTGAATTAGAATTCAATGTTGTATCAAAATTTCTAAGCAATCGGTGAAGAACTTTCGGAGATACACCACTTTGAACAAACCAACATTTACATCTTGATAACGTTTCCTCTTTTGTTACATGTATATTGCATATAAACGAAATGGCGAACCAGCAGGTATATAAAAACAAGAGAATATTCGAATGCAAAGTTGTGGCAAAATTTCAAAGCAATCTCTGAAGAACTTGCGGAGATTTGAGATTCTGAAGAAGCGAATATCTATGTTTGTACTTATACAGACTTTGTAAATATTCCTAACTGAGAATCTCCGAAAGTTTTTGATCTAATGCTTTGAAATTTTGACGCAACGTCCCATTGGAATAAGAGTGTGTTTTATTGAAGTACGTACCTAAAAACACACCCGAATTAGAATGCAACGTTATGTCAAAGTTTCGAAGCAATCTGTCTGGAACTTTCGGAGAGGGACCATTTTACACAAGCGAACATTTATATTTATATAGATTGAACTGTGTGGCCGGATGGCCTTACTGATGCCTCATTCATGAAGTGACCTAAGGGAGGGTGGTCATAAGCTCCGTCTGCCTGTGAGTCGTGTAAACTTTATATCTTATTGTATTTTAACTGTTCGTGTACCTCACTCTGAATTCGGGAATCAGCCTAGCATTTGCCTAAATGAGCGGGGGAAACTGCGTAAATACCGAACTCAGGCTGGCCACAGAGAGTACTCCGCTGCGCGGGTAATATTCTTGTGTGGCGTAACAACCTATCTTTTATTAAACTAGTGCGCTACGCGTTACACTATATGAGCAAATCCTACGCAACGCGCTGGTATGACAATTTTCTCTATTTTTTTAGAGGTTGGATATATTTTATATGCCATGTTCCAATTGTTCAAGTTTTTAAAAATCTGAAGATTAAGTTCTGAGACAGTCGAAATTGTCAGTTTAAAAGGGTCAATATGTATCTGGAAATAGAAATTATTTTAACTTTCGGACCTTTCACGTCACCATAAGGAGACGTGTAATACACACAATTTCTTTAACGCTTCGTCGTGTTCATTTAAATGAGGAAGCGGTAGGGTTATCTGTTAATTTTCGTACGAGATCACTTGAATAGCCTCATTCGGTATCTGCGTATTATGTATATTGACCGAACAGTTCTGTGCAGTTTCTAGGAAGGCTATTGTCCGGAGCTCAGTTCAAGTGCCGTTTGTGGCACGGCGTTCCAGACCTGGAGCTGCTGCCTGCCACTGTTTCTCGGTCTATGGAGAGCAGCGCATTCAGCAAACGCTACGCCGTCTGAGCGCGCAAGCAGCTCAATACCTGCCCGACAGCTGCGCACAGCTTCCCTGCCGGGAGCACACCTTTCGTCCCACCCCACGTCGTAAAAAATTAGGTCACCCACAAAAATATTTCTCTCTAGAGCCATCATGCATGATTTCTAGGCAAGTGACAACTCTTACTGCGTCTTTTCGTATCATTAATAGCAGTTTCATTTTTAAATGCTTGGAGATTTCCGGTCGTAATAATTTTGTGGTTATAAAATATTTCATTGCGAGCTCTGTTACAACAACAGATGAATTAGGTGCCTTTCATGTTACGAACTTTCTGTACATGTACAATGAATGTTAATTTCTCCATTTAGCAAGTGTTACACTTTTGGAACGCCCAGCCCGCATCTCGTGGTCGTGCGGTAGAGCTCCAGCTTCTCACGCCCGGGTTCCCGGGTTCGATTCCCGGGGGGTCAGCGATTTTCTCTGCCTCGTGATGGCTGGGTGTTGTGTGATGTCCTTAGATTAGTTAGGTTTAAGTAGTTCTAATTTCTAGGGGACTGATGACCATAGATGTTAAGTCACATAGTGCTCAGAGCCATTTGGAACGCCCAACCAGTACAATAAAATTCAGCCCAATCATCTATATGGACACTTTCAATGAGAAATCCAATTAAAACTGTAGTACTGAACCGTCGTTATTTTTCTAATACACACTGTAAGTAGGCTGTTTAAGTTTTTATATTGGTAACGCCACGCAGCGCTCTGTATGAAAATCACTGGCTGTGCTGTGTGCAGTCTGTGGCTGGTTGGCATAGTTGGAATTAGTCTCTATTGTAGTGTTGGCCAGTTGGATATTAACTGCGCGTAACGTTGCGCGGTTGGAGGTGAGCCGCCAGCAGTGGTGGATGTGGCGAGAGAGATGGCGGAGTTTTGAGATGTTAATATGAGTGGACGATCTGGACGTGTGTCCGTCAGAGACAGTAAATTTGTAAGATTGGATGTCATGAACTGCACTATTAAGGTAAATACATTGTTTGCTCTTTATCAAAATCTTTCATTTGCTAACTATACCTATCAGTAGTTGCAGTAGTTATAATCTTTTATTTAGCTGGCAGTAGTGGCGCTCGCTGTATTGCAGTAGTTCGAGTAATGAAGATTTTTGTGAGGTAAGTGATTCACGAAAGGTATAGGTTATTGTTAGTCAGGGCCATTCTTTTGTAGGTGTTATTGAAAGTCAGATTGCGTTGCGCTAAAAATATTGTGTGTCAGTTTAGTGATGATCAGAATAAGTATTGAGAGAAATGTCTGAGCACGTTCAGTTTTGCTCAACTGTTTGCAAATCAAACAACGTAAGGTGTTTATCAGCACAGTAATTCATAAATTTTTCTAAGGCGACGTTTCATAAGGTTTCAACACGTTTAGTAAACCAGATGAAGTAATAGCTACACGAGGAACTTTCAAACAGTTCAGCCCTCGGCATGAGTCTGTCGAGGAACTTTGACAGAAGTAGAATATTTGACTAAGTACCGAGTAGATATTCATGAACTAGAACATTTCTTGATAGGAGGAACCCTCCTTGGTACACTACAAAGAAC
Organism: Schistocerca gregaria; assembly: GCF_023897955.1. Lineage (NCBI taxonomy): Eukaryota > Metazoa > Arthropoda > Insecta > Orthoptera > Acrididae > Schistocerca > Schistocerca gregaria. The sequence goes on from NC_064925.1 coordinate 552,140,310, forward strand.
CTTATAAATAAACAGCGGCTGCCGCGTAATAGGTGTAAAAGCGTAGAGCTACAGACAGAGATGCTGAGCCAAACTGTGCTGTCAAAAGGGCAATGTGAGAAGCCTGCTATAAGTATTGTAGCAGAATCTCGTCCAAAGACTTATCACAAACGAAGAAATTCAGGTCATATGTAAGTCGGTGTTCAGACACACATGAATGACATTAACTGAAACAGAGTAGCAAAGCAAAATCAGTAATGCTAGACTCCGCCTTCAAAGGTTCCTTTACTAAGGATGATACAGAGTACTAGCCCGATTTAATTTTTGCACCACTGCCTATTTGAATGACATAGACTACATATGTGAGTGGTGTTGAAAACACAAACTTAAATCTCCAGAGTTCAAAAGGCTTCCTATCACATTCTATGTAGAACTACTCGGCTGTTTTAGAGATCATTTAAGCATATTGAACTGTATATCTATAACAAAACACTGCGGCCAGTCGTTAGAAGGAAATTCACATCATCCTCATCTGCAAGAAGGGTAGCAGAAGTGATTCACGAAATTACCGTTCAGTTACTTCGACATTCATCTGCCACAGACGTCTAATACACGAACACCAGCATGGAATGCATGCGCGAAACCACGATCATGCCTAACCCAGCTCGTACCTCTCTCACGGTACACCCTGAGAGATACGGCTCAAGGCAATCAGGTGGGTGCAATATTCCTTGAACATTTTAAACAGTGCCACACCGACGTTTATTAACGAAAGTATGATCAAATAGACTATCCAACGATACTTGTGACTGGATTGATGATTACTTGGTAGGGAGAATGGAGCACGTGGTTCTCAAATGGTGAGTCAACGACATATGAAATAACTTTAGATGTCTGCCGGCGAAGAGTTTGATATCTCTTTCTGTTACTGTTGTATATTAACGATGTGTAGTTAACATTAATTGTAACCTCAAACATTTTTGCAGATGATCGATTTATCTTTGCAAAAACAGACAATGTCTGATGGGATAACCGCAATCAGTGGTTTTACAATGTTACTTATAATCCGTCTCGATTGCAAAATGTTTATTCACATGACCGGTTTCTGTTCCTCTAGAACCATCTTCAGATCTGCAATTTCGGTTACAGAAGTAACCCATCCACACACAGCAACCTTCACATGCTGCGTCAAAGTGGTGTGAAGATTAGAAACTTGACTTTAATTTGGAGAAATGTAAAATTGTGCAATACGAAAAGCTCAAACGTGGTATCCTATGACTACAATATCAATGATTTCTAATTGCAATCAGTCAACTCATAAAATGCCTGAAAGTGACAATCTGTGAGGATATAAATGGGAATGATAAAGTAAGCCCCATCACCGATAAAGCAGTAGGCAGATACCAGAACGAATTTTCACTCTGCAGCGGAGCCTGCGACGATTTGAAACTTTGTAGCAGATTGAAAATTTGTATCGGACCGGAACTTGAACATCGGACCTTCTCCTTTCGCAGGCAAGTGCTCCACCGAGAGAGCTAGCAAAGCACAACTAACGACTCACCCTGACAGCTTTTTTCCGGTACTACCTCACGTCCTATCCTGCCTATCTTGCTGGATAAAAGTTCTGGAAGAAAGGGATTGCAGAGGCGGAGACACGGACCATACAAACTAGGGCATTGTCTCCAGAATTCATTCTGGTGAGTACAGAGTTAGATTTTATATTGTACGACTTATGTAGTTTCCCAAGTTGTGAAAGTTTGTTGCTGATACACTTCTTAGAACAAATGCACGACAGACGTACTCAGATTTCTGGATAAATGCTTTTCATGTGATCTATTTATCTGAACTGCAATTTGTGAGAAGTTACATAGAAGCGATTCACCAAACACTGCTGTAAGACAGTCACAACAAATGTTAATACAGCAAGAGTGCTACAGTTATTTTTAAAATATTAGGCACGTTTTGTTCGTTGTAAGTGACGGTGATACAGGGTAAAGCTTCGTCTGCCGACAGGCCGCCGTGTCACCCAATGGCAATGGTGACATTCGGATGCGATGTAGGAGGGCAATGTGTACAGCACACCGTTCTCCCACCATTGTCGGCTTTCTCGACATTGGAGCCGCTACTGCTCGATCATATATATGGAAAAAAGAACACATTGACACCGGTGTGTCAGACCCACCATACTTGCTCCGGACACTGCGAGAGGACTGTACAAGCAATGATCACACGCACGGCACAGCGGACACACCAGGAACCGCGGTGTTGGCCGTCGAATGGCGCTAGCTGCGCAGCATTTGTGCACCGCCGCCGTCAGTGTCAGCCAGTTTGCCGTGGCATACGGAGCTCCATCGCAGTCTTTAACACTGGTAGCATGCCGCGACAGCGTGGACGTGAACCGTATGTGCAGTTAACGGACTTTGAGCGAGGGCGTATAGTGGGCATGCGGGAGGCCGGGTGGACGTACCGCCGAATTGCTCAACACGTGGGGCGTGAGGTCTCCACAGTACATCGATGTTGTCGCCAGTGGTCGGCGGAAGGTGCACGTGCCCGTCGACCTGGGACCGGACCGCAGCGACGCACGGATGCACGCCAAGACCGTAGGATCCTACGCAGTGCCGTAGGGGACCGCACCGCCACTTCCCAGCAAATTAGGGACACTGTTGCTCCTGGGGTATCGGCGACGACCATTCGCAACCGTCTCCATGAAGCTGGGCTACGGTCCCACACACCGTTAGGCCATCTTCCGCTCACGCCCCAACATCGTGCAGCCCGCCTCCAGTGGTGTCGCAACAGGCGTGAATGGAGGGACGAATGGAGACGTGTCGTCTTCAGCGATGAGAGTCGCTTCTGCCTTGGTGCCAATGATGGTCGTATGAGTGTTTGGCGCCGTGCAGGTGAGCGCCACAATCAGGACTGCATACGACCGAGGCACATAGGGCAAACACCCGGCATCATGGTGTGGGGAGCGATCTCCTACACTGGCCGTATACCTCTGGTGATCGTCGAGGGGACACTGAATAGTGCACGGTACATCCAAACCGTCATCGAACCCATCGTTCTACCATTCCTAGACCGGCAAGGGAACTTGCTGTTCCAACAGAACAATGCACGTCCGCATGTATCCCGTGCCACCCAACGTGCTCTAGAAGGGGTAAGTCAACTACCCTGGCCAGCAAGATCTCCGGATCTGTCCCCCACTGAGCATGTTTGGGACTGGATGAAGCGTCGTCTCACGCGGTCTGCACGTCCAGCACGAACGCTGGTCCAACTGAGGCGCCAGGTGGAAATGGCATGGCAAGCCGTTCCACAGGACTACATCCAGCATCTCTACGATCGTCTCCATGGGAGAATAGCAGCCTGCATTGCTGCGAAAGGTGGATATACACTGTACTAGTGCCGACATTGTGCATGCTCTGTTGCCTGTGTCTATGTGCCTGTGGATCTGTCAGTGTGATCATGTGATGTATCTGACCCCAGGAATGTTTCAATAAAGTTTCCCCTTCCTGGGACAATGAATTCACGGTGTTCTTATTTCAATTTCCAGGAGTGTATATATATAAGATGGGAGGGAGAGAGGGAGAAGGAGAGAGGGGTTGAGGGGGGAGGGAGAGGGAGAGAGGGGGGTGAGGGGGCACGGAGGGGCATAACTAATTGTGGCACTGCCCCCCCCCCCCCCTCCCAGAACCAATTTCAGGTCTGTGCCGGCAGAGGTGTAAAATAATGTACAAGCACTCAGTTATCAAAGAGGAAGTACAAACTAACAAAGAAACATAACCGGCTGATGAGTTTTTGTATTTCTCACTGCCGTTCCTTCCTCCAATTTATGAAACTATGTACCCAGCAAGTTAGAGAGACTTACAATTTAACGTGAACTTTATACCATGGCACCACTTGGTGTTTTTCATCTGTACAAGCTATTGCTGTCTGTGAAAGATGCCATGTTGACTAGGATTAGAGCAGAATTAAAAACGGTACATCAGAGAAGTGTGGCCGCCGGAACACTTATTGACCCATTCAGAGCTGAATGCGCCATGTCATCGCCCACGCCGTGTGGGGTCGGGAAACCCGACACGACAGGGCCGCTCTGCCGTGCTGGACACGATATGGCGCTGACTCATTGTCACCGCAGGCTAGTCTGCATTTGTGCTCACCAGTAAGTCCCCAAATTTTATTTTGAATATACTTTATTGCTTAAGTCCCTGAAATTAGGAAACATTGCAAAGAAGTGCATTTCAGCAAATTGTTTTGTGTGACATATTTCGAAACATGGCACACTACATAATCCCACATTATATTGTTTACAACAGTAACGCGTTTCCTGTAATTTTTTTTTTAATTTTCGGCATATGGTGCGTCTCGTTATTGGTTTGTGTTATGTTACTGATGATTCAACGGAGCTTGAGAAGTTCTTTTCTCGAAGCCGTAACGGATTTTCCTTGTCTGATCGGCGACTTCTTGATGCTTTCCTTTCTTAGTGGTGCAACCTGAAAAGCTCACGAATGGGGCTGAGATGAAAGTCAGCGGCTGAAGCACTGTTTCTGCTATTAACCTTGTAAATAACGTGGGAATTTAGCACTCAGGGGTCCAAGGAGTGAAAAAAGTTTTTGTATCATTTCCGTTGAGGTAAGTAGCATGTCGCATTTGTCCACTGCACCCGCAGACTTATTCGAACACACATTTTGCTTTAAATTTTTTGGTATTGGTCTGGGGTCCATTTTCACATCTGATTTCATTGCAGTTGTACGGAACGTCATCTCTCTTATCGAGCCACTTCAATGCTCCGTAGTGTGTGTTGACCTAAATTCCATCTCTTCTCTTTGCTGTTTGACTTCCTTAGGATTCTTCCAATCAATCGGTCTAGCATCTGCTTTACCGACGAGTAACTTTATATGATCATTCGATTTTAAATCACTCCTAATGCATACTCCTAGATAATTTATGAAATTAACTGCTTCCAGTTGCTGACCTGCTATTTTGTAGCTAAATGATAAGTTATCTATCTTTCTATGTATTCGCAGCACATTACACTTGGCTACATTGAGATTCAATTGCCATTCCCTGCACCATGCGTCAATTCGCTACAGATCCTCTTCCATTTCAGTACAATTTTCCATTGTTACAACCTCTCGATATACCACAGCATAATCCGCAAAAAGCCTCAGTGAAGCTCCGATGTCATCCACAAGGGCATATATTTGAAGTAGCGCCTAACTATCAGAGAAACGTACTGAACTGCGGGTGGCGAAGATTTGGTGGCTCTTTGCATAGCTGTAGGAGAAGGATAAGGTCATAATGGGCAATTTCACAACTGCAGTACTGAATTGGAGCTCACAACTCTGCGTGGCCATGTCCTCCATGGATCGAAGCATAATAAGAACAGTACTATAAGTGCCAGATGGGAAACTGTAGGGCTTTTGACTAACCAACCACTTGCGAGCGACAGGTTAATGTACTTTGTTCTTCATACGGCTCTCCTGGACGGCCCGCTCATCGAGATACACGGGGCATTCGCGGGATGAGTTGGCATGGTCGCCATTACGATTGATACAGGGAGGAGAAGCAGGCAGGCAATCGCCATGGTGAGCATCTCTACCGCAAGTAACACATTTGGCCGTATTGTGAAAGGACATGCGAGTGTGGTTGCAACGCATCGGGTTTGGAATGTATGGTCGGACCATGACGACTTCAGAGCTTGCCTTGATCTTCGATGAAAGCACTATCGGTCAAATATGAGAGAAAAAGAGTGCGTTTAGTTACTTAGTTTTTATCAACTTTTTTTCGTTGCCTGATGGACTGCAGCTATGCCCTGATCAGAGATATAAGCCTGGATTTCTCCTTCGCTCAGATCAAGCACCAGGGTGTAAACAACACCACGCAAAGAATTCAGCACATCATGGGCATCAACACGAACAGGATAGCAGTGGAGGAGCGAAGATGAAAGCAGTTTTAAGCTTAAAAATCACAACTGGTCTCCGGAACTGAGTCCCATTATGTAAGCGAGAGTATGATTTCACAGGGCCTGCAGTTGCATCACCACCTTTATGAATAATAAATGGATTAATTATGACAAAGAATTGACCGTCGGTACGAGGTATAACGTGGAACTGAAATACAACTGGGAGAGTCTTTGAATCTTTAGCCTCATTCCGTTTACGTTTGATAGACGTAGACACAGACAGTGATTGGCCCATTGCGAGAAAATCCCTCATAACTGCCAGAGACTCATGGCTGGCTCCTTCGAACTGGGGCCCCCCTTGGAGGCAGGCTCATCCAACAGAGTGTTCACACCTCAGGTCACACTTCCCGAACTCTTGACAGAGGGACCGATAAGGAATTGTAAAGTTAACAGTTCAGGCAGTCACCCCTCCTTGGGCCTGCCTGTACCCGGGACTTGGAATTACGCATTACACAGTTACTGTTATGTTTCAAACCCGTGGGACGGCCTTCCTTCACCAGTGCACAGGATAGAAGAAGAAACAAATAGAAATCTCAGACGCCGAAGCGGAGGAAAGGGAGGAGATGGAGAAAGAAGAAAGAAAGAAGAAACAGATGAGCGACTGTTCCGGTGACAGCCTATCGAAGCTTCGGAACGCATTCCCGAAACTATCCAATACATGTTCCCCAAAGGAGAGGAAAAAAGGTAACAGGAGGAGAGAGACTCAGCAGGGGAAAGGAAGAGGTGCTGCGAAGAGTGGGGCCCCGTGATAGATAAGCACGAAAAAGCAGAGAGAGGGGAGCCCCTTGCGGGGTTTCATTAATGTGGTCCATAATATGTTACGACCACGTCAAAAGCCGTTAGTAGTGGCAAACTAAGTAAAACAGAATTAAGTCAGAAATTATTAGACAAGCCGTTATCTACAGCGTTGTATGCTGTAACCGTAGAACCACACCCACCCTCTTCTACCGATATGTATTTCACGACTGCGAACAGTTCCGAATAGACAATCTGCTGTTTAGCTGCAGAGCCTGTGGAGATGCGCTGGATTTTTTTTGTTTGGAAAGGGTAAAAAGACGCTGATACTTTACGTAATATGCGACTGTGCGAGAAAGTATGTGGTTGTAAGGCCCTCGGGGTTGGTTTGGCTTGTTAAAGGACTGAGTAGCGAGGTCATCGGTTCCTCAGTCAAGAGATAGTTCATCTGTTAGTGACCTGAGCCAGGGAGTTGATCGAATTATAGAAGTATGTAGGAGTGTTTCAAAGCTATGATGATACCAGGGTTGAGAAATAAATTGAAGAGAAGCGTGCGGCTAGTACCAGTATTAGGTTAGAGCAGACTAGGGGTCTCTCAGAGACCGTCCGTGACGAGAGATCCCTGCCATCCTGATTAAGGGCGAAGATAGTTACAGAAAAAAGAATGACTTCTGGCCGAAAAATTCTTTATAGTAAATGCGAAAAGACAGAAAACTTAATGGATATTAGTTGCACCGATATTAATACAATAGGGCGAGACAAATAATCTAGTTCAATTGGGTGGTGCCAGGCAAGTGTCCTGGCCTAGGTGACTTAGAAGGTAATTTAGCATCCACAGCTCTCACACAGTTCATGATACAGGCATATTTTATGACCAAGTGTCTGGATTACACGTAGCTATTTCCTCTCGGCGCTTATCATCCCAATGCTGCAACCACCAGCCACGAGTATAATTTTTTTATTTAATTTGTTGCAAGTTGGGGGAGCCTGCACATAAAGTACATATATCTGCGAAAGATCCACGTATATTCTCCCAGAAGATCACAATGTGGGCTGCGCAGTTCATACACTGTTTAGGTCATACAATACTCTTAAATTGTAATTAGCAGTTCGGCCACAGTGGTCTATTTGTGATGCCTTACAATCTATTCTCGTGATAATCACATTTGTCATTTAGTAGCTTCGTTTACCAGTATCATTTAAAAATAACTGTTTGGATATTTACTTCTGCTCTTAAAAGCCATAGTTTCATTTAACTAGCATTAGTTTATCCTGACCATACTACTGATAACTTTCACGAGCGTACACACAACCGTTCGGTGAGGCGACTGACTATCTCTCGAAGCAATATACGATCGAATGTATCTCCACTCGCCAATTTTAATTAGACGCAATTTATAGGTCTCTCTCTATTACACTGTTTGCTGAATTATGACGAAGCCCATGTCTGTCTATTCCGTAACCGTCATCGCGTGGCTGATTGTTACTTCGACGATTTGACACATATGCGGAAAGTACACTTTTCAAAACAATTACAAATGCTTTTGCTCGTGAACGCTGATACAAAACGGGCAACTTCTATGGTGAAGGTTGTAACCGATATTGCCAACGCAACAGTTGCGCTTTTGCAGACGACACATCCACCAATACTGGTGGCGTCTTCAATGTAAACCCACGCACGACTCTCACTCACTCCCCGTGTTCTCGAGAGGCAGCTATCGATTCTGAGGCGGGCAGCGGTACTCCAGTACGCCCACATTGTGTAATGGAAACTGAGGCTTTATAAGGGATAGGCACAAATCATTGTGAGTGTTAGGCAATCTGGAAAACACTAAGCGGGGCAACACACACATACACACTCCGAAATACATACCATACCGTTAGCGACAATCTAAACAGGAAGCAGTTTGGCGAACAAACAGTTTTGAACTAACTAATACGCATAAAATTGTAAAAAAAGTAGGAATTTAGAGCAGATGCATTTCGTTACCAATGAAATAAATGGCCAGGAAAACAGAGGATATATTGCTTTATATTGATAGGAAATATGTTTAACGTTTGCCTACGTAACGTAACTTGGTACATAAAAAGAACAAACCGATAATAGAAAGGTGATAAGTTGCATTAACAAAAAAGGAAACAATGTTGCTACTGCCTATAGTCTGGGATAGAATACTTCAAAATCAGTTGTTACCCTGAATTTTATGAAGAATTATTTCATATCATACTGCAATAAAAATTTTTGATGTTATCCAATTCAATATCAGTATCTGCAGGAAGTGAGGCGGTGGTGAACTCGTTGGACATATACACTCCTGGAAATTGAAATAAGAACACCGTGAATTCATTGTCCCACGAAGGGGAAACTTTATTGACACATTCCTGGGGTCAGATACATCACATGATCACACTGACAGAACCACAGGCACATAGACACAGGCAACAGAGCATGCACAATGTCGGCACTAGTACAGTGTATATCCACCTTTCGCAGCAATGCAGGCTGCTATTCTCCCATGGAGACGATCGTAGAGATGCTGGATGTAGTCCTGTGGAACGGCTTGCCATGCCATTTCCACCTGGCGCTTCAGTTAGACCAGCGTTCGTGCTGGACGTGCAGACCGCGTGAGACGACGCTTCATCCAGTCCCAAACATGCTCAATGGGGGGCAGATCCAGAGATCTTGCTGGCCAGGGTAGTTGACTTACACCTTCTAGAGCACGTTGGGTGGCACGGGGTACATGCAGACGTGCATTGTCCTGTTGGAACAGCAAGTTCCCTTGCCGGTCTAGGAATGGTAGAACGATGGGTTCGATGACGGTTTGGATGTACCGTGCACTATTCAGTGTCCCCACGACGATCACCAGAGGTGTACGGCCAGTGTAGGAGATCGCTCCCCACACCATGATGCCGGGTGTTGGCCCTGTGTGCCTCGGTCGTATGCAGTCCTGATTGTGGCGCTCACCTGCACGGTGCCAAACACGCATACGACCATCATTGGCACCAAGGCAGAAGCGACTCTCATCGCTGAAGACGACACGTCTCCATTCGTCCCTCCATTCACGCCTGTCGCGACACCACTGGAAGCGGGCAGCACGATGTTGGGGAGTGAGCGGAAGACGGCATGACGGTGTGCGGGACCGTAGCCCAGCTTCATGGAGACGGTTGCGAATGGTCCTCGCCGATACCCCAGGAGCAACAGTGTCCCTAATTTGCTGGGAAGTGGCGGTGCGGTCCCCTACGGCACTGCGTAGGATCCTACGGTCTTGGCGTGCATCCGTGCGTCGCTGCAGTCCGGTCCCAGGTCGACGGGCACGTGCACCTTCCGCCGACCATTGGCGACAACATCGATGTACTGTGGAGACCTCACGCCCCACGTGTTGAGCAATTCGGCGGTACGTCCACCCGGCCTCCCGCATGCCCACTATACGCCCTCGCTCAAAGTCCGTTAACTGCACATACGGTTCACGTCCACGCTGTCGCGGCATGCTACCAGTGTTAAAGACTGCGATGGAGTTCCGTATGCCACGGCAAACTGGCTGATACTGACGGCGGCGGTGCACAAATGCTGCGCAGCTAGCGCCATTCGACGGCCAACACCGCGGTTCCTGGTGTGTCCGCTGTACCGTGCGTGTGATCATTGCTTGTACAGCCCTCTCGCAGAGTCCGGAGCAAGTATGGTGGGTCTGACACACCGGTGTCAATGTGTTCTTTTTTCTATTTCCAGGAGTGTACTTAAGTAATCTGCGTCGAAGCCAACCCGGTTGGCCATGCGGTCTAACACACGGCTTTCCGAGCGGGAAGGAGCGCCTGGTCCCGGGCACGAATCCGCCCGGCGGATTTGTGTCGAGGTCCGGTGAAGCGGCCAGTATGTTGATGGTTAAAAACCGGCCTTCCATCTGCCTTGGCGAATGCGGGCTGGTTCCCCTTATTCCGCCTCAGTTACACTATGTCGGCGATTGCTGCGCAAACAAGTTCTCCACGTACGCGTACACCCCCATTACTCTACCACGCAAACATAGGGGTTACACTCGTCTGGTGTGAGACGTTCCCTGGGGGGGTCCACCGGGGGCCTAACCGCACAATAACACTGGGTTCGGTGTGGGGTGGCGGAGGGGTGAAGTGGACTTAGGTGGTCGTCGTGGGATTGTGGACCATTGCAGCTGCGGCGAGGACGGAGACTCTCCGTCGTTTCTAGGTCTCCGGTTAATATACAATACAATACAATACAATACAATCTGCTTCGAAAACATGATCTGCTGCTGCTGCTGCTGCTGCTGCTGTAGAAAAGAGGGTCCATGACTTGGTATAACAACCGACCGTAATGAGTAAATTGCTAACTTTAATTTGTGCCACCGGTGCTTTTGAATTTCGAAGTAATTCATTTCCATCTTAAATTTATCCAATAACGAGCGAACAACAGTAGAACTCAGCTTAACTGGCACAGTGTGTGTCCTGAAAAATCGTTACATATTTACAAATCAGACTGGCGTAGTGGCCACTTCGAAAGTTCGTGCAAAACTGGCATACTACAGTGGTCCCACTGGGGCCTTACATACGTTTAGCTACAGTGATTGTGACGGCCACAACCAGAAAATTAATGAAATACAATGAAATTTGACATACATCCGAACACAAAATGATATAGTATGAATCAAACTAAAATGTCATTGGGCAATAAACGCGCCTCATTCAAAACGAAGATAGATATTTAAATATAACAATACAAACTGCATTTAGTGGATTACATGAAGAAGTCAAATATTATTCCCAGCATGTTTCCTATCTTAAATAAAAATGTACTACATTTCAGTAACAACAATCTCCCGGAAAACAGTCTTTAAGTTACCTAAAGTAGTCTGTTTACGTATTTCCAATTAGCCTTCATATTGATAACAGTAGCTGCATTAAAAACAGACAGGAAAATGCTTTGTAATTACATAGTATCACTCATTTTAATTCAATTCATATTTTTAGTCATAAGTAATACTGGATTTAAAATTTATGTCGCAGATAACGATCGTAACCGTACTTTAGTGATTTTAAGTAAATAGCATGGTTTCAAATATGCCTACCAATTAACTGTCTACTTGAAGTATAAGGAATACTTTTGTGCAGATTTATTTCTTCGTAACAATTCCAGAAGTTCATTATTACCTATATGGTCCATATTTAGCTATGCCTAGGATTACTGTTGATATGTTATGAGCTTTTCAATTAATCAAATGTGACCGAGAATCTGGTGGTAAACTTCAAAGAGGACCTCATACATTCCACAAATGTAGCTCAGAATCGAGACTGTTGTGCTCAAAATTTGCCATTATCCCTTACGGACTAAGGTTAACGAGCAATTATTGTTTAAATAATTGCTACGGAAAACAAATAGTAAAATAATCGATACTTTTAAAGGAATCCTAACTAAAAACAAATGACAACTCATAAAGCTAAAGCAAGATTAAAAATTCTTATGTAGGCCTAATAACTTAGCGACGAAAGTAGTACCGGGCGATGATAGATCAACGTGGTTGAAAGTAGTAAACCGAACAGAACAATTCGAATCTTTACTCGTAGAAATATTACAGTGATTTGGAAAATTAAAAATAATTTTTGTTGCCTTATTTGTAATGTCTTGATATGCATTTTCTATTGCATCTTTCACGAAATTCATGCAAATTTTGATGTATTTGTTAGCGGTCTTTTTCCTTTTACGAGCCGTCCCATATATCTGGTAGATATCACATTTTGTCCGAAACTTTCAGCGAAAAAAATGCCTATTTCGTATGTGCCAAGCCACATTGTTGCATTTCATTTTTCTACAGAGGAGGTTTCTAGTGCTGTATTACAGCGTTAGGAACTTTTATGTTTGTCTGCTCTGTTACTTAGCTGGAGAATGTCTTCGCTGTCTGCCATATTGTGACAAATTTTGGAGAGGCAAAACGCCTTCAGTAAACAACAGTTGTTAGCAGTATTGAAACTGTGGTTGTTGAGACACGTATGGAGAGATGAAGGCGGCGACAGTCAGACATCTTGCCAAAAGTCAGACAGTACTAATAATGGAACTAAAAGTCTGATAAAATCTAAAACATGGTTGTAAATTCAGCAACTGGCTGAAAGTAAAGTTAGGGAAACTGAAAAACCTGACAACCTGTTGCAAATAAAAGTTTGTGCCAAAATGATTAGAAATTTGTAAGAAAGGTTTGTTTCATTTACTAGTAGTCCAACTGCGAAAGTAATTTTTGAACAGGGATAAATTTTCTCATGTACTTCGTGGATTATGGACAGTACAGAGTGTACTAACTCAGCGTCGAGCTTTAATGAGATCGGTTTTTCACTACTGTAGTATTTACCTTGGTAATGCGCTTCAATATTTTAGCTGCATCTTCACATTACATACAGGGGTTGTACAAAAATAAAGAAATACCGCGAGAAGTGCATGCTTTAACATAAATCCCGATGCCAGCCAAGAACGCAGATTGCGCTGTGGTATTTCGCCACGAACAGCACCTGTGCAGTGTCCTCAAAACGCTTCAAGTGTCAGTCATGATCAGAACAACGTTCTGTGCAGTTGTGAGTACATTAGTCGCCAAATGGCATTGTGTGAGTAAATTGTTGGCGCTCGTGTGGTGGGTGCTTTCGTAACCAAATGGGCCGGAGTATCTGGTGTCTGAAGAGGCAATTTACTAAAGATGTACAGCGCATACAAGGAAAGCTGAAAATGATCGTCCTTTAAGTCACAACACGGACGAAAGTGTGTGTCGAGCGATTGTGACAGATGGTCGTTGAACATTGTGACGAAAAATAAAACGATGACAGCCGTAGAAGTCAATTTTTTTTGCTTTAGGTCGCAAAAAACTGGGGTCATACGCGCCCAGGTCAAAAGACGAACACGAAAACAGAGAGGAGTTAAACCCTATACGTCAGTCCCAGTGGACAGAACAGGAGACAACTAAAAACAGGCACGTGGAAAGAGGGCTAAAAAGAACAACATGCCTCAATGGAGGTTCAAAACTAGAAATTAAATGGCCCTCGCCATATTGCTTCGGCGGATAGAAAGTAAAGCGCGGTCGACAGCCCGCGCGTCAGTCACTAAAACGGCTGATATATCAGACGGCAAACCCAAGCTGGAACGTAGATTTTTTTTTTAAAAAAAGGACATTCCAGCAGGAAGTGCCGGACAGTTACAGTGTGGGCGCAATGTGTACAAAGTGGTGTGGTAGCGCTACTTGTTAGCAAATGACGATGGCTACAATGCGCAGCCGAGTTAAAATAATCTCCTCCAGGCGGGAGGGCCGAGAGGAGGTCGTCCAAGGCGCTGGGAGAGGTTTAATGAGCCGAAGTTTATTCCCATGAAGGGAGGACCAATGGCGATGCCAAAGGGATACCATCACCTGACAGACGGCAACGTAGAGATCATCGGAGGGAATATAGGTACTCGTGGGCTGAGGTACGAGGACTGTAGCCTTGGCTGCCATGACCAGGAATCCACATAAACATCACACTGGCTCCACCAAGAGTGAGCAAGTGACAGTCCTGGGCCCGCTGCACTAAGGGATGAGCAGTGTACTGCACACATGGACTTTGGAGGGCACTGAGTCAGACAGATGACACAACTGGACAGGCTGTGTCACCGGATGTACTCCGTGGCCTGATACAAGGCGAAATGCTCGGCTGCAACTACTGAGGAATGTGCCGGAAGCCGATATCTAAAGACACGGTTGCCAATAAAGGTACACCCGACCCCATGGTCAATCCGAGAGCCATCAGTGTATACAAAGGTATTGTCGCGAAGTTCCATGAGAAAGTCGTTAAACTGGGGACGATAGACTGAGGCTGGAGTAGTGTCCTTAGGAAGCGAATGAAGGCCAAGGTTAACGTTGGCCGCTTCACGAACCAAGGTGGTGAAGGATTCACACCCACCGGTAAAGTTACAGGTAGTGTAAAGTTAAGCTGCCGTAGTAAGTGGCGAAAGCGGACTCCTGGAGGTAACACAGAAGAGGGACGAGCTCCAACTGACGATCAAAGGAATCATCAAAGAAGGAGGCCCAGGAGGGGTGGTCACGCATGGCAGACAAACTGCAGGATAAAGTCAAGGCGGTAGGACAGTGGTGCAGAAGTCAATGTACGAGTTGAAGTTAATGTCGCACACACGAACCTTGTCAACAACAAAGAAACACAAACTGAGCTCCATAACCAGAAAACTGGAGCGCGATCAGGAATTCTGAAACCATTCATCAGTTACGGCAATGCTTTAACAGGAAAAGTGGTGGCATAACCTTAAAACCAAGAGAGTGGAGCGGTGGAAGAAAGTCTACTGGTACGCTGTGTCTTGTAGCACACTATTTTCCAACATCTGGCCGAGTTTACGTCCCAAAAGTCAAACGTGGTGAGCGTTCGGTGATGATTAGTGCGGCCATATCGTGGCATTCGACAGGCCCCAACGGTCCTCTGAGAGGTTGTTATTTCCAAGAATTATTTGATTATTTTCGCTAATCAGGCCCATCCCGCAGTACGTGTTCCCCGAAAGTAGTGCTGTGTCATAAGGCGCGAGGGCTCTGTTCACACAGCTCGCGTCGTTCAGGGCTGGTTTTGTAAGCACGTGGCCATCTGTCACCGTATCTCAGTATTACTTAACTTTGTGGTGCACATAGAAGGGTGGATGGCCGCTAGTCATCTCCATAACCCGTTACCTGAATTTGCCATTATTTTGCAGGAAAAATGGTCTAAGATTCCCGTGAAAACCACGCAGGACTTATGTTTATCCATTTCGGGAGGACTGGAAGCTGTTTTGAACGCCAACGGTTTTCCTACAGCGTATTACGCACGGTAATCTGTTATGCTTTTACTGTTTCGGTATTTTTGTCCATCCCCAGTGTATTTGCTAATGAAATTCGTTGTAAGTCGTCAATTAAAATTTGAAAAGAATAGCGACGGCCATATCTAAGACGCTATTACTCTATTAAAGTTATCATTGGCCCAGGAAATTCGATAAGCATCATCATTTTTTATTATTTGGCAATATCCTGAAAGCAGGTTTTGAATTTCTTGTGGACAATTCTTTCTAGTCCACAGAGGGATTTATATTTAAATGTGTTGAAATGTGATACATTAGTGTTAATCTTATGCCAGTGTGCCAGTAGGAACGCGTGAATAGCCGGATGTAACTACCCACTGAAAGTAACGTATACTTTTCCTGTACACTGACGAACAGGTTTTGGATACAAAAAGCCGGCCAAGGTGGCCGAGCGGTTGTAGGCGCTTCAGTCAGAAACCACGCTGCTACTAGGGTCGCAGGTTCGAATACTACCTCGGGCATGCATGTGTGTGATGTCCTCAGGCTAATTAGATTTAAGTAGTTCAAAGTCTAGGAGACTGATGACCTCCGATGTTAAGTCCCATAGTGCTTAGAGCCATTTGAACCATTTGGATACAAAAAAAAAGTTTAATTAACCTATGGAAAATACATACAACTAACGAACTCTAACAAACCGACCTATTCACTCTCGCTGACTGTTCGAAATGCAGTTTAGCGTCATTAGACTGTACCTCAGTACAATGATATTGGTATACCTTTTTTCGGACTCTAAATGACAGAAAGAGCTCAATTTCTGCGGCGGTTCTGTTGGCGCTGCCGCACTTAAGTCGCTGCGTCAGGTAAAATGCGCAACTGTGGCAGCAGACGTCCGCCTCTAGAGCGGTATCGACTTCCCGTCGTGTGACGCATCCAGCGACTGGCGTTAAAGGCGACGTGTGGTCGCGACCCGGCCACTTCGTCCTCTGACACACAGGAAGGAAGGAAGGGCATCCAAGTACCCGCTCCGCCCCGCTCCCCCCCCCCCCCCCCTCCTCCACCCACCCGCCTTCCCTCTTACCCATCGGGGTAACTCTCTCGCTTTCGCTCCTGTCACTGTATACAGGGTGGTCCATTGATAGTGACCGGACCAAATGTCTCACGAAATAAGCGTCGAACCAAAAAAACACAAATAACGAAACTCGTCTAGCTTGAAGGGGGAAACCACAGGACGCTGTGGTTGGCCCGCTAAATGGCGCTGCCATAGGTCAAACGGATATCAACTGCGTTTTTATAGATAGGAACCCCATTTTTTTTATTACATTTTCGTGTAGTACGTAAAGAAATATGAATGTTTTAGTTGGACCACTTTTTTCGCTTTGTGATAGATGGCGCTGTAATAGTCACAAACGTGGTATCATGTAACATTCCGCCGTGCGGACGGTATTTCCTTCGTGATACATTACCCGTGTTAAAATGGACCGCCGGCCGCGGTGGTCTCGCGGTTCTAGGCGCGCAGTCCGGAACCGTGCGACTGCTACGGTCACAGGTTCGAATCCTGCCTCGGGCATGGATGTGTGTGAAGTCCTTAGGATAGTTAGGTTTAAGTAGTTCTAAGTTCTAGGGGACTAATGACCACAGCAGTTGAGTCCCATAGTGCTCAGAGCCTTTTTTTTTTCTTTTTTAAATGGACCGTTTACCAATTGCGGAAAAGGTCGATATTGTGTTGATGTACGGCTATTGTGATCAAAATGCCCAACGGGCGTGTGCTATGTACGCTGCTCGGTATACTGGACAACATCATCCAAGTGTCCGGACCGTTCGCCGGATAGTTACGTTACGTTATTTATTTAAGGAAACAGGAAGTGTTAAGCCACATGTTAAAAGTCAACCACGACCTGCAACAAATGATGTTGCCCAAGTAGGTATTTAAGCTGCTGTCGGGGCTAATCCGCACATCAGTAGCAGACAAATAGCGCGAGAATCGGGAATCTCAAAAACGCCGGTGTTAAGAATGCTACATGAACATCGACTGCAGGCGTACCATATTTCTATGCACCAGGAATTGCATGGACACGTCTTTGAACGTCGTGTACAGTTCTGCCACTGGGCACAAGAGAAATTACGGGACGATGACTGATTTTTTGCACACGTTCTATTTAGAGACGAAGGGTCATTCGCCAACAGCGATAACGTGAACCGGCATAACATGCACATTGGGCAGCGGAAAATCCACGATGGCTGCGATTAGTGGAACATCAGCGACCTTGGCGGGTTAATGTATGGTGCGGCATTATGGGAGAAAGGATAATTGGCCCCCATTTTATCGATGGCAATCTAACTGGTGCAATGTATACTGATATCCTACGTAATGTTCTATCGATGTTACTCAAGATGTTTCACTGCATGACAGAATGGCGATGTAGTTCTAACAAGATGGATGTCCGGCACATGGCTCGCATCCGATTGAAGAGGTATTGAATACCATATTTAATGATAGGTGGATTGGTCGTCGAAGCACCATACCATGGCCCGCACGTTCACTACTCGCTGTTGAGAGGAATGTCGTTACACGTATTGCCAAATGCACTGAGGTTGACAGACACCATTTTGAGAATTTATTGCATTAATGTGGTATTTACAGGTAATCAAGCTGTAACAGCCTGCTTTCTCAGAAATGACAAGTTCACAAAGGTACATATATCACATTGGAACAACCGCAATAAAATATTCAAAAGTATCTACGTTCTCTATTTTAACTTAAGCAAATGACCTGTTACCAACTATTCGTCGAAAATAGTGAGCCATATGTTTGTGACTATTACAGCGCCATCTATCACAAAGCGAAAAACAGGGGTCAAACTAAAACATTCATATTTCTTTACATACTGCACGAATATGTAATAAAAATGGGGGTTTCTATTTAAAAAACAGTTGATATCCGTTTAAGCTACGGCGGAACTATCTAGCGGGCCAACTATAGTGCCATCTGGTTTCCCCCTTCAAGCTAGACAATTTTCGTCCTTTGTAGTTCTTTCGTTCTACGCTTATTTCGTGAGATATTTGGCCCGGTCACTATCAATGGACCACCCTGTATATTCCCGAGATGGGGATATCGGAGTACTTTTCTTCAACTCCGGTTTAACTTGAGTCTGAGATAATTAACATTTTCATTAGCAGATCTACGCTGTCGCACCCTTGAGCAAGACCTGCTCTTACAGCTTAATGCTCAGTGCGTTATCGTGCGAGACAGAGGGGCAGAACGAGCCAGACCAGGATCGAATCCGCGCCATGACGAGGTACATCGGCCAGCATCTGGTTTTTCAGTGGTTTTCCACATACGTTTAAGCAAATGCTAGGCTGGTCCTCAATATCTTACTCAGAAAATACGATACATTAACTGTTAAAAAACATGACACAGAACAATGTTTATACCATTCACAGAAGGCGCACAACAACTTCTATTAAGCACCTTTTACACGAGCGACTCTGTCTCAATCGCCTATACGCGGCAAGTCATCTGTCCTGGTATTTTATTCTGTCCTAAATCTCACATGTGGGCCGCCCTGTTTGGGCATCAGTGCCAAAATGTTGAGAGAGCTGTCTGAGGTTCAGTTTGGCACATGAACGGTCAAATTGAGATCACGAGGGACCATTCTTTCTTTGCGAAAAAATTTTAATGTAGCAACAGAATAAGTGTTTATTAATTATGAAACTAAAATTCTTTGTGAATGTTCTTCACAAAGGGCGTATTGTAACTCTTCCACACTTGTGCGAACTGAAAGAATGGGAAGTATCGTCCAAACTGCTAAAAACGTATAAATACGCCAGAGAAAATGTGTTATTACAAAAGCAACATACAATATTTAGAAGGCAGTGGCCAGTGCCTTTTTAATTTATGATTTGGCAGCAGAAGATCAAGTAGGTAAAAAGACGAGGGCTAGTAAAAATACTTGGGTAACAGAAGAAATATTGAATTTAATTGATGAATGGAGAAAACATAAAACTGCACTAAATGAAACAGGCAAAACGGAATACAAACGACTCAAAAATGAGATCGACAGGAAGTGCAAAATGGCTAAGCAGGGATGGCTAAGCAGGGATGGCTAGAGGACAAATCTAAGGATGTAGAAGCTTATCTCACTAGGGGTAAGATAGATACTGCCTACAGAAAAATTGAGGAGACCTTTGGCGAAAAGAGAACCACTTGTAAGAACATCAAGAGCTCAGATGGAAACCCAGTTCTAAGCAAAGAAGAGAAAGCAGAAAGGTGGAAGGAGTATATGGAGGCTCTATACAAGGGCGATGTACTTGAGGACAATATTATGGAAATGGAAGAGGATGTAGATGAAGATGAAATGGGAGATACTATACTGCGTGAAGAGTTTGACAGAGCACTGAAAGACCTGAATCGAAACAAGGCCCCCGGAGGTGACAACATTCCATTGGAACTACTGACGGCCTTGGGAGAGCCAGTCCTGACAAAACTCTACTATCTGGTGAGCAAGATGTATGGAACAGGCGAAATACCCTCAGATTTCAAGAAGAATATAATGATTCCAATCCCAAAGAAAGCAGGTGTTGACAGATGTGAAAATTACCGAACAATCAGTTTAATAATCCACAGCTGCAAAATACTAACACGAATTCCTTACAGACAAATGGAAAAACTGGTAGAAGCCGACCTCGGGGAAGATCAGTTTGGATTCCGTAGAAATATCGGAACACGTGAGGTAATACTGACCCTACGACTTATCTTAAAAGCTAGATTAAGGAAGGGCAAACATACATTTCTAGCATTTGTAGACTTAGAGAAAGCTTTTGACAATGTTGACTTGAATACTCCAAAATTCTGAAGGTGGCAGGGGTAAAATAGAGGGAGCGAAAGCCTATTTACAATTTGCACAGAAACCAGGTGGCAGTTTTAAGAGTCAAGGGACATGAAAGGGAAGCAGTTGTTGGGAAGGGAGTGAGACAGGGTTGTAGCCTATCCCCGATGTTATTCAATCTGTATATTGAGCAAGCAGTAAAGGAAACAAAAGAAAAATTCGGAGTAGGTATTAAAATTCATGGAGAAGAAATAAAAAATTTGAGGTTCGCCGATGACATTGTAATTCTGTCAGAGAGAGCAAAGGTCGTGGAAGAGCAGCTGAACGGAATGGACAGTGTCTTGAAAGGAGGGTATAAGAAGAACATCAACAAAAGCAAAACGAGGATAATGGAATATAGTCGAGTTAACTCGGGTGATGCTGAGGGAATTAGATTAGGAAATGAGACACATAAAGTAGTAAAGGAGTTTTGCTATTTGTGGAGCAAAATAACTGATGATGGCAGTGGCTGAGAGGATATAAAATATATACTGGCAATGGCAAGGAAAGTCTTTCTGAAGAAGAGAAATTTGTTAACATCGAGTATTGATTTACGTGTCAGGATGTCGTTTCCGAAATTATTTGTATGGAGTGTAGCCATGTATGGAAGTGAAAGGTAGACGATAAATAGTTTGGACAAGAAGAGAATAGAAGCTTTCGAAATGTGGTGGTACAGAAGAATGCTGAAGATTAGATGGATAGATCACATAACTAATGAGGAAGTATTGAATAGGATTGGGGAGAAGAGAAGTTTGTGGCACAACTTGACCAGAAGAAGGGATCGGTTGGTAGGAAATGTTCTGAGGCATCAAGGGATCACCAATTTAGTACTGGAGGGCAGCGTGGAGGGTAAAAATCGTTTAGAGAGACCAAGAGATGAATACACTAAACAGATTCAAAAGGATGTAGGCTGCAGTAGGTACTAGGAGATGAAGAAGCTTGCACAGGTAGAGTAGCATGGAGAGCTGCATCAAACCAGTCTCAGGACTGAAGACCACCACCACAACAACAACAACATCATCTGAGCTCTGACTGTTTTTTGTACGTGTCGACACGCTGCTGTTCGAAGCGTCACCGACCCTGAGAGTGACGTCACAGCTCTCCACGCTTTTGCGCAATTACAGAGGAAGGTAGCAGGCACCTTTGAGCAAAATTTCTAACTTGCGCCTCGCAGTCTAACGCAATTACTGTGTTTCGAAAAGTGATATTTTAATCGTTTTGCGTAAGGATAGTTTTCTCAGGTGTTGTAAAACGTGAATATCATTTTGTATTCAGATGTTTTGTCCCTATATATAAAACAAGCATTCGAGCTATCTTTGCAGTGTGTCACGGAAGCAATTTTAACTATACAATGAAGATTAAAAAAAGGCATAAGTACTACAATAGACGTTAACTCTGAGATGACAGTTTAAGTTCTGATCCTTTTTCTGCGTACACTAAGTCTGGAGAATTCTCGAGATCTTAGAAATGCGTACTGCATAGCCAACTGACGTCACTGATAGACTCACGATATGGTAGCCGCTGACTTACATGCAAACACGTGCTGCGCACAGAAAACGAGTAGTCTATTTCGACCAGAGAGCTTATCGTGTAAAATGACCTTTAGATTAGTGTCGACAGAAAGAAGATCCAGCCATAGAGTTAAAGAAAAGGGTCGCAGTAAGACAGGATAAGCGAGGAGAGAGGGTGGGAATCGACGGAGAGAGGAGTGGCTCTTACGCAACATTCTACGTTACTTATAAAGAAAGAAAATTGTCTCCTTAATTACTTAAGTAAATAGGTTGCTGTGCTGCTGATGAATGGGAATTTCTAAGGCACTTAATAGCATGGTGCTTACACACTGTCCTTATTATCAACGAGCCAACAATTTAGCGAGTAATATACAATCATGTCATGAGCTGTGACAGTATCGCACTAGAGAAGTGAATAGAGCACCTGTAAAAGGGGATGTAGGACATACAGAAGTGAAGGTAGAGCAACAGGAGTGTGATAGTGACACATTTACGCATAGATTTATTTCAAAAACATCGATGTAAGTTTTATATATGGGCAGGGACGGAAGTGTATGAGGAACCCCACAGAGGGGGAAAAAACGTAAGCGGCAGGAGCATTCACTTTGCCAACTTGAATGCTAAAATTAGTGCTTGAAATTAAGGTAGTATCCACCTTCCGTAAGGAAGCGAAAACGCGCAAGAGTCTAGGCAAGCTTCAAGGATTTTGCCTAACGCCAGGTTACTCCACAGATGGACAGGGCACATAGTTCTCTTTCCGTAGTATATAGCCATGGTTAAGTGCGACTAGAGCGGAAGTGACAAAACTACAACTCCTCTTCGAGGGAGGTTAACTGTATTCTCCACCTCTTGGTGGAGGCTTTTTCTTTCGTAGCTTTTAGGGTTGGTCGTACATTCTACTTCCCACTTTTGTAAGATAAACCGACTACGATGCGCCCTAAGTCAGTTTCTGGGATTTGTATTGGCAGCAGGTCCGTTTTGAAGGCTAATGCGTCAGCACAATCATTCATAGGAATTTTCAGCCGTGTATGACGCAGATTGTGGCTTTCTGCGGGTTTGTTGAGGTCGTTCGTCAGCAAAATAAGACGGAGACGTTTCTACGTGTGACCAGAAGAGCTGTGCGTGACATGTCCCAGAAGTTATTGTTAGTGGTGTTTGATATCAAAGTCACCTGGACGATTTTCTACGCCTATATAGTTCAACAACCATATGGTACAGCCCCCCTGTATTTGGGAATCGGCGTATGAGTCTAGAATGTTAGATGATGGTCTAACAAAGAGAAGGTAAAAGGAGATATCAACAAAATATCCCTATATGCCTCCGATTGCAACACACTTTTGGCATCGGTTATAAAGCTACTTGAAACTCCCGGCGACGACTTGCTTTAGTGATCTACATCAGTACTCTGAAATTCATAGTTAAGTTCATTGGGGACATGTTGAAAATGTGTGTCCCGACCGGGACTCTAACCCGGGATCTCCTGCTTACATGGCAGACGCTCTATCCATCTGAGCCTGTTTGCAGCTAGGGTGTCCATTTAATTATCATTTCATTTCTAGCAAAGCTGCATGGTCATCTACTGTAGCTGTTCTTTAGAGAACATATACTACCGTCATTTATAGTTAAGTGTTTGACAGTGGGTTCATAGGTACGCTTACAGACTGTTTCACGAGAGTTCCACTATTGAACAGCACGTACGAAAAATGAACTCCCAAATATTTCCGTGCGAGCTCTGATTTCTCTTATTTTACTACCGTGCCCCTATGTAGATGGGAGTAAACAAAGTAATGTGGCATTCGGAGGAGAAAGTTGCTGACTGGAATTTCCTGAAAAGATCTTGCCGGAACGAAAAACGCCTTTCTTTTAATGATCGCTACCCCAACACAAATATTTCACGAAAATATGAAAAGAACCGCGCTTCTTTGAACTTTTTGAATGTTCTCCGTTAATCCACTACGTAAAGGTCCCGTATCGCGCAGTGTAACTAAAAGAGCATAGTTTGGCAACGTTCAGTACAAGTGTATTTGTTGCCTCTTCCGAGCGCTCCAAGAAAACGCACTCTGTTTCCCTTTTCCCCATGGCATTTTGTGATGTCCCAGTTTAAGTTGTTAGTAATAAAACTGCGTTAATAAATGTTATGTTAACACACAGGTTCAACAACAACAACAA
This sequence comes from Schistocerca gregaria, assembly GCF_023897955.1. NCBI lineage: Eukaryota > Metazoa > Arthropoda > Insecta > Orthoptera > Acrididae > Schistocerca > Schistocerca gregaria. Next base: position 552,164,319 of record NC_064925.1, read on the forward strand.
CAGTAGTTCAGCTTCAAAATGAATCGTCGTTCACTGACAGCCGATAACACATTCTTCAATTACACGGCAGACAAATGAGCTCGTTCGAAAATAACACAAACTTCATCGAATTTTAGCTCGAAAACCAGTATACATTTGAGAGAGAACTTTATGGCAGTAGTTGTCTTTACAGTAATTGACACAGAGAAATAATGATTTAAATACACACTATTTCAAAAACTGTGAGGCATTGAGAGCAGCACTGATACTGGAGCTTTGGAGTAATTTAAAGAGAAGAGAAGCAAGATCGGTTCGTAGGTCAGGGCGGGCGAGAGAAACTCCACCCGCATCTGTCCCACGACCAATCCGATTAAGGACGAAGACAGAGTAAGAAATGCCTTATAGCCTCAAGATTCGCAACAGTAAAGGTGAGAAGGCTGGGAACGTAAAGGACATTGGTTGGTCCATCAATAATAAATGAAAGTGCGAGAAATATTAAAGGCAGAAGTTAGGTTGTGTACTACATTAATTTTTGTCGTTTAATGAAGTACGATGCAGAGATGTGTTACTATCCTTGACGTCGATGTATTAAATCATGAAATTAATTGCGTTGTCCTTTTATTTGAAACAGAGTAAGTTCTTTAGGGTCCTACTTACTTCCAACTCCTCCTGTTTACATACACGTAGAACGCCATATTTACGTCTGTAAGCTAAGTTTGAATAATAATCTCACCTCTGAACTAATAATTCTTATTTTTGAATATGTACCTTAAATATCACTAATTGTCTGTGCAAGTTTGTTATATGTTTCAGCAGCTTAGTTCGGCAGAAAAGCGAAAGTTTGGTTATGTGTAGATGACGCACTATCAGCGTGCTATCATACGCGTATTTGCACCCTTTTTCTTAGTGCCTGCTGTCTAAATTGCTTGCAGCAGAAGACCGATAATTCATGTTGTCCACTGAGACATGCACTACTGGCCATTAAAATTGCTACACCACGAATATGAAGTGCTACAGTCACGAAATTTAACCGAGAGGAAGAAGATGCTGGGATATGCAAATGACTAGCTTTTCAGAGAATTCACACAAGGTTGGCGCTGTTGGCGACACCTACAACGTGCTGACACGAGGCAAGTTTCCAACTGATTTCTCATACACAAATAGCAGTTGACCGGCGTTGCCTGGCGAAACGTTATTGTGATGCCTCGTGTAAGGAGGAGAAATGCGTACCATCACGTTTCCGACTTCGATAATGGTCGGATTGTAGCCTATCGCGAATGCGGTTTATCGTATCGCGACATCGCTCCTAGCGTTGGTCGACATCCAATGACTGTTAGCAGAATATGGAATCCGTGGGTTCAGGAGGGTAATATGGAACGCATTGCTGGATCCCAATGGCCTCCTATCACTAGCAGTCGAGATGACAGGCATCTTATCCGCATGACTTTAACGGATCGTGCAGCCTCGTATCGATCCCTGAGTCAACAGATGGGGATGTTTGCAAGACAACAACCATCTGCACGAACAGTTCGACGACGTTTGCAGCAGCATGGGCTATCAGCTCTGAGACCATTGCTGCGGTTACCCTTGACGCTGCATCACAGACAGGAGCGCCTGCGATGGTGTACTCAACGACGAACCTGGGTGTACGAATGGCAAAACGTCATTTTTTCGGATGAATCCAGGTTCTATTTACAGCATCATGATGGTCGGATCCGTGTTTGGCGACATCGCAGTGAACGCACATTGGAAGCGTGTATTCGTCATCGCCATACTGGCGTATCACCCGGCGTGATGGTATGGGGTGGCATTTGCTACACGTCTGGGTCACCTCTTGTTCTCACTGACGGCACTTTGAACAGGGGCGTTACATTTCAGATGTGTTACGACCCGTAGCTCTACCCTTCATTCAGTCCCTGCGAAATCCTACATTTCAGCAGGATAATGCACTATCGCATGTTGCAGGTCCTGTACGGGCCTTTCTGGATACAGAAAATGTTCGACTGCTGCCCTGGCCAGCATATTCTCCAGATCTCTCACCAATTGAATTCGTCTGGTCAATGGCGGCCGAGCAACTGGCTCGTCACTACTTTTGATGAACTGTGGTATCGTGTTGTAGCTGCATGGGCAGCTGTATTTGTACACGCCATCCAAGCTCCTTTTGACTCAATGCCCAGGCGTATCAATGCCATTATTACGGCCAGAGGTGGTGTTCTGGGTACTGATTTCTCAGGATATATGCACCCAAATTGCGTGAAAATGTAATCACATGTCAGTTCTATTACAACATATTTGTACAATGAATACCCGTTTATCATCTGCATTTCTTCTTGGTTTAGCAAGTTTAATGGCCAGTAACGTATTTCATCGCACTAAATTATATATTAAAACTGTCAACCATCACTCAACTTATCGCCCTCCTGCAGCGACGTCTGTGCCTGGTTTCATTACAAAGGTAAAGATATTAGCAACACGCACAGAGTCAGCTACAGAGGCAGTTTCTCCAGATCATATCTTAACTGAAAGTTGAACGGAATTATTTTCACTCCCGCTGCAGCCCTTGTGATTTTTCTCACATCAAAACAGTAGTATTCTGATGCACAGTGCAATCTAGCATTCTATTTTTTTTTTTTGACTAAACATAATATTTTTCGTGGGGGAAAAGTCACAGTGAGAGCAGGCGACCTACCACGGGGATCTGCATGCGAGAGGAGCCGCCCACGCCCACACGCACGCCAATGCCCACGCCCCCCCTCCCCCCCCCCCCCCTCCATCCCGACCCCGACGATCAGTTATCGTCAAAGCGCTTAACACACTGCCGACGGATTCCCAGTATAGCGCGCCTTCCATAACGGACAGATCTCTAGATAACTTGTGCTTTCGACAGGGTATCTGTAGACGCCATCTGCTGTGATAAAATTTAAGCTACTTCGTCTATTTAGGTGTTTACACAGCAGTCAGTGTATCAGACTTGATTGCCTTCGTGTACTGTTTGCTTGTTTAGCATTTTGATATTTTAATTGCTTACTACCTTCCTCTCGAACCTCATGCTTTTAGAGATGTCCATCTTCAGAAAACGGAAGAAAATGAACGAATCTGAAATATTTTCGGAGGTTTCCAACCTTGATTATTCAGATGGTCCTAGTGATCCGGACAACTGTGTGAATGTTTCATAGTTCTGAGGACAACTCCAGCGACAATGATAGACCCGCAAAGACGTGTAAGGTTCTCAAGTGATTCCAACAATAATAATGACGATTCTGTTTTTATGGACGATTCTTTTTGTAATCATGTTAAAGAGGTGAACAGCACCCACTCTTCATCGGAGTGCAACCGATAAAACGGAAAATAAACTGCGGCAGAAAAATGGACTAACCACATCTCAAATGAAACACAGTAAGAGCGGGTGGTAGAAGCAGTTGGCGGAGGAGGTAGGTTCGAGGGTCCCGCTGACCCAGTATTTTGCGGGAGACGTCCAACACCCTAACCACCCTGTCTCCGAAAATGTTATACAGGGTGCTAAGAAACAGTCTTAAAAGCCTATAAGAGAGTCACAGGGAAGGTTCTGGTGGGAAATAACTTTTAATAAAAGAATTCGATAAGTTGCGTCATTTCAGAATCAATCAGCATTGAAGTTAGGCAATCAGGCCGTTGCGCGCTAATTCAAGCGGCGAGCCACAGACGATGTCGCCAGACGTGCTGTTCGGTACAAACACTGGTCAGGGGACGGAATCTAACCCGAGCCAAAGGCTGAGCACTCTCGTACGCTATCATCTACGCCATGAGACCTTTCTTCTTCTTCTTCTTCTTCTTCTTCTTCTTTTGCTACTGCCTTTATCCTGCATTGTGCGCAGGGTCGGTAGGGTAAAGTACGGAATTGGCATGGTTAATTGTAAGGGGTGTCCGGATGCCCTTCCTGTCGCCACCCCACACCCCCCTGGGATGGAAGTAGTGTACCCCAGCTGTCTGCGTCTAGTGGAATCCATGATACAGTGTGAATGTGTTCAGATGTCGGCGAGCTGTGTAACTGAGACGGAACGTGGGACCAGCCCGGTATTCACCTATCGGGATGTGGAAAACCGCCTAAAAACCACATCCAGGTTGGCCGGCACACTGGCCGTCGTCGTTAATCAGCCAGATGGTTACGATCAGGGGCCGGCGCGCCTACCCGAGTCCAGGAAGCAGCGCGTTAGCGCTCTCAGCTACCCTGATCTACGCCATGAGAACAACGGACACTAATTGTTTCTGATGGGCCACTCGAATTTGTGCGCGTAACGGGCCTTGTGACGGTACGTCACATAAATATTAACATTTTATCGGTTGTAAACCGTAATTAAATATTTTATGAATATAATTAATGTAAAAGATATAGTTAATGTTCGTGAAACAACTGATATGCAGCGATAAAGAGTAGCATCTTTATTTAATGTCTATGAAAATAAAAAAAAAAGGATCGAAAGAGACGCCATTGTACGGCCGAGGAGGAAGGACGTATTTTGTGGGACACACACTGTTTTGTTTCGCTATACGGAAGGCAGCCATTGAGTGGCTACACATATTTTATGTAATGTTATTCGTATTTACTGCTAAAATAAACTGGTTAGCTTTTTAATAGTTGTCACCTCAAATGCTCGCAGTGGCTATTTTTAATAAGCATTTTTTCAGTAATTTGCGCTGCGAGAAGCTCATCTTCCGATGCTGCCTCTGGTCGGCCATTACGCGCCGAAGTATTATTTTATTTTTCAGTGTTAACGGCAACTATACTTTAGTCATCACGTTCAAAATCTAAAGTTGGTACATGAATAACTGATGCCGTTTGAGAACCCGTTTCATATTTACTTATGCACGTAAGTAAAAGTGATAAGAAAAGACAATATCCCTGAGAGAAAGAAGCATGCTGACAAATTAAAAATAAAATATATAAAATACATATGTAATTTTTTTGTATGTGACGTAACGAATGACAACGACGTCACAGCCTATTGGCCATCTTCAAAGCTAACCAACTCGAAAGCGTAACAACGAATCTAATCTTTTCCTTAACAGTTATTTCTCAGCACAACCAAACCTACAGCACCCTTACAAGCTCTTTTCTTACCATCGTGCATATCAGAACAAAAACCACTTTCACGGAGGAAACGGCAAACCACTTCAAATATCTTCTTCTTCTTCTTTGATCCGCTATGGATCTTGGGACGACGCCTGGCATTAACTGCTTGATGCAATGATTTACCAACAGCCATATGTATTGTATAAATTTATTTTGTTTTATGAACTCCTATGTGCTATTAGTTTCGGCATTACATTGATGCCATCTTCAGGCCCACAGACCACTGTGTCGCCTGGCCACCAAGAGCTGTTACAGGACGATTGATTCACGGATCCAGTTATATGGCTCCTTCCGTGTATAGCGATTTTACGACTATGACATGTGGAGCCTGAAGATAGCATCAATGTAATGCCTAAACTGGTAGCACATAGAAGTTCATAAAATAAATTTCTACAAGACATACGGCTGTTGGTAAATCATTGCATCAAGAACTTCAAATATCTGTCAGTTGTCCGCCAGTATAAGAGGCAAGGAGTCTGGAAGACAACGCTTAACGTGCAGAGTCAAAAGGAAGGGAGGGGCATCTCAACAGAATGTGAGCTACTTTCTCTAAGGCTTCACAACCACAAAGTCGCGGTGGCGCACTACATAAGGTAAAACTATGGGTCAATCTGTTATGATAGATGCGGAGGGGACATACGGCGGTGGATTCCATCTGCGGAATCGGAAGGAGAAGCATCTTGCAGCAGTAGTCTCTTATAGTGCGGAGTTTATTAAAGACGACAATAGCCAGCCAGATTATGTTCCTTCTCCTAGAGAGAAGAGGTCTTACTTGCACCCGCGAATCAGCCCCTGGTTTTGCCAAACCGAATTTTCGCCGAGTAACCCCTTCACTACCCAAACGGTTGGCCGCTTCGTTCTCTGGCGTATAACCACATGTGAAGGGCTCAGAGAAAGACAACTAAGCTGGCAGTGCGGCGAGAGGTTGTGCGTGACTACTAAAAACGGAATTATTTTATCAGGACGTTATGAAAGGAAGGCAATTAATATATATCTGGACCGAAACGGCTTCATTAAATTACTTAAGTTGCCGGTATTTCACTACCTTGAGCGTATCCACTTCCAAATTACTGTTAGCTGCTCTTCGTCTTTAGACTTCTGGAATATTCAGATTTTTTGATGAAGGAATTTCGGAAAACCGTGTTTAGTAATTCCACTTTAGTGGCACTGTCGGCGGAAGCATTCCCATTACCATCGTCCAGTGTTGCGCTTGTGTCTTCCTACTGGTGTTGTTTACGTATAACCAGAGTGGCGACCTGGAGACACATACTCCAACAATGAGATGATAGTGGACAGAGTGAAAAATCAATCAGTCAGATTCCGCACCTTGTGCGATACTCTCACCAAGTCGAAAATTCCCCCAAATCGAGGCAGCGACTGTGTCAGGCCAATCCAGATAACTTCTTCAGTCAGTTAATCAACATACAGGAGAGGTTGGTGAATCGCCTTGACACCAACACAAAGGCGCAAAGCAAGCAGTGCGAATATCTGGATTTACCGCCACCAATGCAGTAAATGAAGCATGCAAAAAGGAATACAAACGTCTCAAAAATGAGATCGACAGGAAGTGCAAAATGTCTAAGCAGGGATGGCTAGAGGACAAATGCAAGGATGTAGAGGCTTATCTCACGAGGGAAATTAAAGAGACCTTTGGAGAAAAGAGAACAACTTGCATGAATATCAAGAGCTCAGATGGAATCCCAGTTCTAAGCAAAGAAGGGAAAGCAGAAAGGTGGAAGGAATGTATAGAGAGTCTATACAAAGACGATGTACTTCAGGACAATATAATGGAAATGGAAGAGGATGTAGATGAAGATGAAATGGGAGATACGATACTGCGTGAAGAATTTGACAGAGCACTGAAAGACCTGAATCGAAACAAGGCCCCGGGAGTAGACAATATTCCAATGGAACTACTGATTGCCTTAGGAGAGCCAATCCTGACAAAACTCTACTATCTGGTGAGCAAGATGTATGAGACAGGCGAAATACCCTCAGACTTCAAGAAGAATATAATAATTCCAATCCCAAAGAAAGCAGGTGTTGACAGATGTGAAAATTACTGAAATATCCATTTAATAAGTCACAGTTTCAAAATACTAACGCAAATTTTTACAGACGAATGGAAAAATTGGTAGAAGCCGACCTCGGGGAAGATCAGTTTGGATTCCGTAGAGATATTGGAACACGTGAGTCAATACTGACTTTAGGACTTATCTGAGAAGAAAGATTAAGGAAAGGCAAACCTACGTTTCTAGCATTTGTAGACTTAGAGAAAGCTTTTGACAATGTTGGCTGGAATACTCTCTTTCAAATTCTAAACGTGGCAGGGGTAAAATACAGGGAGCGAAAGGCTATTTACAATTTGTACAGAAACCAGATGGCAGTTACAAGAGTCGAGGTGCATGAAAGGGAAGCAGTGGTTGAGAAGGGAGTGAGACAGGGTTGTAGCCTCTACCCAATGTGATTCAATCCGTATATTGAACAAGCAGTAAAGGAAACAAAAGAAAAATTCGGAGTAGGTATTAAAATCCATGGAAAAGACATTGTAATTCTGTCAGAGACAGCAAAGGACTTTAAAGAGCACCTGAACGGGATGGACAGTGTCTTGAAAGGATATAAGATGAACTTCAACAAAAGCAAAACGAGGATAATGGAATGTAGTCGAATTAAGTCGGGTGATGCTGAGTGAATTATATTACGAAATAAGACACAAAGTAGTAAATGAGTTTTGCTATTTGGGGAGCAAAATAACTGATGATGGTCGAAGTAGAGAGGATATAAAATGTAGACTGGCAATGGCAAGGAAAGCATTTCTGAAGAGGAGAACTTTGCTAAAATCGAGTATAGATTCAAGTGTCAGGAAGTCGTTTTTGAAAGTATTTGTATGGAGCGTAGCCATGTATTAAAGTGAAACATGGACGATAAATAGTTTGGACAAGAAGGGAATAGAAGCTTTCGAAATGTGGTGCTACAAAAGAATACTGAAGATTGGATGGGTAGATCACATAACTAATAAGGAGGTATTGAATAGAATTGAGGAGAAGAGGAGTTTGTGGCACAACTTGACAAGAAGAAGGTACCGTTTGGTATGACATGTTCTGAGGCATCAATGGATCACAAATTTAGCATTGGAGGGTAGCGTGGAGGGTAAAAATCGTAGAGGAGACCAAAAGATGAATACACGAAGCAGATTCAGAAGGATGTAGCTTGCAGTAAGTTCTGGGAGATGAAGAAGCTTGCACATGTTTGGGTAGCATGGAGAGCTGCATCAAACCAGTCTCAGGACTGAAGACCACAACAACACCGTCACCAAACATTTTAAAAAAGAAAAACTCAAATATTTTGGAAAACGGTTTGTCTATAAGTAAGAAATAAAACAGATTAGAAAACGTTAGTCGTGCCTTTCAATGAACACTCGAAATAACGTACAGAAAATGATGTGCCGATTGAGTACGCGGATACTCTTTCCTGATATTTGAAGAATTCTCTATTGAAAAATGTTTTGAGACTGGAAACTGCTGGGACTTTTTACACCTTCGGCCACAGATATCCGTCAAGAACACAGAACAGCATACACTCCACCAAACAAATATCCTCTAGTATTTATTATACTCCCAGATTTTAACTGTAAGTAAAACAATCAACTTTAAATTCTCAATGGGCATCTCATTTGTCACACATTTACTACGAGCATGATTCAAAGGTGCGTCAAATGTTTTTTTAATTGAGGAGGAAGTGGGGGGGGGGGGAGGGAGACTGCCACAGTGTGATCTTACAGATTACGTTCGTAAACGATAAACCATCACAGCAACATACTATGGAAATCTACCGATGAAGTTTATGGTGGCTTTCAAGGCGGAGCTTCGCGGTAAGATGTCCGACAGGCCGTTGATGATGATGACATTATGGTCATCAGCATGCTAATCTAATTGGTGGGAACAAAAGCTGTCCCACTTGCGGAGCAGTTTATAATGTATTAAAGCCTACCTCCCTTCCCCACCAATTGAGGGATGAAGCCTGACTGTTCACAAAATTTCACCACCCTAGTAACTCTGGAATCAGTATCTGGAACGATGATGGGCATATCTCCATCGAGACTGAGGGCTGCCCTAATATCAACAGATAGGGCACACGTTACCTCAATATGCTGAGCTGAAAGTAACACGCCGTTTCTGTTCCACAAAACCACAACTCATCCTTCGCAGAATACAGTCACACGTACTGCTTATCTTCGCAGAATACAGTCACACGTACTGCTTCTGAGGGCTGTCAATTTTTGTCTCTTCCACACACCCCCACCCCTCCCCTCCTTTCCCCGTATTCTAATTACATGGAACCCAGTATTTTATTCCTCTTTCCTCTGATGAAGAAAACTGTAACATTCGTTTCCAGAATGACGCAATGTAGAGTTTACTGTACACTGAAAACGAAGACGCCTACAACCCTAGCCCCGGACAAGTATTCCATCGTTAGGAAAATGTGTCGCATTGAACGATAACAAGTGATCAAAGACCAACAGTAGCACCGAGTTTCAATGTCTCTCCATTTTTGTGATGATGGAAGTTTACGATTACGACACGTATTTTATAACGCTGTAAACATCTAGTGTAAGAAACCCAACGGTAATGTCGTCGCAGCTAGTGTGGACTGTATGATGGCTGGGTGCAGAGAGGCTCCCAAAAGTTGCGGCACCGGGAAGTTTGCCGTACTGCTCTGTTCGGGGCTTGCCTGGCTCCAGGGGTTCTCCCGTCCCTCTGAATTATTCAGCAGGCCCGCCACCGCAGCCGACCGACCGACTGCTGGTCAATTATCAAGTACTCCAGGACGGCGACAGGTACTTTATTACCCAGTCAAACCGCTGGGTGCCATCATTCATTCATATATATCATCAGTTGACTTCGTAGCAGCTGAGGAGAGCTCCGCCTACCATCCTCCAATGAAGCCGTGGGTCTGAAGATGTTTATAGAAATATAACCCAAACCGGTCACCTATCTTATTGAGACATAAGTGTTGTGATCAAGGCTGAACTTTAGTTAAAATATAATACTCTATTGATCACTGTTTCCCAAAATTTTTACCAAAATTATCAAAAATTCTTGTGTGTGGCACCTCTTTATGAACCACTTGGTGTCTTAAGAGAAAGATTATATTTTTTAAAGTAAGCTTAAGTGAATGTAATGAAAATGAATGAATCTTACAATGATATGGCTTATGTGAAGTTTCGAGTCTGTCTGAGAGTAATTGCATGGTAAGAACAATACTTATTATTTGTTTTACAAATCACTTTTCTGCTTTTACGCCGTCCTCAGGTACAAAGGACGCATGTGGTGCAGTGAAATTTTGGTGTTTGTTTGTTCGTTGGTTTAAAAGAGCGGGAAAGGGACCAAACTACGAGGTCATCGGTCCCTCGTTCTTAATCAAACAATACCACAAGTGTGAGAATAAAACAGACGAGACATAACACAAAACGGAAAGAAAGGAAGGACCACAAGAACGAAGGAAAGGCAACGAACATTAAAGGAACAAAAGAGGACCAGGAGACAGACATGCAAGAAACAGAAGAGAGTAAGACAAGGAAGCAGATTACAGTGGCTGGCCGACCATCAAAATAAAAAGGAAAAGACAGCCACCCTGCAACACATTAAAACCTCCACCGTAAAAGCACTAGGGTGGAGGACACTGAGCGACAAAAGACATGCGCTAAAACCCACATCCAATGATAATATCCGCCCTCACGGATGAAACGTAAAACCAAATCAGCCGATGATAACGAGTCCGGCAACTGAAGTCGCAGGGCAGCCAAAGGAGGACAGAGCAGAAGAATATGGGCCACTGTCAACCGGGCGACGCACCAACACCGAGGTGGGCCTTCACGGCGCAGGAGGTAGCCGTGGGTCGCTGGGATGGCCAATGCGGAGCCGGCAGTCAACCACAGAGGCCCTGCGAGAGGCCCTCATCGAGGACTTCCACACATTCGTGGTCCCCTTAATGGCTCGCAGTTTGTTGTGCGTACTGAGATTTTGCCATTCCGTCTCTCAAAGATGGAAAACCTTGTGGAGCAATAACGATCGGAGGTCAGTTGCGGGGATGCCGATCTCCAGAAGTGGTTTCCGTGTAGCCTGCTTGACCAGCCTATCAGCAAGTTCATTTCCTGGGATTTCGACGTGACCAGGGATCTAGTCGAACACCACCGAAAGCTGAAGGCTCGACCGTTCCAGGGCGTAGATGAACTCCTGGATGGACACTACCAAAGCATGACGAGGGTAGCACTCGTCAATAGTTTTCAGGCTGCTCAAGTAGTCAGTACAGAAAAGGGAAAACTCCCCAAGGCCTGAACGGAGATACTGAAGTGCACGAGAAATTGCCACCAGCTCTGCAGTGAATACACTGCAGCCATCGGGTAAGGAATGCTGTTCAATATGGTCGCCGTGAATGTAGGCAAAGCCAACGCGACCATCAGCCATCGAGTCGTTGGTGTAAACCACTTCAGAGCCCCGGAACACGTCAAGAATCGAGGGGAAGTGACAGCTGAGAGCCGCAGGTTAACGGAGTCCTTAGGGCCATGTGAAAGGTCTAGACGAAGCTGCGGCCGAGGCGTACACCATGGAGGCGTACGTGAACGGAGTACAAGAATGGGTAGTAAAGGGAAGGACTCCAGTTTTGAGGGAAGGGACCGCAGGCGAACCGCAATCGTTAGCCCCGACCTGGGCCGCCGATGCAGGAGATGGACCACAGCAGGAGGGGAGAGGAGACGGTAATTCGGGTACTCAGGAGAACTACGAGTGTGTGCTGCGTAACTGGTGAGCAGTTGTGCACGTCTGATCTGCAGTGGAGGGACTCCAACCTCCACCAGTACATTGGTCACAGGACTCGTCCTAAAAGCTCCTGACGCTAGTCGAACGCCGCAGTGGTGCAGAGGGTCGAGTAAATGCAACGCTGAGGGCGCTGCCAAACCACAAACCACACTCCCAAAGTCAATTCGGGATTGGAAAAGGGCTCTGTAGAGCCGCAGCAGCGTAGAGCAGTTTGCACCCAAATTGGTGTTGCTCAGGCAACGGAGGGCATTGAGGCGTTGCCAACATTTCTGGTTAAGCTGACGAAGATGAGGAATCCAAGTCAATTAGGTGTCGAAAAGCAGTCCTAAGAATCGATATGTCTCCACTACAGTGAGTGGATCGTCATGAAGGTAAAGTTCTGGGTCCGGATGAATGATACGACGAAACAGGAGTGCATGACACACGACTTTGCAGCTGAAAACTGGAAGCCGTGGGCTAGACTCCATGACTGCGCTTTGTGGATGGCTCCCTGTAGGCGACGCTCAGCAACACCAGTACTGGAGCAGCAGTTGGTTGGTTGGGTGTGGGATTGAAGGGACCAGACTGCTAAGGTCATCGGTCCCTTGTTCCACGATAAAATCACACGAAATAAAAACTGTCAGTCGTTAAAAACGGAGAACTGAGACAAGGGACGACACAATACAAGAAAGACAGACAAAGACCAGACAAACGGAACTAAAATCACACCGAGTGTGAAGGTGGTTGGCCGACCACGAAAATAAGGAAAAGCCAACCACCAAATGACATTAAAACCCACAGTTTAAAACCACAGGCCAAAGGCCCAAGTCAATACAGGAAATAAAAGAACAAACACTCAAATCATACGATAAAAACCCCTGCCCGAATAAAACTCAACACGAGGTCCGCCATAGCAACGTCATCACATAAAAGGGCAGGGAGGGTATCAGGCAGCGCAAACGTCTGCCTGAGTCTTGTTAAAAGCGGGCAGTCCACCAAAATGTGGACCACCGTCAGAGCCGCCCCGCAGCGACATAGCGGTGGGTCCTCCCGGCGCAACAAATGGCCGTGCGTCAGCCACGTGTGGCCAACGCGCAGCCGGCAGAGGACGACAGAGTCCTTCTGAGAGGCCCGCATGGAGGAGCGCCACACACCGGTCGTCTCCTTCACCGCTCGAAGTTTGTTGGGCGTGGGCAGGGTGCGCCACTCGTCACCCCAGGCACCAAGCACTTTCTGGCGCAAAAGCGACAGGAGATCACACTCCATAAGGCCGAGTTCCAGAGCCGGTGAACTCACTGCCTGTTTAGCCAGCGTGTCAACCCGCTCATTGCCCGGGATGCCGACATGACCTGGGGTCCAAACAAAGACCACGGAGCGACCGCAACGGGCAAGAGCATGGAGCGACTCGTGGATGGCCATCACCAGACGGGAACGAGGAAAGCACTGGTCAAGAGCTCGTAAACCACTCAGGGAGTCACTACAGATGACAAAGGACTCACCTGAGCGGGAGCGGATATACTCTAGGGCGCGATAGATGGCAACCAACTCGGCAGTGTATACACTGTTCCCGGGTGCCAGCGACCGTTGCTCACAATGATCCTCTAGAGTAAGAGCGTAACCAGTGCGACTAGAGACCATCGAACCGTCGGTATAGGCCACGGCAGATCTGGGAAACTCGGCAAGGAGAGAAACAAAGCGGCGGCGGAGGGCCGGAGGAGGGACCGAGTCTTTCGGACCCTGTGCCAAATCCAGCCGAATGCATGGTCGGCGCACACACCAAGGGGGCAGACTGAGATTGGCCCGGAAAACAGGCGGGAGAGGAAAAAACTCAATCCCACACAGTAGAGCCCGGATGCGAACCGCGATCGTACACCCTGACCGGGGCCGCCTGTCTGGAAGATGGACGATCGAGTGCGGGAACAGGAGACGGTAGTTGGGATGCCCTGGCAAGCTACAAACGTGGGCAGCATAAGCGGCCAGAAGTCGGTCGCGCCGGATCCGCAATGGAGGAACACCAGCCTCCACAAGTAAGTTGTCAACAGGGCTTGTCCGAAATGCTCCTGTGGCGAGTCGGATCCCGCAGTGATGGATGGGATCCAGCAATTGCAATGCTGATGGCGATGCCGAACCATAAGCCACACACCCATAATCAAGGCGGGACTGGATCAGCGCTTGATACAGCCGGAGAAGGGTGGACCAATCGGCACCCCATCCGGTGTGGCTAAGGCAACGGAGAGCGTTTAAATGCCGCCAGTATGTTTGTTTAAGCTGCCTAATATGAGGCAGCCAAGTCAACCGGTCATCAAATACCAGTCCCAAGAACCGATGCGTCTCTACCACAGCAAGAGGTTCACCGTCAAGGTAAAGGCGTGGCTCAGGGTTAACCGTGCGACGCAGGTCTTAGCGGCCGAAAACTGGAAGCCGTGCGCTACAGCCCACGACTGCGCCTTGCGGATAGCGCCCTGCAGCTGGCGCTCAGCAACTGCAATGCCAGCGGAGCTGTAGTAGAGGCAGAAGTCGTCTGCATACAACGAAGCTGCGACGGACGATCCCACCGCCTCAGCGAGCCCATTGATCACAATTAAAAACAGGGGGACACTGAGGACAGACCCCTGTGGGACCCCGTTCTCCTGGACCCGGGAGGAACTATGGGACGCAGCAACTTGCACGCGGAAGGAACGAGACGACAGAAAATTCTGAATAAAAATCGGGAGCGGGCCCCTAAGACCCCACCCATGAAGTGTGGCCAGGATGTGATATCGCCAAGTCGTATCATACGCCTTCCGCATGTCGAAGAAGACGGCAACCAGATGTTGGCGGCGTGCAAAGGCTGTACGGACGGCAGACTCTAGGGAGACCAGATTATCGACGGCAGAGCGGCCTTTACGGAACCCACCCTGAGACGGAGCCAGAAGGCCTCGAGACTCGAGGAGCCAACTCAACCTCCGGCTCACCATACGTTCTAGCAACTTGCAAAGAACGTTGGTGAGGCTTATGGGGCGGTAGCTGTCCACCTCCAGCGGGTTCTTGCCAGGTTTCAACACGGGGAGGACGATGCTTTCTCGCCATTGAGACGGGAACACACCCTCAACCCAGATGCGGTTGAAAACATCTAGGAGGCGTCGCTGGCAATTCACAGAGAGGTGTTTCAGCATCTGGCTGTGGATGCTGTCTGGCCCAGGAGCAGTATCAGGGCAAGCAGATAGTGCACTCTGGAATTCCCAGTCGCTGAAAGGAGCATTGTACGACTCCGCGTGGCGCGTGTGAAAGGAAAGCCTCCAACTTTCCAACCGCTCTTTCCGGGAGCGGAAGGCCAGTGGGTAATTCGTAGATGCGGAACACTGAGCAAAATGCGCTGCTAACCGGTCCGCAATCGTGTCGGAGTCAGGACACACCGCTCCATTCAGCGAAAGCCCAGGGACAGAGACAGGCGGCCGATAGCCGTGGAGTCGCCTAATCTTAGCCCAAACCTGCGATGCAGAGGCACGGACGCCAATGGTGGAAACATACCGTTCCCAGCACTCCTGCTTCCGTTGGCGAATAAGGCGTCGGGCACGGGCATGGAGCTGTTTAAAAACGATGAGGTTCTCCAAGGACGGGTGCCGCTTATGGCGTTGAAGAGCCCGCCGGCGATCTCTAATCGCCTCTGCGATCTCGGGCGCCCACCAAGGCACAGTCCTCCGCCGAGGGGACCCGGATGAACAGGGAATCGCAGACGCCGCCGCAGAAACGATGCCGGTGGTGACCGACTGAACCACCGCATCAATGGTGTCATGGGAAGGAGGTGCGATAGTGGCGAGAGAGGAGAACAAGCCCCAATCAGCCTTATTCAGAGCCCATCTAGAGGGGCGTTCAGAAGAGTGACGCTGTGGTAGTGACAGAAAGATGGGGAAATGGTCACTACCACATAAGTCGTCATGGACACTCCAGTGGATGGATGGTGAAAGTCCGGGGCTGCAGATAGAAAGGTCGATGGCCGAAAATGTGCCATGGACTACGCTGAAATGTGTCGGCTCTCCCGTGTTTAAGAGGCAGAGGTCAAGCTGCGAGAGAAGAGTCTCGACATCTCTACCCCGGCCGGTAATCGCGGCGCTACCCCACAGGGGGTTATGGGCGTTAAGGTCGCCCAGTAACACAAAAGGAGGAGGCAGTTGTGCTATCAGTGCAGCCAACACATGACGCGAGACATCACCATCTGGCGGAAGATACAAACTGCAGACAGTAATAGGCTGAGGCGTCCACATCCTTACAGCGACAGCCTCTAAAGGTGTGTGAAGAGGTACACATTCGCTGTAGACAGAGTTAAGGATGTAGACGCAGACTCCACCAGATACCCTCTCATAAGCTGCCCAGTTCTTGTAATAACCCCGATACCCACGTAGGGCAGGGGTCCGCATTGCCGGAAACCAAGTTTCCTGTAGGGCAATGCAGAGGAAAGGGTGACTGCTGATGAGTTGGCGAAGCTCAGCAAGGTGGTGGAAAAAAGCGCTGCAGTTCCACTGGAGTATCGCTTTGTCCATGTCCGAAAAAGGCGTGAAGGGGCCGAGGAGGCAGATCACGCCACTGGGTCACCTGCTGCCACCGATGGAGGACCAGTACAATCTGCTTCCATGGTGTCCGAGGGTCCGGCGAGATCCAGGTCCTCAGCGGACGCCCGGATCTCCACCGTATCCTCGGACGCAGAGCCTGTAGGGAGCAGTGGGGTGGATGCCGCCGCGTGTTCCTTGGCCTTAGAGGTCTTCTTCTTCGTCTTGTCTCTCTGGTCCTTGGGTTTCATTGGCTGGGAGGGCTCCAGCGAGTCAGTCTCCGGGACGGAGGAGGAGCGGGAAGCCCTGCGACCAGCCGCTGGTCTGCTTTTCTTCCATTGGCTGACGTCACCCTTCCCAGAGGCGGAAACCTGGGAAGGAAGGGACCCAAGGGACCCTTTCCGTGCTATTCGAGCCGGGGAAGTTTGAGGCTTCCCCAGCTTAGAAGTGGGGACTGATGTCCCCGATGGTTGGGGGGTTGCTGCTCCTGAGGCAAGTAGTGCAGGAGCAGCAGGGAGTGAAGTGCCCCCCACCATCAAGGGGGCAGGTGTAGCATTCCGGCTCTGAGAGGTGGCAGTCTGAGGGAGAGCTAATGGGGCCATAACAGTAGTAGCCGCGGCGTAAGAGGCAGTCATTCGAACAGGATGGAGGCGTTCGAACTTCTGCCTGGCCTCAGTGTATGTCAGGCGGTCCAGGGTCTTATACTCCATGATTTTGCGCTCTTTCTGGAAGATGCTGCAGTCCGGCGAGCAAGGCGAGTGGCGCTCTCCGCAGTTTACACAGATGGGAGGCGGAACACATGGAGTATTGGGATGTGATGGGCGTCCACAATCTCGACATGTGAGGCTGGAAGTACAGCGGGAAGACATATGCCCGAACTTCCAGCACTTAAAGCACCGCATCGGGGGAGGGATATATGGCTTGACGTCACAACGATAGACCATCACCTTGACCTTCTCAGGTAAAGTATCACCCTCGAAGGCCAAGATGAAGGCACCGGTGGCAACCTGCTTATCCCTTGGACCACGATGTACGCGCCGGACGAAGTGAACACCTCGCCGCTCTAGACTGGCGCGAAGCTCGTCATCGGACTGCAATAGAAGGTCCCGATGGAATATTATGCCCTGGACCATATTAAGACTCTTATGGGGCGTGATTGTAACCGGAACATCCCCCAGCTTGTTACAATCGAGTAACCGGCGGGACTGGGCGGAGGACGCCGATTTGATCAAAACCGAGCCCGAGCGCATTTTGGGCAAGCCCTCCACCTCCCCGAACTTGTCCTCTAAGTGCTCGACGAAGAACTGAGGCTTCATGGATGTAAAAGATTCACCATCAGCTCTCGTACACACCAGGTAGCGGGGCGAGTATGGTTCGCTGGCATCCTTAGTCTTTCGTTCCTCCCATGGTGTAGCCAGGGAGGGGAACGATTTGGGGTCATATGTAGTTGCGTTGTATTGAGCCCTGGAACGCTTAGAGACTGCTGGCGGCTGGCCGCCAGCAAGAGATGATGTACCACGCTTCATTGCGGGTCATCCGCCCTGATGCCACCTACTCCGACCAAGGGCCCTCCCCACGGGCGCCACCCAGCCTCAGCAACGACCACCTGGCAGGATGGCCATTGCCGGGAGTCCCAATGCCCCAAGGAGATAGGCATCTACTCTTTGGCATACGTGGGGAGTTAACGGCGCTGGCATCAGCAGAGCGATCCCTGTGTAGTCAGGGGGCTACAACCAACAGGGTACATGGCGGCGCCACCACAACGGACTGGCTACCGTGCTGGATTTCAGGTGATGTAGTCCAATATCGTCATTGGCGCATAAAGCGACACAGCATAGCAGACTGCAATAAACTGTACCTAAGAACAAATCCACGCCCAAGAGATGGTAGGTGAGCGGGACTGCTAAGCGATGACGACAAACCTGGCTAGAGATGGTAATGCATGATGGACACATCGCTCCTTGTAAGGCGCCCTTCCCCAATCGGCTCGCTCTTCGGAAAATTTAGAAGGATGGAGGTCAAACCCGTTTGGGGACCATCTCACAAGGCCAAAACGTTTGAGACTCCTTTTAGTCGCCTCTTACGACAGGCAGGAATACCATGGGCCTATTCTTACCCCCAAACCCACAGGGGGGGGGGGGGGGGGGGGGGGAGCAGCAGTACGAAATGCAGAAGTCTTCTGCATACAGAGAAGGTGAGAGAGAGGGCACGACAGCTGCTGCTAGACCGTTAATAGCCACTAAAAATAGAGAGACACTCAATACAGAGCCCTGCAGGACTCCATTCTCCTGGATATGGATGGAACTATGGGAGGCACCAACTTGGACATGGAAAGTACAGACCAACAGAAAGTTTTGGATAAAAATTGCAAGCGGGCCCCAGAGACCCCACTTATATAATGTGGCAAGGATCTGACGTCGACAGGTCGTGTCATATGCTTAACATAAGTCAAAAAAGACGGCAACCAGGTGTTGCCAGCTGGAAAAGGTTGTTTGGATGGCAGACTCGAGGGACACAAGATTATCAGTGGTAGACCGACACTGGCAGAAACCGCCCCGCCCTGGCATGGAACCAGTAGGCCACATGACTCCAGGACCCGACCCAACCCAACTGCCGACATACCATATGTTCCATTAGATTACAAAGAACGATGGTGAGGCTGATGGGACGATAGCTATCCACATCAAGAGGCTTTTTACCGGGTTTGAACACCAGAATGATGGTACTCTCCCACCATTGCGTTTAAAAGTCGCCATCGCACCATATCCGGTTGAAGATGATGATAAGATGTCGCTTGTAGTCAGATGAGAGATGTTTAATCATCTGGCTGTGGACCCGATAAGGCCCAGGAGCTGGGTCAGGGCAAGGTGCAAGGGCACTGAGGAACTCCCACTCTATAAACGTGGCGTTATAGGATTCACTGTGGCGTGTAGTGAATGAGAGGACGTTCCCTTCCAGTGGCTGTTTGAGAGTGCGAAAGGCTTGAGGGATGGGAGGGGGCGGGGTACTTCTCCACTCGAACAAAGTGCTCAGCAAAGTGCTCGTCAATCGCGTTTGCGTCGGTAGATAACACGCCATTTATGGTAACACCATGAACACCAGTTGGGGGTCTGGTACCTGAAAGACGATTGATCTTTGCCCAGACTTGGGAAGGTGACATATAGTACCCAATGATCGAGACCTATCTCTCCCAACACTCTCCTGCTTCCGTCGTTTGATAAGCTGGCGAACGGGGACACAGAGGTGTTTAAAGGCTAAGAAGTGCTCCTGGGAAGGGTGCCACTTATGCGGCTGTAGAGCTCGCCGACGCTCGTTAATTGCTTCAGCGACTTCCAGCGACCACCAAGGGGCTGCCTTATGTGTAGGCACCATAAAGAACGAGAGATCGAGTTTTCTGCCGCAGAAACAATTGTGCTAGTCAGCTTCTCAACCATCACATCGATTTACCATGTGGAGGCGATTCAGCGGTGATAGCAGAAGTGAATGTTCCCCAGTCCGCCTTGCTCAAAGCCCATTTGGGCAGGCGTCCATGTGCCTGATACTGGTGCAATGACAGGATGATGGGGAAGTGATCACTACCACACAGGTCGTCATGTGCTCTCCAGTGTGTAGATGGGAGAAGTCCTGGGCCTCAAATTGATAAATCAAAGGCCAAGTAACTACCATGAACAAAACTGAAATGTGTGGCGGCTCCAGTATTTAAGAGGCAGAGGTCGAACTGAGACAGTTAAGTTTCGACATATCTGCCTCGGCAGTAAGGACAGTGTCACCCCACAACGGTTTATGGGCGTTAAAATCTCCCAGCAGCAGGAAAGGTTTAGAGAGTTGTTGAATCAGTGCAGTTAATTTGTGCAGGGGTACTGCAGTATCTGGAGAAAGATATATGTTGCAGACTTATTTCCTGCGTCATCTGATTCTGAGAGCTAGAGCTTCAAGAGGTGTTTGAAGGGGCACAGGTTCACTATAGACTGAGTTTAGGGCATAAACGCAAACTCCACCTGACACTCGATTATAGTCGCTATGGTTCCTGTAATATCCCTTATAGTTGTGGAGGGCAGAGGTCCGCATTGCCAGGAACCAGGTTTCCTGGAGGACAATGCAGATAGCTGGTGTAAAGCTTAACAGTTGCCGTAGCTTAGCCAGGTGGTGGAAAAAAACCGCCGCATTTCCACTGGAAGATGACGTCATTGTGAGACTGGGAAGGCATGGAACATTCAGTGAGGTAGTTTACCCCTCAGAGTCACCTGCTGCCACCGACTTATTCCCTGAGCAGTCTATATCCATCGTGTCTGAGGGTCTGGCGAGATCTAGGTCCTCAGCGGACGCCAAAATCTCCACCCCATCCTCAGCTGCAGAGCTTGGAGGTAGCGGTGGTGTGGGTGCCACCGCAATTTCCTTGGTCTTAGGGGTTTTCTTTTTGGATTTCTCTCGCTACTCGTTGGGTTTCCCTGGCTGGGAGGACTTCACTGGCTCAGTCTTCAGGTTCAAATGGCTCTGAGCACTATGGGACTCAACTGCTGTGGTCATTAGTCCCCTAGAACTTAGAACTACTTAAACCTAACCAACCTAAGGACATCACAAACATCCATACCCGAGGCAGGATTCGAACCTGCGACCGTAGCAGTCCCACGGTTCCAGACTGCGCGCCTAGTACCGTGAGACCACCGCGGCCGGCTCAGTCTTCAGGACTGAGGATGAGCGTGAAGACTACAACCAGCTGCTTTTCGGCTCTTCAGCCACTGGTGGGTGTCATCTTTCCCACTAGCAGAAACCTGGGAAGGGAGTGATCCAAATGACCCCTTCCTAGCGAGAGAAGCTGAAGAAGACTAACGCTTCTCCGGCTTAGAAGTGGGGACGGACATCCCCAATGGGAGAACTCCTGGGCTGCAAATTGATTCCCGCTTCGAGGAAGGGATATAGGGCTTTACATCACAGCAGTAGACCATCACCTTGACCTTCTCGGGCAATGTATCATCCTCCAAGGCAAAAATGAAGCCACTGGTGGCAACCTGATTATCCCTCAGACTCCAGTGGACACGCCAGACGAAATGTACACCTCGCCGTTCTAAATTGGCGTGCAGCTCAGTCAGACTGCAAAAGAAGGTCCCTGTGAAATATGATACCCTGGATCATATATACGCTCTTATGGGGCGTGATGGTTACAGAAACATCCCCCAGCAATGCGACGACGAGAAAGTGGGCTAAAGATCTCAATGTACGATGGACACAATGAACCATGTAAGGCGCCCTTCCCCAATTGGTTCGCTCTTCGGGAAAAGTTTGAAGAATGGAGGTCAAACCCTACAGGGGACTATCACAAAGTCTGAAACGCGTGAAACTCCATTTAGTCGCCTCTTGAGACAGACAGGAATACCTTGGGCCTATTCTAACCCCCAGACCTGCAGAGCGGAAATTTTGGTGTATCAAAGATTTTAAACTATATTCAAATTACAGCATCGTTCATAGAAGAAGAAAAAATTAGACAAACTTCGGTGACATTTTCCAAAGGTGTGAGTGAACAAAATAATACTGTCTTTAACAGGTCCTAGATCAGATATACTAGTGAGACTAAGCAGGTAAATGAAGAAGCTGTGGTTATACAAAGTAAATTTTTTTAACGCAAGAGAAATTATAGAAACTGAAAAAAAAGAAAAGTAAGTCTTTGAGTGAGAATGGTAATTTACAACATGGACTGGTGGGAATATGAACAGTATCTCCAGTTAGAAATGGCGACTAAGGGAACTGTGTCTGGTCATTCAGTACTAAGCTTGGGCTGATAGATACGGTACTTTCCATTATATCTAAATAGTTCATCTTCCTTCCTTTATGGATGTGATGTATTACTTCATGTTTCATCTTTTATCTATAGTCTTCTGTAAGCAGGCAGTCTGCAAATGTAGAATCTCCTCTACTAAGATTGCAAATTTTGTGGTGTTCCTTCAAGCCTTGCCGGACTGACCTATATAGAATTTGCCCCAATTACAAGTGATTTTATATATTCCACACTTTTCCGAAGCTGGAATGCTGTCTTCACCACTGAGCAATAAGTGTACAACACTGTTGTGCACATAAAATCTTTTTTCATTTCTGGATTAAGTTTGATGGCTAAATCCAGTGAGACTTTTCCTGAATATGAAATTGAGAACCATTTATTGAGTTCTTGAGGTGATGGTCGAGAACAGGATAAAGAAGAGAACACACCTGTTTCTTCTTTCTGTGCAGTATGGAATCTACAAAGATAGGAAGGTAGCCTTTTTTTGAAGCTATTAGTTTGATTACTTTTAATTCCATTTGGATGTTGTCTTCACTCTCCAGGATGGATGTTAAGCGATGTTTCGTTGAATAAAAGGCAGGATGTTTATGCGTCACTGGGTGTTGAGCATTGGCAGGTATTGCAACAATTGTGGTGGTATGATTCCTGTAAGTCTTTGTCACTGATAATCTATGGATCTGTCCAAATAATGTGTACAGTTACCCCCAAACTCCACTGTGAATGTTATACCCGCTGTGTTTAGAATTTAGTTGCTTGAGGAATTTTTGAAGTTATCTGGTAGTACCTGTCTTCTATGAACTGTTGTAATTTGTATACGGCCCATTTGTTAAGGAGTCACGTTTTATTTTAGTTAAATAATCTTACTTCGTGCTTGTGTTGAAATAAACCCTTTTGTTTTATCCCTAAATTTAACATGAACATTTTTCATCTCTGGAGATGCTCTGTAGATCCACTAGTTTAAAATCTTTGACCGAACAAAATTTCACTGCACCATACAGTTATCTTTGTAGCTGATGATGGTGTAATAGGCTATAACTGGTTTGTTAAATAAAAATTGTGTTTGTTTTCATTCACAATGTATAACATTTTCTGCCAAGAACCGACAGAACAGTCAATGGAACACAGTAAGGAGTTAGCGTTGCTAGCTTTTCCATTTTTCGTGTTATTTATCATGTACTACTATGAGTTGTTCATTGCTGCCTTTGTTCTAATTGAGATCGCATCTGAAAGCAGTTCTATACTAATGAATGTAAGTTTCTTGTTGTAATTCCAATAATTGGAAAGATTTATTGAACTTTATGTAATTTTCCACCTCTTTATAATCCCTGAGGAATTTAAGTTAAATGTGGTCACTGTGTTTGTAGTAGTGGAAGTAAGCGTGGATTTGCGTATACAGTCACTTTTAATGGCAGTTTCTTGAATCTACAGTTTATTAGACTCTACAAATAGTTTTCTTATTTTTAAGTTCTATGCTTTTATTAGTTCATGCGATCTAGACTAATTTTCAGTAAACGTATTTTTCAAATGCAACCACAGAAGCCAAAGCTACTCTAACTTTGGCTTGAACATAACGTCAGTTTGTTTTAATAACAATGAAATTCAATCAAAATAAAGAGTTAAAAAGAATTTTCTAAGAGCAGTCTCTGCTAACAAATCCCTGTTGCATTCAGAGGTACAGTACTGTTTAACTCAGACAAATTTATAACTGAAACTTCCTGGCAGATTAAAACTGTGTGCCGGACCGCGACTCGAACTAGGGACCTTTGCCTTTCTTGGGCAAGTGCTCTACCGACTGAGCTACCCAAGCACGACTCAGGCCCCGTCCTCACAGCTTTAATTCCGCCAGTACCTCGTCTCCTACCTTCCAAACTTTACAGAAGCTCTCCTGCGAATCTTGCAGAACTAGCACTCTTTAAAGAAAGGATATTACGGAGACATGGCTTAATCACAGCCTTAGGGATGTTTCCAGAAAGAGATTTTCACTCTGCAGCGGAATGTGTGCTGATAAGAAAGTTCAAGTCTCGGTCCGGCATACAGTTTTAATCTGCCAGGAAGTTTCATATCAGCGCAGACTCCGCTGCAGAGTAAGAAATTCGTTTTGCAGTAGTATGAAAACCTTGTAAGAATGATGCAGGATAGATTGTGCTGAGAAATAATTGTTAAGAAAAAAAATCGATACGCTGTGCCGCTTCAGGCTTAATTACCAATGAAGTTAGTCGATCAGGCCGTTGCGTGCGCGAATTCAAGCGGCCCCCCAGATGCAATTAATGTCAGTGTTTTGCAAGCTGTGGGTCGCGAAGCCTTGCTCAGGGAGTCGCAGGAGAAAGCAGTTGCAGCGTGGCTAGCCCGACCGGTGGTTTTTGAAATTCAATGGAATTTTTTGCTTATGTGTATTGGTGCGTATAAAAATTATAATCTCCCGTCTCTTGCTATTTTCAGTACAGCACCTGAAGATGGGCGTATAAAAGCCCAAAACCGGTCGTGTCCTAAATAAAAGAACCTTACAGCTATAGTGGTATTTTCAATCTCTGGTATAACGCTCAGACCTTTGAAATCGCTGGCAGTTTTATTATGGTTCTGGGGGTTGCCAGCATATTTTTACATGGAAAGGGGTCGCGTATCAAAAAGGCTGAAAAACACTGGCATAGACGATAGTACACGAGAATGCTCAGCCCATGTCCAATTTTTGTATCCCTCTGGTTTAGCTTTAGCAAACCAAACGAAACCCCTCTGGCTGGTTGCTTGAACTGCGTGCTCAACAGCCCAATTGGCCAACTTCAGTGCTAAAATCATCTCCGAAATGGCGCACAGTATCCATTTTTTAAAAATTATTTCTGAGCGCAACATATGCTGCAACATCCTTGCAAGCTTTTCAGACTGTTTCTGACAACCCTGTGCAGAAAAATCGAAATGACTGAGAAAATCCTGTTGGATAGGAATAAAAATAAGCGTCAGGAAATGTCATACCACCTCAGTGCAGAAACAGGAAAGAAACTATATAAAAAATGCTTTTCCGCTTTGACACCCTCTATGACAACGTTTTCTTCAAACATTTCATACCTGATCATGTTAACGGATGATTTTCATGTCTTCAGTTATTTAACGTTGTCATCATTAAAGTTGAATAACCTTGTTTTGAAAGCTACATTTGTTGGGTAAACGAATGTAGGAAACTTCCCATAACCACTCTCAAGTTGCGCTGCAGTATCGACGTAACACTTCAGTAAGGGACCAAGGTGGTCCTTATCAGCCCAGTTCGAGACATCAGTATGCTATCGTATCAACTGGACTGCAGGATTCGTATCTCTTGCTGCATCTGCACTGCTACACCCGACAGTATTTATGATAGTGCCATTTTTACATCTACCTTCAATTTATTGCTCTGCAGTTCACAATTAAATGCCTGGAAGAGATTTCATCAAAGCACTTTTAGCTAATTTCCTACGAATACCTATCTTCGTGTGAGTTATAATTTCTCTTTCTTGAGAAAGTTCTTAGACAGCGAAAAACGCATTTTTTTTAATGACTGCCACAGCAATTCGTGTGTCATATCCGCGACATTGTTCCTTATTTCGCGGTAATACAAAACGAGCTGCCCTTCTTTGAAAACCTATCTGATGAAGATTCCACACCACACAGCAATACTTCAGAAGAGATCGGACAAGCGTAGTGCAAGCAGTCTCTTTAATAGATCTGTCACATTTTCTGAGTGTTCTACCAATAAATCCCAGACTTTGGTTGCTTACCCCACATCATTTCAGGAGAGCGCATCTTTTCGACCCACAAATTTCACACTTTCGTCTCTCTGGTTTCGTATGATGCATTTGGGGGGGGGGGGCATAGATGCAGACTACAGTAAAGTATGGCTGCGTTCTTTAGAGTCTACTATAACAGGTAAGTGGTTTAAATCGAATGTAGACTGAGCACGTAATGGTATTCTCAGTCCACAGAGAAATAGTAAGCTACGAATTGTAGAGGAACAGGCCATCCTTGTGAGGATTGGTGGAGGCTATGTGGAGGCAAGCATGTTTATGTTGCCCGCCTGGCTACCCGCGCGGTCTAATGAGCTGCTTCCCGAGCGGGAAGGGGGAAGGTGAGCCCGTCCCCGGCACGGATCCGCCCGGCGGATTAGAGTCGATGTCCAGTGCGCCAGCCAGTCAGTGGATGGTTTTTAAGGCGTTTTTCCATCTGCCTCAGTGAATGCGGGCTGTTTCCCCCTATTCCGCCTCAGTTACACACTATGTCGACGACTGCTGCGAAAACACTCTCTCCACATACGCGTACACCATGATTACTGTACCTCACACAAACATTTGGGGTTACACTCGTTCCCGGGAGGGGAGCGGGGGTCCATTGGGGACCGAACTGCAAATAACCTTGGGTTCAGCGTGGGGCGGCGTGAGGTGGGTGGATTACTGTGGCCTGTTTTGGGGTTGTGGAACAGTGAGGGCTACGGCGAGACGAAGCTTCTCCATCGTTTCTAGGACCCCGATTCAATACACACAAAATGTTTAGGTTGTGCTGTGAATTACTGCAGGAACCTGCGCGCTAGGGTGCTGGACAGTCATTTGCTGCACCTCTGTGAGGACTACAAGAGGAAGCGACACAGAAAAGGTTAGGGTCTATTTTGTTAATGTTCTATGAACTTTCGCATCAGCCTTTCGCCAGGACAGCGCTGAGAACACAGCTGCGTCAAGAGAAGGAAACGGTTCCCCAAGAACGTCGTGACACCCAAACAAACCAAGTCCTATAGTAATTGCTAAGGCCACAGTAGTACCATTCACGCCCACGAATGCTGAATCTGAGGTTTAGTAGAATCGCAGAAAACCAATACTAGAAATGCGTGAGGATTTTGTAACGAAGCCAAGACTAAGTACTGAGTACAAGGAGACACATAAGCCTTCATTCTTTCCGTGCTCCATACACCAATGGAGCGAAAATAAGCCATAATAAGTAATACAATGGAAATTCATCTCTGTCACGCACTTGACAGCGGTTTAAAAATACAGCCAAGATCGTGTTTGCAAACACTAGTTTAACAGTGAGAGATGTTAAAGAATCACTGTCCATTACAACTGAAACGCATGAAATGTATTCGCAGTTGCGATTATGAACACTAGTCAGCTGTATTATAGACTCATGACAATGAAAATTTGTTGCTGACGGATTTGAACCAGGATTTCCTGCTTATCGCAAGCGGTCACTTTACATTAGACTATCCGAGCACAACACACGACCAGACCGAAACCTCCATATGTTGTCAACCATGTGCATGTAAACTGTACTCATACATTCACTATGTACGGAGGGGACATTTTAATTGAAAGTCGTTTTCCAGTGTCGGCAGATAATTACGCTATTGCAGCGCCTGTGTTGTTCAGAAGTACGATGCAAAGTACCTTCAGACATCCATCCACACATGTATGTGGAGTATGAATGGTATTGATGTTATGTATCCATGTGTGTACATATGTATGTATGTGTGTACATATGTATGTATGTGTGTACATATGTATGTATGTATGTACATGTGTACATACATTTGTATGTACGTGTGTACCTACATATATATATATGTATGTGTGTACCTACATATGTACGTGTGTACCTACATATGTACATGTGTACCTACATATGTACATGTGTACCTACATATGTACGTGTGTACCTACATATGTACGTACATGTGTACATATGTATGTACATGTGTACATACATATGTATGTACATGTGTACATACATATGTATGTACGTGTGTACAGACATATGTATGTACATGTGTACATACATATGTATGTACGTGTGTACAGACATATGTATGTATGTGTGTACAGACATATGTATGTATGTGTGTACAGACATATGTATGTATGTGTGTACAGACATATGTATGTATGTGTGTACAGACATATGTATGTATGTGTGTACAGACATATGTATGTGTGTACAGACATATGTATGTGTGTACAGACATATGTATGTGTGTACAGACATATGTATGTGTGTACAGACATATGTATGTATGTGTGTACATACCATACATACCATATGTATGTACATACCATACATACTCAAATACATATGGTATTTATGTACGTACATACTATGTACAAAATGTATGTTATGTATGGCATGTATGTGTGGCATGTTACATACAGCATGTTACGTACGGCATGTTGGTTCAAATGGCTCTGAGCACTATGGGACTTAACTTCTGAGGTTATCAGTCCCCTAGAACTTAGAACTTCTTAAACGTAACTAACGTAAGGATGTCCCACATATCTATGCCTGAGGCAGGATTCGAACCTGCGACCATAGCGGTCGCGAGGTTCCAGACTGTAGCACCTAGAACCACTTGGCCACTCTGGCTGGCTATGGTATGTTATGTAGAAACCCGGCAAGTGACTTTCAATTAAAATATCTCCCCTGTACATGAATACTCATAATGAATGTAAGGGTTGGGGACACACAGTTGACAAGATATGGTAGTTTGGATCTGGCCCTGAGGCATGTTTGGATAACCTAAGCATAAGGCGACCACTCGCGATAAGTGGGAAATCCAGATTCGAGTCCTCCGGCCAGCACAAATTTTCATTGTTTTCTGGGTTAAAATTGATAGTTGATTGAATGCACTTTTTTACCTTACAGAAAGGAGCTATTAGAATCTTGCGTAAAACGGCTAGGGCACAGCGCAAGCATCTATTTAAAAAGTTAAAAAGTTGTGTCTGCGTACTGTACGTATTAAAATGTGTACTGATAAGGCTAGGTGAACTGCTAACGAACTCCAATTACAACAGTTATAATACTTGCAACTGTAGGTACATCCCATACAGAACAAGTTAGTACAACCCATACTCAGAGACATGTGAGCCACTTCGATAATATTCTCTATCATGCACTGCCGACATATATAAAGATATAGGAGACGGCAACAGTTTTTGATCAGAGTTAAAATCGCTTACTGTTGAGAAATGTTTGTATGATGCAAAAGGATATGTTAGCGTATAGGATTACTAGGCCGTCATTCACTGCAGGGTTCTTATGATTCTGTTAACTTATGTACCATCTATGCTTTGTTTGCCCTTGGACAGAATGTTTCTGCTGTTGGTTTCCTGTGTGCTGTGTTTCAGATGCAGTGTGACACCTCCACGGTGAATGGATCTGGTGCCAGCCAAAGTGTGATGGTTATAGTGTTTCCTCTGGTCTATTCCCATAAATGAATACAACATTTCTGTTGAGCCTTCATGGCTGGTGAACTTTCTTTTCCAAGGATTGTATAAAGAATTTCGAAGCTGCACAGCTTACAGTCCGTTGCTGACAGACGTCTGAATTGGCCAGTGTGTCGATTGTGATAGAAAATGCGGAAAACAGAGTTTCGTGCTGTTATTAAATATTTTCATTTGGAGAGTTGTACCGCCGCACAAATCAAAACAGAAATGGACTAAGTTCACGCAGGCTCTGTACCACTGACTAGCATTTACTTTTGCATTACTAAATTAAACGCTGTCGGACAAGCACACAAGAGGAAGCGAGGTCCAGCTGTCCAATTGAGATCACCACAAAGCAAACCATTGACAAAATCCATGATACGGTAATGCAAGATCGCCGAATAAAAAATTGTGTGATTGGTGAGACTAGGCATCTCCACTGAGCGAGTGCATAATACGCTGAACGGAGAACTGTCTATGAAGAAGCTGCTTGCAACGTGGGTACCACGATTGCTCACGGTAGACAAATCGCCATCCTACACGGCAGCGGTAACAATGGCGAAAGAGCATGTACTGGGCTTTGAATTGCCGGCCGGTGTGGCCGTGCGGTTCTAGGCGCTTCAGTCTAGAACCGCGTGACCGCTACGGTCACAGGTTCGAATCTTGCCTCGGGCATGGATATGTGTGATGTGCTTAGGTTAGTTAGGTTTAAATAGTTCTAAGTTCTAGGGGACTGATGACGACAGATGTTAAGTCCCATAGTGCTCAGAGCCATTTTAACCATTTTTGGGCTTTGAATTCGTTCTTCATCCACCCTATTCAACTGACTTGGCACCAAGTGCCTTTTTCCTATCCCCAACTTCAAACTTTGACATCCTGGGAAGAAATTTTCATCAAATGAGGAAGCGATAGTTTGGGTCAACGAGTATTTTGCAGATTTAGCAGAACTCATTTTCCCGATGGTATGAAAATGTGGTGGATCGCTGGAGCTAGAGTAAATCCCTCACACGGGGCTATGTCAGGAAGCAATACAAGTTGTTTACGAAACAAATCTGTTTCTCAAACCACCCTCTAATAATTTTTAGCAGTGCTACATAATGTCCTCATCTGTTATATTTTAACGGCTGTTTTAAATGAAAGTTTCATTATTTTCCTACATCACTGACTTGGTGTACTTTTTGTACTTTTCTGCATGTACTTTATTCATATGTTTTAACTTCTTCAGTAGTGTTTTAGTTTAAAAATTTCTTGTTCATTGGTTTGGTTATTGTGCGTGTTGCACTCACAGTGTAGACGATGTACTTCGTGATTCCCCTTTCAGTCGTGCGACGAGCGAAGTGGCTAATCCGTTCAGTGCACTGGACTCGGATTCGGGAGGATCAGGGTTTATTTCTCGTCCGGTCATTCTGACTTGTGTTTTCCACGGTTTCTCCTTACCACCAAGCTGATTGCTGGGATGGTCCCTTTATTATGCCACAGCAGACTTCCTGCCCTATTCTCATCTTATCCTGTTCTGTTTTGTTGACGTTCTATATGTACATATTATTTATGTAATGTTTCTGACATGCCCAATGCTATTTTAAGAACTGGTCTATGGACGAATAAAAAAATAAAGCAGAAGTAATCTAGTTGCAAAGACAGCGAACTCTATTTCTTTACAATTCGAGATAATGATAGATTTCAAGAGCAAATAGCATAGGAAATTCAATCGTTGCATTCTACGGTGACAAAACGGCCAGCAGCACTTTAATTTTTTAATATTTCCCAGCCCTAAAATATTGACAAAAACAGCCACTTCCACAAGAACCATTCACAAGTCTTAATTCTGTCCCTTGACCTCAAAGGTTCATAACATTTTTAGAGAAATATTGACGAGCAAAAAAAGTGAGCCATCACCAAGCTTCCAGATCAAGGAACATATTATTCAAGGCAGCTACACAACTATAATTTGACATTGGTTTCTGGGTGTTCTAGTGGACACGAAGTTCTGCACAAAGAGAATCAATTTATTCTTGGACAGAGCCTGAAATGAATAAGGTGTCAAACGAAATAGCCTTTGCAGTATTTGAAGAACTTTAGAGTAAATCTAAACAAAGCTTGTGGCAGCTGCGTGTCCATGCCAAAGAAAAAATACAGCCATGCTGACAACGTGCATTGCTTGGCTACAGACAACAAAAACTTCGTTAAAAACTGGAGTTTGTGTTTCCCGTCAAAGGGTACTCTTATATCAAGTGATCAAGTTTTTGGTACAATATAAAGAAGTATTAAAAAAAAGATACGATTGTGCAGCTTGGAGAGCACCATGATGAATTTAGTAAGCATGGAAAAATGAGACTTCTAGGAAAGGATTGGGCCAATCAAGACAGGACGGCGGAAGCTGAAGCCTGTGTTAAAGATCCGTATAAGCTTTAGATTAAGATGTCTCAAGCCAAAAACTTAGTTTTGTCCAAGAAACCAAAGTCAATACTTGTCAGTCGTGAACAAAACTATAGCTTCGAAATCAATGTTTGTCGGGAAACCAAGGAAAAAACCAAAGACCTTAACTCTTATGAGTAAAAGTACGTGCGTCTAAGATACATTGATGTGCAAGCATTATTATCAAAACACTACGGTTAGCACTGGACCGAAACTGAAAATGTTATGTCGTATGAAGAAATAATAATGATTTAATGCCTGACAATCCACTGTGTGAAGAATCGTCTAATGTAAGACATCTAACTGAGTCCAGTCAACTTGTTTCACTGGACAGTTATGTTGTTTGTAACTTGGGATCACTTTTGTATTATGAAAATTATGTTTCCATGTATACTATGTTTTCGTTACTTAACCCGTGTAATTTCTAGATAAGTCTGGTACATCAGTCACGCCTGATTATTATTGACAAAGCCCTCACTGCCAGACACCATCTTGGTGACAAAAGCGGCCACATTGAATTGTTGGTTACAAACCAACCACCGCCGTATTTTAATTGTAAATATCACTTGAAGCATACTGGACTAAGGAAAGTATAATTTCATTACAGAGTACTGGTATAATCTATGTACATGTTTTCAACAGTACCACTCACTTGAAAGTAGTTTAAACAGTTCGCTTGTCCTGAAAGTTTTGCTACATGTGTTAGCCATGTTTGTAACTGGGCTACAATAAGATATTACACTGAGTTCTTAGAGTTTTTGTTTTGCTTTTTAGTATTCCTGTTGTTCGTTTATGTAATGATTGTTATTTTCTATTTGTAGTTCATCGTTGCTATTCGAGCTTGCATATTGTCATTTGGAGTTAGCCAGTGGAGCTGTGCGCGGTAGAAAATGGAATGCCAAGTGGAGAAATCGCCACATTTCTGACATGTTGTTCTGTTCGAGTTCAATAGAGGGATGACAGCAACGGAGGAAGCTGTAAACGTCGGGTATGGGAACAATGCCATTCGGCAGAGCACGGCAAGAAAATAGTTCTCTCTTTTTAAGGAAGGTCGTTTTGACATTAGGTTAGATTAATTACTCATTCCATAGACCCACAAAAGAGGGGATCCTCCTGGGTGTGGAACATGTCAGATAAACACATTAAAAAAATGTAATTAGAAAAACTTGAGTTTCATTAATTTTAATGATCCTCAGTCAAACAGTAAAATTATGTACATGTAAAATTAAACTTCTATTATTTACAGGTTTAATACTTACATCTGCTTACATTAAATCCATCTTTCACACAGTAGGTAGTTACTTGGCTGTTACAACCAAGTATTGTTAAAAATTAAAGTATAATAAATTTCCATTAAAATGTTCTACTGCACTTGGAAATTCACGGATGGAATAGAAGGAGTTGGCTACCGAAAATACTTTTAAATTATGTTTAAATTTTGCCTTGTCTGAAACTGAACTTAATGGTCGCTGGTAACTCAGTGAAAATATGCGTTGCTGAATACTGAACGCCTTTCTGGCCAAGAATAAGTGATTTTTAAATCTTTATGTATATTGTTCTTATTACTAGTACTGATGCTGTGTACTAAGCAGTTAGTTCTAAAAATGAGATGTATTATTTACAACAAACTTCATTAAGGAATAAACTACTGAGAAGCTGTGGTTAGTGTTCCCAATTATTTGAAAAGGTTTCGACATAATGTTCTTGGATTTACACTACATATTACTCTTATTATACCCTTCTGTACCCTAAAAAAATTTTCTCGGTATGTGGATTTACCCAAAAATATGATACCATATATCATAATGGAGTGAAAATAAGCAAAATGCCATTTTTTATAATTATACCTCCTATGTCTGACATCACATCGCATTGCAAACGCATAGTTTAGGCGCATTAGCAATTGGTTAGTATGTCGCTCCCAACTGAATTTATTATCAAGTTGTAATCTCAAGAATTTTACACTCTCAACTTATCCTATTTCCATGTCATCATATTTTCTACACACACTAGAAGGAAATCTCTTCGAAGTTCTGCACTGCATATAGTGGGTCTTTTCAAAGATTAATGACAGTGAATGGGCTATGAACCACTTATTAATGTCAGTAATTAGTGATTCTCCACGTTCAGGAAGACTTTCGGGGTTTGATGACAGTCGTTGAAACGCATTAATCCACAATGATCCATGTAGCGTACTCGAAAACTGGAGATGTGATGATTGGTGATCATTCCACCACACCATTGTGCGACATTTTCTTGCAACGGGGAAGGTTCAGAAATCGGGTGTAACCCAAATTTACAAGAATCATCGGGTGTCCATATATGCATCTCTGCTTGCTCGTAATCAATTGGCTCGTGAACAACGACTATTCCTGGGAACAAGCAATGGTGTCTTTATGTTAACATAAGAAAGAGAAAGGAATGACTGAGCCCAAACCAGTCATACAAAGACCTGCGTGCATCCACAAAGGATAATGCTATGCATATGGCGGAGTAGCGACGGATCAATGCACTACGAATTGCTTCTCCGAGGTGTGACCGTACTGCTGACATTTATTAAGTGAGACGTCTTGCAGACGCATTTCAAGAACAGTGATCAGAAAGAGTGTGACAAGTGATGCTAATCAAAGATAACACTCGCCCGCGTTCTGCTAGACTGACAAAAAACAATATAGGGGAGTTGCGTTGGAAAGTCATTCGGCACCCATCTTATTCACCTGATCTTGCGCACTCAGATTTTCACCTTTTCCGCTCTCTAACAACCTTCTCAAGGAACTTCCTTTCCGGATGCAAATGTGCTCCTAACATGGTTCGGCGAGTTCTTCGCCTCAAAACCACGTGGTTTCTACAGTTGTAGGACCTAAAAGTTACCCCAGCGTTGGCAGACTTGTGATTAGTGAAGAAGAATATGTAATTGATGAATAAAGTCTTTATTGAACATATCGAGAAACGCAGTGAACTTACGCAACAACCTAATAGAACAAAAATACATCTAAGTTTTAGGATGGGAAAATATAGCCTCTTGGCCAGCTCTCTCCCTTTGCAGATGCCTGTTCTCCGGGGTCTATCCATGTAGGCGAGTCGTTTTGACAGTAATCTATTTTACTACAGTACGTTTAAAATTAGTTGAAACTTTTGACGTTTGGCTCACCGGAGAGGGCGTGACGCAGTTGCCTGGGTAATAGCAATGGCGAGCCGTCTTTCCGCACCACGCCGCCAGCAGTTCGGTTGGTAAAGCGGCCCTGTTGCCACGCCGTGGATAAACAGTAGAACGTGGTCTCGCACGTTAGAGGCACCTAGGATCATTAGCTCTCGTTGTAAAGTGATATTTTCTAGCAGTGAAGTGTTCTACAGTCGTCAGCTATTCTGAACGAGTATTTTGTTTTGGCACTGCGTTAATAAGAACAGTGCAGCGAGTACGAAGACGAGATTCGCAATAAAAGTGGTCGTTCAAGAACACGTTCATCAGCTGTGAAGATTATGTTCAGTTGCAAATATTCCTCCAAATTAGACACTAGGAATGGACAATGCACAATACCACTCCACAATGCAGTGGAGGAAAGCGGCTTTTTTCCAGATACAAAGAAATGTTCGATTGGATAAAGTTGAAACTATCTTGTGTAAGGCAAAGTTAGTGGAACTTTTAGTACTTTACAAGCTAAAATATCCACACTAACAGTTCGTCGAGATGGCTAATGCTAGAGACCATCGTTTTACCTGACTTCCTTCGTATCATGCTCACTTAAACCCGACAGAATATATGGGGCTTGGTGAAAAGTGATGTGGCAGAAAACAGTGGGAAATTTACACTCAGTGAGATCGAAATGCTGACAAAAGAAGTCATTGCAAATGTTAGATCACAGGACTGGTTTCAAGTTGTCAGCCATACCAAGACTGTAGTTGAGACATGGATATGGACTGTGTCGAATTTTGCATAGTATGTTAAACGTATTGTTCCGTGTGTGTTCTTTTGCCTAAACACAGCAGAGTTCATAGGTATACATCTTACTAACGTTCTAATGTAGTTGAAATTGTGGCAGAATCCTAAAACAGCGTATTATGAAACTAGCAACTGAGGGCGATATACATCAATTGTTACGAGAAAGCTCATTCTCAGTATAAAAATAGATGTGCTGCTGCTTCGCTTACACTGTTGCAAAACCCACAGACATTTTCGTTTCACAGGCTTCATGGTCCTTCAAAATCACATTATTTCTTTTAAAAGAATCTGTATTTGCTTGAATATCGTGGTCAATATGGAAGTTTCGACTATTAAGCGTATGTCAGAATACTCTCCTCTCCGCGTGCTATCATTTACCAAAATCTTGTTTCGATATCTCAGACCGTTTATGACATATGAGGGATTTATGAATATTTCATTATGGCTTTCTCACTGGCAAGTGCGTTCGTGAAGGAGCCCTTTACATACATCTGTGGAAAACTTCCGTCCCATTTCATTATTGGCAATATTTTCAAGTGTTTGAAAGGGTTATGTACAATAGACTTTACACACACTTAGTACAGAAAAATAGTCTCATTCACAATCAATTTGGATTTCGGAAAGGATTGTCAACTGATCAAGCTATATTCACTTTTACAGATGTATTTGAATCAATAAATCAAAAGTTATTACCACTTGGAATATTCTGTGATCTGACTACAGCTTTTGACTGTTAAGCATGATCTCCTTGTGCAAAAGTTAAAATATTATGGAATAATAGGAGTAGCAGGCTAATGGTTCTCGTCCTATCTTTTTAACAGAAAACAGTGTGTGTCTGTATCAAGATTACCACATAACAACAGTCATTTAAAATATGAAACCATCAGACAAGGGGTGCCCCCCCCCCCCCCCAGGTCTTTATTTTAGGTCCCTTGTTGTTCCTGTTATATACTAATGACCTTCCATATGCAGTGTCACAAAATGCAAATTTTGTCTTATTTGCAGATGATACTAGTATTGGTATAAAAACCGGTACCCGTGATCTCACTGAGCAATCTGCTAATGAAATACTTGTATCAATGGGCGGTTCACAGCAAATGGATTGTCACTGAATCTTGACAAGACCCAGTACATACAGTTTAGTACCTCACAAAGAATACCTGACCCTATAAGTATAATGTATTTAAACAATGAAATTAAAGCTGTAGACTGTCAAATTTTAGGGCTACAAATTGACCACAACCTAAATTGGAAAACTCACACTCTAGACTTAATGAAACCCTTAGTTCAGCTACATTTTCAGTACGCATGATAGCAGAAATAGGTGATTTAAAAATGAAAAGTTTATTCGGCCTACTTCCATTCACAAATGAATTATGGAATCATCTTTTGGAGAAACTCCTCTCACAAAGAGAACATTTTCAAAATTCAGAAACGAGTCATTAGAATTATAACTCGTGTCAATCCTACATCATGCGGAGACCTCTTTAAGAAACTTGGTATCTACATTCATACTCCGCAAGCCACCCAACGGTGTGTGGAGGTGGGCACTTTACGTGCCACTGTCATTAACTCCCTTTTCTGTTCCAGTCGCGTATGGTTCGCGGGAAGAACGATTGTCTGAAAGCCTCCGTGCGCGCTCGAATCTCTAATTTTACATTCGTGATCTCCACGGGAGGTATAAGCAGGGGGAAGCAGTATATTCGATACCTCATCCAGAAACGCACCCTCTCGAAACCTGGCGAGCAAGCTACACCGCGATGCAGAGCGCCTCTCTTGCAGAGTCTGTCACTTGAGTTTGCTAAACATCTCCGTAACGCTATCACGGTTACCAAATAACCCTGTGACGAAACGCACCGCTCTTCTTTGGATCTTATCTATCTCCTCCGTCAACCCGATCTGCTACGAATCCCACACTGATGAGCAATACTCAAGTATAGGTCGCACGAGTGTTTTGTAAGCCACCTCCTTTGTTGATGGACTACATTTTCTAAGGACTCTCCCAATGAATCTCAACCTGGTACCCGCCTTACCAACAATTAATTTTATATGATCATTCCATTTCAAATCGTTCCGCACGCATACTCCCAGATATTTAACAGAAGTAACTGCTACCAGTGTTTGTTCCGCTATCATATAATCATACAATAAAGGATCCTTCTTTCTATGTATTAGCAATACATTACATTTGTCTATGTTAAGGGTCAGTTGCCACTCCCTGTACCAAGTGCGCATCCGCTGCAGATCTTCCTCCATTTCGCTACAATTTTCTAATGCTACAACTTCTCTGTATACTACAACATCATCCGCGAAAAGCCGCATGGAACTTCTGACTATCTACTAGGTCATTTACATATATTGTGAAAAGCAATGGTCCCATAACACTCCCCTGTGGCACGCCAGAGGTTACTTTAACGTCTGTAGACGTCTCTCCATTGATAACAACATGCTGTGTTCTGTTTGCTAAAAACTCTTCAATCCAGCCACACAGCTGGTCTGATATTCCGTAGGCTCTTACTTTGTTTATCAGGCGACAGTGCGGAACTGTATCGAACGCCTTCCAGAAGACTAGGAAAATAGCATCTACCTAACAACTACTTCTCAGTACATATACTCATGATATCCTTTGTCATTTCCAAAATGTGTCTTTTTACACAAAATAGTGCAAAACATGATTATAATACCAGACCCAAAAACAATCTGTTTAAGGACTATAAAAGTTTAACATTAGTACAAAAAGGAGTCAAATACATGTGTACTCATATATTCAATAACTTATCAGAGCATATCAAAGGTTTCAGAGTGAATTAAAGAACTTCCTGTTGGCTAACTCCTACTCCATCGATGAATATCTTCACAAGGATTATAGCTCATAACTCTGTCTGCATTAGAAGTATCTGACTAAAAAAGTATCTACATCCCAGAGACATCTCCAGGCGATCCATGGAAAACGATAAATGTAATGTAGTCCCATTTTCTCGGCATTGGAGACAATAGCGATATCCTTCGAGGTTTAAAGAATAATTTAACGGTTTATCTACATTTTACATGCAGCAACTAGAGACCTGATAAACACCAAACGCAAATTCATAGAGACCTATTTTTCGCCCCAAACTTTAAGAATTTCTTTCAGTTATTTAGCTAATACCGAAACATCACAATAATTATGACCATTAACGAAATTATAGGTCATTCATCATGAGTCGGACGAATGAAGCTATAAGACGTGCAAGACTTGGAGTTTATTACCGTATAGTTTGTTTAAAATCGATTGAGAAAGACTGCAGCTCGGCTAGCTTGTGCGGCTGACAGGTTACGAGCCGAGCAAGCCTGGCGTTGCTGGCGTTACCGTCGCCTGCCGACGAGTTCAGCACACGCTGGCAACTGCGCCGTACTTAACTGTGACAAGTCGCAACTAATTTTAAACGCACTTAAGGAATCATCCTAGGGCACGTAAAATGGATAGTTGCAGGTTGCCTATCTGACGGTTTACAGGGGTAATAAAAGTTTTTATTTTCAATTTTTCATCTAAGTAGTGACCGAACTAAAAACATTAAAATACTGAATATATAATCACTAAGTTGTATCATCTTACTTGAAACGCCCAACACAGTAACAGAAGTATTATTACAGTTGTAAATTATGAGTCTTAGGGCAGTGTAATGCGCGGCTCACAAAACCCCAGACAATATCCATCCAGTGTTTGAGAATGATAGCTTTTACCGATTTGCAACAAATTTACATACAATTTGAAACTTCTAGGAAATATCTTCCTCGTTAACATCCCCACAAACTGATGAGAGCCAAAAGTTTATCATTTACTAGATTTTCGCTGTCAGGCAGTAAAACTGGCATATCAAGCATGACGATTTATTACTTCTTTCCTTTGACTTCATCCACAACGCATTCTTCAGACAGTATACAGATTTACCACTGAATATACCTGCCAAATTGTTACTCAACGATACAGTTTACGAAATATGACGTTATAACGATTGAGGTTAGTGATAAACTAGTTTTTGCTTGGAACGTAAAGCAAATTACTCAGAACATATTCATCTGTTGTGTGATGACAAGAGCAATTAACAGCTTCAAACAGACTTTAAACTAAACTTCAAACCCTTTCTAATAATTTTCTCACTTACATGCTCAATACCAATATTTATCATATTTGTAATCAGAAGTAGGAATCTACTTTATACATGGGAGTTCGATTCTTTAAATAATCAGAGTTAACTGCTAGGCTCCTAATCCATGAAAAACACACCACAAAACACACACAACAGCAAAAAACACACACACAGCAGCACAACACAGCGTCCTGCCTGACAAATCTTGAAAGTGACCGACAACATTCTTGGCAAAACTTTCTTGACTAGACGGCAGGACTAGACAGATACATAGCTTTACAGAAATCGTAGAACATCCAACCCAAGATTCCCCACTCATAGATTTTAGTAAGGGAACAGTTTCAATTCTGATACTCTTTGCCAGAGTCTGGTTCAGACCCAGAACCTTGCTGTCAATGGGCACTGCTCTTACCAGCTGAGCTAGCTAGGCAGGCGCTTATCACGATCTGGCTTTGCAGCATAGCGTCTACCAGTACGTCTCTCCTACGTTGGCTGCAGCATCCATTTTTCCAAAAGCGCTACTTAAGCAAGTTTTGCAAGAGATATACGTGGAGTTTTGGATGTAGGACAGAATTATTGGAGGACATTTACATGAGAGGGTAAGTACGTGGATCGCCCCTGCATTTGTTAAGGGCATTGTCCATGAAATGCACGTTAATGTTCTGGCACACAGTTTTATTCTGGCATGAGTTTCGAAAAACCGCAGAATGAAGGAGTCATTCTAGTGTGACTTTTAATGGTATAAACTTTAGTTGTCCATAGCGATATCAACACAGATGATATGCTAGGTTATCGTATTCAGGGAGAAAATGTTTTTCGTCGTGTCAAAACCTGTTCTCTTTTGGTTCTTCTATGATATCTTGAAGATTCTACGAATCTTAAAAACATTATAAATGAAGTAGCGCTTATGTGACGATAGCGTAGGAAGCATTCGAATAAGAAAGAAATCACATCAGTTTTAAGTATCTGCCCTATGCTATCAGTTCCCACTAACAGACGTTTGCTGAACAGTATCAGGCTAAATTATCACAGTTATCCTGAGGTTGCAGTAGGGGTTAATGTGACCACTGTCTAATTTACTTACTATCAGTGGAGTAGGGTCATGTACGTGGGTTATTCCCTGATTCTTTTTAGCTGTGAAGAATCTTAAAATGTAGATCGCTTTCAGTTCTGTCACCAAAACATAGAGTAGGTAACAATTTTTTAAAAATTGCCTACACGTTTTTTTTTTTTTACAGATAGCAAATTGTATCCCCCGCTAACATCAAGAAGATTACTTTCTTGTTTTCAGACGAAAAAATATGCCTTCCGCTAACATTCCCGCGGCTGGCTTGCGTAATGGTTTTTTTACACTCTTTAAGAGTGACGCATAGGGCTCTTGCTGGTGAATATTGACGTGCTCTAGCTCGTTCGTGTCATCAAAATCGATTCCTAGTGAAATAAAAACGTCATTCATGTTCGACACTGCGGCTAACTGAACAACTTTTTTTTTCGTTTTGCTGAAATGGCGCTCTCTCTTTAGCTTCACATTTCATAGTAAACTCATCAGTCCCAAATACGGGGGAGGGAGGGTGGGAGGACAAACCGGGGTATGTGCTCGACGCGGCAATTTCACGGGGCGCCAAATTCATATTCTTGAGGGAAAAAAACCTTGTCTTACAATGCGCCTATCACCCAGCGCACGTTGGTCTATCGGTTATTCATACGATTTTGAAAGCATCCTTGTTGGTTTTTTAACATTTTGGGGCACACTAAGTAGATTTGTTAATGAATTGTAAGTTTATTTTTGAATGCGTGCTTAGTGTACGTGACATCTCTGACAGGGGAATCCACGAAGCATCTAGAAATAAACTTCCCAACAGACAAAAGGGGACGGGGCTGTACGAGCTGAGCCGAATAAATCCGAATGGATGAATGCCAATCGCCGTTAGTTTATGTGGTTGAGTGTGCGAATGATAAACATTGTTACAACTATTAGCCAAATCTATAGAATCGGACTACCATGGTGGAAATAAACGATTAACAGGAATAACAGGTAAGAAAGATTACATATTATCTTCTCGGTGTATCCAGAAATATAGAGTTGTGACAAAATTTTTACCAGATCGCTGCAGTACTAAGGATCAGTTTTATAGTCTCCGGACAGCAGCCGCTTAAAGTTCTATTCTCGGAATAGCACGGAAAGCGCGTTGTACGAACACGTAATAACGCCTAACCAGAGAATAAACCTGAAATAACTAAATAATTGATTCTGGAAGGATTAGTGAAGTTAATCGGAGAAAAGTTTTGACAGTGACAGGAATAGTTACAGAATTAGTGTTGACAAGATTGGTTGTTAGAACGAGGAAGGAGAAGAAACGGGGACATCACATATAATACGTCGACTCCAAATTGATAACAAAATTTCGTACTACTACTACTACTACTACTACTACTACTAACTCGATTTCGTGCTTGAGAAACAGCGTATGAATGAATTGTGAAACTGTTTCTTAGCATAAAACTTTTTGCTCGTAGTAGGTCTAATAGACATTTGATATTGGCACTTCGTGAATTATATTATTTATCTAAATGAGATAGATAAAAATGACCATGTGTGCCAAAACAATCTAGCTTATTAGACCTGTGTTACAATTACTGCAATATTAGAAAGGCCTATTTCGTTTTATCTGGCAGACACCTACAAAATAGACGTAATCAAATCGAGAAACCACACTAGTCTAGGGTACTATTCGTATTAACAGCTTTTTCAGCATTAGACAACGACGTGTTGAGTTTTCATGGAGCAAAAAGTTTGGTAATCGATTCTTTCGCAGAAAGTAAAGCACGCCGTGTGAAGCTGTAGCAAGATTAGAGAGAAAAAGTGCTGGGAACTAAGGATTTAAGAAATGTGTACGTCTTTCTTGTTTCTTGTCTTTACTGGTTTTATGCTTCCTATATCAAATTTTATGTCGCACAGAAGAGGAAATTTTAGCAAATAGGCAAATTTTCTGAAGAGTTCTTATTCTCCCGGCAACAAATAATTCCAGCCAGTATTAATTGTGAGTTGTTTTTTTTAAGAGGGTATGATGTCAAACCACCCGACTGCGGGCAGGAGAGGAACCACGAGACATTTTAATTTCTCGCAAATTGTAGATTGCAGCTATCAGTCGTCCTTTTTTAATTTCCACTGTCCTGAATATATGTTTGATATGATGAGGCGCGGCAAATGCACTTTGGCACACTTAAGACCTAATAACTTGTCCTGCATTTCCTCGAACATATGTGTTTTGTACAGTGTTTTTTTTCTAAAAAAGTTTGAGGGTACTCCGACATAGGATATAAAGT
Source organism: Schistocerca gregaria (assembly GCF_023897955.1). Lineage (NCBI taxonomy): Eukaryota > Metazoa > Arthropoda > Insecta > Orthoptera > Acrididae > Schistocerca > Schistocerca gregaria. The sequence goes on from NC_064925.1 coordinate 552,207,524, forward strand.
AGCGAAAATTACCTATCAGTGAAGCATGGGATACCACCCGTCTACTTTTAGCCATGACGACATCAACATTTCGAACTAAAAAAAAAGGTATCGGACTCTTCAGTTGACTCCATCTCAAATGAAGCAGGCGATACCGAGAAACACCGAAACATACAAGAGAATGTGCTATCGAACACTTCAGTTTAGATCACCTCAAATGAAGCACACGATTCCCATCAACTCCTGAATAATAAAAGAAAATGGTATCGTACACTCCAATTGACCTATAATACATCACAGATGAAACAAGTTAGTCCAACCAACCCTAGAAGTCAATGACATCGCTTTTCCCACCAAAAACTGTACTGGTATCGTCCGTATTACAACTACCAATACGAAAAAAAAGAAATTCACGTCCGTGAAATAAATCTTTGGCACTCTTCCAATTTCTCAACATCGTAAAAAAAATCCTTTGGCGACGATAAAAGTTTAGGGGTACGCATACCCCAGCGTTCCACCAGAAAAACAGCACTCGTTTCATATATTAAACTCTTTGGACAGAGGTGCGCTACAAAAGGAACAGAGTTTTGCGAAATATTTTTTTTTTTTTTAATTTTTGATGGCCTATCAAATTCTTGCCCCGGTTTGGAAATATCGTGAGTCCGGGGTTGAAATTCATACGTGATGTCTAAACTTTCATCCCCGCCTGGAAATTTGCGTGAACTGAATATTAGCTCAGAATCCTGTTCGCTTGCTGTTAAAACCTGCACTTGCTGTTAAAACCTGCACTGTTTTCCGTCGGCAAACAGAATTAACTGTTAACAGTTGTCCGGCTACATGACTACTTAACACGAAAACAGAACGCTACAGAGGGACGAGGTGTAAATTTTACAGGAGGTATAACCCTTAAAGTAGGTAAACTTCAAACATATTTCTCTTTCTATGATATAGTAGAAGCTCCTCGAGGCACTATTCCATGTAAAGAGAAATAAAACTACAAAAAAAAAAATGCTTTACGCTAGAATTAATCAAGCCTAGAAGTTGCAGTAGCTCGGTACTGCGACTATCTCAGCTGTACTGTCTAAACACAGCACACGTGTTCTCCAGATACTATGTACCAACACTGGAAGAAAAGGGAGTTAAAGCAAAACGAAATGCTACCAACACAAATCTACGAAATGCGCAGCTCCCTTAATTAACGCACTGAAAAGAAACACTGCACTTACTACGTACAGGGATCTAGTCACCCGTATTCGGACCGGGGCCTCCACGGACAAAGAAGAAACTTTCCGCGCTTGGACACACTCAATGTTTATCTCCCATACTGACGCGTAAACTGGCTTACGAAGCCAGCGCGCTGCCCCGCTGACATTTCAGAGTCCACATTCTCGCCAAACGTTCCCAAGGGTTCCGCGGCGGTAGAAGACAGCGCCGCCGCCCGCAGGCTGCCCATTCCCCCCACCAACCGAAGCCGCTGCAGATGCTGCCAACCTATCGGCCGCGCACGTAACCAGTAGGTACACCCGTCATTTGTACCCTTCGAGGCCCGCCCACGATCTGGCGTGTGAAGTCTGTCGCGCACGCGGGTAAAAATAACTTGACAGGTGAACTAACGTCCAAATGCTGTCGTCACAATCCAAGTGAAGTAAGTGACGTAAGGAAAGTTACTTGTGTGCAGCCCCTGCTTCCTAATAACATCTTCTGGACCCTGAAAGCAGTGGCCCCGTATTCGGCGGGCCGTAAGAAACGACAGTTCGCGCAAAACTTCATAATCCACTACTGCGTTGTTATAACCAATAGAAGGATATGCCGGCCACTGTGGCCTAGCGGTTCTAGGCGCTTCAGTCCGGAACCGCGCTGCTGCGACGGTCGCAGGTTCGAATAATGCCTCGGGCATGGATGTGTGTGATGTCCTAAGGTTAGTTAGGTTTAAGTACGGTAGTTCTAAGTTTTAGGGGACTGATGACCACAGATGTTAAGTCCCACAGTGCTTGGAGCCATTTTTGAGAAGGATATAACCAGCGGACGTTAAATATACTGCTGTTTTCATAATCTTGCATTAAATACTATTTCTTCTTTTTTCTTTCGTCGAGTCCGTCCAACTGAGAATCACCTAAAATAATTACTCTGAGGGGTCGTGCTTTCGAATGACGTTCTTCTTCCTATCTTACCAGTATGTTCGGTAATTTTCTTGCCCTGTTGTTGTTTTTATTCCTGTGTTATTTTTACAAGATTCCTCTCTTTCTTCTCCATTTTCTTCTAATTCTCTTACTTACTGCACAAAGCGCTTGTGGTTTTATAACTGTTTCATAGCGTCTAATTTTCGCATTAACGGAAGTTTTTTCGTTGTAGGTGTCCCTGGAGAGTTGATACACTCTCTCCATCTTCTGGGCTATGACGTTTTTTTCTTCTTTGGTCAGTCCACTGGTGCAAATAATTTGTCCGGGGTGTTAAAATTTTTAAACTTCGTCAATTTTCCTTGGCTCTGAGCAATGTGGGGCTTAAAATCAGACGTCATCAGTCCCCTACACTTAGAACTACTTAAATCTAACTAACCTAAGGACATCACACACATCCTTGCCCGAGGCAGGATTCGAACCTGCGACTGTAGCAGCCACGTGGTTCCGGACTGAAGCGCCTAGAACCGTTCGAACACCGCGGCCGGCTAATTTTCCTTAAAAGTGAATTCATCGACTTGGGTACATCAACGATATTTCTGATACATTCGACATATGCAGGACTGCTTGCTCTAATATTCTTCAGAGAAGGTTTAAACCTTCTAGGCGCTTCAATCTGGAACCGCGCGACCGCTACGGTCGCAGGTTCGAATCCTACCTCGGGCATGGCTGTGTCTGATGTCCTTAGGTTAGTTAGGTTTAAGTAGTTCTAAGTTCTAGGGGACTGATTACCTCAGATGTTAAGTGTGGTGTCACCGCCAGACACCACACTTGCTAGGTGGTAGCCTTTAAATCGGCCGCGGTCCAGTAGTATACGTCGGACCCGGGTGTCGCCACTATCAGTGATTGCAGACCAAGCGCCGCCACACGGCAGGTCTAGAGTGACTTCCTAGCACTCGCCCCAGTTGTACAGCCGACTTTGCTAGCGATGGTTCACTGACAAATTACGCTCTCATTTGCCGAGACGATAGTTAGCATAGCCTTCAGCTACGTTATTTGCTACGACCTAGCAAGGCGCCATGATCAGTTTCTATTGATGTTGTAAATCATGTACCGCCAAGAGCGACGTTCGTCATTAATGGATTAAAGTTAAGTATTCCACCAGCTACGTCCGTTTTTCTCAATTCTAATTCCCTTGTCCTGTTCCAGACCTCAAGGCAGCCTGCGTGAGCTAAAACGCGTGCATTTCGGCCTCCTTTAGTAATCCTGGTTGGCTCTCCTGCCAACCACAACATTAAATCCCATAGTGCTCAGGGCCAATTGAACGATTTTGTGAAGTTTTATATGGGTGACAGCTAATTGTAGACCTTTGTCAAAGACGGCAAGATCATCCGTAAAGGACAGGCAGCTCGTTTTGATTCCTTTGTGTTTCGTCCTAATTTTTTGTTGTTGATTTATTCCAACATTTTGTAGTGTACTATCCCACTCTCCTAATGATTCGTTTTCCCAAAACGCAATACAGGGGACAGTCTATCCGGTTGCCGACTTCCTGTTCTGATTTAAAACATTCAAAAATTTCGCCTCGAAATTCAACTTCTCATTTAGTGTTCATGAGAGACTAAGTAGTTTATTATCTACTCGGCATCATTGTAGCGTAGAGATTAGGGGCTGTGTATCGATAAAATCGTAAAACTGTTTAATATCCATAAAGATGATGACATAGTTATGCCTCTTCATCGTGCAATGCTCCGTTTTTTAATTGAGGTTGAAGATTCGTTCCACATATGATCTTTCTTTGCGGAAACCTCTTTGATATTCCCATATATGTTCGTCGACTTGCTGTTCCAGCCTTGTTAGTACTGCACCAGAATGAATTTCGTATAGTAAATAATATTTCATTCATTTGATTCTGTACCACATACAGCCGGCCGCGGTGGTCTCGCGGTTCTAGGCGGTCAGTCCGGAACCGCGCTACTGCTACGGTCGCAGGTTCGAATCCTGCCTCGGGCGTGGATGTGTGTGGTGTCCTTAGGTTAGTTAGGTTTAAGTAGTTCTAAGTTCTAGGGGACTGATGACCACAGATGTTAAGTCCCATAGTGCTCAGAGCCATTTGAACCATTTTTTGCACCACATACAAGATGACTATTCGCTCTCGGATAGTAAAGTAGTCTCACACTGAAGCGTTACTTCTTACGAATCATAAACTCTAGTTTACATGTATTCCACGTTCTAGTAATGAGAAAAACTGTCTAAAACAAATTATTGTAAAGTAAACAAGAAAACCAATACAGATCTAAAACGTAGGAAACACTAATTCAACTGTTTTCAAATCATACAAAGCGACCTGTTTTAAATAATGACAGAAAATGTAAAATTATTTACTTAAGATTTTAATGCCCCTTCGGCAGCGAGGTGATCAGAGACGGATCACAAGCCACAACAAGCGAAGGAAAACGCCCTCGCCATGGCAAACGAACCATCGTCTGAAGTATGAGCTCATATACAGGGTGGACCATTGATAGTGACCGGGCCAAATATCTCATGAAATAAGCATCAAACGAAAAACTACAAAGAACGACACTCGCCTAGCTTGAAGGGGGAAACCAGATGGCGCTATGGTTGGCCCGCTAGATGGCGCTGCCATAGGTCAAACGGATATCACCTGCGATTTTTAAATAGGAACCCCCATTTTTTATTACATATTCGTGTAGTAAGTAAAGAAATATGAATGTTTTAGTTGGACCACTTTTTTCGCTTTGTCATAGATGGCGCTGTAATACTCACAAACGTATAAGTATGTGGGATCACGTAACATTCCGTCAGTGCGGACGGTATTTGCTTCGTGATACATTACCCGTGTTAAAATGGACCGTTTACCAACTGCGGAATAGCTCGATATCGTGTTGATGTAAGGCTATTATGATCAAAATGCCCAACGGGCGTGTGCTATGTATGCTGCTCGGTATCCTGGACGACGTCATCCAAGTGGCCGGACCGCTGGCCGGGTAGTTACGTTATTTCAGGAAACAGAAAGTGTTCAGCCACATGTGAAATGTCAACCACGACCTGCAACAAATGATGTTGCCCAAGTAGGTGTTTCAGCTGCTGTCGCGGCTAATCCGCACATCAGTATCAGACAAATAGGGCGAGAATCGGGAATCTCAAAAACGTCGGTGTTGAGAATGCTACATCAACATCGATTGCACCTGTACCATATTTCTATGCATCAGGAATTGCATGGCGACGACTTTGACCGTCGTGTACAGTTCTGCCATTGGGCCAAAGAGAAATTACGGGGCGATGACAGATTCACCAACAGCGGTAACGTAAACCGGCATAATATGCACATTGGGCAACGGAAAATCCACTATGGCTACGACAAGTGGAACATCAGCGACCTTGGCTGGTTAATGTATGGTGCGGCATTATGGGAGGGAGGATAATTGGCCCCATTTTGTCGATGGCAATCTAAATATTGCAATGTGTGCTGATTTCCTATGCAATGTTCTACCGATGTTACTACAAGATGTTTCACTGCATGACAGAATGGCGATGTACATCCAACATGATCGATGTTAGGCACATAGTTCGCGTACGGTTGAAGCGGTATTGAATAGCATACGTCATGACAGGTGGATTGGTCATCGAAGCTCGATACCATGGCCCGCGCGTTCACCGGATCTGACGTCCCAGGATTTCTTTCTGTGGGTAAAGTTGAAGGATATTTGCTTTCGTGATCCACGGACAACGCCTGACAACATGCTTCAGCGCATTGTCAATGCATGTGCCGCTCGGGATTACCCGAGCAGTCTAGGGCGCTGCAGTCATGGACTGTGCGGCTGGTCCCGGCGGAGGTTCGTGTCCCTTCTCGCGCATGGGTGTGTGTGTTTGTCCTTAGAATAATTTAGGTTAAGCAGTGTGTAAGGTTAGCGACTGATGACCTTTGCAGTTAAGTCCCATAAGATTTCACACACATTTGAACATTTTGAACAATGCGTGTGCGAGCATTACGGAAGGCGAACTACTCGCTGTTGAGAGGAATGTCGTTACACGTATTGCCAAATGCACTAAGGTTGACGGCCATCATTTTCAGCATTTATTGCATTAATGTGGTATCTACAGGTAATCACGCTGTAACAACAAGCGTTCTCAGAAATGATAAGTTCACAAAAGTACATGTATCACATTGGAACATCGGAAATAAAATATTCAAACGTACCTACGTTCTGTATTTTAGTTTAAAAAACCTAGTTGTTACGAACTGTACGTCTAAAATTGTGAGCCATATGTTTGTGACTATTACAGCGACATCCATCACAAAGCGAAAAATGTGGTCCAACTAAAACATCCATATTTCTTCACGTATTACACGAATATGTAATAAAAAATGGGGGTTCCTATTTTAACAAATCAGTTGATGTCCGTTTGACCTATGGCAGCGCCATCTAGCGGGCCAACCATATCGCCATCTGGTTTCCCCCTTTAAGCCAGACAAGTTTCGTTCTTTGTAGTTTTTTCGTTTGACGCTATTTCGTGAGATATTTGGCCCGGTCACGTTTCTAGCATTTGTAGACTTAGAGAAAGCTTTTGACATTGTTGACTGGAATACTCTCTTTCAAATTCTAACGGAGGCAGGGGTAAAATACAGGGAGCGAAAGGCTATTTACAATTTGTACAGAAACCAGATGGCAGTTATAAGAGTCAGCAAAGGACTTGGAAGAGCAGTTGAATGGAATGGATAGCGTCTTGAAAGGAGGATGTAACATGAACATCATCAAAAGCAAAACGAGGATAATGGGATGTAGTAGAATTAAGTCGGGTGATGCTGAGGGAATTAGATTAGGAAATGAGACACTTAAATTAGTAAAGAACTTTTGCTATTTGGGGAGCAAAATAACGGATGATGGTAGAAGTAGAGAGGATATAAAATGTAGACTGGCAATGGCAAGGAAAGCGTTTCTGAAGGAGAGAAATTTGTTAACATCGAGTATAGATTTAAGTGTCAGGAAGTCATTTCTGAAAGTGTTTGTATGGAGTGTAGCCATGTATGGAAGTGAAACATGGACGATAAATAGTTTGGACAAGAAGAGAATAGAAGCTTTCTAAATGTGGTGCTACAGAAGAATGCTGAAGATTAGATGGGTAGATCACATAACTAATGAGGAGGTATTGAATAGGACTGGGAAGAAGAGAAGTTTGTGGCACAACTTGACGAGAAGATGGGATCGGTTGGTAGGATATGTTCTGAGGCATCAAGGGATCCCCAATTTAGTATTGGAGGGCAGCGTGGAGGGTAAAAATCGTAGAGGGAAACCAAGAGATGAATACACTAAGCAGATTCAGAAGGATGTAGGTTGCGGTAAGTACTGGGAGATGAAGAGGCTTGCACAGGATAGAGTGGCATGGAGAGCTGCATCAAACCAGTCTCTGGACTGAAGACCACAACAACAACGACGATCAGTGGACCACCCTGTATATCAGCACTACAAGATCGTTCACCTATTATGCTGTTTTCTAACCAAACGTATCGTCGTCAAACAAACCTAAGGAAGTGCATTAAAACTCGGATAACATTTCCATTTGACGTATGAATAATAGCTGCCTTTAAATGTGTATAAATGTAAGGTAGTTAAAAATTTTTGTTGTTGCTTATTCAACTTCTTTCTGAGCCTCTGACAAATGACGGGTAACAAAGCTCATTTTTGCTTCCAGTGTTGTAGTGGTATGGACAACGTTGTCCTTCTCAAATTGTATTGGACTATTTATGACGAATTTCATTAGCGAATTAACCTCTAAGACAAAAAAAAAGAAAAAAAATACGTACCACGAAGGAATTATCCGAATATGTCATTCATGTACAAACAAATAATTAGAATTTCAGAAAAAATGAATGATTTATTCAAGAGAAAGAGCTTGATCCAACGCTAGCCCTTATGTTTGCAGTTGTTTGGTTTAGCTTTGATTGACAGAGTTGTTGAATGTCCTGAGGGATATCGTGCCGAGCTGGGTAGGGAGCCCTGCCCACAATGCTCCAAACGTTCTCAATTGAGAAGAGATTGGGCAACCCTGCCGGCCAAGGTGGTACTTGGCAAGCACGAAAGCAAGCAGTACAAATTCTCGCCGTGTCCGGGTGGGCGTTATCTTGCAGCACTGCAGGATGGCGTGCCACTGAGGAACCAAACGGCGCTTAGAGTATCGTCAATGTGGTACTGTGGCGTAAGACTGCCGAGGATAGAAACCAAAGTTTTGTATCCCGCCTGGGAGGCGGCGCGCGGGTCTGCTCCTGGAAACTGAAAGGATGGCCGAATGAAGGAAGTCAGTAGGAGCAGGAACAGGTAATACACGTCGGTACTGCAGTATGAATTTAAATCACCTTTACTCTAGCAAGAATACGTAAATTTGCAATGAGGTGCGAAGTGTCCCGGCCGTCTGCTCTAGATCAAATGGGGTGAATCTAGAGTGGTGCTCGTAGAGCTGAACTGCGCCTGCTAGAGGGCGCTGTCGTCGTCGTCTGTCGTAGTGCCAACTTAACTGGCAGCTACGTCGTGGCACCCTAGCTATCGATACCACACAGAGAGGTCCTGCTGTGAAAAGAAGTGGCAACCCAGGCCATCAGTTCTTGTTGTCGGGCCCGCGACAGTCACATTGGCATCCCACTGCCTTACGGAGCTCCTCCAGGGGCGTCTTGGCCTGAAACCTCTGGAGTAGAGTTGTCTGCAGTGATGAGTCCTACTTCGAGCTGAGACCTGATGACCAAAGAAGGCGTATATGAAGACGTCCCAAACAGCAGTGGGATAGCAATCTGAATGTCGCCGGCCATACGCCCTGACAACCAGGAGTGATAGTGATGGTCTGGGATGCCATTTCTTTTCATTCCAGGAGGGTCAGAACTCAGAACAAGCAGCGGCGTGTTTATACTGTACGAGCTGTCGACCAGACACGGACCAGTAGAGAGCGGCATAACTCGCCTGTCACAGAGTCCAGTGTACATGCATACGCGGATCGAATTTTCTCGTTGTAAACCTCTAAACCAGTGTGGCATAGCTACGATGTACACAAACGATTGATATATGGATATGCATCTGGTCCTTGGTGCATCTGATAAACAGGTTGGTGTTGCCACTCGTGAATATGCTCCTAGATATCCTCGTCGACACAATCCAGATAATAATGTATTTCGTCATCTGGAGCTCCACCTTTGGGAGTCAGGTTCTCTTCTTCCACAATCGCGTGGCAGAGGTTGTCAAAATGGTTCAAATGGGTCTGAGCACTATGGGACTTAACATCTATGGTCATCAGTCCCCTAGAGCTTAGAACTACTTAAACCTAACTAACCTAAGGACAACACAACACCCAGCCATCACGAGGCAGAGAAAATCCCTGACCCCGCCGGGAATCGAAACCGAACCCGGCTACGGGAAGCGAGAACGCTACCGCACGACCACGAGATGCGGGCCAGAGGTTGTCCACGGACTCGCTGTAGTCCAGCTGCTGAGGAAGCTATTCTGGAGGTCATAAACGAAGAACCTCAGCGAAGTACACGTAGTGGGCAAGGCAGTTGCGTGTCTCCTGCAGATCGCCATCAGCATATGCAATTCTGTGAATGGTTCCAACAACAACAGTTGCTTGCTTAAGAGCCAGAAGTTGGCCAACGCGTTAATGACTCGCTCAATTTGTGACGTTCATTCTCTTAAATAAATCATCAAGTTTTGTTCTGAAACCGTAATCGTTTGTTCGTATATATATAGCTTTTGTGCATGCTCTATATTCTTCTAAGCATGAGTTACTGCAGAAAAGTATTCCATAAGACAATACTGATTGGAAACATGCAAAATACCAGTACGTCAGACAGTAGTTCATTTGTTACCAAGACCAGTAATTATAATTATAGAAAGAGCAAAATCAGCTGAAGTTAATTGTTTGGAAAGCTCAGTAACAGGCTTCTTCTATTTCATGTTTTCGTTAATGTGTACATCCAAAAATTCTGGAACGCGTTAATCGGTTTAGTGACTGCTGTTCCTGTGCTAGGTCAATTGTTGATATGATTCTACTTGTTGTGTAAATTGAATGAAGTATTTAGAGAGAGTCCATTTTCAGATACCCACCTAATAATTTTTTGTAACTTGTGTCGTTTTCTCACAAATAGTGTTTATTGCAATCTTGATATCGTCTGCAAAAAGTACCAATTCTGCTAAGTGGAAGGTCATTCACATATATGAGGGATACTGCCTGCAACGAGGAGAAAGAACCTGACTGTGTCTGATTATTAGATTAGTGGTGAACATCTTGATCAAGTCACATCGCATAAGTGTTTAAGAATGATTGTAAGGTGCGACGTGAAACTGGAGGATTACCTAATCAAATAGAGAATAGAAAATAATTTAGATACGCTAGGATCGTAAGAGGTGGGTATAACCATTGGGAAATTACGTGCGATACTTTGAGGGTGACATGACGCAGTTCTCGCGAAACTCTGTGGGGTAAATTTAGAAAATCTGTATTCGAGGAAGACTGTGTTGCCATTAAATTGCCACGGCCATGCACGGTCCAGCCACATTAACGTGACCACGTGTCAGAGGCTTCAGTGATCGAGGTGGTCCCACAGATTCTCGATTGGGCTTAAATCCAGAAAGTTTGGTGGCTAAGGGCCTACGGCGACCTCAGCCTGGTGCTCTTCGAAGAACCATGCACGCGGACTGCGACCTGTATGACACTTTGCATTGCCCTGCTGATAGATGCCGTCTTGAGGAGGAAAACACAAACGGCATGGAGGGGTGGAAACTGGCACCAAGCATAGATACATACACTACTGGCCAATAAAATTGCTACACCAAGAAGAAATGCAGATGATAAACGGGTATTCATTGGACAAATATATTATACTAGAACTGGCATGTGATTACATTTCCACGCAATTTGGGTGCATAGATTCTGAGAAAGCAGTACCCAGAACAACCACCTCTGGCCGTAATAACGGCCTTGATACGCCTGGGCATTGAGTCAAACAGAGCTTGGATGGCGTGCACAGGTACAGCTGCACATGCAGCTTCAACACGACACCACAGTTCATCACGGGTAGTGACTGGCGTATTGTAACGAGCCCAGTTGCTCGTCCACCATTGACCAGACGTTTTCAGTTGGTGAGAGATCTGGAGAACGTGCTGGACAGGGCAGCAGTCGAACATTTTCTGTATCCAGCAAGGCCCGTACAGGACCTGCAACATGCGGTCGTGCATTATTCTGCTGAAATGTAGGGTTTTGGAGGGACCGAATGAAGGGTAGAGACACGGGTCGTAACACATCTGAAATGTAACGTCCACTGTTTAAAGTGCCGTCAGTGCGAACAAGAGGTGGCCCAGACGTGTAATCAATGGCACCCCATACCGTCATGCCGGGTGATACGCCAGTATGGCGATGACGAATACACGCTTCAAATGTGCGTCCATCGCGATGTCGCCAAACACGGATGCGACCATCATGATGCTGTAAACACAACCTGGATTCATCCGAAAAAATTACGTTTTGTCATTCGTACACCCAGGTTCGTCGTTGAGAGTACCATCGCACGCGCTCCTGTCTGTGATGCAGCGTCGAGGGTAACCGCAGCCATGGTCTCCGAGCTGATACACCATGATGCTGCAAACGTCGTTGAATTGTTCGTGCAGATGGTTGTTGTCTTGCAAACGTCCCCATCTGTTGACTCAGGGATTGAGACGTGGCTGCACGATCCGTTACAGCCATACGGATAAGGTGCCTGTCATCTCGACTGCTAGAGATACGAGGCCGTTGGAATCCAGCACGGAGTTCCGTATTACCCTCCTGAACCCACCGATTCCATATTCTGCTAAAAGTCATTGGATCTCGACCGACGCGAGCAGCAATGTCGCGATACGATAAACCGCAATCGCGATAGGCTACAATCCGACCTTTATCAAAGTCGGAAACGTGATGGTACGCATTTCTCCTCCTTACAGGAGGCATGACAACGACGTTTCACCAGGCAACGCCGGTCAACTGCTGTTTGTGTATGAGAAATCGGTTGGAAACTTTCCTCATGTCAGCACGTTGTAGGTGTCGCCACGGGCGCCAACTTTGTGTAAATGCTCTGAAAAGCTAATCATTTGCATGTCACAGCATCTTCTTGCTGTCGGTTAAATTTCGCGTCTGTAGCACGTCATCTTCATGGTGTAGCAATTTTAATGGCCAGTAGTGTATTTGGTATGGATTCCATAGACACGAGCGATATGCTATAACTGGTTGCACGAGTGATTTTTAGGCAATCTCCTTTGTTGGGTGATTGCACTTCCCCAGCATTCTACCAATAACCTGAAGTCTACCACCTGCTTTACCCATGATTAATCCTGTGTGATCATTCCATTTCATATGCCTATAAAGTTTTACATCCAGGTATTTGAAGGAGTTGGCCGATTCCAGCAGTGACACATTGGTATTATAGCCACAGAGTACTACGTTTTTTCGTTTTGTGAAGTGCACAATTTTACATTTCTGAACATATAGAGCAAGTGCCAGTCTCTGCACCACTTTGAAATCTTATCAAGATCTGATAGAATATTTATGCAGTTTTCCTCAGATAGTACTTCATTATAGATAACTGCATCATTTGCAAAGTGTCTAACGTTACTATCAATAATGTCTACAAGGTCATTACTTATAACATATAACATGAACAGCAAGGGTCCCAACACACTTCCCTGGGGCACACCCGAAGTCATTTCCGCATCTGACGACGACTCACTAGCCACGATGACATTTTGCGTCCTCTCTACCAAAAAATCCTCAGTCCAATCACAAATTGCATTTCGTATCGCATATCATCGTACTGTTGACAGTAAGCGTACGTATGGCAATGATTCAAATGCTTTTCCGAAATCAACAAGTACTGCATCTCTTTCACTGCCGTGTCCAAAGCGTTCACTATGCCACGTGAGAAAAGTATGTTTGAGTTTCACATGATATATGTTTTCTGAAGCCATGCTCGTTGGCATGGAAAAAGTCATTCTGTTAGAGGTACCTTATTGTGTTAGAGCTCAGAATACGTTCTAAGATTCTACAACAAACCGATGTCAAGGATATTGGACGACAGTTTTTCGAATCACTTCTACTACGCTTCTTGTAGTCGGGTGTGAACTGTGGTTTTTTCCAGGAAGTTGGCACGGTTTTTGGTTTCAGGGATCTACAACAGACTATAGTTAGAACAGGAGCTAACTCAACCGGAAATTCAATATAGAATCTGACAGGGATTCCATCAGGCTCTGGAGCTTTGTTCAATTTTAACGATTTCAGCTGTTTCTCAAAAACACCAACACTAATACTTATTTCACTCGTCTTTTGAGTGGTACGAGGATTAAATTGGGGCAATTTTCCTGGGTTTTACTTTGTAAAGGGACATTTGAAAACGTAGTTAAGCATTTCGGTTTTTTGCTTTGTTACCCTCAGTTTCAGTTCCCGTCTCATTCGCTAGGGACTCACACTAACTTTGTTGCCACTGAAATCTTTTACGCATGACCAGAGTTTCCTTGGGTAAACAGAGGAGTGCAGAGAAGGAAATTGTTCACTGTAGATATTCTGTCATAAAATTGGTAATGAGATTCAGCGACGATGAGAAATATTTCGCTAAAATTTGAGATACAGTGAGGAATAAGACGCCGCTTAAGTCAAATGGCAGAAAACGCAGTGCGTGTTCTCTGATTTAAAAGTAGAAGGCATCTTGTGGCGATTTTGATGGGCTATGGTGCGTCGCAGAGCGTACCCATTAAGTATAAGGAGGTGATACCCGTATAACCTAGATGGCGTGCCGTCGACTGTCTCCGTCATCATGTTGTAATTAGCTTGGAGGCAAGATACTGTACACAGCATTCCATTTCGAAAGACAGCATTCATTTTCTTTAGAAAGTATCTAGTCTTGACGTTATAGTCAGGAACACTAAAGCCTAATCCAGTGTCTTAAATTTAATGTGTCCACGAACGAAACAATATTTTTTCCGTGGGTAAAGAATGGCTTTATTTACATACTAGCTGAAAAACCCGGAAATGCCATGGTATTCATTTTGCCGATTTCCTATAAGAAACAAAAACAAAAAATGGACTGTGTTTGTAGTCAATCGTTTTAAAAAAATTCATTTCCCTGTTCTCTTGAAAACACTTTTGAAATTGTACAACAGTAGTGCCTGGTGGTTATAATTAAAGTGTAGCTACTCACGGGCGACCAGTGTGGGCCGTAATTATCATATGCTCACGTTGTTTTTAAGAATCCAGTATCTGAAACCAATGGTAATTTTACCCATTAAAACGTTTTATTTAGCTTCTGCAATTTTTAGCACCGCTGATGGGGATAATTGTGTTTTTGCCCGTTTCCTTTCCCCGTTTATCGTCTGTCAGTTTTTTAAGCAGTTTTAACTGGGACAAATAACCAGTCAAAAAACTGGTTAATAATATTAAAAAACCGGTTGGTTCTTCCCATCCCTATTACTCAATTCTCTTTATGTTAACGGCAGACAGCATCCGACAAAGCCGAAGTAAAGAATTACATTAAGTGTACTATTCCTACTCAGTTGTCGTGCACACCTGTTAACTGTCAGCATCACTCAGAATGGGAATATTATCGGAGAGCAATTATATTCCTCTTCGATACTGTAAGGCCTACGGTTCCGTACACAGCAATACCAAGAGATGACCACAACGTGCCTTCCCTTCGTCTCGAGACTTTGAGTTTGCAACGCGAACAGTGATTTGTTTTAAAAGCTTTTAACAGTTGTGGATTTGGTGTGCAAGAGTGCAAGCTCGATTTAAGTGATATTAACATTACGGAATCTTAACAGAAGTCTGGGGCAATGAAGAGAGAAGAAAAAAAAGGGAAAGAGGATAAAGAGAAAAATGTCAGACATACGTATTTATTTAGCCTGGAATGTGTTTCATTCTCAATTTATAATGATAAAGAAAATGACAAATCTAGTCATCTGATTCTCAGCCTGTACCAGTGGGAAACGGCCAAGATACATCTCTTGCCTGGCAGTGGAATAATTACTATTTATTAATTTGTCAGTTCGTATAAAGTTGTCTCCTCGAATGTACCGTTGTACATAACTTCCGGCTATGACCAGACGGGCTAACACTATGATATCTTTGCAGTGCCCAATGACAATGTAGGAAACAGTAGGCATTCAATGGATGTTCAAACTGTTTTTGAAATTAGTGAGAATTGTACCGAAGTTTAACAACTGATAAACGCCAAGAATCAGTCACTTTTTATTGTCTGGCAGCTAAAATTTGGCCCCTGCCTCTGATACAGTATTTATCGGTAGATATCGGAAGCTGTCGTCGTTGAAACAAGTGCCAACGTATGCGAAATAACAGTGGGTGGCGCTGTGCTATTACGAGTGTATTGATTCATTATATTGTGACTGGCGATGAGTGCCCGTGAGTGAAGAGCTATAATGCGCTTTCACGAACATTGTTACTTCCAAGCGACGTTTCTGTAATACCAAATTATTGATATGATGCGCGAAGTTGCCAGTTTTGCACGACACTGTCCCCTGCACCATTCCTCATCATGTAGCTGCCATCGCGACCAGACAGGGTAATTTGTTTACCTTTCCTTGAAGCTAACGAACTTTAGAGAAAACCGCAATTCGCTTGTACGTAAGTTCCGCAATCATACTGTAACCGAGACTTTAATCATCCAACAGTCAATTGGGAAATTTAAAGTTTTGTTAGTAGTGGAGGTGATAAGACGACCTGTAAAACACCAGTGTACTAATCCTAAGCTATCATTAAAAGAATAAAATATTGCTGTCGCACAGTAATAGCACTTTAATTAATAAGTGAAATAGCTAATTTAAGCTTTCTTTAAATAAGGCTCGGGGTTCATTAAATAGGAACAGTATCTCCAAGTTAATGCTTTAATAAAGTTAATACAGTATGCCTCAGACTTTCAGTCAAAAAGTATGTAAATAGCCAGTTTTGATTGGGTCTTACACCCTAAAATTATTTAATGAGTTATTTGTAAATAAATTATTGTATACCAGGAGTAAAATCTAATGATTGTCTCTAACTAGAAGTCTGTAAATATATGTGTATACGAATTAGCTTATTGTAAATTGATCTAAGCTTGTAAATACTTTGACATGTCCTATATCCTTGTAAAAAGGAGATCTACGGATAAATAAAACTACTACTACTAGTACTACTACTACTACTACTAAGTATTTGAAAATAACTAATACACTATTATAGTAATACATTACTAAACTAATACCAATATTTCGAAACTTAAAATTTAACATTATGTTTGTATTTAATTCTCTATTTTATAAAAATCTTTATTATTGCTCTAAACGCCATTATTAGGGCTAGAGTGTCTTTAGAAAGGTGCAAATATCGACCGTCTGACTAGATTACTGAATATGAAGTCGTTGAAGACTGGTCGGATATCCAATCGATCCAAAACATATCGGTGGGCATGAATCTCAATCGCGTCTGTCCCAAAGTTGTTCGGAGATATGATTTCAGACATTTAAGGGTGCTAAATGTCCGTTCTGCTGTTGCTGTCGTGATTGGAAGTACTTGGAGGAGCTTAATGCGCTTCACTACTTCACTTAACATTTCTCCGACTGCAAGTTCTTGTGTAATGTACTTTCTTACATCACACATGTTTTTTTAAGATCAGTTGTTTTTTATTAGCGATATCGGCCAACATATCCAAGTGGAAGCGCAGTATCTCAATGTCTAGGTCAGTTTTGAAAAATTCAGCTGATTTTTGCAAATTTCTTTCACCTCTGTTTACTAAAAGCAAGTACTCTTGGTCAATTGCAATGACCTGTGTGAGTCCAGTTGAAGCAAACCGCTCACTAATACAAGATTGCACCGTTTCACGAACTTCAGTGTAAATAGCTTTGTAGTATTCAGTAGGGATTTTGAAAGCGTGCGGTGAGCTGGCTTAGTTGTTTTCATACTTGTTTGCTACACTTCGATTCAGACGAAGTGAAGGATCATCAATTTAAGATTTTTCTTTCAAATACTATTCCCAAAAGTGTTCAAAACTATAACGATTATTTCCCTTCAGTATACAAATCAAGCCCTCATATATTTTTTCCAGATCAGCAACACTTAGATGAGGTCGTTGAAATTTTTCATTGACATCCTCTACTGGGTTCATTGCATGGCAATAAAGACGTAAAAAGAAATAAGTCTTGAATTGTAACATTGACTCAAGGTAGCCTGTACATTTCTAACCTGTCTCTGTTTTGTCCTCTGCAGAAAATGTTTCAAAAAACTCTAGGAGTTATCCAATTTTTTTCCAATATTCTCAAGATACTAGAAGCTCGCATAATCCATCGAGTCGGGCAAAGGGGTCGTAGACCAGCTTGGTCGTTGGCGCTCTCACAGCGTATGCTTCTGAAAAGTCCCACCCTTTTGTTGGATTCCCTTACGATGTTTATTAAGTCCTTGCCTAAAGCCATAACATCCCTCATAGACGTAAGATGGCGGAGACAGTCTACAAGTGCCAAGTCTCAACTGTGAGCAGTGCAGTGCACATAACGTTCTTTTGGTTGAATATCCAAAACTATCTTTTTTTTAGTCGTTTGAACTTACCTCTCATATTCGAGGCACCATCATATCACTGTCCTCTTAAGTTATAAATTGACAAATCAAGACGAGCAAAATCATCTTTTAAAATACTAAACAGAGTTTGTGATTCAGTATTGGGGGTCTCGTATAAGCCAATAAAGTCTTCGTTGATGATTAAAGGATAACCGACAGTTGTTTGTTGCTGTGGCCTTCAGTCCTGAGACTGGTTTGATGCAGCTCTCCATGCTACTCTCTCCTGTACAAGCTGCTTCATCTCCCAGTGCCTACTGCAACCTACATCCTTCTGAATCTGCTTAGTGTAGTCATCTCTTGGTCTCCCTCTACGATTTTTACCCTCCACGCTGCCCTCCAATACGAAATTGGTGATCCCTTGATGCCTCAGAACATGTCCTACCAACCGATCCCTTCTTCTGGTCAAGTTGTGCCACAAACTTCTCTTCTCTCCAATCCGATTCAATACTTCCTCATTAGTTATGTGATCTACCCATCTAATCTTCAGTATTCTTCTGTAGCACCACATTTAGAAAGCTTCTATCCTCTTCTTGTACAAACTATTTATCGTCCATGATTCGCTTCCATACATGGCTACACTCCATACAAATACTTTCAGAAACGACTTCCTGACACTTAAATCTATACTCGATGTTAACAAATTTCTCTTCTTCAGAAACGCTTTCCTTGCCATTGCCAGTCTACATTTTATATCCTCTCTACTTCGACCATCATCAGTATGACAGTATGAATACAAAATGACACTTGTTCGTGAATCGAAGAATCACTTGTTTCGTCAGCCATAATAGAATAATGTTCAGTCTTCTTGATTAAAGCCAATAGCTTTCTCAACACAGTAGGTCAGTGATCTCGTTTTGAATATGTGGGACGTCCACTTATACCCCGAACAACCTAACCAATCTTTAAACTCAGGCATGTCATTCTTTTGGAGTTCCAACAATTGAAAAAAATTGAGTTTATAGCTTCGTGCCCTCTAATTGCTAGTCCTCGTCAGCATAGAAACTGTCTGGTAGAAAAAAATTTCCAGAGCTAAACGGCCTTTCTTTATATCACTATCTAACTTCATTTAGTTGGGAGGCCACACTTCGGTTAGTGATACAATTTAGTTTCAGAACACCCTACGGAAGTAAATGCATCTTTTCTGGAGAAAATTGTAATAGATTTTTAGCATCTGCCTCTTTGCAGCTTTTACAAAAAACTTTTTCGGTAGATGCTTCATATTCCAGCCATGTATACTTGATCAACCAAGACTTCTGAAATGATCTTCCCTTACTGGATTGTCCAGGTTTTTGCTGTGAACGATTCTCGCCTGAATACAACCTTGCAATTGGTGACACAATAATTGTTGGAGGTTGACTTGCAGTATCATCAACTTCCAAGCGCTCCTTTTTGGTAACAAATTTATTCATTGCAAACTTAATTCACAATACATTAAGAGACTAAATTAAACGAATAAAATATAGTCATATAACATACTCCACTAGACACAAAAGTCGGAACACTAAAGAAGTCTGCAGCATGCAGTGAACGAAACTACCCACACTGAATGACTACGACAGCAGGTGGGCTTTATATAGCCGCGGCGTCGTAAAGTCTCGAAACGTCAAGGCCATATGAGGCGGAGGGTTCCAGGCGCTTCACCTCCAGTCCTTTTGATGTCTCCGCGGCCACAGCGCTGGCCCGCCGGCACCAGACTTTAACCAAAGGTTCACACATAAGGGAAATAAAAAATTCTAACATAATTTTGTGATTTTACAAAGCATTGTATAACTAATAATTTTCTTAAATTATTTGCGAGGCTCCGGTAATTTTCTTAAATTATTGTACGGGCTCCGCCCCCTCCCCCCTCCCCCCCCCCAAAAAAAAGAATTTTTGAGAGGGCTCGGGTTGGGTTCTTTGGGGGAGCAGAGCAGACAGCGAGGTCATCGGTGTCATCCTATTAGGGAGGGACGGGGAAGGAATTCGGCCGTGCCCTTTCAAAGGAACCACCCCGGCATTTGCCTGGAGCGATTTCGGGAAATCACGGAAAACGTAAATCAGGATGGCCGGACGCGGGATTGAACCGTCGTCCTCGCGAATGCGAGTCCAGTGTGCTAGCCACTGCGCCACGTCGCTCGGTGTAGTAGTAGGTACTGCAGTGCCAAACAGTATTAGATCATGTTGACTGACAGCGGTGATGAAATTGCTACAGTTGTTGCATCTAAACTGAAAAAAAAAACGCTAGACAAAAATGCCAGGTAGAAAATTTCGTATCAGATCTCATACTCTGTGATAAAAACTATTCCGTGGATAGGAATGAGTAGGTTTCAACAGTCAAACTACCTTCCTAACATCAAATGTGCTTTATCTCGTCAGCTGATGCTGAACGCAGTTTTTCGTTGCATAAAATGTTGTAGGCTGATAACCGATGATCTTTCTCGTTCGGCAGCCTGACAATGACATTGCAATTCAAATCAGACTAATGTGAATTAATAACTTTGCTAATAGTACTGAAGGCCATTAAACACTGAAGAGCCAAAGAAACTGGTACACCTGCCTCATATTATCGTGTAGGGCTCCTGCGAGCACGCAGAAGTGCCCCAACACGACGTAGTATGGACTCTACTAATGTCTGAATTAGTGCTTGAGGGAACTGAAACCATGAATCGTGCAGGACTGTCCATAAATCCGGAAGAGTACAAGGCGGTGGAGATCTCTTACGAACAGCACGTTGCAAGGCATCCCAGATATACTCAATATGTTCATGTCTGGGGAGTTTGGTGACCAGTGGAAGCGTTTAAACTGAGAAGAGTGTTCCTGGAGACACTCTGTAGCAATTATGGACGTGTGGGGTGTCGCCCTGCTGGAAATGAACAAGTCCTTCAGAATGCACAGTGGACATGAACAGATGCAGGTGATCAGACAGGATGCATACGTGCGTGTCACCTGTCAGATTCGTATCTAGACGTATCAGGGGTCTCATATCACTCCAACTGCAGACGCCCCACACCATTACATAGCCTCCACCTGCTGAGATGCAGGGTCCATGGATTCATGAAATTGTCTCCATACCTACACATGTCCATCTGCTCGATACAATTTGATATGAGACATGACCAACCAGGCTACATGTTTCCAGTCACCAACACTTCAGTGTCAGTGACGGCAGGCCCAGGCAAGGCGTAAAGCTTTGTGTCACGCAGTCATGAAGGGTACATGAGTGGCTTTTCGGCTCCGGAAGCTCATACTGATGATGTTACGTTGAATGTTTCGCTCGCTGACACTTGTTGATGGCCCAGCATTGAAATCTGCAGCAATTTGTGGAAGGGTTGCACTTTCATAACACTTGATATTCTACAACTAAGGAAATAGAAGAGAAGCCGTAGTAAAATGTGATCCACCTAATCATCTAAAACATTTTCCAGCACTTAACGATTCCCAGTTATTCCCTAGATCTCTACTTCAGTGTAAGCTTACGAACAATGAATGTGTGCCTATGACTGGTTAGTTAAAATCATCAATCGTTTTTTGTTTTCCTTGCCATCTTCTTTCAAGTCTGGAGGAGACAGTTCATACTTCTCTACAAAATCAGGATATTCATATTAATGAAAGTGGAAAAAAAAATATACGAAAAGACCAGTCTAGCAATCTTCATAAGGAATGTTACTTGAAATGGTGAAACTTTGTGATTCAGTTAAAGCTCTCTGGTACTATATTCCAAAGAATAGGCGAACAGCCTGAAAATGATGTTTGGAAACAGATACTAAGACGATTTCTTGATATGGTATTATTCCTTGGTCAAAGAAGCTTGGCCTCCACAGGTTCAGCTCAGAAAATTGGAGACTGGAGAGCCAAATAATGGAAATTTTCTCGTAATACGATTGCTGTTGAGTCACCAAGATCCGGTTCTTGCAAAACACACTACAGAAACGGGCATGGAGCTTTACTCCATTCCAAATGATTTGGTTGTAATGGAATGTTATACAACGTGTATCATAATGATTATTCCTAGTTTTCGTAAATAATACAGGGCATGAAATAAAACATTTTTGTTAGTAAAACCATGCCCAGAAATGCGTGGTTTCGAAACTATACTGGGATGAGGGAAACTGTATACTGTAACAAAATAGCAGGAAGGACTTCTTTGTGAAACGAGTGTGAAATTTAGAGCACGATCTTAGCAATGGCACGTCGTGCGGGTGGGCTATAAACTGTTGTCTAGCTACGAAATATAATGAAAATTACAAATATGATTATAAATGTTATTTAAATTTGTAGCTACCGCAATCTATTATTTATTATGAGTGAAAATGTGAAATCGGAAATGTGTGTGTAGAAAATGTGCTTGAAAAAAAGTTGCTTATTGGAGATAGGAAATTTAACTTTGTGTGTCAGTACTGTAATCAGGGAGCCAGTCTTTCCACACTTGTGAAAAACAATGTTATGAATTTTAATACCAGAAACTCAGTAAACAAATTTAACAGAAGATATTCTGTTACTTATAATAACAAATTAACGTCAGTAGTTCATTGTTTCCTTAACAGCTGAAACAAAAGCATTTAAAAATCTTGGAAAGAATTGTTCTGATACACCTCTGTATAAACTTTCTGCCCTGCATTAACAATTCGCGCGATTGCTTCGAGGCGTCTGCTGTGTAGATACAATGCCTAATTTCCACGAATGTTTACAGGCTCTGTAATACAGAATGCATCCAATATGAAACCGAACTTTTGCTGTTAATGGTGGCTCGACGATACACGTGTGTATAGTCTACTACTGCGTGCTCTGGTTCAGCCTATTGCACAATAAAAAACTGTTATTTCGCTCGAATTCCCTTGGCATTATCCCATGCAACTTACAGTACAATGGTATAAACTGTATTGGTGAACATATGTTCACTGTTAAATAAGAAATTATATTTATTTTATATTTCATTTTCTAATGGCTATTTTTTTGTATTTCCAGTGCGCCCCCCATTAATTTATGTTCGCAGCATGTTAACTCTTCTTTAAAATAACAGTGACATTGGATTGGTATGTTGGTATTGAGATGGGATCCACTTACACATCCTGCACCATGGCCAATGCTGGACCTCAGCGGCCCTAGAGCTCTGCTGGAGTATTACTATCCCATCTTGACTCCAAGCTTCGTGGAATTGAAGTTATGGTCCGCCAGTATGCTAGTTGTTAGGAGTAAGGATGTCTGGAGTGGAGTCTGTTTATCTAGACGACAGGTATGCCCTCATGAATTGTAGCTGCTGGTTGTTGTAACATCTCGTATAGTCCCTGAGAAGATTATTCGTTATCCTCAGATTAGGTGGTGGAATGCGGCTCAGAGTAGATAGACCGAATACTGGAGTGGACTTGATCCATGCCAGTAACAGTCTACATTGTTCGATTTAGTTGTGTATATTCTAGCATCCTGCGAATGTTCGAATGTATGGGACTTAACTGCTAACGTCATCAGTCCCTAAGCTTACACAGTATTTAACCTAAATGATCTCAAGGACAAACACACACAACCATACCTGAGGAAGGACTCGAACCTCCGCCAGGACCAGCCGTACAGTCCATGACTGCAGTACCTCTGACTGCTCGGCTAATCCCGCGCGGCTAGCTTCCTGCGGCCGCCGTTTACCAAGAAAGGGCAGCAAAACTCTACCACTTAATAGACAAGGCCGAGGACAGATGATCATAAGTTCGTAGTTGCTGAACCCTGTGTTGTACCACATAACTTTGCATAACATTGTTTCTTGACCTCAGTTTGTTAGTTGCTGTTTAAATGATAGAGTTCTGTCAAGTAGAAATGCAAGGTACCGTGGATATTTGTCATCGGCCAGGCAGTTACCTTAAAAAAATATGTCCAGTTTTTGGTTGGCTGGGATATTGTTTATCAGATGAAAGCAAGTGGATTCAGTTTTATTAGTATTCAGTTGAAGTCGCCATTTACAAAAGTGCCGCCTTCTGTTAATGGTATGCCTCCTGTTCATGTATCTTCGGTGACCTTGATATGTTTATACTTTGTTGCTATCACCCAGTCATCATCATAACCAAACCTCTTGGACTGAGTGGCTAGCATATCTACAATACACAAGCGAAATATTAATGGAGGTAGGACTGCACCTTGAGGGTAGGCAGTTGCTGAGGGCCTTCTGGTCACTAGTGGTACCAACCTGAAATGGTCTGTCAGTCAGCCTATTGATAAGAAGTTGTGCTAGTCTTCTGCAGAGTATTACACAGAGTAGCTGATAGACAGCACCCTGCCACCACACAGCATCAGAACTTGTAGACAGGTCAATAAATACAGCAGAACTCTTAAGCTGTTAGTGGAAGTCAATTTCTGTGTAAGTAGATCCACACAGCTACATTGTGGTTGGAATCCAGCCTGCCGAACAGGAATCTTTCCAAGTATCTGGATAAATACAATATCCTGCTATACAAATGTCTCTCATGTATTTTTTACATAATACTCAGAAGGGTAACAGGATGATAACTTTGAGTTTTGTTGTTGAACTTACCTGCTTTTAAGATGTCAATGATCCCTGTTTGTTTCAAAAGTCTCAGAATTGATACTTTTTGCAGAATGTTGGAGAAAAACTGGTCTAAACATGTTTTAGCTTATCTACCACAGTTCAGGGGGGATTCTGGATGTATATCATCAAAACATAGAACTTTACCTGATTTAATGTCTTATAAAGACGTTGAAATGTTTACAGGAGTGAACAGAAGAGAATATTGGTTATGACGTGAATGTTCTACCATTGGACTCTCATTTCTCTCTTCACTTGTATGTTGTGAGGATGGGAAATATGTGGTTCGTGAGATGGAGGATTCTTTCAGGCCTTTCACCTCACATTTTATCCTGTTTGCATACTGAATATGCGTACTTTCCAATACAGTTATTAGGTGTCAACTTTTCACCGGTATTGAGTGCTCATTACATGAGTGGTTAAGGATAGTGTGTAGAACGTGGGGTACTCACCTCTCAGTACATAACCTAACTTTTCATTGTTGTAGTAGTTTTTTCCCAATGCATGCATCTGATCTCGACC
This sequence comes from Schistocerca gregaria, assembly GCF_023897955.1. NCBI lineage: Eukaryota > Metazoa > Arthropoda > Insecta > Orthoptera > Acrididae > Schistocerca > Schistocerca gregaria. The sequence continues at coordinate 552,232,271 of NC_064925.1, forward strand.
AGGGGAACTTGTTTTCACTCAGTTAAAAATAGAAGGAGATTTCACTTGCTCTGGAAGAGCTACCGGTCACTCAGAAGGCAGATTCTACACTATCGGACCACATAAGCAGTCAGGCGAACCTTTCAGGGTTTATCCTCTTGTCACGTCCTCCACAGACAGAGTGGCTGAATTAAATGACTGCCATCCTATATGGCAGATCAGGAAATCACTTATGGAAGGGGTGAGAACTCTGCTTGTAGTAGCCTTTTAGTGTAGTTTTCAACTGTCCACCTGCCATATCCTGCCATATCTGTGTGTGTGTGTGTGTGTTGTGTGTGTGTGTGTGTGTGTGTGTGTGTGGTCTTCAGAAATATTTCTTCAAGCAAAACAAATAGCCACTTGTGCGTCTGGAAATTTCACAATTTTGACCTTCCCATGTGAATGCTGCCCAAAGTTCAACAAAATTTTTTCAGAGTTTCTGAGAAACAAGTCTGTACATGGCAGAGGAGCAACACTTGTTTCCCATTTCCTACCTCTTTGGCAGATACATCTTTAATGTGGGACCTAGGAGACAGATTTCCAGATCCCTGACTGCAGGAGCATTGAGGCCCCTTCTGGGATTGTTTCAAAAGATTGTTGAGGGTGTCTTTCCAATGTCTGAAAGTAGGCTCCCAGAAGTGGTTGTTATTATTGTTGTTGTTGTTGCTGCTGGTGGTATGTATTGGCGACTCAACAACGAGGTCATCAACGCCTGTACTCAACCAAAAGAGTAAAACTGTGGTTATGAGTTGCTAGAATCATGCAACAAAATATAAATAAAAAATGGAATCCACAGCCACCCTGGGTCTCTCTCATTCACACTGTCACACAAAGTAGCAAAAATGCGTACTTGATTATCTGCATGAGTTGTACACAGACACTGTTATTTAATTTTTTTTGTGTTGACATGTGACAAGTCCTATATCATTGTACATGATAAAATGGATAATCAATAAATGAAATAGGGTGAAATGAAACTATAACCACACACAATCTAAAATTGTGGAACAAGGATCTGTGCTTACAGGATCAATTGGAAAATAAATGATGAAGCAGCCACCTTAGAAATGCAGTAAAATCTTCAACCTAAGACACCATTAAGAAGGCAAGACATAACACAGAATCTTAAAACATGAACCACATTTGATTCATCATTGCCTAAAATAGAGGGCAGGTCAACTAGAAAGTGGATTGCTGACCTCATGGCATGGTATAAGACGCATTCAATTAAAATGTGGCGTGCATAAATCTGTACACTGCAAGCACTGCATACCGGTGGGTCTTCCTGCCGAAAGATGAATCTGTACGTCAGAGAACAGTGTCCTATCCAGACGTGCGTTAGAATTATTTGCTTCCATCACAGTGTCCGCAAGAAGAAACACCACAGTCTTCTTGTTGGTTCTACGGGCCTCAGCTTGTTATTCCCCAACCCTAACCACGTCACCTCCCACAGAAACATGATGTGTCTCAATAACGAGGTAACTGCATGGACAATGGTGGCACATTCAGGGATTGTAACTTCCAAACAGGTATCCTTAGCTCCTCATCTGCTGCTTCATTACCCGGAATGTCAACCTGCCCTGGTACTCAGCAGAATGACACATTCTTTCCCTGCCTCTGTAAGTGGAAAGGGGTGTCAAGAACCATTTGAAGATACTTGTCAGCTGGATACTTGTAATAACCTGAAGGACATTTAGGGAGTCAGTACAGATGAGAAATTTGGTAGCAGCATGGCACTGTATCTTCTCCAGTGCCCTCTAGATCGCATATGATTCAGCTTCTCATACTGTAAACATAGCAGATAAGCAAATGTTGATGACACAGTCTGGAAGAGACACAGCACAGCCAACAGAATTATCCTTCTTAGACCCATCAGTGTAAATGACCACACAGCCACAGTGCTCAACTAAATGTCTGTAAAACATCGATTTAAAAACAGAGGCCAGAATAAAAATAATCTTGCACACTGAGAGATTGGAAATAATCCTTGGTCTCCATATTAAACCAGGGCAGCGAACTACTCCAACCGCGATGAAACACAGAAGTATCATCTGCACCAAGAGTCACAAAGTTCTGCCGCTCTCGAATGCTGAATGGCTTCGTTGCTTGTGGCCTATTTCTAAATAGTCAGTCCAGAGGAGGGTGAGCAACAGTATGGAAATCTGATTATTGTGCTCTGGAGAGTAAGCTGTGCATATGATGCATGATGAGACCCATCGCTGAACAGCAAGAGGCTATTCACCAGCCTCAACACAGAGGCTAGGAATTGGACTTATCCTGTACGCTCCTGTTGCCAACCGAATCACCTCAGGATGAACAGCATCAATTATCTTAAGATGAGCGGTCATGCTGAGCCATAAACTGTGCAGCCATAGTCAAGGCGGGATTGCACAAATGCCTTGTAAAACTGAAGCAGACATCTTTGATCTGCACCCCACGTCCTGTGGATGAAGTATTTTAAAATAGTCAATGCCTTTAAACCTTTGGCCTTAATAGCCTTCACATGTGGTAGCCACATGAAGCATTCATTAAAAGTGAGATCCAAAAACTTCACTGAACTTGTAAAATTAAGAACAGTACCCCTCATTACAAGGAGCAACATGAACAATTAAAATTAACAAAAGCACATTTCTCTGAGGAAAATATAAAACCTATACTATCTGCCCACTTCTCGAATTGCCGTATTGTAAACAGCAACTGATGAACGGATGTTGCAAGCTTGAAGCATGAGCGTAAGATGGCAAAATCGTCCACAAACAATGAAAATCGAATGGGAGACATACCTGTGGACATAATACTATTGATGGTAATAGCGAACAGAGCTACACTCAAAACAGATCCTTGAAGGCCACCATTTTCTTTTTCAAATCGCTTAGAAAGAACCCCACCAACCTGGCATTAAAAAAAAGAAAAAAAGAATCACCTGGAAAGGAAGGACCGTATGAAAATTGGTAATTGTTCTTTGAAGTCCCATTGGTGAAACTGTCCCTGATATGATGCCTCCAAGTAGTGCTACAGGCTCTCTCAAGATCGAACAAGATGCCTATGAGGTGCTGCCTACATAGGAAGGATAGTTAGATTTCCACCTCCAGCAGGGTGAGGTTATCGAGATTTGAATGATACCTCCAAAACCTACAGTGGGATCGACTAAGCAGGTCCCGTGAGTCTAGGACCGAAATCAGAAGGCAGTTGACCATTTGTTTTAGTTTCTTTCCCATGCAGCTTGTGATGGCCTGCTTATGGTAACTAGGCAGCATACAGTCATTCTCTGTTTACAGAAGGGGCACTAAATTCGCCTCCCTCCACGAATCAGGAAAGTCCCCGATCAATAAAGTTGCATTAAAAAGGGACAAGAGTATTTCATTTGCATCCTGGTGGAGGTACTGTAACATGCGTATTGGATTCCATCCTTACATGGGGCAGTCTCCTTGACCCAGAACAGGGCACACTCAAGCTTTCACATGGAGAAAGGACAGTTGTAGTCTTTGGTGTTGATTCCAACCACTCCTCTCCATCAGTGTTTAATGGTGGAGGAAAGCTGGATGTTGGTTTGTAGTGGCACTCATCGAACCCAAGTAATCTGCCATGACATGCGCTATGTCCCCAGGTATGGATTGTAGACACCCTTGTCACAGTACAGCACTTACAGATGATCTGGCACATTTACCTGATATTCTCTATATTGCTTCCCATACCTTTGAAGAGCTAGTGGAATGGTGATCAAGTCCAGAAACTCTTGCCAAGACCTCTTCTTGTTCTCCCTGACTGGCTGTCGAGTTTATCTAATAGTTTTCTACAGGCATCCAGCACATGCAGCTCTGAATTATGTGATCACAGACTGTTTATCCTGGATATGCTATTACTCAGATGATTGACTTAATGGCTGTGGTCAAAGCCCAAGAAACTGACATTGAGCTTCATGATTGCTTGGGTGATGCTGCATCAGACTTACAGCTCAATCTTTCAACATGTTGAATGATGGCCCCAGGCATACACACCGAGTGTACCTGGTGTCCTTTCCTGCCGTACATTTCTACTGCCAACAATTAATAGACCCCTATCCATTTGCGTTTGCCTCCTCTTGACACCGGGGGCCGGGGGGAGGGGGGGGTGAGGGGGGGGGGGGACAGGTTTCCCCAAGACAGGCGAAGTGAGTTACACTGGCTCAGTTTAAGTTTCAGTGAAAGACAGCGCCTCAGACTTGTTAGTTAGGGGGATCAGTACAACACCATGGATCCTTCCTGGTCCCCATCCACCCAGTACAGGAAGACTAGCTATACTATTGATATGCCATCCAAAGTCAAGTGCATGAGTAATGACAGATACCATGTCTTCTGCAGAGGAAATAGGATCCACAGGAGTGGATAGTACTTGAGGTATCTTTTGTACTGGTACCTCAGGTACATTATTCTTGTGACCTCTTCCAACACAATGACTCACTGCATCTGCTGATGCACAAAATATAGACACAAATCTTGTTAATTCTCCATATACACGTGTTTACCATTTTGCATGTGACCACAGACTGCTCACAAAGAGCTTGAAAAACAAAGATGTTATATGCGACTTGGTCGATAGTTGCCACAACTTAAATGAGTACAAGGGATGTCCAGTAGGTTCCTGTTTGTCATTTCATATGAGTACACATCTGACCTGTCATATATGTGGACATTCTGTTTGGCACACGTTAAGTACTCTGATTATGTGTACAGTAAGGTTGGTAAGTATTTGTTGCTCAATAATGTACTTTCTGCAAGAAGTCTAACTGCTCAAACCAAAACTGCATGTATTGGCTTTCTTCTGCTTCAGCAGAGGTTCCTCTAAGAATTATTCCATAATGCAAGTGTGTGTTAAAAAAAGTCCTAGTATGCCATAAGCCTGAGCTGTTTGCTCATAAAATCTTTGTCTCCTAAGGAGATATAAAACTCTTGTCAACTTACTCTGGAGCTTTTCCATGTGGTCATTCCAACATAATTTACTAGTGACATACATGCCTAACAATTTTATGTAATGCTTGATTTTATTTTGTCTATTATTAATATCTCTAATGGAAAAGAGGATGTGTTCAGTCTCATTTTTATTTTATTTCAACCAATTTTTATGGAACCATAGCTGCCTTTCCCATCATGGAGTTGTTCATTTGTTTGAAAACATTCATGTCATTAAGTAATATGATAAAAGATGTCATTATCATACATCACAGATTTAAATGGTAATGAGCTGGCCATGCCATTCACAATAAGAAAAAACAGTCCCAGCACAGTTTCTTGTGGGACTCCATATTTTGCCTTGAGAAGGTCATAGTTTTTTTCTTGAATTTACAACAATCATTTGGTTTTTGTTTGTCAAATACAATTTTGATAATGCTAGTTCTATTTGAGTTATTCCATATCTTTCAAGTCTCTTAATTAAAATGCTATGTGACACAGTATTAAACGCACTGGTTAGATCTACTGAAGTGGTATAGATGTGCTTCCTATTTTCAAAACCATATAGTACTGATAATACAACTTCTTGGACTGCCTTAATTGTCGATAGTCGTCTTCATAATACATATTGGGCCTTGTTATGTAGGTTGTAACACTTAAAAAATGTTTTAATTGGCCTTTTATTAAAGTTTCAGTAATTTTGAATATTATTGGTGCTATTGCTATAGGTCTGAAATTTTGGGGTGAGATTCTATCCACTTTTTCGTATGTTGGCAAAACAATTGTCAGTTTCAGGCAATCCAGGAATGTTCCCTCCCTAAACATCCTATTGATAACATAAGACAGTGGAATGCATATAATATCTATTATTTGATTTAGGATACAATTGAAGAAGCCATATATGTGTTCAGTTCTGGAGCTGCTCACTGATCTTGCTGTATCCAGTAAGTCATTATGATAGAAAGTTCTCCATCCAAATTTTGGCAAGTCTGCTGTCAGCTCTGTTTCTTGTGGATTCAGAAGTCTGTCTTCATCATCATCATCTAAATTATTTTCATCTGTTATAGCTAACTTTCTAGAATTTATGAAACTATTATTTAGCTCATCTGCACTTAGTGGAATAGGTAAATTTTCTCCAATTAGAGCTGTTTCTGCTTTAATTATTTTCCAAGCTGCTTTACATTGATTACTGGACTGAGAAATATAATTATCATTGATGTTTTGGTTTGTAGAAATGATTTCTTTTCTAAAAAGCTCTTTTAATTTGGCATATGATTTTCTACACTCATTATTAGTGCAGGATTTGTGATAGTAAAGTTTTAACAGAATTATTCAATTGTTCAAATAAAGTGTATATCAGTCAGTTCCTGTTCTGTTTCTTCCTTGCATTTACTCTATTGTGTTTAGTAATGAAGGGACAATATTCATTATAGAGTGTGGTAATGGTATGTGAGAAATAATCAAAAGCATTATTAATGATTCATTCTCCATGACAGTGGTACATCAATCAGTGCTCAAAAATCTTTGTGTGAGATTTGTTACATTTGGTGGATTTAACTTTCTTGTTGCCCTGGGCTCTATTGACTGATCATGATATTTTTTGAGAGAAAAGGAGGTTAGGAAAATGATTTACACTTTTTTACCACCTGTAATCTAAGTTAATGAGAACGTGTACATTCTCATATTAAAAACTTACATTACAGCAATTAAAGGTATAGAGGATGTGGGAGTATAGACCTATGGAAATAATGTAATATAATTTTGAAAATTCATATCAGACATGTACGTATCACATGTGCTCTCATATTGTGAAAACTGCTCAATGAACTGACTAAACAGTCATAACCAATCAGCATGTATATAGTTTTTGCTTCTTATCCCATACAATAAGTGTCCCCTGACTCATAGTTCTGGGTGACGTATTCAAAATCTACCCCTTTTCCTAGACCTCTTCAGTCCTTTTCCTTCACCCTTCTTCCTTCCACTTGAACCCTTCTGCCTGAAGTAGTAGCCACTGTCCCTGAAAGCTTGCCAATCACAATGGTCTTTTATATATGTGTTCTAAGGGTCTAGGACATCATGTAGGGTTGAGGTAGAGCTTCCCAGAACATCAGCACTGAAGATACAACCCAAATGAACACATCTACTGAGAACCACGAATGTCAATAGGCTGCTCAAAACAGGAAAATTAAAGCAACTGAACAATGTCTTGGATGACAGAAACATCTGCATTCTAGCCTTGCAAGAGACTGTATACGTTGATAAACAGCCAATGGATTCAAAGAGGTACAAAATGTATAAAGGAAAACATTCAGTAAAAAAAAAAAAAAAAAAAAAAAAAAAAAAAAAAAAAAAACCAGATCAAACACAACTACTCTGGGAACAACCTCTGTAGTCAAGAAGAACATAATTGAACCCATCATCAGTTCTAAATGACCATCAGAGATAATTTCACTTCCCATCTTTAAGTCTGGAAATAAAGCATACTCTGTTATCAATGTGCATACCCCTATAAATAAAAATACTAAGAGAAAGCCAGAAAAAGTGGGCAATTTTTGGGAAACTCTTGAAGATACATCATCCAAAATTCCTCACCATCATATTAGAATCTTGTTCAGTGATTTCAGTAGTCAAGTGAGTAGGGAAAAGGTATACAGAACAAATGTGGGAGACTATTTGGGACATACCACAACCAATAAAAATGAGGAAAGCCTTATGTTCTGTAGACAATTCAAGCTACAGCTAATGTCCACATGCTTTAATGCCTCTGAAAGGAAGAAGAAAAATTGATTTCTACTGACAAAATGCTGGGAGAGTCCAAATTGATCATGTTGCAATACCAGCCAGAAATAAAAAAGAAATACTAAATATTAAAATAAGAATGAGCACCAACATTGACCCAGATCACTACCTCTCAGATATCAAAGTAAGATTTCAATCAAACAGACCAAAACAAAAGATAAACAAGATATCTATGATCTACACAAAGACACTGAAGCAAAACAAGGATAAGTTCCTCAAAAATCTGTCTAATACGGAGATTAACAGCTGAGAGAGAGAGAGGTGGGGGGGGGGGGGGGGAGGAAAAAAATCTTGTTTCCAGTGTGCATTTGACATGTTCCATGTCAAAACAGGTTTTCTGTGCTATTGATCAATGGAACAGGTAACTAAATAACTAACTAACTAAGGATCCTTAACCAAGGCTCCAAAGGTTTGATAGGCACTCCACAAAAACAGGGGCACAGGTGGTGGAATGGAAAGTGTTCTGAAGCTCTTGAAAGAAGATTAAATTGCAGTAGGAAGTGGAACTCTAACAAAATTGAGGAGAAATGGGAAGACTACAAGAATGAAACATTATAAGAAGAGAGAAGAGGAAATATGACAAAAGTATAGTGGAAAAGGGGGAAAGAGTTCAAAAAGATAAATACTAGTGAGTTTTACAGGAACTTCAAAGATGAGCTAGAGGGACATCAACCACCAAAAAGCCTGGAGGCTCAGAAAAAAATTCACTGTAAGTTAGATTCCAAACCATCAAGCTTAAGTGAAATAAGGCAGTAATCAAGGAGCTCAAGGATAATATGGCATCAGGTGAAGCTGATATTTGGGCAGAAATGAGGAAGATTAGCAGACACTTGCTGCATATGGAGTACAATGCCTTATAGAAGAAATATGGGGAACTGAAAAGATACTGAAAGACTGTAAATGTGTGCTTATATATCCACATTACAAAAAAGCAACAAAATGGATCCAGGTAACTGTAGAGGGATCTCCTTATTTTCAGTTACTTATAAGTTACTCTCCAGAGTTCTTCTGAGAAGAGGCGAACGGGCTTGTTCATCTTATTGGAAAATACCAAGCTGTTTTCAGAAGAGGCAGATTATGTGTGTAACAGGTATTCAACCTCAAGAGCATTTTGAGAACTAGAGCAATAAGAAGCCAGAACACAGTAGTAATTTTTATTGGCTTCAAATAACATAAAACTCAATTGGCAGACAAACTTTATTTAGAAGAATTCGGCATTGATAGAAAACAGAGGGAAATCATAAAACAAATACTGACAGGCCCCATCTCAAAAGATAATTTTTTTAGAGATATCTCTGGGTCCTTTGAAATAAAGATAGGAGTCAGGCAAGGAGATGGATTTCCCTAGGTCTCTTCAATTTTGTCCTGGAGAAATTAATGGGAACTTGGGAAGAAGCCTTGAAGTTGCAAGGGATAAGTGGAATACACTTTAGGAAGAAAGAAAACAACTTGAAAATCAGGTGTTTAGCTTTTTTAGCCAGAAAGCAGAAAGAATGTTTGAGATGTTGCATGAAATCACTGGAAAAATGGGTCTCAAAAACTCATATGAAAAGAGAGAATGTATCGAACACAAACATAAAAGAGAACTATACTTCAAAGTAAAATGTGGAAAGAGTAGAAAAACAGATAAATTCATATACTTATGGGAATGGACCCAACCCAATGGACTAGTAAAGAGACAGTCAAAGGAAGAGCCAGAGAATTAGACCTTGCTTACAGTCTAAAACAGAGCAGATGCAACTAATGAGTCATATCTTACAAGGCCAAAATCATGTACTGTAATGCAGTTATATGACCAGAAGAACTCTGTGCTTGAGAGAGTCCTACTCTAAATAAAAAGGGAAAGAACTTGGAAAGAAAGAAAGGAAAATTCTCGTTAACATTTTGGAACCTCAGAATACTATTGATGGAAACTGGAAGAATAGTAAAAATGAGGAGCTCTACAAATAGACTGAAAAATTAATGACATGGTGCAGAAATGATTGTTGAAATTTTATGGACAGCTAGGAGGAATGAATGAACACTGAATAACCAAAAAGTTATTCATATTAAAAACAAAGATTCCAAGACCCACCAAGCGGGAAAGCGGCGGCAGACAGGCACACGAACAAAACACACAAACACACACACAGAACTACGAGCTTTCGCAACTGGCAGTTGCTTCGTCAGGAAAGAGGGAAGGAGAGGGAAAAATGAAAGGATGTGGGTTTTAAGGGAGAGGGTAAGGAGTCATTCCAATCCCGGGAGTGGAAAGACTTCCCTTAGGGGAAAAAAAGGACAGGTGTACACTCGCACACACACACACACATATCCATCCGCACATACACAGACACAAGCAGACATATCTGTATATTGAACAAGCAGTAAAGGAAACAAAAGAAAAATTCTGAGTAGGTATTAAAATCCATGGAGAAGAAATAAAAACTTTGAGGTTCGCCGATGACATTGTAATTGTGTCAGAGACAGCAAAGGACTTGGAAGAGCAGTTGAACGGAATGGACAGTGCCTTGAAAGGAGGATATAAGATGAACATCAACAAAAGCAAAAAGAGGATAAAGGAATGTTGTTGAATTAAGTCAGGTGATGCTGAGGGAATTAGATTAGGAAATGAGACACTTAAAGTAGGAAAGGAGTTTTGCTATTTGTGGAGAAAAATAACTGAAGATGGTTGAAGTAGAGAGGATATAAAATGTAGACTGGCAATGGGAAGGAAAGCGTTTCTAAAGAAGAGAAATTTGTTAACATCGAGTATAGATTTAAGTGTCAGGAAGTCGTTTCTGAGAGTATTTGTATGGAGTGTAGCCATGTATGGAAGTGAAACATGGACGATAAATAGTTTGGACAGGAAGAGAATACAAGCTTTTGAAATGTGGTGGTACAGAAGAATGCTGAAGATTAGATGGGTAGATCACATAACTAATGAGGAGGTATTGAATAGAATTGGGGAGAAGAGGAGTTTGTGGCACAACTTGATGAGAAGAAGGGACCGGTTGGTAGGACATGTTCTGAGGCATCAAGGGATCACAAATTTAGCATTGGAGGGCAGCGTGGAGGGTCAGAATCGTAGAGGGAGACCAAAAGATGAATACGCTAAGCAGATTCAGAAGGATGTAGGTTGCAGTAGGTACTGGGAGATGCAGAAACTTGCACAGGATAGGGTAGCATGGAGAGCTGCATCAAACCAGTCTCAGGACTGAATAACACAACAAAAACAATGGGAGAAGTACTTCAGCGGTTGGTTGGAGCTATTGACCTCTTGCTAAAGGACAGCTCCTACTGCTAAATCACCAGTGTCAGTGGTGATGGACAGGTAAGCTTCTAGAAATGGATGGGCTAAGGTGGCTGTCTGAGCCAGACTGTCCTTGATTGCTTGGAAGACATGCTGCATGTCCTTAGTCCACATGAGCTCCCTAGGACTGTTTAAAATTTTGCCTTAGAGGACCTGTGGTAAGGGTTCCTGCAGGGCAGTCATGTGGGCAAGTGAAGGCGATAGAAACTGATGATCCTGAGCAAATGGCAGAGTTCATGGTACTTGGATGGTGGTAGTAGGTTACGAATCAGCTATGTGTGCTCTGGAGTTGGGCAGATGCTGGAAGCATCAATGATGTGGCCCAAGAAGGTGACTTGCATGTGATGGAGTTGACATTTGTAAGTGTTGATCACTACATCATTGGCTTTGAGAGGGACAAGAACCCATTTGAGGCAGGTGGGAGTGTCAGTCCATGTCTGGCAAAAAATGAGGATATCATCCAAATATGTGTAACAAAAAGAAAAGCAAAAAAGCAGTCTGTGTATAGAGCATTGCTAAGCTTGTGTAGCGTTTTCTAGTCCAGAAGGCATAAAAAGGAACTCAAACAAGCCAAAAGACATCTTTATGACAGTCTTGTGAATGTCATGTTTGTACATCAGTATCTGCAGCTACGCCCTCTGCAATCAATTACACTGAACACTTAAGCACTAGCAAGATAGTACCCAAAGTCTTGGAAATTAGGGACCAGGTAATTCTCCATGATTGTGTGAGTATTCAAGACATGATGGTTTCCATGAAGTTTGGGAGAGCAATACTTCTGAGGGATAAGGAGGATGGATGAACTCAGCTGCTATCTGATTAACAATGCCAGCATATAGCAACTTGTCCACCACTGCCTTCGCTGTACAGAGGCAGTCAGGGAATAGACAGTTGGATGCTGACTAACTGGCAGGGCAGGTGTAATGATAATGTGGGCATGGTGCGATTGGTGGTGGCTGGCAAGGTAAAAAAGTAAAAAGAAGAGTTACCATCGCAGGCCACTGGAGGTCAGTGCCCCGACCAGTAGCAATGACATCAGACGTCAGCTATAGGCTGGAGAAAGGTTACCCAAGCTAGGCGATACTCTGCATATGTGTGGCACAGACAGCGAGCTGCGCGAGTTCTGGCATGGTGCAGCATGCAGTGCTGCGTGCTGATGCTGGCACGCCCAGGAGGTGGCAGCATCAGATGGCAGCTGTAGCCTGGAGCTGGGCTGCACAGATTAGCCGCTGCATGTGCATGCGAGGCTTAGTTAATGAGCTGCAGAGGTTTGATGGCGATGAGGCAGGCGGCGTTGGGTGCAGGTGCTGGCTCACCACGGGCAGCAGCATACTGAGCAGGCACGGGTGAGGCTGTTCTGCACAGGGACAAGCACAAAGTGGCAGGCAGTGTGCTGTGCAGGCAAGGAAATGGTGTGGCAGGCATCATATGGCACAGGTGTGTGGGCTGGGGAGGTAAGTAGCGGTAGTGTGAGCGTTGTGTGAATGACATCAGGTGGTGAAAGAGCAGGCATGGAATAAGCAGTAGCTGATGTACTGACTTGGGTAAATGGTCAGATAGGATGGCTGCATCAAGCAACTTGAGGTATCAGGTGACAGGTGCTGGTCCATTAGCATGGGTGGTAGGTCAGGAATGGAGGTGCTCAGGCATGGAGCAAGCCTCTACAAGTTCTGCCTGTGCTGTTTGGATGCTGCTGCATAGGGACACATTGTCCTGTCAAAGGTGAGTAAGAGTCTCTTGCATGTACATATGCTGTTGACAGACATGTAGTAAGCAGTCACTGGAGTCTGCACACTGCTGTATGTACCGTTATGTGGGCAAGGCTGAAGGCAAAGGAGTGTTGGTGTCAACAATTGTGGGTGGTGAGGTGGCCAGGGTGCATGTACTGAGAGCAGCGTGGTCAGGAGGCATGTAGGTGAGTTTGTTTGTGTGCAGTAAGGGCACATGGTGAAAGGCCCATAGGAAATCCGCACCCAGGACTGGCTCCAAAACGTCAGTGATGATGAATGACCACATGATGGTTGTAGTGAAGCTGAGGTCTGGAGCCCATGTCTGGATACCCCTCTGTCAAGTGAAGGTGCAAGTCTTCAGTTGTAGGCAAGAAAAGCATGATAGGTGCCGTGCTGATCTGTGATCTGATGTTGACCAGGAAACGTAGTCCACTCTTGTGGTTGATGACATATGGGCTGTCCATACAGAATGGTGGTAGTGTGAGCCGAGAAGTAGTGAACTGTTTGGTTCAGCAATGTGGTTGGAATATGACCGCACAGCATAGGGAGAACTGTGGGTGGGTGGTGGCCAGTAATGCAGGCAGTTTCACGAACCAAAGGACAGTTGGCCTGCCACACAGCACAGATGAGATGACATGCATATTGGTTGAATATGTGTCCAGTGTATATGACAACAAAATTTGTGGTTGGCATAACACAATGGAGTGTGAAGACCACACTGTCATGATGCATTCACTCAAAGTTGAAGGTCACCAATGTGGAACTCCAGTACACAATGATAGAAAATGATAGATGATACAGCAGTACAAAACGCTCTTTATTTGTACACAACACACTTTATTTTATAGGAACTCTATACATATGAGGATACATGACTTAAAACAGTTGAGTCACAGAGCAAACTGAACTCCTATCACTAACTGTCAGTGATAAGACTCTGAGTCTTCTGTGGTGGGCAATGCTAACATTCCCACAAGTGTAATAGTTCTTGACTACTCAGGAGCTAGTTGGGAACAAATTATTGAAGAATTATGCTAAACCATAAAATGCATTCAATTGTTTCTTTGTTACAGGAGAAGGACACTTCTCTACAGATTTTATTTTATCTGGGTCAGTAAGTATCCCAGTAGGAGATGTAATGTGGCTAAGAATTTTATCTGTTCCTTGGTAAACTTTGATTTGTCAAGGTTGGCAGTAACAACTGAATCTAAAAATTTCTTTAACATTTTCTCTAACAAAAGAACATGCTACCACCACTTTTGTGCTGCAATCAGTAAATCATCCATGTAAATAGTGACCTTGTGTAATAACTTAGGCCAGAGAAGAAGGGCAATGATAAACATGGTGGAGCTGACATATAGCCTAAACAGTAACACTTTAAATTTATACAAATGTCCTGAGAAGATAAGACATATACATTCTAGAATCCTCCAACCACACCATCTGGCAGTATGATGATCTCAGATCAATGGCAGATATGTAGTTTGCTCCACAAAATCTGTGAAGTTGCTCCTTGAGCACTTGAAATTGGGTCCTAGCAGGTACAATGAATTTATTTATAGAGTCAAAGTACCATGTTTATGCCTCCTCCTGTTTTCAAAACTGTTAACAGCAGACTGCTTTATGACAGTGAAGTTTCAATGATATTCCAGCCGAGCATCCTATGTATTGTGTGCTTTATTCCTCCCCTTTTAGCCCACAAAGTAGAATAAGATTGGTGTGAAAAGCTATCATCAGAAAAAATATTCATATGATATACATAACCTTTTGTGTTTACTGAAGAATACCTGAACAAATGACAGCAATAACTTAACCAGTTCAGTCTAATGATGTTTGCTAAGGCATCCAGATTCTTGTGCTTTGGCATAAATCTTATTTGTGTCAAGCAAAATGCTTTCTACATCCACTGACACAGGCTTGTCACATTTGCACTTAACAAGGTGACCATCTGCCCACAATACTATTATTTTTAAACTAAGATTCTGGCAGACTCTTCACTGCAATGCTCTAGTATGAATTAAATTTAACACAAATTCCTTTTCCCCTACATTTAGTAGGCAAGTTCCACTTTTGAGGTCAGCAACAGTGGTCCCCTCCCCCCATGGTCACAGGTATTTCATACCCAGTCAACATGGCACAGATAACCCCTTCACAATGAAAAATGTGCTCTCAGTGGCTCCATTCCCAATATTTTAATTCCAGCTGTTTCTGTCTTTCTACCCTCTATGTACAGGCACCAATAGCTCTCAACACAATACAATTTTGCATTGATGACATTGGAATCTATCTGTCTCATTGATCTTTTTGAAAAAAAAAAAAAAAAATGAATCACTGAGACATTCGTGTTTGCTCCTGTGTCAATCATTTCCACTCACATAGTATGAACTGTGTCCTGAGCCTGATCTTCAAAATGTTCTGTACACAACATGGGATTATTGTGAAATTTGTCATGTATGTCTGTCCCACTGTTATATTGTAAAATGCAAACTCCCGTTCCATTCTGTGGTTGGTTCCTGGGAACAGAATAAGACTGCATCTAGTTTGTTGACTGATTATAGATTGAAGTCTGCTCTTCAGTGAGCTCAGTCATTCGCTTAATGTCACTGTGACCAACTATGAGGTACTTCTGAATAATTAACTAGCCTATTGTGGTTACCATTCACATCCTGTATGAGTGGTGGTCTGAAAAACTTTGGCCACCACTGGTTTCCATTATTCGGACAGCCACAGTATTCCTATTTAGGTACATTCCTACCAGTCTCATATCCAGGATGGTACTGATGCTGATTATTTTTTATTCAACTTGAGAATCCTAGCTGTTTTGTATCTGCCTATGACTATTTCTGTTTCAGTGCCAGCTGGAGATGGAGCACTGTTCCCGCGAGCAATGTAGTTCTGCTACTGTTGCTGTGCTGGATGAAATGTGGTGTTGTAATGCCAAAGTTTCCATTAAGAACGTTGGTGTCCTCCTAGATCAGATTGAGTGAATCTCCCACAACCAAAAAGTTTTCTACTGTGTTCTCTGTTGCATGAATTAAGTTTTGCAAATACTGATCAGAAGTTTACCTTTCAGTATTCCCATTACATCTTTGGGTTGTCCCAGTAGCATGTTTTTCCTAAACACTTCTCATAACACTTCTTGAGACTTCCCTGTTTTGGCCTGTAGAGCTCAGGATTAAACATTTCACATCTTAAGTGAGCTTGGACATGCTTTGACAAATACTTCAGATGAAAAGTCTGTTCGAATTGATCCTAAGCTAAACAGTTTTTTGAAGTTGTCACAGCACAGATTCCCTTTGCATATATGATACTGCAGATTGCATCTTTTGTTTTTTCACTCCAAGTTTTAGGTAAGATGCTGTGAAAAATTTGAATTGAAGTGACAGGGTGTGGATACTTTTACCCGGCGTAAAATCCTGGAAGTGCCAGTGCTTGAGCTAACTTTCTTCTAAAAGGACAGAGGTTAATATGAGTGCTGCCCCCCACCAAATTTTATGGACATTCTGGTCACAATCTACTAGGCCCTGGATGACAGAAAATAAACTGATTATAGTGACTAGTACTGCCACACCTTCCATTTGCCTGTGCTGGTGTAGGCATTGTCTCCTTCAGTGAGTTTTTTATTGCATTGACTTCTCATTTCAGGTTTTAGACCTGCATATTAATGTTCTCACAGGTCAGGAAAGTCATGGATTAATACCTGTCTTAAATGACTAAACTCATTTTGTATTGTCTCACCTCACATACCTAGTTTAGATAGGACTTTCACACCAGTGGATTGCAGTATTGCATGTATTTTCTTTTCAAGAATGTCAGTATTTTTTCTGGAATCCATTCATTAAATTCTTTTTTAACTGTTCGTCTTGAGCAGCCAGGTTTTTTTTGTTTGTTTTCTCTTCTCACTCAAGTGACAAATTGTTAACTTGTTGTGCCAATTTTGAGATATTACTTTCCATCATAATCTGGGTGCTTTTTAATGTCTTAACATCCTCAGATAACTGGATAACCATACCTGGTTTTTTCACTGTATGCTTCAGCAAGATCTGACATTCCAGTTTTTACTGAATCTAAAGTGGTGGTAATCTGATTTTTTATATCTTTAACTACATCACAAAATCTTTTTGCAGTCTTTAACAGATTTTTCTTTGTACCTACCATCAATTATAGTGGACTGTTCTTTTAGCCTATGATCCAACCTAAAGGATTGTTCCTTCATTAGATAATCAGTTTTATTAGTTAATTTGATATCAAGAGAAGTTGTCACTTGAGTGAATCTTTCAAATAAATCGTCAAATGATGTCTGAAACTGCCTACTCAATGTTAATACCACACAAACGTCCAGTTGCTGGTCAACCTCCTTGAAGAAATTAATGACAGCAGCTGTGGATTCCGAAGTATCAGTATCATAATCTGCTTTTTCCATAGCCAGCTCAACAGTGTGCTGACATTGAATTGTTTCTTTTGAGCTGGGTTCCATTTCCATCTTTCCTAGTTGTCTCAATTTTGTGATGATTAAGCCTCACATAAAACAGTAATATTTAAAAATAGAATTATGCACAGACTTTGAGTTCACTCATTCAATACTTACACTCTCCAGCAATTATTGACTGATACAGGTAGACGTAATGGATGTTTATTCAACTAACAGAAGAGCAATCGGCACTCAATATTGGCAATGCACAGTGCAAAAACAGCCATATTTGGTACTTTCATACTACAGCGTGCAAAAATGAAGTTACAGTCAGTAAAATTTATTATTCCAAATCCAAAATGAGTCATGAGCTAGCTTTGAAATATTTGAGAAAGTTGTCAAACTTATAAAAGTGGGCTAGCTATGATGGTATCCCTTACCTTTTCCTTACAGTGTTGCATCACATTGTAACACATCAGTTGGTGTTTTTAGTGGGGCCTGTGTCTTATGAATCAAAGGCTGACAGCATTAGAGATCAGATATGAATGACTAAATCATTTGATATAATTACTTGCACGTAATAAGCATAATACACATTAAAATCATCGGCATCCAACCGCAGAACCACATTTTGCTGGGAGCAATGACAAATTAAAGACTGGAAGAAATGCACTTTCCTCCATCACTTCTCTTCACAGTGATCTGCTGACTTTGTTATCTCAGCCAAAGTGATCAGAAACAGAGTTAATTAGTACACTAACTGATTTTCTGGAATATGCTATTGGAATACTTTTCTATTAGGTGGCTCATGAATGACAAATATTTATGAAAACTTACAAGCATTCAAAGAAGAAAAAAGTGCACATATGCATGAGAAATGGGTGCCTACTGAATATTACAAGAACAATAGAGCTTTTACATAAAGCAATACTTCAAATTTTAAATGTTTAACATTAGGTTTCTTTCCAGAAATATCTCATAAGGAGTTTCCCTTTCTGTGCTATTAGCTAAAGTTCTGTTTTTAAGGAATGCAGCTGCACAAATGACTTTGGGTCAAAATCTGCTGTGTACTCTGCCATTGGCTCACAGGCATCATGACTTACACATAATCAACCTGTCTTATCTTTCAACTGTACCATTTAATTTATGTTCATAGGGAGGACATGCATTTAAAATATCATTAACATATTCTACAAAACATTCTTAAACTTGACTTTTAGATTTGATAGTGTAGATATTAGCTGCTTTACTATAATCATCAATAAAAGTGAGATGATATCATTTCCCCTTTTGTTTTGCTTTTACTGTTTTCAAAAGGCTAATTGTGCTTTGTATTTTCAATACATAAATCTTGATTCTAAATTTGTTGGGAATCCATTTGCTTACAGAATTTACAAAGTATATTCAAATTCTTAAAATTTAGATGTCCAAGTATACAATGTCATTTCCCTTTACTAATGTACATCCTTACTACTCATGCTATTTACATGAATATCTTTTTTATAAATTTTACTTATAACTTTATAGAAACTGTCTTCCTTCAAAGCTGTCACAGTTAAGTGACTGTCTTTATCAAAAACTTTTGAAACATTGTCAACATATATTATTTTAAAGCTTTTCTGTTATTCTAGCATAACCAATCCTAATTCTATCCATGCATTTGATACAAAATACAGTTTTCATTTCAACTGAAACCATATCATCATAAATCGGAAAATAACTAATCATATTTTCTATTTTTTTTTAGCTTGCAAAACTTTACCGTCTGCGATGTTAATATTCAGATGATCTTGTAAGGCTATGAACTCAAAAGAATGATTCTCATTATGGACATTGGGATCTGTGCCACCCCTATCTAATAACCAGTCAGTCTGTGCATTATTATCTTACTCAACATTATTATGTGCTATTCTGGTCTGTACTCCAGCACAAAAAGTTGCTCATGCCATTTTCGTTGTGCTGGTAGCCTCACCTTCCTCAGTAATGACCATCTCTTGAACAAAGAGACAGCCAAAATTTTGTCAAAGGGCAGCACGGGGGACCGGGGTGGAGGGTGGAGATTGTAGGGGGGGGGGGGGGTCTGATTTGTTAAGGAGGACCTTAACATGTTTTTCATTTTATTTGAAAACACATTTGCTTACTTATTAATTATGTACAAAATTTGATTTTAGCGTGCCTTCATACAAGTAGTATTTGGTTTAGCTTTTCTAAAAAAAGTGCAAATATATCCTCAACAGTATAAGTACCAAAATGAGTAATTAAATATTTCTTTATTTGGCAACATGATACCTTCACTCTGTTTGCAAACAAAAAACGAACTCAGTCTTCAAATATAAGGCTCACTATTGCAGAGCAGAATCATCTCACTGTTGGGCTGAATACCTTATAAAGTCAAAGGAATTCAAATATCTTTTAACAATACCTAACTTTCTGCTACTACAATCTTGTATGTAAACTTACAACTTGTCTGAAACCAGGTCAAAATTTCTTCGGCCCATCAAAGCACCCTCAGTCCAGTCTCAAATTTTATTATAGTATCTTTCAGGCCGGCAGAATCCTTCTATATATCTAAGTGATCAAGAGCTTTTTTCCGTTATTGTTTCAACAGTCAACTTGAAACTACAGCAAACAAATATTTTTTATAAAACAAAATGGAATGCTCAGATAGTATTAACTACAATTTTGGGATCTTAACATTGATTCATGCATTAATTTCAACTAGATTTACTATGCATGTGACTTCATAAACGAATTTTTATTTCCCAATGATAATATGGTTATGCATTCTTTGATGCTAATAAACTTCTCTATCATGCATAACTAATGCTGTCATTGATGTTTATTTACTAGTACAGTTGGATGCATTGTTCCAAAGATATTACGAATAAGTCAGTAGAACATTATTCCTGTTGTAAAACTTGAAGACTTGATACAACACTATTCCACAAGTTTACCATCTTTATGCACATATACATACTACAAAAAGGTGATTGCTACCTGCCTTCCAATGTGAATATGGCTTTTAGTGCCAGAAGCATCCAAAGAGATGTTTGGGTTGCCTTCGATGCAGCTCTTTTCAATCAAGTAGAGAGACTGCATCTTTAAGGGAAGTAGGATCTGTCATGAAAAAAAAAAGAATTTGGAAAGAATTAGGAGTGGCATATAGTAAGGGACCAACACTGACATTTGCCTAAACTGAAAATGGGAAGCCACAGAAAACCACTTTAAAGGACGCCAGTGGAGCACTTCAAAGCACAGAGCTATTCTGGTCACTGGAGAATTTGGAAAAAAACCTGCATGTTATACATAGTTCTCAAATAAAATGCATCAAACAAAAGATAAAATTCTGATGCTGCATGTTTCTCCTTTAACTGTGCATATTTTGTCATTTGATAGTACATGGTTTTATGCATATTTTAAGATTTAATTGTGCAGGAAATTTGTGGCTTCGGTTATTATAGTATTACAGGAGTGTAAATAGATCAGATGAGAGGGGATTTGGGGGGTGGGGGTTGGATGAAGTGTGCAGTAGACTCTGACAGATTCAGTCAGGCCACTGAAAAAAAATCTTAGAAATGAACGAACTATAGAATGTACTGTCATCACATACCCCTTCCGCTCTCCTTATCCCCTCCACATTGTTCCGTTTCAGAACCAGTTTTCATGATTGAGTAATGCTTGGATGACAAGATTGGGTAATATTTTGCCATTTGGGCTAATAATGATAGAATTTTGGGCACATATTTTGAAGAAGTGTAGCCATCACCAATTAGGTGATAAAATTGATCAACATGATTTTTGCATGATCCAGGAAAATCCAAGTGCACTTTTATGCACTGATTTTAATTTAATGTTGTTTGTAATGATTGTTACCACTCCTTTGCCTGATGAAATACTGAAATATTGCAACTCAAAGGTTCTACCAGTCTTCAAATAATGACTTGAGTGCTAATATTATACTGCTACAGATAGATAATTAGGCTATTATAGTAGTGCATACATATTTTCAACTTATCATAATGCTAGTGGATGATTTCAAATTGGATTCTCTCTTCTTTCTCTTTACAAACTTGTCCATAGTTAAAAACTATCAGCACGGTACACAGTACAAAAACAATAAATGGCAGCACTTACATTAAATTTGATTACAAGTAAAACCTAAACTAATTAACAAAACAACATCTGAGCTCAAGCATGTCCTATAATACACAATAGTTGATCTTGGCTAAAGCAGGGATAGGCACTAGATGGTAGTGCTATTCATATATCGATATTTTAAATCAATTGATAACTTCGCTGATTACCAATAGTGCATATTCATTTTTCGTCATATGACTGAAAATTAAAAAAAAAAGATAATCAAAAACTCCAGTTTGAAGGCTGTACAGTCCAGAATTGGTATTTCACCCAAGCAAAATGACTGTCAGCATTGAGGCAATCATCTCATTGATGCACCAGGTTGAAGTTACTCATTTGGCAAAACACCATGTCTTTTCATGTGAAGTCTGTAACTGCTTGCTGTATGTCCTTGTCTGATGGGAACTGTCGACCTTTCAAGGCCATTTTCTGAAGGGAGTGAAGGTGTGATAACTGCATGGGCAGAGATCAGCACTATAGGTTGGATGTTTGAGAGTCTCCCTCTCAAGTTGCCATAACTTCTGCATTAGGACATTTGCAATCTGGAGACTTACATTATCATGAAGCAGCAGCACCGTTTTAACATGAGTCCATAATGGCGTTTTTTGATAGATATGCTGCCCCAAACAAATTCTTCGTTATCCACTGGATGTCTAACAGAGTCTGTCCTTCAGCAACCAAAGAAAGAATAACATCATATTGATCCTGTTTGGATACATTTGGTAGTAGTGTCACTATAGTTAACATTTCTGCATTTACTGCAGGCATGTCAGAAAAAACATGAAAGAAACCCTAGTCCCTTTCCCATATGTTGGTGCTTATATATCCGCATTGGAGTCACAATATGCTGCATATTTGCTTCAGCAGTGCCCTTTTTGATTACTCTTTATATCTTTCAGTTTCAGAACCAGCAGCTAGGTTATATGCAATTTCATTGAAGTTATAGAAGGGGAAGGGTGGGGGGAGGGTGGGGGGGGGGGGAGGACTCCTTGGGGCCCCTTTGACTACATCCTTGTCTTGAACCACAATGCTCACCTTGGCCACGTGACAAGAAGCTGTGACCTCTGCTAAGCTGATAGTTTTGGTCATGTTGCCAACTGCCATGACCAACCACGTCTTTGATGCTGTCTTTTCCAGACTGGTGACTGTCCCTCCAGGGATGTTTAGTTTGTTGAATTTGTAACACAACTGCTCCTGGTAGCTCCTACTGGCTTTCTTTTCAGCATGAAATACACTGGATTTTACATTTTCACTTTCATTCTTGTCTTTTAATTTCATCATCTGAATATTAGTTTTAACATTGACGTTTGATTATTTGGTCTTCTTTCAAAACATCAATGAAGTCCCTGATATAGCCCAAAGACTCCATCAGTGTTCTCAAGATAAAGTTCTCCCTTTTTGTCACTTTTTTAATTTATTCATTGTTTTATCAAAAAATACTGCAAATGTTGATATTTCACTGTAGTCTTTTGACCTCAGCTTGTTCAAATTGTTTCTGTGAACAATATGCAATGTTAAAATACACTCCTGGAAATGGAAAAAAGAACGCATTGACACCAGTGTGTCAGACCCACCATACTTGCTCCAGACACTGTGTGAGGGCTGTACAAGCAATGATCACACGCACGGCACAGCGGACACACCAGGAACCACGGAAGTAGGCCGTCGAATGGCGCTAGCTGCGCAGCATTTGTGCACCGCCGCCATCAGTGTCAGCCAGTTTGCCGCGGCATATGGAGCTCCATCGCAGTCTTTAACACTGGTAGCATGCCGTGAGAGCGTGGACGTGAACCGTATGTGCAGTTAACGGACTTTGAGCGAGGGCGTATAGTGGGCATGCGGGAGGCCGGATGGACATACCGCCGAATTGCTCAACACGTGGGGCGTGAGGTCTCCACAGTACATCGATGTTGTCGCCAGTGGTCGGCGGAAGGTGCATGTGCCTGTCAACCTGGGACTGGACTGCAGCGACGCACGGATGCATGCCAAGACCATATGATCCTACGCAGTGCCGTAGGGAACCGCACCGCCACTTCCCAGCAAATTAGGGACACTGTTGCTCCTGGGGTATCAGCGAGGACCATTCGCAACCATCTCCATGAAGCTGGGCTACGGTCCCGCACACCGTTAGGCCGTCTTCCGCTCACGCCCCAACATCGTGCAGCCCGCCTCCAGTGGTGTCGCGACAGGCGTGAATGGAGGGACGAATGGAGATGTGTCGTCTTCAGCGATGAGAGTCACTTCTGCCTTGGTGCCAATGATGGTCGTATGCGTGTTTGGCGCCTTACAGGTGAGCGCCACAATCAGGACTGCATACGACCAAGGCACACAGGGCCAACACCCGGAATCATGGTGTGGGGAGCGATCTCCTACACTGGCCGTACACCTGTGGTGATCGTCAAGGGGACACTGAATAGTGCACGGTACATCCAAACCGTCATCGAACCCATCGTTCTACCATTCCTAGACCGGCAAGGGAACTTGCTGTTCCAACAGGACAATGCACGTCCGCATGTATCCCGTGCCACCCAACGTGCTCTAGAAGGTGTAAGTCAACTACCCTGGCCAGCAAGATCTCCGGATCTGTCCCCCATTGAGCATGTTTGGGACTGGATGGAGCGTCGTCTCATGCGGTCTGCACATCCAGCACGAACGCTGGTCCAACTGAGGCGCCAGGTGGAAATGGCATGGCAAGCCGTTCCACAGGACTACATCCAGCATCTCTACGATCGTATCCATGGGAGAATAGCAGCCTGCATTGCTGTGAAAGGTGGATATACACTGTACTAGTGCCGACATTATGCGTGCTCTGTTGCCTGTGTCTATGTGCCTGTGGTTCTGTCAGTGTGATCATGTGATGTATCTGACCCCAGGAATGTGTCAATAAAGTTTCCCTTTCCTGGGACAATGAATTCACGGTGTTCTTATTTCAATTTCCAGGAGTGCATTTCATTATCTCAAATGCAGTTTCCTAATCACTCACAAATTCCAGTTGCTTGTTTGAAATCACTCTGTATATACAGTTCATTGAGACCACAGTTTCTTCATCCCAAGTAACTTCATTGTCCATGCTTGGTTTTGCTCTTAAAGCCACTGTTCGCATTTCTTCATTTTCAGATACATTTTAATTCACCATTTCCAGGTTCTCTAGTCCTCTTCATCAAACACTAATAGCTTAATGTCAGCCATGTCCAATTTCTAAAAGCACACATTTTGGATGACAATCAACTTTTTAGTTAACAACTGATCATTACTTCTCCAAATAGCAATCTACTTTTTAGCTAGCAATGAATCATTACTTTTCCAAATAACAATATTCTTTCTAATCAAGAATATAAGCAAAAAGACAGATTGCTTCCCACCTTAAAGATGACGTGTTAAATTGCAACAGACAGGCAGGATGAAAAGACTGTTCTACATTTAGCTATCATCCAAGCGTTTTTCAGAAAGGGAAATGCACATCCACACAGTTTCATTCATACAAGCAAGCACACAAAAATGGTTCAAATGGCTCTAGGCACAATGGGACTTAACATGCAGCAGTGCGGTTCCAGACTAAAGTGCCTAGAACCACTTGGCCACAGTGGCCGGCGCAAGCACAAATCATGCACAAATGGCCACCATCTCCGATCTCCGGCAGCTCCGAGGGAATGCCAGTGCATTCCAGTCCGAACTCCCAGAGATGGCAGTTGTGTGCATGAGGTGTTCTTGGTTTGTGTGTGTGTGTGTGTGTGTGTGTGTGTGTGTGTGTGTGTGTTTCCTTATTTGAACAAGATTTCAGCACAAGCTAAGTAAGTAAGATTCCTTCTGTTGCATCTGTCTGCAATTAAACATGTCACCTTTACAGTGAGTAGCAATCTACCTTTTTCATATATATTATTGATATTCAAACCAGGAGTTTCCATAGTTTTCTTTTTAATTAATAACTGTAAACTGCTACCATACTAAGAAAATTTATTAACCGCCACATTAATACAGTGTCATCAATCTTTATACTCAGCACTCTCACAGTATGGCACTACAGAGTATTATGCAGTGAACATTCACTGTTGGAATCCTTCTTGACATTAATGATAATCTTGATATAAGTGTACCACTGTCCAAGAAGATTACATCATTATTTTTATTAAGACACAAATGAATTACAGACATTGACTGAGAGTGTGCATTGATTTAAATCAGTGGGGAAAGATGAAAATTTGTGCCGGACTGGGATTAAAACACAGGTCTTCTGCCTACTAGGCAGATGCTCTAACCACTATGTCATCCAGGCGCAGTGGTCATCACAACTGCACAGATTACCCTAATAGGCCTCCCTTCAGACCCAAATTCTCAACTTATCCACACACTACCAATGTAGTACCCCTTCCCCATCATCCTCATTACTTGCAGCATTTCACTGATTCCCATGTGAGTTTGGGCCTGCTAGATCAAAATTGTGTCTGTTCTTTTGGATGTGTACAAAAGAACAGGGGTGAGGAAAGCCAATGATCTCTTCAGTGCAGACACACACTAGTCCCAAACATTTATGGGAATCAATGATAGGCCGTGAGTAATGAAGATAATGGATGAGGGGCACTCTGTTAGTAATTTGTAGATAAGTTGAGAATTTGAGTCTGATAGGAGGCTTGCTAGGGTAGTCTCTGCAGTTGTGGTGACCACTGTGTCCAGATGGCTCAGTGGATAGAGCATCTGGCCGGAATGTGGGAGACCATGTTTAGAAGCTTGGTCTAGAACAAGTTTTCAACTTTCCCCATTGAGTCAAATATATATTCCTTTAAAGGCATTACCTACAAACAAATCTGGGGTATGGCTATGGGAACCCACATGGCACCATTCTATGCCAACCTATTCATGGGACATCTGGAGGAATCTTTCCTAAGCTCCTCCCTGGTTCAGATTCACTAATGACATCTTTTTTATCTGGATCGAAGGTGAGGACACCCTATCCACATTCCTCCAGAACCTCAACAACTTCTCCCCTATTTGCTTCACTTGATCCTACTTAACCCAACAAGCCACCTCCCAGATATTGACCTCCACCTCAAAGATGGCTACATCAGTATCTCCGTCCATATCAAACCTACTAACCACCAGCAATACCTCCACTTTGTCAGCTACCACCCATTCCATACCAAGAAGTTCTTTCCGTACAGCCTATCTGCCCGTGGTCACCGCATCTGCAGCGATGAGCAGTCCCTCTTGAAATATACTGAGGGCCTCACTGAAGCTTTCACTAACCTTAAGTATCCTCCCAACTTTGTACAAAAACAAATCTCCTGTGCCTTATCTTTCCAGTCTCTCACCATTTCCCAAAGCCCCAGCATTCAACCACAGAGGAGCATTCCCTTCATAACTCAGTACCACCCAGGACTGGAGCAACTGAATTACATTCTCCACCAGGGTTTTGATTACCTCTCATTGTCCCCTGAAATGAGAAATGTCCTACTCACTGTCATACCCACACTTCCACAGTGGTAGTCCGCCATCCACTGAACCTACAAAACATACTCGTCCATCCTTAACACAGCCCCTGCTCCCAACCCCCTTACTTCATGGCTCATACCCCTGTAATAGACCTAAATGCAAGACCTGTCCTATACATCATCCCGTCATCACCTACTCCAGTCTGGTCTCTAACATCACTTATCCCATCAAAGGCCAGGCTACCTGTGAAACCAGTCGTGTGGTCTACAAACTAAACTGCAACCACTGTGCTGCATTCTATGTAGGCATTACAACCAACAAGCTGTCTGTTCACATGAAATGAGTGGACCACCCTGTTGCTGAACACGCTGCCAAACATGATATCCTTTAAATCAATGACTACTTCACTGCCTGTGTAATATGGATCCTTCCCACCAACACCAGCTTTTCTGAATTGTGCAGGTGGAAACTTTCCCTGCAATAAATTCTATGTTCCTGTAACCCCCATATATAAAACAAAGATGCTTTAACTTGCCAAACGAGAAAGGGTTGGTATGTTGATAGACACAATAAAAAACAGAAGCACACACACAAATATTCAAGCTTTCACAATCCCTAGTTGCTTCATCAGGAAAGAGGGAAGGAGAGGGAAAGACAAAAGGATGTGGGTTTTAAGGGAGAGGGTAAGGAGTCATTCCAATCCTGGGAGCGTGTGTGTGTGTGAGTGTATACCTGTCCTTTTTTCCCCCTAAGGTAAGTCTTTCCGCTCGCGGGACTGGAATAACTCCTTACCCTCTCCCTTAAAACACCCATCCTTTCGTCTTTCCCTCTCCTTCCCTCTTTCCTGATGAAGCAACCAGGGGTTGTGAAAAGTTGAATATTTGACTCACCCCCCCACCCCCGCCCTCCCCACCTCTCTCCTGCCCACCACCCAACCTACAGCACTTCATTGTCCGCCATCCCCACCATACTATCCCTCCCCCTCCCTGCCCCAGCCTCCTTTCCCCCACCCAGTCACTACTTCCATCATGCACTGGTGCTGCTGCTCACAGAGTGGTTTCAGTTGCCTGAGACTGTAATCGTGTGTGTGAGTTGCGTTTGTGTGAGTGTGTGTATGTGTGTCTATTGTTGACAAAGGTCATGGGCTGAAATGTATAAGCGTGAAAATCTTTTTGTTGTGCCTGTCTGCGACTCAGCATATCTGCTATATGGTGAGTAGCAACTTTCCTTCTCATAATATTGTTATATATGATTTTTGTTGACTGAGATGTTCAAATTCACTCTAAGTTATATTTTTGGGATTGTATTCAATAAGATATTAGTTGCAAAGCATTGATGTACTTTGTAAAGGGACACCCTCCTCTAGTATTACGTTTCATCAACAGAAGTAGGTGATACCAAAAAATATTTACAAATTTTTAAATTGGTTAATATTATCTTCCCCCCCATGAGCCATGGACCTTGCCGTTGGTGGGGAGGCTTGCGTGCCTCAGCGATACAGATAGCCGTACCGTAGGTGTAACCACAACGGAGGGGTATCTGTTGAGAGGCCAGACAAACATATGGTTCCTAAAGAGGGGCAGCAGCCTTTTCAGTAGTTGCAAGGGCAACAGTCTGGATGATTGACTGATCCGGCCTTGTAACAATAACCAAAACGGCCTTGCTGTGCTGGTACTGCGAACGGCTGAAAGCAAGGGGAAACTACGGCCGTAATTTTTCCCGAGGGCATGCAGCTTTACTGTATGATTAAATGATGATGGCATCCTCTTGGGTAAAATATTCCGGAGGTAAAATAGTCCCCCATTCGGATCTCCGGGCGGGGACTACTCAAGAGGATGTCGTTATCAGGAGAAAGAAAACTGGCGTTCTACGGATCGGAGCGTGGAATGTCAGATCCCTTAATCGAGCAGGTAGGTTAGAAAATTTAAAAAGGGAAATGGATAGGTTAAAGTTAGATATAGTGGGAATTTGTGAAGTTCAGTGGCAGGAGGAACAAGACTTCTGGTCAGGTGACTACAGGGTTATAAACACAAAATCAAATAGGGGTAATGAAGGAGTAGGTTTAATAATGAATAGGAAAATAGGAATGCGGGTAAGCTACTACAAACAGCATAGTGAATGCATTATTGTGGCCAAGATAGATACGAAGCCCACACCTACTACAGTAGTACAAGTTTATATGCCAACTAGCTCTGCAGATGACGAAGAAATTGAAGAAATGTATGATGAAATAAAAGAAATTATTCAGATAGTAAAGGGTGATGAAAATTTAATAGTCATGGGTGACTGGGATTAGGCAGTAGGAAAAGGGAGAGAAGGAAACGTAGTAGGTGAATATGGATTGGAGCTAAGAAATGAAAGAGGAACCCACCTGGTAGAATTTTGCACAGAGCACAACTTAATCATAGTTAATACTTGGTTTAAGAATCATGAAAGAAAGCTGTATACATGGAAGAACCCTGGAGATACCAAAAGGTATCAGATAGATTATATAATGGTAAGACAGAGATTTAAGAACCAGGTTTTAAATTGTAAGACATTTCCAGGGGCAGATGTGGACTCTGACCACAATCTATTGGTTATGACCTGTAGATTAAAACTGAAGAAACTGCAAAAAGGAGGGAACTTAAGGAGATATGACCTGGATAAACTGAAAGAACCAGAGGTTGTACAGAGTTTCATGGAGAGCGTAAGGGAACAATTGACAGGAATGGGGGAAACAAGTACAGTAGAAGAAGAATGGGTAGCTTTGAGGGATGAAGTAGTGAAGACAGCAAATAATCAAGTAGGTAAAAAGACGAGGGCTAGTAGAAATCCTTGGGTAACAGAAGAGATATTGAATTTAATTGATGAAAGGAGAAAATATAAAAATGCAGTAAATGAAGCAGGCAAAAAGGAATACAAACGTCTCAAAAATGAGATTGACAGGAAGTGCAAAATGGCTAAGCAGGGATGGCTAGAGGACAAATGTAAGGATGTAGAGGCTTATCTCACTAGGGGTAAGATAGATACTGCCTACAGGAAAATTAAAGAGACCTTTGGAGAAAAGAGAACCACTTGTATGAATATCAAGAGCTCAGATGGAAACCCAGTTCTAAGCAAAGAAGAGAAAGCAGAAAGGTGGAAGGAGTATATAGAGGGTCTATACAAGGGCGATGTACTTGAGGACAATATTATGGAAATGGAAGAGGATGTGGATGAAGATGAAATGGGAGATACGATACTGCGTGAAGAGTTTGACAGAGCACTGAAAGACCTGAGCCGAAACAAGGCCCCCAGAGTAGACAACATTCCATTGGAGCTACTGACGGCCTTGGGAGAGCCAGTCCTGACAAAACTCTACCATCTGGTGAACAAGATGTATGATACAGGCAAAATACCCGCAGACTTCAAGAAGAATATAATAATTCCAATCCCAAAGAAAGCAGGTGTTGACAGATGTGAAAATTACCGAACAATCAGTTTAATAAGCCACAACTGCAAAATACTAACAGGAATTCTTTACAGACGAATGGAAAAACTAGTAGAAGCCAACCTCGGGGAAGATCAGTTTCGATTCCGTAGAAATGTTGGAACACGTGAGGCAATACTGACCTTACAACTTATCTTACAAGAAAGATTAAGGAAAGCCAAACCTATGTTTCTAGCATTCGTAGACTTAGAGAAAGCTTTTGACAATGTTGACTGGAATACTCTCTTCCAAATTCTAAAGGTGGCAGGGGTAAAATACAGGGAGCGAAAGGCTATTTACAATTTGTACAGAAACCAGATGGCAGTTATAAGAGTCGAGGGACATGAAAGGGAAGCAGTTGTTGGGAAGGGAATAAGACAGGGTTGTAGCCTCTCCCCGATGTTATTCAATCTCTATATAGAGCAAGCAGTAAAGGAAACAAAAGAAAAATTCGGGGTAGGTATTAAAATCCATGGAGAAGAAATAAAAACTTTGAGGTTCGCCGATGACATCGTAATTCTGTCAGAGACAGCGAAGGACTTGGAAGAGCAGTTGAATGGAATGGATAGTGTCTTGAAAGGAGGATATAAGGTGAACATCAACAAAAGCAAAACGAGGATAATGCAATGTTGTCGAATTAAATCTCATGCTGCTGAGGGAATTAGATTAGGAAATGAGACACTTAAAGTAGTAAAGGAGTTTTGCTATTTGGGGAGCAAAATAACTGATGATGGTCGAAGTAGAGAGGATATAAAATGTAGACTGGCAATGGCAAGGAAAGCGTTTCTAAAGAAGAGAAATTTGTTAACATTGAATATAGATTTAAGTGTCAGGAAGTCATTTCTGAAAGTATTTGTATGGAGTGTAGCCATGTATAGAAGTGAAACATGGACGATAAATAGTTTGAACAAGAAGAGAATAGAAGCTTTCGAAATGTGGTGGTACAGAAGAATGCTGAAGATTAGATGGATAGATCACATAACTAATGAGGAAGTATTGAATAGGATTGGGGAGAAGAGAAGTTTGTGGCACAACTTGACCAGAAGAAGGGATCGGTTGGTAAGTCATGTTCTGAGGCATCAAGGGATCACCAATTTAGTATGGAGGGCAGTGTGGAGGGTAAAAATCGTAGAGGGAGACCAAGAGATGAATACATTAAGCAGATTCAGAAGGATGTAAGTTGCACTAGGTACTGGGAGATGAAGAAGCTTGCACAGGATAGAGTAGCATGGAGAGCTGCATCAAACCAGTCTCAGGACTGAAGACCACAACAACAACAATATTATCTTAGCTGTTTTTCTGAAAGAATCGCATATGATTCCGTACACAGTGTATTGACACGTAATCAGCATGTCTTCAGAAAACATCGCTCTTGTGCAACGCAGCTAGCTCTTTATTCACACGAAGTAATGGCCGCTATCGACAGGGGATCTCAAGTTGATTCCGTATTTCTAGATTTCCGGAAAGCTTTTGACACCGTTCCTCACAAGCGACTTCTAATCAAGCTGCGGAGCTATGGGGTATTGTCTCAGTTGTGTGACTGGATTCGTGATTTCCTGTCAGGAAGGTCGCAGTTCGTAGTAATAGACGGCAAATCATCGAGTAAAACTGAAGTGATATCAGGTGTTCCCCAGGGAAGCGTCCTGGGACCTCTACTGTTCCTGATCTATATAAATGACCTGGGTGACAATCTGAGCAGTTCTCTTAGACTGTTTGCAGATGATGCTGTAATTTACCGTCTAGTAAGGTCATCCGAAGACCAGTATCAGTTGCAAAGCGATTTGGAAAAGATTGCTGTATGGTGTGTCAGGTAGCAGTTGATGCTAAAAAACGAAAAGTGTGAGATGGTCCACATGAGTTCCAAAAGAAATCCGTTGGAATTCGATTACTCGATAAATAGTACAATTCTCAAGGCTGTCAATTCAACTAAGTACCTGGCTGTTAAGATTACGAACAACTTCAGTTGGAAGGACCACATAGATAATATTGTCGGGAAGGCGAGCCAAAGGTTGCGTTTCATTGGTAGGACACTTAGAAGATGCAACAAGTCCACTAAAGAGACAGCTTACACTACACTCGTTCGTCCTCTGTTAGAATATTGCTGCGTGGTGTGGGATCCTTACCAGGTGGGATTGACGGAGGACATCGAAAGGGTGCAAAAAAGGGCAGCTCGTTTTGTATTACCACGTTATAGGGGAGAGAGTGTGGCAGATATGATACAAGAGTTGGGATGGAAGTCATTACAGCATAGACGTTTTTCGTCGCGGCGAGAGCTTATTACGAAATTTCAGTCACCAACTTTCTCTTCCGAATGCGAAAATATTTTGTTGAGCCCAACCTACATAGGTAGGAATGATCATCAAAATAAAATAAGAGAAATCAGAGCTCGAACAGAAAGGTTTAGGTGTTCGTTTTTCCCGCTCGCTGTTCGGGAGTGGAATAGTAGAGAGATAGTATGATTGTGGTTCGATGAACCCTCTGCCAAGCACTTAAATGTGAATTGCAGAGTAGTCATGTAGATGTAGATGTAGATGTATTTCAGGCTAAAATGTATCAAAAGAAAGTACTTTATTTTCTTTGTTACAATTGATATGTACTAATTCTGTATGCACAGTTAAAATTACTTTTCTTTTAGAAACATTTGAAATTACGAAATGTCTGGCACATTTAAAATTCCTATTATTAATTGCACAATCAGATGATATTTATTATGTTTACTTCTGGATTCATTTATAAAATTATGATATAAATTGGTGGAAATTCATTTGTCAATAAAATTTGTACACTCTTTGGAATATTGTTAGTAACACAGAATGGATTTGTAGTGGGCATGTCTCTGATGTAATTGGACATTTTTTTTATTTGTGTTTGGCAATAGCAATGTAATTTTCGGTTTTGCAGTGAAAATTGCAAAGACAGTGTGATACAGAAAAATGTAAAAGAATAAAAATTACAGAAACAGATATTACTTCTCAGGCAATTCTTTCAAAAGTTATCACGTCAATTGGAACCATGAGAACCTACAATATCAAAAAAATTCAGCTTCAAGAATCAACCCCTAGACATGAAGAACTGGAGCCAACTAAAAAAGAAGAAGAAGAAAAGGAAAAGAAGAAAAGAAGATAAGTAAAAAAGTTTATTGTAAATCTTACTCCTCTCGAAGCTTAGTAAGAGCTTATTATGATATCAATGACAATCAACAAATGCTATGAGGGAGGGATAGATTACAACTTCCAGTTGCCAATGTGAGGGGTTGCACACATTTCCCTCCATTTTGTCACATGACTAATGTAATGATCAATAATTAAATGATTTTATGTAAGAACAACAGACTTCCTCATGAAGCATGGCAACTCTCCAAACCACTTTTCATCAACTGCAGAAATATTTCACACAATTTTTTTAAAACGAATTCATAGTTACTGATTTATTATGGTATATTGTCAAATCTCTTCCTGCACTATCACTTAAGTTTGAAACGAGGCATTTATACCAAAGCCTCATACCCTCATATTATTTATTGCACCATCTGCAATATTTTAACTAATTGCCACAGTCCTATTCCACATGTACTGGGAACTTACGACTAATATAGGATATTTCAGAAGTGATGGTCAGTTTTCAGGGATTTGACAGGAATGAGTTAAGTAAACATGGTCTCTAAAACACAAACCTTAAGAGCTATGAACAATTCTTGATTTCAGTACCGTGAAACAAATCTCTCCTACTGTAAGCTCTTTGCTTTCCATATTTTGGGAAATGGTAGTATGGATGAAAACAAGAAAAAAAAATCATTAAACATGTGCTCTAAAATACATACCTTAAAAGTTATGAGCACTTGTTTATTATAAGAGTTGTGTTTCAAAGTGGCGAAGATGAGCAAGTACTCAACCTGTATATTATCATGAGTAAAGTTTGACACAACTTTGTCACTAATCATAATGATCAGATGCATCATGAACTGCAAGGACTGCTAGAGAAAGTTAAAATACAGAACACTGTGATCCCCAGAAAAAATACGGAGCAAGTATAAAAAATATTGAAAATAAAGGGCACAAAGCGTAAATACTTCTTTTATAAATTAATCTGATGAGTCTGTGTGCAAGTAAATCTGTTAGGACATTGTGATGCATCTAATCTGGACTGTGAATCATGTCGTAATCTGAATTATTCAGCAGATCAGTTGATACACCAAGAGTAATTCAAGAAAGTCATTCCCTGAAATGAGATCAACAAAGCTAATAGTTCTTCCTTCACAGCTAAGACTAACCTTCTACCATCTCTCACTAAACAATATTCTTTCCATATACACATTACTACTCATTATAACACCTAGGTACTTGACTCTTAACCATGAGAATAGTACAAAAGATATGACATGTGTAATCTGACAGATCCACTACCATCAAATAATATATTTATTCTATTGAGAATTTTGTGATGTTAACAATCTGACTGGGTGATTGGGTAACTGAAAAGAAATATCTGTACTAAAAAGCATGAAATGTCATGTTATTATGCATACTATGGAAAGTAACAGAAAAAACTTGGATATAATGTGAAACGAACTCCCCCACCTTCAACCCCTTCCACTACACAACTCCCACCTCACCCATGATTAAAAAAAAATCTCTCTCCAACATATATTTGGTTCCTTTCCTTCTAGTTTTTCCACTCCAACTATCTTCCCACTATTTTTCTGTTGAAATCCTAGTTTACTGCCTCTCAACCACAATAAGCATGTCCACATTCTTGTAAGATATTTTCTATTTATTCTTTCATATGTTTATAGCTATTAATATGCTTTTTTCTCTTCTTTGACCTTCCCTATCTTTTACAAATTTTAATAGCCTCATTAGCCTCTGACTATCATCTTCATCTTGTCATGTCTATTGGCTCTCATCTATGATATATTACTTACCAAGTGTTTACTATTAGCAATATTCTGGAATTTTCAGTTCAGCTGTTAGTTCATTGTTATTTTCAAATAATCTTTAAGTCAGATACTAGTTCATTGTTATTTTTGAAAAATTTCAGCTCAGCTCTCAGTTCACTGTTATTTTCAAATAATTTTCTGCAAGACATTCTTGTCCTGATTAAGTTTGTGAAGTAAGTTTACCTTCACATCAACATCAATAAATTTCACTCTCTCTTTCTTTTCTCTTGTGAGAAATTAAAAAGTATTAGAGATTCCACCATGTTTCAAAGATAGATTTTAGTTACAGAAAATTCTGAACACTATTCCTGTTGCAAAGTGTGCTGATTATTATTTTTTCTCTGAATAATCCTGCTTCCAGAAATCACCTTACTCTCTCTCTTCCATTTTCTGGACAGTGGAAGATTTGTTTCCAAAGGTAGCATTTTTTCTTACATTATGGTCATGTGTATATCTGATATGTCTTTAGGTAGAAGCTGTAATCTCAGAGTGGAGATTATTTCTCATGGATACCAAAAAATATTTCAGTGACATGTGACACTATGAACTAATACTGTATGGTACTTTTATCTAATACATTCCACAAGTATTAATTTTATTGGTACAATAAAACAAAATACGGAAGAGATTGTTACAACTGCTATCATAAAGTATTTCTCAAGTTACCTGGTATTGTCAAAATCTTATTTTTATATAATAAATTTTTTACAATCAGACAAATAAATATTTTTTCTGGCAATATTATAAAAATGATAGTCACTACTCACCATATTGTGGAGATGCTTATAGGCAAAACAAAAAGACTGGTAGCAAGTAAGCTTTCAGCCAAAAAGGCCTTCATCAGTAGTAGACAACATACACAAACACACTCATGTAAATGCAACTCACACATACATGATCACAGTCTCTGGAATGATATCAAAGTGCTATAGTAATGAGAATATAAATTACTTCCATCACAGCTTGAGCAAAGAAAACTGGGAAGAAATATGTAAGTGTTCAAATACTGGTGACAAATTTGATAGCTTATTAGCAACTTTATTGATTACTCTGATCTCTGTTTCCCTTTAAAAAGAAGTAAATACAAAAATGAAATTTAAAAAGTAATTAGATTACCACTGGAATACAGGTATCTTAAAAATACTACATAAAATGTCAAAACTGAACACATCTCCAGACTTTGATATGTATTTCAAACTCTAAAAGAAAGTCTTCAGCAATCTCATAAAATAGGCAAAAGCAATAACACATAACAGATACTAAAAAACTCTAAAATTAAAAGACATGTGGAATAATGTATGGAGGGAAACAGTAGCAGAACATACAGCATTCAAAAATATTAACCTCTCAGAAAGATCAGCTGTGTTATCAGACCACAAAAATTGCAGATGAATGTAGTTGATACTTCACACAGGCAGCAAAACATCTCATACAGCAAAACTCACAGTGTGCAGTAATAAATCAGTTCAGATGCAGATCAAATGACAAGACTCTTTACATACCTGACTAGCGAGAAGGAAATGATAGATACAACTAAGGAACTCAGATTAAAATAATCCTTTGATATAAACAAAATACCTGATTTTATTATCAATAAATGTGCTCCTTCATAGTCAAACCTCTGTTTGACATCTGCAACTATTTGCTCTCAGGGGCTGCATTCCCAAAAAGACTTAAAACAGCCAAAGTAAAGCCCCTCTACAAAAAATGGATAAAACATATCTATCCAATTATAGGCCCATTCATACTCATCTGAGTTCTCCTAAATAATGGGGAAAATCTACTATAAGAAATAATAAACTGTTTCTCAAACTCTCAGCATGGTTTTTGAAAACCCAGATCTGTCGAGGCTGTCATCTTTGCATTCCTGAATGATTTTTTCTAGACTTCTTAAAGGAATCTGATGTCATAATCTGCAACATCTCTCTTACAAAACTGGAATGTGCAGGTATTAGGGGAATGGCTAATTAGTGCTTACAACCTTACCTACAAAATAGAGAGTGAATAATTGAACTTAAATGGTAAGAAGGGAATAACAGGTAGACATGTTACTCAGAAAAACTATACATTAAATATGGTATACCACAAGGCTCTTTCCTGGGAATAGTTTTGTTTTGGCTCTATGTAAATGAATTGGTGTCGTGCAAACAATCTAAGTATCCAGAAAACAGTTTCTATTAATCTATTCACAGTACAGAATAAGCATTTATTAGCCCCACTTGTAGAGTTATTCACTAGAAACTTGTAAAATGTAAATAGTACAAAGTTTCTTGGGATATGGATCCATGGAGATCTGAGAAGGATCCAACAAACAAAATATGTAACCAACAAATTGGACACCATCTGTAACTGCATAAAAATTCTTTCTAGGTGCACATCAAAGGAAACAACAAGAAAGTATACTTTGCTAGAGTAGAATCTCTACTGTGATATAGTATAATGTTCTGACGGGAGTCAAGTGCTAGCAAAAGTTGTTTCACAGCCCAAAAGAGAGTTGTACAAGCCACCGAAAGGGTGGCTCCCAGAAGCTCATCCAAGCTTTTATTCAAAAAACTTCAAGTCTTTCCATTGCCTTGCTTATATATTTTGCAAGTAATAGTTTTTATTAGGAAAATCTTAGATCATAATGCAAAATCAGGGTACTCACTCCCACAATGCAAGAAGAAACCAGGCCATACATTTTCAATATTCAAATGCAACACTGAAACAAAGTGGATGACTCCAAACAGAAAAGAAGTTGTACAACAGGCTACCATGTGAGATTAAAATGATCAAAGATATTTTAGCATATGCAACAGGTATTTGTACCTACCTCTTGAAAAACCATTTATTAAGGTG
This sequence comes from Schistocerca gregaria, assembly GCF_023897955.1. Classification (NCBI taxonomy): domain Eukaryota; kingdom Metazoa; phylum Arthropoda; class Insecta; order Orthoptera; family Acrididae; genus Schistocerca; species Schistocerca gregaria. Next base: position 552,270,238 of record NC_064925.1, read on the forward strand.
TAGCTGAATATCTATCAGGTTGTACAGTATTATTGTAATAAATAGTGATACTAATAAATTCATAGATTAGATTAGATTTGACTAAATTCAGCTTTTGTTCCATAGACCCAAAAATGAGTTTGTCAAAATATGTGAAAATATTACAGTAAATGGGAAATGTTATTATTTACAGAATTAACACATTGTCAGAATGAAACATAGTCATGCACTTTTAATAAATTTATCATACACAAAATACCTAATCTCGACTGTTGTGACCAAGTACTGTCAAAAGTGAAATCTAACATTTTTGATTTATTTATTATTTTATTTTATTTTATTTATCCATCCGTTGACAATAAATATTGTATGGATGTTCAAGAGTACATGTAAGCCGTTTCAAAGAAATGGGACACAAACAATGTATACATAAAAAAGTACAAAACAAAATAATACAATGAAGTTAATAATAATACAATGAAATTAATATAGTCTATATACATCCCTGCTTGTTATTTTAAATGCATAGTCTGTTTTTCATAAGGCTTTAGTTTTGTCCTCCCTAAATGGCAAGTCCTTATATACACAACACTGCTTAAGTATATATTTACATCACACAACAGCTGTCCTTTAAATGTGTAAATGTAATGAATGATTAGATACAGTTAGAGTATTTTTCACTTTGCCTTTTTAAATATCATCAGAAAAAATTTGTTGACCTACATAGTCATTTACAGAATAAAAACTTTGTTCTACTGGAAATTTTTTAAATTCTGTTTTAAATTTGTCATCATCTTCTAACTGCCTGATATTGACTGGCAGTATGTTGTACAGTTTTGCACTGATATGGCTCACATGCCTTTGAGTATTCGTTCTTTTTGTTCGCTGAGTATGGAGTGCTGTCCTAGTATGGGTATTGCAGTTATGAAAGTCGGCATTTGTCTGAAAATCTGCAATGTGGGTCCTGACATACAATACACATTTGTATATGTATAATGATGGTATAGTAAGTATTCTAAGCTTTTTGAATATGGGTTTGCAATGTGTCTGTGGATGACTGTGAGTTATTATTTGGATGGCCCTCTTCTGCAACAAAATATTAAGCTGGTCTAACAGGCCCTCGTAACATATTCATCTATAGAATAGAAGGAGTTGCCTTTCAAACTACTCTATTTAAACTGTGCTCTATATGAAATCAAGTTTTTAATTGTTGCTTACAATTTATTGATAACTGTATTCCTGAATATTGGACCCCTTTTTAATGAAGGTAAGTGATTTTAGGTCTTTATGTAGAATGTTCTTATTCCTAGTATTGATACTATGTTTAGAGCTATTGGTTGGAAATGGAGACATATTATTTGCAAAAAATTTCTGTAACGAATAAATATACTGAGAAGCAGTGGTAAGAATACCAAGTTCCTAGAACAAGTCTCTGCATGATGTGATAGAATTTAAATCACAAATTAGTCTTATTACACGTTTTTGCACTCTAAAAACTTTTCCTATGTTTCACGAGTTGTCCCAGTATGTGATCCCATATCACATAATAGAATGAAACTAAACAAAGTATGCAAGTTTTTTTATACTTCTATCCCCTGTATCTGACACTCACATTGCAAATACAGATTGTTAAGGTGCTTCAGCAATTCTGCATGTTCTTCTTTTCCTTCCTGCTCTTGACTGGTACCGCATGGCCAGAAATGGGATTCTCTCTGCACTCATTCGTTGTAGGTGATGGACCCACAATGTTTCTTATTCAATCTGTTAATTAATATTATAAATATCTATTAATTCGTAACATCATCATTTCTTATATGGTCTTCCCTGGTAACACCTCTAACTTTCCTAAGATATTGAGTCACAGATAGGCATAACAAAATGACTCTCACAGTTGTTGCTTTTAGCCATTAAGGCCTTTGCCAGCAACATACACACATATACACACGAACACACACTCACGCAAACACAACTCACACACACACTGAAACCACACTGTGAGCAGCAGCACCAGTGCGTGATGGGAGTGACGACTGGGAGGGGGTAAGGAGGGGGCTGAGGTGGGGAGTGGGGGAGGGGGGGAGGTGATGGATTGTGAAGTGCTGCAGATTAGACAGAGGGCAGAGGAGAGATTTGGGGGGGGGGGGGGGGGGGGGGAAGTAGCAGAAAAGGAGAGAAACAAAAATCCATCCTGGATTTTCCATTGTTTGATTTCCTAAGATATCATATTTATATTGGTTGGAGGTTGCATTTATCACATTTTTTAGAGATCCACAGCTCACTTCCATAAAGCAATATTGATGTAGCCATGGTTTTATAAAATTTTAATTTTGTTTACTTCCTTATTTTTTTTCTGCAATATCTTTTTTTATCATTCTACATCCTGACTGATATTTGTTAATCTGTGAATTATCTATTATTATTTTTGAGCATGTAGGATATTTCCCATGATGAGGTATGATTTTAGTTTTCTTTGTTGACACCCAAAGGTTATATTCTCTTATCCCTAACTGATGTAAATTAGTGACTGATTTTTGTTGTTCACCTTCACTTTATTCCAAAATGGTAACATCAATTGCATACATATGAATAATAAAATGTTTATATCTAAAAACAAGGATGATGTAACTTACCAAAAGAAAGTGCTGGCATGTTGATAGACACACAAACAAACACTGACATACACACAAAATTCAAGCTTTTGCAACCAACGGTTGCTTCATCAGGAAGAGGAAAGGAGAGGGAAAGACGAAAGGATGTGGGTTTTATGGGAGAGGGTAAGAAGTCATTCCAATCCCGGGAGCGGAAAGACTTACCTTAGGGGGAAAAAAGGACAGGTATACACTCGCGCGCGCGCGCACACACACACACACACACACACACACACACACACACACACACACACACACACACACACACACGTACAAAGACATAAGCAGACATTCATATCATAATAAAATGTTTAGATTTATTAATCTGTACACACACATTTACTTCTAATCTCAAGTTTTTGATAAAATAATTTATATATACTAGCACAGTAAGTGAGGTTGGCACAGGCTATGCTTTATTGATAGTGATTTCTTCAGTTTTATTATTAATTACCTTTGTTATTAGTTTTGTGTCCATGTATAAGCTTTTTATAGCTTCTTCTATAATTTTCGCAATTGTTTCTTTTAACTTTTTTTTTTAAAAAAAATTACCACCTCTGATATTCTCCAAGAGTTTGGGATTGTACAAAAGTGCCAACATTCATTAAATAAATGTAATAATCCAAAATCACAAAGAGACCAGCATATTTTAAAGATTTCGTGTTAATATCATATTGTCCATATGCTTTCCTGTTTCCATACTTTTTAAAACTACTTGCAGTTCTTCTGTTGTGGTTGAATACACCATACTATTACGTAATTTGATCCCTTCATCTCCTCCTCCTTCAGTCCTTCTACTTGCCATAATTTTTTATAAAATTCTTCCAGCTAATTTTTCGTGATTATTTGCTTTCTCTTTTCTCCCAATGTCCTTACAGTGAAAAAATTATTTGTTAGCCTAAAGAAGCAGAATATCATATAAAACATTTTAATCACAACTTCATACAAATTATAAATATCTTTCCATTTGCAGCTTGTATCTTTCACACAAAAAGCTGCAGCTGTTAACTATGGTTGCAAATATACTGCAAAAACAGTGAAAACATTTTTAACTAGATTAGTTGTTGTAAATTTATAAGCAGAGCACCTACATCTACATGGATACTATTCAGATCACACTTAAGTGGCTGGCAGAGGGTTATTGAACCACCTTCAAAATACTTCTGTTATTCCAATCTCGAACAGTGCATGGAAAAAACAAACACCTACATCTTTCCGTGTGAGCTCTGTTTTTCCTTATTTTATTATGAGGATCATTTTCCCCTGAGCGGTGTGCTGACCACATGCCCCTCCTATCCGCATCCTTAGCTGAGGATGGCACGGGAGTCAGATGATCACGATGGGACACTTGTGGCCTGAAGACGGAGGGCTGTGCTGTCATTTTTTCCTAGGTAGGTCGGCACCGACAGAATATTTTCACATGTGGAGGAGAAAGTTGGTGACTGAAATTCCATGAGAAGATCCACCAAAACAAAAAAATACCTTTGTTTTAATGAAGTCCACTCCAAATCCCGTATCATGTCAGTGACACTATCTCCCCTATTTTGCGATAATACAAAATGTGCTGCTCTTGTTTGAACTCCCTTGATGCACTCTATTGACCTATCTGCTAAGGATACCAGACCACACAACAGTGCTCCAAAGGAGGACAGACAAGCATAATGTCGGCAGTCTCTTTAGTAGATCTGTTTCATTGTCTTAGTATTCTGCCAATAAAATGCAGTCTTTGGTTCACCTTCCCCACAACATTTTCTGTGTGTTCTTTCCAACTGAAGTTGTTGATAACTGTAAGTCGTGGGTATTTAATGGGATTTATGGCCTTTAGATCTGATTTATTTCTTGTGAAACTGAAGTTTAATGGATTTCTTTTATCTCTCATGTGGATGACTGCATACTTTTCATTATTTAGGGTCTATTGCCAATTTTTGCACCAAACAGATATCTTACCTAAATCATTTTGCAATTTATTTTGATCTTCTGATCACTTTACTAGACAACAAATGACAGCATCATTTACTAACAATCTAAGACAGCTGCTCAGATTGTCCCCTAAATCATTTATACAGACAAGGGACAGCAGAGGGCATATAACACTATCTTGGGGAATGCCAGAAATCACTTCTGTTTTACTTGATGACTTTCCATTAATTACTATGACCTGTGATCTCTCTGACAGGAAATCACTCAGGAATTCACTCACATAACTGATACAATATTCCGTAAAGATGCAATTTCACTATGAGCCACTTGTGTGGTATAGTGTCAATAGCCTTCTGGAAATCTAGAAATGCAGAACAAATTTGAAATTCCTTGTCAGTAGCACACAACACTTCATGTGAGTAAAGAGCCAGTTGTGTTTTACAAGAATGACATTTTCTAAATCCGTCTTGACTGTGTGCCAATAGACCACTCTCTTTGAGGTAATTCATAATGTTCAAACACAATATAAGTTCCAGAATCCTGCCACTTATTGATGTTAATGATATGGGCCTGTGATTTAGAGGATCACTCCTATGACCTTTGTTGAATATTGGTGTGACCTGTGGAACTTTCAAGTCTTTAAGTGTGGATCTTTCATCAGATGAGTGGTTTTATATGATAGTTATGTATGGAGCTATTGCATCAGCATGCTTTGAGAGGAACCTAATTAGTATACAGTGTGGGCCAGAATACTTGCTTTTATTAAGTGATTTAAGTTGCTACACTGCTCCAAAGATATCTACTTCTAAGTTGCACATGTTGGCAGCTGCTCTTGATTCAAATTCTGGAATATTTATTTCATCTTATTTGGTGAAGGAATTTCAAAAGGTTGCATTTAGTAACTCTGCCTTAGCAGAACTGTCATCAATAGTTTTTCCATTGCTATAACACAGAGATTGATTGTGTCTTGTCGCTAATATACTTTACATGCAACCAATATGATAACACAGTGTACATTTGTATCTTTTGTGCAAAAAAGACTATGTAAAAATGGTGACATGATGCTGTAACATCCTATTGCTTAATTGTGTCCCATGAAGAGATTCATGAATGTACCTTTTTTTTATATTTAGTCACCGTGTAAATTGAAAAAACAAAGTGTGACTGTGTACATTTGTATATACCTTTGCTTACAATTTTTATTTGTAAACGCCTGTATATTTGTAATAGATAAACAGTTTATAATTATCACATTAATACAGATTGGCCTTCTCATAAAACTGACTAGTTCCATATCAGTTTGTATCTATGTACAAAACTGATGTAGAAGATCAATAAAACTATACAAAACAATACAACACAGGAAAAAACGAAAAACCAAAGTATGTTTTGCAAAGGTACGTTACTCTATAGTAATTTTAGTCATTTTAAAGTGAAATTTGTAGGATAACTAGTTTCCATAGTGCAAAATTTTTGTGTAGAAATGTATAACAACAGTATTACACAATGGAAAAATTTTTAAGGGTAAAGAATTTCATAAACATACCGATCTATTGCATAATTCTATGAAAAACATTCAGTTGTCTCAAGAAGTTCTTGTAAATCTTGGTTTTTTTATAATATTCCCCATGCACAATGTTGGGCATAGAACACACACAAGATTGGGTGAGTCTATGGGTCACATACTTTTATAAAAATTTTGAAAAAAAAATTGTAAAATATTCTTTCATTTTTTTACTATATCTAGAAAGTTTCCTACAAAAAATGTAAAAATCACACAAACTCAAATTAATATACAGATGGATGAAATATTTTATCAATATTAATGTGGAGCAAGCATAAACCTTTCAAGAAAAATGTCACATTTAAGGAACATAGTTCAAAATCACATGTTCTTAATTACAAACAATGCATATCCAAAGTACTGACATTGTAGTAATCAAAATTATGTGAAACAAACATTTTTTTACACTGTACACATAATATCCTTTTTCTCAAAGTTGTATTTCTTTCACAGTTTGGGTTCAATTTCCACCATTTGCCCTCTTGCCATCAGATTCTTATAGTTCAAGACATATACAAATCTGAAAACATTTCACAGCTTTGCTTGATTGCATGCCTGCAAACATGAATATAAGAGATTAGCTTTACCATTTTTAGCATTTGGCGTGGTTTCTCAACATATTAAGTGTTGCATAATTATATTGAGACAGATATTGTAGGTCTACACAAGAAAGGAAATTATTTCTTTGTTGCAGAATGAAATTTTACACTAAATCACGTACAAAAAATCAAGTGAGATTTCTCTCATTATAGCACATTTATAAATGTAAAACTAGGCTGACCAGATTTACAAAATTAAAATACAGGACACACAAGGGTTACACTGCCAGAAGCAGACTTCGTTTTGTTTGCAGATGACACAAGTATTGCAATAAATAGTATGTTGAGTGTAGTTCTAGAAAGATCTGCTAATGTTGGTTTAAAGCCAACTCACTGGCATTAAACTTAGAAAAGACTCACTATATGCAATTTGGAACCTGTAAAAGGTTTCCACCCAGCATATGCATAAAGTATAAAGAAGAGCAGATAGAAGAGGTTGACAGTCTTAAATTCCTGGGATTACAACTTGATAATAAATTCAGTTGGGAGGGGCACACCACAGAACTGCAAAAACGCCTTAACAAATCTGTATTTGCAATTCGAGTGTTAGCAGATATAGGCGACATAAAAATGAAAAAAGCTTGCATACTTTGCCTACTTTCATTCCATCATGTCATATGGTATAATATTTTGGGGTAACTCTTCAAGTCAAACAAAAGTTTTCAGAGTCCAAAAGCATGTAATACATATTATTTCTGGAGTAAATTCATGGACATCCTGTAGAAACCTCTTCAAAGAGCTGGGTATACTAACTACTGCCTCTCAGTATATTTACTCCTTAATGGCATTTGACCTAAATAATATATATCTTTTTCCAACAAACAGCTCAGTTCATACATACAATACCAGGAACAAAAATGACCTGCACAAGGATTTAAAAGCACTTACTTTAGTACAAAAAAGGGTCCACTACTCAGGAACACTCATCTTCAATAATTTGCCAGCAAACATAAAAAATTTAGTTACAAATAAAGATCAGTTCAAAAGGAGCCTGAAAGACTTACTATCGGCCAACTCCTCCTACTCCATTGACGAATTTTTTAATAGAAACAAACGATGTATTGTGTATATTCATACACGGAATGAAAATCTAATCTAATCTAATCAAACCAAGGATTGCAATAACAAACCTCAACTTTGACCCATGACTTCATCAACATGGCAGTCAATCGTTCAAACTTATACAACATGGCTGACCTTGACGCCAATCATTAATCCGCACCGTCAAAAAGACAGGAATCAATACACATATAGTATAGGAAGACACAAAACTATTTTTATGCTTTCCAAAGATAATGTGTTATATTTAGTGGTTCTCGTACTTACACTTACTTCTTTTGAAAACAGTTCAATTTTAGTATGGTTCATTGTGGGTAGAAAATGGAGATTTTGAATATAAAATGATCACAACACAAAAAATATTTAATTGCAGAAAGAACATGAAATATACAGGACGAATGCACAAATTAAGGAGTTTTGGGTGGGGGCAAAATAAATGTATGACAATCCCAATAACAGACACATACCAAATCAATTGCTAATATAAAAATTAATCAGACATACTTGCACTAAAACAGTCAAAATAACTTGCATTACTAATCAAATAATTTATTTTATAGTTTTATAGTTGCCACAAGCAAAAAATTAGGATAGACAATGCTTATTACTTATGGAGATTACTTATTACCCTCCCAATTATATTTTGCAGAAGAAAGCATGTCATTCAGGAGTTTTGTATTTGCAGATAGATTTCCATAAAAATCTACATACAAAGTATTCTGAAAATGAGGTTTTGCTATAATTATTTGCCTCACAGTTGTATACTAAATCTTGTATTTTCATCAGTTCATAAACTATCTGTGGCAGAGATCACTCTTTCTGCAGCAGTATGGGAATGGGATCAGTAATTGGGATATATAAAACTTAATTCCCATGGAGCTCGTATATATTTACACTTGAAACTGTGTCCATACAGAATGAAGTATAACAAAGAACAGACTAAAGTAAAGTTAAGATTGAGGCTCGACAGAGCACTTAGAGCTCACAGATATTAAGTTTCATGCTCGATTCAGACTATCAACACCACACAGTCCCCCCCTCCCTCACAGTACGGAGTACTACAGATGTCCAAGGGTGAGGGCATGCGGGTGTCGACGACAGTGGAAATCATGCGTGTAGGCAGGCGCACCACAGGTACTTCCATCTTGAACAAGGTGGGTTGTGCAGCCGGAGCGGCAAGAGGCAGGTCCACTTCGTAGCCAGTCAGCCACTGTGGCCAGATGAGACGGTGGCCGGCCCGGGAGTAAGCGGGCGGGGTGGTCTAAGGTGAGGTGGAGGCGTGTGTGGCCCTTAAGTGGATCGAGCCATCTGTAGAAATGAAAGCACATAGAGATGCTCTGTCACACTCACAGGGGAGTGTGAGGTTGTGTGCAATGTTGACGTGTAAGGGACGTGCCGATGGCGGGACCTCGGTATCTGTCAAAAGAATGAGCACTCGGTTGTCGAACGTCACTATAGAAATGTCATTCACTCGGTGCTGCAGCACACTGAGCACACTGCAGGACAAACTGAGAGAGAGAGAGAGAGAGAGAGAGAGAGAGAGAGAGAGAGAGAGAGAGAGAGAGAGAGAGAGAGAGAGAGAGAGTGTGTGTGTGTGTGTGTGTGTGTGTCCGACGTTGGAGGTGAGGGCACGACACCTGTGCAGAGTGAAAGCGGGGGAGGTCGGGAGACCAGTGAACGGTGGCGAACAGTCTTCAGTGGAAGTGGTGGGCGGTGAGGGTCATCACTCTTAAACAAGGATGGATCATCTGCAGAGTCCGACTGTGGTGGTGTGAGACCATCAGGGTTGACGAAAGCCGGTTCCAGGTGATGCAGAGAAACTGTCTATGTGTGGTCTTTAATCATGATATCAAAAGTCATGTCCCACCACTGCAGGACCTTGTAGGAGCCAAGATAAGGAGGTTGAAGAGGCTGTCTAACTGCATCATCACACAGCATGACGTGGGAGCTGTCAGAGAGTGCGATGGGAACATAAGACTCGGGCGGTGAGTGACTGATGGGCAGGTGCAAACGCATTTGTTGAAAATGTGTGTGCATCCAGCTAATGAAATCTGGCAAGGGGGGAAGATCCCTGTCAACCTGGGGAAGAATAAGTTTTCCTGTAGGACTGGATTCTCACTGAAAACAAATTCAGATATAGTCCCCTGTAGGTCAGGTTTATAGGTTGAATGTAGACCAAGTAGCACCCATGGGAGAGCTTCCGACCAGAGACAATCATGGCATCGAAGGGCTGTCTTGAGGGTGTGGTGCCATCTCTCCACCAACCCATTGCTCTGTGGGTGATAGGCAGTAGTGTGTATTTTTTTAATACCACAGATATTGCAGAGGATGGTGAAAAGAAAGGATTCGAACTGTCGACCCTGATCAATGTTGAAAGTGGTCAGGCATCCAAAATGAGCAATCCACGAGCAAATGAAACCCTTGGGTACCATCTTGGCAGTAATGTTAGGGAGAGGGACAGCCTTGACCCAGTGAGATAAACAGTCAATAGTTGATAAAACATATCCCTTTGAAGGAGGAAGAGGCCCGATCAGATCAATATGTACGTGACAGAATTGTCCTATGGGAATATTGAACTTGCCCAGGGGCGGGGAGGTGTGGCGGCTGATCTTGTTAAGCTGGGAATTGATGCAGCTGTATGCCCAGGTTTGACAGTCCCATTTCATATTCTTCCAAACAAAATGTTCTGACACGAGATGTGTGGTGGGTCAAAGGCCCAGGTGGGCTAGGTTATGCAGGGCATCAAAAACCTGTCGGTGCAGCCTGGGTTGGAGCAAAGAGTGTAGGATGCCTATCAAAGAATCACACCACATCTTGTGGGAAATTTAGACTTTGTGAAAACAAGTGATATTTATGGTTCTTGTAGGAGGGCCTTGAGAATCTTTGTCAGAAGCTTGGAGGGAGGACAGATCGGAAAGATCAACGAAGCGGGAAACAGCACTGATCCGTGAGATGAAATCCACAGTGACATTATCTGCACCCTTGATGTAAAGGATGTCCATGGTGAATTGAGAAACCAGCTGAAAGTGGCGGTAACTTCGAGGGGGTGGGTCATCAGGTGGGTTGCAGAACACTTCTGCCAGTGGGTTGTGATTGGTGAGAACGAAAAATGAACCTCCCTCGATGTTGGGGCAGAAATGTTTGATTGCCTCGTAAACAGCAAGGAGCTGTCTGTCGAATGCAGAATATTTTCTCTGAGCCGTAGATAGTTTCTTGGAGAAGAAATGAAGGGGAGAAACCATGTTGGCCTTGTGTTGTTGCAACACTGCCCCCACCGCGATGTCGCTGGAGTCTGTAGTAATGAATAACTTCACCATGGGGTCAGGGTGGGCGTCAGACCGTGAGCTAAAGAAGTCTTCAGAGCCTTGAAGGCCTCTAGCATTGGAGCAGTTCAAGAGACGGGTTTGATACCGGAAGTTTGTTTGCCTGATAGTGCGTCCGTCAGGGGTGCCTGAACAGCGGCGGCGGAAGGCAGATGGCAGTGATAGTAATTGATGGTGCCGAGGAAATGATGTAGCTCTTTGTAAGTAGCCAGGGGTGGCAGAGACCTGACAGCCTGCATGCCAGAGCCAGATTCGGGAGGCTGTATTCTGTCAGCAAAGACGGTGTAACCTAGGAAGGGGACTGACACCTGGCACAACTGAAACTAGCCTTTGTTGACCTTGACACCGTTGGAGTTCAAGGTCTGGAGGACCGTAGACAGATAATTTTAATGTTCCTAAGCTGAGCTGCTGAAAACGAGAATGTCGTCCAGATAAGCAAAGCAAAACTCGAACCATTGCAAAATAGAGTCAATGAAACGTTGCCACGTTTGCGCCCCTTTCTTCAGGCTGAATGGCATGAAGTGGTATTGGAATAAACTGAGCAGCGTGATAATAGCCGTCTTAGGAATGTCTTCCGGTGCCACGGGAATCTGGTGGCAGGCGCGTTTACAGTCAATAACACTGAAAATTGTGGCGCCCGATAACATATGAGTGAAGTCATTGATGTTCGGCATTGGGTAATTGTCCGTGACGGAATGAGCATTTAAGCATCTGTAATTGCCGCACATTCGAAAAGATCCGTTGTGTTTGGGGACGAGGTGGATCGGTGAAAACCAGTCACCGTCTGGAGGTTGCAGAACACCTGCCGCCAAAAATTCATTAATCTGCTGCTGGGCCGCTTGCAACTTGGTAGGGTTGAGGCTTCAGCCCTTATGCCTAATAGGAGGGCCGGTAGTGGTAAATATCTTGTGTGTCATTCCATCAGTGACGGAAGAAACAGAGAACTGCAGATGAGATTGGTTAACGTCCTGGCACCAAGTCTTCGGACGAGAAGGGCATGAGGAGGTGTAGCCTTTAGTGCAAGTGGGGAAAGGTAGCATGAAAGTAACATGTCTTACAGGAGCGCGGCGTGCGCTTGTGTGGAGGGGGTGGGTGCGTGCGCAGTGCCGAGTGAAGGGGGATGGGCAGCGACTGTCTGCTGTTAACTTTGCACTGGACAACCGGCATGGGCGACAGCAGTGCAGGCATTGCAAGTGGGGCTTCAATGGTCGCTGGGTCATGTGGCCAGTGAGTGAGAGAAGGCGAATGTTTATCAACATGCATGGTAGCTGTCCGAGAGGTGGGTGTGGTCGCAACGTGCATGCAACTGTCATTAGCAGCACTGTTTGAAACACACGGCACTGGATGAGGCGAGTGCGATGGGAGGTTTGAACGTCACACACAAGTAAAGTTTGTGGAGTAACCTGGTGAGAGTTCGAGCTAGGCTTGGCCGAGCAATCTTATTTAGGTGGCGGCGCCATGGACTGCAGTTGCAGAAGCGAGGTACGAGCCGTGACGAGCTTACTATAAGTGGATGTGATGCGTTGTTTCAAGCTTCTCATTGTCCTGGTGGAGTTGTGTCACCAAGTCGTATTCAATAGTAGGTCGGTAACGCAGGTCGCAATGTTGCCAGTGAGGGTGGAGCACTCGCGTACGATATCGTATGTTGCAGTGGAAACAGAGCATTGGACATAGGTGCGGGTGCGAGGTATGTGAGTGTTTGTACAATGTTCGAGCACTGAACCTTGTACGATGTTCAGAGATAGTTTGTAATGAGACAAAAAATCCATACTGAGGATCAGTTCATCAATGTCAGCAATGTAGAACATCCACAGAAAATGTAGAGAAGGAGATGGGGTCAATGTAACCTTTACTGAGCCTGAGGTAGGTAATGTCAATGTGTTGACAGCTCGTAGAAGTGACTTCATCTGGGAAGAAGTGGGTGAAGCCATTGAAGTAGGTATGATCAAGACGTCAGCACCAGTGTCGTCCAGAAAAGCTAGACCTGATGCAATGTCAGTCACATAGAGACGACCACTTGGCCGGGCAGATGAGTGAACAAAGTGTAATGTAAGAGGACGCTTGTTAGGTTCCCCACAGGACTCGGCGTCTCTTAGTTCCTACGGTCAGAGTTTGGATGTTGGCATGGCAACCTGCACTTCTTGGCGTCATCACTGAACACTTTGTGGTACCAGCAGAAAGGGTGAGCAGGGTGAGGAGGAGGTGGAGACTGTGACATCAGTGGCGGCTTGTCCTCTTTGATTTGTTCCGGTAAATAGATCAGTATGTAAGATGCGTGGGCGATCGTGGAGTGCTCAGACAGCAGGGAGAGTGAGCCGACGCTGCAGGGAGAAGTAGACGAGGTAACGGTGGAGTGAGCCCTGCATCTGCCAGCCGAAGGTCGGTATGCGGGGGTGGCTTTGCCGACGAATGGCGTCAAATGAACTGGCTGATGTTGACGCTGCAGTGAATACAACTGGTCAGGGATGCGTAGGCAGGAGCCGATGGACTTGAACAAATGTGGCAACAGATGGATCTGTAGATTGGTAGGTAGTTTGGCAGACCACACAGCCCATAGCGTGGCGTCAGGCATGGTAAGCTCATTCATGAGCAATCGAAGGCAATGCCAGAGTTGTGAGGGGGAGCGTTCCCCCAGGTGGTCCTCGTAGAGAATCTTGATTATTAACTCTTGTGGCGAGCAGGCAAGTTGTTCCATTATAGTCTTCTTTGCAAACTCATATTTTGGTGCAGGTGGCTGGGAGCAGGTCACAAATCAAAGCCGAGTGGTCATGGAGGTGTGTGACAAGGCAGAGAAACTTTGAGTTTTCGTCAGACACATGATGTAACTCAAACAGAAGCTCGATGAGCATGAACCATGATGCCAGGTTATCCTCGTATAAAGGCAGTAGCATCGACAGGTGGCCAGGAGGAGGTGATGACAGTGTCTTTGGTGTCTCCTGGGGAAGTGGCTGAACTGAGGGTAAGTCAGGGGCTGGCTTGGTAGGCCTGTATCGAAACCAAGCGAGTGAATCTGTAGTAGCGGTAGCTGGCATAGTTGACTGTGTGTCATGAAAACACGGCGCGGCAGGCACGGACGGTACTGTGTAAATGGGCAGATGGACGGCACATGAGGGGGGCTTGGAAACTGGATCATGGGTGACGAGTGCTGGATGGAAATGACCTGCTTCCAGAACAGGGCGTGAAGTTGGCACAGCAGACAGGCAGTGCTAGTGGGGGGGTCGAGAATGCCACCCACGTGGAAACTATCTGATGCATAATATGCCTGTAGTGCATGTGGCGGGCCACTGAGGTGAGGTAAGGGGTCTGCGTTACGTGAAACACTGAATTGTGCATGTAAATTAGACACAACTGGAACACCATGTGTGCAGAACAGATCGGGTGTGGTTTGTAGTAATGGCGGCATTGCACACAGCCCGACAGTAACTGATGTAGCATGCCAGTGGGTGTCTAAACACGTGTTTGAATGGAGATCACTTTGTTCTTGAAACACTCGATTTGAAGAGACACAATTCAAAATATTGTTCAGTTCACATTTCACTGTCGGATTGGCATAATCCGGTGACGCGAAGCCTCAGTCCATTGTTCGCTCTACTGGCGTAACTGCCATCTGCTTCACATCTCCTGTGGAGATCAGGGGTGCAAATTTCTAGACCTTCGGTATCGGGTGGAGAAATGTAGGGTCCCACTGAATAGGTCAGGCACGCACGACACACAGCAAGCAGCTACAAGGGTAGCGAAGTACTTGTGGAGTGCACATGTGGGTTGTTAGGGTTAGAGAATTCCCTCCCTACGCCCAACAAGATGCCCCCTGAGACGCAGCAAGGTAGCAGTAGGCAAAATGCAACAGGGAATGACAATATTAATGTGGTAATAGTAAACTGCAGGAGCACCTATAGAAAGGTCCCAGAACTGCTCTCATTAATAAATGGTCACAATGCTCACATAGTACTAGGGATGAAAAGTTGGCTGATAACAGATGTAAACAGTAATGAAATTCTCAACTCAGATTGGAATGTATACCACATAGACATGCTGGACAGTGAAGGGGTAGGCATGTTTATAGTGATAAAAAGTGCAATAGTATCGAAGGAAATTGACGGAGATCCGAAATGTGTAATAATTTTGGTGAAGGTCACGGTTAAAGCAGGTTCAAACATGGTAATTGAATGTCTCTATAGGCCCCTTGGCTCAGCAGCTGTTGTGGCAAAACATCTGAAGGAAAATTTGGAAAATATTTTGAGTATTTTTCCTAACCATGTTATAGTTTTGGGTGGAGATTTTAATTTACCAGATATAGGCTGGAAGACTCTAACGTTTATAATGAGTGGCAGGGATAAGGAATCGAGTGAAATTTTTTTAAGTGCATTATCTGAAAACTACTTTGAGCAGTTAAACAGAGAACTGACTCATCTTGATAACATATTAGACCTTCTGGTGACAAAAAGACCGAAACTATTTGAAACAGTTAATGCAGAACAGGGAATCAGCTATCATAAAGTGGTTACAGAATCGATGATTTCAGCCGAAAATAGAAATATTGGAAAAGGTAGGAAGAATTTTCTGTTTAGCAAAAGTGACAAAAAGCAGATTTCAGAGTACTTCACAGCTCAACATAAAAGTTTTATCTCAAGTACAGATAGTGTTGAGGATCAGTGGACAAGTTCAAAACCATCATACAATATGCATTTAATGAGTATGTGCCAAACAAGATCGTAAGAGATGGAAAAGAGCCACTGTAGTACAACAACTGAGTTAGAAAACTGCAGAAGCAAAGGGAACTTCACAGCAAACATAAACATAGCCAAAGCCTTGCAGACAAACAAAAATTACACGAAGCGAAATGTAGGTGAGGAGGGCTATGGGAGAGGTGTTCATCGAATTCAAAAGTAAAGTTCTATGTACTGACTTGGCAGAAAATCCTGAGAAATTTTGGTCTTATGTCAAAGTGGTAGGTGGATGAAGACAAAATGTCCAGACACTCTGTGACCGAAATGGTACTGAAACAGAGGATGACAGACTAAAGGCCGAAATAGTAAATGTGTTTTTCCAAAGCTGTTTCAAAGAGGAAGACTGCACTGTAGTTCCTTCTCTACGTTGTGGCACAGATGACAAGATGGTAGATATTGAAATAGATGACAGAGGGATAGAAAAACAATTAAAATTGCTCAAAAGAGGAAAGGCTGCTGGACCTGAAGGGATACCAGTTTGATTTTATACAGAGTATGCAAAGGAACTTGTCCCCCTTCATGCAGCAGAGTATCATAGGTCTCTAGAAGAGCGTAGCATTCTAAAAGATTGGAAAAGGTCACAGGTCATCCCTGTTTTCAAGAAGGGACATCGAACAGATGTGCAGAACTATAGACCTATATCTGTAATGTTGATCAGTTGTAGAATTTTGGAACACGTATTATGTTAGAATACAATGACTTTTCTGGAGACTAGAAATCTACTCTATAGGAATCAGCATGGGTTTCGAAAAAGACAATCATGTGAAACCCAGCTCGCACTATTCGTTCATGAGACTCAGAGGGCCATAGACACGGGTACCCAGGTAGATGCTGTGTTTCTTGATTGCGCAAGGTGTTTGGTACAGTTCCCCACAGTCGTTTAATGAACAAAGCAAGATCATATGGACTATCAGACCGATTGTGTGATTGGATTGAAGAGTTCCTAGACAACAGAATGCAGCATGTCATTCTCAATGGAGAGAAATCTTCCGAAGTAAGAGTGATATCAGGTGTGACACAGAGGAGTGCTGTAGGACTGTTGCTATACACAATATAGAAAAATGACCTAGTGGATAACGTCAGAAGTTCACTGAGGCTTTTTGCCGATGATGCTGTAGTATATCGAGAGGTTGTAACAATGGAAAATTGAACTGAAATGCAGTTGGATCTGCAATGAATTGTTACATGGTGCAGGGAATGGCAATTGAATCTCAATGTAGACAAGTGTAATGTGCTGCAAGAGAGATGCTCAGTAGCTCGGTACAGGCTTTTGTTGAAGTTTTGAGATCATACATTCACCGCAGTGTCAAGCAGTATATTGCTCCCTTCTACATATGTCTCGCAAAGAGACCATGAGGATAAAATCAGAGAGATTAGAGCACACACAGAGGCATATCGACAATCTTTCTTTCCATGAACAATATGAGACTGGAATAGAAGGGAGAACTGATAGAGGTACTTAAGGTACCCTCTGCCACACACCGTCAGGTGGCTTGCGGAGTGTGGATGTAGATGTAGTTGTCAACCATTGAAAACTAATGAGGTTAGTACATGGTGTTGGTTGGGAACATGAATCACTGTGTGTAACTGATGAATATGCCGTTGGCAAAGAAACGATGAAACTCAGTGAGCGGAGGTGTGCTTCCACATCTTCGAACAAGGCAGTGTTTGGCATAATCATTGCGTAGTGCATATAAGCTGTTGCATAAACACCAGAGTAGAAGATGCAAAACATGAACTGTGGGGTCACCGCTATGGGAACGGGATCGGTAATCGGGATACAGAAAACTTAATTCCCATATATGTTGTAGCTCATATATATTTACTTATGACACTGTGTCCATACAGAATGAAGTATAACAAAGAACTGACTAAAGTAAAGTTAAGATGGAGGCTCAACAGAGCACTTAGAGTTCACAGATATTAAGTTTTGTAGTCAATACGACTATCAACTCCACAACTCCTTGGTGTACACTCACAAAAGTATCATTAACTTAAGCAGCTGTAGTGGCTTGGAACTGAAATGTCCAGAGGCTCTGAAGACACTGTGTTGAAAGCACAAAAAGATAAGTATCCCATGTTGATCTGGCCCATGGTAACTGCACCTGGTGTAGATTACACACAATGAACTTGACTTGGGGAAATGTTCACTATTCTGTAGGAAATAGGACAGGAAAACTCTGACACTTGATTACAACTCATGTTATTACTGAACTGCCATTAACACAAACAACAATGAGCAAGTGTATCACCCAGACAAAAAACAAATCACACTGGTCATGAAGAACGACACACTTCACTGGTTGACTTCTGCTTCATTGTTAACAATGATAGCCACACACTCATTCAAACAATTTAAAATGAACATATTAATTTTGATGGTAATTTTAGGCACAGTAATTATTACTCCCTTTCCATCCTACCAAACATGCAAATACTTTTAATATCCAGTTCATTCCCAAAAGACAATTTTCTGTATATTCCAGAATTAATAACTACCCATGCTCAAAAGTTATATCCTCAATTTCAAAAGTTAACAGCAGTCAATTTTTTTATCATGTTACTATATTTTTCTGTAGCTCCCTTTATTTTGGTTCCTATAACTGGCAATTTAACAAAACCTTTTCCATTCATAATTTTGTCTCTATGTTTTTTTGTTAATCCTGAAATGGGAATTCCTGTGTCAAGTAAACATTTCCTTTTGCTAGGATCAATACTGACTTCAATTTATGGACAACCTAGTTCATTACTTTCTCTTTTCCTTCAGGATCTTCCTAAAAATCATCATTTCCAATGTGCTTGAAACTTATTTTTTTTAATTTCATCTTTTACCCAAAAAATTTACCTGGCAGTTTTTATTAGATTAACACACAAAACAGATCCATCATTACTTATAGATCCTTCAACATAAGTTGGACACAAAACAATTTGCTGTGTGTTATTCACTTTTCACTTAATTCATTTTTAATTTTCTCTCACCAGATTGGATAAAAGGCTTTAGTGACATTTCCAAGTTTTTCACAGGTTTCCTTATCTTCATCACTTCCATTATAATTTCACAATAGTCTTAACGTATCTCTTCTTTACATATAAGCTCATACAGAACCTTAATTGAGCAACCCCTTCTTATTCTCCTTTTCAAGTCCTTCAGTGACCTGTTGTGACTATCAATACACGATAGTTGTCTCTTCAGACAGAATCTCTTTGGACACCAGTTCCTTTCGGATGTTTTTCAATCATTTTATGCTGCTTTTTAAGTGCAAAAATAAAGCATCATATGCTGCTACTTTTGTAGTGGCTACTATTAAACATTCATATGTAGTTTCCACAGTGGAGACTCCAGCTTCATGCAGTTCTTGTAGTTTCTTTGCCATGCTATGCAGTTTTGTTCACATAACAGTCATAGACAGTGGATTCAGGTGTGCACCATATAGATTGCAAGTTTCACATTTGTCAGCTGCAGTAAAATATTCAGCTGCACCTCACCTGCTCATGTATCCAGAGTCACAAATGCGGTGTCTCTATGTGCATGCCTATATGGCAGGAAGACCAAGCCATGCAGCCGTAATGTGAAGCTATGTTGAATAGACAGTACAATGCATCAATGTGTCTGTATCCCAATTCTATGTCAATTAACCAAGAGGATTCCAGCGCTGTGCTGGTCATTTCACAGGATGCTTACTTGTTTACCTGTGCCAATACTGCTACCTCTGGGTTGCCTTCTGACCTACCTGCTCCTTCCATACCGGTTTGGTATCTGCCAGCCAGGACTACCATTTCTTCCACACCAGATGGAATCGCAACTCTGCCGTACTCTGTTCCTATGCTACATTGTTCTACGCTTCCACACCTGCTGCGCCATGCCTTCCATGCCGTCCTCTGCTGGCCACCACCATGACCTCATGGGATGTACCACTTTCCAGGCTAGCATATCTTGCACCTACATTGTTCGTCTTGTTGCCCACATTTCACTTGCTTCTGCTGGATTCTCATTCATCCACTCCTGCAGTGTTGATATTTTCACACACCACCTTTATGGACTCCCAGAAGACCTCGGGCTGCGAATTGTCTACCTTACTGGTCGCTGCCATGCCTACACCTCCGTTTTGTCTGCCACGTGCCCTCTGCATCAGTTCTCCTCCATGTTTCCTTCAAGAATGGCGTGCAGATCACTGATGACTTTTCTCCTGGCTGATGACCTACCTCATCATCCACCTGTGCAATCCTCAGTGCTTTGGCATTGACATCAGTGCAAGTTTGCTACTTCCGTTGGTTGCCTCTGCTTATGAAGGACAGCCTGAAGACTTGGTTCATGCTGGTTAATAACATCCTCAAGATACATGGCATGCACAGTGATGATGCAAAATTTGTGTAGCTTATCTCACATGTACATGAACATACTGACTTCATCAATCACCTCATACTCTCCCCACCTTCTTTCCCAATATACAGAAATACCAAGTTGATTATTGCTGAGTGCCTGTCTTTGTCTCTTACAGATGTCTTGCACTATATCATTTATAAGGAAGTGTTAGGAGATGAAACTCCTTTGGAGTTTTGGAGGCATCTGTGTGCCCTTGTCAATTAGGAAGTACTGCCTGATTCTGCTCTGTGGACTTTATGGATAGTCAAGTTCCCACATGACCTTCAAATGCAGCTGTTGTCTCATACAACTAATCCCTTGATGTTCACTTATGCTTTGCAGGCAGGGCGTATGACATTATCCACCATTGGCTACTTTACCAAGCTCTCTTCATCTGACACGATTGCCATGCTCCCCCCCCCCCCCCCCCCCCTCCCTGCCTGCCTGCCTGCCTGCCTGCCTGATGTGCCCCCTTGTTGGTTCTGCCTTGTATGTCAATATACAACTGATATCAATTACATTAAAGGGGCTGACAGTGTCATTGCAGACTACATGTCATGTGTTTATGCTATCTCTTCTGTGAGACAGCAGCCTCTTGATGCAGATTTGGAGTACTTTATCAATGACCCTTCTTTGTCCCTGATCATACAATCCCATCACCTCTCTGGTTCAACACCAATTTTATATGATGTTTCCATGGGTACTCCCAGAGCTATGGTTTTCCCACATCTCTTCACTTTCAATTCTTTTTGGTGTTACATAACCTGGTCCATCCTGGTATTAACCCTTTTGCAGTCACCCAATTTGGAGTGGTGTGTGCTAAAAATGTCATGCATATTTACACTGTTATGTTACATTCTATTTAAATTGCCATATATCATTCAGTATTCACTTTAAAAATATTAAAAAAATACCACTTATCCATAAAAGTATGTAGAATATGATGGCTTACACAGATTATCATAATGTTTCATATGAATTTGATTGTGACAGTCCAAATAAAATATATTTTTTATATTATAAATTTGACTTTGATTCCATATAAATCCAACAATGTGCTTCAATTTAAGAAGGCTAACTACAGTCTATAGAATCTACACACATTTGTGAGTAAAATGATATGAGGGATATCAAATTTGTGTTATTATTAAGAGAGACAACAATTATTTATTTGAAGAGAACATTACAGAATTTCCGTCTCTACAGTATGACTTAGCATTTGTGTTTAGGAAAACATTCACCATGCAAACCCTTATTACACCTATTGCAAACAGTTCTTGACATTCTTTTCCTTCCCTCACTAGTACACACACATCATCTTCACTCTTTCTTCTCTGGAAGTTTCCTCAAACCCGGAGAACCACGAGGATCATCAGTTGCAAATACTGTAATAGGGAAGTGTGACATTTAGTGGCAACTAGACTCATCAATATTAAGTTGTTCATGAGGTGTGTAATGATGTCTAAATATATTATTAGCATGATCTACCAATGGCTGGTACCTGATACATGGGTCATAATCAGGATGGCCTGGTGCTGGACATTTTTCACTATCCGCAAGCTGAAAGAATGTCATAAGATGCCTAAATCGGTGGGCAGAAAACATTTTACCAAACCATGGTAATGCCTGTGACGATTCTGTGATCTAGTATGAGAGCATTGTGGGCCTTTTACAGAGTCCTATATTTAGTAAGCAAGCCATAAAACCTCTTACCTCGGTACTTGTCACATTCTTACATTTCTTATATGGTTTGGACAATGTAGCATGTTCAGTTACAAACTGTTTCGCTGAGTGATTTGTTTCAGTTATATTGCAACGTTGTAGTAAAGAATAGATTGAAATATTGTATCACATGCGATCCTGCTGGCGGCATATGTTTTGGTCCTGGCAGCTCTTGAAATGGCTGTGGTAATGGCTGTAGTGTTTCAGGCGCAATTACTTCAGTGTATTGTACATCTTCCACCTCATCTACACTTTTGTTCACAGTATTGTCAAGTACATCACTGTCACTATCTGAACTGTTGCTACTTTCACTAAAACACTCTGTATCACTAGTACAATATAAAAGTTTACAAATTTCTTCATTGGTAAGTCCTCTGCTGTGGCCTGGTGTAGGTCGCATTTTTCACAAAAAGCGGAGAAAATAAACAAACTGTAAACACTTAAGGTGAACAAAAACAGACAGAAACAATGATAAATAACAGTACTGCCCAAAAACAAGAACTTAGAATGCAATAACAGAATGTAAACATGTACCGTGAAACACTACGTCAGTAAACATACGATACAAAAGCTGAATAATCAAATGCTAATATTTCACCAAAACGATGCTCAATTGTCAATAGCTATTGACCTACACATATCACAAGTCAAAGAGCATCTGTAATCAACATGGCAACACCATCTAGCACCCGATTCTGTAAGATAAACAAGACAAAGCAGAGTACTGACGAATCAGCACCCCGACAGTATTAGCAACAGTAGGTGGTGACGATAAATCGTTACCTTGACATTCAAAGGGCTAAGGCTACTACTAGGCTGGTCACAGAGTGTTTCCTGTGGTGGGGTGTTAACAAGGACTGCCACACTTGGGCCCAGGCCTGCCTCCCCTGCAAAAACAACAAAACTGTTTGGCACACCCAACTGCCATTAGGCCATTCGACAACCCTAAGGGCAGATTTCGCCATGTTCATCTTCACCTCGTTGGACCATTACCCCCTTCAGGCGGCTGTTGATACATACTATCCGTTACTGATTGGAACACCAGCTGGGTCAAAGCAGTCCCTTTACCTAATATTCTGGGTGACTGTAACAGAAGCTTTTATCAGTGACTGGTTTGCTTGCTAGGGCTGCTCCTTCCCCAACACCACCAACCAGGGATGGCAACTTGAGTTGTTACTTTTCACTGAACTGTGTTATTTGTGTGGCTTTGCAAATTCTACACAATGGCATATCGTCATCCCTTTGTGGAGCATTGGTGCCGGACTTTAAAAACTGCTCTTACGTGCCATGATGCCTCCTGGTCAGAGGCCCTTTTGTGGGTGCTTTCAAAGAAGATCTATGCACCTCTTTGGCTGAGATCTTGTGTGGGGAATCTCTTTTTCTTCCAGTCAAATTTGTTGAGGGGGAGGGACACTTCTCCTTCTTTGACCAAGCTGCCTATCTTTGTTGAGTGTGTATGCTCACACGTGTCCCCCATGTGACTGCCTCTTCCTAGTTGTCACCCTATGCCTTGAATTTTCCTTCAAAAAGAGTTGCCACATTGTGAGTAATTGATGCTTCATGGTAATTCTGTTTGACCTGTCCTTTGGCCTCCATATTTGGGCCCCCTACAAAGTCATTGACCATGCTGCAAACATTATCAACATTTGTCTCCAAGGCAAATGCCATACAGTTTTGCTCAGCCACGTGAAACCAGCATGGATCCTGAATGATTCTGTTTCCTCCATTTTGGCTTCTTCTGAGCCTTCATCCAGAACATATTTCTTATCCCATAACGCCAACCAGTGGACACCATGTGCTTCCCCTCTCAGAGAAAGTGATGCATTTGCAGTGCTGTTGATGAGGAAACTCACTTGACTGTGACCCCCTTGGATGTGCCTGCACAGCCATGCCTCAAGAACAGTCAACCTCTTTCTCCTACTCAGGCATTGTGGGATTCACCATTAATGTCTGTGCTTATCCCATCAATGATCTCTCTCTTCAACAGTAAGATGGGTTGCTTTCATCTTCCTTGCTCACCTGTGCTCTCTGGATAATACATCCACCACCCATGTAATACTACTACTTTGCACCTTCCACAATCTGCCTGACACAAATGAAGACAATATCTTGGCATCCATTGACACAGGCATATGCCTTACCTTCGTTATCCCACTCAAACAACAAACTCCATCACCACCACACTCATGCCTGTCACTAGAGTGGGTTGTCCCATACATAATCCTGGATGACTCTGTGATTTTGAGATGTCCCCATAACAGTTGAGCCCCCACGCAACAGGTCCAATGACTCAGTGTCCCCTTCTGAGCCCCGCCAGACTGCCACTCACAATGCTGATTGACACTCGTTCACTTTTCCCCACACTCCACACTACTGGAGTGAGTGGGCTCTGTGGTGACTATCAAACACAATGGGTGCCTCTTTGGACTGAATCTCTTTGGATGCCAGTTCCTTTAACACATGTGTGATCATGTTATACCACATTCAAAGTGCAAAATTAAAGTGTCCTATGCTACTTCTTGGATAGTGGGCATTATTAAATGTTCATATGTAATTTCCAGACTAATATCTGATCAGCACTGGCAGGTAATAACTGTTCTTCAGATAATATTTCATTACATTTCTCCTTTCCCCTGATTTCAAAATCAGAAATATTATATTCAGTTAAGTTAATCACTTAATCTGCATCTATCTCAATCTAAAATTTATTCTCAACCATCAGAATCCTCATCACCAATATCCTCACAATTATTATAATAAACTTGAATATTCTCACCATTATTACTTTCAGCATCAATAGTCTTGATTTCCATCGTTGCATCTTACCTACAGATTTTTGCAGCCCAGGACTGTCATTTACTAAGTCTTCTTCCTCTTCAAACATTATCCCCAATTCAGAACTAATGTAATACGTACTTTTCTGTTTCTGATTTTATACTTTACTCTCAGACTAATTATAAAATTCAGTCATACTCCAAATATCCAACTCTGGATCCTCAATACCTTTATGATCATATTATGTTGTCAAAACTCAGATTATTCATATGGTATGTTATGTGGGTTAACTCATTAGTTTTCCCTACAACTGTGTAGACTCACTGAGCAATCCATAGTTTTCCTTTCAATTTCCTCTATTAACCTGTCTCAGATTTACAGGAATTCTACTTCCCCTCTCCATATTCTGTTTGTGTTGTCAACGTTCCTTTCCCAATTTCTCTCTCTTCCATTCCCATTATAACCTCTTGCTCCACCATACTGATCTTCATATCTATGGTTTCCATTATCTCTGCTCCTTTAATGTTTCCAATTCAAACCCAAATTTTGCCACTTATGGTGATAAATTTCTTGAGTGAGGTTTCATACACTATTTCTCTTGAAAATTCTATGTAATTCATCCACAAATTTCAGAAGTGATCCAGTGAAACATCTGGCCCATGAACTAAATTGCACTGTAATTTTTGAGATGACCTCTTAAGTGCATCTATGTGTGTCATTTCATCAAAAGCTTTATCTAAATGCACAAACTTATTTAAATATTTCAAATAAAATTCGTTGAAACCTCCATTTTTTTCCCTCTATAATATCCCATTCAAAAATTTACTCTTCATTCCAGCTTTTCAAAAACCTGACCAAAATTTATTCAGACATTTTTTTCAGTGTTATAAGCTGTTATTCAATGACCAAAGTTTAGGTTACAGAGCAGATATTGCTGAAAATGAAGTTACATTTTTAGAAAATAAATTTGTTTAGGAAAATTTTAAGAAAGTAAAGACTATTAAAGAGTTAAAGACTGTATAAAAACCTGTAGAAGAAAAGTCAGTAACCAAGTAACTTAAACAGGGAAAGAAAATCAAACAAAACAAAAAAAATTGGTGGAGATAAAAAGACTAACTAAAATGTAAATGTACTAGTTAAAAAAAATTTGATGAAATTCAAGAAAACATGTTATCCAGAAATGTATGTGTGAACAGTGGTATTATGTGGTCCAGAACATCAGTTTGAAGTTTTCCCTGTGATAACATACAACCTGTTGATTTTTTTTTCTTTTTTTTTTTTTTTTTGCAACATTAAAGATAACTTTGTGTTTGGTATGGCAGACTGAAAATGCTTTTCTCTGTGAAGTGCTGGATGGGTTAAACAGAAGGTTTCGAACACTAGGCAAATTTTTTGATTTAACTAAAACATTTGATTGTTGATCACAAAATATTGCTCCAGAAGTTGGACCATTATGGAATACGGGGAGTAGCTCACAATTGGTTACCTCTTACATTAGCAACAGACAGCAAAGGGTCATTATTCACAATGTTGAAAATGGCTGTGATGTGGGGGTCTGAGTGGAGTATGGTCAAGTGGCGGGTGCCCCAGGGATCAGTGTTGGGGCCACTCCTGTTCCTTATTTATATAAATGATATGCTCTCGAATATTACAGGTAACTCAAAAATATTTATGTTTGCTGATGACACTAGCTTGGTGGTAAAGAATGTTGTGTGCAACACGGGCTCAGTTTCAAACTGTGCAGTCAATGGCCAAAATTCATAGCTTGCAGAAAATAAACTAATGCTAAAGCACAGTAAGAGTCAGTTATTACAGTTTCTAACACAAAATTCAGTGTAACCTGATGTTTTAATTTCACAGAAAGGGCAAATGATCTGTGAAACTGAACAGTTCAAATTTCTAGGTGCTCAGATAGATATTAAGCTGTCATGGAAAGCCTACATTCAGGATCTAGTTCAAAGACTTAACGCTGCCATTTTTACTATTTGAACGGTATCTGAAGTGAGTGATCATTTGACACAAAAACTAGTCTACTTTGCTTATTTTCATTCACTTATGTCATATGGTATTATATTTTGGAGTTACTCTTCCCATTCTAAAAGATATTTTTGGCTCAGAAACAGGTGGTTTGGGCATTAAGTGGTGTAAGTTCACGAACCTCTTGCCGACCTCCGTTCACGAGTCTGGGTGTCTTGACATTGGCCCCTCAATATGTATATTCCTTACTGTCATTTCTTGTTAACAATATTAGCTTATTCCCAAGAATAAGCAGCTTTCATTCAATTAGTACTCAGCAGAAATTAAACCTGCATTTGGATCAGACTTCCTTAACTCTTGTGCAGAAAGGTGTGCAGTATACTGCTGCATCCATTTTCAATAAGCTACCACTTAAATTCAAAAATCTTAGTAGTAATCCATGTACTTTCAAATTGCAACTGAAGAGTTTTCTCATGGGTCACTCCTATTCCATCAAGGAGTTCCTTGTTGTATTGTTGTATTGTTGATTGCGTTTACTTAAGCTTATGAATTGACATTTTGGGTTCATAAACATTTATTTTTATCTGTTATACTTTTAGTTTTAATTTCATGTACTGACAAGCTCCATGACCTTGGAGATTTGTTCCTCAATTTGGTCCTACTGTAGGGAAGCAGCCTACTCACACCTTATAAAATTCACATCAGTCTTTCCAATGTGTGCCAGCCAGTCCGCTGTAACTAGCTCTGATGTCATAAATATTGCGCAATACTTTAAAATGAAGTAAATAACCTGAAACGTTTCTAGCATGTCAGGAGTAATACTAAATATGTGTTGAAAATCAGTTCATTAACTTTAACCATTTTTGAAATTTGGACGTTTTTCTGTAAAAATCATTGGCGCAGCAGAAAAAAGCTGTGTGTAGTGTGATTAAATTAATTCTTTCGCCCAAAATATTTGACTTAGCCATGTCAGACTTTGATTATGATTACTTACTTGTGTGCTGATTGCAGACTTAAATTGAGAGCTTCATCGGCCATCAGCAAAGAAAGCAATGATTTATTCGATATCTTGAAGTGGTGCATTACTAGCCCAGCAGCTAGTCAGGAGAGCAGATTTGATCAGGTGTTCGCTTAGCCGTCCGCACCACGCCTTTATATGTAAGAACGCTGCACGAGAAAAGAAGGCCCCAGTTCTCTCCAGATGCTGATTAGCGCACCACCTGTGCTGGGAGTCGTGTCACGCCGGTATTGTTGATATAAACAGCCTCGGATGCAGCAATAAGTTACTCGGGATACATGTAACCATGAAATCTTTTTCGAGTGAAGTTTTAATTTTGGGATGACGTTAATGATCTATCTTTAGTTTGTGTATCTCGTATATTCATGTGCCGCCACAGGACAAGCATTCTACCATTATTAGCATGGCGTTTGATGAATATTATCATCAAATTATGGCGAGTATTCACTTACACATTTAATTTGAACAGTTATAGTGGCATCAGCGCATTAGACTCTCAACTGCTCTGGTAGTTGGACTGTGTGGATTCTTTCTGGTCTGTGACTTTCAGAATATAGTGAACATTTCAGAGATAATGGTTTTTGATTATGAATCCCAGACAATCACCTAATTCCTCAGAGCTTTAAGCTGTAGCTATAAATTTATTTCTCAGATGAAGTGGGCACTAGGAATTCTAATTAAAGGCTTCATGTTTTGCTAATCACATTCTGGTTGTCAATATTGTAGTTATTTCTTGCTTAAGCCCTTGAAAGATTGGAAAATAATTGGAATATTTGAGATTAGCTTTTATTTTGCAGTTGGCTTTGCTTACAGTCATTTTCATGAGTCTTAGAAGCTGGAGGTGTACTACAAAAGCAAATGTTAACACCTTGAAAAGGCCATTTCAGTTGCCACTATTAAAAGCTGCTTTAAAACCCACATACAGTTCATCAACCATTATATTCTGCTCATAACACTACCCTGTTAATAATCCAAGGGTATACACTTGTTCTGTTGTTGCTCTTTCCTCCCTGAAACTGCACTGGTATACCCCAATCTTGGCTTTTGTTTATGGTTGTAATTTCTTGTTCAGCAATATTTTGTAACAAATTTCACCAGTGCTGTTTCTCCATGGTTACTGAAAATTGTTCTGTCACCCTTCTCATGTACTGGTATAATGGTGGATGTGTTCTAGTTTGTTGGCTTTTTTTCTCTTCTCCATATTTTCTTAACCAATTCATGCATTTTCTTTAACATCCTTATACCACCATACGTGAATACTTCACTTGGTATTTTATCTTCCTCCACAGCTCTGTAATTGCTCATATCCTTGACAGCTACAATCACTTCTTCCAATGTTGGTTCCTCTCCACATCATATGAGCAGTGATGATGAAGAGGAACCAATGTTGCGAGAACTGACTGTTTTCTTCCATGATCTTCATTGAAAATTATTTTTGCATAATAATATGCTTCTGAAAAACAGTTAACATTAGGCCTGAGGAGGATTACTGAGTTGGTTGCACCAATAATCACCCCATTTAGCAGTAGTTCATTTATTGACAGCTCGACAGTGTCATTGGGGAGCTGTGTGGGTAGATGTCGTAAAGGAAGGTTCTGCCACCGAACCTGGAAGCCGTACTGGGCATGCTGGTTTTGCGGCAACAGGTAGGCCGGCTGTTTGTGGGTGGAACGGAGCGACGATGACGATATCTCCAGAGGATGTGGCGAAGATACGAAGCATGCCCAGGTTGACGTCAGGTGGGAGGGGAACACATTTCACCAGGTGGCAGGGAATGTTGGAGGTCGTATCACGAGCGCTGGATGAAGGGAAACACATGATGAACAGTGTATTATCATGCAGTATTATTGAGATGTCATGGATTATGTCCAGGGGGACAGGCACAAACACCTCAAGAGAGGGCACGTTCAAGATGGAGGGCATGAGAAACCTCGACAGGGCGAGGCAGGTGACTGGAGAGGTTGAAGAGACCGGCGAAGGGCCTGGCGGCGAGGGTGTGATCTTAGGTAAGCTTGACGTGGGGAGCATTTGGTCACTCTATGGAGTGTGTGAGACCAGAGTAGAGGGTGAGGTTGGAAGAGAGCTCAACAATTGGAGCTGGAAGTCACTCGAACAAGTGTGTAAGTCTGACTTGGAGGGAGTGGTCGGAGGGTCATGAGCCATGACAATGAGTGGCGTGGTCATGGCCTGAAGGAGGGTAGAAGGAGGCTCAACATGAGCAGGCTTAAGTCTGTTGAGAGTGACTGTAACAGCTGAATCTTTCATCTGGATGTCATAGTTATTGGCTGAGTGCCGAAGAACTCAGTACGGGCTGGTATATGGAGGTTGGAGGGGAGCACGAACAGTGTCATCTCGGAGCATGACGTACTCGCAATTGTCCAGAGATTTCAGGACGTGAACCTTAGGGCAGGAATGGCTGATGGGTGGAGGGATATGGAGGTTGATGAAGTGGCATCTGACGCGGTCCACGAAGGAAGGTAAGTTAGACTGAGGGAGAGAAGCGGAAGGGCTAACTAGTTCGCCAGGGAGAACAATGTTCTGGCCGTATATGAACTCAACTATTGTGCCTCTGAGGTCTTCCTTATAGATCACACGAATGCCGAGTAGCGCAAGGGGAAGGGCGTCCGTCCAGAGAGAGAGTTGTGGCATTGAAGAGCTGCCTTGAAAGTGCGGTGCCAGAGCTTGACTAGCCCGTTACTTTGCGGGTGATATGCTGTGGTATGGATGCACTGGATGCCTCAAATGTTACAAATCCTGTTTAACAGGGCTGACTCAAAAAGTCTGCCCTGGTCAATCGTGATGATAGCTGGACATCCGAAATGCGATACCCATGACTCGACGAAAGCTCGAGCAACAGTTTCTGCCATAATATTGGGGAGGGGGACAGTCTCGACCCAGTGAGTTGTTTGGTTGATAGACGAGAGAACATAACGAAAGCCATTAGAGGGGCCAACAATGTCAATACGAATATGCTGGAGGGATGGTTGGGATGAGGAGGCGTAACGTGCCTATACTGTCATCGCACCAGATCTCACCTGAAATGCCACAGAAGGTGGTGCGGATGAAGTGTAGTGAAGAAGTAGAGTCTGAAATCAGGTTTTGTGTTTCCTCGTCAGCAGGTTGGAGGTTAGGCAGTTCAGAGAGGGTGAACAGCGAATGGACGGCATTGACTTGTGAAAGGAAATCAGTGACTATATTGTCAGCACCCTTTTTGTGTCTGACATCGGTGGTGAACTGAGATATGAAGTCCATGTATCTGAAGCGGCGAGGAGGCGGGTCAGTTGGCAGGTTTGTAATGGCCGCAGCCAGGGGTTTGTAGTCCGTTAAAACATAGAAAGAATGTCCCTCAACATCAGTCTTAAAATGCTTGATGGCTTCATAGACCGCGAGCTTCTCCCTGTCACACACAGAATATTTCCGTTGTGCACTGGTGAGCTTGTGCGAGAAGAACTGCAGAGGCGAAATTTGGCCGTCGATTGTCAGGTCAAGGACAGCGCCGATGGCAGTATCGCTTGCGTCTGTGGTGATGAAAACCTGTGCATTGGGATGAGGATGTGCGATGGTGCAGGCCTTGGCAAAAAGATTTTTGAGGGCAGTGAAAGAGGCAGTCATAGCAGGGGTCCATGGAACGGGCCGAGATCCAGAAGTGTTGGTGTCTGCCAAGGCGTCCGTCAGTGGAGCCTGAATCTCCGCAGCCCAAGCTAGATGATGGCGATAATAATTAACCGTCCCCAGAAAGTGCCAGAGCTCTTTGCATGAGGAAGGTCTGGGTAGGTTTAGTATTGTTTGTACTTTCTCTGGGGACGGTGAAATGCCATCGGCAGGGACCCGAAAACCAATAAAAGTGACAGCGAGGTGATGTAGCTGCAATTTGTCCTGGTTGGTCTCGATGCCTGCTGCCGCGAGAGTGTTCATAACAGTTTGCGCATGTCGAATGGTGTCCTCGACAGAGGAGCTGAACATAAGAATGTCATCAAGATACGCAAATCAGAATTTTAGGTCGAATAGCACTTCATTGATGAAGTGTTACCAGATCTGGGTTGCGTTTTTCTGACCAAAGGGAAGGAATCGAAACTCAAATAACCCGATCAGGGTGGTGATTGCTGTCTTCTCGATGTCTACAGGTGCCATGGGGATCTGGTGGTAGGCCCGTTTGCAATCAATGACAGAGAACATGGTCGGACCTGCGAGAGAAATGGTAAAGTCGGCAATGTTGGGTATGGGTAGGTGTCTATAACTGTTCCTGCGTTTAGTTGATGGTAGTCTCGCACATGCACCAGCACCCGTCTTTCTTGGGTGTCATATGTAGGGGTACAGACCAGCTACTGGCAGAGGGTTCAATGACGCCGGAGCTTAGTAGTTCAGAAATCTGATTTTTAAGGTTGGAGAGGCGCTAAGGACAAAGTCGACGTGGTTTACTTGAGATCGGGGGACCAGGGGTGGGGTGAAGCTTGTTAACTGTGCCGTTGATGATGCCAGAAATGTTGCCGGCGGCATGGGAGGCAGTTTGTTTACAATGTGTGGCGGGCGGGGCAGGTGAGGCGTGGTCGTGGTGTTCGGAGCCACTCGGCGGATCCGACAGGAGCCAAGGTGGCAAAGTGTCCCAGGAGTCAATGCGCTAAGATGGCTGCCAGCCCAAAGCAGTGGTACCGTGGTTGGGTGAGCTCGGTAGAAATCGTGGGCCGTTAGTGAGTCCATCGTCTAAGGGCGCGGCCAGTGGCAGCACGGTCGGGGGCGAACGCTTGGAACGAGTGCACTGTGTGTTGTCAGAGGCAGTCGCATGGTGGCACGCAGGAGCCGAATTTGCATAGTTTGAGGTGCTGTCCGTGAGGGGCATTTTGTAACACGTGACTCATCGCACATGCGCACTCGTGTCCGGCCGAGTGTCAAACGTTGCCATGTTAGGAGGGTGTGGCCCTGCAGAACTGTCAGCACATGTTATGGCAGTCTTGATAGCACAATTGCGAGGGGTAGCGGGAGATAAACACACAGAGGCTTGATTGCTGGGACTGCAAGCAGATTCGGCACACTTTCTGACCTTGCTTTGCCCTTGCTTTAGTGTCTGTAATTCCTTTGCTGCATCAGAGAGCTGGAGCTGTGTTTTGCGGAGCCGGGGGGAGAGCTTGAAGTTTTCCTAGCGTAGGCGAGCGACATGTTCAAGATCAACAAGGCACTTGTGTGTGGTTTCTTGTAACGTCGTCAACAGAGACGAGCATGTATGGATGAGATGAGCACGGACCAATGTGCCATGGTGTGGTTTGCTCGACATAACACAGGGGATGGATGGTGAAACACGGTGTTTCGCACTAGGTCTGGTGAAAGTTTGTGGTGTTGCAAGAAGTCAATGCCTTGTATAGGTTCATTAATTTCGCACACTAAAGAAGTTCACTCGAGTTTGCAGTTAGTGGAGAGTGAGACGACGTGGGAAGTTGAAACCGAGCATTGTAGTTTAGTTGAATTCATGGCTTGCAGATGTTCGACGACGCTAAGGACATAGGCAGCAGCGAAACATCGGCGCCTGTGTCCACTAGGAAGATGTATCCCGACGAAATGTCTTTAATGTAAAGTCGTCCACAATTGTCCAGTCATTCCCAGACAGAATGGAGCACTGGGGGGTGCCTGTCATGTTGTGCGCATGAGGCAGCACCCGGACCTACCTGCAACTGGCATTTGGGAAGTAGCAGAGTGGTCTGTAGTTCCATGCTGCCTCTCAAACCGTATGTGGAAGTAACAGTACGGGTGGTACGGTTGCATTTCCTGCAGAAAGTTCATTGCCAGTGGCGGTGGCCAAGGTTCGGTGGCCACAGCAGGTTTGGTTGCAGGAGGCTCGTGACTGTGGGCAGAGCTGCTGATGTCCCAGTTGCTTGTTTACTGCTTCCCGGAGCGAGATGAATGGCCGGCACAGTATGTCACCAGACGCGTCCAGCTGCAGGGTGATGAGCCTGTACCTGAGACTTGTCAGGTAGGCAGTGGCTGGCGAAATAGAGAAGTGATGCATTGTGTAGCTTGTCAGCAATTGTCATTACTTGCTCGACAGGTTCAGGAGACCTTTGAGCCAGAGCAAAGTGGATGTGAGGAGATAATTTATCTGACCAGATGGTGAGGAGAGCTGTGTCAGAGAATAGATCGGCACTGACCAGGGCACGTAGCCACTTCCAGAGCTGGGAAGGTTTGTTGTTGCCTAGTTGCTGCCTCAGTTGAGTGTGCAAGCCGATGTAGAATTGTCTTTATGGCTAGAGTGTACCGGGTAGATGAGTCCGGGGTGTCAACCAGGCAGCAATCAAGTCGTCCTGGTCGCGCAGGTGGGTGATGAGGCACAGAAAACTGGTTGACTCGTCGAGTTTGTAATGGTCGAACACTTTGTCCACAATTTTGAACCATGTTGTTGCTCTGTCGGGATTAAATGGCGGCAGCGTCGGTAAGCATTGTAGAATGTTTGGAAGAACAGGTTGGGTTGAGTTCATCGGGGCACTGCCCGAATCGAGCTGTTGTTACTGTAGTATTCCAGGTGAGTGTGCCTCCAGAGGATTTGGCAACGATGGCTGTTTGGGTGGCAGTGTGAAGGTGACACATTGTGGTTGAGCATGATTCGTTGTGGCGCAGAAGGCCGATACGGGTGAGACACTGTAATGTGTCAATTGCAGTTGCGGAAGCTCAACACGTTGCGAGTGTGTTCGGATTGACACGTCACGGAAGACCGATGCGGATGAGGCACCGAGATGTGCCAAGAGTGGCAGCAGAAGCTCGACTGAAGCCGGCACGGGGAGGCAGGTGAGAAAAAGTTCAAAGTTTGAGACCACGTGTAGTCCACGGAAAGCTCAACGTATGATTAGAGCCGGGGCCACCTGTGTTGCAGGGAGGCTGCAGAGGTGCGGGCTGTCCAGAAGTACAGTTTGGGAAATGATGTCGAATGTGGGATGGAATGTGTGAATATTCACTGTTCATAGTCACTTCAGTCAAAACGGTGTGCGGATAAGGTGAATGTCGTGGCACAAAACACTGAGGTGTAGCAGTGGGACAGAGGTGGAGGTCAGCCACAGATAAGTTATTGTTCCTGTTGCAGGCCGAGGTATTGAAGTAGGAAGGAATGTGCTGATGCTGAACTGAGGCAGGTGCAGACGTGGTCAAATGCTGAGGAGGTTGACCTGTGAACGAAGCAGTTCCGGCCACGTGGCAGGTATCCGCGTGGTACAGATTTTGACGTGGCAAATTGTTGTCCTGATGTTAGTAGGTTGTCCGACAAAGCATTTGCAGAAATCGGCATTGGTCCCGCACTGCACGAAGATCCATAAGAGGTAACTGCACAGTCAATGATGGAGGGCACATGTGGCAGGAACAGAGGTGTTTGATAGCCTGAGTCATGTGCACTCCTAACCTCACTTAATGTTGCAGGCTTGAAAACGTCCGGCGAAATCGGTGGGATCATCAAGTGAGAGGCATCGTGTTGCAGTCCTGGCAGGTGTACATTGCCTGCAACATGATGCATGTTGATCAGAAAATCCAGCACTAGACGCTGGGCCGAAGTCATTGTTCGAATGCTGTGTCAATCTAATACACACAAAAATAACTGTCGTGGACACAGTAAAGTGGCGAAAACGAAAGACGTTACAACTTGGGGTCACCAGTGAGGAGGATTACCGGGTTGGTTGCACCAATAATCACCCCATTTAGCAGTAGTTCATTTATTGACCTTACACATACAAGGATCACAAAGAACTGAACTGAACATGGTGGAACAGCCAAAGATAATGCTTAGAGACCAAAGATGAATGCATAGCGATGTTGGTGTCAATTTAGTTGGCACCACAGGCCTACTATTCTAGTCTTATATCTTATAACATGGCTGGGGACCCCATCGATAACTTCCCCTTGGTCAGGCTACTAATATGTCATTCATGCATTGTTAGTGCAAAAAAAACTATTTTTTCAATGAATGTTATTATAAAAGAGGAGGGGTCATACTATTATTTATCTTGTAGATGACATCACCTTCTAGAGGTTTGCATATTGAAGCAGACTGCAGACTGAAGCATAATGTTGAATTTTAGTTTTACACTTTCTGTTTTTATGATTGCTCTTCACAAAACTGTTCACAAACATCACATTTTATATCATAACAAAATAATTTTAACATAACTCAGAAACATTTACAGGGAAACTTTCTGAAAATAACTGAACAAAGATGATATGCACTGTTACAAGCACTCCATGAGCTCACGATAAGTGTCTGTACTCCAGTGAGGAACTTAAGAGATGCCTGTGGAGTGGATTTCATGATAAACAAAACATTATTATTTCCAGAAACATCTAGAAGTTTCTGTTACCTGAATTAATAAATGGTGTTATTTCTGATTTTAAAAATCGAGACACATTTAAATGAATTTATACTTTTTGTGAATGCAAAATTCTGAGAAATATGATGGATATAAAATAGATTTACATAGTTACAAAAATAAATTCAGTATTTTTCAAAACATACCACGTCACAAAGTTAGTTTGTGTTTAGTTTTTACATCAAGGCAAGTTATTAAGAAGAACTTAACTATGACACTGTAATACAAAAATAGTTCTTTGTTTAGTAAGCAATAGGGTTTAGTTTTACATCATATAAATTAAATTTATAAAATAATCATATGTAAGTAGTAATTCTTATAAATGTTGTTGTGATGATTAAAATATCAACTAATTGATCACTTCAATGAAATGACAGCGTACGAACTTCTGTCAGAGGTATTCTTAACTTCTTGAATGTATGTGGAGTGTATATGTATTTGTGCTCCTTGCAAGTTTTTTGATGCTTAATAAATTATTTGCTGTGCTCTATGATGGAGCTGTTCATTTATAGTTGAGATAGCTCAGAAATTCCTTTCATTAGTGCCTACATTGGTGACCATCAACTAGAACATGGATAAATCAGTGACAACAGTCAGAACCATCACTGTTGCATCCTACATTAGAGCTGTTTCCAATATCAATCAAGTGGGAACATACACCAGTCTCTATGCCAATGGTTTCTACTTTGACCACAACTGTGCAATAAATCATCATGCCAATCTGGACCTGCCTCATGCTTCATCTCCACCAAACAATGGCAATGTGCAACTACTACTATTTTGGTCAACAAACATTGAATTGTGGTTTATTCAAATGGAAGCAACAATTTGCAATTATCAAATGCACCATGACTTTGACAAATATGTGTTAATGTTAGCACAATCAGGCTCTGATCACATAGAAAATGTGGAGCATGTGCTAGATGAACTATAAAATGCCAGCCTGAAATGGGCTCTAATAGAACATTATTCTCTCCTGCTCCATGAATGTTTTAAGAAGCTTGCACTCATTTCAAACCTATGTGCATTTGGAGCCTTCAGAACTGCCATGTGAATTCCATTATCTGCCCACAAAGACTTGTTGACTTACACTGCTTTATACCTTATATGGCTCCACAGAAACTTACACCCTATGTTAGCTGCTGAAACTAATCAACCACCCACAGATTTAGTTATGAAGGTGGACACTTTGGTTACTTACCTTGAAGTCGTGTTTGTTGTGATCAAATATCGTGTGCATCTGAGTGTGACCCGAGACTATGCATGCCCTGGAATGGAATTCCTAGTGGCCCTGTAATGCGCACATCTACAACAGCTAGTTTGGACACATGCTGCACCACAACATATGCACAACAAGCGAGTGATACCTCTGATGAAATTTAAAGTCAGTTAACATCCTCCAACAAACCTTTAGGACGCAAAAAAAAAACAAATTTCACCAGTAACTGCTCTACCACTTGGTGTTGGATTCACAGAACATTTGGGAGTAATGCAAAAAAAATTTTCACCCACACCCAAATGCAAGTTCTAGGCATTAGAGGGTGTTGCCACTCATCAGCCATACGGAGCATGTCCAACCACAACCAGTGCCCTATATTGCAGCAATGCAGAGGTT
Organism: Schistocerca gregaria; assembly: GCF_023897955.1. Taxonomy (NCBI): domain Eukaryota; kingdom Metazoa; phylum Arthropoda; class Insecta; order Orthoptera; family Acrididae; genus Schistocerca; species Schistocerca gregaria. The sequence goes on from NC_064925.1 coordinate 552,307,860, forward strand.
GCAGCTCTACAACATTCCAACACGCTGTTCATCAAGGCCAGGAACACTGGTTACAAATTTCTAGTCGATTCTGACTCAGAAATTAATGCTCTGAAACAATTTCAGCCACACCCCATATGTTGACTGCAGCAAACAATACCTGCATCAACAATAGTGAACACAAAATTTCACTACATTTCTACCATTCCTTCTGTGCATCATCAAAATTCATTCTTGCTGATGTTAATGGTCTGATCATTGCAGCTGATTTCATAATTTTTTTTACAAGGTTATGGCAGACTTAGTCCGATTGTCTAGTAAGAGTGCACACTGATAATTTTCCACCTGTCACATTGCATATGCTGGTTTGTGATGAGTGCACTGAGCTTGCTTTGGCTCACATGAATATCTCCGTGGCTTCCCGCACCAAATGCAATTGCACAGACATGTGGAATGCAAGAAGCAATACATTTCTTCTGATACTGTATCCATGACAGGCAATGAAGTTGATGCCATCTCCAGTGACACTGTTGGTGCTCAGTTACAGCATAAATTTTCTGCTCTTACAGACCTTGGGCAAAGCACATGAAAAATGTTTGAATCCCACAGCATCCCATCAGAACAATGCCTGGACAGCCTACCTTCTCCACCTCGTATTGCCTACCATCAGATAAATTCAAGCAGCACAACAGGCAAGGAACAAAATGTTAGAAGAGGGTATTGTATCTGTGTCAGACAATGATTGGGCATTATTGTTGGCAAAAAAGAAAATTGGCACATGGAGCCTATATGGTGACTACTGAGATGTAAATGCACATACCGTATCAGATCATCATCTGGTGCCCAGTACTGCAGACTTCAACTACACACTTACCTTGTGATGCATCTGTATTCAGCATCATTGAGTGTGCCAAGGTGTTCTCCCAAATTCCTGTGTGGCAAAGAGGATATCAAAAGGAAGGCCATCACAACATTGCTTGGACTACACCAATAAAATGTTATGCCCTGTGGATTATGTAGTGCCTCACAAACATGGTGTAGGTTTATATATGGTGTTTATGTGCTCTCTCATTTGCCTTCTGCTATGTTGGTGACATTTTGATTTTTTCCAAATCCATGCAAGATCATTTTCAACACATTCATCAGCTCTTGCAACATCTTGAGGTTTATAGTATTGTCATCAATCCTGAGAAGTGTGTGTTCACCAAACCTGAAGTTTCGTTTTTTGGCGACAAGGTTTCCTGTTCTGCCATAGCTCTCCTGCAGGAGAAGTTTTCTGGCATTCAAGGTATGTTGCACCCTACAACATAAAAGAACTCTGACCATTCATTGGAATGATAAATTATTATTATCATCATCTATTGCATGTAGCAGTGATAATACAGCCTCTTGACTGATTTCCCTTAGGCAAAAATACCCTCAGCAACAGAAAGGTCCCATGGAATGCAGAAGCAGCTGCAGCATTCAAGAATCTAAAAATGGCTCTTTCTGAGGCTATATTGCTCCCACATCCAAGGCCAGGGGCACCAATTGGGCTCTTTGTTGACGCCAGTCAGGCTGTGTTGAGTGCTGCCCTATAACAAAAAGTATATGGTTCACAGCAATCTTTAGCATTCTTCTCCAGTTGTCTGAAAGAAGCACAAACAAAATGGACTGCCTTCGACAAAGAACTTGTGGCAATGTACTTTGCTATCAAACACTTCCAACCAATACTAGAAGATCAACACTTTGTAGTATTTACTAATCATCAACCTCTCACATCCATTCTCCACCAGCCAATGGAGCATGCCTCACAATGTGAAGCCAGCCATGCAGACTTCATGGCTCAATTCACAACTGACCTTCACCACATCAAAGGCAAAGATAACACTGTCACTGACTGCCTCTCCTGAGCAGTGGCAAGTATTGCTATGGTGGACTGGGCAAAGGTTGCAGATAGCCAGCACACAGGCACTTTCATTCAACAGTATGTCCACAGTGCAAACTCTGCCTCACTTTGTCTGGTGCAAGTACTGGTTGATAGTTCGTCATATGAAATGTGGTGTGACAGCAGTGGAAACCAACTATGTCCACTCATCCCACAAAAATGCCATCGAGAGGTCTTCAATGCAGTCCACAATATGTCACATCCCAGTATCAAAGCAACGGGCAAATTGGTGATGAGAAAGATCGTCTGGCCTGGGGTAAAAAAGAACAGTTGTACATGGGAGCATTGCTGCCCTGCATGCCAACAAAATAAAATCTCATCACATGTGCCTGCTGCTATGTAGGACTTCCCTCTACCATCAGAATGATTTTGTCACATCCATTTAGACCTAGCTGGCCAAATACCATGCACTGATGGTCAGTGTTACCTCCTATCACTGTTGATCATTACACTAAGTGGCCCAAGGCCACACCTCTCATCACCTCAATGCCACAGCACTGATCAATATATGGTTTTCTCACAATAACATTTCCCTCACCATCACAACTGACCACGGTCATCAGTTTGAAGCATAGCTATTCAACCTCCTACTCAACTTGTGTGGTACCCATTCCCATGACTGAACACATGCATCAGTTACTCAAATCTCTCATCATGTGCTACAAAGAGTCATGGACTGATATTTTGCCCTGGATACTGCTTGGCCTCCATACAGCATTAGAAGAGGATTTGTCCTCCTCTCCAGTGCAACTAGTCTTTGGTGAACAGCTGTAGGTGCCAGGTGATTTCATTCTACCTTCACCAGCACAGATTCCTGGAGACCAACTAAACTTTCTTAAAAATTGGAATAACACATCAGTCACCTATCCCCACTCAACCTGCAATGTCATATTCAAAGAACTACACACATCAACATATATATGGTTGCACGATAGTGTGGTTGAAACACCTCTCACTTCCCCATACTCTGGTCAATAGGAAGTGCTCTCAAGGGGACCGAACACTTTCACCATCTGCAAGAGAGGAGGCATGGAAACAGTATCAACAGAAAGACTCAAACCTGCCTTATTGCTCCTTCTCAAAATGACCTACTGTGCACTCCACCCATGCTGACACCTGCACCACATGCCCCTCTCCACTTCATTTCAAGTGACACCCTCATTGGTGGATTCAGATTCCCCATCCTGCCACTTACTACATGACTATTTACTTGCACTGGCAGACATATAAAGTGCACATTCTTAGAGATTCCTGGTGCACCAGGCTTTTGGGGGCACAGTAAAGGAGGGCAATGAGATGACTCCTATGCCACTGCTCTCTGTGTGCCAGCTTATGCTCAGGTGTCCACTAAGGCTCCTGCTGCTTTTGTTCCTATTGAGAAACAGCCCATCCATGCCTTCATCCAGGCGGTCTGCCACAGGCATGAGTTGGTCACCTCCCCCAAAGTCCTCGGGAAGGATAGACGTCAGATGAGGCGCAAACTGCCACTGATACCAGCTGTAGCCCCTACAGCTTTTCAAGGGATGGGACCACCTGTCGTGATGACAATATCAACTAATCGATCAACTCCAGTGAAATGAGTATGTACCAAGTTCTTTGAGATGTATTCATGGCTTCTTCAATGTATGTTGAGTGTACATGTATCTTCGCTCCTCACAAGTGTTAAGATGCTTAATAAATTATCTGATGTGCTCTATCACAGAATTTTTGTTCATAGTTGAGATAACTCAGAAATTCCTTTAATTATCTCCCACAATGTCAAGAAGAGAAAATAATCTATTGTGAACTTAAGTCATTCTAAAGTGAAGTTTGTAGGATAGCAAATTTTTGTAGCACAGCATAATCACATAGAAACACATAATGGAATTGTTATGTAATGGACAAATTATGAAACTTACAGAATTTTGCAAATGCACCAGTGTATTGTGTAATTAGTTCCATACATCACAGCAGAAAATAAGGACGAAAATTACTGAAAAATAACAAGGTATCACAATGCTTGGTTATCTAAAGAAACTACCATAAATCTTTCTTTGTTATAATCTATAAATACTGAGCAATATTTACAAGACACTACATGTTGTCATGGTCATTACAAGAAACATTGCTGCTTTCCATGCAACTAACAACTGTTTACTCCATGAATTCAGACATTCAAATAATTCCTAAAAAGTGTGCTCCATGAGATATGTTTTAAAAGTGTTTTTTGAGTCCATAGGTATTCCTCTTGTTGTATATTAGATGGGAGCTTGTTGGACACCTTACCATTAGAGTACACATCTTCGTTGTCAATCCTGGACAATGAGGCAAAGTGTACATTGAATTTATTATTGTATCCTGCTCTGTGATTGTGTATATCATCTGTCAAATAGCAAAGCTGGCGTCTTCTATCTTGCTCCTGAGATGCCTTCCTCTTCATCTATCTGTATTATCCACGCAATCTTCTTTTCCTTTATGTTTCCATAATTATGTTTCATCATGTCTCTCTATTCTTCTCCTCCCTTCACCATGAGTCTCCCTCATACTCCCTGTTGCCAGCGCTCCTATCTAAAATCTCTCTCTTCAATAATGTATTTTTCAGGTGTACCTTTCTAATTGTTTATTTCACTTTTTGTACTAGATGTAGTTTAACATGCCTACTAAAACATATGAATGTAAAATAAGTAGAATGCCTGGTTAGATGTAAGAGAGGGCCTGATGGCCCTAATCTTGTCAGGTTAAATAAATAAATAAATATATCACAATTCAACTGATGATGTGCCAGATGATAAAAGTGTCATCGACGTCAATGACAATTTTATCATCTGGCCCCATGGTCGTGAAAAACTGGGAGAATTTTTAGAACACCTGAACAGCATTCACAGCCACATGAAGTTTATGATGGAAGTCGAAACAGATGGTGCACTGCCCTCCCTTGACGTCCTTGTTTGATGGAAAACCAATGGGCACCTCAGCCACAGTGTCTACAGGAAACTGACACATGCAGATTGGTATCTGCACACTCTCAGCCACCACCATCCGGCACAAAAACATGGCATTCTGAACACCCTCATCCATCGTGCTAAAGTCGTCTCAGATGCAGAAAGTCTGCCACTAGAACTGAGCCACCTCTGAAAAGTCTTCCAGGAAAACGGGTACAGCCACAGACAGGTGTCACAGGCTATATGTGGTGTGACATGCAAGAAACACACCAACAGAAAAGAGAACGCCACCAAAGAAGAAAGCAAGAAACTGGTGTTTTTGCCTTTCTGTGGTACAGCGACGGGAAAGATTAGCCGGCTCCTGAAGAGAGAACATTTCATCAGTATTCAGACCCCCAGAAAAAATTCGTCAGCTCATGAGGCCTTTGAAGGACGATCTAGAGCTTAGAACGCCTGGAGTGTTCAAGATACCATGACAGTGTGGCTGTTACTATGTCGGTCAAACAGTACGCATGGTGGAGCAATGCCGGACGGAATATGAGAGCTGCTTATGCCTACGCTATCCAGAAAAATCAGCCATGGCAGAACATGCCTTAGAAAATGGACACTGAATTGTATTCGATGAAACATCAGTCGTTATGAAGATTAAGGGATTTTGGGATAGCGTCATAAAAGAAGCTATTGAACTAAAAACCTCTGAAAACACCATCAACAAGGACAGAGGTTTGCAGCTCAGCACAGCCTGGGACCCGGCTATTGCGATGGTAAAACGGGTGTGATGGACGTGCAATGAAAACATTGCCATATACGGTGAGGAAGAGAGCACCAGTGACGTCACATCCAGCAGTGAGGCTATATAATGACGCGGCCGTGGCGACACTGAAGTCAGTCTTACCACTTGACAGTGACCGGGGAGAGCTCTGTCGAAAGCTCGTGGGATTTTAACCACCTGACGCGACTGGAAGCCTGAGAAAATTTTACTAATTCATATTGCCGCGAAACCATGCATTCATACATGACTACCAATCTGGCAGTACTAAGAACATCAATACAAAACCTCGATAACCGATACTGACTCACATGCTAGCTACAAGTCTGCCATCCTGTGTTACGTGCATAATGTTTACATGTATGTCAAAGCAATTTGTGCAGTGACTTATGCTTGAAATCAGTGACAAAATACAATGTGCTATAGTGAAATGTTAGTCAATAGCTCCCACATCAGTGATGCAAGTGAAGCTGCAAAGTGATAAAACCATAAGTGATCAACTGTCATATAAAAGTCTTTCATGCTATTTTTGTAGCACATAACTGATGCAAAACTATCTGCATCCTATGCAGACTGTGATATATAGTCAACCACAAGGAAGAAAACCAGCAGGAGACATACCTGACTTCGTCTTCTGGCCATACACTGCCCTCCTGCTCCCCCCAAATGCCACATCAGCCGCTACAGTAACAAACAATGGACAAAGAGTTCTAGATTAATATAGTTTAAGATGGTTTATTTTTAAGTAACATTTCTCTGTATGTATGAATGTATGTATAAACGCCTGAAGATGACCAGAACATGTTCAAAACACATTGTATTATTTTAGATTAAACATAAAAAACAGTTAAAAAATGACTGGTAGCAGAAATTACAAGTAAATAACTATCCCACACAGTTACAGTTCACAAACATAGCCATTACGGCCGAGAAAAAAATAGATTAGAGTTTAAAGGAAGCAGTGGAAAGGTTACGAGGCTGTGATGTTAAAACTACTGTCGTTCCAAAACAACATATGACAGAAATTAATCTATGCTTAAGAGAAGTTAGATACCTTCACATTTTACCCACAATATGGGGTTAGCCCGTTGAAGGAAAATAGCAAAGATTGCATAATATAACAACACTTGCCGGCAGTTGACCATGTTTAGCAAGTGCTATGCCAGGAGCGAGAGTAAAACCACCTGTCACTGACAGTGTGGTGTGTTTGTCGACATTACTTTTAGATGAAGGATTACTTAGGCATCAACAATTTCCAATATTTACATCTAAAGGGAAAAGAACACACCCTATGGTCTTTATCAGGGCATTCAAAATGTTTTACCTCATACCTGGACTGAAGCCCAGAAAATTAGATTTGTTGGTGGATATACACAGGGCGACATTCTGCTATGGGATATGGACACGGTGAAACATTGCCACTATTAAGAAAAAGTTTGAGAGAGCATTTCTGGATACGCATTGGTCTAAGGCTGTACAAGAGAGGCTCAGATGTGAAGTATTCAACCCAGCTCCATTCAATAGCACATATGGAATCTCAAGGGGCTATTTTTAAAAATATTTAAATAAAACCAGATATTGGATGAACCCGGCATTTCAAGTAGATGTGCTGAAAATGCTGAAAATCTTAAAGAGCCATCTTCCTGCTCACATTATAGAAAAAAATCATTACCTTCCCAGAACATGACACTGAATACTTTCTATCTGTACTGGACTCAATAAATTTGATAAACGAAGAGAGACCAGTACAACCCAAGCCTGTTAATACGCTGATAGCAACACAGAGATTTATGGACCAACAAGTAAACAACAGATTTGTAGTACAACATGGATGGCAACCTTACCCCACACAGACTTATGATAATGGTAATGGTAATCACAATGGAAATGGACAAAGCTGAAATTACAAAGGTGGATACAAAAGAAATGGGCAAAGATTTAGTGAAAACAACTACAATGGGCGAGTAGCGTATGGGCAGCCTGTACAATATGTATAGACACAAGCTACCGGCATTAATCAGCTGATCACTTTGCAAATGCGAAACAATAACAGACAACCGAATAACCCACAGACAGTGTAATTCGGCCACCAAAGTAACACACACATGCCGAAAGAGAATTTCAGTCGAGAGCCTCTCAGGATACTAATTGGTGTAATCATACACCAACAGTCCACTATGTGGATGCCGGAAAACTTGAACTGGACTTGGTAGGCCCTCGTTCTGTGACCTTGGAGGGGAGTGGGGGCACAAGTTTCATGGACACTTGCTTTATCAGATACGATCATGGTAATGATGTGAGAGATGATCTGTATCAAGGTAATGAGGGTATGCAGAGAAACTCAATAGAGAGTAAGGTAGAAGCTACTATTAAAGCCAAAATATTTGACATTGATGTACCCATTGTACCTGACACAGGTGATATGACTAATTTCATATCACAGGGATTCTTTTAAGTATTGAAGAAATGAGGACGTATACCCACACTGACAGTGCAACATTGCAAGGTACGAACTGCCACTGGTCAGAAATCGAACAGAGCCAAAATACAAGTCTTAATCCCTGTACAATTAGGGCAATTTTCTGTATGATGTAATTTTTTGGTAGTAGAGAAATTAATAGTTGGTTGTTTGATTGGTATGGATACATTTAGGACATACCAAGTACAAATTGATACAGGAAAAGGCCAATGTCATTTCACTGTAAATAATCAATTATTTGTAATAGACCAATCAGGGGAAGTACTAATAGATGTGAAATTGAAGTTACTCATGACTTTGTAGTTTAGTTGGTAAATCCCATAGTTATGTTTGTCAACACATACAATGATGAACAGTCGTCAGTAGAAGAAGTAAACATCAACACAATAAACACAAAGGTAAGTGAATCAAACTGCTTGTCTCAAGAACAGCAAAGTGGAGCTTAGGGAACTGATACTTGCTTATATACATTTATTTGAAAAAAAGGACAGGTGTTATTAAGGATTTCGTGTAGAAAATGGAAGTGTATCCTCATGAAACTTTTGTTCCACATCATACCATATACCATGGACAAAGAGGGAAGCAATGAGAAAAGAGATTAACAGAATGCTTGAATGGGACATAATACAACCTTCATTTTCCCCTATTGTAGTCTTATCTTGGCTGTGAATAAGCCAGATGGCAAGGTGTGTTTGGTCCTCAACACACATAACATTAATAAGATTATTATTCCGGTATTAATACGTCCAGACAATTTAGAGGAACAGCTGATGAAATTCCATAATGCTACATTTCCTACTATAATTGACCTCCGGTCTTCAAATTGGCAAATAAACCTACATGAAGAAAGTTGGAAGTATACCGCCTCTGAATGTGGGTGCAGGAGCTTCAAATTTTAGGTATTACCATTTGGACTGAATGTAAGTGCAGGTGCATTTATCTCTGCACTTGAGAGTGCTTGGGCTTGATCTTTCGAGTAAGGTGACAGTATACATGGATGACCTTTTAGTCACTACACTCACTTGGGTAGGAATTTAAGAATAAATGAACACATATTGATCCATTTTGCGAGTAATGGAGTAACAGCATATCTCAAGAAATCTAATTGTGGACAAGAAAACTGCCAGATCCTAAAAAACCTGATGCCGTTAGGAACTGCCCTGTTCCTCAAAATAGGAGACAATTAAAGGCATACTTAGGCCAAGTTTAATTTTTCAGGAAATTCATCCCTAAGCAACTTATGAACAGTGATGCTTTACTCAATTTTCTCCGGAAGAAAAAACCTTGCTTATGAGAGAATCAATGTTCAACCAATTTCGAAAACATCAAGCAAGCCTTATTAAATGCTAATATTTTACCTCAATCAGACATGAATAAAGATATTTGTTTATGCAGTGAAGCGTCTTCTCACAGTCTGGGTGCATGCATTTTCAAATGGTAGAAGAAAAGGGAAATCTAAGACCTAAAGTAATTACATTAGCCAATTGCACCTTATCTGAAGCTGAAACGTACAACACAGTTTTACATACGACAAAAGGAGTTACTTAGAACACAACCAAAATCCACAAAAATTGGAAAACTGAACCGTAAGTGGCAATTACTATTCACATGACCACACATAATTACTAAAATCCCCTACCCGAGGGCATACATATTGGCACACACAAAAACACAGCTAAAGACAAGGGCCTTTACCCATACAAAGACTTGAGAACATTTGTATACTGAAGAAGGGCTGTATACCCTATAAGTGGTATACATGTATAATAATATTAGATTTAGGATGCTGGAAAATCACATTTCAGGATTTATGTTGTTTGTTGATAAGGAAAATTTTTGTTTGTGTTTTTTGTTATATGTCAAATGTGTAAATGATAAGGTGAGTGGATGTAACAAGGAAGAATTTTACTTTTATATGTAGATATGATGATACTTTAAATACAACACTTTGCCTTGCATGTAGCCCAGTTTTAAAGGAATAAACCAACTTGTGAAATGCACAGTAGCACACAATGCACTACACAACTCGCCGCAGAGTTAGTGGTAACAGATTTATGCAGGGCATGCACATTGGGGAGATAGCTAGTCAACAAACTGCAAGTGCTTGCATGCCAGACAGACAGACAGCTGAAAGGGTTGGAGCATCCAAAACAAACAAACCCTATGAGCTACAGCCTGCACTAGCATCTTTAAAGCCTATTGCATAGACAGGGACACAGAAAACTAAGGGAGAACCTATACTACAACTAGGACTATCTACAAAATGCAAAGATAAGCTAGGGGATTATATATATGTAAAGGGATCCTAAACTATGTGATATTTACTGAAGTTATGCTACTGTGCTATATTATATCTATATATTTGCAAATTCAAGTATTGAAAGTACATGCACTAATTATAATTGAGGGACCAGAAAACTATTGCTGCATGTAATGAATTGAGTACAACATAATTGGCAAACTGAAAAAAGGTTGCACCATGCTTATGATACACCTTATCTATCAGATTTATAATGTAAGTAGAGATGCACACATGGCATTAAATGGGTTTCTGATGGCACAACTGCACACTAAAGTAATTGAATACTTGGGTGAATATATGAAACAGGTATTAGTGACCACCGAGCCACTGTACACTTATCTATGAAGATTTAGTTTCAAGTTAGTATCCATTTTTTTTCTTCCAGGGAATGATGTTTTGACATGTCCTAAAGTGAATAAAGATAAATGCTTGATAAGCATTAGGTACCATTTAAACATAAGAAAGGACCGCACCGCAAGTAAATATAGTTGTAAGTTTATGATACGTATGAATGTGTTAGAGTGAAAATATGTGTAGAACACAGTTGCAGTATGTCGCATATCATGATGCTGAACTAAGGTGGAGCACTACCCCATGAAAGCCTCACACACCTGAATTACACTGAAATTATTATACATGTTTGCTACTCATATAAACACTATTTTACACTTATTGTACATAACATATTGATGATACAAGTCTGTATACGTCAGCATATGAAATAGTTATCCTTTATACAATGAACATAACAAGTAAATATTGAGCTGCACTTAAAACACTAAAGAAGTATTCCATATGATTGGTATTGTCAGGTTTGTGTTGTGTTTATGAACAACAGACTATTTTGTCCTTGGGATCACTGTTAAGTCTAGTAACGAGATGTAATTGAACACATAAATTGCTTTCCGTGAAATTTCCTCAACCCTGTGGTGTGTAGATTCTTCCTGAAGAATGCTAGAGAGGCAAGGCTGTGTGTAGTTATTTGAGCAGGACATAGAATCTGTTGTAGCTACTACTGTTTACTCCTTTAATTCTTTGAAATTGATAAATATGCTCTGACAAGAAGTCACTGAAAATTGAAATGAAATGTATGTCAATTTATGACAAAGAAGAAAAGAATCTATTATTGTATAATGTTATGTAAAGAATGTAAAACCAAATGAGAGTAACGAGTGTACTCATATAATTAGAATTGAACAATGTAAGAAAATCGTAATTTAACAAAATGTACTAAAACAAAATGACAATCAGACTATAATGTATATAAGCAATGATAATGGTATGTCAGCAAATGAATAGGCTAAGTTTATTTTTGTAATTGTATTTTTTTTGTTATGTATATAGTATGTGGAAAGGACACTACAGAAATGTTGTGTAATGGAACTGTATGAAAGATGCTTAAAAACAAAGCAAAACAATATATGAAACATGCATGCAAAGTGTTAAGTATGACTGTGAGATATGTGGGTGTGCGCGTGATGAGCTAAAAATTACAATACTTCATCTAACATGAATTTTCTGTGCTCAACAACTTCGTCAAAACATGAATTTTCTGGTGCTTGATAACATCGTAAAAGCTGCAAGAAGCTTCTCTTGTCGACGGATGTCGGGTGTACAGCTGGTGTCTCCACTGAGTAAGTGCGAGCGACATGGTGAAATACACGCCTCGGGCTGCCGATATGGAAACCAGTTTTCACTGCATCAAAGATTTCACAAAGGATCACGCTGCTGAACATGAGCTTCATGAATATGTGCAGTGAAAGCTAAGTGAATGCATGATACGGGCACTCTGACTTTGTATTAAACATGTGAAAGCGAGCTCGGATGGTAACGGATGTCGAGCTGTGCACACATGCTTCACAAGCTAAACACTGGGCAGATACTGACTGATAATAATGGGACTATGCGGTTACAGCAAGTACTTTGTTATGAAGGAAATCTTATGTATGTGTGTGTTAAGGGAGCTGACATGTCTATATAAATTGACAACCATACAGGATAACTACAATTTCTGAAAAATAAAGGCTACACCCATACCGGCCAGAGTTATCAACCCATAAAAAGAGAAATAAGCTCATACACTGTGCATCTCTGTATGATGTCAGTGCACAGTGGGAGGCAATCGTAAAGAACCATATATATATCTGTGTGGGTCTATGTAAAATAATTTTGTACCATGGATAATATTGGCATACAAACAAAACAAGGAGAGATTGGTTAATCTCCACCTGTTTGTCTCTATAAGTGGTAGTGGGTGGACGTATTACGAGTTCCACGGAGTTAATGTTGTTAAAAAATGTGTATTTCAAACGAACATTAAAGAAGTGATATAAAAAGTTATTAGGAAAGCAAAGTTTATTTGTACATTCACATTCTGTTCATAATTTAGCCCACGCCGAGTATCCAGCATCAAGAGGATCAAAGCAAACAAGAATAATTTACATGAGCAGAGGAGGGGAGATCCGGAACCAGTATTGTCATACCAGTCTCTATGCACTATAGTGGTAACAGTCGAAGGAAGTATGTAAATTTATGAATGTTAATCTGTTGATATTAATGCCAGCTAAAGTTCACTCAGAAAATGAGTACTTTCCAATTTATTTCAGTTATTCTTTCAAATTTTTTTAAAATTATATAAGCAACAATTTTTAATCAGTTTCCATTATATATTTTATTTTATGCATGCCCCCTATTCTCTCAGACATTATTAACAAACTGTACATGTAAGGCTTATTGGACCAAACAAATACAAACATGAATACTGACAGCTGAAGAACTACATTGACACACACACGGAATAGCAGGAGAGTAGGGAACAATGCAGTACGGTAATACTGAAATAGTATTTCATCAGCTTGGAGCCTTGTATTCCCTGAAAATAATGGCGGCGAGTGAGTGAGTGATGTGCATTAGCTTGGCTTGCAAGTTTACATGAAATCTGGAGGTGTTTATAAGCAGTTAGGATAGTCTACACATACTAAAGTCGTATATTTAGTGCCAAGTGTCGTATTTCTCATCAGATACTGAGTACCAATCACATGGAATCCCACTTAAAACGTAAAATCAATTAACAATGCCCAGTGCAGCCAACAGCCAGGCTGGCGACAGTGCAGGGGTGGAGTCTACACAGGGGGGCTGGCGGCCGCTCCGCCCGGCATTGCTGACATCGCTGCACTCGTGAAGGCTTAGGTGAGTGCCGTGCTGCAGGTTAAGGAGATGCTTGGGCTCATTGTTCAAACCATCACTGATGTTGTCACTGCACCAGTGATGGTAAAAATACAGAAAACTCTAGAGGCGAATGCAAGCGAGATCTGTGCACTCGACACATCATTAAAAGCAAGTGAGGAGAGAGCATAACTGCACGAACAGAAATTGATAGAGAAGTCATGACGTCAAATAATATCAGAGATGCTATAATCTCAGACAATTTGGCATTTCAGATAGCAGCAGAGAGAACACAGATGAACCAGTGATAAACAAAAAAAGCTAGGCGTGCAGGTGTGTCTGAGTGACATTGACAGAAGACAGAATGGGTCGTAGGTCGCCAGGTTCTACAAAACGAAGACTTGTTGTTGTTGTTGTTGTTGTTGTTCTTCTCTTCAGTCCTGAGACTGGTTTGATGCAGCTCTCCACGCTACTCCATCCTGTGCAAGCTGCTTCATCTCCCAGTACCTACTGCAACCTGCATCCTTCTGAATCTGCTTAGTGTATTCATCTCTTGGTCTCCCTCTACGATTTTTACCCTCCATGCTGCCCTCCAATACTAAACTGGTGATCCCTCGATGGCTCAGAACATGTCCTACCAACCGATCCCTTCTTCTGGTCAAGTTGTGCCACAAACTTCTCTTCTCCCCAATTCTATTCAATACTTTTCATTAATTATGTGATTTCCCCATCTAATCTTCAGCATTCTTCTGTAGCACCACATTTTGGAAGCTTCTATTCTCTTCTTGTCTCTTCTTGTCCAAACTATTTATTGTCCATATTTCACTTCCATACGTGGCTACATTCCATATAAACACTTTCAGAAACGACTTCCTGACACTTAAACCTATACTCGATGTTAACAGATTTCCCTTCTTCAGAAATACTTTCCTTGCCATTGCCAGTCTACATTTTATATCCTCTCTACTTTGACCATCATCAGTTATTTTTCTCCCCAAATAGCAAAATCCCTTTACTACTTTGTCACATTTCCTAATCAAATTCCCTCAGCATCACCTGACTTAATTCTACTACATTCCATTTTCCTTGTTTTGCTTTTGTTGATGTTCATCTTATATCCTCCTTTCAAGACACTGTCCATTCCGTTCAACTGCTCTTCCAAGTCCTTTGCTGCCTCTGACAGAATTACCATGTCATCGGTGAACCTCAAAATTTTTATTTCTTCTCCATGGATTTTAATATGTACTCCAAATTTTTCTTTTGTTTCCTTTAATGCTTGCTCAATATACAAATTGAATAACATTGGAGAGAGGCTACAACCCTGTCTTACTCCCTTCCCAACCACTGCTTCCCTTTCGTGCCCCTCGACTCTTATAACTGCCATCTGGTTTCTGTACAAATTGTAAATAGCTTTTCGCTCCCTATATTTTACCCCTGCCACCTTCAGAATTTGAAAGAGAGTATTCCAGTCAACATTGTCAAACGCTTTTTCTAAGTCTACAAATGTTAGGAACGTAGGTTTGCCTTTCCTTAATCTTTCTTCTAAGATAAGTCATAAGGTCAGTATTGCCTCACGTGTTCCAACATTTCTACGGAATCCAAACTGATCTTCCTCGAGGTTGGCTTCTACTAGTTTTTCCATTCGTCTGTAAAGAATTCGTGTTAGTATTTTGCAGCTGTGGCTTATTAAACTGATTGTTCGGTAATTTTCACATCGGTCAACACCTGCTTTCTTTGGGATTGGAATTATTATATTCTTCTTGAAGTCTGCGGGTATTTTGCCTGTATCATACATCTTGTTCACCAGATGGTAGAGTTTTGTCAGGACTGGCTCTCCCAAGGCCGTCAGTAGTTCCGATGGAATGTTGTCTACTCCGGTGGCCTTGTTTCGACTCAGGTCTTTCAGTGCTCTGTCAAACTCTTCACGCAGTATCATATCTCCAATTTCATCTTCATCCACATCCTCTTCCATTTCCATAATATTGTCCTCAAGTACATCGCCCTTGTATAGCCCCTCTATATACTCCTTCCACCTTTCTGCTTTCTCTTCTTTGCTTAGAACGGGGTTTCCATCTGAGCTCTTGATATTCATACAAGTGGTTCTCTTTTCTCCTAAGGTCTCGTTAATTTTCCTGTAGGCAGTATCTACCTTACCCCTAGTGAGACAAGCCTCTACATCCTTACATTTGTCCTCTAGACATCCCTGCTTAGCCATTTGCACTTCCTGTTGATATCATTTTTGAGATGTTTGTATTCCTTTTTGCCTGCTTCATTTACTGCATTTTTATATTTTCTCCTTTCATCAATCAAATTCATTATTTCTTCTGTTACCCAAGGGTTTCTACTAGCCCTCGTCTTTTTACGTACTAGATCCCCTGCTGCCTTCACTACTTCATCTCTCAAAGCTACCCATTCTTCTTCTACTGTATTTCTTTCCCCCATTCCTGTCAATTGTTCCTTTATGCTCTCCCTGAAATTCTGTGCAACCTCTGGTTCTTTCATTTTATCCAGGCCCCATCTCCTTAAATTCCCACCTTTTTGCAGTTTCTACAGTTTTAATATACAATTCATGACCAATAGATTGTGGTCGGAGTCCACATCTGCCCCTGGAAATGTCTTACAATTTAAAACCTGGCTCCTAAATCTCTGTCTTACCATTATATAATCCATCTGAAACCTGTCAGTAATTCCAGGCTTCTTCCATGTATATAATCTTCTTTTGTGATTCTTGAACCAAGTGTTAGCTATGATTAAGTTGTGCCCTGTGCAAAATTCTACCAGGCGGCTTCCTCTTTCATTTCTTACCCCCAATCCATATTCACCTACTACATTTCTTTCTCTCCCTTTTCCTACTGACGAATTCTAGTCACCCGTGACTATTAAATTTTCATCTCCCTTCACTATCTGAAAAAATTCTTTAATTTCATCATACATTTCTTCAATTTCTTCGTCATCTGCAGAGCTAGTTGGCATATAAACTTGTACTAGTGTGGTAGGCGTGGGCTTCATATCTATCTTGGCCACAATAATGCATTCATTATTAAACCTACTCCTGTATTACCCCTATTTGATTTTATGTTTATAACCCTGTAGTCACCTGACCAGAAGCCTTCTTCCTCCTGCCACCGAACTTCACAATCCCCACTATATCTAACGTTAACCTATCCATTTCCCTTTTTAAATTTTCCTACCTCCCTGCCCGATTAAGGGATCTGACACTCCACACTCCGATCTGTAGAATGCCAGTTTTCTTTCTCCTGATAACGACATTTTCTTGAGTAGTTCCCGCCCGGAGATCCGAATGGGGGACAATTTTACCTCTGGAATATTTTACCCAAGAGGACACCATCATCATTTAACCATACAGTAAAGCTGCATGCCCTCGGGAAAAATTACAGCCATAGTTTCCCCTTGCTTTCAGCCGTTCGCAGTACCAGCACAGCAAGGCCGTTTTGGTTAGTGTTACAAGGCCAAATCAGTCAATCATCCAGACTGTTGCCCCTGCAACTACTGAAAAGGCTGCTGCCCCTCTTCAGGAACCACATGTTTGTCTGACCTCTCAATAGATACCCCTCCGTTGTGGTTGCACCTACGGTACGGCTATCTGTATCGCTGAGGCACGCAAGCCTCCCCACTAACGGTAAGGTCCATGGTTCATGGGGGTAGGAAAAAAATGAAGACCTATAATAGTGAAATTTGTGTCCTATAGGAAAAGATCTGCAATCTTCAGAGCAAAGAAGAATCTGAGATGGCAGGATAATGGTTAAGACCAAAAGCAGAAAGAGAACAATTTGCAGTGTTAATGAACTCTGAAGCCTGTGGTTTAGAAGCTAAATCATATCAATTCTCGCTGCCACTAACCTGTACGTTTATACTGTTTACATTATCAATCATAACTTAACTAATGTATTATAAACTTTTTCGTTTCTGCCCATAACTATTTTTATCTCCAATTGTTTTCTCATGTAATTTTGTTAATTATTACAGAAGTTAGTTTTACTTCAACTTTTAATTAGCAACCCACTATCATATTTTAGTTGTTATCCTCATAAGTGCCATTAATATCACACACTGTCCTTATCTTGAAAACTGTTACATGCAGATTACTCCCATTGTATTTAGCGAGATTCTTTCCCTTGCCAGCACATGCCAACTTTCAGGACCATTGAAAACCTTGCTTACGTTGACCACAAGTCCCATCCCTCCGGGGACCTACCCTGGCCTCCTCCCGGCCACTTTCCCTGCAGAGAATCGGAAGAACACTCCTTCTCCCCCCTCATCCTCACGCCTTCCGCATTCCTCATGCCAGACACTCTTGCCAGCGCTAACCATGTCCCGCATCCATCTGTCGGCAGCCTCCTTTGGCAATCAACACCTGAATGCACCAAGCTGCGTATTGCACATGCAAATGTCCAGTCTCTGCCAGATCACTTCAATGAGTTCAAATATATATTTCAAACTACTGATATACACATAATACTTTTGTCAGAGACTTGGCTCAAACCAAGTATTCCCACAACTTCTTTAAACCTAGACGGCTATATCTTTCTCAGGAATGACAGATGCAACAGATGAGGGGGTAGAGTAGGGGCATACATACACTCTGATTTATTACCTACTGTGCTATATACACCTGACAATAATGTAGATAAACAAGTGGAATATATTTTTTTTTATTTTATTTATTTATTTATTTATCCATCCGTAGACAATCAGGATTGTATGGATGTTGTCAACATGAGAATATACAATAGGTACACAAATTTATAATTGTCACAATCGGAATTCATGAATATTATAACAAGATGCATTTTTAAACCACTTAATGACACAGTTGCTAATTTATACATATTTCTATGCATTCATATCATCTCAAGTAATCATTGACAGTATAAAAGCACTTTTCCGAGAGATATTTTTTTAGCGATTTCCTCGGGTTATCTATTTTGCTTATGTCTTTGATCCCTTGTGGAAGTTTATTGTATAATTTAATTCCATTATATAACATGCTATTTTGAGTTTTTGATTTGTTTTTCCTATAGAGGTGTAAGTGTTGTCTGTGTCTGGTGTCATGTGCATGTATGGAACTGTTTATCGGGAACTGGTCAATGTGTCTTTTTATGTATATTACTGTCTGCAAAATGTATTCACACAGAACTGTCAATATACCCAAAGATTTAAATAACTCTGTGCAATGGGATCTACTGCTACTTATTGTTATGATTCGTAAGGCCCGTTTTTGCAACTTAAATATTGTTTGTCTGTTCTGCTCTGTTGATCCCCAGAAGGTTATGCCATAACTAATTATAGAGTGGACATACGCAAAATATGCAGTTCTAGTACACCGGCTACTACACACTGAATTTATAATCCTAAGTGCATAGCATGCTGAAGCTATTTGCTTTCCAAGTACCGCAGTGTGCTTGGTCCAATTTAGTTGAGAGTCGACATGCATGCCTAAAAATTTTGTTGATGGTACACATTCTATGTACTCATCATTAACTTTTAGCTTGCTACTGTTCGGTTTTCTGTTTAAGTGGAAGCTAATACTGTTGGTTTTTTTACATTTAGGGTTAATTTATTAGTCTCTATCCATTGGCATACATGCTTAAGTGTTTCCTCAGCTTTTTCATTGAGTGCACTTGGCGACTCAGCTTTGATTAGGATGTTACTGTCATCAGCAAACAGTACTGATTCACCATGTTTGACACTTTGTGGAAAATTGTTTATGTATATTAAAAAGAGGATTGGGCCCAGCACACTTCCTTGGGGGACTCCTATGTTGATGTATTCTGGGTTTGAAAGGTGTGAAAAGGTGTGATTGGAGTTGGTTTGAGTGATCTCCACCTGTTGGACCCTGTTTTGCAGGTATGAATGAAACCGCATGTTTGTTACTCCTCTTACTCCTAGTGCATTTAGTTTGTTTAGCAAAATTGTGTGGCCTACCGTGTCAAATGCTTTGGTCAAATCAAGGAAGATCCCTGTTATGTGGTCTCCTTTGTCTAGTGCTTCGAGGATAACATTTGAGAAGTGAGCTACAGCTGAATTTGTGCTTTTGCCAGCCCGGAAACCAAATTGCTCTTTACTCAGAAGATTGAACTTTGTTAAGTACCCCATGAGCCTGTTTTTCATTATGACTTTTGAAAAGGATGGCAGTAATGAGATTGGTCTGTAGTTTTCTATGATTTCTGGGTCACCTTTCTTATATATAGGTAGGATTTTTGCATGCTTTAGTATTTCTGGGAAGCAACCCATGGAGAAGGATTCATTGATGACGTGCACTAATGGGTCTTTGATGTTGTCTATGCAGTCCTTCAGTAAGCACACAGGTATTTCATCTATGCCTGCTGAATTTTTACATTTTAGGTTACTCACAACATTGGATACTTCTTCTGTTGTGGTTGGTCGTAGCATCATTGTGTGTGCTATTTTGTTCAGAGTTTGTGATTGCTTTGTTTTGTTGAACTTCTGTTGCAGTCTGGTAGCTATGATACTGAAATATTGATTGGCAAAGTTTGCTAGTTTTTTGGGATCATTTATTTTGGTATCATTGTGCTGAAACTGTATGTTTACTGGCTTTAATTTTTTCCTATTAGTTTCATGTTTGGTGATTTTCCATACTGCTTTGATTTTATTACTGGCTTTTTCTATAAATTTGTCATTTTGGTACCTTTTAGCCACTAACAATACTTTTCTATAGATCTTTCTGTATCTATGATAATAGTTATGAAATGCTGAATCATTACGGTAGTTTTTCCATTGAGCTGAGGTGCTTGAGCGTTTCAGCAGATTTCCTTATCCCATTGGTTACCCAGCTGTTGTTGTTGCATGATTTAGTGATTCTTAGAACTTTAGGGAACACTTCTTCAAACCTGAATTTAAATACTGACAGAAACTTTGAAAACTTCCTATTTATAGTAGGTTCTCTGTACACTTCCTCCCATGTTTCACTGTTAAGTAGTGCAGCAAATAGAGCTCTTTTTGACTTAGAGAAAACCCTACTGTACTTGTGTATTTTAGTGTTATTATCTAATTCTATACCCAATTTTAATAACTGACTGGAATGGTCTGTGATGCCAAGGTCATCTATGACAACGTCACATCTATCTTTCTCTCTGTCTGTTAGCATATGGTCAATACTTGAAGCTGAATGTCTGGTTATCCTAGTGGCAGTGTTAATTAATGGTGATACACCATAGGCATACATAATGTTCAGAAAATTATTGTACAACATATCTGGGTTCATCATGTTAATGTTTAGATCTCCACAAATGATAATTTTGCCTTTGGGGCTGGAGACCATATCTAATGCTTGGGTTAGCTTTGTAGTGAATGTGTCCATGTCACCACTGGGAGCACGATAAATACATAGTACTGTTAGTCTTTGGAATACATCTAGGTTTTTTTATATCTAAAGCAGATATCTCTATGTGCTTATCTTCACTTAATGCCATGACGTCATTCCTAATTTTATACATAATCCCCTCTTTCACATATATGCATGATCCACCACATTTCATAGTGTTTCTACTGTAATGACAGGCTAGAATGTATGAATGTAGTGCTACATTTGATAATTCTGAACCGTTACACCAATGTTCTGTTAAGCAAACAAGTGAGCTGTCAATAGACTGCAGTTCCACTTCTAATTGTTGCACTTTGTTTCTTATGCATTGCATATTTTGGTGGAAGACTGAGAAGCACTGAGCACTGCTTACCTTGTAGTCTTTACGTTTCTCTTGCCTTGGTCTAAAAAATCCTTTTGGTGATGGGGTGTTATGGTTATCCTACTGATTGATGGACTGGCCACTGTTTCTTCCGTTGGATCCTCACATTTTCTTGCTGTTTTTGTTGAAGATGATTCTGGCGCTGTTCATATAGATCAAATCCTGTAACAGAAAGTGCTTAATATGTGTGCTTCACAAACCTCCTAAAGCAGGTGGGTTCGCCTGCTTCGAAACTGCCATCTCAAGTATCGAATCATCATATAAACGTGTAATTATAGCAGGTGACACTAACATTAATTTTCGTGCAATAGTCCTTCCAGTGGGAAATTTAAGAGGATGCTTTCTTCCTCAAATATGACCCTACTTCAGCTGACACCTACTCATCACACGACCACCAGTCACACTTTCATAGATACACTTGCAATGAAATCTCCAAACAGAATAATCCACACCTCTCAAATATCTGCACCTGGCATGTCTGCCCATGACATTATTTTCGTGGTGTATTCACTAGAATGTCCCTGAAACAAACAAAAACTGTCTACATACTGAGACTTCAAATGTATAAATTTGGCTGAGCTCAAAACCGAGGCACAAGAAATATTTTGTGGGATGACCTCTACTCCCCTTATGGACATAAAAGGAAAACTTCAGGGATTCACAAACAAAATTACTCAACTACATGACAAATATGCTCCAATAAAGACCAAAAAAGTAAAAAGGAAACCTGCACCTTGGCTGACTGATGAACTAAAACAGCTCCTGAATCTCAGACACGCTGCAAATTGAGCATTCAGGATACACCCTGCAGCTGAAAATCATACTGTATACAAGTGGAAACAAAACACAGTCAGTGAAGCTGTGAGAAATGCTAAGCTCAGGCATGCCCGTACATTAACTGACAATAGATGTAGACCAGCTATCCTGTGGAAAAATCTCTGTAGTCTTGGTTTAGATGAAATAATAGTTGCAGAAAATCCCATGATCCCAGCTTAAGAATTAAACCGATTCTTCACATTACCTACAACCACAATTGAACTGCAAAACAAACAGAGAGCCATTCATTACTTCATGGGGATGAACGACTGTAGCAAAGAAAAATTATATCCATAGCACGTCACTAGCAATACAGTCAAGAAAGCCATCATGCAGATTAGATCATCATCTGCTGGACATGATGGCATCACTATTCCATTGGTAAAACTTATTATTGATCCACTCTGCCCTCTATAACAGACACCTTCATCAATTCCTTAATCACGAGTGTTTTCCCTGAGGCCTGGAAACTGGGACAAATTAAGCCACTGCCTAAAAAGGACATTGCCACAGCACCCTCTAACTACCACTCCACCTGCATTCCTCCTGCACTATCAAAAGACTTAGAACATGTAGTCCATTACCAGCTCACCAACTACCTAACTACTAACTACCTACTACCTACTAGACGAACACCAATCAGGTTTCTGTAAACATCGAATTACAACACCCACATTGATAAAGGTGACAGATGACCTGAAACTTGCTATGGATAGACAAGAAGTGTCTCATTTGCTTCTTAGATTTCAGCAAAGCATTTGATACTGTCAACTTTGACATCTTACTTGCCAAACTTAGTGGTCTAAATTTCTCACCAAGTACAGTGCAATGGTTTCGCTCATACATGACGTCTTGTCAGCAATGCATCCTGTCTGGGAATATAAAATCGCAATGGTGGCAGGTAGTGTTAGGCATTCCCCAAGGCTCAATATTAGGTCCTATATTCTTCCCTCTGTATGTCAATGATGTGTCATTGATTATGACCTATTGCAAATACCACATGTATGCTGATGACTTTCAGTTGTATCTAAATGCAAAACCAATCAATCATAAGAAAGCTATTGAAAATTTCAATACTGACCTTGATGCACTATCAAAATGGGCACAGAACATAGGACTAAAACTCAACCCATCTAAAACCCAAGCAGTACTTGTTGGTCACTCTACGCTCATTAGCCCAAAACATCGGGAATCCATACCTTCTCTAATCCTAAATGGAACAAATATGAACTTCTCTCCCTCAGCAAAGATTTTGGGAGGAATAATAGACGAAAATCTAAATTGAACAGAGCACGTAACTGCAGTGTGCAAAAAAGCATCAGTATCCCTTCATGCCCTACAAAAATGTAAAAAACTCTTCCCTTTTGATCTGAAAAAGAAATTAGTACAAACAGTTATACTCCCAATCAATGACTACAGCGGTATTATCCTATTGCATCTGATATATCTGTGATGTTCGACTTTTTGATCTCATTTCACCAGCTTATGAACAACTGTCCTGGCTGCATGCAGACAAATGCAGAGATTTCCATACACTCTGTCTCATCAACTGTCTTATAAATGTATACTGTCCCTCATATCTCTCCTTGTCCTTAATGCTCATGTCTGAACAACATGATAGAAACACATGTTACCATCAAAATAAAATCCTCTCTGTTCCCCTACATTGCTCAGTCACCTTCTTGAAATCCTTTACAGTAGCAGAAACCCAACTCTGGAACAACCTCCCTCATTATATTAGAGAACTTAAAAAAAACATGTCCTCCTTCAAAAAACTGCTAATGATGGTTCAACTTAAGCAACAGCAATACCTTCCTCTGTAGATGAATGCACTTCACCCCATTACTTCTTTCTTTCCTACTAGATCTTCCTCAGTTACCAGTTTTTTCTTAACTGATGCGGCCTCCTTAAATCTCCCTTCCCCAAAACCTGCTATACCAGTAAACAGCTATTTCATACACTAATACATTAATGTACACCTGCACAAATCTTCATTAATATTGCTAATTTTTCTCATGTTCACCATTACTATTTCATTTTTTCTTTTGCTGTTATTATTGCATTTATCATAAATTTTATGTATAGCAGCTGTTGTAAAAATACTCCCAGTATTTACTTTAATAGGTCTTGGCCATTACTCTTTATTCATAATTGTCACTAGATTAATCTATTTTTTTTTATATTCAAACTACTGTCATGATGCAATTATGATGTGTAAAATGCTGCATGTGTGGAACACTGGTTTGATGTAAGAGAGGGTCTGATGGCCCTCATCTGATCAGGTTTAATAAATAAATGATATACATATCTTCTAAGGAGCAGTGGATCCCCTGAGGTCAATGAATTATATAGTCCTAATCTCTGAGGCAACTGTGCCATGAATCCCACTTTTCTTTATGTGATTGTAGCAATTTCCTGACGACATATTAATTTTACCCTCTGTGTCCAGTAAGGTCTTCAAGGGTTCACTTGCTATTCCAGCTAGAATGACTGGATGGTTCTCTTTCACTTCATCCCACAACAAGGACTGCTCTTTATCCAATAGTTTGGCACTAATCTGCTATCTTGTACCACAGCCAAGTACCCCCAGTTACCTTCCCCTCCACTTTCACATATGACCTGCAGACTTCCCAATCTCTCCAATAGATTCAGATTACAACACTGTTTTAGCACTTATATATCTATTATTTTATGCATTGCTGACTCATTACCATCATATTAATATTTATAAACTAATACATTATCCTCGTCAGAAACAAATTCCTGTATAATGTCTTTCCTTTTCTCTTCACCCTCACCTTCCATTCCTTCTTTCCCTTTACTCGTTCTCTGCTCTTCCTACCTAAATTTTTGTCTCAAATATTTTCCCACTCCATTCTCATTAGATCACAATGTCAGTCAACCAATATGTTTGCATTTGCTGTGTTGTTTTACACGCCTAATGCCATCTTAAAATTCCTGTTGGCACACCTTTTCCATAGACAGCCATCTACCTTCATTGGTGAAGCACCAGGAGAGTGGAAAGTCATGTATTTAGCTTTTCTGTGTGTATTCACTGTTTAATGGAAGTATTTCCTTACTAGATGACAGGGAATTTTTGAATATTGGAGTTGAGTCATTTGATACTGAGTGTACTTTATTTACAAATTGCTATATGTCAACCTGTCTACATTGCATCATGGCTCAGAGTATTCTGCTGTCTTTGACTTGCCCACAGGTGTTCCTCTGCTCTCTGTCCAGTGATACATGTTGCTGTCAGTATCTCCATAGAGGCCACCTCGTCATAGTATGGAGTGCTGAGAGGGAGATGTGAATGGCTCATCATCTGGCTGGACCAGTGTGTACTGGTGTGCATGACCAGCTGTGTCATGACTGGCTCTAACACAGGACACAGCTGGACCATTTCTTGTAGTTGTCATGTAGAGTTCTGGTACTGTACCGCTGGTAGGGTACCAGATGGCATGGAAGGCCCCTCATGTGACTCTACCACAGCTGGGGATGAAAGGATGGTGGCAGCATTGTCACTTATGCAGCAGGATCTCCCCCAACCTGTGGTGGGAGGTAAGTGGTTATTGTGGTAGTGTGCTCAGGAATGTAATGGTGTGGACACCATCTGTTAAAAGTGGTGTGATATGGAGGTATAGTTTATGTTGTTGTATATTGTGTATGTGCACTTGAGCTGTCAGATGTGTGCAACATACAGTGTCAGAGTGTTGTCACTGCAGGCAGTGAAGCACCGGTCATTATCGATTGATGGTATTATTGTCTGGGCTGTAGTCTCTGAGGTTCAGCCTAATGATAACAGGGTGTGCTGCAATGGAGTTGCTGCCCAAAATCAGGGTAGCAGTCAATTGTTGCCATTGTTCTGTATGGCATTCAGGATGGCATTCCCCTGAAGAGCCTATGATGATTTCAAGTGGTGAATCGAAATAATCACTGGTTTGCCATTAATCAGAATGTCAAATGCATGTGTGCCTCTCTTAAAAACTTTGAAAGGTACTGTATATGGTGGGTGCAGAGTCAGCTGGATCATGTCATCCCAGCATGAATTGTCACAGTTAGAGAGCACTTTGTGGATGAAGACCTTGGATGCTGAGTGTGGAACAGGAGGTGGCACAAGAATATGTCTCATGTGGTCCTTTACCCAATGAACCTGTGCTCTTTGAGAGTTACTTTCTATTAGAACATTCTAAATGGCATACTAGTAGTAATGGCCAGCCCGGGTGGCTGACTAGTGGGAAAAGGACATCATGTAGAACAAGGCGGGAATTATATCAAAATGTTAGGAGTAGTCACAAAGCTACAGTAGCCCATTACAAATAGTATTGTAAGATGCTTAAAAATGTTATTAGGAAAGCAAAGAGTATGTGGTATGCAAATAGGATAGCTAATTCACAGAATAAAATTAAAACCATACGATCAGTTGTGAAGGAAGTGTCTGGTCAGCAACACAAGGTCGACAATATAAAGTCAGTTTGCAGTAAAAATATTTGTGTTACTGATAAATCATATATATGTACAGTATTTAACAATCATTTTCTGAGCATTGCTGGTGAATTAAATAAAATTTAGTTTCTACAGGAAATCATATAACTTTCTTGGCAAATGCCTTTCCGAGATTGATATCTGAAATACTCCTCTGTGATACAGACAAGAGGGAGACTTAGTCAATAATTAAATCAGTGAAGACTAAGGACTCTCAGGGTTATGATGGAGTGTCTAGCAGAATATTAAAGTACTGTGCTGCACATGTTACCCTTGTATTTAGCCATATTTGTAATTTTTCCTTTAGGAATGGTCAGTTTTCTGAGTGATTAAAATACTCAGTAGTAAAGCCGCTTTATAAAAAGGGAGAAAGGGATAACTTAGACAATTTTAGACCTATTTATATGCCATCAGAGTTTGCAAAAGTTATTGAAAAGGCTGTGTATGTGAGGATAATTGACCATTTTATGTCACACGATTTGCTTGTACAGTTCAGCTTTAGAAGTCTTTTAACAACTGAAAATGCTATATTCTCTTTTCTCTGTGAGGTACTGAATGGGCTAAACAAAAGGTTTTGAATGCTAGGCATATTTTTTGATTTAACTAAGGCATTTGATTGCGTTGATCACAAAATATTGCTCCAGAAGTTGGACCATTATGGAATACGGGGAGTAGCTCACAAATGGTTCACCTCTTACTTTATCAACAGGCAGCAAAAGGTCATTATTCACATTGTTGATAATGGCTATGATGTGGCGTCTGATTGGGGTACTGTCAAGTGGGGAGTGCCCCAGGTATCAGTGTTGGGGCCACTCCTGTTCCTCATTTATATAAATGATATGCCCTCTAGTATTACGGGTAACTCTAAAATATTTCTGTTTGCTGAGGACACTAGCTTGGTAGTAAAGGATGTGTGCAACATTGCCTTGGTTTCAAATAGTGCAGTACATGACCTAAGTTTGTGACTTGTAGAAAATAAACTAATGCTAAATCACAGTAAGACTCAGTTTTTACAGTTTCTAACACACAATTCAACAAAACCTGACATTCTAATTTCACAGAACAGGCATATGATTAGTGAAACTGAACAGTTCAAATTTCTAGGTGTTCATATAGATAGTAAGCTGTCATGGAAAGCCCACATTCAGGATCTTGTTCAAAGACTCAATGCTGCCATTTTTACTATTCGAACGGTATCAGAAGTGAGAGATCGTTCGACATGAAAATTAGTCTAATTTGCTTATTTTCATTAGCTTATGCCATATGGTATTATATTTTGGGGTAACTCTTCCCATTCTAAGAAGATATGTTTGGCTCAGAAACGGGCAGTTCGGGCAATAACTGGTGCGAGTTCACAAATGTTCTGTCGACCTCTGTTCACGAGTCTGGGTATTTTGACATTGGCCTCTCAATATGTATATTCCTTATTGTCATTTATTGTTACCAATATTAGTTTATTCCCAAGAATAAGCAGCTTTCACTTGGTTAATACTCAGCAGAAGTCAAACCTGCATTTCGATTGAACTTCCTTAAATCTTGTGCAGAAAGGTGTGCAGTATACTGCTGCAGCCATTTTCAATAAGCTGCCACTCAAATTCAAAAATCTTAGCAGTAATCCGCACACTTTCAAATCAAAACTGAAGAGTTTCCTCATGGGTCACTCCTATTCTGTCGAGGAGTTCCTTCAAAAATTAAGCTGTTTCTTATTGTATTGCTGATAGCGTTTACTTAAACTTGTGGAGTGACTTATCAGGTTCATGAACATTCATTTTTATGTGTTATTACTCTTATGTTTTAATTTCATGTACTGACATGTTCCATTACCTTGGAGATTTGCTCCTCAATTTGGTCCTAAGGAACTTGATGTATAAATAAAAAAATGGGTCTATTTGCTCAGTGCCTTGCACTGGTAGAATGAAATCAGTGGGATGCACGTGATTTGTGTAGAGTATCTCAGTGGGGAGGGGAGGGGGGGCGGGGTACTTGTAGGTCCTCCATGGAGGTAGTTCAGATGCTGAGTAGTACCCATGACAATGCTTTGGTCCACAAACTGCTGTGGCACATAAGGGCCACTTGACTAACCCATTACTCTGGGGACAGCCAGCTGTAATGCAGTTGCATTTGATTCCATAAATGTTACACAGTGCGCTGAACAGTACCAACTCAAACTGGTGACCTTGGTCTTTAATTATTATGTCTAGCATGCCAAAACATGCATTTCTACAAAGGTGTGGGAGGTGGACTCTGCTGTGATGTCCTTCAGGGGTACCATTTCCATCCAACTCAACACTCTGTCTATCAATGACACTCAATACTTTAATCATTCTGACTTCAGGGGACAGCCAATGAGATTGATATGTATACGATGGAGTTGAGATTTTAGAATTTCCAAACAACCTAATCGTGGTTGTGCATGTCTACCAACTTTACTGCTCTGGGACAGTATGCATGACTGTGCCTAGGTTTGGCAGTCTAGCTTGATATTGGGACATGTAAAACATTGTGTAATGAGGCAGATTGTGGGTCTGACACCCAGGTGGGCAGGTCATGCAGTTGGTCAAAAATGGCACAACACTGTTTGTGCCACCAACAGCTGGATCCTGTTAAGAGAGATGTCATAGAAGGTTGACATTTCAGTTCCCAAAATTATGCATCATTTGATTCATGAGCCATACATTGTACATCAGTTCCACAGCGCTTGCATCATTGCACTGGCCAATTGCTAGTTTCTCATAATTGAATTGGAGGGAGATGACCGAATTTTGATAAATAATTAAGGTACTGGTATCAGTAATGCTGGGGGCTGGCATCCTGTAATAGATGCCATATGGCATGAACGAGCGGTTTGTGGTCTGTAAAAGTTATAACACGTTGCCCTTCAGTATCTTCATGGAAGTATCTCACCACCTCATAAATGGCGAGAAGTTCTTGGTGAAAGGCTGACCATTTGGTTTGAATGGATGTAAGTTTCCATAAGTTTCCATGAGAAGAACTGAAGGGGCTGTGCCCTCCCGAGCCACTAGCTGTTGTAGTGCAGTGCCAATCATGGTCTCACTTGTATCAGTGGTGACCGCGACTTGTATGTCTGGGCTGGGGTGGGGAAAGTGATTGGATGTGCAAGTCAAGCCTTAGTGAGTTTGAATGCATTTTTCATCATTGCAGTCCTCTCAATCTTGCTTCACGTTTGTTTGTTAGATCTTGCCAGCATATCAATGAGAGGTGCTTCTGAAGCTGCTGCTTGCTGCAAGTGACATTGGTAAAAGTTCAGAATGCCTAAGATTGGTTGGAGCTGATGATAATTCTTCAGGAGGGGAAGCTATCTTACTACGTTGCCTCAGTTCATCTGATCCCTGCAGCGATAACTGTGTGCCTGAGTAAATTAACTTCTGTCTCCTGTAAATGAAATTTGTCCTCAACGGTAATCACATTCTGTCTTTTAGGGTAGTGAGAACTTTTTCAAAGTGTCATTTGTGATCATCTGGAGTAGCCAAAAATTGAGAATGTTATCCAAATAGGCATCAGAGAAATGGAATTAAAAAAGTGTCCTGCCAATGAAGTGCTGCTACATCTGAGCTGCATGCATCAACATATAGGCTGCAAGAAATAAATTGATTATAGAAAAAAAAAAAAAAACCCTACTTTTACACATTTTACAGCAAAAAGGCTCATGTGCACTGTCAATATGTGGTGATATTCTTCACGGGTTTGCAGCCGGATCATTTCGTCCTCCAGACACAATATTTCGGCGGACCAGCTGGCCGCCATCCTCAGGTGAGTTAATGCTGGTGCACTGCCTCGCCGGAACTGAGTTCCAGCCACAACGACGGAAACCTTTATACACCACAAACCGTTCACCGCGCATGCGCGAGAAGATAAGATAACGCCTCCTGGCGGTAAGAAGACACGCAGCGCGCCGGTGGAGAAAGACGGCGGAAACGATAAATCGCATCAGGAAGGATCCAAAGATCGAAAAGAAGAACGTTTTTTGTTTAATGTCCGACAACATCGGATTCCATATTTTGCTTAGAGGAAAACCTCTATCCCTGTTAATAATATTGCTTGCTAATCTGATTTCAATAGA
This sequence comes from Schistocerca gregaria, assembly GCF_023897955.1. Classification (NCBI taxonomy): domain Eukaryota; kingdom Metazoa; phylum Arthropoda; class Insecta; order Orthoptera; family Acrididae; genus Schistocerca; species Schistocerca gregaria. The sequence continues at coordinate 552,338,511 of NC_064925.1, forward strand.
TTCTTTAAGAATACATTCCCAATAGCGAGAAGCAGGAGAGATCAATTGTGTCCTGTCGTACATCATTCTGTGTCCCTCGTTAAGGCAATGTTCCGCCACTGCAGATTTCTCGGGCTGGAGCAACCGAGTGTGCCGATGATGTTCCACACACCGGTCCTTAATCGTTCGAATAGTCTGACCAATGTACTTCTTTCCACAGTGACACGGGATTTCATATACACCGGGTTTCCTCAAACCCAAATTATCCTTAACTGAGCCGAGAAGGGCTCTAGTCTTGGCCACCGGCGTAAAAACACTTTTAATATCATATCTCCTTAGAATTCTTGAAATTTTAGATGATATACTTCCCGCAAAGGGTAAATAAGCAACAGCTACAAAAGTATCCTCTATAGGCTCGCGTGACGGACCAAACTGAAGAGCACGGCATATTTGTTGTTCCGTATATCCATTCTGTTTGAAAACAGTTTTCAAATGGTCAAGTTCTTCTTTCAAATGTTCCTCGTCAGAAATGGCATAAGCTCTTTTTACCAAAGTCCGCAAAACTCCACTACGTTGGTGTGGTGGATGACAGCTGGTCGCATGAAGATAACGGTCAGTATGAGTAGGCTTCCGAAATATTGTGTCTGGAGGACGAAATGATCCGGCTGCAAACCCGTGAAGAATATCAGCAGTTATTACGCCGGGAAAGTCTACGAAATCACGTCAATATGTGGTATCTGAAAATAGCATACATCCAAAAGAGAAAGTGAAAGTGATGTACTTTCATCACAGAGGCAGAGTTAAGCACTGTTTAGGATGCAATATGTTTCAGAATTTCATTGAAATTTTTTTTGTAGGAGACAGACCATAAGCAGATGATAATTTTACCTCAATAACAGGGTTTATTGTTAAGCTTTTGAGGTATGTGTGTGAGATGACAGAGTTCTGAGAAGAGTGACAATTTTTAACAGAAATTACATTTTTTAGAGGAATATTGAAATAAATTTACAACAGATGCTGACTGTGCCACATGCCTCTTCACATGTATGATACGCAAATGAGTAAGACAGAATTATGTTGCATGTTGTGAAACACAAACTTGATTTGAGCAATAGGCTCATCTCTTATGGCAACTAGAACACATCTTTGATATATTCTCAAAAGAAAAAAAAATCAAGTGGCATTACACTAGATAAACACACTGACCCCACAGCAGTTCTTGAAGGAGCTGGGATCCTGCCACGACCCCTGACAGGACAAGGGAACATGCACAGCCAAACACGTTTGCACTAACAGCTGTACCAGGCCAGAAGCCAGTGCCAGTGCATGGTCTGGCATCAGTCGAAGTAGATGTAGGAGAGTCCTGGGCTGATGACCATGTAAAAACTCTGCCAGGCTCTTATTGCTAACCAGGGGTGAACCTAAAAGAACTGAATAACCGGTCGTGGGCTTCTTCTAGTGACACATCTGAAACGCCTTTTCTGTAAGAATCTTCTGCTTCCCTATTCCATTGAGGGTGAAAAAAAGTAGCTGTGACATGTCGAACACTGAGGATTTTTACAAAACTCTTCAAATTCCTGAGTTATGAGCTGGGGGGCTGTTGTGTGTGACTGACACGTATGGAAAACCTTCGATAGCAAAAATTTTTAACAAAGCTGAAATCGTTGCCACTGACGAAGTAGACAGACAGTGCAGCACATACGGAAACTTAGAATAAGCCTATTTTACAATAAGCCAACAGAAATTCAAAGAGGGTGCCACAGAATCTATATGAATTTGTTCCCAAGGCTACTGCAGATGTGGCCGTGGTGACAAAGGAACACGGGGAGCTTCCTGATGGTAGGCACACTGTGAGCAGGCTGCAGTATCTCTCACTTTCTCCATCAATGCCTGGCCAAAAAACATGTCTCCACGCTAACACTTTTTGTGCTGGTGCACTGCCGGCTCCAGTCTCTATCAATTGTCATCCCGATCGTGGCGAGTTGATTTTTGATGCCTGCTTGTCCTCTTCGCATCTTTGACGGATGGCTATTTAACTGCCATATGCACGCTCTGCAGTGTCTTGTGTTCAGGTATTAGCTGTGTGAGCGACAGTAACATGTGGAGCTGGCGAATGACCGAGTCGGTACGACGAATTAGCGTGGGCAGCTGCTGCGATGCGTTTCGCCGTTTGAATGCAGATCCGCTGCCGATGGTGATTGAAATTTTCCTGGAGATTTGAAGGACAGACTTCCTTCGAATCTGTTACATGTTACTCAAAGTGAACGAACTGGAGTCGTCTAATTGTTTCTTGATGGGTTCAGTTCACGTTAATGAATACCCGAGTGAACTGCAAACTATCTTAGTTGTTTCAGTTACTTGTCACCGTGCTTGGTCTGGGTGCCTGATATGTTGATGGTATTTAAGGGAGTGCTAGATAGACATGAAGCCGTGCTTAATGCGTAGCTAGTGGTCATACCAAATAGTACGTAAGTTTGTGCCTGACGTTCAAGAGCCGGCCGAAATAATTTTGCTATTTCCTGTTCCTATGTTATTGTTTTATTTCTTGTTCTAGAGAATTTGGCTAATCAGATCTTAAGAGTCATTACTGGGCAAGTGGGCACCTAGGTTAGTCCGGCTTGGGTTCATTGGTGTTGTGTATAATTAAAGGTTTATTTATAGTCCGTTGGGCAGATATGTTTGTCTATCTGATGCGCCAGAATGTTGTCTGCCGCCCATGTGTTTAGGTTTCAGATAATTGGCAGTGGTCGACGCGAACGAACTCCGATCGGGGTATCACGGTGGAAAAGGGAAATTTAAGGACCTGGATCGATGTCTGTGGTTACGTTGTTAGTGTCCTGCAATTCCATCTTTCTGGTGGAGCGTTGTGGTTTTCTGGAAGCTTCATTTTAGCCCAAAGCTGAGGATAGTTCCATTTTACCTTCTCGTCCGTGAATCTCCTCTATATGGTAGCACCTTTTGGTCTGCTCACGTCCATCACTAATTGTCAATGTAAAAACTGTAATGGCTCCATATTAATACTATTTAATAACCTGTTATTATATTCTGGCCATGAAATGTGTGTGAACCTGTGACTAATACTAAAGAGGAGCTTGGTCGAGTACATTAATCTGATACTTTTAATTTGTTACAACTGCTTAAAATCAGTCCATGGAAGCAGTTTTAGAATTTTGTATGGAAGCCATTTCCTATTTAAGTCATGAAGCATTCAATTATGTCCGTTGAGTGAAAATTGCTTATGGCTCCGTGTTAAGACTATTTAATATGCTATTATTATATGCTGGCCATGAAATGTATGTGAACCTCATACCTGTGACTAATACTAAAGAGGAGCTTAGTCGAGTGCATTAATCTGATAATTTTATTTTGTTACAGTTCAGTTCATGGAAGCAGTTTTAGAATCTGATATGGAAGCCAATTCCTATGCAAGTCATGAAGCATTCAGTTATGTCAGTTAAATATTATTAATGGGGTTTTATGAACGTTGTTTTAATTAGTGAAAATTGCTTGAGTAAATTTTGGAAGATCTGGGTCTGTCACATTTAAATGCATTAATGTTCCAATCTGAGTACTGCCGCTGGATCTGTAGGCCAGGTGCCTTTTAATATAATCATGTTACTCTTGGTTTCATTAACAGTATGCGTTTGTAATAAAGAAGTGTTTGGCAACTACAAACTGGTTATGTGTTTAATTTCGATGTAGTGAAAGGAATGCGAAACACGTCGGTGGTACATGTGCAATAAACACAGTATGTGTAGAGGTGTCCTCTGTAGCCAACACCATCACTCTGTCTCAGATATAAAGAGGATTTTGTAATGCAAAGTAATTTCTCAAAAAATCGGAAGCACAGAGGTTTTTCTGGCCAGCAACAAGAGAAACAACTTTATTTAAAACAGGATGTGCAGCTACCACAGCTGCAGTTTCAGTACTGATAGTAGGGAAACCACCGAAAACATTTTGAACATCCATGTCTAAATGTAAGCAAAGTGTTGTGGTTGGCTGGAGGGCCAACACCGTATTGCTAAAGGAGGCCGAAATGCACGCGTTTTAGCTCACGCAGGCTGGCGTGAGGTCTGGAACATGACAAGGGAATTAGAATTGAGAAAAACGGACGTAGCTGGTGGAATACTTAACTTTAATCCATTAATGACGAACGTCGCTCTGGACGGTACATGATTCACAATATCAATAGTAACTGATAATGGCGCCTTGCTAGGTCGTAGTAAATGACGTATCTGAAGGCTATGCTAACTATCGTCTCGGCGTTGAGAGCGTAGAAGTCAATGAACCATCGCTAGCAAAGTCGGCTGTACAACTGAGGCGAGTGCCAGGAAGTCTCTCTAGACCTGGCGTGTGGCGGCGCTCGGTCTGCAATCATTGATAGTGGCGACACGCGGGTCCGACGTATACTACCGGACCGCGGCCGATTTAAAGGCTACCACCTAGCAAGTGTGGTGTCTGGCGGTGACACCACACAAAGTAATTGCTCTTTATCACACTCTAGATCCAGACCACTTGGCAAACCCGATAAGGCGCCAGTATTTGAATGTTGTGCTGTAGGTCAAAAATGAGCCTCACAATTGCATCATGACTGGGAAAGAGTCCACATCTGTAAGCAATGTGAGGCTTTGTCCGGCAAGAACGCCGAAGAGTTAAAAAAGGACACGAGCGATTTGTGGTCTGTGGTCAAGTGAAGCTTAGACCCATACAGAAAACCATGATTTTTTTTTTTAGGGAATACACGATTGCCAAAGCCTCTCTCTCTCTCTCTCTCTCTCTCTCTCTCTATCTGAGAATAAAACTGCTGAGCTGAATTTAAGGACTTGGAGGACATGCAATAGGGTGTTCAGATTCGTCTGCAGGTTTACGAGCAAGGACAGCAGCAACTGAGACATGTCCATCGCTAATACAAGGTCTTTGCTCGACTGAAAAGTGAGCAAACAAGGGGCCGACTGCAGCTAAGATTTCAACAACTTGAATGCGCAGTCACAAGCCGGAAATCATTGGAAAGGAACATCTTTACACAATAATGCATGGAGGCATTGTGTCACAGTAGCAGCGTCCGATATGAATTTGTGGTAGTACGCAATTCTGTCTCAAATGCCTGTAATTCCTTGACAGACGCCGGGTGCGAAAACAGCAACAGCATCAATATGCTGGTGCAATGGTTTAATGCCAACATTTGACACTTCAGAACCCAAATAAGTAACGGATGGTTGAAAAAACGCTATCTTGTCCAAATTTCACTCTAACCCTACAAACTCTAAAACAGTAAATAGAGGACGAAGATTCTGCAAATGTTTCACAGTAGAGGCACCAAATACTGCTATCTCATCCAAACAGTTGATGAAGCCAGCAACTGATGCAACTAGTTGCTCTAAAAAGCACTGAAAAATGGCTGGTGTGCTTGGCACACATAAAGACAAACACTGGTAAACGCTGGTACTGATGAAACGCGATAACTAGAAGGCGTTTAGATTCCTCTTTGAACGGCAGCTGTAAATATGCCTCTGAAAAGTCAGTCTTGGAAAAATAATGCCTCCCTCCCCCTCCCCTCCCCCCCAATAATTTTGCTGACAGCTAAGGATACGTATTAATGATTGACTGTGCATTAATAGGTTTTTAAAATCGTCACAGAGGCGTAATTTCCCGGTAGTTTTTTTGGAATATCACAAACGGAAAAAAAATCTGTAGAACATCATCAAGGGATTGAAGACGAACTAATTCTACTTTTACTTGATCCTGTAAAGTGACTGGTACTGATCGGGCGCTGAAAGATGGGGGGAGGCATAATGTTTCATCGTAATACGAGCCTGAAATTTTGTTGCACTGCCCACTCTAGGAGGAAACCGAAGAAAATTCGGCACAGAGAGTATCTTTCAATGGAAATGGAACTTGATCAAAAACCAAATGCATTTAATCAATGGAAAGTCCAAACAGTTTAATAGTGCCCAAACAAAACTGACTTTCAGTGTAAATATTGTCCAGAATTAGGACTGTTAATGAACGAAAAACAGCCTCGTAAGTCAAAGGTGCAGAAAACTGTCCAAGAACGGGAATCTATTTGTTATAGCTCACCAGCTTCCGTGACACCGGAGTCAGATGAGGAGAACGAAAGTCCACGTAAGTCTAAGAATTCGCCAATTTTGCTGCTGCACTCATGTCCACCTGTATTCTCAACGACTTGTTAAGCACACGCGCTTCAACGTATAATTTTGAGACAGAGTCACTGCTGACACACTGTTCGCATCCATCTTCATTTCGTCCTCACCCAGATTTAGAAAGGTGTTACATACAGAAGCAGTGTGTCCTTTCTTATGGCGCCTACTTCACATTGCCTAGCACTTGAGACACGGGGCTCGTTTGTGCGGAATGAAACAGTATGGACATGAAGGCTGTCGCTCTCTCGGAATGACGAGACGTCTGCGGGACTGTTGCAATAGCGTCTACATTCCCTTATGAACTGACTGAAGAATGGGAATGGCGACAGAAACTGATTTTTGAAACTTCGGGCTAGGCATCTGTCTGACAAACTGGAGCCCGTGAAACTTCAAATGATTATTTCCAGTACTTCTGTAAAAGTAGGATTTTCACACTGTAGAGCTCGCTCTCGAACTTCACTGTTGTTGTTGTGGTCTTCAGTCCAGAGACTGGTTTGATGCAGCTCTCCATACTACTCTATCCTGTGCAAGCTTCTTCATCTCCCAGTGCTTACTGCAACCTGCATCCTCCTGAATCTGCTTAGTGTATTCATCTCTTGGTCTCCCTCTACGATTTTTACCCTCCACACTGCCCTCCAATGCTAAATTTGTGATCTACTGATGCCTCAGAACATGTCCTACCAACCGATCCCTTCTTCTGGTCAAGTTGTGCCACAAGGTCCTCTTCTCCCCAATTCTATTCAATACCTCCTCATTAGTTATGTGGTCTACCCATCTAATCTTCAGCATTCTTCTGTAGCACCACATTTCGAAAGCTTCTATTCTCTTCTTGTCCAAATTATTTATTGCCCATGTTTCACTTCCATACATGGCTACACTCCATACAAATACTCTCAGAAACGCCTTCCTGGCACTTAAATCTATCCTCGATGTTAGAAATTTCTCTTCTTCAGAAACCCTTTCCTTGTCATTGCCAGCCTACATTTTATTTCTCTCTACTTCGACCATCATCAGTTATTTTGCTCCCCAAATAGCAAAACTCCTTTACTACTTTAATTGTCTCATTTCTTAATCTGATTTCCTCAGCATCACCCGACTTAATTCGACTACATTCCATTAACTTCGTTTTGCTTTTGATGTTCATCTTATATCCTCCTTTCAAGACACTGTCCATTCCGTTCAACATCTCTTGCAAGTCCTTTGCTGTCTCTGACAGAATTACAATATCATCGGCGAACCTTAAAGTTTTTATTTCTTCTCCATGGATTTTAATACCTTCTCCGAATTTTTCTTTTGTTTCCTTCACTTCTTGCTCAATAAACAAATTGAATAACATCGGGGAGAGGCTTCAACGCTGTCTCACTCCCTTCCCAACCACTGCTTCTCTTTCGTGCCCCTCGACTCTTATAAAAGCCATCTGGTTTCCGTACAAACTGTAAATAACCTTTCGCTCCCTGTATTTTACCCCTGCCACCTTTATAATTTGAAAGAGAGTAATCCAGTCAACGTTGTCAAAAGCTTTCTCTAAGTCTACAAATGCTATAAACGTAGGTTTGGCTTTCCTTAATCTTTCTTCTAAGATAAGTCTTAAGGTCAGCATTGCCTCATGTGTTCCGACAGTTCTACGGAATCCAAACTGATCTTCCCCGAGGTCGGCTTCTACCAGTTTTTCCATTCGTCTGTAAAGAATTCACATTAGTATTTTGCAGCTGTGAGTCATTAAACTGATAGTTCGGTAATTTTCACATTTGTCAACAGCTGCTTTCTTTGGGATTGGAATTATTATATTCTTCTTGTAATCTGAGGGTATTTCGCCTGTCTCATACATCTTGCTCACCAGATGGTAGAGTTTTGTCAGGACTGGCTCTCCCAAGGCCGTCAGTAGTTCTACTGGAATTTTGTCTACTCTGGGGGCCTTGTTTCGACTCAGCGTCTTTCAGTGTTCTGTCAAACTGTTCACGCAGTATCGTGTCTCCCATTACATCTTCATCTACACCCTCTTTCATTTCCATAATATTGTTCTCGAGCACATCGCCCTTGTATAGACCCTCTATATACTCCTTCCACCTTTCTGCTTTCCCTTCTTTGCTTAGAACTGGGTTTCCATCTGAGCTCTTGATATTCATACAAGTGGTTCTCTTATCTCCAAAGGTCTTTTTAATTTTCCTGTAGGCAGTATCTACCTTACCCCTAGTGAGATAAGCCTCTACATCCTTACATTTGTCCTCTAGCCACCCCTGCTTAGCCATTTTGCACTTTCTGTCGATCTCATTTTTGAGACGTTTGTATTCCTTTTTGCCTGTTTCAATTACTGCATTTTTATATTTCTCCTTCCATCAATTAAATTCATTATTTCTTCAGTTACCCAAGAATTTCTACTAGCCCTCGTCTTTTTACCTACTTGATCATCTGCTGCCTTCACTACTTCATCCCTCAGAGCTACCCATTCTTCTTCTACTGCGTTACTTTCCCCCATTCCTGTCAGCTGTTCCCGTATGCTCTCGCTGAAACTCTGTACAACCTCTGGTTTAGTCAGTTTACCCAGGTCCCATCTCCTTAAATTTCCACCTTTTTGCAGTTTCTTTTGTTTTAATCTACAGTTCGTAACCAATAGATTGTGGTCAGAATCCACATCTGCCCCTCGAAATGTCTTACAATTTAAAATCTGGTTCCTAAATCTCTTTCTTACCATTATATAATCTATCTGAAACCTTTTAGTATCTCCAGGGTTCTTCCATGTACACAACCTTCTTTCATGATTCTTGAACCAAGTGTTAGCTGATATTAAGTTTTGCTCTGTGCAAACTTCTACCAGACGGCTTCCTCTTTCATTTCTTACCCCCAATCCATATTCATCTGCTATGTTTCCTTCTCTCCCTTTTCCTACTCTCGAATTCCAGTCATCCATGACTATTAACTTTTCGTCTCCCTTCACTACCTGAATAATTTCTTTAATTTCATCATACATTTCTTCAATTTCTTCGTCATATGTAGAGCTAGTTGGCATATAAACTTGTGCTACTGTAGTAGGCATGGGCTTCGTGTGTATCGTGGCCACAATAATGCGTTCACTATGCTGTTTGTAGTAGCTTACCCCCATTCCTATTTTTTTTATTCATTATGAAACCTACTCCTGCATTACCCCTATTTGATTTTCTATTTATAACAGTATTCACCTGACCAAAAGTCTTGTTCCTCTTGCCACCGAACTTCACTAATTCCCACTATATCTAACTTTAACATAACCATTTCCCTTTTTAAATTTTCTAACCTACCTGCCCGATTAAGGGATCTGACATTCCACGCTCCGATCCGTAGAACGCCAGTATTCTTTCTCGTGATAACGACGTCCTTTTTAGTAGTCCCCGCCCGGAGATCCGAATGGGGTACTATTTTACCTCCGAAATATTTTACCCAAGAGGATGCCATCATCGTTTAACCATACAGCAAAGCTGTATGCCGTCGGGAAAAATTACGGGTATAGTTTCCCCTTGCTTTCAGCCGTTCGCAGTACCAGCACAGCAAGGCCGTTTTGGTTAGTGTTACAAGGCCAGATCAGTCAATCATCCAGACCACTGAAAAGGCTGCTGCCCCTCTTCAGGAACCACACGTTTGTCTGGCCTCCCAACAGATACCCCTCCGTTGTGGTTGCACCTACGGTACGGCCATCTGTATCGCTGAGGCACCCAAGCCTCCCCACCAACGACAAGGTCCATGGTTCATTGGGGGATGGGGGGAGGGCGAACTTCCCTAGCGAGAGCGAAACGTACGATTGCATCACGAACCGTTCAATCTGCTTAAGATTCCTTATGAACATTTTTCATAACATTACAACGACATCTACGTCCAGTTAGTATACTGATCATGCCCTGCATGACTGTTTTGACCGCCTTTGGCAGCGGTAAAACTCCACACGAGCTGCAATAACGCGAGTACGCCTACTGATAGGCAGAAAGTAGCTCTCACACCTGATCGAAGGAAAGACTTGAAGGTTCTTGTAAGAGAGAAGGCTGACGCAAGAGCTGATACATGCGAGGTGAAATCCACGATGTTACGCAGGTAACGCTGGCGGATATGTTGTTGGTGGGGCCACAGGCTACGCTAGTGTAGTCGTTAGACTGGAAATAGCAACTGGCAGCCGCTGCTGTTGCTTGAGAAGAGATTTAAGCACTGCCTCCGTGGAAATTAAATTCAGAGGACCAATGACTGAAGGGAAACACGTGGAGTCGAATGTCGTACTCGTCGCCAAAAAGTTTTCTAACCCAAGAAGAGTGTAACTTATTGCTCGAACAGTACACACACACGGAAGACAAGGTACAACACAATTAAGAATACCCAAGTGGCCGGCGGAGACTTGCGCTCCGTCCTATATAGCAATTAGCTCCAACGGTTGGCGCAGATGCAGACAAGCTACGCCTGCAACTGCTGTCAAAATAGCACGCCGGGCGGCCTCTAGTGGCCGAATCAAGCATAAACTTCACGCGAGTACTGTGAAGCGGAGCGTACACAAAATTGGTAGTTGCAGCAACATCGGTTTTAAAGGAAACGTAATTTGGATTGAAACTTGATGTACAGTACAACTTGACTTTTAAATAAACGAGATTATTTTTCAAGTTACAGTACAAAATCCATATACTCTGTAACAGGAGAAGCATAGACTTTGAAAAAGGAATTATTTTTCGTATTAAATGCTATAAGCAAAGAAATAACAAAATGAGGATTTGCAACATCAAGAAAAGCATTTCTCAAAAATATAAATTTGTTAACGTCGAATATCATTTAAGAAGTCTCTTCGGAAAGTATTTTCCATGTAGGAAAATAAACTGGGGACAATAAATAATTCCGGCAAGAAGAGAAGCTTTACAACTTTGAAGCCACAGAAGACTTCTGCAGATTGAAGGGTTCACAAGATTGCTAATAAGAAGGTACTGAACTGAATTGGGGAGAAAATATATCCGCGATACAACTTGTCGTATGGGGGGGGGGGGGGGCACACTGTAGATGCAGACCACGACTTGAGTACCGTAAACAGCTTCAAATGGATGTAAGATTCGGTAGTTCTCCACAGGACAGACTACTGAGGAGAGTTGCATCAAAACATTCAGGATGGAGACCACCACAACAACGCATAAAATAAACCTAGAGTATCTTCATAATTATTACTGTGTGTAGATTAGCCCTAATCATAACTTGTTGATAGTTTACTTTACATAAATAGTTTGCAGTGACTACTCCTGCATGTTACTAAGTGACATGACTCGCATCTGATGGCTCTTCTTCGTGATAGGGCTTACGGAACATACTGTACACATGAGCAACGATAGGTTCGTCTGCTTTAACATGTTGCCATCTTGTAGCTTCAAGGAGGTGATTAACAACTATTCTGAGACAAGTACTTATGGTAAACTTTCGTTAGGAAGATCTGACAGCAACTACATGTAGGCTCACGTAGTGTAAAATATGAATTTTTAAACTTTTAATGTAGCTAACACGCATAAAACAGGCCTAAATGTAACATGCGTGTTTGGAAGGCTGTGCCATTACCACTGCTGAAGGAATCACTAAAGAAATTCCTGGTGCACATCTGAATATAGCCTTTTTTTTGTCATCAGTCTACTGACTGGTTTGATGCGGCCCGCCACGAATTCCTTTCTTGTACTAACCTCTTCATCTAGAGTAGCACTTGCAACCTACGTCCTCAATTATTTGCTTGACGTATTCCAATCTTTGTCTTCCTCTATATATAGCCTACTCCTGCAATAACCTGCAAACAGCTGCATGACCAATGCTTAGAGTACTAACAATAGCACACAAACTCGTTGAAAGATCATAACTAAACCTTTGTATCACATCACCTTCAAAACCCAGTGTGGTCATATCATACCTTCCATCACCAAAGAGCTCAATCCGAAGCCTCATCGTTTATCGAAGGCGTCGATAAAGCGCACCAGTCACTGTGCAGTTGCTGGCTTCAGATGGAAACTGAGGCTTGCAGATATGGAGAGATTCCCTCCCACTGACTTTTAACTCTGCGTAAAAGGTATATTAATGAACTCAAACAATTTCCTTTCCATCTCCAAGGCAGACAACAATTCTGTTGAGGTTCGCTGAAGGCGTGCAGGTAGAAATTGACTACAAATAGATTCGGACGGGTTGTGTACAAAAACCAGTGAGCCTCCATCTTCTGTACTAAAACGATCCGCAGTGTCTGATTCATTCTCTCTAAAAGTTTGTGGGTATCATCTTCAGTGTCTGCCCCTTTTGCTTTTGCAGAACATTCCATTTGTTCCTACACGTTCTTACTTTTACCTTTTTGTATTATCTACAATTATCTTTCAGTTTTTTTTATCTTTTCGTTTATAATAACAAAAGCAAATCACACTATGAATCGGGGCAACAGAACGAGGTTTGAACATAGTTCACGACAGCCAGTTTCAAGCTTGCCCAGGAGCCACGAGGTAATGTTACTGCCTTTTCCCTAAATAACTCAAGGCCGTTGCTGTATGTTTTGAACTCCATCTTTGATGATTCCACCATTGAAGGAAAGGTGAGACGTAACTTCCTCTCTCTTTATAATATTAGGCGATGAACTAATTACAAAATTCCCTCTTGGAACTCGAAGTTAGATTTCGCCTGTTACTAAATTACGTACTATTAAATACAAATGCAGAAGTAGCGCCCTTAAAAGGCGTGTATCAACGCTGTTCTCGTTCAATTCGACCTTGTTCTATGTCTCTGATGACTTCGTCATAGAAGGATCAAGACATAATCACACCTTCTTTTATAATTTTAGGGAGGTGTTAGTCTTTAAAGGGATAATATTACGAAAATTACAAATACAGTACCGGCACCACGTTTTGATGTTTTGGATTAAAAAGAAAGAGTGGACTAGAAAACGTAACCCGTTAGTTTATGTGTTGCACGGCACAGAATCGGGATGCAGCGATGAACATAAAACAAGGTAAAATACCAAAACGGAATACTTTATACGAACACAATTTGTTTCTGAAAGGAGTATTGTGTGGGAGCAGATGACGTATTGTTGTAACCTAATCGATGATGTGTATCTAAAGGTAAGTAAAAAGATAAAGAGTATAGAGGGAACTCTTGCGTGCAACATCTATCCCATGAAATCATACCCAGAGCAGAGCAGAACATATGGAAAGGGCTTCGAATGTCACGAAAGCATCCGAAAGATGTCGGAAGCGTGACTAATGGTACGCAAGGCAAGGGCATCACGAAATATTTTATTGAGAATGATGCGATCCTAATGGTTTCCCGCCGGGCAATCAATCACCGCAGGTCGCTATATGGGTTCGTCGCAGCTTGTGTGTGAACTTACCACTTCCACCTCTGCGGGCGTTTTGTATCTAGAGTGAAACGCGCTACACAGATGCAGCAGGTAAGCCTCTTCATCCGTGGCGTACTTGAAACCACAACCAAGTACATTTCGCCAGTATTGAGGTTTTTCAGTTATTCGGTAATGCGATGATGAAACTTGGATGACAGAAGCTCCCTGACAGATTAAAATTTGTCGTTGCTAGACAAATAACGGTGACAGGACTACTATCAGTAAGTATCAGCTAGGTTCTCCCCTTGGATACATTTGTAAACAAATTGGGAGGGTTGTCAGTCACCTGTGTAATAATTAGGTGTCCCTAAGCTTACACACTACTTAACCTAAAGTATCCTAAGGACAGACACACACCTATGACCGAGGGAGGACTCGAACCTCCGCCGTGAACAGCCGCACAGTCCACGACTGCAGCGCCCAAGACCGCTCGACTAATCCAGCGCGGCTTAATTACCTAAAAACAGTGAAATATGCAAGCATTTATGACCTAAAACTTACATAATTGTGACCTTAAAAATAAAATACGATTTAATAGAAGTTTATTTAAAGCATTCTTGTTTGTTTATTTAATTTTTTATTCACCACAAAGTAATACAAAATTCACTTCTCAAAATATTGTAAGTATAGTAATTCTTACTATAGGGTTTGAGGCTAAGTTGCACCTATTTCTTGAAAGTCTTAATGTGTTATTTTCTAAACACAAAGTACAGTGAAAAGATCAGCTATCGCAACGGTAAAACAATGTTTTTATTTCTACATAGTATTTAAAGCGTTTCACATTATTTAATACCGTATGTCAATCTTCAGTATCTGCAAAGATGCACTGGATCACAAGGTGCATTTTCAGGTTTCCCATTTTCAAAGATATACGGTTGTCGCTGAGGATGGTTTTGTACCTGGAAAAGCTCATCTCCACTTCGCGATGCGTCACTGGAGCGTATTTGAAGGCAGCCAGGTCTCTGGAGTTCAGCTTTGTTTCAGTATCTTCAAATGTTGTGGCATTCCCTGAAAGACTGTCACTAATTTTGAACAGTGTAGAATATCCAGGATTCCGTTGGAGAACACTTTGCGATTTGGTTTTCACTTTGTTAGCCACATGACCAGGAGCTCGACCCAACTCACTCTGCCATGTTGCACAATACTCAGGACCTCACACAGCTGAGTGCCAACGGCTTCCAGTAGATTGATGGCTTTTGATATCACTGCACAATTGGCGTTGATGTATGCCATATTTCGAGGCAATGTATCTGTAAAAACTTCTTTCACAATTTTGATAGCACTTGATTCATCGCTATGAAGCTCATCGAAGTTTGACTTTATTTGGGTGTAGCTGGTGCAGTAATACTCAACAGCATTAGGCGAAGAACATTATTGTGTAAGAACAGGTTTAGGTGGGACAGGTGCTGAAGTTGCTTGTTCCTTGAATTCCTGCACCCATAGCGGAGCCTTCACATAGATTTTCTTGCCACAGGAAATTAATTTGTCCACGTCAGGGTAATTTGATCGCACTTCTTCGGCAACTCTGTGCAACGCATGTGCAAGGCAAGTGGCGTACACCATATTGGGGTAGAGAATCTGAAGCCCTTTGGCTGCTTTAGCCATATACGAAGCACCATCTGTTACTAGCAGCAAAACGTTGTCTCTGTTCACACCACAGTAGCTTCAGAGAGTTGTCAAACAAAATAGCAATCGTCGAATTGTTTAATCTATCGAGAGCTACACTCGTTAGTAGGAACATATCTCCAAGGCCATCAACTTTTAGAACACCAACGACAACATTTGCAGTTTATCGCCGACTAATATCCGTAGATTCATCTATTGACAGCCAGATTTTCTGCTGAATGATTGCACGGTTGACGATTGACCAGTGTGTTCAAATAACAGCGTTTGCCTGCTGTTATTTTCAGCCCTTCGCTTCACACAGCTGCTGTGTTTAGCAGTATTACGGTGTTGCTGCACATTAAAGTGCTTTTCTGCACTAACTTTAACTTCACACAGTTTACAAAATAATATTTTCCCATCAGTACTAAAGAACAAAATTCTCGATAAATATCCTCGCAACTTCACTCTGTTGGAGCACTTTGCTTTAGGCATGTTGAACAAGGCAAAGGCTGTATTCAAACTGGTTACGGGGAACACCTGTGCGACTGCGATGATTATTACGGCAGAAGCCGCCTTTGTTGGTTCTGACAGCGTATTGTCGACTCTGCGCAACAATGTTTTATGTTCGCGAAACGACTGTTGTGGTACACCGATTTTCTGCTACAGTCCTGAGAAATAAAGCTGTGTACTAATTTATCTGTTTATCTTTCATAATAACACGTTAAATATTGTCTCGTGAGCAACATATTCATTTTCTTATTCGTGTGTCCCGTAAGTTAGGAGAAAAACGGTATATGCATTTTAGGCAAAAGTTGACGCAAGTATGACAAGTTATATTAAAAGTCACTGTCAAACTTCTGTCACGTCATAATTAACAATTAATTTATCATCTTGACAACAACATGTACGATATTATTAAAACAGTGACAGTTACGAAACAGTCCACTAACGACACAATATGGACGTCACATCAATCTAGACGTACTTGAAAATGGCGATAAAGCCGAAACAGTCTGTCGTAATTGTAAATAAAGATTACTCATTATAAGCAGCTATTTGGTGTATCTACTGTTCAAATGGCTCTGAGCACTATCATCGGAGGTCATCAGTCCCCTAGAACGTAGAACTACTTAAACCTAACTAACCTAAGGACACCACACACATCTATGCCCGAGGCAGGATTCGAACCTGCGACCGTAGCAGTCGCGCGGTTCCGGGCTGAAGCGCCTAGAACCAGCGCCTAGAACTCAGCCATCGCGGCCGGCGGTGTATCTACTGTAACAATCATGTCGCTATCAGATATTTTTTACATTTACTCGCCACTTCTGACAGGGATCTTAATAATGGGATCCTCACCGACAGCAAGATATTTTTCTTTGGTGACTCCTTATACACGGTAGAAGAAGTACTGAACAGAAATAAATGGTCAAGAACAAACTAATAAATGGCTAGAAAACAGCCTGTGTGTGTTTTTTCATTAAGATGCAATTCATCAATTACCTTTTTCCCGAAGTATGCATAAGTTTTATGAAAATAATATTCGAACGATATAGTTTATCTTGAGTATGATCTACAAAACACTTAACTTTGCTACACTAAATTAAATTAATGAAGAAGGGAATGACTAGTCAGACAGGTGGAACCCAGCTCTTACAATTTCACCATGGACAGAATATTACCAAACAACTTCATTGTCTAATTAGCCACCGTCCTAGCCGCGATGGACGCACCAGTTGCTGCACGGTCGCGCAACTTAAGTTATGCTGGGCAACGCTATTTTTTGGATGGGTGACTGTCTGTCCACATCGTCGTGCTGCTAGCTCCAACTGCGCGGCAATGTTTACGCAGGCGCCCACCATGTTGCCTCTTCGCTACACTCAGCTGCGTTCATGATTTTATTGGTAACTTTTCCAAAATTACGTGAGTGAAATGGCTGCAAACGTTTGTAGGAATTTTTTGGTGCAATGCACTTTCAATAGAAACGCACTGAGGCCAATGATATTCGAGTCAGTAAAGTATCCCTTATTTGCAGAAAAGAGCACATTTCACTTTATTTCCAGTTTTGCTATTTCACACACGTGAAGTGAATGTGTCAGCGCTACAGTACGTTCGGAGTAACGAGCTAGTGGTAGGTTTCCGCGCTGGCTAGCAAAGGTGACTGGCTAACTGGCGCTTTCAGAGCTAATGGGATGAGTTTCCGATGCAGAAATCGCTCGTGACGTCAGCAAAATGATTCGTTTATTCTGGCAGGAATCAAGTAAGGGTTATTAATAAATATTTGTTAACAAAAGTTGCCATGTGCCACTCATACATAAGGAGGAGTCTACGGGTCATGAAGAGCATCTTTCAGTAATTTTACAATGCCAGAAAATGTTGGTACCAACAAATAAATGAATGTAAATGAATAACTTTGGCGTAACCGAAGATGTACGATCTTATACGAATTATACCGATTGTATGCTCAAGTTACAGATTGTGCGCCATAGTCGGCAATCGTCGAAGGTTGTCATTCAATGTAGCCATGCTGTAGACCAAGTTCACGTATCGTCAATAGTTATGATCAGTGTGAACAAGTTCATTTTACGGCCTTTCTTAAATAAACGCACCATAATGGCATTCCGTGTACAAATTATTTGCACAAAAATTTCTTCCCACTTCATTACGTAAAACATAGATAGTGGTATTGCACTTTCAGAATCTGACGGCGGTGCTACTGCTCTGCAAGAGGACATAAAACTAAGAGCACCTCCACATAACAGGCAGGAAGAATTTCTACGCGGCGGCTCACTAAGTCAGTTCTAGACAGACTGGATGAACTACGCAAAACGCGGGCTTTTAAACGGAGACATTTCTGATGGTTTCGTACGAGTGTTTAGACTTTGAAAGTGGGCTGCTTCTGTCTGTGTTGGCAGCGCTGTGTAGCGCTTTGCATTGGATCTATAACTGTGCTTCCTTTGTAAGAGACTCTGTGGCTGGTGGGACTCGTTGGAAGTTAATCGCCAGTAGTGTTGGGCAGTTGGAAGTTAGTCGCCAGCAGTGATGGAAGTACTGTTGGGCAGTTGGAGGTGAACAGCCAGCAGTGATGGATGTTAAATGTGAGAAATTAGCATTGATGGAGGGTAGAAGTCTGAAGTGTTAGCGTAGGCTAACGATCTGTGTATGTTTGACTTGGAGATTGAATATGTTCATAATTATGCACCTTCGTACTCGATGCAATGACGATTTATGTTCTTGTCTGAGCTGGACGTCACATTATTAAGGTAAAAATATTATTTGCAACAAAATCTTTCCTTTGCTAACCACAAGTCTATTAGTAGTTAGAATCTTTTATTTAGCTGGCAGTATTGACGCTCGCTGTATTGAAATAGTTCGCGTAATAAAGATTTTTGTGAGGTAAATGCTTAATGAAATGTATAGGTTATTGTTAAGATTGCTTTTTAGTCAGGGCCATTCTTTTGAATTAATTATTTGAAGTCAGGATGTAATTTTTTTGAGCATTGCGTTGCGCTAGAATATTGTCGGTCAGTGTTGACATGTTAAGAAAAAGTAAAGAGAAAGCGGGATCAGTACGTTCAGTTTTACTCAGCTGTTTCAGAATCAAGTAACGTAGAAGCTTCATCTTCTCAGTCATTCTGCAATTTAAGTACAGACACACTCATTTAAACAAAGAAGTTTCAAATTTTACCTGTATTACTGCTTTCTCAAGTTATCAAACGACGATATATGTGAAAGCATAGTGTTGACAAATGACGGAGTCTAGAAATTCAAGTACACTCCTGGAAATTGAAATAAGAACACCGTGAATTCATTGTCCCAGGAAGGGGAAACTTTATTGACACATTCCTGGGGTCAGATACATCACATGATCACACTGACAGAACCACAGGCACATAGACACAGGCAACAGAGCATGCACAATGTCGCCACTAGTACAGTGTATATCCACCTTCGCAGCAATGCAGGCTGCTATTCTCACATGGAGACGATCGTAGAGATGCTGGATGTAGTCCTGTGGAACGGCTTGCCATGCCATTTCCTCCTGGCGCCTCAGTTGGACCAGCGTTCGTGCTGGACGTGCAGACCGCGTGAGACGACGCTTCATCCAGTCCCAAACATGCTCAATGGGGGACAGATCCAGAGATCTTGCTGGCCAGGGTAGTTGACTTACACCTTCTAGAGCACGTTGGGTGGCACGGGATACATGCAGACGTGCATTGTCCTGTTGGAACAGCAAGTTCCCTTGCCGGTCTAGGAATGGTAGAACGATGGGTTCGATGACGGTTTGGATGTACTGTGCACTATTCAGTGTCCCCTCAACGATCACCAGAGGTGTACGGCCAGTGTAGGAGATCGCTCCCCACATTATGATGCCAGGTGTTGGCCCTGTGTGCCTCGGTCGTATGCAGTCCTGATTGTGGCGCTCACCTGCACGGCGCCAAACACGCATACGACCATCATTGGCACCAAGGCAGAAGCGACTGTCATCGCTGAAGACGACACGTCTCCATTCGTCCCTCCATTCACGCCTGTCGCGACACAACTGGAGGTAGGCTGCACGATGTTGGGGCGTGAGCGGAAGACGGCCTAACGGTGTGCGGGACCGTAGCCCAGCTTCATGGAGACGGTTGCGAATGGTCCTCGCCGATACCCCAGGAGCAACAGTGTCCCTAATTTGCTGGGAAGTGGCGGTGCAGTCCCCTACGGCACTGCGTAGGATCCTACGGTCTTGGCGTGCATCCGTGCGTCGCTGCGGTCCGGTCCCAGGTCGACGGGCACGTGCACCTTCCGCCGACCACTAGCGACAACATCGATGTACTGTGGAGACCTCACGCCCCACGTGTTGAGCAATTCGGCGGTACGTCCACCCGGCCTCCCACATGCCCACTATACGCCCTCGCTCAAAGTCCGTCAACTGCACATACGGTTCACGTCCACGCTGTCGCGGCATGCTGCCAGTGTTAAAGACTGCGATGGAGCTCCGTATGCCACGGCAAACTGGCTGACACTGACGGCGGCGGTGCACAAATGCTGCGCAGCTAGCGCCATTCGACGGCCAACACCGCGGTTCCTGGTGTGTCCGCTGTGCCGTGCGTGTGATCATTGCTTGTACAGCCCTCTCGCAGTGTCCGGAGCAAGTATGGTGGGTCTGACACACCGGTGTCAATGTGTTCTTTTTTCCATTTCCAGGAGTGTATATTAATGACTGCATTAGTGGTGCCAATGTGCGACTTTTTTAACGTATCTTTGGAGAATCCGAGCTAGGAAGTACGAAATGCCTTACGTTCATACGGGCATTAGTGTAATGAATGGAAAATGGTTCAAGTGCATATTACGAGCAAATAGCTACTGGCTGCTCTCGTTACTACTGTCCTCCATGTGTGAGTCATCCCCATCGTTCTCACTTTTGTCAGTCTGTTTTGTTTTCGAGACTTCCATATCCGTTTGAATGGCACCCGAAATATTTGTTGCGAGAACCCGAGTTGGAGAACCAGCCCCCCCGCTGGGGACTTGTCTTTCGTGGGCAAGTGCTCTACCGACTGAGCTACCCAAGCACGAGTCACGCCCCCTTCCTCACAGGTCCCGAGTTCGAGTCTCGGTCCGGCACACAGTTTTAATCTGCCAGGAAGTTTCATATCAGCGCACACTCCTCTGTAGAGTGAAAATTTCATTCTACATCCTGTCCTACTTGTTCATCGGCGCTTGTAGGGTGTACATACCACATAGCAGACAGCCGAAGACATGTGGAATTTTTAACTCGGTGGGCCACCTTCGGAATTTTTGTCGCAATGAAGGCCCGTGCCCTGTACAGCTGTCGAGAGAAAGCTCAGTTATCGATAGAACTACGTCACAAACCGTGTTTACTGTGTTAGTCCAAGGTATTGCGGCACGACTTTCACTACCTCCGCATGTTCATCAGGTGGGAGTGGAGGTTAACACTGTTGTAAGTCCCCAGTCCAGTCATTAGTGAGGGCTGGTTCTCCATATCGGGTTCTCAACAAATATTTCGGGTGCCATTCAAACGGATATGGAAGTCTCGAAAACAAAACAGAATAACGAAAGTAAGAACGATGAGGATGCCTCACACATGGAGGACAGTAGTAACGGGAGGGGCCAGCAGTCCTGTCATCTTTGGCCTTTCGTGAAGCCAACGAACGAATAACGTAGGAGTGGATGCGGGAGCAACAAATCTTGCCCACAGCTTCACGTGAGGGAAGTCTAACATTGGTAGAAAGTAAAAGCGAGGACTTTGCGACCGCGGCCCTGCCCAGGCACTTGCGTCGGGACTAACACAGCTAAGCACTTGCGTCTTCACGCCACAAGTGGCCCATCTGGGCCATCCGACCACCATGTCATCCTCAGTTGAGGATGCAGATAGGAGGGGCGTGTGGTCAGCACACTGTTCTCCCGGTCGTTATGATGGTTTTCTGTGACCGGAGCCGCTACTATCTGGTCGAGTAGCTCCTCAATTGGCATCACGAGGCTGAGTGCACTCCGAAAAATGGCAACAGCGCATGGTGGCCTGGAGGGTCACCCATCCAAGCGCCGGCCACGCCCGACAGCGCTTAACTTCGGTGATCTCACGGGAACCGGTGTATCTGGTCCAGGACCAGACGTTGAATTTTAACATCAATTTGTCGTTTTGTTTAACGTATGTGTCTTATGTTGTTGCTGCTGTAGTGGTCCTCAGTCCAGAGACTGGTTTGATGCAGCTTTCCACGCTATTCTTAACCAGTGCAAGCCTCTTCATTTATGAATAACTACTGAAACTTACATTCATTTGAATTTGTTTACTGTAGTCATCTCTTGGTCTCTCTCTACAACTTTTACCCCTTCCCCATCAGCCCCCCCCTTCAATACCCAATTGGTGAAAAATTAATTGTCCATGCACTTAGAAAAGTGTATGGACAATGATACCATAGAAATTCAATAATCTCCTCCATCTGTGCCATGTATAGTGTCACATCACCTTGAAAATAACTGGATATCGACGTCTCAAATTTAAAATCAACAATACACACAAACATGAGGATAGTGTACTGTATTCAAGTGCTTATGTTCATGAAACAGCTGAAGACATACTGAGAAGCAGAATAAACACAGATACTGTTACGTAAACTCACCCGGTGGCACTGTGGTAGTAAAATTTGGAATCATTTCGTATAAAGTAAAGTATACTAATTTTAAAAAAAGAGCTTTAAATCATTATTTATATACAGTGCATAATCCAAATCATAAACTAGAGTGATCTTAAAATAACAAACTGCTTTAGAAAGTTTCAGGAAATTCTTAAAACACTTTCTTCTATTAAAGTGTGAAATTTGTTTGTATAATAAGTTTATGTCATAATCATGTTATACATTCTTCATACATTATAACAAAAGTCAATAACACAGGCTCCAAATTGTCAAATTTGTGTTTAGAATAACAAACACAGAACCTAAATCTACTAAGTAGTCAGATTATACACCAAGAAACGGAAATATATACACTTATTATGGTAACTTATATATTACATGACTATCAACAGAGTATGATGTCTGGATTCATCGTAATGCTTCGATCGACATATAGGTGCCTTAAATTTGGGCTACAGCAATTAAAGCTTAGACATTTTGCGTTTCCTGTCAGTCTCATGTGTTAGATATTTGTATTTCCTTTCGCCTAGTGCATTTTTATGTTTTTGCATTTTTTGATACATTTATATATCGATCTGAGAAGCTCATCCGACTCTTTGCCACGATTAAAACGCTTCGAGGTGGAGTGTCTTGTAACGCCGGAAATGCATATCCTCCTATTCCCATCTATTATAATATAAATTTTTTTCCTTATTTTGTTACCTGACGATATGACGTTTCTGTGTCTTTGTGTATTGTAATTGTTTTACTATAATTGTTTTACTATTTGTACATATATGCATTTATGTCTATGTATAATTGGTTTGTTTTGTAAATATTATTTGTATTTTTATGCTAGGTCTTGCCTAGGGAAAACTATGCTATCGAACGATTACATCGATAGGTCGTGTGGAGAACCAAAGTGTTTACGATCTTTGGTAGTGTTAACTCAGCCGCATGGTGCACAGGCTGAGAGGGTCTGGCTGGAGGAGGGCAGTGGAGCAGGTGTGTTATGCGACGCTCCCGCGAGTTGCCGCGCTTTCGGGGTTTGGCAGCATGTAATTGCGCTCGACTTGCTATGATAGTTTCTGACACTGTGTCGCGGACGGGAAGCATTAGCTGGCGCACATCAAGAGCCCGTTACGCCTGGTGACAGGGTCGAGAAGAAGGCGCACCAACATCCAGCTTCTGCAACAGCGACGGCCGACAATGAGTGACTGTCGCCACCTCCTCGATCGACGACTTCAAATCTTCAATCAACCAACAAGGAAGACTGGTAGCACGTAAAATTTTAGAACTGTATGGCAGACCTCAGCTTTTCAAACTGTTCCATTTTCGCAACTATAATTACAGCAACTTAGCATGAACATTTGTTGCTCATTGTCCCAATTGCATTACCAAGCAGGGTCCCTTCCTTTTCCGGAATGAACCCGAGTGTCGTTGAAATTCAAACGCCAGCATTAAAGTAATATTATTCCATTTCACTGCTTTAATTTCTAAGTTCAGTTAAGGTATTCATAGCTGGCCATAATACTTAGATTACACAAGCACAAATTAAGAGTGCGAGTTTCGTTACCGTATTTTAGCTTACCTGTGACTGCAGCTCAGCTTGGTACGTACTAAATTTTACTATTGTTAATTGTTCAGAATCATTTAATTCAAGTTCTAAGTTAAATCTCTTATTTCTAAATTGCGTAGATTCAAGTAGCTTTTGAAATGATTGTTGAGGTAGCCCAAGACTAACCGTATTTTACTGAATTTCGATGTGCTTCAGAAACAAAGTTCACTATTAATTTCAGTCACTAAATTAACTTTCAATTTTCCGGCTTTATTAATTATTTTGCTAAATGAAGTCAGAGTGTAGCGAAATTTATTACTTCTGACAAACATTCATTTTTCACACAACACGTGCCAACCTTCAGTTGACACGATTTTAGTGCTAATTATATGTGCATTAATCTTTCATTTTCAGTTATTATAGTAGTTGTCCATAGGACTGGCGACCGTAATTTTTCCCAAATCTCAAATATCTAATTCACGCCAGTTGATTGGTAACGTAACGACCGCACATTTACTTTCTTTATTAATTTTACCTTTTTCTCAAAATTAATTCCCACCAATTTGATTTGCATTTTTCCTTTCATTTAGATGTAACCCTTTCCTCCCTCCTTACCGACAAATTAACTTCGGTGACGATTGCTTTTCCCAAATTTCCATTAGGTACACGCGGTTTAATTTTTACTGTCATTAAGGTCGATAAGTGAGGGGGAGGTTACAGTCTTATGGTGCAAGAAAGGTCGAGCAGAAGACACCATTGTTAAAATCCAACTAGTCAGTGATATCTATGGGGCAAAACCATGCGTTTACCATATTAAGTGAAAAAAAGTGATGCCACCAAGGTACGCTGGACGGACTAAAACGGGAAAACGGAGAACATCTTACTGCCGAGGCTGCCATGGTATTAGAAGTGCACTGATATTTTACCAACTTGTTTTCTGGACCGCTCTGTATGTGCATTATTCTATTTAATTATGGTAGAGTGTAGGATTTGTCGACCTGGAAAAAGCGTTCGACAATATAAAATGGTGCAGCTGTTCAAGATTCTGAAAAAAGTACGGGTAAGCTATAATGAGAGACGGGTCATATACAATATGTACAACAACCAAGAGGGAATAATAAGAGTGGACGATAAAGAACGAAGTGCTCGTATTAAGAAGAGAGTAAGACAAGGCTGTAGCCTTTCGCCCCTACTCTTCAATCTGTACATCGAGGAAGCAATGATGGAAATTAAAGAAAGGTTCATGAGTGGAATTAAAATACAAGGTGAAAGGATATCAATGATACGATTCGCTGATGACATTACTATCCTGAGTGAAAGTGAAGAAGAATTAAATGATCTGCTGAACGGAATGAACAGTCTAATGAGTACACAGTATGGTTTGAGAGTAAATCGGAGAAAGACGAAGGTAATGAGAAGTAGTAGAAATGAGAACAGCGAGAAACTTAACATCAGGATTGATGGTCACGAAGTCAATGAAGTTAAGGATTTCTGCTACCTAGGCAGTAAAATAACCAATGACGGACGGAGCAAGGAAGACATCAAAAGCAGAATCGCTATGGCAAAAAAGGCATTTCTGGCCAAGAGAAGTCTACTAGTATTTCTGAGGATATACGTCTGGAGTATAGCATTGTATGGTAGTGAAACATAGACTGTGGGAAATCCGGAACAGAAGAGAATCGAAGCATTTGAGATGTGGTGCTATAGACGAATATTGAAAATTAGGTGGACTGATAAGGTAAGGAATGAGGAGGTTCTCACGCAGACGTTGGTACACAGCATCAAAGGTCGTATGATGCGGGATACGGCGATTAGGATATTGTTGTTGATAAACCCGCTGTGCTGCTCGTCCGTTGTGGTGCGCCACTTAGTACGCACCAACCATATCAGTGTACTCACCCCATGTGTACTGCTCCATTAGTGAACAGAGACAATGGACTACTACACTGGTGGACAGCGGTTGCCTACAACTAAAGAGGGTAATACACCCTCTAACAACTGAAGATCGTAATACGGCCTCTAACAACTGAAGAGCGTAATACGGCCTCCACCGGTTTAAATAATCCTCACAGGAAAAAATGACATTAGCGAAGAATATTTGTTTTGATGTCCCCTACAACCGCCCAGAGTTTGTCGGTTTAAATACTTTTCACCCTGTATAAATACACGGTAACATAATTAAACAGACTACCACACATTTAATGAACTACAGAGAGAGGAAAAAATACAGATCGAAGAAAAACTAGTAGTAATGTTGGCAACACAACTAAACACGATACACTCTTAGAAATATACAAGTAAGCAGTAAACTTTGTTGTACGAATCTGCACTGTGCTAAACATAAAAAAACGCATAGTGTAAAATTAGAGTACATTTATCAGAGCGTAACGAAAAAAGGAACAAAAACTAGCTATCAGATTGAATTTTCTGATGTAGGCGAAAAACCAATAATTTGTTAAAGAACTGTTCAAATAACTTACGGATTTGCTGTCGGGTGACGTCATCGACCTCCGCTGATATTTCGACAGGAGCACACCCTGTCATTCTCAAGGCACAACTGCAAGGAGGAAGCAATATGTAAGGGAATTTAACACCTCGGTTCACAGAGTAGAAACAAGGAAGACATGACACACAGAACAAGTAACCGCAGAGTCAACAAATAATCAAAGATAACCAACATCAGAAATATCGATAGTGACTATTAATCAGCAGGTGAGGTAGCACTAATTCTGTCCCTCTGTTTTTTGATGAGAGATAGAGTCGGATTCCAAGCAGTATTTAAACAAAATCCACCATCTCTGTTTATAAGGTTGATTGATAGATTGGTTTCAACAGCTTCCTTAATTACACTATCCCAATAACTGGACGTGCGAACCAGAATCTTCGTGTTGTTGTATTCCATAGGATGACCGGTGTCAAGGCAATGTTCTGCAATAGCGGATTTGCTCGGCTGTTGTAAGCGTGTGTTGGTTATCTTTGCTTGTGTGTTGACTCTGCGGTTACTTCTTCTGTGTGTGGTATCTTCCTTGTTTCTCCTCTGTGACCGAGGTATTAAATTCCCTTGCACATTGCTTCCTCCTTGCAGTTGTGCCTTGAGAATGGCAGGGTGTGCTCCTGCCGAAATATCGGCCGTGGTCGACGACGGCACCCGGCAGCAAACCCGTAAGTTATTTGAACATTCAATTCGCAGGGAAAAGTTAAGGTCTCACATTGTTAACGAACTGTTTTTGAGTCTAAAAAACTAATCAGATTGCAAATATCCTTAAATACAGACCACTGATGATGCCTGTTTCAATAAAGTGTAACGCGTCTGGTGAGAAAAAAACGCGTTTTCTTGCAGTTGTAGCAACGGAACAAAAATACCCTCAGGAACTGTAAAGCAACTACGGGAAATATGCCTACACAAATGAAGAATCCTTTGGTAATTGATAATTTGCAACCTAAATCGTGTAGCACAGGCCACTGTGGAGTTAACAGTCCGTAACACTCAGAAAATAGATTAAGAAAAGGCAAACCCACATTTCTAACGTTTGTAGACTTAGAGAAAGCTTTTGACAATGTAGACTGGAATACTCTCTTTCAAATTCTAAAAGTGGCAGGGGTAAAATACAGGGAGCGAAAGGCTATTTACAATTTGTACAGAAACCAGATGGCAGTTGTTAGAGTCGAGGGGCATGAAAAGGAAGCAGTGGTTGGGAAAGGAGTGAGACAGGGTTGTAGCCTCTCCCCGATGTTATTCAATCTGTATATTGAGCAAACAGTAAAGGAAACAAAAGAAAAATTTGGAGTAGGTATTAAAATTCATGGAGAAGAAGTAAAAACTTTGAGGTTCGCCGATGACATTGTAATTCTGTCAGAGACGGCAAAGGACTTGGAAGAGCAGTTGAACGGAATGGACAGTGTCTTGAAAAGAGGATATAAGATGAACATCAACTAAAGCAAAACGAGGATAATAGAATGTAGTCAAATTAAATCGGGTGATGCTGAGGGAATTAGATTAGGAAATGAGACACTTAAAGTAGTAAAGGAGTTTTGCTATTTAGGAAGTAAAATAACTGATGATGGTCGAAGTAGAGAGGATATAAAATGTAGACTGGCAATGGCAAGGAAAGCGTTTCTGAAGAAGAGAGATTTATTAACATCGAATATAGATTTATGTATCAGGAAGTCGTTTCTGAAAGTATTTGTATGGAGTGTAGCCCTGTATGGAAGTGAAACATGGACGATAACTAGTTTGGACAAGAAGAGAATAGAAGCTTTCGACATGGGTAGATCACGTAACTAATGAGGAGGTATTGAATAGGATTGGGGAGAAGAGAAGTTTGTGGCACAACTTGACTAGAAGAAGGGATCGGTTGGTAGTACTTGTATAGAGGCATCAAGGGATCACAAATTTAGCATTGGAGGGCAGCGTGGAGGGTAAAAATCGTAGAGGGAGACCAAGAGATGAATACACTAAGCAGATTCAGAAGGATGTAGGTTGCAGTAGGTACTGGGAGATGAAGCAGCTTGCACAGGATAGAGTAGCATGGAGAGCTGCATCAAAACAGTCTCAGGACTGAAGACAACAACAACAACAACAACAACCTCCTCATTAGTTATGTGATCTACCCATCTAATCTTCCTAATTTCGAAAGCTTCTATTCTCTTCTTGTCTAAACTATTTATCGTCCACGTTTCACTTCCATACATGGCTACACTCCATACAAATACTTTCAGAAATGACTTCCTGACACTTAAATCTATACTCGATGTTAACAAATTTCTCTTCGTCAGAAACCCTTTCCTTGCCATTGCCAGTCTTCATTTTATATCCTCTGTACTTCGACCATCATCAGTTATTTTGCTCCCCAAGTAGCAAAACTCCTTTACTACTTTAAGTGTCTCATTTCCTAATCTAATTCCCTCAGCAACACCCGACTTAATTCGACTACATTCCATTATCCTCGTTTAGCTTTTGTTGATAGTCATCTTATATCCTCCTTTCAAGACACTGTCCATTCCGTTCAACTGCTCTTCCAAGTCCTCTGCTGACTCTGACAGAATTACAATGTCATCGGCGAACCTCAACGTTTTTATTTCTTCTCCATGGATTTTAATACCTACTCCGAATTTTTCTTTTGTTTCCTTTACTGCTGGCTGAATATACAGATTGTATAACATCGAGGACAAATGCTAGAAACGTAGGTTTGCCTTTTCTTAATCTTTCTTCTAAGACAAGTCGTAAGGTCAGTATTGCCTCACGTGTTCCAACATTTCTACGGAATCCAAACAGATCCTCCCCGAGGTCCGCATCTACCAGTTTTTCCATTCGTCTGTAAAGAATTCGCGTTAGTATTTTGCAGCTGTGACTTATTAAACTGATAGTTCGGTAATTTTCACATCTGTCAGCACCTGCTTTCTTTGGGATTGGGATTATTATATTCTTCTTGAAGTCTGAGGGTATTTCACCTGTCTCATACATCTTGCTCACCAGCTGGTAGAGTTTTGTCATGACTGGCTCTCCCAAGGCCGTCAGAAGTTCTAATGGAATGTTGTCTACTCCGGGGCCTTGTTTCGACTCAGGTCTTTCAGTGCTCTGTCAAACTCTTCACGCAGTATCCTACCTCCCATTTCGTCTTCATCTACATCCTCTTCCATTTCCATAATATTGTCCTCAAGTACATCGCTCTTGTATAAACCTTCTATATATTCCTTCCACTTTTCTGCCTTCCCTTCTTTGCTTAGAACTGGGTTGCCATCTGAGCTCTTGATATTCGTACACGTGGTTCTCTTCTCTCCAAAGGTCTCTTTAATTTTCCTGTAGGCAGTATCAATCTTACCCCTAGTGAGATAAGCTTCTACATCCTTACATTTGTCCTCTAGCCATCCCTGCTTAGCCATTTTGCACTTTCTGTCGATCTCATTTTTGAGACGTTTGTATTCCTTTTTGCCTGCTTCATTTACTGCATTTTTATATTTTCTCCTTTCATCAATTAAATTCAATATTTCTTCTGTTACTCAAGGATTTCTAGCAGCCCTCGTCTTTTTACCTACTTTATCCTCTGCTGCCTTCACTACTTCATCCCTCAGCGCTACCCATTCTTCTTCTACTGTGTTTCTTTCCCCCATTGCTGTCAATTGTTCCCTTATGCTCTCCTTGAAACTCTGAACAACCTCTGGTTCTTTCAGCTTATCCAGATCCCATGTCCTTAAATTCCCACCTTTTTGAAGTTTCTTCAGTTTTAACCTACAGGTCATAATCAATAGATGGTGGTCAGAGTCCACATCTGCCCCTGGAAATGTCCTTCAATTTAAAACCTGATTCCTAAATCTCTGTCTTACCATTATATAATCTATCTGATACCTTTTAGTATCTCCAGGATTCTTCCATGTATACAACCTTCTTTTATGATTCTTGAACCAAGTGTTAGCTATGATTAAGTTATGCTCTGTGCAAAATTCTACCAGATGGCTTCCTCTTTCATTTCTTAGCCCCAATCCATAATCGCCTACTATGGTTCCTTCTCTCCCTTTTCCTACTGACGAATTCCAGTCACCCATGACTATTAAATTTTCGTCTCCCTTCACTACCTGAATAATTTCTTTTGTCTCGTCATACATTTCATCAATTTCTTCATCATCTGCAGAGCTAGTTGGCATATAAACTTTTACTACTGTAGTAGGCATGGGCTTTGTGTCTATCTTGGCCACAATAATGCTTTCACTATGCTGTTTGTAGTAGCTTACCCGCACTCCTATTTTTTTTATTCATTATTGAACCTACTCCTGCATTACCCCTATTTGATTTTGTATTTATAACCCTGTATTCACCTGACCAAAAGTCTTGTTCCTCCTCCCACAGAACTTCACTAATTCCCACTATATAAAACTTTAACCTATCCATTTCCCTTTTTAAGTTTTTTAACCTACCTGCCGGATTTAGGGATCTGACATTTCACGCTCCGATCCGTAGAACGCCAGTTTTCTTTCTCCTAATAACGACGTCCTCCTGAGTAGTCCCCACCCGGAGATCCGAATGGGGGACTATTTTACCTCCAGAATATTTTACCCAAGAGGACGTCATCATCATTTAATCATACAGTAAAGCTGCATGTCCTCGGAAAAAATTACGGCTGTAGTTTCCCCTTTCTTTCAGCCGTTCGCAGTACCAGCAGAGCAAGGGCGTTTTGGTTAATGTTGCAAGGCCAGATCAGTCAATCATCCAGACTGTTGCCCCTGCAACTACTGAAAAGGCTGCTGCCCCACTTCGGGAACCACACGTTTGTCTGGCCTCTCAACAGATACCCCTCCATTGTGGTTGCACCTACAGTACGGCCATCTGTATCGCTGAGGCACGCAAGCCTCCCCAGCAACGGCAAGGTCCATGGTTCATGGGGGGGGATGAGGATGTATTGAATAGAATTGGGGTGAAGAGGAGTTTGTGGCAGAACTTGACAAGAAAAAGGGACCGGTTGGTAGGACATGTTCTGAGGCATCAAGTGATCACAAAATTTTAGCATTGGAGGGCAGCGTGGACGGTAAAAATCGTTGAGCGAGACCAAGAGATGGATACATTAAGCATATTCAGAAGGACGTAGTTGCAGTAAGTACTGGGAGATGAAGAAGCTTGCACAAGATAGAATAGCATGGAGAGCTGCATCAAACCAGTCTCAGGACTGAAGACAACAACAACAAACGGGTCACCTACGGGCCGCGACCGTCGGCACGTAGTGACCGCTGTTGACAGTGGGAGTGCCGGTTTGCCATTGTTGCCGGAACTGTGGCTATTCTGAAGGCTGAAAGTAACGGGCTCGGTTCCACTAATCCGGCTATAGGGTCTGACTGGCTCTGGCTGGTTTTCAAAGGGAGTTGTAGACACTTGTGAGAAGCGACATTTGTGAGAAACTGGAATGTGGTGATATCTGTGAGAAATCCGGGATACTGAGGGACCGCCACAGGGTGTGTCGCAAATGCTGCGCCACTACCTGCTCGGCCACTACCTGCTGTCGCTTGGTGTGTCAGAGCGCTCGGCTTGTGCCGGCCCGGGCAGCTGCCGAGGGACATTCACACTCCTCCAGTGCAACCAGGGTACATTATTTCAGAATTTTTTTGGGCGAGGAAGAGTGGCCTTACTCAAATTAGAAATCGAATCTGATTTTGCCCCCACGATATCATGTCAACCATTAGTTGCAGCATAGTTATGCGTAAGACCTTTATCATTGGAGTTTTTGTTTTGATTAATCTTACATAGGGCATGATTTCCGCTCAACCTCATACTTAACGATTTATTTCACAGAAACTATAGAAAACGAAATGTTTTCCATCTTTCAACCCCTCACCCAGAATTTGATATCATAGGGGTGGCAACCTTTTACTACGTATCAATAATTTGGTTCTCAGTAGAAACTTTCTTCTTTAATTATTTCGAAATAAACCTCAATTTTCCCGCACCATGCAGGGAAGTGTACTGAGGTCTAATGTGACTCGTGCTAGCAATTAGCGTTATGGAATGGTTCAAATGGCTCTGAGCACTATGGGACTTAACATCTATGGTCATCAGTCCCCTAGAACTTCGTACTACTTAAACCTAACTAACCTAAGGACATCACACAACACCCAGCCATCACGAGGCAGAGAAAATCCCTGACTCTACCGGGAATCGAACCCGGGAACCCGGGCGTGGGAAGCGAGAACGATACCGCACGACCACGAGATGCGGGCCGTTATGGAATGCAATTTATGTATTGAAACAAGATGTATTCATCGTTCACTCAAACAGACATTGTTTCTAAAATTCTCTACACAAAAATGATGATTGCGATTGTTAGAAAAGCTATGACTTTTCAGACTTCATTAGTGAATCTTTTACAATTTGCAAGAGACATTTAGCTAAATTTTCGTCGTTTCCAGGGAACACCACGAGGAGGTAGTCTCTCTTCGTCTCCCATTATATTTATTGACAATATTTACAGGATGATTATTTACTTACAATTTTTACAATAGGGCGATCGAGTGTTGTAGCTTCAGCCATTTCCTTTTCATTGTAATTTCTGTGCATAGGCCACACAAGTAAGAAATGATTTTATATTGCCGTCAACTTGGAGTCTTGCAATGGCCTGAGAAATTATCTCATCTGTCTTAATTGCGGAATTCTTTCTTCTTTTCCCACCTAGATTTAAAACTAGTCGTTCAAATTGGTACCCTTGATATTCTCGTCCTCTCTGAGAATTTTTACTATCGAGTAAAAATTTGGATGAACCTTCGAAATTAATGTATTTATTCTCCTATTCCATCCTTCTGAAACATTGTTGGTGCGGCGTCGCCTTCCTGCGCAGTTCCATATATCCCTTGATATGTCTTCATTATCCACCCATTGTTCAACAAAACAGTCGTAAAAATCCTGCAGTTTTTCATTATCTGGCGTGCTCTCCTGAATGCATAGCCTCCATCACCTAACATGTCCAGGGGAATGTGAGCCAAAGCGGACCACAATCTTATATGAAAACGAATTTCTAATTTTTCCTTGTAGGCAGCAACAAGGCTGCAATTCTGCACTTACCTCCACGAGCACTGATTGAAATGATAGTTGCAGCCATTAATCTTTGCATCAAGAAACAAACGTGTTACTGATTGGATGACTGCAGCTTGAAAATCCATCATGATAGCTGTAGGATTCCATCCAGGTACGTTGCTCTTAACAGCTGTGAAAAGGCGATCGTACGTTTTTCGCTTTTTATTGGGTAGCAAGGCGTACACGGTTGGAACTGTGTTTGTTTCCTCCTCAGAACTAGAAATATCAGCATGAACCATAAATAACTGTAAATAACTGTCCAAACTGCTGGCTGGAGCTTTTGAAAGTTCCATCGACAAAGAAGGAATTGCAGTCTCTTAAACAGGATTTTCCTCTTTCGCTGGCGAACACCAATATCCTGTCATTTGGTCCTCTGTCGTCAACTGCAAGTAAAAATTTGCTCCCATCATTCATTAGCATATAATGTTCTTGCAGAAATACTCCTGCAGCATCGGTCGGATCTTGTGTAGATCCCATGATTTTTTGCCTGATGCGTTGCAGCGATCGTTTTGCACTCCTGCGTGACGGCAGTGATGTGACGATGTCGTATCCTTGATTGAACAGCGGCCCTACTTCTTCGGCGTAAACAGAGTAAACTGAAGTGTCCGTTTCTTTTGCACGCCTTTTGGTGTTTGCCACTTGTTTTCGCACTTCAGAGATGTATGGTTGCCTTCGCCTAAAACTAAGTTGTTACTGGTGGATAGTCTTCCTTTACACTTCTTGTTTGCGTTTCCGCGTAGCGAATAACTGGTACCTCCACTGTTGGTATATTCCACTATATACTGGTAATCGTTATAAATCACCAGAGGCTTCCCTTTCGTTGTCGTGGCGAATCCCATCTTCACAACAGCAGTACTGAACTGCAGTGCGCCCGCCGATGTGGCCGAGCGGTTCTAGGCGCCTGCAGTCTGGAACCGCGCGACCGCTACGGTCGCAGGTTCGAATCCTACCCCGGGCATGGATGTGTGTGATGTCCTTAGGTTAGTTAGGTTTAAGTAGTTCTAAGTTCTAGGGTACTGATGACCTCAGATGTTAAGTCCCATAGTGCTCAGAGCCATTTGAACCATTTTTTGAACTGCAGTGCTCTACTTGTTTGGTGTCCACAGCAGAACTGAACTGCGGTGCGCTACCTGTTTGGTGTCCCTATAGCCCGCCCGCTACCTGTTAGGCCGGGACTCCTCACAAATGCCCCTCCTCACAACTGGCGCTCCTCACAAGTGACCGTCGGCATGTACTGACCGCTGTTGACAGTGGGAGCGCCGGTTTGCCAGTGGCCCCGGAACTGTGGATGTTCTGAAGCCTGAAAGTAACGGGCTCGGTTCAACTAATCCGGCTATAGGGCGGTGGCCTTCAAAGGCGAGTGTTTCTCCCGCAGAATGGCTGGCGTTCTGGCGTATCCTTGTACCCTTTGAGAAACAAATTTCTGCAAGTATCGGCAGGCAGCAACACTTTGCGGATGTACTCTGAGAGTTAGCAGGAAATGGCCAAACGCAGTGACTAATTTTCGCTCTAGAAGCCGATTGCCTGAAATACAGGCACTTGAAAATAGTGTCGTGGAGCTGTAGACATCTCGCAAAATCGGGTCAGTTGGGTGCAGGAGACGAGTTGAGCCGACTGGTGTGGATGTGTGTTTTGGAAGTTTGTAGTCAGGGATCAGTAAGGTGAATGGATGTGGAAAGTTCAGAAGTGCTTGGTATCACATTCCTTTTCCCAAGCGTGGGCAACGTCTTAATCTATAGCTGGTTTTCGAAGTGGGGGTTTGATGTTAGCGAGCGTACTCGGACTGTTAAGTAAGAAGCATTCTCACAGAGTGTGGAGCAAGAGGTCAGCTGGAGACGTTGTCCGATGGATAAAGCGGACTTGGCGTGGGTTGTTAGAAGAAGAGTAAATGAAGTATTGCTGCATTAGAAACTTGAGTTGTGGAGTCATCATGTATGCTCTTACCCTCTTTGTCTGTAGACTGTGTTCGTCTGTTGTTTACAGAAAAGATGGAAGAAACTGGTTTGTGGTGGTGTAATGACTGCTTGTGGAGCTCGTTGTCCAATCCAGTGGTCGGACTTCGGAGCTTTTGAAGGTAGTCAAATGGCTTCAGGGCAATGAATGGTGATTTAGCCGAGGGCGCTGTTTTAAACTTGTCTCGCGGCTCTACTCGGCGCAGGCGACCCTTTGTCGCCCTTATAGCGTACGTGTAACAGGGCCTAGAAACTATCCAGGTCCGCCAAAAAGTTCGAGAGCAAGTCTACGGAGCAATACGTCGCGTGATTTGTCTCTCGCACCTGTCTTGTGGACTGTGGCCGTGTCCGTGACAGGACTTTACCAAACAAGCTCCGAGACGACGGACGAAGAAGAACGTTTCAAATCCTGCAGAATAAATTTATTTGAGAAGGAACTCCAAGTTTCTCAAAGGCGCAGTTTCTGTTATACCGGAGCCAAGGTAGCCCCTGAGGGCCGGCAACCCATATTACGCCTCAGAGGACGGGGTTGTCTATGTCCAAGGCGTACCAAAAGCACCATGCTAAACTCCGGCTGTTTACAGACAAGATAATGGAAACAGACATTCCGAGCACTACTTCCTGCAGGGGGAACTGGAACCACTGCCTGCAGGAAGAATCACTATGTCAAAACCTGATTGGCTGGAGACAACTACTGAGGGGCTAGAACCAGCCTCGAACTACATTTCACTCCAGATGACCGCGTGGACCTCGACTGCTGAAGATTACGTCATCGTCGCTGAACAGGACTTTCACTAGTGTGTGTGTGGTACCATGATCCTTTGTCGAAATTTATAAGTGAACTTTTTTTGTTTGCCTCAATTAGGAGACTTTTACTGGCATCGTTATTTTTACCTTTCTGTTGTTGTTCAGTCATCAACTTTATAACTTACATAAATAAAAGTAGGGTTTGTGAAAAATTGCGAATTTTCAGTCACAACACTTTCTTATAGGACTATAGGTTGGTTGGTTGGTTGCTTGGGGAAGGAGACCAGACAGCGTGGTCATCGGTCTCATCGGGTTAGGGAAGGATGGGGAAGGAAGTCGGCCGTGCCCTTTCAGAGGAACCATCCCGGCATTTGCCTGGAGTGATTTAGGGAAATCACGGAAAACCTAAATCAGGATGGCCGGACGCGGGATTGAACCGTCGTCCTCCCGAATGCGAGTCCAGTGTCTAAGGACGATAGGTATTTTAATTGTGTTTATATTAATCAATAGGAAAGATCAATATCTAAGGATGTTGCGTTATATTTTAATATTATCTCCACACCATTCAGGAGAATATTCATTTCCTTATGAAATTATGTTTAACACTTCTTTTTGTCATGCAAGAAGAAAGACAGATAATTTTTCAGTGAATTTAGGTTCCTGACATAGCATTTACATCCACGGCCACGAATGAAGGGGCATTTTCCTTTGAGTCATGCCGCGAATCGACCTATCACACAAGGGTTTTTATGTGACCTTATCTTAGAGGGCGTCAACGGGCTTTTTTTTTAAAAAAGTTTCTTTATTCTTGATCTTTATATTATACCCATAGAACCCCCCCCCCCCTCACGTAATTAGTAGTTCCTTAAATGTTGCAATATTATTAGCAGCTAGTTTCCAATGTTTACAGGTGAGTTTATAACAGTATGTTTACTTTTGTGCATTAACACACTGTTATAATCGGCGGTGGAAATATATTTGCAGAGAAAAGCACATAATGATATACACTCCTGGAAATTGAAATAAGAACACCGTGAATTCATTGTCCCAGGAAGGGGAAACTTTATTGACACATTCTTGGGGTCAGATACATCACATGATCACACTGACAGAACCACAGGCACATAGACACAGGCAACAGAGCATGCACAATGTCGCCACTAGTACAGTGTATATCCACCTTTCGCAGCAATGCAGGCTGCTATTCTCCCATGGAGACGATCGTAGAGATGCTGGATGTAGTCCTGTGGAACGGCTTGCCATGCCATTTCCACCTGGCGCCTCAGTTGGACCAGCGTTCGTGCTGGACGTGCAGACCGCGTGAGACGACGCTTCATCCAGTCCCAAACATGCTCAATGGGGGACAGATCCGGAGATCTTGCTGGCCAGGGTAGTTGACTTATACATTCTAGAGCACGTTGGGTGGCACGGGATACATGCGGACGTGCATTGTCCTGTTGGAACAGCAAGTTCCCTTGCCGGTCTAGGAATGGTAGAACGATGGGTTCGATGACGGTTTGGATGTACCGTGCACTATTCAGTGTCCCCTCGACGATCACCAGAGGTGTATGGCCAGTGTAGGAGATCGCTCCCCACACCATGATGCCAGGTGTTGGCCCTGTGTGCCTCGGTCGTATGCAGTCCTGATTGTGGCGCTCACCTGCACGGCGCCAAACACGCATACGAGCATCATTGGCACCAAGGCAGAAGCGACTCTCATCGCTGAAGACGACACGTCTCCATTCGTCCCTCCATTCACGCCTGTCGCGACGCCACTGGAGGCGGACTGTACGATGTTGGGGCGTGAGCGGAAGACGGCCTAACGGCCTGTGGGACCGTAGCCCAGCTTCATGGAGACGGTTGCGAATGGTCCTAGCCGATACCCCAGGAGCAACAGTGTCCCTAATTTGCTGGGAAGTGGCGGTGCGGTCCCCTACGGCACTGCGTAGGATCCTACGGTCTTGGCGTGCATCCGTGCGTCGCTGCGGTCCGGTCCCAGGTCGGCGGGCACGTGCACCTTTCGCCGACCATGGCGACAACATCGATGTACTGTGGAGACCTCACGCCCCACGTGTTGAGCAATTCGGCGGTACGTCCACCCGGCCTCCCGCATGCCCACTATACGCCCTCGCTCAAAGTCCGTCAACTGCACATACGGTTCACGTCCACGCTGTCGCGGCATGCTACCAGTGTTAAAGACTGCGATGGAGCTCCGTATGCCACGGCAAACTGGCTGACACTGACGGCGGCGGTGCACAAATGCTGCGCAGCTAGCGCCATTCGACGGCCAACACCGCGGTTCCTGGTGTGTCCGCTGTGCCGTGCGTGTGATCATTGCTTGTACAGCCCTCTCGCAGTGTCCGGAGCAAGTATGGTGGGTCTGACACACCGGTGTCAATGTGTTCTTTTTTCCATTTCCAGGAGTGTATATATTGTATTTTAGGCCAATAGACATAACTAGTTATTGTGGTGGTTTTGAATATCTTTACTGGTCAGGAATTTTACTCCGACTGTGTGCGACTATTTGTTGTCGAATCGTCTGATCAGTCGGAAGTTGCTGGTCAGAGAAGGGTAAATGGCTATTGAAAATATAACTGTTTTTTTTTTTTTTTTTTTTTTGGAAAGTTCTACCTGAATTGCCTAAGGGAACGAAGTTTATCACGCATTTACCAGTAGAATAAGGTGCGGAGAAAATATTTCGCCATCTGCAACTTCCGTCCGATTTCAACGAAAAAATCTTGTCTGTGAACCATCAAACATTTGCAGAAACATAAAAGAAAATCAAATACACATGGTCATGAAGTAGTGAGACATTGGTGCTATACTAAATAAATAGTCCACAGTCAAATTGCATTTAACTTTGAATTTATGGCAATCAATAGATAACGAACTTACTATGCTCGGAAGAATTTAGCATGGATGCAGTCTTGACTGGCGCTTCTCTTCTCATAATGAAAATAAATCCTTTTACATTTCCAGATAAACGTCGCACAATATAGCTTCCTCAAATAAATCTACTGTTATGCAGTATGGCACTTTCACATTACACTAAAACAATATTTTTAAGCAATAATAATACGGTGGCAAGACGTGTGTGTCCGACAAAAATTACAAGAGACAGAAGAGTAACTGTTCATCGAGAATATCTCGTACATCAAAGGAATGTGTAAAAGTGCTCTTCTTTTGTGTGCCTTCCGCGCAGCGGCTTTCAAAGTCAGTAGCTCACTGCATCTCTGACGGCGCTTCGACAGTAAACACTTTACGTCACAGGTGGTTCACCTTTTACATCCTCGCGACGTTATTTGCTAACTGTAGCTGTTGCAGAACGACTGCTCGGTTAGTGAATGATTTAAAATGGTAGGGCAATCACAGAATGATACAAGCTGCAGTGGTGTTACAATGAGCGATTAATTTGCTATTATTATTACTCTACTTGTTCTAATGGTGTACTTGATGGCTAAACCTCTGCACTGCCTGCAGCGTTACAGGTGTGTGAGTGAAGTGTATAAACCTACTGCACGGCCTTGCCCACCAAGCTAATCCTGATGATCGTGGCCCTGACACCAGGCAGGTCAAAGATGACTTGAATACCGCTGCAGGTTCCTGTTTTCTGTTTCCTCGTTCTAAGATTCTAACCTACGTCAGTTCCGGTGCTTGTCTAGTTCGGTATTGTTGTACCCTACTCCTGCGCGTGGCGGAGTCCAACTGTGATGGTAGTCGATCTATCCACGGCACAGGCGGTACGGGATCGGGGTACTGGGACACATTTGTTTATTTGTTACTGCTCACGATTGTCCCTCAGATATTCCGATAGAGCTTTTCGTGATACCTCGTTTGCTAGGGTGTTTGATGTCTTAAATGTATTCTCTCGTCTCAGTAGTGTGTACGTGTCGTTGTTCGGTAATTGACGTCATAACGCGGCTGCTACATCATTGTAAGGAGGGCACCCGTAAACCACATGGTCGGGAGTACTCTCCCGTGCGCCACAGTCACACGCAGGCGTTGCCCTGCTCCCAAACCGACCTAGGTATGTAAGTCCGCAGTCTTCTAGCAGTAGCGAACACCAAAGGATCCTGAGGAAGATCCCAGCAGAGGCGTCGAAACGTCGAATATTTTTGAAGAAACATGAAGCGGCCTAATAACCCAGCGACATAGGTATGTCGGATAGGGCAAATTACCAGTGGCTCCCCCAGTTGGCTCAGAGTGTTTCATACCTAACTGTTCAGGTCCCATGATTCCTGCCACAGCTCTTCGCCTCTTCGCCTAATCACACTCTAATCCCGAACCCGAACGACCAGAGTGTCTCCTGTTTTCCTGATGTCTCCTTTCTTGGCCCAAAACCATGCTGCTTGCTCTCTGATTTTCATGTCACGAGGACAGAGCCCCATTATTACTAACATGGCCCGACTGGGAGATGTCCTGTAGGCCCCCACTGACCTTAATATGATGTTCCTCTGCACACTTCTCACTGGCATGGCGGGGCCCACCCGTGTGAGCCTGTGCGCCCAGACTCCCGGGCCGTAACCCACTATTGATCTTCATATGCTGTTATGGTATAGTTTCATTAAATGAGGGGAAGATGGAATCTCTTATGACCAATGGAAATGAGGTTACTGACTACTTGTACGGCTCTTTGGGTTACGGTTTCCATGTGCTTTGCAAAGTTCACCTTTCATGAATGATAATCCCCAAGTAGCGCGTCTCACGCCGCCGAAGAACTGGCGAGCCCTAAGTTCTCACTCTAGGGTTCCTTACGAGTTGCCCTTTTAGTAAAACATACGTTGGCTTATTTGCTGAAATTGTCATTTTTGTACCGGATGATCAAACAGTCAGCACAAATTTGAAAACTGAATAAATCACGGAATAATGTAGATAAAGAGGTACAAATTGACAGACATGCTTGGAATGACATGGGGTTTTACTAGAAACAAATAAAAAAGTTCAAAAAATATCCGACAGATGGTGCTTCATCTGATCAGAATAGCAATAATTAGGATAAGAAAGTAAGACAAATCAATGATGATGTTCTTCACAGGAAATGCTCAATATGTCCACCATCATACCTCAACAATAGCTGTAGCCGAGGAATAATGTTGTGAACACCACTGTAAAGCATGTCCGGAATTATGGTGAGGCATTGGCGTGGGACATTGTCTTTCACCACCCATAGAGATGTCGGTCGATCACGATACACTTGCGACTTCAGGTAACCCCAAAGCCAATAATCGCACGGACTGAGGTCTGGGGACCTGGGAGGCCAAGCATGACGAAAGTGGCGGCTGAGCACACGGTCATCATCAAATGACGCGCACAAGAGATCTTTCACGCGTCTAGCAATATGGGGTACCAGTCAGGCTGGGGATGATGCAATTCTGTAACATATCGGCGTACTTCTCACCCGTCACGATAGCAGTTACAAAACCAGAATCACGCATTTGCTCAAAGAGAAAAGGCCCGATAACGGTAGATGTTTTAAATCCAACCCATACCGTGACTTTCTCGTCGTGCAATGGAGTTTCCACGACAGTTCTACAATTTTCGGTAGCCCAAATTCGGCAGTTGTGGGCGTTGACAGATCCTCGGAGCGTGAAATGAGCTATGTCGGTCCACAGCACGTTACTCAACCAATCGTCATCTTACGCCATCTTTTGAAATGCCCACACCGCAAATGCTCTCCGCTTCACTAAATCGCCAGGTAACAGTTCATGATGCCGATGGATTTTGTATGGATAGCATCGGAGAGTACGGCTAAGTGCCAGCGAAACAGTAGAGTATGGAATGCCGGTGCGACGTCCGACTGCACGAGCAGTAACTTCCCCGTCCATAGACGAAACCGCTACGGTCTCCATTTCTTCCTGAACTGTCTCAGCAGCATTACGCCTTGTGCTCGGTCGACCACTACGGGGTCTATCGTCTAAACAACCCGTGGCTTCGATCTTCGAAATCATTCTCACCACAGCTGCATTTGCCAACGGACCTTTACCCGTTCGAATCCCCTTCCTATGGCGATAGGATCGTAACGCTGCACTAGCACATTCCCCATTCTAATAATACAGCTTCACTAAAAGCGCCTTTTCAGGTAACGTCAACATGCTGCGACTGCTGGCGCATCTGATTCTCTCTCTCTCATTACAGCTCCTTTTATACATGAGTGTCATGTGCAGTCACTGACGTTTTGCTGTCCAGAGCCATCTGTCGGACATTTTGTGAACTTTTTTTGTTCTAATAAAACCCCATGTCATTCCAAGCATGTGTGTCAATTTTTACCTTTCTATCTACATTATTCCGTGGTTTATTAGGTTTTCAAATTTATACTGTCTTTTTGATCACCCAGTATTTCGGCACCATAGTTGTTGTTAATTACCATAGCCCTTTCTTAGGATCAATATCTTTGCGGCTACGGCCGCCAGCCAACAGGTCTTCTGCATAGGCTGTCCACCCCCCCCCCCCCCTCCTGTGGGTTCGGGGCTAAGAATAGGCCCTCGGTATTCCTGCCTGTCGTAAGAGGCGACTAAAAGGGGTCTCAAACGTTTTGGCCATGTGAGATGGTCCCCTAACGGGTTTGACCTCCATCCTTCTAAATTTTCCGAAGAGCGAGCCGATTGGGGAAGGGCGCCTTACAAGGAGCGATGTGTCCATCATGCATTACCATCTCCAGCCAGGTTTGTCATCATCGCTTAGCAGTCCCGCTCACCTACCATCTCTTGGGCGTGGATTTGTTCTTGGGTACAGTTTATTGCAGTCTGCTACGCTTTGTCGCTTTATGCGCCAATGACGATATTGGACTACATCACCTGAAATCCAGCACGGTAGCCAGTCCGTTGTGGTGGAGCCGCCATGTACCCTGTTGGTTGTAGCCCCCTGACTACACAGGGATCGCTCTGCTGATGCCAGCGCCGTTAACTCCCCACGTATGCCAAGGAGTAGATGCCTATCTCCTTGGGGCATTGGGACTCCCGGCAATGGCCATCCTGCCAGGTGGTCGTTGCTGAGGCTGGGTGGCGCCCGTGGGGAGGGCCCTTGGTCGGAGTAGGTGGCATCAGGATGGATGACCCGCAATGAAGCGTGGTACAT
Source organism: Schistocerca gregaria (assembly GCF_023897955.1). Lineage (NCBI taxonomy): Eukaryota > Metazoa > Arthropoda > Insecta > Orthoptera > Acrididae > Schistocerca > Schistocerca gregaria. The sequence continues at coordinate 552,381,606 of NC_064925.1, forward strand.
CATCTCTTGCTGGCGGCCAGCTGCCAGCAGTCTCTAAGCGTTCCAGGGCTCAATACAACGCAACTACATATGACCCCAAATCGTTCCCCTTCCTGGCTACACCATGGGAGGAACGAAAGACTAAGGATGCCAGCGAACCATACTCGCCCCGCTACCTGGTGTGCACGAGAGCTGATGGTGAATCCTTTACATCCATGAAGCCTCAGTTCTTCGTCGAGCACTTAGAGGACAAGTTCGGGAAGGTGGAGGGCTTGTCCAAAATGCGCTCGGGCTCGGTTTTGGTCAAATCGGCGTCCTCCGCCCAGTCCCGCAGGTTACTCGACTGTAACAAGCTGGGGATGTTCCGGTTACAATCACGCCCCATAAGAGTCTTAATATGGTCTAGGGCATAATATTCCATCGGGACCTTCTATTGCAGTCCGATGACGAGCTTTGCGCCAATTTAGAGCGGTGAGGTGTTCACTTCGTCCGGCGCGTACATCGTGGTCCAAGGGATAAGCAGGTTGCCACCGGTGCCTTCATCTTGGCCTTCGAGGGTGATACCTTACCTGAGAAGGTCAAGGTGATGGTCTATCGTTGTGACGTCAAGCCATATATCCCTCCCCCGATGCGGTGCTTTAAGTGCTGGAAGTTCGGGCATATGTCTTCCCGCTGTACTTCCAGCCTCACATGTCGAGATTGTGGACGCCCATCACATCCCAATACTCCATGTGCTCCGCCTCCCATCTGTGTAAACTGCGGAGAGCACCACTCGCCTTGCTCGCCGGACTGCAGGATCTTCCAGAAAGAGCGCAAAATCATGGAGTATAAGACCCTGGACTGCCTGACATACACTGAGGCCAGGCAGAAGTTCGAACGCCTCCATCCTGTTCGAATGACTGCCTCTTACAACCGCGGCTACTACTGTTATGGCCCCATTAGCTCTCCCTCAGACTGCCACCTCTCAGAGCCGGAATGCTACACCTGCCCCCTTGATGGTGGGGGGCACTTCACTCCCTGCTGCTCCTGCACTACCTGCCTCAGGAGCAGCAACCCCCCAACCATCGGGGACATCAGTCCCCACTTCTAAGCTGGGGAAGCCTCAAACTTCCCCGGCTCGAATAACACGGAAAGGGTCCCTTGGGTCCCTTCCTTCCCAGGTTTCCGCTTCTGGGAAGGGCGACGTCAGCCAATGGAAGAAAAGTAGACCAGAGGCTGGTCGCAGGGCTTCCCGCTCCTCCTCCGTCCCGGAGACTGACTCGCTGGAGCCCACCCAGCCAATGAAACCCAAGGACCAGAGAGACAAGACGAAGAAGAAGACCTCTAAGGCCAAGGACCACACGGTGGCATCCACCCCACTGCTCCCTACAGGCTCTGCGTCCGAGGATAAGGTGGAGATCCGGGCGTCCGCTGCGGACCTGGATCTCGCCGGACGCTCAGACACCATGGAAGCACATTGTACTGGTCCTCCATCGGTGGCAGCAGGTGACCCAGTATCGTGATCTGCCTCCTCGGCCCCTTCACGCCTTTTTCGGACATGGACAAAGCGATACTCCAGTGGAACTGCAGCGCTTTTTTCCACCACCTTGCTGAGCTTCGCCAACTCATCAGCATTCACCCTTTCCTCTGCATTGCCCTACAGGAAACTTGGTTTCCGGCAATGTGGACCCCTGCCCTACGTGGGTATCGGGGTTATTACAAGAACCGGGCAGCTTATGAGAGGGTATCTGGTGGAGTCTGCATCTACATCCTTAACTCTGTCTACAGCGAATGTGTACCTCTTCACACACCTTTAGAGGCTGTCGCTGTAAGGATGTGGACGCCTCAGCCTATTACTGTCTGCAGTTTGTATCTTCCGCCAGATGGTGATGTCTCGCGTCGTGTGTTGGCTGCACTGATAGCACAACTGCCTCCTCCTTTTGTGTTACTGGGCGACCTTAACGCCCATAACCCCCTGTGGGGTAGCGCCGCGATTACTGGCCGGGGTAGAGATGTCGAGACTCTTCTCTCGCAGCTTGACCTCTGCCTCTTAAACACGAGAGAGCCGACACATTTCAGCGTAGTCCATGGCACATTTTCGGCCATCGACCTTTCTATCTGCAGCCCCGGACTTTCACCATCCATCCACTGGAGTGTCCATGACGACTTATGTGGTAGTGACCATTTCCCCATCTTTCTGTCACTACCACAGCGTCACTCTTCTGAACGCCCCTCCAGATGGGCTCTGAATAAGGCTGATTGGGGCTTGTTCTCCTCTCTTGCCACTATCGCACCTCCTTTCCCTGACACCATTGATGCGGTGGTTCAGTCAGTCACCACCGGCATCGTTTCTGCGGCGGCATCTGCGATTCCCTGTTCATCCGGGTTCCCTCGGCGGAGGACTGTGCCTTGGTGGGCGCCCGAGATCGCAGAGGCGATTAGAGATCGCCGGCGGGCTCTTAAACGCCATAAGCGGCACCCGTCCTTGGAGAACCTCATCGTTTTTAAACAGCTCCGTGCCCGTGCCCGACGCCTTATTCGCCAACGGAAGCAGGAGTGCTGGGAACGGTATGTTTCCACCATTGGCGACCGTACCACTGCATCGCAGGTTTGGGCTAAGATTAGGCGACTCCATGGCTATCGGCCGCCTGTCTCTGTCCCTGGGATTTCGCTGAATGAAGTGGTGTGTACTGACTCCGACACGATTGCGGACCGGTTAGCAGCGCATTTTGCTCAGTGTTCCGCATCTACGAATTACCCACTGGCCTTCCGCTCCCGGAAAGAGCGGTTGGAAAGTTGGAGGCGTTCCTTTCACACGCGCCACGCGGAGTCGTACAATGCTCCTTTCAGCGACTGGGAATTCCAGAGTGCACTATCTGCTTGCCCTGATACGGCTCCTGGGCCAGACTGCATCCACAGCCAGATGCTGAAACACCTCTCTGTGAATTGCCAGCGACGCCTCCTAGATGTTTTCAACCGCATCTGGGTTGAGGGTGTGTTCCCGTCTCAATGGCGAGAAAGCATCGTCCTCCCCGTGTTGAAACCTGGCAAGAACCCGCTGGAGGTGGACAGCTACCGCCCCATAAGCCTCACCAACGTTCTTTGCAAGTTGCTAGAACGTATGGTGAGCCGGAGGTTGAGTTGGCTCCTCGAGTCTCGAGGCCTTCTGGCTCCGTCTCAGGGTGGGTTCCGTAAAGGCCGCTCTGCCGTCGATAATCTGGTCTCCCTAGAGTCTGCCGTCCGTACAGCCTTTGCACGCCGCCAACATCTGGTTGCCGTCTTCTTCGACATGCGGAAGGCGTACGATACGACTTGGCGATATCACATCCTGGCCACACTTCATAGGTGGGGTCTTAGGGGCCCGCTCCCGATTTTTATTCAGAATTTTCTGTTGTCTCGTTCCTTCCGCGCGCAAGTTGCTGCGTCCCATAGTTCCTCCCGGGTCCAGGGGAACGGGGTCCCACAGGGGTCTGTCCTCAGTGTCTCCCTGTTTTTAATTGCGATCAATGGGTTAGCTGAGGCGGTGGGATCGTCCGTCGCAGCTTCGTTGTATGCAGACAACTTCTGCCTCTACTACAGCTCCGCTGGCATTGCAGTTGCTGAGCGCCAGCTGCAGGGCGCTATCCGCAAGGCGCAGTCGTGGGCTGTAGCGCACAGCTTCCAGTTTTCGGCCGCTAAGACCTGCGTTATGCATTTCTGCCGGCGTCGCTTGGTTCACCCTGAGCCACGCCTTTACCTTGACGGTGAACCTCTTGCCGTGGTAGAGACGCATCGGTTCTTGGGACTGGTATTTGATGCCCGGTTGACTTGGCTGCCTCATATTAGGCAGCTTAAACAAACATGCTGGCGGCATTTAAACGCTCTCCGTTGCCTTAGCCACACCGGATGGGGTGCCGATCGGTCCACCCTTCTCCGGCTGTATCAAGCGCTGATCCAGTCCCGCCTTGATTATGGGTGTGTGGCTTATGGTTCGGCATCGCCATCAGCGTTGCAATTGCTGGATCCCATCCATCACTGCGGGATCCGACTCGCCACAGGAGCATTTCGGACAAGCCCTGTTGACAGCTTACTTGTGGAGGCTGGTGTTCCTCCAATGCGGATCCGGCGCGACCGACTTCTGGCCGCTTATGCTACCCACGTTTGTAGCTTGCCAGGGCATCCCAACTACCGTCTCCTGTTCCCGCACTCGATCGTCCATCTTCCAGACAGGCGGCCCCGGTCAGGATGTACGATCGCGGTTCGCATCCGGGCTCTACTGTGTGGGATTGAGTTTTTTCCTCTCCCGCCTGTTTTCCGGGCCAATCTCCGTCTGCCCCCTTGGTGTGTGCGCCGACCATGCATTCGGCTGGATTTGGCACAGGGTCCGAAAGACTCGGTCCCTCCTCCGGCCCTCCGCCGCCGCTTTGTTTCTCTCCTTGCCACGTTTCCCGGATCTGCCGTGGCCTATACCGACGGTTCGATGGTCTCTGGTCGCACTGGTTAAGCTCTTACTCTAGAGGATCATTGTGAGCAACGGTCGCTGGCACCCGAGAACAGTGTATACACTGCCGAGTTGGTTGCCATCTATCGCGCCCTAGAGTATATCCGCTTCCGCTCAGGTGAGTCCTTTGTCATCTGTAGTGACTCCCTGAGTGGTTTACGAGCTCTTGACCAGTGCTTTCCTCGTTCCCGTCTGGTGATGGCCATCCACGAGTCGCTCCATGCTCTTGCCCGTTGCGGCCGCTCCGTGGTCTTTGTTTGGATCCCAGGTCATGTCGGCATCCCGGGCAATGAGCGGGTTGACACGCTGGCTAAACAGGCAGTGAGTTCACCGGCTCTGGAACTCGACCTTATGGAGTGTGATCTCCTGTCGCTTTTGCGACAGAAAGTGCTTGGTGCCTGGAGTGACGAGTGGCGCACCCTGCCCACGCCCAACAAATTTCGGGCGGTGAAGGAGACGACCGGTGTGTGGCGCTCCTCCATGCGGGCCTCTCGGAAGGACTCTGTCGTCCTCTGCCGGCTGCGCGTTGGCCACACGTGGCTGACGCACGGCCATTTGTTGCGCCGGGAGGACCCACCGCTATGTCGCTGTGGGGCAGCTCTGACGGTGGTCCACATTTTGGTGGACTGCCCGCTTTTAACAGGACTCAGGCAGACGTTTGCGCTGCCTGATATCCTCCCTGCCCTTTTATGTGATGACGTTGCTATGGCGGACCTTGTGTTGAGTTTTATTCGGGCAGTGGGTTTTTATCGTATGATTTGAGTGTTTGTCCTTTTATTTCCTGTATTGACTTGGGCCTTTGGCCTGTGGTTTTAAACTGTGGGTTTTAATGTCATTTGGTGGTTGGCTTTTCCTTATTTTCATGGTCGGCCAGCCACCTTCACACTCGGTGTGATTTTAGTTCCGTTTGTCTGGTCTTTGTCTGTCTTTCTTGTATTGTGTCGTCCCTTGTCTCAGTTCTCCGTTTTTAACGACTGACAGTTTTTATTTTGTGTGATTTTATCGTGGAACAAGGGACCGATGACCTTAGCAGTCTGGTCCCTTCAATCCTACACCCAACCCAACCCAACCAACCAACCTCTAGCACCTCTTAGCTCTGTTGTAGGGTATCCAATAATGGCTCCATATAGATGTTACAGAACAGAAGGCCTAACACAGAACCCTGGGGGGCATCCCTTTGTTATCATTTTTCCAACTTTACCGCTAGGGGATGATAGCCACGGGCGGTTTCTAAGAGTTCTCTGGAGAGCTCGCTCTTTCGCAGTTAGTCCGCTGCAGAGACATGTGCGGTCTACCAAGAAAGCTCCTGGGGCTTGCGGAGCACCTGGAGGTCACGGGTTGGTACCCGTGTTTACGACGACGGGCGCTCGGGCCGCCTTCCGCTTTAGCTGGTGGTGTCGCGGGAGTAGAGGCCTTTTCCACCGCAGACTAAGGACTGGTGCTGCAAACCGCCGACTGTGTCGGAGTTCGACTAACCGTACCGCCTTGGGACCACAAGCTGCATGTTTACGCCTCGCCATTAACATCTAGTGAGAAGTTTCTAAAGTGGGTGCTTACATTTACTAGTGCAGTAGCGCCGTTCTAACTGCACTTACGACACGTTATACGAGCTGCAAAGTGCACTCACTTGGGCAATGGCCTTTAAAATGACGGACCTGTGAGAGAATACGATATCCGATAATTATCATCTCACTACTTAAATCATTTGATTTGTTTCGCAGGGTTCAGTCTTCTGTCGTAAGATTTACTTCTGATTACATACTTGCTGTTTATTACGTTGGTCCATTGGTGAGAGAAGAGAATAAGGACATACAACCTTACGTTCAATAAAGTTTGTAGTTGTGGACAGCGTAAATTTTTGGTTTGACTTTGTGAAGTTCTTTGAACTTATTGAAATACGTAAATGAATGGCTGAACTGGGAATGCATACAAAATTGGAGTTATCGTGTTGCGAGTTGTAAGTGCAAGTGGTGTGCTTGGTGTGCTTATTCTGTGTTATTGTCAGCAAAAATTTATACGTTATATTCTGATCTCTCATGAAGAATAGCGTATACCAGGTGATCAAAAAGTCAGTATAAATTTGAAAACTGAATAAATCACGGAATAATGTAGACAGAGAGGTACAAATTGACACACGCGCTTGGTATGAGATGGGGTTTTATTAGAACCGAAAAACAAAGTTCACAAAATGTCCGACAGATGGCACTGGACAGCGAACTGCTACCGTGACAGTTGAGAAGTACGCCGACATGTTACAGGTGACGATTGGTTGAGTTACGTGCTGTGGACCGACGAGGCTCATTTCACGCTCCGAGGGTCTGTCAACGCCCACAATTGCGGAATTTGGGCTACCGAAAATTGTAGAAATGTCGTGGAAACTCCATTGCACGACGAGAAAGTCACGGTATGGGTTGGATTTAAAACATCTACCGTTATCGGGCCTTTTCTCTTTGAGGAAATGCGTGATTCTGGTCTTGTAACTGCTATCGTGACGGGTAAGAAGTACGCCGATATGTTACGGAATCGCATCATCCGCAGCCTGGCTGATAAACACCTCCTGGAACGTACGATGTTTATGTAGGATGGCGCTCCACCCCATATTGCTAGACGCGTGAAGGACCTCTTGTGCACGTCGTTTGGTGATGATCGTGTGCTCAGCCGCCACTTTCGTCATGCTTGGCCTCCCAGGTCCCGAGACATTAGTCCGCGCGATTAGTGGCTTTGGGGTTACCTGAAGTCGCAAGTGTATCGTGATCGACCGACATCTCTAGGGATGCTGAAAGACAACGTCCCACGCCAATGCCTCACCATAATTCCGGACATGCTTTACAGTGCTGTTCACAACATTATTCCTCGACTACAGCTATTGATGAGGAATGATGGTGGACATATTGAGCATTTCCCGTGAAGAACATCATCTTTGCTTTGTCTTACTTTGTTATGCTAATTATTGCTAATCTGATCAGATGAAGCACCATCTGTCGGATATTTTTTGAACTTTCTTTGTTTCTAATAAAACCCCATGCCACTGCAAGCATGTGTGTCAATTTGTACATCTCTATCTACATTATTCCGTGATTTATAAGTTTTCAAATTTATACTGACTTTTTGATCACCCGGTACTATCTACAGACTCAGCGGTGTGCAATGCTCGCAGTAATACTTTGAAGTATACATGAAATTCTTTTGGCTGATAAATGAAAACACTTAAGTAATGTCTTAAAAAAACATATGACCTGATCAGGCAGGCGGTAGTGAATTGGGTGAATTAATAACACAGACTTTTTCAATAGTGGAGTTGTATTCGAAGTTAAATTTGTCTTTTCAAAACATCTGGCAATTGAAATTACATTACTCAGAACAATTACACCTTTTTTTACTAGATGAAAACCTTTCTTTGTTGACTTAGTCACTAACAATGAGCTTCGTACAGCAAATATTACGTAACATGACAAAAAAAGCATAAAGATAGTTCATAAAATTACACATGCCTGTGTGAAGGAATCTTAGAAAAATTACTAAAGGGAAGTATCTAACTAACCTATGCAGCAAACCTGTTTATGTACATTCTGGGGTTACTCAAAACAGAACTCACTGTTACCAATTACCAGACCACTCATTTACACTAACATTCTGCCAAAAGGGAAGTAATAAAAACTTCTTTACCTTAACTGCGAGGAGACTTCTGCTTCCACATTTATATTTTGATAACACATGTACCTGTAAAGCTTCTTTGTAATATCAATCTAGTAATCCTTTCTTGTCACAATCAAATTTACATTTCATTATTTCACTTTACATTCCGTTATAAAATCACTCATCGTATTTAACTACCTATTTTACTTGCACTGTAACAACAAGTATTGGTATGAGAAAATTCCCACAGTATAATGTAACATTTGGTGGTTTTACAGAACATACCACAGAAAACTGCCTACTGCATCCTCTTTCGCTCACAGACTGCTAAACACTCTCTTACTCTAACACTACAATCTCAGATGGGAAGCAGTATCGTTAGCTGTGCGGTCGTGCAAAGGCAACGATCCGCTTTATAAATTCCATCAGAGACGTACATGCTTTACAATATAATAGTTTCATTTTAGTTTACGTTAGTACAATTACAATATTCGGGTGCCACATGAAAGTGGACCCAGTATACTCCTTTCCACTGACCTTCACCTGTGTTCTTTGCGGGTACTCCTTATGATGCTGGCCCAGCCTGGGCTCCCTAAGCTGTTAATGGGATTGTTGTATGAAGCCTGGTGGTATGGGTTTTGCAACCAAAATGTTTTTGCTTCTTTCAAATGAAGCAAAATAATATTAACTTATTGTAGTTCTGTTATATCACCAGGTACCAGGAGTTTTTTACTTGTCCTTTGTTATACTGTGAAACAGACTAGAACTGAAGGTATTAGGAGCAGCTAACCCCTAAATATAAGCACCAGAGTATTAGTTTAAGGGGCGTTTGCAAGGCCTATGTGGCCAATGCTAAATAAGCCAAATTGATGTACCTTTATCTCTGGAGCCAATGAATATGACAATCTAAAATTTTTATAGGTACATTACCTGTGTTATTTACCTCTACTGAAGCAAAATTAACAGATAAGACACCAAAAACTAGTGATTTATTTTTTAAAGATTATTTAATTTTTTACTATGATAATTTGTACATGTAAGTTCCTACATTCCTACCTACTCAAATCACTACCATGATTGTTTTTCAGTTGGTGTAGTATGTTACAGTTAAACAGGTAACAAAGTTTCATGTAACTGTCACAAGTAGTTTTTGATATATAGGTACATAAAGTATAAAAAAGTTATTTTGAGAAAATCATGTTTAATGTTCAAAATAATAGAAATTCACCCATACTTTTAAATCAAGGCTAAAAAGCACCCAGAAACAAAATCAGCATCATTTTCTTTGACACTATTCTTTGCCAAAAGCTTCTGCCTTTTTGATGACTTCGTATCTTTGATGGTGAACACGGTTACACGCTGTCAACATTTATAATGATTTCAGTCTCCTTACAGTATGTTAGCCTAGGGTGATGTTATGATTGATTGAAACGCTTTTTTATCCTCACATTCCCATCACTAAAAGTTAATAAAGCATCACTAGCTCCCCATTTCATTGTATAGAACCCTACTGCCACATTTTTGGGCACTCAGGTCCAGTTAACAATATTGAAATGACCATTAGCATTTTGGGTCTGCCCATGAAGACACTTTCGGGGGAGGTCTTTGGTGAGTTAGGTCCCTATAAATTTGGGTGATGGCTTCCATACGAGCTTCACAAATGCAGTTCTTGCGTTGAAGACACCCTCCCGAAACTTGAGCCTTCTTGAATTTACACCATGATTCAGGTGCAGGTTGTCGAAATGAATTTACCAGTTTTCCGTCAGTTAAAAGTTTGTGGCAGTATGAGAGGTTTCTGTATACTTTCTAAATCATTTTCGCTATTACTGACGGCTATTCTAGAATACTGTTGAAGCTAATCTATTGTTTTATCAGTTAGCTGACCCCTCGGTAGATTGCCGTCTGCTGATATGGATGTGCAAAGAGTTTGTTTTAATTTTATAAAGCATGTGCCTATCCCCTTTTACCTGTGTCCAATGCATGTTTTTATTGATTGGCGAAATCACTGCCTTCTAAATGGCATAGTTTCCAAGACATTCACATATAACTTAAAGAGATGCATGTCCTAAATTAGGTAGTTTCAGAGTTATGCAAGTATCACATAAATAAATAAATAATAAAATTAAAAAACTTCTAAAGAGCCACAAAGTTATTTTATACACCATTTTTGAAGTGAAGAACATTATAGAATTTGTTTTGTAAAATGTAAAAATAAAAGTCAATTTTTTGCCTGCAAACTCTACTCAATGTATTTGTTGACACGCTATATTGCGTGTTAATATATTGCGTTTGTATTCATAAAACAATAGCCTTGTGAATGTTGTAGAACCAGTTAATTTGGGGCACTTGGTCGTGATCTTGTGTAGTGTGACTGGTTCTACCGCCCAGTGTGAACTGCTTGTAAACCAGGTAACTGCTCGAAGTACTCTGTAAAAGCTTGACCTTCAAATTTATTATTAAAGTTGTTATGTGTATCTTTGCTTAAAACATTCTTTGAATTGATTTAAATGTCACTGGATGTACCCAGTTAAGGTTCAGGTGGTGCTACTGTGAGTTTATGTAAATTATTTCAAGCACTGCTAAAAGGTTTTAAGAGTTGCTTCATTTTGTTTACAGACCTTCACCGTTAGGATTATGTAATTTTACTCTCAAATTCTCACTGGTGTAAAATAAATTTGGTAAATTTCATCATGTCTAAATTTTCGCTTTGTAGTTATCTCTGTTTGAAAATAGTCCGCAACTCGTAAACTTGCGGTAGCGTTCTCGCTTCAGTCGCACGGTGTCCCGGGTTCGATTCCCGGCAGGATCAGGGATTTTTATCTGCCTCGTGATGACTGGGTGTTGTGTGTTATTCATCATCATTTCATCATCATTGACTCGCAAGTCGCCGAAGTGGCGTCAACTAAAACGGACTGCAATACGGCGGCCACCTCCCCGCATGGGGTCTCCCGGCCAACAATGCCATACGATCATTTCATTTCTGTTTGCAAATTGGCAACTACAACTTTTACTTTGGAGGCCATCCTTTTTAGGTTTGCTAATTTGGTGAATTATGGTGGACTTTGTAATTTTATTAAATTGCGGTTCAAATGTGCATTAACAAATGATGTATTGACGATTGATGTTCAACCCCCAGGCCTTACTTGCCCTTCCTAGTAGAGGCGTATTAAGGGGTCGCAGTATTGACTAGTTACTTTAGGGCTTTTCATTTCCTTACAAGAAATGCTTCAATTCAATGATTCCAAGCGTGCCGATACCTTCAACAATTCACCAATTCCCTTGACAAATCAGAAGTGCAATCTCATTTTACCACATTCTCCTTCTCACGAAGAGGTGCTATGAACGTTACTTTCCTTTGGACAATACTCGTAATAAAAGAATAATTTTTATTTCTGTGAGGATTCTTTGCTTTATATTGAAGAACACAAAACACTTTAGGGCAGAAACAGAGTACAACAAATTCGAATAAAAGTCGGGCAAAGGAAAGCATTTACGAAAAACAGAAAGACAGGGCTGAAGGAAAAAGAAACGGTTTTAAAAAGTGGCTCTGCATGGTGCCGTTGGCTCAGGGTCACATAAGTCGTCGACGTGGCATCTAATTGAATGCCTTGCACGTAGCTGATGGGTCATACGGCATCATCATCATTAGTATTATTGTGATAATTTTAACTGCTTATAAATTCTGCATGTATCTTTTTTTAGATAGTTAAAAACTATCAGTTTCTTCGTCTGCCACGAGGCCAATGAAAAGTCTATTTGTAGCGGAGCTGGAGTAGGCTGTACCTAAGCGGCACGGTTGTGTGCTTTGTCTGACAGTGCACTGGGAAACAGAGGAAACACATAATCGACAGGAATCGTTTTCAGTAATTGTTTTCCCTAGAATTAGCAACTCATTCAGCATCCAGTTGTACTGAGACCGCGAACACGAGAACTTACTAGTTATAGAGCATACACATTCGTTTCACCAGTAGTTCTAGCCGCGATCCATACCTGAATGGAACGGGAAAATCTATAAGGGCCCCCCCCCCCCCCCACACACCCGCTACTGCATGCTTGGATATCACGCTTGCGCAAGCGTGCTTGTGCAAGCTTGCTTGACCGTGTGTAGGGTAAATTAGCGCAAGCATCAGGCTCTTGCCCAAGCAGCTTGATGCTTCACCGAATTTCGATTATGCGTGCTTGTGCAAGCCTCCAAGCGTGTCCATGCTTGCTCGTGTGTGCCTAGAGTAGGAAGGCTTGCACAAGCACACATCTGTCATACAGACACAAACTGTGGAGAGTGCTCATTTATTTAGATTTTATGTCGTTTCCTTCTTCGTTATGATGTCGGATCGGGAATTGTTGGAAGAATTTATTAGGTGCTACCAAAGACACCCATGTTTATGGAATATTAAAAGTAAAGAATATCACGATAAAATGAAAAGAGACGCGGCATTTGAGGTGCTTCTCACAAAGTACAAAGAAATAGAGCCATCAGCGACTAAAGATACTGTTATTAAGAAAATTAATACATTAAGAACGAATTACAGACGAGAAAAAAGGAAACGTGACAGCACTTACAAATCAGGGACTGCAGCAGACGAAATTTATAGACCTAAAGACCTGTTCTGTGGTACTTTGATCTTTTCAGCTTTTTAAATGAACAGGAGACACCAAGATTCTCTTCGAGTAATTTACAAGGAATAGAGGTAAGTGAGATAGGTTGGTAGTGGTATTTGGTTACAGTAGCACTATTACAATTAAGATACATGCCTATGCTTTTGTTTGTTTGTACGATACTGCAATACACATTGTTTTCTTTTACATTTTTCTTTACTGCTAATGCACAAAATTATGTTGCCAAGGAACGTGTCCTCCATTCACAAAGTAGTTCATAAATTCCTCTCTCTCACATGTTTAGCATCAAGTGGAATGTTTGCTGCAGTAGACCTTGGCAATGGTAGGAGAATCGTCTGTTGTTAAGCCATAAGGCGTCACGAGGGACAAAAGATTCAAATACGTTTCCTCATTCATCCTGAGGTAATTATGCAAATCACGAAGATGTAACTTCAATTCACTTCGTAAATTTGTATGAGAATACGATTTTCGTTTTTTAAGCCACTCTTTACTCCACATATCGCGTTTCTTCTTTTGTTTTTCCGTAAAACAAGCAAAAAGGCTGCAACAGCAAGCGCATCGTCGTCTGTGCTCGCTTGAGCAAGCGTGATTGTCATGCAGTAGCGTGTGTGGGGGCCTAAATACGTGGCGCAGTAAAAAGTACCACATCTACCATGCAGTTCACAGGGGTTTTCAGGAAGAGACTCTTGGTGCGGTTGCGAACAACAGTACATACGAGATGCTTTTGCGATTCTACAGTCTCGCTGTAATGTGAAATCCAATTAATGTACTTTATGTATCGTGCTCTGTTCTAGCAAAGACTTTAGCAAAGAGGTTTTCTGGGCCTCATCTACTACAACAATTAACAAACTTAGGAGTGACTACGTCACTTCTATCAAGGTTGTTACTACTAAAAAGTACTGAGGGACTGTTCAGAGTCACAGTTTACTCTATTTATGAATGAATTATGTACAGAGCGGCATAAAAGTCCGCTAACATTTGGAAACGCAGTAATTCTCGGTATAATGTAGGTCGAGAGGTAAAACTTCATACACATAACACGGGGCTTTATTGAAACATTATTCCGTGAAGTAATGACCGGCAAACAGATGGCGCTTTGTTCGAGGAAATACGGGGCGCTGCTTTTCGAAATGTCAACATGACGGGTACCAGGTATGCTGATATGTTATTGAATCGCATCCATATCTGGCTTTTAATCGCCTGCTGGATGGTACATTTACGCAGGAAGGCGCTGCACACGTGTGGAAGATGTCTTGCGCACATCGTTCGGTGAGAATTGCGTGCTGAGGAGCCACTGCCGTAATGCCTGGCAGCTCAGGTCCCCGCACTTAATCCGTCTGATTAGTGGTTATGGTTACCTGAAGTCGCAAATCTACCGCGATAGTCCGACCTCATTAGGGGTGCTAAAAGAGAACGTCCGACGACAGTTTCTCACCGTACCTTATGATATGTGATAAAATGTACAGTAACGGAATGAATAAATACGTGTCCTGTATGGTTTTCAAGGGAACGATATAGCAATCTTCCTGCAAAACAGTGGGAAATTCAGGTAATGGTGTTGGAAGCGGATAGAAATCGTGCACCCTTCTCTCCAAAGTAAACCACTAAGGCTCAATAATACTGGGTTCTTTTGAGATCGGTGACCGTACCAGATACGGCAGTAAATCCTTCTGCTAATAAAACCAGTTTTGGAGGATGTGAGCTTCGTGTGAGGAGGCCCTGTCTTCTTGGAACACAGCATCACAATTGGGGAATAAGCATTCAACAATAGCACGGAGTTGATCAGCTGAAATGGTCACATAATCGTTAGCAGTAATGTGACTTTAGAGAGTTACCGTGCTGCCCTTTGAGTACCACGATATGGCGCCCAAATCATCACCGAACTCCAGCAATGTTTTTCTCTTGGAACGTAAACTCCACCAGAAGTTAGAAACCCTGTGAAACAAGACTCATCCGTCCGAGATGTCAAGATTTCATGACTTCTGCACCACGTTTTCCTGTTACGACCTTTTGCATCACTGATGAGTGATTTTGTATTTCCAGCGCGTCCAGTAGCTCCCAGATTTTCCAGCTGTATTCCTATACTTTTGGTGCTGACATGGTTCACGAGTGCGACATTCAGTTCTTCAGTGACTTCTGTGTCTGTCACCCTCTGATTTTTCGTCACGGTCCTCTTCAATTACCGCTTGTCGCGATCATTCAACACGCACTTTCGTCCGCATTGTCACATAGCTTACGATGTTTTCCCACTTTCCCTGTATGCGGTGTAAATCTTCGCTTCAGTATCTCTTCAAACACCAAACACCAAACACTTCGTCTCTATTGGTTACGGAAGCGGCCGCTGTAGTATCACCAATAATTTGCCCGTGTAGAATTCATTAGCTCCGACATAATGCACACACAGCGAAACAGAACACTATTCTCACCAAGACTGCGAATATGAAGTATTGAGGATACTGCACAGGTGCTGTTTGTGGTGGAATGCTACGGTGCAACCATCAGGCTTAACCAGATTCTGCATTTATGCTCAAACATGCACTTCTTTTGGTGTTTTGGTATTATTGCTCAAGACCTGTACCTTACTACATCCTGTAGAATAGAGTACGTGACTATAAGTATGGATATGGTAGTAGTACGAATATGAAGTTGTTGCACCGTTTCTTATGTGTCCTTGTCCATTTGGGAGTAGATTTCAGGTGCACCGTGCAACAGTTCATAAACCAGATGGCAGTTATAAGAGTAGAGGGGCATGAAAGGGAAGCAGTGGCTAGGAAGGGAGTGAGACAGGGTTGTAGCCTCTCCCCAATGTTATTCAATCTGTATATTGAGCAAGCAATAAAGGAAACAAAAGAAAAATTCGGAGTAGGTATTAAAGTCCATGGAGAAGAAATGAAAACGTTGAGGTTCGCCGATGACATTGTAATTCTGTCAGAGACAGCAGAGGACTTGGAAGAGCAGTTGAACGGAATGGACAGTGTCATGAAAGGAGGATATAAGATGAACAACAACAAAAGCAAAACGAGGATAATGGAATGTAGTCGAATTAAGTCGGGTGATGCTGAGGGAATTAGATTAGGAAATGAGACACTTAAAGTAGTAAAGGAGTTTTGCTATTTGTGGAGCAAAATAACTGATGATGGTCGAAGTAGAGAGGATATAAAATGTAGATTGGCAATGGCAAGGAAAACGTTTCTGAAGAAGAGAAATTTGTTAACATCGAGTATAGATTTAAGTGTCTGGAATTCGTTTCTGAAAGTATTTGTATGAGGTGTAGCCATGTATGGAAGTGAAACATGGACGATAAATAGTTTGGACAAGAAGAGAATAGAAGCTTTCGAAATGTGGTGCTACAGAAGAATGCTGAAGATAAGATGGGTAGATCACATAACTAATGAGAAGGTATTGAACAGAATTGGGGAGAAGAGGAGTTTGTGGCAAACTTGACAAGAAGAAGCGACCGGTTGGTAGGACATATTCTGAGGCACCAAGGGATCACAAATTTAGCATTGGGGGGCAGCGTGGAGGGTAAAAATCGTAGAGGGAGACCAAGAGATGAATAGACTAAGCAGATTCAGAAGGATGTAGGTTGCAGTAGGTACTGGGAGATGAAGAAGCTTGCACAGGATAGAGTAGCATGGAGAGCTGCATCAAACCAGTCTCAGGACTGAAGACCACAACAACAACAACAACATGGAACAGTCTGTCGTGCGTGGCCGGTAGACGGGAACGCACTTTGGCTTCAGAATGTGCGTGGTTCCGTGGTAATTTGTCTCTTAGTTGAAATTTAATAGGCATAAGGACGATAGCTTAAGACGCTGTTCAGTTCTTTGGGAAATGCCAGTGCAAGTAGAATATCGAGAGTTCTAGTTTTACAAACCATTATAGGAAATTCATTGAGAATACAGTGGCGATTTCAGAACCAGTAAAAAGATTGTACAGTTAAAAAGAATGGATTACTGAACACCAATAAGCATTGAACAAGCTTAAACTAACGTTAATAAAATCAAGTTGCTCAATTAACTACGATACAAAGAAGTTAACTACAGTGGCTGCTGATGCTTCATACAATGGGCTCAGAGCCATCTTTTCACACAGAATCAACGGATTGCCATCGGATGCTGGGATTTTGTAACTGAATGTTAGTATCAATTCTCCACCGAAATCCACGGTATCAGCAAAGATATTTGCTATAATTGTCCTATAAAAGATGGATTTGTGGCCAATTAACAGAATCTCTCCTCTTACATATTGTCATGAAACTTCTTGAGTACGGAAATAATGCCCTTTGCTTCTTTTTCCATTTAATAATTCCTTTGTGCAGCGTAGTTTTAGAAGCAATTTGTTGTGTACAGGGAACGAGGTACACAACACACCACAAGAGACCACCACCAGAGGTAGAGCCACTCACCTTGCGTTTTATCAGTTCCGAGCAGCTGTCACCAGAAGACGCTGGCTAATCGGGACTATCTTTTTGCTCTTGCGCCACGTCCATCAGCGTGTTACATTCGTCCACCGTTGGTGTCGGCAGCCACCACAGAGAGCGCCGTCAGCAGTGGACTATTTTGTTTCTGCGAAGTACTGAGTCGATGTACTGATGGCACTCATTTCCTGTAGTTCATTCTTAAAGTGCCAGCATTTCCTGCAATTATGCTGTGGAGCACAGCTCTGTAAGTGCCACCCAGAAGACAAAGAATCCCATATACCTGTGGCTATTTACGAAGTAATTGCAATGGTCAAAAAGAGTTCCTGCGAAGTCCTTCAGTCACAGTGACAATATTATAGACTGTCAAGGGACAGTAAAGTTATTTCCATTTCTTTGCATTTGGTGTAGGACTTCAAGTGCCTCACATGAAACTCTTACCAAAGTTACGAATAGTTTTGTGTCATCAGTGTAAATCGATGTTACTGATTATATCTTATTGTGTTGCCACATTTATGTTCTAGGCAGCCCTGTCGAACAAGTGCATAATTAGACATACACTGAAGAGCCAAAATACTGGTACACCTGCCTAATATCTTGTACTGTCCTCGTGACCACGCAGAAGTGGCGCAACACGACGTGGACTCGACTAATGTCTGAACTAGTTCTGGAGGAAACTGGCACCATGAGTCCTACAGGGTTGTCCATAACTCCGTAAGAGTGAATGTTCATGTCTGGGGAGATTGGTGGTCAGCGGTAATGTTTCAACTCAGAAGAGTGTTCCCGGAGCCACTACGTAGCAATTCTGGACACGTAAGGTGTCGCATTGTCCTGCTGGAATTGGCGAAGTCCGTCGCAATGTACAATGGACATGAATGCATGCAGATGATACACAGGATGCTTACGTACAAGACACCTGTCAAAGTCGTATCTAGACGTATTAGGGGTCCCATATCACTCCAGCTGCACATGCTCCACACCATTACAGAGCCTCCTCCAACTTGAACAGTTTCCCTTTGACATGAAGGGTCCATGGATTCATGAGGTTGTCTCCATACACGTACACGTCCATCTGCTCGATACGATTTGAAACATGTTTGCAGTCATGAACTGTCCAATGTCGGTTTTTGACGCGTCCAAGCGAGGCTTAAAGCTTTGTGTCGCGCAGTCATCAAGGGTACACGAGTGGGCCTACGTCTCCGAAAGCCCATATCGATGATTTTTCGTAGAATGTTACGCACGCTGACACTTGTTGATGGCCCAGCAGTGAAATCTGCATCAATCTGCGGAAGGGTTGCTCTTCTGCCACGTTGAACCTTTCTCTTCAGTTGTCGTTGGTCCCGTTCTTGCAGGATCTTTTTCCGGCCGCAGCGATGTCGGAGATTTGATGTTTTACCGGATTCCTGACATTGACAGTACACTAATGAAATGGTCGTACGGGAAAATCCCCACTTCGTCTCTACCTCGCAGAAGTTTTGTCCCATAGCTCGTGGGCCTACTATAACACTACGTTCAAACTCAGTTAAGTCTCGATAACCTGCCATTGTAGCAGTAGTAACCGATCTAACAACTGCGCCAGACACTTGTCTTACATAGGCGTTGCCGACCGCAGCACAGTATTCTGCCTGTTTACATAATTCTGCATTTGAATACGCATGCCTATACCAGTTTCTTTGGCACTTCAGTGTATGGTTCAAATGGATCTGAGCACTATGGGACTTAACATCTGAGGTCATCAGTCCCCTATAACTTAGTACGACTTAAACCTAACTAACATAAACACATTACACACATCCGTACAGTATTTTAATGGTTCTGAAATGGTCACTGCATGCTGAATAAATTTTCTATAATAGTTTAATTGATCCAGAACGCACGCTAGCTTCTCCATGTTTGGTGTAGGCAGTAACTTTTTAATTGCCTCGATATATATGGGTGCGGGCCCTATACCATCATCATCATCGTCTCCAAGGATTAGGTCGTTTAGCCTTTTCCGCCTCAGAATTGTTCGCGCCATCTTTTTAACAGACGTCAATCGTTCGTCTTGCCATTGGGTTAAATTGCATTGCTGCTTTCATTATTCTATCACTAGTCATACACGCTGGACATGGTCTTTCCATTCCAGTGGGTATTTTTCAGTTATATTTGTTATGGGTTCAACATTTAGTTCTCTTCTAATATTGGCATTTCTTTTATGGTCGAACAATGAATAACAAGCTACAAAGCGGAGGAACTTCGTCTCTGATGATTCGATTCTTCGTAACTGATCAGATGTTAGGGTCCAACAATCACTACAATGGATATTCTGTATGCTTTGCGAAGAAAATGAAAATTTCTTTATTGCATTTTAAAGTACCTTGTTGTAGAGCTTGAAATAATGTTTCTAAGTTTCTTGATAGATTGTTATGATCTTTTCACTTTACTATGAAATCATCGAGATTATTGGCTGTGCGTGGGAGTCTGCTCGAGATATCTTTGGAAAGTAGTTGATGTGCTATACACGCTTAACATCAGGCTTTTATATCAAAACAAGCCAAACCAAGAATGACTTTTTGTGATTGTTGATTGGACGGCAACTGCAGGCTGTTTTCCTTCAAATTACTTGTGGCAAAACTGTACCTCCGGCCAATTTAGTTATAATATCCTTCACGGTGAGGATCGAATAAGAACAATTATTCTTCCATAATTTTAACTTCATAGTCATTGCAAATTCGAAGGGATCCGTCTAATTTTTCTATGAGCACTATCGACGTATTCCATTGGCGGTTAGCTATATGTTCTATTCCACACATGTCTTGCAATCTTTGAATTTAACTCGAATTGAAGTTTAGACAAAAGGCACGTTACGTACTTTGTAAAACTGTAACCGCTGTGGGTTTCATCGTTATATGGTTCACATGGTTCAAATGGCTCTGAGCACTATGGGACTTAACTGCTGTGGTCATCAGTCCCATAGAACTTAGAACTACTTAAACCTAACTAACCTAAGGACACCACACATCGTTATATGAGCTTCGTAATATTTTGTACTTGTAGTTGTGTCATAAAAAATCTTCACGTATTAGCGTAATAATTCTATAGTTTGTGTTTGGGGCGCTTGAGCTTGCACTTGATTTCTGGAGTCTTATATCTCAAGACGTAACTTAAAGAACAAATGCTTTTACAGTTTTATTTTTACTCTAGCGAAAAGAAGGCCACACATAGTATTGTTGTAATTACTGTAACTGGGTGGGTACTGGTAAACGGCTGTATTTTTGGTAAGCCTAACTGCTCATAAGTTTGAAAATTTAATAGTGTGGAAGGTGAAGTACCTTGAATTTGAAATTTGAAGAGAATTCTGTTCAGATGAACGTGTAAATTTAAATATTTATTACTACATTGCAAGACTGCGTTTACTTGAAAATTTTCGTTAGATGAGCATTCAGCGTCTTTTGTACTATTTAGATTAGCTACCATAACACGCATACCATTCACTTTAAATTTACCTGTAGTGTTACAAACATCGGCATTATGTCCTTTTCTGTGGCATTTATAACATTCTTTGATGCGAAAAGAACAATTCTCAACGTTTCCATTAATGAAATACACACATGTTCAGAAAAAACGGAACACCTTGAAAGACTAGAGATAGGATGTTCTTATTCACAGAACATGTACATTAGTATGTTCTGCAGGAACGATTAGCGTTTGAACCACGTCGGCCCAAAGAGTCGAGGTCAACAGCGATTTCGCGGTGCAATACAACCTGCCGGTAAAATGTTCCTCCAGCTGTCTTTGCCACAATAAACCGGAGGTAATGGATCAGTGTGACTTGGGTAGACTTGAGGGATGCCTCGTAGGCATATCCACGAACTATACTGTCAGTTTCAAAGAGGACGCTTTATAGGTATGAGAGAATGTGAGGCATCCATCCGGGAAATTACTGCTCGTGTGGGATGAAGTGTTTCAGTAGTGTAGCGGGTGTGATTTGCGGAAGGCCGTAGAACACGAGAGATGGGTCATGTCGCACCACACAGACCACCCCCAGAGTATATCGACACCTGCTCGGCAGGGCAATGCTGGGAAAATTGACGCCCTCCTTGGCTCTGGCCAACAGTGCAACAGTCTAACACACCGTTCACTATCACAGTTGGCAGTCCGTCGTCGTTTATTACGGCATGAATTATATGCGCGTCGTCCACTTCTCCTCCTACCTTTGACTAAAGTGCAGAAACATGTTACACTACAGGCCATTAAAATTGCTACACCAAGAAGAAATGGAGGTAATAAACGGGTATTCATTGGACAAATATATTATACTAGAACTGACATGTGATTGCATTTTCACGCACTTTGGGTGCATAGATCCTGAGAAATCAGTACCCAGAACAACGACCTCTGGCCGTAATAACGGCCTTGATACGCCTGGGCATTGAGTCAAACAGAGCTTGGATGGCGTGTACAGGTACAGCTGCCCATGCAGCTTCAACACGATACCACAGTTCATCAAGAGTAGTGACTGGCGTATTGCGAAGAGCCAGTTGCTCGGCCACCATTGACCAGACGTTTTCGATTGGTGAGAGATCTAGAGAATGTGCTGGCCATGTCAGCAGTCAAACCTTTTCTGTC
Source organism: Schistocerca gregaria (assembly GCF_023897955.1). Classification (NCBI taxonomy): domain Eukaryota; kingdom Metazoa; phylum Arthropoda; class Insecta; order Orthoptera; family Acrididae; genus Schistocerca; species Schistocerca gregaria. The sequence continues at coordinate 552,403,325 of NC_064925.1, forward strand.
TCCAGATAGGCCCGTACAGGACCTGCAGCATGCGGTCGTGCATTATCTTGCTGAAATGTAGGGTTTTGCAGTGATCGAATGAAGGGTAAGGTCACGGGTCGTAACACATGTGAAATGTAACGTCCACTGTTCAAAGAGCCGTCAGTGCGAACAAGAGGTGACCGAGACGTGTAACCAATGGCACCCTATACCATCACGCCGGGTGATACGCCAGTATGGCGATGACGAATAGACGCTTGCAATGTGCGTTCACCACGATGTCGCCAAACACGGATGCGACCATCATGATGCTGTAAACAGAACCTGAATTCATCAGAAAAAATGACGTTTTGCTATTTGTACACCCAGGTTCGTCGTGGAGTATACCATCGCAGGAGCTCCTGTCTGTGATGCAGCGTCAAGGGTAACCGCAGCCACGGTCTCCGTGCTGATAGTCCACGTTGTTGCAAACGTTGTCGAACTGTTAGTGCAGGTGGTTGTTGTCTTGCAAACGTCCCCATCTGTTGACTCGGGGATCGAGACGTGGGTGCACGATCCGTGACAGCTATGAGGATAAGACGCCTGTGATCTCGACTGCTGGTGATACGAGGCCGTTGGGATACAGAACGGCGTTCCGTATTACCCTCCTGAACCCATCAATTCCGTATGCTGCTAGCAGTCATTGGATGTCGACCAACGCGAGCAGCAATGTCGCGATACGATAAACCGCAATCGTGATAGGCTACATCCGACCTTTATCAAAGTCGGAAACGTGATGGTACGCATTTCTCCTCCTTACACGAGGCATCACAACAACGTTTCATCAGGCAACCCCGGTCAACTGCTGTTTGTGTATGAGAAATCGGTTGGAAACTTTCCTCACGTCAGCAAGTTGTAGTTGTCGCCACCGGCGCCAACCTTGTGTGAATGTTCTGAAAAGTTAATCATTTGCATATCACAGCATCTTCTTCCTGTCGGTTAAATTTCGCGTCTGTAGTATGTCATCTTCGTGGTGTAGCAATTCTAATGGCCAGTAGTGTAGATAGGAATGGTGTATGGAATGTCGTCACTGGGGACAGGAATGGCAACAGATAGTGATTTAGGATGAATCCAGGTTCTGTTTGTTTGAAACTGATGGCCGCATTTTGGTTCGCCGCAGACAGGATGAGTGACATCCAAGTGACTGCGTCAGCACAAGACATATATCGCCAACTGAAGGCCTGATTGAGTGGAGTGCTGTTGAGTACAACCACAAATGACAGTTGGTGCGTGTCCAGGACACTGTGACCAGCGTGACCTAAGTGAATGACATCCTGCGACCCGTAGCCTTACCCCCAGGCGCCATTTTTCAGTAAGACAATGCACGACACCTGTTGTTGCACGACACTTGGTTTCTTGGTGTCACAGGATGTCAAAATTTTGCCCTGGTCTGCGAGACCACCAGACTTGTCGCCAATCGAAAATGTGTGGGATGTGGTGAAAGGATGGGTGCAGCCCTGTGACTCAACGCCAATCCCACAGATCAACTTTGGTACCAGGTGAACGCAGCGTGGATGGCTGTACCATAAGACGCCAATCGTGCCTCATACGCGTCGATGCCATCACACTTGGAACAAGTCGTCAGGGCCCGTGGCGGACTTTGTGCCTACTAGGCAACAGGACGCATGCTGAACCGAGGTTGGTTGGTTTAAAAGAGGGAGGAAGGGACCAATCTACGAGGTCAGCGCTCCCTTTTTCCTAATAAAACAACGCCACAAGTGGGGGAATAAAACGGCCGAGACATATAACACAAAGAGAACACACTAATGTACAAGTTCCGTAAATACGAACGTCCTATCTCTAGTCATTCAAGGTGTTCTCCTGTTTTTTCCCGAACATCAGTGTACTTCATACACAAGCGTAACCTAGAGAGTCGTCTGGCGTGCCTGACTTTCACGTCTTGTATTCATACGAGCTTTGACAAGCACTCGTATGGCTTAAAGAAACTATAGTCAAAGTTTCGTGCTGATTGCGTGCCCTTTGGAAGCTGCAAAGCATATCTCTAGGAAGTAATTTGAAATCGGAGTCTAGCGAGCTAATCGAAACGCATGGCGCAGAGAACTGTGTTCGCTAGGCTGGAGTGCCTTCTGTAAGGACAAGTGTTTTACCAGCACTGATAGGTTGCGCCCCTTTATTATAGGATTTCGTTGCACTATGGAAGAAGTGATTCACTACATAATATTCTTTAAAGAAGTCAGATCGCATTATTGTTCATTTGTTGATCGGATTTCATATTAAGAGGAATATTTTCAGGCTATTAAAACCTGGCTTCTAATGTGGTACGTAATCACAGGTTAAAAGTTTAAATGTACTGACCGCTTTCAGTTTATTTTGGTGTGCGCTGCAGCCGTACCGCTGAGTGCAGAATTTTAGAAAGAAGTTTCCGCCATTTTACTGTAAATTAATAATCATGTACTTCACAAAATGCTGATTTCGGCTTTATAGTCATTCTCAGGTGCAAGTTTTGTGACATTTCAACTTGCTCCTGATAATTTAGTCAAAAATCGGAAACTTTTTAAAAATGTCGTAGATGAGAGCAGCCTCAAACAAAGGACACGTCCGAAAGAGCAGATACCATCTGCACATAGCTAAGGCTTCTTCTTCTTCTGTGCTGAATGCACACGCACTGCCCGAACTCTTGCGGGACTCGGTAAGAATATCTGCCACGAGTAATGAGTGTAATGGGCAGGGGAACTACGAATGTAGTGTGTGGATATTAAGTTGGGAATGTGGGCCCCACGGGGAACGTGCAAGGGATAAATCCGTGCAGTGGTACTATCCTCTGTGCCCCCGATGGCTCAGGTAGATAGAGCGTCTGCCATATAAACACGAGATCACGGGTTCGAGGCCCGGTCGGGGCACACATTTTCAACTGTCCCCTTTGGTGTATATCAACGCCTGTCGACAGCTTAGTATCTTGAATTAATTATCATTTCATTCTAAGAGATTGCATATCAAATATGAAGGGATGAATGTGGTCTGCAGCTGTCACCGTGACTTCAGTTTCTGCCAAAGGTGCCATGCAAGCGCAGGACAATGTTTCCCATAGCCTGATACTGCTCCCACCAGACTGCATCCGTGGCGCGCTGCACGTTTCGACCAACGACCTAGTGCAGCAAAAGTGTGATTCACCCTAAGAGCCGTCACGTTTCCATTGATGGATCGTCGATTCCCGATGCCCATTGCAGTTGGGTCAACATGTGGACACGTATTTGTGCCCTACTGTAGAGCTCCATGTTCAACTATTTATGATGAATGGTGTGCTCCAAAACACTTGTGTTTGCACCAGTGTTGTACTACAGTCCTGGAAATGGAAAAAAGAACACATTGACACCGGTGTGTCAGACCCACCATACTTGCTCCGGACACTGCGAGAGGGCTGTACAAGCAATGATCACACGCACGGCACAGCGGACACACCAGGAACCGCGGTGTTGGCCGTCGAATGGCGCTATCTGCGCAGCATTTGTGCACCGCCGCCGTCAGTGTCAGCCAGTTTGCCGTGGCATACGGAGCTCCATCGCAGTCTTTAACACTGGTAGCATGCCGCGACAGCGTGGACGTGAACCGTATGTGCAGTTGACGGACTTTGAGCGAGGGCGTATAGTGGGCATGCGGGAGGCCGGGTGGACGTACCACCGAATTGCTCAACACGTGGGGCGTGAGTTCTCCACAGTACATCGATGTTGTCGCCAGTGGTCGGCGGAAGGTGCACGTGCCCGTCGACCTGGGACCGGACCGCAGCGACGCACGGATGCACGCCAAGACCGTAAGATCCTACGCAGTGCCGTAGGGGACCGCACCGCCACTTCCCAGCAAATTAGGGACACTGTTGCTCCTGGGGTATCGGCGAGGACCATTTGCAACCGTCTCCATGAAGCTGGGCTACGGTCCCACACACCGTTAGGCCGTATTCCGCTCACGCCCCAACATCGTGCAGCCCGCCTCCAGTGGTGTCGCGACAGGTGTGAATGGAGGGACGAATGGAGACGTGTCGTCTTCAGCGATGAGAGTCACTTCTGCCTTGGTGCCAATGATGGTCGTATGCGTGTTTGGCGCCGTGCAGGTGAGCGCCACAATGAGGACTGCATACGACCGAGGCACACAGGGCCAACACCCGGCATCATGGTGTGGGGAGCGATCTCCTACACTGGCCGTACACCTCTGGTAATCGTCGAGGGGACAGTGAATAGTGCACGGTACATCCAAACCGTCATCGAACCCATCGTTCTACCATTCCTAGACCGGCAAGGGAACTTGCTGTTCCAACAGGACAATGCACGTCCACATGTATCCCGTGCCACCCAACGTGCTCTAGAAGGTGTAAGTCAACTACCCTGGCCAGCTAGATCTCCGGATCTGTCCCCCGATGAGCATGTTTGGGACTGGATGAAGCGTCGTGTCACGCGGTCTGCACGTCCAGCACGAACGCTGGTCCAACTGAGGCGCCAGGTGGAAATGGCATGGCAAGCCGTTCCACAGGACTACATCCAGCATCTCTACGTTCGTCTCCATGGGAGAATAGCAGCCTGCATTGCTGCGAAAGGTGGATATACACTGTACTAGTGCCGACATTTTGCATGCTCTGTTGCCTGTGTCTATGTGCCTGTGGTTCTGTCAGTGTGATCACATGATGTATCTGACCCCAGGAATGTGTCAATAAAGTTTCCCCTTCCTGGGACAATGAATTCACGGTGTTCTTATTTCAATTTCCAGGAGTGTATTTTGGCACAGATGCCACAGATCACCAGCTACCCTACTTTAAAAAGCAGACGAATCTCCGAACCCCATGCTCTGTGAAGAGTTGTTAGACGTAGTGGCAGTTTCACTGTCCTTCTACCTCTTGCATGGGGCTTAATTAAATAGAATGCAAATAATTTTAATTTGTCGCTGTTTGTCCGATTACGCAGTCTCGTAACCGGTTGGCCTTGAATAATATTAGTACGCAATCTGACTGCACAGAATAACAACAAAGAATGAAAGGAAATTTCCGTTAACACAATTAATTAATTAAGTCCCCAGCAACTATAAAACCTATGAAACAAGAAAGCACAAATGTAACTGTTCTGCGTGTGGAAGTGTGATTCAACGTACACATCTGGCACGGTTCTACGTCAATACGATGCTTTAAACGCCATTTACAATGAAATAATTAAAAAAAACAGAAATACTATGATTGCACATGGAAACCAGAATTACACTCTAATACATGAACACAAGCCAGATGCTTTGTCGACTGAACCTGTGAGCAAGAGGCATTGTTAGTTAGGAAGTTTGAAATAAATAAAAAAATTCGTTACCTTCATGCATATTGACGAAAAATACACTCTGATCATTACAACATCACCAATCGAATAAAATATGGTATCTTGCCCAAAAAGAACAACTAGTACTCTATCGACGTCTCAACAAGCACAGAACAACTACTACTCTCTCCAACTTCTCAGCGGCAACTAGCTGTAGAGGCGGCTGAATAATACTCTTTGGCGCAATCTCTGGCGCTGTGACTCAGTGTAGCCACCTTTCATATGCCCCTCCTCCACGGGCTAGAATTTGATGGTATTTTTGTCAGCATTGGTGGTGAAAATACCACTAAATTCGTCTAAAAAATACAGACAAAAATAAAAGATAATATTAAATAAGTAAATACCATATAACTAAATAAATTTTGGCTTTGCACTGACCCTTCAATAACCAAATATATAAAATACAGTAAGGAATACAAATGCTTGCATACATATGATTTTACATAATAGTTTAGACAAGTATCATGTGGTTAAACAATTCCATCAATAGCGTCAGCAATGACGAATAGGTGCAGGTAAGAGTCTCATAACATTTCATACACAGTAAACACACACAAAAAAAAAAAAAAACAGTTTATACAAATATTCACATAACATCTTTTCAATAGTTCAATAAACAAGTAGCACTCCTCAGAGTAGTTGATAGTTCCAGCAGTAGCACCCAGCAATGGTCAACAGGTGCAAATACCAGTCTCATAACATTTCATCAACAGTATTTAAACAGCTCCAACAGTGGCACCCAGAAATGGCCAGCTGGCGCAGACAACATCAAGTGACATTATCTGAGTAGCAGAAGTTCTATTAGTGGCACCCAGCAATGTTGAGCAGGTGCAGACACCAACAAGTGGCATCATTCTAGTAGAAGCAGTCCATCAGTGGCACGCAGCAATGTTGAGCAGGTGCAGACAGCAACAAGTGACATCATTTCAGTAGAAGCAGTTCCATCAGTGGCACCCAGCAATGTTGAACAGGTGCAGACAGCAAAAAGTTGCATTATCTCTGTAGAAGCAGTTCCAACAGTGGCACCCAGCAATGTTGAGCAGGTGCAGATAGCAACAAGTGACATAATCAGTAGTAGCAGTTCCAACAGTGGCAACCAGCAATGTTGAACAGGTGCAGACAGCAAAAATTAATATTATTTCAGTAGAAGCAGTTCCAACAGTGGCACCCAGTAATGTTGAACCAGTGCAGGTAACAGTCCATAATATTTACTGTCACTAATCAGACAGTTAATCAGAGTTCATTAGCAGAAATTAAACATTTCCAAGTGGCACCCATCAATGTTGAACAAGTGCAGGTAACAGTCCATAATACTCACTATCACTAATTAGACAGTTCATCAGAGTTCATCAGCAGAAATTAAACATTTCCAAGTGGCACCAATCAATGTTGAACAAGTGCAGGTAACAGTCCATTATATTTACTATCACTAATCAAACAGTTCATCAGAGATTAACAGCAGAAATTAAACATTTCCAAGTGGCACCCACCAATGTTAATACGTGTAAGCACGAACAATAGTTTGAATGCACACACAATTGCTTTTACAAAATTATTATCAATGCTCTTTCACTAAACATACAAATTATAGCAAACACACAAATGGTATCAGGTAACTGTCATATTAACTATTAGAAATACACAAATATCAGTAAACCTATAATTTTTATGGGTGTCAGTGCAAGCCACAACAAACAGGTAAAATAATATTTAGGAGATAGGTCGGTACCAATTATTTAGGATTGGGAAAGGAAAACACACTCACTCATCTCTCATCCACATTTAAGTACTAGTGTATAATTCAATAGTGTTAACTGTGTAAATGCAATTCTGTCAAAATTTGATGTTCGACATGTGTATCAAGTAGTAGTGGTACAATGTATAACAGTCAATAATAGTTAGTCAACGCCATAGTCATCATGTCAAGACCAATGTTTGCCAAGCCAACTTTTTCTGAACAACTGTCAGTGTGCCATGATATGCAAATACTTCCTTTCTCCAAAAAAAGTATATACTGCTTATTGATTTAACAAAGTGTGTGTGTAGACAATCTTCCTTCTACTTGAGTGTTCTAGTCTTCCATCTTCATCCTCCTTGTTCCATATAAACCTACAAAAAAAAAAATGCTCCTCACTTACTTTACCTCTTATCCACCAAAACTTCAATAATCATCAGCATCACATAATCTTAATACCTCTTCAATACGTCGATACATATAAACCTTATCATCCATATCATTTACCTTACCTCTTATCCACCAAAACTCCAATAATCATGAACATTACATAATCTCAATACTTCAATAATACCTCTTCAATACGTCGATACATATACCAATATCATTTCACTTCCATAACAACTCTTTCCTCTAGTGAGTCTCTTCGAACAAGTACAGATAAAATCCTAGTGCAAACGTCAGTTCAGAATCCCATACAATCCAAAGACATAATGTCCACACACGACCTCTCTGTAATCCGTGTGACCTAAATCTTCTACTCATTTTGAATTATAAAATACCTTTTGGTTGCCTTGTCCATCATTAAATAAAAGAAATGCATACATGACCTCCTACAGCCTTTAGTTTGATTAACTTCCAGTAAGTAAGTACGAGTACGGAGTGTGAATGATCGTAATGTTTCACAGTGTGTACACCACTTCAAGAATTATGGCACAACTGAAGCAAACATGTGGAGTATTTATTGTGTCAAGTGTCACTTGCTATTACAATTGCTCGCGAAGAATGCACTGTAATAACTGTCAGTGGTCTAAACCTAGTGTTGGTATGTCATGTCGTTAGCTTCCTTCCTATTAGCATAAATTTATACAGCTTCCACAAAACCTCCAGCTAATGTGACTTCAATGAAGTTTCTTGTACTAATGTCGTTCGTAGAATTATAGCAGTTAATAACATAATTCATCAAGTCACTATAGCTTTATACTCAATTTATTCGGAGAAATTAGACTGTATTTGTTTACGGCTGCATTCGCACTGAGCGCTCGATCAGCTGTAGGTACGCGTGACGTAGGAAGTAATTGTTTGCGGTCAACGACTGCCTTGGCTGCGCGCAGACTTGACTGTTGCTTTGACTATGTGCCGCCGCCGGAACACGGCGCGGTATCCTTGTACTCTGCATGTGTTTACGTATAACTGTTAGTTTCTCAAAACTATGTCATTCCACAAAAATTTTTACGTTCGATATTCCCTTAGAGCGCCGTGATTTAAGAGTTTCTACTTCGACAGTGTTGTCATGAATAATTTTGCTAACCCTATATGGACCGTTATAAAGCAGAAAAAATTTGCGACACAAGCCTTTTCCTTTGTGAGACAAACGATGAGACTTAATTAACACCTTTTGACCAACTGACAAGGTTTTTAAACGACCAGGAGGTTTAGCTGATTTCTCTCTTCTAGCAGCCGTAGAAGCAATATTTTGTAGAGCCAGGTTGACAACTTCAGAATGCCGCAGTTTGCGTGAAGGGGGAAAAGGAACGATTTCAGAAATGCGATTTGTCGGTGCTTAATTTTGTAATATCAATATAGGCGGTAAAGAAGTTAAATCGTTAGGGAGTTCATTCAGAATGTTTTGAAAAATATGAAGATACTGATCCCATGTTCTATGATTCTGATGACCATTAAGTTGACACAATTTATTGATTTCCTTCATCCATCTCTCTGAAGCGTTAGTTGGTTTAATCTTACGACGACGTCGGGTACGCAGCCAAATTTTAGAGCGAAACTGTGATCCGTTATCTGATATCACCTTATCAACATGGCCCACTTATTTAAGAAAATGTTTGATGAAAGCATTAGATACTGAGCGAGCTGTTGCTTTGCGTAAAGGTGTAAGACACACATATTTTGATGTCAATTCCACTGCTACCAAAATGTATGCAAAACCATTAGTAGAACGAACCACTGGACCGAACAAATCGACTGCAGCCATGTCCTTTAATTTCGATGGAATGATAGGAAACAACGGTGATCTGTGAGAAATAGTTGGCGGCTTAGCCTTTTGACATAATTTGCATTTGGCAAGAACAGATCGAATACGTTTTTCCATATTACTGAAGTAGCAATTTTCTCGTAATTTATGAAAGCATTTTCTGGGACCATAGTGTGCATAACTGAAATGTGTATACCAAATCAATTTATTAACCCACTCACCAGGAATGCAAACTAACCAAATAGAGTTGTCAACCGATTTTCGTTTAAAAAGAATATCATTGCGAACTAAATAATACTGTCTAATCGCTACGCTTTTCTTTTTCCTCCACTTCTCCTTAATGTCCTTCCCGACTGGATCCTTATTTTGCTCCTTAGCGATGTCCTGGAGCGAAGACGAAATAAAATTTTCAAACGCAACACCTTGAATATACATCAAACAATAATTGTTTTCTTTGCAGTCCTTCTCAACACTTTGTTTCAAACCCATAGGTGCACGTGATAAAGCATCAGCAATAATATTTGAAGAACCCTGTATGTAAACAATACTAAAATCAAATTCCTGAAGATACAGCGCCCATCGTGACAATTTTCCGTGTGTTAGTTTTGCTGACATAAGAAATTCCAGAGCTCGATGATCGATGTAAACCTTAGTATGTCTGCCATAAAAAAATATACGAAATTTTGTGAAAGCCCAAACAACAGCCAAGACTTCAAGTTCCGTAATCGAATAACTCTTTTCTGATTTAGAGAGGACACGACTTCCAAATGCAATAGTTTTCTGTACTACAACGCTGTTTTCTTCTATCTCTTGAAATAAATGTGCACTCAGGCCTTTGTATGATGAGCCCGTCGCCAAACAAAAATCTTTAGATAAATCCGGATATAAAAGAAGTGGAGCAGCAACTAAAGCATCACGAAGTTGTTCAAATTCTGATTGAGTTTCCTCATCCCAACACCAATTAGAATTTTTTCCAGATAGTTCACACAAGCGAGGTGTGGCCAAATTATGCAGTCTATCAAAACGTCTAAGAAAATTACAGACACCAAGGAAACTACGAACCTCACGTTTTGTAGTAGGAACAGCATAATTACGAATAGCGTCTAGTTTTTCTGGATCAGGAAGAATACCTTCTGTAGAAATAATATGACCAACAAATTTCACCTGCGAACGACCAAATTCAGATTTTTCCAAGTTCACTGTAATGCCAACTCTTGCAAAAATACGTAATAATGAATCCAAAATGTTGTTATGCTCACTCCAAGAACGTTTGGCAATAAGAATATCGTCAACATATGAAGTAATATTGTCACGAAGATAAACAGGTAAAATTTCGTCTAAACCACGAATGAATGCTGCTGAAGATACAGTAAGTCCAAACGGTAATTTCCGAATTCACTTTTAGGTAAAATAGTCATATCCGGTTATTCTTTACCGACTCTCTAGATAGATTGATAGTTGAAGAATTGTTTTGATAGATACAAAGAATAGTAAAAGAGTAGGCAGCGGTGCAGGAAACTAAAAGAGAAATAGCACCACTACAGCTCGGGGCCCTGTGCACGCTACGGCACATATTCCCTTAGTGTTGTGAATCCCCTGAGGACCTCTAAATAGCCGCACATAGATTCCAGTTTGTGACTTAGTGGCCAGTTTGGTGGAAGTACGTACATAAATTGATCTAACCATAAACATGTATGTATGTCATTCTTAGAATTGCGAAAGATCTTAAATTTCCAAACAGTTAAAAAGTGTTTATAGTCAAAGTTTTCGCCTCGTGGCGACAAAGACCTACCGCGTCTGTCCCCGTCCCAATGTCGATTATTGTCAAGTTCGCACGCCTGGCGCTCTCTTGTTGCTTCTCGTAAATGAAATAAATTGTCTTCTTCAAAGCCCTCTGCTATCTGTGATTCTAAATTTCTTCTGCTGTCTTTTCCTACGATTTCGCTTTCAATTTGTTTGACTTGCTTTCGTAACGCCTCAAATTCCCTTTTAACGCGTTCATTGAATTTTCGCTGATTTTCAACATGTTTATTTATGTTTTGGTACTCTTCGGGTTCTGCAAATGGCAATGGAGCTGTATCGTCTGAATCTCTGTCCCCATTTAAAGTAAGACTTGTCAATTTATCTGAAATCTCCTCAACTCTTTCCAATAAGTCACCTATTTGTTCTTTCTGTTTATTTACGTCTTCCGTAAGTGTCGCGACTCTGGTTTCAGTATTGACACATTTAGTAGTTAACTGTTCACATTGTTGTGTTAGGTTATTTATTCTTTCATTTGGTACAGATACCTCGATTCTTTCAAATATTTCTTCCTTATCGTGTGCGCGTTGTAAATTTAACTCTGAAAATTTTTGTACTATCACGCGATCTCTTTCTTCCTGTTCTCTATCCTATTCCTTTTGTCTAATTTCTATTGAAATTGAACTGTTATTGTGAGCATTCAAAATCGGTTGTACTTCTCTAATTTTTTTCTTTGATTCATCTTTCATGTTTTTAAAACATGTCCCTATTCGTGAGTCTAACCGTGTTTCCATTGTTTCCAACTCAGATTTAATTTATCCTATTTGTGAGACTAACCGAGTTGCCATTGTTCTCATCTGTGATCCCAAATTTAATATAGCACCCATCAAATGCTCCAAATTAACTGGTTCAAAATTCTTTTCGTCCCTAACATTTCCCGCAAAACCAACTTCCATCACCATAGCAGTAAAGCTATCTGTGTTCGATTCCAGAATCTTCTGTCATTAATCTCGAATTCTGAAAATTTTTTGATTGTGTAACATTTTGAACTGGTTCCGGACTATATTCGCGACTTATTAAATTGTTTTCTGCTTCATTATTCATCATACTGTTCTCCTGTGTTGGCGAGTTCGCCATGTCAACAATTTCGTCAATCTGACTATCCATCATTTACAAAACAAACAAAACTCGTCACTATACGAAAATTACACACAATATAACACTTTGTCACCAACAATACCATTCACACGAATGCTTCCCGACAAACACGATTAACGAACAATTGAAATGTTCATAATTGCACAAAATTGTCAAACCCATATACAAGACATAAAAAATTAAATCCTGAAAAAATACCATTAGAAGAAAGACAGACAACTACTAATGTTCATTACCAAATCTACACATGCAATATAGACTACAATTACTAAACTACAAATTACCACAACAATACTACTGTTTGCTATTTTTACTATCAAAAGAATTCCAAGGGACGTCCCGAAGCAGCGGTCGCCACGTGCATGGGGGCTTAATTAAATAGAACGAAAATAATTTTAATTTGTCGCTGTTTGTCCGATTACGCAGTCTCGTAACCGGTTGGCCCTGACTAATATTAGTACGCAATCTGACTGCACAGAATAACAACAAAGAATGAAAGGAAATTTCCGTTAACACAATTAATTAATTAAGTCCCCAGCAACTATAAAACCTATGAAACAAGAAAGCACAAATGTAACTGTTCTGTGTGTGGAAGTGTGATTCAACGTACACATCTGGCACGGTTCTACCTCAACACGATAAGATGCTTTAAACGACATTTACAATGAAATAATTAAAAAAAACAGAACTACTATGATTGCACATGGAAACCAGAATTACACTCTAATACATGAACACAAGCCAGATGCTTTGTTGACTGAACCTGTGAGCAAGAGGCATTGTTAGTTAGGAAGTTTGAAAAAAAATAAAAAAATTTGTTACCTTCGTATATATTGACGAAAAATACACTCTGATCATTACAACATCCTCAATCGAATAACATATGGGTCTTGCCCAAAAAGAACAACTAGTGCTCAATCGACGTCTCAACAAGCACCGATCACGCCTACCTCAGAACTACTACAGCACTCTCCAACTTCTCAGTGGCAACTGCCAGTGGAGGCGGCTGAATAATACTCTTTGGCGCAATCTCTGGTGCCGTGACTCAGTGTAGCCACCTTTCACTCTTCAGTAGATTATGACGGCAGTAGGATGTGAACATTCGACCAGCTTCGCCGTATTCGAGATTCTCGTTCACAGGCTCTTAGTAATAATATTTGCCCTTCGTCACCGTCTCTTATCTCAATGGGTTTCCCCATTTGCAGCTCATATCTTTTCTAGGGCGATCTGCTGTCCGTGTCTGCTCCGCTTACATACTTTTGTTATCGCATGACGTGTCTGCAAACTCACCAGGCGCATCCAACGTTGGGGTGGGCAGAGGTCATACGTAATTTTTGACTTACCGGTGTATATTGCTACAGAAATCAATACTCATTTTAATTTAACTTATCTGCTTTATCCGCACAGCAGAAACCAAGTAACAAATCTATAGACCACCGCCCTGTGAAGCGCTGTTCGACGAAAGAAATGTCCTAGTGAAATCGCTTTCTGTCCTCATCGCTGAGTGTATCAGTTCTCTGGGAACACGCTGAGGTGGGAGTAAAATAAGTGCATCTTCAGGGCCACACTCCAACATATGAGTGCGTCCACAACGTAACTGTAACGGTCGTCTCTCCTGTTTCCCAAGAAAAATGTTGTTACGTTATGAAAACAATGCCATCAGCTGCATCAGCTGATCATGGGTTAGAGTGTGTTCAAAGTGTATGTTCAGTGGCCAGAATAATTCTTTTCTTAGTCACTAGAGGTTCTTAGGCTCTATTTTTTGGTCCAGCCACCAGACCTGTTCGTGGAGGCCATTCTCTCTGCGTTGACGGTTTGCCTTTTACGTGACTGACCAAATCACACAGTTGACAGCAATACTTAGCGCAAACCCCTTGCAAACCCAGCAGCATCGTAATGACTTTGAAATCTCCACGAGCCAGCCATTCATGCTCATTGTAATCAGTAAAGTTTGCAACGGATTTCAACATGATATAACACTCTTTAGCTAAGACAACAATACGACAGGGATGGATAGCCTTTCATAACTATTGTGTAACAGTATGGCCATCAGGCTTGTTTTTGAGCCATGAATAATGAATCTCCACTAGTCTCGTATATATGTAATATTCAGATCTTCCAGCAAACCGTCAGTGTCGCTGTAGACTTTAATGTGTCCTTCAGTACCGAAATGACACTAGTTTTTTTCTGACGCTCCCGAAACAGAGATACACGTTCTTTCTCAATGAGCAGATTCCATTGCTGGCGTCGTGAGGCTAAGACTTCAGTTTTAGGCATTGGAAGATCTTAATCCTGAACCAAACCACTGACTTCAACGTGTGTAATTTTGTGTGGTTCTCCAAACGACGATGTCGGTGTTAATGTATGGTATCTCAGTGGAGGATTACTGTGCATGGGCCATGGTGTGAAACAGGGTTCCAGAATGTACTTGAAGGATCAGCTGGACTCACGCAAGATTAACCCTTGTCACAAAGCCTTTGCACTTAGCTATTATAAGCTCCTATAAATGTGCTGTGAAACTTCAGACAGGAGACAATTTTAACCTTGATATTTGCATTCAGCACTTCTATAAATGTCTATAAAGCACGGCTACTTTATTTTTTGTAAAAATAAATAAATGAAGATGTAAGGACCAATAGCTAGTCACGCAAGGCCGGTGCTGAGATATTGCAGTGCGTTATGGCCGCCCTGAAACCATTGATACCGTATTGGCACGCAGTCATAGGGTACCGACTGTGACGGTACCTAACGGTTACAGCTGAGTAGCTGCTATTCCAAGCATCAGTCCTTACGAGCAAAGCAGTTGCGACTTTGGCTGATATTGCTCATACTTTAGGTTCTTGTGCTATGCATGGCCTTATTTAAAAAAAGAGCTCGATGTAGTCATAGAGTCCAGCTACAAACTTCTGCTTTCATGGTCTTCCGCTAGTTCACTGATCCTGCAGTCGAACATTCTATGCTTTGGCTAGAATTGCAAGTTAATAAAACATACAGGTTTAAAATACAAAAGTTAAATGATCAATTTAATAACAAGGGTTCTGTTCTAACGTCTGTAATTGATGCAGACGACAGAGAGTTATGAAACTTCCTGGTAGATTAAAACTGTGTACCGGACCAAGACTTGAAACTTCTGTAAAGTTTCGAAGGTAGAAAACGAACTACTGGCAGAAGTAAAGCTGTGAGGACGGGGCGTGAGTCGTGCTTGGGTAGTTCAGATGATAGAGCACTTTTCCGAGAAAGGCAAAGGTCCCGAGTTCGAGTCTCAGTCTGGCACACAGTTTTAATCTGCCAGGAAGTTTCATATTAGCGCACACTCCGCTGCAGAATAAAAATCTCATACTGACAGAGGATTATGTTCAATAATGTTTACTGAAGAAAGAAAATCTCGTAAGGGAAGTGCCCCTACAGGCAGAAAGTACCCTTACCAAATGCAGTTAAGTTACGTTGAGAGCGATATGAGAATGGCAGCAGAATCCTCAAACTGAATAGGCAACAAAGACTCGCTACAGATAAGTCTATTTCTTGATCACAATACACGAAAGATTCACCAGCTCGAAACAGTTCAGAGCTCAACATGTTGATTCACAAATTAACACGTGCTATACGGAGAACAGTAACTCATTGTCAATGCTCAGTTGATGAATACAAGCGGAAAAAATTAAGAGTCCTGCTCTGGAATACATTCAGACCTCTCGAAATATAAAACCCCTTCAAAAGTATTGTAGTGGCCGTTCACCGCTCAGAATCAATCAGACATACGACTGAATCAGGCACGTTCTCATAGGCAGGTCTGCCTTCTTCCAGCGCACGACATACAGTGTCCAGCATCGCTCCCTTGAGCCCTTCACTCGAAAAGTCCCAGTCTCCACTTAACTCCAGACGTCGTAAATTAATGAATAAAATAGATACAGAGACTTAACTTTCAGGGGTGATAGCTATAGTACAATGCTATCATCTGAGGTATCGTTTGGTCAAATCACTTGTAATTGTGCTGTTTAGGTTTTTATGTTGGTAACGCCACGTAGCGCTCTGTGTGAAAATCACTGACTGTTGTATGCAGTGTGAGGCTGGTTGGCAATGTTGGAATATTCGCTATGGTAGTGTTGGGCAGTTGTATGCGAACAGCGCGTAGCGTTGTGCAGTTGGAGGTCAGCCGCCAGCAGTGGTGGATGTGGGGAAAGATATGCCAGAGTTTAGGGAGGTTGCTACAAGCAGTATATTGCTCCCTCCTACGTATATCTCGCGAAGAGACCGTGAGGATAAAATCAGAGAGATTGGAGCCCACACAGGGGCATACCGACAGTCTTTTTTTCCACGAACAAAAAGAGACAGGAATAGAAGGGAGAACCGATAGAGGTACTCAAAGTACCCTCCGCCACACACCGTCAGTTGGCTTGGCAGTATGTATGTAGATGAAGATGTAGATGTAAACCTGGACGTGTGTCCGCCACAAAAAGGGAAATTTGTAAACATGGATGTCACGAATTGATATATGTATATGATGACTTTTGAACATTTTTAAGGTAAATTCATGGTTCGTTCTCTATCAAAATCTTTCATTTGCTAACTGTGACATCAGTAGTTAGTGCCTTCAGTAGTTAGAATCTTTTATTTAGCTGGCAGTATTGGCGCTCGCTGCATTCCAGTAGTTCGAGTAACGAAGAGTTTTGTGAGGTAAGTGATTCATGAAAGGTATAGGTTATTGTTAGTCAGGGTCATTCTTTTGTAGGGATTATTAAAAGTTAGATTGCGTTGCGCTAAAAATATTGTGTGTCACTTTAGTGATGATCAGAATAAGTAAACAGAGAAATGTCTGAGTACGTTCAGTTTTGCTCAGCTGTATGAAAAAACAAATAACGTAAGAGTTTAGCAGCACAGTGATTCATAATTTTTCTAAGAGGACTTTACAACATGAAGCGATTAAAAGCTGATAATTCTGAGTTTCACAGTGAAAATGTTATTCACTGCGAAATATTAGCTTCTGTAGTTTTAATTATTTCAAATGTATGAAATGATAGTGAAATATACTTCATTGGAGACATGTTGAAAATGTGTGCCTCCACCGAGACTCGAAGCCTGGATGTCCAGCTTACATGGGAGAGGCTCTATCCATCTGAGCCACCGAGGGCACATATGATAGTGCGACGGCAGGGACTATCTCACGCACGCTCCCCGTGAGACTCACATTCCCAACTTGTCCAGACCACTACATTCGCAGTCCGCCTGTGCCCTCAGGCACACATTTTCAACATGTCCCCAATGAAATATATCAACGCCTGTTTGCAGCGAGGGTGTCCATTTAATTAACATTTCATTCTAGCAAAGCTACATGGTCAACGGTAACTGTTCATTCGGGAACAGATACTACCGTCATATATGTGTTCATATGTTGTCATATATTGGCTGCCCCCCCCCCCCCCCCCCCATTTGCCTGAGATCGCCGATGTGTTTTTTGCTTTAATAATTGATATGAATTATTGTCAAACCTCAAAGGGCTGTAGCTCATCGATCTTTAAGTGTGTCTGACACTCCGGCGTTTCGTGGAGCGTATTTTGCACACGGGCAGTGCGTACATCAGGTGTACAAATTCCTAGCTCTTGCGTTTACCCGTTTCGGCGACACGCTCTTTGTCTCTGCACGTGACTGCACTGCACGTGCACTGAAGTGCTCTTATTTTCGTGTAACTTATTGTCTAATTTTGTTGTTATTGTTCTGGTCTCCAGTCCAGAGACTGGTTTGATGCTGCTCTCCATGGTACTCTATCCTGTGCAAGATTCTTAACCTATCCATTTCCCTTTTTAAATCTTATGACCTACCTGCCCGATTAAGAGATCTGACATTCCACGCTCCGATCCGTAGAACGCCAGTTTTCTTTCTGCTGATAACATCATCCTCCTAAGTAGTCCCCGCCCGGAGATCCGAATGGGGGACTATTTTACCTCCGGAATATTTTACCCAAGAGGACGCCATCATCATTTCACCATACAGTAAAGCTGCATGCCCTCGGGCAAAATTGCCCTTGCTTTCAACCGTTCGCAGTACCAGCGCAGCAAGGCCGTTTTGGTTAGTGTTACAAGGCCAGATCAGTCAATCATCCAGACTGTTGCCCCTGCAACCACTGAAAAGGCTGCTGCCCCTCTTCAGGAACCACACTTTTGTCTGGCCTCTCAACAGATATACCCCTCCGTTGTGGTTGCACCTACGGTACGGCTATTTGTATATCAGGCTCTATGCACCCAAATTGCGTGAAAATGTAATCACATGCCAGTTCTAGTATAATATATTTGTCCAATGAATACCCGTCTATCATATGCATTTCTTCTTGGTGTAGCAATTTTAATGGCCAATAGTGTAACTGATATGTTATTGTGAAATCTCAAAGGGCTGTAGTTCGGCAAATATTAAGTGTGAAACTTCCTGGCAGATTAAAACTGTATGCCGGACCATGACTCGAACTCGGGACCTTTGCCTTTCGCGGGCAAGTGCTCTACCAACTGAGCTACCGAAGCACGACTCACGCCCTGTACTCACAGCTTTACTTCTGCCAGTATCCGTCTCCTACCTTCCAAAGTTTACAGAAGCTCTTCTGCGAACCTTGCAGAACTAGCACTCCTGAAAGAAAGGATACTGCGGAGACATGGCTTAGCCACAGCCTGGGGGATGTTTCCAGAATGAGATTTTCACTCTGCAGCGGAGTGTGCGCTGATATGAAACTTCCTGGCAGATTAAAACTGTGTGCCGGACCGAGACTCGAACTCTGGACCTTTTTCCTTTCGCGGGAAGTGCTCTACCAACTGAGCTACCCAAGCACGACTCACTTAAGGTTCGCAGGAGAGCTTCTGTAAAGTTTGGAAGGTAGGAGACGAGGTACTGCTTGGGTAGCTCAGTTGGTAGAGCACTTCCCGCGAAAGGAAAAAGGTCCAGAGTTCGAGTCTCGGTCCGGCACACAGTTTTAATCTACCAGGATGTTTCATATCAGCGCACACTCCGCTGCAGAGTGAAAATCTCATCTTTAAGTGTGTCTGACACTCCGCCATTTCGTGTAGCGTATTTTGGACACGGGCAGTGCGACCATCAGGTGTACAAATTCGTAGCATTTGAGTACCCGTTTCCGGCGACACGCTGCACGTTCACTAAAGTACTCTTGTTCTCGTGTAACTTACTATCTAATTTTAATCATTTCTTTTCCGGATGTAATGGTCCTCTGGACTGTCACAATGTAACGTGCTCCCGAAGAAGCAGTGAGGTTGCGTAGGAGTGAACAAGGCATTACGTGGAATAAAGTGCAGCTGCTTTCGATCATGACAAAGTCCGTACAACTACATATGAGAACCAGCCCCGTGCCGAGTAAAGTATTAGAGAGTCTGAGTCCCAAAAGTAGTAGCGTCTCACTGCAAATGGAAATGAACGCCGACTCAAACGCCAAAGGCAGTGCGGAAAAGAGCCCGGGGGGACAGAGGTCGAATTGAGCGGCCAGCGTGGCCTTTGTTAAGCAAGAAGTGGAGGCCGGAATTAGCGGAGGGCCGGTGGAGCAGCCGCCGGTGCTTCTTGTGACGTGCTCCGCAGTCCGTCCAGTAATTAGCTGGACAGGGGCGCCGCCCACCTGCAGGAGGAGGGAGGGGGAAGGCGGGTGGTACGCGCCCGTATCGCAGAGCTCGGGTCCTCAAGACTAGAGGACGCAGCTCTGTAGGCGTATTAAATTCTGCACTGTCTGACAGAAAAAAGTGGAGCACCCAGAAGGGGAAGAGAAACCGGAATGAAAGCTCTTGGGTTGACAGGGTACTTGATGGTACGTCAGTTTTCACAAAACCGAGTCAAATTTCTACATCTATCAACAGTGTCTGGCAGAAGGTTCATCGAACCACCTTCACAATTATCTATTATTCCAGTCTCGTATAGCGCGCGGAAAGAATGAACACCTATATCTTTCCGTACGAGCTCTGAATTCCCTTATTTTATCTTGGTAATCGTTTCTGCCTATGTAGGTCGGTGTCAACAAAATATTTACGCATTCGGAGGAGAAAGTAGGTGATCAGAATTTGGTCAGAAGATTTCGTCGCAACGAAAAACGCCTTTATTTTAACGATGTCCAGCCCAAAGCCTGTATCATTTCTGCGACACGCTCTCCCATATTTCGCGATAATACAAAACATGCTGCCTTTCTTTGGACTTTTTCGATGTACTCCGTCAGTCCTATCTGGTAAGGATCCCACACCGCGCATCAGTATTATAAAAGAGGACGGACAAGCGTAGTGTAGGCAGTCTCCTTTAGTAGACCTGTTACATTTTCTAAGTGTCCTGTCAATAAAACGCAGTCTTTGGTTAGCCTCCCCCACAACATTTTCTGTGTGTTCCTTCCAATTTAAGTTGTTCGTAATTGTAATACCTAGGTATTTAGTTGAATTTACGACTTTACGACTTTTAGATTAGACTGATTTATCGTGTAACCGAAGTTTAACGAGTTCCTTTTAGCACTCATGTGGATGACCACATACTTTTCGTTATTTAGGGTCAACTGCCACTTTTCGCACCATTCAGATATTTTTTCTAAATCTTTTCGCAGTTTGTTTTGATCTTCTGATGACTTTATTAGTCGATAAACGACAGCGTCGTCTGCAAACAACCTAAGACGGCTGCTAAGATTGTTTCCCAAATCGTTTGTATAGATAACTAACAGCAAAGGGCCTATAACACTACCTTGGGGAATGTCAGAAATCACTTCTGTTTTACTCGATGACTTTCCGTCAATTATTACGAACTGTGACAGGAAATCACAAATCCTGTCACATAACTGAGACGATATTCCATAAGCACGCAATTACACTATGAGCCGCTTGTGTGGTACAGTGTCAAAAGCCTTCCGGAAATCCAGAAATACGGAATCGATCTGAAATCCCTTGTCAATAGCACTCACCACTTCATGTGAATAAAGAGCGAGTTGTATTTCACGGGAAAGATGTTTTCTGAACCAATTTTGACTGTGTGTCAATAGACCGTTTTCTTCGAGATAATTCATAATGCTCGAGCACAATATATGTTCTAAAACCCAACTGCATAGAGAAAGAATTTGGAAGTACAAGATCCACTTGTCCTTTGGCCTAGATCCACATAGTGATTCGAGGTTGGTAGGAGTGTCGTAAATCAGGCTACCCTCCATTCAGAGGTTGTTGCACGCAGCGACTGTTATTTTTACTTGTAAATAATAGATTTCAGCTATCAGTTGTCCTTTGGAATTTTTATTGGCAGATCTAGATTTCAACTAGAAACTAGCCATTCTCAATGCACTGTCATTTTTGATCAATGCATGTAATGCTTGTTGGTCGGCCTTCATTCACAGTTCATTGAATTGAAATGATATTTCATTGAGAATGGCTAGTTTATAGCTGAAATCTAGATCTGCCAATAAAAATTCCAAAGGACGACTGATAGCTGAAATCTGGCTTTTACAAGTGTCGTAAATGCTGTGATCTACGGGAAGTTGTCGGCGTTTAGTGGCTGTAGGAGGATACAAGGTGATTTAGACAAAATTTATGAATGGTGAGATAAATGGCAACTTATGCAGAAAAATGGATGTCATTGAAGATGCGTAGAAACATAATCGTGCAGTGTTCCAATACATCATTAGTACCTAGATATAACGCTGCAAAACAATATGAAATCAGGGAAGCCTCTGGTAATCCATAGAGGACAGTTGGTCGGCATCCGGACATGATATACGTGTTTAACGTTCATTGAAACCAACTGCTTTATTGTAATTCAGAGTCATTCATTGAAACAAACATACTACCAGTTTCCGTGCCAAAAAGCGCAATCTTCAGGCCACAAGCGTAATTTCCCCCCAACGTTCGAACCACAATGGCAAGTACCAGTGGAGTCTTCAGATGGAAATCTACAACTTATTAGACACGTTGCGCCAGCATGTGCAACCAACAAAGTCAGGTGCAGCGGGACCAAAATCGGCTTTATTCCATAACTCTGAGTAGCAAGGCCTCCAACAGTCGTCTGATCATTGGTGGGCTTGTTACTGGAAGTTGCGGAATCCAGCTGATTTTGGCCCCTCTGGACTCAACTTTGATGGCTGGCTTGTTACTCGAAGCTACGGACTGCAGTTGGTTTTGACCCCGACTTCGTTGGTTACACATGCTGGCGTAACACGGTTAAGAAGTTGTACAGTTTCCATTTGAAGACTGCGTTGGTCTTGGTCATTGTGGTTTGTGCGTCGGTGACAGATGACGTTTGGGGCCTGAAGATGACCCTTTTTAGCGTCGAAATTGGTAGCTTGTTTTGAATAAACGACGTTAAATTACAATACAGCTGTTGCTTTCAGGTTATCATTATTCATGGTAATAGGGAAGACTAATGAGCGACTTTGTTTTATTGGAAGAGTGTTAGGAAAGAGCTAAACCATAAAAGAGATCGCAAATAGGACAATAGTGCGACCCATTTCTGAGTGCTGCTTGAGCGTTTGGGATCCCCACCAGGTCAAATTCAAAGAACGAAGCAATGTGGCAACTAGCTGCTAGATTTCTTACGGGAAGGTTCGTTCAAAGCGTGACTGCTATGCAGATCCTTTATGAAGTCAAATTAGAATACCTGGAGGGGAGATCTTCTTGCAAAACACTATTGAGAAAATTTAGAGAACCGGTATTCGAAGCTGACTGCAGAACTATAATGCTGTCCTCAACATACAAATACGCATAAGGACCCACGAAGATAAGAGAAATTAGGCCTCGGACGGAGGCATATAAAGAGTCGTTTTTCCCTCGTTCCATTTGCGATTGGAACAGCAAAGGAAATGATTAGTAGTGGTACAAAGTACTGTGACGGTATGTCACGTATGTCACACATATATTGACATTTTTATCGGTTGTAAACCGTAATTATTTTATGACTGTAATTAGTGTAGAAGATATAGTTAATGTTATTGAAACAGCTGATATGCATCGATAATTAAAGAGTAGCATCTTTATTTAATGTCTATGAAAATAAAAAAGGATCAAAAGAAGACGCGATTGTACGGTCGAGGAGGAAGGACGTATTTTGTGGTAGACACAATGTTTTGTTTCGCTATACGGAAGGCAGCCATTGAGCGGCTACACATATTTTATGTACGTTATTCGTATTTATTGCTAAAATAAACTTGTTATTATTATTACAAAATGAATTTCTTTGTAATAGTTGTCACCTCAATTGCTCGCAGTGGCTAATTATTTTTAATAAGCTTTTTTTCAGTAATTGCGCTGCGAGTAGCTCAACTTGCGATGCAGCCTCTGGTCGGCCATTACCCGCCGAACTATTAATTTATTTTTCAATGTGTTAACAGTAAATGTAAATGCGAGAGATTTCGTTGTACGAACTTTCTAAAATTGCAATAGATAATTAATTTACTTTAAAGTTCGTGTTTGTAAACTATACAGATTCCATGAGTTCAGTAAGTTTTATCTTGGCCGCTCCACGGCAACAATAGAAATTCTCTCAAGCCTCGCCATGCAATCAATAAATAGAAATCAACAAAATTACATTCAATTCAGTTAACGGCAACTATATTTCATTCATCACGTTCAAAATCTAAAGTTGGTACATGAATAACTGAGGTCCTTCAAGAACCCGTTTCATATTTACTTATGGACGTAAGTAAAAGTGATAAGAAAAGACAAAATCTCTGATGGAAAGAATCATGCTAACAAATTAAAAATAAAAATATATAAAATATACATGTAATTTCCTTTGTATATGACGTAACCAATGCCAACGACGTCACAGTACCTTCCGCCATGCACCATACGGTAGCTTGCAGCATATATGTGTGGATATAGATATAGCCGTGATACCTTCTTCAATCGCAACCTAGACCACAATTGTTACAGTTGTTCCTTGATTTGACTGGGACGGGGTTGAAGTCTGAGCTGGTTCCACACTTGTTTTATAGGGCGCCGATCTGGGCTGTTGTTTTTGCCCACGAGGGTGCCTCAACATCAAGCAGCTCATAGAGGTTCGTGTCATGTGTGGATAAGCATTGTCTTGTTGAAAGTGGCAACACGATATTGTCGGTAACACACTTGAAGCCTTTTCTGATGCAAACGTTTTGGCTTGGAAAACATGGAGTGTAGCGTAAAGTGCAGTATTAGTAGCTAAGGTCCTATATGGAAGTTTGGTTCCGGATAAGCCCTTTTGCGGCGGCGCGGTTCCTTCCGTTCCTTTGTAACGAACCTGCACCTACCTGTGAACTTCATCTCAGCAGATCATCAGTAGGGAAGCCGAGCGAAATCTACTGTACTTCGACGTGAACCGGGCTGCAATTAAAGTCACTAATTTACGTTTTGGCAGAAAGTTTTGACACGAAATGAAAGTTTGGAAATTTTGTCCTTAATTAATATATTCCGAAACTTAGGTCAACAAGTATCATTGCCAAGCCCGTGTTAGTCACTCAAAATCCCTTTCACTCACGTTAGCAAGTTTATGGTGTTGCATTTCCTGAATACGTAATAACTACAAAAATACGGATTATTTTTGATTGAGAATGCTCGCCAAATATTAAATCTGTCGGTACCTAATGCAGTCACAAAATTCATTTAAAAATTCCGAACTTTCTACGCACCCATCGGAATAATTATGCCGTCACTTTACAACACTTTTGATGTATGAAACACTGCTGGATCCGGCAACTTATCATTTCCATAGGAACTACTACTGCACACGTCCGATCTCTTTCATGGCTAGGCTCTAGAATACTTTAAGTCTTCTCTACCAGCAGAGAAAGGCGCGAGAAGAATATTGCTTTGCCATTGGTCAGTTTATTCAGTAGCCAATAGAAAAACAACATTCTCCCGCGTCAGTCGGCGATTTTCATTAATAACCAGTCGCAAAATATGAAACCTAACGACTTCACTTTTTACCGGCGTAATTATCTAATTTGCTGAAGTTTTGTTTATGCATAAAGTTATTTACTATTGTTATATATACCTGAATTAACTTTCCCTATACTATAAACTTACTTTACAAATCTATTCTAGAAAAATCCCCTTTGTCCACATACATGTTCCCACACTAAATCCGACTACAGAACTCGTTAAACAATTATCTTCATATTAACCTTAAACCACACTCACGCATCATTCATACGGCTAAAACACATTTATAACATTTTACATACACAAAAAGACATAATAATCCTTTATGAAAGTACTAGAACAGTTTATGAAAAACATTCTATTACTTTAGTGCACTCTAGTGGGCACAATCGAAACTAAAACACAGTCCCCTATGCAATACTGTCCTCTACTGGCTGATACATAAACTACGTGCGCGTCCAGTCTCGCGTCACCATCTGTCACTGTCCAGCTCTGAGACACATCTCCCACATAACCGCCTCCAAGGCAGGAACGGTATTCGGCGCTACGCCTCACTTTGTTTTGTCAACAAGAAGAATCTGAACTCCGACGAATATTGGTTTATTTGGGCAAAAGTAGGCAATAACAATTGTAAAATAAAGATATGTTGTATTATAGAGAGTAAATTTATACTCCTCATCTCTTATTCTAATTCCTTATCTCTTTTCTTATCTCTTCACTTGTGTTAACATACCTCTGCAATGCCTGTGCGACTTAATTATCGTCGCCGTTGCCGGCATACTGATCCAGTATACAAGTCTTTGAAAGCAATAGACATAGACCTTCCTGGCCAGTTCAGTAAGCAGCAGCTTATTAGTAATGCAAATGTCTTTCGTGGCCTGAGAATGCAGTTCACCTGTGATGTTAGTGCTGTCTTTGGAGGCAGTACATGGTTGACATTGTATGGGGGAACCACACATACTATGGTGGACTTGAAGCCTTTACTTATGCCGTTGTGCTGTTACAGTACCATTAATCACTACGAGACGTGACCTGAAGTCATATCCGATCCTTCCCCATAGCATGACACCAAGACTAACACCGCTGTGTCTTTTTAAACGGCCGCCATACTCGCTAAAAATGATCATCCGGGGTAATGGAGAACCACGATTCATTGTGGAACTCTGCACTACGATATACACCAGCAATCCATGCTTCCCGGTCACGGCACAGCCATTTGTACAGCTGTGTTGCCAGCTATCACTTATTTGTTCCCGGATGGCAAGCACAGACGTGAAGGTGCTACGATGTGCTTGGTACTCAATACGGCGATCCCCTCTTGTGGTTGTCAGAAGAAGTCAATTGGAACCTTGACGACCAGTATGAATTCCCTCAAGTTTCCATGAAGCCCCAGCATCTGGCCTCGGTTACATCCGAGTGCCTCACATATATCGATAGTGTACGATTCAACTAGCCGGTCCAGTGAATGCCCTCAAGTTTCCATGCAGCCCCAACATTGGACCACTGTAGCCTTTGGATACCCCACAGATATTGATATTGTACGATTGAACTAGCTGGTCCAATGAATGTCGGCAAGTTTCCACGCAGCCCCAGCATCGGGCCACTGCTACATTCGAATGCCCCACAGATATTGATATTGTACGATTGGACTAGCTGCTCCAACTGAGATCTAGAATGAGGCTCTTTACAAACTCTGTCAGGCGCTGATAACGCTGTCTCACACGCTTCCACGGCATATCCGTGTCCTTCATAGGGAGCGCTCAACATCTGATGTTGTCCACATCCCTTACATACCCAACCATATCTGGTAGCAACGCTGAACATGAATAACCCTAATGCACTTCGGTGGCCATTCAATATGTCACAGAGAATTAGAAATCTAGTCACCTGATGTGCAGATTAGATTAGATTCAGTTTTCGTTCCATAGACCCGAAAAATGAGATGATCCTCTTGGGTGTGGAACTTGTCAGAAAGTGTAATGTAAAAACATAAAACATTTGAATAGAGTACTTACTACCCTGATCATTTGTCAGGAGATTGTCCAAATAGGTGAATACAATGCCGTAAACTAGAACAGATAATATTTACAGAATTAACAAGCTGTCAGAATGAAACATTGTTAGGCACTATTAATAAATTTATCATACACAAAATACCTAATCTTGGCTGTTGTGACCTAGTGCTGTCAAAACTGAAATCTAACGGACATTTTTAGATGAGCTGGCTTAAAAGTCTCTGGGAAGATATTCATCTATAGAATAGAAGGAGTTGGTTATCAAAAAGTCTTCCAAACTCTGTTTAAACCGAGCTTCACCTGAAACCAAGTTTTTAATGGTTACTGGCGATAAAACGAGTGTTCCTGAATATTGGACCCCTTTTTGGACCAAGGTAAGTGATTTTACGTCTTTATGTAGATTGTTCTTATTCCTAGTCTTCATACTATGTATTCTATTGTTTGGAAATATCATTTGCAACAATTTTCATTAAGGAATAAATATATTGAGAAGCATTGCTTAGAATACAAAGTTCCTTGAACAAATTTCTATATGATGTTCTCGAATTTACACCACAAATGATTCTTATCACACGCTTTTTCACCCAAAAAACGTTTGCTCTATTTGATGAGTTACTCCAGAATATGATCCCGTATGACATAATAGAATGAAAGTAAGCACAGTATGCAAGTATTTTTGCATTTATATATCCTGCATCTGACATCATTCTCACTGCAAATTTTTTTTTTTGGTCATCAGTCTACTGACTGGTTTGATGCGGCCCGCCACGAATTCCTTTCATGTGATAACCTCTTCATCTCAGAGTTCTGCAAGTATAGAAGTTATACTGATATTCGACCATGCCTTCGGGATGGATAATTATTTTATAGGCTGTACATGTTTAAAAAAGTTCATACACATGGAGTCTATTAGCAGAAAAACATTAATTTGACCTCTCCTCTAATTTACAATTCGGTGGTACAAACAAGCAGACCTATCGTGAAAGAGGCCTCAAGACCTTGTAACGGGGCAGGAAGGTACGAAAGATAATTATGCATCCTGCAAAACACAGTCAGTCTCCTCCCCCCCTCCCCCCCCCCCCCCTCTCTCTCTCTCTCTCTCTCTCTCTCTCTCTCTCTCTCTCTCTCTCTCTCTCTCTCTTGCTCACACACACACGCACACGCACACGCACACACACACACACACACACACACACACACACACACACACACAGGCAAGTAAGTGGATCAGAATATTTACCACCGTGTGCCTGGATCGACGCTTTTCTTCTCCTCGCTGCAGTGACTTGCTCTAAATCAGTTTCTGTGTTGTTTAGCTAATTACAGAATGGGAAAGCATGTACGTAGTAAGAACCACAAGTGCCTGGTAAGGGTAGGTGTGTATTCTACCGATCAAACTTATAACTGTGGCCCCGCACAGTTTACAACTATTTTAATAATCAAATAGGGGCTCGGTAAAAAAAGTTATGCAAATAAATAACAGTGATTATTAAACATACAACATTCCACATAACACCTTTACACTATGTTTATTTTCCTTTTCTGGAAGAACTTACTCCCAAGCTATGTATAGCACAACACTAACACCTCTTCATCTTTCTGAGCTCAACATCTCGCTCATTATAGAGGGATGCTGACTCAGTTTTTCAGGATAGCGAAAGGGAAGTTGTGGTACAGAAAATGGCTCAGAGATCACCAGTGTGTGTGTGTGTGTGTGTGTGTGTGTGTGTGTGTGTGTGTGTGTGTGTGGGTCTGTCTGTGTGTGTGTGTGTGTGTGTGTGTGTGTGTGTGTGTGTAGTGAAACAATATGTGTATAGTGTGTGCAGTGACTGATAGTGAGAGATGAGTGAACTGTGTGATATTACGTTATTTAATAAGTTATTTGTAAATAAAGGTATTGTATGCCAGGAGTAAATCTAGATTGTCTCTAATTAGAAGTCTGTAAATGTATGTGTATACGAATCAGCTTATTTTAAATTCGTCTAAACTTGTAAATACTTTGACATGTCCTAAACCCATGTAAAAAGAGTACGGATGAATAAAGCTACTACTACCACTACTACTACTACTACTACTATATTCCTATGGTATAATGATAACTTCAGTCGCAGTTCTCTGTTTCGAATAATTTGCAATCTGTTGTTACGCTGTTCACTCACACTGTTCGTTTACTAGGCCCTCAGTGATTTGAAAGTCACTGTCTGGATATCACTTCTGGTTTTTAGTAAGTAGCACAGTCTTGTAATTAAGACTGGGTCGGACTAACGATGAAGGCCATTTCCTTCAGGAGTATACGTGTACCGTCTGGCGATGCGGTTGGCTGCCCACCTCGCGACACGGTACACGATCAAATGTATTCTCATTGTCTCTAGTCCCAATCAAACAGAATTTTCATTGCATTATGTTCAAGTTTGTTGATTCTGTAGCCATCACAGCGCGAGTGATTGTTACCTCGACGACGTGACACACGAGTACGGGTGGTACGTTTATTCATAATAGATTGTAGATATTTTTACTGACGAAGCACTGATATGAAGTATACATCTATGTGGTCCTGAAAAAAAAGAAAAGTGTTATTATAGTATACTTATATCTTGACGGAATTACATCTACATTTCACAAGGATAAGTTGAAAAGTAAAGATAGTTCACTGGAAAGAAAATTATTCTTTGGAAACAACATTATAAATAATATCATTTCTGTGTATAATTTCTCTCAACTCCTATGCGCTTAGTCTTGTGCCATCATACTCTGCCGCTTAGTGAAAAAAATACGAGTTCTTAGAGTATTGCGACTGGATTCACAACTGTTAGAACTTAACAGAACAAAATTAACAGATGTGGAAGGTAATTTCCGGAGTACCTCGAGGAAGTCTGATAGGACCGTAATTGCTTACAGGACACATAAATGATCGAGTGGAAAGCGATAGATGCCCTTTGAGACTTTCGCAGATGATGCGGTTGTCTGTAACAAAGTAGCAACTCTAGAAGACAATATCTATTTGTAGACTGACCTTCTGTGGATTGATCAATGGTGCAGGCTCCGGTAATTGATGTTGAAGGTAAACAAGTGCTCATAAATAAGAAAAAAAGGCAGTACTTTACTACACTATTTAGGAGAAACAGCTGGAAATAGTATCTGCCTTAATATATCTAGAAGTAACTATCCAGAGTGACCCTTAAGTCGAATGACAACATAAAAAACCAGCAGGAAAAGCAGGTGCCACACTGAGATTCATAGGAACAATCTTAAGGAAATGTAACTCATCCAAGAAGGAAGTGGTTTGTAAGGGGCTTGTTCGATCGGTTCTTGAGTGCTGTTCATCAATTTGGGATCCTTACCAAGTAGGACAGGACTGATATGAAAGATAGAGAAAATCCAACGGAGAGCGGCATGTTTAGTCACGGTATCGTTTAGTAGGCGTGGCAGCGTCACGGAGATGCTCAATAAACTCCATTGGGAGACGTTACAAGGGAGACGCTGTGCATCTGGGAGAGGTTGTCTATTGAAATTTTGACAAAGTGGTTTCCGGGAAGAGTTGGACAGCATATTACTTACTCCCGCATACATTCCGTGTAATGACCACGACGAGAGAATCTGAGAAATTAGAGCCAATACAGAGGCTCACCGATAATCGCTCTTCCCACGCCAATCCAATCGCGCATGGAACAAGGTGGAGGAGGGGGGGGGGGAGGAAATTAGTTAGTGGTAACAGTAGTACCCTTCACCACAATTGCTTGCGGAGTATGATGTAAAGCAGATCCATTGAATCTCCTTCAAAACTTACTTATATGACGAAAATTCGCATTCACGCACAAGCTCCATCATCGGGCCAAAAGGGGATAGGGCAGGACTGTACGGTGAGTGCCCCAGAAAATAAAAGCCACGATTTTAATGCAATGGATTATTTTTCCAACTGCATGATGCCAGGCGCTATCTCGAAACAAAATGGCATCTCTTTAGTGTTTTGATTTTCGGTTACAGATTTCACAGGACTTCACAATAGCCGGAACAAAATCAGCATTGACTGTTTCACCTTTACGAGTGCCAGTAACGGAACAAAAGACAGATTTCTCCAACAGCCTTGCGGAAGATTGGATTTTGAGCTTTTTTTTCTGGAGGCGAGGATGGATGTTTCCACACCACCCTCTGGCAATTCCTCTGTGTTTCGTATCGTCGGCCTATGTCTCATCAACAGTTTCTACGTGACTGCGAAAGTTTCCTCCTTCCTCTTCAAAACTCCTTAATTGCAATTTTTGAAATTTCTAGGTGTGTCGTGATAACTGTCAGTTGACACGGAACCCAACGAGCACAAACTTTTCGATAGTTTAGAGGTTCATGGATAGGTACTAAACGTTGGCTAAAGCTCAACTCCTGGCCAGTATCATCAGTTCTGATACGACTTTCACCTGCTACAATGTTTCTCTACGTTTTCGAAATGGACCACCTACCAGAGCATCTTAGTCACACACAGATATACGTCAATTTTTTAAACTGATTTAGCCAGTCTTAAAATTGTGTTTCACTAAGACAGAAACCATAACACTGAAGCTGCATTAACGAATAATCTCCACAGCTTCAATACACACTACAGAAAACGAATCATTTCACTCGTTTCTTGCTTAGTGCATACGTGTAACGCTGGAAATGCATATCCTTCTATTTCCATCTACTGACCTGCAATTTTTTTCCTTTATTTGAAACCGGAAGATATAACATTTCTGTGTATTTATATATTGTAATTGTTTTGCTATTTGTATATACACTCCTGGAAATGGAAAAAAGAACACATTGACACCGGTGTGTCAGACCCACCATACTTGCTCCGGACACTGCGAGAGGGCTGTACAAGCAATGATCACACGCAGCATTTGTGCACCGCCGCCGTCAGTGTCAGCCAGTTTGCCGTGGCATACGGAGCTCCATCGCAGTCTTTAACACTGGTAGCATGCCGCGACAGCGTGCACGTGAACCGTATGTGCAGTTGACGGACTTTGAGCGAGGGCGTATAGTGGGCATGCGGGAGGCCGGGTGGACGTACCGCCGAATTGCTCAACACGTGGGGCGTGAGGTCTCCACAGTACATCGATGTTGTCGCCAATGGTCGGCGGAAGGTGCACGTGCCCGTCGACCTGGGACCGGACCGCAGCGACGCACGGATGCACGCCATGCCCGTAGGATCCTACGCAGTGCCGTAGGGGACCGCACCGCCACTTCCCAGCAAATTAGGGACACTGTTGCTCCTGGGGTATCGGCGAGGACCTTTCGCAACCGTCTCCATGAAGCTGGGCTATGGTCCCGCACACCGTTAGGCCGTCTTCCGCTCACGCCCCAACATCGTGCAGCCCGCCTCCAGTGGTGTCGCGACAGGCGTGAATGGAGGGACGAATGGAGGCGTGTCGTCTTCAGCGATGAGAGTCGCTTCTGCCTTGGTGCCAATGATGGTCGTATGCGTGTTTGGCACCGTGCAGGTGAGCGCCACAATCAGGACTGCATACCATCGAGGCACACAGGGCCAACAGCCGGCATCATGGTGTGGGGAGCGATCTCCTACACTGGCCGTACACCTCTGATGATCGTCGAGGGGACACTGAATAGTGCACGGTACATCCAAACCGTCATCGAACCCATCGTTCTACCATTCCTAGACCGTCAAGGGAACTTGCTGTTCCAACAGGACAATGCACGTCCGCATGTATCCCGTGCCACCCAACGTGCTCTAGAAGGTGTAAGTCAACTACCCTGGCCAGCAAGATCTCCGGATCTGTCCCCCATTGAGCATGTTTGGGACTGGATGAAGCGTCGTCTCACGCGGTCTGCACGTCCAGCACGAACGCTGGTCCAACTGAGGCGCCAGGTGGAAATGGCATGGCAAGCCGTTCCACAGGACTACATCCAGCATCTCTACGATCGTCTCCATGGGAGAATAGCAGCCTGCATTGCTGCGAAAGGTGGATGTACACTGTACTAGTGCCGACATTGTTCATGCTCTGTTGCCTGTGTCTATGTGCGTGTGGTTCTGTCAGTGTGATCATGTGATGTATCTGACCCCAGGAATGTGTCAATAAAGTTTCCCCTTCCTGGGACAATGAATTCACGGTGTTCTTATTTCAATTTCCAGGAGTGTATATATTAATGCATTTATGCCGATGTATAATTGGTTTGTTTTGTAAATATTATTTGTATTTTTACGCTCGGTCTTGCCAAGGGAAAACTGTGCTATCGAACGATTACATCGATAGGTCGTGTGAAGAACCAAAGTGTGTAGGATCTTTGGTAGTGTTAACTCTGCCGCATGGAACGCGGGCAGAGGGAATCTGGCGGGAGGCGTACAGTGGAGCAGGTGTGTTGTGTGACGCTCCCGCGAGTTGCCGCGCTTTCGGGGTTTGGCAGCATGTAATTGCGCTCGACTTGCTATGATAGTTTCTGACACGTTGTCGCGGACGGGAAGCATTAGCTGGCGCACATCAAGGGCCCGTTTCGGCGGCAGACCGTGTCGAGAAGAAGGCGCGCCAACATCCAGCTTCTGCAAGAGCGACGGCCGACAATGAGTGACTGTCGCCACCTCCTCGATCGACGACTTCAAACCTTCAATCAACCAACAAGGAAGACTGGAAGGACGTAAAGTTTTAGAACTGTTTGGCAGACCTCAGCTTTTCAAACTGTTCAAATCACAAAATTACAGCAACGTAGCATGAACCTTTGTTGCTCATTGTCCCAATTGCATTACCAAGGAGGGTCCCTTCCTTTTCCGAAATGAACTCGAAGGTCGTTGAAATTCAAACGCCAGCATTAAAGTAACATCATTCCATTTCACTGCTTTAATTTCAAAGCTCAGTTAAAGTATTCATAGCTGGCTACAATATTTAGATTACACAAGCACAAATTAAGAATGTGAATTTCGTTACCATATTTTAGCTTACCTGTGACTGCAGCTGAGCTTGGTACGTACTAAATTTTACTATTGTTAATTGTTCAGAATCATTTAATTCAAGTTCAAAGTTCAATCTCTTATTTATAAATTGCGTAGATTCAAGTAGCTTTTGAAATGATTGTTGAGGTAGCCCAAGACTAACCTTATTTTACTGAATTTCGTAGTGCTTCAGAAACAAAGTTCACTATTGATTTCAGTCACTAAATTAACTTTCAATTTTCCGGTTTCATTAATTGTTTTGCTAAATTAAGCCCGAGTGTAGCGAAATTTATTACTTCTGACAAACTTTCAGTTTTCACTCTACACGTGTCAACCTTCAGTTGCCACGCTTCTAGTGCTAATTATATGTGTAATAACCTTTCTTTTTCAGTTACTATAGTAATTGTCCATAGGACTGGCGACCGTAATTTCCCCAAATCTCAACTATATAATTACCGCTAGTTAATTGTTAACGTAACGGCCGCACATTTACTTTCTTTTTTAACTTTACCCCTTTTCAAAATTAATTTCCACCAGTTTCATTTGCATTTTTCCTTTCATTTAGATGTAACCCTTTCCTCCCTCTTTACCGACAGATTAACTTCGGTGACGATTGCTTTCCCCAAATTTCCATTAGGTACACGCGGTTTAAGTTTTCACTACTGTCATTAAGGTTCGATAAGAGAGGGGGAGGTTACATATGGATAACAAGACACTCATAATAAAGTGAACTGAAATCACTGTAAATAGAGATATTCACTGTACCAACATAGTTGATGCATAAGAACAATAACGGTAAAGTATGTCTTTGCAAAGTCACAGCTGTCAACCTTTGGAGAGGAAGGGAATTACCTACAGTTATTTGCACATTGGATACGCTGCAGAACTAATCTCTTTTTCAATGAATTTCAGGTTACTTAGAAAAAAAATACTGACAAATCTGTCAGGATATTTATAGCTCAAGCCATGTAGGGACCGAATATTAGAACGATGGCAACAAAGTTTCAGGTCAGGAGAATAAATGATGCAGTTTTCACAAGCCCTATCACTTTCTTGATACCTTACCTCACTTCCGTACGTATTGGGTAATGTAACAAGCAGAGAAAGGAAACTTTACTGTACTTACGTGCTACATTTGCGGAAACATTCCACGCAGAAACAGCAGTCCCTAGTTCCAACTATCTTTCGAAATTTTATTCCCTTTTAGTCTCCTCAAAGTTGCTGTGAACATCAAATACCTAACTTACTTCCTCTTCCAGGGTTAGGATATTTGCTTGTCCCGACCGTTTTCCTGCTACCTCGTAATGCTGCGGAATTACGTTGTCTTAGATTGCCTGCCGAAGACTTCCGGCATAAGAAGTCACCCCTCATTCTGCCACCGGTCTTGTCAAAGAGTGCGGAGGAGCGGACAGAAGTTCAGGGCACTCCCTTTGCCCTAGGGGTGGGAAACTGACCATAAAGGCAGAAGAATAAACAATTATCAAAGGCATGAGGATGCAGAAGGTAATGGAAACCACTGCATTAAAGACACGTAACCTGTATCCACAGGACATGTGGTCTGTAATTGAAGATGTGTCATGATGATCTCTCCATTGGAAAAATATTCCGGAATAGTCTTCCATCCTGATCTCTGGGAGGGGACTGCCAAGGGGAGGTGACCATGAGAAAAAGACTGAATAATCAACGAAATAATAACATTCTACGAGTCGGACGTGGATTGACAGAAGCTTGAACGTGGTAGGGAAACTAGAAAATCTGAGAAGGGAAATATAAAGGCTCAGTCTAGATATAGAAGGGGTCAGTGAAGTGAAGTGGAAAAAAGACAAGGATTTCTGGTCAGTTGGGTATAGGTAATATCAATGGCAGCAGAAAATGGTATAAAGGGGGTAGGATTCCTTATGAATAGGAGGGTAGGGAAGAGAGTGTGTTTCTGTGAACAGTTCAGTGACAGGGTCGTTCTTATCAGAAACGACAGCAAGTCAACACCGACAACGATAGTTCAGGTGTATATGCCGACGTCGCAAGCTGAAGATGAAGAGATAGAGAAAGTATATGAGGACATTGAAAGTGTAATACAGTACATAAAGGGGATAAAAATCTAAGTCATGGGGGACAGGAATGCAGTTGTAGGGGAAGGAGTAGAATGAAAGTTTACAGAAGAATATGGATTTGGGAAAATGAATGAGAGAGAAGAAAGACTAATTGAGTTCTGTAACAAGTTTCAGCTGTTCAAGAACCACAAGAGGAGGAGGTATACTTGGAAAAGGCCGGGTTATACTGAAAGACTTCAGTTAGATTACATCATGGTCAGACAGAGATTCCGAAATTAGATACTGGATTGTCAGACGTACCCAGGAGCAGACGTAGACTCAGATTACAATGTAGTATTGATGAAAAGTAGGCCGATGTTTAAGACATTAGTCATAAAGAATCAATACGCAAAGAAGTAGGATATGGAAGTACTAAGGAATGACGAGATACGGTTGAAATTCTCTAAGGCTGTAATACACAGCAATAAGGAATAGTTCAGTAAGCAGTACAGTTGAAGAGGAATGGACGTCTCTAAACAGGTCCATCACAGAATTTGGGAAGAAAATCTTAGGTACAAAGAGAGTAACTGTGAGGAAACCATGGGTAAAGGAAGAAATCTTCAACTGATCGATGAAAGGAGGAAGTGTAAAAATGTTTCGCGAAACTCAGGAATGGAGAAATACAAGTCGCTGAGGAATGAAATAAATAGGAAGTACAGAGAAGCTAAGACGAAATGCCTACAGGAAAAATATGAAGAAATTGAAAAAGAAATGATTGACGGAAGGACGGACTCAGCATACATGTAAGTCAAAACAATCTTCGGTGGCATTAATAGCAAAGGTGATAACATTAACGGGAATTCCACTGACAAATGCAGAGGAAGGAGCGTATAGGTGAAAAGAATGCATTGAAAGCCTCTATGACGGGGAAGATTTACCTGATGTGATAGAAAAAGAAAGAGGAGTCGATTTATAAGAGATAGTTGACCCAGTATTAGAACCAGAATGTAAAAGAGCTTTGGAGGACTTAAGATCAAATAAGGGAGAAGAGGTAGATAACATTCCATCAGAATTTCTAAAATCATTGGGGGAAGTGGCAACAAAACGACTATTCACGTTGGTGTGTAGAATATATGAGTCTGGCGACATACCATCTGACTTTCAGATTAGCATCATCCACACACTTCCGAAGACGACAAGAGTTGGCAAGTGCGAGAATTACCACACAATCAGCTTAACAGCTCATGCATCCAAGTTGCTTACACGAATAATACACAGAAGAATGGAGAAGAAAATTGACGATGTGGTAGATGACGATTAGTTTGGCTTTAGGAAAGGTATAGGGAGAATAGAGGCAATTCTGACGTTGCGGTCAATAATGGAAGCAAGAATAAAGAAAAATCAAGACACGTTCATAGGATTTGTTGACCTGGAAAAAGCGTCCGATAATGTAAAATGGTGTAAGATGTTCGAAATTCTGATAAAGATAAGCTATAGGGAGAGGCGGATCATATACAATGTGTACAACAGCCAAGAGGGAACAATAAGGATGGACGACCAAGAACGAAATGCTCGTATTAAGAAGGGAGTAAGACAAGGCTGTAGCCTTTCGTTCCTATTGTTCAGTCTGTACGTCGAGAAAGCAATGATGGAAATAAAAGAAAAGTTCAGGACTGGAATTCAAGGTGAAAGGAAATCAATGATACGATTCGCTGATGACATTGCTATGCTGAGTGAAAGTGAAGAAGAATTACATGATCTGCTGAACGGAATGAACAATCTAATGAGTACAGAGTATGGACTGAGAGCAAATGATGAAAGAAAGAGGTAATCAGAAGTAGTAGAAATGAGAACAGCGACAAACTTACCATCAGGTTTGACGGTCACGAAGTAGATGAAGTTAAGGGAATCTGCTACACAGGCATTAAAGGAGCCAATGGCGGACGGAGCAAGGAGAACATCAAAAGCAGACTAGTAATGGCAAAAACGGCATTCGTGGCCGAGAGAAGTCTACTGGTATCAAACATAGGCCTTAATTTGAGGAAGAAATTTCTGAGAATGTACGTCTGGAGTACAGCACTGTATGGTAGTGAAACATGGACAGTGGGAAAACCGGAGCAGAAGAGAATCGAAGCATCTGAGATGTGGTGCTACAGACGAATGTTGAAAATTAGGTAGACTGATAAGGTAAGAATGAGGAGGTTCTGCTCAGAATCGGAGAGGAAAGGCGTATGTGGAAAACACTGATAAGGAGAAGGGAAAGGATGATAGGACATCTGTTAAGACATGAGGGTATGACTTTCATGGTAGTAGAGGGAGCAATAGAGGGCAAAAACTGTCGAGGAAGGTAGAGGTTGGAATACATCCATCATATAATTGAAGATGTAGGTTGCAAGAAAAGGTCGGCACAGGAGAGGAATTCGTGGCGGGCCGCATCAAACTAGCCAGAAGACTGATGACCAAAAAAAATTCTAAAATCGTTATTTCCCAGTTTCTCTTGTTTTGGGACATTATGTCTCTATGAGAGACAGAACTACTGCCTTATCAATGCGTTTCGTTCCACAAATCAAAGTTAGCACTGCCAAAACCGTATAAATTTTGAGTTTCGTCTCTCACCTAACCCTTCAATGTTCGCCGAATTGTTCCACATTTGTATTGAAATAGATGAAGCTTTTTCTTCACTTCATCATCGCTAAAAGATGAATCACACCAAGATAAGTGAAGCTTGAAACTTGTTCTATTGGCTTCTCGTCAGCTACTGTCTTTTCTCTAATTGGGTATTTTCATTGCCATGTCATTACTTTTGTTTTAGTCATGAATATCTGAAAATCAAAACATTTACAAATGAGAGTAGTATATGTAACGATTTCCGAAGCTTATCTTCACCGTACTGTAGGATGAACTGATAATTTGAGAAAAGCATAGTATTTAGGTACGTATTGTTATTGAGTTTTATTCTCCAGTATACGTATTCCTTCCAGTTCCAAATTATTTCGTTTTTGTACATATAATGAAGAGGGTTGGAGGGAGGCTGTAACATTGGCGTACTACTTGATTAATTGAAAATTTTTCCGTCAACTTATGCCCCAGATCTAAAACAATTTCTGTCTTAGTATAGGCCTACATATCTTGAACAATTTGAATCACGTGTTTGGGGTAGACATTCTTTCTCATTATGTTCCATAAATGCTCGCTATCCACCATATCATAAGCTTTTACGTAATTAGCAAAGTCGATTTAGGTTTTTAAGTTTAATTCTTCTCCCTTCTCCAGTACCTATTTTAATGTACATATGTTATCCCTACAATATATTCTTTTTCAGAATCTCTCATTAAAGAGAGTGTGCTATAATATTAAGCCTATTGTTTACTACTTTAGCATTTACATTATACCCAACATTAGCGGACATATTCCACAGTATTTATTACAAGATCTTCTCTCACCTTTCTTAAAAAGTGAGAATACCTTAGCTTTTCTTCAATTTTCGGCTATTATTTTCCTACCTCAGCAGAGAATAATTAAATGTAAGTAGCTGGATGTAAGAGTCTTCCCACCATATTTTAGTAAGTCTCAGTCCATATTACCAAATCCTGGGGCCTTCCTATTTTTAAAGGATTTCATTAGCGGTTATGATATTCCACACCTTTCTGGTCAATTTGTGGAACACCGTTATCTATGATTTGGCTTTCTTGCTCTCTCTCTATGGCTTTCTTTATACTAGAAGTCTTTATAATGCTGAATCCGTAATTCTTTTTCAATTACATTCATACTGACGGTTTGAAACATCCCCTTAGAAAAATTAGTAAATTACTGTGCTGACAAACCTCAATCGTTATTTGATTTTCAAACAGCTGAGCAGTACTGAACGTACTGAGACATTTCTCTCTTTACTTATTCTGATCAACACTAAACTGACACACAATAGTTTTAGCGCAACGCAGTCTGACTTTCAATAATCCCTATAAAAGAATGGCCCTGCCTAACAACAACCTACACTCCTGAAAATTGAAATAAGAACACCGTAAATTCATTGTCCCAGGAAG
This sequence comes from Schistocerca gregaria, assembly GCF_023897955.1. Lineage (NCBI taxonomy): Eukaryota > Metazoa > Arthropoda > Insecta > Orthoptera > Acrididae > Schistocerca > Schistocerca gregaria. The sequence continues at coordinate 552,443,343 of NC_064925.1, forward strand.
GGGAAACTTTATTGACACATTCCTGGGGTCAGATACACCACATGATCACACTGACAGAACCACAGGCACATAGACACAGGCAACAGAGCATGCACAATGTCGGCACTAGTACAGTGTATATCCACCTTTCGCAGCAATGCAGGCTGCTATTCTCCCATGGAGACGATCGTAGAGATGCTGGATGTAGTCCTGTGGAACGGCTTGCCATGCCATTTCCACCTGGCTCCTCAGTTGGACCAGCGTTCGTGCTGGACGTGCAGACCGCGTGAGACGACGCTTCATCCAGTCCCAAACATGCTCAATGGGGGACAGATCCGGAGATCTTGCTGGCCAGGGAAGTTGACTTACACCTTCTAGAGCACGTTGGGTGGCACGGGATACATGCGGACGTGCATTGTCCTGTTGGAACAGCAAGTTCCCTTGCCGGTCTAGGAATGGTAGAACGATGGGTTCGATGACGGTTTGGATGTACCGTGCACTATTCAGTGTCCCCTCGACGATCACCAGAGGTGTACAGCCAGTGTAGGAGATCGCTCCCCACACCATGATGCCGGGTGTTGGCCCTGTGTGCCTCGGTCGTATGCAGTCCTGATTGTGGCGCTCACCTGCACGGCGCCAAACACGCATACGACCATCATTGGCACCAAGGCAGAAGCGACTCTCATCGCTGAAGACGACACGTCTCCATTCGTCCCTCCATTCACGCCTGTCGCGACACCACTGGAGGCGAGCTGCACGATGTTGGGGCGTGAGCGGAAGGTTGCCTAACGGTGTGCGGAACCGTAGCCCAGCTTCATGGAGACGGTTGCGAATGGTCCTCGCCGATACCCCAGGAGCAACAGTGTCCCTAATTTGCTGGGAAGTGGCGGTGCGGTCCCCTACGGCACTGCGTAGGATCCTACGGTCTTGGCGTGCATCCGTGCGTCGCTGCGGTCCGGTCCCAGGTCGACGGGCACGTGCACCTTCCGCCGACCACTGGCGACAAAATCGATGTACTGTGGAGACCTCACGCCCCACGTGTTGAGCAATTCGGCGGTACGTCCACCCGGCCTCCCGCATGCCCACTATACGCCCTCGCTCAAAGTCCGTCAGCTGCACATACGGTTCACGTCCACGCTGTCGCGGCATGCTACCAGTGTTAAAGACTGCGATGGAGCTCCGTATGCCACGGCAAACTGGCTGACACTGACGGCGGCGGTGCACAAATGCTGCGCAGCTAGCGCCATTCGACGGCCAACACCGCGGTTCCTGGTGTGTCCGCTGTGCCGTGCGTGTGATCATTGCTTGTACAGCCCTCTCGCAGTGTCCGGAGCAAGTATGGTGGGTCTACTGAAGACACTGACTACTGATAGGCATAGTTAGCAAATGAAAGTTTTTGATACAGAACAAACAATATATTTACCTTAATAACATTCAAAAGCCACCATATATATCAGTTCATGATATACAGTATTACAGATTTACTCTTTCTACGTCTACATCTACATCTACATCCATATTCCGCAAGCCACCTGACGGTGTGTGGCGGAGGGTACCCTGAGTATCTGAGTATATCTATCGGTTCTCCCTTCTGTTCTTCTTTCTGATGGACACACGTCCAGATCGTCCGCTCTCAAAATTGTGCCATCTCTCTCCCCACATCCACCACTGCTGGCGGCTCACCTCCAACTGTGCAACGCTACGCTCTGCTCACATCCAAATGCCCAACGCTACAATAGCAAAAATTCCAACAATGCAAACCAGCCACAGACTTTACACAGCACAGTCAGTGTTTTTCATACAGAGTGCTATGTGGCGTTGTTGTTGTTGTTGTTGTCTTCAGTCCTGAGACTGGTTTGATGCAGCTCTCCATGCTACTCTATCCCGTGCAAGCTGCTTCATCTCCCAGTACCTACTGCAACCTACATCCTTTTGAATCTGCTTAGTGTACTCATCTCTCGGTCTCTCTCTACGATTTTTACCCTCCACGCTGCCCTCCAACGCTAAGTTTGTGATCCCTTGATGCCTCAAAACATGTCCTACCAACCGATCCCTTCTTCTAGTCAAGTTGTGCCACAAAATTCTCTTCTCCCCAATCCTATTCAATACCTCCTCATTAGTTACGTGATCTATCCACCTTATCTTCAGTATTCTTCTGTAGCACCACATTTCGAAAGCTTCTATTCTCTTCTTGTCCAAACTAGTAATCGTCGATGTTCCACTTCCATACATGGCTACACTCCATATAAATACTTTCAGAAACGACTTCCTGACACTTATATCTACATTCGATGTTAACAAATTTCTCTTCTTCAGAAACGCCTTCCTTGCCATTGCCAGTCTACATTTTATATCCTCTCTACTTCGACCATTATCAGTTATTTTACTTCCTAAATAGCAAAACTCCTTTACTACTTTAAGTGTCTCATTTCCTAGTCTAATTCCCTCAGCATCACCCGATTTAATTTGACTACATTCCATTATCCTCGTTTTGCTTTTGTTGATGTTCATCTTATATCCTCCTTTCAAGACACTGTCCATTCCGTTCAACTGCTCTTCCAAGTCCTTTGCCGTCTCTGACAGAATTACAATGTCATCGGCGAACCTCAAAGTTTTTACTTCGTCTCCATGTATTTTAATACCTACTCCAAATTTTTCTTTTGTTTCCTTTACTGCTTGCTCAATATACAGATTGAATAACATCGGGGAGAGGCTACAACCCTGTCTCACTCCTTTCCCAACCACTGCTTCCCTTTCATGCCCCTCGACTCTTATGACTGCCATCTGGTTTCTGTACAAATTGTAAATAGCCTTTCGCTCCCTGTATTTTACCCCTGCCACCTTTAGAATTTGAAAAAGGGTATTCCAGTCAACATTGTCAAAAGCTTTCTCTAAGTCTACAAATGCTAGAAACGTAGGTTTGCCTTTTCTTAATCTTTCTTCTAAGATAAGTCGTAAGCTCAGTATTGCCTCACGTGTTCCAACATTTCGACGGAATCCAAACTGATCCTCCCCGAGGTCCGCATCTACCAGTTTTTCCATTCGTCTGTAAAGAATTCGTGTTAGTATTTTGCAGCTGTTACCAACATAAAAACCTAAACAGCCTACTTACAAGTTTCTCTTTCATCGATGTTAAGATGTTTCATTATTTATAAGCCATCTCTTGCCTACCATGGACATCGTCTTCCTTTAATTTTTTAAAATTTATTTTTTTTGAATTCTTCTTTCATTTTTCTTGTTATTGACCTAACGTGTCTTCTGCATAAAATGAAGCTGAATTTTTCTGTTTGGATAATATTCTGTATAAATTCATGAGGCAGCTCTGTCATGGCATCATCTATAGGAACAGGGCGTATGAAATTTCGATGGTTCTGTATTGTTAAAATGTCACAGCACGGTCAACGGCGTTGCTGCACTGGGACACAAAACAGCTACCCAAATATAACGAGAACAAAGGACTATGAATAGATGCTACAGATGCAAAAGGACGCCATCAGGTACACTCGGCGCATCTCACAAATACTGGCGCCTAATGTGTTGCGTAACTAAATAGGGTAGCAAACGCAACGTGGAGAAACTGTGACCCTATTGTTTTCAAATATCGACTTTCAGGAGGATGCAAACTATTCAGTTCTACACAGCGGTTCCTCTCTTAAAAAAGCAGCACAGCATTCTGAGCGTTGTTAGTATTTTTTCTGTACACTATGCCTTTAACAAGAATTTCACACGCAGTGAATATCCCCGTGTGACTAAAAGGGTACGTCACTGCTTTTTACAAAAAGGTAGGAGAATGGTTGCAGAGTATTACCAACCAACACCTGTAAGGTGTGTTCGTTGCAGAGTGCAGTTTGGTGGTTGCGTGGGTGTCAGTCTGCAAAGCAAAACGTCTCGCGTTCAATCTTGAGCCGATCCGAGTATTTACTCTCTCATTTATCGCTTCTAACATCTGAGGGAATGACCAGTTAATGTCAAAAATGCTGTGTTGTTCACTGCTTGGAAGTACTTGTTAAACTGGAGGTCTTCATATAGCTAGACCGATCAGTTCAGAAGTCGGAAGAAGGCATACGCTGTAATAGGAACATACTTGGTGAGGCACCATGGTGTTCAGCGGTTACCTAAGTGCATTAGAAGTCTGTGGAGCATGCTTCTGGCTCCAGCCATACGAGATTCTCGGAACACTGAATGGAAGCTCTCTTTGAATGTGAATGGATTCAAGATAATGCCCAGAATTATGACAAAGAACCCGATATTACCCATTGTGGTGTATCCAGGGCTGCTCACTTGCATCTTGCATATTCGGTCACCACCCTTACGTATATGTTTTGTGGGTCAGTTACGGCCGTAGCCTCACCTCGGAGTTTTTCAAGAGAAGAGTTGCACATAACCTCCGTATGCCAGTCAGTCAGATCAGGACTAGACATTGTACATCGACAGAGTATCAACAAAAACTCCGATATAGTTTGTACAATGTGCTGTCATCCAGGACAACCTGAATAAACGGTAAGTAATACGTAACATTTCATCATTGGAGCACAGGAAATTGGTAACCGTGACTTTTTATCCAGTAGTGATGTCGCGGGGGAAGGCCATGGAGCGTTAGTTTGTCGCATCAATGGTCTTGGGTTCGAGCCGTGATCATACCAGTTTTTGTATGCAATACGTGTGAAACTGTTGTGTTGAACAATATTTTCGTGGCATGTAAAAGGACTGTTCAGAGTTCATAGCAATGTCCTATTGGGAGTCAGCAAATCTGTAGACTAAGTCTGTATTTTTACAGAATCAACAATAAATTCGGAACACAAGAATAAAAAACAGTGCATCATACTTGTGGAAGTACTATTGGTAGTAATACTAATAATTACTGTGATTGTTAGTATGGTTATTATTATTACTATTATTATTAATATTTTTGCACGTGGAAATCTGGAAACTTGTGGTAAGTTCCAATGGAACCAAACTGCTGAGGCTTTCTTACTACTTAATCTAACTTATACCAACTTACGTTAAGGACAACACACACACACACGTCCATGCCCGAAGGAGGACTCGAACCTCCGACGGAGGGAGCCGCGCGAACCGTGACAAAGAGCTTCAGACCGCGCGGCTACACCGCGCGACTTCTGCACGTGCTTTTGGGTTTTAACTCATTGTAATAGTTTTAGAATTTTTCCTTGATTGAGAGGACCTTAGTCTATTAATAAATAGTTTTTATAAGTTTTTGCATTTTGCCTTGATTGAGAAGGCATTAATCTGTTACTGAATATTATTTGTTAGTCACTTGTTGTTGAGTTTTAAGGTATTGCTCTTAAAAGCTTTCTTAAAAATGGGTGTAATGTAAAGTCTCTGCACGCTATAAAATCAGAGTCTTAAAATTATTATCGCACGACTCTCTACGCACCCTTACCTCTTCCTACTACGTCACAATATAAACTACACTGGTGTGCAAAACTTAAGGACGAAAGGAACATGATGTGTTATTGTCAAGTAATATAGTGAATGGAAGCGGGATGGTTGAGAATGGGAAGGTACTGGGACCACGAAATCAAAATAGGCCTATGTTTTAACAGTAGTTTATTAAATAGAAACAAGCTCCATGCAGTGATAATACAATAATGGAATGACAGCCAACGAGAAATTATAAGTTTTTAAAAATGACTTGCGCTACAAGTATTACGCAAGAATTTAGGTAAAAAAGACAAATAATAGTTTATTGGCAAACGACAAGTGCTGTACACAATAAACATACTCCGAATAGCTACAGTAAAAAAAAAGGAATTATCAGTGAAATCACCGTTGAATAGTTAATTGTCTTGTGGCTTCGTTCACAGACAGGGAAAAGAACCTAATGAGAAATTTATCCTCTTAAAGCCCAATTATAATTATGTTTCATGAGAAAGCCAAAAATGTTACAAGATGGTATAGTTCACAAGATAATGGCGCAAGGCAGAATAAAATATTCTGAATAGCTTAAGGTCCAACTAAAATGAAAAGGCGCATTACAATAAGATATTAAAATGCAAGGAACCATTGAAAATTAAGAACGTAAAACTATAAAGCAATGATTTATACTTGACAATTGTATCAAAGGACTTATGGCCCAATAAATCATCCGACTACTGTGAAGGCACTGCACATATTAAGGGGACTGGAAACTTCACGAACACTCAGATTCAGTAGTATTTGAATAAGTCACAGTGTGCATAGATTAAATCAGTAACTGGTCAAGGAAATCAAAATATACAGTTGGCGTAGCTTCTTCAACGTTAGCCTAAGATTCCACTTTAACATTAAAATAATCCACAGCACAGTGTTCAAGCAAAACAGGTGGAATGAATTGCAGATTGCCTTTTAAAAGATGTTTCCTTACTTAAACCGCAGCAGTGAGGGTACCAAGAACATTCTGAAACAAAAATTATAGACGAATACAATTTCGAGACTTACAAAGAAATTTTACTGTCCTTTTAAGGAAAGGCGCTCACTGAGTTAACGGCTGTCGGCAACTTAAACAAGCTTGACAATTGGCAGAGGTGCCTTTAGAATTTGCTCTGTAATCCGACAGAAAGAAAAGAAGACTTTGCGGCCCAGCGGCCAAATACCGTGGTAAATTACAGTAGGCCCTTAGGTAGAATCTACGCTTAACCTCAGAAGAGTAAACAACAGCAATAGCCCTTTGTATTACCAAGAGACTGGGCAAGGCCGACTCGGCATAATCAGATAAACAATTGACACATAAGTAATGGGCAGAGGACTAATTAAAAATAATAAACGGCAAGTAATACTTATCTAAAATATTCACCTGGCCAACTTGCTTACTAGAACCGATCACTGTATACTGCGAAAAATATTTAAACCAACCAACTCTGGAGTGTTGACGGGACACCAAAATAAAGATTTTTAAAATGGTAGAGAAAGTTTTCTCTGGACGAAAATTCATTAATCTAACAGATCTCGGGACACTAAAAACACCTTTTCTAATGGGTTTTTCTCTGAGGACAAAAAGTAACACAAAGATGTTTTAATTTTTTATCACCAAGAGGTAACAAAATTAACACAGGACAATTACTTCAGTTGCAGCAGGGGTTCAAAAATGCCTCTGTTGACTTGTAAACAGAGGTCACACCGCTGGGTCATATTCTGTCTAACACAAAGACTGTAGGAGTGCCCTAGTTTCTACTACTGCTGCTGTTGCTACTATTCAGGCAACCAGGTCCTCGTCTGATTCAACAGGGGTTTAGTAAAAAGGTTGCATATCTCTCGTTATACGAAAAAGTACAGAGGTGTAAAATCATGGAATCGGGTAGTTCATGGTACAGGACCTTCGCCGCCAATCCACTTTTCTGTAAACTGTAGGTTCAAGAATCGACCACAGGACGACTGAAATGTGCCACCGTCACGTCATGCCTCAATCACGTGCGCTGCCTTGTAGCGCGTGGCACGTCATCTAGCAACTCTGGGACTGCGCTGGCGAGAACATTGTCATAACGGCTGTCATTTAATGGCCTAGGCAGCAGATGTGGTCCAGTCAAACGGTCGCCAATAACATCTTCCCACACATTCATGTACACTACTGGCCATTAAAATTGCTACACCAAGAAGAAATGCAGATGATAAGCGGGTATTCATTGGACAAATATATTATACTACAACTGACATGTGATTACATTTTTACGCAATTTGGGTGCATATATCGTGAGAAATTAGGACCCAGAACAGCCGCCTCTGGCAGTCATAACGGCCTTGATACGCCTGGGCATTGAGTCAAACAGAGCTTGGATGGCGTGTAGAGGTACAGCTGCCCAAGCAGCTTCAACACGATACCACAGTTCATCAAGAGTAGTGACTGGCGTATTGTGACGAGCCAGTTGCTCGGCCACCATTGACCAGACATTTTCAGTTGGTAAGAGATCTGGAGAATGTGCTGGCCAGAGCAGCAGTCGAACATTTTCTGTATCTAGACAGGCCCGTACAGGACCTGCAACATGCAGTTGTGCATTATCCTGCTGAAACGTACAGTTTCGCAGGGATCGAATGAAGGGTAGAGCCAAGGGTCGTAACACATCTGAAATGTGGCCTGAGCTCCCAGTCGGTGCACATCGACAGCGCAGAAAGATACGTATATAGATTCTTTTCTGTGTTTACTTCGTAGATTCTTACTTAAATCGCGTGTGAGTTTCGTATAGGATGTGTAATATAGAGTTTTAGTTACTGTAATCGTAAATTCAGGCAGATTGTGGCTCAGTCGTTAGGCATTTGTACAGGTTAGTTCATACATTCTTTGTGTGTTTCCCTTGCGTTATCTAGGAACGGACTCGTGATTCAGTAACTGTTGTTCAACATCTATTAGAATGGACAGGGACTGTGATTGCTGTGTTCGGATGAGGGCTGAGTTGGCTTCCCTTCACTCACAGCTGCAGGCGGCGCTGACTTCGGTCGTGCAGCTTGAGGCTGTTGCCAATGGGCACCACTGTTGGGGGCTGGACTTGGGTATCACGGGGATGTCAACCTCGTCCCGTCTGTCCCCAGATCGGCCTGCCACTGTGGTTGTCCTGGTTGCTGCCCGCAGTGGGGCTGAGCCCTCGCCTGTGGTTGATTGGGGGGTGGTTCCAAGGCGTGGCAGGCAGTGAAAGACGTGCCCGGAGGCTGATCAGAAAGCCTCCCAAATGCGTGTGACAAACAGGTTTCAGGTACTGTCTCTGGCTGAGCCAGATACAGATACCTGTCCTGTTTCAGAGGATGATTCTCAGCCTTCAAGATCTGGGCAATCGCAGAGGGTGGGCTTATTGGTAGTTGGGAGCTCCAATATTAGGCGCGTAATGGGCCACCTTAGGGATATGGCGGCTAAGGAGGGGAAGAAATCCAGTGTGCACTCCGTGTGCATTCCGGGTGGAGTCATTCCTGATGTGGAAAGGGTCCTTCTGGATGCCATGAAGAGCGCAGGGTGCAGCCAGCTGCAGGTGGTGGCACATGTCGGCACTAATGACGTGTGTCACTATGGATCGGAGAAAATTGTGTCTGGATTCCAGCGGCTATCTGATTTGGTGAAGGCTGCCGGTCTTGCTTACGAGATGAAGGCAGAGATCACCATCAGCAGCATCGTTGACAGAACCGACTGCGGACCTTTGGTGCAGAGCCGGGTGGAGGGTCTGAATCAGAAGCTCAGACGGTTTTGCGACCGTGTTGGCTGCAGATTCCTTGACTTGCGATATGGGATGGTGGGGTTTTGGGTTCCGCTGAATAGGTCAGGAGTTCACTACACTCAGCTGGCGGCTACACAGGTAGCGGAGGCTGTGTGGCGTGGACTGGGCGGTTTTTTTTAGGTTAGAAGGCCTCGGGAAAGTACGGGGTGGACTTCAAGCGCTAATGGAAAGCACAGAAGCTGAAATCGTTATAGGTACAGAAAGCTGGCTAAAGACTGAAATACGTTCTGCAGAAATTTTTACGAAATCTCAGACGGTGTTCAGAAAGATAGAGTAGGCAGAATTGGTGGTGGAGAGTTTGTGTCTGTTAGTAGTGGTTTATCTTGTAGTGAAGTCGAAGAAGATACTCCGTGCGAATTGGTATGGGTGGAGGTTATACTTAACAGCCGAACTAAGTTAATAATTGGCTCCTTCTACCGACCTCCAGACTCCGATAATATAATTGCTGAACAGTTCAAAGAAAATTTGAGTCTCGTAACTAATAAACACTCCACTCATACGGTTATAGTTGGTGGGGACTTCAACCTTCCCTCGATATGTTGGCAAAAATGCTTGTTCAAAACCGGTGGTAGGCAGAAAACATCTTCCGAGATTGTCCTAAATGCTTTCTCTGAAAATTATTTCGAGCAGTTAGTCCACGAACCAACGCGAATTGTGAATGGTTGCGAAAACACACTTGACCTCTTAGCCACAAACAATCCAGAGATAATGGAGAGCATCATGACTGATACAGGGATTAGTGATCACAAGGTCGTTGTAGCTAGGCTCAATACCGTTTCTTCCAAGTCCACCAGAAACAAACGCAAAATAATTTTATTTAAAAAGCATACAGTGTCACTAGAAGCCATCGTAAGAGAATCTCCATTCCTTCCGAGCTGACTATGCAAATATAGACGAGATGTGGCTCAAATTCAAAGATATAGTAGCAACAGCATTTGAGAGATTCATACCTCATAAGTTGTTAAGAGATGGAACTGATCCACCATGGAACACAAAACAGGTCCGAGCGCTGTTGCAGAGGCAACGGAAAAAGCATGCGAAGTTCAGAAGAACGCGAAATCCCGAAGATTGGCAAAAATTAGCAGACGCGCGAAATTGGGCACGGAATTAAATGCGAGATGCCTTTAATAGGTTCCACAACGAAACATTGTCTCGAAATTTAGTAGAAAATCCGAAGAAATTCTGGTCGTTTGTAAAGTACACAAGCGGCAAGACGCAGTCAATACCTTCGCTGCACTGTTACCGACGACTGTGCCGCTAAAGCGAAGTTATTGAACGCACTTTTCCGAAATTCCTTCACCAGGGAAGACGAATGGAATATTCCAGAATTTGAAAAACTAACAGCTGTTAGCATGAGTTTCTTAGAAGTAGATACCTTACGGGTTGCGAAGCAACTCAAATCGCATGACACGGGCAAGTCTTCAGGTCCAGATTGTATACCGATTAGGTTCCATTCAGATTACGCCGATACAATAGCTTGTTTTGCCATTCGTGCACCTAGGTTCGTCGTTGAGTACACCACCGCAGGCGCTCCTGTCTGTGATGCAGCTCAAGGGTAACCGCAGCCATGGTCTCCGAGTTGATAGTCCATGATGCTGCAAACGTCCCCATCTGTTGACTCAGGGATCGAGGCGTGGCTGCATGATCCGTAACAGTTACATCCGAGATTTGTTCGATCGGGTTCAGATCTGGCAATCTGGGGGGGGGGGGGTGCAGCACATGAATTGGAATTCGCTTTTGTGCTCCTCGAACCACTCCATCATACTCCTGGCCTTGTGACATGAAGTATTATCTTGTTGAAAAATGCGACTGCCGTCGGGAAACTGGATCGTCATGAAGAAGTGTACGTGGTCTGCAACCAGTGTATGATAATCAATGTAGGACACTTCTTGGCCGTCGTGGTGCCGTACACGAGCTCCATTGGACCCATGGATGCACACATAAATGTTCCCCAGTGCATAGTGGAGCCGCCGCCAGCTTGTCTCCGTACTGCCATACAGGTGTCAAGGAGATGTTCACCTAGAAGACGAAGGTTTCGCGCAGTCCCGTCGGCATGAAGAAGAAAGTACCGGGATTCATGAGACCGTGCAATGCTCTGCCACTGCGCGAACGTCCTTTGCCGATAGTCAAGTTCCCATTGCAGTTGCAGTTGCCGGTGTCGTGGTGTCAACATTGGCACATGCGCGGGTCACTGGCTGCAGAGACCCATCGTTAGGAGTGTTGGGTCCACTGTGTGTTCAGACACAGTTGTACTCAGCCCAGGATTAAAGTCTGATGTTCCTTCCATCACGGTTCGCCAGCTGTCTTGTTCGCCAGTCTGCCCAACCTACGATCACCGACATGTGTTATGGGGAATGGCTATCCAACCCCACGATGTCTGGACGTGGTTCCACTTGGTTTCGACACGTATTGAAGACACTCCTCAAATACCCAACAAGTCGTGTAGTTTCCGAAGTGCCCGTTCCTAGCTTCTGGATCATCACAATATGCCCCTCGTCAAACTCACATAGGTCGTGCGCCTTTCCCGTTCAACACATTAACAGCTCTCTCACTGATACCCCATGAAACGTGTGTGTGTCTGATTAGCAGTCGTTCCTCTACAGGTGACGGTGCTGTCACCTGGATGGGTTTATATCGATAGTAGGTCGGAGGTCATAATGTTATCGCTGGTCAGCGAATTGAGAAACTTGTAAAAACCCGCCCTTAATTGTACGGTTTGTTGTAATAAAACGAAGGGAAACAATATTTGTGGTTAAAGGATTATTGTAACTTGCGTTTTGCGAAAGTATGCCGTTTCAAGGCAATGGCACTTTGAGGATTCATTGGTGCGCGTCTCACTGGATCCAAACATGTTTTTTACGAGTACTAAAATTTGGGTTTTCTGATTATTTTATTAGTTCAATAGAACTCCATTCTGTAGTATTCGATGATATGCAAATATAAGTGCGCTCTTTCTGAGGAAACCATTTGTTCGATTAACTTTATCTACAAGACAGCACGCAGTAAAATACACTCCTGGAAATGGAAAAAAGAACACATTGACACCGGTGTGTCAGACCCACCATACTTGCTCCGGACACTGCGAGAGGGCTGTACAAGCAATGATCACACGCACGGCACAGCGGACACACCAGGAACCGCGGTGTTGGCCGTCGAATGGCGCTAGCTGCGCAGCATTTGTGCACCGCCGCCGTCAGTGTCAGCCAATTTGCCGTGGCATACGGAGCTCCATCGCAGTCTTTAACACTGGTAGCATGCCGCGACAGCGTGGACGTGAACCGTATGTGCAGATGACGGACTTTGAGCGAGGGCGTATAGTGGGCATGCGGGAGGCCGGGTGGACGTATCGCCGAACTGCTCAACACGTGGGGCGTGAGGTCTCCACAGTACATCGATGTTGTCGCCAGTGGTCGGCGGAAGGTGCACGTGCCCGTCGACCTGGGACCGGACCGCAGCGACGCACGGATGCACGCCAAGACCGTAGGATCCTACGCAGTGTCGTAGGGGACCGCACCGCCACTTTCCAGCAAATTAGGGACACTGTTGCTCCTGGGGTATCGGCGAGGACCATTCGCAACCGTCTCCATGAAGCTGGGCTACGGTCCCGCACACCGTTAGGCCGTCTTCCGCTCACGCCCCAACATCGTGCAGCCCTCCTCCAGTGGTGTCGCGACAGGCCTGAATGGAGGGACGAATGGAGACGTGTCGTCTTCAGCGATGAGATTCGCTTCTACCTTGGTGTCAATGATGGTTGTATGCGTGTTTGGCGCCGTGCAGGTGAGCGCCACAATCAGGACTGCATACGACCGAGGCACACAGGGCCAACACCCGGCATCATGGTGTGGGGAGCGATCTCCTACACTGGCTGTACACCTCTGGTGATCGTCGAGGGGACACTGAATAGTGCACGGTACATCCAAACCGTCATCGAACCCATCGTTCTACCATTCCTAGACCGGCAAGGGAACTTGCTGTTCCAACAGGACAATGCACGTCCGCATGTATCCCGTGCTCTAGAAGGTTTAGTCAACTACTCTGGCCAGCAAGATCTCCGGATCTGTCCCCCATTGAGCATGTTTGGAACTGGATGAAGCGTCGTCTCACGCGGTCTGCACGTCCATCAGGAACGCTGGTCCAACTGAGGCGCCAGGTGGAAATGCCATGGCAAGTCGTTCCACAGGACTACATCCAGCATCTCTACGATCGTCTCCATGGGATAATAGCAGCCTGCATTGCTGCGAAAGGTGGATATACACTGTACTAGTGCCGACATTGTGCATGCTCTGTTGCCTGTGTCTATGTGCCGGTGGTTCTGTCAGTGTGATCATGTGATGTATCTGACCCCAGGAATGTGTCAATGAAGTTTCCCCTTCCTGGGACAATGAATTCACGGTGTTCTTATTTCAATTTCCAGGAGTGTATTTTGTACTTCCTTATTTTGCGTTTTGAATTTCACATGTTGTAATGATCCTGCTACTGGATAAGAGCTGTGATCAAGTAAGAATGACCTTAGGATTTTACTAAAAAGTGAGAATGATGAAATAGTTTTCTTATTATGTAGAGAATTATTGTAGATTTGTATCGCACTGTTTGCAATGGGACTTTTATACCCCAGTATCCCTATTGAATGTATGTAGTACTTTCCTTTGTGCCTTTTAACATGTTCGTGGATATTGATGTTTTTATTTACGCATGCTACAGACAGTACAAAGTGAATCACATGTGGACAAGGGAGGTAATGTGCGACTTATTAGAGCTAACGTGGGATTTTTACGCCGGTCCATTTCGTATAAAGTGTGATTAGCAAGCCGGATACAGCTGACAACTGTCAGCGGAAGGCGCCACTTCGGAGATACCGTATTGAGGCACAAATACAGTGCGTACGAATCGCATCCCTTCTGAACGTTCAGCAGCACGGTGTACTCTGCGCGCTCAACGTTGACGTTCGAAATCACGCTTCATGTACCGACAGCTTTACGTTTTTTTCTGTGTTGTTGTTTCATCCCCTCTCGCTCAATATGGGCGGGGTGTGGGCTGTCAGCTGTTCTCCGCTCTTCAGCCAAGCAAATTAAAAAGCAATAAATAAACTGCAACGACAAAGACAAACAAAAATTTGGGATTTTTTTCTGTTTCACATTAAAAACGAAAGACAGTCAGTTAAAAAACGGAAACAAACACATCGCAGTAAGGTGAAAGTGATTCTGATAAAAACAATTAAAATGAAAGGGACCTGCACTAGGGTGAGAGGTAATGAAGGAGCTGAAAGTATGTTACATAGGGCTGAGGGGTCTGAGTAGAAATATAGTGGTCTGTTAGACAGGAAAACTAGTGAGATGAGTGGTTAGAGCTGAGATGGATATCGTGAAATGCAGTCCGTGGGAATGACGGAGGATGAGGAGCAGTGTGTTGTGTGGGTGGGCAGTGGTTGTGAGAGGAAACGGGTGAAGATGATGGAGACGGAAAGGACGGATGTGCCCTGAAGTGGAGTGGGATAGGTGGGGAGAAGTTAAATTTGGTAGGAGGGACAAATATCGGGCCAGATCTCACTGTCGGTGAGAGAGAGTTGGTTGAAGCTGCGTTGCGATGGGATATGGATACTGTGCCGGCGTAGGGACAGAGGGATACGTTTTTGAAGGCGCGGCGGAATATCAGGTTGATGGTCAAAAGGAGACAATGTGGTGATTGGAATCTTGCTTGCGGACAATCTAGGAGATTCGAAAGTTTTGGTATGGGTGAGGAGGAGTGCGAATTTGATGAGATGGTAGAGGATCGAGTTGGGATTGGGGGCGAGACAGCTTTACTGCCAGCCAAGTACCGACTGTGGCCGGTCACGCACACCCTCCAGCGGGCCACCGTCTGGAAGCTAGCGCAGGTAGGGTCGGTACCAGCAAAAATATCATGCACTCACGGCACGCATAGCTCGATGGCATTTGGACAAACATAGAAGGAGCTACTACAGTGTAGAACAGAAGGTATCTGGAAGGAATACTGAATGAGACCAAGGGAATGACACTTTTATTCAAAGACAGCTAGTGAAAAAATGCTTTTATCGGATCCCAAAAAAGGCGAGTACGCTCCTCTTTTAGTGGGGTGCCAATGGCCTCATTGTGCCTCATACATTCTCCCAAAAATTTTGGCAAGCGAACGTATTGTGTTCATCAGAGGTGAGGGTATCAACTGGAGTGCCACAGGGAAGTGTGGTAGGTCTGCTGTTGTTTTCTATCTACATAAATGATCTTTTGGTTAGAGTGGATAGCAATGTGCGGCTGTTTGCTGATGATGCTGTGGTGTACGGGAAGGTGTCGTCGTTGAGTGACTGTAGGAGGGTACAAGATGACCTGGACAGGATTTGTGATTGTTGTAAAGAATGGCTGCTAACTCTAAATATAGATAAATGTAAATTAATGCAGATGAAAAGGAAAAAGAATCCCGTAATGTTTGAATACTCCATTAGTAGTGTAGCGCTTGACAGTCACGTCAATTAAATATTTGGGCGTAACATTGCAGAGCGATATGAAGTGGGACAAGCATGTAATGGCAGTTGTGGGGAAGGCGGATAGTCGTCTTCGGATCATTGGTAGAATATTGGGAAGATGTGGTTCATCTGTAAAGGAGACCGCTTATAAAACATTAATACGACCTATTCTTGAGTACTGCTCGAGCGTTTGGGATCCCTATCAGGTTGGATTGAGGGAGGAGATAGAAGCAATTCAGAGGCGGGCTACTAGATTTGTTACTGGTAGGTTTGATCACCGCGCGAGTGTTACGGAAATGCTTCAGGAACACGGGTGGGAGTCTCTGGAGGAATGGAGGCGTTCTTTTCGTGAATCGCTACTGAGGAAATTTAGAGAACCAGCATTTGAGGCTGACTGCAGTACAATTTTACTGCCGCCAACTTATATTTCGTGGAAAGACCACAAAGATAAGATAAGAGAGATTAGGGCACGTACAGAGGCACATAGGTAGTCATTTTTCCCTCGTTCTGTTTGGGAGTGGAGCAGGGAGAGAAGATGCTAGTTGTGGTACGAGGTACCCCTCTGCCACGCACCGTATGGTGGATTGCGGAGTATGTATGTAGATGTAAATGTATTCGCTCTCTTCTTAACACGCATTTCACCTCTTACTCACACAAGTTCTCCTAACTATAGCTCGCTCATACACATCAGTCCATCGCTGTAAGTCCTTCATGCCCACCCACTCCAACTTGCCCATTATCACTCACTTCCACTCTCTCCTTCTGATTATGTGTGTACGACTGACACTGTCTCCTTGACTCTTTTCCTAGCACTATTGTGCCACTGTCAAGTATGTTCCACTCCCACTGTCTCTCTCTCTCTCTCTCACTGCCGTTGTTTCCTTCCGTCTTTCACTACCACAAGCACTGTCTACTATCGTTCGGTATTTATTACTTTCCCGTGTCTTTCCCACTGTCATTATCTCCTAACTCAGCATAAAAATGTGCCTAGATTATTGGGGAAGTTTTTAAAGGCGCCCAGGAATGTAGAAAGAGACAGCTGATACACCACTTAAACAGCAGATAGGAGAATTTTTCCAGTGGTTACCATCTTTTTGCTGCCACATCAGGGAATATCACTCATATGAAAATAACTTTATGAGTTCGTAGAATTTTGATAGTTTACTTAGATGAAACTGAAAAAAATCCAAATTAATTTTACATCCCAGATAGAATTTTTACATGCAAAAATGTTTTCCATGTACTTCACCACTACAACATAGGGTTTCCAGAGCCACCCTGAAGATGAGACCATTTGCAGTATATTTCTCCGTGCGGCGTGACTTTATAAACAACGTTTTCGCCTCACACCGAATTTTATGTGAGTATTTCACGTATAGAAGTAGGATAATTTTGAATCTCTGTATCCTGGAAACGAATGAAGACGTCGAGAAAATGTTCAAGGTTGTTCGAGGTCGGGATTTTAGGAATAAATATTGTGAAAATTTCTCCCATATGCTGTGCATAGCCGTCTTGGTACCTGCAGCTCGCTTATGATACCCAGGAACCAGGTTTTTGGGGTGTTTTTCGATAATGGGTAAAGAGTTTTGAATGGCTCTTCTAGATTTCACTAGACATTGAAAATAACGTTCCGTTTGAACAATTTGCTGCGGTCATTTGTAGAGTACGCCTCACGCCGGAGTTTACTTGAAAGTGTGTGGTGAAATTGGAACATCTGTATCACGGAAACGGCTAACGATATCAATAAAATTCACAAGGTTGCTCGAGATCGGGATCTTAGGAACGAATCGTAAAAATTTCAGCCATTCTCTGTGCATAGTCATCTTAGAATCCACGGGTCGGTTTTGTACTAAAAATGGCAAAAAACTCTTTTTGGGATTTCCTAAGGAACAGCTCATAAAATGACGGTGACTCCGTCAGCTCCTTAAGGCCCACCACAGACCACATCAAATGAAAAAACAAAAGAAGAAAAATCAACTCTTTTGCTCTATTTGTCGAAGCAAAAGGGAGTGTGTAGTATTAATTAATCCTTAACCATTAGGTAGTGGCACTTAGCCGATCCTTCCGTTGGTATACAAGTAGTCCCTATCCTAAGGGATATCCGTAATACTTGATTCATTCAGCTATCAATAGAACCCGATGTATGAGACACGGAATAGTCACGTTTTTTGTGTGTGGCGTTTTGAAACATATTAGGCAGCGCACGCTATTACACGCATACCAATAATGACACTGAAGTCACCGCTATTAATGAGGCGTCTTTTTAAAGTAAGGTCCGTTTTGTTGTAGACTCTAGTAGTTTACGCACATACCGCAACGAGCGCGTGCGTCGTGTACCGGCATGCCTCGGGAACAACTGCGCTCAGTTTCAGCTCTGTAGCTAACCTATATGGTTCTGTGCTGTGCTTTCAAAATGTTTAAGGCTATCAACTCGCCCGCCGCTTGTGAGGTTCGCTCAGTGATACGGTTTTTGTCAGCGAGGAACCTGTCTTCTGCAGGAATTCATCGACAGATTTACGATGTGTACGGTGATACTGTTATAAGTGGAAATAAAGTACGTAAGGAGGTACGAGAATTCAAAGATGGCCGTGACAACGTCCATGATGAGGACTGCTCCAGTCGCCCTTCTTTGATTAAAGATGATTTGGTGGTTTCAGTTGAAGCGAGGATTCGTGAGAACAGGCGCTTCACAATAACAGGTCTCTCAAACGAGTTTCCTGACTTGTCAAGATCAGTGGTTCACAACATTGTTTCAGAACACCAAAAGTTTAGGAAACTGTGCTCCCATTGGGTCCCGAAACTCCGATGTGCGATGAAGTTCTTGTCTCGTTATCATGAAGAAGGTGACGGCTTCTTGAGTAAAAATCGTAAATGGAGACGAAACATGAGTTTGGAATATCACGCCCGAATCGAAGCAACAGAGCATGGAATGGAGACACACACTCTCGCCTGTAAAGGTTAGGGCCACACAGACCCTGTACCAGCACAAAATCATAGCTTCAGTGTTTTGGGATAGCCGTGGTGTTTTGTTGGTCGACTTCATGCAACGAGAAACCATTAGCAATGCAGAAGCATACTGCCACCCCCTAAGAAAGCTATGCAGAGCGATTCAAAACAAAAGACACGGCATGCTGACAAAGGGAATTGTCCTTCTCCATGACAGTGCAAGACCTCACACTAGAGTTCAGACCGACGGTTTATTGGACAGTTTTGGCTGGGAAGTTTTATACGACCCACCCTACAGTCCTGATCTTGCGCCGAGCGGTTACCATCTGTTCCACCACCTCAAACCACACCTCAGTGGCAACTGCTACACTGATGACGACGACGTGAAAACGGCAGTGAACTCTTGGTTATCGGAGCAGGCGGTAAGTTTTTATGAAGATGGTACTTTAAATTTGGTTGTGAGGTATGATACGTGATGGAACAAATTTGGCAACTATGTCGAAAAATAGAGTGGAGTATGTACTTTCTGAAAACAAATTTACTTTTTAGAACTAACCTTTTGTTGTGTACTTTGTTCAAACGGGCCTTACTTAAAAAAACACGCCTCGTTTTATGGTCCCCATGACAATAAAAGAGGCGGGGTGTGGTCCTTAAGAGGGTGTGTTATCACCAAGGATGGAAATAAGTGCTCTACGAAGCTCTCTGATGTTGGGCACGTGGTTGGTAAGGAGTTCTCGTGGCAGGGGGTTTCATTCCTTACGAGTGTGGTTGACAACTCCTGGATGGTCGTTGGTGAATTTAGAAGTGCTGCAACACTTCTCCCCAACCCATTCCACGTGTGACGGGAGTCGGACGAACGGGTAGGCCGGTCCTTTCATCGAACGTCGTCTCGTTCCAAGAGCTACTCAACCTGCATAGTTCGATGCGTTCGCAAAGTGTCATGTATAAAAATGAAGTCGGGACCGAAGCGCACCTGAAAAGACGCTCAAAGGGAAGAAGTAAAGCGTCATAATAACGTTGATCAACAAGTGTACTGAGTTCAGAAATCTGGAGTACGGTGCAACCGTGCTACCCCACTCCTCAAGATCTGGACCACAATGTTGGAGTATGGTGCACCCGTGCTATCTCACTCCTCAACACCTGGACCACAATGCTGGATGCACCCTCATATGGCTTGATGCTGGAACACGAAACACCCAGAAACAATGGCGAACACGATCGTTTTGGTGATCTAGGTGTTATGGTACAACGCTCGACCACACATAGCACTTATGGCTCAGAACTACCTGCATGATGCTGAGGTACTCCTGTGACGACCAAGATACCCAAATCTGTTCCACTTCTCGACACAATATGGGTAGAATGAGCTCGGACATTAATTTCGTCCCAGTGGCGGCATCCAGGTTATAAATGACCAGTTACTAAAGTTGTGGGCCAGCTTGCCTCAAGTGAGGATACAGTGCTTGATGACTACGCGTCCAACACAATTAGTGTTTGCATTCAGGCCAGAAGGTGTGCAATATCATCGTAGTGTCGAGTTCTTTGGCAGTTCAAATGGTTCATATGGTTCTAAGTACTGTGGGACATCTGATGTCATCAGTCCCCTAGACTTAGAACTACTTAAACCTAACTAACCTAAGGGCATCACACACATAGATGCCCAAGGCAGGATTCTCTACATCTACACCTACATCCATACTCCGCAAACCACCTGAAGGTGTGTGGCGGAGGGTACTTTGAGTACCTCTATCTGTTCACCCTTCTATTCCAGTCTTGTATTGTTCGAGGCAAGAAAGATTGTCGGTATGCCTCTGTGTGGGCTTTAATCTCTGATTTTATCCTCATGGTCTCTTCGCGAGATATACGTAGGAGGGAGCAATATACTGCTTGAGTCCTCGGTGAAGGTATGTTCTCGAAACTGCGACCGTAGCAGCAGCGCGGTTCCGGACTGAAGCGCTTAGAACCGCTCGGCCACAACGGCTGGCTTTTTGGCAGTACGACTCCATATTATAATCACTGAAATAAAATCACGTATCTTTTCAACTCCTAAAATTTCATTTTGATTCATCCTCCTCATCTCTTGTCAGGTACTTGAGGATAAAATCAGAGAGAGCCCATACAGAGGCATACCGACAATCCTTTCCACGAACAATACGGGACTGGAATAGAAGGGAGAACCGATAGAGGTACTCAAGGTACCCTCTGCCAAACACCGTCAGGTGGCTTTCGGAGTATGGATGTATATGTAGATGTACTATATGTAAATGCAGAATAAATCTGTTAGAGCCGCATACTGTCTATACAAGCCTTTTGGCGAGTGTAGTCAATTCATATTCTAAATATCGATGTATGTACGCGATGTGTGTGTGTGTGTGTGTGTGTGTGTGTGTGTGTGTGTGTGTGTGTGTGTGTGTGCGCGCATGTGTGTGTGTACATGTCTGTCCCACATCCTTTCAGAAATCACTGGACCTATTAAAACCAAACTCGGTACACAAATCTCTTAGTGTCAGCCAATTATCACTGTCTGCGTAAGAATCACCTACATATCATATTTCAGGAGATATGACGTCAGAAAGAATGATGTGCCTTGAAAAACTGCCGCATCATGCATGTCTCTTAAATGAATCACTTCTGTGCCAGGAAATGCATTCGTAATAAATGTCATAGGCAGTATCCACATATGCCGCTAAATGCATATATGCAGCACTGTGCATGTTTAAATTGATTACTTCTTTTTTACTAAATCTATTAGCACCACGTTTTGGAGACAATATCCACAAAGGCCGCTGAGTGTACCTAAAAAATTACATTATAGTAACACGTATAGTTCAAGAGATATGACGCCATAAACACTGAGACACGCGAAAAAGTGCCGCATCATGCACGAAGGTTTTATACTAAGACGCTCCTACTGTCGAGTCAGTTTAATGAAATCACTGACACATGGCAGCGCTTTTGACAGCTTTCAAGAGTGAAGCGCAAATGGCTGTAAGCGAAAACGATAGCCGTCTATACAGATACAAAGAGGCTTTGCCGCAGGGACGTATACAAAACCACGTTGCAGACATGCAAAGCAGCTGTGCCCAGCGCAGAGAAACTGTCCGGGATCGTGTTTCTGAACTTGGACACAGTGCTTATACATTCGTACGTTACTCATATTTTTTGCGCAACTGTTTCATCATTTCAAAGGTGTTTTGATGAATTTATGGGTACCCGTGAGATCACCGAAATTAAGCGCTGTCGGGCGTGGTCGGCACTTGGATGAGTGACCATCCAGGCCGCCATGCGCTGCTGCCATTTTTCGGGGTGCACTCAACCTCGTTATGCCAATTGAGAAGCTACTCGACCGAATAGTAGCGGCTTCGGTCAAGAATGCCATCATAACGACCGGTAGAGCGATGTGCTGACCCCACGCCCCTCCTATCCGCTTGCTCCCCTGAGGATGACACGGCGGTCGGATGGTCCCGGTAGGCCACTCGTGGCCTGAAGACGTCGTGCTTTGTTTCATGAATTTATGCAAATGAAATTTTTTTGACACTTCACTACAAATACAGTTCATTTTTAGAGTTCTGTACCTAAATCGGTACGTCAGTCAGAATGTTAAAAACCCATTTCATCAGGAATGGGTAGGCAGAAGTTTACGCCACATACTGAGGCCTACGGCTCCTCGGAGGCCTGAAAAATTGAAGATTCGAAGTCAATGCAACTAAAAGATACGGCCATATGTATATTATTTTTATACTCGAAAACTCACTCATCAAAACCTGTAGCGTACTTCTCGTTGGTCTAGCATTTGGCAAGACGCCGGGTTTCACTGTAAAAGTAAAGGAAAAGAATCCGAAAATTGTCAATTTATGATTATATCGCACAAAAAACTCATTTGTTATCTGACTCATTGTCTGTCCGACTGTTAAGCCCCGTTTTCGGAAGATGTATCAAGTTGAAATTTATGTCACATGCTAAGGCCTATAGTTCCTTGGCGGTGTAATAAACATAAGTTTCTAAGCTAATGCTGCCAAAAGATACGGCCATTTACGTCACATAATTTGATACTCTAAAACTCAATCAGAAGCTATAGGATACCTCCCGCTGACTTACAAAAATGAAACTTGGCAAGAAGAAAGGTTTGACAGTAGAAGTGAAGAAAAAAATCATAAATTTGTTAATGTGTCATTATATCACATCTAAGAAATATTACTTTTCTCATTTATTAATCGACGTCAAACTTGAAATAAAAAAATTATCGAAAATCCTTTAATCTCTGGGACCGGTATCTTGCCAATGTCGATAACAGACAAAAGTGGTAGAGATTCTCGGTTCCCGGACTGGCTGATCTACTCGCACCTGGCCGGATTTTTATTTTCTTTTCGAATAGAAAATTGGCAAAATGAATTTTCGGGGAATGCGGCGTTTGTGAGCTAGCTATGAAGTATTTATGCAAAGTTCATATAAAAATATGAATGCAGCAACGTGACCCTTATAAAAGAGAGTGTATATTAAATTTTTTGGCCCGATCCATTTTTAAATGTTTTCGCGTGCTTCTTGACAGAGGGAAAAAGAATTAATATGCAGAAAGATATATCAGTTGATCGTGCTTCATGGCAAAACAGATTGCAAAAGCGTGGAACACGACTGTTGCTCTAGGAACGGAATGTCCGTTCTCTCCCCACCCCTTCCCCCTTACCCCTTTCTACTCTTTGTTAGTATTGAAATATAAGTCGTGGCATTAAAGAGACAGACAGTATCCACTATTTCACTCTGACGAGCAGTTCAATCGAGAGATGCAAAGCAATATGTGCAGGAATTAAGTGGCCTACGCTATGCAGCTTCTGTATTTTTTTTAAATACTGGCGCAAAAGAACGGAGATGCATTTTTAACGTCGTTATCCACTACCCTTAATAACGTATGCATATCGCACGAAAGGCTACACTTCTATAACTGCTGCACTGATATTGGGAGAAAATTAATCACAAAACATTCACAATTTCTCTTAACTCGCAATGCCGCGCCAAAACAAAACTGTGATTGATATGCTACCGAATGCCAGGCTGTTTTTGAAAGCTTGATGAATCAACAGGCAGAGGGCGTACGAATCGCAGTAAGGCAATAACCAGTTTATAAATAACTATGAACTTCTCCTGTGATCACTCAAGGCCCTCCCTCCAATCCCCCCCCCCCTCTGAACCCCCCTCCCCTCAACACCAAGCACACACACACACACACACACACACACACACACACGTCCCACTTTCTAGTGGGTATACATGTGTTCGAAGTCTGAGTCGTTCCATCTACGTCTACATCCACAACTATACTCTGCAAACCACTGCGAAGTGCATCGCAGAGGGTGCTTCCAATAAGTACTAGTTATTAGGGAATCTTCCCGTTCCATTCACGTATGGAGCACGGGAAGAATGACTGTTCAAATACCCCTGAGCTTGCTGTAATTATTCTAATCTTGTCCTCACGATCCCTATGGGAGCTACAGGTAGAGGGCTGTAGTGTATTTCTAGGGCATCATTTAAAACGGCTTCTTGAAAATTTTACTTTCTGGCGACAGTTTACGCCTATCTTCAAAAATCTGATACTTCAGTTTCTTCAATATCTGTGTGACACTTTCTCACGGTTAAGCAAATCTGTAACCATTCGTGCTGCCCTTTTCTACACACTTTCAATATCTACTGTTGGTTCTATTTGATACGGGTCCCATACATTTGAGCAGTATTCTAGAATGGGTAGCACTAGTGATTTGTAAGTAGTCTCCTTTGTATACAGACTGTATTTTCCCAGTATTCGACCATTTTCTACCAATGAACCGTATTCTACCACCCGCTTTATTTATGACTGAGCCATTAGATTTCAAATCACTACTCTTACACCCAGGTATTTGTATGTGTCATTGATTTTATAATACTCATAGGACACTACGTTTTTTTTATTTCCTCAGGTGCACTTTGCTGAATATTTAATTCAAATTTCCAGTTTGTGCACTGCTTTGAAATCTTATCAAAATCTGGCTGAAAACTTATGGAACTTTTGTCAGACCGAACTTTATTATAGACGACGGCATTATCTACATACGGCTTACGTGTGTCTTAAAAGTGTCTTACGTGAACGTATTTCTCACTGTCGGTGTTTTACGAGAAGCGAAAGAAGATACTAGTTTGCAAAGAGACTGTGGAATCTAGCAAGGTTAATAACTTGGTGTCAGTCGACAGGCAGTCCTAAAGGATGGTCTAGAGAATGGACACGCTTACAAGAAAGATTGTAAAAAACTCTAGGAGTTTCCACTTCACGTCAAAAATTGGCAGACCAGATAATAAAATAAAATAAATATGGGGTATTGTTAAAAGACAGACAGGGAAAGAAGCAACAGAAGAGGACATTATTTATGTTAGTGAGAATGCGAGCATTGTGAAGGGAAGTTTATGTGTAGCAAATGTTTTCAGTAATTGTTTTTTAAAAATAGATGAGAAATATGGTGCAAATGGTTCTAAAGAGAAAACGAAATATTTACTAAAGAAGAAATACAGTGGACATTTAGCGAATTAAAAATTAATCTCGCACCCCCATCAGAAAAAAGGAGGCTCATTGTGACTCTAAAAAGTAAAAGTTCATATGAGGTGGCTAATATCTCCAGTATGAGACAGAGAAGTTATGGCCTTATAATACTTTATGTTCTTAGACACTTATGTAATGTATCATTAACAAAGATTTTCTTCCCAGAAGATTGAAGTATGCTCTTGTTAGGCCTCCCAATAGAAATAATTATCCCGCAATGTCGCTCTTTACATTATTTCTAAAAGGGTGCAACAGTTAGTGTACTTTGGGGTTGCCACCAATTATGCAATAATGGGATACCCTGCAAATTACTGGATTTAAAAAGATCCATTCCACTGAGTCAGCTGTTTATACATTTATTGTGGACATCATAAAATCTTTGACTGACAAAACATCACCATGTAATTTCTAAGACTTTCCCGGCGATTTGTTGACATCTCGTAAAATCGGGTGTACTGCCGGTGGTCCGCTTCTTCCCAACACGATATTTCGACGTCGTAACTCGGCGTCTTCATCAGGTGTTCCCTGAGACTGGTTGGCGAGCTGACCTCGTCCCATATTTATGCCTGGGCGGTGTGTGGTGCTCCCTATGCCGTCCGCGCCCGCTGTGGCCATTTCTGTCGGTGGTATCAGTCTCTAGGCGCTTCCTCTTCGGTCCGCGCCCGTTGCGGCTCTCTTCTGAGGTATCGGACGTCCCAAGGCGTTCCCTATTGGGTCCGCGCCCGATAGGCGCGACCCTAGCACTATCATGGCTCTGCTGAAGCTCCTTATGCTGTCCGCGACCGCGGCGAGTTTCTCTCGTGGCCGAGCCATTGTCCTGGCCTTCTGAACTCTGCTGAAGCTCCTTATGCTGTCCGCGACCGTGGCGAGTTTCTCTCGTGGCCGAGCCATTGTCCTGGCCTTCTGAACTCTGCTGAAGCTCCTTATGCTGTCCGCGACCGCGGCGAGTTTCTCTCGTGGCCGAGCCATTGTCCTGGCCTTCTGAAGAAACACAATATCAAGAGTGTGTTCTGCCCACCTAACAAGATCAGGACGCTCCTTGGAACTGTCAAGGATGATTTGGGGTTAAGGAAACCTGGTGTCTACCATATACCGTGTGAATGCGGGATGGCTTGCATCGGTCAAACTACAAGAACAGTTGAAATAAGATGTAAAGAACACCAGAGACACACCAGGTTACGACAGGTAACTAAATCTGCAATAGCAGAACATTGCCTTGACCTTGAGCACACCATGGAGTATGACAAAACTAGGATCCTGGCTCATACCCCCCGATTCTGGGCTAGTGTCATTAATGAATCGATTGAAATCAAGATGACGGAGAACTTGATCAACCGAGAAGCAGGATATCAGCTTAGTACTGCGTGGAATCCTGCTTTGGAACTACTACAGAAACAACGGAAGGAAGTTCCATCCTCCAGGAATGAGCTACAGACGTCCAAGGGTATAAGTAAAGGAACAGAAAGGCATACTCGACACCAGGCGGCAGCAAGCTCCTTGGAGGATGGCCACCATAATATGCAGCTCCAACAACAGTCGGATGCCACAGGAAGCGCACCTCACAGGCGCACACCGGGTTCAGAAGGCCAGGACAATGGCTCGGCCACGAGAGAAACTCACCGCGGTCGCGGACAGCATAAGGAGCTTCAGCAGAGCCATGATAGTGCTAGGATCGCGCCTATCGGGCGCGGACCCAATAGGGAACGCCTTGGGACGTCCGATACCTCAGAAGAGAGCCGCAACGGGCGCAGACCGAAGAGGAAGCGCCTAGAGACTGATACCACCGACAGAAATGGCCACAGCGGGCGCGTACGGCATAGGGAGCACCACACACCGCCCAGGCATAAATATGGGACGAGGTCAGCTCGCCAACCACTCTCAGGGAACACCTGATGAAGACGCCGAGTTACGACGTCGAAATATCGTGTTGGGAAGACGCGGACCACCGGCAGTACACCCGATTTTACGAGATGTCAAAACATCACCAGTTTGGATCTTCTATGGCTTATCGAAGAAATTTGATTTTGCCAATCATAATATCTTATTACAAAAGTTAAGTTTTTATGGAATATGTAGTTCATTAACGCCTGGTTTAGTTCTTATTTAGAAAACAGAAAGCTGAAAGCTACCTTAGGCTTTTCGACTAGTACAAAGATGGGTGCCACATCGTCTGCGTGGGAAGAAATAAAGTGCGAGTCCAACAGGGCTCGATCGCTGGCCCACTTCTGCTCTTGTTCATGATCTGCCAGAGACAGGAGGCAGAATTAGTCCTGTCTGCAGATGGTACAAGCACAGTGTTGACCGAGCGAGGTGGCACAGTGGTTAGCACACTGGACTCGCATTCGGGAGGACGACGGTTCAATCCCGTCTCCGGCCGTCCTGATTTAGGTTTTCCGTGATTTCCCTAAATCGTTTCAGGCAAATGCCGGGATGGTTCCTTTGAAAGGGCACGGCCGATTTCCTTCCCAATCCTTCCCTAACCCGAGCTTGCGCTCCGTCTCTAATGACCTCGTTGTCGACGGGACGTTAAACACAAATCACCATCACCACCACCATAGCGTTGAAGCTGAGCAAAGAAGCATCAACAGAGAAAATAGTATATGATGTTTTTGTGAAAGTTCCAGAATGATTTTGCTCAAATAGAATAGCTTTAAGCTTTTTTTTTAAAAAAAAGAAGAAAGAAGCAGTTAACTCTTTTTTTGTACTGTCATAAATATCCCAGTTACTATTAAACTGGTATATGAACAACAAATGATGAAAATTATTGGAAATAGTCAATTCTTAGGTGATGCACGATGGCCACGCCGTCCTGGCGGTTGGCCAGCAACGTTTTACACTCTGTACATTTTCTTGTTAAAATAACCACGTACACCATGGTAGAGGTCTAGCAACGCGCCGAAGGTCCAACACCGGCTTCTGTGACACAGGGGCAGCTGAGAGGCAGGTGCATAATTTGGCGTCGCCGACATCGACCGACGCGTCCCTCCTCATGTGACGACACAGCTGCAGCCAGTGTACACGGCTGCTTGACCGTGTCAATGACGCAGTCATTGTAATCGCCGTTGTATCGGTGTTCGAAGATTGCCGAAATATTATCCAAGTGAACACTAGTATGCTGGTGCTGTAAAGAAGGTGACTGACCATTCCAATGAAAGAGAGCATAATACGGAGAAAAGGTTCATGAGGAGCTGTGATGAGACGGACCGCTCCTGAACAAATCGTATACGCCCGAGAAAAGAGAAGGTACAGTGACAGGGAGAGAAATCTTGAGCTGACAGAGAAATGGCGCTGATATCGACGACAGTGTCAAATGGGACTGTTTTATTTATGCGCCTTATTAAAGAAGTTGTGTTTATGCTTCATGCGCAGGAGTGAAATAAAATTTATTACAGCTTGCCCGAGGCTTTTAAACAGCCATTCTCCCCGCTCTCCACACAAGAGTGCACCGTGAAAGTGTTTCTTATGGTCGATTTTATCGCTAACAAAACCTAATCCAAATCTTATGAAGATCTGAAAGGAGTCTGCTTTCCCTTTTAATCGGTAATAAATGTGAAATTGTATTCAATCCTATGAGCTCAACAATAGACTGCAGAGAATTCTCAAAAATGCAGAACCATGATATCACAACCGCCATAGTAATGTGGGGCAAGCTATCAAATTGTTCTCCTAAACACCAGAAATGCAATCAATGTTTACTCACAGTATGCTACGCTGTTCGAGTTTCGAATGTCCTAATCGCTCTTTCAAGATCGATTTCACAGATATTGCGCTGTATACAAAGGTAATTTTCGTATTGTCAGTTATAATCTTCCTCAACTAAACTTCTGAAAAATCTTACTTCTGATCGAGAGAATTTTTCCTTCCATTTTCTATACTTAACTTCTTGAATGAAGAGACAACATATCGACTCAAAATGAGAAAAACATTGACATACCAATCACTTGTTTATAATTTCTATATCACCAGAAGCATAGTGAACATCCAGGGAAAAAATCGTTGGGTCCTGTTAGTTATGTTTGATGGAAGCACTTATCTTTCTGTACCTAAGGAAAAATCAGTTTTGTAGGCGTTATTTGGCAATAAATCCGCACAGCCACTACTTAATTTGTTCTTGATCAGTCTTGTTAAATGAGACTAGCTACGAAGTAATTTCCATAAATGAGTGAACTGTAAAATTGGTACAAATACCGTGTAGCAAAACACATTGCTACTGTGTTGAGCTCACTAGTAGGTCGGTGTGTACATCACATTAGAAACTCGGTGAATTTCTTACAAAGGATTTGAGTTAGAAAGGCCCTGATATTTTTGTATGTTTTTATGTAATCTCTTTCTGATGTCGCTTTCCACTGTCTGATCTGTTGCGGTTAATGCATGTTAGGTTTGGTATTGTATAAGTTATTTATTTCGACACTTATTGACTTCCACTTACTTTTTAGTCAATGATTAATTCTATGAGCAGACAGATGAAGTTGGGATAGGGAGCTTTCTGTCACCTGTTGTCGCAAATCAGTGTATGGTAAAATTCGGGGAATAGGTGGCATTGACACTGTGACAGTACGTCACATAAATATTGACATTTTTATCGGTTGTAAACTGTAGTTAAAGTATTTTATGAATATAATTAGTGTAAAAGATATAGTTAATGTTCTTGAAACAACTGATATGCAGCTATAATTTAAGAGTAGCTCCTTTATTTAATGTCTATGAAAATAAAAAAGGATCTAAAGAGACACGATTGTACGGCCGAGGAGGAAGGACGTATTTTATCGGACACACACTGTTTTGTTTCGCTATACGCAAGGCAGCCATTGAGCGACTACATCTATTTTATGTAAGTTATTCGTATTTCTGCTTAAATAAACTTGTTATTATTATTACAAAATGAATTTCCTTGTAATAGTTGTCACCTTAAATGCTCGAAGTGGCTAACTATTCTTAATAAGCATTTTTTCAGTAATTTGCGCTGCGAGAAGCTCATCATCCGATGCAGCCTCTGGTCGGCCATTAAGCGCCGAAGTATTAATTTATTTTTCAAAGCGTCAACAGTAAATGCAAATACGAGAGATTTCATTGTAAGAACCTTTTAAAATTGCAACAGATAATTAATTTACGTTTAAGTTCATGTTTTTTGAATTATACAGATTCCATGAGTTCAGTAAGTTTTATCTTGGCCTCTCCACGGCAACAATCGAAATTCTCTCGAGCCTTGCTTTGCAATCAATAAATAGAAGTTAACAAAATTACATTCAATTCAGTTAACGCCAACTATATTTTAGTCATTACGTTCAAAAACTAAAGTTGGTACATGAATAACTAAGGCCCTTCAAGAACACGTTTCATATTTACTTACGCACTTAAGTAAAAGTATAAGAACAGAAAATATCCCTGAGAGAAAGAAACATACTGATAAATTAAATATATATATATATATATATATATATATATATATATATATATATATATATATATATATATATATATATATCATGCGCATTGTTTTAAAATGAGGCCGCGTTCATTCTCAATACGTCCCAGAGATGGCAGCATCGTACGGCAGACGGAATTTTACCGCCAGCGGCGAGAATGAGAACTGTTTTAAATACTTCAAATGGCGACGTTTTACTTACTTGAACAGCGTGCAATCATCCGTTTTCTGAATTTCCTTGGTGTGAAACCAATTCAAATTCATCGACAGTTAAAGGAGACATGTGGTGATGGAGTTCTGGATATGTGGAAAGTGCGTTCGTGGGTGCGACAGTTTAATGAAGGCGGAACACCGTGTGACAACGAACCGAAACAACCTCGGGCTCGCACAAGCCGGTCTGACGACATGATCCAGAAAGTGGAGAGAATTGTTTAGGGGGATCGCCGAATGACTGTTGAAGAGATCGCCTCCAGAGTTGCCGTTTCTGTGTGTTCTGTGCACACAATCCTGCATGAAGACCTGAAAATGCGAAAAGTGTCATCCAGGTGGGTGCCACGAATGCTGACGGACTACCACATGGCTGCACGTATGGCATGTTGCCAAGCAATGTTGACGCGTAACGACAGTATGAATGGGACTTTCTTTTCGTCGGTTGTGACAATCGATGAGACGTGGATGCCATTTTTCAATCCAGAAACAAAGCGCCAGTCAGCTCAATGGAAGCACACAGATTCACCGCCACCAAAAAAAATTTCTGGTAACCGCCAGTGCTGAAAAAATGATGGTGTCCATGTTCTGGGACAGCGAGGTCGTAATCCTCACCCATTGCGTTCCAAAGGGCACTACGGTGACAGGTGCATCCTACGAAAATGTTTTGAAGAACAAATTCCTTCCTGGACTGCAACAAAAACGCGTGTGCTGTTGCACCAAAACAAAGCACCCGCACATCGAGCTAACGTTACGCAACAGTTTCTTCGTGATAACAACTTTGAAGTGATTCCTCATGCTCCCTACTCACCTGACCTGGCTCCTAGTGACTTTTGGCTTTTTCCAACAATGAAAGACACACTCCGTGGCCGCACATTCACCAGACGTGCTGCTATTGCCTCAGCGATTTTCCAGTGGTCAAAACAGACTCCTAAAGAAGCCTTCGCCGCTGCCATGGAATCATGGCGTCAGCGTTGTGAAAAATGTGTACGTCTGCAGGGCGATTACGTCGAGAAGTAACGCCAGTTTCATGGATTTCGGGTGAGTAGTTAATTAGAAAAAAAATCGGTTGCCTTAGAACTTGAATGCACCTCGTATATATATATATATATATATATATATATATATATATATATATATATATAATTTTTTGTATATGATGTAAAAAATGCCACCGACGTCACAACACCTGCATGATTTTTTACATATGTATGTAGTCGACACATCTATTTTTTGGCCTTATGCTAGTGAGAATTTGAACAGCTTTCTAGAACATCCTAATTCAATCCACATGGTCATGTTTCACTGTGGGGATCGAAATGATCGCTGCCTTCCCTTCCTTGCTGTGTTAGACACGAGCAAGGTTGGGCGTACGTTGGGACATGCCGTACATAAGAAGAGAGGTCACACTGATTTCAATCCTCAGGCTTCACCTTTGGTTCAAAGAGCCCACATCATCTCATACCTGAAAGTTTGTAAGTTGACTCACGGCACCGCAAGCCATCTTTCCATAGAATGATTACAGCGAAAAGATCAGACTTTTATTGCGCTGTGGGCAAACCATGAATTGGGAGAGTCATGTAAACAAGAAAGTGGCACCTTTTCAGCTTACACACGTAGCATTTCAAACAGGATTGGTCGTATTTTGCGGAAACACGGGTGTGAATTTTTTTTTCGGACACCACTCAAGAACAGACCCTTTATGGTTTGTAAAGAATGATCTTGGTTTGCTAAGACGGGTGTCTACTGTGTATCTTGCAGCTTTTGTCTTGTCATACATTGGTCAGACTACTAGGACCGTGGAGAACCGCTGTATAGGGCATAAGCGTCACTCATCTGGGGATATTTGCGGCCGAAGACTTCCGGCATAAGAAGTCAGCCTCATTCTGCCAACAGCCTTGTCAAAGAGGGCGGAGGAGCGGATAGAGGTTCAGGGCACTCTTTTGTCCTAGGGGTGGGAAATTGCCCCTAAAGGCGGAAGAATCAGCAATGATCAACGACATGAGGATGCAGAAGGCAATGGAAACCACTACATTAAAGACAAGTAACGTGTATGCACAGGACATGTGGCCTGTAGTTCAGAAGTGTCATGATGATCTCTCCATTGGCAAAAGATTCCGGAATAGTCCCCCATTCGGATCTCCGGGAGGGGACTGCCAAGGGGGAGGTTACCATGAGAAAAAGATTGAATAATCAACGAAAGGATAATGTTCTACGAGTCGGGGCGTGGAATGTCAGGAGCTTGAACGTGGTAAGGAAACTAGAGAATCTGAAAAGTGAAATGCAAAGGCTCAATCCAGATATAGTAGCGGTCAGTGAAGTGAATTGGAAGCAAGACAAGGATTTCTGGTCAGATGAGTATCGGGTAATATCAACAGCAGCAGAAAATGGTATAACAGGTGTAGGATTCGTTATGAATAGGAAGGTAGGGCAGAGGGTGTGTTACTGTGAACAGTTCAGTGACCGGGTTGTTCTAATCAGAATCGACAGCAGACCAACACCGACAACGATAGTTCAGGTGCTGACGTCGCAAGCTGAAGATGAACAGATAGAGAAAGTGTATGAGGATATTGAAAGGGTAATGCAGTATGTAAAGGGGGACGAAAATCTGATAGTCATGGAATGCAGTTGTAGGGGAAGGAGTAGAAGAAAAGCTTACAGGAGAATATGGGCTTGGGACAAGGAATTAAAGAGGACAAAGAGTAATTGAGTTCTGTAACAAGTTTGAGCTAGTAATAGCGAATACTCTGTTCAATAATCACAAGAGGAGGAGGTATACTTGGAAAAGGCCGGGAGATACGGGATGATTTCAATTAGATTACATCATGATCAGACAGAGATACCGAAATCAGATACTGGATTGTAAGGCGTACCCAGGAGCAGAGATAGACTCAAATCACAATATAGTACTGATGAAGAGTAGGCTCAAGTTCAAGACATTAGTCAGGAAGAATCAATACTCTAAGAATACGGAAGTTCTAAGGAATGACGAGATACGTTGGAAGTTCTCTAACGCTATAGATACAGCAATAAGGAATAGCGCAGTAGGCAGTACAGTTGAAGAGGAATGGACATCTCTATAAAGGGCCATCACAGAAGTTGGGAAGGAAAACATAGGTACAAAGAAGGCAGCTCCGAAGAAACCATGGGTAACAGAAGAAATACTTCAGTTGATTGATGAAAGGAGGAAGTACAAACATGTTCCGGGAAAATCAGGAATACAGAAATACAAGTCGCTGAGGAATGAAATAAATAGGAAGTGCAGGGAAGCTAAGACGAAATGGCTGCAGCAAAAATGTGAAGACATCGAAAAAGATATGATTGTCGGAAGGACAGACTCAGCATACAGGAAAGTCAAAACAACCTTTGGTGACATTAAAAGCAACGGTGGTAACATTAAGAGTGCAACGGGAATTCCACTGTTAAATGCAGAGGAGAGAGCACATAGGTGGATAGAATACATTGAAAGCCTCTATGAGGGTGAAGATTTGTCTGATGTAATAGAAGAAGAAATAGGAGTCGATTTAGAAGAGATAGGGGATTCAGTATTAGAATCGGACTTTAAAATAGCTTTGGAGGACTTACGGTCAAATAAGGCAGAAGGGATAAATAACATTCCATCAGAATTCCTAAAATCATTAGGGGAAGTGGCAACAAAACGACTATTCACGTTGGTGTGTAGAATATATGAGTCTGGCGACATACCATCTGACTTTCGGAAAAGCATCATCCACACAATTCCGAAGACGGCAAGAGCTGACAAGTGCGAGAATTATCGCACAATAATCTTAACAGCTCATGCATCGAAGCTGCTTACAAGAATAATATACAGGAGAATGGAAAAGAAAATTGAGAATGCGCTAGGTGACGATCAGTTTGGCTTTAGGAAAAGTAAAGGCACGAGAGAGGCAATTCTGACGTTACGGCTAATAATGGAAGCAAGGCTAAAGAAAAATCAAAACACCTTCATAGGATTTGTCGACTTGGAAAAAGCGTTCGACAATATAAAATGGTGCAAGCTGTTCAAGATTCTGAAAAAAAGTGGGGGTAAGGTATAGGGAGAGACGGGTCATATACAATATGTACATCAACCAAGAGGGAATAATAAGAGTGGACGATCAAGAACGAAGTGCTCGTATTAAGAAGGGAGTAATACAAGGCTGTAGCCTTTCGCCCCTACTCTTCAATCTGTACATCGAGGAAGCAATGATGGAAATAAAAGAAACGTTCAGGAGAAGAATTAAAATACAAGGTGAAAGGATATCAATGATACGATTCGCTGATGTCATTGCTATCCTGAGTGAAAGTGAAGAAGAATTAAATGATCTGCTGAACGGAATGAACAGTCTAATGAGTACACAGTATGGTTTGAGAGTAAATCGGAGAAAGACGTAGGTAATGAGATGTAGTAGAAATGAGAACAGGGAGAAACTTAATATCAAGATTGATGTTAACGAAGTCAATGAAGTTAAGGATATCTGCTACCTAGGCAGTAAAATAACCATTGACGGCCGAAGCAAGGAGGACATCAATAGCAGACTCGCTATGGCAGAAAAGGCATTTCTGGCCAAGAGAAGTCTACTAATATGAAATACCGGCCTTAATTTGAGGAAGAAATTTCTGAGGATGTACGTCTGGAGTACAGCATTGTATGGTAGTGAAACATAGACTGTGGGAATACCGGAACAGAAGAGAATCGAAGCATTTGAGATGTGATGCTATAGACGAATGTTGAAAATTAGGTGGACTGATAAGGTAAGGAATACGCAGAATCGGAGAGGAAAGGGATATGTGGAAAACACTGATAAGGAGAAGGGACAGGATGATAGGACATCTGCTAAGACATGAGGGAATGACTTCCATGGTACTAGAGGGAGCTGTAGAGGGCAAAAACTGTAGAGGAAGACAGAGATTGGAATACGTCAAGCAAATAATTGAGGACGTAGGTTGCAAGTGCTACTCTGAGATGAAGAGGTTAGCACAGGAAAGGAATTCGTGGCGGGCCGCATCAAACCAGTCAGTAGACTGATGACAAAAAAAAAGAAAAGCTGTGTCTTGGTACAAGGCTTCCTATGGAGTCTGCACTCACAGGCATTGGGTCAGTGCTATCACGGAAGCAGTTGACACTAAATTAGCATATGACTTAACAAAGACGAGAATATTGCTTAAATTCTGCTTCAAATGTTTCTCTCTCCTTGGCCAAATGACGGAGGGACAGAATTAGATCTGCTTGTTGCTCACCCATTCACGCTAATTCTTCACGTTTTGTGAGTTGTCCCTACGCATATGACGTATGGCTTATTATGGCTTTTGAACGGCGCAGCCCTCCGTGCTGACGGTTTAAATTTCCTTCTGAAGGGCTCTCAGCTGTAGTTGTGCTTTGAAAATGAAGGTGTGTTTGCCTGTCGAAGACGTCACCCGGAACTTGTTTGAACATTTTATACGCCTATAGAAACTCAAGTTTCACAGCCATATTTTGTTCGAATACATACTGGGCGAGTGATATCAACCCAGCGAATGGTGGGAAAATGTTATTGAATAAATGTGAGAAAGAACGCTGCTGTGACGTACTGTATTTAATACGAACAAAGCCAAACAGTTAGTATTTATAACGCTGGCGTGGCTGAATTTCATTGAAAGCTGAAAATTCCCTGGAAATGGTGGCTGACAGATTTTAATTTCACTTATTTTACATTTCCTAAACAACCACTGCTGATTCGGATATGTAGAGAACGGAATTTTGACAGAACCACCGGCAACGCAAATGTTACTTTAAAGTGAAACAACCATGGAATTTCCTAATTGGAGTGGATGCATGCTACTTCATGACACCTGAAAGTCAAACGATTGTTTGCGTTCGCTGGTTCTTGAAATGCGGTGTATTTATTTCCGAAAAACATTGTTTACTTTTCGTCAGGTTTAGCCGACAGAGTTTCAGCTAATCATGTACATACCTAAAAATCTAGTACTCTTCGTACCAAGTTGATATTTACTGTGTCCCGCTTTCCTGATGTTGCAATTTAATGCCAAGAAGAGTACTGCACCGTGGATCTCCGTCTGTTGATTGAAAGGCTGCGGGGAATTTAGATATCCTTTCTACGGAACGGTGCTTCATCTGTAGAATGGGTACTGGAGATATCCATTAAATCGGTTCCAAGCCGTACCTATCCTGGAAGTACATACAGAAGACAGATTCCTGGAATGTGCTGGAAAAAATCATAGCCGATGGAACGTTAATTCTCTTTTTGAACTGCAAATCCCTTAACCTTTGATATAAAGGGGGTGGAAGGACTTGACCCATACAGTGACCATTTCATTTCAACATATTTATTTGAATCATAGATAAATCATTAAGAGAATTACAATCATAAACCAGATAATAATTTGTTTAAGAAATGCCCTTCAGGCAAACTTTACAAACTGCTTGTTATATAAAACCACAAATGAATTAATGTCTTTAAAAACATTCAAAAACTCACCACTCACGCCAATTTTACAAACTGTTTATTATATGAAACAACATGAGTTAATGTTGGTAGCAACTGAGGGCCTACGTCAAAAACTACTTATTTCCACGTTCAAGGTTTGAAAGTTAATATCAGTAAATCTCAGTTATTGCCATTTAAACTTACAAACTCACACCAAATCTCTCTCAGTAGCATAGGTGGAATTGAAGTAGTGGACACAGAAGGCTGCAGATTTCTAGGTATTCACCTAGATGAAAATCTAAGATGGTAAACCATATCAAATTTTTATGCAATAAAATCAACAGTTCATTACATCTAACCAGCCAGTTATCAAAAGTAGTCCCACATCAGACATTAAAAACAATTTATTATGGAACCATTTTTCCACAGATTAATTACGGGTTAGATATATGGGGTTGTGCTGCCGACATACATATGAACAGAATATTATCCCTACAGAAAAGAGCAATCAGAATTATCCGTGGATTAGAGTATAGAGATTCATGCAGGGAAATCATTGTTCATCATAAATACCTCACAGTCTGCTCACTCTATATTTACAAATTAATTATATTTTTTGTGAGACATCAAAAGAAAGCAACAAAGTGCTATGATATGCATGCCTACAATACAAGAAATAAAGACTGCTACTACAGACAAAGAACAAAATTAAAAACAACAGACCCTAGTCCACGCATTAGTGGTCAAATATGGTACAACAAATTACTGAGCTCTATAAGGTGCCACAAAGGGAACTTATTCAAAGTGAAACTGAAATATTTCTTGATTGACAAGTGTTTGTATTCTTTAAGTGAATATTAATATTAAACTAAAATAAATTATTGTATCTATAGTTGTGTAAAATCTGAATATTTATAATAGGTACGATGTAACACCCAATATTGTGCTTTATTAGGCACAATGGCAGATTTGTATCATGTATATGTAATCACATATGTATATATGACTGTACTAAACTTATAAAAAAATGCTATGACATTTGCAAAAGACACCAGTTGGTGTCTCCATACAAAAAAATACAATAAAAAACAAGCGAATTAATCTCTTTACAAACATTTAAAAAAGCCGCCATTCGGGCCAAGTAAATCATTTAAAATAAATTTTACATCAAATAAGCAGGAAATCAATTATTATTTCCACATAGATTGAAAACCACCCCTCCTGGGCGAGATATTAGTAAACAACTTTACTTGGTTATAGACAGTTTGATTAATAATAACCCTGTTATTTCCCCATCAAAATTGACATACGCCTCTACGGCTGAAGTGCACCGAAATTTTATAAAACGGTTTCAATTAAGACACATTCTTCTAGAAATCCCTCAAAATTCTTAAGACAAATATCTAAAACATTTAACCCGAGCAACCTTACAGAGTCACCACAAGTTTTTAGAAAAGTGCAGCTTGTACAATAACTGAGGCCCGAGACTGTGAGGCCGCGACTTGGCCACGAACGGTGGAGGCGACTGAGTACTTACCTTCGAATTAAGATGTGGTCTCCGTTTGTTGGTGGTAAGTTTTTAACGTCCCGTCGACAACGAGGTCATTAGAGACGGAGCGCAAGCTCGGGTTAGGGAAGGATTGGGAAGGAAATCGGCCGTGCCGTTTCAAAGGAACCATTCCGGCATTTGCCTGAAACGATTTAGGGAAATCACGGAAAACCTAATTCAGGATGGCTGGAGACGGGATTGAACCGCCGTCCTCCCGAATGTGAATCCAGTGTGCTAACGACTGCGCCACCTTGGTCGGTAAGGACTCCGTTTGTACTTCCACCCCGTTCAGAACACCGAAATCGGAACCAAACAGCACACGCAAGCTAATTTAAAAGGGGTGGCTCTGCACTTGGGTGGCCCACTGCTTCATATCTCTGAAAGATAAATCAGAAGCGACAACAGGGAACCAAAGAACCCTTCCTTTACCCTAATACTCAAACTTATGCAGAAAACAATAATAAAACTGATTTCATTCCTTTAACCAGAACCACATACACGAATGATGCAAACGGAACTGGCTCATTAAAACCCAAGAATCACTTGGAGCACCTTATGTGGGACTGTAAGGCACCACACGGAAATCTTTAGACACGGAATACAGATCGTTCGGTAAGGCTGCGCAGACGTATCATTGTATTAGACACTTGCCAGCTGAAGTAAGAACAATACTATTATAAGGTGTCAGGCAAATCCAACTCCTTCCATGAAAACCGTTACATGATAAGCAAATCCAGTAGTATGTCACATAGATTCGAATAAATCGTGACATTAAATTAACCAAAGTAATACGAGTAACGAGTGAGCAAATGGAATGCCACAGACTAACACAAGAATGCCTAAATGCATGTCATACCTGCCCACCTTGAGACAGACGCAGTTCCAAGGGGAGAAACGAGAAGCAGACAGCAGAACCGTAATAAGCTGAAGGCACTACGATAAGGGACGGACACCCACGTCTCCAGCTAACCGCTAGGACCACCCCCCAGCCCATGTTAAAAGCTAGAGCCCTCCAGAAAAACAGTATAGATCTTACGATAACACAAAAAGGGCCACCAAAGCCCGCAAGTTTCAGCGTGAGACTTTTTCGCGTCTCTGTTACGTTGCAAACTTTAAAAAAATTGCCCCACCACGAAAAGTATAGCGTTTCTCATTGGATAGAGAGAATTTTTGTAGGTGGAGCTTAAGGTTAACACGGAGACCCTGATTGGTCAGATGAAAACACAGCCAGATAGTTTTTTTTTTTAAACCAACTTCGGTAAATTGTAGTAAGGAGAAGTTAGAAGAGAGAGTTGCTTCCGAGACGGCGAGGTGAGCGGAGCTGTGCTGCCCACCGCCCTCTGACGAACACCGACAAGGTAATGAACGCACGCGACGCCGCATAACAGCGCATAAAGTTTCACTCACAACTGCAGAAGTCTCATCTGTTACACCCCCTTTTTTGTGTAGTACCAGTGCCGATCGTCGATTAAAGCTCATGGTGTTCACATTTGCCACTTGAAGTAAAAATCTGAAATGCGATGATTTTTCTGTTATATAGTTATTGAGAAGCCACATCAGCCACTGTAATTTACGATAAGTTAGATAAGTAATTAAAGATAATTGAAGGCCAATGTAAATCATTTTGATAGTTTTCTCTTTTGTGAAACTTAAATTAAACCTAGATTATAGATGTGAAATGGCATAGGTCATCCTTCGATCCATTGTAGAACTTGGAAACCCATTCAGGGAATATTCGTTCACATTTTTGTTGAACGCAGTTGGTTTTTACCATCCTGTATTAAAACATTTCCTTTTATCAATAGTGCAATTTATAAACAATGTTTTGTGAGTAGAATAAAATTTCCAATGGTAAACTTAATTGCTTTTTCGACGTTATTTTACCAGCTAACTAAAAATAGGAAAGCCTTGAACCCCTTCCACTAAATTTAGTTAGTATTAAGATTCTTTTACAGGGAGTGCAGGGGAGCTGACGCTGAGATCATTAAGTATTTGGTTATATCATCGCTAGTCTCACTGAACTCTTCTGAATTCTACATGTCATGTGTGGTCTGGCGTCTCCTTACCAGCAACAGGTCCCAGGTTCAAACTAGTTAATTCCCTAAAAAACACGCTCAGAGCGCGAAAGTGGTAGGGAGACGCGATATACAACAACAGACACCACGCAGAATGTTAGACTATTAAGGAGCGAAGCACACAATAAGAGGCATGAAATGTCACTTCACAGTCCTTGAAATGCTTTGCTGCCTCAAGAGCAATCATCATTATATTTCACTAATCGTTGGTAGGACTTGAATTACTTAACTTGATGCCAGCTGCTGGATGGATGTGGCGAAGACGTCAGACGTTGCTTAGTCGGATAGTAACAGCGTGTTCCTTCACGGGAGCGAACACATGCACAGCTTCACGAGGTTGCCAAGAAGCCACAGCGCCGATCCGCTGTTACTGACGCCAGTACGATCAAGCGCCAACTGCCACCCGTACTCAGGCACACCGTGCTCGCTGTCGTCTCTCCAAAATCTCGCTAATCGCACACTTCCACGTGCCGTGCCCCACGTTCTTGTCCCTTTCCACTCTGTACTGCCGTACTATATCCTCAGCTGGCCGAGGCACCAAAAACAAACTTCTGCCAGAGGGAATCGATACTGCCTAAGCCAAAGACTTCTGTCAGAGGCAATCGATAGTGCCTAAGCCAAAGATATCCCTGGCGTCAGTACCGCCACAGCTCAGCCGAGGTGTTACGGATCCTATCGGCACCAGCAGCGGACTTTTGAAGAGTTCACTATGGTCAACAGGCCGTCCTGAGTCCATTGCTATCAGCACGACAAGCTACATTTTTCTTCAAGCTGCATTATGACTAACAGGGCCTGCCATCTTATTACTGTATGCAGCCCACAGTGTTCCACACAGACTTCTTAGCCAGTAGCCACAGCCACGACCGGGCACCAAAACTGTGCTACACATTTGAGGCCATGGGTCAATGTTGGCAATGCAGAACCATGTGGAGGTGGGGCTGTGTAGAGTTCGTTTATCTGCACTTTGTCGCTATTTCTTACTTACTTACAACAATTATACTTATTTTTTAAAGAAGCATACAGAATGTAGGAAGTAGGATATTATAAATTGATGGTATAATCTAACAAGAGTATAAAAGAAGACAGAAAAGAGTATATGTAGATTCCCTTCATCAACGCCATCTGGGAAAGGAGTCTTGGTTGTTGTTGTGGTGGTCTTAAGCCCTGAGACTGGTTCGATGCAGCTCTCCATGCTACTCTATCCTGTGCAAGCTTCATCTCCCAGTCCATACTGCAGCCTACGTCCTTCTGAATCTGCTTAGTGTATTCATCTCTTGTTCTCCCTCTACGATTTTTACCCTCCACCCTGCCCTCCAATACTAAATTGGTGATCCCTTGATGTCTCAGAACATGTCCTACCAACCGATCCCTTTTTCTAGTCAAGTTGTGCCACTAACTCCTCTTCTCTCCAATTCTGTTCAGTACCTCCTCATTAGTTATGTGATATACCCATCTAATCTTCAGCATTCTTCTGTAGCACCACATTTCGAAAGCTTCTATTGTCTTCTTGTCCAAATGTTTATCGTCCATGTTTCACTTCCATACATGGCTACACTCCATACAAATACTTTCAGAAACGACTTCCTGACACTGATATCTACATTCGATGTTAACAAATTTCTCTTCTTCAGAAACGCTTTCCTTGCCATTGCCAGTCTACAATTTATATCCTCACTACTAGGACCATCATCAGTTATTTTGCTCCCCAAATAACAAAACTCCTTTACTACTTCAAGTGTATCATTTCCTAATGTAATTCCCTCAGCATCACCCGACTTAATTCGACTACATTCCATTATCCTCGTTTTGCTTTTGTTGATGTTCATCTTATATCCTCCTTTCAAGGCACTGTCCATTACGTTCAACTGCTCTTCCAGTTCCTTTGCTGTCTCTGACAGAATTACAATGTCATCGGCGAACCTCAAAGTTTTTATTTCGTCTCCATGGATTTTAATACCTACTCCGAATTTTTCTTTTGGTTCCTTTACTGCTTGCTCAATATACAGATTGAACAACATCGGGGAGAGGCTACAACCCTGTCTCACTCACTTCCCAA
This sequence comes from Schistocerca gregaria, assembly GCF_023897955.1. Taxonomy (NCBI): domain Eukaryota; kingdom Metazoa; phylum Arthropoda; class Insecta; order Orthoptera; family Acrididae; genus Schistocerca; species Schistocerca gregaria. The sequence goes on from NC_064925.1 coordinate 552,486,242, forward strand.
CCACTGCTTCCCTCGACTCTTATAACTGCCATCTGGTTTCTGTACAAATTGTAAATAGCCTTTCGCTTCCTGTATTTTACACCTGCTACCTTCAGAATTTGAAAGAGAGTATTCCAGTCAACATTGTCAAAAGCTTTCTCCAAGTCTACAAATGCTAGAAACGTAGGTTTGCCTTTTCTTAATCTAGCTTCTAAAATAAGTCTTAGGGTCAGTATTGCCTCACGTGTTCCCATATTTCTACGGAATCCAAACTCGGACTTGGTATTGAACTTCAATTCCAGCGTCACATATGGTGCTACCCAGTTTAGTAATCATCCACATGAACATCCCTCTTCGGGGAAAATTCGATTCGTTCAGTCCACGCGGATCTGATCTATGTCGGTGTTGTTTGTTAGAGAGCTGCTTGATTTGATGTTTGTTAGGTTATGTAACGGCCGGCCGGAGTGGGCGAGCGGTTCCAGGAGCCACAGTCTGGAACCGCGCGACTGCTACGGTCGCAGGTTCGAATCCTGCCTCGGGCATGGATGTGTGTGATGTCCTTAGGTTAGTTAGGTTTAAGTGGTTCTAAGTTCCAGGCGACTGATGACCTTACAAGTTAAGTCCCATAGTGCTCGGAGCCATTTGAACCAGGTTATGTAACGAGTACCACTACTAGGTAAGTTAGTATATAAATTCTTAATGGCTTTGGAACAATATCATACTTCAACGTAATCTAGTTATGTACTGTTCCCACGTAGCTGTAGGAGAAATAACAAGCCACCATTAACGTAGTATTGAAATTGTAAAAACATTTTTGTAAAATAAAACTAGAACTTTTTTTAAATAATGGAACCATAAATTTTGTATAATTGGCTAATATGCACGAACTGTTTCGATTGTTACGCTGTTTTATTTTGCTAGCTAACTTTACATAAAATTTATACTATATTCATATTATTACATTTAAAGTGACGTTTTCGTTTGTATAACTACTAAACAATGTTGGGTACAGGTTTAACGTGAATTCCTGAGAAATATCTATTCATAGAATATTCTAATTACTCCTAGTTTTAATTAGATTCATTCACAGTAAGACATAAATTGCAGTTTTGGATTAATGTTCACTTGAATATTTGTGCATGTTTCACATGTTTTATATTACGTGTATTTTATGTGTATATGTTATGTCAGTGCTATCAGTGTCGCTCGTATCATCGTCAGTACTGGAGCTACTCGAGTTTTCTATGTCGGCCTGTCTTCGTCTTCCCCGCCTTCTGTACTGATGAATCTGTCAGTATATGTCACGTTCTGCTTTTGAGATGTTGTTGGCGATTGCGTCCAATTGTGTCTATGTATCTGGGTTCCTCAGTGCATATTACAGTGTTGTTTCCGTTATGTGTTCTACGTTACTACGTAAGTGCTTGCATCTAATGCATTTCAAAAGGAAGTGTTCTGGGGAACCAATTTCCCCGCATGCGCAACGACTGCTTTCTGAAAGTTAGATGTGTTGCAAGTGCGTGGGATTATGAGCAGGACAGTACACATAAATGATGTCAGGCAGATCACTAAACGTAGAACGCACTATAGAAAACTACTTGTGCGTCTCAGCACGGCGGCTCAGCGCTGGTTAAGAGGACGCAACGAACTAGGCATGGCCCGCCGGAGTGGCCGAGCGGTTCTAGGCGCTACAGTCTGGAACCGCGTGACCACTACGTTCGCAGGTTCGAATCCTGCCTCGGGCATGGATGTCTGTGATGTCCTTAGGTTAGTTAGGTTTAAGTAGTTCTAAGTTCTAGGGGACTGATGACTTCAGCAGTCATGTCTTATAGTGCTCACAACCATTTGAACCATTTTTTGAACTGGGCGTCATTATGTTTATGCCTTGTTTATTTATGTATGTGTTCTTTGCTGTGTACTTGGATCTTCCGTGACGTGCGCAGATGTGTGTGTGTGTGTGCGTGTGCGTGTGTGTATTTGTTGTTGTGATCTAAACTAACTTCGATAATACATGTGAGACTAAAGTTGCGAGACAGACCTTGTTTCTTTTCATCATTCTTTTGACTGCTTTCACGTGACCCACGACAGATTCCTCTCTTGCGCTAACCTTTTCATCTCTGACCAACACTTGCACGGTACATCCTCAGTCATTTGCTGGACGTACTCCAATTCTGTCGTTTCCTACAATTTTTACTCGTATTCACTACAGCTCCCCGTGGTACTATAGATATCATTCCCTGATGTCTTAATACATTTCTCACCATCCCGTCCCTTCTTCTTGTCAATCTTTTCCATACGTTCCTTTCTTCGCCAATTCTGCGGAGAACCTCTTCATTCCTGCTCTTGCCTCAGTCCACCTAATTTTTTACATTCGCCTGTAGCACCACGCCTCAAATGCTTCGATTCTCTTCTGTGCTGGTTTCCCCACTGTCCATGATTCACTAATACACAATGCTGTGCTACGAACGTACTTTCTTAGGACTTTCTTTCCCAAATTGAGGTCTATGTTGACACGAGTAGACTTCTCGGCCAGGAATCCCTTTTTGTCAATGCCAGTGTGCTTTTTATGTCCTCCTTGCATCGTCCCCCATAGGTTATTTTGCTTCCAAAGTAGCAAAATCTCATAACTTCGCCTGCTTCATGATCACATGTTGCTGCTAAGTTTCTCGCTACTCTCACTTCTGCTGACTCTCACTACTTCAGTATTTTTTCCTGTTTTCTCTGAAACCGTATTCGGCACTCATTCAGCTGAGAGTTTCTATTCGCTTCAGTCCGGAACCACGCGGCTGCTACGGTCGCAGGTTCGAATCCTGCCTCGGGCATGAATGTGTATGAAGCCCTTAGGTTAAGTAGGTTTAAGTTGTTCTAACTCTAGGGGACTGACGACCTCAGATGTTGAGTCCCATGGTGCTTAGAGCCATTGTTGAACTGAATGGTGACAAGTGGCCTTTTCAACTGAATCAAGTTTTATGCCCCACCGAATAGATGGCCGTTGGTGCGTATGGCGTGAAACATCTGAAAGCAAACACTCTGCTAGAAGGAGGAAAGTTATGATGTGGGGAATGGTTTCGTGATCTCTTCATATTGGAGGGCACAATGGACCAACAGAAGTATGCATTCTCCTTGGTGACCATGTCCACCGCTACATGCAATTTGTTTTGAATCGGTACGATGGCATTCACCAGCAGGACAATGCAACGTACCACACATCCCGCAGTGTACGTGCATGGTTCGAAGAGCACCAGAATGAGTTTACCGAACTCCCCTGGCAGCTAGACTCCAAAGATTTCAACCGAATCGAGAATCTGTGGCACCACATCGATCGTGCTGTTCGCACCATGGATCCTCAATCGAGAAACCTATCGCACTGGAGTTAGAATGGATCCACGTCCCTGTCGGTACCTTCCACAACCTCACTGACTACCGTCCGTGCAGCACGTCTCGCGCTGCAAAAGGTGGCTATTCAGGTGGTCACATTAACGTGAGTCGACAAAATATTTTTGAACTATTTTAATGATCTCGTTACCCTTGACTTTCATAACCTTCTACAAAAAATATCGTTGAGTTACTAAAATTCAAGTGACTAAATTTTTCTCCAGCGATCATAATTACAGTTTATAAATAAAAAATTGTAATTTATAAAATGATCGCGTGTCTTCTCCGTGACTTTAAATCACACCTAGAATTTAACTAGAGGTTGTAAGGCAGACATTACACAGTAGAGAGAGCGTTGTCGGCAGTATTGTGCCCGACGTCAACACTGGACGCAGGAGTGACGTCACGTTGTTTTCTCAGATGAGTCTCGGTTCTTTGTGTAGCATTATAATCGACGTATCGCTGTGTAGACTTCCGATGGGAACGGAACTTGCCAGATTGCATTCGTCGTCGTCATGCGTGGGTAATCAGCACCGGGCGTGATGTTATGTGGCGCCATTGTGTACACAAAAGTATCATCTCTAATTCATTAAACAATAATTTTAACAGCAGCCGTAACTTCTCTGACATATGAAAACCGGTGGGTGTGTCCTGTTTTCGTGGTGTTCGCGGAGTTATCTTCCAATAAGTGAACGAGAGATCCAATTGGCCATTGCTGCCCTGACCTACCTCAATACGGAGGGAGCTTTGACTGTTGCCTTTGCCGCGCGGGTTTAGCCGAGCGGTCTAGGGCGCTGCAGCTATGGACTGTGCGGCTGATCCCGGCGGAGGTTCTAGTCCTCCCTAGGGCATGGGTGTATGTGTTTGTCCTTAGGATAATTTGGGTTAAGTAGTGTGTAAGCTTAGGGACTGATGACGTTTGGAGTTAAGTCCCATAAAATTTCACACACATTTGAATATTTTTGAACTGTTGCCTTTGAGTACGTGGTGAGCCGTTGGAGACGTCTATTGATGGGTTTGCCTAGAGATCGAAATGCTTATGTCCACAAAACAGCATTATTTTATAAAGCACCTCTCAAGCAAACCTCAGCTTCCCTTTTCTTTTTTGCACGATATACTGCGAACTGTGGATAATAGGCACCAGACAAATTCCGTGTTTCTAGGTCTTGCCCAACGTGAAAGTTCCGAGCGACTGGATAAAAGCGCAGGTGACGCCTGTATATAAGAAGAGTAGAAGGACGGATCCTCAAAATTACAGACCAATATCCTTAACATCGGTTTGTTTCAGGATTCTCGAACATATTCTCAGTTCGAATATAATGAATTTCCTTGAGACAGAGAAGTTGTTGTCCATGCATCAGCACGGCTTTAGAAAGCATCGCTCCTGCGAAACGCAACTCACCCTTATTTCACATGATATCTTGCGAACCATGGATGAAGGGTATCAGACGGATTCCATCTTCCTTGACTTCCGGAAAGCGTTTGACTCGGTGCCCCACAGCAAACTCCTAACTAAGGTACGAGCATATGGGATTGGTTCCAAAATATGTGAGTGGCTCGAAGACTTCTTAAGCAATAGAACCCAGTACGTTGTCCTCGATAGTGAGTGTTCATCGGAGGTGAGGGTATCATCTGGAGTGCCCCATGGAAGTGTGGCAAGTCCGCTGTTGTTTTCTATCTACATAAATAATCTTTTGGATGGGGTGGATAGCAATGTGCGGCTGTTTTCTGATGATGCTGTGGTGTACGGGAAGGTGTCGTCGTTGAGTGACTGTAGGAGGATACAAGATGACTTGGACAGGATTTGTGGTTGGTGTAAAGAATGGCAGCAACCTCTAAATATAGATAAATGTAAATTAACGCAGATGAATAGGAAAAACAATCCCGTAATGTTTGAATACTCCATTAGTAGTGTAGCGCTTGGCACAGTCACGTCGATTAAAATTTTGGGCGTAACATTGCAGAGCGATATGAAGTGGGACAAGCATGTAATGGCAGTTGTGGGGAAGGCGGATAGTCGTCTTCGGTTCATTGGTAGAATTTTGGGAAGATGTGGTTCATCTGTAAAGGAGACCGCTTATAAAACACTAATACGACCTATTCTTGAGTACTGCTCGAGCGTTTGGGATCTCTGTCAGGTCGGATTGAGGGAGGGTACAGAAGAAATTGAGGCGGGCTGCTAGATTTGTTACTTGTAGGTTTGATCATCACGCGAGTGTTACGGAAATGATTCAGGAACTCGGGTGGGATTCTCTAGAGGAAAGGAGGCGTTCTTTTCGTTAATCGCTACTAAGGAGATTTAGAGAACCAGCATTTGAGACTGACTGCAGTACAATTTTACTGCCGCTAACTTACATTTAGCGGAAAGACGACAAAGATAAGATAAGAGAGACTGGGGCTCGTACAAAGGCTTATAGGCAGTCATTTTTCCATCGTTCTGTTTGGGAGTGGAACAGGGGAGAAGATGCTAGTTGTGGTACGATGTACACTCCGCCACGCACCGTATGGTGGATTGCGGAGTATGTATATAGATGTAGATGTAGATGAAGTACTAACGAATGAACAGGTACGCTTGAAGTTCTCTGATGCTATAGGTACTGCGATAATGAGTAGTAATGAGTAGCTGAAGACTCAGTACTGTTAAGAGGAATGGACTTACCTAAAGAGGGAACTCATCACAGAAGAGGGAAATCATCACAGAAGATGGAAGGAAAACCGTAGATACAAGAAAGCCAACTGCGAAGAAACCATGAATAACAGATGAAATAATTCAGATAATTTATGAAAGAAGAAAGTACAATAGTGTTCATGAAAATTCAGGAATACAGAAATAGAAGTCATTTAGAGATAAAATAAACACGAAATACAAAGAAGCTAAAATGGCTACATGAAAAATATGAAGAAATGGAAATAGAACTGATTGTAGGAAGGATGAATCGACATATAGAAAATTCAAAGCAACCTTCGGTGACATGAACACTAAGGGCGGTAACATTAAGAGTTCAACAGGAAATCTACTGTTAAAAGCAGAAGAGAGAGTGAATAGCTGGGAACAGTACACTGAAGAACTGCATTATGTGGAAATCTTTTCTGATGACGTGATAGAAGAAGAAACAGAGTCGACAGGGAAACACTGGAGAATCAGAATCAAAATTAGAATCAATCAGAATTTTAAAGAGCTACGAAGACTTAAAATCATATAAAGCAGAAGGGATAGATACATTTCATCGGAATTTCTAAAATAATTGGGGAAAGTGGCAATAAAACGACTATTCTTGCTGGTGTGTAGAATGTAGGAGGCTAGCAATATACCATCAGACTTTCGGAAACACATCATCCATATAATTCCGAAGATAGCAAGAGCCGACAAGTGCGACACTAATTATCGCACAATCAGCTTAGCAGCTGATGCATCCGAGGTGCTAACAAGTGACAAGAATTTACACAGAATGCTGGGAAAGAAAATTGGGGGTGTTTTAGATGACGATCAGTTTGGCTTTAGGAAAGGTAAAGGCACCAGAGAGGCAGTTCTGACATGGCGGTTGATAGTGAAACCAAGATGAAAAACTGAGACACTTTCGGATTTGTAGACCTGGAAAAAACGTTCGACAGTGTAAAATAGTGCAAGATGTTTGAAATTTTCAGAAAAATAAGGGTACGTTTGGAGGAAAGAGTGGTAATATACAATATGTACAAGAACCAAGTGGGAACAATAAGAGTGAAAGACCAAGAACGAAGTGCTCGGATCGAAAAAAAAACTGCGTTATGTGAAAGACAGTAATTATAGTGCTGCATTGAGAGGCTATCGCCTACACGATGTCATTGAATGGTTTACGGATTATGATAGCGAAATTCAAAAACATGGGTGCGTTCGTGTGACACCCGGAAGAGAATGGCATCCTATCCCGGCGGATGTTATTGACGAGGTTGCAGTTGCTCTAACGGACCGTGCAACACTTGTTCCAGGCAGTGCTAGCGTTCCTGCAGTCTCATGAGAATTGTCCGTTCCACGGTCAACAGCATGCAAAAGTATTGCGGTCTAGTTTACAATGCTACCCGCACAAGTTCCAGGCGTTGCACAAATGAAGCCACCGAATTTTCTCTTCGGTTTCTGGGACGGAGCAGAGCTGATCAGACGGGGATGGGAAGCATTCTACCGAGAGACGAAGCACAATTTATGCTACAGGGTGCAGTGAATGAACTGCCGAATTTGGGGTACTGTTAAACCACGAAGTCCTATTGTGTTCGCCGTATATGAGTCTGGTGGGTTCACAATTACCTTTATTCTTCGTTCAAGAGAATACACCCAGTGTCAGGTGTACCGTGACGTCTGGACATTATCGAGATTTTCTTGATGCAATAATTTAGCAACAGCCGTATGTATTGTAGAAATTGATTTTATTTTATGAACTTCTACGCTATCAGTTTCGGCATTACATTGATGCCATCTTCAGGCGCCACTCGTCATAGTCGTAAAATCGCTATACAAGGAAGGAGCCATATAACTGGATCCGTGAATCAATAGTCCTGCAACAACTATTGGTGGCCAGGCGACACAGACTCTGTGCTGTTGCAGGACGATTTGATTCACGGATCCAGTTATATGGCTCCTTCCGTGTATAGAGATTTTATTACTCTGACGAGTGGGGCCTGAAGATGGCGTCAATGTAATGCCGAAACTGGTAGCACATAGAAGTTCACAAAATAAAATAAATTTCTACAATACACACGGCTGTTGGTAAATTATCGCATCAAGAAGTTCATGCCAGCCGTCGTCCCACGATCCATAATGGATCGACGAAGATTAACGAGATCTCGTTTTTCAGCATTATTTCACGCTTCGGAATAACACAAGTGTTTGGGATCCAACTTTTTTCATGTAAGATGTGGCAGCACCTCATGCCGCTCCTCCAGTGAAAAGTCTACTTAATGTAATCTTGCAGGAACGTGTTATCTCCAGAGGTTTTCCAGGTGCATGGCCTGCTTCTCGCTCTGGGAACATCTAAAAGGATAGATTCCAGAATGAGATTTTCACTCTGCAGAGGAGTGTGCGCTGATATGAAACTTCCTGGCAGATTAAAACTGTGTGCCCGACCGAGACTCGAACTCGGGACCTTTGCCTTTCGCGGGCAAGTGCTCTACCAACTCAGCTACCGAAGCACGACTCACGCCCGGTACTCACAGCTTTACTTCTGCCAGTATCCGTCTCCTACCTTCCAAACTTTACAGAAGCTCTTCTGCGAACCTTGCAGAACTAGCATTCTTGAAAGAAAGGATACTGCGGAGACATGGCTTAGCCACAGCCTGGGGGATGTTTCCAGAATGAGATTTTCACTCTGCAGCGGAGTGTGCGCTGATATGAAACTTCCTGGCAGATTAAAACTGTGTGCCCGACCGAGACTCGAACTCGGGACCTTTGCCTTTCGCGGGCCTGAAAGTGCCTGCAAGGTTCGCAGAAGAGCTTCTGTAAAGTTTGGAAGGTAGGAGACGGATACTGGCAGAAGTAAAGCTGTGAGTACCAGGCGTGAGTCGTGCTTCGGTAGCTCAGTTGGTAGAGCACTTGCCCGCAAAAGGCAAAGGTCCCGAGTTCGAGTTTCGGTCAGGCACACAGTTTTAATCTGCCAGGAAGTTTCATATCAGCGCACACTCCGCTGCAGAGTGAAAATCTCATTCTGGAAACATCCCCCAGGCTGTGGCTAAGCCATGTCTCCGCAGTATCCTTTCTTTCAGGAGTGCTAGTTCTGCAAGGTTCGCAGAAGAGCTTCTGTAAAGTTTGAAAGGTAGGAGACGGATACTGGCAGAAGTAGAGCTGTGAGTACCGGGCGTGAGTCGTGCTTCGGTAGCTCAGATGGTAGAGCACTTGCCCGCGAAAGGCAAAGGTCCCGAGTTCGAGTCTCGGTCGGGCACACAGTTTTAATATGCCAGGAAGTTTCATATCAGCGCACACTCCGCTGCAGAGTGAAAATCTCATTCTGGAAACATCCTCCAGGCTGTGGCTAAGCCATGTCTCCGCAGTATCCTTTCTTTCAGGAGTGCTAGTTCTGCAAGGTTCGCAGAAGAGCTGCTGTAAAGTTTGGAAGGTAGGAGACGGATACTGGCAGAAGTAAAGCTGTGAGTAGCGGGCGTGAGTCGTGCTTCGGTAGCTCAGTTGGTAGAGCACTTGTCCGCGAAAGGCAAAGGTGCCGAGTTCGAGTCTCGGTCGGGCACACAGTTTTAATCTGCCAGGAAGTTTCATCTAAAAGGATAGGTTTACGAGAGACATATTCGGTCTCTATCTGATCTGAAGGCCAGTACACAGAAACATATTGCTCATATTATTTCACCGGAACTGTTGTGATCGACAGCTGATCACGTCATTTTACGGATGCAACATCTCGTCCATGTCTCCGGAGGTCATACTGAACAAACTGTATAATTGGCGATTATTAATAAAATCAGCATTTTGACTTTCTCACTTCCATTCTCCCCACGTTCCGTTCATAATCCGTTACATATGGAAACATCTCTATACGTTCTTGTTGCATTTACAGCGCCAAATTTTCATCCGGTAGCTAAAATTGGGACTAATTTTTCCAGCTTTAATGACATTAATGTGAGTGTATGCATTTTATTTACAGCCACACGGTTCCCCTTGCCGTTGATACGCAGCACCACCCTCTAAAACAGTGCTGGCTGTAAACATTTTTCCTCATGAGCTTGTACGGTATTGTAGTACGGTATAGTAGGACGAGTAAAACAGTAAAATTTAGACGATTTGGAGTTATACAGGCTGCTATATCCAGTACACAAAGCTGTACCTCTGTCAATAACAATGCCTCTAGCTGGGGTGGGCATCGAGTTGAAATGAGCTTGGATGTCAGATATCCACATCTATCAGACATCTATCAAGCCCCATATGACGCGTGGCTGACGGTAACTTGTACCACTATTACACATTTCCCTACTTGTTCCACTGGCAAACAGAGCGGGGGATAAACTATTGTCTATAAGTTACCGTCTTTATCATTTTCCTTTTTTTTATTTTATTTTTTTTAATTTTTGTTTTTGATGCGACCCGCCACGAATTCCTCGCATGTGCCAACCTTTCCCTCTCAGAGTAGCAGTTGCACCCTATGTCCTGGATTATTTGCTGGATGTCTTCCAATCTGTCTTCCTCTACAGTTTTTACCATCTACAGCTCCCTCTAGAACCATGAAAATGATTCCCTGATGTCTTAACAGATATCCTATAATTCTGTCCCTTCTTCTTGTCAGTGTTTTCAATATATTCCTTTCATCGCCGATTCTACTGTGAACCTACTCACACCTTACTTTATCAGTTCACCTAGTTTTCAACGTTCGTCTGTAGCACCACATCTCAAATGCTTCGACTCTGGCTGTCCCATGTCAAAAATTTCTTTCGCAGGTTAAGACCTATGTTCGATGCTAGCAGACTTCTCTTGGCCAGAAACGCCGTTTTTGCCAGTGCTAGCCTGCTTCTTCTGTTCTTCTTGCTCCGTCGTCATTGGCTAGACTTTTCATTACATTCAACACATCCAGTAATTCTTTTTCACTTTTACTGAGGATAGCTTTGTTATCACCGAATATTGATATCGGTATCGTTTCACCTTGAACTTTAATCCAACTCCTGAAAATTTATTTCCATCGTTTCTTCTTCAGTGCATAGATTGAACAGTAGGGGCGAAATGCTACATACCATGGTTGCCTTCTCGATAGATCCAGTTCACTCACGTTATGGCTTGTCAAATGATAGCGCGGATGTCATACAAATAAACTCCTGGAAATTGAAATAAGAACACCGTGAATTCATTGTCCCAGGAAGGGGAAACTTTATTGACACATTCCTGGGGTCAGATACATCACATGATCACACTGACAGAACCACACGCACATAGACACAGGCAACAGAGCATGCACAATGTCGGCACTAGTACAGTGTATATCCACCTTTCGCAGCAATGCAGGCTGCTATTCTCCCATGGAGACGATCGTAGAGATGCTGGATGTAGTCCTGTGGAACGGCTTGCCATGCCATTTCCACCTGGCGCCTCAGTTGGACCAGCGTTCGTGCTGGACGTGCAGACCGCGTGAGACGACGCTTCATCCAGTCCCAAACATGCTCAATGGGGGACAGATCCGGAGATCTTGCTGGCCAGGGTAGTTGACTTACACCTTCTAGAGCACGTCGGGTGGCACGGGATACATGCGGACGTGCATTGTCCTGTTGGAACAGCAAGTTCCCTTGCCGGTCTAGGAATGGTAGAACGATGGGTTCGATGACGGTTTGGATGTACCGTGCACTATTCAGTGTCCCCTCGACGATCACCAGAGGTGTACAGCCAGTGTAGGAGATCGCTCCCCACACCATGATGCCGGGTGTTGGCCCTGTGTGCCTCGGTCATATGCAGTCCTGATCGTGGCGCTCACCTGCACGGTGCCAAACACGCATACGACCATCATTGGCACCAAGGCAGAAGCGACTCTCATCGCTGAAGACGACACGTCTCCATTCGTCCCTCCATTCACGCCTGTCGCGACACCACTGGAGGCGGGCTGCACGATGTTGGGGCGTGAGCGGAAGACGGCCTAACGGTGTGTGGGACCGTAACCCAGCTTCATGGAGACGGTTGTGAATGGTCCTCGCCGATACCCCAGGAGCAACAGTGTCCCTAATTTGCTGGGAAGTGGCGGTACGGTCCCCTACGGCACTGCGTAGGATCCTACGGTCTTGGCGTGCATCCGTGCGTCGCTGCGGTCCGGTCCCAGGTCGACGGGCACGTGCACCTTCCGCCGACCACTGGCGACAACATCGATGCACTGTGGAGACCTCACGCCCCACGTGTTGAGCAATTCAGCGGTACGTCCACCCGGCCTCCCGCATGCCCACTATACGCCCTCGCTCAAAGTCCGTCAACTGCACATACGTTTCACGTCCACGCTGTCGCGGCATGCTACCAGTGTTAAAGACTGCGATGGAGCTCCGTATGCCACGGCAAACTGGCTGACACTGACGGCGGCGGTGCACAAATGCTGCGCAGCTAGCGCCATTCGACAGCCAACACCGCGGTTTCTGGTGTGTCCGCTGTGCCGTGCGTGTGATCATTGCTTGTACAGCCCTCTCGCAGTGTCCAGAGCAAGTATGGTGGGTCTGACACACCGGTGTCAATGTGTACTTTTTTCCATTTCCAGGAGTGTAGTTTACAGCACAAGATTTACACCTGGTGGCCAAGACTGGAACTAAGTTAATTCAAAAATAAATCGATTCCGCGGTAACACATTAGCATACCTACAAAGTTTCGCTACCATACGATAATTTCAGCCCACGCAGGACCACTGGGAGTAGCTGCATTTTAAATTAAACACCCAGCACGTTCTGAGGTACCTGTTTCTTACTTTTCTGAATTAGCAATATCTGGCGTACAGTTCGGAGGCTGGAAAATTCTCTGTGTAAAAGGATAGCATCCTAAAACACCGCTGCAACAGTAGTCTTCTAAGAGTCAGGCTATTCACATACTTTAACAAGTGTCTTGCTCCTGGCCTTTAGAGAGCCCAAGTTCATAGTCCTGTTCTGTAGTAATAGATTCTGCACACTGAAGCTTTTACAACATGACGATGTTTGGTCACCAATGAAGATTCAAATCTTTTCTCAGTTACTTATTTCAAAAAGTAAATACGTCTACGATGGTTCGAAGCCTCTAAAAATCCTGCAATGCAGTATTATTTTTATAAATACTGTAGTGTAGTTTATTGGCCTTTCCTATTTTTTTTGGAGAAAACTACTATGCCAAATCTTTTGTAGAACCGTGATTTTCATTGAAGACAATGACGTGCCAAGGGGAAAATGCTCTGTTTGATAAATTTAGTTTTTTTGTATTTATAGCATGACTACGATCGAGACTATAACTGCAGAGGAGATGAACGTCCTTCAGAGTGTTTCATCCATTATCAAAATTAACAACAGTCTGGTCAGATTGTCAGGGGAATCACTGGATGCTATCATTATTACTATTGTTGCTATTATTAACTGTATTTATTTGAAGCTGGGATGAATTTTAATCAAGCATGTCAACAACCTTTTTTTAAAAGTGGAAAAGGCCGCAAAGAAAACTGAAATGGAGGTATGTGGGACATACAGCCAAGTGAATGCGGTGGGTGAAGGAAGTTTCATGATTAATTGAGAAGCAAGAGAAGATCTTAACGTATAGAGAAAGTTTAGAAGAGTCTTATTTATGGATGGATGTCTCTCTGAGCGGTCGATCTCATGATTTTATTGAAATGCTCCTCCATGTTACTTGGCTGTGAATAGTGAATAATTCTTTGCAAAAACGGTGGACAGATACATCATGTGCCGTCTGCTGGAGTATTTTTCCTTGTGAACATGCTTGGAAAAAAGACTTAATATTTTTACTGTAATGTGTGAAAAGCTTTGACATTTTGTCATTTGAAGTATATCGAGTGAAAGGACCTAGACAATAAGCAGGATTTATTATCTTTGTAGACAATTATTAAAGAAGACAACATATACTATGTTAATTTTCATTTGTTTGATAAGAGAGAAGGTATTTTATCTTTCCGAGTAGTACCACTGACGTGGCAAGACGCACTCTTCCTAAGTTCCACGTTAAGATGTCTGTAATAAGTGTAATAATTGTTAATTTATCTAAATCGTTCCAGAATACAACATGTTATTTGTTGCTACTAAAACTATCTTTTATTTATAGAAGGATTGTGTCATTTCCTGCAGCTATTAGAAATTTTATAAGTTACGATCTTACGCTATTGTCCGCCATTACTGTAAGTACAAATATTTTTGGTAATCACGTCTCTTCCAGCCCAGCCAGCCGCGGTGGTCTCGCGGTTCTAGGCGCACAGTCCGGAACCGTGCGACTGCTACGGTCGCAGGTTCGAATCCTGCCTCGGGCATGGATGTGTGTGATGTCCTTAGGTTAGTTAGGTTTAAGTAGTTCTAAGTTCTAGGGGACTAATGACCACAGCAGTTGAGTCCCATAGTGCTCAGAGCCATTTTTTTTCTTCCAGCCCAGATATTATTAAGCTAACTAATTCGATTTATGGATTTATGAAAGTGTTACAGCATCTCCGGCATTATTTGCATTTTCTGATAACAATTTTGCCATACGGGGCCACTAACGTAGAGTACGTTACTTTTTCACGCGAGCACCGTTACAGAGAAAGCTCCAACTAAATGTGCTTAATGCAATTAAAATTAAGAAACCAGTGTGCTACTAATAAATATATATACATTCGAAACGGTAAGGTTTAAACGCCTGAGACAAAAAGAGATCACGTCCATACACTGTTCTTGCTTTGGTGTGCAATAACGGATCTGCGCAATAAAGTAACTTCAATAAAAGGAAATAATTATAATCAATTATTTAGCACACCGAAATGTTGGGTGTAAATTTGGAAATTTTTGACAAGTTCCTATGGGGCCAGAGGCCTGCCGCTGTGGCCGAGCGGTTCTAGGCGCTTCAGTCTGGAACCGCGCGACCGCTACGGTCACAGGTTCGAATCCTGCCTAGGGCATGGATGTGTGTTATGTCTTTAGTTTACTTAGGTTTAAGTAGTTCTAAGTTCTAGGGGACTGATGACCCCATAGTGCTGAGAGCCATTTGAATCTGTGGGACCAAACTGCTGAGATCATCGGTCCCTAGGCTTACACACTGCTTAATCTAACTTAAACTAACTTACGCTAAGGACAACACACACACACACACACACTGGCAAGGCGTCCCAGACCGCGCGGCTACCTGTGATAACATTTTTACAGTGAAAAGGTTATAAGAAGACCTTTGATGCAAATAATTAACCATTATCTGTGAAAAAGACAATTTCATACACTACGTTACAATTACTCTACACGCAGACAATATAAACATAAAACTGCACCACAACAGGAGGGCAGCTTCATTCAAGGGTGCGGCCATGGGAAAGTGCAGACAGAACAGCCCCTTTCGGCCACTGTGTCACATCTCCATGTCGACCAGTACTATGCGCTGGCTGCATGCAACACTTAGTCTTGTACAAAAAGGTGTACATTATTCAGGAACACAAATGTTCAATAACTTGCCAGGAGCCATAAAAAGCTTAACAACCAATGAAATTCAGTTTAAGATAAGCCTAAAGGATTTATTGATGGCCAACTCCTCCTACTCCATTGATGAGTTTCGCAGTAGAACCAAATGATAAATGATTTGTGTGTATGTATATATGCATAAGTACAATATAACTTCTGCACAATTTCATTGCAGTAATGTGTTCATTGTAAATAAGTGTGTGTGTGTGTGTTTGTGTGTGTGTGTGTGTGTGTGTATGTGTGTGTGTGTGTGTGTGTAAGTACAATCTAACTTATGCATCATTTCAGTGCAGTAAAATGTTTGTGGTGTCACCGCCAGACACCACACTTGCTAGGTGGTAGCCTTTAAATCGGCCGCGGTCCGGTAGTATACGTCGGACCCGCGTGTCGCCACTATCAGTGATTGCAGACCGAGCGCCGCCACACGGCAGGTCTAGAGAGACTTCCTAGCACTCGCCCCAGTTGTACAGCCGACTTTGCTAGCGATGGTTCACTGCCTACATACGCTCTCATTTGCCTAGACGACAGTTTAGCATAGCCTTCAGCTACGTCATTTGCTACGACCTAGCAAGGCGCCATATTCAGTTACTATTCTGAACAGATATTATTGTGAATGATGTACCGTCAAGAGCGACGTTCATCATTAATGGATTGAAGTTAAGTATCAAAATAATTACGTCCTCTTTCTGAATTCTAATTCCTTGTCATGTTCCAGACCTCACGTCAGTATAATTCTTCCCTCCCCACGCCAGCCTGCGTGAGCTAAAACGCGTGCATTTCGGCGTCCTCTAGTAACACGGTGTTGGCTCTTCTGCCAACACAACAGTGTTCATTGTAAATAAGCATTATAGTAGTTGTATTACACGTTTGTTACATTATAAATAAATAAAAAAGTTTTTTTATTTTAAATTCAATGCTTTGGTACTTGTAAAATTATTCTTTCATATAGTGTTCATTAAAAAATGACGATCATTCCACTTGGTACCTGTGGAATGGTACATTAGCTTATTTGTTTGAGTTGTGGATATTTGTCATCTATTGTTGTTTTTCTGACATGTTCTACATCCTGGAGGACCTCCTCAGTATAGATCAATTGGAATGAATATAAATCTTATCTAATTTAATCTAAACAGCTTGGCACACAAGCACATTTAACTGCCGCGACTTACGTCTCTGTTGTAGGTTAACATGATCACTTGGTACTAGTGCTACATAACGTACAGCGTATCTAAGTGACAAGCGAGCTCTTTTAAGTGTATGGCTAACATCTTGCCCCGTGACCTGGCTTATTTATATATTTATTTATTTATTGTTCCTAGGGACCAAATTAAAGAGAAGTCTCCATGGTCATGGAACGAGCCAATACATGCAATTATAACACGATAGTAGAAACAGCTAAAATGAAATACAAGAAACGTATTCAGACAACAATTCGTAAGTTTAAATAAAGAAAATCAAGAATGTAACACTGGAATTTGCTTAATTTTTTCAGCTCTTCCAGGAGCTCCTCGACAGAATAGAAGGAGCGAGCCATGAGGAAACTCTTCAGTTTAGACTTAAAAGACTTTGAGTTCTTGTGGTAGCTTATTGTAAATGGATGCAGCAGAATAGTGCACTCCTTTCTGCACAAGAGTCAAGGAAGTGCACTCCACATGCAGATTTGATTCCTGCCTAGTATTAACTGAGTGAAAGGTGCTAACTCTTGGCAATAGGCTAATATTGCTGACAACAAACGACATTAAAGAAAATATATACTGTGAGGGCAATGTCAGAATTCCCAGACTATTGAATAGGGGTCCACAAGAGATTCTCAAACTTACACCACATATAGCTCGTACAGCCCGATTTTGAGCCAAAAATACCGTTTTTGAATCAGAAGAATTACCCCAAAAAATAATACCGTATGACATAAGAGTATGAAAATATGCAAAGTAGACTACTTTTCGTGTTGAACTGTCACTTATTTCAGATACTAATCTAATAGTAAATAAAGCAGCATTTAGCTTCTGAACAAGATCCTGAACATGGGCTTTCCACAACAGCTTACTATCTATCCGAACCCCTAGGAACTTGAACTGTTCCATCTCGCTTATAATATGCCCATTCTGTCTCATCAAAATATCAGTTCTTGTTGAATTGCGAGTTCGAAGCTGTAAAAACTGAGTCTTACTGTGATTTAGCATCAAATTATTTTCCACAAGCCACGAACTTATTTCATGAACTACATTATTTGATAATGTTTCAATATTACACACAAGATCCGTCACTGCCAAGCTGGTGTCATCAGCAAACAGAAATATTTTTGAATCGCCTGTGATACTAGAAGGCATATCATTTATACAACTAAGCCGGTCGGGGTGGCCAAGCGGTTCTAGGCGCTACAGTCTGGAACCGCGTGACCGCTACGGTCGCAGGTTCGAATCCTGCCTCGGGCATGGATGTGTGTGATGTCCTTAGGTTAGTTAGGTTTAAGTAGTTCTAAGTTCTAGGGAAGTGATGTCCTCAGAAGTTAAGTCCCATAGTGCTCAGAGCCATTTGAATCATTTGAACCATATAAATAAGAAACAGCAGCGGCCCCAGCACCGACCCTTGGGGAACGTCCCACTTAACAGTGTCCCATTGGGATTGAACATCACTACCACTCTCAATATTGCGGAGAATTACCTTCTGCTTTCTGTTCTTAAAGTAAGAGGCGAACCAATTGTAAGCTACCCCCCTTACTCCATAATGGTCCAACTTCTGCAGCAACATTTTGTGGTCAACACATTCAAAAGGCTTCGTTAAATCAAAGAAAACGCCTAGCGTTCGCAATCTTTTATTTAATTCGTCCAAAACCTCACAGACAAAAGAGAATATAGCATTTTCAGTTGTTAAACCATTTCTAAAACAAAACTGTACATGTGACAGCAAATTATGCGAATTCAAATGATCCAGTAACCTTGTATATACAACCTTCTCGATAACTTTAGCAAACACCGATGGCATAGAAATAGGTCTATAATTGTCAACATTATCCCTGTCTCCCTTTTTCTAAAGTGTCTTCACTACCGAGTACTTTAATCGGTCCGGAAACCGACCACTCCTAAAGGAAAAGTTACAGATATGGCTAAGTACTGGGCTAACATTCGTTCCTGCTTGAAAGCTTAATTATCTTTCTATTATGTTAAGAAACCCCCACCGGCCCACAGCGGCGTGTTGCTCTCCCCGGACTACTGTGCGCCGAGCCCGCGCCGCCCCGCAGGCAGTGACGCCGGCCTGCAGCAGCAGCCGCAGCCGCAGCGGGTGTAATCTTCACGCTCAGCCGCACTCCCATCCAGCAATCTTCCGCCACGTCTCGTCTCCTGGAGGGAGCGCCGCGCTGCCACCGGGCCAGAGGCCGCTGCTCTGCGCCTCCCCCAGTAATCCCGTGCTGCAAGAGTTGCACGAGGTTTTTTGGATAAGAGCTACTGCTCATTCTTTGAGGTTCTCGTTCCTATCCATGGCTTTGGCCAGCCACGTGTGGCGAACTTCACCTCTGTGATACTGTGTACAGCTGATCAGCAGAAAAGATTAGTCGGCAAGTAAATTGTAGTTCAGAGTAATGAGCTCCCTACGATTATTTCCACCACTTCCTCAGGAACACGTATTATGTTCGAGTATAATGACTTTCCTGGAGACTAGAAATCTACTATGTAGGAATCAGCATGGATTTCGAAAGAGACGGTCGTGAGAAACCCAGCTCGCGCTATTCGTCCACGAGACTCAGAGGGCCATAGACACGGGTTGACAGGTAGATGCCGTGTTTCTTGACTTCCGCAAGGCGTTCGATACAGTTCCCCACAGTCGTTTAATGAACAAAGTAAGAGAATATGGACTACCAGACCAATTGTGTGATTGGATTGCGCAGTTCCTAGATAACAGAACGCAGCATGTTATTCTCAATGGAGAGAAGTCTTCCGAAGTAAGAGTGATTTCAGGTGTGCCGCAAGGGAGTGTCTTGGGACCGTTGCTGTTCACAATGTACATAAATGACCTGGTGGATGACATCGGAAGTTCACTGATGGTTTTTGCAGATGATGCTATGGTGTATCGAGAGGTTGTAACAATGGAAAATTGTACTGAAATGCAGGAGGACCTGCAGCGAATTGACGCATGGTGCAGGGAATGGCAATTGAATCTCAATGTAGACAAGTGTAATGTGCTGCGAATACATAGAAAGATAGATCCCTTATCATTTAGCTACAAAATAGCAGGTCAGCAACTGGAAGCAGTTAATTCCATAAATTATCTGGGAGTACGCATTAGGAGTGAATCAAAATGGAATGATCATATAAAGTTGATCGTCGGTAAAGCAGATGCCAGACTGAGATTCATTGGAAGAATCCTAAGGAAATGCAATCCGAAAACAAAGGAAGTAGGTTACAGTACGCTTGTTCGCCCACTGCTTGATTACTGCTCAGCGGTGTGGGATCCGTAAAAGATAGGGTTGATAGGAGAGATAGAGAAGATCCAACGGAGAGCAGCGCGCTTCGTTACAGGATCATTTAGAAATCCAGTGGAAGACTCTGCAGGAGAGACGTTGAGTAGCTCGGTATGGGCTTTTGTTAAAGTTTCAAGAACATACCTTCTCCGAAGAGTCAAGCAGTATATTGCTCCCTCCTACGTATATCTCGCGAAGAGACCATGAGCATAAAATCAGAGAGATTAGAGCCCACACAGAAGCTTACAGACAATCCTTCTTTCCACGAACAATACGAGACCCGATAGAGGTACTCAGGGTACCCTCCGCCACACACCGTCAGGTGGCTTGCGGAGTATGGATGGAGACGTAGATGTAGATGTAGAGTAGATAAGAAATCGGAGCCCAGCTAGAGCAGACGGAGGAGCACTGCTGTAAGTAAGTACTTGCTCGATCCGGCGGTGAACTCGTTGCAGTTAACTTCGCCGCTGTTGTGCGTCGAAGACATGGCTTGACACGGCAAGGGAGGCGAAGCCAAGGGGAAGACACGATCTCGCCTTCTTGCCGTCCTACTGGAGCAGCTGGCCGGTGAAGTGCGAAGCTAAGAGCGAGAAGAAGGTGAAGACGCAGCAGTGATACAAGTGCCAACAGCTTGGCCATGTAGCGAAGTCCTGCAGCAATACGGTCGCGTGCATGAAGTGTGCGAAAGCACGCGATACGCGCTACTGTAATAAACCTAGAGATGCTGCTCCCAAGTGCGTAGTAGGAGTAATCCATCGAACTAAAGACCTATATCATTGACGTCGGTTTGCAGTAGGGGTTTGGAGCATATACTGTATTCAAACATTATGAATCACCTCGAAGGGAACGATCTATTGATACGTAATCATGGTTTCAGAAAACATCGTCCTTTTGAAACGCAGCTAGCTCTTTATTCGCACGAAGTAATGGCCGCTATCAACAGGGGATCTCAAGATGATTCCGAATTTCTGGATTTCCGGAAAGCTTTTAATACCGTTCCTCACAAGCGACTACTAATCAAGCTGCGGAGCTATGGGGTATCGTCTCAGTTGTGCGACTGAATTTGTGATTTCCTGTCAGGAAGGTCGCAGTTCGTAGTAATAGACGGCAAATCATCGAGTAAAACTGAAGTGATATCAGGTGTTCCCCAGGGAAGCGTCCTGGGACCTCTGCTGTTCCTGATCTATATAAATGACCTTAGTGACAATTTGAGCAGTTCTGTTAGGTTGTTCGCAATTGATGCTGTAATTTACCGTCTAGTAAAGTCATCCGAAGACCAGTATCAGTTGCAAAGCGATTTAGAAAAGATTGCTGTATGGTGTGGCAGGTGGCAGTTGACGCTAAATAGGGATAAGTTTGAGGTGATCCACATGAGTTCCAAAAGAAATCCGTTAGAATTCGATTACTCGATAAATAGTGCAATTCTCAAGGCTCTCAATTCAACTAAGTACTTCGGTGTTAAAATTATGAACTTCAGTTGGAAAGACCACATAGATAATATTGTGGGGAAGGCGAACCAAAAGTTATGTTTCATTGGCAGGAGACTTAGAAATGCAACAAGTCCAGTAAAGAGAGAGTTTACACTACTCTCGTTCGTCCTCTGTTAGAATATTGCTGCGCGGTGTGGGATCCTTACCAGGTGGATTTGACGGAGGACATCGAAAGGGTGCAAAAAAGGGCAGCTCGTTTTGTATTATCACGTAATAGGGGAGAGAGTGTGCCAGATATGACAGGCGAGTTGGAATGGAAGTCATTACAGCAAAGACGTTTTTCGTCGCGGCGATATCTATTTACGAAATTTCAGTCACCAACTTTCTCTTCCGAATGAGAAAATATTTTGTTGAGCCCAACCTACAAACGTAGGAATGATCATCAAAATAAAATAAGAGTAATCAGAACTCGAACAGAAAGGTTTAGGTGTTCGTTTTTCCCACGCGCTGTTCGGGAGCGGAATGGTAGAGAGATAGTATGATTGTGGTTCGATGAACCCTCTGCCAAGGACTCCAATGTGAATTGCAGAGTAATCATGTAGATGTAAATGTAGATGTAGAACTGCGGCGGCGCACACGCTGCAACCATCGTCTTTGCAGCTACATAAAGAATTGGAGCAAGCAGAAGCGGAATAAGAAGATTTAGGCCGCTGAACCTGGAGAAGTGGCCAAACAACACATGGCGACCGCCCCGCCTCCCTATTCAAGTAGGGGAAGCGGGCCGAAGTGCAGCGAAGGACTACGATGGATTCGGCGAGTCGCTACAGAAAGCCACGGATGAAGCCGTTTGCGCGCTTAAATCCGCCATGGCGGAGGAGTGGGTAACCCTGAGGGCGGAACTGTAAGAGGCGCGCCGTCAGGTGTGGCAACTGACGGAGGCCTTGACTCTACCGACTCGCGAAGACCCCTACTAGCAAGTAGAGAGCCTGTATAGGGAGAGAGCGGCCATAGGTGAAGTTGCCCGTGATTGGTTGATCAGCTTTGGCAGAAAAATGGCGCCAAACGTCTCTCGCGCTTCCTATGTTCGCCGTGCTTTTGAGTTGAATTGAAGTTCAGAGGACTTTTGGAAACGATTAAAAGGTATTTGAATTATTGAAAGACTTGTTACGCGTTGTGCATGCATGTTCGATATAGTTGTATATAGTTTTTAGTACGTAATTAGCGTTTGTGATCTTAAATACGAGTTGCAATAATGAAGCGTTTTGTGATGAAGTCGGTAGGCCTACATGTTTGAAGTAAACACGTTAGTAATTGTACAGTATTATTTTTGACATCTGTAATTCATTCTGCAGACATTCGTAAACGATGCCAGGTTGTGCTGCATTTGGTTGTTCCAATAGAGGCGAAGGTGGATTTCGCATGTCAGCATTTCCACGCAATGAAGAAAGACAAAAGCAGTGGGCAGCTGTAGTCAACAGGGCTGACATAAATCAAACAGGAGCCTTGTGGATACCAACCAAGAACTCTTATCTTTGCGAAGTAAGTCGTTTTTGCTTTTTACCACATTTAAAACAACGTGCAATATACAGGGTGTTACAAAAAAGTGCGGCCAAATTTTCAGGAAACATTCCTCACACACAAATAAAGAAAAGATGTTATGTGGACATATGTCTGGAAACGCTTACTTTCCATGTTAGAGCTCATTTTATTACTTATCTTCAAATCACATTGATCATGGAATGGAAACACACAACAACAGAACGTACCAGCGTGACTTCAAACACTTTGTTACAGGAAATGTTCCAAATGTCCTCCGTTAGTTAGGATACATGCATCCACCCTCCGTCGCATGGAATCCCTGATGCACTGATGCAGCCCTGGAGTATGGCGTATTGTATCACAGCCGTCCACAATACGAGCACGAAGAGTCTCTATCGGGCTTGCGTAGACAAGAGCTTTCAAATGCCACCATAAATGAAAGTCAAGAGGGTTGAGGTCAGGAGAGCGTGGAGGCCTTGGATTTGGTCTGCCTCTGCCAATCGATCGGTCACCGAATCTGTTGTTGAGAAGCGTACGAACACTTCGACTGAAATGTGCAGGAGCTCCATCGCGCATGAACCACATGTTGTGTCGTACTTGTAAAGGCACATGTTCTAGCAGCACAGGTAGAGTATCCCGTGCGAAATCATGATAACGTGCTCCACTGAGCGTAGGTGGAAGAACTTACTGACGAAACTAAAATGAGCTCTAACATGGAAATTAAGGGTTTCCGGACACATGTCCACATAACATCTTTTCTTTATTTGTGTGTGAGGAATGTTTCCTGAAAGTTTGCCCATATCTTTTTGTGACACCCTGTACATAGTTAAATTTGAAAACAGGCCTGTAAATTGGCTGTGTGAAAATTATTATAACACATTATAAAGAAAGGCATTTAACGAATAATTTCGCCATATTGTTTTGTGCTTTTGATTCGGTGAGTGTGTACTCCACTACTCCACTACTGGCCAATCAAAAGTCCCGCCCGCAGTTTGGCAGAAAAATGGCCGCCGTATCGTCCGGTTGGCCACTCTCTCCCTATACAGGCTCTCTACTAGCAAGGGAGTAGATGCAGAAACTCAGACGAGTACCTCTGTGGCCGACGCGGAAAAACAGGTTGCTGGAGAGGTTGTCGAGGAAAGAAGAGGCAGCACGAGTCACTGCTATCACTGCTATGGTCCGAGAGCAGGCTGCCAAACGTGGCAAACATGATCACCTGCCGCTGCCGGACAACCCGGGAGCGGTTAAGCTGTTGATGGACAAGCTAGCGGAGTCGCTGCGAGATGGTACATATCCGTACCTGTACCATCCATACCCTTTGATCCCTCCCGATGATCCCAAACCCCCTCTTCCCCACCAACCATATGACTTTGGTGGGGCAGCTGCAAATCTGCACAACATCATCTCTGAAAAAAGACCTAGCTCTGATTAATTCCCATCCGATCTTCACGCCCCAGGATTGACAATACATCATAGATGTGGTGCCAAGAGCCACGACCAAGAAGAAACATCGCTAGATCTACTAGCACATACTAGTTATTTCATCCTGCCTTGCTCGGGCAAGTCCAGTTTTTCCCTTGTCCCAGCTACAACTTCAACCCATTATTTTGGAGTAAATATCATAGGGCAATGACTCCTTCTTAGGCAACCTCTGGCCGGCTGTCATTTACAGTGAGAAAGGAGAGAGTGCTGGATCCGGTTACTTGGCTAGTCACTCAGAGATTGCGGCTAGCTTAATATGATCATTATTGCAAACATCATTGGAAGAACAGAGATGTCTGTGCAATACTTTTTAAAACAGAATGTCATTTTCACTCTGCAGCGGAGCGTATGCTGATACCAAACTTCTTGGCAGATAAGAACTGTGTGCCGCAACGAGACTCGAACTTGGGACCTTTGCCTTTCGCGGGCAAGTGCTCTACCAACTGAGCTACCCAAGCTCGACTCAGGCCCCATCCTCACAGCTTTACTTCTGCCAGTACCTCGCCTCCTACCTTCCAAACTTTGCAGAAGCTCTCCTGCGAACCTTGCAGAACTAGCATCATATCAGCGCACACTCCGCTGCAGAGTGAAAATCTACTTCTGGAAACATCCCACAGGCTGTGGCTAGGCCATTTCTCCACAATATCCTTTCTCTTAGGAGTGCTAGTTCTACAAGGTTCGCAGGAGAGCTTCTGTAAAGTTTGGAAGGTAGGAGACGAGGTACTGGCAGAAGTAAAGCTGTGAGGACGGGGCGTGAGTCGTCCTTGGGTGGCTCAATTGGTAGAGCACATGCCCGCGAAAGGCAAAGGTCCCGAGTTCGAGTCTCGGTCCTTTTTAAAACAGTCTTGGTGGCATAAAAACAATTTGTTTCGCTCTAGTTTTAGACCATCTTCAAACTATTCCCCAATGGGGGCCAAAAGAGATGGTGAACGCTGCATGTTCGGTCTGCTGAGGGACGAATCGATGTCTGTGTCTCAGCAGGTGGTAGCTGCTCTGTTCAACAAGTGCGCCTGATACCACTGGAGAATGATGGTCTAAAAATAGACTGTAACCGGTCCACATGATAATAAAGGCTTTTGTATGATCAAGACTGTTTTAATTTTTAACTTTAGAACAATGACATATTTGTATGTACAGGGTGACAGTTATTGAACGATATGAAATGAAATCGTCATAACTTCTGAACGGTTGCGTCAGGACGGTCGAACTGTAAGGCTGGCCGCGGTGCCTGATGGAAATTATAAGCATATAATTAGCTTCAGAAATTTTCGTGCAAATACCACGTGGTCATAATTAAAGTGCAGCACCCCACGGAGGTTCAGTGTGGGCTATAATTGTCATACGGCAGCGAAACTGGGTAGATAAGCTGATGCGTTAATGCGGAACCGATTTGTGCTGGAAAAAATAGTTCCAGTTTTGGCCACCAGGTGCAAATTTTGCGCTGTTAATGCAACAAAAGCTGTAGAGAAATGATTCCACATGTAACGGAGAGAGGCTCAGTAGCTCGGTACGGGCTTTTGTTGAAGTTTAGAGAACATACCTTCATCGAGGAGTCAAGCAGTATATTTGCTCTCTCCTACGTATATCTCGCGAAGAGACCATGAGGATAAAATCAGAGATTAGAGCCCACACAGAGGCATACTGACAGTCTTTCTTCCCACGAACAATACGATACTGGAATAGAAGGGAGAACCGATAGAAGTACTCAAAGTACCCTCTGCCACACACGCTTGCGGAGTATGGATGTAGATGTAGATGTAGATTAGGAATGGGACGCTGGCAGAAATGATCAAACAAGTGAGAAAGGCATAATGTTAACTTTATTATAAACCGTCGCTTACACTATTTGTTCAGTAAGGATATGCTGGCCTTCGGATCAGACTGAGACCGAGCGCGTCCTTGGCAAACACGTTCTTTTAGATACCTCCGCGCCGAAAGTCAGATGGATTCAGATTAAATGATGTTGCAGGCCATGTATCACTGTATACCCGATAGGTCCTCTTCAGAGAACGGACTGCGAATAAAAGTGCTTGTGAATCCACACACGGTGAGTGCAGTGGCACTTCGTGCACAACTCGCGGTTTAATAGCACCCCAAATACGGCTGTTCTGTGCATTCAATGCGCCATGTAGTGTTGGATGTACCTCGTCATACGACAGAATATTGCCTGGCCACATGTCATCAACTTCGATCTGCGCCAGAAACCGAGGGACTAATTGAGAACATTGCTGCGGATCATGAGGTTTCAGTTGCTGCGGTGTCTGGTTCTTTTTGTTCTCGGGATGGACAATTTTCGTGACATTGCATGAACACTAGAATTATCCGGAGCATATGCTGCATGGTCAGTTGTTAATAACTTCCATCGGGATAGGACACCCTTCGCCCTTCTCTTCCAGGAGCCGCACCAAACTCACCTGTGTTTTCAAATTTCATTTTCATCTTCTTCATTTAATGACACCAGTCCTCTCCTCAGACTTTCAGTCGTTGGCACTCTCTCAATGCAGCATTAAAATTGTTGCCGTTCACGTAAAATAATTTCAGTAACAGTGTACGGTCTGTCTTCGCTATAGCCATACTGTTCACTCACATTATGGTCTGTCAAAAGACAGCATGGGTGGCATACCGTCATATAAACGGTGCACAACACCAGACTTGTAGCTGCTGGAGAAGACTAGAACTCATTTACTCTCGTATAAATCTGTTCTGCACAAACACATTAGCACGTCCACCAAGTTTCGCTGCCACACGATAATTACAGCCCACAACGACCTCCTAGAGTGTCTGTCGATGAGGAACGAAAGATTACGAAGTCTTGGACTATGAACAGAGAAGTGCAGATACACATGAAAATTCAGAGACGTAACAAATACAGCAAGTATGAGGAGAAAATATGCAGTGAAGATTAGGATTTCGTGATACTACAGTGTCGGGGAAAATATGTACCACCTTCAGCTTTATCCTTCTCTCGAGAATAAAATGCTTCACCGGGATAGGACATATTCGATTAATTCTTCGTAATCCTTTTGAAGATATGACTGAAATAAAGTGGAATCCAAGTCAGCTTAGATCAGGCGTATTGAGACGTACGCCAAATTGTATTTTATACTGTTCACGAAATATAACATTGTTGTAGCGTGATTAACGTATTATTTAAGTTTTAGTTCCACAATGATTTTAGTTATTTGTAGTTGAAAATGTATTAACTTATGGAGAATGCATAAAGAGCAGCAGCACTCATGTAGTTCTACTATTGTAGAACGAAATAAATGTATAGTTTCATTTAAAAAAAAT
Organism: Schistocerca gregaria; assembly: GCF_023897955.1. Lineage (NCBI taxonomy): Eukaryota > Metazoa > Arthropoda > Insecta > Orthoptera > Acrididae > Schistocerca > Schistocerca gregaria. The sequence continues at coordinate 552,513,887 of NC_064925.1, forward strand.
GAATTTGAAATGTGTGTACCTTGGTGGTTAATGTGGTAATGATAACCCTTTGCTATTTTATGAGGCCGTACTGACTATTTGTCATTGTAATAAAAGTTTATCATTATCTTTAGCAAACAAGAAACTGGCGTTCTACGCATTGGAGCGTGGAATGTCAGATCCCTTAATCGGGCAGGTAGGTTAGAAAATTTAAAAAGGGAAATGGATAGGTTAAAGTTAGATATAGTGGGAATTAGTGAAGATCGGTGGCAGGAGGAACAAGACTTCTGGTCAGGTGACTACAGGGTTATAAACACAAAATCAAATACGGGTAATGCAGGAGTAGGTTTAATAATGAATAGGAAAATAGGAATGCGGGTAAGCTACTACAAACAGCATAGTGAACGCATTATTGTGGCCAAGATAGATACGAAGCCCACACCTACTACAGTAGTACAAGTTTATATGCCAACTAGGTCTGCAGATGATGAAGAAATTGAAGAAATGTATGATGAAATAAAAGAAATTATTCAGATAGTAAAGGGAGACGAAAATTTAATAGTAATGGGTGACTGGAATTCGAGTGTAGGAAAAGGGAGAGAAGGAAACATAGTAGGTGAATATGGATTGGGGCTAAGAAATGAAAGAGGAAGCCGCCTAGTAGAATTTTGCACGGAGCACAACTTAATCATAGCTAACACTTGGTTTAAGAATCATGAAAGAAGGTTGTATACGTGGAAGAACCCTGGAGATACTAAAAGGTATCAAATAGATTATATAATGGTAAGACAGAGATTTAGGAACCAGGTTTTAAGTTGTAAGACATTTCCAGGGGCAGATGTGGACTCGGACCACAATCTATTGGTTATGACCTGTAGATTAAAACTGAAGAAACTGCAAAAATGTGGGAAATTAAGGAGATGGGACCTGGATAAACTGAAAGAACCAGAGGTTGTACAGAGTTTCAGGGAGAGCATAAGGGGACAATTGACAGGGATAGGGGAAAGAAATACAGTAGAAGATGAATGGGTAGCTCTGAGGGATGAAGTAGTGAAGGCAGCAGAGGATAAAGTAGGTAAAAAGACGAGGGCTGCTAGAAATCCTTGGGTAACAGAAGAAATATTGAATTTAATTGATGAAAGGAGAAAATATAAAAATGCAGTAAATGAAGCAGGCAAAAAGGAATACAGACGTCTCAAAAATGAGATCGACAGGAAGTGCAAAATGGCTAAACAGGGATGGCTAGAGGACAAATGTAAGGATGTAGAAGCTTATCTCACTAGGGGTAAGATAGATACTGCCTACAGGAAAATTAAAGAGACCTTTGGAGAGAAGAGAACCGCGTGTATGAATATCAAGAGCTCAGATGGCAACCCAGTTCTAAGGAAAGAAGGGAAGGCAGAAAGGTGGAAGGAGTATATAGAAGGTTTATACAAGGGTGATGTACTTGAGGACAATATTATGGAAATGGAAGAGGATGTAGATGAAGACGAAATGGGAGATACGATACTGCGTGAAGAGTTTGACAGAGCACTGAAAGAACTGAGTCGAAACAAAGCCCCCGGAGTAGACAACATTCCATTAGAACTACTGACGGCCTTGGGAGAGCCAGTCATGACAAAACTCTACCAGCTGGTGAGCAAGATGTATGAGACAGGCGAAATACCCTCAGACTTCAAGAAGAATATAATAATTCCAATCCCAAAGAAAGCAGGCGCTGACAGATGTGAAAATTACCGAACTATCAGTTTAATAAGTCACAGCTGCAAAATACTAACGCGAATTCTTTACAGACGAATGGAAAAACTGGTAGATGCGGACCTCGGTGAGGATCAGTTTGGATTCCGTCGAAATGTTGGAACACGTGAGGCAATACTGACCTTACGACTTAGCTTACAAGGAAGATTAAGAAAAGGCAAACCTATGTTTCTAGCATTTGTAGACTTAGAGAAAGCTTTTGACAATGTTGACTGGAATACTCTTTTTCAAATTCTAAAGGTGGCTGGGGTAAAATACAGGGAGCGAAAGGCTATTTACAATTTGTACAGAAACCAGATGGCAGTTATAAGAGTTGAGGGACATGAAAGGGAAGCAGTGGTTGGGAAAGGAGTGAGACAGGGTTGTAGCCTCTCCCCAATGTTATTCAATCTGTATATTGAGCAAGCAGTAAAGGAAACAAAAGAAAAATTTTGAGGTTCGCCGATGACATTGTAATTCTGTCAGAGACGGCAAAGGACTTGGAAGAGCAGTTGAACGGAATGGACAGTGTCTTGAGAGGAGGATATAAGTTGAACATCAACAAAAGCAAAACGAGGATAATGGAATGTAGTCAAATTAAATCAGGTGATGCTGAGGGAATTAGATTAGGAAATGAGACACTTAAAGTAGTAAAGGAGTTTTGCTATTTAGGAAGTAAAATAACTGATGATGGTCGAAGTAGAGAGGATATAAAATGTAGACTGGCAATGGCAAGGAAAGCGTTTCTGAAGAAGAGAAATTTGTTAACATCGAATATAGATTTATGTATCAGGAAGTCGTTTCTGAAAGTATTTGTTTGGAGTGTAGCCATGTATGGAAGTGAAACATGGACGATTACTAGTTTGGACAAGAAGAGAATAGAAGCTTTCGAAATGTGGTGCTACAGAAGAATACTGAAGACAAGGTGGATAGATCACGTAACTAATGAGGAGGTATTGAATAGGATTGGGGAGAAGAGAAGTTTGTGGCACAACTTGACTAGAAGAAGGGATCGGTTGGTAGGACATGTTTTGAGGCATCAAGGGATCACAAATCTAGCGTTGGAGGGCAGCGTGGAGGGTAAAAATCATAGAGGGAGACCGAGAGATGAGTACACTAAGCAGATTCAAAAGGATGTAGGTTGCAGTAGGTACTGGGAGATGAAGCAGCTTGCACAGGATAGAGTAGCATGGAGAGCTGCATCAAACCAGTCTCAGGACTGAAGACAACAACAACAACAACAACATTATCTTTAGCAAACAAGAAATATGTAAACAGAAATACATGCCTTATCATATACCTGTATGCCGGATTTGAGTAAGCGACACTCGTTGGAGACCACAGAGGTTGTCTGTCTGTTTAAACTTTCCTTCTCCCTGTTCAGCCAAGGAAGTGGTTGTTCATAAGCTACTGACCTTACTTCACCTTAGTTCCACACTTGATAAACCACTGTTTCAGGATTCTCTCGCAACTGTGTCTGCCCATCACGTTAGTGAGATGAGACACTGTCAACTCCACTGTGCTTTAGCAAAAGAAGCAAATTTAACATGGCACCCAGAGAAATGTATAGGTTTCACTCAAAATTCACCACCCGTGACGCTTCTCTGACAGTTACAAATGGTTAACAAGCCAGGCGAAAATAAATCGCTACACTTTCGACGGAAATATTTTTCGATATTAAGCAAATGGTTTTAATGGTCTCCATGCAAGTATGGGTGTGGAGGGGGCCCACTTAATATTTACAGGAAATATGAGTGTAGACTTCGGTTTAAAACGGCGCTTCCCCTCTAGCACTCGGCATTTCCCCTACAACACCTGCCCATAACCCCCCACCACTACCATTCTCCCAACACGTGCCCTGCCGTCTACGCACCTACCGGCCATTGCATGGGATACTTGTAACGGACAAGATGTGATAAGCACTGGGCCAGAATGGAGGCGTTGGCCTGACTCGTCTAAACCAGCATAGCAGTTCCAAGTTACCGCATAGCTGCAGCTGCGGTGTTAAGGAGAAGAAGTTGTCAGTTGGTGGATAGCCAACAATACAAAGCCTTCTTCAGAGCTGGTGGGACGAAGAGCCGAGACTGGTATTTCGCTGATGGTCAACTTGGGGTGTGGCCAGTGAGTGTGGACACAAAGAATCCAGGAAGGCGGTTGGTGTCTTTTTGCTGAGTGAAAGAACAGCGGTCCTGGAGGATATGTAGACAAGGGCTTCAATATAAGAAGAGGAGCGCTGACAGTGTGCTTTAGTGACCAAAATTGGTATTTTGGTCGATTAAGTGATGCACGTTAGCGCACAAGTCGGCCAGTTTTCCTTCATATTGAAAATGGAAGGACTATATGTACCGTGTAATGTGTCGCCATTACGGTTTGCTGGCATAATGGGCGTGTAGTCGTTTTCTCAAAGCAAGAATAATGGTTGATGTTGTTATTACAGTGTCAGCGTAACCAAAATTATATATGCCATTGTACAGATAATCGTTATTGCTAAATTTGTATAGGCACTGTTTTAGTGGGTTGTAGGTAGTGTTGGTTTAATGGGAAGCAAGTGAAATGAGTGGTTAGTAGATCTAAATTTAGTTTGAGTGTAAATGTAAGACCCCTCAGGGGGCTTCCATCTAGGGAATAAAAGGGGTAGCGATTGTGGTGTCCTGGGCTGTTTTGCATTACTTCCAGTTACTGATATGAAATTCCTTTTGCTTTCTTTCCTGTCGGCCTTTCTTGGCCAACTCTTGTTTTTTCGGCCCCAACGCTACTCTGTTTCAAGGCCTGACAGAATCTTTTATTATTAGAAACGATTAGCAGATAAAATAAAAGAGATTAACGCAGAGGACATTAATTCAGGGGGTAACGTAGATCAGGGTTGAAAGAATATCAAAGAAAGTATTGATACAGCAGCTCAGGGAGCAATAGGTACACGAAATGTAAAACATGAGAGGAAAACAATCAGAACACCATGCTTTTGCATAAAGGTTAAAGACATGTGTAAAAAAAGAGGCGTTCTATTTTAAATATAAAACACTCTAAAAACAAGAGAATTTGATGATTAAAAAGCAGTTCGTAATGAGAGCCTTTTAAAGTGGAAAGCTAAAAAAACCTTTCTAAAAATATAGAACATGACATCTATCGGCTGCAGACACAAATGAGGAAAGAGCAGAGGAAATAAATGGAATTCTAAAAGTGAAGACGCAAATGAGGAATCGTGGGTTAAATATGTAACAAAGTTGTTCAAAAGCGAAATAAACTACCAGTAAACGAAAAGATGTCAGAGATCAGCGTACAGGTGATAGATGATGTAACTGTTTCACATACAGAGGTAGAAGAAGCAGTATGTCTCTCAAAACAGAAAATCTCCGGGGAAAGATCTGATTTCCAACGAATTACAGAAGTATGGAGGATATCAACTAACAATATCAACTAACTGAACAATTAGCGATGTAATAAAATTTCAAATGAATAGGGAACCAATATCACTATTCTTATGCAGAAGAAAGGACATATGGAAGACCCCTCCTGTTACAGAGGGATAAATCTACTCATTCAGTTCTTAAGCTCATAAAAAACATAGTAGGAAAAAGAACAGGAAACATTATAACCCATTTAGAGAGGCAGTATTGTTTCATATTCGGTACATTATGCACAGATACAGTATTTATTGCTAGGCACGTTATAGAGAAGTTAGTCGAATACAACTGGCCACCTTGTCTTTTAGATAGAGGAATAGATGTTGTAAACCTACTCTGTTGTGGGGGAATTACTTCCAACTTAATAAAAACAAATTAAGACGTTTACTCCAACAACTGCAACGAAGCGAAAACTTGTTCCCGGTTACATAACTGTATACCATTTAATACCGGTATTAAACAAGGTAACTCTTTCTGAATTCTGCTAGCAAACAGTATGGCAACCTGTAAGGACTTTTACATTGTTTAATGTGGCAGCCATAAACCTAAATATGGCCATACCCATTAAGACAATCGAATGTGTGACTGTCTGTGGAACCAACTGAAGCAAACTGGAAGTAGATGGAGAAACAATTCACCAGGAATTGGCATTTAAATATCTTAGTATTGAATAGTCCAGCAGTGAACACGCACAAAAGAAAGTTACAGAATAAGTAGCAAAAGCAAAAAAAGTGACAGCGTGTTTATAAATGACACAATTTGGAAAAAAACGAACCTCATGGAGAAGCTGCAAGGTCAAGAATACACAAAATAATAGGAGGACGAATTACAAGATACACAGCTGAGACAAGAGCTGAAACATCAAAAACTAGAAGAGTTTTGGAAACCACGGAAATGAGTATGCTGGACATACTGAGAGACTCAGAGACGTGAAAGCATCAGAAAAAAAAAGGAAATTGGAGTGGATAAATAAGAGAAAGCATGAACAGACAGGGTGGATGACAGAAGATTGTAAAAATCGTAATAAATAAATCATCAGCTGGCAAAAGAAATACAGGCCGTCCAAAGAAAAGATGGAGTGAGATTCTCAACGTAGACCATGGTGTACAGAAGGAAACGGGCTTTCGCCTAGGAGGAAAGGAGAGAACAAAGTAAATAGCAAAGCCCAACTGAGAAAAAGGGTAGCTTTTTCTGATTTATTACTCGCCCTGATGGTTATGTGTAGAAGGTATATTCATTTTCGATTATTGTATCAATTAATGTACACTACTGGCCATTAAAATAGCTACACCACGAAGATGATGAACTACAGACGCGAAATTTAACCAACAGGAACAAGATGCTGTGATATGCAAATGATTAGCTTTTCAGAGCATTCAAACATGCTGACATGAGGAAAGTTTCCAACCGATTTCTCATACACAAAGAGCAGTTGACCGACGTTGCCTGGTGAAACGTTGTTGCGATGCCTCGTGTAAGGAGGAGAAATGCGTACCATCACGTTTCCGACTTTGATAAAGGTCGGATTGCAGCCTATCGCCATTGCGGGTTATCGTTTCGCAACATTGCTGCTCGCGTTGGTCGAGATCCAATGACTGTTAGCAGAATATGGAATCGGTGGGTTCAGGAGGGTAATACGGAACGCCGTGCTGGATAAGAAAAAAAAAGGCTCTGAGCACTATGGGACTTAACTTCTGAGGTCATCAGTCCCCTAGAACTTAGAACTACTTAAACCTAACTAACCTAAGGACATGACACACATCCATGCCCGAGGCAGGATTCGAACCTGCGACTGTAGCGGTCGCTTGGTTCCAGACTGTAACGCCTAGAACCGCTCGGCTACACCGGCCGGCCGTGCTGGACTCCAACGGCGTCGTATCACTAGCAGTCGAGATGACAGGCATCTTATCCGCATGGCTGTAACGGATCGTGCAGCCACGTCTCGATCCCTGAGTCAACAGATGTGGACGTTTGCAGGACAACAACCATCTGCACGGACAGTTCGATGACCTTTGCAGCAGCATAGACTATCAGCTCGGAGACCACGGCTGAGGTTACCCTTGACGCTGCATCACAGACAAGAGCGCCTGGGATGGTGTACTCAACGACGAACCTGGGTGGACGAATGGCAAAACGTCATTTCGTTTCGGATGAATCCAGGTTCTGTTTACAGCATCACGATGGTCGCATCTGTGTTTGGCGACATCGCGGTGAACGCACATTGGAAGAGTGTATTCGTCATCGCCATACTGGCATATCACCCGGCGTTATAGTATGGGGTGCCATTGGTTACACGTGTCGGTCACCTCTTGTTTGCATTGACGACTCTTTGAACAGTGGACGTTACATTTTAGATGTTTTACGACCCGTGGCTCTACCCCTCATTCGATCCCTGCGAAACCCTACATTTCAGCAGGATAATGCACGAATGCACGTTGCAGGCCCTGTACTGGCTTTTCTAGATACAGAAAATGTTCGACTGCTGAACTGGCGAGCACACTATCCAGATCGCTCACCAATTGAAAACGTCTGGTCAATGGTGGCCGAGCAACTGGCTCGTCACAATACGCCAGTCAATACTCTTGCTGAACTGTGGTATCGTGTTGAAGCGACTGTCCCTGTACGCGCCATCCAAGCTCTGTTTGCCGCAATGCCCAGGCGTATCACGGCCGTTATTACGGCCAGAGGTGGTTGTTCTGTGTACTGATTTCTCAGGATCTATGGACCCAAATTACGTGAAAATGTAATCACGTGTCAGTTGTAGTATAATATATTTGTCCAATGAGAACCCGTTTATCATCTACTTTTCTTCTTGGTGTAGCAATTTTAATGGCCAGTAGTGTACTTTTGCCTAAGAGCATGTATATTGTGAACTGTTGTGTTGTTGTTGTTAGCTCAAATTTTAATGCTACTGGGGCGAGGTTTATGTTAAATTCTGTTATCATTGCGCTGAAAGAATTTTGTTCTTTTATTGTGTTCCTTTTATGCCCTGGCTTTAGAGGCTATACGTGATAGAGAAGTAGCGGCTCCGATCACGAAGACTGACAACAGCCGGGGAGAAGTTTGTTGACTCCAAGCCTCTCCATATCCGCATCCAGTGACGCCTATAGGTTGACGATGACACTGTGGTCGGTCGGTACCATTCGGTCTTCCGAGGCCTGTTCGAACGGAGATTTCAGAAACTATAATTGAGCTGCATATTAAGTTCATTTGTATTACTATTTTGTTAATTGTTCGGAAAGAGATTTGTATATCCATCTTATATTTAGGACGGAAAATGGGACAACAGTTGGTCAGTATACGAGAATTAATGGAAACACCTTCATCCGTGTATTTAGAGCTCTTTATTCAAATGCGACCGGTTTTGGTGACGCAGTACATGCTGCCATAACAGGGATAAAAGGCAAATCGGTGTCCGCAGACCGGCTCATACGTGAAGTGACCGTTACACACATCTTATACCGACTGGTGAAATTACTTTCTGAGTAGTACCTGTAGGACGCTTCAGAGCTGACGGTGTTGTATCGGTAAGACTGACCATGTTAAACGACCATCGACGTTAACGTTATACCTCAGTGAGGAATTTTTGAGAAGTTGTGACCATGATGTAGCCTAATGGAAACAGAGCAATCAGAATGGGACTCGTTTCCGAAACACTCCACCGGAGAACAACTACAGTAAACAATTTGGTCAGGGAATAGACGCTCTCCCAGCAGAAAAGTAAGTTGTAATATCACGTATTAATTACCTAATTAGGCATTCTTGTGTCACCCTGTGTAATAAGGCAGAACGCAGTGCGTAGGTTAACCTAACATTCCTTGACACACTCACTTAACTCTTTATACCAGTTCACACCACAACAAAGTAACCTAACACTGCAGATAAATTTACTACTAACTTGAAAATCAAACAACTGGCCAATGAGATAGTAAACAGTAAAATATCAGTGTCAACAACACGTACCTCAAACGAAGTAGATGCAACAGTTTATGGGACCAATCGCCAACATACATGAAAGTAGTAGCAATATTGAACAGGGAAAATAATGAAATGATTCCAATTTAAATGAAGAGTTCTGTTAACGATCATACCCTATAAAATCAATGCGTAGTACAGTGTCTCTATACCTGTACATTAACCAACTTGCATTAGAACAGCTAACACAATAAATATTTCTTTCTTAAACTCAGTTTAAAGCAATTAAACAGAATGTAAATGTAACTACACTGGCTCTGAAGGAGCATTTGCTTTGCTTCCTTATTTATTATGTTAATCACAACAAACTATAACTCTTTAAATAACAAATGTGGTTTGATAAATACTCCTTTACCTTACCCAAAAAATAATTGGCAACAAAACATTAAATTCAAGTTCAAGCACTTTTTCATGAAGTGAACACAAAAATTGTAATTCTGATTACACTGCATAAATGCAACAATTAATAATCTTTTCCATTTCAAATTAATTTTACTATTTTTAGGCGGCTTTTCATGTAAGGCAAATTGCTTAAGAAAATAACTGTAGATTGATTTAAAATTTCACTGTAAGTGGAGTATTTCTCAAATTATAAAATTGAACGTTAAACTGTATATCTCTACACATTAGAAAGCGATCATAACTCTTTTTTACAGCTGCCTAATAAGTCATTCCATAATAAATTCGGACACTCGGTATTCAATTCACTAGGATAGGATTCCTGTTCAGGTTTGGGATAATCACCGGTGGAAGATGGAGTTTTTAGCAACACCAAGATTACTATTAAAATCAACCAAATTTCACAAATATCTGGTTCTTTTACAGAGTGCCAAAGATAGAAAATTTAGTGGAAAGCTGGTGGTATTGGTGGCGTAATTTGGAGTGGCTCTTAACGTGGCGGTACGGTTGGCCTCGCCCTATTATTGATCTCCTTGGTGTCGGAATTACATTCTCATAGCACCAGGAACCATGCCATGATAATATTATTACCAAATGCAGTATCCGAGTCCCATAAATACTGTCCTTAAGCTCTTATGGCCTCAAAACTCCCAGAATATGAGCCACAATGATCCGCTACTGCTAGCGAGATGTTAACCACAGCACCGCTCGGCCCACACCCCTTACCCCTCACAAAGGACGCGTTGCCACTTGCGCGCCAACCACACCTTTTCCACACCGCCAGACTACTTCCGTAGCTGCGGGGTTTTCCCACATTTTTACATTCAACCCTACGTTCCCTAACCATGGACCAAGTCATTTACAGTGCATTATATAACAATCATTCTCGTAGTTATTTAAATCCACGAGCACAATTTAAACATCGTTCGAAAGATCACATATCTGAAATATGTATACACAGTCAAAGAAAGTCTGTGATAGGTACGAGAATTCTCGCATGCGTACGAGAATTTCGTCATTTGTACGATGTACGAGGCAAAAGTGACTATCATACACGAACGATAACTGGAGTCGTTACAGACGACTTATTCTACCCTATCCTATCCTTAGTCTACAGACATCACAGAAACATATATGCCAACAGGGGAACTCGAACCTTAGTAGTTGCGGGCTCGTGGCTCGTGACACCACACTAAGTCATGTAGCGATGGAGCTGGGTCCAAATTTTTTTACCAAATATGCATTATACACATTTGTTTGGAAAAGAATCAATTCATCTGTTATATTTTTAAAATGATTAGAAACTGTTACGAATCTATGCAGTCTCTGTCAATCAACAAATTTCAGGCAGGAGAGAGAGTGCCAAACTACCGACATGACAAAACGATTAAAGTCGAGAATGAGGCTTAGTTTAAAGCCTGGGCCTGTAAAAAAATTAAAAAAGCTAACAATAACGAATCACTTTGCTTTGCATGACATATTTCACTCAGTTCGAATTGTTGAGTTTCAGGAATAGAGCGGCCAACGAATCTCAAAGCACTAAATGGAACTTTAATCGAATGTTATTGGAAAGCACTTAACAGTAAACCTAATTACCCTACAATACTGTGGAACTGTTAAGTACAAACGAAAGACATTTCATCAGACGGTATTGTTTCGTCTTCAACAAACGATACTCTTAACTATGCGTATTTCGCGTATAGACATTACGAGTACGTTTAGCTGAATTCATTTACTGTGTAGTTTCTTTTTGTAAGTGTTTCGGGTTACTGTGAGTGGAGAAATGGGAAGTGACAGTGAATATGAAAAGACAAGCACGAAACTTGAATGCACGCCGGAGAAAAGAACGTCTAAAAAGAGGTGAAATCTCGAAGACAGAACGGCCTGTCCATCGACAACAAAAATTTAGTGATGAGTGGTTTACGTAATTGGCTGGTGCGCGATAGTGATCCGATCAGGGTGCGATGCAGATATTGCAATACCAGCATGATTTCCGAAATCCAGAATATTAAAAACCATTCCAGAAGTAAGAAGCACCTAAACACGGTGCAGTCTGCTACCGTGCGACAGCCTTCAGCTGCTCAATTTGTCACAAACGCACAACCAGTTAAGAGGAAGGTTGCTAAAGCTGAAATCAAATTATTAGCATCTTAGCAGAACATAAAGTGGCATTTTTAGCTGCTGACCATTTATCCGATTTGTTAAAAGATATATTTCCAGACTCTGATATTGCAAGGGCAATGACTCTTAAAGGGCACAATGTTTCTAATGTTATTGGGACGTCACACAAAGAAGTGTTGGCGAAAAAACTACAACATGCCAAATTTAGCATAATGACGGACGAGTCCACCGATATCGCAACTGTGTAAAATTCCTGCGTGGCGATCCGCTTTTATGACAAAGATTCAGATGAGTAATAATAAGAGCTAGTTTTGAAATAATAACCAGATTAATTCTAAAATAAATTTTCCTGTCAAGTTACCACTTTGTATCACTTCTCCTTTTGCAGGTTGTATTGAAAGTAAGTTTTGGGAACTATGTAGAGTTTTTCACTGAAAAAATACGGCAACCAGCCACTTTTTAATGCGTTTTTTTATTTACGCCAATATGCATTTCGGGTTTGCACCCATCTTCAGCTGGCAAATTACATGGATCTTCAGTTACTACAGTAGTACAATCTCGACAGCAGTTTGGATGCTGCAGCAGGCCTGTGCAAAAGCAACAACTCCAATCATTTACTTCAATTTCGCGAGTTTAAAGTCACACACTATCAGCTGTTCATTTTACTTACATTCTCCTCTCCTTGTTTTTTCCTGGCTTTTCTTCTTTTTGCAACAACACAAACACCTTTTATCACGTATTTTGCACAGGCGCACTGCGTTATCCGCCATGATGTCGACTGACAGTTTTTGTTTACATACAAATGGTTTATCTATGGACAGAGTTATATTTTTACGAAAGTTTTGAGGTTCTATGATAAGCTATTGTTTTTTAAATATTGACTTGGCTGATAGAAGTATTCTGACATAACACATTTATACAAAGCAGTAATTCATACATTTACAATATAACAAAGATAGAATTAAGATATTAGAATTAAGATTTTTATGTTTTGTATTATTACATGCATTTGTTGGGTTTATAATAGAAATTGAAGTAAATGATTGGAGTTGTTGCTTTTGCACAGGCCTGCTGCAGCATGCAAACTGCTGTCGAGATTGTACTACTGTAGTAACTGAAGATACATGTAATTTGCCAGCTGAAGATGGGTGCAAACCCGAAATGCATATTGGCGTAAATAAAAAAAAAACGCATTAAAAAGTGGCTGGTTGCCGTATTTTTTCAGTGAAATATCATTATCCACAGCCACGGAGCTCAACAGTCCAAATAAAATGGACAAATTGTTACTATGTAGAGTTTATGAAGATGGAGACTTAAATGTTAAGAAAGCTTCTACTGCAGAAAATCTCTACAATGGTGTAGTAAAAACGTTTTCAACAGCATAACATTCCATTTGCCAATATTATTGGCTTTGGAGCAGATGGTTGCAATACTATGATGGGAGTTCGTAATTCTGTAGCAAGCAGATTCCGAGATAGCTGCCCGGGAATTTTTGTAATGGAGTGTGTTTGTCATTCGGTGCATATATGCTCAAGTGAGGCGTGCAAGAACCTTCCAAGAGCTTGTGAGGACCTCGCGAGGAATATTTATGGTTTTTTCAAACTCAGTGCGAAGAGGCAGGCAGAGTTCAAGGAATTTCAGGTATTGTAGCATTTTATATCTCATAGACTTTATTTTACGTCCGATCGTGTGGAAACAGGCTAAACATTATGTTTATTCCAGGTATTTTTAAAGTTGGAACCACACAAATTACTACATCCTTCACAGACACGTTGGCTGTCAATGATCGCTGTTGTTAGGACAGTGCTGGAAAACTGGGATGCTCTAATGCTGTTTTTTTAAATAAAAAATGGCTTCCTGAGTGAGTTCTAAGTGTGGACCAAATTTTTAACTGTTTACATGGCTCCTTTGCAAAAATGTATTATATGTTCTCAGAGTGGATTCTACCAAAATTTACTACTTTCTTCGAGTATTTCCAGTCTAGAGCCGTAGTAATTGTTGACCTTCATGACAAGATTAGAGCTCTCTATACAGAAATACTTCTGTATTTCATGAAACGCCCTTATGTCATGGGAAAAAATCTCAGTGATGTTGACCCAAAAAATGCAGCTAATCATCTGGAAGATTCACAACTGTATTTGGGTGTGAAAATTCTGAAGAACGTTGGCACACCAGAGATAAAGAATCACCCACATCCTTTCAAGGATTTTTATCATCGATGCAGGATCTTTCTTGTGGTGAGTGCACCTCGTTTGTATAGACACCTCTTATTAATCTGACACGTTCCACATCATTACGAAGTGTCGTATTCATGATCTATGGAACAAGTACTAATCTAATCTAAACTACAAACTGACATAGAAATATCGAGACAGATACAAAAATAGGTCGAATAATAGCTATTACAGTGTTACCATTACTTCTCAGATATCTTGGGTTTAATAGATTTTTTTGCCAAAATAAGAGCCCCACCCACTCAACCCCCAGCCCGAACACAATGCACCCAAATCCTACACTACAAAATGCACTGCAGTAAGCGAATTATTGTTCTCAAATACGCCAATTTAAGCTCTGTCGGATGGCACATTCAGACAATTCAGTGGAACTGCAACAAAGCAGAGGAGTGTTTTACTTGAGCTCAAGCGCAGAGCACACAGAAAAGGTAAAGGCACTGCCCGTGCTCTCCAACAACAAGAATCTGCAAGCAACTGCAACCAAACCTACCGGAACACCTCCGCCGGCACCGCTTTGTGTAGTGCGCGCTGCTACCCCTGTGTTGTTCTCCAGACCGTACGGCCAACGCACTGCCTCGTTGCTCTTTCGTCCTCTCGTGTAAGCCGGCAGCTGGGCGCGTCTTCCTCCTGCTGCTGCCTAGACGAGCTCTCGTTCCTGTGCCCCCGGCCAAACTACACACGGTCGCTGGTTTCTCAGCACCGGCAGCTCTGGCTGTGACCTGTCCTGTGACGATTTCAGTGTCCTCTCGTCCGCAGCGAGAAATCTGCCAGGAGCTTTGGTGCCACCTGCTGAGTTGGGCAGGATCTGAACTGTGCCACAGTAGTCACGGCTAGAGATGTAAAACTTTCGTAGATTATCACAAATAAGTAAGCCCTGGCGGCTCTTATCATTATCGATAACTTTTAGCTGGTATGTCACCAGGGGGGCGCGGATTACTCCCTTGTCCGAGTATCGCTGCCTCGCATAGTCTTCAAAAGCGGTCGCTAGAGTCACGTCTAAAGAGAGAGGCCTCATATGAGGGCTGTGCAGGAAGTTTTCGCCCAGTGTGGAATCTGGAGCCGGCCGGTGTCACCGAGCGTTTCTAGGCGCTTCAGTCTGGAACCGCGCGACCGCTACGGTCGCAGGTTCGAATAGTGCCTCGGGCATGGATATGTGTGATGTCCTTAGGTTAGTTAGGTTTAGGTAGTTCTAAGTTCTAGGGAACTGATGACCTCAGCAATTAAGTCCCATAGTGCTCAGAGCAATTTGAACCATTTTTGGAATCTGGAGCAACGCACACGCTGTGTGGATCGGCACGACGTCTTTACTGGGTGGTCATTCAGTGTTCTTCGGGAGGACAGGGCAGAAGGTAGAGGTCCGCTTCGCTTATGTTGTGCGCAAATAGTTCAGCTCTCCGCAACGATTTCCCGCTCCGCAAGCTGTTTGAACTAACGTTCGTGTTTATTTTCATTGAATTGTCATGCATGTCTTGTTACTTGGCTTTATGAATTTAGAATAGTGTATTCCCCTGTCTGCTTTGCGTAATTTTAACGTAACGTGCCTTAATCCGCTCTCGCCAGCATTCTCTCTCAAAGAATGGACAACGGTTCATGCTGTTATGGTTATGTAATCTACCTAGTTGTCACGCGAAGCTGTATCACGGCCTACTTCTTAGCTAGCTTTTTTTAAATAGATGTTTGTTTTAAAATTCTTTTGTAAGAGGACAAGCTGTTCTAAGTTTCAATATTTGTATTCACTACGTTTTAGAAGCTGCTGGGCTCTCTGGTATTACTATTTTCCACTTCTTTCCAGCATGTTTTGAGCTTCGGCTTATGGTGAGATCCTAGCCAGTTGTTTATTATTTTCCTTCTTGGGAAGGAATTACAGCTCCCTTTCTGTAGCTCTCTGTTAGCGAAGGTTATTTCCTAGGGCGTATCAACTTATTGGAAACGCTCTATAAGTGCAATCATGGTTACACCATAATTTTACTTGTCGTATAATCCAGAGAGACACTTATCTTTCTTGTTTGTCAGCAGCACTTACTGTGCTGCTGGGAAATTGTTCCGTGTCGGCTGCTTCTTGCCGCATGGGCCTGGCTTATTTGCGGCCGTACGCTCGGCTCCCGAGCATTGCCTAGTGCGGCTTGCTCTTTGTTTACAGTTGCTCAGCCTGGCTGTCTGTGCTAAAATTAAATATTTCATCTGACTTGTACTGGAAACGAAATTTTGCTATCGGCCAAGAGGCCTTCAGTTAACCGGCTCTTTTATGTTTGGTACATATTGAAATCTCTTTATAAATTTTATTGCAAATTTTTTTGTGTAAATCTTCTGGCTTATCCCTAAGTTATCTTTGTTAATATTTATCTGTTCGAGGTTCCGACTCATGTCTTGGACTTGAATTCGCTGGAAGAAATGGAGCAAAAACTGTTTTAATTATTTAAATTGGCTAGTCTATTTAAAATTATTTAACTTAAAATTTTTAAAAAGGCCAATATTGTTAAGTTTTTCTTCCGTGACTTTATTTCAGGTTATTATTATTGTAAAAATAAATCACCATTTTGAACGCCTGTAATGGCAAATTAACTTATGTACACACAAAGAAAAAAGTTTTTCATCACGGCGGTTACCAGAACTCCTTAAGGTAGACGCTGACTGTAGATATTGTAACACAGACACAGTCTCTTTGACTGTTCAGAGATGTCACTAAATCCACCCAGAGATGTAAACAACAATGCATGAGCAGCGCCTTTTAGATTGAGGGAGTTCGACAGCCGATCAGTTCCAGTCATTGCACCAGGATGGAGGTACACGGTTCGTGTTGTCTGTAGTTCACCATGCCTAGACAGTCAATACCGCAGTAGGATCGAGTCCGCATTCTTACTTTGTGCCAGGAAGAGCTGTCAACAAGGGAAGTGTCCAGGCGTCTCGGAGTGAACCAGAGCGATGTTGCTCGGACATGGAGGAGATGCAGAGAGACAAGAACTGTCAATGACATGCCTCGCTCAGGCCGCCTGAGGGCTACTACTGCAGTAGATGACCGCAGCCTACGGATTGTGGCTCGGAGGAACCGTGGCAGCAACTCCACCGTGATGAATAATGCTTCTCGTGCAGCCACAGGGCGTCGTGTTACGACTCAAACTGTGCACAACAGGCTGCATGATGCGCAGCTTCACTCCCGACGTACATGGCGAGGTCTGTCTTTGCAACCACGACACCATGCAGCGCGGTACACATGGGCCCAACAACATGCCGAATGGACCGCTCAGGATTGGCATCACGTTCTCTTCACCGATGAGTGTCGCATATGCCTTCAACCAGACAATCGTCGGAGACGTGCTTGGAGGCAACCCGGTCAGACCGAACACCTTAGAAAGACTGTACAGCGACTGCAGCAAGGTTGAGGTTCCCTGCTGTTTTGGGATGGCATTTTATGGTGCCGACGTACGCAGCTGCTAGTCATGGAAGGTGCCGTAACGCCTGTGCGATACGTGAATGCCATCCTCCGACCAGTGCAATCATATTGGCAGCGTATTGGCGAGGCATTCGTCTTCATGGATGACAGTTCGCGCCCCCATCGTGCACATCTTCTGAATTAATTCCTTCAGGATAACGACATCGCTCGACTAAAGTGGCCAGCATCTTCTGTAGACATGAACCTTATCTAACATTACTGGGATGGATTGAAAAGGGCTGTTTATGGACGAAGTGACCCACCGACCTCTCTGAGGGATCACCGTTGAGGAGTGGGACAATCTGGAGCAACAGTGCATTGATGAACTTGTGGATAGTATGGCACAACGAGTACAGGCATGCATCAATGCAAAAAGACGTGCTACTGGGAAGTAGATGTACCGGCGTGTACAGCAATCTGGACCACCTCCTCTGAAGGTCTCGTTGCATGGTGGTACTACATGCAATGAGTGGTTTTCATGAGCAATAAAAAGGTCGGAAATTAAGTCTATGTTGATCTCTATTCCAATTTTCTGTACGGATTCCAGTACTCTCGGAATCGACGTGATGGGAAACTTTATAAACTATGTTAGTTAAAGGAGCTTGGTCCTTCCTTGTGATTTTCGTGATCCTGATGACTCACGATTTCAGTAAGTCTGGACTATAATATTTTGGCTGGTAGCTACGGTCAGTTAAGATTACAGCCGCGTTAGCTGTACGTTAGGTGTGATGCGTATCCATCGAGCGTTAATTCATTTCGGTCATTTTGTTTGCGTATGCGACCAGTTTCTTACTAGATTCCCCTAGGAACAGGGAGCAGTGAAACGTCTAGAAACTGAGTGAGGGTATATAAATGATCACGCTACTTACAGAACGTTTTTGTTCCACATTGTTATCGTACTGTCTGTTACTTAAAAATAAACAAAATTTATAGCAACAATGAAACCGCCAATATTTAATTAATGTTTTATTCGAAAGTTGTTTATTTGTAACGTGCAACAGAGAGAAGTAGCAGTTTAAAAAAAATACAGCTTTACTGTACAGCTCTAGAAAAGCAATTTCCGTAAAACAAAACTTTTTAAAAATCCGCAAAACAAAAACATATCAAATATCGCCTCAATACTCGTCGAACGTATAGAAAACGTTTCTGTTTTTCATAAACTACTTTCACACTTACCAACAATAGAAGGTAACTGTTGCCTTTGATCATGATGAAGGACGTTTCATTGAGTACAAAAAACAGTAGTTGCTTGTAAACTGGGCTTGCATCAAAAGTAATTGCTTTGGTTACATAAATGAGAAGAAATTACGTGATCAAATAATTATCATTACTTATAAAATGCAATTTGTTTTTTGATGTGAACAATAGTCATTGATTAACACAGAACGGTGTGCAGTTCTAATTACGTGAAAAACAAAGGGCAAAGAGAAGTCGTCGGCTTCCAGTTTCTCCCTCACACATTCATTTCCCTGCCAATGCTTCCGACACCGTCTGTAACTCTACCGCTTACTACGTCATTTATATACTGTACCACAACGACCGATGTGTAGTTTTGGTAGAGCGCAACGCAGGGTTAGGTGACACTGCTTTTTCTTCTCGCTACGCCTGGAACAATTTATATTCTCGGGAAACTATTGCTGTTGCTTCTTAATGTGATACTTGTTGTCATTGTTTTACGCCTTATGTAACGAACACTGCAGCGGCTGACTTCGTCATCAACACAAAAATCAACACTGAATGTTGACCACGCATCCTGGTGTTCACACTGTTGAACAGACACAACAGAATGAAGCCATTGGCTGGAGCGTCACTTGGACGCTGCCCCAGGCCACTAGCATTGCCTCAGCACCCGCCTTCTTACATGCACACCAGTACAATGCCATGTCACATTACTCATCATGACGTGCAGTAGTCCATCGTTTTGTTTCATTATCCACAACTCCAACTATCTGAAATGATAGTGGCCGCTTAAAGTTTCGACTGGCACCGTTTCATACTTTGTCAAGAAACATAAAATCAGTAATTAGATTGAAACCTCTATAAGGAAACATTTTTTATTTCGAAGTACACTATTCTCAAGGTATATCATACTCCCCTACTGTACTTCGTGGGGAGAAGCAAGACGACTGTACAAAGGTATCTACACAAAAAAAAGGTTTGACTAATAGGAGTAAGAACGGTGTAATGAGAAGTAATTACCAAACCAAATCGAAAATGATATCGGATGTGTTCACAGAAACAAAGCCGCTGGTGTTGTCAACAAATAGGAGTCATTATAAAGAGTAAACATTGTTGAGATTATTTCCTGATGATGTCGTTGGCTGCAGGAAGCTATCGTTGTTCAATTATTATAAAGAAATGCAGAAGGACTGACGGTTTTCAGACGACATGATCTCTTTAAACGTAGATAACTGCAAGATAATGTACACAGTTAAGACAGTGAGCAGGTGGTATTTCGTTATAAAATTTGTGAACCCTATCTGTAGTCAGTCTGATCTTTAAATATCAGGAATTTATAGTACGCAGTAAAATGAGTGGTATCCGTAGTACAGAAGGTGAGTAGAGCCGTTGTAGGGTGCGTTGTATCTTTTAAGGAAACCCCATACCAAACACTGGTCGAAAATAGTCTATTGTGATTTTTCAGAATTTCGTGACATTATCAAATAGACATGACAGAAAGCATCGAAGCAAACCACAGGCTCACTACTTGAATCATGACAGGTTAGCATAGCACGTAAGAAAGCACAACAGAGTTGCTCGGGGAACTTCCTTGTAAATCATTGGTACAAAGTTGACATTATTCCCGGGAAACCCTATAGATTTACTTTAAATCTGGGTTACAGGCCGATTGAGTTACAGTGCCTATATCGTATGTCTGCCACAATGATAATGATTGTGAGATAAGTCAAAATAGGGGCACACAGCAGTTTAGTCGGTTTTGCTTGCTCCATGGGTGATAACAATAGGACAGAAAAGAAGAATCATCGTACAAAGTACTTTCCGTTGAGTTGCCATATGGACATGCCTCAATATTTCTGCAGTGAGACTTCCAGCGAGTTGTTGAGTCCATGTCAAATCGAGTTGCTCGCACCATTTCGGGCAAAAGGAGGTCTAACATGACTCTTTTCACCTCCGCGTATATGATTATTTGCTCATTTGACTGGTGTTAACAAACACTGCTCGCAGAAAGACAAACAAGTGTATATGAAATTCATGATGAATTTTAATGTATGCTGCAGTATTGAGCTGCATGTTGTTCAGTACACTAAATTAAGGCAATCAGCACTTGTTTCTCAATGATTCTTATTACACATTTTGTCGAAATTAAAAGTGGTATGTACTGCTAATTAATTCGAGAATGAACACTCTTATCTGACTGCCTGCTTGACATTCCCAGTAAGACTACCATTTTTCTTCTTCCATATCCTTATAATTTACGATAAAATGATTTTACCATATTAGATAATAATTTATTGTTACGACCTGTCAACTTTTATACCTTGTGTGCTTTGCTGGCTTGTATTCTATATCAGTTTTACGTAAGTAGCGATAAATGTAGTAACTATTTGATTGTTTCGTGAAAGCGAATTCGAAAAGATAATGTGATTATAGATAGAAATATTTGATATAACTAATTCTTTGTGTTCTCCACTAGGCAAAACTCTACAACTGTTTCTGACGAGGATTATCAACATAAAATAAAATTCCAGATTTTTGAGTTAGGTAAGTGAGTAACGGCAACAGTTACTTTTAGCTGTTTGGAAAACAGATGCAGTGTTTTAAGGTTGAGGTCCTACACGTTACAGAACGAAATATCTCATGATTCCGCCGTGCAGTAGTTATATGAGGCTAAATTTACGCTTAAAATGAAACGCCACGGGCTAATGTTATTGTTTCTCGGCAGATTCCACGTGGGTTGGGCGGAATTTCCGAGCAAATTTAGAGAATTTTTGCAACGCGTGTTTGTTGTGATTAACGAGTCGCCCGGAAATAAATTTATTTATGTGCCGTGCTTACAGCGGTAATGAAAGGGCCGCATGCATTTAGTGATACAACGTTTGGCTTCCATTGCCCCATTTACACTGCGTTTAACGGCCATTGTTTGAATATTCTCTTCTTGCCACGCAAACACTCGTTTCGCATTCAATTTAACTAATAAAAGTCCGAGTGCTTGATAAATATTAAATCGTCATTTCAAGCCCCAGTTTAAAGTGAATTAGTTTATCATCCACTTCACCCGGCAGCCGGTTTGTTTTTAAAGGTCCATATTTATCGTCCAGACCAATGCGGGACGCTGAGAGGCAACAAAAAGAATATAATATAAGAGGTGTGATCGAAAAGTAAGGTGAAAAATTTTATGAGAAATAAAGTAATAAACTTAGACGAAATTTGATTTAATGTCCTCCAAAGTAAAGTTAAACCAATTACAGCCCTCGGTCGCAAAAATTAAGTCTTCAAAGTACTGTCCTTGGCTAGCGATGCACTTATCCCAACCTTGAATCCATGACTGGAAGCATTTCTGGAAGCTGTTTTTGAAAGGGCTCTTAGCTGCGCTTTCATGGACTCCTCAATGTCAGGAACTGTGCCAAAACGATTTCCTTTAGCACGGTTATAATTTCTGGGAAGAGCCAGAAGTCTCATTGTGCTAAATCTGACGAGTAAGGTGGATATGGATGGGCGAGAACACTTTTTCCGGCAAAAACTCGCGAATCAAAAGCGAGGTCAGACACGGCGAGCTATCGTAATGAAGATGGAAGCCATTGGGCCGTTTTTCTCGTTTCGTTCTTTGTACATCGTTTCACAAACGTTGCATTACATGCTTGTAAAATTGAGCGTTTTCAGTTGTTCCCCTTGGGACGAACTGTGATCTAAGTATGCCCTCAATATCGACTAAAAAAAACAACGGGCATGACTCTGAAATTCGTTTTTAACTGAGATGCCTATTTAGGGCGAGGACAATCGCTGGTTTTCCACTGGGAACTCTGAATTTTCGTCTCAGGGACACACCCATAGGTCCAATTCTGATTAGTTAAATTTTTGGAATTGAAGCCCGGACTTGATCGAAACTATCCGTCAATTCCGTGCAGTGTGACGCAGATTGTCTTGTTCATCGCTCAAATTTCTGGGAACAAATTTTGCACTCACTCGTCACTTTTGCAAATTATCGGTTAAATGATTTGTGCGGGCCCGTACGAGATGCTAAGTTCAAATGGTTCAAATGGCTCTGAGCACTATGGTAGTTAACATTTGAAGTCATCAGTCCCCTAGAACTTAGAACTACTTAAATCTAACTAACCTGAGGATATCACGCACATCCATGCCCGAGGCAGGATTCGAACCTGCGACCGTAGCAGCGGCGTGGTTCCAGGCTGAAGCGCCTAGAACCGCTCGGGCACCGCGGCCGGCCTGCTTGGTTCAGTGACCGTTGCAACTTGTGGCTGTACAAGTAAGAGCAACCCATAGGGGCTCGCTTTCACGCATTTCCTTTTGTCTGGCCGGCTGATTTTTTTATATGTGACATGTAAGTACTGCCTCTGTCTTTTATTGTTAGTCAGTACTTACACTTTTTGTATAAAAAGTCTTTTAATATAAATTTGTAACTATGTTATAGGCCATTTTATTGTTTTAATTCTCATGAAGGCACTCTGAGAAGCGTTGAAACCTGGTCAATAAGACTAAAAATTATTGTGACCGAGGGCTCATTTGTTTCTATTTGCTCCTAGAGAGATTGTTATTCTGTGGAGTCGTAACAGTCTTGTCACGTAGCTTTTTGTTCTAACATTGCTGGTTGGTTGGTTTCGGGGGAAGAGACCAAACAGCGAGGTCATCGGTCTCATCAGATTAGGGAAGGAAGTCGGCCGTGCCCTTTCAGTGGAACCATCCCGGCATTTGCCTGGAGCGATTTAGGGAAATCACGGAAAACCTAAATCAGGATGACCGGACGCGGGATTGAACCGTCGTCCTCCCGAATGTGAGTCTAGTGTGCTAACCACTGCGCCATCTCGCTCGGTCTAACATTGTATCTTCAGCGTTGTGCGTCGTACTAGTCCTGCATTCAGGTTTCCTTGCTGTTAATACTCAATGTAACATTGAGTGCGGATCTAACGAGCTGAATGACACGATCATGTTTTACGATGAAGCGAGGGGATATCGTACAACAGGTCCTCTAAGCTACGAAAATCGCTTCCGTAACAGAAGACACTCACACCACAGAACCTATGCTGGAATTCATTTCACACTTACAAGAAAGTTTGTTTGTGTTCTCAGCATGTTGTTAGTGGTAGACGTGATGTGAGACCACCAGATTTTGAGGGCGAAGTGATCCGTGGATTTAGCAATGAAGCTTCAAGCAGCACACGTGCTACAGCCCATGCTATGGCAACAGGTCGCGTATCTTTCTGGAGAGTATTGTACGAGTACACCCTACGTACGTACCACTTTCAAAATGTGCAGTTTGTAGGACGTACTGATTACCCGCATCGTATGCAATTTGCGCAGTGGTTCGTACGCCAAAAAGTGAATTCTGTTGCCTTTCAGACGAATGTTTTGTTTAAAGATGAGGCCTTCTTAACACATGACGGGTATTGTAACAGGAACAACAGCCACATCTGAGACTATGAGAATACACATAAACGTTTCCCGTAAACAAGTGTTCGTGTGTGAGTTTTTTATTCACTCGATGAATAGCTTTGGGCCGAGGCCCATTTTCAAATCATCGGTCTCGGCCCGAAACTGGTCATCGAGTGAATAAAAAATGTAAAATTCAAAACTTTTGACTGGTTTTTCGTTGTACTGATTAACAGAAGTTGCTGACCCACAGCTACTCCAGCGCGCTGGATGTTCGTAAACCTGTAATATTGCCAAACAGATTAATCGGAGCAGCTTGCTTTCGGTTCCTTCAGACCATACTTCCGGAACTTCTGGGCAGTCTACCGCTTGCTACGCACAGAGGCCTTCGGTTTCAGCAGGATGCAGCCCCAGAACACTTCAGCGTCGATGCGTGAGCACTGGTGTCTTGGGGCAGTACTGATTAGGAGTAGAAGGACGCCGGCCGCGGTGGTCTCGCGGTTCTAGGCGCGCAGTCTGGAACCGTGCGACTGCTACGGTCGTAGGTTCGAATCCTGCCTCGGGCATGGATGTGTGTGATGTGCTTAGGTTAGTTAGGTTTAAGTAGTTCTAAGATCTAGGGGACTAATGACCACAGCAGTTGAGTCCCATAGTGCTCAGAGCCATTTGAACCATTTTTGAGTAGAAGGACATGCTGCGCGGCCAGTGCGTTCACCTGCCTTGATGCCCCTGGATTACTTTCTTTCGGAACACGTCAACAGTATAGTTTACGTTACTCCATTTGCCACTAGAGCTGAGCTAATAGCCCAAATCACTCGTGCATTCCACCAAATCCAACAGAATCCTTACGTGCTCTACAGAGATGGATGGGCATTCATACGAAGGTGTGCAGCATGTATTGAGGCATAGGGTGGATTGCACAAGCTTCGACATCGTCGCGAGAGGAAAAAAAAGAAAAACACTGACCTGCATATGTAGTAAGTTTTCTTTAATTTACGTCTATGGCCACAAAATTTCTGTTAACAGATTACCATTTTGCTCTTTAATGACCATCATCAGATCGGTTTAAAAACAAAGTCCTAATGTACTGCAGCCATAGTGGCATCGTCAAATGTTAAATACGGAATCAGCACCAGCATGTATTTGACGATGCTGGTGCTATTTCCATATGGTTTATGGCTCGGAGGAACCCTGACAGCAACGCCATCATGTTGAATAATTCTTTCCGTGCAGCCACAGGACGTCATGTTACGACTCAAACTATGCGCAACTTCACTTCCGTCGACTCTGGCGAGGTACATCAATCCAACCACGACAACGTCCAGCGTGGTACAGAAATGACGAATGCACCGCTCAGGACAGGTATCACGCTCTCTTCACCGATGAGTATCACCTATGCCTTCAACCGGACAATCGTCGAGACGTGTTTGCAAGCAACCCGGCCAGGCTGAACGCCTTAGACATATTGGCCAGCGAGTGCAGCAAGGTGGAGGTTCCCTCGTGTTTTGGTGTGGCATTACGTGGGGCGACGCACGCCGCTGGTGGTCATGGAAGGCTTCGTAATGGCTGTGCGATACGTGAATGCCATCCTTCGACAGGTAGAGCAACCATATCGGCAGCTTATTGGCGAGACATTCGTCTTAATGGACGACAATTCGCGCCCCCACCGTACAAATCTTGTAAATGACTTGAACCCTATCGAACATGCCTGAGATAGATTGAAAATTAATGTTCCTAGGGACGACGTGACCCACCAATCACACCGAATCGAGTGGGACAATCTGGACCAACAGTGCCTTGATGAACTTGTGGATGGTACGCCACGACGAATGCAGGCACGTATCAATGCAAGAAGACATGCTACTGGGTTTTAGAGATACCGGTGTGTAGAGCAATCTGGATCACCACCTCTGAATTTCTGGCTGTATGGTGGTACAAATGCAATGTGTAGTTTTCATGAGCAAT
The DNA here is from genome assembly GCF_023897955.1 of Schistocerca gregaria. Taxonomy (NCBI): domain Eukaryota; kingdom Metazoa; phylum Arthropoda; class Insecta; order Orthoptera; family Acrididae; genus Schistocerca; species Schistocerca gregaria. The sequence goes on from NC_064925.1 coordinate 552,539,698, forward strand.
AAAAAGGGCGGAATTGATATTTATGTCAATCTCTATTCCAGATTTCTGTACAGATTCCGGAACTCTCGGGACCGAGGTGATGAAAAACTTTTTTTAATGTGTGTGTTATACTGGCTTCAAGTTCATTTGCATTATAAAATATATATTAAATAAAATAGCGCAATTTTACTGTATCATACGTTACATGGAACTAGCCCATGACATCTGTATCTCGCTACGGATGCGAGTTGATTCTGACTGTCAATAGATGTTAGCCACAACCGCGTAATTTCCCGCCACTGCTCTTCGCCCCCCTCCCCTCCCCCGCCACCCACCCACACACACACACCTAAGAAAATAAAAGGGAACCAAAAGCGAAAACTATGTGATGATGACAGATTGAGTAAATAAAAGAATTTCCAATGGTCTGTGCTAGTTGAAAGTGTATGTTACGCAACGTCGGAAACAACTTCAAATATGCGCTGTTGTCGTAAAGTACTTAATTTATAAATCTATCCGGATTCCTGTTGTCGAAGAGTCATAAAACGTTTCGAAGATGATGGTGACCTATTCTGTCCTGTTAGTTGTCAACACAACGAGTTTGTAATTCAGTTAACGTAATGTTGTGTACATAGTTCCGCGTAGTCAGCGCGTACACAACTTTTCCCACTAGAGCGCGCCCCGCTAAGCACAACAGCGCAGGCGCAGCGCTCGTTCGTCTCCGCACTACGAGATGGTGCTATCTTAGAAACGGACCAAATTCTGCTTCCGCCGATCCGCGTATTGATATGTAACGCAGCCAATGAGATTGCTGCTAACGTAGAACCTTTTCTCCTAGTGGATCACACTCGCGCAGTGATACATGAACGCGCGAGGTATTATAACGAGTGTACAGACCTCCGATTAGTCAGTGTGCATTAGTCTGCATTAGTCTGTAGTCAAGTTTCAGTCTGCGCCTAATAAGATTACCATATTCCTGTACATATCCATGATGAGAAATGTACAGACACTTTGTCAAGTATCAGAGATATGTGAGAATAAGGTTAACATACCAAGACCAAAGGAACTTCAGATTGTCAATTGTAAACACCATCCAGAATCAAGTTACGTAATATCTATGCTTTTTATTATTTTAATAAATGTGTGTGAAAATTAATCAAGTTCTGTTTAAAGTTGGTCACCGTCAATCTGCTACTCTAAGCGTGCTAGTGGCATTTCTATCGTCTGACCTAACGGCAGAAGATAAACACGCCACGATACGACCACGAGACATATTGCTGACACTTGCCTACTTTGTTCGAGCGACAAGTCAAATAATCTGATGGTGTGTGTACCGAAGGTCTTACAGTATATGCACCACACGTAATAAAAGTGAAGGAAGGGTTGTTTGGTTCCCTGTTGTCGCTTTTGATTTATGCTTCAGAGATCGGAAGCAGTGGGCCACCGAAGTGCAGAGCCTCCCATTTAAATTACTAGCAGGCGTACGTTCGGTGGACTTCGCCTGAGCTCGCGTGTGCTGTTTGGTTCCGATTTCGGTGTTCTGAACGGGGTGGAAGTACAAACGGAGTCAACATCTTAATTAGAGGGTAAGTACTCAGTCGCCTCCACCGTTCGTGGCCAAGTCGCGACCTCACAGTCTCGGGCCTCAGTTACTGTACAAGCTGGAGTTTTCTAAAAACTTGGGGTAGCTCTGCAAGGTTGCCCGGGTTAAATGCTTTAAATATTTGTCTTAAGAATTTTGAGGGATTTCTACAAGAATGTGTCTTAATTGATACAGTTTTCTAAAATTTCGGTGCAATTCAGCCATAGTGGCGTACGTCAATTTTGATTCGGAAATAACTTTGTTATTATTGTCTATAACCTTGTTAAGTTGTTTGGTAATAACTCGCCTGGGAGGGGCGGTTTTGAATCTATGTGGAAATAATAATTGATTTCCTGGTTATTTGATGTAAAGTTTATTTTGAATGATTTACTTGGCCCGAGTAGCGGTTTTTTAAAAGTTTTTATTGAGATTAATTCATTTGTGGTTTCATATAACAAGCAGTTCATCTACATCTACATATACATGATTACTCTGCAATTCACATTTAAGTGCTTGGCAGAGGGTTCATCGAACCACAATCATACGATCTGTCTACCATTCCACTCCCGAACAGAGCGCGGGAAAAACGAACACCTAAACCTTTCTGTTCGAGCTCTGATTTCTCTTATGTTATTTTGATGATCATTCCTACTTATGTAGGTTGGGCTCAACAAAATATTTTCACTTTCGGGAGAGAAAGTTCGTGACTGAAATTTCGTAAGTAGATCTCGCCGCGACGAAAAACGTCTTTGCTTTAATGACTTCCATCCCAACTCGCGTATTATATCTGCCACACTCTCTCCCATATTACGTGATAATACAAAACGAGCTGGCCTTTTTTTGCACCCTTTCGATGTCCTCCGTCAATCCCACTTGGTAAGGATCCCACACCGCGCAGCAATATTCTAACAGAGGACGAACGAGTGTAGTGTAAGCTGTCTCTTTGGTGGACTTGTTGCATCTTCTAAGTGTCCTGCCAATGAAACCCAACCTTTGGCTCTCCTTCCCGACAATATTATCTATGTGGTCCTTCCAACTGAAGTTGTTCGTAATTTTAACACCCAGGTACTTAGTTGAATTGACAGCCTTCAGAATTGTACTATTTATCGAGTAATCGAATTCCAACGGATTTCTTTTGGAACCCATGTGGATCACCTCACACTTTTCGTTATTTAGGATCAACTGCCACCTGCCACACCATACAGCAGTCTTTTTTAAATCGCTTTGCAACTGATACTGGTCTTCGGATGACTTTACTAGACGGTAAATTACAGCAATTACAGCATCATCTGCGAACAACCTAAGAGAACTGCTCAGATTGTCACCCAGGTCATTTATATAGATCAGGAACAGCAGAGGTCCCAGGACGCTTCCCTGGGGACAGCTGATATCACTTCAGTTTTACCCGATGATTTGCCGTCTATTACTACGAACTGCGATCTTCCTGACAGGAAATCACGAATCCGGTCGCACAACTGAGACGATACCCCATAGGGCCCTAGCTTGGTTAGAAGTCGCTTGTGAGGAACGGTGTCAAAAGCTTTCCGGAAATCTAGAAATACGGAATCAACTTGAGATCCCCTGTCGATTGCTGCCATTATTTCATGCGAATTAAGAGCTAGGTGCGTTGCACAAGAACGATGTTTTCTGAAACCATGCTGATTACGTATCAATGGATCGTTCCCTTCGATTTTTTTTGTAAACTATGCCTGAATGGCGTTTCTTAAAGAAAATATTACCTGATTTACGATTGTAATTCTCTTAATGATTTATTATGTTGAAATAAAATGGTCACTGTATGTGTCAAGTACTTGCACTCACTTTATATTAAAGTTTGAGGTAACTGCACTTCAAAATAGAAATATGTTTCCAAACTGCATGAAAAGATTTTTGTTACTAACGACAAGGATTAGCAGTAAGCAAGATAGTGTGCCCGTTAAGCAGACGCTGAACGCTGTATTGGCAGGTACAGTGTTGCACTCTGCCCTGTCGTGACGTCACGGATGCGGCGCATGCGCTGATGACGTGCGGCAGGTTGCCTATCGGGCGCCTCCGTCAGCAGCGACCAGCGGGCCGTGTGTTCGCGTATTTATCCCCGCTCCGTCGCCGGCAAACGTTGCCTCGCTGCCCATTCCTCACCCTCTCGCGTCCACTGAGTCGCTAGTGAACAGCTGTACGCACAATTGGTTGCCGCAGCTCTCGGACGAGGCGTGCATACGGACTGTGACAGCTATACAGCTGTAGCAGGCGTGCCAGCGCATGTAATCGCGTTGCGCCTCTGTGAACACGCGGAGTCAACATGTAGCCACCACATAGCATTATAGCTGCTGATGGCGGCCGGCGCTGGCCACTCAACTACAAGTCAACAGTGTGGCGCGCATTATGCTGGCCTAATCCACTGTCTGCTTTTCTGCGTATTGAATCAGTTAGCAGCAATAACTGATAAAGCGTGGAGTGTTAAGGAATTCCCAGAACATTGAGTGTAAATGTATACGAAGATTTTTGAGAGCTGGTTTCTCAGGATGGGGCAGGATAAGGTTACGATTCAGGTTGTGGACGGGGCCATAATCAGCTACTCTCGGTTGCACAACAAATACGTAAACTTTATTTAAAGAAATTAAAATTTTAAAACAATCTCTTAAAAAATCACAATTGGCTGTAGGACAGTTGAAGACCTTATCAGAGAAAAAAAATTCCACAATTTCTGGGCCGAAGACCACCAGCAATAACCTCAAACAACAAACGAGTGGAGGCCTGAATTAGAAGTCAGAAGAACAATTCCAAATAGCATATATTAAGATAAATACTTCGTTTTAAAACAAACTGTAACACGGCTGAAGGCCTTATTATAAAGGAATTTTCGGCTGAAGGCCACACCAACAATAATGAGAAAATTATAAAATCCTTAAAAAAACATAACAATCTAAGGAATTAGAGCAAGCGGTTGTCAGCAAGTGTTTCAAGGGTCGGCCTGGGAAGGTAACTCAAACATAAGGCAAGGTGAGACAGGCAGCCAAGAAATGTACTCACGTAACAGGATAGCAATTCAAACTAGTGACAGCTTAAGCGCCGACCGACCGACTAACCAATCCGCCTAACGTCCGATCACCGGTACAACGATGGAATATTTTTAGGCAAAGGCGAAGAGACAGACAGCACTACGTCTTCAGAAAACACCCAAGGCCGAAGGAAACAATAGAACCAAGGTAGATCTCCCTCCAAAAACAAAAAAACAAAAATGCACAGTACGAAACAAGAGGCTGTTGAGCTACACGCCATGTCGGACAGCATCAACACGACGAGGCAAGGTACACTGCCAGGAAAGTACGCTTACATCCAGGGCAGGTAAAAAAAAGGTTCAAATGGCTCTGAGCGCTATGGGACTCAACATCTGAGGTCATCAGTCCCCTAGAACTTAGGAGTACTTAAACCTAACTAACCTAAGGACATCACTCAAATCCATGTCCGAGGCAGGATTCGAACCTGCGACCGTAGAGGTCTCGCGGTCCCAGACTGAAGGGCCTAGAACCGCTCGGGGACTCCGGCTGGCCGAGGGCAGGTAACTGGGGTGTGAGCGGCCACAAGGCAGAAAATACCACTGGTTGCACTTCACTCATAAGAATTATACTAAATTCAATGACGAATAAAACATAGAGAAAGACGGCTGCTATATTTCACCACCTCAAAACACTTCACTTGTTGCCACCAGGGGAGCAACAACCTGCCGACCAGAGGCGAAATAGAATAGTCGAGGTCGCATTAGCAGCTAACTCCTCACTCAGCTTAACCGTCCAGGATTCGGTGCGCAACGAAGTAGTCGCTCCCGCAGCTACCCCTCCTCGATCCGGCAGTGGCAACACGCCGCCAGCTGCCCCGGGATTTCAGATCGATTCTGTATTTCTGGATTTCCGGAAGGCTTTTGACACTCTGCCACTCAAGCGGCTCGTAGTGAAACTGCTTGCTTGTGAAATATCGTCTCACTTATGTGACTTGATTTGTAATTTCCTGTCAGAGAGGTCACAGTTCGTAGTAATTAACGGAAAGTCATCGAGTACAACAGAAGTGATTTCTGGCGTTCCCCAAGGTAGTGTTATAGGCCCTTTGCTGTTCCTTATCTGTATAAACGATTTTGGAGACAATCTGAGCAGCTGCCTTCGGTTGCTTGCAGATGACGCTGTTCTTTATCGACTAATAAAGTCATCAGAAGATCAAAACAAATTGCAAAACGATTTAGAAAAGATATCTGAATGGCGCGAAAATTGGCAGCTGACCCTAAATAACGAAAAGTGTGACGTCATCCACATGAGTGCTAAAACGAAATCGTTAAACTTCGGTTACATGATAAATCAGTGTAATCTAAAAGCCGTAAATTCAACTAAGTACCTAGGTATCACAATTACGAACAACTTAAATTGGAAGGAACAAACAGAAAATGTTGTGGGAAGACTAACCACAGACTGCGTTTTATTGGCAGGACACTTACAAAATATATCAGATCTATTGAGGAGACTGCTTACACTACGCTAGTCGGTCCTCTTTCAGAATACTTCTGCGCGACTTGTGGGATCCTTACCAAATGGAACCGAGGAAGTATTTCGAAGAAGTTCAAAGAAGGGCATCAGGTTTTGTATTATCGCGAAATATGGGAGAGAGTGTCACAGAAATGATACAGGATTTGGGCTGGACATAATTAAAAGAAAGGCGTTTCTCGTTGCGATGGAATCTTCTCGCAAAATTCCAATCACCAACTTTCTTCTAAGAACGAGAAAATATTTTGTTGACACCAACCTACATAGGGAGAAACGATCACCACGATAAAATAGGGAAAATCAATTTCGTACAGAAAGATATAGGTCTTTCCGCGCCCTGTACGACATTGGAATAATAGAGAATTGTGAAGGTGGTTCGATGAACCCTCTGCCAGGCACTTAAATGTGGTTTGCAGAGTATCCATGTAGATGAAGGTGAAGATCGCTTCGTGTTGTTTTCTTGCTAATAGATTTCGCGTGTGCGATATTTATGTCTGCAGCGACTTTTGCACTTGCCGTCTCCTCATTTTTCGTCACAATCCTCTTCAGTGACCCTCTGTCACACTTTGTTGACGATGGTTTGCGCTTTGCCCCTTATGCGGTATAAATCTTCGACGTGGTGCCTCTTAAAACAGCAACACTTTGGCTCCCTTGAGTACGGAAGCAACCACCACATGAACGCTCATGTTCGAATTAAGTTAGCTCCGGTATAACGAACTCACAGGTACACAGTACGCTCCTCTGACCACAACTGACACTTGCGACGTATTGAGGACATAGCTGAGGAGCCGTTCGTGTTAACGTACAACAACGGGAAAGCTTAGCTGACGTCTGCATGTATGTTCACTGATGCATTTCTCGCAAGTCTTCATATTTTTGTTTTATCCCCGTGTATCAGTGGAGCTGACTGTTTGGTATCTCCCACCAGGTCACCTGCGGCTGCAAGGAACGCTGTTGAGACCTCACGACCTAGATCCAGAAGCGTTATGACGATCCTCTGGAGCAGGGGCGTTGGAGTGGCTGTGCAGCGAAATTAAGAACGTGCTCGCTTCCAACGAGGACTGGCCGCGTACAAGAAGAGAAACTACGTTCCGGGATCCGCACGAATGCGCGCAGAAGAAGAAGATGAAGGTGGGGAACAGGACGGAAGAGAAATGAGGGCAAGAAGAACAGTATGTAGAGAGAGGCAGACAGACAATTTCGAGAGGGTCTTCTGAGTTATGGCGCCGGTACGAGATATCGACCTCTTGTGTGTGTTATAACTGAATCCGAGCCGGCCTATGGCGCCGTGCATTGTCTTAACATTTTGGCGAAGGATACGGTGGCAGTTTCATTGGCAGCTGTGAGAAATTTAACTCAAACTCCTATGCTGAGAACTGCGAAAACCCTGTGAGCGTGGTGAAGTGACAAAGCGTCAGAGTCGTGTCGAGTTTCGTGGTGGTCTTCGATAGTTAAGGCGGGCGGCGAACGGGCCCAAATATTAGTGCAGTGGGCCCGCATGTGCAGGCTCACTTTCATCAGAACGAACTCGTGCTTGTTCTGATTACGTGACGACATAATCATTTTCTTACACTAAAAACAATAACAAAGTAACACAAGCTGTCTAATTTAAAATTAAGAAAAGAAGTAGTACGTCGAATCAAGGATATCAGAAGAACAATATTTGATTTACATTTCGACTACGACTAAATAATAATAAAAATGCACTAAATGAAGCAGGCAGAAAGGAATACAAACGTCTCAAAAATGAGATCGACAGGAAGTGCAAAATGGCTAAGCAGGGATGGCTAGAGGACATATGGAACGATGTAGAGGCTTATCTCACTAGGGGTAAGATAGGTACTGCATACAGGAAAGTTAAAGAGACCTTTGGAGAAAAGAGAGCCATTTGCATGAATATCAAGAGCTCAGATGGAAACCCAGTTTTAAGCAAAGAGGGAAGGCAGAAAGATGGAAGGAGTATATAGAGGGTTTATACAAGGGCGATGTACTTGAGGACAATATTATGAAAATGGAAGAGGATGTACATGAAGATGAAATGGAAGATACGATACTGCGTGAAGAGCATGACAGAGCACTGAAAGACCTGAGTCTAAACAAGGCCCCGGGAGTAGACACCATTCCATTAGAACTACTGACAGCCTTGGGAGAGCCAATCCTGACAAAACTCTACCAGCTGGTGAGCAAGATGTATGAGACAGGCGAAATACCCTCAGACTTCAAGAAGAATATAATAAGTCGAATCCTAAAGAAAGCAGGTGTTGACAGATGTGAAAATTACAGAATTATCAGTTTAATAAGCCACTGCTGCAATATACTAACACGAATTATTTACAGACGAATGGAAAAACTGGAAGAAGCCGACCTCGGGGAAGATCAGTTTCGATTCCGTAGAAATGCTGGAACACGTGAGGCAATACTGACCTTACGACTTAGCTTACAAGGAAAATTAAGGAAAGGCAAACCTACGTTTCTAGCATTTGTAGACTTAGAGAAAGCTTTTGACAATGTTAACTGGAATACCCTTTCAAATTCTGAAGGTGGCAGGGGTAAAATACAGGGAGCGAAAGGCTATTTACAATTTGTACAGAAACCAGGTGGCAGTTATTAGAGTCGAGGGGCACGAAAGGGAAACAGTGGTTGGGAAGGGAGTGAGACAGGGTTGTAGCCTCTTCCCGATGTTATTCAATTTTTGTATTGAGCAAGCAGTACATGAAACAAAAGAAAAATTCGGAGTAGGTATTAAAATAAAAGCTTTGAGGCTCGCCGATGACATTGTAATTCTGTCAGAGACAGCAAAGGACTTGGAAAAGCAGTTGGACGGAATGGACAGTGTCTTGAAAGGAGGAAATAAGATGAACATCAACAAAAGCAAAACGAGGATCGTGGAATGTAGTCGAATTAAGTCGGGTGATGCTGAGGGAATTAGAGTAGGAAATGAGACACTTAAAGTAGTAAAGGAGGTCGAAGGAACGGAAACGGATTTTCATTGAGGTCACCGATCAAAGGAAACATGGTCTAGTCTAGTTCGTGGGTGGTTGTAGATGAAGTGCTGTTAATGAAATCCTTTCTTGTTTTTCTCATTCTTTCATAATATGCAATTCTAATGAGGGCATCAAAATTGTGGCCACTGACTACTGATCATATCTTTCAAAGGTCTGCCTCATGATCTTAAAATTCCTAGCCTCACTTCTCGGAACACTTACTCATTAATGCTTTTTGTTGCTGATAACAGAAATCAATTTCAGTTAAAGTACTATTCGCACAATCACAATATAAGACACAAGTATGATTTTCGTCTACATTTTGTCTCCTTGTCTAGGATTAGGAGGGAAGTTAAGTAAGTCCTCTTTTGAAAATGCATTCTAAAAACCTCCTTTTCAAACAAAGCAAGATATTGGAAACCCCAACCAATGTAAAAGAAAGGCAAAAATATACATATTCCACTATCCCTAGATTTTATCTAAGTATGTTGACACAGAGATTGAAAGTTCCTATTAGCTACATGTCAAGTGGCACTTTTAGTTTAAGGCCACATAAGACTTAAACAAAACAGAAGTTCCTTTCTTCTTTTCTTTTCAACCTCTGATCGATCGCGAAATTAAGACTACAATGAAAATCAGGAGAAGCTTTATGCAGAAGTGTTGTGCAGTGTCTCTTGGTAGTATGTTCATCTATCGCATTTCTGAGTGCGCGGTGAACGCGTAAATATGGTGATGCTGAAGGAATTAGATTAGGAGTAAGTGAGTTTTGCTATTTGGGGAGCAAAATAACTGATGATGGTCGAAGTAGAGAGGATATAAAATGTAGACTGGCAAAGGCAAGTAAAGCGTTTCTGAAGAAGAGAAAATTGTTTACATCGAGTATAGATGTAAGTGTCAGGAAATCGTTTCTGAAAGTATTTGTATAGAGTGTAGCCATGTATGGAAGTGAAACATGGAAGATAAATAGTTTGGACAAGTCGAGAATAGAAGCTTTCGAAATGTGGTGCTACAGAAGAATGCTGAAGATTAGATGGACAGATCACATAACTTATGAGGAAGTATTGAATAGGATTGGGAAGAAGATAAATTTGTGGCACAACTTGAGTAGAAGAAGGGATCGGTTGGTAGGACATGTTCTGAGGCATCAAGGGATAACAAATTTAGTATTGGAGGACAACGTGGAGAGTACAAATAGTAGAGAGAGACCAAGAGATGAATATACCAAGCAAATTCAGATGGATGTAGGTTGCAGTAGGTACTGGGAGATGAAGAAGCTTGTATAGGATAGAGTAGCATGGAGAGCCGCATCAAACCAGTCTCTGGACTGGTGACCACCACCACCACCACCAACTGCTGCACCACAACAACAACAACAACAACAACAACACACTGAACAGTTTAGAGAGACTGGAGGACTCTTCAGAAATTGCAATCTTTGCTGATGACCAAGTACGCTGATAATGTGTTCAGAGATATGATTAAAAGTGAAGGAACAAGGAATGGACAGCCGAAAACCTGTACAAAGGTTCGTTATAGATATGTCTCGGATAACATTGTGTTCAGAGAGCATACATTGTGAAAAGTAATATAAATTAAAATTGCAACGACATAAAAGATAGTAAACAACGAAACTTTATACTTATTGGATGCATAGAGTTGCAAGAACACCTGATTAAAAAGGAAGTTGATTTGGGTGCGCAGGGAGCAAAATTCGGTACACAGAGCGAAACATCAGGGCAGGGCATCAAGCTGAGACACAGGTACATCACTCCACGCCCCTTCAGTTCTTCGCTAGACCTGAAGACTCGTAGCGGCTGGCGAGAAGTGGCTGTCGGGCCCGACGCAGGTCATGAGCAAATACTTTCAATAGCTCTGAGGAACAGGCTTGCCGAGAGAACAGTGAAACACCCTCTTCATCGAGGTAGGTCAGAACAGCACAGGCCATATCCCGCCAGGGAAAAGTCTCTGGAGGTATCAAGAACTGAACCCGGGCCCTTCGCATAGCGCTCAGGTACGGAAGCAGTACGCTGTCTTACTATCTGACAACGTAAATCCATTTGTACATCTGCATCTGGGTCTAGAGGGGATGGACAAAAATATGGAATCGCCAGAAACACTACACATTACCGTGCCTAATACGGTAGAGGAAAACCTTTGGCGTTAAAAACACTTTCTAGTTGTCTCGGACATGGTAGATACATGTCCTGTATGGTTTTCAAGCGAAGCTTGTACCAATCTTCCTGCAGACTTGTGGAAAGTTCAGGTAACAATGATTGAGGTGGATAGGGGTCAGTCGCTCTTCCCTCCAAAGTAGACCGCTAAGGCTCAGTAATACTGAAATGTTGCGACGGGGCGGTAAATAAAGAAGAAGAAGTGTAGCTGCAGCGTTCTCACACGAAAATGCATATACAAATGTTGGTAAAAAAATGTTACCCCAAATTTTGGCTCTCACGTGACTCTCAGGGGATGATTTGCACACTTGGTGCATAAGTACACTTCCACACCCGCGCATTTGTCATAGTTTTTGAATTGATTATTCACTCAGACATAAGTACAGTTTATGCTAGGGAACAAGAATCAGGCGATTATTATATTAAAATCAGTTTTTCACGACACAGTTCAATCATTATTTATTGGCGTTGTCCTTTTCTTTCAAAATGGTTCAAATGGCTCTGAGCTCTATGGGATTTTACATCTATGGTCATCAGTCCCCTAGAACTTAGAACTACTTAAACCTAACTAACCTAAGGACAACACACAACACCCAGCCATCACGAGGCAGAGAAAATTCCTGACACCGCCGGGAATCGAGCCCGGGAACCTGGGCGTGGGAAGCGAGAACGCTACCGCACGACCACGAGATGCGGGCTTTTCTTTCACACAGTGAAATTATCACTGGTAAGACGGTTTACAGTTTTACTACAATAATAATTTGATTCCAAGCCTCGAATAGCAGTAATGTGGGCTGCTATAATCGAAAGTTATTCAGTCAATTCGAACAGAACCACAAGTCCAACTGTCATCTTTGTTCTAACAGTTTTGGCGCGAAATCACAGTTCGCCACATGTTCACTTACGACGATGTATACCACTTAAATCGTGCTCACACAAATAATCGTAGCACTTCCAGTTCACCAATTATATGCTTGCACACCTGCACTATTAAACAATACCCTTTGTCGATATAAATCGGCGAAAAAAAAAATTCTCAAACGACCTCATGGGCCACCCTCAAGTGGGCCTCGCTCGCCACCCACCCTCCAAAACGACTGACGAACAACTGATCCCTGGACAAGATGGCCGCTCGCTTATATAGACTCGGACGTCAAACCCCTTGTTATGCTGCAAGTACCAGTCTCACCAGTATGGTTACAAATTTTGATACATACATTCCTCGAGAGAAATAAGTACACCATAGGAACCGCGCTAAAAAAGTACATCCTATTTACTATTTTACATTAATTTCTAGGATTATTCTATCGCCCTTAAATCAAGTTTTAGTTTTTGCAAAATTTCGCCACTTAGCGCAGATTTGTTTTTTTTACATCTGTGCTGCAAAGTTTAAACATGAAACTGCATATAGCACTGTTTTTAGAGGTAATCTATAGCGAACTAGACATTGCGCTGCTCAAAATCTTCATATCTATAATTAATTAATTATGGGCGATAAATGTTGATAATAACTGGCAAACAATGAAAACTATTGCAAGTTACATGTATAGTATAACTTAACTAGTTTCAAATACGTGTGATGCCACTCAAAAGATTATATAGTGCCGTTCTTTACGTCATGAATTTTCAATTGAATTTTGTAAACAATTTTTCCTCAAACTTTGTTTATTGCTCTTACAGTTATGAATCTTAACATATGACTGCGACACTCGATCCGCTATGACGAAACGATTTTAATGAGTGTTCGCTCATCCGTGTAAGTTGGTACCTACTATTTTTATTAATCTTTCATTATTCGTGATATTAACCGATTTTGAGGTTACTATAACTTCTGCGTCTCGTGACTTGAAATACAGATCGATCTTTCAGAAGGTGCATATTGCTGACCACAATCCAGTGCCGCATCGCTCTTCACCCTAAGTTACACAGTTTTCGCGTAATGCGAGAAAAACCAAACAATTCCCCAAGCTGCAGGCCACGTGGCCGTCCGGCGACCGTTGCAAATCTCGTGCAGGCGCGCCACGCTCCATGTAGCGCACTCACTCTCCACAAAGCAATCATTGCATACTAGAAACATTCATCTAGTAAAAGGGGTTTGTACCGTGACAATGTGGAGACTATGGTGACAGAGATACATGACAACTCATCCTCGTGCTTACAAAAGCATTCGTGGAAGAGGCGAACTGTGTGCACATGGACCTTGTCGCCTTGGAAGACAGCATCACCACCGGGGAACACACGTTGTACCTTGAAACGGACCTGACCAGCCTAAATGATTACGTAAGCTTGGTAGTGATGCAGTCTTGCAGAGTAACCTTAAGGCCCATGAAGTACCAAGATATGGCTTCTCAAATCATCACCGAACCCAACGATATTCTATTCTTGGGATATAAACTGGGCTAGAAGTCGGAAAAAGAGTGAAACAAGACTTGGTGACATTCTCCCGTTGCTCCATAGTATAGGATTTACGGATTAGGCAGCACGTTTTCCTGTTATGGGTTTTTGCATCACCGATGAGTGGTTTTGGAATTCCAGCTCGCCCTGCAATTCCCTGAAACCGGAGCTCCCTACGCGTTGTTCTAACAGCACTCGCGAATGCGAAATTCATTTTACAGCTGTCATCCTCTTATTTTTCGTCACAGTCCTCTTCAATGACGATCTGTCACTCCGTACACACTTTCGTCCTAGATGTAAATTAGCGGCTGATGTTTCGCCGCTTTCACTGTATGCCGTATAAATCTTTGATACGGTGCTTCCTGAAACGCGGAACACTTCGGTTACCTTCGCGATGGAAGCACCCACCAATGAGCACCATCCACCTTCCCATGTCCAAACGTGTTTAGGTCCTACATAATGCGCTCATAACTACACGAAACACTACTCTAATCACGAGGTCGTTGCACGGTCGTGGTCAGATACAACTGCACAGCCTCCACGCTTAACTAGCATCTGCATTTATTTTCATGCATATATTTCTCGTGGTGTTTCCACTTTTCCGTTCAACATCTCTGCTACGAACACTACTGCAGAGGATCCTACCCATTATCTGACGTGTTTACTTGCCGGACAAGCATATGTTTCAAATTATAAGCATTGCAACCACCAACGTGTGGCTGATCTAAGATACGTACGAGCGCTAACTGAAGAAAATTGTCACCGATACGAGACGTGCAGCTGTGACCTTGATCAGTGTCCCTCATACCGCACTCATACAATCATTCACTTTGTAATTATAGCACAGAACATTCTGTAAAATGTATTGAGCGATACCTGATGCTTCCGGCTGTAACGCAGAAAAAAGTGTAAATTGCTGTTAATAAACTTCTTGTCTGGACAGAATATTCTCCCTGGCTACCTCCAGAAGGTGTTCTCCCGCCTCAGTCACTCGGCAGCCGTTACAGCTGTTATACTACGATTAGAACTACTTTTTGAATGACAGATTGCTGTGGCGGGCCGGAGTTGCTGGCGTACAGCCAGCCATGCTTCACAAAGCACTGCACGGACCTACAAAACAGGCTACATAGCAAGCACGTGGCGCTCGACAAAGAACTATGGCTGGCTGGCAGCTGACCCCCTAACACACGACTCACCAAAAGCGTCGAGCACAAATTTTTATAGGAGTGTAAACGTGAAAACCAGTTTTATCTGAGCAGCCTACACAAAGCTATGTTTAACAACAACAGAACACCTTCTTTAACGAATTTATAGAAGTAAATTACGAATTGGGGAGAAGAGGAGTTCGTCGCACAAATTGACTAGGGATCGCTTGGTAGTACATGTTCTGAGGCATCAAGGGATCATCAATTTAGTGTTGGAGGGCAGCGTGCAGGGTAAAAATTGTAGAGGGAGTCCAAGAGATGAATACACTAAGCAGATTCGGAAGGATGTAGGTTGTAGTAGGTACTGGGAGATGAAGCTTGAGCAGGATAGAGTAGCATGGAAAGCTGCATCACACCAGTCTCAGGACTGAAGACCATAACAACAACAACATGACCGGTATGATCGGAAACGTCGTAGCCACTTAACATTTTTTTTCAACAGTCCTATCTCTTTGGGGAGTTTTGTATGCTCTTGTAGCTGGTATCTAACTACAGGTATTACAAGGGACCTAAAATGAGTTAGATCTGTAATTAACCATTAATGATGATCAGTTTGTGAGATGCAAGATTCAAGCGAGGCAGCCCGCTTCGTTCTGTCAGGAGCAGACTACTTGCCGACACATCTCTCCTCGTCAACGTCACTAATACACAGTACAAGCACTACAGCGCAGAGTGGTAGCAGCCACAAACGCAAGCGGACAAATGAAAGGCCGGCGATTTATCAGACTTATCCAGTGGTGACACCTCAAATGTTTAGATCAAAGCCAGTTAGATTCACAGTTACCAACGATATGTACACTTTAATTTACCATTGTTATTAAAAATCCACTGCAAACTCTTTCTGTAAACGTTTCCGGATATGAAACAGAATGTTGAACTGCGTAACAGTGCATTATTATAATGCATTGCAGTTCGAAAACAGGCGTGTTATTTCATGATTTCTAGTCACCTACTCTTGTGTAGTTGACTATATGTTTAAAGAAATTCTTGGCTTGGAGATCTAATATTTACTTTGTTACTACATGCTTAAGTCATTCCCAACCATCGCAGTATATCCATAAACAAACGAGAATTAAATTACAAAATTTCACTTCGATGTGTTTTATTTACACTGGCTATAGCGCAAGTATTGTTCATTCAGTCTCGAGTTCACAGCTAATAATATTTAATTATGCACCCTAAAAATGGTAAAAAAACAGATGAAATGCAATTGTAAACACATTATTACAACGTCGAGTGATAAGACGTTATGAAAAATTACTTGTATCATAAAATTATGCCACATACTTACAAAGAGCCACACGCCTGTTACAGTATAATGAATTCAAGTCAGAATGTCTAAGGTGGACAGTAAACACAAACTAAACTATTTTTTAGAACACTTCTTACAAAATTGTAACGGACGCCCTTTACAAAGACCTTCCTCATACTGGTACCACAGTATCAGTACACGATATCGAAATAAATGCATGACTAAATACGGTTGAAAGTGTAACAATTTACTGAAGACACCCTCAGAAACCATTTCAATAGTATATAAATGTTTCTAACAATTATGCCATCATTTAATATGTCATCACCAGTGCAGGTGGTAATGGAGCTGAGATTCTGTATTTACACATAAAATTTTAGTTTTTTAGTATATTCACGATCGTTAACATAAATATTGTCATTAATACTGAAGTCATAGGTTTTCAGTCTCTTAGTATTGTAATACTCTACATTTTCCCTTTAGTGTATTCTCGTTTATTTAAACACAAATTGTTTATCTAGGACCAAATTATGCTATGCTAATATAGCATTCTACTTTGAATATGATTATAATAATTCTTGTGTGTAGAATGCTTTTATATGAACTGTTTAGAGCTTTTAATATGTATTTCGAATCTCGACAGTAACATATAATTAGTATGTTTTCTGTTTCCATTTATTTAACATATTTCCGAAAGTTCATTGAGACGGGGGACGCACGTTCAAGGATACTTCCACTCAATGAAGACAAGGCTAATTACCAATCAAACACAAACTCTAACTTGTGATGTCCAATAGATTTTAGTTAAGAATTGCGTGATAACAACAAACTTCGATTACCCCACAATAAGACACACAATTGCCCTAGAATTTGAAACACTACTAAACAAACAAAATGTCTACGAGCGTCAAAGCCCACCCCAAACAATAATTTTAAAATCCTGTTTGCATAAATTTTAAGAACCATAAAAACAAATGCTTTACTGAGAAAAACTCCCACAGAAACAGGACACCTTTTAAGGTATAACAGCAGCAACAACTCACAATTTCTCTTCCTGAATAAGATATTAAAAACCCAGTACAATGAGAGGCATCTTTCAGGCATTACAAAATTCCAGCGACAAGTAATGGCAAATCAAAGGTGCGTGGAAGCTGCAACTCAGATCGAGCCCGAATTATAGCTGAAAGGGATGGTGCAGAAGGAAACACGGACGCCTGGGCGTCTCCAGAAGCAGATAATACTCAATTTAAATCCTCCGAAGAACTGGAGTCTAGTGATAAACACAGCGACCGCGCTATCGGTTAAAAATCAAACTGGCGCCGCCAAAGCGTCGTCCCCCAGCTAAACGACCAACTACAGAGGATGAAGCGCACCGCTGATTATACCACTGAAACAACAACATAAAACCACACAGCAACTGGGCAGTACCCAGAGTGTGTACGTATTTACATAAACGTACACTGAATAATTATATGACAGGATTCTAGCACAAAATAAATTTTTCATCATTAGGCCTCTGCTTCTTTACCTCAGAAATCGAACCTGTGGTTATTTCGGAGTGCACAGACACGCACTTAGATAAACACTCCTAACCCATAACTCAAGTCCGTCCAAAACGGGCAAACCTCATGCACACAGGTTGAAACTACATCTTTAATACTTTGTTTATTAATCACTGAACTACAGAATTTTTCGTGACAAAGACAACTCAGACTTAACCTGTTCATTGTTTACTCACAATATACAAGCCCAGCGCAACCTGACTGATGAACATTGACAACGTGACCTACAATAATTAACACAAAATAATGGCTCTGAATTGCAAGAAATTCTAACAATAATACAAATCCAAAAAAATAGGAAATTAAAGAAACATGAAACTACCTCCAAATCTGTTAATTGCCAAAACTCATTTCAGTCACGAATCCCAACAGTGCAAACCCCATTCGTTTTCATAAGTCACTTACCTCACAGAAAATCTTCACAACACGAACTACAACAATTACATCAAGTAGTAACTGCAGCTAGTTAAATAAAAAGATTCTAACTACTGTAGACTAACTACTAGAAGAAATATGGTTAGCGTAAGAAAGATTTTGTTGAAGACTAAACAATGAATTTATAAAATTGCACCTTATTCAAGTTAAATTCTAAAAATTATGTAGTTGCCAATAATTCCACCTCCCAAACATTATCAACCAAACATCCATCATACATTCCCTTGCTCATTTTCTTTTAAACACATCATTTCATCTCACTTTACGAAGCATATCCTACCAACACTAAGTCTCCACTGAGAAAAACATGTCCATGCACTTCTCTATGCCCTCGCTAACTGCTAGTCCGCCCAACCACAGAATCTCTTGCCGAGGGCACAGAGCGCTGTCAGCGACATTAACATATTCTACAGTCCTGCCAACACACAAACAGGCTAATGACAAGGTAACCACTCTCCTGTAAGTTGTGCACCAGTGGTCAATACGAAACAGCTAACATGGGCGTCCAAACACTGAGAGAGCCGTCAATTACAAATAGCACCAAATTCGATACATATATATATATATATATATATATATATATATATATATATATATACAGCGGGACTTTAAGAAACTGAATAATTCCCACCGTTTGATTCTGTATTGTATCCCGTAGCAGGCTGATGCATTCCAAAGCCATTTTCACATGTTCACATCCTTTAACAGGACAGACGAGACCACGGCAATCTAACTAGACGCAGTAATTTTTCTACTCTGGTCGTAAAGGACAGAAGCACATTAATAGTTAACAAAGACAGGTTTAAAAACAAAGACAGGTTTAAAAACAAAGACAGGTTTAAAAACAAAGACAGGTTTAAAAACATAAGTTCTTGTCCTGTTGATTATGGGCTTTCTGATCATGATGCTCAGCTAGTTACAGTATATGAAATGGCTTCATTCAGCAATTCAAAACTACCCTCCAAAGTTGTGAGTTGAATTAATGACTCAAAAATTAGAAATTTTAGTGAAAATCTTCAGCAGTTAGAATGGGATGAGGTGTAAAGGAACGCGATGCCAATTTAAAATATAACTTACTTCATGATACACTTGTAAGAGAATTTGAAAACTGTTTCCCCACAAAAGTAGTTAAACCTAATTATAAGAAACCATGCAAAAAACCTTGACTTACTAAAGGAATAAAAATATCTTGTAACCACAAAAGAGAACTGTATCTATCAACAAGAAAGAGTAACGATCCAGGAACAGCAAAACGTTATAAAAACTACTGTGCTACATTAACAAAGGTTATTAAAAAGTCCAGAAGCATGTGCATCATGTCTGAGATTAATCCCTCTGATAACAAAATCAAAACAATTTGGAATGTTATTTATTACAGGGGAGACAGGGCAACCAAGAGTACAGGATGAAGGCATTACCATCAAAGTGAATGAAAACTTGACAAACAACAAACTGGAAGTCGAAAACATTTTGAATAATCATTTTTTAAATGTTGTAGAGAAAATAGGATCTAAATGTTCATTAGAAGAAGTAGGCAGTTAATGGAAGAGGCCTTACCCACACAATTTGATGCAACTGAAATTCCACCCACCTCTCCTGCTGAAATTAGTAAGATAAATTCTCTCAAGAATATAAGCTCACATGGAATTGATGGCACTTCCAGCAGGATAATAAAAGCTTTCTCCCAAGAGATAAGTGGTATTGTTAGCCACGTATGTGCTCTTTGAAGCAGGGTATTTTCCCGGATAGACTGAAGTATGCCATTGTTAAACCACTGCATAAAAAAGGGGATACGTCTGATGTCAATAACTACTGCCCAATCTCTCTTCTGACTGCCGTATCCAAAATTCTTGAAAAAGTAATGTATTGTACTGTAACTTCACACCTTTGTAAAAATAAAGTTTTTACAAAATGTCAGTTTGGTTTTCAGAAAGATTTCTCAACGGAAAATGCTATATATACTTTCAGTAATGAAATATTAAATGCTCTGAGTAACCGGAAGTCACCCGTTGGGATTTTTTGTGATCTCTCAAAGGCTTTTGATTGTGTAAATCATAGAATACCTCTAGATAAGCTCAAGTACTGTGGTATGAATAGGACAACGCTCAAATGGTTTAAATCATACCTAACTGGAAGAGTGCAGAAAGTTCAAATAAGCAGTTCACATAACATGCAAAAACTTGTGATTTGTCAAACTGGGGAACAATCAAGAATGGGGCGCTGCAAGGTTTGGTCTTGTGTCCTCTGATGTTCTTAATATATATTAATGACTTGCTATTCTATATTCACCAAGATCCAAAGCTGGTACTTTTTGTCTATGATACAAGTATAGCTATCACACCCAATAGACAAGAATTAACTAAATTGTAAACTATGTTTTTCAGAAAATCATTAAGTTGTTCTCTGCAAATAGGCTCTCATTAAACTTCGACAAAACACCGTATATACAGTTCCACACAGTAAATGGAATGACACCATTAATAAATATAGACTTTGATCAGAAATCGGTAGCTAAGGTAGAATATTCAAAATTTCTAGGTGTATGCATTGATGAGGGGTTGAACTAGAAAAAGCACACGGAAGATCTGCTGAAACGTTTGGGTTCAGCTACTTATGCTATTAGGGTCATTGCAAATTTTGGAGTTATACATCTCAGTAAATTAGCTTACCACACCTATTTTCAGTCTCTGCTTTCGTATGGCATCATATTCTGGGGTAACTCGTCATTGAATAAAAGATTGTTCATTGCACAAAAGCGTCTAATCAGAATAATGGCTGTAGCTCATCCAAGATCATCCTGCAGACACTTATTTAAAGAGCTGGGATCTTCACTGTAGCCTCACAATATATATATATATATATATATATATATATATATATATATATATATGAAGAGGGTAAATTATTCTGCCACAAAAGTCTTTGCTCACTTAGCTAATAGCTTCAAAAGTCTGACAGATAGGGTCATACAGCATTTTAAAGGAAATTAAAAGAATTTCTGAATGGGAACTCTTTCTACACATTAGATGAATTTTTGGATGTAGTAAGTGGGTAATTTCCCCACCCCCACCTAAAAAAATGAAAAATATTAAATGTCATGTAATATTCTGTGTAACGTAATGTCTTGTATAGACACTTTTTATTAACCTGACACGTTCGACATCATTATAAGTGTCGTATTCGTGATCTATGGAACAAGTACTGATCTAATCTAATGTAAGGCACACACTCGCCGACCGCACGCACGTCTCGGCCCACAGCCCCAGTGCCCACGTGACAGAAAGAGGCAGAGCATGCGCAAAGAGCGACCGCCGATAACCAGACTGCACACCAGAGCCCCAACCAGCAGATCTAAATACCAGCCCTCTCCCCAAATCGTCGAGCGCTTAAAGCGACCAAAGAGGAAAACTGCGGCCACGCGATACAAAGTCGATCGCAGAGATTTTAATGAATAGAGACAGGCGACTGGCACCAACGACGCCATGTTTGTCACATTGTAAAAAAATTTGTTCTCCTTCATTTTCCCACTAGTTTTTATAAACCTTCTACTTTGATCATTGATGGCAAACAGATTTATTATAATTAATTGTACGGCGCATCAAAAAACTTGAATAAAATTTTACTAACTTCATTAATTCCACTTAAAATATTGACATGTATCGAAGAAGAGAAAAACTGAATTGAGATTTATGTAACACGTAAATCTGTAACTGTAGACAACACTTGGGAAAGATACTTATTCCCATAAAAAATTTATGCTTGAAATTACGAAAGTGTAATAGACTGAGTGAGTGCCAGCATTTAGGCTCGTGGAATTTGCAAATACGAAGTAGCATTTAGTTTCTAGACTCTATATGGAAATACATGTATATCTTGTATTCTTGTTCGGTATTAATTTTGAGGTAATACCATGGTTGACAGTTGCGTAATTTTATATTAAAATATACGAATACTTTTTACACAAATAAATCAAAAATGGAATTCCAACGTCACATTTTGTAAACGTGTCAGCGACTTATTTAAAAATGGCATTTGGTATTTACAACCACAACCTTTACAGGATATAATTCATCTACATCTACATGGATACTCTGCAAACCACATTTAAGTGCCTGGCAGAGGGTTCATCGAACCACCTTCACAATTCTGTATTATTCCAATCTCGTATAGCGTATAGGGTGCGGAAAGAACGAACACTTATATCTTTCCGTATGAGCTCTGATTTCCCTTATTTTATCGTAGTGATCGTTCCTCCCTATGTAGATTGGTGTCAAAAAAATATTTTCGCATTCGTAGGAGAAAGTTGGTGATTGGAATTTCGTGAGAAGAGTACGTCGCAACGAAAAACGCCTTTCTTTTTATGATGTCCAGTCCAAATCCTGCATCATTTCAGCGTCACTCTGTCCCATATTTCGCAAAACGTGCTGCCTTTCTTTGAACATTTTCGATGTACTCCGTCAGTCCCATCTCGTAAGGATCCCACACCGCGCAGCAGTATTCTAAAAGAGGACGGACAAGCGTACTGTAGGCGGTCTCCTTAGTACGTCTGTTACATTTTATGAGTGTCCTGCCAGTAAAACTCAGTCTTTTGTTTTTCTTCCCCAGAACATTTTCTGTGTGTTCCTTCCAATTTAAGTTGTTCGTAATTGTACTTCCTAGGTATTTAGATGAAGTTACGGCCTTTATATTTGACTGATTTATCTTGTAACTGAAGTTTAACGGACTCCTTTCAACACTCATGTGAATTACCTTACACTTTTCGTTATTTAAGGTCAACTGCTAATTTTCGCACCATTCAAATATCTTTTCTAAATCGTTTTATAGTTTGTTTTGATCTTCTGATGACTTTATTAGTCGATAAACGACAGCGTTATCTGCAAACAAACTAAGACGGTTGCTCAGATTGTCTCCCAAATCGTTTATACAGATAAATAACAGCAAAGGACCCATAACACTACCTTGATGAATGCCAGAAATCACTTCTGTTTTACTCGATGACTTTCCGTCAGTTACTACAAACTATGACCTCTCTGACAGTCACATAACTGAGACGATATTCCATATGTACGTAATTTCATTATAACACCCTTGTGTGGTACAGTATCAAAAGCCTTCTGGATTTCCAGAAATACGGAATCGATCTAAAATCCCTTGTCAATAGCACTCATCTTTTCATGTGAATAAAGAGCTAGCGTTTCCTTCGAGGTAATTCATAATGTTCGAACACAATATATGTTCCAGAATCCTGCTGCATATCAACGTTAATGATATGGGCCTGTAATTAAGTTGATTACTCCTACTGCCTTTCTTTAATAATGGTGTGGCCTGTGTAACTTTCCAATCTTTTGGTACGGATATTTCGTCGAGTGAAGGGTTGTATATGACTGACAAGTATGGAGCTAATGCACCAGCATACTGTGAAAGGAACCTAATTGGTATAGAGTCTGGTCCAGAAGACTTGCTTTTATTAAGTGATTTAAGTTGCTTCACTACTCCGAAGATATTTACTTCTACGTTAATCGTGTTGGCAGCTCTTCTTGATTCGAATTCTGGAATATTTACTCTGTCTTCTTTTGTGAAAACATTTCGGAAGGCTGTGTTTAGTAACTCTGGTTTGGCATCACTGACTTCGATAGTATCTTCACTGGTATCGCGCAGAGAAGGTATTGATTGTTTCTTGCCGCTATCGTTATTCACATACGACGAGAATCTTTTTTTCGATTTTCTGACAGGTTTAGAGACAAAGTTTCCTTGTGGAAACTGTTAAAAGCATCCCTCATTGAAGTCCGCGCAAAATTTCGAGGTTGTGTAAAAGATCGCCAATCTTGGGGACTTTGTGTCTGTTTAAATTTGGCATGTTTGTTTCGTTGTTTCTGCAACAGTGTTTTTACCCGTATTTCGTAGCAAGGAGGATCAACTCCGTCGTTTGTTAATTTATTTGGTATAAATCTCTCATTTGCTGCAGATACCATTTCTCTGAATACAAGCCACATCTGGTCTACGCTTATGTCACTAATTTTGAAGGAGTGGAGATTGTCTTTCAGGAAGGCTTCAAGTGAATTGTATCTGCTTTTTTTAATAGGTGTATTTTTCGTTTATATTCGGAGGATTTGGGGATTACAATATTCAGTCTCGCTTTGACAACTCTGAGTTCACTAAACCCTGTATCCGTTTTGATGCTAGTTATTAAATCAGGACTATTTGTTTGCTAAGAGGTCACGTGTGCTTTCAGAACCCTTTACTATTCGCGTGGGCTCATGAACTAACTGTTGGAATAAATTTCAGAGAATGCGTTTAACACAATTTCGGATAATGTTTTAGGCGTACCTCCGGAATTAATTGTGTATTTTCGCTAACATTTCGAGGGTGAAATAAAGTCACCACCAACTATAATCGTATGAGTCGGGTACGCGTTTGAAATCAAACTCAAATAATCAGGAATTGGGAGGTCGTTAAAAGGATCCAGTTATTATTTTATTCCGGTTGCCAACAATGACCTCTGCCCATACTAACTCGCGACAAGATAAACTACTTGTAACAGCAACAAACATGCCAGCCACTGCCAACCGTGTTTAGCCTATCCTTTCGGAACACCGTTAGGTTCTCCGCAAATATTTCGGCTGAGCTTATTTCTGGCTTTAGCGAGCTTTCAGTGCCTACAACGATTTGAGCATCAGTGCTTTCTATTAGATATTGGAGCTCAGGTACTTTCCCAACACAACTACGACAACTGACAATTGTTATACCGATGGTTCCTGTATCTTTGTTATTTTTGAGTTCGACCTGCACCCTTTGTGGCTGAAGCCCTTCTTGTGTTTTCCCGAGACCCTTTAACCCAAAAAAACGTCCCGTCCACGCCACACAGCCCCTGCTACCTGTGTGGCCGCCTCCTGCCTATAGTGGACACCTGACGCATTCAGCGGAACCCGAAATCCAACCACTCTTTGGCGCAAGTCGAGGAATCTGCAGCCTACATGGTCGCAGAACAGTCTGAGCCTCTGATTCGGACCCTCCACTCGGCTCTGTACCATGGGTCCGCAATCGGCCCTGTCGACTACGCTGCAAATGGTCAGCTCTGCTTTCATCTTGCAAGCAAGAGTGGCAGACTTTGTCACTTGTGTTCGCCGCCTGAAACCAGAGAGAATTTCTTCAGTTCCAAAGTGACACATCAGCAGTTGCTGCATCTTGTGCTCTTCATGGCATCCAGGAGGACCCTTTCCACATCTGGAATGACTCCAACCGGTATGCACACGGAGTGCACACTGGTTTTCTTTCCATTCTTGGCAGTCTTTCTCTAATTGGCCCCATAACGCGCCTAACGTTGGAACTCCCAACTATCAATAATCCCACCCTCTGTGGTTGTCCAGATCTTGCAGGCTGGGAGGTTTCCTCTGAAACAGGACAGGCGACAGCATCTGGCTCAGCGACATCTTCAACCACAGACAGTGCCTGGAATTTGTTTGAGAGACAAACCAGGGAGGCCTTAAGTGCGGCCGCCTGGGAAGTCTTTCGCCGCCTGCTACACCCTGGGGCGATCTCCCACTCGACCACAGGTGACAGGTCAACCTCAGTGGGAGCAGTAACTGGGTTATGCACCGGTGAGGACCGATAGGGGGACTCGGCCATGCTTGACGTCTGTTGGATCCCCGTGGTGGGCCCACAACAGTGGCGACCAGCTACTGCAGCCTCAAGCTGTGTTACCGAAGCCATCACAGCCTGAAGCTGAGAGCGAAGTGTCACCAACTCGGCTCGCATCCGCACACAAAAATCGCAGACCCTGTCCATACTAAAGACCGTGGAAAACTAAACTATGCAGATAAACGGACTATCGGCACGTGCTGCGCAACTATACTGGACACCCTGACGAAAACGCAGGAACTGTGTCTAATAAATTAGATTAATTCGCAGAGATTCAGAAACGTAACTACCGAAGCACTCGGGTGAAACTAAATAAATGTGCCCTTGATTAGGAACTTGTAATATATCAAAAAATCGATTTACTTTCCGACGCAAACGAAAACGAGAGAACTGTGGCTATTAGATATTAAATAAACACGCAGAAACACAAGAAACTAAACTACTAAAGCATACAGATGATATTATAAAATTCGCTCCTGGTTAGGAACTCGTAAACGTCACAAAATCGGTTACTTCCCTGTTGCTGCCTCTGTCTCGGCCGGCTACTGTTGCGTGCTAGAGAACGGTATTCTACATAAATTTGAGATAAACATGTTTTTATAAGTTTTTTATGTGATTCTTCAGGCTTACTATAATCACTGGCAGAACAGTACTAAAAATCACAACAGTTTGCTGTCAAGAAGCGTTTCTCGTCGCTGGAAGCAAAATCATAAATCTATTTACTACTGTTATTGCTATTATCGAGTGTACTGAATGTGTGTACTGAATGTGTGTACGAGGGGGAGACTTGCCTGAAAACGTGGCAGAAGAAGAAATAGAAGTCAATAAGGAAGAGAAAGGTGATGCAGAAATTCGGGTGATTTGAAATCAAATAATGAAATCAAATATTCCTTTGGAATGTGTAAAATGATTGGATGAGGTGAAAACGCGAAGGGCTATTGATGGTGGTGTGTTCAACCTCTGATACTACAGACATACCATCAGACCTTAGGAAAAGTTTCACACACAGTCACGAAGATAGTAATGGCAGGTAAGTGCGAGAACTATGGCACAATCAGTTTAACAGCAAAGAATCAAAGATGCTGACAAGAATAATATACAGAAGCGTGTAGAACATACAACGAGAATCTGATAGAAGAGAGTTTGGTTTAGGAAAGGTAAAGGCACCAGAGAGGAATATTCATAGGGTCTGTGGACGCAGAAAAAAATTCGACAATGTGAAACGGTGCAGGATGTTCGAAATTCTGAGAAAAATAGTAGTAAGCCTTAGGGTAAGAAGGGTAATATATAAGGTCCCGTGTTCCACTCTAGGTCCGGCACACAGTTAACCAAGAGGGAACAACAACAATAGAAATTAAGAAAGGAGTGTTCAAGCTAAGAAAGATGTAAAACTATGATTCTACCTTTCATCCTTACTTTCGAAGAATCGATGACTGAAACAAATCAAAGGATCAGGAGGGGGACTAAAATTCGATGTGACAGGATATCTACAATAAGATTCACTGATGACGTTGCTAATATGAGTGAAACTGAAGATGAATTACAGAGTTTGTTGAACTAAATGAACTAAATGAAATTGCTAATGGGTACAGAATATGGACTGATAGTAATCTGAAGGTAAGGTATAAACATAAGATCCAAATCGGATACCACGAAGCAAAGTGAAAGAATTCTGTTAACTTTAAAGCAAAATAACACAAAACAAAGAAGATATAAAAAGCACTCCAGCACAGCGAAGCATCAATTCACGCCCAAGAGACGTCTACTATCATGAAGCATCGGCCGTCATTTTAAGAAAAAGTTTCTGTGAATGTATGACTGGAGCGCAGCATGCATCACTGAGGGAAAACCGCAAAAGAAGGGATTCGAAGCATTTGAGACGTTGTGCTATAGAAGGATGCTGAAAATTAACTGGGTTTGTTACATAAGTGATGAGGTTCTCCGAGGAACAGGCGAAGGAAGAAAAATACGAAAACACAGACAAGGAGAAGCTGCAGGTTGTTAGGATATGTGTTAAGACATCAGGGGATAACTTCCGTGGTATTAGAGGGAGCTGTAGGGGGTAAAACTGTAGACTGGAGTAGACTGGACTATGTTGTTGTCGTTGTGGTCTTCAGTCGTGAGACTGGTTTGATGCAGCTCTCCATGCTACTCTATCCTGTGCAAGCTTCTTCATCTCCCAGTACCTACTGCAACCTACATCCTTCTGAATCTGCTTAGTGAATTCATCTCTTGGTCTCCCTCTATGATTTTTACCCTCCACGCTGCCCTCCAATACTTTGGTGATCCCTTGATGCCTCAGAACATGTCCTACCAACCGATCCCTTCTTCTGGTCAAACTGTGCCACAAATTTCTGTTCTCCCCAGTTCTATTCAATACCTGCTCTTTAGTTATGTGATCTACCCATCTAATCTTCAGCATTCTTCTGTAGCACCACATTTCGAAAGCTTCTATTCTCTTCTTGTCTAAACTATTTATCGTCCACGTTTCACTTCCATACATGGCTACACTCCATACAAATACTTTCAGAAACGACTTCCTGACACTTAAATCTATACTCGATGTCAACAAATTTCTTTTATTCAGAAACGCTTTCCTTGCCATGGCCAGTCTACATTTTATATCCTACTTCGACCATCATCACTTATTTTGCTCCTCATATAACAAAACTCCTTTACTACTTTAATACTCTCATTTCCTAATCTTATTCCCGCAGCATCAACCGATTCAATTCGACTACATTCCATTATCCTCGTTTTGCTTTTGTTGATGGTCATCTTATATCCTCCTTTCAGGACACTATCCATTCCGTTCAGCTGCTCTTCCAAGTCCTTTGCTGTCTGTGACAGAATTACAATGTCATCTGCGAAAGTCGAAGTATTTATTTCTTCTCCACGGATTTTAATACCATGGATTTTAATCACAAAAGCTGATTATTGTGATCGTTTCTCAGTTTTGGTTATTGGTAACTTGATACAAGTGTCTGAGTTCAATTTGTACACCACAGCTTCCAGCACTGTAGATGATCAGTATGTGATCGAAAGTCGATTCTGCTATCAATAAGACATCAATATCACGGACAACGCTGATCTTCCTTTTATTTTAACTTCACTATTTCATCTCTCAAAGCTACCCAGTCTACTTCTATTGTATTTCTTCCCCCCATTCTTGTCAATCGTTCCCTAATGCTCTCCCTGAAGCTCTCTACAACCTCTGATTTAGTCAGTTTATTTAGGTCCCATCTCCTCAAATTCCCACCTTTTTGCAGTTTCTTCAGTACGCAAAAAAATATTGAGTGCGTTGGGTGGAAGTGCTACTCTGGGGTGAAGAGGTTGGGAGAAGGGAGGAACTCTTGGCGTGTCACATCAAGGCAGTAAGAATGCCAACGTTAAGCAGCCTCTTTTACCAGCATAAGATTTTCACTCTGCAGAAGAGTGTGCGCTGATATGAAACTTCCTGGCAGACTAAAACTGTGTGGCGGACCGAGACTCGAACTCGGGACCTTTGCCTTTCGCGGAGAAGTGCTCTACCAACTGAGCTACCCAAGCACGACTCACGCCCCGTCCTCACAGCTTCACTTCTGCTAGTACCTCGCCTCCTACCTTCCAAACTTTACAGAAGCTCTCCTGCGAACCTTGCAGAACTAGCACTCCTGAAAGAAAGGATACTGTGAAGACAGGTCTTAGCCACAGCCTTGGGGATGTTTCCAGAACGAGATTTTGTAAGGTAGGCGGCGAGGTACTGGCAGAAGTAAAGCTGTAAGGACGGGGCGTGAGTCGTGCTTGGGTAGCTCAGTTGGTAGAGCACCTGCCCGCGCAAGGCAAAGGTCCCGAGTTCGTGTCTCGGTCCGGCACACAGTTTTAATCTGCCAGGAAGTTTCAAACTCTTTCACTACGCAACCTGTGTTCAGAGACTGCTGCTGGCCTGCCTTGCCTTGTTACAAGAGGTGTGGGACCGCCTTACGCCAATCGCCGCAGCGCCGTTCCTCCTGGAACTCGAGGCACGCTCCAGTGCAGAGCAGCTGCGGGGGTTCCGGGTTTCCGCGCACCCGGGCCGTGAAATGCGAGCGCCGGCTCCCCCGGCAGCGGCGAGCCGTTCTCCTCGCAGCGACGGCCGCTACCGGCCTTGTGAGCCAGCCGGGCAGCTGGCTGTGTTAGCGGGCTGCCCCAGAGACCCATTCCGGGTCTGCACGTCGCCCTGTGGACAGCGGCTCTGCCCGTGCTGACGGCGGAGAGTCACAGCGCGCCTGGATTTACGGACCGTTCCACGAACTGTTTCCGGCCTTTACGAGAACCTGGAATTTATACAAACGACGTCGCGGTTGCTCTGTTATCAACTACGCTGTACGCGGCGGATTGCCAAGCGAAGCGGTCCGGATTGGACTGCCGGCCGGGTCGGAGATTTTCTTCGCAGGGGCGCCTGGGTGTTGTGTTGTTCTGGTGTACGTTCGTGTTGTTCAAAAATGGTTGAAATGGCTCTGAGCGCTATGAGACTTGTCATCTGAGGTCATCAGTCCCCTAGAACTTAGAAATACTTAAAGCTAACTAACCTAAGGACATCACACACATCCATGCCCGAGACACCATTCGAACCTGTGACCGTAGCGGTAGCGCGGTTCCAGACTGAAACGCATAGACTATCTCGGCCACAGCGGCTGGCGTTCGTGTTGTCATCATTGACATTCCACTAATGAAACGGTTGAATGGTAACTTCCCGAAAGTCACTAAATAAAAAAAATGATGTAGTTCCTGAAAGTTAGTGTTTGTTTTGTTTTATTTTGGGCTCATAAGCAACTCGGGTTGCGGTTGTCAGAACCTTTGAAAACTACTATGAAAAAGAAGTTAAAAGCAACTACACGTTAAGGGGCGTAAGTACATCCTATACCTATAGTGTTAAGTTGCAATATTTGTGACGCACTATCTCAGAATCTTTGACACATACAGATCTGAAATTTTGGGAAGTATAGTTTTACTCCTTTTCCTATTTCTGAACCAGAATCATAATATACATTTATGTTCAATTCTTTTAAAACCCACTTTTGCTTCTGTAAGTAAAAACTATTGTTGTTAGAAATGTTTTGGTGGTTCAGCAGCAGCGGCATACTAGGAAGTAATATAGTGTAAAATTAGATATATGAATATGTACTAGTTAATGACATAGTGGAGCAATTACATAAAAAAAGTCATTTTCAGGAATTCAAGATGTTTCATTTCATATAAACTCATTCCAGCTCCTAGAAACAGCCAGGTCCATAATAAGCATTATCTGGACCCTCTTCGTGATCTGATCATACTGGAATCCTAAAAGCTTCTTTATTTTCCAGCCTGTTTCTTCTTTTTCATTTCCTCTACTGTAACGCTAAAAGCTTCTTTCTTTTCCAGCCTCTTTCTTCTTTAGTCATTTCATCTGCTGGCTCCTGGGCTTACACGAACCTAAGTAAATTCATTCGCTGGGAGGCTTGTAGTGTGTTGGTTCCTGGAATGATACCAAGTTACTCTAGTACCCTAATTCTTCCATTATTATCACCATTAAATGTTGTCGCAGCGTCACGAACACCCAAACACAGAGTTTCCGTTCTTACGAAGATATTTTTTGGTTTGCGCTTGCAAATGACATAACTGAAAGACTCATTTGGGTTTTGCGTTCGACCATGGAGACATTTGGACAGAAGGTCAGGATCAGCTAACCTTACACATATTAGTTTGTTCAAATGTGTGTGAAATCTTATGGGACTTAACTGCTAAGGTCATCAGTCCCTAAGCTTACTCACTACGTAACCTAAATTATCCGAAGGACAAACACACACACCCATGCCCGAGGGAGGACTCTAACCTCCGCCGGGACCAGCCGCACAGACCATGACTGCAGCGCCTCGACCGCTCGGCTAATCCCGCGCGGCCCACGTATTGGTTTAATAGCTTCCATCACTGCATATGGTTTGTTATTTTGGTGCCTAAATTATTTATCTGTACCCCCTGCCCGAACTTTGCAGTACTTGCACCATGAATTAACACCAGGTGGGCAAACCCCATGTATACGTGTATGTTATGGAGAAACGTAGCTCATACTGCTCTCTTCATCCTTGTAGATCATGTGCATTGTTTCTTATCGCCATTCCATAATTCTGCTGGAGTTCATCAATGGTTTTGTCTGTAAGTCTTCCTTTACCATTTAGAGTCTCTACAAAACGCATGTGCAGTATCACCATTTGTGTCTACACACTGCATCCAAGTTCTTTATACGAACGTTAACATGATTTCAAGAAATAAATAGCTGAAAACCACAGCCTTCTAGACTTGATAGTTCCGGAAATAGATACTTAACGGAGTCAGTGCAGAACGACAGGACTTTTTCACACTTGCACTACTAATTTTGAAATAATAAAAACTACACTTCCAATTGTAATTAATCAACATATGATACATCAAAGTATTCAGGAGAGAGCAAATATTATTAGGAGATAATAGTCGGAAAAACGTCACGTTTTGTCTTATTTCAATTTACGTACTGCCCTTATGGCCAGTCGAGGGTAGGAAATAGGACTAAGAACAAGGACCTCCACTTGGAGACATGTTCACAGAATACGCCGTAGAGGCAACGGCGGTCCCGAAATAAAGATTAAATGTCCTTCGCCATGCTGCTACGACGGGTAAACAGTAAAAAGCAGTCGACAGCCTGCGCGTCGTTCGCTAAAACGGCCGATAACTTAGACGGCAGACACTAGAACGTAAGTGGTTAAAGAAAGGCATTCGGTCAGGAGATGTCGAACCGTGAAAGATCGACAACAATGGGCACATAGTGGTGGGGAATCACCACCTAACAAACGGCGATAGCTAAGACGACAGTGCCCAACACGCAACCTAGGTAAAACGATCTCCTCGCGATGAGAGGGCCGAGAAGAGGTCGGCCACGCCGCTGGGGAGGTTTAATTCCCTGGAGCTTGTTACCGTGAAGGGAAGACCAGTGGTGACGCCGGAGTGACACCACCTACCGACAGACGGCAGCACGAGGATCATCAGGAGGAACAGAAGATCTAGCGGGCCGAGGTAGGAGGAATGCAGCCTTGGCAGCAGCGTCACCAGCCTCGTTTCCCGTCAGACCGACATGACCAGGGACCCACTGGTACACTACTGGCCATTAAAATTGCTACACCAAGAAGAAATGCAGGTGATAAACGGCTATTCATTGGACAAATATATTAAACTACAACTGATTTATGATTACATTTTCACGCAATTTGGGTGCATACATCCTGAGAAATCAGTACCCACCTATGGCCGTAATAACGGCCTTCATCGCCTGGGCATTGAGTCAAACAGAGCTTTGATGGCGTGTGCAGGTACAGCTGCCCATGCAGCTTCGAAACGATACCACAGTTCCTCAAGAGTACTGGCTGGCGTATTGTGACGAGCCAGTTGCTTGGCCACCATTGACCAGACGTTTATGTTCGAGTATAATGTCTTTTCTGGAGACTAGAAATCTACTCTGTAGGAATCAGCATGGGTTTCGAAAAAGACGGTCGTGTGAAACCCAGCTCGCGCTATTCGTCCACGAGACTCAGAGGGCCTTAGACACGGGTTCACAGGTAGATGCCGTGTTTCTTGACTTCCGCAAGGCGTTTGACACAGATCCCCACAGTCGTTTAATGAACAAAGTAAGATAAAGCCAAGCCAAACATCAATTGTGTGATTGGATTGAGGAGTTCCTAGATGACAGAACGCAGCATGTTATTCTCAATGGAGAGAAGTCTTCCGAAGTAAGAGTGATTTCAGGTGTGCCGCAAGGGAGTGTCTTGGGACCGTTGCTGCTCACAATGTACATAAATGACCTGGTGGATGACATCGGAAGTTCACTGAGGGTTTTTGCAGATGATGTTGTGGTGTATCGAGAGGTTGCAACAATGGAAAATTGTACTGAAATGCAGGAGGATCTGCAGCGAATTGACGCATGGTGCACGGAATGGCAATTGAATCTCAATGTAGACAAGTGTAATGTGATGCGAATACATAGAAAGATAGGTCCCTTATCATTTAGCTACAAAATAGCAGGTCAGCAACTGGAAGCAGTTAATTCCATAAATTATCTGGGAGTACGCATTAGGAATGATTTAAAATGGAATGATCATATAAAGTTGATAGTCGGTAAAGCAGATGCCAGACTGAGATTCATCGGAAGAATCCTAAGGAAATGCAATCCGACAACAAAGGAAGTAGGTTAGAGTAAGCTTGTTCGCAGACTGCTTGAATACTGGTCAGCGGTGTGGGATCCGTAAAAGATAGGGTTGATAGAAGAGATAGAGAAGATCCAACGGAGAGCAGCGCGCTTCGTTACAGGATCATTTAGTAATCGCGAAAGCGTTACGGAGATGATAGATAAACTCCAGTGGAAGACTCTGCAGGAGAGACGCTCAGTAGCTCGGTACGGGCTTTTGCTAAAGCTCCGAGAACATACCTTCACCGAAGAGTCAAGCAGTATATTGCTCCCTCCTACATATATCTCGCGAAGAGACCATGACGATAAAATTAGAGAGATAAGAGCCCACACAGAAGCATACCGACAATCCTTCTTTCCACGTACAATACGAGACTGGAATAGAAGGGAGAACCGATAGAGGTACTCAGGGTACCCTCTGCCACACACCTTCAGGTGGCTTGCGGAGTATGGATGTAGATGTAGATGTAGATGAATTGGTGACAGATCAAGAGAATGTGCTGCTCATGGCAGCATTCGAACATTTTCTGTATCGAGAAAGGCCCGTACAGGACCTGCTACATGCGGTTGTGCATTATCCTCATGATATGTAGGGTTTCGCAGGGGTCGAATGAAGGGTGCAGCCACGGGTTGTAACACATCTGTAATATAACGTCCACTGTTCAAAGGGCCGTCAATGAGAACAAGAGCTGACCGAGACGTGTAACCAATGGCACCCCATACCATCGCACCGGGTGATTCGCCAGTATGGCGATAACGAATACACGCTTCCAATTTCTGTTCACCGCGATGTCGCCAAACACGAATGCGACCATCATGATGCTGTAAACAGAACCCAAATTCATCCGAAAAAATGAATTTTGCCATTCGTGCACCGATGTTCGTCGCTGAGTACACCATCGCAGGCACTCCTGCCTGTGATGCAGCGTCAAGGGTAACCGCAGCCATGGTCTCCGAGCTGATAGTACGTGCTGCTGCAAACGTCGTCGATCTGTTCGTGCAGATGGTTGTTGTCTTGCAAACGTCCCCATCTGTTGATTCAGGGATCGAGACGTGCCTGCACGATCCGTTACAGCCATGAGGATAAGATGCCTGTCATCTCGACTGCTGGTGATACGAGGCCGTTGGGATCCAGCACGGCTTTCCGTATTACCCTCCTGAACCCTCCGATTCCATATTCTGCTAACAGTCGTTGGATCTCGACCAACGCGAGCAACAATGTCGCGATATGGTAAACCGCAATCGCGATAGGCTACAATCCGACGTTTATCAAAGTCGGAAACGTGATGGTATGCATTTCTCTTCCTTACACGAGGCATCACAATAACGTTTCACCAGGCAACGCCGACCAACTGCTTTTTGTGTATGAGAAATCGGTTGGAAACTTTCCTCATGTCAGCACGTTGTAGCTGTTGCCACCGGTGCCAACCTTGTGTGAATGCTCTGAAAAGCTAATCATTTGCATATCACAGCTTCTTCTTCCTGTGGGTTAAATTTCGCGTCTGTCATCTTCGTGGTATAGCAGTTTTAATGGCCAGTAGTGTAGTTACAGCGTAGTGTGACGTTATGTCTGGCTGCACACGATTTGGTTTTGCTATTTATGATAGTGTTCGGAGCAATAATGCCCACAATTTCTTGGGGCGATCTAACATTGTAATAATGTTAAAAACCATGGTCGCTTGGAGTGAAGCAGTTTATTTCATGACCGGTCCCGGCGGTAACTAGCTGTCATCTTCAAATTCTCAGATCAACGATGTACGGACAGAATATCGTCAGTCTAGAAACCTGCACGATCGAACAACAATTACACACAAGGAACCATGTTATCTGAATAATAAAAATCACACACGTTCCGGAAATGGAGCTACATGTCAGTCCCGCCGAGATACTGAGAACATGCTCTAATTACAACTACTGTATTTCCTAAACCACGAGCTGTATTATTATGATTGGAACATTTTCTCAGACTGACTGAGAAACTGATGTGTAGTTATATTTCTGGAAGGTATGTAATTTTTGTTATTCAGATAATATGGTTCCTTGCGTGTAATTGCTGTACGACCATGCATATTGCTTCAGTAACCTTATTATTTCCGTAGATTGTAGATCTGAGAATCTGAAGACGACAGTTCCTTTCTGTCGAAACTGGTCAGGAGATAAACTATTTCACATCAAGCGGTTTCGGCTTCTAATATTACAAATTTCCACAGGTGCATAAGCCGCACTGATTCTCATGTTTTAGAATATGAAACAATTATTTTCTTTTAGCTGCGAGTTCGTTTATCGTCATTTGAGAAGGTCGACTTCTGTTAATTGGCTGATGTTTTGTCCGTTCTCAAGGAATATTTTACAAAGAGCGTCAAGTTTTGGACTGTCGTCTCTAATTTTTGTATTTTTTCACGAGGAGAATGAAATTTTTTGTGAACGTACTTGGAACATTTTGCTATACATTGAGCCTTCTCAGTGAAGCCTCCATGAGCTATGACGCATCTCCAACGTTCTTTCCATGATGTACATGCACTTTGGTAAAATTCTGGGGATTGACTTTTCACCGTTGCCTGCCGCAGGAAATAAGTTCTTTCTATCAAATGTTTTACCGCGCAGGTGGGCCTTCAGACGACGAAAGAGGTGAAAATCAGACGGAGCCAAGTCTGGACTGTAGAGAGGATGAGGAACAATTTTCCAACCCATTTTCCTGATTTTCTCCTGCGTCATAAGGGCTGTTGGGGTTTGGCATTGTCATTGTGTAGTCTGATGAGCTGACCCTGAAACTGTGATCTGTGGGTCTTGATGGCACGTCACAGCTTGTCCAATGACTAACAGTAATGATCCCGCTTAATTGTGTAGCCAGGTCCCAAAAATTCAATGAAAATGACACCATACTGATCCCAGAAGAAGTAGACCATCACCTTTCGGCCTGCTGTTCGTGAAAGTCTTGGTTTCTTCTTCCGAGGGGAACCCAGATGACACCACTTCATGGATTGTGTTTTGCTCTCAGATTCGGACAAAAACAACTATGTTTCATCCTGGGTAATGACACCGTCAAAACACTGTTACCACTCTTCAGTAAAGGTCTTCATGAGACCCTCGCACACATATTTCCTCATCCTTTACATTTCTCTTGTCAACAATCTAGGCAGCCAACGTGCACAGATTTTTCTGTACCGTAGTCACTGTACCAGCGATAGTACACTACCTAATAATAAACGAGTCATTTCGGCAAGCTGTAGTGTCGACACACATCTGTCATTTTGGATGATTTGATCAATCGTTGCCTTATTCACATCACTCACTGCCGTCGATGGTCTACCTCAACGTAGAAAAAAAATTGACTCTGAGCAGTATGGGACTTGACAGCAGAGGTCATCAGTCCCCTAGAACTTAGAACTACTTAAACCTAACTAACGTAAGGACATCACACACATCCACGCCCGAGGCAGGATTCGAACCTGCGACCGTTGTGCGGTCGCGCGGTTCCAGACTGTAGCGCCTAGAACCGCTCGGCCACCTCGGCCGGCCTCGCCGTAGATTTTCCAGTAGAGAGAAATCACCTTCTTTAAACCTCTGCGACTATCTCTGGATACTGCTGCGATCCACCGTGTCTTCCCCATAGAAAGGAGCAACCTCCTGTGAATCGATGTGGCACAGTCATCGCCGGTCTTGAAGGGGAACTCCATCATCGACCGTTGTCGCAACCTGACATCTACTTTACGATCCATTATGGCTCACCTGTAAATAAAAGAAAGTGCTTTTATATACCAACTTATAGCAAAATGTTCCAAGTAATTTCACAGAAAATTTCATTCTCATCCTGCAAAAAATAAAAAAAATTAGGGACGACTGTACAAAACTTTTTGAACACCCTTTGTATGTTCAGTTTCTGGAGATATTAATTTTACTACCTTAAGCCCGTCGTATATACTCACTTTTCGTCACTTTTCTTTTCGTTCAGTAATCGATATCAGCAACTAATGCTTCAAAAGTATTTTCAATTAAAGGTTTAAAATTATATAGGGTGTTCACAATACCTATAGCTGGCTACTACATGTTGATAAGGAAACCACATCCTGTTATGTACAGTTTGGATGTAAAATAAGTTTGGAGACCGGATCACTTTCAAATCTCCCGTGTGTGTGTGTGTGTGTTTGAGGTTTACGGGCGCTAAACAGCGTGGTCGTCAGCGCCTAAACGCATAGAAACAGGAACACAAGCGGTGAAGGGACGAAGACGGACGCCGAACAAGGAGAACGGCTAAAAGACACAGGCCTGACGCAGTTCCAAATGCTCACATACAGGGGCAAAACAAGAGGAGAAGAAACACACTAAAAAAGGAAAGGAAACACAAGGAAAAGGGAACATAAACCGAAGGGAAACAAGGAGGTAATCGTGACTGGCGGACCTCTTACCTAAAACCTGGGTGAGCCAGTCACCCAGCAGCACATTAAAACCCTCTCCCTAAAATCCGAGGCAACAGATTGGACAGGACACAAAACCGCAAGACCTTAACCACAGTCGCTGCATCGTCTTGCAAAATAGAGACCAAATCCGGTGGCAAAGAAACCACCGCCCTCTGGTCAGAGAAAAAAACACAGTCAAGTAAAATGTGGCGGACAGTAATCTGGACGCCACAAGCACTGCAGATTGGGGGGTCCTCCCGCCGGAGGAAAAAATCATGCGTTAAGGGACTGTGCCCGATGCGGAGGCGAGTGAGGAGAACCTCATCCCGCCTGTATGACCGGTAGGACGTACGCCATGGTCGCGTAGTGGCCTTTACCAGACGCAGCTTATTGTCAGAAACTGCCAGCCACTTCTCTTCCCATTGATGCAGAACACGAAAACGCAAAAGGGAGGTAACAGCATGGAGGGGGACGGCACATTCAACAACGTGAGGGAGGGAACATGCATCTTTGGCAGCCACATCCGCCAGTTCGTTTCCCCTAATACCCACGTGCCCCGGCGACCAGCAGAAAGAAACCTCCTTCCCCTGCCGTTGCAGGTGGAGTAGGGCATCATGGATGTTCTGGACGACCGTATCCGCTGGGTACAAGTGTTGCATGGTCTGAAGGGCACTCGGGGGGCAGAACAGATGAGGAACTTAAGACTGGGAACACACCTCATGTGCTCCAATGCCCGCAAGATTGCAAACAATTCTGCATCGAGGATGGTAAACGCCACAGGAAGCCGTAACTTGACGACTCGATCAGGGAAAACAACAGCACAACCAACAGTCCCCCTGTTTAGAGCCATCTGTGAATACAGGTACATGGTCCGGATGCTGGTTTAAAATATCGTAAAATAAGGAGGTAAAAACAAACGCCGGAGTGCAGTTCCTCCGGTTCTCCGACAAGTTTAGAAGGATGCTGGGCCTCTGGAGCAACCAGGGAGGCAGGCGAGTAAAACCTTGTCGTTGGGGGGCCACACGCTCCATACCAAGGGACTCAAGCAAATGCTTGGCACGAATCCCAAATGGTCTCGTTGCCCTGGGACGACTGGAAAAGAGACGTTCCATAGGCGGTCGGGCAACGGTAGGGTACGCAGGGGAGGTAGGACAGGCAAGGAAATGACACACCCGTCGCACCATGAGGAGTTTCCGCCGGATGGCGAGCGGCGGTTCCCCTGCCTCAGCACACAGGCTGGGGATGGGACTGGTACGGAAGGCACCAGTGGCCAGCCTGATACCCTCATGGTGTACTGCGTCAAGGATCTTCAGATACGAAGGCCTTGCTGACCCATACACGGTGCAAGCATAGTCAAGACGCGATCGGACGAAAGCCCTTTACAACTGCAGCAGACGCACCCGATCTGCTCCCCAGGACCGATGGCTCAGACACTTCAAAATATTCAGTGCCTTCAGGGCCCGCACCTTGAGGTCTTTAAGGTGAGGCAACCTCGACAACTTGGAATCAAAAGTGGGGCCCAGGAACCTCACAGTGTCTCTAAAAGGAAGAACAGTGTCCCTCAGATGCAATTCAGGGGAGGTAAAAAGACGCCGAGAACGATTAAAATGAACACACACAGATTTGTCTGCAGAAAAGGTAAAACCCGTCTTTGTAGTCCATGCCTCTAAGCGCTTTATCGTAAGCTGCAACTGCCGACTAGCAGTGACAAGACTGGAGGAAGAACAGAATACAGCAAAATCGTCCACAAACAAGGAGCATTGGGCAGGACTCCGGATAGTGGACGTGATACTGTTAATAGCGACAGAAAAGAGGGTGACACTTAAAACGCTGCCCTGAGGAACACCATTCTCCTGCACGTACAAATCAGATAGCACATTACCAACCCGATACCGAAAGGGGCGGTGAGAAAGAAAGGACCGAATGAAGATGGGGAGACGGCCACGAAAGCCCCACTCATGGAGTTGATTGAGGATAAGGCGGCTCCAAGTAGTGTCATACGCCTTATTAATGTCAAAGAAGACCCCTAGACAATGCTGGTTACATAGGAAGGACTCCTGGATGGCAGCCTCAATCAGGGTCAAGTTGTCTATAGTGGAACGACACCTCCGAAAGCCACACTGAGAGGGGCTAAGGAGCTGCCTGGTCTCGAGCAGCCAAACCAGGCGCTGGTTGACCATGCGTTCCAACGTCTTCCCAACACAGCTCGTCAAAGCAATACTCCGATAACTACTGGGATGCGTTCGGTCCTTCCCTGGTTTGAGGAGGGGAATCAAAATCGCCTCCCTCCACGAGTCTGGGTACGTGCCGGATAACCATATCATATTGAAACAGTTCAGGAGAACTTCCTTGGATGGCAACAAGTGCCGCAGCATGCTGTGCCGGATTTGATAATGACCAGGCGCAGTATCATGAGCCACAGACAGCGCAGAATCCAGTTCCCACATTGTGAAGGGGCAGTTATAGGGTTCAGAATTTAGAGACCGGATGTCCAAGTGACCCCTTTCGATGGCAGTGCGGTAGTGGCAGAAATCTGGATCACAGTTAATGCATGGCCAGTGTCTGGGCAATGTCTCTCGGCGCCATGAGGAGACATCCCTGATGCAGCAATGCCGTGACAGGTAGCTGGCTGAGTTTCCCGGAAATCCTCCTGATGGGTTCCCATACTTTCGTAGAACTAGTGGATCGAGAGATGGAGTTCAAGAACGATTGCCATGACCGTCGTTTGCTCTCTTTAATCACTCGCCGCGCTTTGGCCCTTGCCACCCGAAAGGCCGCAAGATTGTCAGCTGAGGGACGGCACTTGAAGCGGCGCAGAGCTGCACGGCGGGCTCGGATGGCTGAGCGGCACTCAGTGGTCCACCAAGGGACAGGACGCCTCTTGGGATGACCGGATAACCGTGGGATTGACAATTCAGCAGCATGGGAGATCACGGCTGTAACATGGTCTACCCATTCGTGGACGCTGGGATGGTGTTCCAAAACAGCCAGTTGGCTGAAAAGTGTCCAGTCAGCTCTGCAGAGGTGCCACCGGGGCGACACTGGTAATGCCACAGCCTCATCCAGGAGGCGAAGTGGTCACTAGAATGGAGGTCAGCTGCAGCCTACCACAGAGCAGAATCCGCGAGTGCTGGAGAGCAAAAGGAAAGGTCAATAGCCGATGACGACCCGGAAGCAGTACAGAAATGAGTGGGAGCACCAGAGTTGAGGAGGCACAGTTCTTCAGACATCAAGAGGCTTTCCAGAATGCGACCCTTGGGGCAAGTAGTCGGAGAGCCCCATAAGACATTATGAGCGTTGAAGTCCCCCAAAAGAAGAAATGGGCGGGGGAGTTGGCTAATAAGGTCCATGAGAGCCTCAGAGTCTATCGCATCCGGAGGCGGTAAATAGACTGTGAGCCTCCGACCCACAAGAATGTCAACTGCAACTGCTTGCAAGTCGGTGACGAGAGGGAGCTCAGATGAGGGGTGCATGTCACGGACAAAAACCGGACACCACCCTTTGCCCTTTCCCCCGTCAGATCATCTTTTCGATATACAGTATAGCCCCGTAAAGAAGGAGCATCAGTGGCCCGAAAATGTGTCTCTTGGAGACATAAGCACAAGGGGCACTCTCGTATAAGGAGTTGTAATTCGGCCACATGCGTCCTGAACCCATTCAGGTTCCACTGTAATATGGGAGCCAGTGATCAGGGTGGCTGAACTTTCACCCTGCCTCTGTGCTTTGGAGGAGAGACCGTACTGGCCGGAGATTTATTCCTAGGGCGAGAAGATCGCCCCCGGTCGACATCAATGTCCATAAGCTCCTATGACGACCCACGGGAGATGTCAGACAGTACGATGGCTTCGTCATAGGACCGCCGCTGACTAGTCTCCTCAGGTGGCAGAACCTTCACCTGAGGATTTGTCTTGGGGGGCTTGGAATGCAGAGCCTGGTCAACAGTTGGAGGTTTACTCGCCTGGGCAGAAGGCGCCATATGGGGAGAGGCAGGAAGTACCCCAATGTCAGCAACCACGGCCTTGTCCGATGTAGCAGGGAGAGCCGCAGACTGCAAAACAACCGCAGCAGCGCAAGTGCACTGGCAAGCGCAGGTATTAGTGCTAACACTAGCAACCTCCGTTCGCGTAGCAACAGTGGCCATTTGTACCGGTTTTTTGAGAGCGGAAGCGAAAGATGTTGAAAACACAGGAGGTTGCATGGCCTTAAAGAGCTTCTTGGCCTCACCATAGGGGATGCGCTTAGATGTTTTAATCTCCTGTACCTTCCGTTCTTCGAGATAGATGGGGCAGATCCGGCTCCAGACAGGGAGACTCCCAGAGCAATTCACGCACTTCACAGGCGATGAACAATCGGCTCCGTCATGGGCAGGCTGACCACATTTACCACAAGTAGCTATCCCATTGCACCCCAACGTAGTATGCCCAAAGTGCTGACATTTAAAACAGCGCATTGGGTTGGGGAAATATGGCCGTACTGGCAAACGTAAAAACTTCACTTTAACATGCCCTGGGAGTCTCGGGCAACTGAACGTGAGAATAAACGAGTCAGATTTGACGAGGTCCCCATCGACTCGTTTCATAATATGCTGCACGTCAACAATTCCTTCGTCAGCCCACTCAGATTTTAACTCGTCTGTGGGGATGTCCACCAAGTCCCTACACGTCACAACACCCTTACTATAATTCAAAGTGGAGTGGAGCTCGGTCTCAACAGCGTACTCTCCTAGACAATTTGCTTTCCGAAGGGCAGCGACTTGACGGGAACTAGAAGTCTCAACTAACAGAGTCCCATTGCGCAGTCGCTTTACAGATTTCAGTGTTCCTGCAATTCCCTCAAGGCCCTTGTGGATGTAAAAGGGCGAAACCCTCTCAAAGCTACCCTCCTTCCTTTTAATAATCAAAAACACATTCTGATTATCAGCATGTGCTCCGTTACTACATTCTGTTAAATCTCTAGCAACACCAGGCGCTGGAGGACTCGCAGCGCGTAGCCGCTTTTTCGATGGGCTGTGTTTTCCTGCCAGTGGCCCACCCAAGCCACTGGTAGGGGGAAATGTAGAGGTCGAAGGGTCCATTGCGGTCCCACGAGCAGCTAGGGAACTAAAAGTCCGCTCAGACAGAGCCCCGCGTGCCTGAGTAAGCCTTATACAACTGGGGTGCGGCAGGTGCCCCAGAGGTTGCCCGCTTGCGACTGTTCCACCCCAACAGCCATGCATCTTCTAGGAGCGGAGCACACCGAAAGATTGAGGGTTTTTTATAGAGGTTGGCCTTCCTCGCCATCCAGGCGATCAAGCCAAGATTACCATTCCCCGCAGCACACAACATTTCTCCGCCGCACTGTACGGTGGTCCCTGAAGCATGTCTGGGGGTTACGGTGACAGGAGACTGACGGCGCAGACCAGTCCCCAGCTCAGGACCCCGGGGTCGCCAAGCCCGTACTCAGCAAGTTAATGCTGAGCCCCTGGGGGATAATCTCCCGCTTCACAGTACGGCATGCTATGGTCGAGCTGCACAACACTCCATCACTGGCACGTTCGCAACTGTGAAGGTTGACTGCTGTGCTCCACGGCCGCACATGAGGGTTTTTGGACCGAGTGTTTGAGAGCTTGTGTTGCAGACACACCTTGTTCAACAAACTGGACGGTCGCAATGCGGAGCAACTACGGTAGAGCAAACAGGTCAGAACTCATGGTATCCGCCGAGTTTTGGAAATTTTTGGTAAGTTCCTATGGGACCAAACTGCCAAGGTCATCGGTACCTAGGCCTTTTTTTTTTGGTCATCAGTCTACTGACTGGTTTGATGCGGCCCGCCACGAATTCCTTTCCTGCGCTAACCTCTTCATCTCAGAGTAGGACTTGCAACCTACGTC
The DNA here is from genome assembly GCF_023897955.1 of Schistocerca gregaria. Classification (NCBI taxonomy): domain Eukaryota; kingdom Metazoa; phylum Arthropoda; class Insecta; order Orthoptera; family Acrididae; genus Schistocerca; species Schistocerca gregaria. The sequence continues at coordinate 552,583,907 of NC_064925.1, forward strand.
CTCAATTATTTGCTTGACGTATTCCAATCTCTGTTTTCCTCTACAGTTTTTGCCCTCTACAGTTCCCTCTAGTGCCATGGAAGTCATTACCTCATGTCTTAGCACATATCCTATCATCCTTTCCCTTCTCCTTGTCAGTGTTTTCCACATATTCCTTTCCTCTCCGATTCTGCGTAGAACCTCCTCATTCCTTACCTTATCAGTCCGCCTAATTTTCAACATTCATATATAGCACCACATCTCAAATGCTTCTATTCTCTTCTGTTCCGGTTTTCCCACAGTCTATGTTTCACTACCATACAATGCTGTACTCCAGACGTACATCCTCAGAAATTTCTTCCTCAAATTAAGGCCGGTATTTGATATTAGTAGACTTCTCTTGGCTAGAAATGCCTTTTTTGCCAAAGCGAGTCTGCTTTTGATGTCTTCCTTGCTCCGTCCGTCATTGGTTATTTTACTGCCTAGGTAGCAGAATTCCTTAACTTCATTGACTTCCTGACCATCAATCCTGATGTTAAGTTTCTCGCTGTTCTCATTTCTACTACTTCACATTACCTTCGTCTTTCTCCGATTTACTCACAAACCATATTGTGTACTCCATAGACTGTTCATTTCGTTCAGCATATCATTTAATTCTTCTTCACTTTCACTCAGGATAGCAATGTCATCAGCGAATCATATCATTGATATCCTTCCACCTTGTATTTTAATTCCACTCCTGACCCTTTCTTTTATTTCCATCATTGCTTCCTCGATGTACAGATTGAAGAGTAGGGGCGAAAGGCTACAGCCTTGTCTTACACCCTTCTTAATACGAGCACTTCGTTCTTGATCTTCCACTCTTATTATTTCCTCTTGGTTGTTGTACATATTGTATATGACCCGTCTCTCCCTATAGCTTACCCCTACTTTTTTTAGTATCTCGAACAGCTTGCACCATTTTATATTGTAGAACGCTTTTTCCAGGTCGACAAATGCTATGAACGTGTCTTGATTTTTCTTTAGCCTTGCTTCCATTATTAGCCGTAACGTCAGAATTGCCTCTCTCGTGCCTTTACTTTTCCTAAGGCCAAACTGATCGTCACCTAGCGCACTCTCAATTTTCTTTTCCATTCTTCTGTATATTATTTTTGTAAGCAGCTTCGATGCATGAGCTGTTAAGCTGATTGTGCGATAATTCTCGCACTTTTCAGCTCTTGTCGTCTTCGGAATTGTGTGGATGATGCTTTTTCGAAAGTCAGATGGTATGTCGCCAGACTCATATATTCTACACACCAACGTGAATAGTCGTTTTGTTGCCACTTCCCCTAATGATTTTAGAAATTCTGATGGAACGTTATCTATCCCTTCTGCCTTATTTGACCGTAAGTCCTCAAAAGCTATTTTAAATTCCGATTCTAATACTGAATCCCCTATCTCTTCTAAATCTACTCCTGTTTCTTCTTCTATCACATCAGACAAATCTTCACCCTCACAGAGGCTTTCAATGTATTCTTTCCACCTATCTGCTGTCTCCTGTGCATTTAACAGTGGAATTCCCGTTGCACTCTTAATGTTACCACCGTTGCTTTTAATGTCATCAAAGGTTGTTTTGACATTCCTGTATGCTGAGTCTGTCCTTCCGACAATCATATCTTTTTCGATGTCTTCACATTTTTCCTACAGCCATTTGGTGATAGCTTCCCTGCACTTCCTATTTATTTCATTCCTCAGCGACTTGTATTTCTGTATTCCTGATTTTCCCCGAACATGTTTGCACTTTCTCCTTTCATCAATCAACTGAAGTATTTCTTCTGTTACCCATGGTTTCTTCGCAACTTCCTTTTTTGTACCTATGTTTTCGTTCCCAACTTCTGTGATGGCCCTTTTTAGAGATGTCAATACCTCTTCAACTGTACTGCCTACTGCGCTATTCCTTATTGCTGTATCTATAGCGTTAGAGAACTTCAAACGTATCTCGTCATTCCTTAGAACTTCCGTATCCCACGTCTTAGCGTATTGATTCTTCCTGACTAATGTCTTGAACTTCAGCCTACTCTTCATCACTACTATATTGTGATCTGAGTCTATATCTGCTCCTGGGTACGCCTTACAATCCAGTATCTGATTTCGGAATCTCTGTCTGACCATGATGTAATCTAATTGAAATCTTCCCGTATCTCCCGGCCTTCTCCAAGTTTACCTTCTCCTCTTGTGATTCTTGAACAGAGTGTTCGCTATTATTAGCTGAAACTTGTTACATAACTCAATTAGTCTTTCTCCTCTTTCATTCCTTGTTCCAAGCCCATATTCTCCTGTAACCTTTTCCTCTACTCCTTCCCCTACAACTGCATTCCAGTCGCCCATGACTATTAGATTTTCGTCCCCCTTTACATACTGCATTACCCTTTCAATATCCTCATACACTTTCTTTATCTGTTCATCTTCAGCTTGCAACGTCGGCATGTATACCTGAACTATCGTTGTCGGTGTTGGTCTGCTGTCGATTCTGATTAGAACAACTCGGTCACTGAACTGTTCACAGTAACACACCCTCTGCCCTACCTTCCTATTCATAACGAATCCTACACCTGTTATACCATTTTCTGCTGCTGTTGATATTACCCTATACTCATCTGACCAGAAATCCTTGTCTTCCTTCCACATCACTTCACTGACCCCTACTGTATCTAGATCGAGCCTTTGCATTTCCCTTTTCAGATTTTCTAGTTTCCCTACCTCGTTCAAGCTTCTGACATTCCACTCGTTGACTCGTAGAACGTTATCCTTTCGTTGATTATTCAATCTTTTTCTCATGGTAACCTCCCCCTTGGCAGTCCCCTTCTGGAGATCCGAATGGGGGCTATTCTGGAATCTTTTGCCAATGGAGAGATCATCATGACACTTCTGCAACTACAGGCCACATGACGTATCTTTAATGCAGTGGTTTCCATTGGCTTCTGCATCCTCATGTCGTTGATCATTGCTGATTATTCCACCTTTAGGGACAATTTCCCACCCCTAGGACAAGAGAGTGCCCTCAACCTCTATCCGCTCCTCATCCCTCTTTGACAAGGAGGTTTGCAGAATGAGGCTGACTTCTTATGCCGGAAGTCTTCGGCCGCCAATGCTGATTATTTATCAAAATTTAGGCAGTGGCGGGGATCGAACCCGGGACCGAAGACGTTTTGATTATGAATCAAAGACGCTACCCCTATACCGAGGCCTACGCGGTACTTAATCCTACTTAAACTAACTTATGCTAAGGATAAAACACAGCCATGCCGGAAGAAGGACTCAAACCTCCGACGGGGAGAGCCGCGCGAACCGTGGCAAAGCGCCTGAGACAGAACGTCCTCCCCGCGCCGATCTCCGCCGAGTCCGTACCATGAATTAGGGGATTAGGAAGTCATCAGATCTTTCAAACCCGTTTTACATCGAAACAGGATATTTTCGGGCATGGGTTCCTAATCAGAACTTTACCTATTTTACGGTTTTAAGACTGCGAGATAACATGCCGATAGATGTTCGGGCTCACATGCGGCTCCTCTTCGTCGAAACGTCTTGGCTCAAACTCTACGGGTTGAGCGGCACATGTCGTATTACACGCCCTTAGATACCTGTCACCCTTAAAATTATCTGACTGATGGCAAGTTTGCGAAATACGAAGTTAACATAACATATTATAACAGTGATAATAATATGGGGAACTAAATTAACGACGCATAAATGATGTAGGCCACACAGTTGCGATTTGCTTAGAATAATGTTTATTCAGGAAGAAAACTTGTTTTTGTAAATAAAACTGCCTTTTCCTGCTGCTAGTTGCTTTATTTATCGCATACGCTTTTCGCCTTCTCCTGTTCTAAGGCATCATCAGTGGGACCTATAGCGATACAGTTTTGTTAGTTATAGATTATCAAACAGTTCACTTCGCGATTTTTTGTAAAAAAAAAGCAATTACTTACGATTTTCTGATCTGCGTTACATCACATCTGTTCTGTAGGTCGCACTACCATTTTTATCACTGCCATATAGTTATATCTTTGTGTCCTCGCCTTCCACACACTGTTCACCGTGTTTCTCATTCACAATCTCATCGCGAAACACAAATCCAATACTCCGATATTCACACGAAAAGTTAGAGTTCACACCAGGCGCGCGGCTGCTCACCGCTCAATGTCCCACGATACCACACAACGCGAAATTTTCTAAGTCGTTTCACTTCCTAGCTGCCTAAAGACCGACCGTCCTCTTTCGCTTCTGCATCCGAACTGTACCCTTTGGTGTCTCTAGCCGAACTGTCTGCTTTCGCGTCTGCGCACGCACTGTCCCTCTGCCCGTCTCCGGCCGCGATTCCTGCACGACGAACATTTTCGCTCAACTGACTAGTGCAGTTCCATTCCCTGAAGCCGTCCATTGATTGGCTACAGCATATTCTACATTATTTAACATTTTAACATATTTAAATAATCAAAGCTTTGACCACTTTCACGTTTTAAATAAAGTAACAATAATATCCAGTACATATTAAACGTTAAATTCTTTTACATAAAACCAAAACAATGTCCTTCTTAGCTTTGAAAGCCACGGCCAGTAGCCTTGCACCAATGTGCTTTCTGATAAATAAACAAAGAACAAAAGTAACGATTATGCACTAAACTGTACAACAAATATTTTGTTATGAAACACAGTTGCCATTTGCAAGGTTGGCAGGACAGCTTCTGTGAAGTTTGGAAGGTAGGAGACGAGGTACTGGCAGAAGTTGAGCTGTGAGGACGGGGCGTGGGTCGTGCTTGGGGACCTCAGTGGTCAGTCTGCTTTCGACCGGTGAGCGGCGAGGACGTCTTGTTTACGTCCTGTCCTCAGAGTCGCGAGCGCGCGTAGTTTGTTTACTTCCTCGCCGCAGCTAATACTCGCGTCCGTTAACACTGAGTCGCCATGGCTCATTCGTACAGAAAAGCTACCATCACGATCAGCTTCCAGCCCGACTACGCACGACCACGAGCCATTGAAGTCGAACGATTCATCCGTGACGAAGTTCCAATACCATCACAGCACATCATCGGCATCCACCTATCCATCACAAGTAGCGTCGTTCACGTCAAGATGGTCGATGACGAGTTATGTTACGCAGTTGTGAACAGATGCGCGAACACTCTCAAGTTCAAACACTCCGATGGTCACATCGGAGAGGTTACTGTTGACCACGCTGGACTAGGATTACGCACACTAAGAGTCTTCGAACTCCCTTTCGAAGTACCACCGGACGTCGTTACCTCAGCTTTCCGCCCTTATGGGACGGTAATTAGCCACGTGGCCGAAAAATGGAACACCTTCGAGACGTACCAAGTCCTCAACGGCGTCCGACAAGTGAAAATTGAATTAAAGAAACATGTGCCGTCCTACTTCGTCATAGGTGGCTGTCGAGCAATAATAATGTACGACGGCCAACCTCGTACTTGTTCTGGTTGCGGCCAGGAGGGTCATGTGCGCTCGGCGTGTATTCAACAACTTCCATTGCATGACACGATACCGCCTCCTACGCTTACGGCCCTCCCCATCAATTACGCAGAGGTAACGCGATCGGAAGACAGGAAGCGTTAGAATGCGCACCTGTCGCCGGTCCTGGATTGACCAACACCATTACGGTGTCCCCAGAGGTTGAAGAACGCCGCCCATCGACTCCACATGAAGATTCGGACGAGAGAATGGAACTCGACGCTAGGGTTGTACCGACCTCTACCTTTCTACCTGAGAGGTATGCTATACGGGAACCACAAACTCATTCGGACACAGAAACCCACGTAGGCAAACAAAGTTCACCGAGAAAACATAGAAAGCGACGTCGCACACCCTCAGACGATTGCCTCCAGCGGACGTCTTCTCCAGTTGACGACCGGACGGCCGACGAAACGACGAGGATAATGGATGACACGAGATCGGCCTCACTTGTCACTTGGTCTGATTTTGACAAACCCGATTCCGCTCTCTCGGACAAATGGATGGCCAGCACAGCACCCGCCGTTGGTACACAACTGGAAACAACTGCGGATTCACCCTTCGTCACTCAGCCCACAAGTGTTCTACCGCAGCCACCGTTAACTTACGGACCTTGGGAGGATGACATTGAAGAAGATTCTACGGCCGCTGTGGTGGATGAGGAGAGGGGTCTCTCCTCCCACACCTCGGCCCCTCCCGAGTAGCAACAGATGACGGCGCGGACGCGGCCAGCAGATCACAGGCCCCACCTTTTGCGGCGGCACTGACGGCGGCCCCCACCGCAGGAGACGATCTACAGACCTATCGCTTAACGACCATCAACATTAACACCATTCAGACACGTACGAAGTTGTCGCTGCTCCAAGACATGCTCAGTGCAGCAGACGTTGACATTGTCTTTCTCCAAGAAGTCTTCGTCGCCGATTTCCCGGGTATGTATGGTTATACGGCTCATGTGTCCCACGCCTCGCCAACTAACAGTGGAGTCGCCATTCTCCTCAGAGAGGGCCTCGTGGAGGACGGAGTCCGATATCTCCCCGACGCTAGAGGAATGACCGTAACGGTGCAAGACGTCCGTTTTATCAATGTGTACGCCCCTTCCGGAACGAATCGCCGTCGTCACCGATCGCTCTTCTTCGCAGAAGGAATAGCACCGCTTTTTCAGGGCAGGCACGATGACTTGATATTAGTGGCGATTTCAATTGCACCCAAGCACCTAAAGATCAGCTGCCACGCCATTCACCGTGCCCCGAACTTGGGACACTCATCGGCGATATCAAGCTGGTAGATACATGGGAACATGTTCGAGGACATAGACCAGGATACACCCATTTCACGAGTCACTCGTCTAGTGGCATCGATAGGATTTACGTCTCCCGTTCTCTCGCGGCAACGGTGAGTGACGCGGAGGTGTGGCGAGTAGCCTTTTCTGATCACAAGGCCTGTATATGTGCCGTCACCCTTCGTCGCCAACGGGTGTGGCGTAGCCGACATCCCTGGAAATTAAACCTTGCTCATCTCGCTTTTCCGGATTATCGACGCGCCATCGAAGACACGTGGAGTTTGTGCGTCCGCCGCCTCTCAACGCATCCTACGTCGATTAGCTGGTGGCTAACCTGCGCCAAGCCAGCCCTACGGCGACCCTTTATTACGTATGGTCGTGAGACTGCTGCTTGGAGGCGGCAGACCCTTGATTTTTATTTCACCGTCCTTCGCGAATGCGCCTCCTTGCCACCCACACCGGAACGACAGCTGACAGTTCAGAGTGCAAAAGCACAGATCGTAGCCCAAATGCGCCGCCACCTCGAAGGGACTATCGTCCGAGCGCGAACACAAGACCGACTCGCAACGGAACGACCCACCATGTACCACGTCATCCGAGAACGTACACTGCGAAGACGGGCGCTGATACATGCCATCACCACTGAAGGCGGCCGTCATCACACCACACAACGCGATATTGCTGCAGCCTTCTTCGACCATTACGCACGACTTTATTCTGCTCAATGTTCCGACCCGACGACGGTGACAGCAGTCTCACAACTGGTTTACGGCGTTGTCCCACAGGATTTACAAACTGAATTATCGAACGACTTTACGGAAGACGAAGTTATGGACGCCATCGGTAAAGGAGCGGCGAATAAGTCTCCTGGCCCCGACGGGCTCCCTGTGGAGTTTTACAGAACTTTCCATTATTTACTGGCTCCCAAGTTAACAGACATCTGTCGGGAACTCATGTCCCCGCGGTGCCGCTCCCTGCGACCTTCGTAGAAGGAATAATTATACCGGTTCACAAACCTAAAGGTGGGGCTCGAATACAAGATAACCGCCCTCTAACACTCGTCAACTGCGACATGAAGATATTCACCAGACTGTTAGCAAACCGTCTACGACCGACCCTACCTTACGTCATCTCGCCAGATCAGACTTCCCTAGGGGGTATCAACAACATCCACACAGCACTGTGTCGATACCGTGACTTAATAGCCCTAGCCAGGGCACGCCGCATCCCGGGAGCGGTGGCATCACTAGATTTTAGCCAAGCTTTTGATAGAGTGGATCACGCGTACCTAACGTCCGTTCTCCAGCATATGCAGTATCCGCAGCAATTTACAGACGTCGTGATGCGCCTCCTGCGAGGGGCGACATGCAAAGTGCTCGTTCACGGGCGTCTCTCGCAGTCCCTCCCGATTTTCCGCTCCGTGCGTCAAGGCTGCCCCTTGTCGACATTACTATATGCTCTGGCACTGGAACCGCTCCTCTGTGGTCTCTGTCAACGCCTCACCGGTCTTACCCTACGTGACGTCACATGTCGCTGTTCAGCATATGCAGACGACCTGGTCCTCGTGTTCCGCAATCGCGACGATGTCAACAGAGCACTAGAATGGATTACCACGTACGGTGTGGCTTCCGGCAGCTGTCTCAACGTCGCCAAATCGGCCGCCATGGCCATAGGAGACGGGTTGACCCCAGCGTGTGTCGAACCCCTACAGCTTCGTGGCACTATCAACTGTCTCGGAACAGAGTTTCAGGACAACATACGGCGCACTGCGGCTCTTAACTACAGCCGCTTATTACAACAAATTCGGGTCCAGATCTTCAACCTTCGTCTGCGGACCCTGGACATTCTCCAAAGGACACACTTCGTCAATGTTTACCTCGCATCGCGCCTTCCACACGTAGCGCGTGTTCTCCCAATACCGTTAATGATGGCCCGACGTCTATTAGCGGCATTCGGAGCCTACGTCAGTACAGGCATGCTCTTCAAAGTCAGTTATGAGTCACTGACCCTTCTCCCAGAAAGGGGAGGTCTTGGTCTAGTCCATGTCCACGACAGAGCTGTGGCTCTCTATGTCAGCTCACACATCAAGCTGTGGTGCCAACACCCGGAAAGTTTGACAGGTTTGCTGTTGGAGTCCTTAGCTCCGCCCTCCCTTATGCCCCCACTGACGACGCAAGACATACCCCCACCCTTCTACTATTTGGGGAACTTTTACATTGAACACAGCTATGTCCGTATCGCAGTACCACCGACGAAACAGGCGTCGGCGCGGAATATATATCATGTCCTACAGCAGAGGCGCCCACCAAACATCGTGGAGACCAAAAGCCCTCAGGTTAATTGGAAGGTGCTGTGGAAGACGATTCACGCGTTTCCACTGGACACAGCCGTCCGATCCACATGGTACATCACAGTTAATGGTAAAAAGATCACCCGATCACGCCTCCACAAGATAAACATGGCGGAATCGCCTATCTGCGTAGACTGCGGGATAGCAGACACGACGAACACCGTCTCACATGTGGCGCGGCAGAAGACGTATGGCGCTTGGTGCGACAAATTTTGTCGTATTTTCTACGAGTGACTCCGGAACACATCACACTTCGGTTTCTACTATTTCTGGATCAACAGTATTTCCCGCGCGCCAAGACCAAAGCTGTCACGTGAATCCGTGCGCATGCGGTACACTACTCATTTCACGATGGACCTAAAGATGTATTCGACTTTTGGAACTACATACAAAAACGTCATTGCAAGATCGTACAGAACCCAAAATACAGACAGTATTTTTCTAATTACTTAGGGAGTGCCCTACGCGACCCTCCACGCAGCTGGATCATCAACAGGTAGGAGAAGATACCTATTGAGTGAGCTGACATGACTAAGTTCGATTCTCGGTGGAACAACATGATAACGTGGAGACGTACCTGGATGATGAAGCGTAAGGAGAGTAGCGACACACCCTTCTGCATCCTGTATGAAGCACTTCCCCCCACCCCCCTTTCTTCCCCCCGTATACATTACCTCGGTGTAAGAACGTGCCGAGATATTGTTTTCTTCTTCTCAGAGCACGATGCGGTGCTAGATACATTTATTTTTGTTGTGATATAAAGTAAAACCACATTAAGAATGTATTAAAAACAGTAAATAAAACGAAATAAATAGAAAAAAAGTAGCTCAGTTGGCAGAGCACTTGCCCGCGAAAGGCAAAGTTCCCGAGTTCGAGTCTCGGTCCGGCACACAGTTTTAATCTGCCAGGAAGTTTCATATCAGCGCAAACTCCGCTACAGAGTGAAAATCTCATTCTGGAAAAATTCTGTTACCTAATGATTCAATAATGTGTTGTACTGTCATCGTTCAATGTGTTTTGCGTGGAGGAAATGATGATCTGATGCTTAACTGTAAATATTGATAATTTAAATTTACTATATCTTTCAAACAAAGAGTTACAGAGTTGACGTTTACAACGTTCGTCATTTTAACGATTTGTTCTATATGAAGCGTCAATCGTCATGATCGACCAAAGCGTTCAGACTGTAGCATTGAGGTCTTTGTTACAAAACTTTTTAATTTCAATTTAACAGTAAATCCCAAAATATTGTAGATATGATCAATATTCAAGTTTTATTGGAATCACCATGAATATTTATGGAGGATGGCAGATCAATATTACTGTGGACAGATTCCCTGAAGTACTACAGAATTAAATAGTTTCCATAAATGTTTTCCACTTTAGCCGATTTTAGTCAGCCATATTTAACCCTGCTACGCCTCCTCGACCACAGACGTATTCTACTGGGTTTCCCTATGATGTAGGAAACTACTCGCACACTACAGCGCTTAGCCCTCAGTAGACAATAGGCACCTGTGAGTTTCTCCATCTCGTGGTGAATCTGCGCCCTTTGTGGCATACGGTTCTCGACGACAGGGTTCGTTTCACAATTCCTGTAGGCTGACTCGTTGACTCACAAGACGCACCTTAATTTTCAAGCAACTTTTGAATAACCTTTTTTACCATTTTTACTAATATATTGCAAATCCAGACTAAAAAATTTCTCAGTTAATAAAACTGAAGTGACTTTTAAAATCCCTGAAAATCGTCACCAGAACTTTTTTCTGCTTGTTCTTCCTCTTCGTCGTCATCGTTGTCCGTTTCACATATAAGGTGGTCTCCACAGCCATCGAGAGCATTACTTATACCATGCTTCTTGAAAGATTTACCAATAATGTCTTCTCTCACTCTAGACCACGACTGTTGTATACAGTTCCTTGATTATAGGTTTCGCTAAAGCTCCCCTCAGTGTGAAATCATGTTGGGTTTCATCCCTAATCTCCTTCGAAAATGAAAATATTTTGTTGGCACCCACCTACTTAGGGAGAAATGGTGATTGTAATAAAATGAGAGGAATTAGAGCTCACATGGAAAATTCGTTTTTCACGCTCGCTGTTAGAGAGTAGAACGGTAGAGAAGTCGTGTGAAAGTGGTTCGATGAACCCTCTGTCGGGCACTTAGGTGCGAACAGCAGCGTGGTCTCGCAGATATAGCTGTACTACAATGAACTGTTCTTGTTTACGATGGAGCCAGAGGTCGTCAACAGAGAACGGCGGGATCTGCTGGCTGTCGCTTAATCTGTGGCGGAGGCGGCTCAACAGCTACGGCAGCTGCTAGGAAGATTCTGCTGCCTGTTTTTTGGGAAGCTCGCGATCTCGACATCAAACAGAAAGAGGCGAAGACACCTACAAAATATATGTTTCATATAGTCTTGTAATACACTAGTAAAATCATTTAGATACATAACAAATCGATTTAACGTACAAGTGCGTGCTGATAAGTATTTGCCTCCGGATTTATTAATGTGAAAACTCTATCAGCTTTTTAAATAAAACAAACGTTATCGTCATACTACATTCTTATTCTCCGTATTTACGTATTTATTTCGCCATGGCGATAACACATTTCTTCCAAAGAGAAGCCGGTAAGATGATACCGTCACTGTAGAATGTTTGACTTTGTTGACGGAGCCGTAACTTTACCTCTGTTTGCACCGTTTCGTCACTGCGAAAGTGAAGTCCTCAAAGGTGTTCTTTCAGTTTTGGAAACAGTCGTCTCTGAACGGAGGACAATCGATGACCGTGAACAAAAGACGGCGGATTGTGGCAGATGTCTCAGCGCTCGTGTGTGGTCAGGCATTGTCAAGTTGAAAGTGTTGTGTATGAGGCGGAACTATGGGCCTCATGGAAAAAGGGTGACCCAGCTGAGTCATGTAATTTGACTCTTAGTCTGATCACGAGGTGTGGCCATTGCAAGCAGCGTTGATCACGTAGGCTGACGCGAGGATCAATGAACTATACTTGAAGGGATGTATCTGTATCATCTTAGGTGATTAGAAGTTAGTAGACAGGAATACAATTAAATACTTAGCTTTAATTCAGCATCAACGGTGAACGTCGATATTGACTTTGTACAATAATATTTACAAGTGCAATTATAGACTGAACTGCGAATACTGCTTTACAATTCTGATTGATTCACATATATAGATCAATTGACAATGCATAAATTGGTCATATCTCAAACTGGAGAACAATCAAGAATGGGGTGCCGCAAGGTTCGGTCTTGGGTCCTCTGCTGTTCTTAATATACACTCATGGAAATTGAAATAAGAATACCGTGAATTCATTGTCCCAGGAAGGGGAAACTTTATTGACACATTCCTGGGGTCAGATACATCACATGATCACACTGACAGAACCACAGGCACATAGACACAGGCAACAGAGCATGCACAATGTCGGCACTAGTACAGTGTATATCCACCTTTCGCAGCAATGCAGGCTGCTATTCTCCCATGGAGACGATCGTAGAGATGCTGGATGTAGTCCTGTGGAACGGCTTGCCATGCCATTTCCACCTGGCGCCTCAGTTGGACCAGCGTTCGTGCTGGACGTGCAGACCGAGTGAGACGACTCTTCATCCAGCCCCAAACATGCTCAATGGGGGACAGATCCGGAGATCTTGCTGGCCAGGGTAGTTGACTTACACCTTCTAGAGCACGTTGGGTGGCACGGGATACATGCGGACGTGCATTGTCCTGTTGGAACAGCAAGTTCCCTTGCGGTCTACGAATGGTAGAACGATGGGTTCGATGACGGTTTGGATGTACCGTGCACTATTCAGTGTCCCCTCGACGATCACCAGAGGTGTACGGCCAGTGTAGGAGATCGCTCCCCACACCATGATGCCGGGTGTTGACCCTGTGTGCCTCGGTCGTATGCAGTCCTGATTGTGGCGCTCACCTGCACGGCGCCAAACACGCATACGACCATCATTGGCACCAAGGCAGAAGCGACTCTCATCGCTGAAGACGACACGTCTCCATTCGTCCCTCCATTCACGCCTGTCGCGACACCACTGGAGGCGGGCTGCACGATGTTGGGACGTGAGCGGAAGACGGCCTAACGGTGTGCGAGACCGTAGCCCAGCTTCATGGAGACGGTTGCGAATGGTCCTCGCCGATACCCCAGGAGCAACAGTGTCCCTAATTTGCTGGGAAGTGGCGGTGCGGTCCCCTACGGCACTGCGTAGGATCCTACGGTCTTGGCGTGCATCCGTGCGTCGCTGCGGTCCGGTCCCAGATCGACGGGCACGTGCACCTTCCGCCGACCACTGGCGACAACATCGATGTACTGTGGAGACCTCACGCCCCACGTGTTGAGCAATTCGGCGGTACGTCCACCCGGCCTCCCGCATGCCCACTATACGCCCTCGCTGAAAGTCCGTCAACTGCACATACGGTTCACGTCCACGCTGTCGCGGCATGCTACCAGTGTTAAAGACTGCGATGGAGCTCCGTATGCCACGGCAAACTGGCTGCCACTGACGGCGGCGGTGCACAAATGCTGCGCAGCTAGCGCCATTCGACGGCCAACACCGCGGTTCCTGGTGTGTCCGCTGTGCCGTGCGTGTGATTATTGCTTGTACAGCCCCCTCGCAGTGTCCGGAGCAAGTATGGTGGGTCTGACACACCAGTGTCAATGTGTTCTTTTTTCCATTTCCAGGAGTGTATATTAATGACTTGCCATTCTATATTCACGAAGATGCAAAGATGATACAAGTATAACTATCACACCCGACAGACAAGAATTAACTGGTGAAATTGTAAACGATGTTTTCCAGAAAATCATTAAGTGGTTCTCTGCAAATGGGCTCTCATTAAACTTTGACAAAACACAGTATACACAGTCCCACACAGTAAATGGAATGACACAATTAATAAATATAGACTTCAATCAGAAATCGGTAGCTAGGGCAGAATATTCAAAATTTCAAGGTGTATGCATTGATGAGGGGTTGAACTGGAAAAAACACACTGATGATCTTTTGAAACGTTTGAGTTCAGCTACTTATGCTTTTAGGGTCATTGCAAATTTTGGCGATATACATTTGAGTAAATTAGCTTACCACGCCTATTCTCATTCTCTGTTTTCGTATGGCATCATATTCTGGGGTAACTCCTCATAGAGTAAAAGTGTGTTCATTGCACAAAAGCGTGTAATCAGAATAATTGCTGGAGCTCATCCAAGATCATCCTGCAGACACTTATTTGAGCTAGAAATCTTCACTGTAGCCTCACAATATATATACTCACTTATGAAATTTTGTTATTAACGATCCGAACGAATTCAAAAGTAATAGAAGTGTACATGGCTACTACACTAGGAGAAAGGATGATCTTCCCTACTCCAGGATAAATCTAACATTGGCTCAGAAGGGGGTAAATTATGCTGCCACAAGGGTCTATGGTCACTTACCTAATAGCTTCAAAAATCTGACAGATAGCCATATAGCATTTAAAAGGAAACTAAAAGGAATTTCTTAAAGGAAACTCCTTCTACTCATTAGATGAATTTTTGGATATAGTAAGTGGGTAATTTCCTAACCTCCACAAAAAACAAAAACAAAAAAAAGAAATTATTGAGTGCCATGTAATATTTTGCCTAATGTAATATCTTGTATAGACACCTTTTGTTAACCTGACACGTTCCACATCATTACGAAGTGTCGTATTCATGATCTATGGAACAAGTACTAATCTAATCTAATCTATGTAGCTTCTGGCTAGGTCGTAGCTACTGACTTAGCTGAAGGCTATGCAAACTACTGTCTCTGCAAATGAGATGTCTGAAGCTATAACGAGTGAACCATTCCTATCAAAGTCGGCTGTAGAACTGGCCAGTGCGCTAGCTTCTCTCTTTAAGACCAGCCGAGTGGTGGCGCTCGGTCTGCTAGCTTCGACAGTGGCGACTAGCTGGTCCGATGTGTATGGACGGACCGCGGCCGATTTGAAGCCTACAGCATAGCCTGTGTGGTGCCTTGCGGTGACGCCACAGGAAGAGAGTGTGGCCGAACTCGTCGAATGCGAAACTCGATTACAGCTGGCGTTTCTCAAGCACCGACATAGTTACGTTACAACCGCCATGTTAAACGCTGCAATTCGTAGACCTCTAACGGCAGAGGGCGACAAATAAATAGACATGAAGAATAAAGATGATGAATCTTAACAACGTTCATTTTATTTAAAAAGCTGTAGTAGTGGTAACTCATTTTCGGAGGCATTAGTTTTCAGCGCGACCTGGAAGCTTTCTGTTCTATTATCTTCCAAGAAGATAATGTAAGACTGCATGTTGCTCGTGCTATCCTGACCCAACTCGAAAAAGAGAGTGTTCGATCGTCTCTTTGGCCATCTCGCTCTCTGGACCTGCCATGCACTCAGTAAAGCCCCCACTGGTTGTTACTACACTATATTTCAGCCGAGCTCAGTTCAGATCATTACCTAGCAGCGTTGGAGCGGTTGCTTCTTCAGAAGTGGTAGTTCTGTGTAGCAAATTTCATTTCCTCCGTATCATCAGTTCACAATGAAATTTAAACGTGTATTCTTCGCACTATACTGTAAACGCACAATAAGTGAAATTTATTTATTTGCTATTGTCTGCGTTACTGCATTTTTACTGACCAGCAGTCTACTTTCTACTCTTTTTAACATTTACAATACAGCAAGGATGTCAGTTTTTCACATAATCTTTGTCTTCTTTCGTGGCCCTAGTTCAGGGCACCAAACAAGGTGTTCTGTTGGTCGCCCAACACTTTTACGCACCTTTCTTGTACGTCGCTCTTTGTAGATAATTGATGACTTTCAGAAGGGACTGTAGTTGGTCCAAGGCGATAGTAACTGGAATGGCGATATGTGGAATGTACAGAACTGAATAATACACTCCTGGAAATTGAAATAAGAACACCGTGAATTCATTGTCCCAGGAAGGGGAAACTTTATTGACACATTCCTGGGGTCAGATACATCACATGATCACACTGACAGAACCACAGGCACATAGACACAGGCAACAGAGCATGCACAATGTCGGCACTAGTACAGTGTATATCCACCTTTCGCAGCAATGCAGGCTGCTATTCTCCCATGGAGACGATCGTAGAGATGCTGGATGTAGTCCTGTGGAACGGCTTGCCATGCCATTTCCACCTGGCGCCTCAGTTGGACCAGCGTTCGTGCTGGACGTGCAGACCGCGTGAGACGACTCTTCATCCAGCCCCAAACATGCTCAATGGGGGACAGATCCGGAGATCTTGCTGGCCAGGGTAGTTGACTTACACTTTCTAGAGCACGTTGGGTGGCACAGGATACATGCGGACGTGCATTGTCCTGTTGGAACAGCAAGTTCCCTTGCGGTCTACGAATGGTAGAACGATGGGTTCGATGACGGTTTGGATGTGCCGTGCACTATTCAGTGTCCCCTCGACGATCACCAGAGGTGTACGGCCAGTGTAGGAGATTGCTCCCCACACCATGATGCCGGGTGTTGGCCCTGTGTGCCTCGGTCGTATGCAGTCCTGATTGTGGCGCTCACCTGCACGGCGCCAAACACGCATACGACCATCATTGGCACCAAGGCAGAAGCGACTCTCATCGCTGAAGACGACACGTCTCCATTCGTCCCTCCATTCACGCCTGTCGCGACACCACTGGAGGCGGGCTGCACGATGTTGGGGCGTGAGCGGAAGACGGCCTAACGGTGTGCGGGACCGTAGCCCAGCTTCATGGAGACGGTTGCGAATGGTCCTCGCCGATACCCCAGGAGCAACAGTGTCCCTAATTTGCTGGGAAGTGGCGGTGCGGTCCCCTACGGCACTGCGTAGGATCCTACGGTCTTGGCGTGCATCCGTGCGTCGCTGCGGTCCGGTCCCAGGTCGACGGGCACGTGCACCTTCCGCCGACCACTGGCGACAACATCGATGTACTGTGGAGACCTCACGCCCCACGTGTTGAGCAATTCGGCGGTACGTCCACCCGGCCTCCCGCATGCCCACTATACGCCCTCGCTGAAAGTCCGTCAACTGCACATACGGTTCACGTCCACGCTGTCGCGGCATGCTACCAGTGTTAAAGACTGCGATGGAGCTCCGTATGCCACGGCAAACTGGCTGACACTGATGGCGGCGGTGCACAAATGCTGCTCAGCTAGCGCCATTCGACGGCCAACACCGCGGTTCCTGGTGTGTCCGCTGTGCCGTGCGTGTGATCATTGCTTGTACAGCCCTCTCGCAGTGCCCGGAGCAAGTATGGTGGGTCTGACACACCGGTGTCAATGTGTTCTTTTTTCCTTTTCCAGGAGTGTAGTTTCAGCAGCATTACCTGTGGCAAGTGGTCGCGCTTTATCTCGAACAGGCACCTAAATTCACAACATACGTTAACGTTTCGTACGAAACTTGTCAAAATATTGCTTCCCGGCGACGCTCTCGCTCGACTGATGATTAGACAAAACCCGTCAGTGAGTTCCTCTGAAATAGCTCATTCTAATGGATCGGTCATCAGGCGTAATTTGCTTCGTATGTTCTTTCTGTTGATCTTGAGTTGGACAAAGTTATAGAAAAGTGCGTTCCGGAGTAACTGGAATGAACATACTGTACATCATTATATTCTCTTATTGTAATTACAATGTACGTATGGCGGGCAGTCAAATGAAAACTGAACACTCTCCACAGCTGGACCGTGGAATGGTCCCATTGGAATCACGTCACGTGTTAAGCCATTTATTTCACTGGAAGAAGAGAGAGTCAATTCGTGTCACGTAGGACACGGTCGGCCGCTGACAGATCGACAATCACACCCACTCTTTCACTTCCTCATTCGACTGAGACAGACCTCCACGCATGGCTTTCTTCAATCACGAACGTTGTGAAAATCACACGGTGAGCGATCTGGGCTGTACAGAGGATGTTGCAGTGTTTCCCAAAGCAATCGCTGAAGCGTAACCTTCGTCCAATTGGCAGTGAACGATTCGGTATGTAAGAAGGATGTTGCAGTGTCTCCCAAATAAACGCAGAAGCATAGCCTTCGTCCAGTTGACTGGGTGGGAGGTATCGTGCAACGTCGACTCCAGGGGTCCTCTGCTCGTCGACTTCCTCTAGCGTGGAACAACAATGGATGCGCCGGGCCATGAACTCACTTTGCAGAAACTGAGACGCACCATAAAGTCAAGACGCCCAGGAATGCTGTCGGACGGAATAATCCTGTTGCACGATAACTGCCACCCCCACAATGCAAACCGGTTGAAGGCCACATTCCACCTATTGATTGGAAAATGCTGCGACATCCGGAGTACAGTTCGGATCCTTCACTGCGGGATTTTTGCGTCGTTGGCAACCTGAAGAGAGACGAGCGTGGACGTCGGTTTCAGGCGAGGAAGTGCAATGGTTGTGCGGTTGTGCAGCCGTCAGCGCTCTACAAAACAGGAACTGATCGTCTCGTCTCCCGGTTTGATAAATGTCTTAACACGTGTGGTGATTACTTTTGAATGCAACCATTGCTGAGCCCGTTGTGATGGGTATTCAGTTCTCATCTGAATGCCCCTTACATGGTTGCTTATAACAGTAGTACACCAGTGGCAGTGACAAAGGGCGTGATGCTACCCAGCTTTGTAGAAACTCCCAGATGACAGCCTTTTTGCACTTTTCTGCTGCTTAGACAAATGTCGTGATCATGACGGTTTACATCTTGAACAGTTTCTGGAGAGAGACATTTCTGTATTGTTTCTTATTTACACACAGCAAAAAAAGTTTTGTACCACCTCGGTTCCGAGAGTTCCGGAATTTGTACAGAAAACTTGAACAGAGATCAACATAAACATCATTTCCGCCCGCATTACTGCTCATGAAAACCACACATTGCATGTTGTACCACCATACAACGAGATCTTCAGAGGTGGTGGTCCAGATTGCTGTACACATCGGTACCTCTAATAACCTGTAGCACTTCCTCTTGCATTCATGCATGCCTGTATTCGTCATGGCACAGTATCCACAAGTTCATCAAGGCACTGCTGGTCCAGGTTGTCCCACTCCTCAACAGCGATTCGGTGGAGATCCCTCAGAGTGGTTGGTGCGTCACTTCGTCCGTAAACAGCCCTTCTCAATCTATCCCAGGCATGTTCGATATGGTTCATGTCTGGAAAACATGTAGGCCACTCTAGTCGAGCGATGTCGTTATCCTGAAGGAAGTCATTCACAAGATATGTGCACGATGCGGGAGTGAATTGTCGTCCACGAAGACGAATGCCTCGCCAGTATGCTGTCGTTATGGTTGCACTTTCGGCCTGAGGATGGCATTCACGTATCGTACAGTCGTTACGGCGCCTCCCATGGCCACCAGTGGCGTACGTCGGCTCCACGTAGTGCCACCCCAAAACAGCAAGGAACCTCCACCTTGCTGCATCCGCTGGACAGTGTGTCTAAGGCGTTCAGCCTGACCGGATTGCCTCCAAACAAGTCTCCAACGATTGTCTGGTTGAAGTCATAGGCGATACTCATCTGTGAAGTCAACGTGATGCCAATCCTGAGCGGTGCATTCATCATGTCTGTACCGCGTCTGTGTCGTGGTTGCAAAGATGGACCTCGCCATGGACGACTGGGGTGAAGTTGTGCACAGTTTGAGTCATAACATGACGTCCTGTGGGCGCACGAAAAGTATTATTCAACATGGTGGCGTTGCTGTCAGGGTTCCTCCGAGCCATAATCCGTAGGTAGCGGTCGTCCACTGCAGTAGTATACCTTGGGCGGCCTGAAGCAGGCATGTCATTAACAGTTCCTTTCTCTCTGTATCTCCTCCATGTCCGAACAACATCGCTTTGGTTCACTCCGAGACGGCTGGACACTTCTCTCGTTGAGGGCCCTTCCTGGCACAAAGTAACAATATGGACGCTATCGAACCGCAGTACTGACCGTCTATGCGACAGACCTAGGAATTTCTTGAAAGTTTCCTTTGACAATGTGACCAAATACACTGCCTGCCAAAAAAAAGGGAATCGCCCTTAAGGGGAGGAGGAAACTACGCGTTGAGAGGGAGTGTGATTTTATTTCAGTGATTACAAAAATCAAGTAAAATTTATATAGAGTTTCGCAGTGTGAGCCAACTTATCACTATGATGTTTCACCCCTCTGGCCTGGATGCATGCTCTGATTCTGTTCGGGAAGGGTGTCGTAAAGCCGTTCTATACTCCCCTGAGGCAAACTGGCCCGCAGCTGTTGAAGAGGTCTTTGACTTTCTGGGTATTAAGACGGAGTTGACATCCGAGCTTGTGCCACACGTGTTATGTGGGGGACAATCTGGAGATCTCGCTAGCTGCGGAGGTACTTCGTCATGGAGGAACGAGCCATAAATGGACCAGCATTGTCCTGTTAAAATTGACACTGTGAAATAGTGGCATTAGAGGTAACACAGGAGGACGAAGGATGTAAGTGGTGTACCGTTGTGCTGTCAGAGTTGTTTAAGTCATTGTCAGCCGTCACATGAGCTCATAATCAGTGGCTCAGCACACCAGGAGTAATATCGCTGTGCTCACCAAAATATTGCAAGACTGGACCTCTCCCTACGTCGCTGCCGTACTTGCCGAAGATGATCATTTTGGGAGTTACAGAAACGCGATTAATCGCTGATCGTAGGTCACACAGTTAACCACTAGTCCATCGTTTCCAGTCACGTCACCGTTCCGGAGACAGCCATTTGTGTTGTGGTGTTAACAGCAGCGAACAATAATTCCCTAGTCCACTTGCTGCTAGACTCGGATTATTGACGCAGGGTGACACAGAGTGTCTCAGAGAGTCTATTTCTTGTTTCAGAATGTTGGGCTCACTTATGAAGGGGTTACGACGTGGTTGGTGCCCAATACAGCAATCGTCCCTTGTGATGTATCAGACATTGTCGATTGGAAGTTTGACGATGGGCATGCCTTTTCTCAAGTACTCTTGTAGTCTTACATCGGGCCACTGTCACATCCGAATGCGTCACAAATCTGGATATTGCACCACTAGACCAGCTGACGAAATGGACACCCAAAATGAGGCCCCTTTCAAACGCTGTCATGTGCTGTTAACGCTGTCTCACACGAGTACACGGCATCTCCATATGCTTCAAAGTGATCAGTCACCATCTGAAGCTACTCACGCTCCTTATGTACACTAACAGGCCTGGTAAGAATACTAAACACGAACTATTCTAATGCATTATGACGACAGGAACTTCAGTATTTTGAACATCACTGTACTATGGCAAGTACAGCAAGTAGAATAGACAGCCAACCAGTGGCAATAAATGAAGGTTTGCTGAACATCTACCGATTGCCGAGCACACTCAGAAAAATTTGGAAGAAACAGTTGTTCTTCGCAGAGAAATCTAAGGGCGTTGGGCGGACCTTTGGGAAGAATTAAAGATCTATGAACATCTTGAGCGCAAATATGGGAATTTACTAAACGACCAGCTGTAGCTGGCCTGTAGACAAACACAGTTTCAAACACATACTGTTGGCAAAAAAAAAAAAAAAAAAAATCTACATACGACTGCCATAAGCCTTTGCGAGTGGTTCATTTCCTCAAAATTCTATTATATAATTTTTGTGCATACAGTTTGGTTGCCATTTTATAGTGTACTAAGATATCGACGCCACCCACTGTTCTTTGCAACATTCAGAGACTTACGAATTTGTGCTCTTTACAGTTATTAGGTTTAATAGCCTGCTAATGCAGTGACACTTTTACTTCTCGTACTGTAGGTGATATTACTTTAATTTCTGTCATTATGCTTCTAATGACGTACTTATGCACAGACCTAACTTTTTCCGTACAATAATGTACTGATAGACCTACAAGGGTCTCAACGTATGTGGTATATATTACGTATTTGTCTTTCTCAACATTTTATTATGTTGTTGTTGTGGTCTTCAGTCCTGAGACTGGTTTTATGCAGCTCTCCACGCTTCTCTAGCCTGTGCAAGCTTCTTCATCTCCCAGTACCTACTGCAACCTACAACCTTTTGAATCTACTTAGTGTATTCATCTCTTGGTTTCCCTCTACGATTTTTACCCTCCACGCTGCCCTCCAATACTAAATTGGTGATCCCTTGATGCCTCAGAACATGTCCTACCAGCCGATCAATTCTTCTGGTCAAGTTGTGCCACAAACTTTTCTTCTCCAGAATCCTATTCAATACTTCCTCATTAGTTATGTGATCTACCCATCTAATCTTCAGCATTCTTCTGTAGCACCACATTTCGAAAGCTTCTATTCTCTTTTTGTCCAAACTATTTATCGTCCATGTTTCACTTCCATACGTGGCTACACTCCATACAAATACTTTCTGAAATGACTTCCTGACACTTAAATCTATACTCGATGTTAACAAATTTCTCTTCTTCAGGAACGCTTTACTTGCCAGTGCCAGTCTACATTTGATATCCTCTATACTTCGACCATCATAAGTTATTTTGTTCCCCAAATAGAAAAACACAGCGTCACTCGACTTAATTCGACTAAATTCCATTATCCTCGTTTTGATTTTGTTGATGTCGTCTTATATCCTCCTTTCAAGACACCACCCATTACGTTGAACTGCTCTTCCGTGTCCTTTGCTGTCTCTGACAGAATTACGATGTCCTCGCGGACCTCAAAGTTTTTATTTCTTCTCCATGGATTTTAATACCTAATTCGAATTTTTCTTTTGTTTCCTTCACTGCTTGCTCAATATACAGATTGAATAACATTGGGGAGAGGCTACAAGCCTGTCCCAATCCCTTCCCAACCACTGCTTCCCTTTCATGCCCCTCTACTCTTATAACTGCCATCTAGTTTCTGTACAAAGTGCAAATTGTAAATAGGCTTTCGCTCCCTGTATTTTACTCCTGCCACCTTTAGAATTTGAAAGAGAGTATTCCAGTCAACATTGTCAAAAGCTTTCTCTAAGTCTACAAATGCAAGAAACGTAGGTTTGCCCTTCCTTAATCTATCTTCTAAGATAAGTCGTAGGGTCAGTATTGCCTCACGTGTTCCAACATTTCTACGGAATCCAAACTGATCTTCTCCGAGGTCGGCTTCTACTAGTTTTTCTACTCGTCTGTAAGGAATTCGCATTAGTATTTTGCAGCTGTGACTTATTAAACAGATAGTTCGGTAATTTTCACGCCTGTCAACACCTGCTTTCTTTGGGTTTGGAATTACTTTATTTCTCTTGAAGTCTGAGGGTATTTCGCCTGTTTCATACATCTTACTCACCAGATGGCAGAGTTTTGTCAGGATTGGCTCTCCCAAGGTCGTCAGTAGTTCCAATGGAATGTTGTCTACTCCGGGGGCCTTGTTTCGACTCAGGTCTTTTAGTGCTCTGTCAAACTCTTCACGCACTATCGTTTTTCCCATTTCATCTTCATCTACAATCTCTTCCATTTCTATAATATTGTCCTTAAGTATTATATACTTCTTGATATGCATGGTGAATTTTTGTTAGTAATTTCAATTCGCTTATTGGATGTTTAGACCGGCAAGTGTACATGTTTATCGGCGAATGGGCCTCAGGATTTGTTCTCCTGGTATCCACGCTCTCTACTCTCCCTCAGTTCGCATGTAGCTACTAACATAGTCTGTTATTTTAAAAGACTGGTTTTACTGATGTGACGAGCCCTTGATTCTAGAGGCCTTAACTTCTATATATTTCCGTTGCCGACACAAGTCGTGTGGAGATAGCTTTACTGATTGATTTCTATTGTGAAGTTTGTAAATACTATTTGTCCTCTGTTGATATATATCACGTTGTTTGTAGAAAGTAGTTTCTGATTCTACATCTACATCTAAATCCACATTTATACTCCGCAAGCCTCCCAACGGTGCGTGGCGGAGGGCACTTTACGTGCCATTGTCATTACCTCCCTTTCCTGTTCCAGTCTCTTACGATTCGCGGGAAGAACGACTGCCGGAAAGCTTCCGTGCGCGCTCGAATCTCTCTAATTTTACATTCGTGGTCTCCTCGAGAGGTATAAGTAGGGAGAAGCAATATATTCGATACCTCGTCAAGAAACGCACCCTCTCGAAACCTGGACAGCAAGCTACACCGCGATGCAGAGCGCCTCTCCCTCTCTTGCAGAGTCTGCCACTTGAGGTTGCTAAACATCTCCGTAACGCTATCACGCTTACCAAACAACCCTGTGAGGAAACGCGCCGCTCTTCTTTGCATCTTCTCTATCTCCTCCGTCATTCCGACCTGGCACGGATCCCACATTGATGAGCAATACTCAAGTATGGGTAGAACAAGTGTTTTGTAAGCCACCTCCTTTGTTGATGGACTACATTTTCTAAGGACACTCCCAATGAATCTTAACCTGATACCCGCCTTACCAACAATTAATTTTATATGATCATTCCAATTCAAATCGTTCCGCACGCACACTCTCAAATATTTTACAGAAGTAACTGCTACTAGTGTTTGTTCCACTATCATAAAATCACACAATAAAGGATCCTTCTTTCTATGTATTCCCAATACATTACATTTGTCTATGTTAGGTGTCAGTTGCCACTGCCTGCACCAAGTGCCTATCCGCTGCAGATTTTCCTGCATTTCGCTACAATTTTCTAATGCTGCAACTTCTCTGTATACTACAGTATCATCCGCGAAAAGCCGCATGGAACTTCGGACACTCTCTACTAGGTCATTTATATATATATTGTGAAAAGCAGTGGTCCTATAACACTCCCCTGTGGCACAGCAGAGGTTACTTTAACGTCTGTAGATGTCTCTCCATTGAGAACAAAATGCTGTGTTGTGTTTGCTAAAACTCTTCAATCCAGCCACACAGCTGGTCTGATATTCCGTAGGCTCTTACTTTGTTTATAAGGCACTTGGTACTCCCCATGACTTTTGATGGTAAGTTGTATTATCTCGTTGTATGCAGGTTTATCCTTTTGCAGAAGTCGGCTTTAAACCCAGCGAAATCAGGGTAAACGTTATTTGAAAACCACCGTTTATTGCAACTGGTTTGCTGTGTATTATACCTGCTGCACTCTGGTGACTGTTCTGTCTGTCACAGATAACTGCAGTTCCATACTAGCCGACGGTGTGTACATGTACAAAATTATACTCACTTCCGACAGTGTCCTCGGGGTGCTTTACGTTTTTTGTCAGGCAGTGTAGTTCAGTGAAGCGAGAGTTAGGAACAAAATGTTGTGAAGATGGTGGCAGGCGTTGTAGGCTTCAGTGCTGCCTCTTCCTCTTGCGAGAGCGGGAACGGTGTCGAGTTTCGCTGGTTTACTTGGTCCAGCCCCCGGTGAGCGAAAGAGTGAAACGGCGCTCGCAACAGGCTGTTCTCCAGGGTCTGCGCCGCCCGTCTTAGACGACAAATCGATAGCCGGTGCGCCTGGGTGGCAGTACGGTACTCCAGCCGAGTTACCCGACAAGTGCCAAGGTCGCAGCCGATCCGTACCTCATTCACGTCTCAGATATTCAGTAGGGGTATGTTTGTTTCTATGAAGCGCTGTCACCATTACGCGAATCAGTGCGGCTGATACCTTTGCGAAATATTGGACAATACTCGCGTGCAGCGTCGAGTGGAATGCGTTCTACATCTACATCTACATCCGTACTCCGCAAGCCACCTGACGGTGTGTGGCGGAGGGTACCTTAAGTACCTCTATCGGTTCTCCCTTCTATTCCAGTCTCGTATTGTTCGTGGAAAGAAAGATTGTCGGTATGCCTCTGTATGGGCTCTAACCTCTCTGATTTTATCCTCATGGTCTCTTCGCGAGATATAAGTAGGAGGGAGCAATATACTGCTTGACTCCTCGGTGAAGTTTTCGAAACTTCAACAAAAGCCAGTACCGAACAGCTGAGCGTCCCTCCTGCAGAGTCTTCCACTGGAGTTTACCTATCATCTCTGTAACCCTTTCGCGATTACTAAATGATCCTGTAACGAAGCGCGCTGCTCTCCGTTGGATCTTCTCTATCTCTTGTATTGAAACGTCCCCTTAGAAAAATTATTACAGGACTGTGCTTAAACTGACACACAATATTTTTAGCGCAATGCAATCTGACTTCCAAAAATCCCTACGAAAGAATGGCCCTGACTAACATTAACCTATACGTTTCACAAATCACTTACCTCACAAAAATCTTCGCTACTCAAGGTACTGCAGTACAGCGAGCGCCAATAGTGCCAGCTAAATAAAAGATTCAAACTACTGAAGGCACTAACTGCTGATAGGCATAGTTAGCAAATGAAAGATTTTAATAGAGAACAAACAATGTATTTACCTCACTAGTCATAATATATATAGCAGTTCATGACACCAATTCTTACAAATTTCAAAACTCCGCCATCTCTCTCCCCACGTCCACCACTGCTGGCGGCTCACCTCCAACTGCGCAACGCTACGCGCTGTTAGCATCCAGCTGCCGCTGCCCAACACTACAATGGCAGACAACAATGCAAACCAGCCACAGACTGCACACAGCACAGCCAGTGATTTTCTTACAGAGCGCTACATGGCGTTGGCGTTACCAATAAAAAAAACCTAAACAGCCTACTTACAGTATCACCCCATCTGGTACGGTCCCACACTGGTGAGCAGCATTCAAGCAGTGGGCGAACAAGTGTACTGTAACCTACTTCCCTTTGTTTTCGGATTGCGTTTCCTTAGGACTCTTCCAAAGAATCTCAGTCTGGCATCTGCTTTACCGACGATCAACTTTATGTGATCATTCCATTGTAAGTCACTCCTAATGGCTACGCCCAGAGAATTTACGGAATTAACTGTTTCCAGTTGCTGACCTGCTATGTTGTAGCTAAATGATAAAGAATCTTTCTTTCAATGTATTCGCAGCACGATACTCTTGTCTGCATTGAGATTCAATTGCCATTCCCTGCACCATGCGTCAATTCGTTGCAGATCCTCCCGCATTTCAGAACAATTTTCCATTGTTACAACCTCTCGATATACCACAGCATCATCCGCAAAAAGCCTCAGTATACATCTGACGTTATCCAAAAAGTCATTTATGTATATTGTGAATAGCAACTGTCCTACGACACTCCCCTGTGGCACACCTGAAATCACTCTTACTTTGGAAGACTTCCCTCCACTGAGAATGACAATGACGCGTTGATGAGGAAAGAGAAGTTGCTGATGACTTCCTGGAAGTGTTGCTGTGTGTATGAAATTGATACATACGCAACTAGAGTAACTGTATATTTGCACCAACGAATAACACCGTCAGCTGTGTGTCTGTATTTATTATTTATTTAGTTGCTACCTGTTTCGGCGGTCTACTCTTTCGTCATAGAGTGGCAGGTCGTTAATATATATTGAGAACTGTAAGGGACCCAAGACTGAACCCTGTGGAACACCATTGTTGGTACCTCCCCAGTTAGAAGACTCTGCTGATTTTTGCAGACTATCTGAACTGTTGATTTCAACCTTCTTCATTCTCCCTGTTATGTATGAATTAAACCATTTGTACACTGTCCCACTCATAGTACAGTACTTAAGCTTATCTGGAAGAATTTCATGATCACACAATAAAATGAAATGAAATGTCGTGTGACGAGGGCCTCCCGTTGGGTAGACCGTTCGCCTGGTGCAAGTCTTTCGATTTGACGCCACTTCGGTGACTTGCGCGTCGATGGGGATGAAATGATGATGATTAGGACAACACAACACCCAGTCCCTGAGTGGATAAATTCTCCTACCCAGCCGGGAATCGAAGCTGGGCCCTTTGGATTGACAGTTTATCGTGCTGACCACTCAGCTACTGGGGGCGGACATCACACAATAGAAAGCCTTTGAGGCATCACAAAGTATTCCAATGGGTGATGTTTGGTTATTCAATGCATTTAATATTTGATCAGTGGAAACATATATAGCATTTCCTGTTGAAAAGGCTTTCTGAAAACCAACCTGACATTTTGTTAGTTCTTCAGTTTTACAAGTATGTGATGCTACTCTCGAATACATTACTTTTTCAAGAATTTTGGATAAAGCTGTCAGAAGTGAGATTCGGTGGTAGTCGTTGATATCAGACCTATCCCCTTTTTATGCAATAGTTTAACAATATCATATTTCAGTCTATCTGGGAAAATACCCTGTTTCAGTGAGGTACTACATATTCGGCTGAGAATCCTACTTATTTGTTGGGAACAAGCTTTTAATACTCTGTTGGAAATGCCATCAATTCCATGTGAGCTTTCACTTTTGAGTGAATTTATTATTTTCAAAATTTCAGTAGGAGAGTTGGGTTGAATTTCAGTTTTATCAAATTGCATAGGTACTGCCTCTTGCAATACTGCCTTCCTTTTTCTAATGAAGAGCTGAACCCTATTTTCTCTACAACACTTAAAATGTGATGTTCTCTTCTTCAGACTTCTTAACAAACGTTCCATTTAGTTTCATAGAAATACATTCTTCCTGCGCTAACAGTTGCCCTGTTTCCCTTTTAAGAACATTCTAAATTGTTTTAATTTCATTATCAGATGTACTATTCTCAGGTATAATGCACATACTTCTGTACTTTTTAATAACTTTCCATAATGCAGTGCAGTAGTTTTTGTAATGTTACACTGTTTTGGGATCATTACTCCTCCTAGCTATAAGATACATTTCTCTTTTCTGCTTACAAGATATTTTTATCCCTTTAGTAAGGTATGGCTTTGTGCATGGTTCCTTAGAATTATATTTCACTATTTTCTTGGGGAGACTGTTTTCAAATACAATCACAAAAATATCATGAAAACGTTAAATTTTAAATTAGTATCATGTTCTCTGTACACCTCATCCCAGTCTAACTGTTGCAAGCTTTCCCTAAAATTTTGAATTGTTAAATCATTATGTGAACACACTATTTTGGAGGACTGTTTTGCCTTATTGTATGGAGCTATGTCTTATACTGTAACTACCTGTGCATCATAATCAGACAGACCATTCTTAACAGGAGACATTTTTATCTGCTTAAATTTATCTTAGTCTAAAGAAACATTATCCATCAGAGTGCTGTTTTCCTGTATCACCCAAGTAGAAAAATCAATAACTGATGTCAAATTGAAAGAACCAAGCAATACTTCAAGGTCAAGCTTTCTACTGGACTCTTTCAGAAAATCTACATTGAAATGCCCACAAACAATAATTTGCTTTCCTCTGTCTGACAGATAACACAACAAAGAATCCAAGTTTTTTAAAAATATCTGAAAATTTCCTATTGGGGACCTATGCATGGCTACAATTATAAAAGTGCCATTGTTTAGTTTAAGGTCACACACACATACTTCTCTATGTTTCTCTAAGCAAAATTCTTTAGTTTCTAAATTTTTCGCACTGTAACAGATTTTAATGTATATAGCAACTCTTCCTCTCTCCATAGCGTCTCTGCTTACATGTGCTGAGAGCTTATATCCACCTACATTTACCATTTCCATACCTGTGACTATTTGATGTTCTGACAGGCATAGTACATCTATTGCACCCTCAATTTCTAAATCTCCTAAACAAACAAGAAGCTCATCTACTTTGTTTTTTATCCCCTGATATTCTAAATGCAATTACTAACATTATTTTTCATTGTGCTTTTATGTGGATTTTGTGACATACTAACATTATTTTTCAATGTACTGTTATGAGAATCTTTTAATATTTTGACATCTCTAGTACCTGCCTATCTGAACTTCTCATTAAGGTTAATTTCAATCAATGTTGAATGATTGGACCCGGGTCTTAGCCTAAAAACGTACTACTGTGGGTTTCATTGCCCCTCCCCCCCCCCCCCCCCCCTTAAAGATTTTGCTATCATTCCAGCCAGTTTACCCTTCCCTTTCCTATTGAGATGCAGGCCATGTCTTGTGACGTCCCACCTACCAATAACATCAACAGGAACCAAACCTATGCCTGACAAAGTAGCTGCCTGAAGCAGCTGATCCAGCTCTATATTGACCCCCTGACAAAGCTGTTCAATTGGGGCCGATCATTCCTCATGAAAGCAGGAATCATGCCAAAATGTGAATGGTTCGTTGCAGATGGTATTTTTACAAGGTCACACTCAACATTGTAGCCCTGATCCCTATCAATACCGTTTCCCGATCCACACACTACCACAACACGATCCTGCTTTGTAAAACCCTTGCAGAATGATCATATATCCTCTATCACTTGGCTAAGACATGCACTGGGATGAAAATACTTGTGACCTGGTTCCTGTCACCTACTTTTTCCTGCAACTTTTGACACATATTGTCAGCAAACAATGCCTTACATTGCACCAGCAACATCTCAAGCTGATCCAAATAATTACTTGGTTGTACTTGTATATGGCTAGGCAGTGATGTAGTTCGTTTTGTGTTTCAGTAACACCAAGTATAAGTATTGACTTCAAAATTTGCCTAAGACAAAATACCTAAGTAGGACCTATCCTATCCATTATTGATGATCTGAGAGAGTCCTGATGACTGAGAAGTTACTGTAGTGTTTTATGAAAGAAATAATGGTAATTAAAATTTCAGTGATTTGCAAGACTACATTTAACAGAAGCTCTCAACTCTTGTGAACAGTAATTTGGAAGACAGCACTTAACAGAGCAAGTTTTAGTGAAAGATATTTTTTTTAACATTAATTTTTCATGGACAAATAAGTTTTCTATTTTACACAATTCCAATCAGTGAGAAATGTTGTTAACTTCTTGAGTAAATAATAGTAGTAACTGCACAAAATGAGTTATAGTATTGCTAATGGATAGTAATAACAGCTGAAGTTGCATGAAATCAATGTCACTAAAATCATATCACAAACAATGCCACTCTGCTAGAATAGAAATTTTGAGTTTGTAAATTATTTAATTGCAACTCATAGGAAAGTGATTACTGAATAGCTCTGTATCATTACGACAAATTTTCAGGCGAAATGATACCCTTCGGTAATGAATAAACAGAATTAAATTTTTGAGTAAAATTAAAGACAGTAAGCATTGAAGTGACATCATAAAATTTTTGCATTTGCGTAACTGTTTACTACATATTTCGTAGGCCTTTGATTATTGCTAACTGATTTCCGCAAGTTGCTAATCAATGTCGTTGTGTTTTTGCCTTGTGACAAAACCAGTCGTTCATACCTAAGTTTATCAGTATTAATAGACAGTAATTATAGAGACAGTATTTTTGCACATGTAGTGAGCTGGCGAAAGTTAATTTTCATTGATTTATAATTAAATTTATAGCATTTTTCTAATTTTAACCAATGACTACAGTTCCATCCACCCAAATCTTATGTTCATTTCCTTTAACCTACTTTTCCTTTCTTGTCATCACTGTTACTAGTTCTGAGTATTTCATTCATAATGTATGAGACTGTTGAAAAGTAGGTGGGCTGGTAATAAATGAACATATAGGAAACATTGACAAGAAGAAGGGACAGGTTGATGGGACATGTGTCAAGATATCAAGGAACAACGTACACGGTACTAGAGGGAGGCCTCTAAGGGAAAAAAAAAGTGGGGCAATCACAGATTGAAAGACATCCCGCAAATAAGTGGGTGCAGGTGCTAGTCTGAAATGAAGAAGTTAGCATCAGAGAGAAAGTCCGCATCAGACAGGGCAGCTGACGAACGACCCCCCAAACATTTATAATGCCAAAATAAATAAACATTTGAAACCATATGAGTTGATCTTGAATTCGTTATTGCCATATTTTTGGATCTTACTAACTACACTGTGTATACAGGTGTGCAGCTGATAATGGGACTGTTAGCAGCTTGGACATGGTTTCCACTATATGCTGTGAAGCGCTATGGCTATTCTGCTGCTACTTGCCTTTCATTCAGCTGTTTTCTAACACTTTAACGATGTCATCGATGTAACATTCCATCTCAAGCATATCGTGTTACTGTACCTAACATTGTCTAGTGTAATGGCTATAAGACTAGGAAATTTATCTAAAATTTTGTATTTGTGGAGATCCACAGCCTCCAGCTGCTTAATAAACGTAAAAATGGTCCGTCTCAGAAGTTCAGAATACTACCTTAAAGGTGTAACTGTAGTGTGTATCCTTTCGTAAAATTACGGAATATGGCTACTTTTTACTTGTGATTAAGAGGGATTTCAAAATGACAAAAAATACATTTGTTAGAAATGTGCTTGCCACTAGTCGAAATTAGGTAACCGCCCAATTAAGTAAACATCGCATTTGAGCCTACTACGAACCATGTTTACCTTTTTTAAATTAAACTAAAATTCCGCATCGTTCACTTGCCCCGGGTGTTCATCCGTCCAGCAATCTGACCTACCGCGTTTATGGAGTGCGGTACCGTCTCTGTGGTGTCGCTCTCGCGCAGTACGTGTATGTGTTGTCACGTGATGGGATGTGGAAGTCGTACAGCACAGCGACATTTTGTAGCTGGGATTCACAGTCATAAAACTATTTGACGAACGTCGTCTTTACGCTAGTGACTGTTATAAGTTTTTATTACACTATTGCATTTTCCCTCCCATGACCCATGGACCTTGCCGTTGGTGGGGAGGCTTGCGTGCCTCAGCGATACACATGGCCGTACCATAGGTGCAACCACAACGAAGTTGTATCTGTTGAGAGGCCAGACAAACGTGTGGTTCCTGAAGAGGGGCAGCAGCACCCTTTTCAGTAGTTGCTGGGGCAACAGTCTGGATGATTGACTGATCTGGCCTTGTAACATTAACCAAAACGGCCTTGCTGTGCTGTGCTCTTACTGCAAACGGCTGAAAGCAAGGGGAAACTACAGCCGTAATTTCTGCCGAGGGAATGAAGCTTTATGATTAAATGATGATGGCGTCCTCTTGGGTAAAATATTCCGGAGGTAAAATAGTACCCCATTCGGATCTCTGGGCGGGGACTACTCAAGAGGATGTCGTTATCGGAGTTTTTAATGTCAGATCCTTTAACCGTGCAGGTAGGTTAGAAAATTTAAAAAGGGAAATGGATAGGTTAAAGTTAGATATAGTGGGAATTAGTGAAGTTCGGTGGCAGGAGGAACAAGACTTTTGGTCAGGTGAATACAGGGTTAAAAATACAAAAACAAATAGGGATTATGCAGGAGTAGGTTTAGTAATTAATAAAAAATAGGAGGGCAGGTAAGCTGCTACAAACAACATAGTGAACGCATTATTGTGGCCAAGATAGATACGAAGCCCACACCTACTACAGTAGTACAAGTTTATATGCCAACTAGCTCTGCAGATGAATTGAAGAAATGTGTGCTGAAATAAAGGAAATTATTAAGGTAGTGAAGGGTGACGAAAATTTAATACTCATGGGTGACTGGAATTCGGCAGTAGGAAAAGGGAGAGAAGGAAACGTAGTAGGTGAATATGGATTGGGGCTAAGAAATGAAACAGGAAACCGCCTGGTAGAAATTTGCACAGGGCACAACTTATTCATAGCTAACACTTGGATCAAGAATCACAAAAGAAGGTTGTATACATGGAAGAACCCTGGAGATACTAGGTTGTAGAGAATTTTAGGGAGGGAACAAGGGAACAATTGACAGGAATGGGAGAAAGAAATACAGTAGAAGAAGAATGGGTAGCTCTGAGGGATGAAGTAGTGAAGGCAGCAGAGGATCAAGTAGGTAAAAAGACGAGGGCTAATAGAAATCCTTGGGTAACAGAAGAAATATTGAATTTAATTGATGAAAGGAGAAAATATAGAAACGCCGTAAATGAAGCAGGCAAAAAGGAATACAAACGTCTAAAAAATGACATCGACAGGAAGTGCAAAAGGCTAAGCAGGGATGGCTAGAGGACAAATGTAAGGATATAGATGCTTATCTCACTAGGGGTAAGATAGATACTGCCTACAGGAAAATTAGAGAGATCTTTGGAGAGAAGAGAACCACTTGCATGAATATCAAGAGCTCAGATGGAAACCCAGTTCTAAGCAAAGAAGGGAAGGCAGAAAGGTTGAAGGAGTATATAGAGGGTTTATACAAGGGCGATGTACTTGAGGACAACATTATGGAAATGGAAGAGGATGTAGATGAAGACGGAATGGGAGATAAGATACTGCATGAAGAGTTTGACAGAGCACTGAAAGACCTGAGTCGAAACAACCCCCGGGATGAGATAACATTACATTAGAACTATGGACGGCCTTGGGAAAGCCAGTCCTGGGAACACTCTACCATCTGGTGGGCAAGATGTATGAGACAGGCGAAATACCCTCAGATTTCAAGAAGAATATAATAATTCACATCCCAAAGAAACAGGCTTTGAATTATGTGAAAATTCCCGAACTATCAGTTTAATAAGCCACAGTTGCAAAATACTAACGCGAATTCTTTACAGACGAATGGAAAAACTGGTAGAAGCCGACCTCGGCGAAGATCATTTTGGATTCCGCAGAAATGTTGGAACACGAGAGGCAATGCTGACTTTAAAACTTATCTTAGAAGAAAGATAGCATTTGTAGACTTAGAGAAAGCTTTTGACTATGTGAACTGGAATACTCTCTTTCAAATTCTGAAGGTGGGAGGGGTAAAATACAGGGAGCGAAAGGCTATTTACAATTTGTACAGAAACCAAATGGCAGTTATTAGAATCGAATGGCATGAAAGGGAAGCAGCGGCTGGGAAGGGAGTGAAACAGGGTTGTAGCCAATCCCCGATGTTATTCAATCTGTATATTGAGCAAGCAGTAAAGGAAACAAAAGAAAAATTCGCAGTAGGTATTAAAATTCATGGAGAAGAAATAAAAAAATTGAGGTTCGCCGATGACATTGTAATTCTGTCAGAGACAGCAAAGGACTTGAAAGAGCAGTTGAACAGAATGGAAAGTGTCTTGAAAGGACGATATAAGATGAACATCAACAAAAGCAAAACGAGGATAATGGAATGTAGTCAGATTAAATCGGGCAATGCTGAGGGAATTAGATTAAGAAATGAGACACTTAAAGTAGTAAAGGAGTTTTGCTATTTAGTGAGTAAAATAACTGATGATGGTCGAAGTAGAGAGATATGAAATGTAGCCTGGCAATGGCCAAGAAAGAGTTTCTGAAGAAGAGAAAGTTGTTATCATCGAGTATAGATTTAAGTGTCAGGTAGTCGTTTCTGAAAGTATTTGTGTGGAGTGTAGCCATGTATGGAAGTGAAACGTGGGTGATAAATAGTTTGGACAAGAATAGAATAGTAGCTTTCGAAATGTGGTGCTACAGAAGAATGCTGTGGATTAGATGGGTAGTGCACGTAACTAATGAGGAGGTATTGAATAGAATTGGGGAGAAGAGGAGTTTGTGGCACAATCTGACAAAAAGAAGGGACCGGTTGGTAGGACATGTTTTGAGGCATCAAAGGATCACAAATTTAGCATTGGAGGGCAGCGTGGAGGGTAAAAATCGTAGAGGGAGACCAAGAGATGAATACACTAAACAGATTCAGAAGGATGTAGGTTCCAGTAGGTACTGGGAGATGAAGAAGCTTCCACAGGATAGAGTAGCATGGAGAGCTGCATCAAACCAGTCTCAGGACTGAAGACCACAACAACATTGTAATTTCGGCCTTACCCCATTATTAAGTGTTGATATTATAACTTTAAGCCATGTCAACGTAATGTAAGCTGACACATTTGTATATCTTTTTTTCTTCCTTTATT
The DNA here is from genome assembly GCF_023897955.1 of Schistocerca gregaria. Taxonomy (NCBI): domain Eukaryota; kingdom Metazoa; phylum Arthropoda; class Insecta; order Orthoptera; family Acrididae; genus Schistocerca; species Schistocerca gregaria. Next base: position 552,619,651 of record NC_064925.1, read on the forward strand.
GATTTTAGATTCCACACACCCCTCCCTGACCTGGGGAGGGGCATGCGCACAGCAGCTTAATACGCTACTCTACAGCCGAGAGAAAAGTTATACAAGCAAGGGTGACAGAACAAACAATATAAAAGGCGATAAACTGTGACATTGTTAAATTGGCGGAAAGTAGCGTAACTTAAAATACAATAACATGGCGTTGGCTATGCGGATGATGACACACTGGAAGGAGACATGCACAATTAAAAAAACACGGTTTTCTGTTCGCACGAGATATAAACACAACTAGCAACAGTGTGGTGGCTGTTCGCAACACTGACAGGGGACGCATAACACTGATCACTCACTTAAAACAGCACTGTAGAGGCAACATGGCAATAAATGGAGGGGGGGGGGGACCTGGACCGATGAAGGGGGAAAAGTGGAGATGGAGAGGAAAGGAAAAAAAAGGGAGCAGCTGATGGAGGAAGGGGACATAGGAAAAAAAGGGGGGCTGGGCGGATGCGAGAAGGATTGAGAAATCAGTGGAGGGAGAGCAAAAGAACTCGGGGGTGAGAAGGGGTGCAGAGGAAGGGTAGGTGGGGAAAAACAGGATGGAAGGGGGGGAGGGATACCAGGAAATTTGTTTGCCTTTTTTTATTGTATTTCAATTCTCCATAGGGGCAGGCTGGCAGCAACATAGGCGCTGCTCTTCAGCTAGAAGACATAGAACATACAATAGGATAAATTTAAAAATAACATAAAGGAGAAAACATGGTGTACATAGATATTAAAAAAGGGGGAACATTATGGAAGACAATAGACAAAAAGAGGCGACTGTAAATTGGATATAAAAACTCTAAAAAAGTTGCACACACAAAAAACCACACACTGGGACAATTAAAAGAACATTAGGTACAGTATGACTGTTGACAGATGGCGTAGCACATAACAATCACTAACAATGACACTAAGTACAAGGCCAGCACGCAATTAAAATCACACCTCTCGATGCACAGGAGAGCAGCACCAAACACAACAGTGACAAGGCACACTGATGGTGATGAAAACGAAGAATCTGCCATGCGCAAGGAGATGATGGAGAAGGGACGAAGGGAGAGGGGGGAAGATAGGGGAGGAGGTGGGCGGGGTGTGCGCCGATGAGGGCCAGGGAGGGAGGGACGTGGGAGGGAGAGAGGCGAGGATGTGGTGCAGGGTCTTAGGGCGGGACGAAGAAAATCAGCTCTGGCAGAAGGAGGAAAAAGGGGGCCCTGGGGAGGGGGGGAACAAGACCAGGTTATAGCTGGAAGGAAGGGAATATGTCATGGCACAGTTCATAATCCGGGAGGAGGAGGCGCTGTAAGTTGCCCTGATGAAGGAGATGGAGGGGGTGGAGGTGGAGAGAGGGAGGGATACAGCGATAGAGGCACAGCAATGGGTGAGGGGTGGAGAGGAAGGAGGAAACCAAGAGGTGGAGGGGATCAAGCCTGTAGACAGTGTAAAGGATGTGGAGATGTTGGAGGAAAGGAGGAGATCAAGGAAGGGGATGAGTTCATACAGGAGCCGTGTGGGGGAAGAAAGGCGGATACAGAAGGCAAGACAGAACACATGGCGTTCGAGGATTTGGAGGGCATTGTAGAAGCGGGTTGGTTTGTATGTCGTTGTCAATACTGTTAAATACACTTGTGACATTGTTACATGCTGTGGGCACACGTATTCAAACGTCGTAAAACAACATAATCTGTAAGTGTACATGTTCATTAAACCATCACTAGTCACAAATGCGTCAGGTCACTGCTGCAGACTACTATTTGTGGGCTACTCAAACAGTACTCTGCAGCTGTGGTCTAATCCATTTGTGACTAGTAATGGTGTATTTAACAGTACTGATAACGACATACAAATCAACTGTGAAACTCACCCCCCCTCCCTTCCTCCATCCTTTTCTTGGGCTCCCTCCCCCCCCTTCCATCCGTTTTTTCCCCCATCTACCCTCTCTCAGCCCTCCTTCTCTCCCCCGAGTCCTTTTGCATTTCCATCCTCTTCCTTTTCCCATTGCCTCTAGCGTGTGCCCTGCCCCTGCCCCCCTTATGAGTCCTCTACCTCCTTGGTTACCCCCCCCCCCCCACTTTCGTTTTTCCTCTCCTCCCCCTCCTTGTTTTCCACCTCATCTGCCCAGGTTCACCCCCCTCCCCCCAATCTGCCCTAGGCTATGGTGTGTCCTCTTTGTGCCGACATTTTAGTGCAAAGTTTACAGTGATTGTTCAGTGTTGTGTGTCTTTTCCGAAGTGTTGCGAATGGGCATCATACTGTCGCTGGGTGTGATTTTATATCTCTTGCGAACGGAAACCAGACTGTCACCATGTTATTTAATTGTCTGTCTACTATGTTACTTGTGTGCATCCTGTGTATTTTATTCGCTTTGGCAATCCTTTGCTTTATGTTTTAACTTTCCCCAAGTTTTCGCCGTTTTACAATTTAAGTCCCCGTTTTATCGCCTGCTTTTATTGGTTCTTAACTTCTCCTTACGTTTTGAAAAAGTCTGTAGGCGGCAGAGCAGCGTACTAAGCTGCTGCCAGCCCGCCCCCTTCTGGGGAAATAGAAATACAATAAAGGGAAAAAAGGGACATACAAATGTGTCAGCTTACATTGCGTTGACATGGCTTACAACTATAATATCAGCACTTGATAATGGCTTAAGGTCGAAATTGCAAAAGTGTAATACAAACTTACTACAGTCACTGGCATAAAGATGATGTCCTACAGCACAGCGACAGTTTTGGCGGTACTGACTGCCAGAGGCGACTTCGTTGCACCAATACCAGACGGTTATAATTACAGTACAGCTACTCATATAGGTCCAGTAAGGACTGTAATGGCAAAGAAACTTGGTAGATGCGCTAAGGAGTTGATGAGGAACTAATTCACGCTGAAAAAAAATGGTTCCAAATGTCGCCACCAGGTGCAAATCTGGCGCCGTACAGTGTTTGACGGTAAGACGTCCACGCTGTCATTTGACAAGGCATAACGTGAGTATCGCTATCGAAAAAAGAGACCGTGCGCTATGTAAAACTGTTTCATGTGAACGGCAAGAATTAGAGTGCTGCATTCAAAGAGTGTCGCCAAAAAAGTCTGAGAAGTGGCCCAGTGCCATTAAAGAAAATGGTAACGAATTTCAGAAACACGATTGAGCCTTGTGTGGCTCTTATAAGACGGAGGCGTCCTGTCGCGATGGAAGTTAGGTTGCTGTTACTGTACTCATTGACCACGCATAACTTGCCGCAGATGGATCTCGTGCTGGTACAGTGTCATCCAGACGGTGCAGCACCTGCAACTTCATCCTGCGCAGCAGTGTTCTAAATTTGCTGTTCGACAACTGGCACGGACTGAAGTTGTTTACATGTGGCCGGACAGTAGTCTGTGGAGTGATGTGGCACATTTTACAGTACAGGATGCAGTGAACACAAACACCTGACGAAATTGTGTTTTGTAAAATCTCTTGTCCTGCACGAAGAACCACCGCGTCCACCATGTGAGACTGTGTGGTCTGTATTCACAAGCACCTTTATTTTCTGTCCGTCAGGTCTACCGCGTCGTCGGCACTTTACCGAGACCTTATGCGGATGTGAGCCCTGCCTTGGGAGAGCGCAACTCTGCTGAAACAGCTGTTTTCATGCAAGGTGGGGCAGCGCCTCATGTCACTCGCCAGACAAAGATTTACTTAATGCAACCTTCCACGAACGTGTTCTCTCCAAAGGTTTTCCAGATGTACCGCCTGCAAGATCACCTGTTTCTAATCCATCTGAGTTTTGGCTGGGAGAATGTCTAAAAGAACCTGTTTACAAGGAACACTTTCGGTCTTCACCGTATCTGAAGGCCAGTATACAGGAACATGTTGCTCAGCTTCCGTCAGAATTGCTGCGACCAACTGTAAGTCACTTCGTTTTAGGGATGCACCTCGTCTCTAGTGCTCGTTGTTGAAGTGGTCTTGAGTCCTCAGACTGGTTTGATGCAGCTCTCCGTGCTACTCTATCCTGTGCAAGCCTCTTCATCTCCCAGTACCTACTGCAACCTACATCCATCTGAATCTGCTTGGCGTATTCATCTCTTAGTCTCCCTCTACAATTTTTACCCTCCATGCTGCCCTCCAATACTAAATTCTCGATCCCTTGATGCCTCAGAACATGTCCTACCAACCGATCCCTTCTTCTAGTTAAGTTGTGCCACAAACGTCTCTTCTCCCCAATCCTATTCAATACCTCCTCATTAGTTATGTGATCTACCCATCTAATCTTCAGCATTCTTCTGTAGCACCACATTTCGAAAGCTTCTATTCCCTTCTTGTCCAAACTATTTATCGTCCATGATTCACTTCCATACATGGCTACGCTCCATACAAATACTTTCAGAAACGACTCCCTGACGCTTAAATGAATACTCGATGTTAACAAATTTCTTTTCTTCAGAATAGCTTTCCTTGACATTTCCTCTACATTTTATATCCTCTCTACTTCGATCATCATCAATTATTTTGCTCCGCAAATAGAAAAAATCCTTTACTAGTTTAACTGTCTCATTTCATACTCTAATTCCCTCAGCATCACCCGACTTAATTCGACTACATTCCATTATCCTCGTTTTGCTTTTGTTGATGTTCATCTTATACCCTCCTTTCATGACACTGTCCATTCCGTTCAACTGCTCTTCCAAGTCCTTTACTGTCTCTGCCAGAATTACAATGTCATCGGCGAACCTCAAAGTTTTTATTTCTTCTCCATGAATTTTAATATCTACTCCGAATTTTTCTTTTGTTTCCTTCACTGCTTGCTCAATATACAGATTGATTGGCTACAACCCTGTCTTACTCCCTTGCCAACCACTGCTTCCCTCTCATGCCCCTCAACTCTTATAACTGCAATCTGGTTTCTGTACAAATTGTAAATTGCCTTTCGCTCCCTGTATTTAACCCCTGCCACCTTCAGAATTTGAAAGAAAGTATTCCAGTCTGGTGTTCATATTGAAAAAATTGGCGGCGTTGAATAATATAATCAACATTATTCCTTTCTCACTAAATTGACCTCTTCTACCGACGTCTCTTTCCTAATCCATTACATTTTTACATGAGTTTTTCTTGTATTCAGAGCACCAGATTTGCACCTGGTAGCTAAAATTGAAACTAATGTTCCTCCCTGCGTAAGTCAGTTCCGCACAAACGTATTTGAATATGTACCATGTTTCACTGTCATACGATAATTACAACCCACATTGGATCTCTGCGAGTAACTCCCCTTAAGTTATAACCACCCACTATGTCTGCCCAGTTTGGACGTAGCGTAATCTGTTGGATTCCTGCGGCTGTGGAGCAAGATGGGTCGTCTGGTATGTAGTGAGTTAGTTGCTGAATAGAGCGTGCAGAGGAATTGAATCGTGGATTTTGTTATAGACTGCATGTATTTTTCTAGGTTGTTACCAGCGTAGTTAGCTACTGTCCTTATTACATTGATAACTGGTATCCGAGTCGATACTTTGGTTACATATTTTATACTCGCTCAGGTTCAGGCATCATGTCTGTTCGTCTAAATTTGTGGATGTCGTGCCGAGAATGTTTCTGCTTCGGGCAACTGCTTTGACCAGTTGCTTATTTAAGTGTTAACGAAGTTTTTTGCTGTTTGTGCCGGTACCTTCTTGCTACAAGGTGGCGTAGTCTTATTGTGAACGATGGCGATACTAACGGTTTACAACTGTGAGAATAGAAGTTCTGCATAAAGCTATTCCCTACTCAGACGAAAGTAAGCGACTGTTCTTAAGTCTATAATTCCCGCCGACTATGGACGCTGCCGACAAAATTGTCTATGAATGCTCTCTTTGAAATTCGGAGGGTAGCCGGGTTAAAATACATAGAGCGAAAGGCTATTTACAACTTGCAGAACCCAGACGGGGCATGACATGAATGAGACAGGGTTGCAGCCTAACCCCTGTACATTGAGCAAGCAGTAAAAGAAGCAAAAGAAGAATTTGGAGTAGGAATTAAAGTCCAAGAAGAAGAAATAAAAGGTCTGAGGTTTGCCGATGACGTAACTCTCTCAGAGATAGCAAAGGACTTGGAAGAGTAGCTGAACGGAATGCACAGGGTCTTGAAAGGAGGGTATAAGATGAACATCAATAAAAACAAAAGAGGGATACTGGAATGTAGTCCAATTAAATCAGGTGGTGCCGAAGGAATTAGGAAAGATACACTGAAACTAGTAGATGAGTTTTGCTATTTGGGCAGTAAAATAACCGATCATTGCAGAAGTAGAGAGGACGTAAAATTAGACTGGGAATGACAAGAAAAGCATTTCTTAACATATGTTGTACATTTAAGTTTACGAAGTTTTTTCTGAAAGTATTTGTGTAGATATAGCCATGTACGGAAGTTAAACATGGGCGATAAACAGTTTAGACAAGAGAGAATGGAAGGATTTGGTATGTGATGCTACAGAAGAATTCTGAAGATTACATGGGTACATAACGTAACTGGTAAGGAAGTACTGAGCAGAACTGGGGAGCAAAGACATTTGTGGCACAACCTGACTAGGAAGAGGGATCGGTTGAAGGACACATCCTGAGACATCATGGGATCCCCAATTTACTACTGGAGGGAAGCGCGGGAAGTGAAAATTGTAGGAGAGTAAGAGATTTATACAGTAAACTTATTCAGAAGGATGTAGGTTGCAGTTGTTACAAGAAGGTGAAGAAGCTTGTACAGAATCAGCTTGGAGACCCGCATCAAACCAGTATTAGGACTGAAGACCACAGCAACAACAATAACAACAACAACAACATTTATTATTAGGTGACGTGGTTGGTATGGAGCGTTTATCCACGGTAAGTTGCCTCAGCATTGCGTAAGCAATTTCGCCGCGTTATGGAATTATTTTGGTAAACTGGCTACGAAGCATTCGCTTCTAAGTCGCTCCTGTGGTAGCGGATGTAGTTCAGTCAGCTCTAGAGGGATGCTGGTCCGACTTACCTTTGCTACTGTGTTTGGTGGGCAGTGAGTTATGAAACGTACATTGCGCGTGTTTGAAAATTGAAGTCAATATTGCTTGCGTGTGGTGAAGTATGTTAAGACATGTATACGCAGAAGACTGTGCTGACCGTTAGTGTGGAGAGGCTACCCTGTGAGTGTCACTAAACTTTGGTTTCCGGCCTCGGTGCTGGCTGTTACGAACGGCGTTAGTAGCCGTGCTTGTTGTTGGCTTAGTTGCACACAATGAAGTGCCAGGATTGTGGTTCCCACGAGTAACGTGGCCGCTCTCAAGCACGTTAAGTAAGCTGTGTTGTTCTACGATGAGGTTATCTGTCAGTGTAAGATCTGTATGGTGAACAGGGTTAGTCCTTGATTAAGGATGACATATTGTCTTAGGCTAGGCAGGATACTACCCGCTTAAGTTAAATTATTATTAATTTCAATGATACTGATGAAAACAGAGAGCTGTGCAGTGTGCCTTTTAGGACCAGGCTAAGTATATTAATGGGCCAGATTGATAAATGTAATAGCTAGACAATAGGTGGCTGGTGTAATCGATTCTCTGTTTATGTGTGTAGCAACGAGTGTATTGCGTCGAGGTGGTGTCCGCTATATGCCTTTTTGGCCAATGCTGATCAGCAATACATTTATACGTTTTGCGATTTGTTATTGATTCGGTGTGCTAGACAAGTTTCAATGCCTAAGAAATTTAAATTAACAAAAGTCGCCGGCCAGTGTGGATGAGCGGTTCTAGGCGCTTCAGTCTGGAACCGCGTAACCGCTAGGGTCGCAGGTTCGAATCCTGCCTCGGGCACGGATGTGTGTGATGTCATTAGGTTAGTTAGGTTTAAGTAGTTCCAAGTTCTAGGGGACTAGTGACCTCAGATGTTAAGTCCCATAATGCTCAGAGCCATTTTGCCTTCAAGCGATTGAGTTCATTTTTAAATTATCGAAATATTTTCAGACTTCGAGTTTATTTTTTAGTAATAAATTTTTTTAGGAGTCCAAAAATTCAGTTTTTTGTATTTGTAGTAGTGAGTAGTTGTAAGTTTAATGGGGAATCGTTGGTACGTAGTCGACAGTTTGTAAATTACAGTGTCTTTGGTAAATGACTCCCAGTGCCAGAAGGTGAAGCAGCAGTTGTCTCGAAATCCTTCACAAAAAACATGTATGGAATATTGCACTGGTACTTGGTACTTCCGAGAACTGAAAAACAAACTGAAACGCACAGTACCAATGTTCCACAGTAGAACGAGGGGCATCCAATAATACAACACTTTTTTCTCAGAATAGGTTGGATTTATACAGATGTCCGATACATCATATTATTACCAACTCTTTTGGCCACAAAATCCTGTTTCTCAACATTATCTCCTTTCAATGAGACGGCACTAAGCCCGCTTTCTGAGAGGGCCTATGTGCTCTCATGGTACCATTCTATTGGTCGACGTTGGAGCCAGCGTATTTCTGCGCCAATAACGTCCGCATCGTCCACGTACTGCTTCCCACAGAGTGAATCTTTCATTAGGCCAAACAGACGAAGTCGTACGTTGCGAGGACTGGGCTGTAGCGTGGGCGACGAAGGATAGTCCAATGAAGTTTTGTGAGCTACTCTCGGGTGTGCATACTTGTATGAGGCCTTGTTGTCGTGGGGAAGGAGAAGTTGATTTGCATTTCTGGGGCGACGAACATACTAAAGTCTCTTCTTCGATGGTAGCACAATACACTTTACAGCTGACCGTCGCACGATGGTGGAGGATATGAAACTGAATGACATCTTCAGAGTACCGGAAGACCGGTGGCATGACATTACCGGCAGAGGGCGCAGCTTTGAACTTTTTCTTTCGAAAACAGGTGGCGAGGCGCCACTCTACCCGATTGCCGTTTTGCTCCGCGTCGAAGTGATGAATCCCTATTGCGACGGGTCAGGCTCTTATCGCGCAGTTTCCTTTCCCTGAAAGAAAATCCACCTACCTCGTTTCTTAGGTAGTTGCTGCACTCGCCTCTCCTGATAGCAGCTACTGGAAAAATTGCAGAAAAGCAGTGTTGAAGAAACTGCAATTTAATAGCCGCTCACCGGAGGCCGCGATACATGTTTGCTGAAATACAATCTATGAGCAATCTTCCTAAATAAATTGAGTTATTGGAATGGTAGTAATTGTTTACTCAAACGAGAACGCGAAGTTGGTAATTCTATTTAAGCTCTTTATTGTCTTTAAGCCTGATCATCAGCCCGCTAATCTACGTTTGAAGAAAGTTCAGTTCACAATTCTATCCACACTCAAACCCCGCCAGAATTAGCTTTCAAAGTTACGGAATTTACTTAACTGCAACACAGACGATTTTCTTACATACACGTTTGCAGTCGATGTTCAATAATAGTTCGTTTTTTAACGTTAATGCTCGCCATAAGCACTTAGTAAAAGTTTACGAAGTACCGCCACGCTTTTAATTATTAAAGTTACTCGCGTCTTTCGCGGAACGAAAAGTCACAACTCGCTCAAACTCACACTACGCGTTACTGGACTCTTCCAGTCTCAAATCGCACAGTACCGAACCGATGAAGCCGTTTTATGACTTCATTTTACACATTATTCGCGAGGACACATCAAGCATGTCTCTTCTCGATCACAGTTCCTTCGCGACTCCACATCCACTCGCGACTCACTCTCCTAGTCTGCTAACCGTCCTCGCATCTCATTGGCTCACACATCACACAGCCAATCAGAATTAACTCCTTGGGTGCGCCTCGCGCCAAAATCTAGCACGCACCAGTCATGACTTCTGAATCATTTACGTCATGATTTCTTGTTACACAAAATTTACTGTATAATTTAACAAACCGAAAGGAAAACTAGACTTTACTTTATTTCCAGAAATTATTTAAATACTCGCGAACGTTCTGGCTGCTTGTACAATACCATACACTCTTGGACATCCGACATTCACTAAGATGGGGAACCACTGGCGACTCTGTTCCCACGGTTACATCGTCTGAACACTTGCGAGTTCCAACATAGATTTTATACACTTGCAAAGAATGGCGAATGTCCCTCTTTCATTCACTCAGGCACACTCATTCACTCTCACCTACTCATATAAAATAACTGTTCACAAAAATTCAAAACATTTATGGTTTTAACAAAGTTATAGGTGAATTTCTAAAAGTAAAATTCTCAAAATAAATACAAAAGCACGGAAGGTGATTTTGTTTCATAGTTGGATGGTCACTGAAGGTGATCTATACATAATGGTATTTATTTAGACTCGAAAATTGTAGAAATTTGCGTTTTCTGTAAGATTTTTCTAATTTCCAAAATATGCAGGTTTCAAAGCTCAAATTTGGATGACTTATTTTTATTCATAACAGAAACTAGTATATTAACTTTTAATTTCCTCAGGTTCCTCAGTTAGAAGTTATTAAAGATGAAAGTTCCACGTTATACACGCGGCTAGTTAGCGCACAGGTCTTACATTCTCACGGTACAGACATGCCATATGGTCGTGACGTCAGACGAACGGACACCGGTAATCTGCCCGCTACAGCACATATGCTAATCTGATGGCTACTTTACAGTCTGTCTACATTTCACAGTAAATATTTGATAGAAAACTGTGCGCTCGCACTAGTTGCGACGCCACACACCTCCTGAGGAAACTAAATTTTTTCATTCATGACAAACTTTTAGTTTTCTAAAAAAATTTCTATTAAAGATTTACTCAAACAGCTATTTAACATTTATAGTTCCTGTACATCAATCATCCACTTATACCTAGGGCTGACGACCTACAAAACATCTTATATCTAAACATGCACTTTTATCATCATTCAAAAAAAAATTTTTCAGATTACAAAATTCTATTTACAAATTCCTGAAAGAGAAAACAAACCTAAATACTATCTTGATGTACGTCACACGCACACTAACACTACTATCGCTATGGTGAGCGTCACTTTTTTACCACTTACACTTAAGATTTTGATAGCACTCGTAGTTCGACCGGGTCCTGCTTGGGAGGTCCATTTCAAGTCTCGTGCTACCACCTCTGTTTACTTCGGCGCACCTGAAACATCAGCTGGCCTCAGTTCCCTTTCTAACTGCTACGTCTTAACCTACAGCAGCGATAAATGGCGCTATCTGCTTGACTCTAAAGTCTCATATTTTTGATAAAATTTACTTTACAGTATGTACAATATTCAAAATTTTTTTTTTTTTTTTTTTTTTAAGTGAAAAGTGAATTGACTTTCCTAATGCAGTACCGAAGTGGCACATTTACTCTTTAATTACTTCTTCATCTCATAATCAAACAAGTTATGGTTACATAAGAAATACTAAGAAAAACAATTCCTACAAATAGTTCACAAATACATAATAAATCTCCGCCAGCACTGGTGACTCTCCAGTTCCTGTACAATACACAACAATATAAAATATACACAAAATTATCAATATTACAATTCTGTCTCCAGGCAATCTCCTGTAGTCCTGTATCATAAATTAAACACTGAAAAATACATATTTACTTATTCATTTATCAACACTACAATCCTTATACTAATCTCTACGACAAACTTGGGGAGCTTTGTGTGTCTCTGGTCAAAAATGGAATCGATGTCATGGGTACTTTCCTCATCTCACATATCTGGAGTTACTTCAATTTTTTGTCAACATCAGGTTTTCTCTAGTCACATTCGGGTTTAATTTACAACTCTCATACTCATACTTCACACACTCAGGTTAGTATTTGTTAAAGCGTTTCCTACTAATCTGCGAAACCTCGTTACCCATACTTTCTAACATACATCCACCTCCTGAGTTACCAACGTCGCCTCAGCTCTGTTTACATTCGTAGCCTCACTTCCTTTTGTTTACAAACATCTCCTCTGTTTACCAACAAACGCCACCTCTGGTTACCAACATTAAGCTTTTTATTTACTCACCTTCGTAGCCTCACTTTTTCCTAATATCGAGCTAGCCAAACACTATGCTCATTCTTTCTCCTTTTCTCACATATTTCTCTTCATTAGACAGTCAGTCCTGCTGCACTGTCCCTTTAACTTAACTTCCTTTACCCCTTTGACAGTCAACCTTGTTGCACTGTACCTTTACTCATTTTACCACTAAATCACCTCCTGAGGCTCTGACTTCATTGAACAGACAGTTTTGCTGTACTGCTCCATTTCCTTTCCTAAACATTAGCTTAATGCTACGTCTTAACATATCGTTCTGTTACTTAACAAACAGCTTCAATGTTCGTCACCATATTTTCTGAGGCTCTTACATTTCTTAGTTATTTTACCTTTCTAAGGGCATTACTCACACCTTAGGCCAAACATTTACTTTTCTGAGACTTATTACTTATCTGAGGTATCTTAATCCTTTTTGATTTTTTCTTACACTCATTCCTTACGCTTAACCTATACTGCACTGAGGTTCTTTCCTACTCATTACTTAAACACTTTATCACTTAAAAACTACGATAGAGAAGAAGGAAAGACGATAGAATTTTAGTTCTGAATGAAAGAAGAGGTAGGTTGACAATACGGAAAAGAAAGTGGAAGAAATATTGTCAAACGACTCGAGACCTAGTGCTCGTCACGCACTTAGCTCTGCAAAGAGTGCAAAGCTCTCTGAGGTATCTACTCACTCCTGGCCACGTCTCTCTTTTGAACATATCTTTTCAAATCCACAATGTTCCTAAGCCCTAACACCTTATGTAATTTCACAAACTCCAGTCTATAAGCATTTGGGTGAGGCTTCTCTACGATTCTAAATGGGCCCACGTACTCATCGGTAAACTTCTTTGTTTCTGACGTAAGTTTCTTAGATCTTTCCCTAGTTTTCACTAGCACTAGATCCCCTACCTGAAAACTAGTGGGATCAGCTCTTGCGTCATGCCTTCTCTTTCTTTCCAGGGCCTTCTTTCTTATATTAATACGTGCCAGTCTCTCCTTCTCTTCGATGGCTATGTCTGTGAGATTTGGAAACTCGACCAGGTCGAATAAAATATTATTCGGCCTAATGTCACACATTAGCTCTACTGGTGCATATCCTGTGGCTTCATGCTTCAGATGGTTTATTACTTCTTCGAAGTATTCAATATAATTGGCCCAAGCGGAGTGTTTTTTATGACAATATGTTCTACACAATCTGTTTAACTCCTTCATAATTCGCTCACACATGTTCCCTTGAGGAAAGTACGCGGAGATTTTTATGTGATCGATACCTCTCTGTTGTAAACATTCACTAAATTTCTTAGAGATAAACTGGGGCCCATTGTCTGACAATATTGCCTTTGGCACTCCTATCTTCCCAAAATAGTCCTTCTCCAACTTATTCACTAATACTTTAGAGTTGGCTTTCTTAATTGGGTAAAATTTTACGTACTTAGTAAACCCATCCACCATCACAAACACATATTCACATCCCCCTCTAGACACTGGTAGTGGACCAAATAAATCTACAGCTACTAAATCCAGCCGATTTTGTGGTTCTACTGAATACATCTGTCCTTGGATAGTTCTATTGTTGGCCCTAACTTTCTGGCAACGATCACAGGATTCTAATCGCTGTTGCACCCTTCTCCACATATTATCAAAAATTACCACTTCACTTAACTTAGCTATACATTTACGAGCGCCATAATGCCCATACTTACAATGTACGTAGTCTATAAGTGCATCTACATGTTGCTCCGGAAAACATATTTTCCAATTCTCCTCACTGTCTTTCCTGCGCCTAAATAAGACATCTTTATGCACTTTATAGTAGACCAGTAATTTTGGGTAGTCTGGATGACCTAATCTACTCTTTACTAATTTAATGTTGTCATCCTGGTTCTGTTCCCTCCGTAGGTTCTTACAAATGCGCTTAATTAAGCCATCGTCCTGGAGCTGCATGATGGCCAACATTACTTCATTATTATCGGTATTTCTTAAAGATTTCCCTTCTTGTCCTGTATCTTTCACACTTCTTGATAAGGCGTCCGCCACGATGTTCTCGGAACCCTTAATGTATATCATCTTATAATTAAATTGCTGTAAATACAGGGACCACCTTCTTAATCTAGCATGTTTTAGCTGACATGAGTCTAAATATGTAAGGGCACTATGGTCTGTGTAGATCCAAATTTCATGTCCTAAAAGGTACTTTTCAAATTTTTGCAGGCCGAAAATAACAGCTAATGCTTCAAGTTCAGATATACTATAATTTTTCTCGGATTGTTGCAATGACCTGCTCGCAAAGGCTATGGTCTTGTGGACTTCCTCTTCTCCTTCTTTTTCCAACTGAAATAGTTCAACTCCTAACCCGTAACCACAAGCATCAGATCCCAGACAAAATGGTTTCGAAAAATCGGGATGGTTCAAAATCTTACTATTAATAAGAGCTTCTTTCAATTCTTCAAACGCCTTCTGACACTCAGAAGTCCATTTATAAACTACATTTTTTTTTAAGAGTTCTCGCAGGCACGGTGCATTGAATAATTGTCCAGACACAAATTTTCTATAAAACCCAAACAAACCAAACATCCCCTTTAATGCTTTACGTGTTGTAGGTGCAGCATAATCCCTTATTGCTCTAATCTTTTCTGGATCCGGCATGATACCATCGCCACTCACTATGTGCCCCAAGAATTTAATTTCTTTCTTCACAAATTCAGTTTTGTCTAGCTTCAATTTCATACCCCCCAATTTTATGGCCCTCAATACTTCATCCAATAACATACAGTGTTCCTCCCACGTTGGTGTCGATATCAAAACGTCGTCTACATACACTGTAATTCTTCTTAGTAGATGGTCCCCTAATACCTGCGACATAGCTCTTACAAAGGCACATACACTTATATTTAAACCAAACGGCACCACCTTATACTGATAACATCTACCTTCGAATAAGAATGCCGTGTACTTTCTTGATTCCTTTGCTAACGGTAGGTTCCAATATCCACAGGTCACATCCATGGATGTAAAGAACTTAGCACCTTTAAACTTTTGTAGCAGTTCTTCAATATTCTCCGGACGGTCACTCTCAGGTAGTACTATTTTGTTTAATGCTCGAGCATCCAACACTAGTCTAATTGAGCCATCCTTCTTAGGAACTATGACTAGCGGGTTATTGTACACACTAACAGCCCTTTCAATAATTCCCCACTCTAACATATTTTGAATTAAGTCACGTACTGCCTCCTTATGTACTTCTGGGATTGCAAATGGTTTTTTGAAGAAATGAGCGTCTTTCTGCACTGTCAAAAAACACTCATAATCCTTTACTAGCCCTGGTTGATCTGAGAAAACCTCGGCATGTTTGACTAGTATTTGTCTTAAATCGTTTTTCCTTGCTTCATCAATATCAATTAATTCTAGTAATTTCTCCTCGATCCTATTTCTGACACTCACAAGCTCAGACGGATCCTCTACTTTTTTGCCACCGTACTCATTATAGCCCTCCAAGAATTTCTCTGTTTTACAAATACATATAGGAAAATCATTCTGCTCAGGATCCTCACATAGCTGCTTACCGATGAAAGGTATAGTAATTAGTTTACCCTTAATTTTTACCATAACATCATTGGTAGAAAAATTCACCCACCCTTCATATTTATTCAAAAAGTCAGCCCCCACCAATATGTCTACACTCAGTCCATTTATAACTAAGAAGTTCTGTCTTATTTCTACTTCCTTAAATGCTATGGGTAGAAACACTTCCTGTTTTACTGTCTTCTTAGTCTTACCGGTTGCTACTACAATGTTCAAGCCACTTACTGGCATCTTAACAATCTGTTTACTGTTAGGGAGTTCATTTACCAAGTTCTGGGATACTGCACAGACTTCCGATCCAGTATCTATCAAACATTTAACTGGTTCATTTAATACTCTTAGCTCTACTATCGGTTGCCCTAAGTACTCTTTATTTATTTTGGGTTCTGCTTCCTCCAATAAATCTTGCACAATTTCTCTCCTTTCGAAGCCTGTCTTTTGGGTGGCAATCACATTCACACTTACAGGGTTTATTTCATGCTTATTATCACCCTCAATTCTAGTGGCAGCTCCTATTAGCCTATCCACTATTGCTAAGTCAAAACATTTTTCCAATGTTTCCCCCTCTTTCTCATTAACCTCCTTTTCTACGACCCTATCCAAGGCGTCGTCATTAACCTCTACCTCCTCCTCTAATCTATCCTCTTCTTCGTAACTATCTACAACATCAATTATCTTATCAAGCACAGTCACAACCCTGCCATTATTACTGTTCTCACCCCTATCCGACAGCTCTTCATTAGTTTTACTGTGCATAATGTCTTTCTGATTATTACCCTTATAACTAGTACTTAGTTCTTCAATAAGTGGCTTCTTATGATTATTTTTACAGTTAATTGGTTCATTAACCTCCACTTGACTTAAAGCTACTATCTCTGTCTGTTTTACGTTATCCTCCCTAAATTTTGTAGCAACAACATTTATGTTAGGTGGTCGTTCAGGCTGCTTTCTTATGAATGGTTTTGCCAGCGGATTTAACTTTAAACGCTGTTGCCTACGATCGCCAGCACACTCGTAGACAATTAATGGTTTTCCGAGCGCGGTGCGTCATCACTATGCCTCCAGCTGACCGCCTCACCTCCTGACATCTGTCGGCCGCTGTCATACTGCTCGCGTTCATTGAACCTGTTAACATATGTTCTTCCTCTACCACGTGAACTGCCACGGTATCCGCCGCCTCTCTGAACACCCATCCTATTAATGTTTACATCCGCGCGATTGTCATTCTGCCTAGCAGGCGGGCGATGCTCCCTCCTCATGTTTTCTTCTTCTTTTTGGACGGATTCAACCCTTTCTAAATACTGTACGAACTTGTCAATGTTATCTCGGGGCGCAGATATGATCTTAGTTTTCCAGTTCCACGGTAGCTTATTTTCTACCCCTAATATGATCTGTTCTGTTTCTAACTTATTACTAAGGTAGGACAGAGTTGTTACCCACCTTTGAACAAATCGTTTGATGCCCTCTCTCTTGGGGTCATACTTCTCTCCCGACCAGAACCGATTAAGAACATCCATCTGCTTTCTCTTTCCCCAGTATTCCTCAAAGAACGCTAATTTAAATTCTGACAATTTCGCGTATTTTTCAGAGGCTAAATTCCCCCATACTCTGGCCTCTCCCATCAAATTTGAAGTGATAAAGCCTATCTTTTGTTTATCGCTCCATACTTTCGGCAAAACGTCTTCAAAATCGTTCCAAAATTCTCTGGGGTGCATGTTCTTACTTGGGTCAAATTTTAAAAACTGTCTGTGGGTAACATACGCAACCTCGGTAGATTCAATTATTCCACTGGAAATTATACTACCACTATGGTTAGAAACACACTGTTCTACTTTGGTTAGTCTGCATTCATGCCCACAAAGTTGCTCATTCACACTTTCACTGAAATGGCTTATGTGAGTCTCTAAATTATTGACCTTATTTACAACTTGCTCTCCAAGTTTCTCACACCGAATTTTGGTATCATTTACTTTACATTCTAAGGCGGCATGATTAATTTCATTGGAATTCTCTACCACTTTTATGTGCTCACATACTTTATCTAATTCTGCATCAACATGGGATTTAAATTGCTGTTGATCCTCAGTAACCTGTTCGATTCGTGTCGTCAATTCACTTTGCACTTGAACAATATTTTCTGTACATTCTAGTTTAACCTGCTGTATTTCAACATTTACTTTACTACTGAGCACTGCTAAATCTTGCTTCCAACAGTCTCTGAGATCGGATATTTTGGAATCTAAATCAGCGCCCATTTTAGTCATCTCATTACTTAAATCAGATCCTAATTTAGACATTTTTGAATCCATTTTACTTGACATATTAGTTTCCATTTGTGACATATTAGTTTCCAATTTTGACATACTGGAATCCATCTTACTTGACATATTGGAATCCAACACGTTCATCTTAGTTAATAGATTCATCAGCATACTGGCGACATTATCCTTCGCCCCCTCATTTGCTGATACAATGTCCCTATTAACATTAACTACCGGCATGGGTAACTGTAACTCACTGGGCACTGACATATTTGGATCTGACTCCAAACTATAATTAACATAGGATGAATCAGTCAAACTACTACTGAAATTGGGTTGAGACACGTCTAAACTAAAATTCATGGGGTCATTTTCCCCTGTCTCCATCCCACTATCACAACTTAGTTCCGCCTTTTTGTCACTTGGTTGAAACTCAGCCATTTTTCTCAGTTTGACTCCACAAACACACAAAGTTTTCAAAAGCACTGTACTTAACTTTGTGCTTCGGCGTGCTGCGTTGCTGCTAGATGAAACTGCGGGTCCGTTCACCATACACTGCAATGCTGTACCAGTTTCCGGGCCCCCGCTCGAATCAGCGCTGCCAACTGCCACTGCTGTCGTCGCCTCTGCGTAGTCTCCGTAGCTCGTCGTCTGCCAGACGCCGTCGTAGACTGCTATTCCAATCGGCGCGTAGTCACCGAAAAATTCTTCCGTTCCGTACAACACATTACAGTTCACGGACACTTTCACTGTCCTTCCTATTCACGTGGCGATATCAATTTGTACGCTACACAGTTCCTACACATAGCGAGCACTTCTGTATTGTCCGGTAATTGTCACTACTGCTTTTTTTTGAAATTCACTGGAATTTACTATTTTTATTTCCCGGGCCGATGCACCACTTGCGACGGGTCAGGCTCTTATCGCGCAGTTTCCTTTCCCTGAAAGAAAATCCACCTACCTCGTTTCTTAGGTAGTTGCTGCACTCGCCTCTCCTGATAGCAGCTACTGGAAAAATTGCAGAAAAGCAGTGTTGAAGAAACTGCAATTTAATAGCCGCTCACCGGAGGCCGCGATACATGTTTGCTGAAATACAATCTATGAGCAATCTTCCTAAATAAATTGAGTTATTGGAATGGTAGTAATTGTTTACTCAAACGAGAACGCGAAGTTGGTAATTCTATTTAAGCTCTTTATTGTCTTTAAGCCTGATCATCAGCCCGCTAATCTACGTTTGAAGAAAGTTCAGTTCACAATTCTATCCACACTCAAACCCCGCCAGAATTAGCTTTCAAAGTTACGGAATTTACTTAACTGCAACACAGACGATTTTCTTACATACACGTTTGCAGTCGATGTTCAATAATAGTTCGTTTTTTAACGTTAATGCTCGCCATAAGCACTTAGTAAAAGTTTACGAAGTACCGCCACGCTTTTAATTATTAAAGTTACTCGCGTCTTTCGCGGAACGAAAAGTCACAACTCGCTCAAACTCACACTACGCGTTACTGGACTCTTCCAGTCTCAAATCGCACAGTACCGAACCGATGAAGCCGTTTTATGACTTCATTTTACACATTATTCGCGAGGACACATCAAGCATGTCTCTTCTCGATCACAGTTCCTTCGCGACTCTTCATCCACTCGCGACTCACTCTCCTAGTCTGCTAACCGTCCTCGCATCTCATTGGCTCACACATCACACAGCCAATCAGAATTAACTCCTTGGGTGCGCCTCGCGCCAAAATCTAGCACGCACCAGTCATGACTTCTGAATCATTTACGTCATGATTTCTTGTTACACAAAATTTACTGTATAATTTAACAAACCGAAAGGAAAACTAGACTTTACTTTATTTCCAGAAATTATTTAAATACTCGCGAACGTTCTGGCTGCTTGTACAATACCATACACTCTTGGACATCCGACATTCACTAAGATGGGGAACCACTGGCGACTCTGTTCCCACGGTTACATCGTCTGAACACTTGCGAGTTCCAACCTAGATTTTATACACTTGCAAAGAATGGCGAATGTCCCTCTTTCATTCACTCAGGCACACTCATTCACTCTCACCTACTCATATAAAATAACTGTTCACAAAAATTCAAAACATTTATGGTTTTAACAAAGTTATAGGTGAATTTCTAAAAGTAAAATTCTCAAAATAAATACAAAAGCACGGAAGGTGATTTTGTTTCATAGTTGGATGGTCACTGAAGGTGATCTATACATAATGGTATTTATTTAGACTCGAAAATTGTAGAAATTTGCGTTTTCTGTAAGATTTTTCTAATTTCCAAAATATGCAGGTTTCAAAGCTCAAATTTGGATGACTTATTTTTATTCATAACAGAAACTAGTATATTAACTTTTAATTTCCTCAGGTTCCTCAGTTAGAAGTTATTAAAGATGAAAGTTCCACGTTATACACGCGGCTAGTTAGCGCACAGGTCTTACATTCTCACGGTACAGACATGCCATATGGTCGTGACGTCAGACGAACGGACACCGGTAATCTGCCCGCTACAGCACATATGCTAATCTGATGGCTACTTTACAGTCTGTCTACATTTCACAGTAAATATTTGATAGAAAACTGTGCGCTCGCACTAGTTGCGACGCCACACTATTTCATCAACTTGCGGCAAAGTCTGACAAAAAATTGCCACGATCAGGCCCATCTCCCAAAAGCAATTCCGCACAGATACTACTTCGTTGCTGTTTACTGTAACAGTATTTGCATAGCTAGAAGCTCTTATTGATGTGTGGACTGTGTGTTCCCTTTCGTCTCATGATGACCTAGGAAGCAGAAAACCGGTTTGCAAAAAAATAGAAATCAATATTTTTCTGGAACATCAGTATTGTGCCTTTTAGCTTTTAAGATTAGAAATTAATTTTTAAAACGAAATCAGTTAAATGGAAGAAAAATTATGGAGAATAGCCTTTTAAGGGGAGACCGGGATAACGGCACCATCCCGGATGACGCGCCATTCCGGGTTTTATTACAGACAGTTGGCAGTGTGATTTCGCTTGCCAGTGCTGAACCCCTGTGGCCTACCGCGGAGCTTTTACCTGTGGTCGCTCTCCAAGTTTGTTGACAGGTACTTAGCGCGAGAAAGAAATTGAGCGTTTCGACGATTGGATTTTATTTTAGAGCCTATATTTTTTGAAGTAAGTGCGTCTATAGGCTGCCCGTTCTTTTAAATAATCATGTTAACGTAATATTTAGTTATTTGGCTACTACTTCATATCTCTAACCCAATTGTTTCGCAAGCCATTACGCACTGAATTGATATTGTTAGCCATAATGTGCAACTGCGGCAATGACGCCACAGTGGCGTAAGGGAAGCATTTTAACGTGACTCAAATTAGTTTTTTTATGGTAGGGCAGGTGAACGAAATGCAGATATAGACCTAAAGTTGTGGAGCAATGTGCTTAATTGTGATCTGTCAAATGAGAGTGTCTGGACATGAAAATTTGGCAGTGGGGTTCCGCAAAAGAAATAATATTAACTTGAGAAAGCCCTCACCAACAAGTGTTGGCAGAAATGTAGGGTTTAACAAGGAAGTGGAAGTATATATTGCTAAATTAACTTATATAAAATAGGATTAAGTTTTCAGCATCTCAACTGTCCAGAAATGTGGCCAAATTCTACGTTTTCGGGGCGAAAAACAGGTTGGGTGTGCAATAAGCAGGGAAAGAGGAAGAAACACAACTGTTATTTGCTACTTCAGTGCACCAGGTTCTTACGTCCAGCCATTCATAATTTATGCCAGGAAGAAGAAGACAGTTCTGCTGGAGAGAGGCGGGACTGTAGGTACCCTTGATAGGGGCTGGTCAAACGAGGCATTATTTCAAGAGTAATTGGAGTACTTCAAGGGAATCTGTTAATTCACACAGGACGACCGTGTTCTGTTGTTGCTGTACATCCTTGGAACGGGACGGAGTGGCAGAGCGGTTCTAGCAGCTACAGTCTGTAACCGCGCGACCGCTGCGGTCGCAGGTTGGAATCCTACCTGGGGCATGGATGTTTGTGATGTCCTTAGGTTAGTTAGGTTTAAGTAGTTCTACGTTCTATGGGACAGATGACCACAGAAGTTAAGTCCCGTAGTGCTCAGAGCCATTTTTTTACACCCATCTAAGTCATATTTCGTTGAGTACGTAACGATTTTGTCGCATGAATTACATGTATGTAGTGTCCATATGTCCTCCTACATCTCATAAAATGTAGCCTCCGGATGTGTCTTTCTACAGTCCGCTGAAGAAACCGTTTAATAATAAATGAGGTAAATTTATGAGAGCAAATAAGTGTAGTAAAATGAAGCCATATGATATTCCATGCATATTTAATAAATCCTACATGAGTGTTACTACCATTGAGAAGGCTGTTTCTGGACATGTATCCACTGAATCCAGAAAAGTTTAACGAGCACGAATTTACTGCATTACATCATACGAACACTCTATCTTAACTGATGACGCAGAAGAAACTTCAGAACAGGCTGTGCATCCTGAAAGCAGGCCTTTGTACGGAGAAATTAAGAGAAGGACGAAGCCTACTTTCGTTGAAGATGAATTAAACTTTCCTGAAGCATCTGCAGAAAATTTTACCTATTCCGAGGACTGCAAAATAGCAAATGGAAAGGAAACTATAGTCGGTAAAGACATTCGACGGTAATTACAGGAACCCTAATGAAAACAGACCTCAAAGACACCAAGACAAATGAAAAAAGAGGGAGCTGTAGTAAAAGAGAGACAAAGGGAGATAAAACGACTTAGAAGAAAACGAAAAAAAAAACAAACAAGACTGGCTAAAGAAGACAGCTGTGCCAACGACCAAACAGTTTTTAGTCTGATGATGATGATCCTAATGATGATATTGTGAAGATAACGAGTATGATGACACATTTTTGATGACAATGTTGAAAACTGCCTTGTTTGAAATGGGCACATGGTAAATTTAATGGTTTTGATAGTGCTGCAAGCTTTATTTTTGATTTTTGCCAAACGTCTTAATGAAGCATAAGGTATAAAACGTATTTTTATTCACATTTTACATCTACACATATTATTAATCCTTCTTATTGTCACATAAGAAAGAATGATAAATGAAAATTACAGTATTTATAATACCTGTTTTCAGACGTATGGCGTCATTACCCCAAAACGTATGCAATGGCGTCATTGTGCGTAGTTTTATAATATGTATTTTAAACACGAAACTTAAAAACATATAGGGCTGAAAAAATAAACTGTGAGGGGAATTAAATAAATAATGCAACCCATTTTTCTGTCTCCTAATTTCGTTTGAAAACGTGCGTAATTTGTTGCGGAACACCGTAGAATATTCTCGTTTCGGTCGCTATAGTTGGCGGCGCTGTATCTAGCGTTCAAAATGGCAGAAAAATACCACTGAGTTTCTTTTGGAGGAAAATCAAATCATCGCAGATATTCATAGGTAGTTGCAGAATGTCTACAGGGACCTGGAAATGAACAACAGCACACTGATTTGTTGGACTAGGTGTCTGTCATTGTCCGAAGAAGGTGGCGCAAACCTGTCCCATCTCGCGCTTGCTCGCCTGCGTACAGAACTGTGACTCCTGCACTGTTGTTACATGCGGACTCGCTCGTTCAAGGTGATAGACATATCACAACCAAACACCTCGCTACAGAAACGGACGTCTCTCTTGGTAGTGCGGACACACCCGTCCGTCAGTGTGGCTGCTCAAACGTGTGTGTCGCCTGGTTTCCTCGCCGCCTGATATAACACAGTAAAGAGGAGCCATTTGTGCGGAGTTCCTTGAGCGTTGCGAGGATGACCGTAAAATTGTTTGACAAATTTTCGCAAAAAACGATGAAGCATGGAATTCTGATCCAGAACAAAACGGCAATCGGGCGGAGTGATGTCACTCCATCTGTCCTCTGACGTAAAAGCCATACACTAGCCGATAAAGTCATGGCGACGGTTTTATGGGACTCTGAAGCGGTTATTCTATTTGATGCCCTTCCTCATGGTGTACGTTCAGATCCGAAGTGTGTTGTACTACTCTCAGGAAACTGAAGAAAAGAATTCTGCAAGTTCATCGCCACAAAAATGCGAACTAACTCCTCAATGACAACGCAAGACCTCACTCACTTCTGCACATCAGAGAGCAGCTGAAAAACTTCACTGGACTGTTCTTCCTCATCCACTGTGCAGATCTGTTTGGCTAAATGAAGAATCCATTCCTCCGAAAGCAGTACGTGGAAGACGGGCTCGTTACTGATGCAGAAATACGCTGGTTCCAGCGGTGACCAGTGGAGTCATACCATCAGGCGTATAGGCTTTCCCACTAAGGTAGCGTTAGGCTGTCGCATTAAACGGATATTATGTTGAATAATAGGTTTCTGTATCCAAAACAAAAAAATGGTTCAAATGGCTCTGAGCACTATGGGACTTAACTTCTCAGGTCATCAGTCTCCTAGAACTTAGAACTACTTGAACCTAACTAACCTAAGGACATCACACATCGAACCCTCGACCGTAGCGGTCGCGCGGTTCCAGACTGTAGCGCCTAGAACCGCTGGGCCACTCCGGCCGGCGTAGGCAAAACAGTGAGGAATAATATAGTGTATTGGAACCCAATAAAATCAACCTGCTTTCAGAAAAAAGTGTGGTGAATTAATTATAATTACTCGTTGTAGTTATAGTATTAATCTGTAATAAAAAGACACGCTTGTAAGGAGGTATAAAATCAGTTTCCCTTAATATGACGTCGTTATCCCGGTCTCCTGGACTATGAAGTAAAACAAGTAGGATACGCCGTAACTGTCTGAAAATCGCAGACTGCTTGTCACTCAACCGTGGAGACTCATTTCACCTTTGCTCTTACGAGAACTTTTAGCAGGTGTATCACTTAGAAGATAGATTAAGGAAAGGCAAACCTACATTTCTAGCATTTGTAAACTTAGAGAAAGCTTTTCACAGTGTTGAATGGAATACTCTCTTTCAAATTCTGAAGGTGGCAGGGGTAAAACACAGGGCGCAAAAGGATATTTAGAATTTGTACAGAAACCAGATGGCAGTTATAAGAGTCGAAGAACATGAAAGGGAAGCAGTGGTAGGGAAAGGAGTGAGACAGGGCTGTAGCCTATCGCCGATGTTATTCAATCTGTATATTGAGCAAGCTGTAAAGGAAACAAAATAAAAATTCAGAGTAGGTATTAAAGTCTATGGAGAAGAAATAAAAACTTCGAGATTTGCCGACGACATTGTAATTCCGTCAGTGGCAGCAAAGGACCTGGTAGAGCAGTTGAACGGAATGGACAGTGTCTTGAAAGGAGGGTATATGATTAACACCAACAAAAGCAAAACGAGGATAATGGAATGTAGTTGAATTAAATCATGTGATGCTCAGGGAATTACATTAGGAAATGAGACAGTTAAAATAGTAAAGGAGTTTTGCTATTTGGGGAGCAAAATAACTGATGACGGTGGAAGTAGAGGCGATACAAAATGTAGACTGGCAATGGAAAGGATATTGTTTCTGAAGAAGAGAAATTTGTTAACATATAGATTTAAATGTCAGGAAGTATTTTCTGAAAGTATATTTGAGTGTAGCCATATGTTCAAGTGAAACATGGACGATACATAGTTTACAGAAGAAGAGAATAGAAGCTTTCGGAATGTGGTGCTACACAAGAATGCTGAAGATTAGGTGGGTAGATCACGTAACTAATGAGCAGGTACTGAATAAAATTGGAGAGAAGAGGAATTTGTGGGACAACTTGAGTATAAGAAGGGATCGGATGCTGGGACATGTTCTGAAACATTAAGGGATCACCAATTTAGTATTGGAGGGCACCGTGGAGCATAAAAACCGTAAAGGGAGACCAAGAGATGGATACACTAAGCAGATTCAGAAGGATGTAGGTTGCAGTGCTTACTGGGGGATGAAGAAGCTTGGACAGGCTAGAGTAGCATGGAGAGCTGCATCAAACCAGTCTCTGGACTGAAGACCATAACAACTACAACAGCATGGGGCGCGGTCTTCTGTCTTATGCGATTATCGCTGCCTCGACTAGTCTTGAAAAGTGTCCGCTGGATTTACGTCTAGAGAGAGGCCTGCAAAGAAAGCGGCGCAGACGGTTGAGGGGCAGTTTTCGTACAGTGTGGAGCTGGAAGCAGAGGACACGGAATGCGGCTAGGCACGCTTCTTTTCCGGGTCGTCGTTCTCTCTTCTTCTCCAGTACTGGGCAGAGGTCAAACAAGCTGGTGGGATCTCGGGTATCAACAGTATCCAGCCCTTTAGGCGTGTTGTGAGCTTCAGCTAATGCACTTACAGAGCTGCTGGGAGAGTGTTCCATGTGGGCAGCTTCTTGCCGCGTGGGCCTGGCTTACTTGCGGCCGTGTGCACAACTCTCGAGCTTTTCCTAGCGAGGCTTGCTATTTGTTTGCAGCAGCGGTTACTGGCTGTATGTGCCGAGGCAGAGTATCTTATGTAATCTGACTTCCACTGTAAACAAAATTTTGCTGTGGGCCAAGAGGCCTTTGGTTAACTGGCTTCACACAAGAAATTTTCCCCTGTATCCTTGTTCTAAGTTTTATTGTAAATACTTTGATTTCAACCTTTTGGATAATGCCCGACGGCCACTTGTTATGTTTGTTAATATCTATCTTTTACTGGACTGCGTAACTTCTTGAACTTTGGTTGAAGAAATTTATCTAGAACTGTTTTAATAATCTTTTTATTCGTCGGTTCGTTTAAAATTGTTTAATTTAAAAAGGCCGATACTGTTAAGATCTTATTCCTTGAATTTGTTTGAGGTTGTTGTTACTGTAATTCACCTGCTACCTCATTCACTATTTTGAACGCCTTCATGTCTGCAAAGGCAAATTAACTTCAATTTTTCCTACCTGTTTTTCAAAGGAAAAAAAAAATGAAATCATTGTATGGCATTGTTGGCCGGGATGCCCCATCCGGGGAAGTTCGGCCGCCGAGCCCAAGTCGACGCCGAAGAGAATGAAACGATGCCGAGGAAACACAACACCCAGTCCACGAGAAAATCTCCAGCCTGACTGGGAATCGAACTCGGGCGGGCTCAGCTAAGTAGGCGAACTTTTCAAAGGAGACCTGTCGTTACCAAAAAAAAAAGAACGGCTGTCTCATCTATAATTTTGAACGGCTCTAATGGCAAATGAACTTCAATTTTTCTACCTGATTTTCAGTGTGGATATGTTGTTACCAAAACAATATGTATATAAAAATAAATGTTCTCCAAGGGTAAATGAAGTTCGTTAAAGGGGCCTAATCCTTCCATGTCATTTCCCTGATCCTGGTAATTCCCGATTTCAATCGCCACGTCTTAAGTAACTTAAAACTTTGAACATAGCTGCTAAGGTTCAGTGACCGTGTCAGAATTATATTAGAACAAAAAAGCCCTCGGTCACAAATATTAAGTGAAAATTGACCAGGTTTCGACGCTACTATGAGCGTCGTCTTCAGAAGTAGACTAACTGTTCTAAAACTGATTAAGTATATAATACAGTAATAAAATTAAAGTTTGTGCTGACTGGAGAAAGATACAGTACTTACAAGTCACATATTAAAAAAGATCTAAGACGGAAAGGTGACGTCATGAATAGTTGTAAGTAAGATGGAGAGCCGCTAAGGGCTGGTCGTACTTTAGTGAACAAGGGTTACAACAAGCCTAATTCTGAAGACGACGCTCATAGTAGTGTCGAAACCTGGTCAATTTTGACTTAATATTTGTGACCGAGGGCTTATTTGTTCTTTAGTAACTTGTTTACTACTGTAGTCGCTGGACTGCACACTGTGTCGGCGGAGTTCTCTTATTCGCAGCCGATGTTTTCGATTGCCCGGCGAGCGGCCAGGCGACCGTGACCCCTGGCGTGGCGGTCAGCAGCTGACGCCTCCTCTCGGCAAGAAGAGGCGGCCAGCCGCGGCCGGGTGCGCTTGATGGACTGCGATGCGACGCGACCTCCCCAGAGAGACTCTGCCCTGCTAATGGCTTCACCGACGAGCGATCTGCCGCCCCCCACGATGCTTCGCCCCCGAGATCCACCGCCTGCTGCCCGGACGTCCGTCTTCTCCTGTCTTGTCCTGACTTCCGCTAAAGCTTCTCCGCTCCCACCTTCCCTCTTATACTCTGTTGTTTCTCATTTGCATTCGAAACTGCGTACCACGTTGTTGCAAACACTGGAAGAAAAAAGGTAAAGAGTCTTATGAAACAGAAAGTACTTGGTAGCATGTTCATTCTGTAAACGTATATTCAAATGCTGTTTTCAGTGATTTCACCATCGTTACGCATAAATAGTAGGTATGGCCACCAAACATTTGTCGCCATTTTTTGTCCTTATCTGTGTTCCAGGTTAGTAAATCAATACGTCTGTGTTCACGCAATCACATGTTACTGCATTTCTACCTAAAAAATAAATTTCAATTCTAGAAAGGTTCAATCACTTGTAAAATCATCTGATGCATTGTAAATATGGAGACAAGTCGTAGTTCAAAGTTGTTACCAAAATTGTCGAAAAATTATTGACCGATTTACTTCAGACTTTCACATTATACTCAAATTAATATTTGGATAGACATGGTTTTTTTACACACAAACACACACACACACACACACACACACACACACACACACACACACAAGAGTAGTGACTGGCGTATAGTGACGAGCCAATTGCTCGGCCACCATTGATCAGACGTTTTCAATTGTTGAGAGGTCTGGAGAATGTGCTGGCCAGGGAAGCAGTCGAACATTTTTCTGTATCCAAAAAGGCCCGTACAGCATCTGCAACATACGGTCGTGCATTATCCTGCTGAAATGTAGGGTTTAGCAGGGATCGAATGAACGGCAGAGCCACGGGTCGTAACACATCTGAAATGTAACGTCCACTATTCAAAGTGCCGTCAATGCGAGCAAGAGGTGACCGAGACGTGTAACCAATGGCACCCCATACCATCACACCGGGTGATACGCCAGTATGGCGTCGACGAATACACGCTTCCAATGTACGTTCACCGCGATGTCGCCAAACACTGATGCGACCATCATGATGCTGTAAAGAGAACCTGGATTCATCCGAAAATATGACGTTTTGCCATTCGTGCACCCAGGTTCGTTGTTGAGTACACCATCGCAGACGGTCCTGTCTGTGAGGCAGGGTCAAGGGTAACCGCAGCTACTGCAAACGTCGTCGAACTGTTCGTGCAGGTGGTTGTTGTCTTGCAAAGGTCCCCATCTGATGACTCAGGGATCGAGACGTGGCTGCACGATCCGTTACAGCCATGCGGACGCCTGTCAACTCGACTGCTAGTAATACGAGACCGTCGGGATCCAGCACGGCGTTCCGTATTACCCTCCTGAACCCACCGATCCCATATTCTGGTAACAGTGGATCTCGACCAACGCGAGCAGCAATGTTGCGATACGATAAACTGCAATCGTAATAGGCTACAATCCGACTTTTATCAAAGTCGGAAACGTGACGGTACACATTTCTCCTCCTTACACGAGGTATCATAACAACGTTTCACCAGGCAACGCCGGTCAATTGCTGTTTGTGTATGAGAAATCGGTTGGAAACTTTCCTCACGTCAGCACGTTGTAGGTGTCACCACCGGCACCAAGCTTGTGTGAATGCTCTGAAAAGCTAATCTTTTGCATATCACATCATCTTCTTCCTTTCGTTCGTAGCACGTCATCTTCGTGGTGTGTAGCAATTATATACGGCATAAAATCTCGAAAAGCTCTAAACCGATTTATTTTAAAATTTTACACCATACTCTAATAAACATTCAAACACACTTAAGCTATATATATATTTAAGATATAAATATATATGTAATATATAAATGGGCGAACACTGTTATAAAAAATCTCGAAAGTTCTTGGATTACTTAAAATTTTTACATAATACTCTATTGAAAATTCAGACGGACATAGGTTATATTTTTTAAATATCTAATTGTATATGTGATATATAAAGGGGAAACGTTATTATAATTCTCCAAAAGTTCTTGACCGACTTGCTTTGAACTTTTACACGATGCTCTAATAGGCATTCTGACGGACATGGCCTGCATAGTTCTTAAACAATAATGAACAGGTTATCTATCAAAATCAACTCCGAGAAAGAAAATTCTGTGCCACCCTGTGTTGTGAAAATTTCCGGTTTTGTTTTCTGTCTCACACTCAGAGAAATTGTTTCTCCCACGTATATTCTTTCTCATTAAACATAATTTTAAAAACTTGTACACACAACGATGTGCAATTCTGTTTTCTTCCATGCAGTCGGTTTTCACAGGAAACAGAAAAGTTGTGTAGATGGCTAACCGACTTTTGATTGGAATAGTACTATTAATTCAAATTTGAATTAACCGTAATTGAGGCTCAGGGTCAGAGAGAGAAGACAAGAGGATATAGAGAGGGGGGAGAAGGAAATGTTGAGTGATATTGTTTGGTAAAGTGCTTAATAAGCCTGAGTAAGAGAAGAAGCTCCACATGTGCAAAACTGAAAGCAGTATCGCGGTGACCATAGAAACTATCGTTTCCGAAGGTTTTGCTTTGCCATTTGGGATATTACTGATTCAGAATGGAATCAGCAGTATGCTGTATGTTCCGCAGGAGCGAACCCCAAGGAACAGTCCAGAGACGGTAAAGAAAGTGTCTCACAAGACCCTGGACTCCAGGAGCGCTGCTACAGAGGCAGAAGGGACTGGACTCAGCGCTTATCAGTATTTCGCCTGGAGATAAGGACGGTAAAGTACATGTGAACAGCCAGGGGAGTTGCATATTCTTAGAGAAATCGGTCTACTGTTACTCAGGAATGCAATTGCACAGGTCACAACAATATTCAAGAAAGGTAGTAGGAGTGATCCATTGAATTACAGGCCCATATCGTTAACGTCGATATGCAGCAGGATTTTCGAACATATATCGTGTTCGAACATAATGAATTACCTCGAAGGAAACGGTCTATTGACACGCAGTCAACGGGGGTTTAGAAAACATCTTCTTGTGAAACACAACAAGCCCTTTATTCACATAGAGTGCTGAGTGCTATTGACAAGGGGTTTCAGATCGATTCCGTATTTCTGGATTTCCGGAAGGCTTTTGACACTGTACCACACAAGCGGCTCGTAGTGAAACTGCGTGCTTATGGGATATCGTCTCAGTTATGTGACTGGATTTGTGATTTCCTGTCAGACAGGTCACAATTCGTAGTAATTGACGGAAAGTCATAGAGTAAAATAGAAGTGATTTCTGGCGTTCCCCAAGGTAGTGTTACAGGCCCCTTTGCTGTTCCTTATCTATATAAACGAGATGGGAGACAATCTGTGCAGCCGTCTTCGGTTGTTTGCAGATGGGGCTGTCTTTTAGCGACTAATAAAGTCATCAGAAGATCAAAACAATCTGCAAAACGATGTAGAAGAAATATTGGAATGGAGCAAAAAGTGGCAGTTGACCTTAAATAACGGAAAGTGTGATGTCATCCACATGAGTGCTAAAAGGAACGCGTTAAACATCGCTTACACGATTAATCAGTCTAATCTAAAAGCCGTAAATTCAAATAAATAACTAGGTATTACAATTACGGACAACTTAAATTGGAAGGAACACAGAAAATGTTGTGGGGAAGGCAAACTAAAGACTGCATTTTGTTGGCAGGAGACTTAGAAAATGTAGCAGACCTACTAAGGAGACTGCCTACGCTACGCTTGTCAGTCCTCTTTTAGAATACTGCTGCGCGGTGTGGGATCCTTACCAGATAGAACTGACGTAGTACATGGGAAAAGTTCAAAGCAAGGCAGCACGTTTTGTATTATCGTGAAATATGGGAGAGAGTGTCACAGAAATGATACAAGATTTGGGATGGAAATTATTAAAAGAAAGGCGTTTTCCGTTGCGACGGAATCTTCTCACCAAATTTTAATCACCAACTTTCTCCTCCGAATGCGAAAATATTTTGCTGACACCGACTTACATACGGAGGAACGATCAGCGAGATAAAATAAGGGAAATTGGAGCTCGGACGGAAATATATAGGTGTTCATTCTTTCCGCGCGCTATACGAGAATGGAATAATAGAGAATTGTGAAGATGGTTCGATGAAACCCTGCTAGGCACTTAAATGTGATTTGCAGAGTATCCGTGTAGATGTAGATGTAGATGCAGAATTCTTTAAGATAAGAACGTTGTCAGAAAGTAGTTGTTCTTCTTAGTGTCACAAAAGAGCGCTTAACACAATAACAATGAAAGTTGATAAAACATAATTTGTTTGCGAAAGGAAGAATATGAACTGGGAACTCAGATGTGTTAGTGTTCCTGGGGAACGTTCTGCGAAACACAGGGGACGATTCACGCTCTTCACACTTGGATACTAATCCCAGTGAGAACATCTGCAGCCTCTGCTGCAAGACCTGGTGGAACTGCTTCTGAGCGCTATCAAAGCCATTTCGACTACCGTCTGGTGTAGCACAGCCGCTGTCCTCACGCAATAACTGTCTGCTATCCAGAAATACCACCTTCCAGCTTGCAGGCAAACAAGTTTCTCAGCATAGGCTGGCAGATTGACGACGAGAGATCAGTGTTGCGCGTGTCTTGGATGTAGTCTTTAGTTGGTTTCCCACATCCTACTATGTGAAAACCTCGTTGGTTCCCAGTTTTCACCTCAGAAACACTCCACACAAATATTTAGAGCGCTTTCTTACACATTCTGACAGAATTTATTTTGCAAGCAGATAGACTGAGTACACTGCTTCTGTCATGGGGAGGGGGGGGGGGGGGGGGGGTGAACGGGAGACTGATGTCCTTAAACACTTTCTCAGCATCAGGTTATAAGTGAAGATTGTCTATAAACAGTGCGTTGTCTATCACACTGCCTGTTCTGTGAGATACGTTGAGCACAGCACAAATCAAGGAATGTTAGCGAAGTAGGGAGCCACGACTCAAGGATTTATAACATTTTACGTCAAGAATACGCTCCTAGATCGGACCATTTTCCACTTACACACAGTGCATACACCGGTACGATCGGAAAATATGCAACACTGGCTGGAAGAAGTATAATACCTGTCCTATAAACGAATTTTAAGAGAGTTCAAATGGTTCAAATGGCTCTGAGCACTATGCGACTTAACTTCTGAGGTCATCAGTCGCCTAGAACGTAGAATTAATTAAACCTAACTAACCTCAGGACATCACACACATCCATGCTCGAGGCAGGATTCGAACCTGCGACCGTAGCGGTCACGCGGTTTCAGACTGACGCGCCTAGAACCGCACGGCCACACCGGCCTGGTTTAAGAGAGTGTGAAACGAACACTGGATTACTCAAATGTCAGCATAAATGTTGAATATATAGTCTAGGTGTCTCTTCTACAGAATAATTTGAGGATTCAAAGCGAAAATAAGGTGAGAGAGTAGTCGGACGAAGACTGCAAAAGTGCGATGGAAGAACGTGGCAACGCGCTGAAGTTATGCAAACGAGATGCGACACAAGAAACTTTTATTAAACAGGAGGCGAATGAAAGTGAAAAAGTCCTCAAAGAAAAAAAGGGAAACAGATAAAAACTGGACGGCGTTTTGTCAGAATTTAAATTTAAAGTGACTTAGTTCATACGTGCAGACAAAAATTTTCGTAAAATTTAAAATGTAGACGTTTGGCCTGATCGTCCTTCCAAGGTAATATAAACGAATCATTTCTACGACGTATTCTACCCAAAGTCGCGGACCTTGCCGCGAGCAAATGTAACGGAGGCTCGCAGCATTTCTTGGATCCAGCCTTAACATATAAATGCACATTTAGCGGTCTTTCTTAATCGCGAAATGACAGTTTTGGGCAAACCCAGTGCCAGTGTGCACGACTTGGAGCTGTCCAGCCGCTCGTCGACCATCCTAAACAAATGAAGTATTGCAGATAAATTGTCGTACTATACGGAATGCCACACTAATAGATTCCACGACAGCCTCCGTCAAACAATACAACATGTACTGTTCGTGCACAGGCTTCACTTGAGTTAACACGTTCAACCGTCTACATTTCCTTTTACTATAAATTGTCGATTGTTCTGGTTGTGGTTCCACATCTATTGGCAGTTGTTAGCAAGTGTCAGTTGTTCCTTAGCAACTGTCAAGCTCGTGTAACGGGATGATGTATTTTGATCCATTATATGGCTCTGAGCACTATGGGACTTAACATCTATGGTGATCAGTCCCCTTGAACTTAGAACTACTTGAGCCTAATTAACCTAAGGACACAACAACCAGCCATCATGAGGCAGAGAAAATTCCTGACCCCGCCGGGAATCGAACCCGGGAATCCGAGCGTGGGAGATCCATTATACATATGGTGTATGTGACGAATGCCAACAAGAAGCCTCTTTTACCTATTATGTCATTTATTTATCTTTCTACATCTACATCAATATGCCGCAAGCCGTCTGACGATGTGTGGTGGAGGGTACTTCTGGTAGCACTAACTGATCCCCTTCCTTCCTTGTTCCACTGTCGGTAAGTCTCCTATAACAGCTCTACTTTCTATGAATGTTCTGGTAGTGATCATTTCGCAAGATGTATTTGCGAGAAAGTAGCAAGTTGCCCGACTCTTCAGGGAACGTACCATCTTGAAATTTCAGTAGTAAACCACTCCGTGACGGACAAAGCCTCTTCTGTGGCCCCTGCCACTGGAGTTTGTTGCGTCTCTCTTTAAAGCTCTCGCGCCGATTAACGATTCCGCGACGAAACTCGCCGCTCTTCTTTAGATCTTATCTTTCTAACGGTCTTACGCGGTAAAGATCCCAGAATGATAAACAACAGTGAAGAATCGGTCGAACAAGCGCCTTATAAGCAGCTTCCCTCGTGGGTGAGATACAGTTCCTTAAGATTGTTCTTACACATTTCAATCTTGCATTTGCTTTCCCTGCTATTTGTTTTATGTGGTCTTCCACTCAAGGTCGTTTCGGACAGATACTAATAGACATTTTACAATTGTTACTGTTTCCAAAAATTTGTCATTAGTAGTATTTTTGTAGAGTAGTAGATTTATTTTCCCATGTATTCGCAATACGAGGGGTGTTTGAAAAGTCCGTACAAAGTCCAAGAGATGGTACCACCGGCGCGTATAGAGGTCATGTTTGGTTAGTAGCATCTTTAGAAATAACACGCACCAAGTTTCAGCCATATTTGTCTATTTCTTTGCCTTTGGTATTCGTGTGAATCAAGGAAGTCAAGTGATTGTCAAAAAATGGACTAAAAAGAATTTCGTGTGGTGATTAAACATTACTTTATGAAAGGTAGAACGCCGCAAGAGATGAAGAGAAGCTTGATAAACATTACGGTGACTCTGCACCTTCGATTAGAACAGTTTATAAGTGGTTTCAAAATTTTCGGAGTGGCCATTTGGGCACAAGGGATGCTGAACGTTCTGGAAGCCCTGTGGAGGTCACGACTCCCGAAATCATTGATAAAATCCATGATATGTTGATGGGTGACAGAGGAGTTAAGATGCGTGAAAATGATAGTGCTGTGGGAATCTAGAATGAATGGGTACATAATATTTTGCATAAAAATTTGGACATGAGAAAGCTATTCGCAAGATGGGTGCTGCGGTTGCTCTCGCTTGACCAAAAACGTAATCGTATGAAGTGATGTAAGGGTGGTTTGCAGGTGTTCAGGAAGAATCCGCAGGCCTTTAAGAGTGATTTAGGCACTGTGGATGAAACATGGATACATTACTATACTCCTGAGACCAAACAACAATCTAAACAGTTGGTTACGAAGGGAGATTCTGCACCAAAAAAGGCGAAGACCATTGCTTCGGCAGGAAAGGTTATGATGGCTATCTGGAAAAGGGTAAAACTATTAAAGGTGCATATTATTCATCGTGATTGGACCGTTTGAAAACCGAGCTGCACGAAAAACGCCGGCGATTGGACCGCAAAAAACTCCTTTTCCATCACGACAATGCACCAGCACACACCTCTGCAGTTGTGGTCGCAAAATTGATTGAAATAGGATTACAACTCCATTCACATCGCCCCTTTTCTCCAGACTTGACTCCCTCGGGCTACTATTTGTTCCCTAATTTGAAGAAATGGCTGGCGGGACAAAGATTTTATTCAAACGAGGAGGTGATTCCAGCAACTAATTGTTATTTTGCAGACTTTGACAATTTCTATTATTCGGAAGTGTCAACAAATTAGAACATCGTTGACCAAAATGTATAAGTCTAAAAGGAGATTGCGTCGAAAAACAAAAAACAAAAATTACCCCAAACACGTAAGTAGTTTTTATTTTTGCACTGACTTTTCAAACGTCCCTCGCATGTTACAATTATCTACGTTCAGCGTCAACTCCCAGGGTCTATGCAGCATTCATCAATCCACAGTAGGGCCTTCTATAAGTCTACACTGCCTTCCCGAGTTGCTTATTTCTTACTGACAACAGTATCATCTGCGAACAGCCATAAATAGCTTCCGACGCATTCTACCAGATCATTTATATACATTGTAAACAGTAACGGTCCTGTCACAATTCTTTGGTGTAGGTACTCTCGAAATTACCTTTACATCTGTTGATTTTGTCCCGCTAAGAAAGCCGTGTTGAGTTCTGTCTGCAAGAGTCTTGCATCCAGTCCCAGATCTTATCCGATCGGTAAGCTCGTATCATTTTGACTAAACGGCAGTGCGGGACAGCGATAAAACGCCTTCCAGAAGACGAGGAACAGGGGATCAACCTGAAAACCATTATCTACGCGCTGTGTATCTCATGGTGGAACAAGGGAGACAGCCGCTGTGTTTTCAGCAGATGACTAATTTTCTTTCAGTTATTAGTCCAGATTATTTCATGGAATTATTGTGAAACACGTATGATTATTGGCGTGGAATGTCGACTCTAATATTTATTATTGGTTGCAGCTTAACCGCTAGAAAATGCAATTGTGAAAATTAAGAATATAACCAATAGCGGAGTCCACAGTGAAATTGGTGTCATGCAAATAATACACATTGGTTTAAACTCATTGTGTGTCATTTTAAAACATGGCGCTGTAGCCATACATTGGGCAATATTTTAGTGAAGAGGATGAGACTGACAGAATTTCAAGAACCAAACGCGGCACTGTTATTACCTTCTCACAAGGGGAAGGCGTCAGACACGGCCAACCGATTCGGCTCAGATTTGGTAGGTCGCTTGTGTACAACCTAAAACGAAGGACTCTAAGATATTTTGGGTCAATACACCCGCGTTTTTGAGAAAATCACCCCTAAAGTTTATGACGAGCAATCGACTCAGAATTGGAGGGATTGATAGATAATTGTAAATAGACCACTTTTCATCATCAAGTATGGGGCCTGAAAACGCAAGCTTTTCCAGAAATCGAGGAAAGAAACTTTTACAACCGCCGCTTCTGTACCCACATGGTAAACGCTTTTCGCCGACTCTTCGGATGGAACAGTGTAGCTGTCGAAAGATTGCATTCATTAGATGTTCTTGGTTCCGTGAGTATATTTGTTTCGACTGTTTATATGCCAAGTGCCATCCATCTAGTTGATCGAAGAAAAGTGAGGACAGGTAACAGTGACTGGAAGAGCCATTGTAAGGTGATCTGGAGAATCATTTTAGTTGTTGACTATCCCAAGAGGATTAAGAAATTTATTTGCCTACCTTATTATTATCATTTTTTATTGATTAACTTACCTTATTAACCCTCCTATCCCTATCAGTTGAGATATGGAAAAATGCAAACGAGGAGAAGAACATCCGGTAGATTTCTTCGAGATTCGAGTGCGCGTTCTCAGATTCCCAGCCACTTACCTTGGCCGTTGCGCTATCTTTTTTTCTTTAATCTCATTTTGTTCGCTTTCGTTCGTTGTTGATCCATTAACTCAGTTTTTCTCTTTTTTTTTATTACAGAGGGCAGATAATCCTCTGACCGAACACGCTGAGCTACCATGCCGGCGTAATCGGTGCTGTCGGCGAGAAGCGTTTACCATGTGGTAACAGAACGGCAGTTGTAAAAGTTTCTTACCTCGATTTCTGTAAAAGTATGCGTTTTCGGACCCCATACCTGGTGATGAAAAGTGTTCTATTTACAATTACCTATCGACACCGCCAATTTTGAGTCGATTGGTCGTCATAACCCTTAGGGGTGATTTTATCAAAAACGCGGGTGTGTTGACCCAAAATATCTTAGAGTCCTTCGTTTTAGGTTGAACACAAGCGACCTGCCAAATTTGGCCGAATCGGTTGGCCGCGTCTGAGACCTTCCCCTTGTCAGCCAGAGTGACATAGATTGTTTCTCCATTTAGAGAACTCGTTGAATTATAAAGAACGGGTTAGCGTTACGATCTTACGTAATACTGTATAGATTATTCCACATCTATTTCTATATGACTGCTCTGCAATTTACAATTAATAGCCTGGCACAGGAATCATCGAACCGCTTTCATGCTGTTTCTCTACTGCTGTTTCTCGATCAGCGCATGGGAAAAACGAACACTTAAATTTTTCCTGCGGGCTCTGATCTATACTGTTTTGGTAGAACGATCATGCGTTACTATGTAGCAAACTATTTTCACATTCTGAGGAAAACGTCTGTGATACACATTACGTGATAAGTTCCTGTCATAAAGGAAAAGGCTTTTGCTTTAATGATTTTCATTCCAACCTGCTATCATCTCCGTGACATTCTCTCCTCGGTTTCACGATAACGCAAAACGAGATGCTCTTCTGTGAACTGTTTCCATGTCCTCCGACAATTTTAACAAACCACACAACAATACTCCAACAAAGAACGGACAAACGTAGAGCTGGCAGTCTCCTTAGTGGATTTGTTGCATCTTCTAAGTGTTCTGTCAATAAAACGCCATCTTTGGTTCGCTGCCCCAACAAAATTATCTACGTAACCGTTCCAATGTAAGTTATTCGTAATTGTAATCCCTAAGTATTTTATTAGTGTGATAACCTTTATATTTGTGTGATTTGTCATGTAACCGAAATTTAGCGAATTCCTTTTAGCACTAATGTGGATGACTTCGCAGTGTTCATTATTTACAGTCAATTGCCATTTTTGCACCATACAGATGTCTCGTATAATTTTTTACAGTTGGTTTTGCTCTTTTCATGACATTACGCTACATACTACGGGATCTGTATTCGATTCGATTTATTACGCCAAACATTTTATTTGTTATCTCGCCAAAGAGATTCATGCAGCTGCAATTTGAATTTACTGGTGTTGATTTAATATCGTCTATGGTGTGTAATATTTCTTTGTATTCGATGAATTATTCTGATACAATTCTACCCTTGAATATCGTTTACTAATTTTCTATCTTCATACTCGCAGAATCCGTGAACAAAGTAGTTTCATACAATAGCTATTCCATGAGCGCATAATTATTCTTTGTAGTACTCTCTCTGGTGGTTGTTAGAAAAAAAGCTTCCGAGATTGTCTTCGTGCCGATTAGCCTGAGTCTTGTTTGAAGAATTGTAACCTGAATATTGAGATTTATGACAAAAGATAACGGATACGAAATTGTACGATTATATATATATATATATATATATATATATATATATATATATATATATATATATATATATATATATATATATATATCCTTCATACAAAAGGTGTGTAACATTTTACATTATTTGACATTTGAGAATTAATGATATTCATCGATTATTGCGTAGTTGTTAATCAGAAGGGAACTTCCGAAAGATTGGATACGAAACTGCATTTCATAATCCAAGAGTTCCATTACTTCTTCGGAAGTTTAAACTTCATCAAAGCCAAATATTCGCTTGATCTGAGGTTTCCCGACTGATTATACAACGATCCCAACAATACGAGGCTTTTTATTTGTACAGATTAGCAGGCTGCCGCAAAGCACGAGCCTGCAGAGAAGAAGAATCATCGCCTGATTTCATTCTAACAAGTAAAATTTCTGAATTATTTTGAGTGACTGAGTTATGACTGTTTCCTATTATGAATGATTGATTGCTCGAACGAATTGAGAACTACATAACTACATAATTACATAGATAGGAGGAAAAATTACAAGTATTTTCATAAGAAGTAACTCGTTCCCGCTACCTCGCAGACTGATGCGAGAAATGCGACTTCTTCAGTACTTACAGCTCTCGTATCTCCTTCCATAGCCTGAAAAAAATTCTAAACTTACGACTTAAATACTTATACTGGGCACACAAACCACAGCCGTCCCGTAGCCTCACTAAGTTCAGCCTTCCACATTTTCCTGTCATCTGGATTTTCATCTCCCAGACCCAGTATCTGCATGTCTCCCATCGTATTATCCTTCCATCTCATTCTCGGCCGTCCCAGTGGTCTCTTTCCTTCAGCTTCTCTATTCTTTGCAACCTTTATTACCGTGTTACCTCCTCTCCTCTCCTCTCCTCCTCACATGTTCGTACTATCTTAGCTCTTAATTTTCACACTCGCTACGACGTCAGGCAGTGTGCATAATTGTCTGAGTTCTCCATTTTTTCTTATTCTCCACTGTTCATTTTCTTTCACTGGTCCATATATTTTGCTCAGTACTTTATTTTCAAAAGTGCTGCGGTTTTTCTCTGCATTATTTGCCAGAGTCGATGTCTCACTTGCCTAGCACACTATTGGCTTGATGATGGTCTAATGTATTCTTATTTTGCCTGCCTGGATAGTAACTTCGATCTTATTGCCCGTAGCTCTTAGACCTCTTCCCCCAACTTGAATTCCTGTTACTATCTCTTGTTCTATAAGGACAACGAGGTACGTGAATGTGTCTGTCTTTTGTATTGTTAGATTTCCGATTTTTAGATGGTTTGGTTCTAAATGAGCTCTTCTTCCTACTACCATGAACTATGTTTTACTTCCATTTATCCTTAGACCTACTTTGTTTAGCTTCTTCCATTAGCACAGTCCCCATTTTCTCCAGGTCTTCCATGTTCTTTCCTATCAGCACAATATCATCCGGAAAAACTAGAACATTTATCTTTTTTCTTATGGTGACTCCTTCACTTTCACATGCTATTCTACTCAGGGTGTTGTTGAGGGCCACATTGAACAGGTTTGGTTGTGTAATATCTCCCTGTCTCACTCCTGTTTTTACTTCAAATGCTTCTGTGAACTCCCCCTCTACTTTCACTCTACACTCTGATTCCATCACACACATTTTAGTTAGCTTTATTAGCTTTTCAGGTATCGCATACTCTGCCATTATCCTCTACATTCCCTCTCTTACTATGATGCCATATGCTTTGTTGAATTTTATAAACAGGCAAAAGGTATCATGATTGTGCTCCCAGTTCTTATCTAATATACGTCTTAGTGTGAATATTTGGTCGATTGTTGATTTATCTTTTCTGAACCCTGCTTGTGCTGTGTCTAATATTTCCTCAATGTATGGGTTGAGCCCGTTCAGTATAATTCTTGATATTACTTTATAGCATGTGCATAGGAGACATATCCCTCTCTAGTTCTGTGTCAGCACTTTGTCTCCTTTTTTGTATATGGGACATACAGCAGCAGTTTTCCATTTCTCCGGCATTACTTCTTTTCTCCACACCTCTTTTATCAGTTCGGCTAACCATTCATGTATCTTCTCTCCCCTTTCTTTGATGAGTTCTGCTGATACCATGTCTACTCCAGGGACCTACCCATATTTTAGTCTTAGTTATTGCCTCCTTCATTTCCATCAGGATGTATCTCCTCTCCCCTTTCTTTGAAGAGTTCTGCTGATACCATGTCTATTCCAGGGACCTACCCATTTTTAGTCTTATCATTAGTTATTGCCTCCTTCATTTCCATCAGAATTGGTACTTTGACTGATGGTTGTATGTTTTGATTGTTTTCTGCCTTGTTTTCATTCTTGTAGATATCTACCGTGGTGTCCAACAGTTCTTTGGAATATTTCCTCCAGTTTTCTAAATTTCCTTCCTTCTGTAGTGATCAGTTTTCCATTCTTGTCCTTTATTATTACAGGCTTAGCTCTGCACGCTTTTCTATAGCTATTCATTTTCCTGTAACACTGTTTACTATTGTTCTGGTTATAGTCCTCCTCAGCCTTCTCTATCTCTTTGTATGTGAATGGTCCTCTCTCTCACCTTATTATACTCTTCATTTCTCTTGTGTCTTTCCTGTAAGTTCTTTAGTTTTTCATGGTTGTTATTGTTCATCATTGCCCTGTCTGGCTTAATTCCTGTCTTGTATTGCTTTTCTACCTGTTTCATTGAACCATGATTTGCGCTTTCTATTGCTATTATCTCCTAGTAGTTCATGTGCTGTCTCCCTCATAACTGTTGTCATCTTCTCCAATTTTGCGATGATATCTTCGTCTTCTTGTCTATTGTTATCATTCTCTAATTCAGTGAATTTATTTTTAAGCTTAATCTTGAACTGTTTATTCACGTCCTCTTCTTTTAGTCTACTCAAATCTAGTATTTGGGTTCTTTTACCACTCTTGTTCTTACTAGGTGGGTTTGGTAATGATTATTTCAACTTTATTAGCACAAGAGAATGATCTGATCCTATCTCAGCCTCTCTCATTGTCCTAACATCTGTTATTGACTTTT
This sequence comes from Schistocerca gregaria, assembly GCF_023897955.1. Lineage (NCBI taxonomy): Eukaryota > Metazoa > Arthropoda > Insecta > Orthoptera > Acrididae > Schistocerca > Schistocerca gregaria. The sequence goes on from NC_064925.1 coordinate 552,662,032, forward strand.
CATGTTTTTTCCGTATAAAAACATGGTCTATTCAGTTCCTAGTTAATCCATCCGGTGAGATCCATGTTGCTTTATGTATGTCTTTATGGGGGAATGATGTACTTCTATTTTCGTGTTTGTAGCTGTGGCGAAGTTGATAAGCCTTATACCATTATCATTTGATTCAGTGTGAAGGCTGAACATGCCTATATATGGTTGCCATTGCTGTTCTTGTCCTAGTTTGGTTTTTAAGTCTCCCAGCACAATTTTGTTCTCGTCTGTGGTAATATGGAGTTCATATTGTCTAAAGTGTCATAGATTTCGTCTTTTATGTCTTCCCCTTGTCATCAGGTGGGGCCTGGACACTTATTAATGAGATATTTCTATATTTGCCTTTGATTCTGATGTAGCATATTCTTTCACTGACTTTTATAGTGTAATTACATTGGCCGTTATTTTATTATGAACCGTGAATCCTGTCCCAAATATATGGTGACCATGCTTGTTTCCACTGTATGAGATCGTGTCGTTTTTTTCTCTGTGCATACCTTGTCCAGGGCATCTTATCTCATGCAGGGCTGTAATATCCATCTTGTACTCTGTTACTCCTTCATCAAGTGTCTTTGCCTGTCCTGCCTCGTACAGTGTTTTTACGTTCCATTTACCTATCTGTAGTCCTTTATTGATAAGCTTGGGTCGTTCTCCTTTAGATCCATTCCAATCCGAGGCTGGGTGTGAGTGTATAGGAACCCGTCAGTTTTTTACAATGTTGGATTGTTAGCCCAACTATTGTAGCTAGGTTCAATACCGTTTCTTCCAAATCCATCAGAAACAAACGCAAAATAATTTTATTTAAAAAAGCGGATAAAGTGTCACTAGAAGCCCTCCTAAACGACAATCTCCATTCCTTCAGAACTGACTATGCAAATGTAGACGAGATGTGGCTCAAATTCAAAGATATAGTAGCAACAGAAATTGAGAGATTCATACCTCATAAATTGGTAAGAGATGGAACGGATCCCGGTGGTACACAAAACAGGTCCGAACGCTGTTGCAGAGGCAACGGAAAAAGCATGCGAAGTTCAGAAGAACGCGAAATCCCGAAGATTGTCTAAAATTAACAGACGCGCGAAATTTGGCACGGACTTCGATGCGAGATGCCTTTAATAGGTTCCACAACGAAACATTGTCTCGAAATTTGGTAGAAAATCCGAAGAAATTCTTGTCGTATGCAAAGTACACTAGCGGCAAGACGCAGTCAATACCTTCGCTCCGCAATGCCGATGGTACTGTTACCGACGACTGTGCCGCTAAAGCGGAGTTATTGAACGCAGTTTTCCGAAATTCCTTCACCAGGGAAGACGAATGGAATATTCCAGAATTTGAAACACGAAAATCTGCTAACATGAGTTTCTTAGAAGTAGATACCTTAGGGGTTGCGATGCAACTCAAATCGCTTCTTACGGGCAAGTCTTCACGTCCAGATTGTATACCGATTAGGTTCCTTTCAGATTACGCTGATACAATAGCTCCCTACTTAGCACTCATATACAACCGCTCGCTCACCGATAGATCTGTACCTACAGATTGGAAAATTGCGCAGGTCGCACCAGTGTTTAAGAAGGGTAGTAGGAGTAATCCATCTAACTACAGACCTATATCATTGACGTCGGTTTGCAGTAGGGTTTTGGAGCATATACTGTATTCAAACATTATGAATCACCTCGAAGGGAACGATCTATTGATAGGTAATCATCATGGCTTCAGAAGACATCGTTGTTGTGGAACGCAGCTAGCTCTTTATTCGCACGAAATAATGGCCGCTATCGACAGGGGATCTCAAGTTGTTTCCGTATTTCTAGATTTCCGGAATGCTTTTGACACCGTTCCTCACAAGCGACTTCTAATCAAGCTGCGGGCCTATGGGGTATCGTCTCAGTTGTGCGACTGGATTCGTGATTTCCTCTCAGGAAGGTCGCAGTTCGTAGTAATAGACGGCAAATCATCGAGTAAAACTGAAGTGATATCAGGTGTTCCCCAGGGAAGCGTCTTGGGACCTCTGCTGTTGCTGATCAATATAAATGACCTGGGTGACAATCTGAGCAGTTCTCTTAGGTTTTTCCCAGATGATGCTGTAATTTACCGTCTAGTTAGGTCAGCCAAAGACCAGTATCACTTGCAAAGCGATTTAGAAAAGACTGCTGTATTGTGTGGCAGGTGGCAGTTGACGCTAAATAACGAAAAGTGTGAGGTTCCAAAAGAAATCCGTTGGAATTCAATTACTCGATAAATAGTACAATTCTCAAGGCTGTCAATTCAACTAAGTACCTGGGTGTAAAAGTTACGAACAACTTCAGTTGGAAAGACCACATAGATAATATTGTGGGGAAGGCGAGCCAATGGTTGCGTTTCATTGGCAGAACAATTAGAAGATGCAACAAGTCCACTAAAGAGACAGCTTACACTACATTCGTTCGTCCTCTGTTAGAATATTGCTGCACGGTGTGGGATCCTTACCAGGTGGGATTGACGGAGGACATTGAAAGAGTGCAAAAAAGGGCAGCTCGTTTCGCATCATCACGTAATAGGGGAGAGAGTGTGGCAGTTATGATACACGAATTGGGATGGAAATCATTACAGCAAAGACGTTTTTCATCGCGGCGAGATCTTTTTACGAAATTTCAGTCACCAACTTTCTCTTCCGAATGCGAAAATATTTTGTTGAGTCCAACCTACATAGGAAGGAATGATCATCAAAATAAAATAAGAGAAATCAGAGCTCGAACAGAAAGGTTTAGGTGTTCGTTTTTCCCGCGCGCTTTTGGGGAATGGAATAGTAGAGAGATAGTATGATTGTGGTTCGATGAACCCTGTGCCAAGCACTTAAATGTGAATTGCAGAGTAGTCATGTCCCACTTTATCCGGGCTTGGGATCGGCTGGAAGACTAGTTTTGTTCCAGGCGTGTTTAAACTTATCACTGATGCAAAATTTTATTCACATAAATGTTACTCACAAAAGCCTATTCTGGTTATGAGTTCTTCAACCTCAGCGAAAATAACGAGCATTAGTGCGTCCTAAGACTCGTGCAGATTCCTCTTGTGGAATATTCCAAACCTACATAGAAGTACTACACGGCATTTTTTTTTTTTTGCAGTTACTTTCCGTGGAGCGAAATTAGATTCACAACTTCAGAGTTTCCTCCCTTTGTTCGTTTAACTCCATGAAGGGCGAGTTAATCGAGTTTCCTTTAATTCTAAACAAGTCGTCAAATTGTAATTAGTTAAGAAACTTATCGCATCGCGGAAAGCAAACCGTCCTAAGAGGACCACTCTTATTTCACGGATGTGAATTCTCGGTTCTGCCTCGACCTGCCTCGTGCTAGTAATCTATCTCGAAACTAATGAAGCAGAAAATGAACAGACGCTGGCAGCCAGCTCAATTAAAGTATAAATGAGCTTAGCAAACACAATGCTGTTCCTCCAAAGTATAAAGCACAGCCAAACGACTGATTTCTCATCTGCACGGCAACCCCTCTGGCGCTAGGGCAAATATTTCAAAATAGCAAACCCTCTGTCTCTCTTTCAGCAAGAGTTGCTTTGACAATGAAAACCAGGAGCTGCTTAGAGAAACATTCGGTCACTGGAAAAAAAAAATATTTAATAATTAACCAGATGACTATGGAATGTGGTTCAAATAATTCTGTAGCAGAAATTTGAAAATTATTGTATATCTCTACAAAATTCACGGATGACATACTCATCGCACACCTCGAGGTCTTTGCTCCGTTTTATTTCTACAAAAAGCAATGAACATCTAAAGTACTCTAGCGCAAAAGCCTACATTGCACTGAATAACCATGTACCAACTGCACACTACCTTTCTGTGGTCCCTAGTGGAGAGTGGGTGTTAGGAGGACAGTTCATCGACTCTATGCAGCAGCTGGGGATTCGGCTTTCCAAGGACGCCATCGCTGGCACCAGCTCTGCATAAGGTCTATTCACATATGACGGAACGTCGTAATGTTCTACACGGTATTTCAAACAGCGTCATTCACACGGTCATGAACGGGACGGCACGTCATCGTGAAATTTCTCGAGAAGGAAGTTTGGACTTGACGTAAGTGTATGTGTGTGTGTGTGTGTGTGTGTGTGTGTGTGTGTGTGTGTGTATGTAGCGTGCTGGAAAGGGGAAGGGGCCCTAGCGTGTTCTGCTAACATCAGAACATAACCTACTCTTGTGTTGTAGTTGTGGATTCATGAAGTAAATAAAGAACGGAGATTGCGCTGTAGACTTACACTGTCCGTTATCGTGAAGTCAGAGTAGGTGGAGCGTGCCGCCATCTTAAATACCCCAAAACATTAGGAGCCTGCTGTTTACGGTTGATTCTTGTTCATTATTTCTGTCACATGCACAGAAAAGTTGTTTTAAATACTAAAAATTGCAGGGCTTACATGAATAACAAAGGGTTTTAGGAAGGTAACAATTCGTAATCGCATATTTGTTGTAGTAGTACCACACATATGGTCTCATTGATGTAACTTGTTTTTTGTTGATATATATCTCGAATAATCAAGAAGCAAAGGAAGTGATATGAAAAGCATGCCTTCATAATCCACTTCATTCCACTTTCACTCTATATGCACCGAAATCAGATGAAGCGAATACATAGAAAGATAGATCCCTTATCATTTAGCTACAAAATAGCTGGTCAGCAACTGGAAGCAGCTAATTCCATAAATTATCTGAGAGTAGACATTAGGAGTGCTTTAAAATGGAATGATCATAAAAAGTTGATCGTCGGTAAAGCAGATGCCAGACTGAGATTCATTGGAAGAATTCTAAGGAAATGAAATCCGAAAACAAAGGATGTAGGTTACAGTACGCTTGTTCGCCCACTGCTTGAATACTGCTCAGCAGTGTGGGATCCGTACTAGATAGGGTTGATAGAAGAGATAGAGAAGATCCAATGGAGAGCAGCGCGCTTCGTTACAGGATCATTTAGTAATCGCGAAAGCGTTACGGAGATGATAGATAAACTCCAGTGGAAGACTCTGCAGGAGAGACGCTCAGTAGCCCGGTACGGGCTTTTGTTAAAGTTTCGAGAACATACCTTCACCGAAGAGTCAAGCAGTATATTGCTCCCTCCTACGTATATCTCGTGAAGAGACCATGAGGATAAAATCAGAGAGATTAGAGCCCACACAGAATCATACCGACAATCCTTCTTTCCACGAACAATACGAGACTGGAATAGAAGGATAGATAGAGGTACTCAGGGTACCCTCCGCCACACACCGTCAGGTGGCTTGCGGAGTATGGATGTAGATGTAGATGTAGATGTAGAAGATTGTTTGCTTACTGGTACTGATTCTTGTTTGTTACATTTTCAGCTTTCAGCTCAAATACACAACATCGTAATGTTCAAGTTTGCAGAAATCTTATCTACGTGTTCTTTGCTAGCCCATAAACATGTGCAGTGAGGAAAGAAGAAAGGCATTCTATGGCATTTTATGCATGTCAACAAAGTGAGCGATTATTGAAATGTCAAAGAAACAGAATTGCGTAGAGCTAACGACCTCCATTCAGAACAGAGTTCTTGTTTTATTAGATTGTTTTCACTGTAGTTTACACGTCTTCTCACTGTGAAATCTTACGTATTGTCATTCAGTATGTGATGAATAATAACAATTTATAGGGTAAAAAGAAAGGGTATAATTTTTCAAAACATGATCCAACTTTGTACAGTAGTATAAATGAGATCCCATACAATGGATATAATGCATATTTCTAGTAATGATAGCATAATTGTGTAAGACGTAGGCCTACCTTTCCAGCAGTAGCCTATTTGCTTCTTTTCTCGAACATTTCTCGCCGGTGAATCTCTCAGTTTTTCAGGAATAATCAAACTTATGACAGTTGGAATGTAGGTCTACTTTGATCATCTGTTTAATTTTACTTTTGAATTTCGTTTTGAGGTTTTCAAAGTATATAAGTCTATAGCACACTTTGTGATATGTCAATAGTTAGTTTGTTTCGTGTTCCACGTATGAGATGCACGATAAATCGTAATGATATGGAACGATTTGCTTTATATGAACATCATTTTTTAATTATGCCTCCTGATCATATAGTAGTACTTTTTTTATGAAAATGTACAAATGTTAGTAATTCCCACCCCATCACCATTTACACATTACGATGACAGATAGTATTTTGCGGAATAAGAGTTGTCGAAGAGAAATGTTTTCAGTTTAGTTTCAAATTTTACTTTGCTGTCTATTAGGCACTTTATATCGCTGGGTAAGTGATCAAAACCTTTGGTTGTAGCATTGTGAACCCCTGTTTGTGCTACAGACAACCTTGATGCTTGGTAGTGAATTTCATTTTTTCTTCTATAATTGTAATTATTGACAAACCTGAGCTAGGTTGTTGAAAGCGGCCAAAATGAATTCATGTTAGTTTCACTCAACATAAAAACTTTATTTATCAACACACAACACACAACAAAGACGCAAAAGACTCAAAACATTACTGAACCTCCCTTGATTAACTTCAGATCGGCTGTAGGCCATACTCGAAATTCAAGACAGAAGGCCTGAGCAAGAAATTGAAAATACAAGGTTCTTCTTGAGGTTTCAGCCAAAAATATTTTCTAAATCTTCAAACTAAACAGGCCTAAGGCCTTAGCAATTTAATTTTAATTTAACTTGGCTGGAGGCTGCACATTAAGGAATAAAAAGGGTTTCAATCAAAAGGCAGAAGGCCTTATCTTAAAACAAAAGGGCAACACAAGGACATTAATTTAAGAAATATTAAACCTCGGCTGAAGGCCGCATATCGGCCAAATATGTGTAACAGCTTAAGGCCTAGAAAAAGAATTTCAATTTAAAACGCAGAAGGCCTTATCTTAGAAAAATTTCATGCCAAAATGGCAAGACAAGAACATTAATTTAAGAAATATTAAAACTCGGCTGAAGGCCCTCCATCTACATCCATACCCCGGAAGCCACCTGACGGTGTGTGGCGGAGGTTACTTTGAGTACCTCTATTGGTTCTCCCTTCTATTCCAGTCTCGTATTGTTCGTGGAAAAAAAGATTGTCCGTATGCCTCTGTGTGGGCTCTAATCTCTCTGATTTTATTCTCTACTGAGCGTCTTTCCTGCAAAGTCTTCCACTGGAATTTATCTATCATCTCCGTAACGCGTTTGCGATTACTAAATGACCCTGTAACGAAGCGCGCTGCTCTCCGTTGGATCTTCTCTATCTCTTCTATCAACACTATCTGGTACGGATCCCACACTGCTGAGCAATGTTGAAGTAGTGGGCGAACAAGTTTACTGTAACCTATTTCCTTTGTTTTCGGATTGCATTTCTTTAGGATTGTTCCAATGAATCTCAGTCTGGCATCTGCTTTACCGACGATCAACTTTGTATGATCATTCCATTTTAAATCACTCTCCTAATGCTTACTCCGAGATACTTTATGGAATTAACTGCTTTCAGTTGCTGACCAGCTATACTGTAGCTAAATGATAAAGGATCTTTCTTTCTATGTATTCGCAGCACATTACACTTGTCTACATTGAGACTCAATTGCCATTCCCTGCACCATGCGTCAATTCGTTGCAGATCCTCCGGTATTTCAGTACAATTTTCCATTGTTACAACCTCTCGATATACAACAGCATCATCCGCAAAAAGCCTCAGTGAACTTCCGATGTTATCCACAAGGTCATTTATGTATATTGTGAATAGCAACGGTCCTATGACACTTCCCTGCGGCACACCTGAAATCACTCTTACTTTGGAAGACGTTCTCCATTGAGAATGACATGCTGCGTTCTTTTATGTAGGAACCCTTTAATCCAATCACACAATCGGTCTGATAGTCCACATGCTCTTACTTTGTTCATTAAACGACTGTGGGGAACTGTATCGAACGCCTTGCGGAAGTGAAGAAACACGGCATCTACCTGGGAACCCGTGTCTATGGCCCTCTGAGTCTAGTGGACGAATAGCATGAGCTGGGTTTTACACGATCGTCTTTTTCGAAACCCATGCTGATTCCTACGGAGTATATTTCTAGTCTCCAGAAAAGTCATTATACCTGAACATATACATGTGTTCCAAAATTCTACAACCAAATAACTAAAACCCAAACAGGGAAATTAGTATGTAGCACACAAGGAACGGCACTCAGAAGTTCCAAGGGTCGGCCTGTTTAGGTGAGCCTGTCCAGTGACTTCTTAATGTGAAGGCAACCCGGCCGACAGACAGCCGATCGACCGATCAAGCAAATTAGTTTAGCTCGACGCAACCAGCAAAACGACCACTACAACATACAGAACATTGGTGCCCACAACGACCAACAACACCTCAGCTGTCGAACTACGCGCCGCACTGGACAGCAACAACACAACGAGGAAAATACCCGCCAAAAATTACGTCAACGACCAGGGCAGGTAGACGGAACGTCAACGACCGCAAGACAGAAGATACCGCTGGTCAGCCTAAGTAACAGGAAATATTTTAAGCTAAAGTCCACAGGAAGATGGCTGGAGGAGGACGACTTAAGTGTTTAACGTCCCGTCGACAACGAGGTCATTAGAGACGGAGCGCAAGCTCGGGTGAGGGAAGGAAGGGAAGGAAATCGGCCGTGCCCTTTCAAAGGAACCATCCCGTCATTTGCCTGAAGCGATTTAGGGAAATCACGGAAAACCTAAATCAGGGTGGCCGGAGACGGGATTGAACCGTCGTCCTCCCGAATGCGAGTCCAGTGTGCTAACCACTGCGCCACCTCGCTCGGTTGAAGATGGCTGGAGTCTTAGCCGACTTAAATACACACACGTTGTTGCTCGCGGGAATGTCCCAAAGCGACAAGCAGGATCAAATGAAGAATTGCAACAGTTGAGACTCGATCGTAGGTTAGGTGAGGACTCAACTTTCATGTCCAAGATCAGTGGGCGACGAACTTCGTAACACTCGCAAGCAGCACCGCACACTCCACACTTCAACCGCGCGTGCACGCTGCCAGCTGCTCCAACCAGACTCCGCGCGATGGCGACTTCCTTGCTGCTTCAACGCCAACCGACCGACTGCCCAGGCCCGGAAACGTTGAAAATATACTTTTGTGGTTGGCAGGAGAGCCAACCTCTGGGTACTAAAGGAGGCCGAAATGCACGCGTTTTAGCTCACGCAGGTCTGGAACATGACAAGGGAATTAGAATTGAGAAAAAACGTACGTAGGTGGTGGAATACTTAACTTTAATCCATTAATGGAGAACGTCGCTCTTTATGGTACATGATTCACAATATCAATAGTACTGACTTTGGCGCCTTGCTAGGTCGTAGCAAATAACGTAGCTGAAGGCTATGCTAAGTATCGTCTCGGCAAATGAGAGCGTAGAAGTCAGTGAACCATCGCTAGCAAAGTCGGCTGTACAACTGGGGCGAGTGCTAGGAAGTCTCTCTAGTCCTGCCGTGTGGCGGCGCTCGGTCTGCAATCACTGATAGTGGCGACACGCGGGTCCGACGTATACTACCGGACCGCGGCCGATTTAAAGGCTACCACCTAGCAAGTGTGGTGTCTGGCGGTGACACCACATATACATCGGCCGATGAGACGACCAACCGAACGACCAACCAACGGTCGTCCGCTCCAATCTCCCTCCGTCGGGCAGTGAATGCGTGTCGCCAGCGGTCGGCGAGCATTGGCTGTGCGCGCCTCACCGGCGCTCCGTCCCCGACTTCACTGCTGCTGTGTCCCGACTGCACTGCTGGTCCGTCCAGAACTGACTGCCAGACACAAGACGACGCGGAAATACTATCGGCCGCTCCAGAGATGGTACGTCAGTGCACTTATCAATACGTGCTGCTGCTGCTGCTGCTCACGGGGAAGTAAGGCAGGAAGTTAGTGACGCCAATAAATGGAGTAAGACAACGAGGCGGCAGTACCGTAATAGTAGATGACAAAAAATAAATGGCATTAACACGAGCCGTGCAGGGCACAATTATATACATCATTATTACTGCTGAAGTGCAGTAGGTTATTTACAACGGACATCCTGAGGGAATAACAACACTGTGAAGCGGATAGATCACTATTCACACGCCGAGCAGCAGGCAGGCGCGACGAAAAGAGAGTTCACATAAGTTTTTCCTTCAGAAAGGAAACGAAGCACACAAACACACATACATTCATACATACAAAACTCATACAGACATAAGTTGTCTCTGGCTGTTCTAACCAGAATCTTTCTTGAAGAGGGAGGAAATGTGAACAATGAGTAATTATGGATGGGAGGAATTTAGGGCACGAGATGCTGCATCAACATTCAACTCTGTCACATGACAGTCTGTTGTGTGGGGACGAGGCTGTTGATTCTGTGTGGCTGAGATGTCGGAGCGTTTACGGTTTGGGAGGCAACAAAAATAAAGTAAATAGCGCAGCCATAATGAGTACACAGAAAAGAAAATATTTCTCGAACGACTCTACTTACAAATGGAATGTGTGATTCCTTTAAACTTTAGATCACGATCGGGTCGATCAGTACACCCGTAAATCCGGCAAGCTGGCATATTTTTGACGAAAGACCTTTGTCTCAAAGCACCAGGTGCCATGTAGAATATGACCACAAATGTCGACACAAATCCCCACGGGCACGTCAGAGAGACGTCACGGAAAGTATCACCACGCTGAAATATGGAGGTACAAATGCGATGAATCTAATGTTTTGGGCTATCTAAGATGGTGGACGCCGTCTTCAAGTTTGTGACGTAATGAAAGCCCTTCCTTTTTTTATCTACTTGAGTGGATTTCATGTTTTTGCTTTTTATTGTTCGCTTTGTTTCGATGGCACCTTTCAAAGGTTCGGTGAAAACTTGCGTATTTTCCTGTGAGCCACAAACGAAGACACACATGTGAAGGTGAAAAGTGATTTAGATTTTAAAATACCTAGGCAAAGAAAAAGGCCAAACTGTGCATAGATAAGAAACTAAATTGATAGCTTTCATTATACAGCCTTTTCAACAACGACAAACGTTAGCTCTGTTGGAGGAGGAAAATATACTTTTCTGATGTTAGTCATTTCTTACATACATACATACATATATATCGCCGACCACGGACCCAGACGATCAGGGGCCGACCTTCGAAAAAAAAAATCAAATGGCTCTTAGCACTATGGGACTTAACATGTGAGGGCATCAGTCCCCTAGAACTTAGAACTACTTAAACCTAACTAACCTAAGGACATCACACTCAGCCATGCCCAAGGCAGGATTCGAACCTGCGACCGTAGCGGTCACGCGGTTGCAGACTGAAGCGCTTAGAACCGCTCGGCCACACCGGCCGGCGACTTTTGCATTTGTCCATAGATGGTGATATAGTGCACTCTGGACCCGGGCACAAAGCTGCTGAAGGTCCTTCTGCAGTTCATCCTATCTTCGCTTCCTCCGTCTTCCAATTGAACGGGTACCATTAAGTTTTCACTGAAGCACGACTTAGGGCCGGCAAGAATGTGGACTTCTAGCAATGTGTTCTGCAAGGCGCATTCTTCGCGCTTTCATTTTCTACACAAAGTAAATTGTTTCAACAGATCGTACAGTTCCTGGTTCTTTCTATGTCTCGCGGATTGGTCCAAAGATCACTCTTTCGATTTTCCGTTCGAAGATCAACAGGTTCTCTTAATATTTTCTTGCAGTGCTTAAGGTTTCTGTCCCACATAGCAGCACTAGTTGTATAACTGCATTACAGTGTTTAATTGTGGTTTTAATTAACAGACATAACTCTCACTACGTTCCACATACCTACGTGTAATAGAGTGGTATTAGAGGTTTCTACCATTTCCGACTTCTCCGCATTAATCTTCAGTCAAATTCTATTGGCATTCTTTGCTAAATATTGTACGGTTTTTACCATCCCTTTCTCTGTCTCCATTAGGGCTGCAATGGCGCCGGCTTACCCCAATAACTGTGTTCTTCCATATTTCTTCGTTCCTCTGCCTCTTCTCTTCATTTGGCGAATTACTTTCTTCAGGATCCAATTAAAAATAATGGTGTAATGGCATCACTCTTACTCATACCCCTTCCGATGGTGAATTTCTCGCCCTGGTATTTCACCTTGGCTTTTGTCTCCGTTGGCAGGCCGGTGTGGCTGTGCGGTTCTAGGCGCTGTATTCTGGAACCTCGAGACCGCTAGGCCGCAGGTTCGAATCCTGCCTCGGGCATGGATGTGCGTGATGTTCTTAGGATAGATAGGTTTAACTAGTTTTAAGTTCTAGGGGACTAATGACCTGAGAAGTTGAGTCCCATAGTGCTCAGAGCCATTTGAACCATTTGTCTCCACTGTACACACCTTCACAAGTTGATTGACTTCCTTAATACGCCAAGCTGCCTCATGATGTTATACGTACTGTCTTTACGTCCGCCCCCGGTAGCTGAGTGCAGTCGGCCTTTGGCTGTGGAGCGGTGCGGTACGTCCCGGCCGCTCCGTGTCGCGTTTCCGGGTGTGTTGTTGTTTACCGCGCCGGCGCGCTAGTGTTACGTATTGCCGTCACGTTCCTGACACACGATGGCTCTTTCGTATCGGAAAGCCACGATCAAGCTGCAGTTCGACACTACGTACTCTAGACCCAAGGCCCACGAAGTAGAGCGTTTTTTACGCGATGTGGTACATGTTGATCCTAACGAGCTGATCGGTATCCACTTATCTATTGTCTCCAGCGTCGTATATCTTAAGTTCACTGACGACGAAGCATGTGACAAACTTCTCAGACGCTCGACGGCAGGTTATCGGTTCTGCCACTCAGACGGAAACGTGGGTGTGGTGACGCTTGAACGTGCTGGATTGGGAATCCAAAATGTGCGCGTGTTTGAGCTCCCTTTTGAAGTTCCAGTGGATTTGGTCACCCTTGCTCTTCGACCCTATGGAACAGTTCTCGGCCACACGGCCGAAAAATGGAAGACCTTCGACACCTACCCTGTCCTTAACGGGGTGCGACAAGTCCGTATTGACCTGCATCGCCATATTCCTTCGTATCTCACGATCGCTGGTTGCAGGGCAATAATTATTTACGACGGTCAGCCGAGAACCTGCTCCGGTTGTGGCCAGGCGGGACACATGCGTACCGAATGCCTGCAACGCCGTCTCGCGCAGACACCCTCGACCGACCAGATTCGTCCGTCGACACCGACCTCTCTGCCGATTACGTATGTTGCGGCGGCGAGACGGGAGACGCCAGCTGTATATGACGACCCCACTGTATTGGTGCGAGCTTTGGAGGACCCTGCAGTAGCTTCCACGGAGCCCCAAGCGTCTTTCAGTGCTGATGCTACTGATGTCCTTTCGTCGGACCCCGGCGCACCGTCACAACGGCTCGCCGACGGTGCGATGGAAGGTGAAGCACAGGATGCAGCGTCCTCCCCTTGCCCTACGTCGGAAACAGAGGCGCGGCAGCGTAAGCAGAAATCACACAAGCGTCATAAGAAGCGGCGCAAGACAACCGACGACGTAGAACAGCCCGAGGCGACACCGCTGGATGACGAGGTGCCTCAACCGCTCCACCGCGCCGACACGGGCGACCCTACCGTCTCACACGGTTCGACGTCTTCTCCCACTACCGCTGGGTCTGGACCACATGGGGATGCGGGAGATCACCGCAGCTCCGACACCGGGGATGCATCCTTGCCTCCGTCTGCCTCTCGAGATCCAGTGGTGTCAACGTCCCTGGGCGACTGGGCGCAGGAGATGGAGTTGCAGGATGCGTTTCAGAACCAAGACGATGCACCGATGCCGATGGCAGCGTCTACGCGGCCGGCGACAGACGCCTAGGGCGGCATGAGCACCTCTCGTCGCTGCCTAGCACTTCGCAAGACCGGCGCTCCACGTCACGACTACTGCCCTCCTGTCATACCATGGTCACCTCCCGAGACTTGATGGACCAGGCATACCGCCTCGCCACGATCAACGTCAATGGCATTACATCTGATGTCAAGACCTGTATGCTGAAGGATACGTTACGCGCTGCGGATCTGGACGTTGTTTTCCTTCAAGAAGTCCGATCAGGACTCTGTCTCGATGCCTACGGATATGACGCCTACACTATGCCTGCAGATGTGGGCGGCGGAGGTACGGCGATTCTACTGCGGGAAGGGATAATGGCCACTGATGTCTCCTATTTACCGTCGGCCCGGGGGGTCGCACTCACGATTGGTACAGTACGTCTGGTGAACTCCTTCAGGCACCGGCAAAAGGAGAGAACGGCGCACCTTTTTTGCCGAAGATATAGCCCCGCTCTTCCAGGGCAATACCGACCACTTGGTAGTAGGCGGCGATTTTAATTGTGTGCTCCGCCCATCCGACCTGGAGCCACACTATATCACCTGCCCGGCACTCCAGGCACTTGTACAGGACTTGGCCTTGTTGGACACCTGGATCATCCAACACGGCGACCGTCGAGCACACACCTACTTTACTAGTCACTCCGCGAGCCGTTTGGATCGAGTCTACGTCACCCGCGGCCTACGATCGGCCGTTGTCGACGCTGAGATGTGGCCGGCAGCGTTCACGGATCACCTCGCATATGTGTGTACTCTCACCCTTCCCCGCCAGCGCGTCCGCCGAAGTAGGGGTCCGTGGCGCCTCAATGTGGCCCTTCTTGATGAGATACATTGCAGACGCGCAGTCGAGTCCACATGGAGCAATTGCCACCGGCGTTTACCCGCCTACCGTTCTGTACTTCAATGGTGGTTACGGTGTGCAAAACCCGCACTGTGCCGAACATTAGTCAGCTATGGACGCGACCGAGCGCGCTGGTATACTGCGACTACTGATTTTTACTATACTGCGCTCCGCGAACTGGCTGTACAACCGCCGTCGCCAGAGCGACAATCAGCAGTACAACGCGTCAAGCCACAATTGCTTCTTATCAACGCCGTACGTCTTGCGGGTGTGCTGGTGCGAGCGAGGACGACTGATGATGTTCGTGGTGAACGACCTTCCCTCCACCATATCATTCAAGAACGCCGAAGACGCAAGAGGCAGCTCATTACCGAGGTTGAGACGGAGGACGGGCGACGCGTTGACGCACAAATGGATATCGTCCGAGCGTTCACACAGTCATATAACCTTCTTTACGAGAGGGAGTCCCACATGAATGTAGGGGTCAGGGAAGTCCTATCTGACCTACCAGTCTCTCGGAACCTACAAGATGATGCTACGCTCTTGTCGGCGGTGACTTTGGAAGAACTGCGAGAGGCTCGTTTGCGTGGCTCTCCCAACAAAACACCTGGCCCTGACGGCCTCCCTCTTGAATTTTACAAGCGGTTCTTTGATCTCATGGGCCCAATGTGGGTCAGGATGTACAGTGAACTCCTGGACGCCGATTTTCAGGTACCATCTGACTTTACTGAGGGTCTCTTGATCCCTGTGCCCAAACCCGGCGGAGGCCGTCGCCCTCTTGATTTTCGCCCGTTGACAATGCTAAACACTGACTATAAGCTGTTGACACGCATGCTCCGAGAGAGGCTCAAATCTACGGTAATGGCGGCCATTCACACTGATCAAACCTGCCTCGGGAGCGACACTAATGTGTTTACGACTTTAAGCACCTATAGAGACGTGGTGGCGCTCATGCAAACTTGCCGCCTCCAAGGCGCTCTTGTTGCGCTGGACTTCGACCATGCTTTCGACCGCGTTAACCATGGTTTCCTGCGTACTGTTATGGAACACATCGGTGTCCCGCGTCTGACGACGTCTGTTGTGCTTCGATTGATCCATGGGGCTGTCACGAGGATTATGATCAACGGCTGTCGGTCCGCCCCCGTCCGTGTCAACAGGTCCGTCCGGCAGGGTTGTCCTCTTTCTGCCATGCTCTTCGCCGTTGCCCTCGAACCAGCTCTTCACAGACTACGGCGACGCTTAGAAGGACTTACCCTCCGTTCCGTAACCTTTCGATGTGGTGCATACGCCGACGATGTGATGTTCTTAGCACGGTCTGGTGACGAAATACACACGGCGTTTTCCTGGCTCCACCAGTATGGGGCGGTGGCAGGCAGTGTGCTCAACCTTCGGAAATCACGCTACATGGAGGTAGGACGAGGAATGCCTGCAGGTCTGGCCGTACCTCTGACAATGGTCCCGATGCTCAAGTGTTTAGGGATATCACTCCATCGACAAATACAACGCACGGCGGCCTTTACGTATCGTATGGTCTTACGACGACTCCGTTTAGAGGCTCGTCTCAATAAATTCAGATCATTGAACATTTTGCAACGCGCCCAATACGTTAATGTGTACATGGCTTCTCACCTTAACCATTACGCCCATGTACTGCCGATAACGGACACGATGGCTTCCAGGATACAGGCAGTGTTTGGACACGAGGTGAACGATGGTGCTGTTTTCAAGATCCGTTTTGTTACGCTTACTTTACCCTTCGACAAAGGCGGTGTTGGACTCACTCACGTCAAGCACAGAGCGCTGGCACTGTATCTCCGTTCCATGAGGCGACTCTGGCTTTCACCAACAGCCAGTCTCCCAGGCCTACTGATTGAAGAAGTGGCCCCACGTACGCTGTACCCACCGGTACCAGTTGGACATTTATCGCCCTCGCTGTCACACATTAGAACGTTTTTCGTAGAGCATAGCTATGTGTTGCGGGTTATATCGGAGACACGGAATCCGACAGCGAAGACTTATTATAGTGCTCTCCAGCACTGGACTCCGGATAACGACATTGTACGGCGCCACCCTACGGTCGACTGGCCACGAGTATGGCGAGCTATCCACGCGCCGTTCCTGTCTACTTTCGTGCGGTCGACGTGGTATGTGGTCGTTAACGAGAAACTTCCAACCCGACAACGGCTGCATGCCATTCACCTAATTGACGACCCTGTGTGCCCCCGTTGCACGACGTTAGACACGGACGAACATAGACTGAACTGTGGCCCCGCGCGTGAGTGCTGGAAACTGATCCGCCAGATCCTGGCTTTCCTGCTCCGCCGCCCCTACGTTTCGATTTCACCCCAAGAACTCTTTCATCCCGACGCTGTCTATTTCCCTATGACCCGGATGAATGCGGTTAATTGGGTACTAGGAATGGCGATACACTACATATACCGCGATGGAGAAAAAGGCGTCCTCGATTTATGGTACTATATGATTGACGAGTTTCTGGTCTTAACGAACAGACAGGATTACCGGAACCTTTTTGCGAACTATTTGGGTTCGTCATTCATGGACCCACCACCCAGCTGGGGTGTGCCGGGTGTGAGAAGACATTAACTTGTAGATGTGATCTTTCCACGATTCCCCTATGGTAACAGAAACAGTCTCTGACTGTGTGCAGCGGCCCCGGGCGCTCCAACGATTGGTGGCTGGTGATGTCCAATGCAATGACGACCGCCCGTTCCTGGCCGCCAGCCTAGCAATGTGACCGCGGCGAGCAAGATGGCCCTTTTTAGTTCACTTTATTGGCAACTTTTTGCGCATGGCTGCCTTGTTTTTTTTATGCATTCTCAAAAAAAAAAAAATGTAGTTAGTAGTTTGTGAAATAAGCATTGTAGGCTGTGATTATATTTTTGTTGAGCTTAATAATTAGTGTGTGTAGAAACACCATTTTCTTTAAGTATTCATTGACATATTTCTGTACATGTTATTTGCATAAGTGCCTTAGTACAACTTCAGTTTTGTGGCTTTGTCATCGCACTTCCATGAAAGTAACCAAAAAGATGGGAGGTTATTTTATGCACAGACTGATTTTTTCTTTTCTTTTTGTAATATTTTTATTTTCCATTTGAAGTGTAAAATTTGAGCTTAATTGTTATGTTCTGCACCACAAAGGTGAAGCTTTGTAAGACTTTTCCCAATATGTTGTTTTCTTGTGTACTATTTTGTAATTGAATCTCATTTGTATTAAAAAAAAAAGGGGGATAGCGTACTTGAGAAAAAAAAAAAGTGCACAGCGCGACAGAATGTCAGTCGTAAGGGCCCCTGTTCAATTTAGTGATGATGAACAGTACGCTGAAGTTTCAGACACTAGTAGGGAGATTTTTCTCCGCTCAGGGACTGAGTGATGTGTTGTCCTAGTCATCATCATTTCATCCCCATCGACGCGCAAGTCGCCGAAGTGGCGTCAAATCGAAAGACTTGCACCCTGCGAACGGTCTACCCGACGGGAGGCCCTAGTCACACGACATTTTATTCGTCTGTCTTTACAATCACAAGGCTTTGAGAAATCTAGTAGCGTTACCAGACGCCGAAGGCTGAATTTCCGGTTCTTCTCCAAGATTTGTCTCATGGAGATAACGTGATCCATGATTGATCTTCCTGCCCGAAACCATACCTGGTACTCTGTAATAATACCTTCAGCAAAAGGCTTCAGCTTTTCATGAGTTATTACCGCCAGCACACTTAGCGAGCATGTACCTCTGTTGTTGCTGCAATTCAGTTTTACTGTTCATTTTGTGCAGTGGAATAATGGTAGCTTCCTTCTGTTCTTTTTGACTCTCCTCTTTTCTCTCTATTTTACTTATTAGATATTTTCGTAAGTGTTTTAACTCCTACTTTGAACATCTCTACCGTTGTCCTATTTTCTCCTGGCGACTTAATATTTATCAGTTTCTTACTCGCTCTATCTATGCCCTGCTGAGTTACATTAATTTCTTCTTCCTCCGAGTCATCTGCTATTCTGCCCTCCGGGAAGACACTTTCTGGATCTTCATCATTCAGCAATTCCTCAAAATATTCAAATATCCAGATTCCTTTCCTTGTCTGGTAACATGCATCCATCCTTATCATTAATACGTAACGCCTCATTTCTTTTGCGGTTCATCACACGTTTCATCATCTGAAACATTTTTCTTCTGTCAAATATTGTATATTCCCTCTCTATTTCATTAATAATGTGCTCATGAATTTTATTTTCTCGGTCCTCAGAATCCTGTTTGTTTCCTTTTTATGTTCTTTTCTCCTTACTGTTACTCTGCACAACTTATATTCTGCATTTTTGGTCCCATTGCTGTCTTCCTGGCCTTTATAACTTGTTCACATGTATCACTGTACCGTTTCTTATTCGTTGCTCGCCTTTTGTTTCATAGAGTTTCCTTCGGTGCTTCAGTAACAGCTGTCTTTACAGCATCCCATTGTTTATAAACAATTCTTTCATGGCTGTAGTATGATGACACGACGTAAAATTTGTTATCCATTCTGATATTATTCTGCTAACACAACTTTGGTTCCTTAATTTTCCCAGTTTCAGCTAGGAATAGTGAACATTCTATTCAAGAATCACAAGAGGAGGAGGTATATTTGAAAAAGGCCGGCAGGGCCGGGAAGGTTCCGGTTGGATTACATCATGGTCAGGCAGAGATTCCCAAATCAGATATTGGATTGTAAGGCTTTCCGAGGAGCAGATACAGACTCAGATCACAATTTAGTGATGATGAACAGTACGCTGAAGTTTCAGACACTAGTAGGGAAGAATCAGTGCCCAAAGCAGTGAGATACGGAAGACCTATGGGAAGGATAGAGCCGACCGGAGTGGCCGAGAGGTTCTAGGCGCTTCAGTCTGGAACCACGCTGGTACTACGGTCGCAGGTTCGAATCCTGCCTCGGGCATGGATCTGTGTGATGTTCTTCGGTTAGTTAGGTTTAAGTAGTTCTACGTCTAAGGTACTGATGACCTTAGATGTTAAGTCCCACAGTGCTCCGAGCCATATGAACCATTTTTTCTGAAAGGAGAGATACGCTTGAAGTTGTCTGAGGGTACAGATACTGCGATAGCGAGTAGCTCAGTAAGGCAGTTTAGTTGAAGAGGAATGGGGCAATCACGGAAGCTGGGAAGGAAACGAGGGTACAAGGAAGGTAATTGCCAGAGAACTGTGCGTAACAGAAGACATACTTCAGCTGATCGACTAAAGAAGGGAGTAAGAAAATGTACAGGGAAATTCTGGAATACAGAAATAAAAGAATGAAATAAATTGGAAGTGCAGGGAAGCTAAGGCGAAATAGCTATATGAAAAACGTGGAGAAATCGAAAAGAAATGATCGATGGACAGGCTGTCTCAGCACACAGAAAAGACAAAACAATTTTTGGTCAAATTAAAAGGAAGAGTGGTACATTATTAAGAGTGCAATAGGAATTTCACTGTTAAATGCAGAGGAGAGACCGGATAGGGAAAAGAGTACATTGAAGGCCTCTACGAGGGCGTGTCAGATGACGTGATGGAAGAAGAAACAGAAATTGACAGGAAAGAAATAGAGGGTCCAATGTTTGATTTTAAAAGAGCGTTGGAAGGTTTAACAGCAAAAAGGAAGTGGAGATAGGTAACAATCCATGTTAATTTCTAAAATAACTGGGGAAGTGGCAGCGAAACGACTACTCACGTTCGTGTGTAGTGTGTATGAGACTGGCGAGATACGGTCAGACTTTCGGAAAAACGAGATCCACACAATTCTGAAGCTAGCAAGAGCCGATACGTGCGAGAATTACGAGACAGTCAGCTTAACACCCCATGCACGCAAATTGCTGACAAGAATAATATACAGAAGAATAGAAAGCAGCGTTGAGGATTATTATATATTACGATCAGTCTGTTTTTATGAAAGGTAAAGGCACCAGAGAGGCAGTTCCGACGTTTTCGTTGATAATGGAAGCAATAGTGCACAAAAATCGAAACACGTTCATTGGATTTGTTGACTTGGGAAATGAGTTCACCAATGTAAAATGGTGCAAGACGTTTGAAATTCTGAAAAATGGCTTCACATGCAGATGAGATGTACTGCTTCAGCTGTTCAATTGTTTCTGGATTCTGGCGGTACACCTAGCCTTTCAAGTGTCCCCACAGAAAGAAGTCACAGGGGTTCATGTCTGGCGAATAGGGAGGCCAATCCACGCCGCCTCCTGTATGTTTCGGATAGCCCAAAGCAATCACACGATCATCGAAATATTCATTCAGGAAATTAAAGACGTCGGCCGTGCGATGTGGCCGGGCACCATCTTGCATAAACCACGAGGTGTTCGCAGTGTGGTCTAAGGCAGTTTGTACCGCCACAAATTCACGAAGAATGTCCAGATAGCGTGATGCAGTAATCGTTTCGGATCTGAAAAAATGGGCCAATGATTCCTTTGGAAGAAATGGCGGCCCAGACCAGTACTTTTTGAGGATGCAGGGACGATGGGACTGCAACATGGGGCTTTTCGGTTCCCCATATGCGCCAGTTCTGTTCATTGACGAAGCCGTCCAGGTAAAAATAAGCTTCGTCAGTAAACCAAATGCTGCCCACATGCATATCGCCGTCATCAATCCTGTGCACTATATCGTTAGCGAATGTCTCTCGTGCAGCAATGGTAGCGGCGCTGAGGGATTGACGCGTTTGAATTTTGTATGGATAGAGGTGTAAACTCTGGCGCATGACACGATACGTGGACGTTGGCGTCATTTGGACCGCAGCTGCAACACGGCGAACGGAAACCCGAGGCTGCTGTTGGATCACCTGCTGCCCTAGCTGCGCGTTGCCCTCTGTGGTTGCCGTACGCGGTCGCCCTATCTTTCCAACACGTTCATCCGTCACGTTCCCAGTCCGTTGAAATTTTTCAAACAGATCCTTTATTGTATCGCTTTTCGGTTCTTTGGTTACGTTAAACCTCGGTTGAAAACTTCGTCTTGTTGCAACAACACAGTGTTCTAGGCGGTGGAATTACAACACCAGAAAAATCCTCTTTTCTAAGGAATAAACCATGTTGTCCACAGCACACTTGCACGTTGTGAACAGCACACGCTTACAGCAGAAAGACGACGTACAGAATGGCGCACCCACAGACTGCGTTGTCTTCTATATCTTTCACATCACTTGCAGCGCCATCTGTTGTTGAAAATTGTAACTACTGTAATTTCGAAAGTTTGTCCGCCTGAAAATGTACTATTGTCCCAAGCATATTGCAACAAACGGTGTATTTCTATCGCTGCTCGTTTAGTTTTTATTGCCGTTTCAAATATACCAGTCATTTTTGAAACACCCTGTAAGTGTGGCATAACACGCGAGCGTGTAGAGGCCGTCACTGAATAACTGCCGTACAGAAGACAGTGTGCCTCGAATGCTCAGCCCTGACACGACACAATTTATTTTGCGTTTTCTGCGTCAGAGCTTTCGGTTCCGTAACAACATTGTGGCAGGTGTTGAAAGCTGGGTTCACCATTTCTAACTCGAAAACAAGGGAACATCAATGAAGTTCCTCTACAAGGGATCACCGACACCAAAAAAGTTCAAGACATTACCATCAACTTTGCAAAGTCATGCTCACAGTGTTCTGGGATGTTCAAGGTGTGGTGCACTCGGAACTCGTGACTAAACGCACCAAAATAAACTCTGCAAGGCACTTCGAGATTCTCAGGAAACTGAAAGCATGAGCTCGGAGAGTCCGTCAACACTTGGTACACCCTCTCCTTCAGGATAACAATTCCAGACCGCACAGGGGCGCTGCTACCTGAGCAACAGTCCGACGCATTGGGTTCACTGTCATCGATCAGCCTCCATACAGTCTCGACTTGGCCTTATATGATTTCCATCAGCTTCCAAAACTTAAGGATCACCTACGAGGAATTAAGTTTGATAGCGATGAAACAGTGCAGGGGTGGTATCAACAACCCTGCCCCCCGTTGGGAAAATGTGTTGGTTGCCTGGGTGACTTAGTTGAGAAATAAATACACTACTGGATATCGAAATTGCTACACCACGAAGATGACATGGTACAGACGCGAAATTTAACCGACAGGAAGAAGATGCTGTGATATGCAACTGATTAGTTTTTCAGAGCATTCACACAAGGTTGGCACCGGTGGCGACACCTACAACGTGCTGACATGATGAAAGTTTCCAACCGATTTCTCCTACACAAACAGCAGTTGACCGGCGTTGCCTCGAGTTGTTGTTAATTTTCGTATAAGGAGGATAAATGCGTACCATCACGTTTCCAACTTTCATAAAGGTCGGATTGTAGCCTAACGCGATTGCGGTTTATCGTATCGCGACATGGCTGCTCGCGTTGGTCGAGATCCAATGACTGTTAGCAGAATACGGAATCGTTGAGTTCACGAGGGTAATACGGAACGCCGTGCTGGATCCCAGCGGCCTCATATCACTACCAGTCGAGATGACAGGCACCTTATCCGCATTACTGTAACGGATCGTGCAGCCACGTCTCGATCCATGAGTCAACAGATGGGGACGTTAGCAAGACAACAACGATCTGCACGAACAGTTCGAAGACGTTTGCAACAGCATGGACTATCAGCTCAGAGACCATGGCTGCGGTTACCCGTGAGGCTGCATCACAGACAGGAGCGCCTGAGATGGCGTACTCAACGACGAACCAGGGTGCACGAATGGCAAAACGTCATTCTTTCGGATGAATCCAGGTTCTGTTTACACCATCATGATGGTCGCACCCGTGTTTGGCGACATCGCGGTGAACGCACATTGGAAGGGTGTATTCGTCATCGCCATACTGGGGGATCACCTGGCGTGGTGGTATGGGGTGCCATCGGTTACACGTCTCGGTCACCTCTTGTTCGCACTGACGGCACTTTGAACAGTGGACGTTGCATTTCAGATGTGTTACGACCCGTGACCTTACCCTTCATTCGATCCCTGCGAAAGCCTAAATTTCAGCAGGATAATGTACAACCGCATGTTGCAGGTCCTGTATGGGCCTTTCTGGATACAGAAAATGTTCGACTGCTGCCCTGGCCAGCACATTCTCCAGATCTCACCAATTGAACCAATTGAAAACGTCTGGTCAATGGTGGCCGAGCAACTGGCTCGTCACAATACGCCAGTCACTACTCTTGATGAACTTTGGTATCGTGTTGAAGCTGCATGTGCAGCTGTACCTGTACACGCCATCCAAGCTCTGTTTGACTCAATGCCCAGGCGTATCGAGGCCGTTACTTCGGCCAGAGGTGGTTGTTCTGGGTACTGATTTCTCAGGATCCATGCACCGGAGTTGCGTGAAAATGTAATCACAGGTCAGTTCTAGTATAATATATGTGTGCAATGAATACATGTTTATCATCTGCATTTCTTCTTGGTGTAGCAATTTTAATGGCCAGTAGTGTATATAGAGATGAAGAATAAAGGTGTTGAATATTAATAACGTATGTTTTATTTAAGAATCATTGAGGGTTCGCACATAAGTAAGTTTGGTGGCAATCTCTTCAGCACTCCCTCGTAACTGGGCTCAAATTTCCTCCATGGCCTGCCTTAACAAGAAATACAACAGTATTATTCCACGTTACGTGCTACAATAGATAACTATACTTCCATTTCTGATAAGACACGTGTTACATACACATGGCGTCCTCGTACTTGGATGCAACACTACAGTCTTCCCTGCAGTGAGTTGCGAATCATTTCACAAATATTGCCGTGATTGTACAATCCGCTAATCAGTTCTTCAATCTTATAAGAAGAAGTACTGTAGTTCACTTCCGATTTCAGCCCACAAAGAAAAATCTAGAAGATAGACGTCAGGTGATAATGAAGGTCCAGCTACAGGCCCAACTTGACCTATTCATCTCGACATGTCTACCGTGGACGATAGTGTGTTGTCTTACATTAGTAGCAAAATATACCGGTTTTGCACGTACTACATTCCCTAAATGTTGGCCACTGGTGAAATTTGAGTCAAATTAGTCGGGGGCAATAATTGCAAAGCTTACAATTTAAATAAAGTTTTGATGATTGGGGCAATATTTCATGCTGGAGTCAGAGGCGGCTAGTAATCACGTATTCACGGTTATCTCGTGAACGGCTTGTTTGTGGATCCATGTTTACTGAAACATTTCGGCTTCTGTTATCGTATTACCTACATCAATCTTCGTTGTTAGTTATTACACGTCCGCAGCTCTTGGTTAGGTACCGATGACCTCGTAGTTTGGTCCCTTCTCCCTCCTTTAAACCAACCAACCAACCAGCTCTTGGTATAGTGGCTAGCGTTGCTGCCTCTGGCTCACGGAGTCCCGGGTCCCGGCCGGGTTGGGGATTTTCTCTGCTCGGGGACTGCGTGTTTGTGTAGTCCCCAACATTTCATCAACACACGTGAAAGTATGGGGCTCTGTACGGGCGTTGATGACAGCGCAGTTGAGCGCTCTATAAGCCGAACATCATCATCATAATTATTTATTGTTGAAAGAGTGGCACTATCTTCATATTAGGTGAGAGGGATTCCCACTGATGTAGGTGATGTCATCTTCAGTTTTGTAGCTCTTTACCACCCAAATTGTTTCCGCTACTCTACACCACCCAAAAATCATTGTCTACAGTTTTATTTTTATTTCAGTGTTAAGTAATTATTTAGTTTCCTTAGACTTATTCATCTATTCTCTGCTTTCGACGAATCCAAACCGACTCAAAAGTGGTTCACGTGGCTCTAAGCACTATGGGACTTAACATCTGAGGTCATCAGTCTCTTACACTTAGAAGTACTTAAACCTAACTAACCTAAGGACATCACAC
Source organism: Schistocerca gregaria (assembly GCF_023897955.1). NCBI lineage: Eukaryota > Metazoa > Arthropoda > Insecta > Orthoptera > Acrididae > Schistocerca > Schistocerca gregaria. Next base: position 552,687,528 of record NC_064925.1, read on the forward strand.
ACATCCATACCCGAGGCAGGATTCGAACCTGCGACCGTAGCAGCAGCGAGGTTCGGACTGAAGTGCTTAGAAGCGCTCGGCCACAGTGGCCGGCTCAAACCGACTCACATCTGCAAATATTAAGAAAAATATTTTTAGCTATTTATTATCTTCTCAAAACAAGTTGGATTGTTACAAATGTGTGTAACAACATTTTTCTTCTGCTTACAATGTAGCTCATCTTTTATTCTCTCCTTTTGCTCATGCAATATTGTTAAATAATGCACAATCCAGAATTCAATAAATTATGGTGTACTATTTTATCAGGGAAACTTTGTTTTCCTTTCTTATTCTTGTACTATCTTGACAATACTTGGATGAATGCTAGTACCTTCTGTACATACAGGTTGACAGGGTGTTCGTGATTGACGACAGTCAAATGAAAGACTTTACATCAGTATCTACTTCATTCAGAGAAAATTAATTATAGGTATTAGGTGTAGTATGTTTTTGTTTGGTTAGTACCTCCAAGTACAGGTTGCAAGAACAAGCCATTAATGTTTATTTTATCCTTAGCAGCGCGTCAGGTGCTTAAGTGAGGACGTGTGGACTTAATGGTGCAGTTACGACCGCGCATAAAAGAACAGGTAGTAAATTATGTGACTTTTTTTGGGGGTGTGTGAGGGGTGTGGAAGGCTATTAGATGCAGGGAAGAAAACTATTAGCACAATGAAGTGGGTACATTTTAGTGTACCAATGATTATAATATCTGCAATTATATTCCAAACGACAGGTATATTACTTAAATTGTGATTATGAGTTCAATAACTTAGAAGTAATAAAATAAAGTGGTTCCAATACTGATAACTGTGACACAGCTTGGGAGAACTGTTCGATTCTGAAGACACAGATTTACCATGCAGGTTATCTTTGTTTCTTAGAGTGACTCTCTTCATTCCGTTTCTTCGTGGCCAAAATATAAAACTGCCTGCCTCAATCATATTACGAATTGTGAATTCCATATTCAAACAATTCATATTGGTCAGAGATAATCGAAGAGTCCGAAATTTTTCATTAACTTATTGCAATGTCTTAATTCTTTTGTGCTTATAGTTTATTTTACACTATCTGAAAATCAAAAGTAAAAAGTTACTTGTTTGGTTAACAGTAACACGTGTTGACTACAAAAAAATTTAGAGTTGGCCGATATTGAAAAGGTGTCCCTGAGCGAAACTAGGCCTACCTTTAGATGTTGTTGTTGTGGTCTTCAGTCCTGAGACTGGTTTGATGCAGCTCTCCATGCTACTCTATCCTGTGCAAGCTCTTTCATCTCCCAGTACCTACTGCAACCTACATCCTTCTGAATCTGCTTAGTGTATTCATCTCTTGGTCTCCCTCTACGATTTTTACCCACCACCCTGCCCTCCAATGCTAAATTGGTGATCTCTTGATGCCTCAGGACATGTCCTACCAACCGATCCCTTCTTCTAGTCAAGTTGTGCCGCAGACTTAGCTTCTTCCCCAATCCTATACAACACCTCCTCAATAGTTATGTGATCTACCCACCTAATCTTCAGCAATCTTCTGTAGCACCACATTTCGAAAGCTACTATTCTCTTCTTGTCCAAACTACACTCCTGGAAATTGAAATAAGAACACCGTGAATTCATTGTCCCAGGAAGGGGAAACTTTATTGACACATTCCTGGGGTCAGATAGATCACATGATCACACGGACAGAATCACAGGCACATAGACACAGGCAACAGAGCATGCACAATGTCGGCACTAGTACAGTGTATATCCACCTTTCGCAGCAATGCAGGCTGCTATTCTCCCATGGAGACGATCGTAGAGATGCTAGATGTAGTCCTGTGGAACGGCTTGCCATGCCATTTCCACCTGGCGCCTCAGTTGGACCAGCGTTCATGCTGGACGTGCAGACCGCGTGAGACGACGCTTCATCCAGTCCCAAACATGCTCAATGGGGGACAGATCCGGAGATCTTGCTGGCCAGGGTAGTTGACTTACACCGTCTAGAGCACGTTGGGTGACACAGGATACATGCGGACGCGCATTGTCCTGTTGGAACAGCAAGTTCCCCTGCCGGTCTAGGAATGGTAGAACGATGGGTTCGATGACGGTTTGGATGTACCGTGCACTATTCAGTGTCCCCTCGACGATCACCAGAGGTGTACGGCCAGTATAGGAGATCGCTCCCCACACCATGATGCCGGGTGTTGGCCCTGTGTGCCTCAGTCGTATGCAGTCCTGATTGTGGCGCTCACCTGCACGGCGCCAAACACGCATACGACCATCATTGGCACCAAGGCAGAAGCGACTCTCATCGCTGAAGACGACACGTCTCCATTCGTCCCTCCTTTCACGCCTGTCGCGACACCACTGGAGGCGGGCTGCACGATGTTGGGGGGTGAGCGGAAGACGGCCTAACGGTGTGCAGGACCGTAGCCCAGCTTCATGGAGACGGTTGTGAATGGTCCTCGCCGATACCCCAGGAGCAACAGTGTCCCTAATTTGCTGGGAAGTGGCGGTGCGGTCCCCTACGGCACTGCGTAGGATCCTTCATCTTGGCGTGCATCCGTGCGTCGCTGCGGTCCGGTCCCAGGTCGACGGGCACGTGCACCTTCCGCCGACCACTGGCGACAACATCGATGTACTGTGGAGACCTCACGCCCCATGTGTTGAGCAATTCGGCGGTACGTCCACCCGGCCTCCCGCATGCCCACTATACGCCCTCGCTCAAAGTCCGTCAACTGCACATACGGTTCACGTCCACGCTGTCGCGGCATGCTACCAGTGTTAAAGACTGCGATGGAGCTCCGTATGCCACGGCAAACTGGCTGACACTGACGGCGGCGGTGCACAAATGCTGCGCAGCTAGCGCCATTCGACGGCCAACACCGCGGTTCCTGGTGTGTCCGCTGTGCCGTGCGTGTGATCATTGCTTGTACAGCCCTCTCGCAGTGTCCGAAGCAAGTATGGTGGGTCTGACACACCGGTGTCAATGTGTTCTTTTTTCCATTTCCAGGAGTGTATTTATTGTCCATGTTTCACTTCCATACATGGCTACACTCCATACAAATACTTTCAGAAACGCCTTCCTGACACTTAAATATATATTAGATATTAACAAATTTCTCTTCTTCAGAAACGCTTTCCTTGCCATTGTCAGTCTACATTTTATACCTTCTCTACTTCGACCATCATCAGTTATTTTGCTCCCCAAATAGCAAAGCTCCTTTACTACTTTAAGTGTCTCATTTCCCAGTCTAATTCCCTCAGCATCACCCGACTTAATTCGATTACACTCCATTATCCTCGTTTTCCTTTTGTTGATGTTCATCTTATATCCTCTTTTCAAGACACTGTCCATTCCGTTCAACTGCTCTTCCAAGTCCTTTGCTGTCTCTGACAGAATTAAAATGTCATCGGCGAACCTTTCGCTCCCTGTATTTTACCCCTGCCACCTTTAGAATTTGAAAGAGAGTATTCCAGTCAACATTATCAAAAGCTTTCTCTTAGTCTACAAATGCTAGAAATGTAGGTTTGTATTTCCTTATTCTTTCGTCTAACATAAGTCGTAAGGTCAGTATTGCCTCACGTGTTCCAACTTCTCTTCGGAATCCAACCTGATCTTCCCCGAGGTCGGCTTCTACCAGTTTTTCCATTCGTCTGTAAATAATTCACGTTAGTATTTTGCAGCTGTGACTTATTAAACTGATAGTTCGGTAATTTTCGTAGCTGTCAACATCTACTTTCTTTGGGATTGGAATTATTATATTCTTCTTCAAGTCTGAGGGAATTTAGCCTGTGTCGTACATCTTGCTCACCAGATGGTAGAGTTTTGTCATGAATGGCTCTCCGAAGGCCGTCAGTAGTTCTAATGGAATGTTGTCTACTCCTGGGGCCTTGTTTCGACTCAGGTCTTTCAGTGCTCTGTCAAACTCTTCATGCAGTATCGTATCTCCCATTTCATCTTCATCTATATCCTCTTCCATATCCATAATATTGTCCTCAAGTACATCGCCCTTGTATAGACCCTCTATATACTCCTTCCACCTATCTGCTTTCCCCTCTTTACTTAGAACTGGGTTTCCATCTGAGCTCTTGATATTCATACATGTGGCTCTCTTTTCTCCAAAGGTCTCTTTAATTTTCCTGTAGGCTGTATCTATCTTACCCCTAGTGAGATAAGCCTCCACATCCTTACATTTGTCCTCTAGCCATGCCTGCTTAGCCATTTTGCACTTTCTGTCGATCTCATTTTTGAGACGTTTGTATTGCTTTTTTGCCTCTTCATTTACTGCATTTTTTTATTTCCTCCTTTCATCAATTAAATTCAATATTTCTTCTGTTACCCAAGGATGTCTATTAGCCCTCGTCTTTTTACCTACTTGATCCTGTCCTGCCTTCATCCCTCAGAGCTACCCATTCGTCTTCTACTGTCTTTCTTTCCCCCATTTCTGTCAATCGTTCCCTAATGCTCACCCTGAAACTCTACCACCTCTGGTTCTGTCAGTTTATCCACGTCCCATCTCCTTAAATTCCCACCTTTTTGCAGTTTCTTTAGTTTTAATATACTGTTCATAACTAATAGATTGGAGTCATAGTCCACATCTGCCCCTGGAAAAGTTTTACAATTTAAAACCTGGTTCCTAAATCTCTGTCTTATCATTATATAATCGATCTGATACCTTATAGTATCTCCAGGATTCTTCCATGTATACAACCTTCTTTTATGATTCTTGAACCAAGTGTTAACTATGATTAAGTTATGCTCTGTGCAAAATTCTACCAGACGGCTTCCCCTTTCATTTCTCTCCCCCAATCCATATTCACCCACTATGTTTCCTTCTCTCCCTTTTCCTACTCTCGAATTCCAGTCACCCCATGACTATTAAATTTTCGTCTCCCTTCACTACCTGAATAATTTCTTTTATCCCATCATACATTTCATAAGTTCCTTCACCATCTGCAGAGCTAGCTGTCATATAAACTTGTACTAATGTAGTAGGCATGGACTTCGTGTCTATCATGGGCACTATAATACGTTCACTATGCTGTTTGTAGTAGATTACCCGCACTCCTTTTTTTTATTCATTATTAAACCTACTCCTGCATTACCCCTATTTGATTTTGTATTTATAACCCTGTATTCACCTGACCTGAAGTCTTGTGCTTCCTCCCACCGAACTTCGCTAATTCCCACTATATCTAACTTTAACCTATCCATTTCCCTTTTTAAAGTTTCTAACCTACCTGCCCGATTAAGGGATCTGACATTCCACACTCCGATCCGTAGCACGCCAGTTTTCTTTCTCCTGATAACTTCGTCCTCCAGAGTAGTCCCCACTCGGAGATCCGAATGGAGGACTATTTTACCCAAGAGGACGCCATCATCATTTAACCATACAGTAAAGCTGCATGCCCTCGGGAAAAATTACGGCTGTAGTTTCCCCTTGCTTTCAGCCGTTCGCAGTGCCACAACAACAAGGCCGTTTTGGTTATTGTTACAAGGCCAGATCAGTCAATCATCCAGATTGTTGCTCTGCAACTCCTGAAGAGGCTGCTGCCCCTCTTCAGGAACCATATGTTTGTCTGGCCTCTCCGTTGTGGTTGCACCTACGGTACGGCTATCTGTATCGTTGAGGCACGCAAGCCTCCCCACCAACGGCAAGGTCCATGGTTCATGGGGGGGGGGGATGTACCTTTAGATGTGAATAACCGAATTTCAGTTATGTTTGTATTTGTAGAGAGGCGTTATCAGTATGGCAAATACTGAAAGAAAATATATCAGATCTGTACCAAAACACATTTAAACTTGTGCAGATAATAAACGTGAAAAATGACACATGAAATTTGAAGAAGACTTTGAGATGCCAGTTTTCAATGTTTTCGCATTCTATGAAGTTTGCCATGGCCGTCCCACTAATTACAAATATTGTACAGACCATAAAAACTGAGGAGTGTAGTAATGTTTCACAAGACCGTCTATGACATACAAAAAAATCAGTTATATCAGACATTCTTAGAACACTCAAGATAGCAGTTTGAGCTGACTTTCGTGAAAGAGACATACTTGCCAGCTGTCGCTACTCTATCGTTCACAGTCTTCTAAATATGCAACCCTTGCTCCTTAGTATTTTTCTCCGAGTTTCAAAGCTCCTCGTATGCTGGTAGCACTAGAGAGATATGGGAAACAGGGGACCAAACGTTAAAAAATGATTAATAGTTCAACTGGACGCGTCTCTAATCAGCCACGAAAGGGTTGATGGCACATTTAAAACAGGCATGTTCTGCCCAATAACGAGTCAGAAGCGCAAATTAAAATTAAGTTTGATATGCTGTTTAATCCGAGATGATCAAATGTTGTTTCTTTAATGTATATTTCGTTCATAAACGGTATATTCTGAGGCATGTAGGGCCTGTTATACTGCAGAACAGCTTTCTGTGGAATACGCCGAGGTATCAGGGCTCTTAAGAAATTCTGTCACTGTTCTCTAAAAAAAAGAAAAAAATGGTTCAAATGGCTCTGAGCACTATGGGACTTAACATCTGAGGTCATCATTCCCCTAGACTTAGAACTATTTAAACCTAACTAACCTAAGGACATCACACACATCCATGACCGAGGCAGGATTCGAACCTGCCACCGTAGCAGTCGCGCGGTTCCCGACTGAAGTGCGTAGAACCGCTCGTCCACCACGGCCGGCACTGTTCTCTTCTTTTCTCACTGGAACGGTACTGATTTGCTGTCCGCGCTACTCTGCTTGAGTTAGTGAATTCACTGTACAACGAGTCGAAATCGTGCGAAATAAAATCCTTGCTTTAGTGCTGACAGGCACCCTTCGGAACATCTGGAGTATCGTGCGCTTCGTTCGGCCGTTCCAGGAGAACTGGTCTTTTTCTGGCCGAGGCTGCGGTGCATAAATGTATGCGACCGGAGGGAAAAAAATCACGGCCCCTCCGCCTCGAAACTATTGATTTTACGACCTCACCTCCGATATGCCGCTGCACATTCGGAGAAAACTTGGCTGTTGTCTCTTGCAGAACTCTGTGGCATCCCCTAAACGTACGACCCCCTCTTTATGCAGATGGCTGGAGTAACATCAGACGGCGCTCTAGAATGGCCCTGCCCTTTCTCCGTACGCTTCTTGCCTGCGCTTTCGCCGCAGCTTTCGCTCGGGCACTTTCGCCCTTTCCTTCTGCCGGATTGGATTGCGCTACAGCAGTAACTGTCAGTGTCTGCTGCCACACCACTCAATTTTCCTAGCACTAGAACCTATAGCAGGCAGCTTCACATCCCAGAGAAATACACCTGAGTCCAAAATCGAAGCAACAAACCTCTATTTCCCCGTCCACAATATAATAATACATGCTGCCAAACAGCTTCTTCATGGAAGATTGCATCATGGTCAACGGAAAATCGCGCCAACGAAGACGTCAGGGCACCTATCAAACGACTTCGTGTTTGCCGGGTAGCCTAACATTCACAATCGGTGTGTACACAATCACAGGCGGTGCAGTATTGCACAGAAAAGATGCTTACTAGACTCTCTGCGGTGGAGGACCATAGAAAGAAAGGAAGCTGGAAGCCTGAAGGATTAATGTGAATTGTTCTGTCGTTTCTCGGATGTGGTGCCAGTTTGTAGAGACCGAAACTGTATCCCAAAGACCAGGGCAAGGCCGACCATGTGTGACTTCAGAAGAGAGAACCGTAATTTTGCTGTAAGGGCACGATAGTACAGCAAGGCAACTGACATGTGAACGCGCAGTATCTAAAGGACGTGTTGCATCGACGGAAACGTTGCGCAGAAGGTTTCGGCAAAGTGGCCTTCATTGCACGACACCTGCTATATGTGTACCTCTGACGCGTCTTCACAGACTGGAAAGTCTATCAACACGCCAACTGGACAGTCGCACAGTGGAGAAATGTTGTTTTCACAGATGAGTCCCGGTTTAATTTGGAGAGTGATTCCCGGTGGATTCGCATCTGTACGGAAAGTGGAACACGATCTGGGGAGCCAGACATTCTGGAAAGAGACCGATATGGAGGTGAATCCATAATTATTCTGTGGGCAGGGATTATGTTTACCACTCAAATCCCTCTTCATGAAATTGTACGGATGAATCGGCAAGGTTTAACAGCTGTGAGATATCGTGACGAGATCTTCGGGCAGCGCGGGATTAGCCGAGCGTCAAATGCGCTGCAGTCATTGACTGTGCAGCAGTTCCCGGCGGAGGTTCGAGTCCTCCCTCGGGCAGGATAATTTAGGTTAAATAGTTTGTAAACTTAGAGACTGATGACCTTAACAGTTAACTCCCATAAGATTTAACACACATTTGAACATTTTTTTGATATCTTCGGACCTCATTTACGGTTGTTGTGAGGTGCTGTGGGGCCAGACGTCGTACTGATGGACGATAAAGTTCAACCTCGTAGAGCACGGGTGGTTGATGTTTTCTTGGAAACGGAAGATATTGCACGTATGGCGTGACGTGCTCGCTCTCCCGATTTGAATCCTGTAGGGTGATGGCTTGAATCACATCAGCATCCACCAACCACTCTCCATGACTGCGAGCAACTCTGCAGGAAACATGGGCTTTACTGCGTCAACATGAGACTGATGACTACATTCACAGCATGCCCCGTCGTTATCATGCCTGTATTGCTGCCACAGGTGGTTACACACTATACTGAGCACATTCCAGTTGTCGGAATGTGTGTGCTAATCCGTTAAGTTGGAAAAAACGAAGAACGTTTTTGTCTATGATTATGCATGCTGCATTTGTTTATTTTCTGTATTCTTTAAATTGTTTCTGCATTATTATCACGTATTTATACTGTTTTGTGGCAAAATAAACGCAACCTTGCAAAATTTCCGTTTGTTGCTTTCATTTTGGACACCACTGTATTTGGACTTGGGAACTCAATAATCGCTCGTTGCAGTTCATTTAGAACACGTGACTAGAGAAACTGTAATCTTTTCATAAAAAAGAGAACAGGGTTCCCTAGTTCTGACTCGTAGAAGTCGTTAGAAGACTGTAGATTTCGGCTGGCTAAGGTTTTCTGTTCGTCCACTGCCAACCTCAGCTAGCGGGAAGCGATTGTTGTTAATGCTTTTACTTCTAAGAGCCAAAACAATTCCTAGTCCATCACAGGCAGCGCCAGATAAACTTCCCGCACTTTGGGCGAAGGCAAACGGTGGTACTTACGGTGCAGAGCAAGGAAAATAATTAATAATATCTCTGGATATTTCGAGCAGGGCAACAAAAACAATGAGTTGCTCTACCCTCTGTCTCAGCCGATGAGGGGAACAGTATCGTACAAAGAATCAAGCTTCACTATAGGGAGAAGAATTCGGAAAATTTCAGAGATAATCCTGAAAAATCATCAGAAAGTCTCGGCAAAGAAAGATAAATTTAAATTCAGATTTTTCAGTCTGACATTGCTTTGAGAACCACCTTCCACTCTGAATTATTCCAAGTGGTAATTTTTGTGTGTGTGCTTAAAGTCAACATTATTGATCGTAATATTTCTGGGACTGTTGGCCTTACAAGCAGACGTACTGAAATGAAAAATGCAGTTATGTAGGTCAGGGTCGCAGATATTATCACATCCTGCAATCGATTTCCCTGGCTGGCCATCTTTTATGAGCAATGAAAAAAAATGGTGTAATCCACTAGATCGCTAAACCCGCAATAACAGCGGAGATTATTACAAGAATGTAAGTTGGTCCAAAAAGCCTCGTTCAAAAATGCCATTTTCAGGGGCTGTAACATTGTGCCTACGGAGGTGATTCATCCGGCTGCCTAGAATTGGTAGGATCCCAGCAAGGGATGTACAAAGGTAAACAGCAGTGTGACCAGAAATGTGTAAATTACACATCGTGCGGATAGTTCAAAATGGCTCTGAGTCCTATGGGTCTTAACTTCTGAGATCATTAGTTCCCTAGCACTTAGAACTACTTAAATCTAACTAACCTAAGGACATCACGCACATCCATTCCCGAGGCAAGATTCGAACCTGCGACCGTAGCGGTCACGCGGTTCCAGACTGAAGCTCTCGGCTACTCCGGCCGGCATGTGGATAGTGATCGCTCGCTTAGCTGGAGAGTGGACAATGCAACAGAAATGGTTGCGTATATGAAAGTCAGAAATACTGCTTCTTACAACTCTTAGAAATTCTATAATGAATCACAGTTACATAATACAGCAAATCTGTATAGATCTGTGAGATCAGAGAAGTAAGGAACATCCAATGAAACAGTAATCTTTCTAATATCTTAAAAACTATAAAAGTTAATATCTTACAGTGATTAAATATTTTCACAATGAACCTCAGAAGTAGCAACTCTTAAGCAATTGCAACAAACAATATCTCAGATGATAGCATTGCACTATATCATCCCGGAAACGTACGTATCTGTAACTATTTTATTTGTTGATTTATTATGCATTTATATATTTTTCATTATGAAGATATTTGTCAGAAGGTCGTATCTTTCACAATAATACAGCAGCTGTATGCACCATGAATACTTCATATCTTTGAATGCTTGTGTAGATATTTAAGGTATATGATACTATTTTGGCCAATAACTTTGTTTAAATATTCATTACAACTCATATTAAAACCTTTGGTAATTTGAAAGTGGTCAATTACATGTGTCTAATGACACCACCATTGAAATGAGTAGCAAAAGACACTTTCACCAAGTTGAATAAGTAATTATTTAAACAATATGAAGCAATATATGGCTGTCTTTTAGTGTGAGTGCATTTGTGCAAGAATGTTGGTTTATTTATTTATGAGCGTACATTTATTTATATTTGTTATGGATTGTCTGAGTGTGGCTGAATGTTTATAACATTTCTTTATTTAAATATTGTTGTAATATATGAGTTCAATTTGGGAAGTGGTCAAGTTGAGCCAAAATCATGTCTGTACAACATAAGAACAATATATTTCTTGTTGGGAAGCCTTCAGCCAATAATAGTTAGACAGTGGCAGAACGCTACTAGGGTCAAGTGGAGACAGACACTGAGTGAGGTAGTCAAGGGAGCAATTCTGAACCTTTTACCTTAGTTCTGGGAGAAGTTGGACTTGTGTGTGGTAACATATGTTATTCCGTTGTGTGGGTGATACATTCTGGGTGGTGAATGGTCGCTACAATATTTTAACTTTTGAAGGGACTTTCGGGAGGTCTGGATGAGCTCCAGTGCAGAACTTTAAACTTTCTGCTTGCATTACGGAACTCAAAATAGACAGTCTATAAGTTCCTCCTCGTTAACTCTCGTGTGTTAATGAGTAAACTGTCATGCTGAACTCTGAATTATTGTGAGATGGCGAATATTCTGTGTATTTTTATGCGGTATTGACCTAGTTTTTCACATGTCTTTGAACGCTGTTTAGCTTGGGAATTTTACTATCATTCCCGTAACACTCTCAGCACAACTACACTATTAAAAAGAATTAAGAGAACCCGTTAACCTTCGTCTGCTATGCTACACTAGTGACGAAAAAGAAACGCAGATGATATATTATACTAGTACTGACATGTGATTGCATTTTCACACAATTTCGGTGCACAGATCCTGAGAAATCAGTACCCAGAACAACCACGCCTGGGCATTGAGTCAAACAGAGCTTGGATGGCGTGTACAGGTACAGCTGCCCATGCAGCATCAACACGATACCACGGTTCATCAAGAGTAGTGACTGGCGTATTGTGACGAGCCAGTTGCTCGGCCACCATTGACCAGACGTTTTCAGTTGGTGAGAGATCTGGAGAATATGATGGCCAGGGCAGCAGTCGAACATTTTCTGTATCCAGAAAGACCTGTACAGTACCTGCAAAATGCGGTCGTGCATTATCCTGCTGAAATGTAAGGTTTCGCAGGGATCGAATAAAGAGCAGAGCCACGGGTCATAACACATCTTAAATGTAACGTCCACTATTCAAAGTGCCGTCAATGCGAACAAGGCGTGACCGAGACGTGTAACCAATGGCACCCCATACCATCACGCCGGGTGATATGCCAGTATGGCGGTGACAAATACACGCTTCTAATTTGCGTTCACCGCGATGTCGTCAAACACGGAAGCGACCGTTATCATGCTGTAAACAGAACCTGGATTCATCCGAAAAAATGACATATTGCCATTCGAGCACCTAGGTTGGTCGTTGAGTACACTATCGCAGGCGCTCTTGGCTGCGATGCAGCGTCAAGGGTAACCGCAGCCATGGTCTCTGACCTGATAGTCCATGCTGCAGCAAACGTCATCGAACTGTTCGTGCAGATGGTTGTTGTCTTGCAAAAGTCCTGATCTGTTGACTCAGGGATCGAGACGTGGGTGCACGATCCGTTACAGCCATGCGGATAAGAGGCCTGTCATCTCGACTGCTAATGATACGAGGCCGTTGGGATGCAGCACGGCGTTCCGTATTACCCTCCTGAACCCACCGATCCCATATTCTGCTAACAGTCGTTGGATCTGGACCAACGCGAGCAGCAATGTCGCGATACGATAAACCGCAATCGCGATAGGCTACAATCCGACCTTTATCAAACGTGATGGTACGCATTTCTCCTCCTTACACGAGGCGTCACAACAACGTTTCACCAGGCAACGGTTGTCAACTGCTGCTTGTGTATGAGAAATCGGTTGGAAACTTTCCTCTTGTCAGCACGTTGCAGGTGTCGCCACCGGCATCAGCCTAGTGTGAATGCTCTGAAAAGCTAATCATTTGCATGTCACAGCATCTTCTTCCTGTCGGTTAAATTTTGCGTCTGTAGCATGTCATCTTCGTGGTGTAGCAATTTTAATGGCCAGTAGTGTTAATCTACTTTGATACAGGCAGCACTAGCGCTCTCAATGCAACGCTTGAGATGTTCACTTTCCATGTATGTAACAAATAAAAATCGTTCGTCAACTGTTCTTTTTAACATGCATTACAGCGTCAGGTGGTTCCTCAAAAGGAAGTGAGTACCAGTGTCCGTCTTCTAGTGAGTACGCAGATAGGAAGTTGCCATTTGTGGACGCTCTACACAACCGAACAATTTGCAACGCGACATCTTAATGCAAAGTAAGTTGCAAGGGCGGTCTGTTTGCTAAAAAAAGAATGAATTTGTCATCGTGTTACTGCCTATAGCATCTGTCTGTCATCCATAGGTTGCGGACACTCTACAAGGAGACAGTTTAATGCACAAAGCGAGTTGGACAATGTTGCCGATGCATTACAACACCACCAGGAGACCGAAATTCTGTCATTTTTGCTTTGCGTCGTAACACAATTACCACCGGAACGCTGCAAGACGAGGGCCACTGGAGTCGCTGTGTCCAATCAGACTGTAATGAACACATCTTGAGAAAGGAACGGAAGACCCAGATGTTCATTTAGAATACCTCGCTTGAGATGACACCTTACATCTCGCCTTCTGTCCTACATTTCCCAGCCGGCTGGAGTGGCGTGCGGTTCTAGGCGCTATAGTCTGGAACCGAGCGACCGCTACGGTCGCAGGTTCGAATCCTGCCTCGGGCATGGATGTGTGTGATGTCCTTAGGTTAGTTAGGTTTAATTAGTTATAAGTTCTAGGCGACTGATGACCTCAGAAGTTAAGTCGCATAGTGCTCAGAGCCATTTGAACCTACACTTCCCATGCCAACTGTAAACTTCGTCACTGGCGAAACGTGTTATTCACAGATGAGTTCAGATACCTCTGACGCAAGGTGATGGCAGTGTTCGTCTATAGAGACCTGTTGTCAGCGATAATGTGTCAATTGTGTGTGAAATCTTATGGGACTTAACAGCTAATGCATTCAGTCCCTAAGCTTGCAGACTACTTAACCTAAATTATCCTAACGAGAAACACACACACCCATGCCCGAGGGAGCACTCGATCCTCCGCCGGGAACAGCCGCACAGTCCATGACTGCAGCGCCTGAGACCGCTCGGGTAATCCCGCGCGGCGTCAGCGATACCTACCAGGCGTTGTCCAGGAAAAAGACAGATTTCCAAGGTACTATGATATTGTGGCGAGACATCAGTGTTGACAGTCAGTCCATCGTAACCTTCCAGCTACGCAGTAAATCGAGATGATCCTGTTGGGCCTTGTGGTGGATGCCACAAAGAGTGCTGACCTCGAATTCCTTAATTCCTCTTAATGCCATATGGCTGGCGTCAGCAGGGATGTCTTGCGAATCTTGGACACTGAAGTAGTGGGATGGCCGGCGGTGCGTCCTATCCTAAACCATATCATGCATATATGGGATGTGGCTGGCAGTTGTGTTCGTAGTCGTCGAACTCCACCATGGGCTCTCCCAGAAAGTTCATGGTCTCTCAGTGAAGAATGGGAATGGTTTCCACAGGGTGACATATGTAGCCTTATACCGAGCATAACACGTAGGTGTCAAGTAATGATGAACGCTCACAGTGGGTACACACGTTTCTGAAGTTCCCAAAGTGCAGTAAGAAACATACAGTATAACGCTGTGAATTATTGCTTCCTCTTGATTTGCATCACCTGTCGGACATTTCAGTTCTTTTTATGTAAACGATCAAGGCTGTAATGATGTTTGTTGAGTACTTAATGTGTAAAAGGTAAAGGTATAATTTGGTAACGTACCTAGCCTCAGTTATTTCTCAGTATTGTACGCCAGGCGCACGAAGTCGTTCTCCTAATTCTTTTCGGTGGTGTGTATTGCATTTTATAAGGCTATCTTTCTGTCAGTGCCATAACTGGTTATCGAAGGATCACTTTCCGATTGTTGAACAATACTTTCTTGCATAATGAGCATATAGCAGAATGTAGCGCTATATAGCAGAATTCTCTGGTGTCGTAATTATTAAATATTCATTTATATATTATTTAATAATTATGTATATTAGTTCGCGATTCTAGCCAATGCATAGACTATTTGACTACAAGATCAGAGCTACAGGTTAATATACGCAGAGAGTTAGCTGCAGGGAAAGATAGAGGACGAGTGCGGCTCGACCACACGACACTGTCAAGCTGTTCTTTTTAAACAATGTCTCGTGTGGCCCAGTTACCCAAAGTGCGTGCAACAGCAGGTGCAGTCGCAGTTGGATGGTTCGTTGCTTGTTTGGAATGCCGGTTAGAGAAGCAGAATATCCGTTAGGTAACGCCGGAGGGCCATATCTCGCGTTCTACTGATCACATAGATAACAGGGCAAGTGTTTCGGATAACCCGTGGCCTTTGTATACCTATCGGAAGAATGGGCATAATGTAGCTATCACACAGTAAGGGGTCAAAATTTAAACAATTTCCACTTCCTTCAGCCCAGTAAAACTGAGCATACTGGTTGATTGTTTTCTCTAACGTGAGCGCTGGGTTGGGCCTCACATGACTTATATACGGGCGGATCCTGAGTAAACACCTAAAGTGGTTCCATGAGTACCAGTTGTGAGGTGGGGCCACTTATTCATGACACATCGTCGAAATTTTTGCCGGATGTTCTTAAGATGATGTTCTCACTGAATTTCGAAACTTTTTTTGGTATCAACAAATTACCTGTTGGCTTCCGTCTCGCATTCTTCGGCTGACTTCTGTTTGATGATTTTTCTGATGTTTCGCCAGCACGAGTTGCTGGCATTATCAAAGCTTCACCCTCCGTGATTGGTAGAGGAAGCTGGGTGAAGCTTTGCAAAGCCAGCCACTCGTACTGGCGGGACGTCAGAAGAGGTTACCCCAAGAACATGAGACAGAACCTAACAGGCCGTTCGTCATACAGCGTCCACGAAACCCCTATCAATTTTTTAATATCATTATCCGTTACCGAGATCGAGAGGTCCAAATTTACCGTTCTTAAGCACGTAATATCCGGTCTGACCCGCTAATGTAGTTTTAATAGATGTATTGAACACGTGGAAAGGGATCGGGGATCATCGAAAGGATTCTGAGGTCCCGCAAGTTTGGTTCTAGTCGCCATTTTCTCAGGAATAAGACTTTATGACGAGCTGTCTCTGTATAATGAGCAGTTCACTCCTATACAAGTTGTCTAGACCTGGAAATTATTCGATGGTGCCCCCTGGAGACATAAATATCTTGCTAAAATCAATTTTTTATACGAAATTCTTTCTAACTGTAAAACGAACACCGCATGTTTTGGTATACTGTAGATGTATTCTAAAAATGTTGCATTTTATCTAAATTCGTGTAAACTGAACTTGCATTGAGGGAAGACGATTTTGTTTTAATGTTATATTTGGCAGTGTTATTTGTTGTTTATATGTCTCAAAGTATGAAAAGGAGACGATATATACAGGGTGTTTCAGGAATCATTGCTCACACACAAAGAAAGAAAGTATGTTATGTGGACATGTGTCCGGAAACGCTTACTTTCCATGTTAGAGCTCCTTTTATTACTTCTCTTCAAATCACGTTAATCATGGAATGGAAACACACAGCAACAGAACGGACCAGAGTGACTTCAAACACTTTGTTACAGGAAATGTTCAAAATGTAATCCGTCAGCGAGGATACATGCATCTACCCTCCGTCGCATGGAATCCCTGATGCACTGATACAGCCCTGGAGAATGGCGTATTGTATCACAGCCGTCCACAATACGAGCGCGAAGAGTCTCTACATTTGGTACCAGGGTTGCGTAGACAAGAGATTTCAAATGCCCCCATAAATGAAAGTCAAAAGGGTTGAGGTCAGGAGTGCTTGGAGACCATGGAATTGGTCCGCCTCTACCAATCCTTCGGTCACCGAATCTGTTGTTGAGAAGCGTACGAACACTTCGACTGAAATGCGCAGGAGCTCCATCGTGCATGAACCACATGTTGTGTCGTACTTGTGAAGGCACATGTTCTAGCAGCACAGGTAGAGTATCCCGTATGAAATCATGATAACGCGCTCCATTGAGCTTAGCTGGAAGAACATGGGGCCTAATCAAGACATCACCAACAATGCGTACCCAAACGTTCACAGAAAATCTGTGTTGATGACGTGATTGCACAATTGCGTGCGGATTCTCGTCTGTCCACACATGTTAATTGTGAAAATTTACAATTTGATCACGTTGGAATGAAGCCTCATCCGTGAAGAGAACATTTGCACTGAAATGAGGATTGACACATTGTTGGATGAACCATTCGCAGAAGTGTACCCGTGGAGGCCAATCAGCTGCTGATAGTGCCTGCACACGCTGTACATGGTACGGAAACAACTGGTTCTCCCGTAGCACTCTCCATACAGTAACGTGGTCAACGTTACCTTGTACAGAAGCAACTTCTCTGACGCTGACATTAGGGTTATCGTCAACTGCACGAAGAATTGCCTCGTCAATTGCAGGTGTCCTCGTCGTTCTAGGTCTTCCCCAGTCGCGAGTCATAGGCTGGAATGTTCCGTGCTCCCTAAGACGCCGATCAATTGCTTCGAACGTCTTCCTGTCGGGACACCTTCGTTCTGGAAATCTGTCTCGATACAAACGTACCGCGCCACGGCTATTGCCCTGTGCTAATCCATACATCAAATGGGCATCTGCCAACTCCGCATTTGTAAACATTGTACTGACTGCAAAACAATGTTCGTGATGAACACTAACCTGTTGATGCTACGTACTGATGTGCTTGATGCTAGTACTGAAGAGCAATGAGTCGCATGTCAACACAACCATCGAAGTCAACATTACCTTCCTTCAATTCGGCCAACTGGCGGTGAATCGAGGAAGTGCAGTAGATACTGACGAAACTAAAATGAGCTGTAACATGGAAATTAAGCGTTTCCGGACACATGTCCACATAACATCTTTTCTTTATTTGTGTGTGAGGAATGTTTCCTGAAAGTTTGGTCGTACCTTTTTGTAACACCCTAGTGTCAAAACTTTATTCACCTAGAGAATTAGTTTTTATAAGCAGCACTCCCTGCTGTAACAGGGAAAATAGGGGACCAGATGAATAATGCTCCTGTCGGAGCATAAAAAACTCGAATATGCTCCTCTTTAAAAGGCTCTCACAGAAAAGTGGACAATCAGATGCTTCATTCCCTATTCGCCTTCCTCCTCAAAACTTTCGGCATGCGAACTTATTCACATGCCTTTTTCCTAAAAGAGAATAGCAGAGAGTTAGTGACGGTGGAAGAGAGAGAGGATACAGTGATGAGAGAGAGAGAAAGTGGCAGTGAAAGAGAGGGAGAGATGGATGAAGACAACAGCAATGGGAGCCAAAGAGAGAGGAGACAGTGGTGGTAGCTGAGAGACAGTGACAGTAAAAGAGAAACGGGGATGGATTAAGATAGTGGTAGAAAAAGAGAGACGAGACGACGGAAATGGAAAAGAGGGTTTAGTGTATACCGTACATTGGCTTAGGAAATCTGGATTCCCCCAGACCGGCTAAAACGGAAAAAAATTTGCCTTACAACCATGTGTTGAAGTTAAAACCGCGAGAAAGCCATCCCAAACGACATGAGTAATTTTGATATCAAGTTGTTAATTTTACCCCACAATCTAAGACATTCTTTTTCCCTTTAACTTTAAGAATTTATTGACGTGCATGAATTCCTGCGAACGGGGCAGAAGTCATGTTTTTCTGTCAGGCTGCAATTAATGGAGAAAGAGTTCCTCGTGTACCAGCTGACTGTGAGGGCGTACCAATGGCCAGCAAAGTAGTTTTGTAGAGATTCGGATTTACGGTCCACTTTAACTACCTGCGAGGACGTCATCGACGGGTTCGATCGCCTCACCTAGGCGTCTGCACATGGAAGGGAGGCGAGTACAACAGGGAGCTGACCTGGGGATGAATACACTAGGGTCCTAACTGCGGTACGGTCGGCATTTTGGCGCCAAGGGCTGCCGTCTCACAAAGGAATTTATGAATGTAGAATACACGAAATGGAACGCTACGGCCGAGATAAAATCAATCCCAGCCTCATGGAAACAGGACGCCACTTAGAGCTGCATGTCCTGTTTTAGCTGGCACTCTTGTGCGGCAGGTAAAACTAGCTCGCGTCTGTATTTGGAAATGGAGCAGCAGGAAATTTTGTGAGCGAATCTGCCCTCTTGTACGAACGTGGCTGATTGCTCGTTCTGCGGTATTCACACTGCTGGGAGATCAAATATTCATGATTTAAAGCACCAGTTGCTTACTTTTTCATGCCAAACGCAGGTCGTTTCGAGAATTTATTCTCAATTCAAATGCACTTAGTTACATGAATATTTTAATGATGTTTTCATGTGCGCCTCCTCCGTTGCACAAAGGTCCATCATCACCCACACTGTTTGGTTTTGTAATAATAAAAACATGAATACAGGCATATGCTGTAGTACTTTTGGGCCACACTCATTTCAAAATACTTCCTGCAAACGTGACGTTATTTTGACGTCACACGTAAAATCGCCGACCACAGGAATTGCTATCGACTTTCGTTAACGTTACAAAGTCTGACAAGACTTCATGCGCGCTTATCGGAGATTTATAAAGACACCTCATTTTCAGTACGACTTATTATAATTATTGTTATAATTGAAAGTCACGTAATGAGTTATCGACGTTTAATGCTATCGTAAAAGAGTGCTCTCTCTCACGAATGAGCTGTTATCTTCAGTAACTGGAAAATAAGCTTGTATTATAATTTGCGGCATGCCGTCTCAAGGTAACGACGCACTGAAAATTTATCACAGACACGTCATAATTATCAAATGGCTCTGAGCACTATTGGACTAAACAGCTATGGTCATCAGTCCCCTAGAACTTAGAACTACTTAAACCTAACTAACCTAAGGACATCACACAACGCCCAGTCATCACGAGGCAGAGAAAATCCCTGACCCCGCGGGAATCGAACCCGGCAAACCTCATAATTATCACTAAATGTTGGTTAATAACGTATCAACGATATAAGCCTTCAAGAGTTACTATGGTATCCAAGACAGGAGGTTGAAATCACACGATGAAGTAATAGGGTTATGGATAATGTCGTGGGTAATGCAGTCAAAAAACCAAGGTTCACATTCCATCTCATGGAAATATTTTATTTTTCATCTTAGCGTTGTTAACACATTCTGAGACTTTCCTATGAATATCATACAAGTATATTCTGCAATATTCGATGTTATTTACACTTCCGTCTGATCAGACAAAGAGGGATGACACAAATATTTGGCTATATCCGAGCGTGTCGTCAGGCAGGGACCAAAGCGGACAGCTTTAACTGCTGTGACTCATACGAGAAGCAATAACATATTATTCCTTGTCACAAATATTTTTCCGTTTGCTCCCGCATATCGTATGTGCCGATATCCAAGTGTCTGGTTAGGCAGGAACACAGGAGGACAGCTTTAATTGCTGCGACTGGGACGAGCAGCAATGATATTCATATTATTTCTTGTCAGAAATGTTTTGCTCTTCATTTCCGAATATGTGGCGATTTCCGAGTGTGTGGCAGGACAGGAAGCTAAGAGGACAGCTTTAACTGCTGTGGCTGAAACGAGCGCTATAAGATTCATATTCTTCCTTTTCACAGATATTTAGCTCTTTATTTCCAAATATGTGACAGTTTCATCTGCATCTACATCCACACTCCGCAAGCCACCTGAAGGTGTGTGGCGGAGGGTACTTTGAGTACCTCTATCTGTCCTCCCTTCTATTCCAGTCTCGTTTTGTTCGTGGAAAGAAAGATTGCCGGTATGCCTCCGTGTGGGCTCTAATCTCTCTGATTTTATGCTTATGGTCTCTTCGCGAGATATACGTAGAAGGGAGCAATATACTGCTTGACTCCTCGGTGAAGGTATGTTCTCGAAACTTCGACAAAAGCCCGTACCGAGCTATTCAGCGTCTCTCCCGCAGTCTTCCACTGGAGTTTATCTACCATCTCCGTAACGCTTTCGCAATTGCTAAATGATCCTGTAACGAAGCGCGCTGCTCTCCGTTCGATCTTCTCTATCTCTTCTATCGACCCTATCTGGTACTGATCCCATACTGCTGAGCAGTACTCAAGCAGTGGGCGAACAAGCATACTGTAACCTACTTCCTTTGTTTTCGGATTGCATTTCCTTAGGATTCTTCCAATGAATCTCAGTCTGGCATCTGCTTTACTGACAATTAATTTTATATGGTCATTCCATTTTAAATCACTCCTAATGCCTACTCCCAGATAATTTATGGAATTAACTGCTTCCAGTTGCTGACCTGCTCTATTGTAGCTAAGTGATAAGGGATCTATCTTTCTATGTATTCGCAGCACATTACACTTGTCTATACTGAGATTCAATTGCCATTCGTTGCAGATCCTCCTGCATTTCAGTACAATTTTCCATTGTTACAACCTCTCGATATACTACAGCATGATCCGCAAAAAGTCTCAGTGATCTTCCGATGCTATCCACAAGGTCATTTACATTTATTGTGAATAGCATCGGTCCTACGACACTCCCCTGCGGCACACCTGAAATCACTCTTACTTCGGAAGACTTCTCTCCATTGAGAATGACATGCTGCGTTCTGTTATGTAGGAACTCTTCAATCCATTCACACAAATGGGCTGATAGTCCATGTGCTCTTACTTTGTTCATTAAACGACTGTGGGGAACTGTATCGAACACCTTGCGGAAGTGAAGAAACACGGCATCTACCTGTGAACCCGTGTCTATGGCCCTCTGAGTCTCGTGGACGAATAGCGCGAGCTGGGTTTCGCACGATCGTCTTTTTCGAAACCCATGCTGATTCCTTCAGACTAGATTTATAGTCTCCAGAAAAATCATTATACTCGAGCATAATACGTGTTCCAAAGTTCTACAACTGATCGACGTTAGAGACATACGTCTATAGTTCTGCACATCTGTTCGACGTCCCTTCTGTGCCATTTTCCAATCTTTTAGAGTAATCTAACAGTGCAGCTTAAATTTCTGCGAGTGAATGGAGGAGCAATAACATTCATATTCTTCCGTGTCATGAAGTCGATAGCAGTCCCTGCGCTCATTGAAAGTGTTGTGAAATGAGATTGTGTACCGTCTGCGTTATTTCATTTTTGGAGCATAATATTATACATACAAAGTTATGAAATTTATTTCACCATTTGTGGCTACTGAATTTAGATTGTTTCTATTACATTGTAGATGTTGAGCAGAGTCTACGAGGTAACTTACATATTTATGGAAATTACTACATTTATCATAGGCCGTAGAAGCATTTGAAATAATTAACTGTTTCGCTATCTGGTTTGTCACCAGAAAATTTTTCTCCTTGCTTTTTGTGGTGTACAAAAATTCGGGTATGTAAGCCGCTTGTGGGGCCCAAATTTTAGACTTTTTCTCAATTAATAAATTAATTTACTTGATCACATCATTAAATTAGTTGTTATCCAGGTCATTAGTATTTTATATTGGTATGAACCTGAAGCCATTACTTAGTGTTCTGGCCACTATTAATTGCAGATTAAACTTCAGGTAACAGTCGCGTTGCCCTAATGCACACAGATTCACCGAGTGCTGGAGTTCGCGGGGGCACCTGCAACACAGAATCCAGCATGTCAGGCATTGGTACGAACATTATGTTATGTACAAACCGATTGGCCATACTTACCGCTGTGTCGTCCGAACAAGACACAGCCAGGACAGAAGCACCACAGGCGCTAAGAGGCGAGCTGGTGCCAATACCATAGAGACTCACCACTCACGAGAGTTTCACCAGCGCCACGGGCGGCGCTGAGAATGAAGATATCGACTTCGCCTCGGCCAATTGCTGGCCGACTACAATCCGTCAATGACCGGACGACAATGGACAGAAGCCTACTCGGAAGAGTGGGGCTGCCTTAGACAGGAGACGTTGTTTAGTGAACGCAAGTTGTATTGGTACTTGAATTGCGTAACCATTACGGCACCTAACCTGAACCTCTCGATACCAGCAATATTCTACTGTGTTTCTGTAAAGCAGTTGACTTATTTCTGAGACAACATTCAGATTTGATTTCATTAATGTAGAGATACTTTGATGCATCGATATGTTTATGTAGCAATGATATTATTCTTATGTGTATTCTTTCTTTTGCCACTATGATGTTTGACGTACTTGTAACTCTGATTTTTGGACGCATAAACGATTATTAGTTAGATGTTAGAGAGTCGGACCTTGAAAAAGTCAAGTCTTGGACGTCATGTTGGAAAGACGCATAACGTAGTCAGCTTATAAAATGTGAACTTTAACAGTGAGGAAGATGTTTTCAAGTATGTTTTGTATTGTGAAGTGATGTTTTGTGTGTTACGTGCTATCGCAACAAAAGCGATAAAAAAGAAGTGTTACTTAAATGCTGAGAGCTGATTATTTTTTTACATCACCATTGTGCTAACTTTGAAAGGTTTAATCTCCAAGAATGGTTTGTGAAGCGCATTTACAAAACTTTTGAATATAGCAGAATAAATCCTAGGCCTCTTTGCATCCGAGCTTGGAATCATCACCACCTAGATTTTCGACGATTGAGCCACGATTTTACAACGAGACCAGCGTGGGAAACACGAAAAGATGAGTGCCTAGTTTGTTCATTATTTCATGAAATGACTTTATTAACTGTGCTCTAATGACACCTGTCACATAATAACTTTGTTGTTGCCCGAAAATGCAGAATTTAGCAGCGTCAGCAACACCACAATGATTATTAAATTTTGACCTTTGTTGTGGTGGGGTTGTCAGAAAGTGAACAGACAATTGTTGTAAAATGCATTTCCTATGTACTGTGAAGCTGACCTCCAATTATTTGCACATAGCCATTGAGGGCCTTTTTTGTGTTATATGACATTTAGTGTTGCAGACTTCATTATTCAAGAAGTCACAAAGATAATTACACCTTTTTAACTAGTTTGTACTACTGTAGTAGATTAGATGGTTAGATCACATAACTAATGAGGAAGTACTGAATAGGATTGGGGAGAAGAGAAGTTTGTGGCACAACTTAACCAGAAGAAAGGATCGGTTGGTAGGACATGTTCTGAGGCATCAAGGGATCACCAATTTAGTATTGGAGGGCAGCGTGGAGGGTAAAAATCGTGGAGGGAGACCAAGAGATGGATACACTAAGCAGATTCAAAAAAATGTAGGTTGCAGTAGGTACTGGGAGATGAAGAAGCTTGCACAGGGTAGAGTAGAATGGCGAGCTGCATCAAACCAGTCTCAGGACTGAAGACAACAACAACAACAACAACAACAACAACAACAACAACATGCTAAATTAACTGAATTATTTTGGTAATAACAATCACTGTCGTAATGAAAGAGTACAAGAGTTATAAAATTTAACTCATTTCAGTAAATGTGTAATAGGTCGTAAGTGCCGCGTTCTTATGTGTGTTTAAATTGAACTAATTCATTTTCAACTGAATGGCAAACTTTAAAGATGCGTAGTAGTTTTAAACATGTGATGGTTTTATTTTCTAAATTCTCTTTTTTTAAGGTACCAAATAAAATGTTCGGTGCAACTGTCGATGGTCATTGCCTGATGTGTTACTTTGGTCCAGTCCTACCACCCCACAGCCTATTGTGGTGAGTTTGTGTCGTTGCTTAAAAGTTGTAATTACATGTTGTCTCGATACTTCAGCTTCATCTGCAGGCGTCGTGTCAGAACACTTTACACCGTTTTTGAAAAAGTTGAAATTCCTGGGCTGCCCGTCTTGTGGACTTCCGAGGACTTTGTGTGAAGGCATCTCGTGTACGCTCTAGATTTTCATCAGACCTACGTGGGCGACCAGTCCTCTTGCTTTTGCATATGCAACCTACTTGCAAGAATAATTTATGCCAGTCATGAATCTGCTTGTGCAGAGGTCACTTCCTGCTGAATCGACGGCAGAATGATCGTTGAACTGGGACAATGGACTCATTTCACGAAAATTCCAACACACAAAACGATGTTTCTTGTTGTGTTCATTATATCCCTACAAACAAACAACAGAGAATCTGTGTCAAAACTTTGAAACTTCTTCTTCTCTATGACACGCTCATTGTGTTTCTATCTTTTGTACTTTGACTGTAAGAAACAACTGTAGTTACCCTGTGCTATGAACACTAAAGCTCCTTCCAAATTTCGTTGCGGCAAACACAAAGTGTCTTTCACCCTTAACGATTTCTCCTCGTTCGTAACAGTGTACTGAGTTTTCAAGACATTATTCAGTCGTGTCAAAAACTTGATCCTAAGTTCCAAAAACTCCTATTTAGTCCACTAGGTGACAAAGGCGAACCGTTTTTAAGGGATTATAAAAGCACTCTGCTTCATTATCATCTATTACATTCTTTCATCTATATCTGTAAGGGGCAGTCAAATTTAAACGAGACAGATGGAAAGTAAATAGACTGTTTATTATTTCCAAAGTAATCGCCATACCTGTTAATACATTTGCCTCACTGTCAGACGAGACTGTCAATGCCTTCATGGAAAAAATCGGAACTCGCGGCTAACGTTTATTGTCTTCCTTTTTGTGTTCCCCGTCGTGTAGCCGTGGTAACCGTTTTTATGGAATTTATGTAAGTAATTCCATACAGTATGTGATTTTCCTTATTATGGCATTTTATGTGTTTCACGATTCTGGTAGCTGTTGGCGTCCGGCCGTGACGTTCATTATTTCGGATTTTTCTAGGTCTCCCCTTTCATTCTTTTCACACTGTAGTTTTGGTTCCATGACGACAGTGGTATGAGAATGACCTTAGATGGTTACGTTACACTAAGTGATCAAAAGTATCCGGACACCTGGCAGAAAAAGTTTGTGGCGTCCTCTACCGGTAATACTGGAGTTCAGTACGGTCTTGGCCCACCCTTAGTTGGACGACAGCTTCCACTCACGCAGCCATACGTTCAATAAGGTGCTGGAAAGTTTCTTGGGGAATGGCAGCCCATTCTTCACGGAGTGCTGCACTGAAGTATCGATGTCGGTTGGTGAGGCCATGGCACGAAGTCGGCGTTCCAAAACATCCCAAAGGTGTTCTGTAGGATTCAGATCAGGGCTCTGTGCAGGCCAGTCCATTACAAGGATGTTAATGTAGTGTAAGCACTCCACCACAGGCCGTGCATTATGAACAGATGTTCGATCCTGTTCAAAGATTCAATCGCCATCCCCGAATTCCTCTTCAACAGTGGGAAGCAAGAAGGTGGTTAAACATCAAAGTAGGCCTGTGCTGTGACAGTGCCACGCAAAACAGCAAGTAGTGCAAGACCCCTCCATGAAAACCACTACCACACCATAACACCACCGCCTTCGAATTTTACTACTGGCATTACACAAGTTGGCAGATGACGTTCGCCGGACATTCGCTATACCCATACCGTGCCATCGGATCGCCACATTGTGTACCGTGATTCGTCACTCCAAACAACGTTTTCCCATAGTTCAATGGTCCCAAGGTTGCGCTGGTTACACCAAGCGAGCCATCGTTTGGCATTTACCATTGTGATGTGTGGCTCATGAGCAGCCGCTCGACCATGAAATCCAAGTTTTCTCTCCTCCCGCCTAACTGTCACAGTACTTGAAGTGCATTTTGATGCAGTTTTGAATTCCTGTGTGATGGTCTGTCGGCGATCTCTGTCAGTCAACAGCTGACGTCGGTCTGTAGGCTTTTGTGCTGACCGTGTCCCTTGGCGTTTCCACTTCAGTATCACATCAGAAACAGTGGACCTAGGGATGTTTAGGAGTGTGGAAATCTCGCGTACAGTCGTATGACACAAGTGACACCGAATCACCTGACCACGTTCGAAGTCCGTGAGTTCCGCGGAGCGCCCCATTCTGGTGTATCACAATGTCTAATGACCACTGAGGTCGCTGGTATGGAGTACCTGGCAACAGGTGGCAGCACAATTCACCTAATAAGGAAAACATATGTTTTTCTGGGGGGGGGGGGGGGGAGGTGTTTTATTTGTCAGTAAGGTCCTGTTCTCTGCCTTAATTTATTTTAAATCATTTTAGGGATTTTAGCCGCATAGTTCCATACCTGAGATTTCAGGCTTGAGGATCCCCTCCCAATGTCTTGTAACGCAACATTTTTATTATTACAGTTTACATCAGATGATGGAACTTTTAAATGTTCCGAAACCGGTACGCTGGTGTACACAACAAAAGATTGATTCAGCAACAGTTGAGTTGATTCTTCATTTTACAAAATACATCATGCGTTTTACTTCGGATCCACGGTTGCACCCAGGCGTACACGTCTTCGTCGGAAGCAAATCAACGGCCACGAATGTCTTTGCTCAGAGCTCCAGAACTAGGGAAACTGCATAGGGAGTATGCGTAAGGGCTTCCCGGGCCACCAGTCCGTCCGCATTTTCCGAGGGTTTTTTCGACTACACTGGAGACGTTTGGCTGGGAAGCCCTTACACATCCTCCATACAGTCCCGATCCCTCCGCATGTAACGTCCATTGTTTTGGTCCCTGAAAATTCGTGGCCATCGGTTTCCCTTGGGCGAAGTGGTACAGACCTGCGTACAGTCATGGTTCTGTAGTCAACCGTAAACATTTTTCCACGATGGCATTGGTCCTTTGGTCTCACAGTGGGGTAAATGTTCAAATGGTTCAAACGGCTCTGAGCACTATGGGACTTACATCTGAAGTCATCAGTCCCCTAGACTTAGAACTACTTGAACCTAACTAACCTCAGGACATCATACACATCCATGTCCAAGTTAGGACTCGAAACTGCGACCGTAGAGGTCGCGTGGTTCCAGACTGAAGCGCCTAGAACCGCTCGGCCACACCGGCCAGCTGGGGCAAATGTATTAACAGTTATGACACTTACTCTTTAAATAATAAACAGTTTGCTCACTTTTCTCCACCTGTCTCGTTTTCATTTGACTTCCACTTTTACGTACACATCACAGGCCTCTGAAGAGTGCATAAGGGGGGCGAGGGGGTCGTTGAAGTAGGACACATCGTACCACATTATCGACTTTCTTTGGTATTCCATTTTGGTACTGAGACAGGGAAAAATGACGATCATCATGTGGCTGTATCTCATCTTATTCTCATGGCCTCTACACGAAATGTATGCGGTGGTAATTGTTGTGACGAGGCAAAGCTACTTTCATCCGGCCTCAACTGCGGGACGTTTTATTGCTCGGTGAGATGGTACATTAAACTAGAACATGTAAAATATTAGTTCAATTTGTTTCATAACCGAATAATTTTTTTAAACTTTGTCACAGTTCTTTGCCACAGGAGTACTGGATTATTTACAGCTATCATGGACTAGCAAAATGTCACTTTATACAGAAACAAGGGAAACTGCCCATCACACTCCCCCCCCCCCCACCATCCACATTTTGTGGTAAGATGGCATAATGGATAGTCTGTGGGAAACTGAATTCTGATCTAGCTTGAAAACAGGAAGAAGGTGTACTGAACTGTCATCAAAGAAGCAAATTAGATGCAGTGAACCGTCCAAGCAAAATATGTGCAACAATGAGCAAAATTGAGCAGCCATGGCGTCGTGGTTGTGTGGTCACGGTGTTGAACTGCGAGGGGGGATATCTGTGATTAAATCTCCTTCCTGCCCTTTTTCGCACAAAACTGTGAACTTTCCGTCCCGTCATTGACGTGTCTGTTCGTTGTATTCAGATTTGTGGCTCTGTCGTGGTGTAACGACCGTCTGCAACAGCGAGGTGTAAGGAAGCGGCCTCCAGATGTACCTCCTGTAAGTTCTACACAAGCACCACACGTTATGACTCTCTTGCATTCCTTTCTTGCAAGTTAGTTCACACCCTGTGAGAAAGGCTCGTGATTCGAGCTTGGGTAGCTCAGTCGGTAGAGCACTTGCCCGTAAAGGGCAAAGATCCTGAGTCCGACCCTCGGTTTGGCACACAGTTTTAATCTGCCAGGAAGTTTCATATCAGCGCACACTCCGCTGCAGAGTGAAAATCTCATTCTGGAAACATCCCCCAGGCTGTGGCTAAGCCATGTCTCCGCAACATCCTTTCTTCCAGGTGTGCTAGTTGTGCACGGTTCGCAGAAGCGCTTCTGTAAAGTTTGGAAGGTAGGAGACGAAGTACTGACAGAACTGAAGCTGTGAGGAGGGGTCGTGGTTCGCGTTTGGGTAGCTCAGTCGATAGAGCACTTGTCCGTGAAAGGCAAAGGTCCGGATTTAGTGTCACGGTCCGGCACACAGTTTTAATCTACCGGGAAGTTTCATAAAAGCACACACTCCGCTGCAGAGTGAAAATCTCACTTCAGTTCACACCCGTTTATCTGTTGTTTTCATTTCTGAGAGAAGTCTATGCAGCATCTCACCTGCTCCCACCGCTTATAACATTTACTTGCGACGGTAATATATTCTTACCACATACTTGTATTCTATAAGCAGTGTGTAGTACGACAATTGCCAAGACTACAGGAGAACTGACCGTTAAATGACCTGACGGAAAGTTCATAAATTTGTGTAAAAGAGTGGTGCGTCAGGGATGTTCTAACATGGATCTCCTCTTTCGCTGTCCAACACCGTGACTACAGAACCACGACGCCTTGGTTTGTGCTAGTCGCTCGATGTTGCACATCTTGAGCTTGGACCATTCACTGTTTCTATATTGCTCCTTTTTTCACATTTCAGTACACTTTCTTCCAGTTTTTGCGGTTGATCTGCATTCAGTTGTTGACGAGCTATCCTCCAGTGGATCATCTTACCACAAAATCTTAGGGGGGCGGGGATGCGATTGGGAGTTCCCTATGTAGATAAGATACTGTTCTCTTGAGGTACAGTGATTAACATAGATGTTCTTTTTCTGTCTGCCCCATGCGTTGATGCTGGCTTCTTCAGCTGAGATCAGAAAGTGGGCAAAGCTCTTGCCACCTCAAGACTATACTGACCTCTGCATGAGGGTGCTGCTACGCTGAGAGGGAAGGTGTGGTCGTCAGAGGTCACTTCCCATACGTCATTGCGGATAGCAGTGAGCCTTCCCTAATATCTGTGGTATCGATTCTCGTTGCCTACTTTGATGTGGACGATACCACTGTTATAATTAAATTTCCGCTCCTATAAAGGGCACCATGAAAAACGACTGATCATACTGTTGGGCGGCGGGTTAATTATCACAATAATAATCATTAGTCGTAGGAGAAAATTGGAATTGTTCTAAGTATTGTTCGCCGTCTCTTATGAAAGCCTGGCGAATATGTCTGTGGTGAGCCAGAAAGTGTGGAGAACATACTGACCACATTTTCCAGTCTGCAAGTCCACATTCTTGTCCAGACCACTGAAAGAAATGTTTCTATTCTCTATTGGCTCATCAGGATTATGATCATAAATGGAGATTTTGAGTTCTAATTGATACATATATTTGGTAAAGTTTCACATGCACAACATTGTAATACCCATTATGTTCAAACTGACAGTAAATCTCTCTATCCTAAGCAACACTATGAGCAGTTCAGAGACGACCTCTGCGGTAAGTTCCTACTAAATTGTCTTTCGCCCTGACAACTGACAGTCAAAATAAATGCTCACCACAAAAGAGGAGAATAATTGTCACCGCTTGCCACGCGGATTTGTCAACATTACTGGCGGCACACTAACTGTTACTTTGTGAAATCTAAGCGATCCAGGACGGTGTACGGCCCTGGCTAGTTCAATATCTGTCATTACTGAATATAAGCGATTTGTAACAGCCCGTCTCTGACGTCATCCCAGGTGGCGCGCACTCCTGCGTTTGACTGGCGCAGATCTTAAGGTGGATGGGTGCGAAGTGAAGCCTCGTCTTGCCTCTAGAGCCGTATTTATACATGTGACGCAGCGAACGGCTAAGGGAACACGTGCTGTCATCCGCCCTATGCACACCGTAGCAGTCTCTAAACGGCCGCTTTCTCGGACACACAATATTTAATAACAATGTTATGAATGAAATTGCTCTGAGCACTATGGGACTTGACTGCTGTGGTCATCAGTCTCCTAAAACTTAGAACTACTTAAACCTAACTAACCTAAGGATATCACACACATCCATGCCCGAGGCAGCATTCGAACCTGCGACCATAGCGGTCGCGCGGTTCCAGACTGACGGGCCTAGAACAGCTCGCCCACACAGGCCGACTTAGAAACAAGAAGACGGTATACTGAACTGTGAAAAAAGAAGCAAAATAGATACAGTGAATGGCCCAAGCTCTAGATGTGCAACATCGTGGACGAGGAAAATTGAGCAGAAATTGTGTCGTGGTTGTGTGGTCACGGTTTTCAACCGAGAATGGGGATATCTGTATTAAAATCTCCTATGTGCCAATTTTTTTCACAAAATTATGAAATTTCTGCACCGTCATTGACGTGTCTGTTCATTTTTATCAGTTATGTGACTGTGTCGTGCTGCACCGTTCGTCTGCAACAGCGAGGTGTAATGAAGGGACCTCCAGACGTATGCACCTCCCATGTGTTCTACACAAGTATCACAAGTTATGACTTTGCGTCCCATTAGGAAAGTTTTGTATCTTGCACTCCTTTGCTGCAATGTAGTTCACACCCTGGGAAGAAGGGTCGTGGTTAGTGCTTGGGTAGCTCAGTCGGTAGAGCATATCAGTGCACACTCTGGTGCAGAGTGAAAATCTCATTCTAGTTCACACCCTTTTATCTGTTTGTTTCATTTCTGTGAGAAGTCTATGCAGCATCACACCTGTGTAAGTAGGCTGTTTAGGTTATTATGTTGGTAACGCCATGTAGCGTTCTATATGAAAATCACTGACTGTGCTGTGTGCAGTCTGTGGCTGGTTTGCGTTGTTGGAATTTGCTATTGTAGTGTTGGGCAGTTGGATGCGAAAAGCGCGTGGCGTTGCGCAGTTGGAGGTGAGCCGCCAGCAGTGGTGGAGAGATGGCAGAGCCTTGAGAGCGGACGATCTGGACGTGTGTCCATCAGAAAGAGTAAATTTGTAATATTGGATATCATGTACTGATATGATGACTTTTGAACATTATTAAGGTAATTACTTTGTTTGTTCTCTATCCAAATCTTTCATTTGTTAACTATGCCTATCAGTAGTTAGTGCCTTCAGTAGTTAGAATCTTTTATTTAGCTGGCAGTATTGGCGCTCGCTATATTGCAGTAGTTCGAGTAACGAAGATTTTTGTGAAGTAAGTGATTCATGAAAGGTATAGGTTATTGTTAGTCAAGGCCATTCTTTTGTAGGGATTATTGAAAGTCAGATTGCGTTGCGCTAAAAATATTGTGTGTCAGTTTAGTGTTGATCAGAATAAGTAAAAAGAGAAATGTGTGAGTACGTTCAGTTCTGCTCAGCTGTTTGTTAATCAAATGACGTAAGAGGTTTATCTTCACAGTAATTCATAACTTTTTCTAAGGGGACATTTCACCTGTTTTCACTACTTGTACCATTAATTTCGACAGTAATATATTCTTACCACATGACTCATATTCTATAGCCGGTGTGTAGTAAGACAATAGTCAAGACTACAGGAGAACCGACTCCTTAAATGACCTGACGGAAAGTTCATAAATTTGCGTAAAAGAGTGGTGCGCGAGGGAGGTTTTAACATGAATCTCCTCTTTCGCAGTCCAACACACTGACCACAGAACCACAATGCCGTGACTCTGGCTAGTCGCTCGATGTTGCACATCTTGAGCTTGGACCGTTCACTCCTATTTTGCTTCTTTTTTCATAGTTCAGTACACTTCCTTCCTGTTTTTACGCTTGTTCTGCGTTCAATTTCTGACAGGCTATACAGTGGGCCACTTTATCACAAAATCTGAGGGGGATGCGATTGGGAGTTCTCCTTGTAAGTAACACGCTGTTCTCTTCAGGTACAGTGATTAACATATGGAAAGGTTTTTTATCTCTTGAAAAATGGCTCTGAGCGCTATGGGACCTAACATCTGAGGTCATCAGTCCCCTAGAACTTAAAATTACTTAAACCTAATTAACCAAGGTCATCATACACATCCATGCCCGAGGCAGGATCCGAACCTGCGACCGTAGCGATCGCGTGGTTCCAGACTGAAGTGCCTAGAACCGTTCGGCCACTCCTGCCGACTGTATGGTCTTCAGAGGGCACTTCCCATATGTCATTGCTAATTGCAGTGAGCCGTCACTAATATCTGTGGTATAGCTTCACGTTGCCGAATTTGATGTGGTACGCGATATCTGGATGACACCACTGTCGTAATTAAACTTCTGCTCCTCCTGAGGGCACCATGAAAAACAACTTAACGTACTCTGGGGCGCCGGCTTGATTGTCATAATAATAATCATTGGTCATAGGAGGAAATTGGAATTGTTGTAAATATTATTCGCTGTCTCTTACGAGAGCCTGGCAACTATTTCTCTGGTCTGGCAGAAAGTGTGGAGAACATGCTGACCATAGTTTCCAGTCTGCAAGTCCACATTCTTGTCCAGCACACTGAAAGAAATGTTTCTGTTCTCTGTTTGCTCAACGGGATCAGGACTGTGATCATAAATGGAGATTTTGAGTTCTAATTGATACATATATTTGGTAATCTTTCTCACGCACAACATTGTAATACACATTATTTTCAAATTGACAGTAAATCTCTCTATCCTAAACAGCTCTATGAGCAGTTCAGAGGCGACGTCTACGGTAATTTCCTACTAAATTGTCTTTCGCCCTGACACCTGACAGTCAACATTTATGCTCACAACAAAAGGGGGGAATAATTGGCACCACTAGACACCCAGATTTGTTAACATTACGGGCGGCACTATTCGGCTACTTTTACGAAATCTAAACGATCCAGGACGGTGTATAGTCCTGGCGAGTTCACTTTCTGTCATTACTGAATATAAGGGTTTGTAACAGCCTGTCTCTGACGTCATCCGAGGGGGCGTGCACCCCAGCGTTTCACTTACGTTGATCGTATGGTGGCTGGGTGCACTCGTCTTGCCTCTCGAGCCGTATTTATACATGTGACGCAGCGGACAGGTAAGGGAACACGTGCTGTCTTGCGCCTTATGCACACGGTAGCAGTCTCTAAACGGCCGCTTTCTCGGACACACAATATTTAATAACAATGTTACGAATAAAATGGCTCTGAGCACTATGGGACTTAATAGCTAGGGTCATCAGTCCCCTAGAACTACAGCTTTAGTAGACCTTGTATTGTTTGTTTTAACATCAGGGTCCTAAAACTTGTTATAGCTATGTTATGCAATAGGTTTCATCACGTGCTGTAACCAAAACATTCTAGCATCAATATAATATATACTTCATCTACTAAAAATAAGGACATTTTGTTCCAAATTTAGTTTTAAGTTAATTACTCGGAAATTATTAGAGATAGCTTAATGGGTATAAACATTCATGGTGGTGTCTGTTTGTTCTATATCGTGTCT
This sequence comes from Schistocerca gregaria, assembly GCF_023897955.1. Classification (NCBI taxonomy): domain Eukaryota; kingdom Metazoa; phylum Arthropoda; class Insecta; order Orthoptera; family Acrididae; genus Schistocerca; species Schistocerca gregaria. The sequence continues at coordinate 552,721,804 of NC_064925.1, forward strand.
CCCTACCACTTTCGCGCAACGACGCTCTGAGCGTGTTTTTTTAGGGAATTGACTAGTTTGATCCTGGGACCCGTTGCTGGTAAGGAGACGCCAGACCACACATGACATGTAGAATTCAGAAGAGTTCAGTGAGACTAGCGATTACATAACCAAATACTTAATGATTTCAGCGTCAGCTCCACTGCACTCCCTGTAAAAGAATCTTAATACTAACTAAATTTAGTGGAAGGGGTTCAAGCATTTCCTATTTTTAGGTAGCTGGTAAAATAACGTCTAAAAAGCAGTTACGTTTACCACTGGAAATTTTATTCTACTCACAAAACATGGTTTACAAATTGCACTATTGACAAAAGGAAATGTTTTAATATAGGATGGTACAAAGCAACTGCGTTCAACAAAAGATGTGAACGAATATTCCCTGAATGGGTTCCCAAGTTCTACAATCGATCGAAGGATGACCTATGCCATATCACATCTATAATCTAGGTTTAATTTGCTTTTCACAAAAGAGAAACTATCAAAATGGTCTACAGTGACCCTCAATTATCTTTAATTACTCATCTAACTTGTAGTAAATGACAGTGGCGGATGTGGCTTCCCAATAACTGCATAACAGAAAAATCATCGCGTTTCAGATTTTTACTTGAAGTGGCAAATGTGAACACCATGAGCTTTAATTGACGATCGACACTAGTATTGCGCAAAAAAGGGGGGGGGGGGGGTAACAGATGAGACTTCTGCAGTTCTGAGTAAAGCCTTATGCGCTCAAAAATGCGGCATCGCGTGCGTTCATTACCTTGTCGGTGTTTAGGCAGCGTCAGGGCAGCGGCGGGCAGCACAGTTCCGCTCACCTCGCCGTCTCGGAACTAACTCTTCACCTAACTTCTCCTTACTACAATTTACCGAAGTTGTTTTTTAAAAAAACTATCTGGCTGTGTTTTCATCTGACCAATCAGGGTCTCAATGTTATCCTTGAGCTCCGCCTACAACAATTATGTCTATCCAATGAGAAACGTTGTACTTCTCGTGGTGGGGCAATGTTTTTAAAGTTTGCAACGCAACAGAGACGCTAAAAAGTCTCACGCTAAAACCTCCAGCTGGTGTGGTCCTTTTAGCGTTATCGTAAGATCTATACTATTCTTCTGGAGGGCGCTATCTTTTAACATAGGCTGGGGGGTGGTCCTTGACGTAGCTGAGACGCGAAAAAGTCTCACGCTAAAACTTGCGGGTGGTAGTGGCCCTTTTTGTGTTATCGTAAGATCTATACTGTTTTTCGGGAGGGCTCTAGCTTTTAACATGGGCTGGGGGGTGGTCCTTGACGTAACAGAGACGCGAAAAAGTCTCACGCTAAAACGTCCGGGTTGTGTGGCTCTAGTGGTTAGCTGGCGACGTGGGTGTCCAGTCCGTCCCTTGTCGTAGGACCTTCTACCTTAACACGGTTCTGCTCTCGGCTTCTGTTCTCGTTTCTCCCGTCAGAACTGCGTCTGTCTCACGGTGGGAAGGTATGACATGCATTTAGGCATTCTTGTGTTAGTCTGTGGTATTCCATTTGCTCACTCGTTACTCGTCTTACTTTGGTATTTTAATGTCACAATTTATTCGGAGCTATGTGACATACTACTGAGTTTGCTTATCATGTCAGTGTTTTCAAGGAAGGTGTTGGATTTGCCTGACACCTTACATGGGGTCACGGAGTTATTATTTTTTTTGTGGAACTGAAGCATTATACAAAATTTTCACATTTCGAAGTCTAATACTTAGTGCGTTCAATTTTTCTTAAAAACGTACATTCTGATCAAAATATTGGTTTAATCACGTTGAGACTTGCACCAGTTAATTATGACATACATTTGGTCATTTTGACCAATTTCTGGCTTCCCAGCTTTATTATTTAGCGCCAGTTCTTTTTTCCTTAATACGATGTATTTAGGTAAAATATTGAACTAATCAATCTGAGACTTGACAGTTTAAACATTATTACACTAAAGCATATGTTGACAAAGTTTGAGAAAGGAAATTTAACTTTTAATTCCATTCTTAATTATGGTGCAATACTTGTGTACTAAGCACGGACGCATGATACAGAGCTTGTTTCGCCACAGCAGGACAACAAAACTTTGAGGAAACTTTTGTGAGAACCTGTGGAAGAGAAATAATGAAAAAAGCATTGAAAAAAAATCATCACATGAGAAAGTAACATTTGTCCATTGCGAACATAGTTTACGTTCCTGGTTACAAACGTTGTTCGGTGTGACTACCATCTATGTCCATCATAGCCTGGAACCGCACTTAAGATTGCTCTACTGATGCCCGACACATCTCAGACGTGATATTGGCTATCTACCTCGCTATGCTCATCTTCAAACTCCAACATATGTTAATGTCCCGATGATAAACCCTGTCCTTCAAGTAACCCCACAGCAGGAAATCACACCAATTCAAGTCTTCGTGGCTACGTAGTTTGAAACGCTAGGCTACTGTTTCGTTTTTTGCCAAATGTGTTGCAGAGTGACCCATTGACCTCATGATCTATGTGAGGTGGAACTTCATCGTGCATCGAAAGAACTGAGTAAAAAGCACCTGTCTGTTGTAGAGATCACATGTTGGTGAAGTAGATCACAGTAACGTTAGCCGTCCTTGGGATCTGAACCCTATGCCGTCAAGCCAAAACACACAGTCATGCATTAACTATGCAAGGGAACTGTATGAACGTTCTTTGGTGGTGACGACCCCACATCCATGAGTATCCACTGCCCCAGTGAGCGACCGGTATGGTTCCTCACTCCATAAAATGTTCAATGGTCATATGTCGTCAACTTCAACCCTTGCGAGAAACGAAAGAGCAAAGTCAGGTAGAATGTCTTGGCAAAATTTCTGGAGTAATGTCATGCTTCTAGATATATCATGCAGTTGTTCGTAGCTCTTTTAGAGCGATGGACCGTGGGATGTTCAGCTGTCGCTACACAGGTCGGCACTGTTTGAAGATAGCATGTTACCTCCAGAATTCTCAGCAATGGTGATGGTAACTTCTTTAACAATGTGTGGTGCAATTGGTTTTGGTCTCTCCCAGAAACAGTCCCCAAATATCCAGTCAATTCGAGCTTCTGAATTAAGTTGTTCAGCCCCGGTACGGACAGAGGAGCTCTCCGTATTCCTTCAATGCGTCGATACTCTAGCAGAGCCGCAGTACTGTTGCCGTTGTTTAGATAAATGTAAAGCCTTGCTCACCTTGTACAAATACAAGTTGACTATCTGCAACTGTTATCCACACTGGTGCTTCTGTTTCAACCGCACGTCGCCGTACCAGACACCGTGCCACTGCCACTACTTAGTAATACATATCCACGGTCTTAACATAATTCATATTAAGCTGGATATCAATACCGTAAATAGTTTCAATCTACACTGGCTCAAGTAGCGAAAATTTAAGTGTAACCATCCTGTACATTAAATAAATTACTGGCCATTAAAACTGCTACACCAAGAAGAAATGCAGATGATAAACGGGTATTCATTGGACAAATATATTATAGTAGAACTGACATAGATCCTGAGAAATCAGTACCCAGATCAACCACCTCTGGCCGTAATAATGGCCTTGATGCGCCTGGGCATTGAGTCAAACAGAGCTTGGATCGCGTGTACAGGTACAGCTGCCCATGCAGCAACACTATACCACAGTTTATCAAGAGTAGTGACTGGCGTATTGTGTCGAGCCAGTTGCTCGGCCATCATCCACCAGACATTTTCAGTTGGTGAGAGATCTTGAGAATGTGCTGGCCAGCAGTTGAACATTTTCTGCATGCAGAAAGGCCCGTACAGGACCTGCAATATCCGGTCGTGCATTATCCTGTTGAAATGTAGAGTTTCGCAGGGATCGAATGAAGGGTAAAGCCACGGGTCATAACACATCTGAAATGTAAAGTCCACTGGTCAAAGTGCCGTCAATGGAACAAGAGATGACCGAGACGTGCAACCAATGGCACTCTATACCTTCACGCCGGGTGATACGCCAGTATGGCGATGACCCGTACACGCTTCCAATGTGCGTTCACCGTGATGTCGCCAAACACTCATGCGACCATCATGATGTTGTAAACGGAACGTGGATTCATCCAAAAAAAAAAAAAAAAATGACGTTTTGCCATTAGTGCACCTAGGTTAGTTGTTGAGTACACCATCGCACGCGCTCCTGTCTGTGATGCAGCGTGATGGGTAACCGCAGCCATGGTCTCCGAGCTGATAGTCCATGCTGCTGCAAACGTCGTCGAGACGTGGCTGCACGATCCGTTACAGCCATGCGTATAAATTTCCTGTCATCTCGACTGTTAGTGATACGAGGCCGTTGGGATCCAGCACGGCGTTCCGTATTACCCTCCTGAACCTACCGATTCCACATTCTGCTAACAGTAATTGGATCTCGACCAATGCGAGCAGCAATGTCGCGATACCATAAACCGCAATCGCCATAGGCTACAATCCGACCTTTATCAGAGTCGGAGACGTGATGGTACACATTTCTCCTGCTTACACGAGACATCACAAAAACGTTTCACCAGGCAACGCCGGTCAACTGCTGTTTGTGTATGAGAAATTGGTTGGAAACTTTCCTCGTGTCAATACGTTGTAGGTGTGGCCACCGGCGCCATCCTTGTGTGAATGGTCTGAAAAGTTAATCATTTGCATATTATAGCATCTCCTTCTTGTCGGTTAAATTTCGCGTCTGTAGCACGTCATCTTCCTCTTGTAGCAATTTTAATGGCCAGTAGTGTAAATTAGTAAGGACCACATACTGATGAACTTCGGCTATCTACAGAACCAGATACGAGTAATGGCACCTTGTCTTATACATGCGCGAGTGGTGCTTGGCGTCACTCATGCGACAGGCCTGAAGATGGCGTGACTGGATGGTCGAATCTAGTTGCTTAATAAAATAATACGAACATAACGGCTACTGATAAAGTATTATTACATACCCTGTATGTTGGTGACGGTATAATGGCATAATCTTCGTTGAATATAGTGTGGAGTATCGGTTATGCTGTTTAGCATAGCCCTTTGATGCTTAAGTCCGATTTCTGGTGACCAACAGAAAAGGGAAACGGCCCATATAGTCGTAAATTTTTTTTTTTTTTTTTGGTCATCAGTCTACTGACTGCTTTGATGCGGCCCGCCACGAATTCCTTTCCTGTGCTAACTTTTCATCTCAGAGTAGAACTTGCAACTTACGTTCTCAATTATTTGCTTGACGTATTCCAATCTCTGTCTTCCTCTACAGTTTTTGCCCTCTACAGCTCCCTCTAGTACCATGGAAGTCATTCCCTCATGTCTTAGCAGATGTCCTATCATCCTGTCCCTTCTCGTTATCAGTGTTTTCAACATATTCCGTTCCTCTCCGATTCTGTGTAGAATCTCCTCATTCCTTACCTTATCAGACCACCTAATTTTCAACATTCGTCTATAGCACCACATCTCAAATGCTTCGATTCTCTTCTGATCCAGTTTTCCCACAGTCCATGTTTCACTACCATTCAATGCTGTACTCCAGACGTACATCCTCAGAAATTTCTTCCTCAAATTAAGGCCGGTATCTGAGATTAGTAGACTTCTCTTAGGTAACCCGTAGTCTAGGGTTAGCGTCTTTGATTCATAATCAAAACGTCTTTGGTCACGGGTTCGATCCCCGCCACTGCCTAAAATTTGATAAATAATCAGCATTGGCGCCCGAAGACTTCCGGCATAAGAAGTCAGCCTCATTCTGCCGACGGCCTTGTCAAAGAGGGCAGAGGAGCGGATAGAGGTTCAAGGCACTCTCTTGTCCTAGTGGTGGGAAATTGCCCTTAAAGGCGGAAGGATCAACGACATGAGGATGCAGAAGGCAATGTAAACCACTGCATTAAAGACACGTAACGTGTATCCACAGGACATGTGGCCTGTAGTTGAAGAAGTGTCATGATGATCTCTCCATTGGCAAAAGATTCCGGAATAGTCCCCCATTCGGATCTCAGGAAGGGGACTGCCAAGGGGGAGGTTACCATGAGAAAAAGACTGAATAATCAACGAAAGTATAATGTTCTACGAATCGGGGCGTGGACTGTCAGAAGCTTAAACGTGGTAGGGAAACTAGAAAAACTGAAAAGGGAAATGGAAAGGCTCAATCTAGATATAGTAGGGGTCAGTGTAGTGAATGGAAGGAAGACAAGGATTTCTGGTCAGATGAGTATCACGTAATATCAACAGCAGCAGAAAATTGTATAACAGGTGTAGGATTCGTTATGAATAGGTAGGTAGGGCAGAGGGTGTGTTACTGTGAACAGTTCAGTGACCAGGTTGTTCTAATCAGAATCGACAGCAGACCAACACCGACAACGATTATTCAGGTATACATGCCGACGTCGCAAGCTGAAGATGAACAGGTAGAGAAAGTGTATGAGGATATTGAAAGTGTAATGCAGTATATAAAGGGGGACGAAAATCTAATAGTCATTGGCGACTGGAATGCAGTTGTAGGGGTTGGAGTAGAAGAAAAGGTTACAGTAGAATATGGGCTTTGGACAAGGAATGAAAGTGGAGAAAGACTAATTGAATTCTGTAACAAGTTTCGGCTAGTAATAGCGAATACCCTGTTCAAGAATCACAAGAGGAGGAGGTATACTTGGAAAACGCCGGGAGATACGGGAAGATTTCAATTAGATTACATCATGGTCAGACAGAGATTCCGAAATCAGATACTGGATTGCAAAGGCATACCCAGGAGCAGATATAGACTCAGATCACAATATAGTAGTGATGAAGAGTAGGCTGAAGTTCAAGACATTAGTCAGGAAGAATCAATACGGAAAGAAGTGGGATATGGAAGTTCTAAGGAATGACGAGATACGTCTGAAGTTCTCTAACGCTATAGACAAAGCAATAAGGAATAGCGCAGTAGGCAGCACAGTTGAAGAGGACTGGACATCTCTAAAAAGGGCCATCACAGAAGTTGGGAAGGAAAACATAGGTACAAAGAAGGTAGCTGCGAAGAAACCTTGGGTAACAGAAGAAATACTTCAGTTGATTGATGAAATGAGGAAGTACAAACATTTACCGGGAAAATCAGGAATACAGAAATACAAGTCGCTGAGGAATGAAATAAATAGGAAGTGCAGGGAAGCTAAGACGAAATGGCTGCATGAAAAATGTGAAGACATCGAAAAAGATATGATTGTCGGAAGGACAGACTCAGCATACAGGAAAGTCAAAACAATCTTTGGCGACATTAAAAGCAACGGTGTTAACATTAGGAGTGCAACGGGAATTCCACTGTTAAATGCAGAGGAGGGAGCAGATAGGTGGAAAGAATACATTGAAAGCCTCTATGAGGGTGAAGATTTGTTTGATGTGATAGAAGAAGAAACAGGAGTCGATTTAGAAGAGACAGGGGTCCAGTATTATAATCGGAATTTAAAAGAGCGTGTGAGGACTTACGGTCAAATAAGTCAGAAGGGATAGATAACATTCTATCTTAATTTCTAAAATCATTAGGGGAAGTGGCAACAAAACGACTATTCACGTTGGTGTGTAGAATATATGAGACTGGCGACATACCGTCTGACTTTCGGAAAAGCATCATCCACACAATTCCGAAGACGGCAAGAGCTGACAAGTGCGAGAATTATCGCACAATAATCTTAACAGCTCATGCATCGCAGCTGCTTACAAGAATAATATACAGACGAATGGAAAAGAAAATTGAGAATGTGCTAGGTGACGATCAGTTTGGCTTTAGGAAAAGTAAAGGCAAGAGAGAGGCAATTCTGACGTTACGGCTAATAATGGAAGCAAGGCTAAAGACAAATCAAGACACGTTCATAGGATTTGTCGACCTAGAAAAAGAGTTCAACAATATAAAATGCTGCAAGCTGTTCCAGATTATGAAAAAAGTAGGGGTGAGCTATAGGGAGAGACGGGTCATATACAATATGTACAACAACCAAGAGGGAATAATAATAGTGGACGATCAAGAACGAAATGCTCGTATTAAGAAGGGTGTAAGACAGGGCCGCCAATGCTGATTATTTATCCAAATTTAGGCAGTGACGGGGATCGAACCCAGGATCGAAGATGTTTTGATTATGAATCAAAAACGCTACCCCTAGACCACGGTTAATCAAGGGAATAATGATGTCGTGCAAAGGAAATGTGTTAACTGGGTTGACGTGAATTGGGGTGGCGCAATCAAACATGACAATATGGGTACCACAACACGCATGGACATATTAATGAGAGGAGGGGTCATCTAATCTATAACAGAAACAAGTGGTCACTATAACAATCAGATATATCCTGGTAAAGTAAAACAGGTGAATTATTCACTGATATAAACAAAGAAATATTAAGTATTTGGGCAAGGTGTCCCAATTTTGAACTGTAACTTTGGCACAAGTAGATGGACACGATAAATGCGAGTAACACGATCAGAGTCTGTCAGCATTGTAAGTAAATTAGAAGAGGCACACGAAAAAATATGATCGATTACTAGTGAGGTGTCCAAAGCGCATACTGAAATCAAACTAGCTGGATAAGAAGTATTAAAACGGAACAAGTGGCTCCTGGTGTAAGTGAACTTATGTGACATATCTACAGAATTGCTGATTTCAAGGATGGCTCATCTTAGGATACGAGCAACGTAATGCGGTAGGCAGCGACATTTCGGGTCTTTCTCTTTGTTATAGGAATTGTGTTACACTTTTCCTCATGTAAAGAGAGTTATCATTCATTGCATGAATTGGAAACTTTGTTTATATCTTTCTGCTCCAACCAAGATACTTTCCTGCATACTTCAGCATCGTTAGCGAACAGTCTTGTGCTCTTGCTCACCTTATCTTTCTAAGATGAGTATGGTCTACTGACGGAGTACTTCCCTTCATAACTCCTTTTTAACTTTCGAACTGCTCCTGACTTCAGAGATTGTTTCCCAGAATGTCCAAATCATTAACGATTCTGTCTTTCTATTTACTGCAAAATACTGGGGAAGACACGTCATAACGAAAAATCACTGGTATTAGCTAAATGCTCAGTGGCGGTGCTGCGAATCCTCCGAGAAAATAGGACCGATAAAGTCGTTTCAGCCAGTGACAGAGTGGTTGTGCATTATTACAATCAAACTCTGTTTCCTGGCAGCTGTATTTTTGTAGTCTTGCATTTTTATGTAATTTTATACAGGGTGTCCATTTTAAAAATACCCACATTTCAAAGTCCTAGGAAAAAGAATGAAAGAGCACCACGCTAAAGCAACTCAGAGAATTTATTTAACAGTCGCCCATATACCTCTACGTGTGTACCATTTGTAGCAGACTGTCGGGTCTATGATAACTTCCACGCCTTTTCGTATCACGGATAAGTTCAATGGTAATATGCGGATTTTGGGACCGCTAAATTAAAACATTATACCTACTTACCGTTCATGCTACATTAAAGCTGGCCTCGTCTGACAATACTCATCTTTCCAGGAAGCTGGCATTCATATCAACACACTGTAGGATACGAGTACCCGTAACAACTTATTGTCGGCATCGTCTGTCGTTTGTCATTACATGCAGCACAATTTGCTGTTTCTGAGCATACAGAGGATGAAGCTGGTGTGCTGCACTGTGCAGTGTTCCTAGGAGTGCATAAGGGGCCTCGATGTCTGCCGAACTGACTCACGGGGGACTGTGACAAACGCTTATCTGATGTCCTCCACAGTCTCTTCAGAAACACTACGACGTGCACCGTCAAAGTTTCACAACACTTCCAGTTGCCTGAATCCAACGATATCATTCCTTAACTGTCTTCACATCACGTGAATCGCATCCACAGAACGTACGATAATTTCTGTTTCTGCAAACGACACTACTATTGTGCACGCTGCTGCAGGGTCGCCAATTTCGCATCATGCGATCATGCTGCCCTCTGACTACAAAAATTGGCACCCGTGAAGCAGAAATATACATTATTTGAAATTCCCTAGCAAATGATGCAATGTCATTGTCATATATACCATAGTTTTTTTTCCTCAACCTTTGAAATGTGGAAGTTTCGAAAGGGACTCCCTTTTCATCTCATACATGTACAATCGATTTCAAGACAGTATTAGGTTCATATGTTTCATATTTTAATATATTTATTTATTAGCCATTGAGCGTGTTTACCACGCAGTTGGCTTCGTCAAAATACATTTCACATATTTCATAAAAGTATTTTAACTAATTTTTACATAATACATCACGCATACATACATAGTTAGTAATTTGTATATTTTACTCATATCATGTATGCTTTATTTTTGCGCTGTGTGTCTAATACCTCCTTAAATTTAAAGAGGGTGAGGATTTTCACAGATTGTGGCAGTTTATTATATAACTTTAGACTTAGTTGTTTCTACATCTACATCTACATCCATACTCCGCAAGCCACCTGACGGTGTGTGGCGGAGGGTACCCTGAGTACCTCTATCGGTTCTCCCTTCTATTCCAGTCTCGTATTGTACGTGGAAAGAAGGATTGTCGGTATGCTTCTGTGTGGGCTCTAATCTCTCTGATTTTATCCTCATGGTCTCTTCGCGAGATATACGTAGGAGGGAGCAATATACTGCTTGACTCTTCGGTGAAGGTATGTTCTCGAAACTTTAACAAAAGCCCGTACCGAGCTACTGAGCGTCGCTCCTGCAGAGTCTTCCACTGGAGTTTATCTATCATCTCCGTAACGCTTTCGCAATTACTAAATGATCCTGTAACGAAGCGCGCTGCTCTCCATTGGATCTTCTCTATCTCTTCTATCAACCCTACCTGGTGCGGATCCCACACTGCTGAGCAGTATTCAAGCAGTGGACGAACAAGCGTACTGTAACCTACTTCCTTTGTTGTCGGATTGCATTTCCTTAGGATTCTTCCAATGAATCTCAGTCTGGCATCTGCTTTACCGACGATCAACTTTATATGATCATTCCATTTTAAATCACTCCTAATGAGTACTCCCAGATAATTTATGGAATTAACTGCTTCCAGTTGCTGACCTGCTATTTTGTAGCTAAATGATAAGGGACCTATCTTTCTATGTATTCGCATCACATTACACTTGTCTACATTGAGATTCAATTGCCATTCCCTGCACCATGCGTCAATTCGCTGCAGATCCTCCTGCATTTCAGTACAATTTTCCATTGTTGCAACCTCTCGATACACCACAGCATCATCTGCAAAAAGCCTCAGTGAACTTCCGATGTCATCCACCAGGTCATTTATGTATATTGTGAATAGCAACGTTCCTATGACACTCCCCTGCGGCACACCTGAAATCACTCTTACTTCGGAAGACTTCTCTCCATTGAGAATGACATGCTGCGCTCTGTTATCTAGGAACTCCTCAATCCAATCACACAATTGATCTGATAGTCCGTATGCTCTTACTTTGTTCATTAAACGACTGTGGGGAACTGTGTCAAACGCCTTGCGGAAGTCAAGAAACACGGCATCTACCTGTGAACCCGTGTCTAAGGCCCTCTGAGTCTCGTGGACGAATAGCTCGAGCTGGGTTTCACACGACCGTCTGTGTTTGTGACTATTGAGTGTCAGTGACAGCCCAGAATACGGTATATCAATCATGCAGTTGTTTCGAGTGCTGTGCCAATGTAAATTCATTCTGTGTGTAAATTGTTGTATATTTTCTTTTACATATATTAAGCAGTTATACGTATAGAAACTTGAGTGTGTCATTATGTTTAATATACTGAAGTGCTCCTTACAGGTTTCTCTTGGACCCAATTCTTCTATACATCTAATTGCTTTTTTGCCATTTGAATACACAGTTTGTGCTATAGCAGAATCCCATATTGTAGCTATGACTGAAAGAATACATAGTAGCAAAGCATCAACAAACTTTTACTGACAGAATATCTTAGTTTATACAGCAGGAATATTACGCATGCAGCCTATCAGATAGCTTATATGGTCATCCAACGAGAACCTTTGGTCTATTTTAGTCCCAATAGTTTGACACTGTGATTCTCTGCTTTCCGTACCTTCAGATTAAAATAAATTTCCTCTGTTTATGTGTTGTTTATAAATAACTGGTTAGCAATGCACCACACCCTACATTTTTGAAAAAGTTCATATTTTGTTTAACACCTCTTGTATACTCTCACCTGTGAGGATCATGGTCATATCATCAGCAAGTAAAACGTTTTTGAAGGCACGTAGTTTGAGAAGTCCTAGAACAGGGCCCTGTGGAATTCCTCTCTTAATTTTCATTAGCTCTGACTTTTCATTGTTCACATACACTAACTGTTGCCTGTTATTTAGGTATGACTTAATCAAATTAAGTGGTTTGTCTTCATTACCATAATATTCTAATTTTTAACAATTGTCTCATGTGATACTGAATCAATTGCTTTGCTTAAGTCTATGAGTGTTGCACAGGTGGTCAGTTTCCTTTCAAAAGCATTGTGGATTTCAGTTATCAGGCTTTCAATAGCATTTATGGTTGGAAATGGAAATGAGCATTTGGCATCATTGGCTGGGGGCGCCCTTACGGGGCAGGTCTGGCAGCGTTAGTGTGGGTGTTATTACACTTGATGCCAAAGTAGGTGACCTGCGCACCGGATGGGAATGGAATGATGGTGAAGACAACACAACACTTAGTTCTTGAGCGGAGGAAGTGCCCGCATCAGCCGGGATTCGTACCTGGGCCCCATAGGATGGCAGTCCATCATGCTGACCTTTCATATATCAGGGCGGACGCTTTTATTGTTGACTAATTAGTTCTATATCCAAACTGGCTGCCATTAAGTAATTTATTGCTCTCAAAATACATGTAAATCTGTGTGTGTGAGCAGATCTCTATAATTTTGGCCAGTATGGGGACAATTGATATTGGTCTATTTTTATCTGGCATTCCTCTGTCATCCTTTTTGTGTATGGGGAGCGTAACCGTAATTTTAAGGGAATCAGGGAAAATGTCATCATCGAGGAAATTTATTTGCAAGACAGAGTAGAGGAGTTCTAATTTCCTTAATTATAGCCTGTATTACAAAGTTACTGAATCCATAGTAGCCGTCTGTTCCAGAGTTGTTATTTATATCACTAGCAGTTATTCTACTCCAGTTCAATCTTTTATCTGTTCCTTTCTGTGATAGCGAAAGAAAAGCTTCCACATCAGTTAAATCGTAAATTTTCGGTACCTGAATTTATGAAATGTTTGTTGAGAGTGTTGCAATTAATCGGGTTACTAATTTCGTCTTTCCCCATGTTTATCCCACTTTTAACTATGTTCCGGCCAGCTTTACCTTTGTTTTTATAATTTAAAATATACTCCTCATTTGCTTCCATTTTTGGTGCTTTAATCTCAGATTTGTATATTTTTCTTAAGTTTATATATCTATTACTGTTTTCTTGATTGCCTTTAATTCTATCTTTCAACATGAGTAGAAGGATTCTAATTTTATTGAGGCGCAGGGTGTACCCCTTTTTTTGTGTGTTGTGGTTTAAGCATTTTGCTACAGTTACATCTCTTAGTAATAAGAGGGCAGTTACTGTATAATGTATTTTTATACTAGATATGAATGCAGAAAAGCTTTCATTTATATCTTTGTCAATGGTTAGTATTCTAGTCCATTCTATTCGACTCAGTTCATTTCTCATTACTTCAGTGTTCTCTGTCTTGAGAGCTCTATATGCAATTAGCATCCTGGCATCATGAAGTGCCAGATTTCCAATTTTGAGTCATATGCCATCATGGTCAGGTGGTCCTAATTTGTTGTTATCCCACTCTGCTTGATTCCTACACACACTGCTAATTATATTGTTAAGGAATGTCTGCATTCTGGACGGTTTTTCATTTAAGCACTAGTAATTCATTTATCTTAAGATTTGTAGGGTGTATACCACAGTTTTTCTCTTTACTCTTACATCTGTATTAATGTCTCCTGTGATAAATGTTTTATACTGCTTGTATTTGGTAGTCAGTAAGATTAATTCAGAGAGGTTTTCTGTGAATATATCCTCATCTGAAGCTGGTGGTCGCTAAACTGTTGCAATAATGAGATTATGAGTGTGTACAACCAAGGTCGACCGAGCGTGAATCCTAGCGTGAACGCCGAAGTTTAACATTCCAGTAGTTTTTGTCCTTCAAATAATAGAGCCTACTTTCCTGTGAATATGCTAGAAGAGCCATGTAGGCGCCACATTAACTGATCATAAGTTTAAGTATTACCATATATTCCTAAAAAAAGCAAGTGAAGACTTTGTTGCGGGTATTCTTCAAACACCATCACCGAGAACTATGTCAGATTTCGCAAGAGTGGCGGAGGAGTGGGTGGTTGCTCCAGTTCGGGAACCTTCGCTAATTACACAAATTTACGTCGTCCTCTACAAAGAGGGGTGGGCGTCTCGTGACGTGAGGCTGTCACCCTTTGCGCATGCGCGGCAGTCTGATGCGCGACCACGTTAAGTAAAGGCTCATCAATCAAGCATTCACTCACCGCCCTGAGCAATCACGCCAAGTTATTAGCACGCCGGCCAACTTGGGGCTTACACCTAAAACAGCTTACAAAGGGACCAGCGCTTTGATCTAATTTCGTCTCCGAGGCAATACCGCACGAAGAGTGACAAGGAAAACAGTGGAGAAGAGTGGAGGCGTTGACTTGATAACCACAGGCTACAGAAGTTGTGAGATGTTACTGTCGACACTTTTCTTTATCTGGAAGTTCTTTAGAGGTGGAAGAAATGAAGATATTCATTCTTTGCCTTCGTACAGACTCTCCTGTTCATCTGAGATATTTCATGAATGGTTGAAGACGACGCCACGGGGATCCCATATATAATCTGCAGTTTATTAAGGCCATCTAGTTTCTTTTCTCATATTATATTTTCACTGTAGAAGTAGCAATAAAAATTTCGATGTGTCGAATGAAACAATGGTAAACAATGCTGATAATATTGTCGACTTGGAAAAGACGAATTCGTTGGGTTCAGTCTCCCCAGAATGTAGCTGGTTTCATAATAAGTACATTATAAATGACTGGAATACGCTCTTTCACATTATGAAGGTGGCAGGGGTAAAATACAGGGAGCGAAAGGCTATTTACAATTTATACAGAAACCAGATGGCAGTTATAAGAGTCGAGTGACATGAAAGGGAAGCAGTGGTTGGGAAGGGAGTGAGACAGGGTTGTAGTGTCTCCCTGATGTTATTCAATTTGTATATTGAACAAGCAGTGAAGGAAACAAAAGAAAAATTCGGACTAGGTATTAATATCCATGGAGAAGAAATAAAAACTTTGAGGTTCGCCGATGACATTGTAATTCTGTCAGAGACAGCAAAGGACTTGGAAGAGCATTTGAATGGAATGGATAGTGTCTTGAAAGGAGGGCATAAGATGAACATGAACAAAATGAAATGTAGTGGAATTAAGTTGGGTGTTGCTGAGGGAATTAGATTAAGGAATGAGACACTTAAAGTAGTAACGGAGTTTTGCTATTTGGGGAGCAAAATAACTGATGATGGTCGAAGTAGAGAGGATATAAAATGTAGACTGGCCATGGCAAGGAAATCGTTTCCAAAGAAGATAAATTTTTTAACATCGTTTATAGATTTGTCAGGAAGTCGTTCCTGAAATTGTTTGTATGGAATGTAGCCAAGTATGGAAGTGAAACATGGACGATAAATAGTTTGGACAAGAAATGAATAGAAGTTTTCGAAATGTGGTGCTACAGAGGAATGCTGGAGATTAGATGGGTAGATCACATAACTAATGAGGAGGCATTAAATAGAACTGGGGAGAAGAGGAGTTTGTGGCACAACTTAACTAGAAGAAGGGATCGGTTGGTAGGACATGTGTTGAGGCATCAAGGGATCACCAATTTAGTACTGGAGGGCAGCGTGGACGGTAAAAATCGTAGAGGGAGACCAAGAGATGTATACACTAATCAGATTCAGAAGGATGTAGGTTGCAGTAGGTACTGGGAGATGAAGAAGATTGCACAGGATAGAGTAGCATGGAGAGCTGCATCAAACCAGTCTCAGGACTGAAGACCACAACAACGACAACAACAACAACATTATAAAAGAAAATAATATGAAGTAGCCTTGTTTTTTCTTCCAAATGACTGGTTTTTAGTTGTTAAACAATAACAGTAAATTAGAGCTGAGATCTAATCTTGTGGGTTACAGTGTTACAAATTAGTAATCAGAATTTTTCTAACTGGAATACAAAATGTATATCACATACCCTAACACTTCGTTACTGATTAACCACTCTTAACGGAATTATCAGTTTTACTGTCACATACTGAAGCCATACTTGTACCCTCTTACTTTATATGAAAATTTTAAAAGAAATTTGATCGCTATAAAACAGCTGTAGTGTTGAAGAGTGCCCTTTGCACGTAGTAGTGTATTCAAAACGCAATATAAAATAATTTATGCCTAAAACATTTGAACCATTCTATGTAAAAAGCAAAACTTCAAAGATCTACGTTCGTATTTTTTAAATAACGGATTCTTTTTTTTTGAGTCATCAATCTTCTGATTGATTTGATGTGAGCCTAACAAATTCATCTTCTGCGCCAACCTCTTCATCTGAGAATAGTACCTGCACCCTACGTCCTCAATTATTCGTTGGACGTATCACAATCTATTTGTTCACCAACAGCTTTTACCCTTTGCAGCTCTCTCCAGTACCTTGGGAGTTATTTCCTGACGACTTAACACATGTCTTTATCATCCTGTCCCTTCTTCTTGTCAGTGTTCTCCATGTGTTTCTTTCTTCGTCGATTCTGCAGGGAACCTTCTCATTCCTTACCTTACCAGTCTACCTAATTTTCAACATTCTTTTGTAGTACCACTTCTCAAACCCATAGATTCTCTTCTGTTCCGACATTCTCACTATCCTTGAGTCGTTACTATACAAAGCTGTGCTGCAAACGTGCTTCCTCAGGAGTTTCTTTCTCAAATTAACTTCTATGTTTGATACCAGTAAACTTCTCTTGGCCACGAAAACTATAAGATTATTTTGAAAATATGTTCTCTCTTCATTCTTTTACCTGGTCGTAGAGGGACATGCGCATGTGCCAGGTCGGAAGCAGCCACAAACTGAGGTTTCCACCGTCGTGTCAAATTCCACGCTGCGGTACATTGTCCCATTCCAACATAATAGGGAGATAAATCCTCAAACGGTCCTTTAAAATTTTCGTTTCGTTTATTTATCAACAACCTTTTGAGAATTTCTTAATAAAATTTTGGTTTGAATGCCTCCTTATGCTGAATTTCGCCGTATTAAGAAATGGTGAAAGTCCTCGGTGGCTACAGCTTGGTTCAATTAAGTGTAGTAACAATAAATGTAGATTAATATAGAAGGTGATAATTCGATTCTTAAACTGGGCACATTCGGCGACATTTCACAAAATCCATCCACTATATGGTTCAAATGGTTCAAATGGCTCTGAGCACTATGGGACTTAACTTCTGAGGTCATCGGTCCCCTAGAACTTAGAACTATTTAAACCTAACTAACCTAAGGACATCACACACATCCATGACCGAGGCAGGATTCGAACCTGCTCCGTACCGGTCGCGGAGTTCCAGACTGTAGCGCCTAGAACCGCTCGGCCACCCCGGCCGGCCACTATGTGGAAAAAAGTGTCACAAATCGACTGTTCGCTATTTAGCGGCAGTAAAATTTAAAATTTCTGCAAACTTCCATCAGATGTGAATGTCTGAATGTGAAAGCGTATATATTTATTTTCTGAACACCTGTGTCGACAGCTACGTGGTACTTTAGAAATAATATTATTCACGCGGACGGTTATTTACGATAACGATTTCGGCCTATTACGTCATTCTCTAGTGGCAGCTGTCTATCACGAGCGCCAATGCAAAATAGATCCTTTTAACAGGACATTGTTCTCGTGCCTGCCCTGTTTGTATGCTAAATACGTGTAGTAGTACAGTAATCTGCCTCTGCACAGTTACGTGCATATGTGACTAGTGATGGGCTAACGAACATGAGTATCTAAAGACTACGTTGTTTTATGACATATGGGTATGTGTGCTCGCACTATGTAACAGCGTCATCAATGTATAATGACAACGACATATATATAGCTCTTTTAGGTTGACATGGCCTAATAGCCATATGATCTTCACTTGACAATGGCCTAATGCCTAAATTGCAATCGTTCAATGAAGAAAGTGTTTCAGCCACTGGCGTAAATATGATGTATTTTATATAGTACAGGAATCTTTCTTAGATTAGATTCGATTAGATTTACTTTCATTCCAATTGATCTGTAGTGAGGAGGTTCTCCAGGATGTGGAACATATCAGAAAAACAACAATACATGACAAATATTTACAACTCAAACAAATAAGCTAATGCACCTTCGTCATTTTTTAATGAACGCTACATGAAAGAATCATTTTACAAATACTAATACATTGAATTTAAAATAATTTTTTTTAAAATTTGTTTATAAGATACTAAAAGTGTAATACAACTACTAAATACTTATTTACAATGAACACATTGCTGCACTGAAACTGTGCAGAATGGTTCTACTGAGAAATTCGTCAATGGAGTAGAAGGAGTTGGCCACCAATAAATCCTTTAGGCTTCTATTAAACTGAATTTCATTAGTTTTTAAGCTTTTTATGGCTGCTGGCAAGTTATTGAAAATGTGTGTTCATGAATATTGTACATCTTTTTGTACAAGACTAAGTGGCTTTAAATCCTTGTGAAGATTATTCTTATTTCTAGTACTGATTCCATGAATTGAGCTGTTGGTTTAAAAAAGTGAAATATTTTTAATGCCAAATTTCATTAAGGAATAAATATATTGGGAAGCAGCAGTTAGTATCACTAGTTCCCTAAACAGGCTTCTGCAAGATGTTCTTGAGTTCACACCACATATAACTCTTACTAAACGTTTTTGTGCCCGGAAAACTTTAGCTTAGCTTGATGAATTGACCAAAAAAATAATCCCATATAACATTATGGAATGAAAATAAGCATAGTATGCCAGCTTTTTAATTTTTATATCCCCCATGTCTGAGACAATTCGCATTGCAAATAGAGATTCGTTAAACGCTTCAGCAGTTCTGTGGTGTGCTCCTCCCAGTTGAATTTATTATCAAGCTGTGATTCCAGAATTTAACACAGTCCACTTCTTCTATCTGCTCGTCATCGTATGTGCATATCTGGATTTGTATAAAAGAGCGCAGTACTTAATGTAATAATTACCATCGAGTTTATGTTATCTTCGCATTTGACTTTCACTGTGCGTCGACCAGGTGTGACATTGGACTTGTCTGTCTCAATCTTTTCGTAAAAGAGAGAGTATCAGAAAAACACTATCACAGGGTGTAAAACCGTTAAGATGCTCTCAGGAACTGGCTTTCAAAGCTGGATTTGCTTTTTCCACCAGACTGTGATGTGGAGCCACCGATTGAAGCCCGGCCAGTGTGAGACTCTAGACGCCAACGGTTGTGCCGCTCTCATGGCAACACATATGGTGGCGCCTGTGCATAAAGGTGACTGCTGTATATCTCAGAACCGAGTTGGACAAAAAAAAAAAAAAGATATATTCCTTACTTAGTGTTACTGTATTACAATATTTTGTATAATTCGCATAGGTCTGTGCTTCATAAATCACTTCAGCCTAACTTCCAAGCAATGTTGCTGGGCGTATTACAGCTTCCCACTTTTCGCCATTAGAGGATACGTTCAGCATTGTCGAACATGATCGATTTGGTGGTCCAGGTGTGGGGAAGTACGGGGTATTCAAAAAGTCTCTCTGCAGTGCCGTATGAACAGAAGTAATTAATTTATTGAATATTCATTTTTGCGTATAAATTTTCATATTAAATGTTGAAAGTGTGCCCCATGTAGTTAAATACACAATTCAATTCGTCTAATCATGTTTACAAGTACAAGCTGTAACATTTCTTCTGTAACAGAACCAGTGAAAGTGGATATTGCACTTTTCATTTCATCGATGGATTTTGGACGGTCTTTATAGACAGTTGCTTTCGCTGCACCCCAGAAGAAAAAGTCAGGTGGTGTTAGGTCAGGCGTTCGTGGAGGCCAGAGTCCCTGTTAAATTATGCTACAACCAAAAACATCAACAAGTAGTGACATTGAAACGCGAGCTGTATGCGCGGTTGCACCATGTTGTTGAAAATAACCTTTCAGTATTTCACTTAACACAAGTTCTCCTATGAATGGGTACAGAATATCACTGCAGTATCAATGAGCGTTTATTGTTTCGTTGAAAAATATGGGTCGTGCAATCCGACGTCTAGAAATTGCAATCCAAACTCCTATTTAACAGGATGAAGTGGTTCCTCATGAATACACAAATGATTTGCAGTACTCCACATACGAGAATTTTGCTAGTTCGTGTATCCGGATGAATAAATCCACACCTCATTAGCAAAAAGCGTTTCTTTAAGAATACCCCTTCCAATTTGTTGAACTAAATTTTTGAACCATTGACAATAATACAGTCTCTTGCCACGATCAGTATTTTTCAGTTCTTGCACGACTGTCACTTGGTATGGGAAAAAGTTGTAATTCTTTCCTTACAGCTTTGTGGGGCGAAAGCACCCCGGAAAAGATGCACGTGTTGATGCAGTAAAGATTTCCTGGGCGAGTTTTCTTACTGACGTGTTCGGACTCATGAACATTTTATCGGAAATATCGAGTAGCTTATCCTAAGACAAAACGCTAGGACGACCACTTCTCGGTGCATCTGTCACTGAACCCGTGCTTCGAAATCTGTTAATCAAATCTCGCTTAGTATCGCGATGTGGGAGTGTTGTCTCCGGGAAAACTGAATTAAATGTTTGACGTACTGAAACTGTGTATTTACCGCCAGCTTTGAACACTTGTTCGACTAAAAACACACGCTCTTCAGTGGTTAGCATTTTAACAGTGACACAACGAAACAAACGTACAAAGGAACTAAACTTAAACGTTCACGTCAACACGTAACGACACACACTAACGATACGACTGGAGCTGGCTGAGATAAACGAAGCAGTGGAATGTTGGGAGAGCCCACTAGAAGGGAAGTAACCCAGGCAGGCGAACAATCATACGGCACGCACGGCTAACAATCATAGGGCACTACGGGAAGACTTTTTGTACAACCCGTATAATTGTGCATGGATTTACCTGACCTCCAGATCATTCAACACTGTTAAAGGTGCTGTGACGCTGTACTGCATCCACGCGTGCGTCTTTTCCGGGGTGCTTTCGGCCCTGACTTCATTTTGTGGATGACGATGCGCACCCACATCGAACAACGCAGATGGAGAAGTCCTTGGAGTGAGAGAATATTGGGTGAATGAACTGGTCTGCGAATTCCCTGGACTTAGATCCCAACGAGCACGTGTAGGACACGTGCACCACCCACCATACAGTAGGTGTCAACCGCGGTTGTGGAGGAACGGAACACCCTGTCAGCGCGTTTCAGAGCACGCATTGCCGCCGGTGGCAGTCACACACGCTATTAAGAACCAGGTTCCTCTTTTTGTAGTGTCCAGGGGAGCATCATGAATCGCGGTGCCTTCGGTGTGAGAATTGGTTTTGAATAAAACTGTCGTTTTGTGTTCATCTCAGTGCATAGTTCTCTCAGTTACCCTTCTGCACTATACTGTATCAGCTCATTCTATGTGTCGTCCAAATTTCATCGAGCTATCTTACTGTTAACGCGAAAGCGACTCTCTCCCACGAGTTTACGTAGTTGATCTTCAGTACTCTTTTGTATCACCACATATCAATAACTTCTATTCTCTCCTAGTCTGACCAGTATATCACCCGCGGTTCACTTCCCTCCACTCAAATATCTTCAGGGAAAACTTCCTAACATTTAAATTTATTTTCAATGTTAACAAATTTCTGTTTCTCAGAATTGCTTTTCTTGCTATTTTCAGTCGGAATTTTGTTCTCTCTACTTCCATCGCCAGTTATTTTACTACCCAAATAGCAAAACTCGTCTGTTATTTTTAGTGCCTCAGTTACGAATCTAATTTCCACAGCTCCATCTGATTTTGGAAGTTTGTGATAGGTCTTATGGGACCGAACTACTGAGGTCATCGGTCCCTAAGCTTACACGCTACTTAATCTAACCTAAACTAACTTACGCTAAGGACGACACACACACCCATGCCCGAGGGAGAACTCGAACCTCCGATGGGGAGAAGCTGCGTGGACCGTGACAAGAGGTCTCAGACCGCACGGCTACCCCGCGCGGCACCACCTGATTTAATTAGATTATAGTCACTGTTGTTTTATCATCTTCTAGAAAGTCAGTTTTATGCTATTTTTCTTAGTGGAGCAGCTCTTCCCTTCTGTCTTCCCTTCAATTTCCTGTGGTTTGCCCGTTCCACCTGCAGATTCACGAAACGTTTCATATGTCTTTGTGGTTATCGAGTGTGGTCAGCCAGTGCATAGATCACATTTCCTCGCTGGACTGTCTTACAGCCATTTAGACCGGAAACAAATCCTCTTAAGCAAACCGTCAGGAGTGCAACCGAAAAGTATGCTGTGTTAAACGCGACTTGTAATTTTTTTTAGAACTTCTTGCCATTTTCGAGTTGCTTATTTCTGATGATTTTATGTTCTCCTAAAGAAGTTGAAAATTAATATACAGGGTAAACAAAAGTAAGAAAAAATCGTACGCCTTAACTCTACGTGCAATCCCCTTCTTTGGGTTTTCAATCAGTCCTGAGGTTGCAAAAGCAAGTAGGGCACAGCACCAGTAAGGTGTGTCCACAGGAGTAAGCTGCGCGTGTCTGCAGCTTAATGACTGATTGAAGACGTCGAAGAAGCGACACTGAAAGCTCTCTACTGCAGTGGACAAATGTATCAAAGCGTTAAGGAAAGCATCCCCACTATGAGCATCGTCTGCCCTATATGCCGATGATGTAAGCTGGGTTGTCTACCTCTGGGTTCATGAAAAATTTTTCAGCCCAGTTTTAAAACTATAAACGCTCTTAGTAAATCATCTGGGGTACGGTCATGACCTCAATTATCCCCACACCAATCTGTGATCTCACTTTGTCTTCGGATTTACTGTAACTCCGCAAACTTCACACAAGTCCCCCTGCACGCTTGTACCACAACATACAGGGTGAAAAGTATTTAAACCGACAAACTCTGGGATGTTGTAGGGGAGATCAAAACAAATATTTTTCCTTAATGTAGTTTTTTCCTATGAGGATTATTTAAACTGGTGGAGGCCGTATTTTGATCTTCAGTTGCTGGGTCCGTATTACTATCTTCAGTTGTTATAGGGCGTATTACGCTCTTCATTTGTAGGCAACTGCTGTCCACCAGTGTAGTAGTGCATTTTCTCTGTTTACTAAAGGAGCGATACACCTGTAGTGAGTACATTGATATGGTTGGTGCGTACTACGTAGTGCACCACAACGGACGAGTTGCACAGCGGGTTTATCAACAACAATATCCTAATCGCAATACTCCGCATCATACGACCTTTGCTGCTGTGTACCAACGTCTGTGTGAGGCCGGGTCATTTAGCAGGTTACCTGGACAGGGACGCCGTCGCACGGTCAGAACGCTGCAATTTGAGGAAGCTGTCTTGTAGCATGTGGGGCGGGATCCTTCAATCAGCAATCGTACAATTGCACGTAACATGGAGACGAATCAAACGAATGTAAGAACAGTCCTTCGAGAGCGTGTCCACAACCTGGAACCAGTTGATTATCCACCCAGAGCACAGTGGGACAGTGTGAAGTGCATACTACATTTCCATCCTCTGTGTTGTTTACCGATGAAGCAACGTTCGGGCTTGATGGAGTCTTCAACATGCACAATTCGCATGTTTGGAGTGAGGATGACCCACATGCCACAGTTACTAGCGCTCATCAACTGCGGTTCTTCGTTAATGTGTGGGTCGGTGTTGTTGGGGACTGCTTAATTTGGCCGTATCTGCTACCTAGGCCATTAAATGGCAGGCAATATTACAATTTTCTCGCCAGAGCATTGCTAGAATTGCTGGAAGACGTCCCTCTCCCTACAAGACAACGCATGTGGTTCCAACATGACGGGTCGCCGGCACATTTCAGCCGTCGAGTGCGTCGATTCCTGGACCGACGGTTCCCAGAAACGTGAATTGGCAGAGGTGGTCCTGTACCGTGACTTGCTCGATCCCCAGATACGTCCCCTCTGGACTTTTTTGTGTGGCGAGAGATGCGCAACCTTCTTTATGCAACTATTGTTGCATCAGAAGAGGATCTGGTCGCCCGGATAGTAGCAGCAGCAGGAACAATTCAGGATACTCGTGGGGTTTTTGCCCGTGTCAGTCAGAGCATGACCCGAGGGGTAATGGAGGCATATTTGAATATCTACTGTAATTGAAATTGGACTGTGTTGATGTGTTGTCTCTTGGTCCAAAAAAGGAAAAGTGTTTGTTGGTTTAAATAATTTGCCGCCAGAGAAATCTTCCTCCACCAGTTTAAATACTCTTCATAGGAAAAAATGAAATATTTTTCATCCTGTATACCCAACACCACACAAACCCACTCTCCATACCCTGCCTCAATGTAATTTTATCGTCTCCTCCTACCTGGCTACGGAATCTGCCAACTTTGCCAGAATACTTATCTGCCTCTCCACATCATGGTTCCTTTCGGAATCCCCGCTCTCCCACACTGCTCTTCCCTCTCCCTAGTTTGGGGTCCTTTTCCCAAAATCTTCCATTCCACATCATTTCTAAAACACTGTGTCCATGTGTACTGCTTATACATCCTCGAACAGTTATCAGTGACAATTATTACCGATGTGCTTTCAAGTGCCATTTTATATACAATATTTCGGCGACCGACCAAGCTGTCTTATTCAAGCCTGCGAGCTGTGCTTCTAAGTTTAAGTGTGTACTCGCAGACTGCACGCCAACCGGACCCTGACCTACTTCTGGTGTCGTGTCACTCATGGTGCCTACTACGCCCTGCCATGGTGTTCTGTTTTTCAAAGCCTCCAGTGATATTCCGTGTTGTTGTTGATGTCCTCTTCAGTCCAGGGACCGGTTTTATACGGCTCCCTATGCTACTCTATCCTGTGCAAGCTTCTTCATCTTGAGTAACTAATGCAACGTACATTCCTCTGAATCTGTTAAGTGTATTCATCTCTTGATCTCCCTCTACGATTTTTACCCTCCGCGCTTACCTCCAATACTAAACTGATGGTCCCTTGATGCCTCAGGACGTGTCCCACCAACCGATCCCGGTTTCTAGTCAAGTTGTACCACAAATTCCTCTTCGTCGCGGTTCTGTTAAGGACCTCCTCATTAGATATGTGATCGACTCAGCTAATCTTCAGCATTCTTCTGTAGTACCACATTTCGAAAGCTTCTAGTCTCTTCTTGTCTAAACTATTTCCCTTCGATAAATGGCTGCACTCCATACAAATACTTTCAGAAACCTCTTCCTGATACTTAAATCTATACTCGATGTTAACAAATTTCTCTTCTTCAGAAGCGCTATCCTTGCCATTGCCAGTCTACATTTTATATCCTCTCTACTTCGACCACCATCAGTTACTTTGCTCCCCAAATAGCAAAACTCCTTTACTACTTTGTCTCGTTTCCTAATCTAATTCCCTCAGCATCACCCGACTTAATTCGACTACATTCCATTATTCTCTTTTTGCTTTTGTTGATGTTCATTTTATATCCTCCTTTCAAGACACTGTTCATTCCGTTCAGCTGCTCTTCCAGGTCCTTTGCTGTCTCTAAAAGAATTACTATGTCATCGTCGAACCTCAATGTTTATTTCTTTTCCATGGATTTTACTTCATACTCCGAATTTTTCTTTAGTTTCCTTTACTGCTTGCTCAGTGTACAGATTGAATAACAACCATGTCTCACTCCCTTCTCAACCACTGCTTCCCTTTCATGCCCCTCGACTCTTGTAACTGGTATCTGATTCCTGTGAATAGCCTTTCGCTCCCTGTATTTGAGCCCTGCCACCTTCAGAGTTTGAAAGAGAGTATTTCAGTCAACATTGTCAAAAGCTTTCTCTAAGTCTGCAAATGCTAGCGACGTAGGTTTGTCTTTACGTAAACTGTCTTCTGAGATAAGTAACGCACATTTTCACAGCGTCTTCCACCTCTGTTGAACGTAAGGGCGACGATATGTTCACAAATTCAGTGCCAGCCACCAAGCCTAGTTGAAATCAGGGACAGAGATTTCATTTTAAAGAAATCATGAGGCTTTCCTCTGAATTTATTAATATATTCCCGATTATGCATCCACCAGAACTGTGAACCGTCGAGAGACTGCGCCTTTCATGGAATATCAGTATGGGCGCAGTGGATGACAGAAGTCTATCTCAGCTATAAACAGTATCACGACACCATCAGTGTATCAGAGTTTGGTTGTAGACGAGCTAGGAAATACACATAACAGCACAACTCGCAGATAATGCATAAGGTAACGACTTGGTCAGACGCTGAAATACTGTGTATGAAATGGAAACAAGAACTCGACTCAGTACCAGAAGCACCTATTTAACAGTGTGATGCAGCCCAAAGATTACAGTGCCACATCAAAGTCGGCAGCGTGCATCGATGCCACATAAGTAGGCGATATCTCGCAGCAGTCGGCAAAGACGAATGGGAAGCACTGATGAAGACACGCCCTCTATCTCAGAACCGCAGCACCATCACACGGAGGTCAATACAGAGCAGATGAGCACGTGGTCTTTCATCACCAGTTCATGAGGTCCAATGAAGCAGTCAGCGTCATCTAGTTGGAACACTACCACTAGTCATGGAATGTATTCGTAACATCAGTTGTATAATGAAATGACGACAACGAGAATTTGTACCAGACTAGGACTACAAACCGGATTTCCGGCTTATCACGAGCGGTCACCTTACCATCAAGCTGTCCGAGAACGGCTCGCTTCCAGACCCAAATTTTCATATGTTGTCAAACAGGCATCTACAACTTGCACTCGAACATTCTTTATTTACAGTCCGCCCTGGTAGCTAAGTGGTCAACGCGACGGAATGTCATACCTAACGGTCCGGGTTCGATTCCCGGCTGCATCGGAGATTTTCTCCGCTCAGGGACTGGCTGTTGTGTTGTCCTTATCATCATCCTTTCATCCCCATCGACACGCAAGTCGCCGAAGTCGCCGAAGTGGCGTCAACTCGAAAGACTTGCACCAGGCGAACTGCCTACCCGATGGGATTCCCTAGCCACATGGAATTTCCATTTCCTTTATTTACATTGATATATGGGGGAGACATTATAACTGAAAGTCACTCTCGCAGTGTCAGCGGATTAATTTGGTATCCAAATCTCAAATGGAACTGTATGTCTGTTGTAATAGGTGTAGTGATCGTATGTGTAAATATTAGTTACAAAATTAAGTAAAGACTTGGTGAAGGAAGTTACAGGGACTCAAGCACGCTAGCAGATACACGGAAGTGAAGCAGGACCGCGGAGAGGTAATCGTCCGATCGAGTATGCGAACCAAGCAGTCAGCAGTCTACTGGGGGCGTCGTCCGGAGGACATTGCCCGCCCCGCTGGAAAGCAGGGCAGACGGATCAGGAGCCAGCATAAGTCACGTGTACGATACACGAGGCAACCTTCTAGCATCGAACCACAGAGGTCAGTCACTGTGCTACAAACGTCACGCCGCCAGCAGGAACACGAAATAAATACCCCGGAAAGAGGCAGCTCCCTCTCGAAGTTTGCAGCTTCTTCTGAAGTCTGCTGGGAGTCTGCTCGAAGTCTGCTGGAAGTGCTGGTCAACTTATGGAGTACGCTTGTCATGTTCCGGAAGCCTCGTGACGTTTGCTGGGCGTGCTTATGTACTCCCGACGGTACGCATGAAGAAGAAGCGGCAGCTATGGAGGTCATAGGACAGCATCGAACCTGATGGAAGCGTCTAGTTACCACGACTTACGAAGAAAGAAGGAAATGTCGTCCCTTCGCCAGTAAGTCACAGAAGTCGAGTCTTCGCTCCGAGTCAAGTCATTAAAGTAGAAGTCTCACCGATAGCAACGGAGGAAGACGTATAGTGAATAACCCGGGTGACTGGTTCGGACGAAGGGATGCAGCAGAAACAGTGAAGTCACCAGTGAATTGGGAAGAACTCCAGTTCAATGGACGCCACCCAGAGCCGCTGAATCTGGGAACACGGGTTCTCTCCTAGCACGGGGTAACTTTCGTCATAGCAGTGGCCGGCCAGCCGCCCGGAATTGCAAGCCAGTACACTCGCCGGCACACAGTTTTGTCGCGTAAGCAGCGCTCGCCACGTGCGGCCGTCGTCAGCTGCTGTTTCTGGGGCATTCCTTGCAGTCTGCGTTAGCATCTCTCGCCGCCGCCAGCACCGAGGCCACTACGCCGTGTTGCTACGGAAGCACTGAACCAAGCGAGTAAAGTAAACCGGTTGAAGTCTGCTGAATGCACTGTTGTCAAGGAAATGTTTGTCAATAAATAACTCTTGGAGTAAGGGATGTTTTATTGTACCTCATCCTCTGAGCCAAGGGAAGAACCCATATAGTCCAGCTCTCCATGCCTGACAAATAATAATAACAAGAAAGAAATAAAAAGAGACTCTACATTTTTGGTGTCAGAATACTATGGCTCCTTCGGGTGTAGGACATAAATATATTGGCAGAAAGAACTTGGATCTATCCGGTAACTAGACGTCGGTAGTGGCTATATTGATTCGAGGACCACGGGTGAAGAAATCATCAACACCAGTATCAGCCACAGGCACAAGATTTCTAGCAACCATCTACAATCAACAGACGTTAATTCAATTTTTGGTGAGTGCAAAATGGCTAACGATAGTTCTTTTGCTCTTTCGTTCTGTTTGTAGCGAAACTCATGTGAGTCACTATTATTCATTTCAAGTAGTAATTGATATTGTATTTTGTTTTTCCCTCTTGGTAATGACATAGACAAGTACTCATTATTTCTTGCATTAAATCGAATACTTGGTAGTGATTTCTGTACTAAAGTTAAATATTGATTTGTATTGTGCTTGTGTAAACAGGAAAATAGTACAATGGCAAACATCCAGGTACAAGAAGTTTCCGCAACCGAAGCTATACAAAGCTTAGTTTATCAAGTTGCTCAGTTAAAACAAGATAACAATGACTTGCTAAACAGATTATCCCAGAGTAGTTCATCTTCTAAAGCGACCCCAACCATGTTAGACCCATCAGCAGCAACCTTAGTGACCCCATTTTCTGGCAAGCCGGGTGAGGACATAGAAGCATTTTTTGCAGATTTATTAGCAGCGGCTAAACTAGGGTTTTGGACGGATGAACAGCTACTACAAATGACAAAATTACGATTAATTGGAGAAGCAAAGACACACGCCTTATACCAAGAGGAATTGCGAAATGTATTAACATTTGAGGAATTGAAGCAAGGCTTTGTAAAAAGGTGTAAAAAACAGAACAGTTGTCGTTTTTACAGAGAACAAGTAAACACCATATCTCAGAGAGATAATGAAACACTTGAAAGTTTTGTGGATAGGAAACGGAAAGTCAATAGTCACACATACCAGTTGACCGCGAGCGATGAAGCAAATAAGTACATTTTGATGGAAGCTGAAAATAGAGCTTTAGATACTTTTTTACGTGGTTTGCCACCCGAATCTTCACGCCGTGTCAGTGCAGAGTTTCCGAAAAACTTAAACGAAGCACTTAGCATTGCTACCACTTTCGAGGAAATCGATGTCGTGACAAAATACAAAGAAAAGAAAAATGTATTCGCCACAGGAGTTCGCTGTTTTCGATGCGACAGACAGGGACACATTGCAAAAAATTGCAGGCAGCCACAGTGCACAGTTTGCCACAGAATAGGTCACACATTTCGGGAATGTAGAAGTGTAAGGAGATCGGAGAATAGGGGACAGTTAAACGAATCAGGGAACCCTGGAACC
This sequence comes from Schistocerca gregaria, assembly GCF_023897955.1. Classification (NCBI taxonomy): domain Eukaryota; kingdom Metazoa; phylum Arthropoda; class Insecta; order Orthoptera; family Acrididae; genus Schistocerca; species Schistocerca gregaria. Next base: position 552,751,757 of record NC_064925.1, read on the forward strand.
GCCGCCCGGCGTTCCCAGTAAAATTCCATGCTATCAAAGCGCATGCAAAGGCGGAATGCTGGTTATCTGGCATTATTAATGGTAAAGAAAGTAGGCTACTGGTGGACACCGGAGCTTTTGTGTCAGTTGTTAGTAAGAAACGTACAGTAAATAAGAAATACGACCCTCCAAGGTATAAGCTGAGTAGTATTGGCGGAAGCGACATACGTTCAGCAGGCTGTACGTCACTGTCCTTTCACATAAATGGAGTAAAATTCCAAGAAGTTATGGAGGTAGTATCGTGGGTGAGCGACGAGTACGATGCTATCCTAGGGTTAGATTTCCTGCACAAACATCACGCCATAATCAACCTCGGGCAACAAACAGTGGAACGTAGTGGAACCGTGTTTCGACTAAGTGAAACCGTTGCCAAGGAAATTCAGTTGCAAGATCCCTTACCCTGGAATGAGGAATCACCAAAACTGCACGCTATTTCCTTGAAGGTAGATTCGCGGGATACAGTACAGGTCGGTACGGGAAAAATACTTTGGGTAGACATTCATATTGCCGCACCCACAAACGCAATATGCAGAATGGAACCTTTGGAAGAAAATGACGAATTAGACGCAGCACATTGTTTTGTGCGCAGGAGTGTAGTTCATGTCAGAGAAATTGACGGAGTACAGAGGGTACCGATACATGTAGATAATTTTGGGTCTGAGGATAAAGGATTAAGGAAGGGAATGCTAATAGCTAATATAAGTACACTGGAAGCGGATGATTTTGATTGGTCAGATTCAAGTACTGAGCCAGCCGCCTACAGCACTGCATTGCGCCAAAAGATTTCTCATTTGAAAGAAAGCAAACGTGAGGCAATAGAAACAGTGTTAAACGAATTTCAAGATCTTTTTAATTCACAAGGACCACTACCAGCTACAAATATAACCCAACACCGAACTGCTACAGGAAATAGTGTCCCAGTTTACAAAAAACCGTACAGAATTCCACATAAATTACAGCCATTACTCGATGAGTTCATAGATCAACAGCTAAAAGACGGTATCATAGAATATTCGGACTCCCTGTATAACACGAACGTTGTCATTGTTCCGAAAAAATCGGCTGACGGCACGAAGCGATACAGATTCTGCTGCGATTACAGGCACCTGAATAGCAAAACCATTTCAGACGTTTACCCATTACCAAACATTACTGACACCATTCACCATCTCGGTAACAGTAGGTATTTTTCCACCATCGATCTACCAAGTGGGTACCATCAAATAGAAGTAGCCCCAGAGGACAGACACAAAACCGCGTTCTCTGTCCCTAGTGGACATTGGCAATTTAAAAGAATGTCTTTTGGCCTCAAAAATGCCCCTGCAACATTTCAAAGATTGTTAGATGGTGTGGTACGTGGATTAAAACCTCGACACTGTCTCGTGTATTTAGATGACGTAATTATTTTCTCGAAGGATATCAACGAGTATGCGATTCGTTTGCGAGAACTTTCCCAACGCCTGAGGGATGCCAAGCTCACGGTAAATTTAGAAAAATGTCAGTTCCCTCTGAAAGAAGTTAAATATTTAGGCCACGTTATCAGTGAAGAAGGAGTAAAAACAGAGCCTCGATTAATATCAGTTAGAGAAGTACAACAGTTCCTGGGACTCTCGAATTATTATCGTAGATATGTAAAGGATTATGCAGAAATAGCACGACCACTCACACAGTTACTAACGAAAGGTAGTAAATTTCAATGGACTACGGAATGCGAGGAATCTTTTCAAACATTAAAGAACAAATTAATACACAGCCCAGTATTGATCTATCTGGGCTTCAGTAAAGAGTTCATTCTATCGTGCGATGCATCTGGTCACGCGATTGGTGTGGTGCTGAGTCAAAACATTAATGGTGCAGAGCATCCAGTAGCGTATGCATCAAGACAGTTGAATACAGCAGAAAAGAATTATTCAACCACAGAAAAGGAATTACTAAGTGTCATTTACGGTATTAAATATTTCAGGTGTTACTTCTATGGTAATAAATTCAAAGTAATAACAGATCAGGCAGCCCTTAAATGGCTACTTGGATTAAAAGACCCTTCGAGTCGGTTAACGCGCTTGTCCCTGTGCTTATCAGAAATGGATTTTGAAGTCATTCACAAACCAGGCAAAAATCATTTAAATGCTGACTGTCTTAGTCGAAAGATTGCACTAATAGAAGCCGTAGGTCGGAATGCAGAAGAATGGCAAAGAGCTCAGTCATCAGACGCTGAATATAAAAAATATGCTAAACAAAGACAATTTTGCGTAGAGGATGGAGTCCTTTGTCGAATGACGAGACTCGGACAGAGAATAGTAGTGCCCGAACACCTTAGACAGGAAGTCATGCGGGAGGCGCATGAACACATTCTGTCAGGACATGGAGGTCGGAAAACTACGGAACGACGAGTAGCCGAACGTTTTTGGTGGCAGACGAGAAAGTTGGACGTCGCTCACTACGTACATAATTGCATACCTTGTGCACAAGGAGCGGATGTTTGCCGTCAACGTATACCTTTACACAGACTCCTTGAAGCTTCAAAACCCTTCCAAATCGTCGGCACAGACGTCTATGGCCCTTTTAACAAAGCAGCAGCAGGAAATAAATATGTATTAACTATATTGGACCATTTTTCTAGATATCTCACGATGGTCGCTCTACCTCATGAGCAGGCGAACACTATTGCGCAGGCTCTAGTAAATTATTGGATTTTGAAATTCGGTGTGCCGGAAGGTATCATAACTGACCAGGGGCGAAACTTCATGTGTGATATCATGCAGCAACTTTGTCACCTCTTAAGAGTACGAAAGTTACGAACCACTCCTTTACACCCACAGGCTAACGGACGAACGGAGAGAGTATACCGCACTATAGGGAAAATGCTTAGTCACTATATAAATAAGGAACACATAAACTGGGACGTCTATTTACCCTACTGCACTTCCGCGTACAACACCAAAATTCACGAAGGAACGGGCATGTCTCCTTATGAAATAGTCTTCGGCAGAAAGATGCCATCACCTTTCGACGTCATTAAGCCCAAAGAAGGAAAGAATGGAGAAGCAGTTAGAAAGTTTGCTTGAATAATTAAAGATGTATAGAGAAAGGTGCAAAAATCGATCACAAAAGCTTTAGAACGACAGGAAAAGGCAACCAACGTACACGCCAAGTATCCGACTTTTAAAATTGGACAATAGGTTCTGCTATCAACACCGTACGTTCCGAAAGGAAAAACTAAGAAGTTCGTTACAAATTACCAGGGTCCGTACCAAGTAGTAGAAATAACATCACCAGTGAATGTTAAGTTGCAATTACCAACTAAAACAACTGTAGTACATACCAGCAGAGTAAAACCCTGCAAAGGAGATATGACACCTCCACCAATACAACATAAACGTGCAGCACCAAGACAACGACAAACAACAGACACATCTGCACAACAAATACATACAGCACCATACCGTCTCGGACTGCGCATAGTGAAATAAGCATCCACTGCACAAGCCATCCGACTGTTGATGTAACTGTATATAGGTTTTGTAGCGATAAGGGTCTTATAGCAAGAAAGGAAGAGTGTAAATACAATACTATACACTAATTAATTGTTATGGATTATTGGTATAGCAACAGATAATATGTATTAGACTGGATGTAGGTAAGCCTGAAGGTTACTCACGGATACGAAGGTTTTACAACCTTGAGAACCATTGATTTATTATTTTTTTTCTCTTTCTCCTTTCTTCTCATGGTCTTCACATACATTAATCACTTACTTATAGCAATTTAGTTAGTAATGATATTTTTACAGGTATCGCCCTCCACTAGAATGGAATACTACCATGCAGCAGTACTACTATTACTCGCAACATGCATGACCGATGGGTTGCAGGTTCATCAGTTGACAAGTGGCGTCATTTTTGTTCACCAAGATCCGGTAATATTAACCAATCACCAGTGGACGATAGTGTTAGAATACAATCTATGGCAAATACGCGATGAATTAAGGAAGCTAGACGTAGAGTTCAGTACATTAAACACAACGGCACGAAATGCAGAGATATTTAACGAGACAGAAATTAAGTATGAAACTCTACAAAACTTTTACAACCAACTACGAGATCAATTACATCAACTGGAAGAATTAGTACCTTATGCAGTTAGACGGGTCAAGCGAGGATGGATAAACGCTGGAGGGAAAGTGCTAAAAACTCTTTTTGGTACAGCCGACGATGATGACATCATTCAATTAAATAATACTTTGCAAGATATTACGGAAACAGTAAGTCACAAGAGAGCTAGCATGGCGTGGCATACCACAAGGCTGAACGATATAGAACGATCAATACTTAATAACACAAAGATCATTCGAAATGTCACGCAAGAATTAAATAAATACATCCAAACTGCGCCAGCGGTACTAAATACGGATTTACGGATCGTCGAAACCAGGCTAGATTGGGCGGACCGGAAAATTTTAGTAGCCAAGTTACTTCGGTTACTCACAGATAAGTTCATAGATGCGCGGTTAGCAATAGGAGATCTCAAAGAAGCTGTACAACATGCAATACAAGGACTTTTATCACCAACTTTAATATCACCAAGAAAATTCATAGTAACCTTGATCCAGATCCGTAAATAACTACCAGATTCACTCCAATTAATTTTTCCTCCACGCAAGGAATATTAGCAAAAATCTTTGTCGATACAGACGATGTAAAATTAAGAATCCATATTTCCTTCCCAGTAACTGGTAAAACTGATATATTTGATTGTTACACAATACACCAATTTCCAGTTAAGTGGAGTAAAATCAAAAAATTTGTACAATTCCGCATAAACCAGGTATTGTTAGTTTCGAAAGCATCGAACTCAACCGCAGTAATGACTACTGCAGAATTGAATAAGTGCATACATGAGGAATTCATCATATGCCCATCAAGTGCCACAGAAGTGAACGCAGAGAACTGTGAATCTCAGTTATTCTTCCAACGGAATAACGCCTCAAATTGCGCACGCGATGTACTAACTGATACACCGTTCTTTTTCCAACAAATAGGAAATCATTGGCTTTATGCAGTACACCATCCAACCAGCGTGGTTACGCAATGTTACAATAACGGAGTAGTTACTGTAAGTCAGCACATTGAACTTCGAGATAGCGGATTGTTAGTAAATGGTACCTTTCGTTCCTTCTCCAGTTCAAAATTTCGTTTACCATCAACTGTAACCGGTTCAACTATTGTTTCCTCAAACTTCTCACTAATCTATTGGCCAGAAACAACAATGCAACTATTGCCTTCTCAAAACCTGTCATATCTAAATAATTCCCTAGATACTTCTATCTTACAATCCCTAGACGTTTTCATTAATGCACAACAAGGCAAAATTAACACCAATGCTATAATGCAGCATGTGTTAGAGTTACAGCAGCAACATAAAATACGACTTATCACTCTGAGCACAGGTATTTCTGGAAGCTTCTTGGTTATAGTTATACTTTGTATTATTTTCCTGTACGTCAAATGTAAAATTCAAACAAACCCTAATGTAATCGTACATGAAATACCGGCAGAATGGCTGAAACCTACACAATGCCCACAATTGTAATTTTTCTTACCCTTTTACTTACATTCCGTTAGAACAAAGATGTATTACATGACATTATTATATTATAGTAGGGTTATCATTATGTACTTCTATTTGTAATTTCCTCTTTTGTTGGGTAAAAATTCGGGACGAATTTTGTGGAGAGGGGGAATGTCATAGGTACAGTTGTGACAGTATTGTGAAAATGTATTGCGAAAATAATAACCAAGAACAAAGTGTTGTGAGTAAATAGATGTGTTGTGGAGGATGAATTTCCCAAACAGTGGACATAGTGTAAATTCGAGGACGAATTTTTACGAACGGTGGAGGAGTGTAATAGGTGTAGTGATCGTATGTGTAAATATTAGTTATAAAATTAAGTAAAGACTTGGTGAAGGACGTTACAGGGACTCAAGCACGCTAGCAGAAACACGGAAGTGGAGCAGGACCGCGGAGAGGTAATCGCCCGATCGAGTATGCGAACCAAGCAGTCAGCAGTCTACTGGGGGCGTCGTCCGGAGGACATTGCCCGCCCTGCTGGAAAGCAGGGCAGACGGATCAGGAGCCAGCATAAGTCAAATGTACGATACACGAGGGAACCTTCTAGCGTCGAACCACAGAGGTCAGTCACTGTGCTACAAACGTCACGCCGTCAGCAGGAACACGAAATAAATACCCCTGAAAGAGGCAGCTCCCTCTCGAAGTCTGCTGAGAGTCTGCTCGAAGTCTGCTAGAAGTGCTGGTCAACTTATGGAGTACACTTCTCATGTTCCGGAAGCCTCGTGACGTTTGCTGGGCGTGCTGATGTACTCCCGACGGTACGCATGAAGAAGAAGCGGCAGCTAGGGAGGTCGTAGGACAGCATCGAACCTGATAGCAGCGTCTAGTTACCACGACGTACGAAGAAAGAAGAAGATGTCGTCCCTTCGCCACTAAGTCACAGAAGTCGAGTCTTCGTTCTGAGTCAAGTCATTAAAGTCTAAGTCGGAGGAAGACGTATAGTGAATAACCCGGGTGACTGGTTCTGACGAAGGGATGCGGCCGAATCAGTGAAGTCACCCGTGAATTGGGAAGAACTCCAGTTCAATGGACGCCGCCCAGAGCCGCTGAATCTGAGAACACGGGTTCGCTCCTAGCTCGGGGCAACTTTCGTCATAGCAGTGGCCGGCCAGCCGCCCGGAATTACAAGCCAGTACACTCGCCGGCACACAGTTTTGCCGCGTAAGCAGCGCTCGCCACGTGCGACCGTCGTCAGCTACTGTTTCTGGGGCATTCCTTGCAGTCTACGTTAGCATCTCTCGCGGCCGCCAGCACCGAGACCACTACGCCGTGTTGCTACGGAAGCACTGAACCAAGCGAGTAAAGTAAACCGGTTGAAGTCCGCTGAATGCACTGTAGTCAAGGAAATGTTTGTCAATAAATAACTTTTGGAGTAATGGATGTTTTATTGTACCTCATCCTCTGAGCCAAGGGAAGAACCCATATAGTCCAGCTCTCCATGCCTGACAAATAATAATAACAAGAAATAAATAAAAAGAGACTCTACACTGTAAATGTTTAACTTGTACTTCAAGAGATGACTATGTAGTTGTATGTAGCAGATGATGCTTCACTATTCAAACACAGTTCTAAATATTCAGCTCATTCCTGTGGAAATGGGTAGTGAAAGGTCAAGCAAATTTTTTAGTGTGATAAGGTGATGTAATATTTCATACACTGTAGTTCCGATCAACCACCGCCCAGAGAATCAAAGAACCAACAGTTATAACTGGACATGTGTAGTTTCGTCGGTCATAACAAACATTACATCGCAGACAAGGTCTAGCGTCACAGTGAACCAAGGTCGCATGAGCAATGTGCACAGAAACTTCTAAACGTTCAGTCAGCATTCGTTTTACAGCAAGAGGCGCTAAACTTCGTTTCAATAGTTCTAAGCGGCGATCTGTTTGATGAGAGTAGCCGAAATAAGCAGATAATGCAGTTTTTTGGAATTGCAATTTGTGTTCTAGAGCATTATTCTCTAAATCTTGATAATGTTTTTGGGCTCATTTCAGGAATTCATTTTCTTTGTTAATACACAAATTAAAAAAAGGTTTGCGTCACCTCAGTTCCGAGAGTTCCGGAACCTGTACAGAGATAAAATAAACGTCATTTCCGACCTTTTTATTACTAATGAAAACCACACATTGCGTGTTGTACCACCATACAGGGAGACCTTCAGAGTTGGTGCTCCAGATTGCTGAATATACCGGTACCTTTAATACACAGTAGCTCGTCCTCTAGCATTGATGCATGCCTGTATTCGTCGTGACAGACTATCCCCAAGTTCATCAAGGCACTGTTGGTCCAGATTTTCCCACTCCTCAACGGCGATTCGGCGTAGATCCCTTAGAGTGGTTGATGGGTCACGTCGCCCATAAACAACCCTTTTCAATCTATCCCAGCCATGTTCGATAGGATTCATGTCTGGAGAACATCCTGGCCACTCTAATCTAGCGATGTCGGTATCCTGAAGGAAGTCATTCATAAGATGTGCACGACTGGGGCGCAAATTGTCGTCCATGAAGACGAATGCTTCGCCAATATATTGCCGATATGGTTGCCCTATCGGTTGGAGGATGACACTCACGTATCGTGCAGCTGTTACGGAGCCTTCTATAACCACCAGCGGCCTACGTCGGTCCCACGCAATGCCACCCCAAAACAGCAGAGAACGTCCACCTTGCTGCAGTCGCTGGACAGTGTGTCTAGGGCGTTCAGCCTGACAGGGTTGCCTCCAAACATGTCTGCGATGATTGTCTGGTTGTAGGCATACGCGACACTCGTCGTTGAAGAGAATGTGATGCTAATCCTGAGCGCTCCGTTCGATATGTTGTTGGGCACATCTCTACCGTGCCGCATGGTGTCGTGGTTGCAAAGTTGGACCTCGCCATGGACGACGGGAGTGAAGCTGCGGATCATGCAGCCTATTGCGCACGGTTTGAGTCGTAACACGACGTCCTGTGGCTGCACGAAAAGCATTATTTAACATGGAGGCGTCGCTGTCAGGGTTCCTCCAAGCCGTAATTCGTAGGTAGCGGTCATCTACGGCATAGTAACCCTTGAGCGGCCTGGGCGAGGCATCTCATGGACGGTTCCTGTCTCTCTGTATGTCCTGCATGTCCGAAAAACATCGATTAGGTTCACTCCGAGACCCCTGGAGACTTCCCTTCTTGAGAGCCCTTCCTGGCACAAAGTAACAATGCGGACGGTTTCGAACAGCGGTATTGACCGCCCACGCGTGGTTGAACTACAGACAACACGAGCCACGTACCTCCCTCCTGGTGGAATTACTGGAACTGATCTGCTGTCGGACCCCCTCCGTCTCACAGGCGCTGCTCATGTATGGTTGTTTACATCTTGGGACAAGTTCAGTGTGGCCAAGCGGTTCTAGGCGCTACAGTCTGGAACCGCAGGTTCGAATCCTGCCTCGGGCATGGATGTGTGTGATGTCCTTAGGTTAGTTAGGTTTAAGTAGTTCTAAGTTTTAGGGGACTGATGACCTCAGCAGTTAAGTCCCATAGTGCTCAGAGCCATTTCAACCAAATGGGTTTAGTGACATCTCTGAACAGTCAAAAAGACTATGTCTGCGATACATTATCCACAGTCAACGTCTATGTTCAATAGTTCTGGGAAGTGGGATGATGCAAAACTTTTTTGGTGTGTGTAACAATAAATAAGCGTCCAACTTGTACCTAATAAGTTAGTAAGAAATGCACTCGTTTGTTTTTAATCGAAAAACTGGTGATGCCAGACGATGATTTATTGAGATTTTCAGTGTCTATGACAGACGTACCTAGTGCAGGCTAGAATTTCATGGCTACTCATTGCTTCCCTATTATAGTTAAGAAGATTTATGAACATTTGAAAGCCACTGCAGGAGAGCGACGTCTCCTTTCTTATCAAGAGAGTGCACGACACAGAGCGTCGCTATATCGTCTGGTTCTTTAGTCAGACTTGACCACACATTCAGAGGAAATATGGGCTTAGGAAGCCCGGCGAGTTCCATTAACGCTTTGAAAGCGCGTGTGGGCAGGGCTTGCCCGCCATTGGGATGAGAATGAGTTAGGCGGGCTTCTGGCGGCTGATTAAAAGCACAGCACAGCACAGCACAGCACAGCACAGCGGCGGGCGCCGTCAGCGTGCGACGGCGCCGCCTCCTCTGGCTGACGTCAGCGGCCGGCCTTGGGCAGTTTTAAGGCCTTCTTTGATTAAATTACAGGCGCGGCGCAGGCGCGTCTAATTTCCCTTACAGGATCTGCTATTTCGTCATATTTTAACAGCTTTGATTACACTTCGCTGTTGGCAATTGTTGTTTTTCTGCGCATCGGGCTGAGTGAAGCCTTTTTAACGCTTGAATGTGATCAAAAGTCTGCCCGGGAGCAAAGCCAGAGAAAATTCTCGGGTTTCGCATCAGGTAATGCTTTGGCATTTCGAAAAACTTTTTTTTCCGTCCTCTGAGAAAATGTTCCATTTGGCGGAATGAAGAGAGACGCTAACATTTTTATAACCCCAGAAACTTTTAAATTTGGCTGCGTTCACTCTCTGAAAAATCATCTAAATGCTCTCAAGGAAACTGGACAATACATTCCTCACACGACGTTTATGTACTGCAAGATACAAGTTGTGATTACTACTTTACGGGAAATGGGGTTTATGATTTTCATTAATGCTGAAAGAAAAAGTTACAGGACAATTTTCTTCAAATTTTTGTGGATATGTATGAACATGCGGTAAAATGACTCAGAAGGATCATTCTTCATCTGAAAGAATGAAAGTAAATACACTACTGGACATTAAAATTTCTACACCAAGAAATTGACGTGCTACAGACGTGAAACTTAAACGACAGAAATAAGAAGCTGTGATATGCAAATGATTAGCTTTTCAGACCATTCACACAAGGTTGGCGCCGGTGGCAACACCTACAACGTGCTGACATGAGGAAAGTTTCCAATCGATTTCTCATACACAAACAGCAGTTGACGGGCGTTGCCTGGTGGAACGTTGTTGTGATGTCTCGTGTAAGGAGGAGAAATTCGTACCCTCACGTTTCCGACACGATAAAGATCAGATTGTAGCCTATCGCGATTGCGGTTTATAGTATCGTGACATTGCTGCTCGCGTTGGTCGAGATCCAATGACTGTTAGCAGAATATGGAATCGGTGGTTTCAGGATCCCAACGGCCACGTATCACTAGCAGTCGAGATGACAGGCATCTTATCCACATGGCTGTAACGGATCGCGCATCCACGTCTCGATGCCTGAGTCAACAAAATGGTTCAAATGGCTCTGAGCCTTATGGGACTTAACATTGTGGTCATCAGTCCCCTAGAACTTAGAACTACTTAAACCTAACTAACCTAAGGACATCACACACATCCATGCGCGAGGCAGGATTCGAACTTGCGACCGTAGCGGTCACGCGGTTCCAGACTGAAGCTCCTAGAACCGCACGGCCATACCAGCCGGTCAGAGTGATGGTGTACTCAACGACTAACCTGTGTGCACGAATGGTAAAACGACATTTTTTCGGATGAATCCAGGTTCTGTTTGCAGCATCATGATGGTCGCATCCGTGTTTGGTGACATCGCGGTGAACGCACATTGGAAACGTATATTCGTCATCGCCATATTGGCGTATCACCCGGCGTGATGGTTTGGGGTGCCATTGGTCACCTCTTGTTCGCATTGACGGCACTTTGAACAGTGGACGTTACATTTCAGATGTATTACGACCCGTTTCTCTACCCTTCATTCCTTCCCTGCAAAACCTACATTTCAGCAGGATAATGCACGACCGTGTGCTGCAGCTCCTGTACGGGCCTTTCTGGATACAGAACATGTCCGACTGCTGACCTGGCCAGCACATTCTCAAGATCTCTCACAAACTGAAAACGTTTGGTCAATGGTGGCCGAGCAACTGGCTCGTCGCAATACGCCAGTCACTCTTGATGAACTGTGGTATCGTGTTGAAGCTGCATGGGCAGCTATACCTGTGCTCGACATCCAAGCTCTGTTTGACTCAATGCCCAGCCATATCGAGGCCGTTATTACAGCTAGAGGTACTTGTTCTGGGTACTGATTTCTCAGAATCTATGCACCCAAATTGCGTGAAAATGTAACCACATGTCGGTTCTAGTATAATATATTTGTCCAATGAATACCCGTTCATCATCTGCATTTCTTCTCGGTGTATCAATTTTAATGGCTATATGTTTTACAGCATAAATAGAATAGCAGGGAAATTTAATTTATGAGAAAGTGTACATATGAAACCATCTTTAGGGTCAGACCCTACATTATAATCGCCAGTTGCCATGGGGAGTAACTCTTCGGCCTTTGCTTTCGTATTTGTGAAAATTCACATATATTGCTAGTGGTCGACGTTGAATGTCGGACAATTGTATGATGTCACTGATACACAGTTCCTGTTGCGTAGATCGGGTACTTCGAGCTCATTATTTAGGCTTCCAAGAGTGCACTATGGACTACACTGCACGAAAGGGAGACAGGAACACATTTACCCGCAGGGCATGTTTACGCATAGGACGTTTCTGGGGAACCATTTTTTACTAGAGCTCTACCAACAACTGACGTCTACGGAGGGCTCTCCCCGACTTCAGTCCTCCATCTGAATGGCCGCCTTAGCGCGAAGAACATACTTGCGGTTTTGTCCAGTGGGAGCAAATTTTGGTACTGAGCTACGAAGGTCGTAAGGAGCATACTTCTTAGAGTTGAGAACAGATAAATACTTGTTCGTTTACAGGAATAATTACAAGGCACATTTGTCTAATTTGTAAGCCTAAAAGTGACTGCTGTAATTTCGAAACTAACTCAGTTACGGCGGTGAGGCACGTTTACGCAGTTCCATTGGGACACGTTTGCGCATTACTTTGCATTGCCGTCCCAACTGATACCCCCGTCAAGGATACTATAAGACAACAATAGCTGGAAACGCGGTCTAGGAATGTAGGCGCAGGAGAATGAAAGGTAGAAATTGCAAAAAAAGCTAATTGAAACTAAAATATCTAAAGCAGAAAGGATTCTATGAGAGCAGGGAATCGCTAAAAGCGAGCACAAAGAAAAATGTGGTTAGGCTTGCTTCTAATTTCATTAGTGTCAGATGGTGAATAGGCCTTTAATTAAGAGTCAAAATCATATGTAGGCCATATTATGCCAACAGGGGAAAGTTCGCCAAAAAAAGTGTTTATGGCCAATAAAAATTTTGTATTTCACCACATTAATTGGTATAACTAAGTATATAATTTTGTTTACCGCCAATAAAACATATTTTACAAATTTTAGTAGCATGTTTTGTCTAATCATTACTGTTTTCTATGATAGGCGTAAAAGTGGCACAATAGGTGTGTGAACTTGTCCCATAAATGGGCACATTTACGCACTCGACTTGACCCAACATTAAAACGTTTTTGACTCTTAAATGTAATGTTGAGTTAGAAGTATATGTACCAAGCTGTACTGTAGTAACGGTTCTATAAGAATAAAAAATTTAAAACACGATAAATCTAACCAAAAAGTTTTATAAAATTCGGAAAAGAAACCCGCTTAAATGGGCCCTTGTCTCCTATAGTATATGAACATAGCCGGTCGGTGTAGCCGTGCGGTACTAGGCGCTTCAGTCTGGAATCGCGTGACCGCTACGGTCGCAGGTTCGAGTCCTGCCTCTGGAATGGGTGTGTGTGATGTCCTTAGGTTAGTTAGGTTTAAGTAGTTCTAAGTTCTAGGGGACTTATGACTTCAGATGTTAAGTCCCATAGTGCTCAGAGCCATTTGAACCATATATGAACATAGACAAGGTGTCTCCAAGAGGTACAGTTAAAAACGGTTATATTTTTTCGGGCATCTCATGGAAATCCATTCTGAATTATTTCTTGCATTGTTACTCTTAACTTATACGTGGACTCTTTTTTAGATTTCTACTGTCTACATTTATTATATCGTTGCTAGGCGTGGGCTATCTACTTCTGTAGCTACTAGGAGCGGTACTCCTAACAACATAGATTTGCTATTAACACTTCCGCTACCACATGGACTAAACGTAAATTACCTCAATACTCCTTATTATAACTATAATATTTTTAATCCAACTCTGAGTGTATTTAATTTGGGTTATTAAAATACGGTGGTGGAAAAATCGCAACACGAAAAAATAATTAATGTAGAGTAATGAAATTTCGGGAATACATTTGTCTGGGTAACGTATTTAAGTGATTTACATTGCAAGATCACTGGCGTAAGATAAGGCATTACAAATGTGAAGTAATGTAATGTAATGTGTGTCAAATCTTATGGGACTTAACTGCTAAGGTCATCATTCCCTAAGCTTACACACTACTTAATCTAAATTATCCTAAGGACAAACATACACTCCCATGCCCGAGGGAGGATTCGAACCTCCGCCAGGACCAGCCGCACAGTCCATGACCTCAGCGCCTTTACTGCTCGGCTAATCCCGCGCGGCTGCAAATGTGAAATTCTGCTACATTAATAACCGCTGCCTGCAAACACAAGAATGTTGCAGCAAACATGCAGGCGTAAAGGCGTTGTGTTGTACAGGTATCGGATGTCAGTTTGTAGTATGGAGTTCCATGCCTTCTGTACTTCATCCGTCACTACAGGGACGGTTAATGCTGTTTGTGGATGACGCCCGAGTTTTCGTCCGATGACGTCCATGTGTGATCGGTTGGAGACAAATCTGATGATCGAGCCTGCCCAAGGCTCTCTGGAAAGCATGTTGGGTTACAACCAACAGCGGTATGTGGACGGGCGTTATCCTGCTGGAAAACGACCCCTGGAATGTGGTTCATGAATGGCAGCACAATAGGTCGAATCATCAGACCTATAAATTTGCAGTCAATGTGCATGGGGTAACCACGGGAGGGCTCCTGCTGTTATACGAAGTGACAACCCAAACCGTAGCTCCAGGTGTAAGCCCGTTTGTCAGGCACGCAGACAGGTTGATTGTACGCCCTGAACTGGCGTCCTTCTAACCAATACGGGTCCATCCCTGCACTGAGGCAGAACCAGCTTTCATCAGGAAAGACAGCAGGCCCCCACCCTGCCTTCCGATGAGCTCTCGCTTGACACAACAAGTGTGGCAGTCGTTTGGGATCAGTGGAATGCACACTACAGGGATCTGGCTCGCTATCCTCGATGCAACATTTGTCATTGTCCGTTGTGTCACTGCAGTGTGAACTGTTGCTCAGATTACTGCTGCAGATGGAGTTCGATTCGTCACTGTATAAAATGACTTTCATCTTAATAATATGAATATTTGTATATGTGTTTGGAGAGACAGAGATTGATTTTTGATTGAGATTTTTACTTTAAGTCGTAACTGGTACCTGAATATTTGTTGCTGCCTCCTTGAATGATCAGCTTCTGCAGCAGTTGGTGACGTATTATAGTTTGGAGGAAGTTATTGTTCTGTAAGGTTTAAAATACGACTCTGTTAGTTACTTGGCCGTATTGCGGATAGCTCTGAGCCCTAGTTTTCGCAGCTTTTCATTCCTAAGGGAGCACTGTTGTAAGTAAATAACATTAAACAGCAATCTGCTTTTCGCGAGAAAAGGAGATTGCTTGGCACACAAACTTCTTTCAAACTAGACGTCCTGCTACATCAAAATTGGTCAGTGGAGTTCAGCACCATATTATTGTACAAGAACATAATCCAGTTACTGTAATTAAGAAATTATGAGAGGTTGTTACTTGTTGAATGAAAACTATAGACAATCCATTTCTTTTCCTGTATTTTAGCAAAGTTTGTGCACTTAACAATTCTGTCAATTGATAGACGGTGGCGACAATGTAGTTCACCTCCTTTTCCAAAAACAAGATATTTCTATTCTTAACTTCCAGAAAATTTGTATAGATAAATGTTTGGCAACTCTTACTCATACTTTACTCGGTTTTGTCACTAAAATATCAGTTTTCATTAAATGTAACAATACGTCCTGAGCGACGGCCTAACAATACGCTCTCTTTCCGCAAAATACAGATTAACAGTCCTCATTTTTTTAATAAATCTATTTTTTTTTTTTACTGTCCATACTCAAAGATTCAGAACTACTATCGTTGCGGGGATTGCGCGCTAAAGAGATTCTTGCTGTCCAGCTGCGCTTCGCTTCACTTCAGTTACTTTTTGATTCACAATTACATATACGGTATTTACTCACATTACTGAGCTTCTCGGAATAAAATCAGGCACAAATTAGCTTAAAAAAAGGAGTGAGGCACGCATAACATTACAACTGCCATACGCCGAACATTACGGTCATCCTACTCGGTAGTGCCACGTGGCTGTCGGGAGCCCAGTATTCTTGCGATCGTACGTTCTCTTGACCACTGCAGCCAGCTATCATGTACAGTGGCTACATTTCTACCAAGTCGTCCTGCAGTATCGCAGACGGAACATCCAGCTTCTCGTTGCCCTATTACACGATTGCGTTCAAACTCGATGAGGAGCTGGTAACGGCGTCTTTGTCGCCTTTCAGGCACTTTTGAGTAAAATCAGGTCACTACGTCCAGTTTCAGAAGTAGCTAACGCTCACGATCTTTAGAGTACGTATTTAAAGCAAACCTGATTTACATCCTCGAAGCGGCACAACTGGCGCTACTGTCACGTGACTGACGCGAAACGGAAATAGACTTCATCTTGAAACCTCCCCGTCTCCTCTATACCTCTTATGTTAATGATAACCTTCCCTTTTACAATAAACTATGAAATATTTCCTTAGGATTTCTATCTCTTGCTTAATAATAACAAATGAAATCTTCCCTTTGAAATTTATTCTCTTTCTCTATCTTAGGATACAAATTTAATTGCTGCTTATTAAAAGTGATTTTCTGATTATTTCGACGAAACATAGAATGTGTCGTCGTCGTGGCCCTCAGTCGTTATCTGCTATAACCCAAAACTGTTCCTTACCTTTTTTGCTGTTACTGGATCGCCATCTGACTGCTACACCGAACTGCGACAAGAATATACTTACTCTGATTTACTATACTCTATTAGCTGCTGGTGGGCTTTCATAATAAGTGGCTGTATTTATTACCAACGCTAACGTTATTCTTTAATAGCAAAGCTGACGTTATTCCTTAATTAATTTGACTGAAATTACGTAATTCATAGTTAAGCTTTTTCTTGACAACAATAAAATTTTTGCAAAGTTTTATGTTGATGGTTTTTGGGATGGATTATAATCAGTAATGCAACATTGCTGACAAAAGTTAATCATATTCTGAATGAAGTGATTTTACAAATGTTCAAATGGGACTTACTTTTTACAGTAATCTTACAACTATCAATGCGCAAAAATACCTTCAGTAGTCTTGAGTTTCTCCAAAAATTAATTCAATATTATTAGTTCCTCTTATTATAATAGTTAGCTGATGTCTCTGTACATCCGTTTATAATCTCTTGTAAATCATAGCTAGTGGCTGGCAGGCACACCGCTCCTCTCAACCTCTCGCTTCAGACCTGCTACCGACTCGCTTCACTTCTCGCTTACTATTGACATCATACGAACGCTAAAGTGCGGTCTCTCCTGCCAACAATGCTTTCTGGTGCAGACAATCCCTGCTACCATTACAAAATATATCAATTCACGGTCTTTCCCTCTCTTTTCTTAAAATGTATCCATACGCGGTCTCTGCCGCCCTTTTTCAAATTATATCAATTTGCGGTCTGTCTTGTCAACAATACTTTGGTGCAGACTTTCCCTGCTACCACAATTATTTCCAACATGACAAATATTAATTATTCCTACTTAATCCTATTAATAAAATATAAACACCTTTCATCAATTGTGATTTGACAATAAACAATAGAAATATACACGTCTTACAATCTTTCAGATGTCGAAACACGACTATCAGCGTTGGTTTATTTCGCACAACTCCTTCTTGGTGATAAGATTTTGCTTCATCGGTATACGAGACCTAGTGTAACCTGAAGTGAAACATTTTCAAAAATTGTTCAAATGGCTTAAGCACTATGGGACTTAACATCTGAGGTCATCAGTCCCCTAGACTCAGAACTACTTAAACCTAACTAACATAAGGACATCACCCACATCCATGCCCGAAGCAGGATTCGAACCTGCGACCGATGCAGCAGGGCGGTTCCAGGCTGATACATTTTATGTGGCCTGTTCATGCGTGCATTAACTGACAAACTTTCAGTTTTCCCCCCATTGTAACACCTCCTCCGACGGCGAGATTTGGGTGATAGTGGACGGAACAATTGTTATGAACTAAACCTCTACAAGGAAGTGACACGAGGAGAGACGTACGCTCACAGCGGCTTCTCTTGCATCGCTCTCAGCTATCCAACGGCGCAGTATTAGTGTCAGAGAGACCGAAGACACAAGGCAAATTATAATTTACTATATCTACTGCTGCTAAAATTGTTTTTATTTCAGTGTCAACTATGCAGACCAAGGAAGCAGAAAAATTTCAGGAACAAACATTTCTTTTCAACATATATCCGTAAGTGGACGACACACGTCCAATAAAGCAGTAATGCTGCTATATGATATTCCTTGTAATTTGGCTAACCTAGCTGCCATTGATGAACAGTATTATTCCTTCTGTTTCAGGTTGTGTGATTCAGCTAAGTCGAAGCACCATGATTTGTTATTTATTGCTTGCGCAAACATACATACTTCCCGATCCGCCATATGGTGCCTGGCGGAGGGTACCTTCTGCCACAACTAGTTATTTCCTTCCTTGTTCCACTCGTAAGTGTAGTAAGGGAAAAACGAACTCGTTTTGGATAGACTGCCAAAGACAGAGCACCTCGTGTTCCTGCTGCTAATAAGTCGAGTACAACGTTTGTTTGTTGTATATTTTTACGAGTTTCCAACAGGAGCGATTTATTTACAGATACCTGTGTAATTACCACATTGTTTTTGTAATTTATTGCGTGTTCGAGTGCTTACTAGGAACAAGCTTTTATTTTAATAACTTATCGTACAGTATCACGGTTGTTATCGACCCTCGTACCGTGTAGGCTTTTGTTTGTTTTGGTTAGTGTAGCTCAGGTCGTTTAGACCGAGCGAGACAGCACTTCGAATTCCTGCTGCTAACAAGCCGAGTACACGGTTCGTTTGCTAACCATTTTTGAGAGCTTTAGACAGGAACGACTGCAGTAATTGATAGGAACTGTGATTTCTGTGTACAGATGCGACCTTAGTTGGCGACCTTTTACTCACAGCTCCAGGCTGCATTGGCTTCTGTCACGCAGCTTGAGGCTTCTGCCAAGGGGCATCACTGTGGGGGGTCGGACGCAGGGATGCGAGGGACGTCGAGCAGGTCCCACGTGTCCGCCGATCGGTCAGCTCCTGTGGCCGCCCCGGGTACTGCCTGCACTGAGGTTGACCCCTCACCTGTGGTCGAGTGGGCGACCATTCCAGAGCCCGGTAGTCAATGAAAAACCTCCCTAGGGCCTGAAGTAGGACCTCTCCAGTTCGTTTGACGAACAGGTTTCGAGCTTTATCTGTGGCTGACGATGTGTCTGAGCCGGATGCAGTCGCCCAGAGGGTGGGTTTGTTGATAGTTGGGAGCTCCAACGTCAGGCGCGTATTGGGGCCCCTTAGGAACATGGCTGCCAAGGAGGGGAAGGAAGCCAGTGAGCATACTGGGGGTGGGGGGGGGGGGGGGGAGTCATTGCGGATGTGGAAAGGGTGGTTCTGGATGCCATAAAGAGTACAGGGTACAGCCAGCTGCAGGTTGTGGCTGATGTCGGTACCAGTGACGTGTGTCGATTTGGATCGGAGGAGATTCTCTTGATGTCGGGCAGCTAGCTGGAATGGTAAAGACTGTCAGTCTTGCTTGCGAGATTAATGCTGAGCTCACTATCTGCCAAATCGTCGATGGAACTGACTGTGGTCCTTTGGAGCAGAGCCGAATGGAGGGTCTGAGTCAGAGGCTCAGGCGGTCATGTGACCGTGTAGGCTGTAGATTGCTTGACTCGCGCCATCGGGTGGTGGGTTTCTGGGTTCCGTTTAATAGGTCAGGAGTCTACTACACACAGGAAGCGGTTACACGGCTAGCAGGGGCTGTGTGGAAGGGACTGGTCGGTTTTTTTTTGGGGTTGGAGGGTCTCAGGGAACTACAGAAAGGGCGTCCATCTAAAAGGGACAGGTAAAACATAGAAACTTAGTTGTAGAAACGATCAACATTGTAGTAGAAAATTGTCGTAGCTGTGTTAGGAAGAAACCAGAGCTCCAAGCTCTAATAGAAAGCACTGGAGCTCAAATAGTTGTAGGTACAGGAAGCTGGCTAAAGCTGGAAGTAAGTTCAGCCGAAATTATTTCAAACGATCTACCAGTCTTCAGAAAGGATAGATTAAATACAGTTGGTGGTGGAGTATTTATTGCTGTCAAAAGTAGTTTGCCTTGTAGTGAAGCTGAAGTAGATATAGTATAGGTAGACGCTATACTTGACAATCGGACTAAACTATTAATTGGATCGTTTTACCGCCTCGCCCCCCCCCCCCCCCCGATTTAGAACATATATTTGCTGAACAGTTCAAAGAAAACTTGAGTCTCAAATAGGTACCCCACTCATTTGGGCCGGCCGCGGTGGTCTCGCGGTTCTAGGCGCGCAGTCAGGAACCGTGCGACTGCTACGGTCGCAGGTTCGAATCCTTCCTCGGGCATAGATGTGTCTAATGTCCTTAGGTTAGTTAGGTTTAAGTAGTTCTAAGTTCTAGGGGACTAATGACCACAGCAGTTGAGTCCCATAGTGCTCAGAGCCATTTGAACCATTTGAACCACTCCTTTGGTTATAGTCGGCGGTGACTTCATCGACATGCTGGACAAATTATTCGTTTAAAGCGAGCTACAGGCATAAAACGTCATCCGAAATTGTACTGAGTGCTTATTTTGAACACTTGGTTCATGAGCCCCGTCGCAGCGTGGGGAGGCACTTTATTGTGAATAGCAAAGTAATCATGTAGATGCAGATGTAATTTTTCTTATCTTTTGTTCAGGGTACTTAAACGAAATTTACATAGGTCGCAATAGACAGGGGATCTCAAATTGATTCCGTATTTCTAGATTTCCAGAAAGCTTTTGACACCGTTCCTCACAAGCGACTTCTAATCAAGCTGTGGGCCTATGGAGTATCGTCTCAGTTGTGCGACTGGATTCGTGATTTCCTGTCGGGAAGGTCGCAGATCGTAGTAATAGACGGCAAATCATCGAGTAAAACTGAAGTGATATCAGGTGTTCCCCAGGGAAGCGTCTTGGGACCTCTGCTGTTCCTGATCTATATAAATGACCTGGGTGACAATCTGAGCAGTTCTCTTAGGTTGTTCGCAGATGATGCTGTAATTTACCGTCTAGTAAGGTCATCCGAAGACCAGTATCAGTTGCAAAGCGATTTAGAAAAGACTGCTGCATGGTGTGGCAGGTGGCAGTTGACGCTAAATAACGAAAAGTGTGAGGTGATCCACAAGAGTTCCAAAAGAAATCCGTTGGAATGCGATTACTCGATAAATAGTAAAATTCTCAAGGCTGTCAATTCAACTAAGTACCTGGGTGTTAAAATTACGAACAACTTCAGTTGGAAAGACCGCATAGATAATATTGTGGGGAAGGCGAGCCAAAGGTTACGTTTCATTGGCAGGACACTTAGAAGATGCAACAAGTCCACTAAAGAGACAGCTTACACTAAACTCGTTCGTCCTCTGTTAGAATATTGCTGCGCGGTGTGGGATCCTTACCAGGTGGGATTGACAGAGGACATCGAAAGGATGCAAAAAATGGCAGCTCGTTTTGTATTATCACGTAATACGGGAGAGAGTGTAGCAGATATGATACGCGAATTGGGATGGAAGTCATTACAGCAAAGACGTTTTTCGTCGCGGCGAGATCTTTTTACGAAATTTCAGTCACCAACTTTCTCCTACGAATTCGAAAATATTTTGTTGAGCACAACCTACATAGGTAGGAATGATCATCAAAATAAAATACGAGAAATCGGAGCTCGAACAGGAAGGTTTAAGTTGTCGTTTTTCCCGCGCCCTCTTCGGGAGTGGAATGGTAGGGAGATGGTATGATTGTGGTTCGATGAACCCTCTGCCAAGCACTTAAATGTGAATTGCAGAGTAGTCATTTAGATGAGTAGAATCACTCCGCAGTCAGCCGCCAGTGCTCGTTCTCTAAATTTTCTCAATAGTGTTTCGACAGCTACGGTCTCAGGTTCGAATCCTGCCTCGGGCATCGATGTGTGTGATGTCCTTAGGTTAGTTAGGTTTAAGTAGTTCTAAATTCTAGGGGACTGATGATCTCAGAAGTTGAGTCCCATAGTGCTCAGAGCCATTTGAACCATTTTCTCAATAGTGTTTCGCAAAAAGAATGTCGCATTCCCCCCAGGGGTCCCCCTTTTGATTTTACGAAACGTCTCCGTAATACCTGCATGTTGAATGAACCTGCAAGTAACAAATCTAGCGTCACACATTTCAATTTCTTTGATATCTTCCGTCAATACGACGTAGTGAGGATCCCTAACACTTCATCAGTACTCAAGAATGTACTACTCCTATGTACCCTCCTTTACACGGGAGGTAACGTTTCCAAATTTCTCCAAATACACCGAAGTCTACCTTTTACCTTCCCTACTACTGATCTTACGTACTCTTTCCATTTGATATACCTTTGCAACGTTACGCCTACACATTTAATCTTCGTGATCGTTTCATTCTGCACGCCATCAACACTGTGTTCGAACATTAGAGGATAGTTTTTTCGCATCATTTGAATTAAATTTTTCTCGATTCTTTGTAAGTTAATCGAAAGTAAAGTTCAATGTACTGACTTGGCAGAAAATCCTAAGAAATTTTGGTCCTACGTCAAAGCGGTAAGTGGATCAAAACAAAATGTCCAGACACTCTGTGACCAAAATGGTACTGAAACAGAGGATGACAGACTAAAGGCAGAAATACCAAATGTCTTCTTCCAAAGCTGTTTCACAGAGGAAGACTGCACTGTAGTTCCTTCTCTAGATCGTCGCACAGATGACAAAATGCTAGGTATCGAAATAGACGACAGAGGGATAGAGAAATAATTAAAATCGCTCAAAAGAGGAATGGCCGCTGGACCTGATGGGATACCAGTTTGATTTTACACAGAGTACGCGAAGGAACTTGCCCCCCTTCTTGCAGCGGTGTACCGTAGTTCTCTGGAAGAGCTAAGCGTTCCAAAGGATTGGAAAAGGGCACAGGTCATCCCTGTTTTCAAGAAGGGACGTCGAACAGATGTGCAGAACTATAGACCTATTTCTCTAATGTCGATCAGTTGTAGAATTTTGGAACACGTATTATGTTCGAGTATAAAGTCTTTTCTGGAGACTAGAAATCTACTCTGTAGGAATCAGCATGGGTTTCGAAAAAGACGGTCGTGTGAAACCCAGCTCACGCTATTCGTCCAGGGGACTCAGAGGGCCATAGACACGGGATCACAGGTAGATGCTGTATTTCTTGACTTCCGCAAGGCGTTTGACACAGTTCCCCACAGTCGTTTAATGAACAAAGTAAGAGCATACGGACTATCAGACCAATTGTGTGATTGGTTTGAGGAGTTCCTAGATAACAGAACTCAGCATGTCATTCTCAATGGAGAGAAGTCTTCCGAAGTAAGAGTGATTTCAGGTGTGCCGCAGGGAAGTGTCATAGGACCGTTGCTATTCACAATATACATAAATGACCTGGTGGATGACATCGGAAGTTCACTGAGGCTTTTTGCAGATGATGCTGTAGTGTATCGAGAGGTTGCAACAATGGAAAATTGTACTGAAATGCAGGAGGATCTGCAGCGAATTGACGCATGGTGCAGGGAATGGCAATTGAATCTCAATGTAGACAAGTGTAATGTGCTGCGAATACATAGAAAGATAGATCCCTTAACATTTAGCTACAAAATAGCAGGTCAGCAACTGGAAGCAGTTAATTCCATAAACTATCTGGAAGTATGCATTAGGAGTGATTTAAAATGGAATGATCATATAAAGTTGATCGTCGGTAAAGCAGATGCCAGACTGCGATTTATTGGAAGAATCCTAAGGAAATGCAATCCAAAAACAAAGGAAGTAGGTTACAGTACGCTTGTCCGCCCACTGCTTGAATCCTGCTCAGCTGTGTGGGATCCGCACCAGATAGGGTTGATAGAAGAGATAGAGAAGATCCAACAGAGAGCAGCGCGCTTCGTTACAGGATCATTTAGTAATCACGAAAGCGGTACGGAGATGATAGATAAACTCCAGTGGAAGACTCTGCAGGAGAGACGCTGAATAGTTCGGTACGGGCTTTTGTTAAAGTTTCGAGAACATACCTTCACCGAAGAGTCAAGCAGTACATTGCTCCCTCCTACGTATATCTCGTGAAGTGACCATGAGGATAAAATCAGAGAGATTAGAGCCCACACAGAAGCATACCGACAATCCTTCTTTCCACGAACAATACGAGACTGGAATAGAAGGGGAACCGATAGAGGTACTCAGGGTACCCTCCGCCACACACCGTCATGTGGCTTTCGGAGTATGGAGTATGGATGTAGATGTAGATGTAGATATCACACAGTCCCACAAAGACGACACTTCCCGCACTCTGCAGCATCATTAAATCGTGTCTCACTCTTTTATCGATGCGATGACTCACGTACAGAGAACGAAAGCAGTCCCAGCACACGTCCCTGGGGCACTCTGGCGATACCCTTTCCTATGATGAACATGCGCCATTCAGGGCAGGTTATTGGTTTCTACTACCAGAAGTCTTCGAGCCACTCACATGTATGAGTACTTATTTCGAATGTTCGGGCCTGAGTTAACAATAGACAGCACCACCCAATTCAGAAAACCATTGTACACATTTTTCGACGTCTGTGTGAGGAAGAGTCCTTTCATAGACGTACACAGCCTAGGTGGGCACGAGATATACGCACACCAATCCTCGAACTACAAATTCTACTCCATTTTGAGACTAACCTCCTTAATAACAACTCCAGACACGTTAGCGGCACAGGTTAAACCAAGAAACCGTGTCTAGTATTTAACATGAGACCCGGTACTTCGCTGTAACTTGCAAGTGGTGCAGGGATCGTGGGTAGTCGATTTTGTTCCACGAGAAGTGTATTGTCGCAGGTTACAGCAACCGACCACTGTCATTATGCGATTTATGTCATCAGTAGACTTTACTGATGAAGCGGTCTTTGGTAGAGATGGCATTGTAACGCAATGAAATCGACGTCTTTGGGGAATGTTTCGATCGTCACATCAGGGAATGTTTAGAGTCAGTGTTTGTTCAGGGATTATTGGCGACCACTTACTTGGACCATCGCTTTCCCACCATGCCTTAATGGGTTTCTGTGGGACACTCTGCTTCTTTAGCTCGAGCATGTGCCTTTAGCAACACTTCAGATATTGTGGTTGACGCATGATGGAGCACTAGCCCACTTCTGTGTCATTGTTCGTCGATGGCTCAACAGTATTTTCCCCTGGAAAGGGATAAGATGAGGAGGGCCACGTGACTCATCATTCCGATCACTGAACTTAAGCCCCCACTTTCTTTTTGTGTGAGAATCAGCGAAGTGTTGGGAATGATCAGTTGCTGACTTGCAGACCCTTGAAAAGCCTGACCGTCTTGCTAGTGATCTTCTTCGTCTACAGCACGGAGCATTGAAAGAGAGAAGCAAATCATGATGCGACATTTGATGCACGCATTGCGTGCCACATCGGTCATTCTGAAGGTCTCTTGTAACATGAAAGAAATCACCTGAAAGCAGTATCTACAGTAATAGAGTACTACGAACTGCTTTTTTTGCATGATTATATGAGCCAAAAGGTTATGACCGTGGTCTGCTGCTAGATTGAATGTCGCCTCCTGGTGTTGCAGCCAAGTGATGCGGTAAACAAAGTATAAAAGTGGAGTAGAGACGAATCATTACAGAGACGATATGGTTGCAAGTAGGGAAATGCACTGCCATTAACACTTTTGACTTAGGTCAGACTGTTGTGGCCCAGCGCGTGGGAACGAGCATCTGTAAAGGGCGATGCTGATCGTGAGAATCTACTGACAGTAATTTACGAATGACGAAATGAAGTGATCGTCTGGCATTGATGGTCGGGAGACCACTCCAGGGAAGTTCGGCCGCCGAGTTGTAAGTCTACGTGTCGATGATGGTGAAACGATAATGTCGACAATACAACATGCATTCCCCGAGGGGCGAAAATTCCCGACCCACCCAGAAATCAAACCCAGGCCCGCTGCAAGGCAGTCAGACGCGCTGACCACTCAAATAAGGAAGTGGACTTACGAATGGTGAAATGGTGAAATCACGTGTACACGACAAGACTTTGGACCCACACGACTCATCGTAGAACGTTAAGGCCTCCGCAGCAATATACGCTGTGGTCTGTGGCAGATCTGACGACAGGGTACAGTGCTGCTGCCGGCACAAGTCTTTCTCAATTAACCATTTCGGTCACATTGTTGAGCAAGGGTCTCTGCATCAGACAACCGCTACATGTCACATTTTTGACCCAGTGAAATGATCAGTTACGATTGTTGCGTGCAGCATGGCCTGTGACTCAATGGAAACGCCTGACCAGATGAACCACATTCTTCTGACATCAGGTCGATGACGCTGTCCAATAACGCCACCATCCATATGAACGGCTGCGCTAAATCCGTCAGGGATGCTGGTCGGGACATTATCCTTGACCACCAAGGAACATGTACCCAAACATCATAAAAGCTGTGGAGCACTTAAACATCTGCATTCTGACATCTTCCTGTCGCGTCCAGCGAGCGGTGTAGACGCTCAATGACACTGAAGAACGTCCGTCCAGTCAGCTAACGTGGAGATGGCTAACTGGAAGTTATGGAACTCTGTAGGGAAATAATCGAGCAAAGACGAGACTTGAACAACTACAATGTTTAATTGCTCATCTGAGCAAGAATTGGACAATGACTTGAATGGAAGTATATTACAGCTGAATGCAAAATCCCACGGAGGGCAGTGCACGACTTATGTAAGAATGCATGCAGAGCCAGAGAAAATACAATACTACACACCAATAATCAGTAAACTAAATCAAACTAGGAAGAAGTATTTTAAAAAACTAGTTACAAGGTAAAAACGTTATGAAATGGATGCTTTTGTTATCTACTTGAATGTCCAAATTTGAGATAGGAAAATTTGCTGAGAAATTAATGAAATTCAGTTAATTTACGGGTATCATGTGTTCCGTAGTAAAAAGACCTTCCATTACAAAATGCAATGTGGTACACAATTGACGAAATACAGCTTAACCGTCCACACGTTACGTAACTAGTTTTAAAAATATACAGAATTATATTCGCTGTGAAACACTGTAGCTGAAGCATGAACAATATTTTCTAAATATTTTAATATATTATGAAGAGTGAGTCCGTGTTGATGTTATAAACTTGCACGGTTGACAGAGAAGGGTAAAGGCAATAATCTTGAGATAAAGGTTCCTAGACCTGAAACGATCGAGTCGAAAGGTACATCTATAAGCAAAAATGTGCTCAGGTTCCGCTTTAGCTTCACTCAGCACTCGAATTAGGGCACCAGATTCGGTACCCCGAACATAGTGTACAGAATTTCCGCTGAATACTCCCCAATACCCTCCTGTTGATAGAATAGTAACCCTATGTCAGGGACATGGAAAATCTTAAGCCTACGGTACAGTAATAATGAACTAGATTTACTTGCTCACGTGTTACAAGCTGCAACATTTATAGCTGTTACTCAAAATAGCATCCCAGAGCAACGTCGCACTAATTTCTGTCGCACCCATTGTAATAGCCCCAGAGTCGTTTGAGAAGTGACGCAGCCGGCGAGAACTGTTTCCTGGAAATCATCTTCAGTCTCGACATCCCTCTTGTACATAAAACGTCTCGCATGGTCTCACAAGAAGAAATTAACGGGGGAGAGACCAGGCGAAGATGTTGGCCACGAAACAGGACCTATTTTGCCGATCCTGTTTTCAGGGAATGTCTGATCCAGGTGTTCACGTGTCTTCAGTTCAACGTGAGGTGTGGCTCCATCATGCTGGAACCACATCCGTTAACAAATAACAAGTGGGATCTATTCCAGGAACCTGGGTGGTCTGTCTCTGAAATTTGGAAATTTGTGCTAAGGTCTTATGGGATCAAACTGCTGAGATCATCGCTCCCTTACTCTAGCTTAAATTAACTGATGCTAAGGACGACACGGCGACACGCATACACTCATGTCCGAGGGAGAAATCGAACGTCCGACGGAGGAAGCCGCGCTGACCGTGACAAGACGCCTGAGACTGCGCGGCGGCTATCCCACGTGGCTCTGTCTCTGATAAACACGGTATACAGTGGCCCATTTAATCTGGAAGGAAGAAGAAATAAGCCAGCACTCCTGTTTCCAAGAGTCTTAAGGACAATTTTTTTGCGACTTGAAGAACTAATTGATGATGTTCGATGGAAAACCGCTATACAGTAGTATGAAGTCCAACGATCTTTCCTTATGGTGGCTCTTATGGAGGATATTTATTGTCAGGCATAGTCTTGTCAGCGTTTCTCTACGTCAGCCTCACTATGATCCACAGAAAACTTTTCAATCAACCAATCATCAGCTGCGACAGGACTTTCTCCTGTGAATCTCATAGTTGACGTGCTAAGTAATCATTTTTCTTTGTTCGGGACACCTCCTCGGACCTCAGTTTACGAGGAATGTAGTCTTTTTTCTGTACTAGTTGGGTTGCAATAGCTCCATTAGTTCTACTGTCGTACCTTATTTTCGCTTCAAGGGAACACAATTCTTTCATTTCGTCTGCTATGTGTTCCCTCATTTTCATGTTAAGTTTGTCATGCCGTTCCAGCGTCAGTAGGTTACCCATCCGTTGCAAGCACTGCCATTGAACCAATTCCTACAAATAGTTTGCGAGCAACGAGGCAATTTGGGACGTGCATCTACATCTATACTACATAAACCATATTTTGATGTGTGTGGTGGAGGGTACTTTGTGTACTTCACACTTTTCTTGTATCAGAGGTGAATGGTCCGGTTTGGAGGAACAATTGCTGGTGAGCCTACGTGCAGGCTCGAACTTCACAGTTTCATCACGATACCTACGTAGGAGGAAGCAATCTTTTGACAGACTCTTCTAGAGAGGTACTGTCTCGGAATGTTGTTGTTGTTGTTGTGGTCTTCAGTCCTGAGACTGGTTTGATGCAGCTCTCCATGCTACTCTATCCTGTGCAAGCTTCTTCATCTCCCAGTACCTACTGCAACATACATCCTTCTGAATCTGCTTAGTGTAGTCATCTCTTGGTCTCCCTCTACGGTTTTTACCCTCCACCCTGCCCTACAATACTAAATTGGTGATCCCTTGATGCCTCAGAACATTTCCTACCAACAGATCCTTTCTTCTGGTCAAGTTGTGCCACAAACTTCTCTTCTCTCCATTCCTATTCAGTACTTCCTCATTAGTTATGTGATCTACCCATCTAATCTTCAGCAATCTTCTGTAGCACCACATTTCGAAAGCTTCTATTCTCTTCTTGTCCAAACTAGTTATCGTCCATATTTCACTTCCATACATGGCTACACTCCATACAAATACTTTCAGAAATGACTTCCTGACACTTACGTCTATACTCGATGTTAACAAATTTCTCTTTTTCAGAAACACTTTCCTTGCCATTGCCAGTCTACATTTTATATCCTCTCTACTTAGACCATCATCAGTTATTTTGCTCCCCAAATAGCAAAATTCCTTTACTACTTTAAGTGTCTCATTTCCTAATCTAATTCCCTCAGCATCACCCGACTTAATTCGACTACATTCCATTATCCTCGTTTTGCTTTTGTTGATGTTCGTCTTATACTCTCCATTCAAGACACTATCCATTCCATTCAATTGCTCTTCCAAGTCCTTTGCTGCCTCTGACAGAATTACGATGTCAGCTGCGAACCTCAAAGTTTTTATTTCTTCTCCATGGATTTTAATACCTACTCCGAATTTTTCTTTTGTTTCCTTCACTGCTTGCTCAGTATACAAATTGAATAAGATCGGGGAGAGACTACAACCCTGTCTCACTCCCTTCCCGACCACTGCTTCCCTTTCATGTCCCTCGACTCTTATACCTGCCATCTGGTTTCTGTACAAATTGTAAATAGCCATTCGCTCCCTGTATTTTGCCCCTGCCACCTTCAGAATTTGAAAGAGAGTATTCCAGTCAACATTGTCCAAAGCTTTCTATAAGTCTACAAATGCTAGAAACGTAGGTTTGCTCTTCCTTAATCTAGTTTCTAAGATAAGTCGTAGGGTCAATATTGTCTCACATGTTCTAACACTTCTACGGAATCCAAACTGATCTTCCCTGAGGTCGGCTTCTACTAGTTTTTCCATTCGTCTGTAAATAATTCGTGTTAGTATTTTGCAGCTGTGACTTATTAAACTGATAGTTCGCTATTTTTCACATCTGTCAACACCGGCTTCTTTGGGATTGGAATTATTATATTCTTCTTGAAGTCTGAGGGTATTTCGCCTGTCTCATACATCCTGCTCACCAGATGGTAGAATTTTGTCAGGACTGGCTCTCCCAAGGCCGCCACTAGTTCTAATGGAATGTTGTCTACTCCCGGGGCTTTGTTTCGACTCAGGTCTTTCAGTGCTCTGTCAAACTCTTCACGCATTGTCGTATCTCCCATTTCATCTTCATCTACATCCTGTTCCATTTCTATCACCTGACTTAATTCGACTACATTCCATTATCCTCGTTTTGCTTTTGTAGATGTTCATCTTATATCCTCCTTTCAAGACACTATCCATTCCATTCAACTGCTCTTCCAAGTCCTTTGCTATCTCTGAGAGAATTACGATGTCATCGGCGAACCTCAAAGTTTTTATTTCTTCTCCATGGATTTTAATACCTACTCCGAATTTTTCTTTTGTGGGAATATTAAAACGGAATACAATGTGACACAGAACGCAAGGTTTGTCGCTGCAGCTGGCTGAACATCCTTACTAAATGCGCCTGTCATGAAACGTGCTGGTCTTCTGTGGATTTTTCCTATGTCCTTTAGCAATCCTATCTGCTGTGATTCCAGAGTGATAAGTAAAGCAGGTCCTAGAGGCAGTTAGTGTAAGACACATACGGATTCCAACCCAGGTTTGTGCGTGACTGTTACTCTAGTTAGTGAAGAGATCCAAAGTCTAAATTTAATGAGTCTTAGTTGGAATTGGTGAATTTTAAACAGAATTTTTATTACATTTACAGTGACTAAAGAAAAATGGAAAGCGCCCAGAAGAGGAAACGAAATGAAATTTTGGAGGTTGAGACAAGACCACCTACAATACGTCAGACCTTAAGGCCGATATCGAAGTTGACAGTATGGCAGCAATCTTGAGGGAAACAACGTGTTTGTGTAACATTGTATACGTTACGTTCAAGATAAGCGAAATCTTTATTACTACCTATTATTTATGCCCTTTTTTATGAATGTAGTCACAAATGCTACGCTAGTATTTATTTTCTAGATTCTCTACTAAGTTCGGTATAATTTAAAGTGTAAACCGTTCTTGCAATGGGTCTAATTACGGCAAAACATATGATACCTCAACATTTAAGTTTCCCAAAGAAATAGCTTTGAGGAACAAATGGATTAAACTAATTCAAAGAGATAATTTTGAAGTGTACGATAAAACTGTGGAAGACATATTTCCTGAGGAAAATAGTGAACCAATACGTGTGCCACGAAAAATACCAAAACTAACAAATGATGCAATTCCAACTATCTTTCCTAATCAACCTTCAATCGCACAGTACCAGTTACTAAGGAAAGGAAGAATCCTGAAGATCGTGTTCAATCGTGCTACTGGAACATGATGGATGTAGTTTCCGTAATTGATGCGAAAATGACAATATACCTGACTTTCAGCATCTTAAAAGAGAAGTGCAGAAAATGAATGTTTGTCAAATGGTTCAAATGGCTCTGAGCACTATGGGACTTAACTGGTCATCAGTCCCCTAGAATTTAGAACTACTTAAACCTAACTAACCTAAGGACAACACATGCATCCATGCCCGAGGCAGGATTCGAACCTGCGATCGCAGCGGTTGCGCGGTTCCAGACTGTAGCGCCTAGATCCACTCGGCCACCCTGGCCAGCAAATGCTAGTCCATTTACACTTTTAGTAAAGGATGACTACGTATCTTTCATTAAATTAGAGGATGATTCAGTCAGTCATGTGCCATTAGTTTCAGTGTGCTTATGTGCCATTAGTTTCACTGTGCTTCAAGATATCAAGTTCCTTGGAAGTAAAAGTGTTTCACAAAAATGTGTGTTTGCTATTCTTACAGCAAAATTACACACTGATGCTTTAAAGCAAGATTTGGAGTTTATAGAAGATTAAGTGGCTGCACATATAATGTTTCAGTCGAGCAAATCTTGCAATCTGAGAGGAAACTCAAAGTGTTAAGTCTACGAAAGCTCAGTTCTACTAAACATTGTGAATTTACATTAAGTGATTTTGCAGCAAAAGTAAATTACAGCATAAAGTACCAAATGTATAAATATTTAGATAAATTAGTACCTGCTCTAGAGGAACTAGCAAATATTCCCATGATGGATGAAGATTTAAAAGTGTTGGTTTGTATTGCTAGATACACCAGCAAAACAGTGCTTGAAAAGCTGTGGAAAGGTGGAAAATGTTCAGGTTATGAGGAAATGTTGCAGACAGAGGATGAAATTTTGTTGCAGTGTGAAACCAAAGAACTCCTTTCCTATTTCAACCAACTGAATCGTGGGGAATTGAAGTGTCCTTCTCTAATGATTTCCTTGTGTTGTAATGTATATAAACGTTTTCAAGTTCTTATTAACAGCACATATGAATCAGAATTTCTCAAATGTGAAAATCAAAGAGATACAGTACTTGTCTTAGGACCTGAATTGTGTGATAATGCCATTAGTAACCTCAGTGATGTGTGCAGATGTGGCATTCCTTTAAAGACAGCCGGCCGCGGTGGTCTCGCGGTTCTAGGCGCGCAGTCCGGAACCGTGCGACTGCTACGGTCGCAGGTTCGAATCCTGCCTCGGACACGGATGTGTGTGATGTCCTTAGGTTAGTTAGGTTTAAGTAGTTCTAAGTTCTAGGGGACTAATGACCACAGCAGTTGAGTCCCATAGTGCTCAGAGCCATTAGAACCATTTGAGCCTTTAAAGACAAAAATCAAGAAAAGTGCTTTGAAATATTTTTATTAATAATTACACAAAACGAAAAGTGTGTTTCAAAGGAAATTGCTCGAACACTAGTAAAACAACAAAGAGGAACTCATGAAAACATTGCAGCAAAAACAACAAAACGCAAAGTGGCCAAGCTGAGCAGCAAATAAATCCAACAGGTACTCAAAATCAAACCACTTCTAGCACATTACATAATGACAGTGACTAGAATTAACTGCATATTGTTTAATACAATTTTGAGCTTGAGTTACATGCTTCACTTATTATTGCCATGTAGCTTCTATTTTGCAAATTATTATTAGTGTCCAATTATGCCATTTACATTTATTGTGTAGTAATTGTTTGGATTTGACTTTGAGTTGCATCTCCAAATTTTACTTCGTCTTAGTACTTATTACGTAATTTGTGACTTAAGTAACAACTTTTTATTTAAGCTTGAATATAGAAAAATACATAACAATACGACATTTCTTACGCAATTTAGAATCTACATTTCATTTATGAAGTTCGTACATAATTCGTATTAGCGTACCGCTGAAATACTTGGCCTAAGACTGCGGAATCTTGGTTTCTGTGTTGTGGTCTGATGTATTGTAGGTGGTCTTGGTTGAGATGGTTGCTTACCTTTTTTAGGCGGGTTTAGAGACATCTCTGAACAGTCAAAGGGACTGTATCTTCAGGGGCTCGGGGAACCGGATTCATGCAGGACTTTTTTCGATATATATATATATATATACTCCTGGAAATTGAAATAAGAACACTGTGAATTCATTGTCCCAGGAAGGGGAAACTTTATTGACACATTCCTGGGGTCAGATACATCACATGATCACACTGATAGAACCACAGGCACATAGACACAGGCAAATAGCATGCACAATGTCGGCACTAGTAGAGTGTATGTCCACCTTTCGCAGCAATGCAGGCTGCTATTCTCCCATGGAGACGATCGTAGAGATGCTG
The DNA here is from genome assembly GCF_023897955.1 of Schistocerca gregaria. Taxonomy (NCBI): domain Eukaryota; kingdom Metazoa; phylum Arthropoda; class Insecta; order Orthoptera; family Acrididae; genus Schistocerca; species Schistocerca gregaria. The sequence goes on from NC_064925.1 coordinate 552,785,645, forward strand.
GATGTAGTCCTGTGGAACGGCTTGCCATGCCATTTCCACCTAGCGCCTCAGTTGGACCAGCGTTCTTGCTGGACGTGCAGACCGCGTGAGACGACACTTCATCCAGTCCCAAACATGCTCAATGGGGGACAGATCCGGAGATCTTGCTGGCCAGGGTAGTTGACTTACACCTTCTAAAGCACGTTGGGTGGCACGGGATACATGCGGACGTGCGTTGTCCTGTTGGAACAGCAAGTTCCCTTTCCGGTCTAGGAATGGTAGAACGATGGGTTCGATGACGGTTTGGATGTACCGTGCACTTATCAGTGTCCCCTCGACGATCACCAGAGGTGTACGGCCAGTGTAGGAGATCGCTCCCCACACCATGATGCCAGGTGTTGGCACTGTGTGCCTCGGTCGTATGCTGTTTTGATTGTGGCGCTCACCTCCACGGCGCCAAACATGCATACGACCATCATTGGCACCAAGGCAGAAGCGACTCTCATCGCTGAAGACGACACAACTCCATTCGTCCCTCCATTCACGCCTGTCGCGACACCACCGGAGGCGGGCTGCAAGATTTTGGGGCGTGAGCGGAAGACGGCCTAACGGTGTGCGGGACCGTAGCCCAGCTTCATGGAGACGGTTGCGAATGGTCCTCGCCGATACCCCAGGAGCAACAGTGTCCCTAATTTGCTGGGAAGTGGCGGTGCGGTCCCCTACGGCACTGCGTAGGATCCTACGGTCTTGGAGTGCATCCGTGTGTCGCTGCGGTCCGGTCCCAGGTCGACGGGCACGTGCACCTTCCGCCGACCACTGGCGACAACATCGATGTACTGTGGAGACCTCACGCCCCACGTGTTGAGCAATTCGGCGGTACGTCCACCCGGCCTCTCGCATGCCCACTATACGCCCTCGCTCAAAGTCCGTCAACTGCACATACGGTTCACGTCCACGCTGTCGCGGCATGCTACCAGTGTTAAAGACTGCGATGGAGCTCCGTATGCCACGGCAAACTGGCTGACACTGACGGCGGCGGTGCACAAATGCTGCGCAGCTAGCGCCATTCGACGGCCAACACCGCGGTTCCTGGTGTGTCCGCTGTGCCATGCGTGTGATCATTGCTTGTACAGCCCTCTCGCAGTGTCCGGAGCAAGTATGGTGGGTCTGACACACCGGTGTCAATGTGTTCTTTTTTCCATATCCAGGAATATATATATATATATATATATATATAGGGAAACATTACACGTGGGAAAAATGTATATAAAAACAAAGATGATGTGACTTACCAAACAAAAGCGCTGGCAGATCGATAGACACACAAACATACACACAAAATTCGAGCTTTCGCAACCGGCGGTTGCTTCGTCAGGAAATGGGGAAGGAGAGGGAAAGATGAAAGGATGTGGGTTTTAAGGGAGAGGGTAAGGAGTCATTCCAATCCCGGGAGCGGAAAGACTTACCTTAGGGGGAGAAAAGGAAAGGTATACACTCGCACACACACACACATATCCATCCGCACATACACAGACACAAGCAGATGTTATATAGTCTGCGTTATTTGTGAATCAATAATACGTGTGCAGTGCTGCAGTGCGTGTTGTACGAAATCGTCTTTTAAACAGATAATGATTAGTTATTTTTATGCCGACCTTCTTAGAATATTTTAAACTGCAAAAATTTTAATATGGACACTTGTTACACCCAACGATTTGGTGTGGTGTGCTGAATAATTGAGTATAATTATTTCCTTTTATTGAAGTTACGTTGTCATGAAGATAGTTTACTGCATACCAAAGCAAAAACAACATTTGCACTTGGTCTCCTTTGGTCTCAGGAGTTGAAACTTTTGGGTTTGCAAGTATGCATACTTAGCTGGTTTGTGAAATATAACGTAATCATATTTGTGCCCCAGTACGGCAAAATTTACATCAGATAATTAAAATAAAGACTGAGATCCTTAAATATATTTATAAATGCATAAACTGAATCACTTAACAATATCTAGACTACAACTAAGTACCAAAAATATTTGTACCGACGGTAACAATGGGTTACGATCATAACTAATAAAACTTATAATTACTGCATCTAAGGACAGAATTCTCCTGTAAATTAAAGATAATTTTAATAGTAACAAATAACATATTACATTCTTTAAACAATTTAGATAAATTGACAATTATTACACTTATTACAGATTTCTTAATATGAAAAATGGGAAGAGCGCGTCTTGTTACTTCAGCGGTACTACTCGGAAAGGTGCAATGTCTTGTCTTTTACTAGACAAATGAAAATTAACAAACTGTAGATTGTCTTCTTTAGTCATTGTCTACACAGATAATAAATCGTGCTTGTTGTCTTTGCCGATTTCGCACGATGAACTTCACATGAAAAAAGTCTATGTTTTTCACGATATGAAGTCCTTCTTTTATGTATATTCACAGGGGAAAATACGCCCTGAGAAGGCAGAAATCTCATTGTACCACTCCAAACGCAGCCGTTTGTTGAATGTTGTAGGGAGTCCAGTGGAAGGCGCAGAGTGGAGCCGTTACGATGTCCTTGTCACATGTGGTCGAGCGGAAACTCAACGTCGGGTATACTTTCCCTCACGTTCTCATGCAGCGCAGCATCGGGCTACTCTCTTATTCAGATGCCGCACAAATCTCGATATTTGACGGTTCGACCAGCTGGCCAAATAGAGATACACAATGGGATCCCTTTCAAACGTTGTTAGGTGCTGATAACGCTGTCTCAAACGAGTGCACGGCATCACCGTGTCCTTCACAGTGATCACTCAGCATGTGATGCTAGTTCACATCCATTATGTGCCACACAAGACCTAGCAGCAACACTAAACGGGAACAACATTGTTTCAGTCTGGTGGTTGTTCTGCCTATCACAGTGAGCTGCAACGCTAGCGATTAACATGCCTGTCAATGGTGTGAACATGGCGAAGTTAAACTGACATTCGACCACTTTCTCTGGGGATGTATTTACTAATGTGTCGTAATAGGGGAAGTCTCTTCACGGTACAGTGAGTATTGTTGAACGTGTTCTGTAGCTTCATTTATCAAAAGAATTTACTGCATTTAACATCGAATTACCTTGGGGGCACTGAAGCAGATGGGACGTGGGTCGGGTTCAGACCTCTTCTGCTCAGACTCTGTCAGTGACTTAAATCTATGTCAAGCAAAATCCAGCAGACTATTATGTTCACAACATCCAGGACGCACTAATTAAACTGTAAAGGAATGATAATGTGGTATTCCCCTCCTCTCCCCCCCCCCCCCCCCCCAAGAACCATGGACCTTGCCGTTGGTGGGGAGGCTGGCGTGCCACAGCGATACAGATAGCCGTACCGTAGGTGCAACCACAACGGATGGGTATCTGTTGAGAGGCTAGACAAATGTGTGGTTCCTGTAGAGGGGCAGCAGCCTTTTCAGTAGTTGCAGGGGTAACAGTCTGGATGATTGACTGATCTGGCCTTGTAACAAAAACCAAAACGGCCTCGCTGTGCTGGTACTGCGAACGTCTGAAAGCAAGGGGAAACTCAAGCCGTAATTTTTCCGAGGGCATGCAGCTTTACTGTATGGTTAACTGATGATGGCGTCCCCTTGGGTAAAATATTTCGGAGGTAAAATAGTCCCCAATTCGAATCTCCGGGCGGGGACTACTGAGGAGGACGTCGTTATCAGGAGAAAGAAAACTGGCGTTCTACGGATCGGAGCTTGGAATGTCAGATCCCTTAATCGAGCAGGTAGTTTAGCAAATTTAAAACAGGAAATGGATAAGTTAAAGTTAGATATAGTAGGAATTAGTGAATTTCGCTGGCAGGAGGAACAAGACTTTTGGTCAGGCGAATACAGGGTTATAAATACAAAATCAAATAGGGGTAATGAAGGAGTCGGTTTAATAAGTAATAAAAAAATAGGAGTGCGGGTAAGCTACTACAAACAGCATAGTGAACGCATTTATGTGACCAAGATAGACACGAAGCCGTCGTCTACAACAGTAGTACAAGTTTATATGCCAACTAGCTCTGCAGTTGACGAAGAAATTGGAGAAATGTATGATGAAATAAAAGAAATTATTCAGATAGTGAAGGGAGACGAAGATTTAATAGTCGTGGGTGACTATTCTAGAATTCGGTAATAGGAAAAGGGAGAGAAGGAAACGTAGTAGGTGAATATGGATTGGGGCTAAGAAATGAAAGAGGAAGCCGCCTGATAGAATTTTGCACTGAGAACAACTTAATCATAGCTAATACTTAGTTCAAGAATCATAAAAGAAGGTTGTATACATGGAAGAAGCCTGGAGATACTGACAAGTTTCAGGTAGATTATATAATGGTAAGACAGAGATTTAGGAACCAGATATTAAATTGTAAGACAGTAAATGAAGCAGGCAAAAAGGAATAAAAACGTCTCAAAAATGAGATCGACAGGAAGTGCAAAATGGCTAAGCAGAGATGGCTAGAGGACAAATATAAGGGTGTAGAGGCTTATCTCACTAGGGGTAAGATAGATACTGCCTACAGGAAAATTAAAGACACCTTTGGAGAAAAAAGACCCACTTGTATGAATATCAAGAGCTCAGATGGAAACCCAGTTCTAAACAAAGGAGGGAAAGCAGAAAGATGGAAGGAGTATATAGAGGGTCTATACAAGGGCAGTGTACTTGAGGACAATATTATGGAAATGGAAGAGTATTTATATGAAGATGAAATGGGAGATACGATACTGCGTGAAGAGTTTGACAGGGTAATGAAAGACCTTGTAACCTCCCCACAAAAATATAAAATAATATTCTCATTTAGCGTAACTACCCAACAGTGTAAATATAATACAATGTGACAAACCTATAACCTTTCAATAATTGACCGTCAATTTAACCTGGTAAATTTTGGACGTCAGCTGTGCTGCGTCATGGCCCTGATACATCATTCTGAATAAGCTGAAAAATCTTACCTTAATTAGGTCGCCGGATAACGCGTATATATCTGCTCCTATAAGAAATTTTTCCTGGCGCAGCTAAGTGCAATGCTGGCCGATAGATTTGTCTTATATAAAAGGGAAGAACTGATTTTTCTTTTCAATAATCGGGATGCCCAAGGATTGGAGAAATTATTGAATTGTTTAAATTGAGATTAATGTGAAAGTTACTTTTTATGAGAAAGATTATTATTAACAGATTTTTTTTAAACATTTACATGGGACTTGACTAACAATACTACATATGCGCGAGGCTGCTTTTACCTTATCCTATAACGCTCAGGCTCTGCCATCGCTGCACACGACCGGCCCAGCCAACACGATACACCAGACACGACTGCTCGCTAGCAACAACTAACTGCTAGTGCTACACAGTTCTTACTGCAGTCAATACTACTCTTTGGTCTCAGATTCTCTTCTAGCTTACATATCGCAGGCAGCGCGTGAGCAGTAGATCGAAATTACATCAGCTCGAGTGCGCTAGCAACAAGTTCTCTAATTACGGACCTCTTACACTTATCAATGATGTATATACCCCCTCCAATGGGGGGCAAAAATTTGGCAGCGATGGTGAGTCAATTGGACTTGCCAGGAGCAACAAGTTTTTCTATAATCTATTTAGTTTCCTAAGGCTACAATCACAGAGTATATACATCATTGATAAGTGGAGAACATATTAAAAAATTAGACAAAGTGCACATGCACTGAGTACAAAACATATTCAGCAATGACAAAGTATATACGCAATGAGTGCAAAATATATTAACAAAAGAGTGCACACGCATTGAGTACAAAACATCATTTTACAAGAATTTAAGAATCTAAATGCACTGTATAAGCCTTTACTATTTTACAGGAACTAGGAAAGGAATGGGAAGGATTGCATCATGGTTGTAGCACAGTAGGTAGCACGTAGCTGCACTGAAAGTCCATATCTTTCTACAGAAGTACAACACCTAGTGAGACAATCTGAAGTTCTCTTCCCTGATGTATTTATTAGTGTAGCCAAGACACTGAAATGTTGTATTAATATTCAATGTTATCATTTTGGTAGTACCTTAGGTACACCAAACAGTAGGACCATAATAACATCTCCATCGTTCAAGGTGGTGGACAGCTTGATATGTCTACACCATATTCTTGTAGAATCCATACTCTTACAGCAACGTAGAATTAGGGCAAAAACCAATATAGTGCTCCATGATCATGAGGATGGACAGGATAAACGGATATTGCAGTAATTAGGTCAGAAGGTGAAGGACATTAACTCTTATGCTAGTTATCATAGAATTACACTAGTGTATCAACCGATATGAACAATATTAAGTGTTACGAAACACTATTCATAACTTATCTGACTGAATCAGTGGCATTCATTGGCCAGTTACAAAGTATTCATATAGTGTTACAAAACATTATTCAGTGTTATTCACAAATCATCATTTAAAACAGGAGCTATTGAGTTACTGACATTCATTGGCTAGTTACAAAACATTATTCAGTGTTATTCACAAGTCATTCAGTGGCATTCATTGGCCAGTTACAAAGTATTCATATAGTGTTACAAAACATTATTCAGTGTTGTTAAAACGTCATCATTTAAAACAGGAGCTATTGAGTTACTGACATTCATTGGCTAGTTACAAAGTATTCATATAGTGTTACAAAACATTATTCAGTGTTATTCACAAGTAATTTAAACAGGAGTTATTGAGTGTAGTATCAAGCTACTGGTGTTCATATACGATATCATGTAAGTGACATAAGACATATTTAAAATGTAAGACATTGGAACTATTACTCAAGGTCGGTAGTCCAATAACACATAGACATAATGCAATCAATACACAGAAAATTTGCATTATTTTAAGGACTAAAAATATATCTTAACCTGGTAGCATTATTTAGTTGTATACTGGTAATAGTTGGGACCCTTAATAATAATTTTTTTTTGCTAGCAATGCATTGCACTGGCATCGATAATTAAATGCTGGGGCATGAAAATATTTGCTTTTGAATTATTGCTGGAAATAAGGAGTATTAACGTCATTCGTCATGAGTCAGCTGTAGCAAGGTTATGAACTAAGTACAGTATATGTGATCACATTCATAAATGATAGACATAACTGGGTAACAAAATGCAAGTACTAGAACAGGTTTAATAACTAACTACTTATAGCATATTATGTCACGAAAAGCTTCTCCTGAAAAAAATACAAAATGGATTATTGAACTGAAAGAAGAAATGCATATTATGCTGAAAAGTAGTGAACTTCGAATTAACAGGTAATGAAACGTGTACTTAATATGTATGTACTCTAGCTGTCTTTCCCAAAACATTCAGTCATTATACTATGTGACATGAGACATACTGTCAAAAGGAACTGCAACAAATACTTAAATAACTACATAGCATTTCTTAACTAACAGTAAATATATAAACTTCATCATTATCATCATCTGCAAAGAAAAACTTCATTATTTATAATATCATAACTTCATCACTATAATCACCTGCAAAGAAAAATTTTATTATTCATATTAGCTTATTCTTCATAGAACTGTTCATCATCATTTATTATCATCTGCAAAAAATAGACACTTCATTATGCATATTCATATCACCATTTACTTCATACAACTATTCATTACTTCATATAGTATAGAGTTTCTTACTTCTAACATATTTCATCACTAAAATTAACATCTGTAGTTCTGTCTGACAGTCTGCATCAATCCCCTTGTATTCTGAAAGAAAAATAATTAGTCAAGACTGCTATCATACGATGTGTACTGTATATTCTGGTTAATGCTTGTTAATTCTGATCCATTTACTCTTCATGACAATATATTGCATTTTCTTTCCTTCATTCTGATGGTAAAACTTCCATTTCATAGTAAACCACTGTGGTTGTTTAATTCATTTCTTTTACACGGTATTGCTTTCTGAAAAATGATAAATAAGGATTAATATCTTGCATTTAATCACATACCCATTAAATAATAATATAATTAAGCATACAGCATAACATGACTGAAAACGTATTAGGTCAAAAACATGGTCAGTTGCCAAGTGCAAAAAATGGATACACAGTATCATAATGTAGTGCCAAAAAAATGTAGAATAGGCAAAATATTATGACAGAAAACGTATTAGGTTAAAACATAGACAGTTTTCAAGTGCAAAAAATGTACACACAGTATCATAATGTAGTAGCAAAATATGTAAAATAGTCAAGATGTTGAGATATCATGTCAAAGTCAACTGTTGTTTGTTACATCTTCAATATTTGATAGTGCATACAGACAAAAATTCTACTTTCGATAGGAAAACAATCATACATACACAAAATCGAAAATGTGCACGGTCTGATATAAAAGACAAGAAAAGCGACCTGCTAACCTTACCTTGCCAGGCACTTGCCAGGAAAAAATATGATAATCATCAGTAAAGAGTCACATAAATATCATTGCGTGAGTGCTCATATAAATATCAGGAAATGGCGGTACAGTGTGATAAATCGAAAAGTATGTTCATTCAATAAAGGGTTTAATATTGGAAATATGGTGATTGCCCTTGCTTTTTCTGGTTCTCAAAGTTTCAACATGTACCACATTGGGATGAGGAATGCTGCGAATTCTGTATGGACCTGCGTATAGAAGTTCAAATTTACTGCATCTACTCTTTCCTCTATTGGATAAATAGTGTGTACATACTAATATCTTCTGTCCAATGTGAAAGTAACGGCGTGTACAGACCTGTTTTTGCTGTCTTCTCCGGCGCTCTGCGGCACGTTTGATGTTGTTGAGCGCAATCTCAATTACTTCATGGTGGTGTAGTCGACGAGATGTAGGAAAGGATACTAATTCTTTGATTTTGTTAGGTGGTTCAACATTTTTCAATATAACAGTCGGAGATAGCATAGTGGATTCATTTGGTATGGAGTTAATTACATCCTGGAATGAGTGTATGTGTGTATCCCAAGCAATATGTCTTTTGTGGCAGTACATTCTACACAGTTTACCATCAGTCGTTCACAGGGGTTCGAAGAAGCGTGATACTTGGATATATAAATCGGAGAAGTGTTTCTAGCTCGTAACATACGTGTCCATATCGCAGATCGAAATTGTGGTCCATTGTCGGAAATTACTTTCAATACATGCCCTACATGAAATAAAAAATGTTTTACAAATGCATTCGAAATAGATTTAGCAGTAGCTTTGCGTAACGGAGTGAAGGTAACAAATTTCGAAGTGAGTTCAACAGCGACAAAGATGTAGCAAAAACCTCTATTATTTCTGGGAATCGGACCAAAAATGTCTACGATGGCCATGTGTCTCAATTTAACACGTACAATGAGATGTAACGGAGGAATATGTGAAGTCGTGTCTGATTTAGCTTTCTGGCAGATTTTACATGACGCTAAAACTCGTCGAATACGTTTCTCCATGTTGGCAAAATAACAGTTCTGTCTCAGTATAAGGAAACATTTTCTGGCTCCATAATGTGCGTAACTTAAATAAGTATACCAAATTAATTTGTTAACAAGTTCGTCAGGAATGCATAATAACCAGTTGTTGCCGTCAGGGTGAGAGTGGCGAAACAGAATGTTATTGCGTACCGTGTAACGGTTTCTAATGGTAACGTTATTCTTATCTTGCCAAAGGTGTTTAATTTCTTTCCACACGTTGTCTTTACTCTGCTCTTGTGCTATGTCTCGTAATGACGATGAAATGAAGTTTTCAAATGCGACTTGTTGAATTTACATGAGGCTAGAATTTGCTTGGCAGAAGTAGGTTGCGATGTCTTGCTGATTGTTGCAGAGAGAACGGGATAGTGCGTGTGCTACAATATTTTGTGTACCGGGAATGTGAACAATTGTAAAATTAAATTCCTGTAAATAAAATTTCCATCTGCTTAGTCTGTCGTGTGTAAATTTTGCGGAAAGTAAAAACTGGATAGCTCTATGGTCTGTGTAAACAGTAGTATGTCTTCCATAAAGAAAATGCCTACATCGGGTAAATGCCCATACAACACATAATGTTTCAAGTTCTGTAACAGAATAATTGCGTTCAGCAGGTGACAGAACGCGACTTGCAAAAGCGATGTTTTTAATTACTGTATTACCGTCTTCTTCAATTTCCTGAAAAATGTGTACGCCTAAAGCTGTGTTAGAACTGTCGGTGGCAATGGAAAAATTTCTAGTGAGATCTGGGTGTGATAAAAGAGGTGCATTCAACAAAGCTTGTTTCAGATTGACAAATTCAGACTGCGCTTGGCTATCCCAGGACCAAACAGTGTTCTTACCCGTCAGTTGGCATAATCTAGGGGTGTCTAAAGCAGAGTAATAAATAAATTTACGGAAAAGTTAATTAAACCCAGAAAGCTGCGTAGTTGTTTCTTCGTCGTCGAAACAGTAATGTCACGTAAAGCTTGAAGTTTTTCCGGGTCAGGTGCTATGCCTTCTGCTGAAATTACATGTCCAAAAAATTTTATAAAAGTTCTGCCAAAGTGCGATTTGTTAAGATTAACTGTGAGTCCTTGTGCACGAAAAGTTTGCAACAGTTGTTCCAGAATCAAATTGTGTTCAGACCAGTTAGCTTCTGCAATAAGAATGTCGTCTACATACGTTGTGATTCTGTCTTTTAATTCTGTCGGAAGTATAGTATTCAAACCGCGAATAAATGTTGCTGAAGAAATTGTTAAACCGAACGGTAATTTGCAAAATTGATAACAGTCACCAAACCAGAGAAATGCTGTGTACTTTCTGCAGTTCGTATGGAGCTGAATTTGCCAAAATCCCGATTTCAAATCTAATGTGGAATAAACAGCAGTACCATGAAATTTCTGTAGAAGTTCTTCTAGTGTCTGTGGGCGATCTGTTTCATTAATAATAATGTCGTTGATGTGACGTGAATCAAGTACGAGGCGAAGTGAGCCATCCTTTTTCTTAACAATATGGAGCGGATTTATGTACGGAGTAACTGCTGGTTCAATAATACCTTGGTCAAGCATAGTTTGCAATTCTTTCTTAACTTGTTCTCTGTGAATATACGGAATGGGATAATGTTTGGCTTTAAATGTGTCGTGCTCTTTAACTTGAAATTCATACATAAAACCGGACATAGTACCAGGGATGTTGTCAAAAACTGGAACTTGCTGTAAAAGAATTTTGCGTAGTTGCGTACGTTCGTCATCTGTATTTGCACTGCTCTGTTTAACCTTATCCGAAATCATTTGTATAACGTCATAGTCGGCTTCGTTTGCTGTATTGTAGTTGTGAACATACGTATCTGCGAACAATGTGGAATGACAGTCTATGTTACGTGATGCAGAAATGACCTCTGGCCGATTAATTGTTTGTTCTTCTGCAGATAAAGAGTGCTGAAATTCTAATGCCGGTTGTACATTTTCATCCTTTAACATTAAATAGGAATTTTGAAAGTCAATAATTGCGTCGTGTTGTACCAAAAAATTCGTACCTAAAATAACGTCTGTTGCCAATAAGGGAACAATCCAAAAATTTGAGTGGAACGTATGACCTGCAATACAAAATGATAAGTGTGTCTAATTTTACATCTACTCCTTTACCAGATACTGCTCCTTTTACTTTAGTTTTGCCTAATGGTAATGTAGGATAAGTATTCTCTTTGTTACAAGCGTTGAAAGTTTCTTCATTTATAACTGACATAGGTGATCCAGAGTCGACTACTGCTGAAAATGTGGATGATCCAATCTTTACTTCAATGACAGGGTGGGAAATGGTTTTTTGAATAAATGGTTTTTCATGCAAAAGAGTGTCTCGGATGTCGTCAAAAGTAATAACATTTTCGTGAACAAGAGTCTGTGTATCAAAAGTATTGGTTACATCGCTGGAAGGTTCAATCTGTGCTGTATCTAGTCAAATTCTATCTGACGTGCTGTTATCTGCGGGAGGATGCTGTGGCATTTCCACTATTTGTACTGTTCTGTTATTTCTCCCTGACGTATTACGTTGGGGATGTTATCTACTGTCTGGTTCATTCATGATAATCTGTTGTCGCGGATGATTCTGCTGCTGGTAAGACCGACTGTTACGCTGAAAACTGTGCTCATTACTTTTACGTCTGTCACAATAATCGTTGCTATACGGCGCGTTGCGGTAGGAATTGAAATGGTGTGTTCTCTGTATGAAGTGATTTCCTTGTTGCTGTGCTTTACTATTTGGTGGAGCCGACGCTATAAGTGTAGGCGGCGAAACATTAAAGCTTGGTTGACCTTGCAGACTACATTGTTGGTTAGGTATGCTAACCGGCTGCTTTTGATGCTGTTGCAGTGAAAACCCTGTATTGTTCCCTAAAATGTGTTTGCGATTGCTGAAAATTTTATACATACTGATGATTAACATTTTGTCTGTTATTAAAATTACGCTGGTAGCTCCTGTCGCTTTGGGAGTGTCTAAAGAAAACTGTCACTTTCGGTAAAACTTGTCATATCAGGTTTCCTTTACTTATTCTTAATCCTAGATAGATCGATAGTTGAAGAGCTGTTTCGATAGATATAAAGGATAGTAGAAGAGAAGGCAGCAGTGCAGAAAACTAAAGATGAAACAGCACTACTACGGCTCGGGCCCTGTGCACGCTACGGCACATATTCATCGAAGTGTAATGAATCCCCTGAGGTCACTTACTCGCTGCATATAAATTTTAGTTTCTGCATAACTGGCAATGTCGGTGAGAATTCAAATGCAAATTGTTGTATCCAGGCCAATTCTAGTTTCTGTATTACACGCCAAGCTGATGAAAATACAAAAGCAAATTGTCGTATCCAGTCAAAAGGATGTATTTGTGTTCTGTCATTTTTAAATATCTTAAATTTCCTAACGGACAGAAAGTGCTTGTAATCAAAATTTTCGTCTCTGAATGTCTGAACAGGTTCAGGACTGTATGATAATCTGTTTGTCTGTGACTGTTCGGAATCTAAGTCACGTACTCTCTGTAGATTACCTAAGTTACTCTGGCTGTGCGAGAGTGACAAATGTTCGGAATGTGGCGTATTCTGTGTCGTGGTAGAGGTTGAAACAATTTTCATCTCTTTCACTTCTTGCTGTAAACATGACAATTTTCTTCGTAATATATTATTGGACGGACCTATCTTGCTGATAGTTTGCTGTATGTTTTGGAATTCAGGTGTCTGATTAAACGAAACTTGTGACGTATCGTCTGATTTGGTGTCATTGTTATTTTCGATAACGTCAATACGACTGGCCAATTCATTAAATTTTTCAGTCAGTGCTTTTACATGATCGTCATTTTTAGTGTCACAAGCATTAATTTGATTTTGGATTTTACGGGTAGTTTTGTTCAATTTCTTAACGTCTGCTTTAATGGCATCGGGATCCTGTATTAATTCTAATTGTTCAGGTCTGTTGGTCACTGTCTGAAAGTCTACTGTGTGTGTGTCTGTTTTTGTTTCAAGATCGGAGATTTCATCATGCAATTCGAAGTTCAACTGTTTGATTTCGTCTGATACTGTTGCAATATTGTTGTCTACGTATGTTTTCGCCTTCGTAAACATTTTACGCTTATCTTCCTGTCTCTGTGCAGTAATTGTTTCCATGACTTGTTTCTTTACTTTATTCTGTTCCTGTATAAATTTACGGTAACACGTTTCACTGTTCTTTAGGTAGTGATTAAAACGTTCGTCAATTAGGCTGTTCTGTTGTTCGAATTTCTTGTGTACTCTCGCATCCAGTGTGCGTGAAACATCCCCGATGTTATTTAGTCTGTATATGGAAGGAAACAAAAGAAAAATTCGGAGTAGGTATTAAAATCCATGGAGAAGAAATAAAAACTTTGAGGTTTGCCGATGACATTGTAATTCTGTCAGAGACAGCAAAGGACTTGGAAGATCAATTAACCGAACGGACAGTGTCATGAAAGGAGGGTATAAGATGAACATCAACAAAAGCAAAACGAGGATAATGGAATGTAGTCGAATTAAGTCGGGTGACGCTGAGGGAATTAGATTAGGAAATGAGACACTTAAAGTAGTGAAGGCGTTTTGCTATTTGGGGAGCAAAATAACTGATGATGGTCGAAGTAGAGAGGACATAAAATGTAGATGGCAATGGCAAGGAAAGTGTTTCTGAAGAAGAGAATTTTTTTTAACATCGAGTATAGATTTGAGTGTCAGGAAGTCGTTTCTGAAAGTATTTCTATCGAGTGTAGCCATGCATGGAAGTAAAACGTGAACGATAAATAGTGTGGACAAGAAGAGAATAGAAGTTTTCGAAATATGGTGCTACAGAAGAATGCTGAAGATTAGATGGGCAGATCATATAACTAATGAAGAGGTATTGAATAGGATTGGAGAGAAGAGAAGTTTGTGGCACAACTTGACTAGAAGAAGGGATCGGTTGGTTCTGAGGGATCAAGGTGGCACCAATTTAGTATTGGAGGGCAGAGTGGAGGGTAAAAATCGTAGAGGGAGGCCAAGAGATGCATACACTTAAGAGATTCAGAAGGATCTAGGTTGCAGTAGGTACTGTGACATGAAGGGGTTTGCACAGGATAGAGTAGCATGGAAAGCTGCGTCAAACCAGTCTCACAAGGGAACCTCCCCATCGCACCCCCCTCAGATTTAGGTATAAGTTGGCACAGTGGATAGGCCTTGAAAAACTGAACACACATGAATCGAGAAAACAGGAAGACGTTCTGTGGAACTATGAGAAAGATAAGCAAAATACACAAACTGAGTAGTCCATGCACAAGATGCAACATAAAGAAGAACGTAGGCTGAGGAGATCCGTGGTCCAGTGGTTATCGCGAGAGTCTGCGCAACTAGAGGTCATTGGTTCAAGCCTTCCCTCGAGTGAAAATTTTATTTTCGCAAAGTTCTGATCTGTCCGTTCGTTCATTGACGTCTCTTTTCGCTGTAATAAGTTTAGTGTCTGTGTTTTACGACCGCACCCCAAAACCGTGCGATTAGTAGACGAAAGTCGTGCCTCTCCAATGGGAATCGAAAACACTTGATCGCAAGCTCATAGGTCAACCGATTCCTCCACAGGAAAACACGTCTGATATATTCTATACGACACTTGTGACGGCATGTGCGTCACATGATAGGAATATGTTGTCGACCCACCTAACTTGTTCACTTGGCGAATGGGTAAAAAGATTTCATTTAGGATTTCTTGTGGATGTGATTATCATAAATAAAATAAAATAAATTCCATAGAAAACTTGAACCAAGGACCTCTCGTACCCGAGCTGCTCACGCTAACCACTTGACCACGGCGCTCCTGAGTTCATATTGTCCTTAATGTTGCTTATGTTGCGCATACTAAGTTTGTATATTTTGCTTATTTTTTTATAGTTCCACACAACTTCTTCCTGTTGTCTCGATTGATCTGAGTTCAGTTTTTCAAGGCCTATCCACTGTGCCAACGTATAACTAAATCTGAGGGGAGTGCGATGAGGAGGTTCCCTTGTCGGGGCTGAAGACCACAACAACAACAATGTGGTATTTTCTGATGGGTATTAAGTGCTGACAGAAAATGTGAGAAATGAAGCGATTTTCTTACTGTGGTATTCTTACTGTGGTATGGGAAACTTGAGTGGTTGGAGCTGACAAACAGGAAATTGCTATTGGTGAAATCACCTACCCGGAAATGGCATGCCGTTGAGGCAAGATGGAGTCCACAGTCGACGTTAGATAGTGTGTATTCTGACAACGTACGACTTTCTGCTCTGTAGGAGAATCTTCCAGTTTATGGTGTTTTTTGCATACAGATTTCAAAAATGGGTCAGATGGCTCTGAGCAGTATGGGACTTAACATCTGAGGTCGTCAGTCCTCTAGAATTTCGAACTACCTAAACCTAACTAACCTAAAGACATCACACACATCCATTCCCGAGGCAGGATTCGAACCTGCGAACGTAGCGGTCGCGTGGTTCCAGACTGCAGCGCCTAGAACTACTCGGTCACAGAGGCCGGCATTAAGTCTTCACTCATAGGAAAGCCTAATCAGCGACAAACACATCGTATGGGGCTTCTAATCCGGCGATCATTTGAAAGAGGTACTGCATGTGGCAAAGTCCAAGTAACGGTATTGATTCCCCTAATCCACTTCCCTTCAGTGTATGGGCTGATGATTAAATTCTTCATTTAACAAACAGTTTCGATCGACCACCCCAATCAGGTTTTCAGAATCATTTACAGCATCCTATTAGATGAATTTAAAGTCAATGACGCTGGATAATAAAATACTGAAATTGTCACTGTTGTCTCATCGTATTATAAATTATGTCATCAATATATAAACTATGTTAAACCGCGCACTCTTTCTTATTGCATCTGTATGTGGTATGCATCTGTTCATAGCGCTAACACTGATTGCTGATGTAACACGAAAGAGTTTGCTCCTTAGCATGGTTTATACACTAAAGCGTCAAAGAAACTGGTATAGGTATGCGTATTCAAGTACAGAGATAAAACAGGCAGAATACAGTGCTGTGGTCGGCAACTTCTATATACGACAACAAGTGTCTGGTGCAGCTGTTAGATCGGTTTCTGCTGCTACAATGGCAGCTAATCAAGATTTAATTGAGTTTGAATGTGTTGTTATGGTAGGCATACGAGCGATGGGGTTCAGCGTCTCCAAGGTAGCGATTAAGTGGGAACTTCCCTGTACGCCCATCCTGTGAGAACGGAACCAACGACGGCAGAAGAGAATCGTTCATCGAGGCAGAAGTCCGTAAATTGCTGCAGATTTAAATTATGGGCCATCAACAAATGTCAGCGTGGGAAACATTCAACGGAGCATCATCGATAAGGGCACTCGGAGCCGAAGGCCAGCTAGTTTACCTTTGATGACCGCACGAAAATGGCTCTGAGCACTATGCGACTTAACTTCTGAGGTCATCAGTCTCCTAGAACTTAGAACTAATTAAACCTAACTAACCTAAGGACATCACACACATCCATACCCGAGGCAGGATTCGAACCTGCGACCGTAGCGGTCGCCCGGTTCCGGCCGGCCGGCCGACTGCACGACACAAAGCTTTATGTCTGGCCTCGACCCGTCAACATCGACGTTGGAATGTTGATGACTGGAAACATATTGGGTGGTTGGATGAGCCTCGTTTCAAATTTTATCTAGCGCATGGTCGTGAATGCGTATGAAGACAACCTCATGAATCCATGGACGCTGCAAGTCAGCAGGTGACAGTTCAAGCTGGTGGAGGCTCTGTAAGGGTGTGGGGCGTGTGTAGTTGGAGTGATGAGGGAGCCTTTATACGATTAGGTACGACTCCGTAAGGTGACACGTACGTAGGCATCCTGTCAGATTAACTGCATCCATTCATGTCTATTGTGCATTCCTACGGACTTCAGCAATTTCAGCAGGACAATGCGACACCCCACCAGTCCAGAATAGCTACAGAGTGGCTTCCAGGAACACTTTCGATGGCCACCAAACGCCTCAGACATAAACATTATTGAGCATATCTGGCGTGCCTCGCTGTGTGCTATTCAGAAGAGATTTCCACCCTCTCGTACTCTTACGAATTTATGGGCAGCCCTCCAGGATTTATGCTGTCGTTTCCTCCAGTAGTATTTCAAACATGAATTGAGTCCATGCCACATCGTGTTGCGGCACTTCTGCCTGCTCGCGGGGACCACACACGATATTAGGCATGTTTACGAGTTTCTTCGGCTCTTCAATGGTTAGTGACTATGTAATTTATATTACGAGTGACAATTTAATTTCTGGCGTCAGTGACTTTATATTCGCCTAGTATGACGGTGTAATTCCTGTTAGAAACCTGATGATGGCTGTTAAATAAAGAATTTTATCAGCATCTCACGACGGTAATCATGACAGTTTTCAAATACTTACAAGCTGTCGGTAACCAACTCCTGAATACGAAACGATCCCTGCATGCAATGGCTCTGAATGCAAAAGAAAAGTCCTTTTTGTAATTATAATACTCACTATCTAATTATCATGGTTTAGTGATAATTACATATATCACAGAAAGTCAGGAATGTCTGC
Source organism: Schistocerca gregaria (assembly GCF_023897955.1). Classification (NCBI taxonomy): domain Eukaryota; kingdom Metazoa; phylum Arthropoda; class Insecta; order Orthoptera; family Acrididae; genus Schistocerca; species Schistocerca gregaria. Next base: position 552,803,658 of record NC_064925.1, read on the forward strand.
AGTCCTCTCATACTGGCTGATAATATTCTTCTACTCTTGTGGTAGGCGGTTTCATGTATTACTATTTTAACTTCGGTCACATGAATGTTTAGGTCTCTTTAATTGTGCCTGGAGTCTTAAATCGCCTGAGAAGAGTGAAAAAAACACTGTGTCAAACAAGAGACAGTCGTTGCATCGAGAACACGCACGTGTGCCGTAGCCTACGGGAAAAATACAAATATACCAAAAGATACACATGTGGTACGAGTAATACATACACAGTCTGGAAAGTTAGTGAGAAGGATTTGATTGCCAGTTTCAGCGAAAAGGTACGACCAATATTCCAGTCGCTATATGCATCTAAAGCACGGTAATTACGCCATCGATTACGATTGAAACGTCAGCTCTGTACATACAGCGCATTAGTGGGAGAGTCACAGAGAAAAGTCATCTGATCATGCATACACATTAACCGTACACATTATAGCTCACGCTCTAAGTGCGTAAACATGATAATTAACAGTAATTAAACGTTACGGACATAATTATTCACAGAATGCAGAATGAAATACCAAATAGTGTTATAATGAGTACGGAAGACACGTGAATAACACGGTATTTCACGTGTTTATTAAATGCTGTCTAAACTAGCGGCCTTAAGAGAAATTACTCAATTTCAGTAACTGATACGTTTGGGAGCGTTTACAATTAAACTAGGTCCACAATTAACCATCAGTTCATATATACGATTAAAAACCTGACAAAATTTTCCATATGTCGTGAAAGGCACGAACAAATCTTTATCATGCTCTAGTAATGCAGCCAAATAATTTCTTTTCTTAAATTTACAATAATACAATTCGTAATGTGGAGACACTAATCTTAAGTTTACTCTCCTTCAAAAACATCGGACAGTTACAAAGTCACACAGTACTATTGAGTTAAGAAGTTGAAACAAATATTGTGCTCTCACAGCCCTTAATGCCGACGAAACGCAGGATAGTTACTTTTTGTTCAGAAATGGTTTGAAGAACATTAAAGCACTAGTACGGTTCAGGTAGGTCAAAGTACGAGAATTATCGTACAGTGCCATTGTGTTAAGTTGTGACACCACTATGGTACAGTCCAGAGTGGTTCAAATGGTTCAAATGGCTCTGAGCACTATGGGACTTAACTTCTGAGGTCACCAGTCCCCTAGAACTTAGAACTAATTAAACCTAACTAACCTAAGGACATCACACACATCCATGCCCGAGGCAGGATTCGAACCTGCGACCGTAGCGGTCGCGCGGTTCCAGACTGTAGCGCCTAGAACCTTTCGGCCACCCCGGCCGGCCACAGACCGGAGTGAGTTTAATCTTTAGGCACTTCGGTTGATACCCAAACTAACCATCACTTACTGTTAGCATTCTTTGAACAATACTACCCCTCGGTTTGTACCTTCGCACTTACACGGTCAAGCGTAAGTGATAAAAATTTAAACACTCTTCGACACACTAGCCCCACTTGAGGCAATCACTCCTCAGGTAAAGAGAAAACTTACACTTAATGTGCATAAATTACAGTGTTTGTATGTAGCGACTACTGTAGTGCAAGATTTACATGAATAAAAAAAAAATACAGCACTATTCAAAAAGGTGGAACAAATTTCAAAGATTAGTTTCTTCCAGACAACAAAAGATAGAAACGCAGCTCCAAAGTCCCTGGAAAGATAAAAGTTCAAATTTAGGTGCATTCAATGTGAGTACCATGTGTTACAACAACAATATCAAAACGATGGCTCATTTTCTGCCAGGCACGACGCAGATGGTCTCTCGTTATCGAATTCAACAGTGCGATGTCGCAGACTTTAAAGAGTGTCAGGCGTAGGGGGAGGACAAAACCCGACTAAGTCACAAGACGTGAGGTTTGGAGACCGGCGAGGCCAACTTAGAGAATTTCTCTCTTTGTCTGGTAATAAATTTTCCTCAACGGTTCATTAGAAGTATACAAAATGATTCAATATCCTTCCATAAGACGATGCAGTTCACTTAGAACAAAGGTTGTAGTATTTTATTTATCACAGAGGTACAAACAGAATAACTTGGTGTAGATTAATGTTTAGATTCTACCTCGTAACCAATAACACAATTAGAAACTGGACGAGCGATGTTATGGAAAACGACCACTATGTGTCTCGTTTTCTCCATGTCGCTGTCTACATTCCGCTATGCCTCCATCCACTCGTACAGCTGTATGTCTACATCATACTCCGCAAGCCTCCTAATGGTGTGTGGCGGAGGGTACTTTGGGTACAACTGTTTGATCCCTCCAACCCTGTTCCACTCGCGAATAGTGCATGGGAAGAATGATTGACGGTAAGCGAGGAGTATGTTGGGGGGGGGGGGGGGGAAGTAATACATTGTCTGACTCCTGCTGAAAAGTGCTCTCCAGAAATTTCAATAGTAAATCTCACCGTGATGCACAACGCCTCTCTTATAACGCCTCCAGTCCAGTTTGTTTAACGTCTCCGTAACGCTCTCTCGCCAGATAAACTATCCCGTGACGAAACGCGCCGCTCTTCGTTGGATCTTCTCTATCAGTCATACCTGTTAGGGATTCCAGATGGATGAACAATACTCAAGAATCTGGTGAACGAGCGCCTTACAAGCCACTTCTCTCGTGGTTGAGTTACGTTTTCTTAAGGTTTTTCCGATGAATCTGAGTCTGGTGTCTGCTTTTCCCACTATCTGTTTTATATGGTCATTCCACTTAAAGTCGCTCTGTATAATTACGCCTAGGTATTTTACGGCAGACGCTCTCTCCAGCTGTTTGTCGTCAATAGTGCACATGTACAGTAGTGGATTTATTTTCCAGTATATGCGCAGTATGTCACATTTATTTACGTTTAGGGTCAATTGCCAGAGTCTCAGTTCTCTGCGGGGCGTTCTGCAAATTCTTACTATATTCTGGCGTTGCTAATTTTCTTCAAACAACTCCCTCCTCTGCGAATAGTTTTGAGGAGCATTCGACGCTTTTAACTATATCACTTGAAAATGTATTGTAAACAGCAACGTGCCTATCACACGTTCTTGTCGTTCTTCGGATATTACCATCACGTCTTTGTGCTTCCGTTTGGAGTTGCAGCAATAATTCGTGGTAAGGTAGAACTCAACATGTCGCTCTTAACAGAACTAAATAGACAGACAGTGTTGAATCCAACCGCAGGTCTGCTCCGACACTACGCAAGCTCGTACTTTTTCCGTTTAACACCAATGTGGGACGGTATCAAGCACCTTACTGAAATAAAAGAACACGGCATTAGCCTGAGCGCCGTTGTTCACTGCACTTTGGATCTCATGGAGGAACAGCGCGAGCTGAGTTTGGCAGGATCTCTGTTTACAGAATCCATGATGATTTTTATAGAGGAGATGTTAATTTTCCATCTACGTCATCATTCTTGAATATAAAACATGTTCAATAATTCTACAAAAGATTGACGTCAACGATATGGGTCTATAATTGTGTAGGTATGTCTTACAGCCCTTATTAAAAACGGGAATGATGTGCACTCTTTTTCCAGTCTTTATGTACTTTCCGTTGCTCAAGCGATCTACGATACATTACTGCTACAAGGGGATCAAAGTCTTTCGCATAGTCTTTATATACTCTTATAGCTATCTCATCTGGTCTTGAAGCCTTTCCACTACTAAGCGATTGTAGCTGCTTTTCAGTTCCGCGATCGGTTATCTCAATATCTGCCATTTAGATGTCCGCACGATGATTGAAAGGAGGGAGAGTGTTACAATCTTCCGTGGTGTAATAACTTCGGAAGACCGTGTTCAGTATTGCAGCCTTCTCTCAGTTATCTCCGTTTCAGTGTTGATGTGGTCGCTGAGAGAATGAGTAGATGGTTTTGACCCACTTACTGATTTTACGTAAGATCAATATCTCTTAGGGTTTTTACTCAAGTCGGTTGACAACGTCTTACTTTCAGAATCATTGAACGCTTCTCTCATTGCTCTCCTTACGCTCATTTTCGCTTCGTTCAGCTTTTGTTCGTCAGCTAGGTTTTTAGACCTGTTGAATCTGAGATGGCCGGCAGGTGTGCCCGAGGGATTCTAGGCGCTACAGTCTGGAGCCGAGCGACCGCTACTGTGGCAGGTTCGAATCCTGCCTCGGGCATGGATGTGTGTGATGTCTTTAGGTTTAATTAGTTCTTAGTTCTAGGCGACTGATGACCTCAGAAGTTAAGTCGCATAGTGCTCAGAGCCAATCTGAGATGTGCTCTTTGTTTGCGTAGCGCTTTTCTAACATGGCTATTAAACCATACTGGATCTTTCCCATCCTTTACAACCTTACTCGGAATAAACTTGTCTAGGGCATATTGAAAGATGCCTTTGAATTTTTTCCATTCTCCCCATCTTCGTCATCATCACCAAATATTTCATGGTGAAATTTGTATCCTGTCACCCTAACTTAAAAAAAATATATTTTCCTACCCTTCTTAACATTACTTGTAGGACCCGTCGACACAAGTAACCCATCATAGGATTTTGTTAATCCACCTTATTTCAGCCAGGTTGTGTTCATACACGTCCATCTCCATTCCCATTCTGGGTTGGGGATTTTCTGCCTAGGGACTGAGTGTTCGTGTTGTTCTCGTCATTTCATCATCATCTCCGTCATCATCAGTCGTGACAGTGGCTAGATTGGACTGTGTAACGAACTGGACTGTGAAAAAATTGGGACTTTGTAAGGGTCCCTGATGACCGCGCAGTTGAGTGCCCCACAAACCAAACGTCATCAACATCATCATCTATTACCATTCCATAACAGTTACTGTGACATCCTTATTTATCTTCTCGTGCGTTCTTCTTATCCACAATACATTTATTTCGAGTTATCGTTGTGAATTTGTAATTTTTTAGATAACTTGTACAGAGAGAAAACAGGTCTCATAGCAAACGATTGTGTCTTGCAGTAAATACTGATACACTTTCATTCCTATCTAGTTTGGAATAAGTTATTCAATAACATATTGACTTCTATGCAGTCTCCATTCAACTTTTCGTTTCGGCATGCACGCGCTGAGAGAGTGCAACAATCCTTAGTGCGAAAATTTTCCACCAGTTCGGAAACAATTTTAATCTGGGCTACATATCTTTCTGCATGCCAGTCGATGCAAACAACCCAGTCTTTCGGGTTATTTACACGATACGGATTGGTCAGTATTTCTTCTACAGCGCATGTAGATGATCAAGACTATGTTTGAAGTCAGGAGATGAAATAGTTACCTTTCAAAACTCAACTTTGAATTGTGGAAATTCTGTCCTCTTGATGTAATCTACTACTAATTCTTATGTCCATTAAAGATTTAAATCAAATTTATATTCAAGTTAGGTTCCCAAGTTTGAAAGTGATCTCTCAGAGGTCTGTCATATTAGAAATAATCTGGAAATCAATAACTTAAAGTATATGGTAGTTGAGACTCATTAGAATTTTATACAACCTCGCTCATGACGTGTTGGATTCTATCATGGTTACATTTCCAAGATCTACTTGTTCCATGAGTTATTTAAAGGTAATAATGGTTAATTTTTAAAGACGGAGAGTCGAGATGAGGATAAATATGTTATTTAATGCCTATAAACAGCAGTTGGCGTTTTTATTTTTATTTTTTATGTATTTCCTTTTCTCTTTTTTGTGAGCTCAGACACTTACAGCTCCTGGACGTTGTGAGAAAGTGGACATACGTGTCGGCAGGAAGTTATTTGTGATCCTTATTTGTACTAATTCTACATCTACATCTACATCCATATTCCGCAAGCCACCTGACGGTGTGTGGCGGAGGGTACCCTGAGTACCTCTATCGGTTCCCCTTCTATTCCAGTCTCGTATTGTTCGTGGAAAGAAGGATTGTCGGTATGCTTCTGTGTGGGTTCTAATCTCTCTGATTTTATCCTCATGGTCTCTTCGCGAGATATACGTAGGAGGGAGCAATATACTGCTTGACTCTTCGGTGAAGGTATGTTCTCGAAACTTTAACAAAAGCCCGTACCGAGCTATTCAGCGTCTCTCCCGCAGAGTCTTCCACTGGAGTTTATCTATCATCTCCGTAACGCTTTCGCGATTACTAAATGATCCTGTAACGAAGCGCGCTGCTCTCTGTTGGATCTTCTCTATCTCTTCTATCAACCCTATCTGGTGCGGATCCCACACAGCTGAGCAGTATTCAAGCAGTGGGCGAACAAGCATACTGTAACCTACTTCCTTTGTTTTTGGATTGCATTTCCTTAGGTTTCTTCCAATGAATCTCAGTCTGGCATCTGCTTTACCGACGATCAACTTTATATGATCATTCCATTTTAAATCACTCCTAATGCATACTCCCAGATAGTTTATGGAATTAACTGCTTCCAGTTGCTGACCTGCTATTTTGTAGCTAAATGATAAGGGATCTATCTTTCTATGTATTCGCTGCACATTACACTTGTCTACATTGAGATTCAATTGCCATTCCGTGCACCATGCGTCAATTCGCTGCAGATCCTCCTGCATTTAAGTACAATTTTCTATTGTTGCAACCTCTCGATACATCACAGCATCATCTGCAAAGAGCCTCAGTGAACTTCCGATGTTATCCACCAGGTCATTTATGTATATTGTGAATAGCAACGGTCCTATGACACTTCCCTGCGGCACACCTGAAATCACTCTTACTTCGGAAGACTTCTCTCCATTGAGAATGACATGCTGCGTTCTGTTATCTAGGAATTCCTCCAATTACACAATTGGTCTGATAGTCCGTATGCTCTTAGTTCCTTCATTAAACGACTGTGGGGAACTGTGTCAAACGCCTTGCGGAAGTCAAGAAACACGGCATCGACCTGTGAACCCGTGTCTATGGCCCTCTGAGTCTCGTGGACGAATAGCGCGAGCTGGGTTTCACACGACCGTCTTTTTTTGAAACCCATGCTGATTCCTACAGAGTAGATTTCTAGTCTCCAGAAAAGTCATTATACTCGAACATAATACGTGTTCCAAAATTCTACAACTGATCGACGTTAGAGATATAGGTCTGTAGTTCCACACATCTGTTCGACGTCCCTTCTTGAAAACGGGGATGACCTGTGCCCTTTTCCAATCCTTTGAAACGCTTCGCTCTTCTGGAGACCTACGGTACACCGCTGCAAGAAGGGGGGCAAGTTCCTTCGCGTACTCTGTGTAAAATCGAACTGGTATCCCATCAGGACCAGCGGCCTTTCCCCTTTTGAGCGATTTTAATTGTTTCTCTATCCCTCTGTCGTCTATTTCGATATCTACCATTTTGTCAACTCTGCGACAATCTAGAGAAGGAAGTACAGTGCAGTCTTCCTCTGTGAAACAGCTTTGGAAGAAGACATTTAGTAATTCGGCCTTTAGTCTGTCATCCTCTGTTTCACAAAGCGTCTGGACATTTTGTTTTGATCCACCTATCACTTTGGCATAGGACCAAAATTTCTTAGAATTTTCTGCCAAGTCAGTACATAGAACTTTACTTTCGAATTCATTGAACGCCTCTCGGATAGCCCTCCTCACACTACATTTCGCTTCGCGTAATTTTTGTTTGTCTGCAAGGCTTTGGCTATGTTTATGTTTCCCTTTGCTTCCGCAGCAGTTTTCTAACTCGGTTGTTGTACCACTGTGGCTCTTTTCCATCTCTTACGATCATGCTTGGCACATACTCATCTAACGCATATTGTACGATGGTTTTGAAATTTGTCCACTGATCCTCAACACTATCTGTACTTGAGACAAAACTTTTATGTTGAGCCATCAGGTACTTTGTAATCTGCTTTTTGTCACTTTTGTTAAACAGAAAAATCTTCCTCTCTTTTTTAATATTTCTATTTACGGCTGAAATCATCAATGCAGTAACCGCTTTAAGATCGCTGATTCCCTGTTCTGCATTAACTGATTCAAATAGTTCGAATCTGTTTGTCACCAGAAGGTCTAATATGATATCGCCACGAGTCGGTTCTCTGTTTAACTGCTCAAGGATGTTTTCAGATAAAACACTTAAAAATTTTCACTGGATTCTTTGTCCCTGCCACCCGTTATGAACATTTGAGCCTCCCAGTCTATATCCGGCAAATTAAAATCTCCACCCAGAACTATAACATGGTGGGGAAATCTACTCGAAATATTTTCCGAATTATTCTTCAGGTGCTGAGCCACAACAGCTGCTGAGCCCGGGGGCCTATAGAGACATCCAATTACCATGTCTGAGCCTGCTTTAACCGTGACCTTCACCCAAATCATTTCACAATTCGGATCTACGTCAATTTCCTTCGATACTATTGCACTTCTTATCGTTATAAACACTCCTCCGCCTTCAGTGTCCAGCCTGTCTCTGCGGTACACATTCCAATCAGAGTTTAGGATTTCATTACTGTTTACGTCTGGTTTCAGCCAATTTTCTGTCCCTAGTACTATATGGGCGTTGTGACCGTTTATTAATCAGAGCAGTTCTGGGACCTTTCTATAGACGCTCCTGCAGTTTACTATTAGCACATTAATATTGTTATTCCCTGTTGCATTTTGCCTACTCCTACCTTGCCGCGTCTCAGGAGGCGTCTTGTCGGGCCTAGGGAGGGAATCCTCTAACCTAAAAAACCCCCACGTGCACTCCACACGTACTCCGCTACCCCTTGTAGCCGCTTCCGGGGTTTAGTGCACGCCTGACCTATTCAGGGGGACCCTACATTTCTCCACCCGATAGCGGAGGTCGAGAAATTTGCACCCCAGCTCTCCGCAGAATCGTCTGAGCCTCTGGTTTAAGCCTTCCACTCGGCTCCAAAACAGAGGACCGTGATCGGTTCTGGGAACGATACTACAAATAGTTAGCTCTGATACCAGCCCACGACCGAGGCTTTCCGCCTTCACCAATTCCTCCAACAGCCTGTACGAACTGGGGATGACCTCTGAACCCAGACGGCAGGAGTCGTTGGTGCCGACATGTGCAACAATTTGCAGTCGGGTGCACCCAGTGCTTTATATCGCCGCCGGTAGGGCCTCCTCCACATCTCGGATGAGACCCCCCGGCAAGCAGACAGAGTGAACACTGGCCTTCTTCCCCGACCTTTCCGCTATTTCCCTAAGGGGCTTCATCACCCACCTAACGTTGGAGCTCCCAATAACTAATAAACCCCTCCCCCCCGTGTGCCTGCTCGGACCTTGCTGAAGGAGCGGCCACATGTTCATTCACAGGCAGAGCGGGCGATGCCACACGGCCAGCCTCCACATTTACCCTCCGCCTCGTGCACCGCGAACACCGTTGAACCCGCCATTCCCCTTGGGGAGAGGGTGGGCCAACCGCGCCCGGTACCCGCGAAGATGTCTCGACAGCAGGGACAGTGGGTGAAGCATGTAACACCTGGGGTGTACCTTGCGACGCACCAGACTCCCCACTGCCGCTACACTCCGAGGCAGTAGCCTGAAGACGGCTGACCGCGGCCATCAACACGCTCAGCTGTTCGCGAAGAGTGGCCAGCTCCTCCTGCGTCCGTACACAGCAGTCGCACATCCTATCCATCCTAAGGAATCAATTTACTGAAGAGACTTAATCAACTTTTAACTAGACTGCTAAATCACTAAAAGCGGCTGATTATTGACTATACTGTGGTTGCTTGCCACTTCTTATAAAAAACAATGAAAATAGCACTACCTGTCTCTGGACTGTATTCAAAACAGACACTAGCACTACTGGCACTATGGCTGTCTAAAGGGACTCTCTCTGACTGTATTAAAAATAAAGACGAAATCTATGGAACACTATTAATAGCACTCGACAATTAAAGCTTCCTAAAAGCAAAAACACACGGAAGAAGAAGAAGTGACAAGTAAGAAAAATACAGTTAATACTTAAATTAACGTAGCTCGCTGCACAGCAGACGTGAAGCAGACGGCGGTTAGGACGACACTGACACTACTGGCACTATGGCTGACTAAAGGGACTCTCTCTGACTGTATTCAAAACAAACACGAAATCTATGGAACACTATTAATAGCACTCGACAATTAAACATTTTGGGGCCATTATTATTTTACACAGACAGGCCTCGTACAGTTTCGCCCGGGTTAAGATTATTTACCATGGTTACTTTTAATGGAAATATCAGTCTGTATAAACCTCTTTGTATAGCAATAAGAAGGCACTTTTGGATTACGAAGAGTTGAGAAACGGTTCAACGTATTTGTATGGAAGTAACTACAGAAAAGATTCGTGAAATAAAGTTAAAACTTACAATAACTTATTGTCTGTAAAGAAGATGGTAAGATATAAGGGATTTTGCAATTAAAAAAAACCTCATTTGATCTAACTTCTAAAGTGTGATGTACATTTGTTAGTTAGCTGCGAAGGTCGATAAATAGATAGCCTCTCGTTGTCATGGAATTTACAACCCAACTCAGTGATTGACAGTACATGTTTAATGTTTGGAGTAACTGAGGCTTGCATAGGCCCTTTTACCATCACACTTTAGTACATATTGTGGTCTTATACAAATTTTTCTTTATGTTCTATTCGAACACTGTTTCGTTATTGGAGACCCAACAAGGACGGATAAATTTCTGATAGTCATTAATGAGGATCCGTTATACTAATTTGCTATAATGGAATCTGACCAAAGCGAGGCTTTGTTCGACCGCATTCGAGATTTCAAATTTCCTTGGTCTCCCATATTTACTTCAGATGATGGGAAGGGTGGTTCCTTTGGAAAAACAACACGTAATTTTATGAACATTTACATCTGCATCTACCTCTACATCTACCGCTTCATCTACTTGTACATCTACACTTCATAAGACAGGTTAAGTGTGGCGAAGGGCGCTTGGAATACCAAAGTTACCTCCAGCCTTTCCAGTCCCAATTGCGAATGATGCACAGGGAGAACGACTATTGGTAAGCCACCGTAAAGGTTATAGCTTCTGTGACAATACGTTCGTGGTGTTTTTGTAAGATGTATGAAAAAGTAAATAATGCGAGGGTGAGTCGAAGGAAAACCTTAAACATTTTTTAAATATTATTTATTGTGCAGAAGTGGTACAAAGCTGTATCACTTTTCAACATAATCTCCCCAACGCTCAATGCAAGTCTTCCAGCGCTTACAAAGTGCATAAATTCCTTTAAAAAAAATCTTTTGGTGTTCTTCGCAACTACTCATGCACCGCGTTGCGTACCTATTCATCAGAACGGAACTTCTTTCCTTCCGTTGCATCTTTGAGTGGTCCAAACATTTGGAAATCACTTGGGGCAAGATCTGGGAAAACGGTAGATGAGGAATACACTCAAAATGCAGGTCTCTGGTTGTTGCAACTGTTGTACGGGCAATGTGGTGCCTTGCAAAAGGACACCTGCTGACAGCAGTTCACGTCGCTTTGATTTGATTGCAGGCCGCAGGTGATTTTTTAGAATGTTTATGTATGATGCACTGGTGACAGTGGTCGCTGTAGGCATGTAATGCTCCAAAATGACGCCTTTGTCGTCCCGAAAGAGAGTCAGCATAACCTTCCCTGCTGATGGTTCTGTTCGAAACTTGTTTGGTTTCCGTGATGAGCGATGGCGTCATTCCTCGCTCGCGCTCTTCGTTTCCGGTTGGTGGAAGTGAACCCAGGTTTCGTGACCAGTAATGATTCTTGAAAGGAAGCCATCACCTTCTCGTTCAAAGCGCCGAAGAAGTTCTTCACAAGCATCATCATGTCGTTCTCTCATTTCAGGAGTCAGCTGCCGTGGCACCCATCTCGCAGACACTTAGTGAAACTGAAGCACGCTCTTGCACAATGTAGTTTGCTGACCCATGGCAAATCTGTAAACATGCTGCAATGTCATTCAGTGTCACTGGGCGGTTTTAATTCACTATAGCTTCAAATGCTGCAATGTTCTGTGGAGTCAGAACTCGTTGTGTCTGACCTAGACGAGGAGCACATTCCACTGAAGTCACACCATTTGCGAACTTCCTACTCCTTTCGTAGACTTGCTGCTGTGACAAACATGCATCACTGTACTGAACCTTCATTCGTCGATGAATTTCAATAGGTTTCATACCTTCACTACGCAAAAACCGAATAACAGAACGCTGTTCTTCCCTGGTGCAAGTCGCACGTGGAGCGGTCATCTTTATAGTGATATGCGACGGTATGTGTGCATCTGCACTACGCTGCCACTTACAGGCCATTCTGCACGCTGTTTGTAGCACGCGTACCAAATTACAGGATAACTGCGCGAAATTTCGATTTGTTGTTACAAATTTAAGGTTTTCATTTGAATCACCCTCGTATGCTGGTCCTCATATCTAGAATGTACATTTTCAGAAGTTTAACGGTAAGCAGCACCTTGACGTACCATGACTCTCTCGTAGTGATTGCAGTGGTATTTGATGCACACATCCGTGGCGTCTTTGTACTTACCATATAATCCCAAGACGAAACACGCTGCTCTACTTGGTATTTTCTTTACTTCCTCTATCAATTTTATCTAGTAAGGGCTCCAGTGAGAGGTGTAATACAGCGTGGGCATAATAAGACTGGACTGGATAGTATGTCACGCTCAGTAAGATAGGCGACTCGGCTTTCATCATCCACACCGATGACATGTGGTGTAAGTTTGGTAGCCTATTTTAAGATGGTATGACATACTTTCCAGCACAGTTTCACACTGATCAGCCAGAACATTACGATACTCTACCTCATAGGCGGTATGTCCACCTTTTGCACGGATAACACCGGCGACGCATCTTTGGCTGGAAGCAATGACGCCTTGGTAGGTCGCTCAGGGAGCTCCATCGCATCTGCACACACAGGTCACCCAATTCCCGTAAATTACGGGCAGGGAGACAATGAGCTCTGACACAACTTCAGTCAAATCCCAGATGCGTTCGATCGGGTTGAGATCTGGCGAGTTGGGCTGCCAACATATCAATTGGAATTTGCTACTGCGTTCTCGAACCGCTCGTGGCCTTGTGACACGACGCATTATCTTATTGAAAAACGCCGTTGTCGTCGGAAAACATGATATTATGAAGGCGTGTACGTGGTCTTCAAACAGTGTACGGTAATTCTGGCCGTCATGGCGCCTTCCAGGTGCTCCACTGCACCCATTGATGCCCATGTAAATGTTCGCCAGAACATAATGACGCCACCACCAGCTCCTCTCCTTCCCTAAGTACAGGTGTCAAGGAGCTCTTCCTACCCATCGGCATGAGGAAGAAGATATCGAGATTCATCAGACCATTCAACGCTCTACCACTGCGACAACGTCCAGGGCCGATGGTCACGTGCCCATTTCAGTTGCAGTTGCTGAAGTCGTGGTATCAACATTGGAACATGCATGGGCCGTCAGCTACGGATGCCAATCGTTTGTAGTGATCGATGCACTGTGTGTTCAGAAACACTTGTACTCTGACCAGCAATAAAGTCTGATGTTAGTTAGGCCACAGTTCCCCGCTTGTCTTGTTTCACTAATCTACCCAGTCTACGAAATCGGACATCTGCAATGAGGGGTACCTGCCAAACACCACGACGTCTGGACGTGATTTCACCTTGGTTTTGCCACCTGTTGAAGACACTCAACACAGCACTCTGCCAACACCCGACAGGTCACGTACTTACCGACATGCTCGAATTGAGACCCCGAGCCACCACAAACTGCTCTCGGCGAAACTCATACAGATCGCTCTCCGTCCCCGGAGAGCACGCTCAGTGTTATTACATGCACTGTGCATGCGGCCTGACAGATGCTGCTATAACTTGGACTTGTTTATATCGACAGTAGACCGGTGGTCATAATGTTCTGGCTGACCAGTGTATTATGCCCACCCTGTACAAAGTATCATTACGACAAGGATTTTATAAGCTACCACAATCGTAGGAGGACTGCAGTTTTTGAGCATTCTTACAACGAATCTCAGTGGTGCATCTGTCTTTACTATGGTTAGTTTTATGTGGTAGCTCAACTTAGCTCTGCAAGTATATTCCTAAATAATTTGTGATGGATGTAATTATTGTTAGTAATTGTTTGCCAATTCTGAAATCAATCTGTCATCATTGAATATGATTAGAGTTCCGTGTTTAACGTCCTCTTCGACGGTACGTTAAATACAAAACTTCATTCCCTTTGAATTTTTGCAGCGCAGGATTGACTGACCTCAATGCTACTTAACTCGGAAACAGCTAATCGAATGGAATTCTATTCTTAACAGTTATCTCTCAGCGTAACCTAGACTGCGGCACCCTCAGTAGTTTTTGAGACTATTTATGACCACACTGTATACCGCATACTTTAATATTTGAGTTCTCTTTCAAGTGTATATGCCTGCTTCCGTTGTCAAATTTCATTTTGTTAGTTCGCTCTATTGCTAGGAAAAATCAGCGAGCTTCTCTTTGAATGTAAAACGGTCGAGGAAGTTTAGACTAGTCACTTTCTTATTGATCTGATTCATTTATGAATATGTAGGACAACATTCAGAAAGTGCATGAAAAATAAATTATTTATTAATTTTCATTCTCTGAATCAAGTGATGTTTATGTGGCAGGGCGATGTACAGTATAGTTGACTAAATTATTTGACGAAATTTGGGAGGATTTACACACCACTAGACATTAAAATTGTTACACCAAGAAGAAATGCAGATGATAAACGGGTATTCATTGGACAAATATATTATACTAGAACTGACATGTGATTACATTTTCACGCAATTTGGGTGCATAGATCCTGAGAAATCAGTACCCAGAACAATCACCTCTGGCCGTAATAATGGCCTTGATACGCCTGGGCATTGAGTCAAACAGAGGTTGGATGGCGTGTACAGGTACAGCTGCCCGCGAAGCTTCAACAGGACACCACAGTTCATTAAGAGTAGTGACTGGCGTATTGTGACGAGCCAGTTATTCGCTCACCATTGACCAGACATTTTGAATTGGTGAGAGATCTGGAGAATGTGCTGGCCAAGGCAGCAGGCGAACATTTTCTGTACCCAGAAAGACCCGTACAGGACCTGCAACATGCGGTCGTGCATTATCCTTCTGAAATGTAGGGTTTCGCAGGGATCGAATGAAGGGTAGAGCCACTGATCGTAACACATCTGAAATGTAACGTCCACTTTTCAAAGTGCTGTCAATGCGAACAAGAGGTGACCGAGACGTGTAACCAATGGCACCCCGTACCATCACGCCGCGTGATACGCCAGTATGGCGATACGAATAGACGGTTCCAACGTGCGTTCACCGCGATGTCGCCAAACACGGATGCGATCATCATGATGCTCTACACAGAACCTGGATTGATCAGAAAAAATGATGTTTTGCCATTCGTGCACCCAGTTCGCCTTGATTACACCATCGCAGGCGCTCCTGTCTGTGATGCAGGGTCAAGAGGAACCGCAAGCTTGGTCTCTGAGCTGATAGTCCATGCTGCTGCAAATGTCGTCGAACTGATCGTGCAGATGGTTGTTGTCTTGCAAACGTTCCCATCTGTAGACTCAGGGTTCGAGACGTGGCTGCACGATCCGTTACAGCCATGCGGATAAGATGCTGCTAGTGATACGAGGCCGTTGGGATTCAGTACGGCGTTCCGTATTACCCTCCTGAACCCAGCGATTCCATATTTTGCATACAGTTATTGGATCTCGAGCAACGCGAGCAGCAATGTCGCGATACGATAAACCGCAATCGCAATAGGCTACAATCTGACCTTTATCAAAGTCGGAAACGTGATTTCTCCTCCTTACACGTTGCATCACAACAACGTTTCACCAGGCAACGCCGGTCAACTGCTGTTTGTGTATGAGAAATCGGTTGGAAACTTTCCTCATGTCAGCACGTTGTTTGTGTCGCCACCGGCGCCAACCTTGTGTGAATGCTCTGAAAAGCTAAATATTTGCATACCACAGCATCTTCTTCCTGACGGTTAAATTTCGCGTCTGTAGCACGTCATCTTCGTGGTGTAGCAATTTTAATGAGCAGTCGTGTACAAAGAAACGTCCATTGGTGATACTGTGTGCTGTCCCAGAATATGAACACGTGAAAGAGACGCTAGGAGGCGTAATGTCGCCGCCCTGACGCTTTCCGATGAACAGAGCGAATAGACTTGGGGACTGTTGATAGAGGCAGCCGACTGCTGCGGGCGTTGTGAGCGCCTTACATGCGATTTACAGAGGTCCGCCCGTAGCACTAGAGAGGAACGTGCGCCCAGGCCTTTCCACAGCGCAGCTCCCATTGCCAGTAAATCAAGGAGACAACGATTTTCCGGCTGGAGAGGGGCAGAGTTCCGTGGATAACAGTGTGCAGCGACCACACCGCGCCGCACCGCTTCGGCAAATGTTCGCTCTATTCGACTTCTCAGGAAACTGCAGAACCTCTTCCTCATTCACCATCGGTTCATGCAACTTCAAAGGACTCCTTTTCATTCTTGCCTTCTTAATAATATCCTTGTTTCATACACACATACATGCATCAAACCTTCACAATAACAAATTACCTCCCCCTGTTCTTGGATTCCTGTATCCCTACTTAACACCCCCTTCGCCACTACAGTAAAAACGTTTTTCACCTTCTGAAATTATCGCCTGCAGAATGAACTACAACACTTTACACTAATGAGACAAAACATTAAGACCACTGAAACGCCTGGTTAAATCCGCAGGACAGAGCAGGCAGTTACAATTGTGGAAAGGGGTCAAAATTAGCGACTGACAGTTACACTGTCATTTAGTTGCCCAAACATAACAGCGCAAATTTCCGACCATAACTATCGACTGAGTATGTCACACAATCTTATGCCTTAGGACACAACCTTTTTAATTTCGAAAACGGCTGAAGGCCCATGATTTAAAAACACAACTTCAATAAGTGTTCAAAGGCACAAGGTGCAAAGCGTTATCCTTAAATAATTATAGAAAAGAGGCTGAAGGCCCAAACAGTCTAAGACTTGACAAGTAAGGAATTTTAATTTTAAAACGGCTGAAGGCACATGATTTAAAAACACAACTGCAATAAGTGTTCAAAGGTAGAAGGTCCAAAGCGTTATCCTTAAATAATTTTAGAAAAGGAGGCTGATGGCCCAAACAGCCTAAGATATAACAAGTAAGGAATTTAAATTTTAAGACTGCTGAATGCCCATGATTGGAAAACACAACTACAATAGATTTTCAAAAGGCAGTAGGCCTAAAGCTTTATCCAAAAATATTTTAAATGGGGCTGAAGGGCCGAACAATGCAACACTCGACAAGTAAGGAACTTTCAAATTTAAAGCTACATACAAATTGAAACTATCGGCTATCAGCCACTAAAATACAGAAGTCCACAGCTCGTGGTCGTGCGGTGGCGTTCTCGCTTCCCACGCCCGGGTTCCCGGGTTGATTCCCGTCGGGGCAGGGATTTTCTCTGCCTCGTGATGAATGGGTGTTGTGTGATGTCCTTAGGTTAGTTAGGTTTAAGTAGTTCTAAGTTCTTGGGGACTGATGACCATAGATGTTAAGTCCCATAGTGCTCAGAGCCGTTTGAACCATTTCTTCAAAATACAGAATTAAACACCAATAAGAAAAGGCAGTACAGCCAGCCAGCAACGTCTGAGCGATGCTGGCTCAGACGTATGGGGGGGGGGGGGGGGGCGGTCTGCACTTGAAAATATTAACGTTTGCCTCGGGGAGACATGAAGTCGGCCCAACTATAACCGATCCGCCGGCAACCCAACCAAGAGACAGTCAACGGACCCACCAAGTCGACTTGTTTTCCACCTGACCAGTACACAAGGAACTCCAAAGCCGAAACGTAAAAGGTGAAGCCTCCCACAACCAAGTATGCATAAGCAGTCAAAACCACACACGTGTTGGACAGCAACAACACGGTGAGGAAAGGACACTGCCTGAATTTCACGTCAGCGGCCAGGGCAGGTAACTGGAACGCTAACGGCCACAAGACAGCAAATTCCGCTAGTACACTTGGACTTCAACTAACAAAAATACAGATAATCTCCGCCGGATGGTGGCCAAACTTTCGCCACCTCGAACACATGTTGTTGCTCACGGGAATACCACCAACAGCCAACCATGAAAACCAACGGCACAATGTGAACAGACTGGCTTCAGCAATTACATCACCACTCAACTCTGATGTCCTGGGTCGGTGAGCAAGGAACCTCGTAGCAATCGGAACAGCTCCCACACACTCCGACACTGCGTAGAGACTGCCAGCGGGCCCGACCCACAGCGCTGTGCGGAGATTATCTTGCTGATCCACACCAACCGACCGACTGCCGCACACCGGCTGGCCGGAAACTAAAGCACCAGACCAAAGATAGTAAAAGGTGCGAATATCGTTACACACAGCTGCTGCCACACGTAGAAAGAGGAATAACCACGGCGTAACCGTAATAACAGCGGAAAACCAAACGCAGAGTAACAGTCAAGGTTTAAACCAACGTATAAGCCGGGGCCAGCACAGCTCAGCCGCTGCCAACCGTGAGGTTGTATGCTCCCTGGTGGCGCTGAGGGTATGTGACGTGGTAAGAGAAGTATGTGAGCGGAGCAGAGACGAATGGTGAACCATTGTAGCGACGATAAGCGGCGCAAATGCAGAAATCTGCCTACGTAAGTAACTTTGGCAAGCGGCAGACTGTTGTGGCCCAGTGCCTGGGAACGAACATCTCGTAAACGGCGAAGAGGTGGTCAACTGTTCGCGTGCTATTGTTGTGAGCGTCGATGGACAGCGGTTGAAGAAGGCTGAAACCACGAGGAGGCAACAGGAAGTTGTACTTCCGTACCTCAACACACAGCTTAGGGAACGGAGGCTTGCCGCTCTCTAAAGCAGGATAGGCGGCCATCTGTGTCAGATCTGACGGCAGAGTACGATCACAGTGCTGGCTCAGGAACAAGTGTTTTGGAGCACCCCGTTCAACGCACAGTCTCGAGTATGGTGTTTCGCAGCACAGAGTCATTAATGATTGCAGTGGACACGGAATTTGAGATTGGATCGTGATCAATGGAATCGTATCGCCTGGTGGGATGAATGCCGTTTGTTGTTAAACAGGTTGATGGTCGTGTTCAGATACGCTGTCATCCGGAAGACCGGCTGCTCGAAACATGCAGCGCGCCACGGACGCAGGCCGGTGGGAGCGGTATTACGTTGTGGGGGACATTCACCTGCGCTGCCATGGGAGCTGCGGTAGTATCTGAAGGTACCATGACACGTGTGGACTACCGGTGACCCATTATGCTTGATGTCTTCCTCAAAACCGATGGCATCTTTCAGCAGGATAACAGTCCGTGTCACGTGGCCACAATCATGCTGCAGTATTTTGAGGTGCATGATTGTGAACTCACATTGATGTCTTGGCTTATCTGAATCCAATGAAACCCAACTGTGACACTAGCGGGCGCCAGCTCCGCCCCCACCAACCAACTCCCCGTAAATTGCTGGAAGTGTATGACTTGTGCATAGGCATATGGGACCCAAACCTCTGAAAACCTATCAACTACTGTAGATAAAATTAAAACTTTTGCAATCTTGTTACAATACTTTTTTATTGGAGTGAGTGACTGGTTTCGACTCTATGAAAGAGTCATCTTCAGCCTACAGAGCGGTGGATGGACACTGCTAGGTGAGTTCATTTGACGGAAATCATCGTACAACAGTGTACGATTAACGTTTTGCTCAAAACACTACTGCATGCAACAGCATAGAGCTGTTTCGGCATAAATGCCGCAGATCACGATCTGTCCTACTTCACAGAGCGGACAAGTCTCCAAACCCCAAGTTCTGTGAAGAGTCGTGGACGTCCAACCATTTAGTGCCTAGTGTTTAGTTTCACTGTGCTTCTACCTCTTTCCGCAGATGCTCACGACCGCGCCACTTGAACATTCGGCCAGCTTCGCCATTTCGCGATGCACAGTCTCTGCCTAATAATACTCTGCCCATTGTCGAAGTCGCTTTCTCAATGGATTTCCTCATTTTCAGCCCAAATTTTCGCTAGGGCGGTCCCCGGCCCGTGCCTGCTGCCTGCTCCGCTTACATACTTTCATTGGCGCGTCATTTTCCCACAACACCATCATGGGGAGGGGGGGGGGGGAGGGGCATCCAATGCCGCGGTAGGCAGTGCTCGTAATGTTTCGGCTTATCAGTGTGTTCCTCAAGATGATTGTGCTAGTAAGAGGAAGAAGATACAATGGACATAGTGAAATGATTAATTCTTTACAGCTTTCTGATTGAAGATCAAAGTTCTAGTCCGTTGTGTTTTAATTTCAGCTCTTCAGGTAGTTGGACAGCAATGTGTTCAAATGTGTGTGAAATCTTATGGGACTTAACTGCTAAGGTCATCAGTCCCTAAGCTTACACACTACCTAACTTAAATTTCCTAACGACAAACACACACACCCATGCCCGAGGGAGGACTCGAACCTCCGCCGGGACCAGCCGCACAGCCCATTATTGCAGCGCCCTAGACCGCTCGGAACAATGAGTCAACGAAATATACTGTTAAGTGCAGTCTGGAACAGACATTACAATTTGACGTTGTGTAGTGAGGTGATTGGGTTATAAACTGAATCGTGGCTTCACGAAATCACCCGACGAAGTTCTCACTGTGGCTATGCCTGTGGTTCACTTTGTCGAGTTACACTCTCGGCCCTAAAAATTTCCTCACCAAAAGAAATGCAGATTATAAACGGGTATTCATTGGACAAATATATTATACTAAAACTGTCATGTGATAACATTTTCACACAATTTGGGTGCATAGATCCTGAGAAATCGATACCCAGAACAACCATCTCTAGCCGTAATAACGGCCTTGATACGCCTTGATACGCATTGAGTCAAACAGAGCTTGGATGGCATGTACAGGTACAGCTGCCCATGCAACACGATACCACAGTTCATCAAGAATAGTGACTGGCGTATTGTGATGAGCCAGTTGCTAGGCCCCCATTGACCAGACGTTCTCAATTGGTGAGAGATCTGGAGAATGTGCTGGCCAGGGCAGCAGTCGAACATTTTGTGCATCCAGAAAGGCCCGTAAAGGACCTGCAACATGCGGTCGTACATTATCCTGCTGAAATGTAGGGTTTCGCAGGGATCGAAAGAAGGGTATAGCCACGGTCGTAATACATCTGAAAGTAACGTCCACTGTTCAAAGTACCTCCAATGCGAGCAAGAGCTGACCGAGACGTGTAACCAATGGCACCCCATACCGTCACGCCGGGTGATACGCCAGTACGGCGATGACAAATACACGGTTCCAACGTGCGTTCAACGCGATGTCGCCAAACACACATGCGACCATCATGATGCTGTAAACAGAACCTGGATTCATCCGAAAAAATGACGTTTTGCCATTTTTGCACCCAGGTTCGTCGTTGAGTACACCAACGCAGGCGCTCCTGTCTGTGATGCAGCGTCAAGGGTAACCGCAGCCATGGTCTCCGAGCTGATAGTCCATTCTGCTGCAAACGTCGACGAACTGTTTGTGCAGATGGTTATTGTCTTGTAAACGTCCCCATCTGTTGACTCAGGGATCGAGAAGTGGCCACACCATCCGTTACAGCCATGCGGATAAGACGCCTGTCATCTCGACTGCTAATGATACGATGCCGTTGGGATCCAGCACGGCGTTCCGTATGGTACGCATTTCTCCTCCTTACACGAGACATCACAACAACGTTTCACCAGGCAACGCCGGTCGACTGCTGTTTGTGTATAAGAAATCGGTTGGAAACTTTCCTCATGTCAGCAAGTTGTAGGTGTCGCCACCAGCGCCAACCTTGTGTGAATGCTCTGAAAAGCTAATCATTTGCATACCATAGTATTTTCTTCCTTTCGGTTAAATTTCGCGTCTGTAGCACTTCATCTTCGTGATATAGCCATTTTAATGGCCAGTAGTGTTTGCAGCATGTTGCAGTACAATGGCTTGTGGTAAGACATTTCTTTCTTATGGAGACTAGTTACTTGTTACATCATAATAGTCTAATAGCCCCAAAACCAGTTGGCGATAAAATAATTGTAGAGGAACAAACGCACTTTGTTTATCATCCTAAAATGTGTAGTTGTTCTGTGAAGAATTGACATAAAAAATTGGAGTTGTGCTTCTGCTATTGCTCTACCTAGACAGTAGAATTATTTTATATCTACCTCACTGTTTACACTGTTTCCCCATTCTAATGGCAGGGTTTCGTTTACTCAAACGTAAGCTAAAACTGGTGCCCCACAGTCCATCTGGCACCCACGACACAGGAGACCTGCTGAGAATGTCGGCGAGGTCAACACGTGTGGTTCGCAGTCGGTGGCTCGGTAATAGTTCGATTAGCTGAGCTAGATGGCCGCCATATTTCAGAGCAGCGTTTCGCAGTGACGTACGAGCGGCAGTGCGTCACCAGAAGAGCGATGGCCGTGGCCGTGACACGGCGCAAGGCGCGCCTCGTGCGTCACGCGGCTGCTCAAACACCTGCTCTGCCTCGTCTCGTAAATCCGTGACAAGCGTTTCAGAGCTTCACGGTCTTAACGTACCGGACATTACAACCGTTTTTCTGTAAATAATAAGCGCATTTTGGGACTGCAATATAGAAGCATCAACAGCTTCACCAATCGACACTCATGCACGAATTCTGGCCTCTTGACTCTTGCCGTTTCTTCTTGTAGCTGAAACATTAAGCTGTCAGGGAAAAAACGAAGAAACGAACCACGCCCGGGGGTGTCTACTTCCTCGCTATCTGTAAACAGGTTTGTGTTTTCTTGCGTCGAGTTTTGGATGTGTCCGACTGTAAATATTACATTTACGGTAACTGAGTAGAAAAAACAAAATTAATAACCGAAGCCCAAGTATGTGTTATATACAGGGTGGTCCATTGATCGTGACCGGGCCAAATATCTCACGAAATAAGCGTCAAACGAAAAAACTACAAAGAACGAAACTTGTCTAGCTTGAAGGGGGAAACCAGCGGGCGCTATGGTTGGCCCGCTAGATGGCGCTGCCATAGTCAAACGAATATCAACTACTTCTTAAAAAAAATAGGAACCCTCATTTTTTATTACATGTTAGTGTAGCACGTAGGGAAATATAAATGTATGAGTCGGACCACTTTTTTCGCTTTGTCATAGATGGCACTGTAATAGTCAAAAACGTATGAGTACGTGGTATCACGTAACATGGAGAGGCTTATCTCACTAGGGGTAAAATAGATACTTCCTACAGGAAAATGGAAGAGACCTTTCGAGAAAAGAGAACCACTTGTATGAATATCAAGAGCTCCGATGGAAACCCAGTTCTAAGCAAAGAGGGGAGAGCAGAAAGGTGGAAGCAGGATATAGAGGGTCTATACAAGGGCGATGTACTTGAGGACAATATTATTGAAATGGAAGAGGATGTAGATGAAGATGAAATGGGAGATATGATACTGCGTGAAGAGTTTGACAGAGCACTGAAGGACCTGAGTCGAAACAAGATCCCGGGAGTAGACAACGTTCCATTAGAATGGCTGACAGCCTTGGGAGAGCCATTCCTGACGAAACTCTACCATCTGGTGAGCAAGATGTATGAGACAGGCAAAATACCCTCAGACGTCAATAAGAATATAATAATTCCAATCCCAAAGAAAGCAGGTAATGACATGTGAAAATAACCGAGCTATCAGTTTAATAAGCCACAGCTGCAAAATACTAACGCGAATTCTTTACAGGAGAATGGAAAAACTGGTAGAAGCAGACCTCGGGGAAGATCATTTTGGATTCCGTAGAAATATTGGAACACGTGAGGCAGTACTGACCCTACGACTTATCTTTGAAGAAAGATTAAGCAACTGCAAACCTACGTTTCTAGCGGTTGTAGACTTAGAAAAAGCTTTTGACAATGTTGACTGGAATACTCTCATTCAAATTCTTAAGGTGGCAGGGGTAAAATACAGGGAGCGAAAGGCTATTAACAATTTGCACAGAAAGCAGATGGCAGTTATAATAGTCGAGGGACATGAAAGGGAAGCAGTGGTTAGAAAAGGAGTGAGGCAGGGTTGTAGCCTCTCCCCGATGCTATTCAATCTGTATATTTAGCAAGCAGTAAAGGAAGCGAAAGAAAAGTTCGGAGTAGGTATTAAAATCCATGGAGAAGAAATATAAACTTTAAGGTTGTAATTCTTTCAGAGACAGCTAAGGACTTTGAAGAGCAGTGGAACTGAATGGACAATGTCTTGAAAGAATGGTATAAGATGAACATCAACAAAAGCAAAACGAGTATAATGGAATATAGCCGAATTAAGTCGGGTGATGCTCAGGGAATTAGGTTAGGGAATGAGACACTTAAAGTAGTAAAGGAGTTTTGCTATTTGGGGAGCAATATAACTGATGATGGTCGAAGTAGAGAGGATGTAAAATGCAGACTGGCAATGGCAAGGAGAGCTTTTCTGAAGAAGATAAATTTGTTAACATCGAGTAACGATTTAAGTCTCAGGAAGTTGTTTCTGAAAGTATTTGTATGGAGTGTACCCATATATGAAAGTGATACATGGATGATAAATAGTTTAGACAAGAAGAGAATAGAAGCTTTTGAAATGTGGTGCTAGAGAATAATGCTGAAGATTATATGGGTAGATCACATAACTAATGAGGAGGTATTGAATGGAATTGGGGAGAAGAGGAGTTTGTGGCACAACTTGACTAGAAGAAGGGATCGGTTGGTAGGACATGTTCTAAGGTATCAAGGGATCACCAATTTAGTAATGGAGGGACGTGCGGAGGGTAAAAATCGTAGAGCGAGACCAAAAGTTGAATACACTAAGCAGATTTAGAAGGATGTAGGTTGCAGTAGGTACTGGGAGATGAAGAAGCTTGCACAGGATAGGGTAGCATGGAGAGCTTCATCAAGCCGGTCTCAGGACTGAAGATCACAACAACAACATACAAGGTGTTTATTTTGAGACAACTAATTATCTGGAAAACGACGCATCGTACGAGAAAAAACTTTCTAGCTGACAATTTGATATTAGTGAAGCAGACATCTATCTGTTCCACAACTGGCCACCTCCGAACCACCCCTCCTTCATGGGAGGGGTCAACTTTCTATTTTCAAATCGAAATCCCCTATTTTCACAGTGTATTCAGATTCTTCGCCAAAGGTACCTGCAATTTCTCAAATGATTTTTTTCTACGATTTACTCAAACCATTGTTTCCTATTCGTGGTAGATAGGACTGTAATCGGCAAATATCAAGTGCTCCTGTTTTCGCAGTGTGGTATCAGCTGCCTCCAGGAACCTACCAGGCCTCATTGCTTTCATGACATGATCCGTTGTCACTATTATGTGTGTCAAACATGGACATACTGGCCATTAGGTAGGTGGTAATAATATTCCGGCTAATCAGGGTACACTCCCCTAAAATATTTTACTAGGTCAGGTAGAACTAATCACGAACAACACTGATGCATCCTTGTGGTCGTCCTGTCAGTGACACAGATGTATGTCTTTAATCATTTACATACCCACCGATGGTGTATACGTATACGAAGTTACATTCACAGCCTACCATTTCTTATGGGTGCTATGCAGGCAGTGTAATACATTCGATATCACTTTATCGGTGTAAGGAGTAAAGCAGAAAAATTTGTGCACATACCTAAATGCAGATTTTACAAGCCACGCACGTCAGTTTCACGAAACCGTATAAATTTAGTGTAGAATGAGTTGTTTTCGTTGTTGGACTTATTTACAGCAAAGGAGACGGTGTCTGATTTGCGAGGATCTAGAGAAGAAATCAATTTTAAGATAAAAGACAAAAACGAAGTTTCATCGCGGCAGCATTAGTTTACATAAATTATGGCGTCTCTGGGAAGGGAATTTCAGCTACCAGATGAGATGCTCCCTTCTAAACGCTGGATGACGTTTCTACATTTTTTTCCTCCAACGAAAATTGAGGCGCAGAGAAGAACCAAGCGGAGAGTGGCCATGCCGGCTAATGGAAGACATAAATTACAGGCGAGCTCTCGATTACAGGAGTGAGGCAGGAAATGAAGGACACCTGCATAAGCAAAGCGCCCATTCCTCTCGCCGGGGCTCCCGTTGATTCTGACTGCGAAAACAGAAAGCTTCTGTGTGTTACAGAGACCTGAGTTTGTTTCATGTCCACTCTGTAATTTTCCTGCAAATTAAGGAAGAGTTATGTTTCAATCTGAGCCAAAACATTTACTCCCAGTTTTCATTTATATTAAATATTTCAGATATATTTTGCTGTTCGTACTTTACTCTTCCCGATCCCTAGCTAATTCGTACATTTTGAAGAATGCAAAGTATTTTTAGTAAGTGGAAACCTTAAGCAGAGGTTAATAAGTTTATCCATGACGATAGAAGAATGCTGTCATATTTCGGAGGGTATCAAACCAATAGTGTAAAACTATTACCAGCTCTCTCACTTTCATAATTTAATCTCTGCTTTCCCATTCGTAGTTTCAGCCATACAGCTTGAAAGGTGTTCGTTATAATCGGCCATCTTCCCTATATTGTTTTTTTAAATAGCTTCGACTTGCGTTCGACCGTTGCTATTATTTTTGTGTAGCATAGTGACCGATTTCCGCATATTCACAGCTGCCTCGGCTACATAGTGTACCTATGTGAGGTCTTTTCTGTTACCTGACACTGTCAAACAGGAAGACAAGTGATCTGTTATGTTACAAAGAATGGATTAAAGTCGTTGGGTCAGGATCGCAAAAATATCATTATTGATGACTAGTTTGAGATCACTGTGGAGTCAGCTTCAATATAAAATTATTATTTTGTTCAGCGTGTATCAGTCACCAAGCATTACTCCTCGTCATAATCTACTGAGCTGAACAGCTTTCATTAAATTGAAGGATAATATGGGCATGTACATACTAAAGCCAAAAGTAGTAGGATGGTCTTTTGTGCAGGGAAACGAAGTTAGGGTACAGGAAGCAAATGAAGACGTGTTATCCAGTCATGGAGAGTGTAGAGCAACGAATAGGAGAGTAGAGAGGAAGGAAAGGAGATGTGTATCAGTATGTCAAGAACTTTATACCATGTGCGCAGACGTGGGAAACAGATTCGTTGTGACAATAAAAGACCAGAATGAGATTTTCACTCTGCAGCGTAGTGTGAGATAATATGAAACTTCATGGCAGATTAAAACTGTGGGCCGGAATGAGACTCGAACTCGGGACCTTTGCACTTCGAGGGCTTCTGTAAAGTTTGGAAGGTAGGAGACGAGATACTGGCAGAAGTAAAGCTGTGAGGACGGGGCGTAAGTCGTGCTTGGGTAGCACGGGACCTTTGCCAGCGAAAGGCAAAGGTCTTGAGTTCGAGTCTCGTTCCGGCACACAGTTTAATCTGCCAGGAAGTTTCAATAACAGACCATTTCTCAAGGTATGTGGAGATGTTGGCTATTCCAAGTCAACAGGCAGCAATGGTCTCACAAGCATTAGTAAACAACTTGATTTTGAAGTTTGGTGTACCGGAGACAATAATTACTGACCAAGGGACCAACTTAATGTCGGATTTAATGAGGGAACTGCGTGAATTGTTGAACGTAAGCTCTTACGACGTTCGTCATTCAGTATTCGTATTGCCACACTTGTGTGTTAATATAAAGTGATTGACAGCGGTAACAGTTACACACAGTCATGGGAAAAAGTATTAAAACTAAAGCTCACAACCAGAGATGTTATTTGGTAAACTAACAATATGAGGTTTCCTCCCTAATCAGTACAATTAAAAGGGAATTAACTAAATTAGCTTTCTGCAAAAGATAAATAAAAATTCTGTACGAGCAGGCTTCACACAAAGAGAAAATAGGTATTCGTAATTGGTAGAAATGTAAACATGGAAACGATTAACGAGCCGCTTGCAGCAAGAAATGCCTTCAGTGACAAGCTGCACCTCATGCATATGGGTTCCAATACTCAGTTAATGCCGTGCAGAAGCAAAATTGTTCCATGAAGGGAAGGAAACAACTCGAGAAGAAATCAGTACAGTTCTTTTCCAATATGAAAATGAAAGTCATTTTCAGATATGGTTATTATTACTGGAAGAAGCCTGGCAACTACGCTGTTCATAAAATCGCGATTCTCATTAATATAGAAAGAAGAGGTCCACCGCAGAAGCTAACGCAAAGACAACGAAATATGTTAATAAGGGTGGTCGAAAAAGAACCTAAACTGACAGCTTCTGCACTGTCTGTGCATGTTAATGATCAGTTCTGGAAGAAATCACACCAAGGGCTGTTCGCTATATTTTAAGTAGCGTAAATTATGGAGCTAGGGGAAAACTATACACGAGAAAGAACAAGAAGAAATTGAGACTTGAACTTGCTTCAGAGCATACCCTGAAGTGCCAAAGCATCTGGTAGAGGCATGCGTGTTCAAATTCAGAGATTTTTAAGTAGGCAGAGTACGATGCTGCTGTCGGCCACTTCTATATAAGACAAGTGTCTGGCGCAGTTGTCAGATCAGTTACTGCAGCTACAATGGCAGGTTATCAACATTTAAGTGAGTTTGAACGTGGCACAGTGATCTATTTCCGCATACTCGGTGCACGAGCAATGGGCAGTGAATATCAGGAACCGGCAAAACATCAAATCTCGAACATCGCTGCATCCTGCAAGGACGGGACGAACGACGACTGAAGAGAATCGTTCAACGTGACGAAAGTAAAGCCCTTCGGCAAATTACTGCAGATTTCAATGCAGAGCCATCAACAAGTGCCAGTCTGCGATCCATTCAACAGAACATCATCGACTGGGGCGAACGGAGCCGAAGGCCCACTCGTGCATCTTTCGTGACTGCGCGTTCCGGCCGGTCGGTGTGGCCGTGCGGTTCTATGCGCTTCAGTCTGGAACCGAATGACCGCTACGATCGCAGGTTCGAATCCTGCCTCGGGAATGGATGTGTGTGATGTCCTTAGGTTAGTTAGGTTTAATTAGTTCTAAGTTCTAGGCGACTGATGACCTCAGAAGTTAAGTCGCATAGTGCTCAGAGCCATTTGAACCATTTTTTTTTTTTTTTTTTGCACGTCTCGCCTGGGCCCGTCAACACCGACATTGGATTGTTGATGAAAGGAAACATATTGCCTGGTCAAACGTTTCTCGTTTCAAATTATATCGAGCGGATGGTCGTGTATGTGTATGGAAACAATCTCATGAATCCATGGACCCTGCATGTCAACAAGGGACTGTTCAAGCTGGTGGAGGTTCTGTAATGGTGTGGGGCGCGAGCTGTTGCAGTGATACGGGATCCCTGATACGTCTCTGACAGGTGTCACGTACGTAGACATCCTGTCTGATCACCGGCATCCATTGTGGATTCCGACTAAGGCAATTCCAGTAGGACAATGCGAAACCTCACACGTGCAGAATTACTAGGGAGTGGCTCCAGGAACACTTTTGTGCGTTTAAACACCTCCGATGGCCACCAAATTCCCAGACATGAACATTGAACTTATCTGGAGTACCCTGCAACGCGCTGTGCGGAAAACGTTTCCACCCCCTCGTACTCTCACGGATCTATGGAAAGTCTTGCAGGATTCATGGAGTCAGTTCCCTCCAACACTGCATCAGGTATTTGTTGAGCCTATGCCACGTTGTGTTGCTGCACTTTCGCGTGCTCGCGGGGGACCTGCATGACATTAGGCATGTGCACCAGTTTCTTTGGCTCTTCAGTGTATGTATGGATTTTAATGTTCTTGAGTCCAGTATAATGCATTAACAATTGTATGATAAATGCTTCGACTGACTTAGACCATCTTCTCATCATGGTTGTACCACAACGGGTACTTACGAACAGTGCTAACAACAACAATATCATTAGTAAATTTTACTAGTGAGTATTGAAAAGGTGGTCAAAGCATGAATCTTAGCCTACAAAACCAACAGAAGTCTCATAGTTATTGTAAACTTGCCCACAATCAACATTTATGAGCTTGAAGACCTTGTTTAGGAAACTTCCTTCGTATCATTTATCTTTCCGCGTGTTGTGAGTCGCTGTCGAGGAGCAAAGACTCTGTATGCACTGTTTTCGTCTGCTACAAATGTACCATCTTTAGTTGCATAGTGAATTTAAATCTGTATGCGGTACTCTGGAGGCCGTATCCTATTGACCAGTACGCTATCAGGGAGGTTGAGATTTGAGTTAGGTTGCTCAAGTGTGTTTCCGATAAACCGCGGAGGTAGTCACATCACGAGGACTCTGCTCGCAGTTTTCACGCTTTGATCGACATTTCTGCGCCACTCGCTACCAGAACTGATTGTGAGAAAGATGCCTGCTAACGCGCTTTGGCGTAATATTCAATTGGAACATTTTCAACTCTACAGATGTGCTTTCTTTGTTATCTATGTTAAACCTGTTATTGCGAGAGGGAGACTTTGTTCGAGGACCAGTATCGGTGTTACATTAACTCATCTGTGATTGCAGGTCTTGTTTCGCGTTTAACAGTGCTACATTGATGAAACATTATTTGGGGTTCCTTTTGTTCTGTTTTTGACGACTGGTGGTATTGTATTACACGTAGTCCCATGGAGGATACATTAATCTGAAGACATATTAACTTCATTACTGAATTTTCGTGGTCCTTTCTCTAATAATAAAAGTTATTTTAAATTCTCTACAATTATTTTTAGTTCCGCTTCCATGGTCGGCTCTAATGCCCTCACTTATTCTCTATCCAGAGTCGTAGTTGATACGAGAATATTTGACAAAATACTATCTGCCTTCAGATAAATCGTTATTCACGGAGCAATTCGACATAGTGGTGATCGTGAAAGAGTTGAGCGTGATTATTGTGAAAAGTCCTTTTCGTGAGTAGGTGTTAGACTACACAACGTAGAGTCTATATTTACATTGCAAGAATTGTCTCTACGTGGGAGGATACAATATACTTTCAGATTATTTTGACCAGTTGTCACATAATGGTCACAATTTTTATTTCCGAATATGTCACACATAGAAGTCAGTTCGCGTTATGGATCATTCATTGGTCAAACTTTTGTATACGAAGAGGAACATTTACAGGGAATTAATACTGGGGTTATAACAGTTACGTGCGCAGATGAAATTTAAAAAGCAGCAGGATTCTTCCAAGCTCTTTTTGAAGTCTTCAGTCGTTTTCTCACTAAGCAACCTCATTGTTTTCTTTGAGGGCTTCTGAACTGTGCATGACGCAGTGTGAACTGACTAAATGTGCATCGTGATCTGACAATGCCTTTCTGCACAGTCTTCCTACATACTCCGCAAACCAATGCACGGTGCCTGCTGGAGGACACCTTGTACCACTCCAAAAGACTGTCAATATGCTTCAGTAATTTCTCTCCTCTTCGTGGTCCTTATACGTTGGCTGAAGCAGAAGTCAGATGCCAGTTCTCTAAATTTTCTCAATAGTTTTCCTCGGAAAGAAGGACGCCATCCTTCCAGGTATTTCCATCTGAGATAGCGAACCAACTCCGTAATACTTGCTGCTTAACGGTAAGAAATTTAGCAGCCCGCCTGTGAACTGCTTCAATGTCTTCCTTTTATACGACCTGGTGCGGATCCCAAACACTTGAGCAGCACTCAGGAGCAGGTCGCACTTGTGTCCCATAGCGGCGTCCCTTACAGACGAACAACATTTAGCTAAAATTCTCCCAGTAAACCGTAGTCGACAATTAGAATTCCTACTACAATCCTTATAAGCCTGTCCTATTTATAGCACTGCAATGTTACGCCCAGATATTTAAAGGAACTGACTACGTGAAGCAGCACACTACTAATCCTTTATCGAGCGTTATGGGTTTCTTTTTCCTGCTTACATATTTCTACATTTAGAGCTACCTGGTGTCACACCAAGTAGGAGTTCCATCTACGTCATCTTGTGTCGTCCTATAGTCACTCAACAATGATACCTTCCCGTACACCAGAGCAATATCAGCAAACAGCCGAAGATTCCTCTTCGTACTGTCCACCATATCATTAACATACACACATATCCCGGTTCCCAGAACTCCTGAGGACAGACGTTGACTGTGGATAACGTATCACAGACACAGTCCCTTTGTTCAGAGATGTCACTAAACCCGCCCGAAGATGTAAACAACCATGCATGAGCAGCGGCTATTAGAGGGAGAGGGTCCGACAGCCGGTCAGTTCCAGTCATTCCACCAGGAAGAAGGCACACGGCTTTTGTGTTCTGCAGTTCAACCATGCATAGACGCTCAATACCGCGGTTCGATGGCGTCCGCATTGTTACTTTGTGTCAGGAAGGGCTCTCAACAGAGCAAGTGTCCAGGCGTCTCGGAGTGCACCAAAGCTATGTTGTTCGGACATGTAGGAGATACAAAGAAACAGGAACTGTCGATGACATGCCTCTCCCAGGCTCCCCAAGGGCTAATACTGCCTTGGATGACCGCTACCTAGGGATTATGGCTCGGAGAAACCCTGACTGCAACGCCATCATATTGAATATTGCTTTTCGTGCAGCCACAGGACGTCGTGTTACAACTACAACTGTGAGCAGTAGGCTGCGTGACGCGCAACTTCAATCCCGTCGACCATGGCGAGGTCCATCTAAGCAACCACAACAGCGTGCAGCGTGGTATAGATCGGCCCAACAACATGCCGAATGGACAGCTCAGGGTTGGTATCACGTCTTCTTCACCAATGAGTGTCGCAGACACCTTCAACCAGACAGTCGTCAGAGACGTGTTTGGAGGCAGCCCGGTCAGGCTGAACGCCTTAGACACACCGTCCAGGGAGTGCAGCAAGGTGGAGGTTTCCTGATTTTTTGGGGTGGCATTATGTCGGGTCACCGTACTCCGCTGCTGGTCACGGACGGCGCCGTAACTGCTGTACGATACGCGAATGCCTTCTTCTGACCGATAGGGCAACCATATCGGGTGAATATTGGCAAGACATTCGTCTTCATGGACGACAATTCGCACCCCCATCGTCCAATCTAGTGAATGACTTCCTTCAGGATAACGACTTCACTCGACTAGACATGAACCCTATCGAAGATGTCTGGGATAGATTGAAAAGGGCTGTTTATGGACGATGTGCCCCACCAACCGCTCTAAGGGATCTAACCCGAATCGCCGTTGAGAAGTGGGACTATCTGGATCAACAGTGCCTCGATGAACGTGTGGATAGTATGCCACGACGAATACAGGCATGCATGAATGCAAGAGATCGGACTACTGGGTATTAGGGGTACTGATGTAAACAGCAGTCTGGATTACCACCTCTTAGTTCTCGCTGTGTGATGGTACAACATGCAATGCGTGGTTTTCATGAGCAATAAAAAGGGTGGAAATGATGTTTATGTTGTTCTCTATTCCAATTTTCTGTACAGATTCCGGGACTCTCCGGTCCGTGGTGGAGCAAAACTTTTTTTGATGTGATTATATAGAAAATAACAGCGGTCCTATCACACTTCCCTGGGGCACTCCTGACTATAACGTTGTCTCTGATGAACACCGTCTGCCCATAAGTCTTCAAGCTACTCAGATATCTGTGAATCTATTCCTTATACTAGCACCTTCGTTAACGGTCAGCTTTGGGACACCGTGTCAGATGCTTTCCAGAACTCTGCAGATATGGAGTATTCATGTTGCCGTTCACCCATAGTTGGCAATAATAATGTGGGATAAGGACAAGCTGAGTTTCAGAAGATCGATTCTTTCTAAAAACCTATTGATTCGTGGATATAAAATTTTCCTTCTCAAGGAAATTTGTCATATTCGAACTGAGTTTTTGCTCAATAATTATGCAGCAAAAAGGTGTTAAGGATATTGGTCTGATTTTGGGGGTCCGTCGTTTCACCCTTCTTTGTCTACAGGAGTCAGCTGTATTTTTTT
Source organism: Schistocerca gregaria (assembly GCF_023897955.1). Classification (NCBI taxonomy): domain Eukaryota; kingdom Metazoa; phylum Arthropoda; class Insecta; order Orthoptera; family Acrididae; genus Schistocerca; species Schistocerca gregaria. Next base: position 552,837,463 of record NC_064925.1, read on the forward strand.
ACCGCAGGGCAGGCATGTGTCTTTTTAATTTGTTTGTTGTGTGGATGCATTACACGTAAATGTGCCACTACCTAGAGCAAACCTGATAGGCAAATTTATGTCTGATACTAATAGTACATCTAGATCACGTTTTTTCGTCACTCTCCTTCAAAATCTTTTCAATAATCTCAATGAAAATTAATAATCCATTTTTAAACGATGACAGCACTCACACTGCCATATAAGACCGCACTTATTAATTGGGAAAAATAACACAGAAGCGGAACAATAGACGAGCGAAGGTGTGTAGTGTCAAAGAAATGGGATCAAATCTAGAACCTTGCTGTAGATTTGATCGTAAAAGTTGTTCGTGGTCTGTTCACTGCGATGTGAAAGATAACCGCTTGGAGCGCTTGCATCGGTACAGCTGTTTGTCTCTGTAGTGTGTTTGTAAATATGGGTTCAAAGTTTAGTTGGTGTGTTCCTTTGACTCTTTTTAATAACCTTGTTTCGACTGGAGCGGGTGGTGACCAAGGGGCACATTAATCATGTGATGATGGGCAGATGGAATATGATGCAGGAGACTTCATATTCACAATCACAGCTACATGTACATATGGATACATCCCGGCAGCTCTATAGTAACACGAAGTATAGGAGGTGGTCACACTCTAAAATTAAAAAAAAATTCTTAGCTTTAAAGTATATTTTGTCTGATTTTGAACTTTGGATGCCACTAGTTAGAAACTGCAACATCTGTTTCGTACTTCTTATACATTTTGTAGTAGTTGGTAGGCTAATTCTACCAATTAAATTATTCAAAAAATAAAACTGAATCTTATTGCCCAAATTGTGTACTGAACATATATTTAGCTTCAGATATTTCTAGTTCAGTGCTTTATGCACCGCTTCACGCGTTTCTGGAGTCATCCTGGTTAATGTGCACTGTGGTATTGTAAACTAGAATCCTCTCCTGTATCACGAAATCGCGGTGTTACAGTGAGCCTGCCTTCCGCACATACAGTGTTTCTCAAGTGAGTGTTCTGATTTGTAATATGAGAAGCTACTTTACTGAGCAAGTACTGAAATGTACTCTCCTCCATTCTTATGTAATTTATATAAGACTTGGACGTCCTCCACTTACAGCTCTCGTAACAAGTTTTTATTTCTGTTATCTCGACCTAAAAGCGACGGCTTTACCCAAGTATATTTCCTTTCGTCCACAGTTCCTCTTCCAAATGCACACACAATGAAACTGTGGTACAAACAGTTGCAGAGCAGAATAAAATGCTGTTATTGTCCACCATTTTGAACTTTGACGAAAAATATGTCCACAGTGTAATATCCCTTTCTGGCGCCACAACAAACACCTTTGTCAAAGAAATTTGACGAACATTTTATCACATGTTGTAAGCGTACTGTCATATGGCTGGCTTAGTTGTGGAGTATCTTTGCGGGCAGCCACGTCCGTCGAGTCGAGCACGGGACACGGACCTGTTATGTCGTGTAGTGTGTAGCTCTGTGTGTGAGAGGCATTGTTAGAGTGGAACTTGAAGTGTTGCTACAAGTTCTATTACAGTAAAGTGATAAAATAAGTAAATGATTCAGAGGGAAGTGCGTCAAGAAGTAATTTAAAAATGAGCAGTGCTGCTGATAACGTATTTGTGTATCCTCCCGTCGCATATCGTACCGTACTGTATCACTCATCCGCGCCGTGTTCGGTCTCCCAGAGTGAACTGATGTGACTCAGTAATTCTAGTTACCACAAAAGAGAGCATTTAAATGCCAGTGTCTTTTAGCGAGCGTGAGGACGTGCGTTCGATTATCGCGTTTCCGCATTATCAACAATCAGCCGCGCCGCGACGGTTACGCGCACGCTCGTACAAGTGAGAACTGAGAACTGGAAAATTGACTTTACGAATAGTGTTATATCGTTACTAGTGTCAAGGAGGACTGGTACCAAATATCTGTGTGTGTGACGAGCGTAAGAACTTTCGTTCGATCAGTCAGCTTCCACATCATCAACAATGACCTGCGTCGTGTCGGTTACTCGTACGCTCGTCTGAGTGATATTGTGGACAGATAATCATCAAGATTGTTAATTGGGATAAACATTTGCGACTTAGAATGTAAACAGTGCAACCTGCGTTTTTCTTTTATCGTCTCGGAATATAGTTGTTCATACCAGAAGTAAGACAGTGTTGTGTTTTAACGTTGAGTGGTTCCCCTAAACCCGCTTGCATATTTCGGCAGATAATTTCAGGTAAGCCAGCAGCAGTGTGGAGCGGGAGAATACGACCGCCGCGGGATTAGCAGGCGTGGACAGGGCGCACGGTCACGAAACGACGAACATTTGAAAGGGTGTCCCCCACCCCCATCTGTACTCCCGGGCGTGTTACAATGTCTCTGTCGAAGAAATATGATACTGCAATACCTGCGTTATGGCGGTGCCATCCGTTCCTCCTGGTGAGGTGGTGGGAACAGTGGTGGGGAGGGCTGCGGGACTGTGAGAGGAGGAGTGAAGGGGGGGGGGGGGGGGAGGCGGAACTCGAGGCACGGCGCTATTCAGAACAGCAGGCGAAACGCACCTATCAGCATTCCTGCAATCTGACAGCTCGTCAATGTGATGCATCAGCTGACTACGGCATAACAGAAGAAAACTGTGAACCCTCTTCTTTGCCGAGCTGAGCTCGTTACTAAAAGTAGTGACGATGTTACACTGTATTATCATTCTACCTCCGGTCCGAGAGTAATTTTCTGTTCAGGGTCGCTGATGGACTGCCATCACTTGCCTGTGTTGTGTTTTACATCACCCTACCTTTACAGACGTCACCACTCCAGTAAAAGAAACCACTTGCAGAGGCGATTCGCAATACCACAGTAAACGAAGAGTGCTAATGAATTTCCTTCCCTCGCTGGTGGCTCCCGCATTATATTATGCTAGTCAGGTACTCCGCTGACTTCTGGAGGGCAGCGCCCAGAGACGCCTCGGCCCTGCAGGTCTCTGAATATTGCGCGCGCCCCTAACAGGCGCCGCTCGAGAGGATGCAAATAGGGCGGAGTTGCAGGCGCCTGAAAAGCGCTCTCCGGTTGCGTGACGGGGTGCTCTGATGGCGGACCAGGGCGACGGGTCCAGAGAATGCTTATCGGGAGCGATGCATCAAACTTTACTTGTCAACAGCTAATACCTTATTTCGCCTGAGAACATGGAAAAAGAGATTACTTTTGGTTCGTAGGGAGATATTTGAAACTTAGATAAGCTTCTCAAAGACACATTGCCTCTACAGCGTAATTGAGAAATGTATGAATTAACTGCGAACTCGAAGTAGTGCACCAATGGTAGATACTCCTAGGTCCTTACTGACTACATACAGGTTTCATAGCTCTGTGTATGATGGAAGGATCAGGACTTAGGAGTGAGCATCAGAAGGGTAGTTTTAAATAAGAACTGGACGACTTGCTAAATGGAGAACAACGAGGAGAAGAAAACAGTCTTGGCTGCGACGTTGAAATCACGTTTATTTATTCGTCAGTGAAGCACGTTTCGCGTAATTCAAGGCATCTTCAGACTGGCCGATGAATGTTGTTGAGCAAGTTATGGTATCGATGATAAAACGTCCGAAAAAATAAATTGTCGTCGTCATGCGTAAGAAAAATAGTAGAGACAAATACGAGGTTTGTTACCGTTTTGAAATTTAAAAAAGACGGTCTAAGATATCTCAATGATTTTATTTTTACATGAAATCCTGTACCTTAATCAACTTTTCTACATAATTTCCGTCAATATTGAGGCACTTGTTATGGTGTCACTGCCATACACCACACTTGCTAGGTGGTAGCCTTTAAATCGGCCGCGGTCCGGTAGTATACGTCGGACCCGCGTGTCGCCACTATCAGTGATTGCAGACCGAGCGTCTCCACACGGCAGGTCTAGAGAGACTTCCTAGCACTTTCCTCAGTTGTACAGCCGACTTTGCTAGCGATGGTTCACTGACAAATTACGCTCTCATTTGCTGAGACGATAGTTAGCATAGCCTTCAACTACGTTATTTGCTACGACCTAGCAAGGGGCCATAATAAGTTTCTATTGACATTGAAAATCATGTACCGTCAAGAGCGACGTTCGTCATTAATGGATTAAAGTTAAGTTTTCCACCAGCTGCGTCCGTTTTTCTCAATTCTAATTGCCTTGTCATGTTCCAGACCTCACGCCACCCTGCGTGAGCTGAGACACGTGCAATTCGGCCTCCTTTAGTTATACGGGTTGGCTCTCCTGCCAACCACAACACTTGTCATAACGTTGTACCAGTTTTTGAATACCCTCCTCATAGAAGTCTGCAGTCTGACTTGTTAACCACTGCATCACTACTGTTTTGACTTTGTCATCGTATTCAAAACCTGGTACAACGTTATGACAAGTGCCTCAATATTGACAGAAATTATGTAGAAAAGTAGATTAATATAGAGGTTTTCATGTAAAAATAAAGTTATTGAGATATATTAGCACGTTTCTTTTTAATTTCTAAACGGTACTTATTTAAAAAACACACCTCATATATCCTCCCATAAGGTATTAAAAGCATAACTTCTGTTAACGTTGCTGGAACACGTAATGTGGTCCAGTGAAGACTGCGAAGTATCAGGCTTGTACTGTCTGTCAAATAGTAAACACGCTTAAAGGGTCTCCCTACTTCTTGCTATTACATACACAGACAGTACTGACTGACAGGGCACATAAAGCCTGTGCTAAATGGAGAATACGCTCTAATTCATATAGGATGCATCTTGTGAAGCTCTTCAGGCACCCAACGACTTGGAGGTGCCATTCTGATTAGTTATGGAGGAGAGACGAAAGGATGCATGTTTTCTGGTTGGGGAATGAAGGCAGTCTTCGGGAAACCACACTCCGCCTACAACCTCCGGAGACCCATACGACATCGTCCAACATTTCCTACTCATGTCCTGACGTAGGCGACACTTGCTAGTGTGCCTCGCTGTTGGTATTCCTGTGTTTGAACTATCCTGTGGATAGCAACACAGCCGTGTTTACTGGGAAACTGGTTGATATGGACTTGTATTCACTGCCAACACCAATTAGAGTGGGTACAGACTAACATGGCCAGTAGATGCGCAGTCGGCAGGGCAGCAGGGGGGGAGTGGTACTGGTGGGGGTTGCTGACGGGCATATGTAACAGGGGAAATGCCGAGTTCTGGAGGGGAAGTGCCGTTCTAAACCGAAGCCTCCACCCCCACACTTGCATGTTGATCACGGTAAAAGATCTACTGTCACCTCTACTTTTTTAGCATATAAAAAGAATTCCGCTGAAATGCAACAAGAGCAGCGATTTATTATCGTGTGGCTTCTTAACCATTTGTAACTATTAGAGAAGCATCGTGAGAGAAGAGTTTTGACGAGAACCTACATTTCTCTTGTTGGCATGTTAAAATTTGCTCCTTTTGACAAAACACTATGAAGCTTACATATCGTCACCTCACTGACATGTTCTGAAGGCTCATTTGCGAGAGAATTCTGAAACAGTGGTTATAAGTTTATTAAGTGTAAAACGGAGGAAAAGTAAGGTGAACAGCTTGCGCAAAATAACTTCTTTGATACAAAAATAATGTGCACTGTCTTCACTTATGTTGTTCCAAAATCCACACCACTTCTCATTTCACCAACTACAGACTGCCCTTAAAAATTACATTCATTCATCGAAAAAATTTAGTTAGTGAAGTAACGCAGTAGATAACCATATGAAAAAATACTCGTCTCTCTGCATTCCATCATTTACCAAAATTAAATTTCGGTATCTCAAATCGTTTATGAAATATGAGGAATGTTGTGGACATTTTGCTCTGCCTTTGCCCCTGGCGATCGCGGTCGCAAATGAGCGTTCTACAACAGATCAATTTTCTCGAGATTGGTGACAAGTAGAGATCTCCTCCCAAGTGTAAAGAAAAATTCTACACGTTAGCTACATTTCTTACACGGCAACATGTTATATAGTATACACAATACACAAAATCATAGCGTCCTCTATTTTGCACTGCAAACTGTTTCTAATTTCAGACAGTGTCCTACTTAAATGCAAATATCACAATAACTATGAGCATTATCGAAATGATGGGCATGTCATCATGAAGTTGACATATAAAACTATAAGCAAGTCAAAAATGGATTTGTTTACCGGGTAGTTTCTCCAAAATAATTTGGGAAAGAACTTAGGGAGTGCACCTCAATTCTGTCGTCGCTGTCCGGCCGAAATCCGATTAATAGTGTCGGCCTCCCCTTTCCAACAAACGAATAAACTCGCGCAGAGCTTTGGACGAAAATAGCTCACAGCTCATTGGCCACAGTATCCTGGGCGCACTCTACAGTTGGGTTTTGCAGACTCCTTTCCTATAAATATTTTGTGTGTGCTTGTGTAAAGGAAGTTATAACTGATGTACCGATTGAGGACCAATGAGTCCATTTGGTAACACCTATACTATCAATGCAAATAAATGAGGGCGTGGCGTTCAGGTTTTTTCTTCGAGGGTAGCTGAGAGACTCCTCACACTTCGCTTTTGTCTTTCACCATCCTAATCTTGTCATGTAAGACAACGTTGTCTGTAGGTCTGAATAATTTCTAAAATAAAATTTTCCTTCAAACGTTCTTCGATTACTTTAGTGCAGTACCAGTTCACATATTTATGTTAACAATCATTGTGCTACTACTTTGATTTTTCAGGTTTTTTTTGCTGGATAGTCATTATAAGCTCGACATGGCACATATCCGTCGTTGGCGTGAGTTTGTTACTAGTTTTCAATTCTTTCTCACTTATCACACAACCTTAACCTACAGTCGTCCGAGAATTTTCACTAATCGCACAGTACAGAGAGGTTATCAGAACGCGATATGCAATTTGTATTTTGAAAACTTCAATCGGTCAATATCTTTAGTTGCACTGCACCTAACACCAATCTGGTCTATTACAACGTGCATTCTTCAACCGCTCCGGAATTCATTTAGTGAGCGGAGATTGAAGCCAACTCACAGTCTGAATCCGATTGTTACTGAAGAAGAGGACATTTTTACGACCACTGTTTCCATGCCTCGTTAAACGGTTGCATATGGTACATCTTCCTTGGACACAAGTTGCACAATCCAAGTTGATACAGCAACTTATGAGGCACCTTTGAGATGTGGTCATAGGAGCGTCCGAGACCAATGGCTGTTTACTGTCATTCTCTGACTCCACGTTGATCAAACTTACTGAGGTGGTTCCAAAAATTCCTCTGACACAAAATTCACCCTCGTTACTCCCATAACTTAGATCGGCTGTGGAAAGTCACATCAGCGTGTACCAACGGTTATTTCCCATCTACGTCACTCCACTGCGGTATTTTAATAGGTGACTAATATTTTGTACGAAGTAACAAATAATACAGATGTAGATGTTTCCTGGTGCACCAGCAGTCACAGCAGTAAGATATTAGTATTGCCTCAGGAAATAACCATTATTGCGCCTTTGATTGTGGCTATACAAAGAAACTTCCATCTGCCGAGAGGCATGTGGATGACCAACTCTTTATCCACTGTAACTCCAGATCAGCGTTCGAATTACTAAGGCACCTCTACAAGAGACGGACGTCACACTACAGCTCACGGTTAGGAATAAGATCATTACTGTGTGCTGATACAGAGAGAACTGTAATGGCAAAAGTGACTGAAATACAAAGGCAAAGACGTTTCTATAATTAATCTGTACGAGAAACGTATATGGTGTATATGATTCAAGAACACTACAACACGTCTCACTTCTATACACTACTGGTGAGGTTACATCTGTATCGCACTAATTGTTGAAGACCCTACTATTTGATTAAGGTAAATAACTGGATGCTAACCACACTGAACCGTGCATGGCTCGTGTTCACGCCATTTATTGTTTGTCATCTTCTATTACGGTACTGCCGCCTCGTTGTCTTACTGGAGTCACCAACTTCCTGCATCTACATCTACATGACTACTCTGCAATTCACATTTAAGTGCTTGGCAGAGGGTTCATCGAACCACAATCATACTATCTCTCTACTATTCCACTCCCGAACAGCGAGCGGGAAAAACGAACACCTAAACCTTTCTGTTCGAGCTCTGATTTCTCTTATTTTATTTTGATGATCATTCCTACCTATGTAGGTTGGCTCAACAAAATATTTTCGCATTCGGAAGAGAAATTTGGTGACTGAAATTTCGTAAGAAGGTCTCGCCGCGACGAAAAACGTCTATGCTGTAATGACTTCCATCCCAACTCGTGTATCATATCTGCCACACTCTCTCCCCTATAACGTGATAATACAAAACGAGCTGCCCTTTTTTGCACCCTTTCGATGTCCTCCGTCAATCCCACCTGGTAAGGATCCCACACCGCGCAGCAATATTCTAACAGAGGACGAACGAGTGTAGTGTAAGCTGTCTCTTTAGTGGACTTGTTGCATCTTCTAAGTGTCCTGCCAATGTAACGCAACCTTTGGCTCGCCTTCCCGACAATATTATCTATGTGGTCCTTCCAACTGAAGTTGTTCGTAATTTTAACACCCATGTACTTAGTTGAATTGACAGCCTTGAGAATTGTACTATTTATCGAGTAATCGAATTCCAACGGATTTCTTTTGGAACTCATGTGGATCATCTCACACATTTCGTTATTTAGCGTCAACTGCCACCTGACACACCATACAGCAATCTTTTCTAAATCGCTTTGCAACTGATACTGGTCTTCGCATGACCTTACTAGACGGTAAAGTACAGCATCATCTGCGAACAACCTAAGAGAACTGCTCAGATTGTCACCCAGGTCGTTTATATAGATCAGGAACAGAAGAGGTCCCAGGACGCTTCCGTGGGGAACACCTGATATCACTTCAGTTTTACTCGACGATTTGCCCGTGAGTGGCAGCAGCAGCGCATATCGATAACTGCACTGTCATACCGTCTCTGGAGCGACTGATAGCATTTCCGGGTCGCCGTGTGTCTGGAAGTCAGTTTAAGACGGATCACCAGTGCAGTCGGGACGCAGCAGCAATGCAGCCAGGGACGGAGCGCTGGTGAGGTGCAGACAGCCAGGGCTCGCCGACAGCTGGCGACACACATGCACAACAGAGGGAGGTTGGAGCGGGACGACCATTGGTTGGTCGTTTGGTTGTTCGTCTCATCGGCCGACGTATATTTGGTCCTTCACCGTTTCCGGTCCCGGGAGTTGGCCAGTTGGCGTGTAGCAGCGAGGAAATCTCCGTGGCACGTAGTTTGGTCGGGCCCGCTGGCGGCTTAGATGTGATGTCGGAGTGTGTGGTGCTTTTCCCATTGCTATGAGGTTCGTGGCTCACTGATCCTGGGCATGAAAGTTGAGTTTTGACTTAATCTACCAGCATGTCACGACTGTTCACACTGTATCGTTTGGCGTTCGTTGTCGGCTGTTGGGATAGTCCTGCGACAAACAACGTATGTTTTCAAGTTGGCAAATTTTAGGCATCCTCCGGTGGAGCTTAAATGTACTTGATTATCTGAAATGAAGTGCACCAGCGGAATCGTCTGCCTTGGCACCGTTAGCGTTCCGGTTACCTGCCCTGGCCATTAATGTAAATTCAGGCAGTGTATTTTCCAAATCGTGTTGTCACTGTCCAGCACGATGGTAGTTTGACGGCTCTATCTACTACTGGTTGTGGGCGCCAGTACCTTCTACATTGTTCCTTTGTACTCCCTGTTGTGTGCTGGTCGCGTGAAGCGGAGGTTAGCTTGTATGTCGGTCCATTGACTGTCTGTCGGTTGGGTTCTGGTCGGATCGACAATGGTTGGGGCAACTGCCTGTCTCACCTAAGCGAGTGTCAGTGTTTGACTTACAGGCCAACCATCGGAACTTCTGAGCGTCCTTGGGTGTCCTGCCTTTTCTTGTTTGTTCTTGTTGTTTGTACTTGTACGGCTTCTAGCCGATTTTTAGATTGGGGTCGTTTTGCCCTTAAGTTGTCAGGTGGTTTGGGCCTTCAGCCTAATTTAAGAACTGTTTTATGTAAAGCCTTTAACATTTTTGAAATTAATGTTATTGAGTCTTAAGTGTTGGGGCCTTCAACCGATTTTGAATTTGAGTTGTTTTGCTCTTAAAGTGTCAAATTCTTTGGGCCTTCAGCGTAATTGAGGAACTGTTTTAAGATAAGTCTTTGCCTTTTAAATTCCTGATTTTGTTTGAGCCTTACGTTTTTGGCTTTCAGCCGTTTTTAAATTAAAATGGTCTTTCCCTTAAGGCATGAGATTGTACGGCGCATTCAGCTTGCTAATTAAGTTCCAAAACTAAAGCTGTGAGTTTTTTTTTTAAATTCTTGGCTCTTGCAGTGTTTGATCCAATAAAAGATTGTATGTTCGAGTGTAACTGACAGCCGCTTATTTTGGCCCCTTTCCACAGTTTAAACTACCTGTCCTGTCCTGTGGGTTCAGTCGGGCGTCTCACACATCATCTATTATTCAAACAGGAATGACACTAATGGCCAACTACTGAAACAATTACTGAACATGCCGACCTGTACAGCAATGCTGCTATCTATGAAAGACTTCAGAGTTTACCGGGTGTTATATATTGATTTTTAATGAAGTTGAGTAAGCTGTTAATGTTTGTTGATTCTCGTGTATGTATGTTCCAATCAGGAATTTTCGCTCTGGAGCTGAGTGTACACTGTCCCGAAATTTCCAAGGAGGTCAAACCTGTGTGCCGGACCGGTACCTGAAATCTGAACGTTTGTCTTTCGCAGAAAATTGCTCTTCTGACTGAACTGTTCAGCCACGGACCACTACCTGTCCACACAGATTTGCTTCTTTCAGTACCTCTTTCACCTTGAAAAATTCACAGAAATTCTCATGCATATCTTGAGAGACCAGCACTCATGGGAGAGAGATATCGTGGAGCGAATGCTTAGCTACAGTCGAGGGTATTGTTTCCAGAACGAATTTTGTAATGGCTATACCAGTTCAAGTCACATGGGAAAAAATACCTTTATATCAGCATATCAACTGTAAATGGAAGAGAGTGGTATGCATCAGTTGGCACAAGTAACCAGTTACCAGAAGCACTCGTAAGCAGAACAGGCTGCATACAAAGTAACTGCTTGATGGGCAGCTCATCAGCCTTACCCAGTACGAGGAACGTGTTGATGCTCGTGTCACAAGCTTTCTGTTTGCAACAGGTGCGAAAGCGTGTGAAGTGCGATTCTCGGTCAGTATTAATGAAACAATCGTACTAAAATCCTGAACCTATCTCGAGCCCGGAACGTAGCCGGTCGCCATTATCAACTACTGAGCTCTCCAGAAATTAGTCACTGCACTCCGTCACCCATTTTACTTGGGCCTGTACATGATCATAAACTATATCAAATTAATAATTCCGTCAAAAATGAACAAATATGTTTATTTTAATTCATGGATTACAGAAATACTTTCTTAAACTGGAACACAGACTTTCTAGACTGTCATAATTAATTTAATCTTTTATGTTTATGAACTTGATGCCTTTAATTTAACTCATTTTGTCACACGCTTAAGTTTGCGGCAATGTTTCCGACGTTAACGTGGGCGGCTATTTTCTATACACCCAGTTAAAGTGAGAAGCACACTTTCGAGTCACAACAATGTGACCACATGTCAAAGGCGAGAATAACCATCTTTTGCAGCGCGGACCGATGCGAGACGTGCTAGAAGGTAGTCAGTGAGGTTCTTGGAGATACAGACAGAGGACAGAGATGTAGAATCATATCATCTCCGATCCCGTGGCCAACCGCGTTAGGCTTCTCGGTTAAAGATCCTTGGGGGGGGGGGGGGGAGAGGGCCAACGGCAGATAGGGGTAGCTTGACAGGTAGTCGATTACCTTGGAATCTGGGGACTCCGGTGGCGAGTGGATTACGGTAAACTCATCTTGGTGCTCTTTGAACTACGCACGTACGCTGTGAGCTATCTGATGCGCATTGTCCTGCTAGTAGATGCCATCATGCCGAGGAGAAATGTCTGCTTGAAGGGATGGAGAAGGTCCACAACGATCCATGCATACTTGTGTTGATCCACAGTTCCATTCAGGATAACGGTAGCACCCAGGGAATGCCACGAAAACATTCCACAGACCGCAAAGCTTCCTCCTCTGGCTTTTACCCTCCTGACTACTGTCACCTGCCCGATGAAGTGCAAAACGTCATTCATCTGAAGGGCCATCTCTATCAGTGGGCTTCCAGTTACGGTAAGGGCGAGTAAATTCCGGCCTCCGTCGCAGATGAAAAGTTGACGTCATGGATGTTGCACAGTTGTACTGCGCAATTCTTTAGAAAATCAAAATTACAATCTAAATGCTCCAAATGGCTCTAAGCACTATGGGACTTAAGATATGAGGCCACCAGTTCCCTACTGCAGCACAAGTAGATTGCAATGAAAACAAGGTCAAATAACAGCCACACTGGAATAAATACACTCCTGGAAATTGAAATAAGAACACCGTGAATTCATTGTCCCAGGAAGGGGTAACTTTATTGACACATTCCTGGGGTCAGATACATCACATGATCACACTGACAGAACCACAGGCACATAGACACAGGCAACAGAGCATGCACAATGTCGGCAGTAGTACAGTGTATATCCACCTTTCGCAGCAATGCAGGCTGCTATTCTCCCATGGACACGATCGTAGAGATGCTGGATGTAGTCCTGTGAAACGGCTTGCCATGCCATTTCCACCTGGCGCCTCAGTTGGACCAGCGTTCGTGCTGGACGTGCAGACCGCGTGAGACGACGCTTCATCCAGTCCCAAACATGCTCAATGGGGGACAGATCCGGAGATCTTGCTGGCCAGGGTAGTTGACTTACACCTTCTAGAGCACGTTGAGTGGCACGGGATACATGCGGACGTGCATTGTCCTGTTGGAACAGCAAGTTCCCTTGCCGGTCTAGGAATGGTAGAACGATGGGTTCGATGACGGTTTGGATGTACCGTGCACTATTCAGTGTCCCCTCGACGATCACCAGAGGTGTATGGCCAGTGTAGGAGATCGCTCCCCACACCATGATGCCGGGTGTTGGCCCTGTGTGCCTCGGTCGTATACAGTCCTGATTGTGGCGCTCACCTGCACGGCGCCAAACACGCATACGACCATCATTGGCACCGAGGCAGAAGCGACTCTCATCGCTGAAGACGACACGTCTCCATTCGTCCCTCCATTCACGCCTGTCGCGACACCACTGGAGGCAGGCTGCACGATGTTGGGGCGTGAGCGGAAGACGGCCTAACGGTGTGCGGGACCGTAGCCCAGCTTCATGGAGACGGTTGCGAATGGTCCTCGCCGATACCCCAGGAGCAACAGTGTCCCTAATTTGCTGCGAAGTGGCGGTGCGGTCCCCTACGGCACTGCGTAGGATCCTACGGTCTTGGCGGGCATCCGTGCGTCGCTGCGGTCCGGTCCCAGGTCGACGGCCACGTGCACCTTCCGCCAACCACTGGCGACAACATCGATGTACTGTGGAGACCTCACGCCCCACGTGTTGAGCAATTCGGCGGTACGTCCACCAGCCCTCCCGCATGCCCACTATAAGCCCTCGCTCAAAGTCCGTCAACTGCACATACGGTTCACGTCCACGCTGTCGCGGCATGCTACCAGTGTTAAAGACTGCGATGGAGCTCCGTATGCCACGGCAAACTGGCTGACACTGACGGCGGCGGTGCACAAATGCTGCGCAGCTAGCGCCATTCGACGGCTAACACCGCGGTTACTGGTGTGTCGGCTGTGCCGTGCGTGTGATCATTGCTTGTACAGCCCTCTCGCAGTGTCCGGAGCAAGTATGGTGGGTCTGACACACCGGTGTCAATGTGTTCCTTTTTCCACTTCGAGGAGTGTAAAAAGCACACCCCCAAATTCTTACGGAGTAATACTCTAATATTACCGGACTCCACGTAAATTAGCGGTAAACTTTAGAGATCACATCCAGTTGCCTTAAGGCACTTTCAACATTAAACAAACATACCAAATGCTGCCATGACGAATGATTAAACCATCAACTCTACGTCTGCCGGGCACGTACACAACCGCAGCCAGTCCCAAAGCTGGCAATATGCTCTAAAACAAGTTGAAATTTGCATGAGAACCACTTAAAACACACACTCCACGGATAAACAGAAACATACTGTTGAACACAAGTCTCCTTTAAAAAATAGCCAATGTGGAACCAAGTTCAGAACCATGTCCGACGGCTACCCATGCCACCGTAAGTTTCAACAATCTTCTTAGCTCAACACAGAATAAAAGTCATACGTAACTTGGATCTTGCAAATTACGAGCCGGGAAGCTGTTCAGCGTGAGACGGCGAACCCACCACAATTTTGCAAGTCAAAGCCTCGAATGATCGGCACCGTACATCCGGCGGGATCCGAAAGACAAGGACGGCGAGGACAGCGAGGCCCGTGCACCACGGTTAGGGACGCGGGCTTGTTTTCAAGACAAGTTGGCTCGTTGAACGCCGACCGGAGACTCACTCGTCACACGTTCACCCGGAAAACGCGCCGGGGGAGCAGTCAAAGATAGCAGGACAGCCGAATATCGGCTTCAGCGATGCAAGTGGAGCACCCTAGCGCCAGCCGCCACGGCTCGCATTTGTTAACGAGGCACCTGCTCCGGAAGAGCACGTGCAGCTCATATAGCTGAACGTTTGTCGAGGAGATATTGTTTGTGTCCCATAGTCAGCTGCTCAAAAACTTCATGTCTGTTCGCCTGTACACGTCTCCGCAGCCGTCCTTCACCCCTGTCATCTATAGACTATGGTGCGCCATAGTTTCCTTGGCTCTGGTTTCGGATAGCGCACTATGGCATGCATGTTATACTTTAACCCCGGTAGAATGCGAAGGGTTGCAAATTTAGCCGTTTTGGAAATGCTTCCACCCTTGGACTGAAAGCTAACGTTAATGGACTTTTCGATGTCAGAAAAATCACTCTCTTTCCACAGTACAATGCCTGCAGTGCTTACCGCGTCCCCCAGAACGCGCTTGATATACCGTCCACCGCAGGGTTACCATCTGTCGTTCGTGAGTGCCTTTGTGCCAGTTGACGTAGAACGTAGGCGGTGGTCACATTGGCGTGACTTCACCGTTTATTAGGAGAACTGAATTAATTACACTGACTTATTTCTATAAGTTGAAGACCGGTAGTTACCATTCATGTAGTAAGTAAAACGGATGAGGAAAGAGAGGAAGAGGCAATAAACACGGGCAAGGTAGGGTAGGGCTACGGTTAAGTGAAATGAAAACGAGCAAGAACTACACTACTGGCCATTAAAACTGCTACACTACGAAGATGACGTGCTACAGGCGCGAAATTTAACCGACCGTCTCCTGGTGAGGAGCAATGCGTATCATCACATTTCCGACTTTGATAAAGGTCGGATTGTAGTCTATCGCGACTGCGGTTTATCGTACCGCGACATTTCTACTCGCGTTGGTCGAGATCCAATGACTGTTAGCAGAATATGGAATCGGTGGGTTCAGGAGGGTAATACGGAACGCTGTGCTGGATCCCAACGGCCTCCTATCACTAGCAGTCGAAATGACAGGCATCTCATCCGTATGGCTGTATCGGATCGAGCTGCCACGTCTCGATCCCGAAGTCAACAGATGGGGACGTTTGCAAGACATCAACCAGCTGCACCAACAGTTCGACGACGTTTGCAGCAGCATGGCCTATCAGCTCGGAGACCATGGCTGCGGTTACCCTTGACGCTGCATCACAGACAGGAGCGCCGGCGATGGTGTACTCAACGACGAAAATGGGTGCACAAGTGGCAAAACGTCATTTTTTTCCGGATGAATCAGGGTTCTGTTTACAGCATCATGATGGTCGCATCCGTGTTTGGCGACATCGCGGTGAACGCACATTGGAAGTATGTATTCGTCATCGTCATACTGGCGTATCATCCGGCGTGATGGTATGGGGTGCCATTGGTGACACGTCTCGGTCACGTCTTGTTCGCATTGACGGCACTTTGAACAGTGGACGTTACATTTCAGACGTGTTACGACCCGTGGCTCTACCCTTCATTTTTCCCGCGGAACCATACATTTCAGCAGGCTAATGCGCGACCCCATGTTGGAGGTCCCGTATGGGGCTTTCTGGATATAGAAAATATTCGACTGGTGCCCTGGCCAGCAGATCTCGCACCAATTGAAAATGTCTGGTCAATGGTGGCCGAGCAACTAGCTCATCTCAGTACGCCAGTCACTACTCTTGATGAACTGTGGTATCGTGTTGAAGCTGCATGGTCAGCAGTACCTGTACACTCCATCCAAGCTCTGTTTGACTCAATGCCCAGGCGTATCGAGGCCATTATTACGGCCGGAGGTGGTTTTTCCGGGTACGAATTTCTCAGGTTCTATGCACCCATACTGCGTGACAATTTAATCACACGTCAGGTCCAGTATAATATATCTGTCCAATGAATACCCGTTTATCATCTGCATATCTTCTTGGTGTTGCAATTTTAATGGCCAGTAGTGTACATAATTTGAAATATACCCCAGACATCTCTATTTCTTTTTATTTTGTGTTCATTTTTCCAAAAATATTATAGGTGGCAAAAATATCTAGCTTTTTCCGTCCACTATCGACCAAAAAGCGTAATCTGTAAACAGAGGAAGAGCCGATGTAAACTGTGCACTGATATATCCCGAAAGCGAAAAGTCCAGAACAGGGACGTTGTAGGCATAGCGACGGGACGAGATATTGAGCACATCGTGCAGCACGTTTTGGGTAATTACTGCGCGTCTGACCGGCAACTGTCCACGGTCCACATGAGGCGATTGTTCTGGCTGCTGCGACCGGAGGCGACAGTTGAGGTAGAAGCGACGTGCAGCATCCGTGTGTTACTGTGGATACCAGCTGTAGGGTGGGATACTAAACAGTACAGTGTTGTAAGGGATGACATCTCGAGGAGGGAAGTTTTCCAAAACTACGTGTGATTCTACCAGATTCACTCAATTTTGTCTAACGTGAACATCAACAGATGTTACAGCAAACTTAACACGACGTAGAACTGTTGTTCCAGCCAACAACTTTTGACACGTAGCGTCATATAACGAAAAATGGTGGCATGTCACCTATACCTACGATGAATACAACGGCGGAAACATCTCAGCGGCTGACTCACGCATGACTGCGTGGAGGCTTGTGTAGCAGTGCGCAAATCGGATGGCATAGCTTAAGGTTATGGACTTGGACGACTTGCCGTTTGCTTCTCTTGTCCCGCATGCGCGTTTGCGGATGACTTGCAGCGCTCGGCGTGCCGTTGTCGCGAGGGCAGCCTACCTACTAGGGGCTCGCGGCTACGGCGGATTGCTCAGCATAGCATACCGATGGTAGACAACGAAAGCCTCCTAACTCCATTTCGTTAAATTTTGCAGGAGAAGCAAGGAGGGTTTCTTAAAAAATGTATAAAGTGACATAGACAATATTGCTATCTGTGTAACTATGTAGTAAACGACTAATTCTTGCCGGCCTTGGTGGTCTAGCGGTTCTAGGCGCTCAGTCCGGAACCGCGCGACTGCTACGGTCGCACGTTCGAATCCTGCCTCGGGCATTGATGTGTGTGATGTCCCTAGGTTTGTTAGGTTTAAGTAGTTCTAAGTTCTAGGGGACTGATGACCACATATGTCAAGTCCCATAGTGCTCAGAGCCATTTGAACCATTTTTTTTGACTAATTATTTCCAGCTTAGAGAAGTACATGCACTTTCTAATCTCTTTGATAACGGAGTTACTGGTTACTGGAATTATGAGGTTTTCACATACAGATGAGGTTACGAGGTTTGCACTGTCTACTATCGATACTCTACAGCCAAACGTCTCTCTCTCTCTCTCTCTCTCTCTCTCTCTCTCTCTCTCTCTCTCTCTCTCTCTCTCTCTCTCCGTGTCTGTCTCTCTCTCTCTCTTCCTCTCTTATTTATAACGTGAAAAGTTTGAAACAAAAGTTTTGTCTGTGAGTCACAGTAAGGAGAGGATATCCTAGAACCTTTTTTGTAACCGCAACACAACGACCTGAAAGAGAAACCCCAACGACGAAGCATGTGACCTAAATTTTTAGTTAAAAATGTTGAGGAAATTCCTGGTAATTATACATCAGCTAAAACCTCTGTTCACCGTCTGAATTATGTCGTGGGGCCGGAGCCATCATGCCAATGAATTGTTTCACGACATCATTGTTCAATGGTAAGTGACCGATCAATCTAACAAAATTCATACGTAAAAACTGAAAGAAATGGTCGGTAAATCGATCTCGTAGGTTTACGCTTAGCGATGATCCACAAATAACGAAAGAACACCTACTGTGTCAGGTCGCTACATTACCGTACAACCCGCCCTCAATCTTTTCTTAACGGTCTCTGGGAAAATGCCAGTACGTAAAAAATTACCTCTGTCAAGATGGGGATCAAAGCGGTGAAGTGTTAAAAAATAAATACTACAGACTTAGATATTACAATACGTTCTAGTTAAACCTATTATCGGCATAACGAAACATACTTGCTTGCGGTGCAAGAACATGGCGACGAAAGGCACTAAAATATGAAAGAAAAAATATGAAGTGCAGCTCTTCCTCTGATTAAACAGAATGCTACCCGGAGTTCTTTCCTATTCTAGAAGCTTGGGTTGGTAGCAAGAGTCTTTGCACAAGCAACTTTGCTTTGACTTGGCAACATGAATTATTTTATAGCGAAAACGGAAAGAACTTTACATAACACTACAGCAATTACAAACTTACCTAGGTTGCTTGACTATTTTTCATGGATAACAAAGGGAACATTATAATACCCAACGCTCTAAGGAAGGGACGTAACGCATAACTTTATTTAAAAAGTTTTATACACAGTAATATCACCCATAACGGTTAACTTAGCAATACCACCGCATCGTTTAATCCAAATATATATAACCAGAACTTAATTTATAAGTTCGTCGTTATCAACAACAACAGATCCAATACCGGAGACACTGCACTTTTTCAGTGGGTCCAGAAAAACGAATTCCTCTACCGGTTTTCCTCTGAAGTTAAAACGCGACACCAATATTTTGTAGGCACACTATTCTTTTCGTAAGTCTGTGTGAAAACATCGCTCATTATATATAATTTTATACTTTCAGTAATAACTGTCAAAAAGAAAACTGCACATCCAAATTTCATGTTAGTACGGAATCCATTTACAACGCAACACATGTGCTGTAGAAGAATGTTCACAGGCTGACATAATCCAAATAACGTAATTTAACGAAGCCATATAATTGTTATGAAATTTGTAAACACATATCATTGTAAATACCAGTTTATGAAGTCAGTCTTATTTTAACGTTTCATCCAGAAACTGAATAGTCTCAGAGGAACATTCCTGTTCGCTGTATCAAATATATGTGTTTCTAGATAATCTTTAAGGAATATTATTGTACAATATGACATGCTTATATAATTTCTTTCCTTTTTTCGATCCACCGATTTCCGTTTAGATGGAGGTACTGAATTTCCTGCATTTCCTATGCACTTATTAAAAAAACATAATTTTTTGTAGACGGATTTTCGGATTTCTACAAAACTAAATGTTATCGGCATGCTGAAAAAATGAGAACTAAGTTTAAAGACCTGCTCGACTGGATCTCGGTAGTTCTTTTCTGGATCTGGTGGTTTATCAGAGAGCGTGGGCATTGTTGGTTTCGTAGTTTTAGTGAAATTACACAACCCTGTTGCGATTAATGAATATTTTTCCAGACGGATGTTTTTACAGTCCGTTTAGTAGCAATCTCGTATGTGGAACATATACAGAAAGAGAAATAGGAACGTAGTGTGCTTGCCTATGGTGGCAAAATAAATGTATATTTTGCTCACTTACTTCAAACAACTATAAACATCAGGTCCTGTATTCTGAAGACATGCTGTATTGCAGAGGTTCCTTGTGGCAACATAAGCTTTTCCGGCTTCCTGTTCCATTCGTATATAGCGTGTGCAAGGAACAGCTCTCGCTAGGCCTCCAAAAGAAGTCTAAATTCTGTGATTATTTTGTCATTTCACGAGGCGTACGTGAGAGTAACTAAACTATACACAGTCGGTGGTTGCCATAAAAGGTGGTCCGAAATCTTACAAAAGGTTGCTCCGAAAATTATTTTGAACAACTTGTTCAGGATGCCACGAAGTGTAAATGGCTGCGAAAACATGCTTCACACATTAGCAACAAGTACGCTTCAGCAAACTGGGAGCAACGCGACTGATACAGATATTACTGCCCACAATTTCGTTGCAGAGAGATTAAATAATGTAACATTAAATCTACCAAAAACGTAATGAAAACATACCTGTTGCAAAAATCAGATAGAAATTCGCTTGACGCCTTCTTAAGAGACAACCTTCACTCCTTACAAAGCAACTACGTAATTGTAGACCAGAAGTGGCTTTAGTTCAACTTAACAGCAATTAAGGGATACATTGATCAGTCAGCACGTTATTATTACCTACCTTTGGAACGGATAACAGCGGTGACACATTGTGGCATGAAAGCAGTGAGGCCACAGTAGATAGCCGGAGGAAAATAGCACAACATCTACATGCTCTAGTTGCCTCATATCCGTAAATTCCGGGGAGGCGGGTTATCGGCTGTGACGCCACGTTCAGTGACATCCAAAGTGGTTCCATCGGAGTTCAGTTGTGGCAAGCTGAGAGCCATCACGTAAATTGGCAATCGTCACTGCTTTCCTTGAACAATTTCAGCACACTTCTGACCTTGTGACAAGGCACATTATCTGGGTGAAAAAGGCTGCTGCCGTCGGGAGACATGGTTGTCTTGAAGGAGTGCACTTGGCCTGCAACCAGTGTACAATAATCATGGTGCCTTGCATGAGCTCCACTGGACCCTTGGATGGCCATGTGCATGTTCCCCAGAGCATAATGGAGCCGCCGCCAGCTGGTCTCCGTCCCGCAGTGCAGACGTCAAAGAGCTGTTCGCTTTGAAGACGACAAAGACGCGCCTGTCCATCGGCACGATGAAGAAGGTATCGGGATTCATCACACCATACAACGATCTGCCGTAGTGCCAATGTCCAGCGCCGATAGTCACGTGATCACTGCAGTCATAGTTGGCGATGTCGTGGTAACATTGAAACATGCATGGGTCGCCAGCTGCGGTGGCTTATCGTTAGAAGTGTTCGGTGCTCTGAATGTTCAGCCACACTTGTACTCTGCCCAGCGT
The DNA here is from genome assembly GCF_023897955.1 of Schistocerca gregaria. Taxonomy (NCBI): domain Eukaryota; kingdom Metazoa; phylum Arthropoda; class Insecta; order Orthoptera; family Acrididae; genus Schistocerca; species Schistocerca gregaria. Next base: position 552,858,714 of record NC_064925.1, read on the forward strand.
TGAAGTTTGATGTTAGTTCTGCCTGCCACAACCCCCCACTTGACCTGTTTTACCAGTGTGCCCAAACTACGATGATGGACATCTGGAAAGAGAGATGGCTGCCCGATCCCGCGACGACTGAACGGGGTTTCACCTTCGCTTCGCCGCGTGTTGAAGACGGTCGCCACAGCACTCCTCGAACACCTGGCGTGTTGTCCCTTCGGGCCATCACAATCTACCCTCGGTCAAACTCAAGCAGATCGAGCGCGTTCGCCGTTCTACACGCGGAGAGCACGTTCACTGATACTACACGCACCGCCCGTGTTTCTGACTAGCAGTCATTCCTCGCCAGGTTTCGCTGCTATCGCCTGGACGGGTTTACATCGATAGTAGGTCGGTGGTCATTATGTTCTCGCTGGTCAGGGCATATTGCAAGAAAGCTAAGGTGAGATGGTACTGATCCCCCATGGAATACCAAACAGTTCAGAAGGTTTCTCGTGTCACCAGCCGGGTGGCAGCGTTGATATCTCGCGACGTTTCGGGGAGTGACGAAGCCAGAAGATGGGTAGTATGATACTTCCCGAAACGTCGCGAGATATCAACGCTACCATCCGGCTGGAGTGCCGAGAAACCATCGTCAATAGTTTTCGCCGGGAAAGCCTACAGTCACATATACGTCACCTCTACGGGGACCTCAGAACGTTGTTGCAGAAACTACGAGAAAAAGATGGCAAATTTTAAAAAAATTGCAAACTCTCCTAGACTGGAGCAGTTTTACAGAAGGAATTTAATGAGGAATGATTTTTACAGTTTCTGCAATGGAACTCTGTCTCGATATCCTGATCGTATGTAACATACACAAGCGGCGAGGCACGATAGCTGTGGTAACGTTATCGATGAGATTGCTACTAAAGCTGAGTTATTAAACATGTTTTTCCAACCTTCTTCCCCAAAGAAGGCGAAATAAAATTTTGGAATTATAACCAAAAACAGATGCCGACATGAGTTACTGAGAAGCAGATAAAATGGTTCAAATGGCTCTGAGAACTATGGGACTTAAAATCTGTGGTCATCAGTCTACTTAAACCTAACTAACCTAAGGACATCACACGCATCCATTCCCGAGGCAGGATTCGAACCTGCTGCCGTAGCGGTCACGCGGTTCCAGACTGAAGCGACTAGAACCGCACGGCCACATGGGCCGGCGAGAAGCAAATATCTTCGGTGTAGCGAAACTGCTTAAATCAATAAAGGATAGTTCTCCCGTCCGTTTGGTATACCATTTAGGTTCCTTTCAGAGAAGATACAATAACTCCGTACTTATAAATCATAAACAATTGCTAGTTGGATGAAACCTCCGTACCTAACGACTACAAACTTGCACAGGTCACACCAATACTCAAGAAAGATTATGGAAATAATTTGCTGCAAAGTCTCCTTCCTATACAAAATCGATACAAAAGTTTCTCAGTTCGTCCCGCGATTCTCTAGAGAGTGGTATAGTTGACGTACAGAGTGACTGGTCGTGTCTTCCTATCCTAGGCTGCACTGGTGAGGGTAGCGCTGGATTATTTAATGAATTAGTGCATAGTATTTTCTGCTACCTGTTTTCGACGAATCTATAATAGACGTCCATCGAAACAGATCTTATAGCGCATTAGATTCTTCGGAAGATGCAATCAGGCTGTGATTGTACTCGTAAGTGGGTATGTAGATGGATAATTTATTTGCTATAAGAGTAGAATGCCATTGCGATGCGTTTCTTAGGAAACAGTAACAGTTTAATAGTCTGAAACAATTCGTGCCGAAAAGTTAATAAAGTTCGAAGGCACGATAAAGCCGCCTATACCATAAAAACAAGCTCCAAGCTATCGCCAACTGGCGAGGTTGATGAGTGGCCGAAATCTACTTTCTACTTTACATTTAAAAAAATGGTTCTAATGGGTCTGAGCACCATGGGACTTAACATCTGTGGTCATTAGTCCCCTAGAACGTCGAACTACTTAAACCTAACTAATATAAGGACATCACACACATCCATGCTCGAGGCAGGATTCGAACCTGCGACCGTAGCAGTCGCGCGGTTCCTGACTGAGCGCCTAGAACCGCTAGCCCACCACGGCCGGCTACTTTACATCGTAAAACTTCGTAGCTCTTCGTACGTCCTCAGTAATTTAACGATACACATTTGTTTGCCGAATTAACTGATTTAATGCATGTTGATATAGTGGTATTAAGCCCTTTTGACCTCTAGGTTCCTCCCCGTATTTGCTACTTCAAAAGTCGACTTAAGTAACTTATATTTAATAAAGAAAATTTTGTGTTTCGCGCCAGAACACTTGTGATTCCCCGATGTATCGACTGCCAAGCGAGATTCGTTCCCAGGGCCCAGGTTCTTCCCCCAACTCCCATGAATCACTACTGCACCATATGGTACATTTGTCACCGCTAACACTATGGGAAACAGATTCGTGCTCGCTGCAATCGTCTTCTACACCACTGAATAAGGCAGCGAATTATTTCTATCTGCCGAGTTGCAGTAAACGTAAAATTTAGAAAAAAATACATTAAAAACTGGTGGAACGTCATAAAATATATTAATGACGTAGATTTGCTGTAGATTTTTGGTTCACATATTGAATTAGAAAATTAAGAATTACGCCGAGGGTATGATCTACTGATAAATATGAGTCTTCTGGACAACTACTAGCTCTTTATTCACACAAAGTAATGAGTACTATCCACAGGGATTTCAAACTGGTTCCATATGTCTAGCTTTCCATTACTCTCGAATGACTGAAAAGCAAACTGCGTGCCTATGGAGATTCGTCTCAGTAGTGTAACTGGATTTCTCATTTCCAGTCACAAGGGTCAGAGTTCGCAGAAACTGACGGATGATTCTGAGGATGACTTGTGTTCTGCTCGAATCTAATGATTTTTGATAGTTGCAACACCTGACAATGGCCTAAGGCGGAAATCCAGATTGTGGAATAAAACCTGTTGTACAGTCAAATGACAGTTATATCTTTAAAAAATGTAGAGAAACGCGTCGAGTAAGACAGAAACGATATCTGGAATTGTACAAAGAGAAGTTATAGGCCCTCCACTGTTATGATCTACGTAAACAAATTCGGAGACAATGTGAGCAGCCATCTTAGTTTGCAGCTGAAGCTGACATTTATCTTGTTTGTAAGTCACCAGTAGATCAAAACCACCTGCAAAACGATTTAGACATCTGTATAGTGCGAAACATGTCCATGTGCGCAGGGCGTTTGAAAAGTACGTGCAAATATAAAAATTACTTACGTGTTTGTGGCAAATCTTTTTTATTTTTCGACACAGTCTCCTTTTTGACTTATACACTTCGTCTAACGCTGTTCTAATTTGTTGATCGCTTCCGAATAATAGGAATTGTCCAAGTCTGCAAAACAGCTATTAGTTGCTGCAATCACCTCCTCGTTTGAATAAAATCTTTGTTCCGCCAGCCATTCCTTCACATTTGGGAACAAACAATAGTCCAAGCGAGCCAAGTCTGGAGACTAGGGGAGATGTGAAACGAGTTCTGAAATATTTAGTGGGGGCTGGAACGTATATCGGAAAGACAGATTAGGCACCGTAGGAGGTGGTGTCTTCATTGCAATTGACAAAAATATTGTGTCTACTGAGGTCGAAGTGGAGTGTGATTGTGAAGTTATCTGGACACTTTTAACAGTTCTAGGAGAAATAAAGTTAATTGTTGGGTATTATTACTGGCCACTAGGTTCCACCGTAACAGTTCTGGAATCATTCAAAGCGAGTCTACACTCTGCATCGCAGAAATACCCGGTTCATGCCATATTAGTCGGAGGTGACTTCAACCTACCTGGTATAGACTGGGATGTCTATGGATTCAGTACAGGTGGTACAGACAAGCCGTCGTGTGAATTACTTTTCAACACATTATCCGAAACTGTCTTGAGGAGCTAAATCGACAGCCAACGCGTAATGGAAATATTTTAGATCTGGTAGCCACGAACAGACCAGACCTCATCGACGGTGTCAGTGTTGAGACAGGGATTAGTGATCATGATGATGTCATTACGACTAGGGTTACGAAAGTTAAAAAGTCGGTCAAGAAGGCTAGGAGAGTATTCTTACTAGAAAGAGCAGATAAGCAGTTGTTGGCATCCCACTTAGTAAATGAATCGACTTCATTTACTTCTGGTACGATGGACGTGGAAGAATTATGGACAAATTTTAAACACACTGTGAATCACGCATTGGACAAGTACGTGCCGAAAAAGTGGGTTACGGAGGGAAAAGTCCCACCGTGGTTAACAGCGCAATTCTGAGAATGCTCAGAAAGCGAAGACAGTTGCACTCGCGATGCAGGAAAGATCGGGAGAGAGAGGACAGGCAAAAGTTAGTAGAGATTCGTGCGGCTGTTAAAAGAGCTATGCACGAAGCATGCAACTACCACCACCGTCATACCTTCGCAAAAGATCTTGCTGAAAACCCAAGGAAATTCTGGTCTTACGTAAAATCGGTAAGCGGGTCGAAGGCTTCCATCCAGTCACTCACTGATCAGTCTGGCCTGGCAACGGAAGACAGCAAAACGAAAGCTGAAATTTTAAATTCAGCATTTGAGAAATCTTTCAAGCAGGAGGATCGTACAAACATACCGCCGTTTGAGTCTCGTACATATTCCCGTATGGAGGACATAGTGATAGACATCCCTGTTATTGTGAAGCAGCTGAATGAGTTAAAAATAAATCCTGATGGGATGACAATTCGGTTTTACAGAGAGTACTCTACTGCATTGGTTCCTTACTTAGCTTGTATTTATCGCGAATCTCTTGCCCAACGTAAAGTCTCGAGCTACTGGAGAAAAGCGCAGGTGACGCCTGTATATAAGAAGGGTAGAAGGACGGATCCTCAAAATTACAGACCAATATCCTTAACATCGGTTTGTTGCAGGATTCTCGAACATATTCTCAGTTCGAATATAATGAATTCCCTTGAGACAAAGAAGTTACTGGCCGGCCGCTGTGGCCGAGCGTTTCTAGGCGCTTCAGTCCGGAACCGCGCTGCTGCAGGTTCGAATCCTGCCTCTGGCATGAATAGTGTGATGTCCTTAGGTTAGTTAGGTTTAAGTAGTTCTAAGTCTAGGGGACTGATGAACTCAAATGTTAAGTCCCATAATGCTTAGAGACATTTGAACCCTTTTTTAGAGAAGTTGCTGTCCATGCATCAGCACGGCTTTAGAAAGCATCGCTCCTGCGAAACGCAATTCGTCCTTTTTTCACATGATATCTTGCGAACCATCGATGAAGGGTATCAGACGGATGCCATATTCCTTGACTTCCGGAAAGCGTATGTGCCCCACTGCAGACTCCTGATTAAGGAACGAGCATATGGGATTGGTTCCCAAATATATGAGTGGCTCGAAGACTTCTTAAGTAATAGAACCCAGTACGTTGTCCTCAATGGTGAGTGTTCATCGGAGGTGAGGGTATCATCTGGATTGCCCCAGGGAAGTGTGGTAGGTCCGCTGTTGTTTTCTAACTACATAAATGATCCTTTGAATAGGGTGGATAGCATTGTGCGCCTGTTTGCTGATGATGCTGTGGTGTACGGGAAGGTGTCGTCGTTGAGTGACTGTAAGAGGATACGAGATGACTTGGACAGGATTTGTGATTGGTGTAAAGAATGGCAGCTAACTATAAATATAGATAAATGTAAACTAATGCATATCGATAGAAAAACGAATCCCGTAATATTTGAATACTCCATTAGTAGTGTAGCGGTTGACACAGTCACGTCGATTAAATATTTGGGCGAAACATTGCAGAGCGATATGAAGTGGGACAAGCATGTAATGACAGTTGTGGGGAAGGCGGATAGTCGTCTTCGGTTCATTGGTAGAATTTTTGGAAGATGTGGTTCATCTGTAAAGGAGACCGCTTATAAAACACTAATACGACCTATTCTTGAGTACTGCTCGAGCGTTTGGGATCCATATCAGGTCGGATTGAGGGAGGACGTAGAAGCAATTCAGAGGCGGGCTGCTAGATTTGTTACTGGTAGGTTTGGTCATCACGCGAGTGTTACGGAAATGGTACAGGAACTCGGGTGGGAGTCTCTGGAGGAAAGCAGGCGTTCTTTTCGTGAATCGCTACTGAGGAAATTTAGAGAACCAGTACTTGAGGCTGACAGCAGTACAATTTTACTGCCGCCAACTTATATTTCGCGGAAAGACCACAAAGATAAGATAGATTAGGGCACGTACAGAGACACATAGGCAGTCATTTTTCCCTCGTTCTGTTCGGGAGTGGAACAGGGAGAGAAGATGGTAGTTGTGGTACGAGGTACCCTCCGCCACGCACCGTGTGGTGGATTGCGGAGTATGTATGTACATGTAGATGTAGAGTTGGAGTTCTATTTCCATTAATTTTGCCACCACAATTGCTGAGTTGTGTGCTGGTGCATTGTCGTGATGGAAAAGGAGTTTTTAAAGTCCTTTTCCAGATAGTCGATGAGAATTATCCCTTGCGAATCCCAAAAGCCAGTCGCCATAACCTTTCCGGTCGAAGGAGTGGTCTTCGCCTTTTTTGGTGCAGCTTCTCCCTTGGTAACCCAGTGTTTAGATCGCAGTAATGGACACGCACCAGTGGTCTAGGGCAGTGCGGCTCTCGCAGCCGAGCGAAGCGGACGTGCGGTGTGTGCTCTCCGCTGGCAGAGAGGGCCCGCGCGCCTTGTTTACTTTCTTCGGCCGACACTAACGTGACGCCGTAGCGCTCCAAGACCATGGCAAACCAGTACAGAAGATCAACCTTGAAATTCACATTTCGGAACGACTTTACCCGACCAAAGGCGCTCGAAGTCGAACGTTTTTTAAAAGAGGAAGCCAAGATCCCGGCTGCCGACATTGTCGGCATTCACTTTTCGATCGTCAGTAGCACGGTCTATGTAAAGCTCATAAACGAAACTACTTGCGACAATGTGCTTCGAGAGATGAAACAAGAACTCCGCTTCTGCCACGCAGATGGAAATGTTGGCAACGTCGAGGTCGGCCATGCCGCAATGGGACTGCGGACTATACGCATCTTCGAACTTCCATTTGAACTCCCGGCGGCAGAAGTTGTAGCGGCGCTCCGCCCCTACGGCACGGTACACGAACACGTGGCTGAAAAATGGACCGAGTTTAAGACGTATCCAGTACTCAATGGAGTACGCCAAGTGCGCATAGATCTCCAACGACACGTGCCATCCTATCTACAGATAGGTGGATGCCGGGCCATAGTTATTTATGACGGCCAACCGAAGACGTGCTCCGGATGCGGTAAGGAAGGTCACCTTCGTTCCGAGTGCCTCCAGCGGCGAAGACTATTCTACCCGTTACTTACGCGGCGGCGCTCACGACGTTCTCCACACAACAGACACGGCCGACCGCTTCAGCGGTACAAGAATCACTTTCCACGGACAAAGACCTGGATGATCCGCCGACCTGGCCAGTGGTGGAAAATAGCACTACGACTCTGGAGCTACCGAACGCGACAGACATTGACGCCAGTAAGATGGCAATTGATTCCCTTATTGTACCGACCGAAGCGTTTGTTCCGGCGGAGCATGAGTCAGTGCCGTCTTCTGACAATGAAGGCCACGTACGGAAACAGCGATCACCGAAACGCCGAAAGCGGCGTCGTCGGACCGTGTCGGAGCACAGCGGTTCGCATTCGGCCGGGGAAGAACGACTGACCACTCAAGAAGCCAGCCGCGAAGCTGAAGCTGTTTCCACTGACTCCAACCTTGCAGAACAGACAGAAAAACGTGCAGCTTTCGACCATCGGCCCATTGACAGAAACATTGAGCAGCGGGAAGGTACCAGTGCAGGTAGCGAAGTCGCCCGGTCCCTTACTATCAAACATTCTGAGGCTATGGACCATGAACAGACATCCGCGCCCGCTTCATGGGCCGAGGACGTGGAGACACAAGATCACGACCCGCGGCCAGCTGAGGCGCCGCCGGATCATGCAGAATAAGCAGCACAAGGAGGACCGCGTTTGGCGGGGGGTGACATCACTTCCGATGTTCGCTTCTCTCCACCTTCACTATGGATAACCTCGCCCAAACAACTCGTTGCCAGGCTTACCGCCTGGCGACAATGAATATCAACATAATCAGTTCTCCTGTCAAGATCCAACTTTTGAAAGAAACCATACGAACCATGGGGGTTGACTTTGCTTTCCTACAAGAAGCGAAAACGACGGCACTCCCGCACTTTTACGGGTACACCACACATGTGACGCCCGGTAGCCCTGCAGATACCGGAGTGGCAATATTAGTGCGTGAAGGAATTTAAGTTACCGACGTCACGTTTCTTCCCTCCGCTCGAGGAATAGCATTTACGGCACTCAACACCCGATTCATTAATGTTTACGCGCCGTCGGGTACCACAAGACGTCACGACCGCGCCAGATTCTACTCCACAGATGTCGCTCCCCTTTTCCTAGGGCGATACGACCACAGCGTCTTCGCCGGCGATTTTAATTGTGTACTTCACCCCAAGGACCAAATCCCACATTACACGCCTTGTCCGGAACTGGGTGCGATGATCCAAGAACTTCACTTGTGCGACACGTGGGAAAAAGTCCACGGTAACCGCTCTGGCCACACTCATCTAACCAGTCATTCGGCCAGCCGACTCGACCGCATATATGTGTCACAAGATCTCACACAAGGTGTGGTGGACGCCGAACTATGGCCTCAAGCCTATTCTGATCACAGTGCCTATATCTGCACTATACACCTACGCCCCCAACAAGTCTGGCGCAGCAATGGCTTTTGGAAGCTCAACATAACTCATCTCCAGGACCTGGATTGCCGTCGGCAAGTTGCAGCAACGTGGACTGACTGTGAACGCCGCCACCCTCGATACGCCTCGACCCTGGAGTGGTGGCTCCTCTGTGCCAAACCAGCAATCCGTAGGACACTTATGCAATATGGCAAGGACGTGACTGCGTGGCATCGACAGACCCTCGATTTTTACTACGCGACTCTCAGGGACCTCGACGCCTTACCCCCTTCCCCGGAGAGACAACATGATCAAAGCAGAATCAAGGCTCACATACTATCATTGACGAAGCGCCGACTAGAAGGTGCAGTCGTCCGCTCGCGACGGCACGACCGAACGTTTGCGGAGGAACCCACTATGCATCACGTTGTGGCGGATAAGCGCCGACAACGCCAACACTTAATCACACAACTCAGGACACACGACGGTCGCTTATGTACGACCCAAGCAACCATAGTAAAGGCGGTGGAGGATCATTTTCGTCATCTTTACAAGGAAAGAATCGTCGATGACGAGGCCACTACTGAAGTGTTACAGCAGGTAACACGTACTATGGACGAGGCTACCGTGAATGCACTAACAGAGGAAATCTCACTCGAAGAAGTCGAAGACGCCGTGGACAAAGGTGCGGCCAATAAGTCTCCTGGACCTGATGGATTGCCCATCGAATTCTACCGGACTTTCCGTGACATCATGATGCCTCGCTGGGTTATAATGTTCCGCGAACTGACGTCTCCAGACTGAGTTGTGCCGCCAGCGTTTGTAGAAGGACTTCTCATACCGGTACATAAGCCAGGTGGAGGGCTATCGATTAACGACTATCGGCCGCTTACAATGCTGAACGCCGATTACAAGATTTTCACCAGGATTATGGCGAGCCGTATTAAGACGACTTTGCCGATGATCCTCGCTCCTGAACAGACGTCGCAGGGGGGAGAAGCCAACATACACATGGCCACCGGTGACTGCAGGGATTTAATAGCAATCGCTTCTGCGTGCCATCTGAGAGCGGCGATCGTCTCCGTAGATTTCAACCGCGCCTTTGATAGAGTGCACCACAACTTCCTCCTACGAGTGATGGACTGTATGGGATTCCCCCCGGGCCTCATCGACACCCTACGGCGTCTTTGGACCGCAGCCAGCTCACACGTCCAGGTTAATGGAAGGACGGTAGGACCAGTACCCATTAAGTGGTCTCTACGACAGGGTTGTCCCCTTTCTACCTACCTTTATGCCATCGCACTCGAGCCACTCCTAGGGGGCCTTAACCACCGCCTATCTGGCATCACGCTGCGGGACGTCACCTTTCGCTATAGGACATACGCTGACGACCTGCTACTGCTGGTTCGTTCCAATGACGAAGTTCAAAGCGTACTAACCTGGATTGAGCGATACGGACAGGCCGCCGGCAGTCTTCTGAACATCAACAAGTCGGCGGCGTTGGATATTGGGCGAGGTCTCGGACCGGAAGCCCTCGCTCCCCTCCCACCAGTTTCTGATCTGCGATATTTGGGAATCACGTTCAAGAAAGATGTACGTAAAACAGCTGCAGCAAACTACCGACGGTTATTACAGATCATACGCGCAATGGTGCGACAGAACCTTCTCCGGGACTTGAACCAGCTACAACGTGTTGAATACCTGAACCTCTACGTGGCATCAAAACTCAATCACGTGGCACAAGTCCTCCCACTACCGCTGCAGATAGGTCGCCGGCTTCAAGCGGCCTTCAGTTACTACGTTTCCGCAGGTCATATCTTTAAAGTACGATACGACACTCTTACCCTCCCAGTGCACAAAGGAGGGCTGGAATTGGTCAACGTCAGGGCGAGAGCAGCTAGCCTTTACATGAGCAACATGAGGAAACGATGGAAAAGTCTTTATACCTCTCTCACGGGTCGTTTACTACAGGTTCTGATGCCAGTCTCTAACGTCCCGCCGGTGTCGGTTGCGCACGTCGCACCACAGCTCTCCCATGTGTCGACCTTCATTCTTGATTACAGCTATGTCAGCTCGAACCTCTCCGCCACGCGTCCACCAAAGGCGAAAGATTTTTACACCAACCTTCTGCGTGCTGTTCCCCATAACGTGGTGGAAAACAAGTACTCTACGGTTCACTGGCCAAAAGTGTGGAAAACGATACACCACAACTTTCTGTCCTCCACGGTGCGTTCGAAGTGGTATCAGATTGCCAACAAAAAATATGCCACACTACAGCGACTTCACACTATTGGACTGGCAGACTCCCCTTATTGCCCAGATTGTCACCTTTTGGATACTGATGAACATCGTTTTACTTGCGCATCATCGTCCGGAGTTTGGCGACTAACACAGAAGATATTGGCTTGTTACCTCCGGGTCACACCTGATATGATTGACCCTCAGACCCTACTCTGTCCCGATGGAACTTACTTTCCGGCTGCAAAATATCATGCGCTTACATGGTTCAAAGGACTTACAGTCGCCTACATCTTTCGCGACGGAGAGAAAGAGCAGCTTGATTACTGGTGGTTCCTGCAAAATGCTCACAATGCCCTCGAACGCACACCGAAATACCGTACGCTCTTCGCAAATTATTTACGCAGCGTTTTCGTTAACCCCCCACTCAGCTGGGGAGTGCCGAGCAGCGGTTAATGTTCTGTGCCGCATCACACAAACGGCTGAACGTTCTGCCTTGTCAGCCATGAGCGAAGGAAGAGACAAGCTGCTGCAAGGATGCTGTTTTCCTTGAGGCACTAGCGAAGCTGAATGCCTCCGTTGCAGATGCCCTTCAAAGGCGCAATTGGAGATATCAGATAACGATGACGAGGCTCCAAGTGGAACCAGTTACATTATTGAAGAACCTTTTAGTTGGAATTACATCAGTGATTTATGCTTTTATTACTGGATTACTCTTTTATGCCACCTTTGTTGTTGTAACACTTACTTGTAACACTTACTTACTAGAATTCACATGTAACAAAACAAAGTGGCAAAGGATAGCCCTAACCTTGATTTCCCATATTTCCCCTGATATATAGGCAGCTCTCTGGTGTGGGTTTACTCAGGAGCCAACGCCTGAAGTGGATCAGATTTTTTGTTATAGGATGAAAAGTGGCGGTGGCACTTAGGGGTTTTTTTTTAGTTCCATTTTCCTAAGCGGCTTTTAAGGGAAATTACTTTATAGAGAAAAAAATAAAAAAAACAAAAAAACAGAAAAAAAAACAAAAAAAAGGGGTTGCGTCTTTGATTCATAATCAAAAACGTCTTCGCTCCCGGGTTCGATCCCCGCCACTGGATAAATTTTGATAAATAATCAACATCGGTGGCCGAAGACTTCCGCCATAAGAAGTCACCCTCATTCTGCCAACGGCCTTGTCAAAGCGGACGGAGGATCGGATAGAGGTTCAGGGCACTCTCTTGTCCTAGGGGTGGGAAATTGCCCCTAAAAGCGGAAGAATCAGCAATGATCAACGACATGAGGATGCAGAAGGCAATGGAAACCACTGCATTAAAGATACGTAACGTGTATCTACAGGACATGTGGCCTGCAGCTCAGAAGTGTCATGATGATCTCTCCATTGGCAAAAGATTCCGGAATAGTCCCCCATTCGGATCTCCGGGAGGGGACTGCCAAGGGGGAGGTTACCATGAGAAAAATATTAAATAATCAACGAAAGGATAATGCACTACGAGTCGGGGTGTCAGAAGCTTGAACGTGGTAGGGAAACTAGAAAATCTGAAAAGGGAAATGCAAAAGCTTAATCTAGATATAGTAGGGGTCAGTGAAGTGAAGTGGAAGGAAGACAAAGATTTCTGGTCAGATGAGTATCAGGTAATATCAACAGCAGCAGAAAATGGTATAATCAGAATCGACAGCAGACCAACACCGACAACGATAGTTCAGGTATACATGCCGACGTCGCAGGCTGAAGATGAACGGATAGAGAAAGTGTATGAGGATATTGAAAGGGGAATGCAGTATGTAAAGGGGGACGAAAATCTAATAGTCATGGGCGACTGGAATGCAGTTGTAGGGGAAGAAATAGAAGAAAAGGTTACAGAAGAATATAGGCTTGGGGCAAGGAATGAAAGAGGAGAAAGACTAATTGAGTTCTGTAACAAGTTTCAGCTAGTAATAGCGAATACCCTGTTCAAGAATCACAAGAGGAGGAGGTATACTTGGAAAAGGCCGGGAGATACGGGAAGATTTCAATTAGATTACATCATGGTCAGACAGAGATTCCGAAATCAGATATTGGATTGTAAGGTGTACCCAGAAGCAGATATAGACTCAGATCACAATATAGTAGTGATGAAGAATAGGCTGAAGTTCAAGACATTAGTCAGGGACAATCAATACGCAAAGAAGTGGAATACGGAAGTTCTAAGGAATGACGAGATACGGTTGAAGTTCTCTAACTCTATAGATACAGCAATAAGGAATAGCGTAGTAGGCAGTACAGTTGAAGAGGAATGGACATCTCTAAAAAGGGCCATCACAGAAGTTGGGAAGGAAAACATAGGTACAAAGAAGGTGGCTGCGAAGAAACCATGGGTAACAGAAGAAATACATCAGTTGATTGATGTAAAGGAGGAAGTACAAACATGTTCCGGGAAAATCAGGAATACAGAAATACAAGTCGCTGAGGAATGAAATAAATAGGAAGTGCAGGGAAGCTAAGACGAAATGGCTGCAGGAAAAATGTGAAGACATCGAAAAAGATATGATTGTCGGAAGGACAGACTCAGCATACAGGAAAGTCAAAACAACCTTTGGTGACATTAACATCAAGGGTGGTAACATTAAGAGTGCAACGGGAATTCCACTGTTAAATGCAGAGGAGAGATCAGATAGGTGGAAAGAATACATTGAAAGCCTCTATGAGGGTGAAGATTTGTCTGATGTGATAGAAGAAGAAACAGGAGTCGATTTTGAAGAGATAGGGGATCCAGTTTTAGAATCGAAATTTAAAAGAGCTTTGGAGGACTTATGGTCAAATAAGGCAGAAGGGATAGATAGCATTCCATCAGAATTTCTAAAATCATTAGGGGAAGTGGCAACAAAACGAATATTCACGTAGAATCTATGAGTCTGGCGACATACCATCTGACTTTCGGAAACGCATCATCCACACAATTCCGAAGACGGCAAGACCTGACAAGTGCGACAATTATCGCACAATCAGCTTAACAGCTCATGCATCGAAGCTGGTTACAAGAATAGTATACAGAAGAATGGGAAAGAAAATTGATAATTCCCTAGGTGACGATCAGTTTGGCTTTAGGAAAAGTAAAGGCAAGAGAGAGGCAATTCTGACGTTACGGCTAATAATGGAAGCAAGGGTAAAGAAAAATCAAGACAATTTCATAGGATTTGTCGACCTGGAAAAAGCGTTCGACAATATAAAATGGTGCAAGCTATCCGAGATACTGAAAAAAGTAGGGGTAAGCTATAGGGAGAGACGGGTCATATACGATATGTACAACAACCAAGAGGGAATAATAAGAGTGGACGATCAAGAACGAAGGGCTCGTATTAAGAAGGGTGTAAGACAAGGCTGTAGCCTTTCGCCCCTACTCTTCAATCTTACATCGAGGAAGCAATGATGGAAATAAAAGAAAGGTTCAGGAGTGGAATTAAAATACAAGGTGAAAGGATATCAATGATACGATTCGCTGATGACATTGCTATCCTGAGTGAAAGTGAAGAAGAATTAAATGATCTGCTGAACGGAATGAACAGTCTACTGAGTACACAGTATGATTTGACAGTAAATCGGAGAAAGACGAAGGTAATGAGAAGTAGTAGAAATGAGAAAGCGAGAAACTTAACATCAGGATTGATGGTCACGAAGTCAATGAAGTTAAGGAATTCTGCTACCTAGGCAGTAAAATAACCAATGACGGACGGAGCAAGGAAGACATCAAAAGCAGACTCGCTATGGCAAAAAAGGCATTTCTGGCCAAGAGAAGTCTACTAATATCAAATACCGGCCTTAATTTGAGGAAGAAATTTCTGAGGATGTACGTCTGGAGTACAGCATTGTATGGTAGTGAAACATGGACTGTGGGAAAACCGGAACAGAAGAAAATCGAAGCATTTGAGATGTGGTGCTATAGACGAATGTTGAAAATTAGGTGGACTGATAAGGTAAGGAATGAGGAGATTCTACGTAGAATCGGAGAGGAAAGGAATATGTGGATAACACTGATAAGGAGAAGGGACAGGATGATAGGACATCTGCTAAGACATGAGGGAATGACTTCCATGGTACTAGAGGGAGCTGTAGAGGGCAAAAACTGTAGAGGAAGACAGAGATTGGAATATGTGGATAACACTGATAAGGAGAAAGGACAGGATGATAGGACATCTGCTAAGACATGAGGGAATGACTACCATGGTACTAGAGGGAGCTGTAGAGGGCAAAAACTGTAGAGGAAGACAGAGATTTGAATACGTCAAGCAAATAATTGAGGACGTAGGTTGCAAGTGCTACTCTGAGATGAAGAGTTTGGCACAGGAAAGGAATTCGTGGCGGGCCGCATCAAACCATTCAGTAGACTGAAAAAAAAGAAAAAAAAATGGATCCATGTTTCATCCACAGTGACGAAGCGACGCTTCAAGTCCTGTGGATTCTTCCTCAACAGCTGCAAACCATCCTTGCAACACTTCACCCGATTCCGTTTTTGGTCAAGCGTGAGCAATCGCTGAACCCATCTTGCGGATATCTTTGTCATGTCCAAATGTTTATGCAAAATATTATGTACCCGTTCATTCGAGGTGCCCATAGCACTAACAATCACACGCACCTTAACCCTTATGTCACCCATCACCATATCATGAATTTTATCAATTATTTCTTGAGTCATAACCTAAACAGGGCTTCCAGAAGGTTCAGCATCACTTGTGCCCATATGGCCACTCCGAAAATTTTGAAACCACTAATAAATTTTTCTAATCAAAGGTGTAGAGTCACCGTAATGTTTACCAAGCTTCTCTTTAGTCTCTTGACTAATGTTTAATCCACACGAAATACTTTTTCGTCCGTTTTTTGACAATCACTCGACTTCCTTGATTCACATGAATGCCAAACACAAAGACATAGACCTATTGGTGCGCGCTCTTTCCAAAGATGCTACTAACTGCACACATCTCGATACGTGCCGTTGGTGCCATCTCTCTGACTTTGCACGTACTTTTCTAACGCATTTCGTAAAATGTGAGCTCATCAGCAGGAGTACATGAGCACTAAAAGGCATCCGTTGAATTTCGGTTACACAATATATTACACACCTAAGAATTACAGTTACAAATAACTTCAGTTGTAACAGTCACATAGACAATGCTACGGGGGAAGCTAACCAAAGGCAGCGTTTAATTGACCGAATACTTAGAAGATGCAACAGGCGTACTAAAGAGACTGCTTCCCCACGCTTTTCCATCCTCTTATGGATTACTGCTGTACTTTATGGGATGCTGGCACGATACGATTAACGGAGGATATAAAAAACGTTCAATGAAGGGGAGCTCTTTTGTATTATTACGTAATAGGGGAGAGAGTGTCACGAATATGATACCCGATTTGGGAAGGGAATCATTTTCCGTTGCAGCGAGATTTTTCACGAAATTTCAATCCTCATCTTTCATTTCCGAATGCGAAAATATATTTTTGCTGTTACCTACACAGGCAAAAATAATCATTGAAATAAAATGAAAGAAACAGAGCACACACTGAAGGATTTATATGTTAGTTTTTTCTCGTGCGTTTTTCCAGAGTGGAAGAGAAAAGCTTGAAGGTGATTCGATGAACCCTCCAAGAGGTACATAACTGTGAATTAGTCATGTAGATGTACATGTAGATATGTAATTGTTCTTGGAAAGTAGGTTGTCGTAATCATGGCAGTAATCCATGAAACACAACTCCGATGTAGCGTTTGCCACTAGAGTTGCACGAACCAAGCAACACCTATGTCCTAGGAATATTGTCTATATTCCCTATTGAACTTACCTGAAAAGTGTTTCAGATTCACGAGCAATGCTTAAACATCGAAAGCATGAGTGTTTTCTAAACTGCTTCGTTCCTGGAGGAATTTCATTTCCTTCCTTTCTCAGTAAATAATCTGGAAATAATAACCAGCGGAAGAAAAGGCGAATGTGCTAGTCCAATACCAATTAGGTTCCTTTGAGAGTAGATACAATAACTCCATGCTGAAAAGTGTGGTACCAGCTGCCTCAATCTACTTTCCTCAGGATCTTTAAAAACTTCCGCAAAAATATTAACATGCGAAGTAACTGGCGCTCGTTTTAACATACAGCTCGTCTCAAACACCCACGAGCTCTCATAATTGTAACTTACTCACACCCTCTAGTCCATCGTTGTGAGGCCCTCATACACGTCCTTAACCTTTCTCACTCATTCAGCCCACCTCGTTCTCATTGTCTACTAACAATAATACCCCCTTCGCTGGGGTTTCAGCTTTCTGTCAGTAGTTTGATAAATGTGATAATCGACAACAAAACTGTAGTGGAAGAATTTTTCGTTTCGCTTTTATTTTTATTCCGGAAAATATCTTACATATGAAGTCTTTACATTAAATTACCTTCTTATATACTAAATTTTATGATACATTTGTCCTTGATTCCAAGCACTGGATTAAGTCCTTCCTCCTCGATTATGCCTGTTGCTCCAAATGATGTCATTTGGAAGCATGCGTTAGAGCGTCTTATTTTTTCAAAACAAATCCCTTCATAGTGTTTCGCACACATGCACACACACACACACACACACACACACACACACACACACACACACACACACACACACACACACACACTAGACCGGAAGGTTAGGAATACATCGTAAAAATTACAGCCATTTGCTACGCATAGCTGTCTTCGAATCCGCGCCTGGGGATTTGTCCGCTGCTGAAGGAAAAAAAAACGCTTTTTTGCTTTTCAGGAAGCGACCACGAATTTAAGCAAATGCATCATTTTTCATTAATTCATTTATTCATTAACAAGTATACCCGTCAGTTTAATTGAATCATGGGTGTATCAGGGGTATACCTATCATCAATCAATTCATTTAATTTTTAAATGCATATTTTATGTTTATGAGTAGGGCAAAGTCGAAACTATTCATCAGAGAAAGGGATAAGATATCAAGAAAATTTGCAAACTTGTTCGAGGGCGGAATATTAAGAATACGTCAGGGAAAGTTCACCCATTTGTAATATACAGCCATCTTGGAATCAGCGGGTGGGATTTGGAACAAAAAACTTACGTTTCCAAAAATTCTGTGACCCTAGAGGTTACACAATTTTTACAAAAAGTACCTCAAAATTCACGCACATGCGTCATCTTATCATGCATCACGGGTACACGCCTCTTTTAAATAAGTGGACATCACAGATATCGCCATCATCATCACTTGTACAATTTTGAAACGGGTAAAGATATTAAGAAACTTATAAAATAATTCAGAGATCCGGGTCTTAGGTACGTATTGTAAAAATCAAAATCATCTACTGAGCATGGCGGTCTTGGAATCCACGTCTGGGGTTCATTGGTGACGGCGAAACTGTAGTAAAAAAAAACATTTTCTGGAGTTTTTCGAGTAACCGCCAATGAATTAATGGTACCTCCTTAAGTCCCATCAAGTGCGCAGTCGATCACGTCAAATGCAAAAATAAGAAACCGATTTGTTCCATTTGATTAAGAAGGAGAAAGTGTGTAATATTCATACTTTGATTCTGTACTGTAGGACAGTGACACAGGCCTTCTCGTGAGTATGCAAATGGTCTGTAGACGAAAGGATGTCCAAAACACTTCATCCTGCTTTTTAATCACAAACAGGACTCAAAGTATGAGCAGCGAAAAACAGGAAAATGTCATTTTTTATGCACAGCATTTTGGAAGATATTGGTAAGCAAGCTGTTGTATGCATACCTATAAAAGGAACACTTGAACTGATTGAGCATATAACCACAGTGTGAAAGATTGCAGCATAATCGCTCTCTGTGATACAAAAATGTAAAAAGTTCTCTCATTTTGATACGAAAACCAGACTTGTGAAAACGCCTGTACTTTTAATTGATGAATGCAGTATATTTCCCGGCCTTTCTCCGTGAAGCTCATTGCGCCTTGGAACTTTTGCTGATTGGGTGTGTACGATGTACCTATGCAGACATGTGCAGACATATCCACACAGCGTTTCCTCCACTGTCTTATAAACGATTATAGTCTCTCATATCTCTCCTCGACCTTAACGCCCTTACCTGAACAATACAGCAGAAACATCCATTTCCACCAGAGAAGACCCTTTCATTCCCATTGTATTACTCAGCTCCTTCTGCAAGCTCGTCTCAGTAACACGAATAATGTCCCTCACCGTATCTGTCGTAGCGGCCCCTTATCAGTTAGAGGTCCCGCACAACAGACAAGCAAGGTGAGCTACCGGCCTCCATTCAAGAGCTCATATTACAACATCGCCAGTAGATGTAAACATCTACAGATTTTCCGCATGTAACACAGCACTACTTCGTGACAAGCCATGTGACAGATATCCACCAACTGGAACTAGTGTTACTAAGTGTATCACTCCGCAGAATCGGTGTTATAAGCACGCCAGCAGAGTCAGACCGGCAGTGTGTACCTATAGGTAGGACAGCCCCGGCCAATACCTATGCTGGCTCTAGCCCAGTAGACCCTCGCCTTGGTCTTCTGTACAAATTTGTATCTTGTAGGGCGTAACGCCACTTTGGAATTACGTAGCGTAGCATTTTTGTTGTTATTATTTCTTTTCATTGTCTTGTAACTTTTATCTGACTTTCTCCACCACAAGAATTATTGTGTTTCTCCTTGTTCTTGAGTTTGGAAATTAGTGCACGCCAAGAAGGCTTATTAGTTAATTAAAGTAAGTTCTACCTTGATCGTTAGTTCTTTCCTGTCGACTGCAGGAAACTACATTTGCTGGCGACGAGGATAAAACTTTCATTTTCGGTCGAAATTGCAACCTTGGAGGAATTTCTTCAGTCCTTGACGGAAACTACAACAGAATCAGGCAGCGAATCAAGTCAGAGCATCGCCCTCACTCCCCAGCGTTGCAAGATGTAACTCATAGTGTTGATTACATCTCGGATAAATTGAACACTTTGCTCGAGGCTCCACCAGCACACCCGGGTTTCGATAGGTCTGTCGAACCATGGTCAAATTATGTCGAACAGTTATAAGAACATTTACTAACACATGGGATCCACGACGAAAATCGAATTCACATTTTTTTTAATTTTTTTTTTCAGCAACAGTCGGTCTATAGGTGTATCGTTTGATTCAACAATTGAACCATGCTGCACGGGGTAGCTGCGCGGTCTAGGGCGCCTTGTCACAGTTCCCATGGGTCCTACCCATCTACCCATCAGAGGTTCGAATAGTCCCTTGGGCATGTCTGTGTGTGTATGTGTGTGTGTGTGTGTGTGTGTGTGTGTGTGTGTGTGTGTGTGTGTTATCCTTAGCCTGAGTTAGTTTAAGTTAGTTTAATTAGTGTGTAAGCCTAGGGACTGATGACGTGAGCAGTGTGGCCCCATACAACCTTACCAAAAATTCTATATTTCTTAAATTGAACCCTGAGCAGTCACCTCGAGATCTTCCATTTACCCATATGAAGGACTGCTTTTTGAATACTTTGACGCACAAATACACGTAACCTCCGCCCGTCAGACCTTCTTTTCCTGTCGAAAGTCCCGAGGTCCGACATATCGGGAATGGATTATGATGCTCGAGAGCCTCTCCCGCGATTACAAATTCCGGTGCACCGACGTTGCTTGCAAGTAGTCTTATGCATGTTTGTTGATTCGCGATATTGTGGCCTTTCACGCACTAGATGAGGGTCTTCGGGCTGATATTTTGAAGTTCCAGGACCCGTCCTTCGACACCTGTCTGCTGATCATAGCTCGTCTCACCGTCTACACCCTCCGCGTCTTGATCGCGGCTCGCCAGTTTCCTAGCGCTGAGCGGGAGTCATGTCGGTCCGTTGGTACAATGCGTGACAGAAAGTCTTCCGCAAGTTTTCCATCCTGTCCGGACTGTTTCCACACTCACCGACGGTCGGAATGCCCCCACCGGCGAGAAAAGGACACGGCTTGCGGCCCAATGGGCCGTATCTCCGTTGTGTATCATGTTTCGCGGAAACATCGTATAGATGCCACGCTTCCTGCACACGCACGGGCTCATCATGACCCGGAAGCCTCCCCAGTCAGGAGCCTGCTTTCTCCTTACCTTGGAGGCCACGCATATACCTGTGGTCTTCCAAATTGACACTTCATCTTCTGTCTCTATTGCGGATGATGCCGCATATCAACGCTTGTGCTCGGCAACTTTGTTTCCATACACTTGCGGCTTGCGTAGTTTCAGTAATCGCCATGTATCAATCGAAGGCATTTTTTCAACACAAATCTTCTAAAACGGTCATTCCTTCGCCACTCAGTTTTTGGTGGCCGGCTTCCCCAGCGCTACTAATCTTTTGGCTGTGGACATTTTTAGCCGTCTGGGTTTGTCAGTGCAGGACGAAGTACAGGCGGTTTCGATACCTTTCCCACCACATTGCTCAGCAAATACGAAACGTTGTTCTCGTCCTCCACAACCGAGGTGAAGGGTTTCACTGTGCATGTTAAGCTTCTTGCCTCTGCTATCACTCGGTTTTTCTTTCAGGCCCGCCTGGCCTCCTTTGCTCTCCAAGACAGACTCCAGGTGGAACTTGACTGCTAACAAGACGAAGGCATCCTTTCTCCCACTGCGTACAGTCGCTGGGCGGCGGCTATCTTGTTGGTCGAGAAGCCGAATGGTGCTTTATGCATATGTGGCGATTTTAAGGTCGCGGTAAATTCTGAGTCCGTCATCGATGTATATCCTTTCCCACCAGCGGATTACATACTCAGGCGTCTTGCGGGATCAACCGATTTCACCAGATGCTTATTTGCAGTTGCCATTGGGCTTGGAGCGTCAGCAGATCCTAGTGATCAATACCCAATTTGGCCTTTCCTGGTACAAACACCTCCCGTTTGGCATTGCCAGCGCCCCCCGCCATTTTTCGCCATTATTTGGAACACCTCACAAGTCGGGTGGCCGGTGCGCCAAATTATCTGGACGATGTCATCTTCAGTGGCTCGTCCGCGGACTACCTCATGGACAAGATAGATAGGCTGTTTCAGTTATTTTCCTTGGCTAACCTGCTTTGCTGGAAAGAAACTGTGACTCTTTTGCGTGTGAGGTCAGTTATCTCGGGTTCACGATTGTTGCGTGTGGCCCACACGCCTCTAAGGGGTATGCTGAGATAATTCAAAACCTGTCTCCTCCCGCCAATGTGAAGCAACTGCAATCCATCATTGACTGTTATTGGCCGTTTTATACCCCACACCCTCGCAAGTCTGAAGTTGGCTCTCTCCTGTCCACCTTGTATAGCCGCTTACAACCTCTCCCTGCCTCTCATCATCGCCGCTGATGCATCGGACTATGGGCTGGTTGCAGTCCTATCACTTGTAGTAAACGGCGTTGAGAGGCCGGCTGGCCTTCCCATTCAAAAAATTGACCGACGGGTAAACCAAATATAGTCAAACTGAAAAGGAACTTTTGGCGCAGGTTTTAACCCTAAACAAATTCTACAATTTCATGTATGGTGGTCATTTCACTCTGCAGACCTTCGGTTTCTTTGTTTCACCTGAACAGTGCACCGCCTCCAGCATTGAGCGCTATTCCTGGCGACGTTCGAGTTTGATATTGTCTATCGCACCTCTGGCAGGCACGCCAATTTCCGGTTGCCTGCCAGAGCGCACCGTGTGTTTGACGCTTGCCCCTTGGTTTGTTTCCATGTGGAACCGAATGTGGACGCAGCTCTGGACGTGCTTCCGTTGGGTGCCAACGTGGTGTGGTGGGCCACCGCTCAGGATCAGACACTGCAAGCTCTCTGCCACCAAATCAGTGCGGCTTGGCCGAAAAGCCATCGTAGCGTCTGTGACGCGAAGTCCAGCATTTTTGGGGTCATCGGCACAATCTCTTTTACTGCAGTGGCGTCATCCTTTTCCACAGTGATTTGGACGTTCTCTGGCTGGTCATACCGCATGCATTGCCCTGCCCTGTGCTCGGCCTCCTCCACGCTGGCCGTTGGGGAATCATCCTCAGCAAACTGCCGGCTGGTCGACACCTATATTGGAGGGGATTTGATAAAGACATTGCCTCCCTCGTATTGGACTGCACCACATGCCAAACATGTCAGGCAGCACCCCTGCGCCAGTATTTTTCATAGCCAAATGCAGCTGCTCCATGGGAACGTAACCACTTGGTTTGTCCAGGGCTGTTTCGTGGATCCTAGTGGCTTATCCTGATAGACTCCAGGTCGGGATACCTTACGTATCCTGCATGATGAACACCACTTTTGCTGAAACTATTTAAATTCTTTTCTGTTAAAGGACTCCCCAAAATGAACATTACGGATAACAGTCCACAGTTTACTTTGACCAAGTTTAAGCAATTCCGTGCTGCCAAACGGGATTTCCCTTGTCCACACTACCCTATTTCACCCTGCGTCAAATGGCCAGGCAGAATGTTTTGTGCAACGTCCAAGACCCAACACGATCAGCTACTGAGCCATCACCCACTGGAGGAGGCCGTGCTTCTTTCTTTGGCTACATACCGCGCCAGTAAAAGTCCAATGGAGATACTTCACTGTCGACCATTCCACTCTCCCTTATCTGTCCTTGTTCCTGAGACTTCTCATCTTCCTGCAAGCACTCCGGTCGATTCCTTCTGCACCAAGCAGAAGGTCTGGGTGCGGATCTTCTTCTCTCATCGACAGGCGCGCTGTGCGCCTGCCGTTATCACCAAGCTTTGCGGCCAGGCGATGGCATATCTCCTGTGGGCCGATGGTACCACCGCCTGCCGGCATTTCAACCAGCTTCGCCCCCATTTGGTGGACCACGACGCCCTTGGGGAGCTGCCAGTGCCTGTCGATGGCTGCCCTGTGCCTGAACCTCCACTTCCACCTTTGCCTCAGCCGTTGTCTCCACCCCTGCTGCATTGGTGTCTCCAACCTCTGACAGCCACAAACCTATGGACGTCAACCAGGATTCCCCCAACTCCTACGGACGTTTGTTGTGCTGTGTATTCTTGTTCTAGGGGGAGAATTGTCGAAGCGGCCCCTCATCATTAAGAGGGCCCGCACAACAGACAAGCAAGGTGGGCTGCCTGCCGACCTTCCTCATATCGAAACATCGCCTGTGAATGTAACATCAACAGACTTTCCGCATAAACACGGCACTGCTTCGTGAAAAGCCTTGTAACGGATACCCACCAATTGGTTGGATGTAGTGTGACTAAGTGAAGCACTCCGCATAATCTGTGATCAGCACACCAGCAGTGTGTACCCACAGCTAGGACAGCTCCGGCCAGTACCTACGCCTGCTCTAGCCCAGTAGATACTCGCCTTAGTCTTCTTTAGACACTTGTATCTTGTAGGGTGTAAACGCCATTTTGTAACTGTGAAGCTTAGTATTTTGGTTATTATTTTTTTCATTGTCTTGTAACTTTTATCTTGCTTTTTCCACCACAAGAATTATTGTTTTTCTTGTTGTTCTTGATTTTGGAAATTAGTGCACGCCAGGAAGGCGTTTTAGTTAAGTAAAGTGTGTTTATAGTTGATCGTTAGTTCTTTCCAGCCGACCGCAGGATACTAACTATCAGATACTAAATAACATCACCGGCCTCAGAACAGAGGGCGTGTGTAAGGCGTCTCTCCTATAAGTCGTCAGGCGCATTTTCTCTGATGTTTCAACAGATATTTGCAGATTCGTTTATGTCATCTATAAATGAAGTCAGGTCAAAGAAATAGCGCTCATTAAGTCTTTCATGTGACGTCCACTGTCGATTGAAACCATATGAATATGTCCAGTCACGATTAAATTTTACATGTACATTCGATACAACGGTCTTAGATTAGTCCAGTCGATATCTGTTTAATCGCTATGAATCAGCAACGACAGTAAAACATGAAGAATGTCCGTCCAATTCTCCAGCAGCGACATCACCGTCTTGGCCCGTGCTGACTGCTACCGCCAAGAATGCAGCGCTATTGAGTCGCTGCTGAACTGTTGTTTATTCTTCGTGTTTTACTGTACCTGTTAATGTGTATCGATAAAACGAACATCACACTAGACTGCTGACAGTGGGCGTCGCATGAAAAACGTGAAGAGGAAATCGTTTGTGCTATCTACAGCTCTACAATACAAAAACGAA
Source organism: Schistocerca gregaria (assembly GCF_023897955.1). Lineage (NCBI taxonomy): Eukaryota > Metazoa > Arthropoda > Insecta > Orthoptera > Acrididae > Schistocerca > Schistocerca gregaria. Next base: position 552,883,793 of record NC_064925.1, read on the forward strand.
ATTGCAAACATCTGCAGAAAAACTAGAGAAATTTCACCTGACGATTCGTAGGAAAGACATCCGGTATACTAAAACTACGTTCATGTCTGCCTTTAAAGTGGATTCGACCTTTCTCTCACACCAGACCAACCTTATTTTCCAAAGGCCCAAGCTGGCTGGTATAATATTTCTGTCCCTTAGCAACCATTGTACCAGAATGTATTACTTCTGTACATATTTCGTATCTGCTGCTACTGTCACTGTTATTAATATGATTATTATTACTAATTGTTATCTTCTTATTGCCCAACTAGTATCACTTAACAACTCCAGTTGCTATTCTTTCTTCGTTCTTTCCTATTATCCCTGTCCTCATTCATCTTCTCCCCCCGCTGTCTTCACCTTTCTTCTCTCGATATAGTTCCCGATTTATTATTTCTTCTGCCTTGTGCGTCTTCTAAATTTAGTATTTTTAATCTTAAAACGTTTTTGTTCTGATATTTCTGATTATTTAACATTATTTCTTTTTAGTTCTTTTCTTATTTCTGTAATCCTTTCTACGGGATTTATTATTCCAGGAAAACAGGAGTACTCGTATTTGTTTAGTTAGCCTATTATCTTTCATTTGGTATAGGTGTCCAACGAATTAATCTTGGGTTGATCATTGATTCTAATACGTTTTGTATATTGTAGTAGATCTTCTTGCTTCTTCCCAATTCCTAAACTTTTTTCCCCAGAAATCCGTCTTTCAGGTGTCTCTATTCTGTACAGCTTACAGTTCGTCGTTAAGCATTCACTTTCATGTAAATATTATAATTTTACATGTGTAGCCTAATGCTTTAGATTTGTTTTTCTGGCGATATACTTCATTTTTGTAGATATTTTTTGTCAAGCCATACGCTCTTTCCATTTTATTAACCCTTACATCGGTAGCAAATTTTTGTAGTACATTCTCCCATCAATTTAAATTTACTGTTTCGCTCGATTTCTCTTATACGTTTTTACGTATTTTGGCGTATTTTTATATTTGTCATAAATTCTTTTATTTCACCTGAAATTCTGAGACCAGATCTATTCGAAATTGTTTCCAGAAGATTTATTTGCAGTCTTTAGACATATTTTTAAAACACAGATAAACAGTAAAGGTCATATGCCACTCATTTGTCCAACATAAGTTTTAATTTCAAATGGCTGAGATATTTCCGATAAAAATTTGACTTTAGATATCATATTTTTTTTCCACGAATTATAATGTTTCGTTAAAATGAAATTGTTTGATGGTTTTATCTATTATTTCTCTGTCTACAGAACTAAATGCTTTTTTAACAAAACCATTAAATGATACTATTGTAGGATTGCTGATTAGTATTTGTAATAATTATTAATTTTAGGTTAAAAATGTATTCTGTGCAGTATCAACCACTTGTTTGTCCAAAGTCTTCAACTCTGTTCAGGAATTTCTTTTATTTGATAATTTTTCGTATGTGACTGGTAATAGTAACACTTCTCTGTAATTTTTGACGTTTTTTTGTCTCCCTTTTTATGTTGTGGATAGGTTAATACTACTTTCCTCTCTTCCTGAATCTTGGAATCTTTTCTCATACAGGAAGTGTAGTTCTTTTATAATCTTTGGTTCTGATCATTTCAGTAACTCTTTTATGATGGTGTCTTCACTACTTGCTTTGCTATTTTAATATTTTGATAGTTTCATGGGTTTCTAAGCCTTCTTCTCATCTTCTTTCAGCATGGTTTAGATCGCAGACTGTTTCGTCCTCTGTGTATTCAGCCATATTTTTCTTTATCTTCCTATCGGTCTTGTAATGAAGCTTTCAAATCTAAGGCTTCTAACCTAGCATTCTTTGTAGATGTTCTAACCAGTTTTGAAGATTAGACTTGATCTTCCTGTTTCTAGCAGGTATCCCAATCTCTGCTCCCATGTATTCGTTCCTTAGTCTATCTAATCTTGCGTAGCCCTTCGTTCCTTTATAAATTTCATTTCTGTCGTTTGGGTTCTATATTCTTGCTTTTTAGTTGTTGTCAAAGTTTCACTTCCAAAGGAAGGAATGGAGGCAGCCATTACCATGTAAAACTTGGTTTTTGTGTATTTTCTCACTTTATTTGTCAATGTGCCATTGATTGTTCCGCATGTCATTTGATATTTCAGTAGTATGTTGCCAATGTCGAGTTCATTCTCGTAGCTTATATTATTTCACATGTAGTTGAAGTGACTAACTTTTTCAGTGGTTTTGTTCGCCATTTGGATTTTTGGCCTCAGCGGTCTAAGCTGTTTGAAAAGGATGTTTTCATATTAAGTTCTTCAGAAATCTGTTTCTGTCTATGAAAGGATGTTTGTAGCGAAGCTTCGCTATCCTGCACAAATGGAAAATCATCTGCAGAAAGCATTGAAAAAGAAAGTTATGTGTAAATCTCAAACCGAAATCAATGTGTTGTTGACATCCTCCAGTGACATCGTGAATGGCGTTTTTCGTTGCGACGGAATATTCTCACGAAATTCCAATCACCAACTTTCTCCCCCGAATGCGAAAATATTTTTTTGACACCGATCTACATAGGAAGGAACGATCAGCTCGTACGGAAAGATATAAGTATGCATTCTTACCGCGCGCTATACGAGATTGGAATAATAGAGAATTGTGAAGGTGGTTCGATGAACCCTCTGACAGGCACTTAAATGTGATTTGTAGAGTATCCATGTAGATGTAGATGTAGATGTAGAATGTATATATTAAAATGTCAGTGATACACTGTACTCTTTGGTTTGTAGGTACGTTTTCTGAAATGAGCTGTTAGTTTTCATTCTTATTTTTGTACCTCTACACAGGCTTTCTATAACTTTTATCATTTTCTGAGGATACCCATTCTTGTGTATTATTTTCCATGAGATTTTCCCGTTTAAATGGACGAGGCGTTTCTCTAGGTCTATAACTGCGACGTGTGTTTCCCTATTGAACTCCCTTTTTCCAATTGAACTTCCTTTGTTTCTCTATAATTTCAGTAAGAAAACATTATCATACAGGACATTGCTTTTCTGAAACGATTTTGTTCTTCAGAAAACAGATTTTCAACAGGAATTTGTGGACGCTGATTTATTATGTTGACGTAAATATTATATGCTGTGTCCGTTAATATTATATCACGGTAAATACTGCATTCATTGCGTTCACATTTAAATCGTATGACATTTGCAACTGTCAATGGTTTTGGGATTTGGCATTTTTTCCATCACATACTGTATAAATGAAGTCTGGGATTTAGAAATAACCCCCCTATTTTAGTAACTATGCCTTCACGTCCTGTTGCTTTTCGATTCTTTTTGTTTCTGTGCCTTCAGTTCTTTGTTCGATATGGTATCACTGTCATTTGGTGTCTCCATTGCACTGAGGATGTCCTCCGATGCTTGGTTTTCATTATATCAGAGCTGTTCACATGTGCAATCTATTAATTTTCTGATACCATATTTAGGTTTGTTGCCTCTTTTTCACATTTATTTAAATGCATTCCGTCCTACCGAGCAGTTGAGTATCTTCCAAGGACATCGTATTCGATTCTGTTTACTATTCAACGATTCTTCATTTGTTTTCCTGAAAATGGTTTTTACTTTCTTTTCTCTTTATATGCTAGTTTGGCACATTTTGTTTTCGCCTATAAATATATCTTATATTTTCGTTTCTTTTCCCCATTGCTTTTGTAATATCTCGTTCCATACTGTAAGTTCTTTCTTTTTTTTCTCTTATTCGTTTTTCCTTGTGACTCATTTGTAGCCTGTTGAATAATTAGCACTATATTTTGGCCTTAGCACTGTATTTTGGCCTTCGCTTTGGAAACTATCACTATTCTCTGGTTTAGACAAAGTTGCAGTCTGTTCAGGTATAATTTTTTTCACCACGGTGACAAGTCATGGTATAGCGATATGCACATATGCAGATGGCGGTAGAATCGCTTACACATGATATAAAAGGGCAGTGCATTGGAGGGGCTGTCATTTGTACTCTCGTGATAAATGTGAAACCCTTTCCTACGTTATTATGACCGCACTACCTGAATTAACAGACTTTGGATACGGAATGGTATTTGAAGCTAGACGCATGGGACATTTCATTTCGGAAATCAGTATACCAACAGCAACGAGAGTGTCTCGAATATCCAATTTCAGGCATTACCTCTCACCAAGACAACGCAGTGGCGAACGGCCTTCCCTTAACGACCGAGAGCAGCGGTGTTTGTTTCATGTTGTCACTGTTAACAGACGAGCAACACTGCGAGAAGTAGCCACAGAAATCAGTGTGGGACGGACGACGAAAGCATTCGTTAGGTCAGTGCGGCGAAATTTGGTGTTAATGTACTACGGTAGTAGACGACCGAAGCGAGTGCCTTTGCTAACACCACGACATCGCCTGCAGCGCCTCTCCTGGTTCGTAACGGCATCGGTTTGACCCTAGACGACTAGGAAATCGTGACCTTGTCAGATGAGCCCCGATTTTAGTTGTTAAGTGCCGATGGTAGTGTTCGCACTGTGAAAGCTGATGGCGGATTCATAGAGGAGTGGGCTGTGTGTACATGGAATGGACTGGGAACGATTATCTTCGACTACGTGAAGACCATCTAGAGCCATTCATGATCTTCATGTTCACTAATGATTTGAAGAAGATTTTGGACAATTTGAGTGAACGATTTGGCCACCCAGATCCCATCGACCATTTATAGGACATAATCGGGATGTTTGTTGGTGCACAAAATCCTGCATCGGCTACACTTTTGCAATTATGGTCAGCTATAGAGGGGTCCGCCCCCGGAAGATGAGTGGTGAGCGCGACAGGATGTCAATCGTAAGGACCCGGGTTCGATTCCCGGCTGCCTAGGAGATTTTCTCCGCTCAGGGACTGGGTGCTGTGTTGTCCTAATCATCGTCATTTCATCCCTATCGGCGCGCAAGTCGCCGAAGAGGCGTCAAATCGAGAGACTTGCAGCCTGCGAACGGTGTACCCGACAGGAGGCCCTAGTTACAAGACTTTTTTTTTTAGCTATAGAGGGAGCATGGCTCAATACTCATGCAGCAGGCTTCCAACGACTTGTCTAGTGCATGCCGCGTCTATTTGATGCACTACGCAGGGCAAAAAGAGACCCGACACGATATTAGGAGGTGTCCCACCATTTTTGTCGCCTCATTGTGCGCTCTCGTCCTATAACAGGTAGACCTTAAACCTTCTTCACTGCATGTATCAAGTCTTTTCCTTTGCTTCCATCTAGCGTGCATAGCCATTTTTGGTCCGAGTCTGAAAATACAAATATTCTGAACTTGCTTGTTGGTGGTGGTATATCTTCCTCGACGTTTCCTGGTACTGCAGGGAATTCTAATTTGGGCAGTTTAAGAGCCTTCCACAAAGTTTTACTAATATTTTACTGTTTTCGTTATTTAATTTGAGTGTGCCATTTTGTACCAAGGAAAATCGCCAAACAGTGGTAGGTGTTGGAAGTTGTTTTACATAGACAACCAGTTTCTGCATCTCATTAACACCATCTTCAGGCCTCTATCCACTCTATGTGTAGACAATCAGATACATCGATACTTGCGTAACTGGAGCCTTTAATATCTGGATTCCGTGAGTTCGTTTTACGGGTGTTTACTTCGAAGCCATGACAGTTGTTGTAAAGCCTTCGAAATAAACTCTGTAGAAACAAATTCACGGAATCCAGATATTAATGGCACCACTTATGCCAGTATTGATGTGTGTGACTGTCTATAAATGGGATGCATCCTTGATAAATAATTCACCGGCCGCTGTCTCTTACCCACAATGAATCAAGAGACATGGATTGCGAAATATTTAAATTTCAAATACGTGTTGCATAAGACCCTTAAATTACGTGTGTACGAGTTTACTAAAAATTATAACATCATTTTTGATGATATTTTCTTGTATTTCTGTAAGGTGAGATTTTCCAAAGACTCTTTTGATTTTTCGAATTACTTTTGATGTTTTCCTTGTTATCTCTGTTGTTCAAGGTGCCGTTTTTGAAAATATCTCCATTCTATCTACTTTTGAGTTCATTGTTCTAAAGATTCTTCTCAATACTCGTTTCGCAACGTCCTCTTTTTATTCTTGGCCAATAATGATTTCCCTGCTGCTTTAGTAATTTGTACCCGCTGTGCATGACAGTCATAATTTCTAGTGCATGTTTTATTTCGTAATATTGCCTCTGCTGGAGTTTTATCAGTTATGATTATTACTATTATTATTATTACTGTTGTTGTTCTTAACAGTAGCAGTAATTGCAGTAGCACTTGTAATACTTATGGTACTAACCCTATTAGTGAGTAAGAGTACTGTCATTCGACTTCTGGTAAGATACATTCAAATACAGTTTCAAATAATTTTCAGTTGAATTAAAATCATTTATTTGTCATTTGTATATACACTGAAGCGTGAAAGAAACTGGTATAAGCATGCGTATTCAAATACAGATATATGTAAACGGGCTGAATACGGCGCTGCGGTCGGCAAAGGGTACATAAAACAACAAGTGTCTGGCGCAGTTGTTAGATCGGCTATTGCTTAGTTTAAACGTGTTGTTACAGTCGGCCCACGAGCGATGGGACACAGCATCTCCGAGTAGCGATAAAATGGGTGTTTTTCCGTACGACCATTACACGACTGTACCGCGAATATCAGAAATACGGCAAAACATGAAATCCCTGTGACCGGAAAAGATCCTGCGAGAACGGGACCAACGACGTCTGAAGAGAATCCTTCAAGCCGGCAGCGGTGGTCTAGCGGTTCTAGGCGCACAGTCCGGAACCGCGCGACTGCTACGGTCGCAGGTTCGAATCCTGCCTCGGGCATGGATGTGTGTGATGTCAATAGGTTAGTTAGGTTTAAGTAGTTCTAAGTTCTAGGGGACTGATGACCTCAGAAGTTAAGTCCCATAGTGCTCAGAGCCATCTTTCAACGTGACAGAAGTGCAACCCTTCCGCAAATTACTGCAGATTTCAATGCTGACCCATCAACAAGTGTCGGCGGGTGAACCATTCAACGAAACATCACCGATATGGGCTATCGGAGGCGAAGGCCCACTCGCGTACCCTTGATGAGTGCACGAACAAAACTTTGCGCCTTTCTTGGGACCGTTAACAACGACACTGGAATGTTAATTACTGGAAATATGTCGCCTGGTCGGACGATTCTCGTTTCAAATTGTATCGAGAGGATGTACGTGTACGGGTATGGAGACAACGTCATGAATGGATGTCAGCAGGGGACTGTCCATGCCCAATCAAGAATCCCTACAGAGTGGCTCCAGGAATACTCTTCTGAGTATAAACGTTTGCGCTGGGTAGGAAACTCCCCAGACACGAACATTATTGAACATATCTGGGATCCTTTCAAAGTGCGGTTCAGAAGAGAGATCTATCCCGCCGTACTCTTCCTAACTTGTGGACAGCCCTGCAGGATTCATGGTGTCAGTTCCCTCTAGCCAGCCAGCACTACTTCAGACGTTAGTGGAGTCCACGCTGCGTCGTGTTGTGGCTCTTCTGCATATTCACGGGGACTCTACACAACATTAGCCAGGTGTACCAGTTTCTTTGGCTCCTTTGTGAATGTGCTGTCTGTTCACTCGGACTTCTACACCAGTGCCCACTTGCAGTCAATGTCTGGAATTCCTGTGTGTTTAGCTATCATTTAACGTGAGTCGGTACTCTCAGTACCGTTTCATAAGGGAAAACTTGTTACTTCCGAGCGTGTTATTAACACGTGAGTCGTCTTTTGTTTTACCTTTCCACCATTGTAACGAGTCTCCGCTGAAAGAATGAGCGAGAAAACGTGTTTATTTATGCTTCAATAAGACCATTATGATGCACATTCTTCCCCGTGAACCTTTCTGCGTGTTTTAATGAATGGCGGAGTCTTGTTTGAAAGTGCTACGAGGGACCAGAGTGTCAGCAGCTATTCGCGTGAAGCTATACAATCTGAAAAGGTTTTGGTTGGTAAGAACGAAGGGAGGAAATTTCAAGCTTGTCGGTCGTTGGAGACGGAGACGGAGCACAAGCTCGGATTAAGAAGGGGTGTGGGAGGAAACCATCCGTGCCCATTACCAACGAACCATCCTGCCATTTGTGTGGAGCATTTTAGAGACATCACGAAAAACTAAGACTGTGTGTCGGGAAGGGAGTTTGAACCGCCATCTTCCGAGATGTGAGCACATTGTGATAACCGCTGCACCGTCTCGCTCGGTGATAACTGCGGGCTAGCAGTAAATGCGGGATGTTTCAGCGCTGTTTCATCGCTTTTAACGCAGCTGAAGCGCTGTTGGTAACGGGTAACTGTTTGGCCCACTCCACAACTTGGCGGCGAAACCGATCAGCCGAATTTTGCGAACGGTCAGACATGCTTCGTCAGGGAGTCGAGAGTATAACATTTTATATCCTTTTGAGCTTACTTACTTTGGAGTGTGACATTGATTTGATTCATTTCATCATATAGTATGTTTCAGTAGGTTTTGTTTGAAGTTGCAGTTGAGTAGTTCACTTTGAAATTTCATTTTTGTTCTAGTTATTCAAGTTTCATATGTAGGACACCATTTACTAAGGAAGCCGATAGATAAATGAATTTAGCCTTCTTTGTTGATCCATTATGGACTGTAGGACAACGTCGTGTTTTTCTTGATGCAATAATTTACCAAAAGCCATATGTATTGTAGAAATTTATTTTATGAGCTTCTTATATGCTGCCAGTTTCGGAATTATATTGGTGCCATCTTCAGGCTATGATGTGTGTGACCTGAAGATGGCATCAATGTAATGCCGAAACTGGTAGCATATAAGATTTTCATAAAATAAATTTCTACAATACATACGGCTGTTGGTAAATTATTGCATCAAGAAATGAATCTAGTATTTGTGTCTTTATTCATTCTGAAATTAAGTTTTTATTTTGGTTCATGGAGAGTTCAGAGACTTTTCTTTTGGTATTCGTGTGATTTTCCACATGTGAAAACGTACCTGAGTATTGGTCCATTATCTGTAACCATTCCATGTGGCACCACTGTGAGTCGAGACCTATTCTGGGTTGATTAAATGTAAATACAATCGCTTTCAGAGATCAAATTTAATTGTATTGCGTCCTTCTTTTGTGTCTATTTTATCTGATTAAAGGGGTTTTCTTTCAATGTCCAACACAGTCCTATGCAGCCGCGGTAAATTGATCCTGTCACATGACCTTTAACTTGTATGCAGTGAGTAACATTGTTTTCCACATTGAAATTATGGACGGAACCAGTACCAAAAGATTCAATGAATTTCCTCTCATGTTGTATTTTTATAATTTAAAAGTGTTTTTGACATTATGATGACTGGTGACAAGCCTGTGTCCCTTTGCTTTTACTTGAATGGGTCTGATTACGCCAGCAGAATCCCAGCACGCCGTTTCCTAAATCCTACCATGCTGATTTCTTAGAGTTTGTGTAACTTGTTTATATTGCTTTGGTTCCACACCATACTCCATATCTGCCGCGTACATGAAGCAAAATATCCATGATAGGACACCTATGTTCAATAATTTTTGTTGTTGACTGTACTATGGAAGCACGTAATGAAGATTGTATTATTATCCTTATCAGTGTTTTCACATGCCAAAGATGTTTCCGTCCATCCTTCGTAAAAACTCATTGCAGTCGTATATCCTTAGAAAAAATAAATAGGCACCCATTGTAATTAACACCCGCCGTCACTTACTGATACAACGTACGAGCCCAAACTTCATCCCTTCACTTTCATTTCTTATGTTACAGCGAAATGATGAATATTCCTAAAAAGGAATTAAAATTAACTGCCGCAGTCCTTATTAGGCCATTCCATACGTTACCATGCACCACTGAGGTCCTGTAGTAAGAATAACAGCTGCCCATGGAATCATTTGTAATAGCATCAGTGGATCAATTTATCTGCACCGATTCGGGCGGTTTTCAGATACAGACGTCTCGTGCAAAACCCATTGGCATGTTAATAACGTGACATGAGTATAAATTTTGTTGTTCTGGCATCTCACCCTAGACGTTACTTTTGTAAGCAAGAAACGTATTTATTTCCAAACGGCCAACTTTTATCTGGCGTCTCTGCTCAAGATATTTTTTGTCCTCCAGCAGTAAATTTTTTTCAGACCAATATTTTTTCCATAAAATGCTTCTTTTAAACGTAATAAATTTGTTATTAGTTTGTAAGTAACTATGGCGTCAGTAGCGCTGTACGTATGTGAAGGCCCTTCTTTGATATAGTTAGATAAGTAAATAACTAAAATGAAATAAAATACAGGGTACATCAAAGAGTATCATCCGATTTAAAGAAAAATCATAACTATTTTGTTATTTGAGATATGTGCGTGAACAACTCAGTGTTGGAAGGAGAAAATTATCGAATTTTATATTGTTCCCGCTAGGTAGCAGCAGTGTGCGCCCACTTCAGTTCTAATAATACTGGTAAAATAAATGTCGTGTGACTGGAGTCTCCCGTCGGGTAGACCATTCGCCGGGTGCGAGTCTTTCGATTTTATTCCACTTCGGGGACTTGCAAGTCGATGGGGGTGAAATAATGATAATGAGGGCAACACAACAGCCACTCCCTGAGCCGGCCGGTGTGGCCGTGCGGTTGTAGGCGCTTCAGTCTGGGACCGCGCGACCGCTACCGACCTGCCTCGGGCATGGATGTGTGTGGTGTCCTTAGGTTAGTTAGGTGTAAGTAGTTCTACGTTCCAGGGGACTGATGACCACAGATGTTAAGTCCCATAGTGCTCAGGGCCATTTGTACCATTTGAACCACTCCTTAAGCGGGAATCGAACCCGGGGCCTTAGGATTTATATTCTGTCACGCTGACCACTCAGCTACTGGGGGAGGACATGATATTGAGGTCAGGGCAACAGAAAGCGTTTTGTGTTCTACATATTGCGCAGGGCGGGTCAATAATAACTGTTCAGCGTGACTTTCTTAGTAGGTATGGAGTGAATCCTCCTACAGCACAGAGCATTAGAGAATGGCATGGACATTTCCGAGGAAGAGGTTGTTTGTGCAAAGGCAAATCGCCGGGCCGTCCCACAATGTCTGCTACAAACGTCGAACACATCCGCCGTAGTTTCACAGGGAGCGCGCAGAAATCCGTTCGCCGTACATCTTGACAGCTCAACGTGTCCCCGACGTCCGTCTGGCGTGTGTTCCGTCGACGTTTACACATGAAACCACACAAAATTCAGCTTCTGCAAGCTCTTCGTGAAGGTGACAAACAACAACGTGTGGAGTTCTGTGATTTCGTTCTTGGCAAGATGGAGGATGACAGTTTTGTTTCATCCTTAGTGTTTAATGACGAGGTAACATTCCATTTAAATGGAAAGATGCACCGTCATAATGTGAGAATATGGGATACGGAACAACCATATGGAGTTGTACAACATGAGAGGGACCTCCAAAATTTAAAGTGTTTTGTGCAGTTTTACGGGAAAAGGTGTATGGTCCATTTATATTTTTTTTAATTTTATTTATTTATTTATTTATTTATTGCCGAAAACACTGTTACAGGAAGCACATACCTCGATATGCTTGAGAACTTTATTTTTGCACAGTTGTAGACTGATTCGAACAACTTCATTTACCAACAGGACGGGGTACCACCACGCTGGCCTCTGGAAGTGCGGAAATTTTTAAATCAAAGGATTACTGAACGATGGATCCGTCGCACTGGACCAAATGATTCAACCCTACATTACTGGTCTCCGAGGTCACTGGACCTGACGGTATGTGATTACTGCTTGGGGGATTTATTAAGGACTCTGTTTATGGGCCTCCGTTACCAACAACACGGAACGAACTGAGACATTGCATAACAGCAGATGTGGAAGCTGTAACTAAAGACATGCTTGCTACAGCGTGGAAACAATGTGAATACCGCATTAACAAATGCCGTGCATCTCAAGGGAGGCATATTGAACACATGAAAAGATATGATTTTTTTTTTAGTTTAATTAATTGTATATGTTTATTAGTTTCAGAAATATGGACGTGCCAAATCGGATGATTCTTTTTGATACACTCTGTATTCTTCCAATGCATCTCAGCCTAACTTCTGCTTTCCTTTCAACCAGTCCTATATGATCCTTCGCTTGATTCAGTAGTTCACGCGTTGAAGCGAGAATCACGTGTTGGTCTCCCAAGGAGGCAGCTAGGTACAATGTTGTGGGTATATAGGTCTCGCCTCTCCCCTGACCGTTATTGCGGCGCCCGCACGAAGTGCCATATTTCATCGGCCGTGGCGCTTCGTGAGTAACCTCACGCGCACGCACGGTCGCGATACAACGGAAGTTTATGTCTTCCCTCGGGCGCTGCTGCCGCCGACCGAATCTATTCTGCAATCGTCTCGCCACCCTGCATGAGGGGAAACTACCTGTCATAACGACAGGTTTCGGAGACTCGGCTCGGTTTACTAGAGTGAGTCGCTAATCGGCTGGAGACAGTGTTTATTCCCGCAGTACGCTTCACAGATGTGGCAGCATGACAGAATTGAGGTGGAAGGGGTGGTCATAAAGTTTCCTGTATCACATCAGTCATAAGATCACAACGGAGAACGAAAATTTTCAATAGTTGCTCAGGTAATGTGACCTCCCTCTGAATCACATTAAAAATATACTTTTTGTTTTTAATCGTAAATCGATGTATTATTTTTTGAACAAAATGGTGTACATCAGTAAGGTGTTTAAAAGTCAAAGATTCCGCTGCTTTCACGCGTCAGTATGGTCCTTAGACACCTGTTCAAGAAACGTATACCATGCAACTGTTTTTCACCTTGACGGTGCTGTATGAGGATAAACTTTGTGATGGCCTTACGTTTCCCAAGTATATCTTTCGTTTTAGATCTTTGTTTTCGTTATAAACTGTTCTGTAGTTTGAGTTGTTGCTATTTTATAATTGTAGAAAATTATCATTTCTGTAATTTGTTTTAATATGGAGGAGTTAGTGAAGTTCTGGAGTTGCTAGGGATGAATCCTTTGTTTTAATATGAGACAGTCACTGTGGGAAACTGATTTCCTGAGAGTGTCCAAAGCAGAAAATTAGGTCCTTTAGGCATATAAAGAGCCAGATTAAAAAAAAAAAATCCAAGAGATTATGCATCTGAAGTGCACGAGCATTAGGTACAATAGAGGTGTGTTATAGATCAGATAAACTGAAGAGCAAAAAGAAACTGGTACACCTGCCTAATATCGTGCTGGGCCCCCGAGAGCACACAGCAGTGCCTCTACACGATGTGACATGGACTCTGCTAACAGTCGAACTGAAAGAGTGTTGGAGGAAACTGACACCATGAATCTTGTAGAACTGTCCATAAATCCGTAAGAGTACGAGGGGGTGAAGATACCTTCTGAACAGCACGTTGCAAGGCATCCCAGATATGCTCATTAATGTTCATGTCTGGGGAGTTTGGTGGCAAGGGGAAGTGTTTAAAGTTATAAGAGTGATCCTGGAGCCACTCTGAAGCAAATCTGGACGTGTGGGGTGTCACATTGTCCAGCTCGAATTGCCGTCGGAATGCACAATGGCTATGAATGGATTCAGGTGATCAGATAGAATGCTTGCGCACGTGTCACCTGTCAGAGTTGTATGTAGACGTATCAGGAGTCCCACACTACCCCCACTGCAAAGGCCCAACACAATTGCAGTGTCTGCACCAGCTTGAACAGTCCCATGCTTGCGGCGCAGCACGATACGTTTTGCAGCCCTGCCAGTGTCCAACAGTGTTCATTTGTCTGGCTAAAAGCTGAAAATACTAGACCAATACTGTCTATTGCAGGTCGCAACATACGTAGAATTGTCCGGTAAACGGGATGTGGCTAGCTACTGAAATAAAAGTTTTAACTTGGCAATGTAAATTTTCAGGTGTATTTTTACGATAAAGATCATGGTTTATACTGCCAAGTCCATACTAAGTGGCAACATAATGTAAAGTTCACACGCACACCACAATCACACACGTAGCCAGTTTATGGTATTTAAACCCGTTATCGAAGTTCATAAGAGTTCACCGGATCGTTTAGTTATGAAAATGCTCGCTCAAATGTTGTGCACTCTGCTCTACACGTAATACCTGTTCCAGTCTTAGATCGCACAACACACCGCACGGTTTTAACTAACAGTCAAAAGCAATAATTTTGATATTCCGTCCGAAATTCAACGCTTCTTCCACTATACCGTTCATTTAAATACACTTTGTACTACTTCGCGAACTCGTAATTAGCATTTTTCCGCGATTGTACAGTACTTTCGTCGGAGCTGCTTTCAATGCTACAACCCTCAGCCCCGACCCCCCTAGATCACACCAAAGGCTTTGTTCCCAGCATAGATTGGTGCGAGTCTGCATTTTTCTGATTGTCTGATATCACAAACAGCAAATCAGGTTTCAGTATTATCCCGCTATAACCCGCGCTTTACTTCAATGACCAGACATAGTAAAACATTTCTTTATATGGCAATTACTGAATAAATAAATTTAGAAAAGTATCAAATATAAAATTACTCCTTCTGAAATTACCGATTAATTTGTGTTCTATTCACGATTTATTAGTACCATAAACGGACTGCACATTTAATTATATTAAATTCCCTGTATAGTTTAACTGGTACTTCGTGAATTAACAAAACAATTTTCATTTACTTCTGTTCCTCTTCACTCACACAACGCTCACACTGCTAATTACTACACGTATAAAACAATTATAATTAAATATTCCAGAATAAGATTTTCACTCTGCAGTGGAGAGTGCACTGATATGAAACACCCTGGCAGATTAAAACTGTGTGCCGGACCGAGGCTCGAACTCGGGACCTTTGCCTTTCGCGTGCAAGTGCTCTACAAACTTTTTTTCTCTCATTTTGTTCGTTTTCGTTTTATGCTCGGGGCGGACGTCGCAAGACACCCGTTTCAGTTCATCGTTGATCCATTATCTCAGTTTTTTTTATTACAGAGGGCAGCTAACCCTCTGACCGAACACGCTGAGCTAGCGTGCCGGCCGCACAGTTCTGCAAGGTTCGCAGGAGGGCTTCTGTAATGTTTGGAAGGTAGGAGACGAGGTACTGGCGGAAGTAAAGCTGTGGGGACGGGTCGTGTGTCGCGCTTGGGTAGCTAAGTTGGTAGAGCACTTACCCACGAAAGGCAAAGGTCTTGAGTTCATGTCTCGGTCCGGCACACAGTTTTAATCTGCCAGGAAGTTTCACATTAAATATTAATCAAACATAACTTTACACCATTGTTTTGACTGCGACTGCTAGCACTGTCCGTCAACTGCTGACCTCTGCCGCCTACTAGTACAACTACGTGCAACTCTGTAACTCAGGTCTATGTCAGCTGGTGACATCTGCCGATGACTCATGCCTATAACGATATCGTCCAAACTTGTGACAGGAGCGATGCGAAGGCGCTACGCCTCATGCTGACATGCAGTGTCCATGGATTCATGAGGTTGTCTCCATACCCGAACACCTCTATGCGCTCGATACAGTTTGAAGTGAGACTCGTTCGACCAGTGATCAACAATCCAATGTCGGTGTTGAGGGGCCCTGGAGAGGCCTAAAGCTTAGTGTCGTGCAGCCGTGAAGGGTACTCGAGCGAGCCTTCGGCTCCGGAAGGCCATACCGACGAAGTTTCGTTAAATGGTTCGCACGCTGACACTTGTCGATGGCCCAGCTTTGAAATCTGCAGCATTTTCGGAAGGGTTACACTTCTGTGACGCTGAACGATTCTTTTCAGTCGTCGTTGGTCCATTTCTTGCAGGATCTTGTTCTGGCCGCGGTGATGTCGGAGATTTGATCTTTTACCGGGTTCCTGATATTCACGGTAGAAGTATTCTGCTGCTGCCAGTGTACATTTCCTGTAACGAACACGAAAATTCATCCTTATGCTTATTTTTGCATGTAAATGTAATATTTAATAGACAAAGTTCTCGCGTTTTTGTGTCGGAAAGGGCCGGTCGTGGGAATCCAGCGGACGTCCAGCAAGACCCACGAATCAGCTGATTGGTTCTCACCGGTTTCCAGCAAAGTTACTGCTTGCACTGAGGTTAACCCCTTACGTGTGGTCGAGTGTGAAGTTGCGGTGGGACGTGGCAGGTGGCGAAAAGCTCCTCGGGAGGTGCTGAATACAAGGCCTCCTCACTTAATCTGACAAACATGTTCCAAGTGCTGTCTGTGCCTGACACTGCCCCTCAGCCAGATACATTCTCTCGTCATGTTTCAGAGGAAACCTCTCAGGATGAAAGATACGGACATTCACAGAGGGTAGGATTATTGTTAGTTGGGACTTCATTTTTAGGGGCGTTATGGTGTCCCTTGGGACGTGGCTACCTGCGTACCAGGTAGAGTGACTGCAGACATCGAACAGGTCCTTCTGTATGCCATGAGGAGCACAGGGTGCAGCCAAGTGCGCGTCAGTGCGAATGATGCGTGTTGCTTTGGATCTAAGCGATTCTCTCTGGTTTCAAGTGGCTACCAGTCTTGCTTGTGAGATGAAAGTAGAGCTCCCATTTCAAGTTCCACCTTATTACTGTCCATAAACCCTTCATTTCTTTGTCTAACGATCAAGTTTCCTTGCCTGGCAAAGCAGCACACAACCTACAGTCCTCGGCACTGATCTCGTCTCGACAAAATTACGAAATTCATCTTCGACCTACTTCTAAACATGCCAAAGCGGTCGCTTTGTCTCTCCTTCCTGTGGGTCCTGATCTCGACTTTGCTTTGCTTCGTCCTTGTACTGAAACGCAAACCGCGTCGTGGATTTCCCAATTACTAGCTTGCATATCAGCTGCTCTTGCCATCGACCTGGCGCTACGCCAGGTGGTTTAGCTTGTTCAACAAGGCTGGCCAAATAAATCACCAGGCCGCACTTCTGACACTTGCACAATAATTTTTCCTTACAGTGTTGCCTCTCTGTTTCTGGCTCTGTTTTGCGGTTGACCGCATCAGACCACTCTCCCTGAGCAATCATTCCCGCTGCGGTAGGACGCGAGGTTCGGCGCCTTCTCCACCACCGCCGTTGGGGAGTTTCACACACTAAACTGTTAGCTAGGAAACATGGCTTTTTTGGCAAAGATTGATGAGGAAACTGTTGGTTTCGTCTAGGCTTGTGAGCAGTGTGTCCAACATCAGTCAGCTCCCAGAACGTCTCTGCGCCTTATCAGCTCCGCACTAACCATGGGAACGCATTCATGTAGACTTGCCGCGTTTGTTCGTGAATTCCTTTTGGATCTTAACTGTAGATGTATTTTCCCAGTTTCCTTACATTCACCGGTGTGTGTTGACGTCGGCTGGGGTCACAGTTTGTAAGCTTTCGAGGTTTTTTTTTCCTATTGATGTGTTGCGTTGTACCTAAGTTGCCGATAATTGGCCCCTTGGCTCACAACTGTCAATTGTTTTGTACCTATCAAAGCATTCATCATGTTACGACTTCACCATTCCACCCTAAACCAAATGGCGAGGTGGAACAATTAACGTGTATGTTCAAGTTCCAAATGGAAAAGTTTGTTGTGGACTATACACTGGACAACGCCGTTCTCCGTTTTCTGAGCGCCTCTTACTTCTCGCCTTTGGTGGAGCAGAGTCGGGCTGAGTTGCTTCATAAAGCTCAGCCAAGCATGCTCTTCCCATTCTGGAAACTGTGTTGCATCTGACACAGTCGGGTTCATCCAGTCACTTCGCGCTGGGGTTGCTGTGGTAGGCGCCAGGGTCTGGTCTCCAGCCCAATTGGATGACAGCTACTGCTTTCCGCTGCTGGGGACGTCTATACGGCTGATGAGTTGACGGCATGCCACTTTGCTTAGTTGTGCACCTGCAAGCCACCAGAAGCCACCGGTTCGTGAGTGTGGACACCTTCGCAGCAGCTGTCCTCACCAGCCTCTACCTTCAGACCATTGGCAGCTGGTGCCAACTCCAGGCGCAGTGCGTTGGTGCTCAAGCTTCCTGGCTCCTGGGGTGCTGGTCAGTCTCTAGCCTTGGGTCCATTGGCACAGCCTGCTGTTCCAGTCGGGCCACCTCCATTGGCCACCTTGTCATCATCACCTGAGCCATAGTCGCCCCTAGGTCCAGCCCTGCCTCCTCTACACTTGGACCAGCCTGCTGATGACAACACAGAAATGGTGATGGTACCTTTTTCCCTGGTGCTGTCATCGTGCACCCTTGGGCATGCCTGCAGCTCCACGTGTTCTGGCCCTAAGCTCTGGTGCCCACCCAGCACATCGTCATGCGCCATGATAGCCCCAGCTGCCGCCACTCAGATCTGGATCTAGATGTGTTTGCCGTCGGGCTGCCGCCACCTCTTCTGTCGCCTTGCTCCCTCTTCACACGAGGGAGATGTGTTCTGCATCCTGCTATTAGTTCCTGCGAGCGTTACTGCGTCGAGTGCAGAGTTGCTGTGCGTTTGTACTTAAATCAACCACCTACTGTAATGGCGCGAGCGGGCACTATAGGCCGCCTGTAGGTAGTGAGCACAGAGCACGGTCGCTGCCGCGCCCTCTACTGGCGAATCGCGCCTACATACGTGCGCAGCAGCACCGACTCACTCTCACAACGTCCGCGGATCCTCTATGACCTGATTCCTTTCCCGCATTTGCTCCTATTCCTCGAACATGTCCGCACACTCTACACCTCCCACCGCCTTGATCCCCCTCATCCCCTGGTTGCTATCCAACCCCCACCCTTCACCTTCGCTGTTGTGTCCCCCCTACCCTCCACTCTACACCCCCAACTGCTTTCCCAAGGTGGCTTCTATCAACTCCCCCTCCAAGATGATGCCCTCTCAATATATCCCTCCAATCAATTCAATGCTCATCTCCCCCTCCTTTCCTCTGTCCTTTCCCCAGGTTCCCTCTTCCTCCATTCCATCCTGTTATCTCCCCACCGAACCTCTCTCTGCCTCCCACCCCCCCTCCTCCTCTGCCTTTCCTTACTCTCTGTCGCGTCTGCCCAGCCACATTCTCCCCCGTCTTATGGGTCCTCGTCCTCCATCGGCTCCTTCCTCCCTCCCCCCATTTCGTTTATTCCTCTTCTTCCCCCCTTTTCTTTCCCATCATCTGTCCTGGATTACCCTGTCTGCCCTCGGCTGTGGTTATGTCATATTGTGCCTACATTTTAGTGCAGTGTTGTAATGAGTGTTCAGTGTTGTGCATCTTTCTAAAGCCATTGCAAACAGAAATCATGCTGTCGCCGGGTGTGAAATTTATATCTCTTGCGAACAGAAACCAGACTGTCACCGTGTTTTTTAATTGTCTATTACTTTTCTGCATCCTGATAATTTTATTAGCATCATCAACCCTTTGTTTTATGTTTTAAGTTCCAGAATTTTCCGCCATTTTAACATTTAAGTTGCCGATTTTATCTCCAGCTTTAATTATTTATTCTCTTCATCTTTGCAAAACACATTCTGTAGGCTGAAGAGCCGCGTACTAAGCTGCTGATAGCCCGCCCCCTTCGGGGGGGGGGGGGGGGGGGGGGGGGGGGGAAATCGAAACTCAATAAAGGAAAAAAAAAGAAAATCTCACTACGTCCTTTTAGCTTGTGGCGTTCACATCAGCAGTTCTGTGTATCGATCTTGGACATTCTGCATGATTCTTTTGTCTTGTTAGAAAGGCTTATTTTCATTACTGTCCAGAGGTTTACGAATAAAGTCATATTTGTATTACTTGGATCGGTTCGATTTTCGAAAAACGTATTAAAATCAGCAATACAGATGTACCATCTGGGTCTACATCTACATCTACATCCATACTCCGCAAGCCACCTGACGGTGTGTAGCGGAGGGTACCTTGAGTACCATTATCGTTTCTCCTTTCTGTTCCAGTCTCGTACTGTTCGTGGAAAGAAGGATTGTCGGTATGCTTCTGCGTGGGCTCTAATCTCTCTGATTTTATCCTCATGGTCTCTTCGCGAGATATATGGAGGAGAGAACAATATTCAGCTTGACTCTTGGGTGAAGGTAGGTTCTCGAAACTTTAACAAAAGCTCGTACCTAGCGGCTGAGCGTCTCTCCTGCGGAGTCTTCCACTGAAGTTTATCTATGATCTCCGTAACGCTTTCGCGATTACTAAATGATCTTGTGACGAAGCGTGCTGCTCTCCGTTCGATCTTCTCTATCTCTTCTATCAACCCTATCTGGTACGGATCCCACGCTGCTGAGCAGTATTGAAGCAGTGGGCGAACAAGTGCACTGTAACCAACTTCCTTTGTTTTCGGATTACATTTCCTTAGGTTTATTCCAATGAATCTCAGTCTGCATATGCTTCGCCAACGATCAACTTTATATGATCATTCCATTTTAAATCACTCCTAATGCGTACTGCCAGATAATCAATGGAATTAACTGCGTCCAGTTGCTGACCTGCTATTTGTAGCTAAATGGTAAGGGATCTATCTTTCTATGTATTCGCAGCACATTACACTTGTCTACATTGAGATTCGGTTGCCATTCCCTGCATTATGCGTCAATTCGTTGCAGATCCTCCTGCATTTCAGTACAATTTTCCATTGTTACAACCTCTCGATATACGACAGCATCATCCGCAAAAGGCCTCAGTGAACTTCCGATGTCATCCACAATGTCATTTATGTATATTGTGAATAGCAACGGTCCTACCACACTCCCTTGCGGCGCACCTGAAATCACTCTTACTTCGGAAGACTTCTCTTCATTGAGAATGACATGCTGCGTTCTGTTATCTATGAACTCTCCAATCCAGTCACACAATTGGTCTGATAGTCCATATTCCCTTACTTTGCTCATTAAACGAATGTGGGGAACTGTATCGAGTCCTTGCGGAAGTCAAGAAACACGGCATCTACCTGGGAACCCGTGTCTATGGCCCTGTGAGTCTCGTGGAGGAATAGCGCGAGCTGGGATTCACATGACCGTCTTTTTCGAAACCCATGCTGATTCCTACAGAGTATATTTCTAGTCTCCAGAAAAGTCATTATACTGGAACATAATACGTGTTCCAAAATTCTTCAACTGATCGACATTAGAGACATAGTTCTATAGTTTTGCACATCTGTTCGACGTCCGTTCTTGAAAACGGGGATGACCTGTGCCCTTTTCCAATCCTTTGGAACCCTACACTCTTCTAGAGACTTATGCTACACCGCTGCAAGAAGGGCGGCAAGTTCCTTCGCGTACTCTGTGTAAAATCGAACTGGTATCCCATCAGGTCCAGCGGCCTTTCCTGGTTTGAGCGATTTTAATTTAGGTGACTGAAGCCGGTCCGGACGTGTTAACAGCGGTCCACAGTGCGATGTGAGACGCGCCGTGCTATGGAGAGAGACGGGAGAAGTGCTGCGGTTTATTAATGTGCGGGAAGGCACTTCGGCCCGGCCGGTCGGCAGCGCACCGCGGCGCAGGCGGTGGTCGGCCCCGCCGATCATCCTTTGTACGCTGCTAATTGGGGTTCGGCGCTCAATTATCGTGGCGCACGACTCAATTAGTCCGGCCAGGGACGGCGCTAAGTCGGCGCCGAGAGCGAGTCTGTGGGGCCGGCACGCGTCGCCGCTGCGGCGTCCTCACGGCCGACTTTCTGGTCGCACTCGAAGCGCGTATGGCTTTCGAGCTTAGGTGCAGACCAGGAAAGGAACCGCGACGTGAGTGTGTCTATGACGCCAATTTTCCTGCACCCTGTGCCGACTGCGGAGTTGTAAACTTTCGAGTACGCTGCACACTGCTTCTGCACAACAACGGGGACGCATGGCGGTGTCTGCTAACATCGGTGGTTAACCAGCTATGGACGAAATTAGAATTGAAACTTCCTGGCAGATTAAAACTGTGTGTCCGACCGAGACTCGAACTCGGGACCTTTGCCTTTCGCGGGCAGGTGCTCTACCAACTGAGCTACCGAAGCACGGCTCACGCCCGGTACTCACAGCTTTACTTCTGCCAGTATCCGTCTCCTACCTTCCAAACTTTACACAAGCTCTCCTGCGAAACATGCAGAACTAGCACTCCTGAAAGAAAGGATATTGCGGAGACGTGGCTTAGGCACAGCCTGGGGGATGTTTCCAGAATGAGATTTTCACTCTGCCCGCGAAAGGCAAAGTTCCCGAGTTCGAGTCTCGGTCGGGCACACAGTTTTAATCTGCCAGGAAGTTTCATATCAGCGCACACTCCGCTGCAGAGTGAAAATCTCATTCTGGAAATTATAATTATATTAATACCTTCGGCTGCTAACGGACGTTGATATATATCGACGGAGACAGGTGAAAATGTGTGTGCCGCGTTGATATATAAGCTCTGAATCCCATTAAAACAATTTTTTGACGCCGAAGACAGGCCACCTAAAATAATCTGAGATTTTTTCGACAGTCCGATCGGTGAAATTTACTTCATGTTTCTGCAATCTAACTTAGCTCTGTTTGAAAACAAAAGTAAAAAGCATGGAAAAGAATAAAGTCTCGGTTACTGAAATAAGAAATAAATTACTCGACACTCAATGATGTCTGAATGAAAGGAAGACTGCTAATTTTATTGGTCTGCATACCAAGGTGAATTGGAACAAATTAAAGAATGAGAGCTCCAACCAAGAAATAATTAATTTGATTTCGAAATTTGAGGAAGAGACAATGCCTTTCTATACCATAGCATTTGAATACTTAGAGAAATGGGCTATTTCTTTTAATAACTATCTAGTATTTGATTGAATAACTCTATCTGAAACAGCAGTCTGAGTCATTGGTAAGAACACTATTATACACCTGACTAAAAATAGTGTGAATATTTCAGGCGACAATCGTTTCCGGGACTGTATGTATCTGAAGAGCTTTTTAGATGCCAAGCTCGACTCAGAAGAATGGAAGTATAAACACTCCTTGGTAGAAAGGAGGATTGACTTTCTTAAGGAAACCGAAAATCCTGAACGCAAGTGCCAAACTGCTAAAATTATACGTGTATTTGCTTTCAGTTCCCGCACATAACGCCACTGTGGAAAGACTGTTTTCGCTGATGTTGGCCCAATAGGCTGACGAAAGAAATCGACTATTGCCTGGGACTTAGGACTTACTGTGCCACTTTAACTGTAAACTGACTTGCATGTAGTTTATAAATATATAAAAAGGAAACAGACTTGCTGAAAAAGGAAAAATCTTCAGAAAAATATGGTGCACCAACTACTCTTGACGCAAGAAATTACGTATAATTATGTTCTAAATAGGGAGTAATTATATTAGCAGCTGAAGATATTAATGTAACTGTAATTATGTTCTAGACGGATGCAGGTCATGAATGGTGTCTGTTCTTCTGATATGTCCGACAGAACAGACACCATATCCATATAAGTACATAATTCTGAATGAGCTCACTCCCATTGTAGAATTCCATTGCATTCGTCATTTCTTGATCTTCGTTGTGTTCTTTACTTCGTTTGTGCTAACACATGAAAAGGTTGCAGGAGGCCTTGGTACTTTTCCTATTAGTGTTCTCCAACAACAGAAATGAATACATGAAAGCATGGAGGCATATATATTTTACAAACGAAGTTCTAAGTTACAGGCCTGTGTGGTCGTGCGGCTAGGCGCTTCAGTCTGGAGCTGCGCAACCGCTGCGGTCGCAGGTTCGAATCCTGCCTCAGGCATGGATTTGTGTGATGTTCTTTGTTGTTTTTGCCGTGGTCTTCAGTCCTGCGACTGGTTTGATGCAGCTCTCCATGCTACTCTATCCTGTGCAAGCTTCTTCATCTCTGAGTAACTAATGCAATCTAAATCCTTCTGAATCTGCTTAGTGTATTCATCTCCTAGTCTCCCTCTATTTTTACCCTCCACGCTGCCCTCCAATACTATATTGGTGATCCCTTGATGCCTCAGGACATGTCTTACCAACCGACCCATTCTTCGAGTCAAGTTGTGCCACAACTTTCTCTTTTCCCCAACTCTATTCAATACCTCCTCATTAGTTATGTGATGTATCCATCTAATCTTCAGCACTCTTCTATAGCACCATATTTCGAAAGCTTCTATTCTCTTCTTGTCCAAACTATTTATCGTCCATGTTTCACTTCCATACATGGCTACACTCCATACAAATACCTTCAGAAACGACTTCGTGACACTTACATCTATACATGATGTTAACAAATTTCTCTTCTTCAGAAACGCTTTCCTTGCCATTGCCAGTCTACATTTTTTATCCTCTCTACTTAGACTATCATCAGTTATTTTGCTCCCCGAATAGCAAAACTCCTTTACTACTTTAAGTGTCTGATTTCCTAATCTAATTCCCTCAGCATCACCCGACTTAATTCGACTACATTCCATTATTCTCGTTTTGCTTTTGTTGATGTTCATCTTATGTCCTCCTTTCAAGGCATTGTCCATTCCGTTCAACTGCTCTTCCAAGTCCTTTGCTGTCTCTGACAGAATTACAATGTTGTCGGTGAACCTCAAAGTTTTTATTTCTTCTCCATGGATTTTAATACCAACTCTGAATTTTTCTTTTGTTTCCTTTATTGTTTGCTCAATATACAGATTGAATAACATAGGGGATAGGCTACAACCCTGTTTCACTCCGTTCGCAACCACTGCTTACCTTTCGTGCCCTCGACTCTTATAACTGCCATCTGGTTTCTGTACGAATTGTAAATGGCCTTTCACTCCCTGTATGTGATGTCCTTACGTAGTTCTAAGTTCTAGGGGACTGATGATCCCAGATGTTAAGTTCCATAGTGCTCAGAGCCATTTGAATCATTTTTTTTTTTTGAAGTTCTAAACTATGTACAAATAAGAACGTTAATAGGCAAACTTTTTTAAATGCAAATCATTTCAACAGTGAAAAAAGGACAATTACTCGGTGAAAAACTAATTTTCGGTGGTATCTGTTACTTATCACCAAATGAAGGTACACAGGATAAGCAGAAAGGTGCTATTTATTCCGTTCTCTACATTTTTTGATGTGTTCCCAAACATATATCTACATATACGTACATATTATGTATAGCTCCGTAAGGTGCATGGCGGTGGGTACCCTGGTACCAGTGCTAGTCAGTTTCTTTCCTGTTGGACTCGGAAATTTAGTGAGGAAATAACGACTGTGTATATGCCTCCAATCACCAGCAGTGAACTTCAAATGCCAGTTCCCTAAATTTTCCAAGTATCGTTCCTCTAAAAGTACGTCACCTTCTCTCTAGGAATTCCCATGTGAGTTCCCAAAGCATCTCCGTAAGAATTGTTTGCTGTTGAAACCTCCCGGTAACATATCTAGCACCCCGACTCTGTTCGCCCCTGGTAGCTGAGTGGTCAGCGAGACGGGCCGGGTTCGATTCCTGGCTGGGTCGAAGATTTTCTCCACTGTGGGACTGGATTTGTGTTGTCCTTATGATAATCGTTTCATCCCCATCGACACGCAAGTCGCCGAAGACTTGCATCAAGCGAACTTCCTGGTAGATTAAAACTGTGCCGGACCGAGGCTCGAACTCGGGACCGTTGCCTTTCGCGGGCAAGTGTTCTACCATCTGAGCTACCCAAGCACGACTCACGCCCCGTCCTCACAGTCTTACTTCCGCCAGCACCTCGTCTCCTACTTTCCAAACTTCACAGAAGCTCTCCTTCGAACCTTGCAGAACTAGCACTCCTGGAAGAAAGCATATTGCGGGGATATGACTTAGCCACAGCCTGGGGGATGTTTCTAGAATGAGATTTTCACTCTGCGGCGGAGTGTGCGCTGATATGAAACTTCCTGGTCGTCTAAAACTGTGTGTCGGACAGAGACTCGAACTCGGGACCTTTGCCTTTCGCGGGCAAGTGCTCTACCATCAGAGTCTACCCCACAGGAGGCCCTAACCACACGGCATTTGCATTTTACCCCGACTCTGAATTGCTTCAATTTCTTCTTATCATCCGACCTGGTGCTTCATCCCGCCAATCGAATGAAGGCTACACTTCAGCCCTTTTGTTGGTAAACAATGTAGCATGCTCCGTACAACCCGCATCATTCACCACGTGATTTTTATTTCTTGGGCGACCTGAAGAAAAAGACAATCTCTGTTGATCCATCATAGACAGGGGACATTGGATGGTTAAATAATTTCCAGTATCAATGAAATTCCCAACAGCTTGTAAGAGGTCAATGATTAAAGAATATGTTGCTAGCGCACTCGAGCAGATATAATTTCGATGTATTGCTCACCCGCTGCCTGCGACATGTAAGCTATAAGAGAATCTGAGACCAAAGAGCATTATTGACTGCAGTAGGAACTGTGCGTTAGTAGCAGTAAATAGTTGCTAGCGAGCAGTCTGGTGTATCGTGTTGACTGGGCCGGTGGTGTGTAGCGATGGCGGAGCCTGAGCGTTGTAGGATAAGGTAAAAGGAGCCTCGCGCATATGTAGTATTGTTACATCAAGTCCCATGTAAATGTTGTAAAAAAGTCTGTTAATAATAATCTTTCTCATAAAAAGTAACTTTTGACATTCATCTCAATTTAAAGAATTCACTAATTTCTCCTATCCTTGGCCATCCCGATTATTGAAAAGAAAAATCAGTTCTTTCCTTTTATATAAGACAAATCTATCGGCCAGCATTGCACTTAACTGCGCCAGAAAAATTTCTTATAGGAGCAGATATATACGCGTTATCCGGCTACCTGACTAAGGTAAGATTTTTCAGTTTATTCACAATGATGTATCAGGGCCATGACGCAGCACTGCTGACGTCCAAAATTTACCAGGTTAAATTGACGGTCAATTATTGAATGGTTATAAGTGAGTCGCATTTTTTATTGAGAGATTAGTCACATTTTATTATTGATAGGTTACGCAATTTATTTTTTGGGAGGTTACACTAAATGAGAATATTATTTCTATTATTTTATTTTGTGGGGAGGTTACACATGTCGACAACCGGCCAGGATATTATTTTTGTGAATTTCTAAGAAGTAGTCAGTTATATATCTGCTCTTACTTACTTAATGTTAAAGGTAGTTTGCATCTGGCGCAACGCATTTACTAACTTGTCATTCTTTCTTTCACAGATCATCTGCAATTTATCGCTCTTTGTTGTAATTGTATTTGTTCCATTTTGCTTTGACCTTGTTTGATTTTGTGCTTAGCTTTGATCTGTGAAAATGCCGCAAAAAACTGCTAACAGTTCATCGCGATGTGCAATGAGTGAAAAAGCCGATTCGAATAATTTGACCGATTATACTAGCGACACTCAGTGTAATAGTGATAATCCTCTAATTACAGATAATCAGTGCGTGCCGATCACTAGTAATGATATTAATGCTAATGATGAGCAAACAAATTCAATTGTAAATTTAACGACAGTTGATGACGCGGCACTTTCCGTTACAATGAACGCTGTCCAGTTTGACACGCCTGATTTGCAAAATCTACGTAGAAAACAGATAATTGTTTCTAACGAAGGTGGCCAATATACACAAGGCACGTCAGATTTATTTGATTCCGCTGTTGTGACCAACAGAGTACATCCGATTAGCAAACCTTTTTGTGAATCAGACAATGACCAAATAGTTATACAAAACGTGACACTTGCAGATACACCATCACACAGCACAGAGAATACAGCAGCTAATTTTGGCATGGATCGAGCTATGGCATTATTGCTACAACTTAATGATAATCTCAAACAACGAATTAATGAATCGAACAAACAACTTAATGAAAAACTAGACAACAATTCCAAACAGTCGAATGAAAACAAGACAACAATTACAAACAACTTAATGAAAATCTCAAACAGATTAATGAAAAACTTGACACCTCTATTGAACAGCTTACTGAACGGATTACAGCCGTTGCCGAGCAGTGTAAAGAAACTAAAAAACAGCTACGTGAGGAAATTAAGGCTAGTGCTAGGAATAGTAGTGAAGAAATTAGATCCGTTGCACAAGAAATATGTAATACACATGCAGTCACAACCAAATTACTTAGAGATGAAATTAGTGCAGTCGCTAAACAATGTTCTGAAAACGCAACACAGTTACGCGACGATTTTAAATTAATGTCATCAGAACTTTCACGCACACTGGATGCGAAAGTAGACACGAAATCTGAACAACAAACCAGCCAAATTGACGAACGTTTTAATCACCTCCTAAAAAACAGTGAAACGCTTTACCGTAAATTTATACAGGAACAGAACAAAGTAAAGAAACAAGTGATGGAAACAGTTACTGCACAGAGACAGGAAGATAAGCGTAAATTATTTACGAAAGCAAAAAACATTCGTAGACAACAACATTGCTACATTATCAGACGAAATCAAACAGTTGAACACCGAATTGCATGATGAAATCTCCGATCTTAAAACGAAAACAGACACTCACACAGTAAACTTTCAGACAGTGACCAGCAGACTTGAACAGTTGGAGTTAATACAGGATCCCGATGCCATTAAAGCAGACGTTAAGAAATTGAACAAAACCACCCCTAAAATCCAAAAACAAATTTATGTTTGTGACACTAAAAATGACTATCAGGTAAAAGCACTGACTGAAAAATTTGATGAATTGGCCAATCGTATTGACGTTATCGAAAATAACAATGAAACCAAATCAGACGAAACGTCACAAATTTCCTTCAATCAAACACCCGAATTCCAAAATTTACAGCAGGCAATCAGTGAGATAGGTTCGTCCAATAATATACTACGTAGAAAATTGTCATCGTTACAGCAAGAAGTGACAGAGATGAAAAATGTTTCAGCCTGTAACACGACACAGCATACGCCACTCTCCGAACATTTCTCACACTCACACAGCCAGTACAATTTAGGTAATTTACAGAGAGTACGTGACTTAGATTCCGAACAGTCACAGACAAACAGATTATCATACAATCCTGAACTTGTTCAGACATTCAGAGACGAAAATTTTGATTACAAGCACTTTCTATCCATTAGGAAATTTAAGGTATTTAAAAATGACAGACTACAGATTCACCCTTTGGATTGGATACAACAATTTAGCTTTGCTTTTCCACCATCTTGGCCCGTGACACACAAACTTGAATTTATTTGCAGTTTTTTGGAAGGCGAACCAGTAACTCGTATGAGACCGATCGCGAGACAGTGCCTCTCGGTAGAAGAATTTCAGAATGCCTTTCTGTCAGCGTATTGTTCGAAGACGACACAGCGCGGAATCAAGGATCAATTAATTAGCTTACCAAATTATGAGAACTCAAATTATCCCACTGTCACGCAATTTTTTGAGCACGTGGTCCATCAAAACCAATACTTATGGGAGCCATACGGTGAATCACCACTTATCCAATTATGTATTTCTAAATTACCACGATCGTTAAGAGTATGACTTTTAACAGGTCAGCAGAAAGAAGATATTTCGGCATTCAGAGATCTGTTACAGCTTTTGGAAGTTCAGCAATCAGACTATTCCTTCATTAACAAAAATTTTTCACGTCGTAACCAACGCAAACAAGCATACGGAAATTACGATCAGCCACGCTATTTTAATAGCAAAGGTGATAGACTGTCCAGGAATGACAACCACCAGAAATTTAATAACAGACAAAATTTTAATTATCGGTATCCTCATAGTTATCAGCAACAGCAAAGACAATTTGGCAACAATAGAGGCTTTTCCCCTCAACATCAACAAAACCAGTCGGTTAGCATACCTAACCAGCAATGTAGTCTGCAAGGTCAACCAAGCTTTAATGTTTCGCCGCCTACACGTATAGCGTCGGCTCCACCAAATAGTAACGCACAGCAACAAGGAAGTAACTAAGTACGGAAGACACATCATTTCAACTCGTATCGCAACGCGCCGTATAGCAATGATTATTATGACAGACGTAGAAGTAATGAGCACAGTTGCCATCGTAGCTGTCGCTCTTACCAGCAGCAGAAGCATCCGCAACAACAGATTATTATGAATGAACCAGACAGTCGGTATCATCCCGAGTCAAATACGTGAGGACGTAGTAACAGAACAGTACAAGTAGTCGAGATACCACAGCATCCTCCCGCAACTAACAGCACGTCAGAAAGAATTTGACTAGATACAGTACAGGTTGCATCTTCCAACAACGTAAGCAATACTTTTGACACGCAGAATGTTATTCACGAGAATGTTATTACTTTTGACGACATCCGAGACACTCTTTTACAGAAAAAACCAGTTATTCAAAAAACCATTTCCCACCCTGTCATTGAAGTAAAGATTAGATCATCCACATTTTCAGCAGTAATCGACTCTGGATCACCTATGTCAGTTATAAATCAGGAAATTTTCAACGAATGTTGTTGTTATTGTTGTCTACAGTCCTGAGACTGGTTTGATGCAGCTCTCCATGCTACTCTATCCTGTGCAAGCTTCTTCATATCCCAGTACCTACTGCAACCTACATCCTTCTGAATCTGCTTTGTGTATTCATCTCTTGGTCTCCCTCTACGATTTTTACCCTCCACGCTGCCCTTCAATGCTAAATTTGTGATCCCTTGATGCCTCAAAACATGTCCTACCAACCGATCCCTTCTTCTACTCAAGTTGTGCCACAAACTTCTCTTCTCCCCAATCCTATTCAATACCTCCTCATTAGTTACGTGATCTATCCACCTTATCTTCAGCATTCTTCTGTAGCACCACATTTCGAAACCTTCTATTCTCTTCTTGTCCAAACTAGTTATCGTCCATGTATCATTTCCATACATGGCTACACTCCAAACAAATACTTTCAGAAACGACTTCCTGATACATAAATCCATATTCGATGTTAACAAATTTCTCTTTCCTTGCCATGGCCAGTCTACATTTTATATCCTCTCTACTTCGAACATCATCAGTTATTTTACTTCCTAAATAGCAAAACTCCTTTACTACTTTAAGTGTCTCATTTCCTAATCTAATTCTCTCAGCATCACCCGATTTAATATGACTACATTCCATTATCCTCGTTTACCTTTTGTTGATGTTCATCTTATATCCTCCTTTCAAGGCACTGTCCATTCCGTTCAAATGCTCTTCCAAGTACATTGCCGTCTCTGACAGAATTACAATGTCATCGGCCAACCTCAACGTTTTTACTTCCTCTCCATGAATTTTAATACATACTCCAAATTTTTCTTTTGTTTCCTCATATACAGATTGAATAACATCGGGGAGAGACTACAACCCTGTCTCACTCCCTTCCCAACCAATGTTTCCCTTTCATGTCCCTCGACCCTTATAACTGCCATCTGGTTTCTGAACAAATTGTAAATAGCCTTTCGCTCCCTGTATTTTACCCCTGCCATTTTCAGAAATTGAAAGAGAGTATTCCAGTCAACATTGTCAAAAGCTTTCTCTAAGTCTACAAATGCTAGAAACGTAGATTTGCCCTTCCTTAATATAGCTTCTGTGATAAGTCGTAGGGTCAGTATTGCCTCACGTGTTCCAACATTTCTACGGAATCCAAACTGATCTTCCCCGAGATCGGCTTCTACTAGTTTTTCCATTCGTCTGTAAAGAATTCGTGTTAATATTTTCCAGCTGTGACTTATTAAACTGATAGTTTGGTAATTTTCACATCTGTCAGTGCCTGCTTTCTTTGGGATTGGAATTATTATATTCTTCTTGAAGTCTGAGGGTATTTCGCCTGTCTCATACATCTTGCTCACCAGATGGTAGAGTTTTGTCATGACTGGCTCTCCCAAGGGCGTCAGTAGTTCTAATGGAATGTTGTCTACTCCGGGGGCCTTGTTTCGACTCAGGTCTTTCAGTGCTCTGTCAAACTCATCACGCAGTATTGTATCTCCCATTTCGTCTTCATCTACATCGTCTTCCATTTCCATAATATTGTCCTCAAGTACATTGCCCTTGTATAAACCTTCTATATACTCCTTCCACCTTTCTGCCTTCCCTTCTTTGCTTAGAAATGGGTTGCCATCTGAGCTCTTGATATTCATACACGTGGTTCTCTTCTCTCCAAAGGTCTCTTTAATTTTCCTGTAGACAGTATCTATCTTACCCCTAGTGAGATAAGCTTCTATATCCTTACATTTGTCCTCTAGCCATCCCTGGTTAGCCATTTTGCACTTCCTGTCGATCTCATTTTTCAGACTTTTGTATTCCTTTTTGCCTGTTTGATTTACTGCATTTTTATATTTTCTCCTTTCATCAATTTAATTCAATATTTCTTCTGTTACCCAATGATTTCTAGCATCCCTCTTCTTTTTACCTACTTTATCCTCTGCTGCCTTCACTACTTCATCCCTCAGAGCTACCCATTCTTCTTCTGCTGTGTTTCTTTCCCCCATTCCTGTCAATTGTTCCCTTATGCTCTCCTTGAAACTCTGTACAACCTCTGGTTCTACAACCTCTGGTTCTTTCAGCTTATCCAGATCCCATGTCCTTAAATTCCCACCTTTTTGCAGTTTCTTCTGTTTTAATCTACAGGTCATAACCAATAGATTGTGGTCAGAGTCGACATCTGCCCCTGGAAACGTCCTACAATTTAATACCTGATTCTTAAATCTCTGTCTTACCATTATATAATCTATCTGATACCTTTTAGTATCTCCAGGATTCCTCCATGTATACAACCTTCTTTTATGATTCTTGAACCAAGTGTTAGCTATGATTAAGTTATGCTCTGTGCAAAATTCTACCAGACGGCTTCCTCTTTCATTTCTTAGCCCCAATCCATAATCACCTACTATGTTTCCTTCTCTCCCTTTTCCTACTGACGAAATCCAGTCACCCATGACTATTAAATTTTCGTCTCCCTTCACTACCTGAATAATTTCTTTTATCTCATCATACATTTCATCAATTTCTTAATCATCTGCAGAGCTAGTTGGCATATAAACTTGTACTACTGTAGTAGGCATGGGCTTTGTGTCTATCTTGGCCACAACAATGCGTTCACTATGCTGTTGACTGTAACAAAGAGAATATTTATCCTACGTTACCATTAGGCAAAACTAAAGTAAAAGGAGCAGTATCTGGTAAAGGAGTAGATGTAAAATTACAGACACACTTATCATTTTGTATTGCAGGTCATACGCTCCACTAAAAGTTTTGGATTGTTCCCTTATTGACAACGGACGTTATTTTAGGTACAACACGACGCAATTATTGACTTTCAAAATTTCTATTTAATGTTAAAGGATGACAATGTACAACTGCCATTCGAATTTCAGCACTCTTTATCTGCAGAAGAACAAACAATTAATCGGACAGAGGTCATTTCTGCATCACGTAACGTAGACTGTCATACCACATTGTTCACAGATACGTTCGTACAGAACTACAATACACCAGACGAAGCCGACTACGACGTTATGCAAATGATTTCTGAGAAAGTAAAACAAAGCAGTGCAAATACAGACGTTGAACATACTCAACCATGCAATATCCTTTTACAGCAAGCTCCAGTTTTTGACAACATTCTTGGTACTGTGTCCGGTTGCATATAGGAATTTCAAATTTGTTTGCACGACACGTTTAAAGCCAACCATTATCCCATTCCGTATATTCACAGAGAACAAGTTAAGAAAGAATTGCAAGCTATGCTTGACCAAGGTATTATTGAACCGGCAGTTAGTCCGTACATAAACCCGCTCCATGTTGTTAAGAAAAAGGATGGATCACTTCGACTCGTACTTGATTCGCGTCATGTCAATGAGATTATTATTAATGAAACAGATCGCCCACAGACACTAGAAGAACTTCTACAGAAATTTCATGGTACTGCTGTTTATTCCACATTAGATTTGAGGTCGGGATTTTGGCAAATTCAGCTCCACCCGAACTGCAGAAAGTACACAGCATTTCTCTGTGTTGGTGACTGTTATCAATTTTGCAAATTACCGTTCGCTTTAACAATTTCTTCAGCAGCGTTTATTCGCGGTTTGAATACTGTATACTTCCTACAGAATTAAAAGACAGAATCGCAACGTATGTAGAAGACATTCTGATTGCAGAAGCTAACTGGTCTGAACACAATCTGATTCTTGAACAACTGTTGCAAACTTTTCGTGCACGAGGACTCACCGTTAATCTTAACAAATCGCACTTTGGTAGAACTTGCATAAAATTTCTTGGACATGTCATTTCAGCAGAAGGCATTGCGCCTGACCCGGAAAAAACTTCAAGCTTTACGTGACATTACTGTTCCAACGACGAAGAAACAACTACGCAGCTTTCTGGGTTTAATTAACTTTTCCGTAAATTTATTCATTACTCTGCTTTAGACACCCCTAGATTATGCCAACTGACGGGTAAAAACACTATTTGGTCCTGGGATAGCGAAGCACAGTCTGAATTTGTCAATCTGAAGCAAGCTTTGTTGAACGCGCCACTTTTATCACAGCCAGCTCCGACCAGAAATTTTTCCATAGCCACCGACAATTCTAACACAGCTTTAGGCGTACACATTTTCAGGAAATTGAAGAAGATGGCACTACAGTAATTAAAAACATCGCTTTTTTAAGTCGTATTCTGTCACCTGCTGAACGCAATTATTCTGTCACAGAACCTGAAACATTATGTGTTGTATGGGCATTTACCAGATTTAGGCATTTTCTTTATGGAAGCCACACAACCGTTTACACAGATCATAGAGCTATTCAGTTTTTACTTTCCGCTAAATTTACACACGACAGATTAAGCAGATGGAAACTTTATTTACAGGAATTTAATTTTACAATTGTTTACATTCCCGATACACAAAATGTTGTAGCAGACGCACTATCTCGTTCTCTCAGCAACAATCAGCAAGACATCGCAACCAACTTCTACCAAGCAAATTTTAGCGTCATGTATATTCAACAAGTTGCATTCGAAAATTTTATTTGAGCATCATTACGAGACATAGCACAAGAGCAGAGAAAAGACAATGTGTGGAAAGAAATTAAACTCCTTTGGCAAGATAGGAATAATGTTACCATTAGAAACCATTACACTGTACGCAATAACATTCTGTTTCGCCGCTCTTACCCTGACAGCAACAACTGGTTATTATGCATTCCTGACGAACTTGTTAACAAATTAATTTGGTATACTCATTTCAGTTACGCACATTATGCAGCCAGAAAATGTTTTCTTATAATGAGCCAGAACTGTTATTTTGCGAACATGGAGAAAAGTATTCGACGAGTTTTAGCGTCATGTAAAATCTGCCAGAAGGCTAAATCAGATACGACTTCTCATATTCCTCCGTTACATCCCATTGTACCTGTTAAATTGAGACACATGGCCGCTGTAGACATTTTTGGACCGATTCCCAGAACTAATAGAGGTTCTTGCTAAATCTTTGTCGCTGTTGAACTCACTTCGAAATTTGTTACCTTCACTCCGTTGCGCAAAGCTACTGCTAAATCTATTTCGAATGCATTTGTAAAACATTTTTTATTTCATGTAGGGCACGTATTGAAAGTAATTTCCGACAATGGACCACAATTTCGATCTGCGATATGGACATGTATGTTACGAGCTAGAAACATTTCTCCGATCTATAATCCAAGTAACAAGCATCTTCGAACCCTTGTGAACGACTGATGAAAGAAATTGGTAAACTGTGTAGAATGTACTGCCATAAAAGACATATTGATTGGGATTCACACATACTCTCATTCCAGGATGTAATTAACTCCACACCAAAGGAATCTACTATGCTATCTCCGACTGTTATACTGAAAAATGTTGAACCACCTAAAAAAATTAAAGAAGTAGTATCTTTTCCTACATCTCGTCGACTACGTCACCATGAAATAATTGACATTGCGCTGAACAACATCAAATGTGCCGCAGAGCGCCGGTGGAGACAGCAAAAACAGGTTTGTACACGCCGTGACTTTTACATTGGACAGAAAATATTAGTACGCACACACTATTTATCCAACAGAGGAAAGAGTAGATGCAGTAAATTTGAGCTTCTATACGCAGGTCCATATAGAATACGAAGCATTGCTCACCCTAATGGAGTGCACGTTGAAACTCTGAGAACTAGAAAAAGCAAGGGCAA
This sequence comes from Schistocerca gregaria, assembly GCF_023897955.1. Lineage (NCBI taxonomy): Eukaryota > Metazoa > Arthropoda > Insecta > Orthoptera > Acrididae > Schistocerca > Schistocerca gregaria. The sequence continues at coordinate 552,919,761 of NC_064925.1, forward strand.
TCACCAAGTGTCCAATATTAAACCATTTATTGAATGAACATACTTTATGATTTATCACACTTTAATGCCATTTCCAAATATTTATATGACCACTTAATGATGATTATCATATTTTTTCCTGGCAAGTGCCCGGCAAGGAAAGGTTAGCAGGTCGCTTTTCTTGTCGTTATATATCAGACCGTGCACATTTTCGATTTTTTGTGTATGTATGACTGTTCTCCTATCTAAACTAGAATTTTTGTCTGTATGCACTATGTAATTTTTAAGATGTAACAAACACCAGTTGACATTGACATTTTGCATTATGATATCTCAACATCTTGACTATTTTACATTTTTTGCTACTACATTATGATATTGTGTGTATATTTTATGCACTTAAAAACTGTCTGTTTTTGACCTAATATGTTTTCTGTCATGCTATGCTGTATGCTTAATTATATCACTTGAAACAAGTTTTCATTTAATGAGTATGTGATTTAAATGCAAGATATTAATCTTTATTCATCATTTTTGAGAAAGCAATACCGTGAAAAAGAAATAAATTAAACAACCACAGTGGTTTACTATGAAATGGAAGTTTCACCATCAGAATGAAAGAAAGAAAATGCAATATCTTGTCATGAAGAGTAAATGGATCAGAATTAACAAGCATTAACCAGAATATACTATACACATCGTATGATAGCAGTCTTGGCTAATTATTTTTCTTTCAGAATACGAGGCGATTGATGCAGGCTGTTTAAGCACAGTGTTGTAAAATTTTTCTAAGGGGACGTTTCATATGGCGACCCTGCCAGGATACCTCACTGAAATCTTCTGATTTTTTCCTTGTAGTTTGTGTAATTAGTGTAGCCTTTGTCTATTGCTAGGGTGTAATCACAGAGAGAATTTCCTTTGTAGCTGCAGTCTTTCATTGTTGTACAGTAAAACAGTTGTGGCATGCATGTAGTTTTGCACGAAGTATTTTGCAGCTACACTTGCAATTAACTAGATACTATTTTCAGTGCTACGTTAATGTGTGCTCTTATTTTGCTCTTCAAATTGTGGTTTTCTGTGTTGTCGTGTGAAATGTTGTGACAATAATGGAGTGTGAAAAACGTAACACTAGGCTCCAAAGTAAACTGAGAAATAACAGTGACGACGAGCGTAGCTTACCAGCACCACTGTGTAATAAATTAACAGACATTCTAAGTAGTAATTTGGTAACTATGCATAGGGAAATGGAGCGGGCGTCAAATAATGGTGTAGACAGTGAAACAGGTAGTGAACAGGGAAGCATTATCGGTCGATCGGTCGACAACAGCTTGCCTCAGGAATCGGGAATGACAGGACACAATCTTGAAAATACTGCAGATTCAAGTTTTGGGTCCTCACCGTTTTCTAAAAGAAGTCAAGACCCATTTTCTTCTTGTCAAAATGTGAATGTTGCCGGTGCAACTTCACTACCTAAAAGCACTGAGGAACATGTTTCAGATACCAGTGCACTGTTATTACTGTTAATGCAACAAATGAGACAAAGGCTACAAAAGTTAGTCACAACGCTTGAACAAAATCAGAAACAAATGGGACAAAATCTTCAAAAGTTAGACACAATGGAACAAAATCAGAGACAAACACAGCAAAAGCTTCAAAAGTTAGACACAATGGAGTAAAATCAGAGACAAACACAGAAAAAGCTTTAAAAGTTAGACACAATGGAACAAAATCAGAGACAAACATAGCAAAAGCTTAAAAAGTTAGACACAATGGAACAAAATCAGTGACAAACACAGCAAAAGTTAGACGCAATGGAACAAAAGCTTCAAATGTTAGACTCAGTGGAACATACGCTTGAACAAACACGTGAAGATTTGACTACTGAATTACATAAAATCGAATCGAAATGTCAAAAAGTCTGTAATGACGTAAAAACACAAATTTGTGAGCATTTCCAACCTATTTTTTCACGGCATGAAAATGCATTACAGAATCACGAAGCAGTCATAAAAGAACTGCAAACTGTTGTTCAAGAAAATCATGAGACCTTGCAAGCTAAAATTGACTCAGTTGCATCTACCGATTCGCTTACGCAACTTGCAAAAACTCAAGAAAACTTAAAGGACACAGTAGATTCTCTGAAAATTGGTTCAGAAAGACACATGGAGGAAATTAGTTCATTATCAGAGAAAGTAGTTGAACTTTCGGATCAGCTAAATATCTACTAAGGTAGATGATAATCTGAATGACACAAAACCGGTAGTCTTTAATGACACAGAAGAGTGGGAACAAATTAGGAAATTGAAACAAAATCTGAATCAAATTAATACCCAACACCAAAGAGAAATCTGGGAAGTACAAGATCAGCTGACACAGGTAATACAAGAATTACATATTTCAGAGGACACTCGCACTCCAATACGGGAAGAGGGACATAAAAATACGGAACTGCCACAAAATAATAACACAGGGGATTTCGGAAATCATTAAAGAAATTGGCAAGGTGCGCCGAATTTTGAGATGGAACCGCCGACACGACGTAACAATGACCGATATGCTCCTCGCCGACACGGTGATTTTGACTATAAGCTGTTCATTACTACACGTAAACTCAAAACATTTAAAAATTCTGGCAACGACATTCATCCACAAGCGTGGCTTCATCAATTCTCTCATTGTTTCCCCCCCCCCCCCCCCCAACTGGTCATTAGAGCACAGATTAGAATTTATGTGTGGCTACTTAGAGAATGAACCAGCTGTAAGAATGCGATCGGTCATTCACCATTGTCACAGTGAAGGAGAATTTTTTCATGCCTTCCTCTCAGCATATCGGTCTCAAGCTGCACAAGACCGAGTAAAACATAGCATCATTATGATGAAACATTTCGAAGAATCTGAATTTTCCAGTCTTGTGAAATATTTTGAAGACATGTTACATAAGAATCAGTATCTTTCAAACCCATACAGCCCTTCAGAACTCATCCGCATTTACTTAATCAAATTGCCTGAACATTTAAGAAATATTATTTTGGCAGGGCGTTGCAAAGATGACATTGAAACTTTTCAGGGATTCTTACAAGAATTAGAAATTGACACAGACCGTAGCCGGATACGAAAACAGGAAAACAATCACTACAGGTCACATCCGTCACAATTACGTGACGACAGAAACAATAACTGGACACGACAAGTCTATTCTTACAACGCAAATCGTGACCAAAACAGACACCACCCATATAACAACCACTGGCAGAGTAATAATAGTTACAGAGAAAGATCGCATTTCCGTAGTAATGAATATGACAAAGATAACCTTAGAAACAGACATTATGGGAACAAAAACAATTATTATCAAGGCAGACAGAATAACTTCAGACGCAACGGTCCACCACGTAGTTACGATTCCGGGAGAAAGTCTCCACCACATGACCGACAACCAAGAAACTATGTAAACTACCGACAAAACGACAGACCTGAATTCCTTCAGAACTGGCGAGCTTCAAACAGGGCAGGGCCTTCTCGTCAAGGTGAATTTGTAGAAGTTAGGTCTCCTAATCCCAATAACGACACATGTCAACAAAGAGACAGCAGACAGTGACTCACACCGCAGGCAGCCACGTGCGCCCGCTGGCTCAGAGAAAAATAACATAGACGCTAACCTTGAGCAAAGTTTAGCATTCCTTACCGACATATACAACATGATAGTTATTTGGAAGTTGAAACTCTGCGCACTAGAAAGGGTAAATGATTGTATCACATTTCACCTGAAAACCATTTATTGAAAGATAATCTGCTTTTTAACTTTGTCTTTGCAATATAACTTTTCACTTTACATTACTAGTATGCTTTATCAGATTTAAGAAATTGTTAACATGCAACAATGTTTGAAGTTAACTATCCGGTCTAGAACCCAGGGAAAATTTTTAAACAGAAATTACGAATGCATTGTTATAGTGAACAGAGACACAGTGTTATTTTTACATTCTTGCTTGTTAGTTGCACGATTACGTAACGACTATAAGTCTTACATACTTAGAACATATACTGTTAATGAGATTTTAATGCAACATTTTGGTTTAGTTGAAAAGACATTCTTTATTTGAAGTACTTTCTGTGAGATTAAAGATGACTTAGCATTTGGTTTCTTTGATAGCTACACGATTATATCACGACGCTACTAATGTGTGACACAATTTACATTGTGCTTTTGCGGTGTATCTGTTTTATATCTGCACCGTTTTTTCTGAATTCTTCTGGAAAGGAAAACATGTTTTAGTAATAACTTTTGTGGTATAGCTACAATGAGACAGCCTTTTCCGTAGCACAACAATACGTTACAGCATAGTACTGTCTTCATCACGGCAATAAGCGTAATAACTAAGATATCTATACACAAAGCATTTCACTTTTGTTTATCATGAGGTTAGTACGTTGGCTTCTGCAGAACTTAGTTTTCGGAGGACGATAACTACGACACTTCCACAGATTCTCTTACAGCAAGACGCACATTTAGCGCTACAGGACACGCATGTGAGTGATTAATTTTGTACTTCAAACATTTATTTTTAAAGATTGTTGAATTACGATGGTACAAAGGTTTTCCATGACACATTTCATTCGATTGCTGTAATACACTCCTGGAAATGGAAAAAAGAACACATTGACACCGGTGTGTCAGACCCACCATACTTGCTCCGGACACTGCGAGAGGGCTGTACAAGCAATGATCACACGCACGGCACAGCGGACACACCAGGAACCGCGGTGGGACCGGACCGCAGCGACGCACAGATGCACGCCAAGACCGTAGGATCCTACGCAGTGCCATAGGGGACCGCAACGCCACTTCCAAGCAAATTAGGGACACTGTTGCTCCTGGGGTATCGGCGAGGACCATTCGCAACCGTCTCCATGCCCATGAAGCTGGGCTACGGTCCTGCACATCGTTAGGCCGTCTTCCGCTCACGCTCCAGTGGTGTCGCGACAGGCGTGAATGGAGGGACGAATGGAGACGTGTCGTCTTCAGCGATGAGAGTCGCTTCTGCTTTGGTGCCAATGATGGTCGTATGCGTGTTTGGCGCCATGCAGGTGAGCGCCACAATCAGGACTGCATACGACCGAGGCACACAGGGCCAACACCCGGCATCACGGTGTGGGGAGCGATCTCCTACACTGGCCGTACACCTCTGGTGATCGTCGAGGGGACACTGAATAGTGCACGGTACATCCAAACCGTCATCGAACCCATCGTTCTCCTAGACCGGCAAGGGAACTTGCTGTTCCAACAGGACAATGCACGTCCGCATGTATCCCATGCCACCCAACGTGCTCTAGAAGGTGTAAGTCAACTACCCTGGCCAGCAAGATCTCCGGATCTGTCCCCCATTGAGCATGTTTGGGACTGGATGAAGCGTCGTCTCACGCGGTCTGCACGTCCAGCACGAACGCTGGTCCAACTGAGGCGCCAGGTGGAAATGGCATGGCAAGCCGTTCCACAGGACTACATCCAGCATCTCTACGATCGTCTCCATGGGAGAATAGCAGCCTGCATTGCTGCGAAAGGTGGATATACACTGTACTAGTGCCGACATTGTGCATGCTCTGTTGCCTGTGTCTATGTGCCTGTGGTTCTGTCAGTGTATTCATGTGATGTATCTGACCCAGGAATGTGTTAATAAGTTTCCCCTTCATGGGACAATGAATTCACGGTGTTCTTATTTCAATTTCCAGGAGTGTATGTAACACCTGAGGGTGTAATTACATTAATCCTCAGGGGGGTACACGCTTACTTTGTGTACCATGTGTGTGGCAAGCACAAGGAGGCCTAGCTAATATGGTATTTGCTTATACAACTTTACACATTGGTACCATATTTCTCTAACACAGAATTACACAGCTATCTGATCATTTAACTGAGAGAGACAAATATTTATTTTACTACATCAGTGACAGATGTTTACGTAATTACACAGTTGTATAACTTCACACTTATGAAATTGTATTTTGTCTGTACTTTGTGAACTGTTCATATTTTTTCATAACCATTGTGATCCTATGAAACCTTTGAATGATGTATTTGGTATGATATCATGATTTTTAAAGTATGTTTGAGGTAGATGACAGTTTTGACATGAGCAGAGAATTTTTTTTAGGTTTTGAAATTATTGGAGGAAGCTACGACGATTTTAAGAGTTGACTGAGGTGTTATGATGTTATTACGATGACTATGTGTATTATGTTGCTGAGGTATGTTTATGATCAATAAGCTGATGCTATATGAGTAATTTGATAATGCTACTTATTTGTTACGATGAAATATTGAAGAAGTGTCGACGAATACGTATATGTGTAATAAGGGAAGGAATAATGAGTAGTGGTTAGGGACTCTGGTTTGTGAAAAAGGATGTTGGAAACCAAGAATCGTACTTTAAGAGTTATGAAATGTATGTAAATGCGTGAATGTATAACAATAGGGCTTTTTTTCTACAGATGTGTAACGCAAATTCTTGACCTGTGAAATTTTTTATATGACACTGCTACTGTATCGGAAACTGCTGTCATAAATATTTCAGTAAGAAAGGTATGTGACCTTGACGTAATACGTTTTGGGCGCCCAGTTGAGAGGTAGTCGTCTGACAAAAGAAAGCCATTAGGTGGAGAAAAATAAGGGTATTATCCTCGCTATTGACATTCCTTTGTAGAAAGCATCGCAAATACGACACGCCCATTACTTGGAAAGATACTTACGTCTGACACCTGATTATAACAAACGTCTTTCTACGAGAGTTGAGAGAATTCTACTAACTTATGAAATGTCACATGTCTATTGAATGATATTTTTATGCTTTGTACATAGTTGCTTATTTCATTTGATATCCGTTTTCCAGCTGTATTGCAGCATTGGTTTTATAAAATAAAATTAAATGCATTTGCTAATGTGAACACTTTCTGTCAACAGATCTATTAAATAATTATTTTATGATCCACATTCTTCGAAAAAGGAGCTCTTGGAATGGAAAGAGCAATAAGAAGCGACTAATAACAGTAACTGTATATATAGTTTTCTTTTCAAGTACTTGGTAATTTGTTGTAGCATTAGTTTTTGTGGTGCACCACTTTAATTACATAGACATTAAGATGTGATTATAACTTTCCCTTATCTACACTGTTGTCTTTAGTATACTATTTTTTCTGCTTGTGGGTTTGTCATGTTTAGATATAAGTTATTACATTTACTGCTGTTTGCTTTGCAAATCTGCATTTTTTTGGGTCATTGCTATTTGTATTAATTTGTTTTGTGCCGCTGCATTGCGTCGTCCCTTGGTTTAGCATCTGAGCTCAGTAGGTTTAAGTTAGCTTAAGAGGGGGTAGACTATATAAAAAACTATGATGAATTGGAAGAAAAGCATTGAGAAGCTATAAGAAAGTGGTTTCGCCAAAAAAGTAGTGTAGAGTGCAGAAAAACTATTTTTGAAAGAGGAAGTGAACAGAATACAGAAAGCATGCTTGGATAGGATTTTTTTTTTTGGCTGGAGCAAATGTTGAAATAAGAGGGACGATTTATGGAATGAAGTTTTGGGTTGGACTGCAGTACCATATGTTACCCTGTAAACAAACCCTGTCCTTTTCTTTTGTGTTATCCGAATATGTGTTTGTGTACCCTTGTGTATTTATTTTCTTCCTGTCTCTGTGTACTGCTTCATAGAATTTTTTCTCTTCTAATACTAAGCTACATTCACTATGATGAGGAATACTGTTGTTCTCAAATATAATTTGCATTAATAACATGTTATTTACTTACACATTATTTATTCTGTTTTGTTCTAATGCTCATGTGTGAAGTTGATGTTTCAAAAGTTATTCTGATCTTTTATGTATGTACTTATGTCATAATTTTTGTAACACTGATGTATTTGTTATTTCGATTCTTTTGTAAAGCCCGTTTTACTACAAATGTTATCTGTATTGTTATGTTCTTTAATGATTCATTTTGTGCCTTTGTAATTGTATTTTTATGTTTTAAATTTATAATTGTATAGCCACCATTTCTTCAAATTAAGTTTCATTTCAGTGCACATGTTTCTGTTGGTCATAGTAATGCACAATATGTGAGAAGTTGGGACTGTTCATGTTTGCACGTGTGTTAATAATTCAGCAAGGGACTGGATAACAGCATTGCTGGTTCTAAGGACATTTCAAACAAATTCTTTGTGAGTAGACAAGTGGTGGTTTATGGACTTGCTATATTGTACACAAGACTCTTCGACGGTGATTGTGCACCTGCACAGTCGCAACAGTTCGCTGCTACAAGGATTACAGTGGGTCTACACCTTTGATGACTCACCAATACCATTATTTCTACAGGGACTGCAGTGGGTCTGCACCTCTGGTGGCTCACCAATACCATAATCTCTACTAGGACTACAGTGGGTCTGCTCTGTGATGACCAACCTACCAATATTCTTCAAAACTTTGACTGACTCTGTGGGTTTGCTCTGTTGTGGCCCATTACCTGTCAGCATGTCAAGAGTCAGAACTGTCTTTCCGTTGGAAGGACAACACTACTTCAAGATTGCATGGAAATCCACTACTTCCGTGTGCATTCTCTTTTACTGCTCACACATTGAGAAAAACACTGCAATTTTACTGTGATGAATGATCAGGACTGTCTTTATAGACTGTGAAAACATTTTAGCTTTTGACCAACATTGTATCGATAAATGTGTGCATTTGATTTCTTTGTTATTGTCATTATGAAAAAAATTTTCAAATCATTATTGGCCAGTGCCCAAAACAATTTGTAAAATTTTTTGTGGGGAGCATGGGGGCTATGTAAGTAGGCCGTTTAGTTTTTTTTTTTTTTTTTTTTTTTTTTTTTTTTTTTTTTTGTGTAACGCCACGTAGTGCTCTGTGTGAAGATCACTGGCTGTCCTGTGTGCAGTCTGTGGCTGGTTGGCATTGTTGTAATACTCGCCATTGTAGTGTTGGGCAGCTGGATGTTAACAGCGCGTAGCGTTGCGCAGTTGGTGGACGTGGGGAGAGAGATGGCGGAGTTTTGAAATTTGTAAGACTGGATGTCATGAACTGCTATATATATATTGCATGACTATTAAGGTTAATACATTGTTCTGTATTAAAATCTTTCATTTGCTAACTATGCCTATCAGTAGTTAGTGCCTTCAGTAGTTTGAATCTTTTATTTAGCTGGCATTATTGGCGCTCGCTGTTTTGCAGTAGCTTGAGTAACGAAGATTTTTGTGAGGTAAGTGATTTGTGAAACGTATAGGTTAATGTTAGACAGGGCCATTCCTTCGTAGGGATTTTTGGAAGTCAGATTGCGTTGCGCCAAAAATATTGTGTTTCCGTTTAAGCACAGTGTTGTAAAATTTTTCTAAGGGGACGTTTCAACTTGAAGATGGCATAGTGGAATGCCGTAACTGGTAACCTTCAAAATAAAATAAAATATTAGTTACAAAGCTATTGAAGAATTTCATTGAGAAGAAGGTCATGTGGGGACGTTGGTTTCAGCCGGACGAGGAAGTCGAGTGGTCGTGGCTGCGAATCCGTCAGCGACAGACTGCGTTCTGCGAAACAGGAATTGATCGTCTCGCCTCCCAGTGGAATAATTTTTTTAACGCGTGTGGAACCATTCCAGGATCCCGTTGCGGTGGCTTTTCGGTTTTCGTTTGACTGGCCCTTGTACTCTAAATTGGACTATACGAGAGTGAGTCAAATGAAAACCTTAAATTTGTAAAAACAATTCGAAATTTCGCGCCGTTATCTTGTAAGTTGGTAAGCATGCTACAAACACCGTACAGAATGGCCTGTAGGTGGCATACCGTCGCAGTATCACTATAAAGATGGCCGCCCCACTTGCGACTTGCATTAGAGAAGAACAGCGTTCTGTTATTCGGTGCTTAGTGAAGGTGTGAAACCCACTGAAATTCATCGACTAAAGAAGATTCAGTACTGCGATTCATGTTTGTCACACCAGCAAGTCTACGGATGGAGTAGGAAGTTCGTAAATGGTGTGACTTCAGTGGTAGATGCTCCTCATCCAGGTGAGGCACGACGAATTGTGACTCGACAGAACATTGCAGCAGTTGAAGCAATAGTGAAGGAAAACCGCCGAGTGACACTGAATGACACTGTAGCATGTTTACAGATTATTCATGGGCCAGCACACCACACTGTACATGATGTGCTCCAGTTTCACAGAGTGTCTGCAAGATGGGTGCCACGGCAGTTGACTCCTGAAATGAGAAAACTACGAGTTGACGGTTGTGAAGAACTTCTTCGGCAGTTTCAACGAGAATGTGATAGCTTCCTAGCAAGAATCGTTACTGGGGACGAAACCTGGGTTCACTTCCTCCAAATGTTAACGAAGAGAGCGAGCAAGATATGGCGCCATTCCTCATCGCCAACACTAAAGAAGTTCCGAACTCTTTTGGGACGAAAAAGACGTCATTTTGGAGCATTACTTGCTGTGGTAGATTCTTTTATGTGTTTATCTATTTTTTTGTTTGTCTGTTGTCGATGTATTATGCTCGCAGTAAAAGGTCGTAACAGCGTGATAAAATTGTCTCTGATAGTGCTGTTAAAAGAATTACTGTTTGATGCGCGTATGAAGAGTCTTGGGAGAGACGACAGGATATTTTTAGCAACTATTCATACATGAGATTGCAGGTTCGAGTGCTGTTGTCTACGTCTCTTGCCGTACATCTCGCATTCAATCTGAAAGAATTCTGCTATTTCAATACTTCCAAAAATACTAATAAAGGTCGTGACGCTCACTTTTGTTCTCATGGAATAATAACGGTTTATTGTGTCTCTTGTACAATTCTCCACATGACATCAAAAGAGGCTTACCCTTTGTTACGAGTAAACCACAGAGAGAGTAATATTCCGAGTCAACGATATCATTATCATAGAGTCTCTCAGATAACGTCTTTGCCACTTTGCGACTCACAGTCGATTCAGTACATTACATACTTATTGCACTACAATACCTAGACGTAGATTGCTGTGAGTAGGTGTTTTTGCAACACGACAATGCAAGGCCACACGCTGCCCGTACAACAGTTGAAACAATGACAGATCTGCATTTTGAGTGGTTCCTCATCCACCATACTCACCAGTAGACTTGGCCACTGTTTCAACGCTTCGATACAGTGTATCGATACGTGGAACTGTTTCAGTGATTCGGAACGGCTGTGGTTCACTGTTTCGAAACAGTGGTGTTTCACTCCGCCCCTGTCTCGGATAAAGAGGCCAGATTCGATCTCGAGGCACACCTAGAAACTGTATCGTTGTTACAAAATAAGGCTGTTTCATTCCGCCTGTGTTTGGAACCGACTAGTTGTATCGAAACAGTGATGTTTCATTCCGCTCTGTGTCGGACGAGATTCGGGCACAGGTACTAAAACACAACACAACAACACTTCATGAAACACTTTCAAGAGTGCCGAAATCTTTTTGACAATCAATAGCATGAAGCTTAAGATATCCGAAAATAATGCTTCGTTTCTAGTTGACTGTCCAATTACGAAATGGCGTAACATCTGCTTTATAAACACTAACCAAACAATAAAACAACGCATACTATTCACATTCAAAATAATAAATATGTGAAAATCATTCTGTTAAATTACACTTTTTTTGTAACAAACGCTTCTCTGTTCATGTACAGTAATCACATTAAGAAACGCAAGTAAGCCTACAACATTTTGAATAAAAAAGGCGTACATTGACCGTTATTAGGCATGTACATAAATTTGATGTAGGTATAATTGCAAACAATTTGTTTGACGTATCACTGGTAGTGTAATAGTGAACGGGAAAGGCTGGGAAGCATGGTGAATTTATAGTAACGGTTCGAAACACCTTGAAAGACAATTTTTTTCTGTTATATTGTGTTATTTATTCCAATTATTTGGCGTTATTTGTGAGTCTATACTCACTGTGCCTATTATCCACAATGATTCCCTTTGTGTGAATGGAAATTAGCAGGATGGGTATATTACCCATACTAAAAGAATATGGGAATCCCAGTAGCATATCCGTTGTCTCTGCAGTTTGCTCCCACTTCCATTTCCGTTCGTGGTGGTTCTTCTGTCTTCAGCTATGGCTGTCCTAAGCCAATTGAAAAGTATGAAAGTCACACGACACGAAAGCGGCGCATTTGCTGCAGGAAATACGAAACTGCCAAGACGCCTAAGTGATAGCTTCATGCTTGCTGCGGTGTGATTAGCGCTCTCGCACCTCATTTGTGTTTCTATGCACAAACGTATAGAGTATACATTCAACATGATAAAATGTTTAGGTTTATTAGATTACAAAACACAAACTGTCTCACTGTTTCGAAACAGCATATCGAAACATTACATTGTACTGTTTCATTTGCTTCGAAACAGTTACGTGTTTCACTTTGCCCATCTCTACTCACCAGACCTTGCCCCAAGTGATTTACACATGTCTGGACCACTCAAAGACGCAATGGGAGGAAAGAAGTTACTTTCTGTGGAAGAGGTATACCACGCGGTGCATGAGTGGTTGCGCGAACTACCAAAATAATTTTTTTCTAAAGGAATTTATGCAGTTTGTAAGCGCTGGAGGACTTGCATTGAGCTCGGGGCAGATTATGTTGAAAAGTGTGACAGCTTTGTACCACTTCTGCACAATAAATAATATTAAAAAAAATTAAGGTTTTCATTTGACTCACGCTCTTAGTTGATGTTCCGGTTGCTCAAACAATATCCGTCGTGTTATGATTGTATTGTTTACGTGATAAACCTTGTACCTCTCGGAAAGAGTTTTTGTGTTGCCGTGTCGGGGATGAATGATGTACTTGTGAAACCGTGTGTGACACGAGAACGCAGTTGCAGCGTTACGCTTGTGTGACAGCGCGCTGTACCGCTTTGCAGCGACTGCGACAGGCGCCGACCCCGCTGCTGCGTCACAGGCGTGCAGCAGCGCCGCGCTGTAAATTTTATCGCGCAGTCGGCGCCCGGCTAGCGGCCTTGCCAGCTTCAGCTGCGCTCTGCTCGTGTGGAGAGAGACAGGCACGCACTCGCAGAGCCATTCCGCGTCGTCCGGCGCCCTCGTCGACTGCTGGCGAGGCACATAATTTCTGGCACTAATTAACGTCCATATAAGCTATTAATGGCTATTGTAATGGATAAATTAATCACGCAAGCACGGGCCCATGAAACGGCGGCCGCGCCGGCTCCGGCAGTAACAGTAGAGTAACAGAGGTGTCCGCGGGAAACCGACAAACGAGCGGTGCTGCGCTCTGACCCCGCCGACCGTGAAGGCTTACGGCAGGCATTACGCTGACACGTCGTAGCCACAACAGCGGTATTCACGCTTTTGTAGTGAGGTAATGGCCCCATTTTCAAGTTTTCTAACAAATAGGAGTCATATTAATTGGTGGTTAGTGTGTCATATCTTTTAGAGTTATGAGGATCGCGAAAATCTGCAAGGAATGAATGGTTTTATGAGTGATGTAGAAAGTCTTTATTTTCACATTTCCCCCTGTGGTTCTAGGCATTTCAGTCCGGAACCGCGCGACTGCTACGGTCGCAGGTTCGAATCCTGCCTCGGACACGGATGTGTGTGATGTCCTCAGGTTAGTTAGGTTTAAGTAGTAAGTTCTAGGGGACTGATGACCTCAGATGATAAGTCCCATAGTGCTCAGAGCCATTTGAACCATTTCACATTTTCACATTTTTAAGCGAATAACCAGTTGTCCTGAATATAGGTTGTTCGTGCTAGAGATGTACAAAAACGTGTGTTTAAATTTTCGTACCGATTAATGTTTGTCGGCCGGCGTGGCCGAGCGGTTCTAGGCGCTACGGTCTGGAAGCGCGCGACCCCTACGGTCGCAGGTTCAAATCCTGCCTCGAGCATGGATGTGTGTGATTTACTTAGGTTAGATATGTTTAACTAGTGCTAAGTTCTAGGGGATTGATGACCTCAGGAGTTAAGTACCATAGTGCTCAGAGCCATATGAACAATTTTTTTGATTAATGTTTATAACTTTACTTGTTCCGCTTTGTACACAGCGACTCAGATATTTTTACAAATATTGGAACAGTTCAATGTGGGCACCATTTTTAGCCCGACACATATCGAAGAGATACTCCACTTCTCACCCCATGCTCATAAGCCGGACAGGTGATGTGCCCTCTGCTGTCGTGTACATCTGTTGTCCCAGATCTAACAAATCTCCTACCCTTATTCTTGATAAACCCTAACGTACTGAAATCCGGTGGAGCCAGAGAGGGAGATCAATGGAGGTATGGAAAGGGACGGACCCTTTCCCATGTAACGCTCAGCAAATATCAGATGAAGCAATGCGGTACAATCCTGTCGGGAGACATCTGTGGAACGGCACAATTCGTCAACATGTCGAGATAGGTGTGCCATGTCAGTGCAGACCCCATGAAGAACAAATAACACCATGTTCGTGTGATTATAATCACAAATTAACATTCGGGGTGTCCTTTTTCTAGGAAATCACTTCTGGAATGTCATTTTCCCATATTCGACAGTAATGTTCGTTAACGTTGTCACAGGCGTGGAGGGTACATTCATAACTGAACAGCACTGCGGTTGCGGTAATCGTTATTTTCATCTATATTATGATATAATGGGAATTGCAGTGGTGCAAATGTGGGAAGACATTTACCAATCCCTATATATACACTACTGGCCATTAAAATTGCTACACCAAGAAGAAATGTAGATGATAAACGGGTATTCATTGGACAAATATATTATACTAGAACTGACATACAATTACATTTTCAAACAATTTGGGTGCATAGGTCCTGAGAAATAAGTAACCCAGAACAATTACCTCTGGCCGTAATAACGGCCTTGATACGCCTGGGCATTGAGTCAAACAGAGCTTGGATGGCGTGTACAGGTACAGTGCCCATGCAGCTTCAACACGATACCACACTTCATCAGGAGTAGTGACAGGCGTATTGTAACGAGCCAGTTGCTCAGACATCATTGACCAGACGTTTTCAGTTGCTCAGAGATCTGGAGAATGTGCTGGCCAGCGCAGCAGTCGAATATTTTCTGTATCCAGAAAGGCCCGTACAGGACCTGCAACAAGCGGTCGTGCATTATCCTACTGAAATGTAGGGTTTCGCAGGGATCGAATGAAGGGTAGAGCCACGAGTCGTAACACATCTGAAATTTAACGCCCGCTGTTCAAAGTGCCGTCAATGGGAACAACAGGTGACCGAGACGTGAACCAATGGCACCCCATACCATCACGCCGGGTGGTATGCCAGTATGGCGATGACAAATACGCGCTTCCAATGTGTGTTCACCGCGATGTCGCCAAACACGGATGCGAACGTCATCTTGCTGTGAAAAGAACCTGAATTCATCAGAAAAAATTACGTTCTGCCATTCGTGCACCCAGGTTCGTCGTTGAGTGTATACCATCGGAGGCGCTCCTATCTGTGATGCAGCGTCAAGGGTAACCGCAGCCATGGTCTCCGAGCTGACAGCCCATGCCACTACAAACGTCGTTGAACTCTCCATGCAGATGGTTGTCTTGCAAACTTCACCATCTGTTGACTCAGGGATCAAGACGTGGCTGCACATTCCGTTTCAGCCATTCACATAAGATGCCTGTCATCTCGACTGCTAGTAATACGTGGCCGTTGGGATCCAGCACGGCGTTCCGTATTACCCTCCTGAACCCACCGATTCCATATTCTGCTAACAGTAATTGGATCTCGACCAACGCGAGCAGCAATGTTGATATACGATAAACCGCAATCGCGATAGGCTGCAATCCGACCTTTATCAAAGTCGGAAACGTGATGGTACGCATTCCTCCTCCTTACACGAGGCATCACAACAACGTTTCACCAGGCAACGCCGGTCAACTGCTGTTTGTGCATGAGAAATCGGTTGGAAACTCTCCTCATGTGAGCATGTCGCAGGTATCGCCACCGGCGCCAACCTTGTGTGAATGCTCTGAAAATTTAATCATTTACATATCACAGCATGTTCTTCCTGTCGGTTAAATTTCGCGTCTGTAGCACGTCATCTTCATGGTGCAGCAATTTTAATGGCCAGTAGTGTATTTCACTACCGATTAACGTTTATAACTATACTTGTCCCACTTTGTACACAGGAACTCAAATATCTTTACACATCTTGGTACAGTTCAATGTGGGCACCGTTTGTAGTCCGACAGATATTGAAAAGATTCTCCACTTCTCCCCCCATGCTCATAAGCTTGACATGTGATGAGGCATCTGCTGTCGTGTATATCTGTTGCTCCAGGTCTAACAAATCTCCTGCTCTTATTCTGTAAATAGCGTTCTTGATAAACCCCAGTTTACTGAAATCCAGAGAGGGTGGCCAAGGGATCCAAGCAAAGGAAGGAACACTTTCCAATGACACGCTCAGCAAATCTCTCATGGAGAAATGTGGTAAGATCCTGTCAGAAAATGACGTCGAGAGACATGTGTGGAACTGCACAATTCGCCAACATCTCGAGATAGGTGAGCCCTGTCACTGCAGACCCCATGAAGGACAAATTGCACTGTATTCGTGTGATTATAATCACACACTAAATTTTCAGGGTGTCCCTTGGCTGATGTTTCTGCCATCATGTACTTTCCACCCTGTTTTTAACGTACTTCCACCTCACTACGTTAATTTAAATTACTACTGTCTCTGGCTTGCTGCTTTGCTTGACTGTGACCGGCACTAGCTGCGTGTATAGATATATCCCCTCTCGCAGTATCTTTGCTCGACGGCTGATCGTTGTCTGTCGTAAGGAGTTCGCCATTGTTTCTACTGACCACGACTTTAGATGTTGTCGACATTCTGCCGCGAGTCGGTCAGTTGCTGCAGACCTGGGAAGTTATCTCCGCGTGGTACAGTCGGCTGGGTCCGCTGGCGGTCACTGCCCAGTGTCGGAGCGTGTGTGGAGCTGTCCGATTGCTACGAGCTTCGTGGTTCATCGACCCAGGACGTCAAAGTTCAGTAGTGGTTTCAACTACCCAAGCCACGTCCATCCATGTTGTGTGGTTCGTTTAGGTGGTTCACTGTTTGGGAGAGTTTCCTGTGAGCAACACCAGCTGTTTCTATTGCTGAAATTTAGCCGCCATGCGGCGCAGTTAACTATATTGGTTGACTACAATTTGAGTGGACCAGCGGAATAGTCTGCCTTGTGGCCATTAGTGTTCTGGTTACCTACCCTGGTCACTGACGTAAATTCAGGCAGTGTTCCTTTTGGGTGAAGTTAACTATATTATGGTATTTGAAATTCAAGTGTACCAGCGAAATTTTCTGCTTTGTGGCCGTTAGTGTTCTGGTTACCAGGCCTGGCCACTGAGCTAAATTCACCCAGTGTTGCTTTTGGGTGAAGTTAACTGTTGTTGTTGTTGTTGTGGCCTTCAGTCCTGAGACTGGTTTGATGCAGCTCTCCATGCTACTCTATCCTGTGCAAGCTTCTTCATCTCCCAGTACGTACTGCAACCTAGATCCTTCTGAATCTGCTTAGTGTAGTCATCTCTTGGACTCCCTCTACGATTTTTACCCTCCACGCTGCCCTCCAATACGAAATTGGTGATCCCTTGATGCCTCAGAACATGTCCTACCAACCGATCCCTTCTTCTGGTCAAGTTGTGCCACAAACGTCTCTTCTCCCCAATCCGATTCAATACTTCCTCATTAGGTATGTGATTTACCCATCTAATCTTCATCATTCTTCTGTAGCACCACATTTCAAAAACCTTCTATTCTCTTCTTGTCCAAACTATTTATCGTCCATGATTCACTTCATACATGGCTACACTCCATATAAATACTTTCAGAAATGGCTTCCTGACACTTAAATCTATACTCGATGTTAACAAATTTCTCTTGTTCAGAAACGTCACTATGCTGTTTGTAGTAGCCTACCCGCATTCCTATTTTCCTATTCATTATTAAACCTACTCCTGCATTACCCCTATTTGATTTTGTGTTTATAACCCTGTAGTCACCGACCAGAACTCTTGCTCCTCCTGCCACCGAACTTCACTAATTCCCACTATATCTAACTTTAACCTATCCATTTCGCTTTTTAAATTTTCTAACCTACATGCCCGATTAAGGGATCTGACATTCCACGCTCCGATCCGTAGAACGCCAGTTTTCTTTCTCCTGATAACGACATCCTCTTGAGTAGTCCCCGCCCGGAGATCCGAATGGGGGACTATTTTATCTTCGGAATATTTTACCCAAGAGGACGCCATCATCATTTAAGGGGCAGAAGCCTTTTCAGTAGTTGCAGGGGCAACAGTCTGGATGATTGACTGATCTGGCCTTGTAACAATAACCAAAACGGCCTTGCTGTGCTGGTACTGCGAACGGCTGAAAGCAAGGGGAAACTACGGCCGTAATTTTTCCCGACGGCATGCAGCTTTACTGTATGATTAAATAATGATGGTGTCCTCTTGGGTAAAATATTCCGGAAGTAAAATAGTCCCCCATTCGGATCTCCGGGCGTGGACTACTCAAGAGGATGTTATCAGGAGAAAGAAAACTGGTCTTCTACGGATCGAAGCGTAGAATGTCAGATCCCTTAATCGGGCAGGTAGGTAAGAAAATTTAAAAAGCGAAATGGATAGGTTAAAGTTAGATATAGTGGGAATTAGTGAAGTTCGGTGGCAGGAGGATCAAGACTTTTGGTCAGGTGACTACAGGGTTATAAACACAAAATCAAATACGGGTAATGCAGGAGTAGGTTTAATAATGAATAGGAAAATAGGAATGCGGGTAAGCTACTACAAACGGCATAGTGAACGCATTATTGTGGCCAAGATAGATACGAAGCCCACATCTACTACAGTAGTACAAGTTTATATGCCAACTAGCTCTGCAGATGAAGAAGAAATTGATGAAATGTATGATGAGATAAAAGAAATTATTCAGATAGTGAAGGGAGACGAAAATTTAATAGTAATGGGTGACTGGAATTCGAGTGTAGGAAAAGGGAGAGAAGGAAACATAGTAGCTGAATATGGATTGGGGCTAAGAAATGAAAGAGGAAGCCGCCTAGTAGAATTTTGCACAGAGCACAACTTAATCATAGTTAACACTTGTTTTAAGAATCATGAAAGAAGGTTGTATACATGGAGGAACCCTGGAGATACTAAACGGTATCAGATAGATTATATAATGGTAAGACAGAGATTTAGGAACCAGGTTTTAAGTTGTAAGACATTTCCAGGGGCAGATGTGGACTCTGACCACAATCTATTGGTTATGACCTGTAGATTAAAACTGAAGAAACTGCAAAAAGGTGGGAATTTAAGGAGATGGGACCTGGATAAACTGAAAGAACCAGAGGTTGTACAGAGTTTCAGGGAGAGCATAAGGGAACAATTGACAGGAATGGGGGAAAGAAACACAGTAGAAGAAGAATGGGTAGCTTTGAGGGATGAAGTAGTGAACGCAGCAGAGGATCAAGACGAGGGCTAGTAGAAATCCTTGGGTAACAGAAGAAATATTGAATTTAACTGCTGAAAGCAGAAAATATAAAAATGCAGTAAATGAAGCAGGCAAAAAGGAATACAAACGTCTCAAAAATGAGATCGACAGGAAGTGCAAAATGGGTAAGCAGGGATGGCTAGAGGACAAATGTAAGGATGTAGAGGCTTATCTCACTAGGGGTAAGATTGATTGTGCCTACAGGAAAATTAAAGAGACCTTTGGAGATAAGAGAACCACGTCTATGAATATCAAGAACTCAGATGGCAACCCAGTTCTAAACAAAGAAGGGAAGGCAGAAAGGTGGAAGGGGTATACAGTAGGTTTATACAAGGGCGATGTACTTGAGGACAATATTATGGAAATGGAAGAGGATGTAGATGAAGACGAAATGGGAGATACAATACTGCGTGAAGAGTTTGACAGAGCACTGAAAGACCTGAGTCGAAACAAGGCCCCCGGAGTAGACAACATACCATTAGAACTACTGACGGCCTTGGGAGAGCCAGTCATGACAAAACTCTACCATCAGGTGAGCAAGATGTATGAGACAGGCGAAATACCCTCAGACTTCAAGAAGAATATAATAATTCCGATCCCAAAGAAAGGAGGCACTGACAGATGTGAAAATTACCGAACTATCAGTTTAATAAGTCACAGATGCAAAATACTAACGCGAATTCTTTAGAGACGTATGTAATGTTGGAACACGTGAGGCAATTATGACCTTACGACTTATCTTAGAAGAAAGATTAAGAAAAGGGAAACCTACGTTTCTAGCATTTGTAGACTTAGAGAAAGCTTTTGACAAGGTTTGACGGCAATTGCTGTATGTGGAAGAATACAAGTGAAATGGTTACCGGGAGAGGTAAACCTCCCAGAACCACATGGGGTTTCACGCATTATAATTACAGGCACAACACGGCGGATACCTCATCACGCTTATGCATTGGGTAACAATATGATCAAAACAGACGCATTGAATTTTATTAGTTGCCGTGTAATGTGTGTGGGGAGATGATTTTAACTTTGACATTGCTACTTTGAAGTAATGCATTATCGGAAAAAGAGTTTTATAGAAATCACACAACGCAAGTAAACTCGTTACCAAACAGCGTGAATATGAAAAACGTAACTTTCAGCCATATATCAGCAACTAAATTCACTGCGATTCAGTTGCAATATGAGTTGCGTCTGCTTAGAGTTGATTGCGACTGTAGCGGCCACATGGTGTTGGCTGTGACCAGCCTCGTCACGGAGGCCTCTGGTCAAAGAGTTTTTTTTCCATTCTTTACTAGCTGACACTTTTTACTTCCCTTTGAAATCTCTGGGCTAGCAGGACAGAACGGATGAGGTTATATTTGTGAAAAGTGACCAAATAAGTTACTGTCAAGTGTATTCAACATATATCAGAAACTCTCAAGATTTTAACGAAAGACCTCCTTTGATTTAATGTAGATCGGCTGAAGGTCACATCGAAAATCCAAGGCACAATGCCTAAGCAAGGAATTGAGGTACAGGAGTTCTTCTGTAGGTTTCACTTCTATAGAAAAATATTTGTATCTTCAATATAAATAGGCTGAAAGCTTTAGCTTAAATTTTTCCCATAGACTCGTTGAAGGCCACACATTAATCAATAACAGTGTTAAGGCTTAAGGCCTATACAAAATTATCGATGTTTAATCTAAATAGGCTGAAAACTCGGCTGAAGGCCGCATATTAACAGAACAATTTAACGGCTTAAGGCCTAGGTAGAAGAGCTTTCAATTTAAACAGGCTGAAGGCCTCATCTTAAAATATTTCGTGTAAAACTTGCTTGAAGGTCTCATACTAAAAATAACAATCATATGACTTAAGGGCAAGAGAATGATTTGAATGTTTAATTTAATAGAGATTAAGGCTCGGATGAAGGCCTCACATCATGCAGAAAACACTTTTACTTCTTAAGGCCTAAAGGCAAGAGCTTCTAAATTTCAACTAAAATAGGCTAAAGGCTTTATCCTAAAATGCGTCACATAAAACTCAGCTCAAGGCCACATATGAAACCCAAACAATCTCACGGCTCAATGCCCAGAAAAAGAAATTTCCAATTTTTAATTTATGCTGGAAAACTCTGCTGAAGGTCACATACAAACTCGAAAATATTTCTTACGGCTTAAGGCCTAGACAAAATTTTTCAACTTTTGATTTGAAAAGACTGAAAACTCGGCTGACTGCCACATACCAACTTGAAGCAAATTTCCGGCTCAAGGCCTAGGCACAAGGAATTTTCAATTTTAATTTTGAAAGGCTGAAACTCGGCTGAAGGCCACATACCAAACAAGAAACAAATTTTGTTGTGGCTTAAGGCCTAAGAGGAAAAGTCGTGCAATTTTAATAAGCTAAGACTCGCCTGAGGGCCACACAGAGTACTTAAGACTAAAGAGGAAATCACTATGTAAAACACAAGGAGCGGCACTCAGGGGGTTCCAAGGATGGGCGTGGGAAGGTAACACTAACACATGTTTAAGTGAGGCAGGCACCCATACTGGCAACCTCTTAATTGGACGGCAACCCAACTGAAAGCCAGCCGACTAACCAACCAACAAGATCAGTTCTGCCCCACCTGACCAGAAAAACGACAACAAGATGTCAATAGCACAACGTTCTGGTGCCTAATCCAGCTAAATCAGAATAAACACCCAAAACTGCCAACTACACCCCAGCTGTCGAACTACACGCTGGACAGCATCAACACGACGAGGAGAATACACTGCGAAAAACTACGTCAACTACCAGGGCAGGTCACCGGAATGTCAACGGCCACCAGGCACAAAATCCCACAGGTGCACTTCGATAATGAAGGTATGATTTAATTTAAGTTAAACACTACAGAGGAAGACGGTTGCAATTCCAGCCGACTTCAATGCACACACGTTGTTGCTCGTAGGAATCTCCCAGAAAGTGACAACCAGGATCAAATGAAGACATGTGATTGCATTTGAGGCACGATAGTAGGTTAAGTGAGCAATCAACTTTAACGTCCTCCAACCGCGTGTGCACACCGCCAGCTGCTCCGGCCTGACAACGCGCCATGGAGGCTTCCTTGCTACTCTGCCCAACTGACCGACTGCCACCACCTGGAAACGGTCAAAGGACCAAACAGACATCGTCTGATGGGGCGACCGACCTAACGACCAACCAACGGTCGTTCCTCCCCCAGTCTCCTTCAGTCAGACAGTGCATGTGAGTCGCCAGTGGTCGGCAAGCACTGGCTGTCAGCACGTCACTTGTCATCCGTCCTCGACGCCACACATGACCACCCGGAAATACTACCGGCCGCTCCAGAGACGGTACGACAGAGCACTTATCGATGAGCGCTGCTGCTGCCACTCACGGGTAGATAAGGCAGGAAGTTAGTGTCGCCAGTAAATGGAATAAGGAAACGAGACGGCAGTACCATAAGAGAAGATGACAAACAAACGGCATGAAGAGGAACCATGCATGGCTCACCCTTATTGAAGAAATTCTGCTGGTACTGAAAGTACGATCTGTTGACTTACACTCGTATTGAGACCTGTTTGTGTTAGCACAGTGCTCAGCCAGAGTATCGTTAAATTCGAAAGTTTTATTAGATGCCATGAACTTCGAATTATCGAGAGTCAGCCGTGTCTGACCTGTGCTGTTGAAGCAAGCTTCTTTCCGCTATACCAGTTTACTATTCCAGTCATTAAACTTGGAACATTAGGAACGATATAAAATAACGAAGCTATAGTTAGTGTGCATATAAAGTATGACAGTAAAACTTGACTACATACTTTTAGGTAATTTGTCGTATAGACACGCCTCTCCGGAGAACAGAATTCCAGGGTACAAAGAAACACAGCAGAAGGGTGGAAACACAGTACTAACCTGACGACAGCAGCTGTTGAAAGTGACCACCATTCGTGTCGTGGCACTTTTGGACCCTGGTCAGCAATTTAGTGAAGGCAGATTGAAGCTGGACTGCTGGAATTGCTGCAGCCTCATCCGAAATGTTCCACTGCAGTTCTTGAAGACTATGAGGGTTGTTGCGATGCACCTCAGACTTGAAGGCTCCCCACACAAAGCATTCGCACACTAAGAGATCAGATGACGCAGGTGACCAGCTGGGGACACGACGTCTGTCAGACGTGAAGATTGCGTAAATGCGGTCCAAGTATCGACCGACCGGCTGTGTGGGAAGTTCCTCCATCCTGTTGTATTTTGCAACACCTTATCGTAAACCATTAGAAGTATTACTCATCAGAGAAACACAGCAGAACACAATCAAGAAAGCATGCACGAAGAATAAAACAATCCCTAACACCAATAGCTCATACTTCATATCATTAATCATTAACGTCAACATAATGACCATAAACAGTGCGCTATCCTCACATCTTATCACCTCATTATATCTTCATTATAAACTTCCATAAATAGTTGCTTCACACGAATTATATATAGTAAATACTTAAGTCTTCACTTCATATACGACACCACAGCAAAATTCTTACAGTCAATGAAAACATCCAGGTATTTCTCAGTGTTAGAATATCTCAGTGCAAGGCGCTCAAATTAAATATCTCCTCCAATTATTTACAGGACATGTTATACCTGCGCAAGTATACTACGAACTGTTTTATCATTCCTATCTGGAATCGATTGTTGAATATTTCTGTAAGTTAGCCTGTAAGACAAAAATGCAGTACGATACGCAAAATTCTGTGTTATTGTTTCTGATGTTGCGTTCGTCTTTTTGTTTTTGACGAAAAAATCAGTGCTGTCTTCTTTTACGTAGTCTTTGCTCGTAAAATGATGGGTTGTAAAGATCTGCGTTAGTTACTTTAGAACATGATGTTGTATATGCTCTGTAACGATCATTTTATCTATAACATAAAGTCATGAATCAGTGAAAATAAACGTACTAAATGACTTATAGTACTGTATGAGTCAAAACTATGTTATTGTTATGTACGTATACATGTGAATAAAAGAAAAAGTTTCACTCCTAACTATGTGTACATTGCTGAGGTCAAAAGAAAATGATATATACTTGTTGTCACAAGGTGAGTGTTATATATTGGTGTGTTGTTATCATTAGGAAAAAGAAGGTGAAATAATTATTGAATGAACTGTTTTATATTGGTGTTGTGATGAAGACCTCTCGAAGCTTTCGTTCTGAGTGTTTCAAGATGTACTACGTTGGAATGTGGAATTCGTCGAAAACGAAACTGTCCGAAGTGACGCAAATTTCTGACACTTGTTCTTTGATTTACAAGAGAATAGGTGTGCTCGAACTAAAACTTTTTGTCTAAATTCAAATTTCCAAGTGTGATTTACCGTATTTTGTAAAATATTGCTCTTCTCAGCTACATATTTTATATTAGTAACTTCAATGTCAATCAGTTCACGATGACGTAAACACTGGGACTTTTTATATTGTCTGGCGGACTTTTATTCCTCAAAGCTAAATGTGACGAGAGCAAAGTTGAATCATTAGGAATTGAATTAATGTTGTCCTGAAAAATCTTAATGTATCTGTCCCATTCTGTGCCTTGTGTGTGGCAATAAAGTCTATATATCGTTTCCTATCTCTTTCATTATTCTTTCACAAGGGTTGGAGGAAGCATGGCATCTGGTAATAAAAATGGCTTTGATCTTTCTGCTCTGCAATGTACGTGTCCAATTTTCGGAGCAGAACTGTGGTCCGTTGTCAGATATAGCCTTTTCTACATGTCATACGTGTGGTAAAAATTTCATAGTGAATGCAGGTGAAACAATTTTGGCTTTTGCTGTGCGAAGAGGCGTAAAGGAAACAAATTTAGATGTTAGCTCAACTGAACAAGTATGTACGAAACACCTTTTTTGCTCTTTGGAATAGGCCAGAAGAGGTGACGCAATTTAATAGGGATAATTGGGATGGCTGGCAGAGTTTGCATTTCGCCAGAACGCGCCTAATTCTTTTCTCCATGTTCATGAAGTAGGAAGTTTGACGAAGTATGAGGAAATAGTTTCTAGGTCCGTAATGGTCATAACTCAGATATACGTACCAAATCAATCTGTTGATAATATCAGGAAGACAGAAGCCAAGTGTTACTGTCGGGTTTTAAAAGTTTAAAAAGTATGTGATTTCGTGCCGAGTAATGATATCTGATACTAGAATTTTTTGTTATGCCATATTTGTTTGATATTCTACCGCACTGGATCCTTTTCCTGTTCTTTGGCAATATCTTTTAACGCAGAAGACACGGCGTTTTCAAATGCAACTTGCTGGACATAACGAAGACTGAATTTGAATGACAAAACTGTACGGAAGCAGTCGTTGGAGAAGCAGTAAGAGATCTTGATAAAGCGTCAGGGATTACATTTTGTGCACCTGGAATGCGGATGACTGTGAAACTGAATTCCTGTAAATAAAGTTTCCATCGTCCCAGACGATTATGTGAAAATTTAGCAGACATGAGGAACTGAAGTGCACGGTGGTCTGTATACACTTCAGTATACTTGCCATAAAAGAAATAACGAAATTTCTTGGAAAAGCCCAGATGATTGATTATGTTTCGAGCTCTGTTATGGAATAATTTCTTTCTGCTGAGGAAAGTACACGACCCGCTAAAGAAATACTTTTCGTGACGATCACTCCATTTTCTTCTGTTTCCTGAAAGAGATGAATTCCAATGGCCGTTTTGAAGTTGTCTGTTGCAATATAAAAATCTTTGGAAAGATCCAGGTGTGATGATAGACGGACATTCATTAAAGAACGTTTCAAATTCATAAATTTAGTTAACGCCTGATCATCCCAGAACCAATCAGAATTTTTACCAGTTAGCTGACAAAGTCTTGATACATCCCATGCCGTATAATGAGTGAAAAGCCCAAAAACTGATGAGGCCAAGAAAACTTCCTAGTTGTTTTTTAGTTGTGGGGATAGTGATGTCTCTGATAGCTTGAAGTTTAGCTGGGTGAGGTTCAATTTCGTCAACAGATATTTCATAAATTTTTACAGACGATTTTCCAAACTGTAATTTACGTAGATTGACTGTAATATCCTGGCGTGAGAATGTATCCAGTAGTGCATTCGACGTACTGTTGTGTTTAAGT
The DNA here is from genome assembly GCF_023897955.1 of Schistocerca gregaria. Lineage (NCBI taxonomy): Eukaryota > Metazoa > Arthropoda > Insecta > Orthoptera > Acrididae > Schistocerca > Schistocerca gregaria. Next base: position 552,946,359 of record NC_064925.1, read on the forward strand.
CAAGCTGCTTCCACAAGAAGTATGTCATCTACATACGTTGTGATAATTTCTTTTAAATCAGATGGAATACTAGTATTTATCCCACGAATTAAAGCTGTTGCTGATATTGTAAGATCTGATGGTAATTTGCAGAATTGACAACCATTTCCGAAGCTTAATAAGGCAGAGTAATTACGACAATTGGGGTGAAATTCTATTTGCTAAAATACAGACTTTAAATCTAACGTCGAAAATACTATTCTCCATGAACGTCTGTAACAATTCATCAATCGTCTGTGCTCTATGTGTTTCTGTAACTACAATATTATTAATCTGTCGTGAATCTACCATAATCCTCAGCGAAGCATATTTTTTTTGGGAACCACGTGTAGTGGGTTGATATACGGACTTGGTCGGTTCAATAGTGCCTTGTAGTAGCATTAACTCTAATTCTTGTTACACGTTTTCTCTGTAAATAAAAAGGTACTGAGAAATGCTTTGGAACGAACCTTTTTCTTGGAAATCTTACGCAAATCCTCGTGTAGTACAAGGTACATCGTTAAAGACATGTGACTGTCATTGTAAAACTTTTCGCAACTTGTCTGTCTTCGACTGTTGCTACTTAACAGTTGTGTACCTAGCCTTGGACTGTCTGCGAAACTTCAAAATTAGACTCTTAATCTGCATTGTAGATAGCAAAAGATGTGCCAGTGTATTCTTAGTGTATGAAAAAAGCTCTAATGTGTTAATTTCAAGTTCCTCCACTGAAATGCTCTGCTCAAACTGTAGTGCAACGTTCTCTTTATTGTTACGTAGTAGAATATGTTCTGTCAAGAAATCCATGCCTATCATAATTTCAGTTATTAAAAGTGGGACGATCTAGAAATTTGTATAAATTGTGTCGTTGCGAATAGTAAATTTTAAGTGTGTTTGTAGTTTTATACCTACTCCTTTTTCAGAAACTGCTCCTCTAACATTAGTCTTTTGTAATAGGAATGTAGGACAATTGTTAAATGCTGCATCACTAATCACTGCAACTGGAGATACCGAGTTAATTACTGCGGTGAAATTATGTGAGTCAATTTGCATATTTATAATTGGTTGGCACACATTCTTTTGTGGCTGTTCTCTTTCCTGCAATAAAATGTATCTTATGTCTTCTAACGTGATATTACGTTCTGTTACTGCGTTCATTTTGTCTGTAGATGACATTTTACTGTGGACATCTACAGTATGCTGAACTTCTAGTCATAGTATGTCAGAAGGATGGAAACAACTATCTGGGTCATTTAATGCGTAGTGTTGTTGCTGTCCGGAACTATCATTTTGCCTGTTGTAATTGCGGTTATTGTGTCTGCAATTTTCATAGTGGTTCTGTTGTCTGTTGTCGTAGCCTCTGTTGTATGGTATGTGACGCTTGGAACGTAGCTCATTATTTCGATGAATGCAATTGTGTCCCTGACCATTATTATTGTAATTCTGCTGTAATCCGTAATTTTGCTGAGACGCATCGTCATTACCATTATCTTGCTGCTGAAACTGTTTTCTTGTTGACTGTACTAAGGCTGTCCATTAAAATTATATCGCCCGCCGTAATTATTCAGATACCATTGACTATTGCCGTATAGTCTGTTGTGTTTATTATTAAATGATCTATTATAACCTTGATTCCTATGGTCATTGTAACCTCTGTTGTGCCCGCCCCCAGTAGCTGAGTGGTAAGCGCGACAGACTGTCAATCCAAAGGGCCTGGGTTCGATTCCCAGGCTGGGTCGGAGATTTTCTCCGCTCAGGGACTGGGTGTTGTGTTGTCCTTATCATCGACGCGCAAGTCGCCGAAGTGGCGTCAAATCGAAAGACTTGCACCAGGCGAACGGTCTACCCGACGGGAGGCCCTCGTCACACGACATTTCATTTCATTTACCTCTGTTGTTTTGAGAAAATTTTTTGTTATGGAAAGAACAGTCAGATTTCTGAATCTCAATTAACTGAAGTATGTCGCAGAACGCATTAATACTTTCTTTTTGTTGATCTTACAATCTAGTTCAACACCTCGTTGCGAAAATAAAGCCTGACACCGATTTTCTGGAAGCGCTTCTAAATGGTCAGAAACTTTATTTAATTTCGTATCAATTTCTGTTGTTACCTGATTCTCAAGTGTTTCACTGTGCTTTCGTGTCCTTTGATCAGAATGACTTGACAGAATTTTGTTACTGTCTTGTTGCTGAGTCGCTAGAATTTAGTTGTTTTCTGAAGCATAGTCGCAAGATCATTGATCTGTAAAGAATTGCCGTCAATCATTGTGTGATGAGCGGATTGTTCATCGGTATCCTCATTGTCTGCTTCTGTTGTGACCTGACTTTGCAATGTGTGTGTTGTGGTGGATTCCGCCTATCTGGAAGCTAGTAAAGTTGAAGTACGTGCATCTTTGACGAAAGAAATAAACAGACTTTCAAATAAATTGCCATCTGAATTCGGTAATGTTCTATATTTGTTGGAATGTAAATGTCTGTGAAGGAAGACTCTACCTCTTGCATTGTCGAGTTTGCGTGATTGTCTAAAATATGATGCAATGATTCGTCAGAAATCACGATATTATTCTCTGTTGAACTGGACATAGTTCTTCTCGTGTGACTACTAGTACGTCAACTACTGTTTGCCGTCTTACACGGCATCGCGATAAAGGACAATATTCACAAGAAAATAAATTATCGAACTTATGTCGACCTGTGTGGGAAAGAAAACACAAATGATTAACTTACAACTGTAGCGCAAACTCTAACTACGAACAAAAGGTTACAGAGGGCAGTGCATATATCTGACTACAACATTCACAAAAGATTACAGGGCGTCCGAAGCAAACAGAACTGTCGCCAAGTGAAAGTTTCCTCTAAAATAATTCTTTTCATTTCAATTTTGATCCCGTAGGCGGTTAGTTGGTTGGTTGTAACTTTTCTGTTGTTAAGCTTCGAGTGACTGTGCATTTCCATCAGCGAGAGAAACTAAAAATATCTGCGTGCGAGAGTACAACATCAATTTAGCCCTCTTTTCTAATTTTTCTAAAAGATGTACAAATTGATTTAATCCTGAACTTTCCTATTAATCTCTATGATTAAACGAAGTGATCCCTGTGCTTTCATGATTTGCCTGATAGTGCTGTTCGTAAAATGGTCCCTCTGCGTCCATAATTTTCATAATAAACTGATCCTGAAATGAAAATATCTTCTCTCGTAATGTAATTGCTTGAAAACGCGGTGCCTGCTGTTCTCCGTGCGATAGCGGCAAATTTCTAACTACAGTAGTTAAGAGCATAGTACAATGCTCCAGATAATAAGTTAACTATTTTATACATATTACTGAGACATTCCTTTAAATGAAAATAAGCTGGATCGAGAATGTGAACAATGCACCTAGGTGAAATGTTCCTTTAACAAACTGTTTTTAAATTATATGAAACATTATTACTCGTATGCAATTCATGTTACGATACTCATTAACAGTGACATAGAGCAACATTGATACCAAACTCTTAGACTTATCTCACAAATGTTACTCAAATCATTATTAACATGGAAAATACCTAACGGCCAAAATTAACGCAGTCTTTAATAAAAGATAGATATTTCCGGGATATGGATATCTCGTTCATAAACGAATCCTAACTACGCGCAACTGCATTGCCAATAATTAAAAACCTTACCTTCATTCTTCTTCGTATTCTTTTCATTCTAAATCACTAACAAAACCCTACTCGTCTGTTTCACAGCATTCAAATACAAATCATTTTACATAACACATACGTACTTAGCTTTATTCGACATTGCCACGAATTCTCTGCTCTGTCTCACTACTGTGTTAACAATAGAACTCCCGTGCTCCTCACTGCCAAGCAGCGATCACACAACAAACACGTCTTCCAGCAACACAGCTACTCTGACTAAAGACTGAGAGAATAACAAGCGATTCAGAATTGTCGTTTACGTTTGAAACATCCAAAGAATGTACAAATTCCACAAATGCAAATAAGAAACCCCCCAATAGACCTGTTTCACTACGAATCAGTGAGAGTGGTCTTACGATAAACAGAATGTCCCAGACAGCCGCCACTCTTTCATCTAATCCAGACATCCAGGAATGGGGGACAACCATCTTTCTCTCATTCCATCACCACTGTGACGTCTCCAGAAGGCACACAAAAATGGTCTTCCTTTACGGCCTATAGCGCGTAATATCGAAGCCCTTACATATGATTTAGCAAAACATCTTGCTGTCTTACTGAGACCATTGGTTGGCAAATGTCCACATCAAATACTGAGCCGATTTTATCGACAGACTGCGAGGCTCTCCACTTAAGTAGTTCAGATCTTTGAGTTTTAATGTAGTATCTCTTTTTATAAAGGTAACTCTTGCTGATTCCTTGGCACTAATTGGTAAACAGTTTCAGGTTGGTATCACTACTTTGCTTCGGCACCCTCTTTCCTCAACCTATTTTATGTTCAACCAAGACTATTTTGAAGAGACGTGAGCAGACGGGCGTGGTCGCCAACGTCACCCAATTGTCTCCCCTGGTGGGTAACTTTTTATGGAGGATTTTGAGGAGAGACCACTTGACTCAACGGCTCCTTCTTTTGGAGGTGTGTGGACTCTTCTTTCATGTTGTGGCCCCACAGAGAAGATAATTTAATGGAGATTTTACATCCTTTTAACTACATTTATAAGCATATTCGATTAACCATGGAATTAGAGAATTATGGTTTTCCCCCAGTCCTGGATGTTTTAATCGGACGGAATACTGACGGCTGTCTGGGACATTCTGTCTACCGTGAGCCCACTCACACTGATTTGTACTTACATTCTTCAAATAGCCATCACCCACCCCAACCCAGAATATGTTTACGATCCCTTCTACACAGAGCCCATACAGTTCTGTATGCAGACAGTTTGCCTAAAGTGCTTGCACATTTAAAGACATTGTTCAGAGACAATGGACACTCGACCCTACAAATTAACAAAGGATTCTCAGCTAAAAGCAAAAACTGGGAAGTCGATGAAGAGGAGAACGTGCTTTTCTTCCCTTAGTTGGAAAAACTTCCTTCAAAACAGCAAGAATTCTTAGTAATTTTCAGATTAAATGGATTTTCCACCTACTGTCTAAGTTGTCGGACTTGCTGGGATCACTGAAGGATAATTTGTTATTCAGGAAGCGCGGGAATTTAAAAGGTGGGAATTTACAAAATACCTTGACAGAGTGGTGTTGCCATATAGGACAAACAACACTCATAGTGGAAGAACACTACGCAGAATACAATAGTTTTACTCGACTCTTACAACCCAACAAGTCTGCAATTTCAGAACATTGTATTTCCGACAAACATTCGATGGAGTACGACAAAACATTAATTCTGGCCACACTAACAGCTTTTTGTGACTGCATTATAAAACAATACGTTGAAATGTGTATCGTGGGAAATCTAATGAACCGTGGCATCGGCTATCAGCTGGATGATGTGTGGAATCCAGTCATTTCCGAGATTTGCTCCAGACGAAGATGCCAGAATACTCCGATGGCTGCGGCGAGCGGCAACGCCCAAGATAGTTGATCTTCGTAGTTCCACTGCCGTGACTAATTTTCACCGTGACTTCGACGCACGCGCGGCTGTTCAGCACGCTATATAGGGTGGAGTGGATAACGTCTTCGTCTTCGACGGCTCAGTTGAAGATGACTGGTAGGTGTCCAGTTGAAATATTGTCGAGTGAGGCTTACGACAACCGGCTGCAATCTCGAACTCTCTTCGCACAACAGCAACATTATTAAACAACATTCACATCGACTAGGCAAAGCCGCGCAGGGTAGTCGGGCGGTCAGGGGCGCCTTGCCCCAGCGGAGGTACGCGTCCTCCCTCGGACATGGGTTTGTGTGTTGTTCTTAGCGTAAGCTAGTTTAATTTAGAGTAAGTAGTGTGTAACACTAGGGACCGTTTGGCCCCAAAGGAGCTTAGCAAAATACCCGACTGAACAAAATGGTTCAGATGGCTCTGAGCACTATGGGACTTAACACCTGTGGTCATCAGTCCCCTAAAACTTAGTACTACTTGAACCTAACTAACCTACGGACATCACACAAATTCATACCCGAGGCAGGATTCGAATCTGTGACCGTAGTCGTCACGCGATTCCAGACAAGCGCCTAGAACCGCACGGCCACACCGGCCGGCCCCGACTGAACAAATCGAGGTTTTTTCCGAGTAGTGATGTTCATACGGGTTATACCACCATGGGCATTCAAACTCGGGGACGCTGACTCGAAGTTCAGTTTTTTGTTATACGACAAAGAAAAATAAAAGGAAAGAAATATAAATCGCGATTTACTTCAGTGAATATTAAATTTGAAGTGTTAAAATAGGAATGAACGTTACTTGAATATTAAGTTAAATCTTAACGTGTTTCAGGAAATTTTCCCCTTAATTAAGATTTCCTGCAAACGTATCTAACCTTTGAGGCCAGTCCAGCTATGATTATGTTTGATAAGTTTACTTGCTTGATGCAGGTTCTTACAGTCGGTGTAGTGATGAAATGGTAGTGATGCCAAACTGTAGGCTAAGCACTCAGCACCGCTGCTATTGCACGCCGCTCTCCTGAGAAGCTGATTTAATTTTGTTGCTCACGTTAGACATGCGTGGCCACTTACACTAGTAGCACTCTTCTGCGTTTTGAGGTGAGAAAATATTAGTAAATTACAGTTCCAATACAAAGATGGCCTACTGCAAGAGTACCGGACCGTGTGCAGGCATGAAGACCCAGAGACAGTATATCATGCGCGTATGTAAACGTGAAGCACAACATAGAGTTTATTCTCGCAGTCGTTTTCTTTCGCTGCTGCAAATAAATTAATTCTCAAACGCGAAAATAAATGTAAATAGATGTATATACCACGTCCTCTTCCCTGCATGGTGTTGAAGAAGCAGCATCTAGATCGAATGTTTTCTTTCTTCTATTCTTTCTGCCTTTAAAATATGCCATACTCTCATAATTTCCTATTCCGAAGTTCATGACTTTTTTCTTTAAAAACTGATTATACATGCTGTAAGTAAATAAAAGGTACAAGACAAGTGCTACACTCCCCCCCCCCCCCCCTCCCCCGTGGTGCTGCATTGGCAAAAGTCTCACTTCTGCTGCGCAGTGAATTTCGTGGTTGCTTGCTAAGAGATCTGTGTGGAGCACTACGCCTGCACAAGGTAATAAGTGGTATGCCCCAATACTCATAATGCAGCTCGAAAAAATAAAAAATTAATAACAGAAATGCAGCTTCTTCGTGTGAATACTTACCTTGTTGCACACACGCCCATTTCCCGATTAAAAATGTGTCACCTGACTGTACGATTTCGGGAGGACGAGGCACTATAATGTCAATCTTCTCAGGCGACATGTGAGCAAACCACTGAAAACCTACATAGTGTCATAGCTTTTGGGAACTCCTCGATTCCATATTTGCGTGACAGTTGTTGGCTACCGACAACGCCATCAAACGATGATCCTCCTACTGTCAAATTCCGAAAATTGCCTGTTGAGGTTTGACCTTCATACGCGAGATATTACACAACATTCTCACAAACAAACAACATCACAATGCGACCGATAAAACAGAACCCGCTAGGTAATATTTTCATTTACAATGACGGAAAATAATCGCAATACAAAGAAGGAGTTGCGTGACAAACTAAAGTTGGTAAGCGTCTTTCTACGCTTGAAAGATGATGTCTATTCAAATTTCGCGCCAGCCGCATACGAGTTGCATATGGGGATGCAAACCAAGTCCAGGTCCAGGTTCCCTTTAAATACATTCTGTAACGGTGGCTTTAATTACCTTTGAGAGTGGGCGCTGTGAGCTCATGTTAGTTAAGAATGCCTTCAATGTGACAAACACGCCTTTATCACCACTCAAGCCGGGCGCTGTGCCGTAGCGGTTCTAGGCGCAGCAGTCCGGACCCGCGCTGGTGCTACGGTTGCAGGTTCGAATCCTACCTCGGGCATGAATGTCAGGGAAGTCCTTAGGTTACCTAGGTTTAAGTAGTTCTAAGTCTAGGGGACTGATGACCTCAGATGTTTAAGTCCCATAGTGCATTTGAACCATCGCCACACACTGAGTTTGTACGCACATAATATGGGTACGAGAAGCTGGGTGTTTCCTCTGCGATATTGCAGAAAGACTTGGCAGGAATGTAGCCACTGTATTTGATTGCTGGCAATGGCTGTCACGCGAGTTTACAGTCGCAAGAACACCAGGCTCCTATCGAGAGGAGAGACCATCATGTTTGGATCATGGCTCTGTTGCATCGTACTGAATCTGCTGCACCAATATGAGCTGCAATTGGCACCATAGTGACGAACACTTACAAACCTGTTACTTCAATGACAGCTCTGAGTCAGACGCCCTACAGCATGCATTCGTTTGACCCCAAACCATCGGCATTCGCGACTTCAGCGGTGTCAAGCGATAACTCATTGAAGAACAGAGAGGAGGTCTGTCACGTTTCCTGATGAAAGCTGGTTCTGCCTCAGTCCCAGTGACTGGCGTGTGTTGGTGAGACGGCGGCCAGTTAAGTGCCTACAACCAACCTGTCAGGGTGCTAGGCCCACTGGAGCTGCACCTGCAGTTATGGTCTGGGGTGCGATTTCATAAGAAAGCAGAAGCACTACCTGACTGCAAATTTGTACGTCAATCGGGTGACTCGACGTCTTTGCTGTCATTCATGAACAAAAAGAAAAAGTCTCTGAGCACTATGGGACTGAACATCTGAGGTCATCAGTCCCCTAGACTTAGAACTACTTAAACCTAAGGACGTCACACACATCCATGCCTGAGGCAGGATTCGAACCTGCGACCACAGCAGTCGCGCGGTTCCGGACTGAAGCGCCTAGAAGCGCTCGGCCACTCCGTCCGGCCCATGAACAGCATTCGGGGGGTGTTTACCAACAGGGTAACACTAGTCTACATGCCTTCTGTTGGATCCAACATACTCCACAGAGTGTCGACATGCTGCATTGGCCTGCTAGATCACCAGATTGGTCTCCAATCAAGCACATACAGACATCATCGGAGGACAAATCTAGCGTCATGCACAAACAGCATTAACCGTCCTTGTACTGAAAGACCGAGTGCAACAGCCATGGAACTCCCCCCCCCCCGAAAACTGTCATCCAGCACCTGTAAAAAACGATGCATATACGTTTTCAAACTTGCATTCAACATTCTAGCGGCTACCCCGGTTATTAATGTATTCACGTATAAAATCATCTACTACATTTCCTCAGTTTGTTGTTACTTGCTTGCTGTCTTAATGATGTTGAAATTTAGATGGTGAACAACGTAGAGTCAACTACAATAAAGGGGGCTGTCACACCTGACTAGAATGCAGGAATAAAGACTTCCGAATAAACTATGATACATGAAAATTAAATGTTAAAGCAATATCAGTAGCCAGTAGAGTACTCCCTTAATTCCGCCATCCAGTGTAACTCTGATTCTTAGACAGAAGCCCTCTTTTATTACTTTCTAAAATTTTTGATTTCTAAATTTAATGCTAACTTAATCGTTATTCTCGTACCTTATACCCATGACCTTTATTATTTGTTTATGATTAAGAAGTGTTCTCTGCTAAATATATTATTTATGCCATTTTAATATTAATCCTAGCTTTTCTGTCAGAATCAGGAAGCATCTAAATGTGAAATGTCGACTGAGGCAGCATCAAACTAGCGTAACACTAGGTTTATCATGTAGAAGGTGATGGCCAATGCGGCTCTCTTGGAAGTTAATGATGGCTTTTCCAAACCTTTATTGCTTCTAGTACTCCAGTAAGTACACATAGAGTAATGGGAATTATTAATACTAAAGTGGATATTCACACAGTCGTCATTAACGCGTGCAGTTGCAAAAAGTGACGATTTAAATGTTTTCCGAAACTGTACAAACACCACATCATTGTACGACGATTAGAGGAGACATAATTTCGCATAACTAATTTAATTTTTAATCAGTAGAGGACACATTTTGTATACCATTAGACACACATGAAATAAAACTGATAGAAGAACATTTTCAAAAACCTCCCACAGCTTGTGCTTTACTGTTGTCAAAGCTTAGTAGGAGGGTGGTAAACATGTAAAGGGACAGACACGTTTCGGGCGATACTCCTACTCGAAAAAATTATGCATTCCACAAAATAAGTGTAATATGAAACTTTATATCAGTAGCAAATACTAAAAACTTACGGCTTTTGAACAATTCAAACGATGCCGGAACGACTCATGAGAAATAAAAATGGATTAAATTTAAAGTCCTCCCTTACGCCATATAAACTTCACAAAAAGATTTCTCGTAAGTCGCGTAGTTCGTGTTTTTTAACTTTTATGGGCAAACCCTTTCTCAATATTCCTTTCATCAAATCAGTGTTAAATAGGGGTAAGTAAACCAGCATTCTAATAACACTTAGGAGCACTCTGTTTCTTCACTGTAACTTGAAGGAATATCTGAAATTTAGATCATGTGTAAGGTGAAAGGCAAATCCAACACCTTCCATGAAAACCCTGACATGATAAGCAAATCCAGTAGTATGTCACATAGCTCCGAATAAATCATGACATTAAATTAACTAAAGTAATACGAGTAACGAGTGAGCAAATGGAATACCACAGACAAACGCAAGAATGCCTAAATGCATGTTATACCTTCCCACCATGAGACAGACGCAATTCCGAGGGGAGAAAGGAGAACAGAAGCCGAGAGCAGAACCGTGTTAAGCTAGAAGGCCATACGATAAGGGACGGACTGGACACCCACGTGGCCAGCTATCCACTAGGACAACCACAGCTGCAAGTTTGAGTGTGAGACTTTTTCGTATCTGTGTTACGGCAAGGACCACCCGCACCCAGCCCATGTTAAAAGCTAGAGCCCTCCAGAAAAACACTGTATATCTTATGATAACACAAAAAGGGCCACACCCGCAAATTTAGCGTGAGACTTTCTGTGTCTCTGTTACATTAGGACCACCCCCAGCCCATGTTAAAAGATAGAGCCCTCCAGAAGAACAGCATAGATTTTACGATAACGCTAAAAGGACCACACCAGAAGCAAGTCTTAGCGTGAGACTTTTTCGCGTCTCTGTTATGTTGCAAACTTTAAAAACATTGCCCCACCACAAAATGTATGAAGTTTCTCATTGGATAGACAGAATTTTTGTAGGCGGAGCTTAAGGTTAACAATGAGACCTTGATTGGTCAGATGAAAACACAGCCAGATAGTTTTTTAAACCAAATTCGGTAAATTGTAGTAAGGAGAAGTTAGGAGAGAGTTGCTTGCGAGATGGCAAGGTGAGTGGAGCTGTGCTGCCCACCGCCCCCTGACGAACACTGACAAGGTAATGAACGCATGCAATGCCGCATAACAGCACATAAAGCTTCACTCAGAACTGCAGAAGTCTCATCTGTTACACCCCCTTTTTTGTGTAGTACCAGTGTCGATCGTCAATTAAAGCTAATGGTGTTCACATTTGCCACTTGAAATAAAAATATGAAACACGATGATTTTTCTGTTGTATAATTATTGAGAAGCCACGTCAGCCACTGTAATTTACAACAAGTTAGATAAGTAATAAAAGATAATTGAGGGTCACTGTAGACCATTTTGATAGTTTTCTCTCTTGTGAAACTTAATTTAAACCTCGATTATAGATGTGATATGGCATAGGTCATCCTTCGATCCATCGTAGAACTTGGAAACCCATTCAGGGAATATTCGTTCACATTTTTGTTGAACGCAGTTGATTTCTACCATCCTGTATTAAAACATCCTTTTATCAATAGTGCAATTTATAAACGATGTTTTATGAGTAGAATAAAATTTCCAATGGTAAACGTAACTGCTTTTTCGACGTTATTTTACCAGCTAACTAAAAGTAGGAAAGCCTTGAACCCCTTCCACTAAATTTAGTTAGTATTAAGATTCTTTTGCAGTGAGCGCAGTGGAGCTGACGCTGAAATCATTAAATATTTGGTTATATCATCGTTAGCCTCACTGAACTCTTCTGAATTCTACATGTCATTTGTGGTCTGGCGTCTCCTTACCAGCAACAGGTCCCAGGTTCAGACTAGTCAATTCCCTAAAAAACATGCTCAGATCGTCGTTGCGCGGAAGTGGTAGGGAGACACGATATAGAACAAACAGACAACATGCAGAATGTTAGAAAATGGCGACCCTGCCAGGATGGTAAACTACCATGATTGAAGGTCGACCACATGTCTAACTAGGTCAGAAAAATAACCTGTTGAAAAATTTTCGTAGTAAATTTTTTTTTTCTAATGTTATACATAGGCGAAAACAGTAGCTGCAGCGATAGATAGTAAAAGTATTCAACAGAAATGAGTCTGGCAGAGACAATAGGATAACTAAGTTATGAATTTTAATATTGTTAGAATTAAGTTTACTCTCGGATGCAAGCGCACAGGTGGCAGATACATCGTTGACAAGTTGGTTCTGACCCAATAAGTAAGTGAATGGTTTGTCAAATCGTGTGAAGAGAAAGTTTATGAACGCGCGAGATCGTATGAGCGCATGTTGACTCGAAGTAGGGCGCGTGAATTGCTTTTAAAACAGAAAATAAGGGATTTGGAAATATTAGCAATGGCAAATAGAGACCTTGACCGAATTGAGGTAGAGACCCAGCATGAAAATTGGCAGAGAATAGAGGACAGTACAACAGACGATGCAGTATTGCGAGAAACAAGATATATAATGCACCATGTACCCGTGGTCTAGGGGCCGGGGGGGCGGGCGTAGCTCAGATGGTAGAGCGCTCGGTTAGTATGCGAGAGGTACTGGGATCAATACCCAGTGCCTCCAGAATTTTCACCAGTCGGCCTTTGGCTGTGGAGCGGTGCGGTACGTCCCGGCCGCTCCGTGTCGCGTTTCCGGGTGTGTTGTTGTTTACCGCGCCGGCGCGCTAGTGTTACGTATTGCCGTCACGTTCCTGACACACGATGGCTCTTTCGTATCGGAAAGCCACGATCAAGCTGCAGTTCGACACTACGTACTCTAGACCCAAGGCCCACGAAGTAGAGCGTTTTTTACGCGATGTGGTACATGTTGATCCTAACGAGCTGATCGGTATCCACTTATCTACTGTCTCCAGCGTCGTATATCTTAAGTTCACTGACGACGAAGCATGTGACAAACTTCTCAGACGCTCGACGGCAGGTTATCGGTTCTGCCACTCAGACGGAAACGTGGGTGTGGTGACGCTTGAACGTGCTGGATTGGGAATCCAAAATGTGCGCGTGTTTGAGCTCCCTTTTGAAGTTCCAGCGGATTTGGTCACCCTTGCTCTTCGACCCTATGGAACAGTTCTCGGCCACACGGCCGAAAAATGGAAGACCTTCGACACCTACCCTGTCCTTAACGGGGTGCGACAAGTCTGTATTGACCTGCATCGCCATATTCCTTCGTATCTCACGATCGCTGGTTGCAGGGCAATAATTATTTACGACGGTCAGCCGAGAACCTGCTCCGGTTGTGGCCAGACGGGACACATGCGTACCGAATGCCTGCAACGCCGTCTCGCGCAGACACCCTCGACCGACCAGATTCGTCCGCCGACACCGACCTCTCTGCCGATTACGTATGTTGCGGCGGCGAGACGGGAGACGCCAGCTGTATATGACGACCCCACTGTATTGGTGCGAGCTTTGGAGGACCCTGCAGTAGCTTCCACGGAGCCCCAAGCGTCTTTCAGTGCTGATGCTACTGATGTCCTTTCGTCGGACCCCGGCGCACCGTCACAACGGCTCGCCGACGGTGCGATGGAAGTTGAAGCACAGGATGCAGCGTCCTCCCCTTGCCCTACGTCGGAAACAGAGGCGCGGCAGCGTAAGCAGAAATCACCCAAGCGTCATAAGAAGCGGCGCAAGACAACCGACGACGTAGAACAGCCCGAGGCGACACCGCTGGATGACGAGGTGCCTCAACCGCTCCACCGCGCCGACACAGGCGACCCTACCGTCTCACACGGTTCGACGTTTTCTCCCACTACCGCTGGGTCTGGACCACATGGGGATGCGGGAGATCACCGCAGCTCCGACACCGGGGATGCACCCTTGCCTCCGTCTGCCTCTCGAGATCCAGTGGTGTCAACGTCCCTGGGCGACTGGGCGCAGGAGATGGAGTTGCAGGATGCGTTTCAGAACCAAGAAGATGCACCGATGCCGATGGCAGCGTCTACGCGGCCGGCGACAGACGCCTAGGACGGCATGAGCACCTCTCGTCGCTGCCTAGCACTTCGCAAGAACGGCGCTCCACGTCACGACTACTGCCCTCCTGTCATACCATGGTCACCTCCCGAGACTTGATGGACCAGGCATACCGCCTCGCCACGATCAACGTCAATGGCATTACATCTGATGTCAAGACCCGTATGCTGAAGGATACGTTACGCGCTGCGGATCTGGACGTTGTTTTCCTTCAAGAAGTCCGATCAGGACTCTGTCTCGATGCCTACGGATATGACGCCTACACTATGCCTGCAGATGTGGGCGGCGGAGGTACGGCGATTCTACTGCGGGAAGGGATAATGGCCACTGATGTCTCCTATTTACCGTCGGCCCGGGGGGTCGCACTCACGATTGGTACAGTACGTCTGGTGAACTTATATGCTCCTTCAGGCACCGGCAAAAGGAGAGAACGGCGCACCTTTTTTGCCGAAGATATAGCCCCGCTCTTCCAGGGCAATACCGACCACTTGGTAGTAGGCGGCGATTTTAATTGTGTGCTCCGCCCATCCGACCAGGAGCCACACTATACCACCTGCCCGGCACTCCAGGCACTTGTACAGGACTTGGCCTTGTTGGACACCTGGATCATCCAACACGGCGACCGTCGAGCACACACCTACTTTACTAGTCACTCCGCGAGCCGTTTGGATCGAGTCTACGTCACCCGCGGCCTACGATCGGCCGTTGTCGACGCTGAGATGTGGCCGGCAGCGTTCACGGATCACCTCGCATATGTGTGTACTCTCACCCTTCCCCGCCAGCGCGTCCGCCGAAGTAGGGGTCCGTGGCGCCTCAATGTGGCCCTTCTTGATGAGATAAATTGCAGACGCGCAGTCGAGTCCACATGGAGCAATTGCCACCGGCGTTTACCCGCCTACCGTTCTGTACTTCAATGGTGGTTACGGTGTGCAAAACCCGCACTGTGCCGAACATTAGTCAGCTATGGACGCGACCGAGCGCGCTGGTATACTGCGACTACTGATTTTTACTATACTGCGCTCCGCGAACTGGCTGTACAACCGCCGTCGCCAGAGCGACAATCAGCAGTACAACGCGTCAAGGCACAATTGCTTCGTATCAAAGCCGTACGTCTTGCGGGTGTGCGGGTGCGAGCGAGGACGACTGATGATGTTCGTGGTGAACGACCTTCCCTCCACCATATCATTCAAGAACGCCGAAGACGCAAGAGGCAGCTCATTACCGAGGTTGAGACGGAGGACGGGCGACGCGTTGACGCACAAATGGATATCGTCCGAGCGTTCACACAGTCATATAAACTTCTTTACGAGAGGGAGTCCCACATGAATGTAGGGGTCAGGGAAGTCCTATCTGACCTACCAGTCTCTCGGAACCTACAAGATGATGCTACGCTCTTGTCGGCGGTGACTTTGGAAGAACTACGAGAGGCTCTGTTGCGTGTCTCTCCCAACAAAACGCCTGGCCCCGACGGCCTCCCTCTTGAATTTTACAAGCGGTTCTTTGATCTCATGGGCCCAATGTGGGTCAGGATGTACAGTGAACTCCTGGACGCCGATTTTCAGGTACCATCTGACTTTACTGAGGGTCTCTTGATCCCTGTGCCCAAACCCGGCGGAGGCCGTCGCCCTCTTGATTTTCGCCCGTTGACAATGCTAAACACTGACTATAAGCTGTTGACACGCATGCTCCGTGAGAGGCTCAAACCTACGGTAATGTCGGCCATACACACTGATCAAACCTGCCTCGGGGGCGACACTAATGTGTTTACGACTTTAAGCATCTATAGAGACGTGGTGGCGCTCATGCAAACTTGCCGCCTCCAAGGCGCTCTTGTTGCGCTGGACTTCGACCATGCTTTCGACCGCGTTAACCATGGTTTCCTGCGTACTGTTATGGAACACATCGGTGTCCCGCGTCTGACGACGTCTGTTGTGCTTCGATTGATCCATGGGGCTGTCACGAGGATTATGATCAACGGCTGTCGGTCCGCCCCCGTCCGTGTCAACAGGTCCGTCCGGCAGGGTTGTCCTCTTTCTGCCATGCTCTTCGCCGTTGCCCTCGAACCAGCTCTTCACGGACTACGGCGACGCTTAGAAGGACTTACCCTCCGTTCCGTAACCTTTCGATGTGGTGCATACGCCGACGATGTGATGTTCTTAGCACGGTCTGGTGACGAAATACACACGGCGTTTTCCTGGCTCCACCAGTATGGGGCGGTGGCAGGCAGTGTGCTCAACCTTCGGAAATCACGCTACATGGAGGTAGGACGAAGAATGCCTGCAGGTCTGGCCGTACCTCTGACAAAGGTCCCGATGCTCAAGTGTTTAGGGATATCACTCCATCGACAAATACAACGCACGGCGGCCTTTACGTATCGTATGGTCTTACGACGACTCCGTTTAGAGGCTCGTCTCAATAAATTCAGATCATTGAACATTTTGCAACGCGCCCAATACGTTAATGTGTACATGGCTTCTCACCTTAACCATTACGCCCATGTACTGCCGATAACGGACACGATGGCTTCCAGGATACAGGCAGTGTTTGGACACGTGGTGAACGATGGTGCTGTTTTCAAGATCCGTTTTGTTACGCTTACTTTACCCTTCGACAAAGGCGGTGTTGGACTCACTCACGTCAAGCACAGAGCGCTGGCACTGTATCTCCGTTCCATGAGGCGACTCTGGCTTTCACCAACAGCCAGTCTCCCCGGCCTACTGATTGAAGAAGTGGCCCCACGTACGCTGTACCCACCGGTACCAGTTGGACATTTATCGCCCTCGCTGTCACACATTAGAACGTTTTTCGTAGATCATAGCTATGTGTTGCGGGTTATATCGGAGACACGGAATCCGACAGCGAAGACTTATTATAGTGCTCTCCAGCACTGGACTCCGGATAACGACATTGTACGGCGCCACCCTACGGTCGACTGGCCACGAGTATGGCGAGCCATCCACGCGCCGTTCCTGTCTACTTTCGTGCGGTCGACGTGGTATGTGGTCGTTAACGAGAAACTTCCTACCCGACAACGGCTGCATGCCATTTACCTAATTGACGACCCTGTGTGCCCCCGTTGCACGACGTTAGACACGGACGAACATAGACTGAACTGTGGCCCCGCGCGTGAGTGCTGGAAACTGATCCGCCAGATCCTGGCTTTCCTGCTCCACCGCCCCTACGTTTCGATTTTACCCCAAGAACTCTTTCATCCCGACGCTGTCTATTTCCCTATGACCCGGATGAATGCGGTTAATTGGGTACGAGGAATGGCGATACACTACATATACCGCGATGGAGACAAAGACGTCCTCGATTTATGGTACTATATGATCGACGAGTTTCTGGTCTTAACGAACAGACAGGATTACCGGAACCTTCTTGCGAACTATTTGGGTTCGTCATTCATGGACCCTCCACCCAGCTGGGGTGTGCCGGGTGTGAGAAGACATTAACTTGTAGATGTGATCTTTCCACGATTCCCCTATGGTAACAGAAACAGTCTCTGACTGTGTGCAGCGGCCCCGGGCGCTCCAACGATTGGTGGCTGGTGATGTCCAATGCAATGACGACCACCCGTTCCTGGCCGCCCGCCTAGCAATGTGACCGCGGCGAGCAAGATGGCCCTTTTTAGTTCACTTTATTGGCAACTTTTTGCGCATGGCTGCCTTGTTTTTTTTTATGCATTCTCAAAAAAAAAATGTAGTTAGTAGTTTGTGAAATAAGCATTGTAGGCTGTGATTATATTTTTGTTGAGCTTAATAATTAGTGTGTGTAGAAACACCATTTTCTTTAAGTATTCATTGACATATTTCTGTACATGTTATATATATATATATATATATATATATATATATATATATATATATATATATATATATATATATATATATATATAAAAAAGGGGGTAGCGTCTTTGATTCATAATCAAAACGACGTCGGTCCTGGGTTCGATCCCGCCACTGCCTAAATTTTGATAAATAATCAGCATTGGCGGCCGAAGACTTCCGGCATAAGAAGTCAGCGTCAATCTGCCAACGGCCTTGACAAAGAGGGCGGAGGAGCGGATAGAGGTTCAGGGCACTCTCTTGTCCTAGGGGTGGGAAATTGCCCCTAAAGGCGGAAGAATGAATGATCAACGACATGAGGATGCATAAGGCAATGGAAACCACTGCATTAAAGACACGTAACGTGTATCCACAGGACATGTGGCCTGTAGTTGAAGAAGTGTCAAGATGATCTCTCCATTGGCAAAAGATTCCGGAATAGTCCCCCATTCGGATCTCCAGGAGGGGACTGCCAAGGGGGAGGTTACCATGAGAAAAAGAGTGAATAATCGTCGAAAGGATAATGTTCTACGAGTCGGGGCGTGGAATGTCAGAAGCTTGAACGTGATAGGGAAACTAGAAAATCTGAAAAGGGAAATGCAAAGGCTCAATCTAGATATGGTACTGGTCAGTGAAGTGAAGTGGAAGGAAGACAAGGATTTCTGGTCAGATAAGTATCGGGTAATATCAACAGCAGCAGAAAATGGTATAACAGGTGTAGGATTCGTTATGAATGGGGAGGTAGGGCAGAGGATGTGTTACTGTGAATAGTTCAGTGACTGGGTTGTTCTAATCAGAATCGACAGCAGACCAACACCAAGAACGATAGTTCAGTTATACATGCCGACGTCGCAAGCTGAAGAGGAACAGATAGAGAAAGTGTATGAGGATATTGAAAGAGTAATGGAGTATGTAAAAGGGGACGAAAATCTAATAGTCATGGGCGACTGGAATGCAGTTGTAGGGGAAGGAGTAGAAGAAAAGGTTACAGGAGAATATGGGCTTGGGACAAGGAATGAAAGAGGAGAAAGACTAATTGAGTTCTGTAACAAGTTTCAGCTAGTAATAGCGAATACCCTGTTCAAGAATCACAAGAGGAGGAGGTATACTTGGAAAAGGCCGGGAGATACAGGAAGATTTCAATTAGATTACATCATGGTCAGACAGAGATTCCGAAATCAGATACTGAATTGTAAGGCGTACCCAGGAACAGATATAGACTCAGATCACAATATAGTAGTGATGAAGAGTAGGCTGAAGTTCAAGACATTAGTCAGGAAGAATCAATACGCAAAGAAGTGGGATACGGAAGTTCTAAGGAATGACGAGATACGTTTGAAGTTCTCTAACGCTATAGATACAGCAATAAGGAATAGCGCGGTAGGCAACACAGTTGAAGAGGAATGGGAGTCTCTAAAAAAGGCCATCACAGAAGTTGGGAACGAAAACATAGGTACAAAGAAGGTAGCTGCGAAGAAACCATGGGTAACAGAAGAAATACTTCAGTCGATTGATGAAAGGAGGAAGTACAAACATGTTCCGAGAAAATCAGGAATACAGAAATACAAGTCGCTGAGGAATGAAATAAATAGGAAGTGCAGGGAAGCTAAGACGAAATGTCTACAGGAAAAATGTGAAGACATCGAAAAAGATATGATTGTCGGAAGGACAGACTCAGCATACAGGAAAGTCATAACAACCTTTGGTGGCATTAAAAGCAACGGTGGTAACATTAAGAGTGCAACGTTAATTCCACTGTTAAATGCAGAGGAGAGAGCATATAGGTGGAAAGAATACATTGAAAGCCTCTATGAGGGTGAAGATTTGTATGATGTGATAGTAGAAGAAACAGGAGTCGATTTAGAAGAGATAGGGGATCCAGTATTAGAATCGGAATTTAAAAGAGCTTTGGAGGACTTACGGTCAAATAAGGCAGAAGGGATAGATAAAATTCCATCATAATTTCTAAAATCATTAGGGGAAGTGGCAACAAAACGACTATTCACGTTGGTGTGTAGAATATATGAGTCTGGCGACATACCATCTGACTTTCGGAAAAACATCATCCATACAATTCCGAAGACGGCAAGAGCTGACAAGTGCGAGAATTATCGCACAATCAGCATAACAGCTCATGCATCGAAGCTGCTTACAAGAATAATATACAGAAGAATGGAAAAGAAAATTGAGAAAGCGCTAGGTGACGATCAGTTTGGCTTTAGGAAAAGTAAAGGCACGAGAGATAATAATGGAAGCAAGGCTAAAGAAAAATCAAGACACGTTCATAGGATTTGTCGACCTGGTAAAAGCGTTCGACAATATAAAATGGTGCAAGCTGCTCAAGATTCTGAAAAAAGTAGGGGTAAGCTATAGGGAGAGACGGGTCATATACAATATGTACAACAACCAAGAGGGAATAATAAGAGTGGACGATCAAGAACGAAGTGCTCGTATTAAGAAGGGAGTAAGACAAGGCTGCAGCCTTTCGCCCCTATTCTTCAATCTGTACATCGAGGAAGCAATGATGGAAATAAAAGAAAGGTTCAGGAGCGGAATTATAACACAAGGTGAAAGGATATCAATGATACGATTCGCTGATGACATTGCTATCCTGAGTGAAAGTGAAGAAGAATTAAATGATCTGCTGAACGGAATGAACAGTCTAATGAGTACACAGTATGGTTTGAGAGTAAATCGGAGAAAGACGAAGGTAATGAGAAGTAGTAGAAATGAGAACAACGAGAAACTTAACATCAGGATTGATGGTCACGAAGTCTTTGAAGTTAAAGAATTCTGCTAGCTAGGCGGTAAAATAACCAATGACGGACGGAGCAAGGAGCACATCAAAAGCAGACTCGGTATGGCAAAAAAGGCATTTCTGGCCAAGAGAATTCTACTAATATCAAATACCGGCCTTAATTTGAGGAACAAATATCTGAGGATGTACGTCTGGAGTACAGCATTGTTTGGTAGTGAAACATGGACTGTGGGATAACCGGAACAGAAGAGAATAGAATCATTTGAGATGTGGTGCTATAGACGAATGTTGAAAATTAGGTGGACTGATAAGGTAAGGAATGAGGAGGTTCTACGCAGAATCGGAGAGGAAAGGAAAGGAATATGTGGAAAACACTGATAAGGAGAAGGGACAGGATGATAGGACATCTGCTAAGACATGAGGGAATGACTTCCATGGTACTAGAGGGAGCTGTAGAGGGCAAAAACTGTAGAGGAAGACAGAGTTGGAATACGTCAAGCAAATAACTGAGGACGTAGGTTGCAAGTGTTACTCTGAGATGAAGAGGTTACCACAGGAAAGGAATTCATGGCGGGCCGCATAAAACCAGTCAGTAGACTGACGAAAAAAAAGAAAAAAAAAACCGCACCATAACGAGGATAATGTACGCAAAGGCACAGAAAACCTAGGTCAGCATAAGACAGAGGAGCAGGAAAGTAGTGAGACAGTCGATGCGGATTCTAACTTGCGTCTTGAATACGTAGAGCCCATAGTACAAGTAATCAGAGCTCCCTCACCACAGAGTACAAGGAATTCGAGCAGAAACGTGTCACCGCAGAGTTCAATGCAATCGGTTGCGAACCAACACTTTGGCGAATACACAGAGCGTAGGACGTCGGAAGAAAACGCAATAGGACCCACCAATCTAGCAGAATTATAACAACAAATTACAGAAACCATGACAAGGCAAAATAAAGACATAGCGAACCAAATTCAAATTCAGAATGCAGAAACCACGAGACAAATGCGTGCGATTAAAGAACAAAACAAAAAAAAATCAGTTACACCTAATTGAAGACGAGGCAAAAGAATCTCGAGAAGTGGTAGGAAGCTTAATAACAGGTCAAAAACAATTGACAAGGACAAGCAGACGTACAAACATTGCGTAATGACATTCAGGACGAGATCAAAACATTACGTAACAACACCTACGAAGAAGTCAAGAAACTAGAGAAACATATAAACGTAATTACTAGACAAGTAGCAGGTACAGCTTGTGAAATTGTTGAAAACAGTGTGTTACACAAAGTATCACAAAAGCAGCGCTGAAAAGATATGATAACTGCATAGTCAAAATAGAAGCGCAAACGAAGCGACAATTTCAGAAATTGCGAACAGAGTTGTTGCAAACCATTGAAGAGCGTGGTGAACAGGATCGAACAAGTACAGAGTCTGCAACCACATCCGTATGCGTAACAGCACCGGAAAAACAAGCAATTAACGAAGATATTACGCATTTGCGATTCCAATCACAGGCGGAAAGTAGCATATGTGAAATCAGACAGCCTCCACCGCGGGTACGCTAATGTTACAGTGGACAATATCCAATGGATCTACCACAACAGGAAAGAACGACGGGAAAAAAGATCAGAAACAAAAGTGGCGAAGTATCGCGAATTTCATATGGAACTATGACGAAGTACGACAACGATCATTTCCTCACAGTCAGAAAATTTCAACACTTTCGAGAAGGAAACTCATTACATCCACGAACCTTTATTGATCAATTCCGAGTAGGATTACCAGAACACTGGACGCTAGCACACAAATTAACCTTTTTATGTGCAGACATGTCAGAAACAGCCGCAGAAACCATGCAGAATGTTGCAGTGACATTCCGATCGTACGAAGATTTCAGAGAGAAGTTTCACTCACGATATTGGTCCAGCGAAGCACAGAACAGAGTGAAGTACGAATTATTACTGACCCCATATTTTGAAAATTCAGGAGAGAAGAGTCACGTGAAATTTTTCGAATTAATGGCAAATAAAAATCAATGCTTAGATGTACCATACAGTGACGAAGAGTTGATTAAATTATGCGCGATGAAATACCAGCAATCATTAGTAGGTCGTGGAGGCAATGACGTCGAAGCATTTAAAGGTATTATAAGGGAACCAGAGTTCATATTTTCGGAAGATGAGGCAGGAAAAAGACGAAGTGCACGTGAAAACGAAAGCAAAAAGCAGTGGAGTCCACAAGACACAGTACGAAGAAACAATAATTACGAACCATGTGATAACTTCGCACCAAGAAACGACAATAGATTTCAACAAAGAACCGGTTATGGATTTAGAAGAGAATATGGCAATAACTATAATTCACCCAGGAATAGCAACTACTATTACAGAGAGAATAACGACAACCGGAACAGGTACTGGAGAACCAATAGACCGACAAATTATCAACAAAGAAACCACTATCAACAAGCTGAACAAGAAAACATAATACAGATAGAAGAGGTGGAGGTAAGACACCAAATCCCGATAATCGATCGAATTTACAGCTAAGCGCCCATGCCAAAGAGAATGACGCACCGACCCAGGACACTTGCAGCACCTTGAACAGAGAAGTAAAAATCTTATCACGAGAAGAGAAGAAGGAAGAAACAAATCCGCAGGGACCAGAAGAAAACAAAGACAGGAAAATAACAATATTGTGTTGGGACGAAATTAATTGGGAGAATACTGACGAGGAAGATGAATTACCAGAGGCATGCACAACGAATGTAGGAAGAAAGGACGAAGTAATGAGTATTGCAGAGCTATTTGAGATGGAAACCAGGGAAAGCGAATTCAATGAGGATAATACACAGTCAACAGAAGTTGAAAATAAGTTAGGAGTGGGCACACAACCCAATGAAGGAAGTTATGAAGCGATAATTAGAGCATTTGGATGCGATTATGTGGAAGTAGCGATGAAGAAGGAGAAGATAGACGGCGATGAGAAAAAAGTAGAGGATGTTGAAGAAAGCGTAAATGAAGGAAGAAATAGAGAAGAGGAAACAAAAGAGAGAGAAGTAGCACTCGAAGCTTATCCTACAGAAAGTTCGAATTCACAAGGGAAATTCCTAAAAAGTCTCATGTATGGTTCAGTGGAGGATTCGTTGATGCACGAAGAAGAAGAACAGAACAAACCCTTTTAAATTCAACCAATTGTGAAGGCCATGGTAAAGCATATCCCAGTCAATATTGTAATTGATAGCGGAAGTGAACTGACTGCGATCTCAGAAAATTTGTTTATGCAGTGTAAGGCCAATGAGGAATTGCCAGTTCTGAAAACACGTAAGATTAAAGTAAGAGGTCCTCTTAGAAACAATGCTGCGGAAGTTACAAGACAAACAAGGTTAACTCTTTCGTGTCAAGGTCAAAAGATCGAAGCCAACTTCGTGATTATACCTAAACTAACTGTAGATTTGATTATTGGTGCAGATTTTTTAAATGAGAGACGATCGAAAATAGATAAAGGGGGCATGTAGCGTAACATTCGGGAATGCCACACTTCTGTTTGAGCAAAAGCTAAAATTAGAAGAAATACCAGTTATAAACAATTAAGAATGATGCGAGATAAAGAGGATGAAGAATAGAATGGTTTGCACAAAAGGGGGAATCGCCTCAACTCATGTTAGAAGTCCATAAAGAAATCGACGAAAAATTGCAAGAAGTTCGCGATATTTCGGAACACAGTAAAAGCGAATTAGAGCGTATTTTACGAGATAAAGTAGAGGTATTTCTACCTCAGACTAGCAGTATTAAACACTTTCAGTACAAGTTTGAAGTAAAACAGGCAAAACCTTAGGACTTCACCATGTGAGCCATATCAAAAAGTTTGAAGGTTAATTTTATTACTGGTAAATAATCAGCACAATATTTCAAGATTATGTTGCAGATAAGATCGTCAGGAGAAAGAAGAATAAAAAGAGAGGAAGGTCGGAAAAAGAAAGTAGTTTCAATAAAAACAAAAACAAAAACAAATATAATAGTACCATACATTAAGGTGAAGATAGTCTAACTGCATGAAATACTAAAGTGCTATACACCACGACACTACACAAAAATAAAAAAAACGAATTTGAGGTTTCTTGTATAAGTTAAGACTCAAAATGTCTTAGAATTGTAACATGGAAAGGGTGCGGAAATTTGTAAAGCTTTTTAAAAAGGCGTAAAACAATGTAGGTACTAGACATATGTTAGATGATTATAAGTAAAACTTTTTGTAAGAACCATTGTAAAAACTCCAACAAAGACCAGATGCAACGACCCACAAGTTGCAACGCGAGAAGTATCAAGAAAGAAAAGGACGTAATTAGCAAGACATGATTCCTACAAGGGAGAAGCGTCGAGAGAAGGGTAAGGAGAGTGAGACCAACAGAGGGCTCTTCTTGTAGCTGAAGTGGGCTTTATATCTGCCAAGCAGAACCACAGAGTGCTGGAGCCCTGCAAGAGACGCGACGAGACGCCGAACGCTGGTAGGGTCTCCAAGCCCCCCAAATGAATAGAGCGAGCAAAAAAGGCCCGAAGAGAAGACCGCTTGGGCAAGCCACCACTGGCAAAAAAATATGTGTAGAAGTCACACTACTGCTATTAAACAGCACGCTGATGCATGAAACTGAAGAAAAACTTCCACAAAGTAAAAATGACACGCCCAAACAATTTATCAAACTGTTACTAGGAGGAGAACTTCAAAGCGACTAGTTATTAATAAATGTTTCCATATCCTGCCCAGAGAAGAACCAAGAAGCAAGTAAGAAGCAGAGAAAAAGCAGGAAGAGCAGAAGTTGAAGATTCGCAAGATTGAGACCAAGATAGAAGATGGGTGAAGAATAGACGACATACCTTCCCAAATCCCTATCCTATTGTAAACTAGGCGTCTGCGAAGTATTACAACGAAAAATGACAGCATTCAGCGACACATAACGATGACTTTCACGCATACAAAGCCAGTAAGCCGGCCGCGGTGGTCTCGCGGTTCTAGGCGCGCAGTCCGGAACCGTGCGACTGCTATGGTCGCAGGTTCGAATCCTGCCTCGGGCATGGATGTGTGTGATGTCCTTAGGTTAGTTAGGCTTAAGTAGTTCTAAGTTCTAGGGGACTGATAACCACAGCAGTTGAGTCCCATAGTGCTAAGAGCTATTTGAACCATACAAAGCCAGTAAACCACGAGATTCTGCACTCACAGCTCCATTCCATTATAGGACCTCCGCAACAGCAACACACACTTGCAAAGCCAACAAGGAACGACGAACGACGCTGTACATCAAATACTTGCCCACATCAGTCTCGCTTAAGTCCATCACCTTCGTGCAAAAACATTCGCCAACCTAATGCATAAATATTCATAGGATTGTGTGAATGTGTGAAATCAAATTATGTGATGTAGTAATTGTGCAAAAGAAATGTGTTAAAAACTAAATATGTTAAGCACACCAGACAGCTAATAAACTACAAAATAACAGTCATTGACTATGAACATAAGTAAAAAAATAGACTATCGATAAAAATAAGTCATTAGTTCTGAAATGGACAGTATATAAAGAACAAAAGTAAGGTATAATAAACACGAAAACTATATACCACTTATTTTCTCCTCATAAAAATAAAAAATAACTATATTTTACTTATTTTTTCCTTATAAAAACAAAGAATAAAAAATTATCTTGTTGGTGTTTTCCCTTTTTTTACACATTTGTACTATTTATTAGGGTAACATCCCAATACTTGTATATGTATATTTATTTGTCAAAGCAATTCTTGGAAATAATTGTTATTTGTTAGTGTAACAATGTTGAAATGAGTGTCTAGAAACAAAAACATTTTACTTGTTCATCATATTTAGAAAATGTGTTAGGAATAGATTTTACTTAATTACTACATTTGTAAAAACAATATTTATAAGAAAATCGATGTGAAAGGCTCCTCACTTTCGATAACAAACTTCTTAAAAACACTTTACACTTAAATAAAGAAAGAAAATAATTAAAAATTAATAATAGCATAAAATATTCTTTTGTTATTTTTAATTGCAATATGGAAGAATATAAAAATATAAATTAGTAATACAAACTAGCATTTAACAGAATAATGTGGCTGAAAAGTAGGCAACAAAATTTTGACAACGGAATAATTTTTGACTGACTTAGACAACGATTCAATCATTGCCAAACTTCAGTGCAAAAATTAAGTTGGAAGGGTGGTGGTATGTAAAGTGTCAGGCAAATACAACATCTTCCATGAAAACCCTGACATGATAAGCAAATCCAGTAGTATGTCACATAGCTCCGAATAAATTGTGACATTAAATTAACTAAAGTAATACGAGTAACGAGTGAGCAAATGGCATACCACAGACTAACACAAGAATGCCTAAATGCATGTCATACCTTCCCACCATGAGAGAGAGACAGTTCCGAGGGGAGAAACGAGAACAGAAGCCGACAGCAGAACCGTGTTAAGCTAGAAGGCCCTATGATAAGGAACGGACTGGACACCCACGTCGCCAGCTAACCACTACGCCAAACCCAACTGCAAGTTTTAGCGATAGCCTTTTTCGCGTCTCTGTTACGTCAAGGACCACGCCCCACCCCATGTTAAAAGCTAGAGCCCTCCAGAAAAACAGTATAGATCTTACGATAACACAAAAAGGGCCACACCACCCGCAAGTTTTAGTGTGAGACTTTTTCGCGTCTCTGTTACATTTGGACCACCCCCCAGCCCATGTTAAAAGATAGAGCCCTCCAGAGGAACTGTATAGATTTTACAATAACGCTAAAAGGACCACACCAGCTGTAAGTTTTAGGGTGAGACTTTTTCGCGTCTGTGTTACGTTCCAAACTTTAAAAACATTGCCCCACCACGAAAAGTATGACGTTTCTCATTGGATAGACAGAATTTTTGTAGGCGGAGCTTAAGGTTAACATTGAGACCCTGTTTGGTCAGATGAAAACACAACCAGATAGATTTTTTTAATCCAGCTTCGGTAAATTGTAGTAAGGAGAAGTTAGGAGTGAGTTGCTTGCGAGATGACGAGGTGAGTGGAGCTGTGCTGCCCACCGCCCCCTACAAACACCGACAAGGTAATGAACGCACGCGATGCCGCATAACAGCGCATAAAGCTTCACTCGGAACTGCAGAAGTCTCATCTGTTACACCCCACTTTTTGTGTAATACTAGTGTCGATCGTCAATTAAAGCTCATGGTGATCACATTTGCCACTTGAAATAAAAATATGAAACGCGATGATTTTTCTGTTATATAGATATTGAGAAGCCACATCAGCCACTGTAGTTTACAACAAGTTAGATAATTAATTAAAGATAATTGAGGGTCACTGTAGTACATTTTGATAGTTTTCTCTCTAGTGAAACTTAATTTAAACCTAGATCGTAGATGTGATATGCCATAGGTCATCCTTCGATCCACTGTAGAGCTTGGAAACCCATTGAGGGAATATTCGTTCACATTTTTGTTGAACGCAGTTGGTTTTTACCATCTTGTATTAAAACATTTCCTTTTATAAATAGCGCAATTTATAAACGATGTTTTATGAGTAGAATAAAATTTCCAATGGCAAACGTAACTGCTTTTTCGACGTTATTTTACCAACTGATTAAAAATAGGAAAGCCTTGAACCCCTTCCACTAAATTTAGTTAGTATTAAGATTCTTTTGCAGTGAGCGCAGTGGAGCTGACGCTGAAATAATTAAGTATTTGGTTATATCATCGTTAGCCTCACTGAACTCTTCTTAATTCTACATGTCATGTGTGGTCTGGCGTCTCCTTACCAGCAACAGTTCCCAGGTTCAGACTAGTCAATTCCCTAAAAAACACGCTCAGATCGTCGTTGCGCAAAAGTGGTAGGGAGACACGATATAGAACAAACAGACACCACGCAGAATATTAGACGTGTGCAACTTCATATAATGGTACGATCCCATGAGGGGAAAAAACCATTAAGGATCTACCTAGTGTTGGTTAATTTGTGTGAATCACAAATTAATTTTTTTATAATTTTTTAAGGGGTATGTTTATTACCTTTCAATGCTATAAAATATTTCAAGTTAAGAAGTGTACACAAATCCAATGTTTAAAATATAGTATGAGTCATTTACCCTCTCATAGTTAGCCAAACAATGCTTCCATATATGTTTAAGGCCCACAGTCTGTACAAAAGGCGGAATGGAAAAAAGGTCAAGATAATATCCAGTTATACAAATGCACAACTTCACAATGACAGTAGGTTTTGTGCTCTTCAATTTCGAAGCAAACTTCTGCAATGTTGCAGCTAGTTGTGTGATCTTCGTCAGTTCTGCGGCTGCTTAATATATATAGGCTACAATATTAATTACATGTTAAAACACTGAAGAAATATGGAGATGCAAGATAATATATAAATTGTACAATTCATAAATTTTATATATTTTAAATTTCGATGTCAGTTAAATATTGTTTACTTCTTAAATGTAGACCCACGAATCAGAAAAATTCATACAAAATTTCACATAATACAAAATCTTAAGAAAGTATTTCTATAATTTTTTAAAAAATTATTCAGGAATTTATCAAATTTTGCTTCCTGTGTGAGTTAGATAAGTGACGCAACTGAGATCTGCATTTGATTCCACTGAAGGTCCCATTTACTTGTTCCACAACAATGACAAACAAATTTCATATATCTTGCCTACAACATACTAGACATGGCATTTCATGTGTAATGCTGTCTGCATATCTTGAAAAGTGTTTACATCAGAAGGTGAAACCACTTCTCTCTGTAACACATTTTACGTAAATATATTGTGACAATGCTTTCAAATGAGAATGTCAAATAAGAGTTTAACTTCAACTCAGGTTTATTTACAAACGGCATCTCATTAATGTCTCCTTTTTCTTGCTGTTCCTAATGAACGTTTTGTGGCTAAAATAATTAGGCGTCATAGAATGTTATGCGTGAGTCTTACCCATAAAGTTCCATTGATTCAGGAGAGTGCTGCATCAGTCGTGATTTGGGCTTTTATGATGTATAGATGCCAATGTCTTTCACAATGAGGATAGTTTGAGGGCTGTTCAGTACAGTGATAAGATACTCCAATCCATGATCCAGCACTAACTCCAACAATTCGTTGATGGAAAAGTCTTTGAAGACATAATGCACAAACACACTTCGTCCACCACGTTGTCACGCTGTGGACTAGAAGGTAGGAATCAGACGAGCAATGGTTTCCAATATGTGCTGACAGGCATCCCGTTGAGAACGTTTGGGACCAGCTGAAACTTACAGTTTGTCGTCAGAGGAATGACCCTGATCCAAGCACGCTAAAACTCCACGTCATTACGCTCACAACAGTGACATGCTGGTGGTTCTCACTCACACTGTATTTCTTTCCGGATCATAAATAATATGCGTGGCAAAAATGGTTGAAATCGTTCCAGGGATCTATGATGAGCTTTCTACCCGTGGCATTGCCTGCGTACGCACATGTCAAATATACTTCACACGTAATTGTACACGTATTTCCCCGTATCGTTACCAAACCTCACCCAGCAGTTTCATTTTTACGCAGCTCAATGTTTATGACGTTCTATCAGCTGAAACACATGTCGTACAATGCGACATATGTGTTGTGACTAGAATTAGTAGTAATGAAATAACAAATTAAAACATCTTGTATGATGCGGCACTTTTCCACTCCACACACCGCCAACCCATAAGCGACCGGCAAGCAAATACACGTCATCCGGTAAGACGACCAACCGACGGTCAACCAAGACCGTCTCCAGTTCAAGTCATGTGTGCCGCCAACGGTCGGGTGACTCATGGCTATCCGAGCTTCACTACTGCTCCAACCCGACTGAATTCCGCCGCGCCCAACTCTACGAGTGCCATGTCCGAACTGCACTGCAATCACGTTTCTACTCACTGCACGACAGATGTCAACCGGAAAGTATTAGCTGTCAACAAAGAAAATACGGCTGGTCCGAGCACGGGGCTCACAACCCGAACCGCACGACACTGTTAAGCACTAATGAAGGACTGGCTCCCTTACTTCTATTGCACATAATTCATTAAGGTCAATCCAATACATTTATTTCAAATACATAAATGAAGTTACATTTGAATCTGACATTAAACAGGAATAAAACAAACAATTTCAATATCAGCTGATTTAGTGCGTGAAGCGCGAGTTAAGCCAATAACCATGTACACTAAATTTGAATCTGTCTGACATTAAACAGGAATAAAAAAAATCATTTTTTTCTTTATGTATTTAAATTACAGCATTAAGGAATTCCAAACCTTTCCCTTTTCTAGACGGAAGCTGAGCCAGAAACACAGAATGCCACAAAAACACAGATTTGTTCTGGAATCTTACAGGACACCTGGAAGCAGTAACAGACAAGGGGTCGGAACCCACAAATAACAGGCTAAGTGTCAGGTCGGGAGCACATCCTACGAGAACTTATTCACACTGTGCTCGCCACAAACTGTAGACATTCCGGCCGAACATCCACTTGCGGTGGCTGCCAGAAGGACGAAGCAACCAACAGGCCCACGCCGTGCTTCTCACACAGGCACCTCAATTTGTACAAACATCTAGGCCAACACCAACTCCGGACTCCCCTCTCACTGCGAGGCTTGGCATAGTTTATACGAAATGCCTTCCAGGGAACCAATAACTACCGCAGGCGTTTCACGATTCGCAAACAGCCCCATCGTAACAGACATCAGACATGTGCTTACGCCCGAACCACAACTCCTCCAGTCTCACCGACCGCCACAAACCCGACTGCCTCTCACCGTCCCGCGCGCCACAGCCGAAAACGCAAAGATGCCCATGCCCGGGGACGCGCCAAAGATAACAAGCCGATGGCTGATGATCGACCAGCCATCTGGCTCAACGGCAGGGCTATACCGATAAGCGCGTTAGTGTTTACTTCGTAGATTCTAACTTAAATTGCGTGTGAGTTTCGTATAGGAGGTGTAATTTCGAGTTTGTTTCTGTAATCGTAAATTCATGCAGCTTGTAACGCAGTCGTTTGGCATTTGTACAGCTTAGTTCATACATTCTTTGCGTGTTTCCCTTCCATTATATATGCACGGACTCGTGTTTCAGTAACTGTTGATCATCATCGATTAGAATGGACAGGGACTATGATTGCTGTGTTCGGATGAGGACTGAGTTGGCATCCCTTCGCTCACACGTCGGCCGCGCAGCTTGAGGCTGTTGCCAATGGGCACCACTGTGGGGAGCCGGACTTGGGGATGTCAACCTCGTCCCGTCTGTCCCCAGATCGGTCCGCCGCTGTGGTTGCCCCGGTTGCTGCCCGCAGTGGGGCTGAGCTCTCGCCTGTGGTTGATTGGGAGGTCGTTCCAAGGCGTGGCAGGCAGCGAAAGGCGTCCCCGGAGGCTGATCAGAAAGCTTCCCCGGTGCGTCTGTCGAACAGGTTTCAGGCACTGTCTCTGGCTGAGCCTGACGCAGCTGCCTGCCGTGTTTCAGAGGATCATTCTCAGCCTTGAAGGTCCGGGCAATCGTAGAGGGTGAGCTTATTGGTAGTTGGGAGCTCCAATGTTAGGCGCGTAATGGGGCCCCTTAGGGATATGGCGGCTAAGGAGGGGAAGAAATCCAGTGTGCACTCCGTGTGCATTCCGGGAGGAGTCATTCCTGATGTGGAAAGGGTCTTTCCGGATGCCATGAAGAGCACAGGGTGCAGCCAGCTGCAGGTGGTGGCACATGTCGGCACTTATGAGGTGTGTCGCTTTGGATCAGAGGAAATACTCTCTGGATTCCAGCGGCTATCTGATTTGTTGAAGGCTGCCGGTCTTGCTTACGAGATGAAGGCAGAACTCACCATCTGCAGCATCGTTGGCAGAACCGAATGCGGACCTTTGGGGCAGAGCCGGGTGGAGGGTCTGAATCAGAGGCTCAGACGGTTTTGCGACCGTGTTGGCTGCAGATTCCTTGACATGCCCCAGAGTGTGGTGGGGTTTCTGGTTCCACTGAATAGGTCAGGAGTTCACTACACTCAGCTGGCGGCTACACGGGTAGCGGAGGTTCTGTGGCGTGGACCGGGCGGTTTTTTAGGTTAGAAGGTCTAGGGAAAGTACGAGGTGGGGTTCAATCTCAAAGGGAGCATGGTAAATACAGGACGTTCTTGGATCAAGGAACAGTCGGAACTGTAGTTGTAAATTGTTGCAGCTGTGCTGCGAAAGTCCCTGAGCTACAAGCGCTAATAGACAGCACAGAAGCTGAAATTGTTATACGTACAGAAAGCTGGCTAAAGCCTGAAATAAGTTCTGCAGAAATTTTTACGAAGTCTCAGACGGTGTTCAGGAAAGACAGATTAGGCAGAATTGGTGGTGGAGTGTTTGTGTCTGTCGGTAGTGGTTTATCTTGTAGTGAAGTCGTAGTAGATACTCAATGCGAATTGGTATGGGTGGAGGTTATACTTAACAGCCGAACTAAGTTAATAATTGGCTCCTTCTACCGACCGCCAGACACCGATGATATAGTTTCTGAACAGTTCAGAGAAAATTTGAGTCTCGTAACATTAATACCCCACTCATACGATTGTAGTTGGTGGGGACTTCAACCTTCTCTCGATATGTTGGCAAAAATACTTGTTCAAAACCGGTGGTAGGCAGAAAACATCTTCCGAGATTGTCCTAAATGCTTTCTCCGAAAACTATTTCGAGCAGTTAGTCCACGAACCCACGCGAATTCTAAATGGTTGTCGAAACACACTTCACCTCTTAGCCACAAATAATCCAGAGCTAATAGAGAGCATCATGACTGATACAAGGATTAGTGATCACAAGGTCGTTGTAGCTAGGCTCAATACCGTTTCTTCCAGATACAGCAGAAACAAACGCAAAATAATTTTATTTAAAAATTCGGATAAAGTGTCACTAGAAGCCTTCCTAAGAGACAATCTCCATTCCTTCCGAACTAACTATGCAAATGTTGACGAGATATGGCTCAAATACAAAGATATCGTAGCAACAGAAATTGAGAGATTCATACCTCATAAACTGGTAAGAGATGGAACTGATCACCCATGGTACACAAAACAGGTCAGAACGCTGTTGCAGAGGCAACGGAAAAAGCATGCAAAGTTCAGAAGAACGCGAAATCACGAAGATTTGCTAAAATTTACAGACGCGCGAAATTTGGCACGGACTTCAATGCGAGATGCCTTTAATAGATTCCACAACGAAACATTGTCTCGAAATATGGTAGAAAATGGGAAGAAATTCTAGTCGTCTGTAAAGTACACAAGCGGCAAGACGCAGTGCCGATGGTACTGCTACCGAGGACTGTGCCGCTAAAGCGGATTTATTGAACGCGGTTTTCCGAAATTCGTTCACCAGGGAAGACGAATGGAATATTCCAGAATTTGAAACACGAACAGCTTCTAGCATGAGTTTCTTAGAAGTAGGTACCTTAGGGGTTGCGAAGCAACTGAAATCGCTTGATACGGGCAAATCTTCAGGTCCAGATTGTATACCGATTAGGTTCCTTTCAGATTACGCTGATACAATAGCTCCCTATTTAGCAATCATATACAACCACTCGCTCACCGATAGTGGTCTCCAGTCTTGAGACTGGTTTGATGCAGCTCTCCATGCTACTCTATCCTGTGCAAGCTTCTTCATCTCCCAGTACCTACTGCGGCCTACATCCTTCTGAATTTGCTTAGCGTATTCATCTCTTGGTCTCCCTCTACGATTTTTAACCTCTACGCTGCCCTCCAATACTAAATTGGTGATCCCTCGATGTCTCAGAACATGTCCAACCAACCGATTTCTTCTTCTAGACAAGTTGTGCACAAGCTCCTCTTCTCCCCAATTCTATTAAATACCTCCTCATTAGTTATGCGATCTACCCATCTAATCTTCAGCATTCTTCTGTAGCACCATATCCCGAAAGCTTATATTCTCTTCTTGTCTAAACTATTTATTGTCCACGTTTCACTTCCATACATGGCTACTCTCCATAAAACGACTTCCTGACATTTAAATCTATACTCGATGTTAACAAATGTTTCTTCTGCAGAAACGCTTTCCTTGCCATTGCCAGTCTACATTTTATATCCTCACTACTTCGACCGTCATCAGTTATTTTGCTCCCCAAATAGCAAAACTCCTTTACTACTTTAAGTGTCTCATTTCCTAATCTAATTCCCTCAGTATCACCCGACTGCATTCGATTACATTATCCTCGAATTGCTTTTGTTGATGTTCATCTTATATCCTCCTTTCAAGACACTATCCATTCCGTTCAACTGCTCTTCCAAGTCCGTTGCTGTCTCTGACAGAATTACAATGTCATCGGCGAACCTCAAAGTTTTTATTTCTTCTCCTTGGATTTTAATACCAACTCCATATTTTTCTTTTGTCTCCTTTACTGCTTCCTCAATATACAGATTGAATAACATCGGGGATAGGCTACAACCCTGTCTCACTCCCTTCCCAACCACTGCTTCCCTTTCATACCCCTCGACTCTTATAACTGCTATCTGGTTTCTGTACAAATTGTAAATAGCCTTTCGCTCTCTGTATTTTACCCCCGGCACCTTAAGAATTTGAAAGAGAGTATTCCAATCAACATTGTCAAAAGCTTTCTCCAAGTCTAAAAACGCTAGAAACATAGTTTAACCTTTCCTTTATCTATCTAAGATAAGTCGTAAGGTCAGTGTTGCCTCACGTGTTCGAACATTATTACGGAATCCAAACTGATGTACCCCGAGGTCGGCTTCTATCAGTTTTTCCATTCGTCTGTAAAGAATTCGTGTTAGTATTTTGCAGCTGTGACTTATTAAACGGATAGTTCGGTAATTTTCACATGTATAAACACTTGCTTTCTTTGGGATTGGAATTATTATATTCTTCTTGAAGTCTGATGGTATTTCGCCTGTCTCTTACATCTTGCTCACCAGATGGTAGAGTTTTGTGAGGACTGGCTCTCCCAAGGCTGTCAGCAGTTCTAATGGAATGTTGTCTACTCCGGGGGCCTTGTTTCGACCCAGGTCTTTCAGTGCTCTGTCAAACTCTTTACGCAGTATCATATCTCCCATTTTATCTTCATATACCTCCTCTTCCATTTCCATAATATTGTCCTCAAGTACGTTGCCCTTGTATAGACCCTCTATATACTCGTTCCCCGTTTCTGCTTTCCCATCTTTGCTTAGAACTGGGTTTCGATCAAAGCTCTTGATATTCATGCAAATGGTTTACCTTACTCCAAAAGTCTTTTTAATTTTCCTGTAAGCTGTATCTATCATACCCCTAGTGAGGGAAGCCTCTACATCCTTACATTTGTCCCCCAGTCATCCCTGCTTAGCCATTTTGCACTTCCTGTCGATCTCATTTCTGAGACATCTGTATTCCTTTTTGTCTGCTTCTTTTATTGCATTTTTACAGATTGGAAAATTGCGCAGGCTACACTATTGTTTAAGATGGTTAGTAGGAGTAATCCATCGAACTACAGGCCTACATCATTGACGTCGGTTTGCAGTAGGGTTTTGGAGCATATACTGTATTCAAACATTATGAATCACCTCGAAGGGAACGATCTATTGATACGTAATCAGCGTGGTTTCAGAAAACATCGTTCTTCTGCAACGCAGGTAGCTCTTTATTCGCACGAAGTAATGGCCGCTATCGACAGGAGATCTCAGGTTGATTCCGTTTTTCTGGATTTCCGGAAAGCTTTTGACACCGTTCCTCACAAGCGACTTCTAATCAAGCTGCGGGCCTATGGGGTATAGTCTCAGTTGTGCGACTGGATTCGTGATTTCCTGCCAGGAAGGTTGCAGTTCGTAGTAATAGACGGCAAATCATCAAGTAAAAGTGAAGTGATATCAGGTGTTCCCCAGGGAAGCGTCCTGGGACCTCTGCTGTTCCTGATCTATATAAATGACCTGGTTGACAATCTGAGCAGTTCTCTTAGGTTGTTCGCAGATGATGCTGTAATTTACCGTCTAGTAAGGTCATCCGAAGACCAGTATCAGTTGCAAAGCGATTTAGAAAAGATTGCTGTATGGTGTGGCAGGTGGCAGTTGACGCTAAGTAACGAAAAGTGTGAGGTGATCCACATGATTTCCAAAAGAAATCCGTTAGAATTCGATTACTCGATAAATAGTACAATTCTCAACGCTGTCAATTCAACTAAGTACGTGGGTGTAAAAATTATGAACAACTTCATTTGGAAAGAC
This sequence comes from Schistocerca gregaria, assembly GCF_023897955.1. Taxonomy (NCBI): domain Eukaryota; kingdom Metazoa; phylum Arthropoda; class Insecta; order Orthoptera; family Acrididae; genus Schistocerca; species Schistocerca gregaria. The sequence goes on from NC_064925.1 coordinate 552,983,471, forward strand.
CACATAGATAATATTGTGGGGAAGGCGAGACAAAGGTTGCGTTTCATTGGCAGGACACTTAGAAAATGCAACAAGTCCACTAAAGAGATAGCTTACACTACACTCGTTCGTCCTCTGTTAGAATATTGCTGCGCGTTGTGGGATCCTTACCAGGTGGGATTGACGGAGGACATCGAAAGGGTGCAAAAAAGGGCAGATCGTTTTATAGTATCACGTAATAGGGGAGAGATTGTGGCAGATATGATACGCGAGTTGGGATGGAAGTCATCAAAGCTAAGACGTTTTTCGTCGCAGCGAGATCTACTAACGAAATTTCAGTCACCAACATTCTCTTCCAAATGCGAAAATATTTTGCTGAGCCCTACATAACTAGGAATGATCATCAAAATAAAATAAGAGATATCCTAGCTCAAACAGAAAGGTTTAGGTGTTCGTTTTTCCCGCGCCCTGTTCGGGAGTGGAATGGTAGAGAGATAGTATAATTGTTGTTCGATAAACCCTCTGCCAAGCACTTAAATGTAAATTGCAGAGTAGTCATATCGATGTAGATGTAGATACTGCAGCTCACGTGCAGGCAAAGCAGCATCTGAGTAACAACAGAAATTAAAATTAACACAACGAGGTGGCAGCATGGAAGAAAAAAGAACAGCGTGTAAAATAAGAGATGGCGCGAACACGAGGCACGCACGGCTCACACCATACAGCCCGGGTTTGGCTCCCTCTGATATTCATCTCTGCTAGAATGAACCGCTGGTTACGAAGATAACATTTTGGCAGAGACAGCGAGCAGCAGTTCAGCGCAGAAAATTGTCGGAAAGCGTAGGTGGCTACCTTGTGTGACGAGGGTACTGGAAAGTTGGTACAACTCGACGATGGGTGTCTAATGAGGAGCGGCAACCACGTACAGAAGTAGCTGAAAGACCCAAATTTCTGTTGCAAATAAAAGAATTGTGATTTTCGCTGTGGTTTCCATTTCGCGACATATCGTTCCTTACTTTCCGAACAGTCTCGTATTATGGCTTATGGAGAGCTGCTCTAAAATTGTACCCCATTCGTTTTAGCTTCCTACATGCAATGATTATGCTAGCTAGGGTTTTAATAGGCATGTGGAACTCTCGAGAGATTGCCTCCGCTAATTGCATGCGAGGTTTTGCAACCACAGTCCGCAATACTCTGTCCTCTGCCTGCTCTTGGCTTAGCTATGCTTGTTCCTTCGCGTTTCCACTCTACGGTCACATCACCAGCAGACGGCGTGGGCAGCTGTAGAAAGGTTTAACGTCCCTGTCCGATTTGTTAATCATGTGATATTCAATGATCAGTGGACTTTCGAAGTCTATGAGTTCTCCTGACCGACCCGTCTTACTTTTATTGCATCTCTACTAAAAACACACTAATCCCCGCCTCCTTTTATACTGATGGGACCGCCTCTCGTTGACTACTATCTGATTCCACATTTCATAGGGGCGTCAGGGTACTTTCTAACCGGGTAATACACGTTAGGTAGAGTTGTCATTATTTGCAGATTTTGAAATAATGTGCTTAATGGTAACCCCCAAAGAATTTTTGCGTTATTCTCTGCAACTAGACTTCCTTTTTTGTCTCGAAATAACATTACGCATTCATTCCTATGCAGGGTGGTCCATTGATGGTGACCGGGCCAAATATCTCACGAAATACGCGTCAAACGAAAAAACTACAAAGAACGAAACTTGTCTAGCTCGAAGGGGGAAACCAGACGGCGCTTATGGTTGGCCCGCTAGGTGGCGCTGCCATACGTCAAACGAATATCAACTGCTTTTTTAAAAATAGGAACCCACATTTTTATTACATATTCGTGTAGTACGTAAAGAAATATGAATGTTTTAGTTGGACCACTGTTTTCGCTTTGTCATAGATGGCGCTGTAATAGTTACAAACGTATAAGTACGTGGTCTCACGTAACACTCCGCCAGTGCGGACGGTATTTGCTTCGTTATATATTACCTGTGTTAAAATGGACCGTTTACCAATTGCGAAAAAAGTTGATGTATGGCTATTGTGATCAGAATGGCCAACAGGCGTGTGCTATGTATGCTGCTCGGTATCCTGCACGACATCATCCCAGTGTCCGGACCGTTACTTTATTTAAGGAAACAGGAAGTGTTCAGCCACATGTGAAACGTCAACCACGACCTGCAACAAATGATGATGCCTAAGTAGGTGTTTTAGCAGCTGGCGTGGCTAATCCGCACATCAGTAGCGAACAAATTGCGCCAGAATCGGGTATCTCAAAAACGTCGGTTTTGAGAATGCTACATCGACATCGATTGCACCCGTACCATATTTGTATGCACTAGGAATTGCATGGCGACGACTTTGAACGTTGTGTACAGTTCTGAGACTGGGCAGAAGAGAAATCACGGGACGATGACAGATTTTTTGCACGCCTTCTATTTAGCGACGAAGCGTCATTCACCAACAGCGGTAACGTAAACCGGCATAATATGCACTATTGGGCAACGGAAAATCCACGATGGCTCCGACAAGAGGAACATCAGCGACCTTGGTGGGTTAATGTATGGTGCGGCATTATGGGAGGAAGATAATTTGCCCCCATTTTATCGACGACAATCTAAATGGTGCAATGTATGCTGCTTTCCTACGTAATGTTCTACCGATGTTACTACAAGATGTTTCACTGCATGAGAGAATGGCGATGTACTTCCAACATGATGGATTGCGGCACATAGCTCGCGTGTCGTTGAAGCAGTGTTGAATAGCATATTTCATGACAGGTGGATTGGTCGTCAAAGCACCATACCATGGCCCGCATGTTCACCGGATGTGACGTATCAGGGTTTCTTTCTGTGGGGAAAATTGCAGGTATGAACGCCTGACACCGTGCGTCAGCGCATTGTCAATGCATGCCCAAATATTACGGAAGGCGAACTACTCGCTTTTGAAAGGACTGTCGTTACACGTAATGCCAAATGCATTGAGGTTGACGGACATCATTTGAGCATTTATTGCATTAATTTGGTATTTACAGGTAATCACGCTGTAACAGCATCCGTTCTCATAAATGATAAGATCACAAAGGTACACGTATCACATTCGAATAACCGAAATAAAATGTTCAAACGTACCTACGTTCTGTATTTTAATTTTAAAAACCTACCTGTTACCAAGTGTTCGTCTAAAATTGTGAGCCATATGTTTGTGACTATTACAGCGCCATCTATCACAAGGCGAAAAAAGTTGTTCAACTAAAACATTTATATTTCTTTACGTACTACACGATTATGTAATAAAAAATGGGGGTTCCTACTAAAAAAAAAACGCAGTTGATATCCGTTTGACCTATGGCAGCGCCTTCTAGCCGGCCAACCATAGCGCCATCGGGTTTCGCTCTTCAAGCTAGACAAGTTTCGTTCTTTGTAGTTTTTTCGTTTGACGCTTATTTCGTGGGATATTTGACCCGGTCACGATCAATGGACCATCCTGTATAAGAAGGAAAATGACACCAATAATTAAGTTAATACAACGAAGGGGGGGGGGGGGGAAGTGAATGACGTTTAATGCCCCAAATTGTTTCAAGTTCAAGTCAATGAAAATATTAACACTAAGAAGCACGTTACTGAGCTTCTGACATCTAAGGTAAGCGTTTTTACCTATGAGCAAAACTGCTTTTTTTGGGAAGCAAACATATCAGCTTCTTAATTTTTCAATATATTTTAATGAATCATATCTTATAGCATAGTAAAAAAAAACTGCCTGCACAAAATTGATCAACGAGAATAACATCTAATGTTCACTCTAAATCATCCGTAGGAATTAGATATTTTATGTGCGTCTTTTCGATATGTATAATTGCTAATGAAATTTATTATAAATATTCCATAGCAGTTTAAAACAATAGTGATGTTAATACCTAAAACACTCACAAGGGGGAATTAACCTTTGTTATTCATCAGCAACGCCATTAGTCGTTCGCAAAGTTTTTCAAAATGCAGCAGCAAAAATTTTATTCTCTTGCTCACTACCTTTAAATGTGACTTCAAGTCGTATCTTGTTTACAACTCCCTCTATTCTGTTTGCTAGTATTTAATTAAATATTTGTGTCATTTGTGTCGTTGTAGACACGAAATTCGTTTGTCACTGGTAACACGAGAACGTCAAACATGCTCATTTTTATTAAAGATTTTCTACTGTGCTATACGGCAATATCGAAATGTCCAGCACACAGCTATATTCACAAACAACTCATGTGTACCCACGCTCTATACTGACCCAGTTAATACCATTTCAAAGGAGATCGTGGAAATGTCCTATAGAACATGTAATTAGGCAGCTAAATTGCTAATTGGCTGTGTTTCAATACACAGAGGCTAACACAGCTCCTGTATACCAGTTACTATCTTCGTGACCACCATTCCATCCCTCAAGCCTTCCTAGAGCCACCGTCTACTCTCCGTGTCGCTCTCATTATGTCTCTTTTTCTGCACACCTTTGTCATTTTCTACAAAAACGAGAGAGGTGTACTCTCCTGGCTGTAATTTATCGCTATCCATTATTTGCACAACGGTAAAGATAAGTGTCAGAGAGTTCCTGTTTTTGTATCGAATGTTAATGTTTCTTCACATTCAGTACGCGAATGGTGCGTGGGAACTGTTATCTGTCCAATGTCAACTTTACGGTGTGTACGAGAGCAAAACAAGTTCTAGAGTTACAAGTCCGTTCTTACGTAAAAACTGTTGTTATATTCTGCGAATGTTTCCCTGGTGACTTTTTTTTCTGCAGAAGACTGTTGCAAGTGAAACAGGCCTGTCTTTGCCGTCTTTACTCATGCTTGACGTCTCCTGTTATTCCGACGTGATGTTGTTACCATGACCTCCAGCAGTATTCCGGTATAGGCAGTGTACGTGTTTTGTAAGGAGACAAACTTGAAATCCCTCCGATAAAACAAAAAATAAATGGAAGCAGTCATATTGTTGACCTTTACTGAACCCGTATATTCCCATGTATTCTAATATACCGTGACGTCCGTTGTGTCGTTGTATTGTAAGGTGCCACGAACACCGTTTTCATATGTATACGTGTATGTCGTCGTTGTCGCCTCTTCTTTCTCTCGTCGATATTAGAGCATGAGAAATGATTGTGTTAGTGTTTACCTATTTGTTGTCAACAATACAAAACTACACGGCCACGATATCACTTCATTCCGGAATAGCTAGCTTAATATAGTATAAAGATAGTGGGTTTCGATGGTGCATTATTTAAGTGTGATATTATTCTTCACTTAAGCTTTGAGACTTCAAGAACCAGCGACTCTTAATCAGGCCCAAAACTCGACTTGTAACGAGAGCACTTACGATCAGTCTGTCACAATATTAATAATGCGTAAGGCTCTACACCACTATAAGAAAATATCACTGTTATGAAATATCTAAATATACGAATAAACTTCTTTGTATTTTTCGTTTTTATTTAATCAAATGCTTTCAAATGTTCATTTCGCATCCACAAATCATCCACACCTCGATGTAGAGTGTAAACGTGTGCATAAAAAATAGTACACTGTTTCTACTGATAACCACGTATGAGCTTTTGGGTTGTTAGGCTACTTCGACCAACAGGATTTCTATTGGATTTTGAAAATGATCTTCTATCCAAACTTACGTTCTCCACAATGTCTCATCAAATTTTCTACCCTTTCTCGATAATTGAGAATTCACGTAAATTGGATTTTCGCGAGTTTAAAGCAAACCATCGGCGGCGCGGAAGCAGTCTTGAGACCGCGACACATTCGTGAGGCTTACTAGCCTGTCACAAAATTGACCTGCATACATCTACAATCAATTTCAAGGTCATAATTCGTCCTACATGACTGTGTGCAATTGAACTTAATCCAATCAATTATTTCTGGAATCGTAATCACTTATCCCGACACTGACCGTCCATAAACGCACAATTAACACTCTTTTTTTCTAATAGTAAATTAATGACGACATGTCATCTACATAGCTATTAAAATATTATTCCAAATGATTTCAAATATTTATCGTCACTATATTTTAACGGTAATCAGAAAAAATATGACTTATTACCAGAAATTAACACATAACAGATCGCAAATCGCATGTAACTAAATGACAGCATTGCATAGCGTCGGGACTTAATCACGCAAAACTATACAAAGGAATCCCCCAAATCTCAATTTGTCCATACCAACTGACAGATACTCAAGATATTCAAGACCTCATAGATCAATCTCGATCTGTAATGTTATACTAAGGCATGGCACTAGATATGACTCATTAACAATGAAGTTAAATACGTTTTCTGCGTTTCCTATACATCACGGCATTACATACGTCCATTTTTTATCAGGCCTCTCTTACGTTGTACCACGACTGGATGTTTTTCTGGATAATGTGTCCCCATTATTACCATACCAGCTGCGTGTGACGTCATACGGTAGTTACAAATAAAAAACTAAAACCCGCCCGAAAAGGCCATGTAGGCCCAACAGTACCGACCGGCCGCCGTGTTATCCTCAGTCCACAGGCATCGCGCGGGATTAGCCGAGCGGTCTCGGGCGCTGCAGTCATGGACTGTGCTGCTGGTCCCGGCGGAGGTTCGAGACCTCCTTCGGGGTGTGTGTGTTTGTCCTTAGGATAATTTAGGTTAAGTAGTGTGTAAGCTTAGGGTCTGATGACCTTAGCAGTTAAGTCCCATAAGATTTCACACACAATTGAACTTTTTTTTCCACAGGCATCACTGTATGCGAATGTGGAAGGGCGCATGGTAAGCTCACCACTCTCCCGGCCGTTTACGAGACTGAGTTGATACATCCGCTATAATGAAAAGTAACAGCTCTATCGTACACGGTCCAGTCACATTAATACGACCACCGCCTACGTTCAACTTCAACTTGTAGTAACCACTCACAGATGGCCGGTGGCAGCAAGAGATGGTGTGTATAAAGTGTGTCAAGGGGTGCGCAAAACTGTGCAGTCGTTGGCGTAACGCGCAAACGAAGCGATTCATCTGACGTTCGAAAGGGCATGGCTCATTGTCTCTCTGGCCAAGGGTGGAAGCATTTTCAAACCGAAAACAGAGCTATCCAAACCGGATACCGAGATAATTATGGTGCACCAATGTCCATAGATGCCAACGGCCTTGTCGCAGTGTAACACCGGTCCCAGTCAGATCACCGTAGTTAAGCGCTGTCGGGGTGGGCTAGCACTTGGATGGGTGACCATCCGGTCTGCCGAGCGCTGTTGGCAAGCGGGGTGCCCTCAGCCGTTGTGAGGCAAACTGAGGAGCTACTTGACTGAGAAGTAGCGGCTCCGGTCTCGTAAACTGACATACGGCAGGGAGAGCGGTATGCTTCCATATCCGCATCCAGTGACGCCTGTGGGCGGAGGATGACATGGCGGTCGGTCGGTACCGTTGGGCCTTCATGGCCTGTCCGGGAGGAGTTTAGTTTTTTTTTAATGTCCAATTGATCGCCCAGATGAGCCAAGGGACTATCAACAGTGTCTACATCTACATCTAAATCTACATTTATAATTCGCAAGCCACCCAACGGTGTTTGGCGGAGGGCACTTTACGTGCCACTGTCATTACCTCCCTTTTCTGTTCCAGTCACGTATGGTTCGTGGGAAGGACGACTGTCTGAAAGCGTCCGTGCGCGCTCGAATCTCTCTAATTTTACAGAATGAGATTTTCACTCTGCAGCGGAGTGTGCGCTGATATGAAACTTCCTGGAAGATTAAAACTGTGTCGCAGAAGAGCTTCTGTAAAGTTTGGAAGGTAGGAGACGGATACTGGCAGAAGTAAAGCTCTGAGTACCGGACGTGAGTCGTGCTTCGGTAGCTCAGATGGTAGAGCACTTGCCCGCGAAAGGCAAAGCTCTCTAATTTTATATTCGTGATCTCCTCGGAAGGTATAAGTAGGGGGAAGCAATACATTCGATACCTCATCCAGAAACGCACCCTCTCGAAACCTGGACAGCAAGCTACACCGCGATGCAGAGCGCCTCTCTTGCAGAGTCTGCTACTTGAGTTTCCTAAATATCTCCGTAACGCTATCACGGTTACCAAATAACCCTGTGACGAAACGCGCCGCTCTTCTTTGGATCTTCTCTATCTCCTCCGTCAACCCGATCTGGCATGGATCCCACACTGATGAGCAATACTCAAGTATAGGTGGAACGAATATTTTGTAAGCCACCTCCTTTGTTGATGGACTACTGAAACGTCCCCTTAGAAAAATTATACATGACTGTGCTTAAGCTGACACACAATATTTTTAGCGCACCGCAATCTGACTTTCAAAAATCCCTTGAAAAATAAATGGCTTAAGTACAAAATTAATCTCTCAAATGCGTGTCCTGTAGCGCTAAACTGTGCGTCTTGTTGTAAGATAATTCTGTGAAAGTGTCGTAGTTATCGTCCTCTGTAAGCAAAGTTCTGCTGAAGTCAATGTACTTACCTCATCATAAGCGAAAGTGAAATGCTTTCCGTATAGATATCGTAGTTATTACGTACCTTACCGTGATCAGGAAAGTACTATAATGTAACGTATTGTTGTGCTACGATAAAGGCTGTCTCATTGTAGCTATACCACAAAAGTTACTACTAAAACATGTTTTACTTTCCAGAATAATACAGAAAAACTGTGCAGATATAAAACAGATACAGCGCAAAAGCAACAATGTAAATCGTGTCACATATTAGTAGCGTCGTGATATAATCATGTAACTATCAGAGAAACCAAATGCTAAGTCATCTTTAATATCACCGAATGTACTTCAAATAAAGAATGTATTTTCAAGTAAACCAAACTGTTGCATTAAAATCTCATTAGCAGTACTGGTAAATGTTCTACGTATGTAAGCCCTATAGTCGTTATTTAATCGTGCAACTAACAAGCAAGAACTTACACACACAATAACAGTGTGACGTCTGTTCACTATAACAAAGCACTCGTAAATACTGTCTCAATAAGTTCTCTAAGTTCTAGACTGGATAGTTAACTTCAAAACATTGTTGCATGTTAACAGATTCTAAATATTACAAAGTATACTAGTGACGTGATGTGAACAGCTTTATGGCAAAGACAAAGTTAAAAAGCAGATTATCTCCCAATAAACGATTTTACATGTGAAATGTGGTGTAAACCTTTACTCTTCTTAGTACTCAGTGTTTGAACTTGAAAGCAATTATCATGCGGTATACGTCGGTAAAGAATACTGGAATTTTTCTCAAGGTTAGCGTCAATGTTATTTTCCGTCGAGCCAGCCGGCGCACGTGGCTGCCTGCGGTGTGAGTCAATGTCTGTCTCTTTGTTGGCGCGCGTCGTTATTGGGATTAGGAGACCTAACTTCTACAAATTCACCTTGTCGAGAGGGTCCTGTCCTGTAGGAATCCCGCCAGTTCTGATGCGATTCAGGTCTGTCGTTTTGTCGGTAGTTTATATAGTTTCTTGTTTGTCGGTCATGTGGCGGAGAATTTCTCCCGGAATCGTAACTGCGTGCTGGACCATTGCGTCTGAAGTTATTCTGTCTCCCTTGATAATAATTATTTTGGTTTCCATACTGTCAGTTTCTCTAATTTTCTCTGTGATAGTCATTACTGCGGAAATGCGATCTTTCTCTGTAATTATTGCTACTCTGCCAATGGTTGGCATATGGGTGGTGTCTGTTTTTGTCACGATTTACGTTGTAAGAATAGCCTTGTCGTGTCAAGTTATTATTTCTTTCATCGCGGAATTGCGACGGATGTGACCTGTATTGTTTGTTGTGTTCCTGTTTTCGCGTTCCGCGATTGTCAGTGTCAATTTCTAATTCTTGTAAGAGTCCCTGAAAAGCTTCAATGTCCTCTTTGCAACGTCCTGCCAAAATAATATGTCGTAAATGTTCAGGCAATTTCATTAAGCAAATGCGGATGAGTTCTGAGGGGCTATATGGGTTTGAAAGATACTGATTCTTATGTAACACGTCTTCGAAATATTTGACAAGACTGGAAAATTCAGATTGTTCGAAATGTTTCATCATTATAATGCCATGTTTTACTTGGTCTTGCGTAGCTTGAGACCAATATGCTGAGAGGATGGCATGATAAACTTCTCCTTCACTATGACAATCGTGAATGACCGATGGCATTCTTACAGCTGGTTCATTCTCTAAGTAGCCACACATAAATTCTAATCTGTGCTCTAATGACTAGTTGGGAGGAAAACAATGAGAGAATTGATGGAGCTACGCTCGTGGATGAATGTCGTTGCCAGAATTCTTAAATGTTTTGAATTTACGTGCAGTAATGTACAGCTTATAGTCAAAATCATCCTGTCGGCGAGTAGCATATCGGTCATTGTTACGTCGTGTCGGCGGTTCCATCTCACCTTGCCAATTTCTTTCATGATTTCCGAAATGCCCTGTGTTATTATTTTGGGGCTTTTCCGTATTTCTAAGTTCCTCTTCCCGTGTTGGAGCGCGAGTGTCCTCTGAAATATGTAATTTTTGTATTACCTGCGTCAACTGATCTTGTACTTCCCGGATTTCTCTTTTGTATTGCGTATTAATTTGATTCTGATTTTGTTTGAATTTCTTAATTTGTTCATACTCTTCTGTGTCATTCAGATCATCATCTACCTTTGCAGATAAGTTAATGAACTGATCCGAAAGTTCGGATACTTTCTCCGATAGTGTACTTATTTCCTCAGTGTGTTTTTCTGAACCAAGTTTCAGAGTGTCCATTCGTGTTGAAATCGTATCTACTGTGTCCTTTAAGTTTTGTTGAGTTTTTGCAAGTTGCGTAACCGAATCGGTGGATGCAACTGAGTCCATTTTAGCTTGCAAGGTGTCGTGATTTTCATGAACAATAGTTTGCAGTTCCTTTATGGCTGCTTCATGATTCTGTAATGCATTTTCATGCCGCGAAAAAATAGGTTGAAAATGCTCACAAATTTGTGTTTTTACGTCATTACAGATTTTTTGACATTTCGATTCAATATTATGTAAATCAGTAGTTAAATCTTCACGTGTTTGTTCAAGTGTGGTGTCTAACTTCCGAAGATTTTGTTCCATTAAGTCTAACTTCTGAAGATTTTGTTACATTGTGTCCAACTGTTGCTGTGTTTGTCTCTGGTGTTGTTCCATTGTGTCTAACTTTTGAAGATTTTGTTCCATTGTGTCTAACTGTTGCTGTGTTTGTCTCTGATTTTGTTTCGTTTGTTGCATTAATTGCAATAATAATGTATTAGTGTCTGGAATCTGTTCCTCTATGCTTTTCGGCAGTGCATTTGCACCGGCAACATTCACATTTTGACAAGCAGAAAATGTATCTTGATTTATTTGAGAAAACGGTGAGGACGCAAAACCTGAATGTACAGAATTTCCTAGATTGTGTCCTGTCATTTCGGAATCCTGAGGCGAGCTGTTGCCGACCGATCGATCGATAATGCTTCCCTGTTCACTAATTGTTACACTTCCTACACCATTATTTGCAGACCGATCCATTTCCCTATGCACAATTACCAAATTACCACTTTGAACATTAGTTAATTCATTACATGGTGGCGCTAACACACTGCTTTCGTCTTCACTCAGTTTACTTTGGAGCCTAGTATTACGTTTTTCACACGCCATTATTGTCACGATATTTCACACGACAACACAGAAAAACAAAATTTGAAGAGTAAAAATAAGAGAACACATTAACATAGCACTGAAAATAATATCTAGTTAATTGCAGGCGCAGCTGCGAAATACTTCATGCAAAACTACATGCATGCCACAACTATTTTACTGTACAACAATGAAAGACTGCAACTACAAAGTAAATTCTCTCAATGATTACGCGCTAGCAATAAACAAAAGCTACATTAATTACACAAACTACAAGAAAAAATCAGAAGATTCCAGTGAGGTATCCCCGGCTAAGGGTCGACATATGAAACGTCCCCTTAGAAAAATTATACATTACTGTGCTTAAGTTGACACACAATGTTTTTAGCGAAACGCAATCTGGCTTTCAAAAATCCCTACAAAAGAATGGCCCTGACTAACATTAACCTATACCTTTCACAAATCACTTACCTCACAAAAATCTTCGTTACTCAAGCTACTGCAATACAGCGAGCGCCACTACTGCCAGCTAAATAAAAGATTCAAACTACGGAAGGCACTAACTACTGATAGGCATAGTTAGCGAATGAAAGATTTTAATAGAGAACAAACAATGTATTTACCTTAATTGTCATAATATATATATCAGTTCATTACAGCCATTCTTACAAATTTCAAAACTCCACCATCTCTCTCCCCACATCCACCGCTACTGGCGGCTCACCTCCGACTGCGCAACGCTACGCACTGTTAACATCTAGCTGCCCAGCACTACAATGGCGAGTATTATAACAATGCCAACCAGCCACTGACTGCATACAGCACAGCCAGTGATTTTTCATACAGAGCGCTATGTGGTGTTACCAATAAAAATACCTAAACAGCCTACTTACACTACATTTTCTAAGGACTCTCCCAATGAATCTCAACCTAGTAACCGCCTTACCAACAATTAATTTTATATGATAATTCCACTTCAAATCGTTCCGCACACATACTCCCAGATACTTTACAGATGTAACTGCTACCAGTGTTTGTTCCGCTATCATATAATCATACAGTAAAAGATCCTCCTTTCCATGCATTCGCAATACATTACATTTGTCTATGTTAAGGGTCAGTTGCCACTCCCTGCACCAAGTGCCTATCCACTGCAGATCTTCCTGCATTTCGCTACAATTTTCTAATGCTGCAACTTCTCTGTATACTACAGCATCATCCGCAAAAAGCCGCATGGAACTTCCGACACTATCTACTAGGTCATTTATATATATTGTGAAAAGCAATGGTCCCATAACATTCCCCTGTGACACGCCAGAGGTTACTTTAACGTCTGTAGACCTCTCTCCATTTATAACAACATGCTGTGTTCTGTTTGCTAAAAACTCTTCAATCCAGCCAAACAGCTGTCCTCAACGACCGTTCAGCGAACACTGCTCTTCCTGCACCCACGCTACCTGCTGTTCATCTGCGGCGAATTTTGGAATTGGCACGCCAATGGCGCAACTGGAAATGCCATGAGGGTTGGCAGGTGGTCTTCGCAGAAGAATCACGTTTCATACTGCATCAGACGCATTGTCGTTCGAGACAACGGCGTGAAACGTCTGGAAGCAAATACTTTGCAACAAATGCTGCGAGGTGAAATGGGAAACTACGTCCTGTTAAGAGGCCACAAGACTTTACGGGAAGCACTGGGCTTAAGGGATTTAAGATGCTTTATTCACTGATTTAATACATAAACGTAATTTATGAACCAATCTTCGTTACGAACTATGTAAACTGATACTTCCTGGCCGATTAAAACTCTGTGCTATACTGAGACTCGAACTTGGCACGTTCGCCTTTCGCGGGCAAGTGGTCTACCAACTGAGCTCCCAAGCACGACTCACGCCCGGTACTCACAGCTTTATTTCTGCCAGTACCTCGTCCCCTAGATTCCAAACTTTGCAGAAGCTCTCCTGCGAACCTTGCAGAACTAGCACTCCTGGAAGAAAGGATATCGCGGAGACATGGCTTAGCCACAGCCTGGTGGATGTTTGCAGAATGACAGATAATCTGTGTCATAAAATTGAATATGAGGTAAGAAATGCCCTGTAACAAACAGAGCAAGTAAAAACTTTTAAGCACTTATAATACAAATGATTAACAATTTTAACATATGCAATAAATGAGAACTGATGGATTACCCATATGCAAATGGCCCTGGATAACTTGAACACACAGTACCCCATAATGAACAGCACAAATTTCGAAACTTACTTTCAAATAACAACGGATATGAGCCATCGTTTAACAAAGCCTTTAAAGTAGAAACTTTCGGTTTAATTTACATAAATAATAACTTACATGGCAGTTTTAAATCAACAAGAATAAAGCTAATTCCTCCACCTTAGGGAAAATACGCAGATGTACTATCAAAGAAGAATTAATTTAGTGAGAATGAACGTAACTATGAAGGAACAGCAATAGGAATGGCTGAGGACCCACTGAAACAAGTTGATCGTCAGGGACTTCAGAAAGCCCTGAAAGCTGACAGTCATGGAGTGCCTAGAAAACCGATATGTCCAAGTCGTCATAACTTCTACACTATATAAAGGACCTGAACTGTGGCAGGCGCTCCGCCTAGGGCAATGCAGAATGCTGCGAATGCATGGCGGCAATGGAGCAGACACCGTGGCCGTGCTGAAGCATCAGGACAGCACGGTAGCGGGACCAGCTTGTCTGACAGCCCCAGGTCCATACGAATCCAGTCATCGATGATGAGCTTAGAGAAATCTCAATGATACGTTCCTGCAGTACATAGTAGTTACCTAAAGATATGGATTACAATGAAGACTTTAGCAAGTGGTCCCCTCCGAAATATATATTCTAACGCCAGGCACTCCAAGAGATCTAGAATGGACTCCGTAAAACAGAAATTAACAGCTGGAAAATTACGATCTAACCACCTCAGCAGGGCCCGCAAACACCAAGGAATCTTTTTAAATCTTTTTAACTTGAAGAGTAAAGACAAAACCTTGGGACTTTTTAACTTGAAGTCTAAAGACAAAACCTTGGGACATCGGTGAACGCAATGTGCTGAAACAGACTCGTTACTACGTGAGGCACGTATCATTCAGCTAAACATATTATGTATTGAAGGTTAGAGGTGGGTTTTATGTAAACGTTGTTTTATTATTGAGATGTGGCCCGCCATGAATTCCTCAACCTGTTCTCCACATGTACATCTACACGTCTACTCTGCAAGCCACAATTGAGTGCCTGATAGAGGGTTCATCGAACAAACTAATTCTCTCTTATTTCACTCTCGAACAGTACGCGGAAAAGAAGAACGTCGTCATCTTTCCATGCGGGCTCTGATTTCTGTTATTTTATTATGACGATCGTTCCTCCCTATGAGGGTCGGTATCAACAAAATATTTTCTCATTTGGATGAGAGAGCTGATGACTGGAATTTCGTGAGAAGATCCCGCCGCAACAACAGACGCCTTTGTTTTAATAATGCTACTCCAAATCCTGTATCATATCCATAAAGCTCTTTCCCCTATTTCTCGATAGTACTAAACATGCTGCCCTTCTTTAAACTTCCTCGATGTGCTCCTTTAATCCTGTCTCGTAAGATCCCAGACCGCGCAGCAATAGCCCAACGGAGGACGGACAAGCGAAAGCGATTATATAATTTTTTTCGCGCTGTCAAAGATATCGTATGAAGCACTGTCGATAAACAATATGTAGCTGCTGTGAAAAAACAGGAAATGTTTTAATATTGGAGTTCAGCTCTGACTCCTCTCGCGCTACTTAGAGTGGTGAGATAATCTGTTTCTGTACGCAAGCATTTTGCCATTGCTCCGTAACACCAGACATTTTGTTACCTACTGAACGTAGACAGATTTAAAGTTTCACGTGTTAATTCATTAATCTCTATCTCATTTTATGTGTTTAGCAGTTTTAACAATGATGTAAGCGGCTGCGACATGGGATACGTTTGTGTGTAATCTGATGGAAAATTATAAAGTCCTAGCATAAAAGAACCATAAGTCAACCTTCACGGCAATTGTACTGCAAGAAGTCCGATATTTCACACGGTAATGCAAAAATACTTAGCAAACGCACGATCGCAGCCACCAATGCAATTGCTGGTACTCCAATTTGTGAGGAAATAATATTGTTTTATTTTATTTTATTTATTTATTATCTGATCTTTATTCTCATCCTTACAAGCAGAAGCATTATTATTATTTATATTATCTGTAGTAGACAGTCTCTTTAATAGATCAGTTTGTTACACTTTCTGACCTCTATCGGTTCTCCCTTGTATTCCAGTCTCGTATTGTTCGTGGAAAGAAGGATTGTCGGTATGCTTCTGTGTGGGCTCTAATCTCTCTGATTTTATCCTCATGGTCTCTTCGGGAGATATACGTAGAAGGGAGCAATATACTGCTTGACTCCTCGGTGAAGGTATGTTCTCGAAACTTCGACAAAAGCCCGTACCAAGCTACTGAGCGTCTCTCTTGGTGAGTCTTCCACTGGAGTTTATATACCATCTCCGTAACGCTTCCGCAATTGCTAAATGATCCTGTAACGAAGCGCGCTGCTCCCCGTTCGATCTTCTCTATCTCTTCTATCGACCCTATCTGGTACTGATCCCACACTGCTGAGCAGTACTCAAGCAGTGGGCGAAGAAGCATACTGTAACCTACTTCCTTTGTTTTCGGATTGCATTTCCTTAGGATTCTTCCAATGAATCTCAGTCTGGCATCTGCTTTACCGACGATCAACTTTGTATGATCATTCCATTTTAAATCACTCCTAATGCGTACTCCCAGATAATTTATGGAATTAACTGCTTCCAGTTGCTGACCTGCTATTTTGTAGCTAAATGATAAGGGATCTATCTTTCTATGTATTCGCAGCACATTACAGTTGTCTACATTGAGATTCAATTGCCATTCTCTGCACCATGCGTCAGTTCGCTGCAGATCCTCCTGCATTTCAGTACAATTTTTCATTGTTGCAACCTCTCGATACACCACAGCATCATCTGTAGAAAGCCTCAATGAACTTCCGATGTCATCCACCCGGTCATTTATGTATATTGTGAATAGCAACGGTCCTATGACACTCCCCTGCGGCACACCTGAAATCACTCTTACTTCGGAAGAATTCTCTCCATTGAGAATGGCATGCTGCGTTCTGTTATCTAGGAACTCCTCAATCCAATCACACAATCGGTCTGATAGTTTGTATGCATAATGTTCGAACACAACATATGTTCCAGAATCCCGCTGCATATCAACTTTAATGAAATGGGTCTGTAAGTTAGTGGATTACTCATGTTTCCTTTCTTGAATTTTGGTGTGACCTGTGCAACTTTCTAGTCTTTGGGTATGGATATTTCGTCGAGTGAGCGGTTGTATATGATTGTTAAGTGTGGAGTTATTGCATCAGCATACTCCGAAACGAACCTACTTGGTATACAGTCTGGACCAGATCAGTAATCAAAACGTCCTCGAATCCCGCCACAGGTTAAAAATTTTGAAAAACAAAAGTTTTATTAATAATCAGAATTGGTGGCCGCAGACACCCAGCTCATTCTACCAACGGCCCTGTCAAAGAGGGCGAAGGAGCGGATAGAGGTTCAGCGCACAGTCTTTACCTTTGGGGGGGCGGGGACTGCCCCTAAACGCGAAAGAATCAGCAAAGACCAACGATATGAGGATCAAGAGCACAACGGGAAGCACTGCATTAAATACACACATTATGTATCCACAGGACATGTGGTCTGTACCTGGAAAAGTGTCTTGATGATCTCCACATTGGCAAAGTGTTTGAAGATTCCGGAATAGACCACCATTCGGATCTCCGGGAGGGGACTGCTGTGCCGTCATTGACACAATCTTTTTTCATAAGTGACGGAATAAAGACTGAAAATAAGTTAAAGAGACTGTCAAGACAGCAATGACAAACAAACATTGAAATATAAGTCTGGTGAAAACGTTACGTCATTAAAAGAACCAACGTGTTTATATTTATTTGAAATAAAATCACTGACAGTGTAAAATTACTATTATCATTGTTGTTGTTCGTTTGATGATGAAGGACACTGTCGTTTGTCTCGTTTCATGGAAGTAGATCTCAATCGCTGCCGTCGGTGACGAAATCTGTAAAAACGCTGCCTGTCTGATCTAGTCTGAGAATTTAAGTGTAATTCTGCGGAATATAGATTCTAAGATTTATATGTTGCCTTTCATTTATCCAAAAAGTCTTTTTCCGTTTCCCCATGCCATCATATCAATTTATTATCGGATTGGCTGTTTGCTGGCAATATTGCTTAGTCAATTACAGTTAGACGCCTTTGAACTAACAGTAAATATAAATTCATATTACACGGCTGTAATAACCTAGAGAGCTGAAAATAAATATTATTTCTATCTGCAAGATTAAAGTGTACGTAATTCAATGTATTTATTTGTTCAGACAGAGAGAAAACTAGAGCACTGCACGAAGTTACTGGCAAAGATTAACTTTCTTGGCAGCCTACAGTCGCATTTCCATTCATTACGTAAAGGTTATCAATATCAAATGCAAATTACTGAGCGTGAATGTTTATATCTGCCACCGCCAAAGATATGTTCAAAATAGCTGGAATCCAAAAATTAATGTCATATGCCCGTGTGCTTGCTTGTGATTTGGGAAAGGTTAATTAAACGGCAGCCACAGCTACACAATTTAGCTTTACACTTCTTAAAAAGCTAGTTCGCTCTCACGGTCGATTATTGCCCGATCGCAATCGTAGCGACTACCAAATTAGCAACAATAACAATTTCATTCGTGATCGCCTTAATTTGAAGCGAGAGCGAATTTCAGTTCTGCTAATGCGCTACACGCACACAAAATCAAATAAAAGGTAGGCAAGGTTTGGTATACTGCCAAGGGGGAGGTGAAAATTACAAAACGACTGGATAACCAACGAGAGGACAACATTGTAAGAGTTTTGGCCACGGAATGTCAGAAGGTTGAACGTGGTAGGGAAAGTAGAAAATCCAAAAAGGGGAATGGAAAGGCTCAATCTAGATATGGTAGGGATCAGTGAAGTGAAATGGAAAGAAGACAAGGATCTTTGGTCAGAGGGGTACAGGATAATATCAACAGCAGCAGATGATAGTATACCGCGAGTAGGATTCGTTATGAATAGGAAGTTAGAGCAGAGAGTGTGTCACTGTGAATTCATTAATGTGAGTGTTCTCGTCATAATCGACAGGAAACGAAACTCCAACAGTAATAGTTCAGTTATACATGCCGAGGACGCAAGCTAAAATTGAAGAGAGAGATAAAGAATACGAGGATGCTGAAAGGGTAATACAGTATGCAAAGGGAGATGGAAATCTAATAGTCATGGGGGACTGTAATGCAGTTATAAGGGAAGCAGTAGAAGAAAAGGTTAAAGGATAATATGGGCTCGGACAAGGAATGAGGGAGAAGAAATACTAATTGAGTTCTGCAGTAAATTTCAGCTAGTAATAGCGAATACACTGTTCAAGAATCACAAAAGGAGGAGGTATATTCAAGAATCACAAGAGGAGGAGGTATACATGGAAAGGACCAGGTGATACGGGGGTGCTTCAGTTAGATTAAGTCATGGTCTGGCAGAGATTCCGTAATCAGACACAGAAGAATGGAAAAGAAAATTGAGGATCTGTTAGATGACGATCAATTTGGCTTTAGGAAAGGTCAAGGCACCAGAGACGCAATTCTGTCGTTGCGGTTGATTATGGAAGCAAGACAAAAGAACAATCAATATATATTCATAGGATTTGTGAAAAAAGAATTCGAAAATTTGAAATAGTGCAAGGTATTCAAAATTCTGAGAAAATTAGGGGTACACTGAATGGAAAGACGAGTAATATACAATATGTACAAGAGCCAAGAGTTAATAATAAGAGTGTACGACAAAGGAAAAAAATGGGTGTAGGCAGCAAAATAACCAATGATGGACCTAGCAAGTAGGATATCAAACCCAGACTAGCACTGGCAATAAGGGCATTTATGGCCAAGAGAATGTCACTGTTATCACACACAGGCCTTAGGCCTTAATTTGAGGAAGGAAATTCTGAAGACGTACACTTGGATCACAGAACTGTGCGGATGTGAAACACAGACTGTAGGAAAGGCAGAACAAAAGAAAATCGAAGCAATTGACATGTGATGCTCTAGAAGAATGTTGAAAATAGGTGGACTGTTAAGGTAAGGAATGAGGAGGTTCTGTGCAGACTCGGACAGGAATGAAATGTGTAAAAAACATTGACAAAGAGAAGGGACTGGACATCTGTTAAGAACATCATGGAATGACTTCCATGGTACTAGAGGGAGCTATAAAGGGCAAAAACTGTAAAGGAAGGCAGAGATTGGATTACATCCAGGAAGCTATTGAGGATGTAGGTTGCAAGTGGTACTCTGAGATGAAGAGACTGACACAGGAGAAGAATCAGTGGCAGGCCGCATTCTACCTGTCAGAACACTGATGACGCAAAAAAAAAAGAAAGGAAAGTAGTGTCTGTGACTGCTGTGTGCTGATGCGAGCTGAGGTGGTAATACTTCACACTCAGCTCCAGGCAGTGTTGGCTTGGATTACACATCTTGAGTCTGCAGTGGATCGGAATCACTGTTGTGGACTGGCTGTGGGGTCCAGTTAATGTCTAGCATGACCCACGAGTCTGCCGATCGGACGGCACTGGTGGCCAGTCCAGTTACTACTCCCACTGAGTTTGACCCCTCGCTTGTGGTCGATTGGTGTTCACCCCGGGGTGTGGCAGGCTCTGAAAGACTTCTGGGGGGCCAAACATAAGGCTTTGCCCGTTAGTCTGAGAAACAGACTCCAGGTGCTCTCTGTGGGTGACAATTCCCTTCAGCCAGTTGCTGTCAAATGTCTTGTTTCAGAGAAAACATCTCAGCCTGATGATTTGGGCGTTCATAGAGGGTGAGACTATTGGCAGTTGCAACTCCACTCTTAGGCACGTTGTGGGATCCCTTGGAAACAAGGCTGCCAAGGAGAGGACGAATGCTAGTGTGTGTACATACACTCCTGGAAATTGAAATAAGAACACCGTGAATTCATTGTCCCAGGAAGGGGAAACTTTATTGACACATTCCTGGGGTCAGATACATCATATGATCACACTGACAGAACCACACGCACATAGACACAGGCAACAGAGCATGCACAATGTCGGCACTAGTACAGTGTATATCCACCTTTCGCAGCAATGCAGGCTGCTATTCTCCCATGGAGACGATCGTAGAGATGCTGGATGTAGTCCTGTGGAACGGCTTGCCATGCCATTTCCACCTGGCGCCTCAGTTGGACCAGCGTTCGTGCTGGACGTGCAGACCGCGTGAGACGACGCTTCATCCAGTCCCAAACATGCTCAATGGGGGACAGATCCGGAGATCTTGCTGGCCAGGGTAGTTGACTTACACCTTCTAGAGCACGTTGGGTGGCACGGGATACATGCGGACGTGCATTGTCCTGTTGGAACAGCAAGTTCCCTTGCCGGTCTAGGAATGGTAGAACGATGGGTTCAATGACAGTTTGGATGTACCGTGCACTATTCAGTGTCCCCTCGACGATCACCAGAGGTGTACGGCCAGTGTAGGAGATCGCTGCCCACACCGTGATGCCGGGTGTTGGCCCTGTGTGCCTCGGTCGTATGCAGTCCTGATTGTGGCTCTCACCTGCACGGCGCCAAACACGCATACGACCATCATTGGCACCGAGGCAGAAGCGACTCTCATCGCTGAAGACGACACGTCTCCATTCGTCCCTCCATTCACGCCTGTCGCGACACCACTGGAGGCGGGCTGCACGATGTTGGGGCGTGAGCGGAAGACGGCCTAACGGTGTGCGGGACCGTAGCCCAGCTTCATGGAGACGGTTGCGATTGGTCCTCGCCGATACCCCAGGAGCAACAGTGTCCCTAATTTGCTGGGAAGTGGCGGTGCGGTCCCCTACGGCACTGCGTAGGATCCTACGGTCTTGGCGTGCATCCGTGCGTCGCTGCGGTCCGGTCCCAGGTCGACGGGCACGTGCATCTTCCGCCGACCACTGGCGACAACATCGATGTACTGTGGAGACCTCACGCCCCACGTGTTGAGCAATTCGGCGGTATGTCCACCCGGCCTCCCGCTTGCCCACTATACGCCCTCGCTCAAAGTCCATCAACTGCACATACGGTTCACGTCCACGCTGTCGCGGCATGCTACCAGTGTTAAAGACTGCGATGGAGCTTCGTATGCCCCGGCAAACTATCTGACACTGACGGCGGCGGTGCACAAATGCTGCGCAGCTAGCGCCATTCGACGGCCAACACCGCGGTTCCTGGTGTGTCCGCTGTGCCGTGCGTGTGATCATTGCTCGTACAGCCCTCTCGCAGTGTCCGGAGCAAGTATGGTGGGTCTGACACACCGGTGTCAATGTGTTCTTTTTTCCATTTCCAGGAGTGGAACAGGTCCTTCCTGACACCAAATATTCGAACTGCTAAAGGCATCCAGTCGTGCTTCCAAGATGAATGCCGAGCTCGCCATTTGCAACATAATCGACTGGACCGATTGTGAAAATCTTATACAGAGCCGAGTGGAGGGTCTGTATCAGAGGCCCAGACTGTTCTGCGACTGTGTAGGCTGTAGATTCCTGTACTTACACCAGACAGTGGTGGTGTTTCGGGTTCGGCTAAATAGGTCAGGAGTTCATCACACGCAGGGGACTGCACCACAGGGAACGGGGGATGTATGGCTTGGAGGGGGTAGTTTTTTAGGTTAGAGAGTCTCAGGGAAACACAGAAAGGACTTCAGTCTCGAAGGTTGCATGTCGAACAAAGGAAGAACGTAGATCGGTAAAACAGTTGTAAATTATCGTAGTTGCGTTGGGAAAATATTAGAGCTGTAAGTGCAAATAGAAAAAAAATCGTTATGGGCACTGAAAGCTGTCTAAAGCCGGAGATAAGATCAACCGAAATTTTTGCTAAGGGTCTAACGGTGTTCACAAAGGATAGACTAAACACAGTTGGCGGTAACGTGTTTGTTACTGTTAGAAGTAGTTTATCATGCAGCGAAATTCAAGTAAGTAGTTCCTGTGAGTTAATATGAGAAGAAGTCATTCTTGGAAACCCGAATAAAATAATCGTTTTACCGACCTTCCAACTCAGATTATACAATCGCTGAAGGTCCAAAAATAAGAAATAAGGAAAAACTTGAATCTAATTTAAAACACATACCCGAGTAATCAATTATAATTGGCGGTGACTTCCAATTTAGCTTCGATAACTTGGCAGAAATACTTGTTGACATCCGAGCAATAAATAACCCTGAGCTAATGAACAGCATCAAAACGGTTACAGCGATTAGTGAATACAGGGCTGATGTAGCAAGGTTGAATACCGTAACTCTCAAATCCACCACAAATACACGAAAAGTCCATATTTTGAAAAAAGCAAATAAAAATTCCCTTCACGCCTTCCTAAGAGACAATTTCTACTTCTTCCAGATGAATAATGTAAGTGTAGACCGGATGTGTAGTATCGAGAGCAATTGAGAGATTTTAACCAAAATTAACGAAAAATGGAGTTGATCGCCATGGTACACAAAATATATAAGACCACTGTTGCAGAAACAATGAAAACGACATGCCAAATGTAAGCGAATGCGAAATCCTCAAGACTGGGAATCTTTTAAAGATGCTCGAAATTTATCGCGGACTTCAATGCGAGGTGTTCACAATAGCTTCATCAACAAAATTGGCAGAAAATCCAAAGAGAATCTGGTAGTGTATAAAGTATACCAGCGGCAAGCCCCAATCTGCGCCTTCTCTGCACGATAGCAATAGAATACTGTCGATGACAGTGCTGCTAAAGTGGACGTACTAAACGCAGCATTCTTAAACATCTTCACCAAAGAAGACGAAGTAAATATTCCAGAATTCGAATCAAAAACAGATGCCAACATGAGTAACATTTCCTTCTTCTTTTTAGTCGTCAGTCTTCTGACTTGGTTGATGCGGTTCGCTACGAATTCGTCTCCTGTGCCAACCTCTTCATCTCAGAGTAGCATTTGTAATAGACGTTCTCAATTAATTTATGCATGTATTTCAGTCTCACCCTTTCTCTACAGTTTTTGTTCTGTGCAGCTCACTCTAGTACCACTTAAGTGATTCCCTGATGTCTTCACAGATATCCTATCATCCTGTCCCTCCTTCTGGTCAGTGTTTCCCACATGATTCTGCGCAGAACCTCCTCAGATCTAATCTTATCAGTTCACCTAATTTTCAACATTTGCCTATAGCACCACTTCTCAAATGTTTCTGTTGCGGTTTCCCCACAGTCCGTGTTTCACGGCCGTACATTTCTGTGCTCCAGACTTACATTCTCACAGATTTCTTCCTCAAATTAAGGCCTATGTTTGATACTAGTAGACTTTTCTTGGCCAGGAATGCCCTTATTGCTAGTTCTAGTCTTGTTTTGATGTCCTCCTTGCTCCGTCTGTCATAGGTTATTTTGCTGTCTAGGAAGTAGAATTCCTTAACTTCATCTGCTTCGTGATCGTCAGCCCTGATGTTAAGTTTCTCGATGTTCTCATTTCTGCTAATTCTCATTTCTTTCATCTTTCTTCGATTTACTGTCAATCAATACTCCGTAGTCATTAGACTCTTCATTCCGTTCAACATATCCTGTAATTCTCCTTGACTTTCACTCAGTATAGCAATGTCATGAACGAATCATACCACTGATACCCTTTCACCTTGAATTTTAATTCCATTCCGGAATCTTTATTTGATTTCCATCATTGCTTCTTCGATGTACAGGTTGAACAACAGAGGTGAAAGACTGCATCCCTGTCGTACACCCTTTTTAATCTGAGCACTTCGTTCTTGGTCGTCCACTCTTATTATTCCCTCTTGGCTCTTTTAAATGTTGTATATTACCTGTCTCTCTCTATACCTTACCGCTATTTTTCTAAGAATTTCGAACAGCTTGCAACATTTCACACTGTCGAACGCTTTTTCCAGGTCGACAAATCCTATGAATGTGTCTTGATTTTCTTTTAGTGTTGCTTCCGCTGTGTACTGCAACGTCAGTATGGCCTCCCTGGCGCCCTTACCATTCTTAGAGCCAAATTGATCTTCAGCAATTTGGATGCATGAGCTGTTAAGAGGGTCGTGTGAAGTTTCTCGCATTTGTCAGCTCTTGCTGTCTTCGGAATTGTGCGGCTGATATTTTTCCGAAAGTCACATGGTACGTCGCCTAAATAATAGATTCTACAAATGAATAGTCGGTTTGTTGCCACTTCTCCCAATGATTTTAGAAACTTCGATGGAATGTTACCTGTGCCTTTGGCTTCTTTGGTCTTAGATCCTCCAAAACGCTCTGAAATTTTGGTTCTACTACTGTAACTCCTATCTTTTCTAGTTCAGCTCTTGTTTCTCCTTCTATCACATCAGACAAATCTCCTCCCTACAGAGGCCTTCAACGCACTATTTCCACCTATCAGCTCTCTCCTTTGCACTCTTAATGTTATCACGCTTAATGTTAATTTCACTGGAGGTTGTTTTGACCTTCCTCTGTGCTGAGCCAGTCCTCCCGACAATAATTTCTTTTTCCTTACATTTTTCAAGCAGCCATTTCGTCCTAGGTTCCCTGCAAGCCCTATTTATTTCATTCCTCAGCGACTTGTATTTTTGTATCCCTGAATTCCCCGAATATATTTGTACTCCCCTCTTTCATCGTTCAACTGAAGTATTTCTTCTGTTATCCATGGTTTTTTCGCATTATACCTATGTTTTTGTTTCTAACTCCTGTGATTGCCCTTTTTAGACATCTCCATTCATCTTCACCTGTACTTCCTACTGAGCTATTCCTTATTGCTGTATCTGTATCCTTAGAAAACATCAAGCATGTCTTGTCATTCCTACTTCTTTGCGAATTGATTCCTGCTGACCAATCACTTTAACTTCAGCCTACCCTTCATCGCATTGTGATCTGAGTCCATATCAGATATTGGATACGCCTTACAATCCGGTATTTGATTACGATATCTCTGCTTGACGATGACGTAATCTAACTGAAATCCTCCTGGATAACCCATCCTTTTCCAAGTGTACCTCTTCCTTTTGTGATTCTGGGACAGAGTGTTTTCTATTATCCAAGCCCATATTCTCCTTCAATATTTTCTTGTGCTCCTTCCCCTTCAACTGCATTCCAGTCCCCCAGGACTGTTAGAATTTCATCTCGCTCTATGTACTGTATTACCATTTCAGTATCCTCATGTACTGTCTCTATCTCTTCATCTTCTGTCTGCAACGTCGGCAGGTACAGCTGAACTATCGTAGTCGATGTTGGTTTGCTGTCGGTTCTGATAAGATCAACCCTATCAAAAAAATGTTCAAATGTGTGTGAAATCTTATCGGACTTAACTGCTAAGGTCATCAGTCCCTAAGCTTACAGACTACTTAACCTAAATTATCCTAACGAGAAACACACACACACATGCCCGAGGGAAGACTGGAACCTCCGACGGGACCAGCCGCACAGTCTATGACTGTAGCGCCTTAGACCGAACAACTCTATCACTGAATTGTTCACCAGAACTCACTCTCTGCCTTACCTCCATATTCACAACGAATCCCACTCCTGCTATACCATTTTCTGCTGTTGTTGATATTCCTCTCCACTGATCTGACCGCAAATCGTTGTCTTCTTTCCGTTTCACTTCACTGACCGCTACTGTATGTAGATTTATCCTTTGTATTTCCCTTTCCAGGTTTTCTTGCTTCACTATCACTTTCAAGCTTTTGACATTCCACATCCCGATTTGTGGAACTATATCCTTTCATTGGTTCTTCAGTCTTTTTCTTATGATAGGCACTTCCCTCTTCGCAGTTCCCTGCCGGAGATCCGAATGGGGGACTATTTCGGAATCTTTTGCTAATGGTGATATACAATCCATACTAAATACGGTGGAAGACTACACTACACAGACAAACAATCGGCTTCCAAAACTCATTATGGAAGTCTATTGTAGACACAAACGAGAACGTAAGACCTATGTCTAATATAGTAGATTAACATGCCGAGATTAAAACAACAAACTAACAAAGTACACAGTGAGACTAAATAATTCGCAGCTGGTTAAGAATTAGTAAAATGTCACAAAATCCGTTACTGTCTAACGCAAATGAAAACACGAATAACTGTGTGTAGTAGATACGTAAGCAACATGCAGAAATAAAAACTACCAAAGCACAAAAATGTAACTACACGCATCAAAAAAGTTTTGTATCATCCTGGTTCCCAGAACTCCTGAAGACAGACGATAACTGTGGGTATTGCATCACAGACACAGTCCCTTTTACTGCTCAGAGATGCCACTAAAATCGCTCAAAGATGTAAACAACCAATGCATGAGAACTTCCTATTAGACGGAGGGAGTCCGACAGCCTATCAGTTCTAGTCATTCCGCCAGGAAAGAGGTACACGACTCGTTTTGTCTGTAGTTCAACCAAGCATGGACGGTAAATACCGCGGTTCGATTCCTCCCGGATTGTTCCTTTGTGCCAGGAAGGACTCTCAACAAGGGAAGTGTCCAGGCGTGTCGGAGTGAACCAAAGCGATGTTGTTCGGACATGTAGGAGATACAGAGAGACAGTAACTGTCGATGACATGCCTCGCTCAGGCCGCCCAAGGGCTACTATTGCAGTGGATGACCGCTACCAACTGATTATGGCTTAGAGGAACCCTGGCAGCAATGGCGCTATATTGAATAACGCTTTTCGTGCAGCCACAGGACGTCGTGTTACGACTCAAACTGTGCGCAATAGGCTGCATGATGCGCAACTTTACTCCCGAAGTCCATGGCGAGGTCCATCCTTGCAACCATGGGCCAAACAACATTCCGAATGGACCGCTCAGCATTGGCATCACGTTCTCTTCACTGATGAGTGTCGCATATGCCTTCAACCCGACAATCGATGTAGACGTGTTTGGAAATTACCCGATCATGCTAAACGCAGTAGACACACTGTCCAGCGAGTGCAGCAAAGTGGAGGTTCCCTGCTGTTTATCGGGTGGTATTATGTGAGGCCGACGTACGCCACTGGTGGTCATGTACAGCCCCGTAACAGCTGTACGATACGTGAATGCCGTACTCCGACCGACAGTGCAATCATATCTGCAGCATATTGACGAGGCAAATGTCTTCATGGACGACGATTCGCGCCCCCATCGTGGACATCTTGTGAATGATTTCCTTTACGATAACGACATGGTTCGACTAGAGTGTCCAGCAAGTTCTCCAAACGTGAATCCTATCGAACATGCCTGGGATAGATTGAGAAGATTTGTTTATGGACGACGTGACCGATCAACATCTCTGAGGGATCTACGTCGAATCGCCGTTGAGGAGTGGGACAATCTGGACAAACAGTGTCTTGATGAAGTTGTGGATATTATTTCACGAAGAATATAGGCATACATCAATGCAAGAGGACATGCTACGGGATATTAGAGATACCGGTGTGTACAGCAATCTGGACCACTACCTCTGAATGTCTGGCTGCATGGTGGTACAACATGCAATGTGTGGTTTACATGAGCAATAAAAAGTGCGGAATGATGATTTTCTGTACAGTTTCCGGAACTATCGGAACCGAGGTGATGCATAACTTTTTTCTCTCCTGGTTAGGAACACGCAAAATTTCACGATATTGGTTGCATCCCGCTTGCTGCTTTTGCTCGGCCAGCGGATACTACCTATTTGATATTTGCACTCTACGTCCTCAGTGATTTGTGGGGTGTATTCTAATGTCAGTCTTTTTCTCCAGCTCCATCTAGCGCCACGGATGTTATTACCTCATGTCTTAGCACATCTCCTAATTAGGTCGTGGGGGGCTCTTTGTTAATTGATTAAAAGGAAGGCCCTTTACTTAACTTGTTTCATTCCACGTGCTTTCTTAAAGGCTGTATAAGGTTTTTAATTATATTAGGTTTTACTGGCTATTGGAAGGCCGGTTTTGTAAAAGATTTTGTAAAACTGTTTTTAGGGATATGTGTGATAAATCTTTGTGAACCTTAAGCCTGTGATTGCGTTTTCTTGTGGTTGCCATTTGTGGCTGGTTTGCGGATTGTAAATTTCACATCACACTATTATTCTTTTCTTTCTTCTTGCCATTTATTCCCATAGATTCCTTTCCTCTGCAATTCTGCGCAGTACCTCTTCTTTCCTTACCTTGTCAGTCCAATTAATTTTCAACATCTTCTACAGCACCTCATTTTGAGAGCGCCGTGAGTGAACTTTTGTTATCGTCGTGTGTTATGGAAACGGAACGGCGGAATTTAAAGCAACGTGTTGCCGCCAGGTTAGTGTTAAACTAGAGGAATCGGCCAGTCTGACATTCGATAATTGGCTTGTGGGGATCATTCCTTCTCAAGAGAAAAAATTTTTAGGTGGCGTAAATAATTTTTGGGAGGTCGAGAACACGTTGTAGATGAAGTAAACAAATCGAAGGTCAAAACACTGCTGATTTGCTTTTTGACACTATGGATATTGTGCATAAAGAATTTGTTCGTCCAGGACAAACAGTCAACCGAGTGTTTTACAAATATGTCACTGAAAGTCTCAGAGAAAGGGTGCGTCGAATGAGGCCCGACTTTGCAGACAAGTGGATGCTACATGTTGAAAAAACCCCATGTCACACAGGTGCTTCCACCTCAGAATTTTTCACGTCAAACGCATTTGCCATAGTTCCCCAGCCCCCTGTTTACCTGAACTGAATCCTTGTGACATTTTTCTTTTCCCTGAATCGGAAAAAGTCTTTAAAGGATATTTTGGGACTCTGGAGAACATTCAAACGAATGTGACCGACATGCTGAAGGCCCGATCAGTTGCAGCCTTTCAGTGTTGCTGCCAAGACGGGGAAGAACGACTCCGCCGTAGTGTACCTGCCCAAGGGAACTACTTTCAGGAGGACGATATTGTTATTTGAAAAAATAAGAAAAATAAAAGAAATA
Organism: Schistocerca gregaria; assembly: GCF_023897955.1. NCBI lineage: Eukaryota > Metazoa > Arthropoda > Insecta > Orthoptera > Acrididae > Schistocerca > Schistocerca gregaria. The sequence goes on from NC_064925.1 coordinate 553,013,138, forward strand.
GAAATAAAAACTTTGGGGGATAGAAAATCAGTCTCATTACTTCTCTCACACATCTTATAAATAGAATGGCCATGCCTGTATTTTTTCGTGTTGCTGATGCCATACCTCTTAATCTATTAGTCATACGATTGTATAATTTTGCAAGTATATTCAGATGTCCAGAATGAGATTTTCACTCTGCAGCGGAGTGTACGCTGATATGAAACTTCCTGGCAGATTAAAACTGTGTGCCCGACCGAGACTCGTACTGGCAGGAGAGATTCTGTATAGCTTGGAAGGTAGGAGACGAGGTACTGGCATAAGTAAAGCTGTGAGGACGGGGCGTAAGTCGTGCTTGGGTAGCTCAGTTGGTAGAGCACTTCCCCGCGAAAGGCAGAGTTCCCGAGTCCGAATTTCGGTCGGGCACACAGTTTTAATCTGCCAGGAAGTTTCATATTCAGATGTGTTCGTGGATACTTTCTATGGAATGTGTTGCGAGTAAAGTTAATGCTAAAGAAGTAATAAATTAAGACGTCCTGCCGGCCGCGTGGCCCAGCGGTTCTAGGCACTTCAGTTTCGAACCGCGCGACCTCTACGGTCGCAGGTTCGAATCCTGTCTCTGGCATGGATGTGTGTGATGTCCTTAGGTTAGTTAGGTTTACGTAGTTCTAAGTTCTAAGGGACTGGTGATCTCAGATGTTAAGTGCCACAGTGCTCAGAGCCATTTGAACCATTTTAAGACGTCCTACGTGATGCGGCAGATTTTTTTGGGTGTCACTGTTTATGACATTATATCTCTTGTACTGTATGCCGTACAGATCAGGCACATGTAGTGATGTATGTGGATTCTGTGAGCAAAATGTGTGGCGAATAGGGTTAGTAGCGAAGAAATTGAAACGTCATGCCCGATTTTTTGGTAGTTTTATTGCATGTGCAGCGAAAATATAGTACGCAATAAACGTTATTCGTTTTATCATTTTCTGGGGCCTGTCAACGAGGAAAAGTTTCGTAAAGGTTTGAAATTATGTGTATAGTTTGCTGCAAGTGGGTAAGTTCTAATTGCTCTGAGCACTATGGGAGTTTACATCTAAGGTCATCAGTCCCCTATAACTTAGAACTACTTAAGCCTAACAAACCCAAGGACATCAGACACATCCATGCCTGAGGCAGGATTCGAACTTGCGACCGCAGCGGCCACGCGGGCCCGGACTGAAGCGCCTAGAACCGCTCGGTCACAGCCGCCGGCTCCAGTCGGTAAGTGTCCTTATTCTCAATTAACGGATGAATAAAATCTGGATTTTGCAGAGAAATGCCATACGCTTCTTTTTTCACCACTGACCTCCACCCCTTCTTAACCCCACAGCGCTTCTACCCAGATAGCCAGCGGTATGTATAGCACGTTCGGTAGAAAGGGATCCAGTAGGCTAGGAGGGTGTTTTGAAAATACGTATTTACAAGTGTAAGTCGACGATATTTATAAATCTATGAATATAAAATGGATGTATGTATGGTTCTACCTGTGTATGTTCCAGATCTCCTACTGAGCCATTAGATCGATTTCAACCAAAATTTGTATACACATCCCTTACTGCAGGTAACAATCGCTGTGGGAGTAATAATCATCTACCTATTATAAATTTGTTATACTAACTCTATTCGCAACAAATTTCGCAGACAGTATCTGTTCCGGCATAAAGTCAGGCGCCGTCACGACAGGCATGAACGTGAGAGCAGAGAGGCCTGTGAAGAAGACGTCAGCCAATAGTACGCTGACCGACTCCTCTCTAGGACGACACCGGGACAACAGCGGCCTCTACGCGAAGAGGACATAAGCGCCGCGCCGCCTGTCCGCCACACAGTTGAAGACTAGCAGTTCTACGAATGCTACAGCACCATCAACATTAGGCACTAGTATAGCAGCGACATAGGAATGGTGTAAACTGAAGATTTAGGTTAGTTGTAGAATTAGAAAAGGAAAAAACTTATCAGCATAGTACTCAGCGAAACAAACCCTTCGCCCAGCACAGTGCCAGGGGCACGCCCAAAGGGGCCAGCTCGGTGGGCAAGGGCAACAAGCATAGGTATGTAGATTGCTGGCACACGTGTAACGCTGCAGGTAGTGCAGATCAATAGGATAAACAAAGTTGTAGATGAAGTTAAAATCAACTAGCACTTAGGTACATGTATAAATTGAATAACAGTGGACTCGAGATACCTGTAGTAGTGAAGAAATAATAGTATTACACTTGTAGTGTTGGAAAGTAAGCTGCAGCAGTGTAAAATCATACGAAATTAGGACCCAGTAATGTACACTACTGGCCATCAAAATGCCTACACCAAGAAGAAATGCACATGTTAACTGGTATTCATTGGACAAATATACAATCCTCGAAATTGAAATAAGAACACCGTGAATTCATGGTCCCAGGAAGGGGAAACTTTATTGACACATTCCTGGGGTCAGATACATCACATGATCACACTGACAGAACCACAGGCACATAGACACAGGAAACAGAGCATGTACAATGTCGGCACTAGTACAGTGTATATCCACCTTTCGCAGCAATGCAGGCTGCTATTCTCCCATGGACACGATCGTAGAGATGCTGGATGTAGTCCTGTGGAACGGCTTGCCATGCCATTTCCACCTGGCGCCTCAGTTGGACCAGCGTTTGTGCTGGACGTGCAGACCGCGTGAGACGACGCTTCATCCAGTCCCAAACATGCTCAATGGGGGACAGATCCGGAGATCTTGCTGGCCAGGGTAGTTGACTTACACCTTCTAGAGCACGTTGGGTGGCACGGGATACATGCGGACGTGCATTGTCCTGTTGGAACAGCAAGTTCCCTTGCCGGTCTAGGAATGGTAGAACGATGGGTTCGATGACGGTTTGGATGTACCGTGCACTATTCAGTGTCCCCTCGACGATCACCAGAGGTGTACGACCAGTGTAGGTGATCGCTCCCCACACCATGATGCCGGGTGTTGGCCCTGTGTGCCTCGGTCGTATGCAGTCCTGATTGTGGTGCTCACCTGCACAGCGCCAAACACGCATACGACCATCATTGACACCAAGGCAGAAGCGACTCTCATCGCTGAAGACACGTCTCCATTCGTCCCTCCATTCATGCCTGTCGCGACACCACTGGAGGCGGGCTGCACGATGTTGGGGCGTGAGCGGAGGACGGATTAACGGTGTGCGGGACCGTAGCCCAGCTTCATGGAGACGGTTGCGAATGGTCCTCGCCGATACCCCAGGAGCAACAGTGTCCCTAATTTGCTGGGAAGTTGCGGTGCGGTCCCCTACGGCACTGTGTAGGATCCTACGGTCTTGGCGTGCATCCGTGCGTCGCTGCGGTCCGGTCCCAGGTCGACGGGCGCGTGCACCTTCCGCCGACCACTGGCGACAACATCGATGTACTGTGGAGACCTCATGCCCCACGTGTTGAGCAATTCGGCGGTACGTCCACCCGGCCTCCCGCCTGCCCACTATACGCCCTCGCGCAAAGTCCGTCAACTGCACATACGGTTCACGTTCACGCTGTCGCGGCATGCTACCAGTGTTAAAGACTGCGATGGAGCTCCGCATGCCACGGAAATCTGGCTGACACTGACGGCGGCGGTGCACAAATGCTGCGCAGCTAGCGCTATTCGACGGCCAACACCGCGATTCCTGGTGTGTCCGCTGTGCCGTGCGTGTGATCACTGCTTGTACAGCCCTCTCGCAGTGTCCGGAGCAAGTATGGTGGGTCTGAAACACCGGTGTCAATGTGTTCTTTTTTCTATTTCCAGGAGTGTATTATACTCGAACTGGTATGTGATTACATTTTCACCCAATTTGGCTGCATACATCCTGAGAAATCAGTACCCAGAACAACCACCTCTCGCCGTAATAACGGCCTTGATACGCCTGGGCATTGAGTCAAACAGAGGTTAGATGACATGTACAGGTACAGCTGCCCATGCAGTTTCAACACGATACAACAGTTCATCAAGAGTAGTGACTGGCATATTGTAACGAGCCAGTTGCTCGGCCATCATTGACCAGACGTTTTCAATTGGTGAGAGATCTGAAGAATGTGATAAGATGCCTGTCATCTCGACTGCTAGTGACACGAGGCCGTTGGGATCCAGCACGGCGTTTCGTATTATCCTCCTGAACCCACCGATTCCATATTCTGCTAACAGTCTCGACCAACGCGAGCAGCAATGTCGCGATACGACAAACCGAACTCGCGATAGGCTACAATCCGACCTTCATCAAAGCCGGAAACTTGATGGTACGCATTTCTCCTCCTTACACGAGGCATCACAACAATGTTTAACCAGGCAAAGCCGGTCCAACTGGTGTCTGTGTATGAGAAATCGGTTGGAAAATTTGCTCATGTCAGCACGTTTTAGGTGTCGCCACTTGCGCTAACCTTGTGTGAATGCTCTGGAAAGCTAATCATTTGCATATCACAGCATCGTCTTCCTGTCGGTGAAATTTAGCGCCTGTAGCACGTTGTCTTCGTGGTATAGCAATTTTAATGGCCAGTAGTGTACTGTGGGTTAATTTGAATAAAGAACTTTTTGAAAATAAAAGAACCTGCAGATTCCGATTATGTTACATGTCTCCATTTGCTTGCGACACATCATTGTAAATTCTCAAAGTTAAGTACTATCATTCAATTTTCTGTAATAAAAGTCGGCCGTCGTGGCCAAGCGGTTGTAGGTGCTTCAGTCTGGAACCGCACGACCGCTACTGTCGCAGGATCGAATCCTGCCTCGGGGCATGTAGAGTCATGCCTACTTTTAACAGCATATGTGGATTTTGTTGTATTCTACCTAAAAGTCAAATATGTGGTGCCGAGGAAACCATGTTGTCGGGTTACTTGACAACAATTCAAGCAAATCGGGTTAATGAATTTCATTACAAAATGATTCAAATGGCCCTGAAACTTTGGCACTTAACATCTGAGGTTATCTGTCTCCTAGAACTTAGAATTACTTAAACGTAACTACCCTAAGGACATACCACACGTGCAGTCATGCTCAAAAGTATCCGAATGTCCTGAATTGCATTTCGCCTGATTCGCATGCAACCCACATAACGCACCTGTCTAGCAGATCCTCTAATTGCTCCTTGGTATAGTCGTTTGACTACTGAAAATGGTTCCAACAAGTCACCACTAGAAAACACTGCTCTGTATCGCAATAACTCAAGATGTAAAGTAATACTACGATACTACAAATATCAGGGAACACCTTATCACAGGTAAACCTGTCCTTAACGCTTGTAAGCTCACATTTATTACAGTGAATGACATACCTGAAATGTTACCACTATCATTATTACGTGAGATAGGTAATGCACGTAGAAAGTTCGTCGTATTCATGATTTCCCCTTCAAACTAACATACCGTACTTATCATTTAACACAAAATGACATTAAAAATTTAAGTTACTCACGAGCAGCAAGTTCAGAATATGTATGAACTTCAAATGACACGACGAACCGTCTCGATCTGCATATGGATTCAAACCCAGGTCATGCAGACTAAGCAATGATTTCGTGACTGACGGAAACTAACAGTCATTCCTGATTAGGCATACAGAGAGTGATATACCTCGATTTTAGACAATATCAGTTAGCAAATATCAACTTTAAATTACATAACGAAAACTTTTTTAACGTACGCGAATTCCTACCCAGCACCTATTGTCCCTGTTAACGAACTACGATATTGCTTCTTAACAAGTAACTTACACTTCAAATGCCGTGAGGTAAAGCTTTGTGTTGGACAAGGATGCGAACTCAGAACCTAATCGGATAGATGTCGAAACACAATCAACTGTGACATATCGGATTTTCTCGGCAGTAGATAGATGTTGTAACTGAAATGACGAGACGAAACATTAATTTTTTCCTTCCCAGGACTCAAACCCGGTACCTATTGCTGTTATATTCTAAAGAAAAGAAACGTTAAATATGGGTTTGTTGCACCAGCATCTATATGTGAGCATGTTTGAACCAGAAATAATATGGCGAAGAGTTCAGTGCTGACTGGGAATAGAGCTCCACAAATACGTTGTTGACTATACGCAAAGAGACGTCAGCTACCGAATTTTTCTCCACCAGAAGCTCGGAATAACATCTTGAACTTACAGTGATCTCGCAAATAATTCAGTGTCTCACTGGGAATCAAAAACGTTAAATATCGTTAGTGTTGACAACGATTGAAAATACATTAAAATCGAAATTAATATCCACCAGCAGATACGTGTTCTCAGGCTAGAGTTTGATAATACATAATGAAATCTTTAGTGCGGGGCCAGGATTCGAACCCATTCACGCACAATATGTGTAGATGTTGAGGAATCTGCAGTTTTGAACAAACAACAAATTGTAGCCGAGCTCTATTGTCACCAAAGGATCAAATCCCACGTTATGGGTGGTCTGTGTTCCATTCCCAGTTCAGAACCAATTTTATCGACATATGGAAGCTCAGATAAAAGATGGAATAAGTGTTCAGTGAGCCTACATAGCGTTTGTTTCGTCACTAGAAATAAATAACTAGTATAAGAAAAGGTTACTGGTAATAGAGTTTCTACATGTCACCACTCCAGACTTTACTGTGGCTCAACCTATCATCTACTTGGTAGAGAAGGAATATCATTTTTTAATGTGTATTTAATATCACAATGCCATTATTCCTTCTTCACTTGGTGTAGCTAGAAGTGAATGGAATCCGTCTTTCCCTATCTAAGATAATTGGACGACGCTGGAATCGAACCCAGACAATAGATATATGAACCTATCATAATCCCAACAGACCACCAAATTCTCTTCACAGAGGCTCATTTTTCTATTTAACGCCGTTGTGCCACACTGGCTTAGACATCTGACACACAGGCTCCCTGTATCAATTTGCAGCATGTTCAGTTAACTCATTTACTTGGTTGACCGAATCACCATGAACTAGCAGCTTCAGCTACCCAGGCCATTCATTCAACTTTGTTTTGTAATCACCAAAATAAAATACCGCAACTGCCACCAACACAGAACTACCAACAGTGTAGGATGGAGAAAGTTAAATACACGCCTGGAAATGGAAAAAAAGAACACATTGACACCGGTGTGTCAGACCCACCATACTTGCTCCGGACACTGCGAGATGGCAGTACAAGCAATGATCACACGCACGGCACAGCGGACACACCAGGAACCGCGGTGTTGGCCGTCGAATGGCGCTAGTTGCGCAGCATTTGTGCACCGCCGCCGTCATTGTCAGCCAGTTTGCCGTGGCATACGGAGCTCCATCGCAGTCTGCAACACTGGCAGCATGCCGCGACAGCGTGGACGTGAACCGTATGTGCAGTTGACGGACTTTGAGCGAAGGCATATAGTGGGCATGCGGGAGGCCGGGTGGACGTACCGCCGAATTGCTCAACACGTGGGGCGTGAGGTCTCCACAGTACATCGATGTTGTCGCCAGTGGTCGGCGGAAGGTGCACGTGCCCGTCGACCTGGGACCGGACCACAGCGACGCTACTTCCCGGTTTGCACGGAATTAAGGCTCGAAGTTCACTTTATTGTACCTGTCATTCCCATTGAATAATCTGAGTTATTACAGGTTGTGGTGTAACAAAAGATTGTAAATCTACGGTTCTGAACCCACAAAAGTCGTCGTACGTGGAAATCGCAACTAATCTCGTCCTTCAAACTGCAGTTTACGAGTTCTAGCCACTGTTGGTCTCGTAAGAGGAAGCTAAGCTCCATACTTCTTCGTCAGCTCTGTGGTAACGTGCTGATGTGTGCAAAAGCGTCTGTTATGGTTCGCAGTTCCAGTCTCACTGAGTGTAGAGTTTTTATTCCTTCAGTGAAAAAGCTACAAACTCTCAGATCAAACATCGATAAAGAAATCACAAGAAAATACTTTTGGCTCATAGTGCAATGGTGAAAAACTTACATTGCTGCACAACAGGTACCGCCTCGTTCCGCTGCTAAGAAGCAAACTTTGGGTTTATATTATTATGGAAAGCCACGTGTGCATACCTCTTGAGTATGACACAGCCTACCAATTAAACACAAACCCCATCAAATCTAAGTGAGTAGTATTTTACCAATTCGCTAGTTTTATTACATTTCTTATAATACAGCTCACAATTTTCGTAAGGTTTCATTTAGTGTTGTTACAAGTATAGTAAACATGAGAGAGAAATTAATCATCAACGATACATGCGAATTCTCTGATGTTATCTGTAACAGTCTGAAAATACACATGCAGTTTATTGATTACATGCATGTCGAAAACTTGTTCTGAGTTAAAGCTGTCAACCAAGGTTTGAAGAAGAATAAAATGCCACTACCAAACGACAGCTAATGTAGAAAATACATTTCCGACGTAATTTGGCATGATGCGCTCTACCCATACACAATACAAAAGTTTCGAGATGCATCTGATGCCTAGTTATCTATTAAACCTGAAAAGAGTAAAATGTCGCAGAAGTTACCCCTTTCTCCACATGCGACCATTTTGGGTTGAGACGTGGAGGGAATTATGTTACAAGTGCCATTTGATTGATAACTTTAGCGGACAGTAGAATTGCGTTTTAAGAAATATAGCACTCGAACCCGTGACATCTTATCTACCATGCGGCGACACTTATCATTATGCTACTAGCTAACTCATAGCTGCAACAGCTCCAGAAGTCAATAAAAATTCCTCCAGAACGTCTGCATTCCACAGTGCTGTGGGATAATGCATATGGTCAGATGAATACTAACGAGATACAAAGAATTATACCTTTTCTTTTGCACTGCACGACGTTTTCAACAAACAGATAGCGCAATAGAGTAGCTCAAGTGAAAAGGAACATTACCTATTTCAGTTTCTGCATCCAACACTTTTGGCAGTTCTGTGTTGGTTGGCAGTTACGTGATTTTATTTTGGTGACTACAAAATAAAGTTGAGTGTATGCAGTGGGTAACCGAGGCAGCTAGTTCATGGTGATTCGGTCAACCAAGTGAATGAGTTAACTGAACATGCTGCAAATTGATACAGGGAGCCTGCGTGTCAGATGTCTAAGCCAGTGTGGCACAACGGCGGTAGATAGAAAAATGAGCCTCTGTGAAGAGGATTTGGTGGTCTGTTGGGATTATGATAGATTTATATTTGTATGTTTTGTGTTCGATTCCAGCTTTGGTCAATTATTTTAGATAGGGAGAGACAGATTCCATTCACTTCTGGCTACACCAAGTGAAGAAGGTATAATGGCATTGTGATCTTAAATTCACATTAAAAATGATATTCCTTCTCTACCAAGTAGATGATAGGTTGAGCCACAGTAAAGTCTGGAATGGCGACATGTAGAAACTCTATTACCAGTAACCTTTTCTTATACTAGTTATTTATTTCTAATGACGAAACAAACGCTATGTAGGCTCACTGAACACTTATTCCATCTTTTATCTGAGCTTCCGTATGTCGATAAAATTGGTTCTGAACTGGGAATGGAACACAGACCACCCATAACGTGGGATTTGATTCTTTGGTGACAAAAGAGCTCGGCTACAATTTGTTGTTTGTTCAAAACTGCAGATTCCTCAACATCTACACATATTGTGCGTGAATGGGTTCGAATCCTGGCCCCGCACTAAAGATTTCATTATGTATTATCAAACTCTAGCCTGAGAACACGTATCTGCTGGTGGATATTAATTTCGATTTTAATGTATTTTCAATCGTTGTCAACACTAACGATATTTAACGTTTTTGATTCCCAGTGAGACACTGAATTATTTGCGAGATCACTGTAAGTTCAAGATGTTATTCCGAGCTTCTGGTGGAGAAAAATTCGGTAGCTGACGTCTCTTTGCGTATAGTCAACAACGTATTTGTGGAGCTCTATTCCCAGTCAGCACTGAACTCTTCGCCATATTATTTATGGTTCAAACATGCTCACATATAGATGCTGGTGCAACAAACCCATATTTAACGTTTCTTTTCTTTAGAATATAACAGCAATAGGTACCGGGTTGGAGTCCAGGGAAGGAAAAAATTAATGCTTCGTCTCGTCATTTCAGTTAAAACACCTAGTTACTGCCGAGAACATCCGATATGTCACAGTTGATTGTGCTTCGACATCTACCCGATTAGGTTCTGGGTTCGCATCCCTGTCCAACATAAACCTTTACCTCACGGCATTTGAAGTAAGTTACTTGTTAAGAAGCAATATTTAACATCTCTCGTAGTTCGTTAACATTGACCATAGGTGCTGCGTAGGAATTCGAGTCCGTTAAAAATGTTTGCGTTATGTATTTTAAAGCTGATATTTGCTAACTGGTACTGTCTAAAATTGAGGTATATCACTCTCTGTATGCCTAACCAGGAATGACTATTAGTTTCCTTCAGTCACGAAATCTTTGCTTAGTCTGCATGACCTGGGTTTGAATCCATATGCAGAACGAGACGGTTCATCGTGTCATTTGAAGTTCATACATATTCTCAACTAACTGGTCGTGAATAACTTAAATTTTTAAAGTCCTTTTGTCTTAAATAAAAAGTAAGGTATGACACTACCTGGTAAATTAAACCTATGTGCCCGAGCGACACTCGAATACGGGACGTTTGCCATTCGCGTGCAAGTGATCCACCATTCTTTTTATATATAAATCCCATTTTGCTCGTTTCCGTTCGTTTTGCCTTCTCGGGGCGGACGTCGTAAGACATCCGTTTAAGTTCGTTGATGATCGATTAACTCAGTTTTATTTATTACTGGGGGCGTGTAACCCTCTCACAGAACACGCTGAGCTATCGTGCCGGCTGTCAATCTGAGCTACCGCAGCACGACTCACGCCCGGTCCTCACAGCTTTACTTCTGCCAGTATCTCGTCTCCTATCTGCCGAACTTCGGTAGCTCAGATGTTAGAGCACTTGTCCTGCGAAAGGCAAAGGTCCCGAGTTCGAGTCTCGGTCAGGCACACAGTTTTAATCTGCCAGGAAGTTTCATCAGCGCACACTCCGCTGCAAAGTGAAAATCTCATTCTGGAAACATCCCTCAGGCTGTGGCTAAGCCATGTCTCCGCAGTATCCTTTCTTTCAGGAGTGCTAGTTCTGCGAGGTTTGCAGGAGAGCTTCTGTAATGTTTTAAAGGTAGGAGACGAGATACTGGAAGAAGTAAAGCTGTGAGGACCAGGTGTGAGTCGTGCTTTGGTAGCTCAGATGGTAGAGCCCTTGCCCGCGATAGGCAAAGGTCCCGAGTTCGTGTCTCGGTCGGGCACACAGTTTTATTCTGTCAGTAAGTTTCATATCAGCGCATACTCCGCTGCAGAGTGAAAATCTCATTCGGGAATAAGTAAGGTATGTTACTTTGAAAATGAAATCATGAATACGACGAACTTACTACGTGCGTTGCCTATCTGACGTAATAATGAGAGTGGTAACATTTCAGGTATGTCATTAATTGTAATAAATGTGAGCTTACAAGCGTTAAGGACAGGTTTACCTGTGATAAGGGGTTCCCTGATATTTGTAGTATCGTAGTATTACTTTACATCTTGAGTTATTGCGATACAGAGCAGTGTTTTCTAGTGGTGACTTGTTGGAACCATTTTCAATAGTCAAACGACTATACCAAGGAGCGATTAGAGGACCTGCTAGACAGCTGCGTTATGTGGGTTGCATGCGAATCAGGAGAAATGCAATTCAGGTCGTTAGGATACTTTTGAGCATGAGCGTGTGTGATAGGTTAGTTAAGTTTAAGTAGTTCTAAGTTCTATGAGACTGATGACCTCATATGTTAGGTGCCAATGTTTCAGGGCTATTTGAACCATTTTGTAATATAACTCATTAACTCGATTTGCTTGAATTGTTGTCTAGTGACCAGAGAACCAGGTTTCCTAGGTGCCACATATTTGACAGGTAGGTAGAATACAACAAAACCCACACATGCTGTTAAAAGAACGTACAAAATTAAATCATGATACCACGTATAGTTCAGGAGACATTGCGTCAAATACTGAGATTCGTGAAAAACTGCTGCATCATGCATGACGTTTCAGTCATATTACTATACTACTATACTACTAAATCTATTAGTGACTTATTTCGCAGACAGTACGCATATGCGTTGCTGAGTGTACCTGCACAAATTAGTGTTGTGGGACACACAAGAAATACGACGCCATAAACACGAGATGCATGAAGTAATGCCGCATGATGTATGTAGTTGTAATACATTAATTCCTTACTACTAACAGACTCGTGCTGTCGAGTCAGCTTAAGGAAATCCTTGACGCGTGGTAGAGCTTTTTGACAGCTTTCACTGCATAGCGCAAAAGACTGTAGGCGACAACAAAAACTGTCTGTCGAGCAATCACAAAGCGTTGGCATAGAGACGTTTACAAAATCGCTCTGTAGACAAGAGAAGCAACTGCGCTTGGATGACACAAACATTTATAATTTCAAAGTTTTTTTCAGGAATACATGAAGATGATGTTTTTCGATATTACCCTAAACAGTTCATTTATTGGTATATTTTTTTCATACAAAATTGTCAAAATGAGTATCCGGGCAGTGGCAGGGTTGTGAGATAGTATACAGGGTGGCCCATTGATCATGACTTGGACAAATATCTCACGAAATAAGCGTCAAACGAAAAAAACTACAAAGGACGAAACTCGTCTAGCTTGAAGGGGGAAGCCAGATGGCGCTATGGTTGGCCCGCTAGATGGCGCTGCCATTGGTCAAACGGATATCCACCGTTTTTTTTTTAAATACACTCCTGGAAATGGAAAAAAGAACACATTGACACCGGTGTGTCAGACCCACCATACTTGCTGCGGACACTGCGAGAGGGCTGTACAAGCAATGATCACACGCACGGCACAGCGGACACACCAGGAACCGCGGTGTTGGCCGTCGAATGGCGCTAGCTGCGCAGCATTTGTGCTCCGCCGCCGTCAGTGTCAGCCAGTTTGCCGTGGCATACGGAGCTCCATCGCAGTCTTTAACACTGGTAGCATGCCGCGACAGCGTGGACCTGAACCGTATGTGAAGTTGACGGACTTTGAGCGAGGGCGTATAGTGGTCATGCGGGAGGCCGGGTGGACGTACCGCCGAATTGCTCAACACGTGGGGCGTGAGGTCTCCACAGTACATCGATGTTGTCGCCAGTGGTCGGCGGAAGGTGCACGTGCCCGTCGACCTGGGACCGGACCGCAGCGACGCACGGATGCACGCCAAGACCGTAGGATCCTACGCATTGCCGTAGGGGACCGCACCGCCACTTCCAAGCAAATTAGGGACACCGTTGCTCCTGGGGTATCGGCGAGGACCATTCGCAACCGTCTCCATGAAGCTGGGCTACGGTCCCGCACACCGTTAGGCCGTCTTCCGCTCACGCCCCAACATCGTGCAGCCCGCCTCCAGTGGTGTCGCGACAGGCGTGAATGGAGGGACGAATGGATACGTGTTGTCTTCAGTGATGAGAGTCGCTTCTGCCTTGGTGCCAATGATGGTCGTATGCGTGTTTGGCTCCGTGCAGGTGAGCGCCACAATCAGGACTGCATACGACCGAGGCACACAGGGCTAACACCAGGCATCATGGTGTGGGGAGCGATCTCCTACACTAGCCGTACACCTCTGGTGATTGTCGAGGTGACACTGAATAGTGCACAGTACATCCAAACCGTCATCGAACCCATCGTTCTACCATTCCTAGACCAGTAAGGGAACTTGCTGTTCCAACAGGACAATACACGTCCGCATGTATCCCGTGCCACCCAACGTGCTCTAGAAGGTGTAAGTCAACTACCCTGGCCAGCAAGATCTCCGGATCTGTTCCCCATTGAGCATGTTTGGGACTGGATGAAGCGTCGTCTCACGCGGTCTGCACGTCCAGCACGAACGCTGGTCCAACTGAGGCGCCAGGTGGAAATGGCATGGCAAGCCGTTCCACAGGACTACATCCAGCATCTCTACGATCGTCTCCATGGGAGAATAGCAGCTTGCATTGCTGCGAAAGATGGATATACACTGTACTAGTGCCGACATTGTGCATGCTCTGTTGCCTGTGTCTATGTGCCTGTGGTTCTGTCAATGTGATCATGTGATGTATCTGACCCCAGGAATGTGTCAATAAAGTTTCCCCTTCCTGGGACAATGAATTCACGGTGTTCTTATTTCAATTTCCAGGAGTGTAGAAACCCCAATTTTTTGTTACATATTTGTGTAGTACGCAAAGAAATATGAATGTTTTAGTTGGAATACTTACTTCCCTTTGTGATAGATGTCACTGTAATAGTCACAAACATACTGCTCACAATTTTAGATGAACAGGTGGTAAGACGTAGGTTTTTTAAATTAAATTACAAAACGTAGGCACGTATGAACATTTTATTTCAGTTGTTCTAATGTGATATAATATACCTTTGTGAACTTAAAATTTCTGAGAAAGCATGCCGTTACAGCGTGATTACCTGTAAATGCCATGTTAATGCAATAAATGCTCAAAACGATGTCCGTCAACCTCAATGCATTTGGCAATACGTGTAACAATATTCTCTCAACAGCGAATAGGTCGCCCTCCTTAATGTTCGCACATGCATTGACAATGCGCTGACGCAAGTTGTCAGGCGGTGTCGGTGGATCACAACAGCAAATATCCTTCAACTTTCCCCACAGAAAGAAATCGGGGGACGCCAGATCCAGTTAATGTGCAGCCCATGGTATGGTGCTTCGACGACCAATCCACCTGTCATGAAATATGCTATTCAATACTGCATCAACCGCACGCGAGCTATGTGCCGGACGTCCATCATGTTGGAAGTACATCTCCATTCTGTCATGCCTTGAAACATCTTGTAGTAACATCGGTAGAACATTACGTAGGAAATCAGCATACCTTGTACCATTTAGATTGCCATAATGCAGCACCATACATTAACCCGCCTACGTCGCTGATGTTGCAATTTTTGCAGCCATCGTCGATTTTCCGTTCCCCAATAGTGCATATTTTGCCGGTTTACGTTTTCGCTGTTGGTGAACGCGTGCAAAAAATCTGTCATCGTCCCGTAATTTCTCTTGTGCCCAGTGGCAGAACTGTACACGACGTTCAAAGTCGTCGCCATGCAATTCTTGGTGCATAGAAATATGGTACGGGTGCAGTCGACGTTGATGTAGCATTATCAACACCGACGTTTCTGAGATTCCCGATTCTCGCGCAATTTGTCTGCTACTGAAGAGCGGATTAACCGCGACAGCAGCTAAAACACCTGCTTGAGCATCACCATTTGTTGCAGGTCTCGGTTGAAGTTTCACATGTGGCTGAACACTTCCTGTTTCCTTAAATAACGTAACTATCCGGCGAACGGTCCGGACACTTGGATGATGTCGTCCAGGATACCGAATAGCATAAGTAGCACACGCCCGTTGGGTATTTTCATCACAATAACCATACATCAACACGATATCGACCTTATCTGTAGCTGGTAAACGGTTCATTTTAACACGGGTTAAGTACCACAAAGCAAATACCGTCCGCACTGGCAGAATGTTAAGTGATACCACGTACTTATACGCTTGTGACTATTACAGCCAACCGCGGTGGCCGTGCGGTTCTAGGCGCTTCAGTCCGGAATCGCGAGACTGCTACGGCAGCAGGTTCGAATCTTGCCTCGGGCATGGATGTGTGTGATGGCCTTAGGTTAGTTAGGTTTACGTAGTTCTACGTTCTAGGGAACTGATCACCTCAGATGTTAAGTCCCATAGTGTTCAGACCCATTTTAACCATTACAGCGACATCTGTCACAAAGCGAAACAAGTGGTCCATTTCTTTCCGTACTACAAGAATATGTAATAAAATTGCGGGTTCCTATTTTTTAAAACCGCAGTTGATATCCGTTTGATCTATGGCATCGCCATCTAGCGGGCCAACCATAGCGGCATCTGGTTTCCCCCTTCATGCTAGACAGGTTTCGTTGTTTGTAGTTTTTTCGTTTGACGGTTATTTCGCGAGATATTTGGCCCGGTCACTAAAGTGGACCACCCTGTATACACAAACTGTGGGCGCAAACTACTGCAGATAGTTAACAGGTGGCGGAGCTCATTCCTCACGGACTACGGCAGGTAGCAGGTGCTGACGGCGGGCTGTGAGCAGTCGGCACCGCAGGCCACCTGCCAGCACGACAGAGGCAGAGCTGGGCAAAACACGCGGCTGCAGCGAGCGCAAACGCAGTCAGACACTGCGGACTCCGTGTACAGCGAGAGTTCCGCTTAAAACCCCAACTTTTCCACATTAATTACCGCTCCAGTTTAACTTCAAGACATTGTAACCTGCGTCTGCGAGATAATGTTCTCTTCAAGTTTTAATGCACCCGGCAAACATCTGCGCTTTTCCCACCGAATAAGTTGCTTTCACAAATTTCCCCTGTCATCCACTGACTTCTGCGGATCCCTTAAACGTTTGGTACATTCACGTGTATGGAAAATAAACGATTTCTTTAGAGGCGGTTGCAGTCTAAACATACTACGAAGAAATGCACACTATTTTTGTAAAAATACAGTTTTCATTCTGTATGTGTGAAAGTTTTACAGTGTCTAGATACATTCTTCCCGCTTGCTTTCAAACTTAGTTCAGCCTGTTCATGTCTTCAAGATAGCTGTTACACTTGACGTTCGTCAGAAGCAAAATGGTGTCATAGAATTCGTGTGCTGTGGAAACGAGACAGTGGGAAACATCTACAACAGGTTGAAAAAGGTGTGTGGAGATGCAGTACAGTTAGTCGGTGGGCAAGCAGGTTACGTGATGAAAGCTGGCACAGCAATATTGAGGATTGTCCTCGCAGCGGCAGGCCTCGTACTGCACACACTCCAGACAATCTGCAGAGAGTGAACGAATTGGTGACTGCTGACAGAATCCATAGAGATTCGGTTATCTGACAATCTTATTAATAGAGACAAGGGTTTCCTTTTAAGTAAGACTTGGGACCCAGTGTTATCTGACATTAAAAAACAACGGTCGTTGGTTCTGTCGTCGGAATAAATTTTTTTAAATTTTTTTTAACTTTTGACAGCGATATCTCGATTTCGCCTCTTTTCATCACTGGCGGCGGGATATGTCTACTGCGCTAGAGGGCGGTTACGGCACCTTCTCGCGCACGCGTTGTGGGTCTTCTGCGGCCTATATAGGGGCCGCCGCTTGCGCTGGGAAGTCAGTTCCGGCGAGATCGTGCACCAGCACTCTCACCTGAAGATGGCGGCCAGCTGGACCGCGGAAATATTGTGTCATGAAGACGTTATGATCCGGCTGCATACCCGAGAAGAATATTATCAATTATTACGCCGGGAAAGCCTTCGTATTCCTAAGGCATTTAATGCGCTCTGGGGGATACTACATACGTAGCAATCCATATAACTGCCTCCTTTATGTGAAAACATAAAGCTCTCGTATACGCGAAGGTTGTCGTGATACCCTTCTTTACAGCCCTTTGCCGCAACAAACTAAAAAAAAGCGTCAAATACACTGCGCAATAGAATTAAAGCACAACTTTTTTGAAACCCCAAATTTCCTTCCATGCGTTACATAAGTTTGAAATTTAGCTTAAAACTCTTCTTTCGTATTGGTGCAAAAGCTTCACAACCTACGGTCTCACCCTCGGGCTCCCTGACTCAAAAAAAAAAAAAAAAAAAAAAAGAGACTGAAAGGGCGTCACAGTCCCTCTTACCCACAATCCACCCCTTAATCTGACATCTGTGCGAAGTAGATCACAACCGCGACGCTCAGCACTGAAGTCGAGCGGTTTTCTGACAGGTGACAGAGCAAAACATTTCAGACACACACTGCTTAGAATCGGCACGAGGGTGGCAAAAAAGAAGACGTCAATGACACCACCCTTTTCCTTGCGACGTTGATTCCCCTCACACTTCGAAGGTGAAACAGACAGTTTGTAGTGCCGTAAGCAGCCGTAATACGTCCTTGACAATCTGTGATACTCTCTGATGCTTAAATCCTTCTCCACAGACATCGCAAGCTAGCAACCCCATTGGATGTGTTTTCACCTCTTTGGAGTACAGTGCTCTCGTGAATAGTTTGGAACCACCAGGAAAAGTTTTCTAAACCATCCGAAGGAGTTTGAACGTGATACGAAGCAGCAAACGGTGATTATGCTTTTCCGCCGCTCCTGTCTCAGGCCCTCCTGAGGGGTGCGACAATGACAAATTGCGACGTTGACACTTGCGTAAATAAAACGGCATAAGATCCCTCTGAGACCCCTCTCTTCGGCATATACCCTTGGGAAAACCGCTTCCCACACCTCCGACGCCAGAACTACTGCGCAGATGTCAGTGAAACAAAATTTTTGATTCTCAATAATTGTGGGCGAGTGCCAGCGACGGAACTGTCGAACTGTGGTTGGGGGAGGGGGGGGGGGACGAACTAAGCGGGACCCTTTGTCATTGAGTACATCGCCCCCCTTCGTTTTGACACCACAGGAGTGCATGAAACTGACGGGCAGAAAAAGCACAAACACCCTGTAGTTCAGATCACGTACAAATCTCATTCATTGCTTTTTAACGATCCTTAGTGGTTCAGGGAAGTTAAGACAAAATGGGCGCATGAAAAATGTGAAATTGAAAAGAAAGGAATTTTTGAGGGATTGACTCATCATATAGGAAACTTCAAAATAACATTCGATGAAATTAAAAGCAAAGGTGGTATCATTAAGAATTCTGCGGGAATTCCACTGTTAAACACAGAGGAGAGGAGGAGAGAGCGGATAGGTGGGAAAATTACAATGAAGTACTCTATCAGGGGGGAGGTTTGTCTGATATGATAAAAGAGGAAACAGGAGTCGATTTAGACGATCCAGTATTGGAATGAAAATTTAAGGAAGCCTTGGTGGACTTATCATCAAATAAGGTAGAAGGGATAGATAACATTCCACCAGAATCATTGGAGGAAATGGCAACAAAGAATCTATTCACCTTGGTGTATAGAATGTATGAGTCTAGCGACATACCATCTGACTTATGGAAAAATATAATTCATACAATATGGAAAACTGGAAGAGCTGGTAGGTGAGAGAATTGAAAATGATGTGTTAGATTATGATTTCTTTGGTTCTAGGAAACATAAAGGCACTAGTGGGGCGATTCTGACGTTGCGGTTGATAAAGGAAGCAAGACGAAAGACAAATCAAGAGATGTTCCTAGGATTTGTCGACCTCCTAAAAGTGTTTGTCAGTGTGAAATGGTGCAATATGTTCGAAATTCTGAGGGAAACTGGGGTAAACTATAGGGAGAGATGGGTAAAATAGAAAATGCTTAACAGCCAAGAGAAAATAGTAAGAGCGAACGACCAACAACGAGGTGCTCGGATTGAAAAGGACGTATGACGGGGTTGTAGTCTTCCACTCCTGCTGTTCAACCCATACATTGAAGAAGCAATAATGGAAGTAAGAGAAAGGTTTAGAAGTAGAATAAAAATTCAAAGTGAAAGGAACAGCGAGAGATTTAACATCAGGATTGATGGTCACGATGTGTATGAAGTTAAGGAATTCTACTACCTGGACAGAAAAATAACAATGATAGACGGAGCAAGGAGAACATCAAAAGCAGACTAACAATGGAAAAAAGGACATTCCTGGCCAAGAGAAGTTTACTGGTGTCAAACATAGGTCTAATTTGAGGAAGAAATTTCTGAGACTGTACATTTGGAGTAAAGCATTTTGAGGCAGTGAAACATGGAGTTTGGGAAAACTGGAACAAAAGAGAATCGAACCATTTGAGATGTGGTGCTTCAGAGAAATGTTGGAAATTAAGTGGACTGATTCGTTAAGGAATGAAGAGGTTTTGCACAGAATCTGAAGAAAATAAATATGTGGAAAGCACTGACAACATGAAGGGACAACATGACAAGTCATCTGATAAGACATCAGGAATGACTTCCATGGTAGTAAGGAAGCTGTAGAGGGCAAAGCTGTAGAGGAAGACAGAGATCGGAATGGATGCAGAAAATAACTGAGGGTGTAGAGCGCAAGCAGTTCTTTGAGACGAAGAGTTTAGCACTGGAGAGGAATTCGTGGCGGGCTGCATCAAGCCAATGAGAGGACTGAGGTCTCAAAAAAATAAATAAATAAGGTAAAAATAAAAACATAGTTCCACTCTCTACACCGAGCAAACTTTGCGGTCGCACTGCACTCCAAAATGGTGAGGTCATGTTCAGCGGGGTTGCAGCACCCTGACGAGAATGATTGAGCCATCCAAACGTCGCAGGTCGTCACGATTTTCCACCATTTCAGAGAACGGCTGTAGGTACGTTTGAGCCAAATTTAAAATTTATGAGCCGCAACGAGAGGCAACTACGGGGTTTCGAAAAAGTGATCCTTTATTTCTGTTGCGCGATGTACTGTATATTACAAGGATGGCACTCGTGGAATTGGTAATTCAGCTCGTGGAATGTAATATTGGATGGGGAGATGCGAAAACTGCAGCTAAAGGAGAAAAGCACCGCTTGAGCTGAGTTAGCAGCAGAAATATTTCCCAGGTGCAGAGTGTTCTCATATTTGTCAGCCAATACACTTAATATTGCATAGTTTCCTCTACGACGTAACGCGTGACTGAAAAGGCATTTATTCCCCATACAAACATGTCGACAAAAATTAATATAATCTATTACACGCTCGTGAAATATCGGTTAAATGATACTGAACTCGTAAGGAGCGCGGCGATGTCTCCCGACAGTATCTGCTGCAAAACATCAATGCTACTGGCCACAGCCAGTGAATAAGCTCTTTCGCGATTAAGCAACTGCAGTAATATGCGCCCCCAGATTTATAAAAAAGAATCACGTGTACACATGTGTGTACGTTCCTTATACGTCTTCTCCTACACAAATGGATCGATTACAGCCGAAGTTGGTTCACGTATCACTTACTGCCATCTGGAGCAATTTTAACCGAAGTTTTTATGCACATGACTTGTAACGTCTATTGTTTCTATGGTTGTCTGTGTAAAAACAGTCTGACGTTTATATACGCACACCACCTTGTGATGTAACAAAATAAAAGTGATGTTATTCAATTGAAAATTAGGAGTTTGAGATTTCGCATACTGTTTTATCAATCATAATTGGCGTAAGATTCACGGATTGACCATTGTCATCAAATATTGCGTTATGAAATGTGAATAGTTTTTACTTGCAGTTTCGCATGGCTTGAGGCAGTTACAACTAGCGTGCTATAGATTAAGAAATTGAATTATCGTCTTTCTAATTACTTCATGATCGTAAGTACGAAGTTATTGTTATGAGAAAACAATTGCGTAAGGGACCAGAAAGTTCTTAAGGGCGCAAAAACTACTGTAACATCACACAAAAGGGGAATTCAATATCAAAGCTGATGCAAGAAGACGATAAAACAGTTTTGTTTTTATCAATGTAACACGCACATTGGACTGCTGATCTTGGTTTCTGTAATATTAGCAAAATGCATAATTAAAATGAAAATAATACTGAGGAGATTATAGCAATGAGCACTGCTAATTGATTAAGTATTCCCAGAAAAAATATTTATTCTAACTAAAACATATATCGTACCTTAAGCTTAGTACTACAATGCCAGTACATTCGTATGTCCATTTCATGTCCATTGAGCGCTCATTTATGTAGCCATCGTCCTCTTGAGTTGCTCGTGCGTCGTCACGATAAGTTATAACAGTTCTTCTTACACTGCACTCAAACTTAGACGGAACACGTTATTATTTATTTAGTAAAAAATTAGATCAGACTGCCACAAATCTGCATCCATCTTACTTAAGAAAAACAGGACAAGTCTTTTGCGCTCAAGGATTCATTTGTTCTCCAGCGATCAAAATAGTGAAAGATCGCACATCTGTCCGTATTTTTCTGTTTATATTGCCGCCCAAAGACGACGAATTACATTATTTAGAAAATTCCACCGTCGCTATGCGACGCCTTATTATACATTAATAATTCTTTATAAACAAGTATTTGCCTTCTGGCTGAAAGTATTAACTATTTGCTGTTTTAATGAAGTCAAAAATAGCGAATATCACAACTTCTTGCATGAAGGGTGAGGTGAGAGACCATAACACGTAAAAGCACTTTATAACGACTTATTGTCCTCCCATACTTTTGGGGTGGTGGTAGTACGGATCATACACTCCTGGAAATTGAAATAAGAACACCGTGAATTCATTGTCCCAGGAAGGGGAAACTTTATTGACACATTCCTGGGGTCAGATACATCACATGTTCACACTGACAGAACCACAGGCACATAGACACAGGCACAGAGCATGCACAACGTCGGCACTAGTACAGTGTATATCCACCTTTCGCAGCAATGCAGGCTGCTATTCTCCCATGGAGACGATCGTAGAGATGCTGGATGTAGTCCTGTGGAACGGCTTGCCATGCCATTTCCACCTGGCGCCTCTCTTGGACCAGCGTTCGTGCTGGACGTGCAGACCGCGTGAGACGACGCTTCATCCAGTCCCAAACATGCTCAATGGGAGACAGATCCGGAGATCTTGCTGGCCAGGGTATTTGACTTACACCTTCTAGAGCACGTTGGGTGGCACGGGATACATGCAGACGTGCATTGTCCTGTTGGAACAGCAAGTTCCCTTGCCGGTCTAGGAATGGTAGAACGATGGGTTCGATGACGGTTTGGATGTACCGTGCCCTATTCAGTGTCCCCTCGACGATCACCAGAGGTGTACGGCCAGTGTAGGAGATCGCTCCCCACACCATGATGCCGGGTGTTGGCCCTGTGTGCCTCGGCCGTATGCAGTCCTGATTGTGGCGCTCATCTGCACGGCGCCAAACACGCATACGATCATCATTGGCACCAAGGCAGAAGCGACTCTCATCGCTGAAGACGACACGTCTCCATTCGTCCCTCCATTCACGCCTGTCGCGACACCACTGGAGGCGGGCTGCACGATGTTGGGGCGTGAGCGGAAGACGGCCTAACGGTGTGCGGGACCGTAGCCCAGCTTCATGGAGACGGTTGCGAATGGTCCTCGCCGTTACTCCAGGAGCAACAGTGTCCCTAACTTGCTGGGAAGTGGCGGTGCGGTCCCCTACGCCACTGCGTAGGATCCTACGGTCTTGGGTGCATCCGTACGTCGCTGCGGTCCGGTCCCAGGTCGACGGGCACGTGCACCTTCCGCCGACCACTGGCGACAACATCGATGTACTGTGGAGACCTCACGCCCCACGTGTTGAGCAATTCGGCGGTACGTCCACCCGGCCTCCCGCATGCCCACTATACGCCCTCGCTCAAAGTCCGTCAACTGCACATACGGTTCACGTCCACGCTGTCGCGGCATGCTACCAGTATTAAAGACTGCGATGGAGCTCCGTATGCCACGGCAAACTGGCTGACACTGACGGCGGCGGTGCACAAATGCTGCGCAGCTAGCGCCATTCGACGGCCAACACCGCGGTTTCTGGTGTGTCCGCTGTGCCGTGTGTGTGATCATTGCTTGTACAGCCCTCTCGCAGTGTCCGGAGCAAGTATGGTGGGTCTGACACACCGGTGTCAATGTGTTCTTTTTTCCATTTCCAGGAGTGTATTTCACTTCTAGTGGTCAGTGACATGTCAGTATACCTCTGTAATGCATGAAAAAGTTTCTACCAAACTTGATATAGGGAAAAAAGCTAGTGCCCCAGTCACTTGGCCCCCAGCACGCCTATGGCTGAGCCTGAGTGTAAAGAGGGATGACAAAAGCGTAGCTCATGAACGTGTCGAGTAATTCCGACAAAATTCGGCATTACATAACTCATTATTAGTATAAAGATACTGGGGAGTAATTTAACCCTACTTTCCCTGTTGCCGGCCGTTGTGGCCCAGCGGTTGTAGGCGCTTCAGTCCTGAACCGTGCTGCTGGTACGGTCGCAGGTTCTAATTCTGCCTCGGGCAAGAATGTGTGTTCTGTCCTTAGGTTTAAGTAGTTCTAGGTCTAGGGGACTGATGACCTCAGATGCTAAGTCCCATAGTAGAGCCATCTGAACCATTCTTTTCGGTGTTGGTAGTGTGGAGCTGAGACAAAGGGGCATGTAAAAATGTACGAAAAATACTTGTTGGGATCTCGTTCCTGTGTTAACATGAACACTGTAAAAGCATGACGAGAAATCTGTCTACTTGTGTTGTCCAGTGCGTCAACCAGGTCGCGAGAATAGGCTCTGTAGGGAATGAATAGTTTTCTTTAGCGTGTCTCGGTGCCAGTGATCATGTCACATCTCTAAATATCCAGGTAGAATTATAAGTTTCGTGAAAACTCTCATGAAACACAGCGCGAAAGTTGCTGCACATATAGATGATATACGTGCATAAATATGTGTGAAAAATTGTACACAGGGCTGACGAAAATCATGAGATACCTCCTAATGTACTATCGGAGCTCCTTTTGTCTGCTAGAGTGCAGGATCTCGACGTGGCATGTATTCAACAAGTTGCTGAAAGTCCTCTACATAAATATTGATCCAAGCTCTCTCTATAGCTGTCCATAATTGTTGAAGTGTTGCCCTTGCAGGAGTTTCTGCACGACGTGACCTCTCAATTACGTCACATAAATGTTCGCTGGGATTCAAGTCGGGTGACCTGGTTGGCTAAATAAATAAATAAATGGAAGTGCCGTGTGGCTAGGGCCTCCCGTCGGGTAGACCAAATACCTGGTGCAAGTCTTTCGAGTTGACGCCACTTCGGCGACTTGCGTGTCGATGGGGATGTAATGATGATGATAAGGACAACACAACACCCAGATCCTGAGCGGAGAAAATCTCCAACCCAGCTGGGAATCGAACCCGGTCTGTTAGGTATGACATTCCGTCGCGCTGACCACTCAGCTACCAGGGGTGGATGGTGGCTAAATCATTCGCTCGATCTGTCCAGAACATTCTTCAAATCAATCGCGAACAATTGTGGCTGGGCGACATGGTGTATTGAGTCCACACAAATTCCATCATTATTTGACAATATGACGTCCGTGACTGGCTGCAAATGGTCCCCAAGTAGCCGAACTTAAACATTTCCAGTCAGTGATCCGCATAAAGACAGCCCACACCATTATTGACTCACCACCAGACTGCACAGTGCCTTGTTGACAACTTGGGTCCACGGTGCCGTTGGGTCTGTGCCACACTCAGACCCTACCATCAACTTTTCGCAGCTGAAATCAAGATTCGTCTGACAAGGCCATATTCTCCAGTAATCTAGCGTCCAATCAATGTGGTCACGAGCCCGACAGAGGTGCTACAGGCGATGTCATGCCCTCGCGTCGTTCGTCTCCTGCTATAGCCAGAAAACGGCAAATTTTACAGCACTGTACTATAGAATACGTACGTCATTGCTTGTCAGTTAGAACTGACAACCCTACGGAAACGTCTCTACTCGCGGTCGTTAAGTGGAAGCCGTCGGCCATTGTGTTGTCCGCGATGAGAGGCAATGCCTTACATTTAGTATTTTCGGCACACTCTTGACACGTTGGACATCGGAATACTGAATAGCCTAACGATTCCTGTGATGGAATGTCCCACGTGTCTATCTCAGACTACCACTCCGTATTCAAAGTCATGTGGCCTTAATTACGTCGTAAATATTTTAACATGAATCACCTGAGTACAAATGACAACTTCGTCAATGCACCGCCCTTTTATACCTTGTGTACGCGACACTACCGCCATCTGTTTGTGAATATCGCTATCCCATGAGTTCTGTCACCTCAGTGCGTATTAACAGGCACCCATCCCGGCTTCCAAAGGGTAGCATTGAGTACCTATGTCCAGACCATTTGTCTGGCGTAGCCATAATAAGCTATATACACAAACGCTCGAGTATGCTCAATATATAATTACAAATTGCAAGTATTGTGTTATTTTATTTCTGTTGCTGTATAATTTTATCTAGCATCTAATCACAAATGAAGTTGGTTGGCAGGAGTGTTATTAAAAGTAGGATGCAGGTGACATTTATCGTGTTTTTAGCCGGATTATAAACATTGTCCTTTACTTACTGGAACCTGAAGGATGAGCTGGTGAATCATATTTTGCTACTTATGTCCCACATGTTTGAATGTTTTCAACCTTCAGCTAAAGCCTACCCTTGATATGGCGGAAGCAGACAGGATTACACATAGATTTAAAAAGGTGGTGGCAGGTAAGAAATGGTATTATAGCTACATACCTCGGCTTCCTGATTTATCTCTGAGCCGACCAGAACCTACTCCGGCTGCTTTCACAAATGTTTTTCAAATTCTTTCTGCTGTGGTGGGCAAACATTGGTTTGAGACTATGCGGATATTCAGAATACACGGGACTAACCAATCCACAATACAGAAATCTCGAAAGATCATTGTACTGATAAGGAAGCACCAAGTAAGGGCTGTAACTGGTGTAGTAAGGGATACAAATAAAACAAATGTTTCTTGTTTCAGTACTCCTGGCGTAAGAGGAAACGATTTTCCATTAGTGAAGCAGGGGGGTGATCCCTCTGGAATATCTGTAAAACCTGTAATTCCCAGGGAATTACATTTTACCTGCAAAAATCACTAAAATCACAGATTTTAGGGGATTTCAGGTATTTCATAAAATCTCAGGTAATTGTATATTTTTAACCATTTGTTGTAATTTAATTTTGTTTTATAAACCACAAATTTTAAAATACTTAATATTTTAAGACGCCATTTTACTCCCAATACGTGACATTAATAGGGAATTTTTTTATAGTTTTAAAATCTGGAGCACCATCTGGAACAAAATGTACTGGTTCAGACATTGTTTGGTTGACTAGTGAACCTTTTGTTCAATGGATGGAACACTTCATAGAAATTGTAAGACCTGATTCTAACAGAAATGTGTCATTAATGTTAGACAGTCGTGCAATACATGCAGAGAGGTGCAAGTTTTAACTCCAGCTGTATATAACGGTATAATGTTACTTTCCTTATTTCCACACACCATTCAGAGGCTACAGCCAATAGACGTTGAATTTTTTATGCTACTGGCAGCTTATTAGAAACAAGAGACTGACAAATGGCTTCGCCGAAAAACTGACAGCAATATCTGTCAGACAAAGGTTGCACAGCTATTGAGAGAGTCACGCAATAGGAGGAGGAGGAGGAGATTAGTGTTTAACGTCCCGTCGACAACTAGGTCATTAGAGACGGAGCGCAAGCTCGGGTGAGGGAAGGATGGGAAAGGAAATCGGCCGTGCCCTTTCAAAGGAACCATCCCGGCATTTGCCTGAAGCGATTTAGGGAAATCACGGAAAACCTAAATCAGGATAGCCGGAGACAGGATTGAACCGTCGTCCTCCCGAATGCGAGTCCAGTGTGCTAACCACTGCGCCACCTCGCTAGGTTTCACGCAATAGGACTGCGACTTTACAAATGGTTTCAGTGCCTTCTCCATAGCTGTATTCTGACAATTGAATCGACACACTTTTCAGGATTTGGATTTCGTGACGATTAAATCCAGACCAGATTCATCAGCTAGAAAGGAGAAAGACGAAATAAGTGGACACGCAAGTCAACAACTTCCAAGGATATCAAGACAAGCTAATGGAAATGATGCAATCCTGAATCCATCAAATCCCATAAAGCAAACCGCAAGTGAGAGACTATCAGTAGGCACACAAGATATATCCCCTACCACAGTTGTACAGAAAAGAAAAAAAAATACTAGTCGACATCATGATCTAGTCAGTTAGCCGATATTCCTTAGAACAAGCTTCTTTTTGGTAAAGAACCAGAGGAGAAGTGAAGCACATGTAACAATACTATAACTGTGCTACTGCAAATCAAAATACGCCTTCAAGATGCTTCTGCAATGTCTAAAAAGTTGGCCAAAACCGAAAAATGCAAACGTGCTTCCAATGTTGTGTATGATTCCATACGCATTGTGCGAAAGTAAGTACGAAGGAACAAGTGTTTTATTGTGATAGCTGCAAACCTAAATGAGTGATATTGAAACCATTCGGTGTAAGTTCTAAAGTAGGCTAATATTTTGGGTAACGAACATGTATGAAAGGTACAGATTTGTTTGCTGACATCTTGAAAAGTAAAATAAATATAGATCCTAGTGAAAAAAAATTATGTATCTCTAGCTGTAGTTGAGAAAATGTTTATTTGCAAATAGATAGTACCAGTGGTACGATTTAGAACACCTGCTCCATTCACTGTGTTATGTCTTTGGAATGGTAGAATATCTTCGAAACTTTCAGCATATATGCGTGAGAGGCTAATCTACTTCACTATTAGTAATTTAGAAATGTTTACTAGGTTTCAGTGAAATCAGAAAAATGCTGAAAGTTGTAGAATTAGCACACGACTGACCTGAACTTTCAGTACTTGTAATAATTCTTTAATTTTTTCTTTCTGAAATAATTCGAGACACTTCAGTTACTTCGTTCAGCACAGAAACGTTATACGTTTCGATTTGTACTGCTCAACTGTAACATTCATATTATCTATATATTCATTAGAGACCTTTAGACCCGAAATCATTTCCTAACCTTGGGCGACATTCTGTGTATCAGAGTACTTAAGAATGCAGAATCAGCAGACATTGTGTGTGTATAACTGAGAACTATCTTCGGCCAGAAACCGAGGACCGGCCGGAGTGGCCGAGCGGTTCTAGAGGCTTCAGTCTGGAACCACGCGACCGCTACGGTCTCAGGTTCGAATCCTGCCTCGAGCATGAATGTGTGTGAAGCCCTTAGGTTACATAGGGTTAAGTAGTTCTAAGTTCTAGGGGACTGATGACCTTAGAAGTTAAGTCCATTAGTGCTCAGAGCCATTTGAACCCTTCAGTAATCGAGGAACAGTTTTTAGTCTCGTTGCAACCCTTGTTCACTAAAGTACGAGCAACCCTTAGCGGCTCGCCATATTACTTACAACTATTCATGACGTCGCCTTTCCGGTTTGGATCTTTTTTAATATGTGACTTGTAAGTACTGCAACTTTTTCCTGTCAGTATAAACTTTAATTTTATTAACGTATTATATACCTAATACGATTTAGAACAGTTAGTCAAATTCTGAAGATGACGCTCCTAGTACCGTCGAAACCTGCTCAATTTTGACTTAATGTTTCTGAGTGAGGGCTTATTTGTTCTAATATAATTCTGTCACGGTCACTGAACCTTAGTAACTATGTTCAAAGTTTTACAAAGGAAGAAAATCACTTACAATTGTGGCGTATAATATGCACAACAAGTGTGTGTGTCACTGTCCGATAGGCAGCAGGGGTCGAGGAGGTGGTCAACAGAAGACGGCCGCTGGCTACCCTGGGCGTGTCTCAGCGGCAGGCTGGGTGAGGAATGTGACGTGTCGTGTGGAGGGCCGCTTGTTAGTGGTAACGACCTCGCAACGACGATACAGGTCAGCGCCGAGAGCGAAACGCGAGTCAACAGCTGTAAGCAGAGAAACCGACCCGAGGGCGCTCTCTCTCCAGGGAGTAGAGCAGAGTGCTTCGGACAGATGCTACACAAGCAATATCTGGTGACATCACCAAGTCCTTCGCTGTGTCAACAGTTACCATCTTTTACCTGCCGTTACTCAATGGGCTTCTAATACGTGGCAAGGAAATATTATTATGCGAAAGAGATCGAACGGCCAGTGTAATATATTGATCAGTATAGTATGTGCTACAAAACTACAAAAACTGGGTCCTGAAAACGTAATAATAACCAAAGCTGTCACTGAAATATGTGCTTTTTACTCACTAAAAACTATATATCACAAAATAGTAAACATGTCTACTGCTTTTACTGTAACGTTCATGTCGACAGTAAAAGGTAAGGCCCTAAAATACTCTTGTGGGGGGGGGGGGGGGGACGTTGATGAAAAACACACACTATTTCAAAAATTCACCAAATCCACTGTTTTGGAGATACGCCAATAAAATTTTTTACCACGCTTTACATGAAAGTAACACATTTACATATAAAATCCTTTGATTATATGTATTCAACTTTTTTGAATGAAATTTGAAGTTTTATTTTCAAAAAATAATGTATGTTCCTTTTTTTCAGAAAGTAGTCAAGAGATTTCTATAAACATTTCTGTGTTTCATGTCTTTATATCTTGTAATCTTCTCTCTTGAGGTTTTTGGAATAGTTCAAATAGGAGAATTTTCATAATTTTTTAATTATAATTCGACAAGTACAACTTTAAATTCATGCAAAATTCGAAGAACTTTGCCCCATATCTCAGCTTGTAATCAGAATTTCAAAATTTCCTCGTGGGACAACATTAATTAGGTTTACAGAAATATGTGTACAAAATTTCATAATTCTAACATCCATAGAATCTGAGGAAAAGGTACATAAACTTTAAAAAAAAGCTTTTTACGAAACGCAATTTAAAGTTCAACCTAACTTTTTTCCTTATGTCACTTCTTCTACCACATTTGTACTCTGGATCGTCTTTCCCTTCAAGGCTTCTCTTCTGGTTTTTTGTTGTCTATCTTCTTTCCTTTACCAGATCTTCAACTGACGTTTCAGCTACAGAGACGTGCAGTAAATCTATTTCTCTCAGGATGCCTTGAGTAAAATTTCCTATCTTGAAGCCCATTCTTTCTAATACCTTCATTCTCACGACGTTCCAATCATTAAATACAATAACTGCATCATAAGTTGCAATTCTGACAACTGTAGCAGATGCAAATGTGTTTTTAGGGCACCGTTTCCATATGAGTGAATTTAGAGACTCATTTGGATGTTGGGTTTTGCCATGAACACACTTTTTGAGTAGTGCAGGATCGGCCAAAGGTGATCTATAAAACCAAAGAGTATGTATCACGACCTTGTAGATGTATCCCACACACACGTTTGGTTGAAAGTGATACACAGATTCGTTGTTCACTGAGCTGGTACTGAAGTGCTGCTTCAAAACGTGGCTGTGGCAGGGAGGCCTCATCCAATTTTAATTAATTTTCAGGCACTTCGGATGCGATTTCAACATTGAAATATTGGGAACTTATTGTCCATAACTTGTACTAACAAATAAAAAAAATTATCGAAAATTGGCATTTTTGGTCAGTTTCATCAACGACCCCCCCTTAAACATAACTGCAATTCGTGCCAACTTAGATCTGATCTGAATGAACTTCTTAGGGTTAATCTTCAAATAAACAGACAATATTCTGATTTCTACATCTCGTATGACACACACGATAATAATGACAGAAAACCATTGTATTTCTCCTTGGGCATCGGCTTAGTGCTTTCACCAATTATCTTCAGTTTTTCTGGCGCATCATATCTTCCTAATAGAACACCAAAAAGAGAAAAATGCAGTTTTCTGTGAAGAAATGTATTGAAACACAATAGGCTTGTATTTGGTGGGCGAACTAGCAGTTGGACATATTTTAAAAGTCAGTAACTTGTTTACTAGTGGGCATTATATGGAATATAAGGGGTAATTTTTGAGATACTAGATTGGTATTTATAATCCTGAAACACCCGCAGTAACGCAGTGGGAATGCGTATCAATTCGACCTCTTACCAACCACGAACTATTTGTTTCCAAACCCAAGGTATTCAGTTTGTGAATGACTTAATATCGAGGTCAGATTTTTTTTAATGGTTGTACTAAGGTGTTAAGATCATCTATTACGTATCCATAAATTCATTCATTGCATGCTTTCATGGTCAATTGTCGCGGACTCTCAATATCTGACCGGATATCTAGAACTAGTCACATCACTGTCATGAATGCGGTTTTCTTTAGAGGTACTGCACACTTCTCAGTATTCTCCAACGAATCTGTTGCCTTATTTACAGCAGGCCGGAGTGGCCGAGTGGTCTTCAGTCTGGGACCGCGCGACCGCTACGGTCGAAGGCTCGAATCCTGCCTCGGGAATGGATGAGTGTGATGTCCTTACGTTAGTTAGGTTTAAGTAGTTCTAAGTTCTAGGGGACTGATGACCTCAGTTGTTAAGTCCCGTAGTGCTCAGAGCCAGTTTTGAAAAAAAATGGTTCAAATGTCTCTGAGCACTATGGGACTTAACAGCTATGGGCATCAGTCCCCTAGAACTTAGAACTACTTAAACCTAACTACGGACATCACACAACACCTAGCCATCACGAGGCAGAGAAAATCCCTGACCCCGCCGGGAATCGAACCCGGGAACCCGGGCGATTACCAGTTTTGAACCTTATTTAAAACTAACTTCATGTGTTGTAGTGAATTAAGGAAAATTTTTTTCTGACGTCAGATACCATGAAAACTACCTATCAGGTATCCTCACGCTGGGTGCCAGAATGTTGTGAACTCGAGAAATTAAATGAAATAAAACACAAAGGATACAAAATTAAGGTTCTCGTGTATGAACGTACGAGATTGCTTATACAATATGTGAGCAAAAGTATCCTTACACCTGGCTGGAAATGACTTACAAGTTCGTGGCGTCCTCCATCGGTAATGTTGGAATTCAGTATGGTGTTGACCCACCCTTGGCCTTGATGACAGCTTCCACTCCCGGAGGCATACGTTCAGTCAGGTGCTGGAAGGTTTCCTAGGGAAAGTCAGCCCATTCTTCATGGAGTGCTGTACTGAGAAGGGGTGAGGATTGGCAAGGAGATCCAAAACATTCCAAAGGTTTTCTATAGGATTCAGATCAGGACTGTGTGCAGGGCAGTCCATCACAGGGATGTTATTGTCGTGTAACCACACCGCCATAGGCCGTCCATTGTGAACAGATGCTCCATCGAGTTGAAGGATCGCCACCTTGTGTACTGTGATTCGTCACTCCACACAACGTTTTTCTACTGTTCATCGTCCAATGGTTAGACTCCTCGAACAGAGGCGTCATTTGGTATTTACCGGCTAGATATGTGGCTTATGAGCAGCTGCTCGACCATAAAATCCTTCTCACCTCCCGCCTAACTGTTGTAGTACTTGCAGTGGATTCGTATGCAGTTTGGTATTCTTGTTTGATGGTCTGGATAGATATCCTCCTATTACACATTACGAACCTCTTCAACTGTCGGCGGTCTCTGTTAGTCAACAGACGAGATCGGCCTGTACGCTTTTGTACTGTACGTGTTCCTTCACGTTTCCACTTCACTATCACTTCAGGAAAAGTGGACCTAGGGATGTTTGAGAGTGTGGCAATCTAGCGTACAGACCAATGACACAAGTGACACCCAATCACCTGACCACGTTCGAAGTCCATGAGTTCCACTGAGCGCCCCACTCTGCTCTCGCACGAGGTCTAATGACTACTGAGGTCGCTGATATGCAGTACCTGGCAGTATATGTCAGCACAATGCACCTAATATGAAAAACGTATGTTTTTTTGGGGGGGAGGGGGGTCTGGATACTTTTTTATCACATAGTGTATGATCTAACCATGAAAGAAATGTATTTATTTTCTTGCTGTTTACACAAAACAAAACAAAATTACAAATCTCAGGGCTGATTTGACTGGGCGTTGACACGACTCTGTTATTAAGGGGATGGAGGATGGAACGAATCGTCTCACCACTCTTCGTTATCGTTCGTCTTGCACTGCTGTCGGCAGCAGGCGCTGCATCGGGCCGGCGCATCGCCTAGGAGCTGTGTAGCACGAGTTGGCTGCCCTCGTCAGCAAATCGCGGCTTTGCTGCGAGGCCCAGGTACGATCTCTGTGTTGTCTGTCCTTCATCGGTTGCGTGGCCCAAGGTGTTCTGTCACGGTGTCGGAAGATGGATGTTCGCGCTGGGTGTATGAGCGCCCATGTCATCTCACTTCGGCGGAGTCTCCACGATTCTCTCTTCGCTTCTCATCCCTCTCCTAGCTCAACTCCTCTTCGAAATATTCTTCCTTTCGGTGTTCTCATTGGCAGACGAAAGGTTCAGTGCATCCCAATGGCCAATCGCCGTTTCATAGCCACACGTCTCTATGTGGGGTGGAAACTTCCTATCTGGCATGTGCCTTGTGAATTGGCATATTTCTCACGATTTAACGTTCTTACAATGTTTTCGTGCATTCCTCGTTCCGAGGCTGTTGGGAGAGCAACCACACAACACTTCTTTATAATCGCTCTCTCAGCGTGAGGCTTGGACAGATTCATGTTTGGGCTCCTTCTCAGAATCTGCCGGCGTCCGTTATTTACAAGTAATTTCCTCACCTTCTAGAAAAAACATCTTAAGAGTGCTGCCTTCTTTCACACACCTCCCTGCGCCAATTCCCCGTGCTTGGTGTACGCTACTTGCTGTGCCGTGGGGTGCTGGAAATGTTGGCACATTCCTGATTGCTAAGGCAGATAAAGTGACTGTCACCAGGCCAGAAGACCTCATATGCGTTCAGTCCTAATGGCTGCAGATGTCCATCAGTTCTCGGTACACTTCTAGTTGTCAGACAGGCCCTTCGCATTGTGTCCCTCCTTGAGCAAGGTGGGGGCGTCCACCCCAACTTCCGGCTATGTCCTTGCAGTGTCCTCTCCCCGGGCTCGCCCCATGGGGTTCGGCTTCCTCCTTCTCCTCGACTGCTCGCAGCGCATTGTCGAATGTGGCCACGGTCGGACGGATTACAGTGTTCATTCCAGGTCATATCACTCATTATTATCCCCAAAATAAACTGTATTAAAAATACTACAACCAGTGATTGAGTTGTCCGAACGCGACGGAGGGCAGTAGCTGCAATTTGACAAACTGCCTATTGGCTTCTGTCTTGGGTTCTTCGGCCGACGTTCATCTAATCATTTTTCTGACGTTTCGCCAGCACGAGTCAAAGCTTCACCTTCCGGTGCCGGAAGTCAGAAAAATCATTAGATGAACGTCGGCCGAAGAACTCGAGACAGAAGCCAATAGGCAGTTTGTGAACAAGGGGCCACGAAAGCTGCGATTTGCCTGTACAGGCAAATGTTTATTGTTTCAGTAAAATTAGGTGATTTATTAAAGAGAAGGAGCTTCTTAAATTGTGCAAGTCGATAATGCATTGGTCCACCTTTGGCCGTTATGCAAGCAGTTATTAGGCTTGGCATTGTTTGGTAGATGCTGGATATCCTTCTGAAAGATGTTGTGACAAATTCTGTCCAATTGACGCTATAGACATTTACAATCGAACCGACTGGATCGCCCTGCCCAAAGTGCTCCAAAGGTTTTAAGATGAGGAGATATTCGGCGACCTTGCTGGGCAAGGAGAGGTTTGGCAGTCACAAACGCAAGCAGAAGATACTCACGCTGTGTGCGGTTGGTCATCATCTTGCTACAACGCAAGCTGAGAATGGCTTGCCACAGTTGTCAACAACACGAGGCGTACAATATCGTCGACGTACCGCTGTCCTATATGGGTACCATGAGTGACAATCAAAGGCACTCTCCTATGAAAAGGGATGACACCCAGGATTAGTCATGGTAGCAGAGCCGTGTGGAGGGCGACAGTTAGAGCTATAACCCATCACAGCCGGCCGCTGTGACCGAGCGGTTCTAGGCGCTTTAGTCTGGAACCTCGCGACCTCGACGTTCGCAGGTTCGAATCCTGCCTCAGGCATGGATGTGTGTGATGTCCTTAGGCTCAAATGGTTCAAATGGCTCTGAGCACTATGGGACTCAACATCTGTCATCAGTCTCGTAGAACTGAGAACTACTTAAACCTAACTAACCTAAGGACATCACACACATCCATGCCCGTGGCAGGATTCGAACCTGCGGCCGAAGTGGTCGCGCGGTTCGAGACTGAAGCGCCTAGAACCGCTCGGCCACCCGGTCGCGATGTCCTTAGGTTAGTTAGGTTTAAATAGTTCTGAGTTCGAGGGGACTGATGACCACAGATGGTAAGTCCCATAGTGCTCAGAGCCATTTGAACCAGTCCAGAACCGCACTGCTGCTACGGTCGCAGGTTCGAATCCTGCCTCGGGCATGGATTGTATAATGGTACTTGAATTACGTAACCATCCCTCACCTCAACCTCTCGATA
This sequence comes from Schistocerca gregaria, assembly GCF_023897955.1. Taxonomy (NCBI): domain Eukaryota; kingdom Metazoa; phylum Arthropoda; class Insecta; order Orthoptera; family Acrididae; genus Schistocerca; species Schistocerca gregaria. Next base: position 553,049,035 of record NC_064925.1, read on the forward strand.
CCAGTAATATCCTAATTGTTTCTGTGAAATAGTTAACATACTTATGTGACAACATTCAGCTTTGATTTCATTAATGTAGAGGTACTTCGATACATCGATGTGTATATATTGCAATGATACTATTCTCATGTGTATTCTTTCTTTTGTCACTATGATCTTTGACGTACTTGTAACTCTGATTTTTGGGCGCGTAATCGTCTATAAGAGAGTCAAGTCTTGGTCGTCATGTTGAAAAGACGCAAATTATAGTCATTTTATGAAATGTGAACTTCAACAGTGAGGAAGATATTTTCAAGTATGTTTTATATTGTGAAGTGATGTTGCAACAAAAGTAATAAAAAAGAAGTGTAAATTAAATTTGGAGTGCTGATAACTTTTTTACATCACCATTGTCCTAACTTGGAAAAGTTTAATCTTCAACAATGGTTTATGAAACACAAATATAAAACTTTTGAATATTGCAGAATAGCACCTAGGCCTCTTTTCATACGAGCTTGGAATCATCACTACCAAGATTTTCGACGATTTAGCCATGAGTTCACAACGAGACCAGCGTGGGAAACACGAAAATATGAGTGCCTAGTTTATCCATCATTTCAAGAAATGACTTTATTAACTGTGCTCTAATGATACCTACCACATAATATAACTTTGTTGTTGCCCGAAAATGCAATATTTAGCAGCGTGTGCAACACTACAATCATAATTAATTTTTGACCTTTGTTGTGGTAGGATTGTTAAAATTGTGTGACGTCGTTAGGTTAGTTAGGTTTAAGTAGTCCTAAGTCTAGGCGACTGATGACCTCAGATGTTAAGTGCCTTAGTGCTTAGACGAATTTGAACCATTATCCCACCACTGACCCTCTTCGAAATGAGCCGCGATGACCAGTGACGATGGTTCTGGAGTGTACCCGTGTAAGGAAGAGGAACGTGGACGAGATCAGTTTGGACAAGAAGAGAATAGAACCTTTTCATATATGATGTTACAGAAGTACGCTGAAGATTATATGAGTAGATCACGTAATTAAGGAGGAGTTACTCATTTGAATTAGGGAGAAAAGAAATTTGTGACACAATCTGACTAGAAGATGGAATAGGTTGATAGGACATATTCTGAGATACCAAGGGATGACCAATTTACTACTGGAGGGAAGTGTAGAGGGTAAAAATTGTAGAGGGAGACCAAAAGATCAATACAGTAAGCAGATTCAGAAGGGTATAGGCTGCAGTGGTTATTTGCAGTGAAGAGACTCGCGAGGGACACACTGGCGTGGAGAGCAATATCAAACCAGTCTTTGGACTGAATAGCACAACAACAACGTGGCCAGTTTGAAGAAAGACCAGAGCTGGACTGTCATTTAATTTCAATTTTTATTCTTTTAAAGTCGGGGTTTCATGGAGTCTTTCAAAATATTATTGATAGCTGTTAACGTAACTAATCAAATAAAGCATGTCAGATAGTAAATCATGGGTACCCATGATTACTTAAGGATCTAAGAAACTAATGCTACCTTTGTGTAGGATTTATATTATTGGCATACTGCGTATTAACAATTATTAAACTTGTTTGGCTTCACTATCTCATTTCACAATCCTATCCATCCTTCTTCTACTGTATTCCTTTCCACCGTTCTCGTCAATCATTCCCCAATGTTCTTTTTGAAACTCTGTACAACCTCTGGTTCTTTCACTTTATGCAAGACCCATCTCCCTAATTATCCAGCTTTTTGCAGTTTCTTCAGTTTTAATCTTCAGTTCATAACCAATAAATTGCGGTCAGAGTCCACATCTGCCCCTGGAAATGTCCTACAATTTAAAACCTGGTTCCTAAATCTCTGTCTTACCATTATATTATCTATCTGAAACCTTCCATTGTCTCCAGTCCTCTTCCACGTATACAACTTTCTTTCATTATTTTGGCTATGAGTAAGATACGTTCTCTGGGCTGCTCCCTCTTTCATTCCTTTCCCCCTACTTTCCTTCTCTTCCTTTTCCTACTGTCGAATTACAGTCCCCAATGACTATTAAATTTTCGTCTCCCTTCACCACCTGAATAATTTCTTCTATCGCATCATACAGTTCTTCAATCTCTTCATCATCTGAAGAGATAATTGTGATATAAAGTTGTACTGCTGTGGTAGGCGTGGACTTCGTGTCTATCTTGGCTACAATATTGTGTTCACTATGCGTTTCGTAGTAGCTTACCCCCGCTCCTACTTTTTAATTCGTAATTAAACCTACTCCCTCATTACCCCTATTTGATTTTGTATTTAGAACCCTGAATTTACCTGGCCAGAAGCCTTCTTCCTCCCGCCACTAATTCCCACTATATCCAACTTTAACCTATCCATTTCCCTCTTTAAATTTTCTAATCTACCTGCCTCATTAAGCGATCTGAGATTCGATGCTCCGATCCGTAGAACGCTGGTTTTCTTTCTCCTGATAACGACGTCCTTCTGGTTAATCCCGTCCGAAGATCTTAATGGGGGACTATTTTATCTCTGGAATATTTTATCCAAGAGGACGCCATCATCATTTAACCATACAGTAAAGCTGCATGCCCTCGGGAAAAATTACTGCTGTAGTTTCCCCTTGATTTCAGCCATTCGCAGTACCAGCACAGCAAGGCCGTTTCGGCTAATGTTACAAGGCTAGGTCAATCAATCATCTAGAATGTTTCCCCTGCAATTACTGAAAAGGCTGCTGCCAGGTTAGCCTGGACTCTCAACAGATGCCCCTCCATAGTGCTTGCACCTACAGTACTGCAAGTTTGTATCGATGAGGCACACAACCTTCCCCACCAACGGCAAGGTCCCTGGTTCATGGGTGGGGGGCGGGGGAGGATAAAATAGTGAAGGCAGCAGACTATCAAGTAGGTAAAAAGACGAGGGCTAGTATTAATCCTTGGGTAACAGAAGAGAGATTGAATTTAATTGATGAAAGCAGAAAATATAAAACTGCAGTAAATGAAGCAGGCAAACAGGAAGACAAACGTTACAAAAATGACATAGACAGGAAGTGCAAAATGGCTAAGCAGGGATCACTAGAGGGCAAATGTAAGGATGTAGAGGTAAGGATGTAGGGGTAAGATAGATGCCGCCTATAGGAAAATGAGAGAGTGGAGGAAGGAGAACCACCTGTATGAATATCAAGAGCTCAGATGGAAAACCATTTATAAGCAAAGAAGGAAAAGCAGAAAGGTGGAAAGAATATATACTGGGTCTATACAAGAGGATGTACTTCAGGGCAATATTATGGAAATGGTAAAGGACGTAAATGAAGATGAAATGGGAGATATGATACTGCGTGAAGAATTTGACAAAGACCTAAGTCAAAACAAGGCCCCAGGAGCAGACAGCATTTCATTAGAACTGATGATAGCATTGGGAGAGCCAGCCATGACAGAACTCTACCACCTGGTAAGCAAGATGTATGGGACAGGTGAAATACCCTCAACCTTCGAGAAGAATATAATAATTCCAATCCCAAAGAAAGCAGGTGTTGACATGTGTGAAAATTACTCAGCTATCAGTTTAATAAGGCACACTGCAAAATTCTAATGCAAATTCTTTCCAGACGAATGGAAAAACTGGTGATCCGACCTCGGAGAATATCTGTTTGGATTCCGTAGAAATGTTACAACACGCGAGGCTACACTGGCTGCTCGACTTGTGTTAGATTAAGGAAAGGAAAAACAACTTTTCTAGCATTTGTACACTTAGAGAAAGCTTTTGACAATGTTGACTGGAATACTCTCTTTCAAATTCTGAAGCTGGCAGGGGTCAAATATAGGGATCAAAAGGCTATTTACAATTTGTACAGAAACGAGATGGCAGTTATAGGAGTCAAAAGGCATGAGAGGGAAGCAGTGGTTGGGAAGGGAGTGGGACAGGGTTGTAGCCTATCCCTGATGGTATTCAATTTACATATTGAGCAAGCAGTAAAGGAAACAGATGGAAAATCTTGAGTAGGAATCAAAATCCATGGTGAGGAAAATAAATATTTTGAGGTTTGCCGATGGTATTGTAATTCTGTCACAGACACAAAAGTACTTGGATAAGCATTTGGATGGAATGGGCAGTGTCTTGAAAGAAGGATATAAAATGAGCATCAACAAAAGCAAAACTAGGATAATGGAATGTAGTTGAATTAAATCAGGTGACGCTGAGGGAATCAGACACTTAAAGTAGCAAATGAGTTTTGCTGTTTGGGGAGCAAAATAACTGATGATGGTCGAAGTAGAGAAGATATAAAAAGTAGAATGGCAATGGCAAGGAAAGAGTTTCTGAGGAAAAGAAATTTGTTAACTTCGAGTATTTACTTACGTGTCAACAAGTCTTTACTGAAAGTGTTTGTCTGGAGTGTAGCCATGTATGGAACTGAAACATGGACGATTAATAGTTTAGACTAGAAGAGAATAGAAGCTTTCGAAATGTGGTGGAACAGAAGAGTGCTGAAGATCAGATGAGTCGATCATGTAACTAATGAGGAGGTACTGAACAGAATTTGGGAGAAGAGGAATTTGTGGCACAACTTGAAGAAGGGATCTGTTGGTAGGACACTTTCTGTGGCATCAAGGGATCACCAATTTAGTATTGGTGGAAAGCGTGGAGGGTGGTAAATACCGTAGAGGGAGACCAAGGGCTGAATAAACTGAGCAGATTCAGAAGGATGTAAGTTGCAATAATTACTCGGAGATGAAAATGCTTGCACAGGACAGAATAGCATGGAGAGCTGCTTCAAACCATTCTCTGGGCTGAAGGCCACAACAACAACAAAACTCCTTTGCAGTATTTAAAATGTAGGCATGATTTTAAAAAGTTGCTTCTTGTTGCGCTGTGTCATATTATTGATTATGCTAGGTTATGATCGAGCTGGATTATGATCGAACCTGTTTAATGCATTTTCAATTATGAAAAGTGAACCGTGGTGCGACTGAACATAGTTGGAGACAGCTGTGTTACCGCTCTTTCCGGCTAAGCCATCTTTGATGGATCGTGATTGATCGACACTTCTTATTTGAAGAGGGAGTTGCCGTTTGACGGGGAGCGCACTTCGGAGGAGAATCGCTTGGCGGAGAGTGTGCCGGTGCTGTCCACCAGAGGGCACTGCGGCGTAGTTGGGAAGCCGCTGATGAGAAGCGCTGCCAAGTGGTAAGGCAGTTGCGACGCGCTCACCGCGGTGTAGCCAGGAGCTCAGCTGTTTGGACGGCGGACGTAAGGGGCCTCCCTGTTACTGAGGAACCGGGTTTCACAGTTGCCGCGGCAGCATCCGTGCCGTCCGTGGGCCACCGGTGCTGGTATAGCCTGCAACCGTACACTGTGTCTGACGCCTTCGCAGTAACTACGGCCGTGGGATTATTCGAGCGGAGAGCATCTAGAGCTGCAAAATTGTGTTAGGTGTCAGTGACTGCTTCTTCACGGTGTCAGTACTTGCAAGCTGTGTGTCATTTGGCTCAGGTGTGCTTAAACCCGAACCATCACACTATTGTATCTTCATGTTCAGATGGGTCAAATGGCTCTGACCACTATGGTACTTAACTGTTGAGGTCATCAGTCCCATAGAACTTAGAACTACTTAAACCTAGCTAACATAAGGATATCACACACGTCCATACCAGAGGCAGGATTCGAACCAGTGACCGTAGCGGTCGCGCGGTTCCAGACTGAAGCGCCTAGAACCGCTTGGCCACAACGATGGGCTGCTCGGACTGTTCTGCGACTGTGTAGGCCGGCTAACTTCGTGTGTGTGTGTGTGTGTGTGTGTGTGTGTGTGTGTGTGTGTGTGTGTGTGTGTAAAGTTTCTCCTTAAATTGTGAATTGATATCGACCATTTAAACAAAGATAATTTAACACTGGATCACAGACACAATTTTAGTCAACACCGTTTCTACCTCTGTTTTAATTCAATATTACATTTCTTTTATATCTCCTTACATTCATTTCCTAAAGAATTACCATGAAGTATTTTTGCGAATATTACGCACATGTAAGGATAATATATTCTCTTCTCATTTATCTTTGTGCATATATTTTATACACAGATAATATGGTCAATCTGGACGTATTAATAAATAATTACATGTCTGAATTTTGTTTCTTCCTTTCAAGTAATTGATCTCCAAGTAACACACGGAAGACTAAGAATATCTTTCCTTATACGAACATTCTAAAGTTTCTGTAATTTAACTCTATTAATTCTTATCCTTGTTTAAGATTCTATCAATTTTCAGATCACATTTTCGGACTCGTTTATTTCAGGTTAACGTACCAAATCTTTAACCTGACCATTTGTTGTACATCAGAAAGCAGTTCTCAACCCCCCCCCCCCCCCCCCCTCAAAGTTATGCGATTTAGAATTCGCAAAACAAAAAATCAAAAAATGAAACAACCTACATGCGACTACCACCAACCCACTATATTTACCCAATTTAATCATCACTTACCTATTCAAAGTTGTAATAATACTACGATGTGTGTGCATAAATTGTTCTAACGGGCTACTATTGACAAGTAGCCAACATGGATTCAGAAAATATTGTTTATCTGAAAGACAACTAGCTCTTAATTCTCACGAAGTAACGAGCGTTATCGACAGAGGAACTCAAATTGACTCCTCATTTTTAGATTTCCAGAAGGTTTTGACACCGTTCACCATAAGTGCATTGTAATCAAATGGCGTGTTACATCAGTTGTGTGACTGTATTCGTGGTTTCCTGTCAGACAGGTCACCGTTCGTAGTAAGTGATTGAAATTTATCGACAAAAGCAAAAGTAATTATGTTCCCCAAGGAAGTGTTGTAGGACCTCTGCTGTTCCTGATCTGCATAAACGACTTAGGAGACAATCTGAGCACATCATGTAGACTATTTGCAGATGATGCTGACATTTATCTTCTTTTAGAGTCAACATACGATCAAAACCAACTCCAGAATGAGTCAGACAAAATATCTGTATGCTAAAAAAGTGGCAAATGTCGCTAAACAATGAGAACCTGACGTCCTTCGCACCAGTACTAAGCGGAATCCACTAAGTTTCGGTTACAGAATAAATAACATAAATGTAAAGGCTGGAAATACTACTAAATATTTACGTCGTTTTCCCGTTTTCCATCGTTCCTTAGTTCCTTCAAAATTAAGGGAGGTACCTTGTGTCTTTCCAACAAAATGAAATACAGTTTTATTCTTGCCATACCCGTTTCACTTCTTTTATTTATGAAGCGTCTTTAATGACCTTGTAAGGTGTCAGGCAAATCCAACACCTTCCATGAAAACTCTGACATAATAAGCAAATCTAGTAGTATGTCACATAGCTCCGAATAAATCGTGACATTAAATTAACCAAAGTAATACGAGTAACGAGTGAGCAAATGGATAACCACAGACTAACAAAAGAATGCCTAAATGCATGTCGTACCTTCCCACCGTGAGGCAGACGCAGTTCCGAGGGGAGAAACGAGGACAGAAGCCGAGAGCAGAACCGTGTTAAGCTAGAAGGCCCTACGATAATGGACGGACTGGACACCCACATCGGCAGCCTACCGCTAAGTCTACCACCCGCACGTTTTAGCGTGAGACTTTTTCGCGTCCCTGTTACGTCAAGCACCACACCCCAGCCCATGTTAAAAGCTAGAGCCCTCCAGAAAAACAGTATAGATCTTACTATAACACAAAAAGGGCCACTACCACCCGCAAGTTTTAGCGTGAGACTTTTTCGTGTCTCAGGTACGTCAAGGACCACCCCCCAGCCCATGTTAAAAGATAGAGCCCTCCAGAAGAACAGTTGTAAGTAGGATGTTTAGGTTTTTTTTTTAATTGGTAACGCCGCTTAGCGCTCGGTATGAAAAATCACTGGCTGTGCTGTGCGCAGTCTGTGTTTAGTTTGCGTTGTTGTCTGCCATTGTAGTGTTGAGCAGCGGCAGCTGGATGCTAACAGCGCGTAGCGTTGCGCAGTTGGAGGTGAGCCGCCAGCAGTGGTGGACGTGGGGAGAGAGATGGCGGAGTTATGAAATTTGTAAGAATTGATGTCATGAACTGATATATATATATATATATATATTATGACTATTAAGGTAAATACATTGTTTGTTTTCTATTAAAATCTTTCATTTGCTAACTATGCCCATCAGTAGTTAGTGCTTTCAGTAGTTTGAATCTTTTATTTAGCTGGAAGTAGTGGCCCTGGCTGTATTGCAGTAGCTTGAGTAACGAAGATTTTTGTGAGGTAAGTGATTTGTGAAACGTATAGGTTATTGTTAGTCAGGGCCATTCTTCCGTAGGGATTTTTGAAAGTCAGATTCCGTTGCGCTAAAAATATTGTGTGTCAATTTAAGGACACTCGTGTACAATTTTTCTAAGGGGACGTTTCACAGTATAGATCTTACGATAACGCTAAAAGGACCACACTAGCTGCAGGTTATAGCGTGAGACTTTTTAGTGTCTCTGTTACGTTGCAAACTTTAAAAACATTGCCCCACCACGAAAAGTATAACGTTTCTCATTGGATAGACAGAATTTTTGTAGGCGGAGCTTAAGGTTAACATTGAGACCCTGATTGGTCAGATTAAAACACAGCCAGATAGTTTTTTTTAACCAACTTCGGTGAATTGTAGTAAGGAGAAGTTAGGAGAGTTAGTTCCGAGAAGGCGAGCGGGATGGCTGGTGCGCCGGCCGCTGTCGCCCTGACGCTGCCTAAACACCGACAAGGTAATGAACGCACGCGATGCCGCATTTTTTGAGCGCATCAGGCTTCACTCAGAACTGCAGAAGACTCATCTGTTACACCCCTTTTTTTGCGTAATACTAGTGTCGATCGTTAATTAAAACTCATGGTGTTCACATTTGCCACTTGATGTAAACATCTGAAACGCGATAATTTTTCTGTTATATAGTTATTGACAAGCCACATCAGCCACTGTAATTTACGACAAGTTAGATAAGTAATTAAAGATAATTGAGGGTCACTGTAGACCATTTTGACAGTTTTCTCTTTTGTGAAACTTAAATTAAACCTAAATTATAGATGTGATATGGCATAGGTCATCCTTCGATCGACTGTAGAACTTGGAAAGCCATTCAGGGAATATTCGTTCACATTTTTGTTGAACGCAGTTGGTTTTTGCCATACTGTATTAAAACATTTCCTTTTATCAGTAGTGTAATTTATAAACAATGTTTTGTGAGTAGAATAAAATTTCCAATGGTAAACTTAACTGCTTTTTCGACGTTATCTTACCAGCTAACTAAAAATAGGAAAGCCTTGAACCCTTTCCACTAAATTTAGTTAGTATTAAGATTCTTTTACAGGGAGTGCAGTGGAGCTGACGCTGAGATCGTTAAGTATTTGGTTATATCATCGCTAGTCTCACTGAACTTTTCTGAATTCTACATGTCATGTGTGGTCCGGCGTCTCCTTACCAGCAACAGGTCCCAGGTTTAAACTAGTTAATTCTCTCAAAGCGTCGTTGCGCGAAAGTGGTAGGGAGACACGATATAGAACAAACAGACACCACCATGAATGTTTAGAACCTGTAATGCTATAACGTATAAATTGTAATATATATAGGAAACCAAACATGTATTACAGGCCACTGAAGACGTTTCACACACAAAAGAAACGAAACGCTTATGGCAAAAAACAAACTGCCTTTCATTTAGTAGCAAAGACGGAACATAGCTCCCAGAATGCAAATGCTTAGGGGTTACAATTACGAATGACTAAAATTCGACCGTAACAGCAGCGCAGCTCTGGACTGTAGCGCCTAGAACCTTAGATTTATAGAACCGCTGGTTTTCGTTAGTGAACTTAGTTACCCTTTCTTAACACCACGAGTAGTTACTGTCTTGGAGGTTCAGCGTAACCTCGCTTCTATGGATCATGCAATCAGTTAAGCTAACTGTCACTATTAAAGAGCTAACGTTGTATTCTTTGCTTCTTTCTCTCTTTCTTTTGCTGGGGCCTTGTCCCGCATTTGCGCATCGTCGACACAGTTAGGAACGGATTTGGCAAGGTTAGTTATAAGGGATGGCTGGATGCCCTTCTTGCCGCCACCCCGTACCCCCGGGACAGAAGTAGTGTACCCCAGCTATCTGCGTCTGGTGTAATCCATGGAATAGTGCGAACGTGTTTAGATGTCTGCGAGTCGTGTAACTGAGGCGGAACTTGGGGACCACCCGGTATTCACCTAGCGGGATGTGGAAAAACGCCTAAAAACCACATCCAGGCTGGTCGACACACTGGCCGACGTCGATAATCCGCCGGCCTGGTTCGATCCGGAGCCAGCTCGCCTACCCCAGTTAAGGAAGCAGTGCTTTAGCACTCTCGGCTAACCTGGCGGGTAAAGAGCTAACGTTGTATTCCGCCTAGATAATCCAGCGTAACATTATTTACTTTTCTTTCTTAAGTGTAACGGTTTAACAGAGTCCCCTCTTTTGGCATGTAGCTAATAACCATTCTTTCTGCTATAGAGTACATCTAATTTCGCGTATGTGTATCATACCGTGTCTGATGTTGTTGCCACCAGAATAGTAGTGAAGCCTCCCTGCTACTGGAAGGCGAACTGTAAGGCGCGTAGCACCATAAAATGTTTAGTGTTTTACTAGTGTTATTTTATTCGTGCTTCTTAATAATTGTAAAAACAATGTTTTGGTTTCTCGTAAAAATATTAATGTTTTCCTCTCTGGTCCTTGTGGCCGAAATGGGTGCAATACACGAAGGTCAAAAGGAAGTGTTCTCTGAACAAATTAAATTAACCTGTTGATTTATCAAGCTGGTCTAAATTCTTGTGATAAATTTCACTGGTTTACTAAAATATTTGAAGGATCTTAGTGAGTGGTGGTCCTCCTGTCCGGCTCTTGTAATTGAGTCAAAGATATGCCTATTGATGAAATCCTTGAAATTAATTTCAGCCAGCGCTTCATTTGTTAACGATGCTGGAGCAGCAACTTACTGTCAGTTCGATTGACATTCTTTGAACCATCTATGCAACAGCTTACCAAATTGTAAATTTTCGCTATATTTATCTTGATCTTACATTTTTTGGGGGCATAATCCTTCGGTGAGTGCCGGTTATAATGAATTTACCTTAATGAAATTTATATATGTTGTCGCCAGTGTACGTGTGCAGTGCTGTGATTTTAAAAGTAAAGTTTTAAATGCATTTTGTGCTCTCTATTGAGCTCACTCCAATCTCTTTAGCAGACTGTGTGTTCTTCAGTCACCCTGTGTATTCCACAGCTTCGCGTTTTTAATCACAGACGAAATTATGTGACAGTTTATTTAAAGTCAAAAGAATAAGAAACTTCTATCCATGGACCTCTAAGTACCAATGTGTATTATCAATAAGACGAGCGTGGGAGCCAACCTGTGTTCTACTTAATCTTGTGTTTGATAAGCTGATGTTATAGCTTTAGTTGTCTTTTGTATTCTTATCTTTGTCTGATCGCTCTAGGGGCAAAACTTAAGTCTTGTGTACTGCGTAGTTACGGAATAATAAGTTGAGATGTAATTACGTGTGCTTCAGTTCATACTATCAAATGAAATACCTTATTTCTGAAACAGCATTTTTTGGATTTTATGTATTATTTGTGATTTTTCAGAGGCCGTCTTGTTCAATGAGCAAATGATTCGAGGTTCATTTGCGCTCTTTCGTTAATCATTCTCTCTGTAGAGGAATAACCCACTTGGTCAATATCGAAGTCCAATTACCTAAACTGCTACATTTTTTCAGTGTGCCGGTGTGATTAAGCTTCTACGGTCTCAGCAAACAACGACGGGAGACAACCGAAACCCGTTGATCTGAGTCATTATTTTTTTTAAGCGATGGGAATGATTGCTGACATCTCTTAAAAGGTATTAATGCAGTTTATAATAACAAAATGACGCAGCAAAATCCGCAATGTGGAATTTAGAGTCATTCACATTTTTCAATGTAATTTAGCTGAAGGGTTGTTCGTTTGTAGAACTTACTGAATTATGAAGGCACATTTCGAGACAGAACTAGAAGTTCGCCTTATTAGTTTCTCATGCCATCCGCGTGTTCAATTGTTAGTGCACTTTATAAAGTGTAATATTCGGTTAATTACGTGCACTAAAGGTTTGGTGATAGAACGTGGTGTGACTGTTCAGAAATCTTTTATTTATGTCCGGCTACTGAGGGTCAAAGTGTTTAAAAGTATCTTTGGCATCGAGTAGTCATCCAATAGCTTCTCTCTTCCCAATCTCAGTTGTGGTGTTTACTGACTTTATGTCACAGAGCGAAAGGAGTACAACAAACGTACTGATATGCCACCGAGAGTTATCAACAAAGCTCTATTACGTCAGTGAACACGAATTACAAGAAAATTAGTCACACCTTGACAACGAGAAAAAAGGTTAACTGTATACACCAATAAAATGTTTCCTGAGAGGCTAGGTTTGATCGTTGAAATATGAAATATCTCACAGCGCGCATAAATGCCGAGTGCCAGAAGGTATGGTCAGTTGTAAGATTTTGCTGCCCCTTGTGATGGGTGAACAGGTCGGAGATTGCAGGGCAGGTGTGAGCGGCGGCTTCGCGGTGACTGCGTAGCGGTTCGTGGAGCGTACGGAGCTGGACCCACGAGACTGTGGTCGGCTTCAGGGTGGCAGGCGGTGGTTGCTCAGAGCGATGGCAAGTAGAGCAGGTAGCCACATGCAGAGTCCTTGCAGGATGTGATCGGCGGAGATGACTGCTTGGCTCCTCTTGGTGACGGCTGATGTCCAGGACGGTAGCTCGGCGAGGACAGACGCAGGAGCTCTGCTGGCTGTGCGTCGGGCATCTGGTTCCAGTCTACGCACGCCCGGCGGAAGAATACACGATCGGATTTCATGCGGCACGTGACAGCTATAGGGAAATTGTGGCGCCGCCCGGATGCCGTTAGCGGCGCTTTATTGAGTGGAGCTTTCCGTAAGTCTTACACTTACCGACAGTGGGAGTTACGTCTTTAGCGTTTATCGTCGGCGGTCGAGTTGTGGTGAGACAGTCACCGGCAGGCTGTATGTGATGCGGTACAGCCGAATTTCGAGGCGTACCACACCGCTATACTACATCATCAGCTTTCATTTTACACATCACAGCTTCACGAATAGAAAAACTGGTAGAACCCGACCTCGGGGAACATCGGTTTGGATTCGATAGAAATGTTGGAACACGTGACGCAATACTGACCCTACGACTTATCTTAGAAAATAAATTAAGAAAACGCAAACCTACGTTTCTAGGATTTGTAGACTTAGAGAAAGCTATTGACAATGTTGAATGGAATACTCTCTTTCAAATTCTGAAGGTGGCAGAGTAAAAAAACAGGGAGCGAAAGGATATTTACAATCTGTACAGAAACCAGATGGAAGTTATAAGAGTCGATGGGCACCAAAGGGGAGCAGTGGTTGGGAAGGGAGTGAGACAGGGTTGTAGCCTATCACCGATGTTATTCAATCTGTATATTGAGCAAGCAGTAAAGGAAACAAAAGAAAAATTTGGAGTAGGTATTAAAATACATGGAGAAGAAATAAAAACTTTGAGGTTCGCCGATGACATTGTAATTCTGTCAGAGACAGCAAAGGACTTGGAAGGGCAGTTGCACGGAATGGACAGTGTCTTGAAAGGAGGATATAAGATGAACATCAACAAAAGCAAAACGAAGATAATGGAATGTAGTCGAATGAAGTCGGTTGATGCTGAGAGAATTAGATTAGGAAATGAGACACTTAAAGTCGTAAAGGAGTTTTGCTATTTGGGGAGCAAAATAACTGATGATGGTGGAAGTAGAGTGGATATAGAATGTAGACTGGCAATGGCAAGGAAAGCGTTTCTGAAGAAGAGAAATTTGTTAACATCGAATATAGATTTAAGTGTCAGGAAGTCGTTTCTGAAAGTATTTGTATGGAGTGTAGCCGTGTATGGAAATGAAACATGGACGATAAATGGTTTGGAGAAGACGAGAATTGAAGCTTTCGAAATGTGGTGCTACAGAAGAATGCTGAAGATTAGATGGGTATATCACATAACTAATGAGGAGGTACTGAATAGAATTGGAGAGAAGAGGAGTTAGTGGCACATCTCGACTAGAAAAAGGGATCGGTTGGTAGGACATGTTCTGAGACATCAAGGGATTACAAATGTGGTATTGGAGGGCAGCGTGGAGGGTAAAAATCGTAGAGGGAGACCAAGAGATGACTACACTAAGTAGATTCAGAAGGATTTAAGCTGCAGTAGATTGTACCCGTGGTCTAGGGATAGCCGGCACGGTAGCTCAGCGTGTTCGGTCAGAGGGTTAGCAGCCCTCTGTAACAAAAAAACTGAGCTAATGGATCAACAACGAACTTAAACGGATGTCTGACGACGTCCGCCCCGAGCAGATACACCGAACAAAAGCGAACAAAATGAGATCATTAAAAAAAAGGGGGGGGGGGGGTAGCGCCTTTGATTCATAATCAAAACGTTTTCGGTCCAGGGTTCAATCCCCGCCACTGCCTAAATTTTGATAAATAATCAGCATTGGTGGGCGAAGACTTCCGGCATAAGAAGTCAGCCTCATTCTGCCAACGGCCTTGTCAAAGAGGGCGGAGGAGAGGATAGAGGTTCAGGGCACTCTCTTGTCCTAGGAGTGGGAAATTGCCCCTAAAGGCGGAAGAATCAGCAATGATCAACGACATGAGGATGCAGAAGGCAATGGAAACCACTGCATTAAAGACACGTAACGTGTATCCACAGGACATGTGGCCTGTAGTTGAAGAAGTGTCATGATGATCTCTCCATTGGCAAAAGATTCCCGAATAGTCCCCCAATCGGATCTCCGGGAGGGGACTGCCAAGGGGGAGGTTACCATGAGAAAAAGATTGAATAATCAACGAAAGGATAATGTTCTACGAATCGGGGCGTGGAATGTCAGAAGCTTGAACGTGGTAGGGAAACTAGAAAATCTGAAAAGGGAAATGCAAAGGCTCAATCTAGATATAGTAGGGGTCAGTGAAGTGAAGTGGAAGGAAGACCAGGATTTCTGGTCAGATGAGTATCGGGTAATATCAACAGCAGCAGAAAATGGTATAACAGGTGTAGGATTCGTTATGAATAGGAATGTAGGGCAGAGGGTGTGTTACTGTGAACAGTTCAGTGACCTGGTTGTTCTAATCATAATCGACAGCAGACAATCACCGACAACGATAGTTCAGGTATACATGCCGACGTCGCAAGCTGAAGATGAACAGATAGAGAAAGTGTATGAGGATATTGAAAGGGTAATGCAGTATGTAAAGGGGGACTGGAATGCAGTTGTAGGGGAAGAAGTAGAAGAAAAGGTTACAGAAGAATATGGGCTTGGGACAAGGAATGAAAGAGGAGAAAGAGTAACTGAGCTCTGTCACACGTTTCAGCTAGTAATAGCGAATACCCTGTTCAAGAATCACAAGAGGAGGAGGTATACTTGGACAAGGCCGGGAGATACCGGAAGATTTCAAGTAGATTACAACATGGTCAGACAGAGATTCCGAAATCAGATACTGGATTGTAAGGCGTACTCAGGAGCAGATATAGACCCAGATCACAATATACTAGTGATGAAGAGTAGGCTGAAGTTCAAGACATTAGTCAGGAAGAATCAATACGCTAAGAAGTGGGATACGGAAGTTCTAAGGAATGACGAGATACGTTTGAAGTTCTCTAGCACTATAGATACAGCAATAAGGAATAGCGCAGTAGGCAACACAGTTGAAGAGGAATGGACGTCTCTAGAAAGGGCAATCACAGAAGTTGGGAAGGAAAACATAGGTACAAAGAAGGTAGCTGCGAAGAAACCATGGGTAACAGAAGAAATACTACAGTTGATTGATGAATGGAGAAGTACAAACATATTCCGGGAAAATCAGGAATAGGGAAATACAAGTCGCTGAGGAATGAAATAAATAGGAAGTGCAGGGAAGCTAAGACGAAATGGCTGCAGGAAAAATGTGAAGACATCGAAAAAGATATGATTGTCGGAAGGACAGACTCAGCATACAGGAAAGTCAGAACAACCTTTGGTGACATTAAAAGCAACGGTCGTAACATTAAGAGTGCAACGGGAATTCCTCTGTTAAATGCAGAGGAGAAAGCAGACAGGTGGAAAGACTAAAATGAAAGCCTCTATGAGGGTGAAGATTTGTCTGATGTGATAGAAGAAGAAACAGGGATCGAATTAGAAGAGATAGGGGATCCAGTATTAGAATCGGAATTTAAAAGAGCTTTGGAGGACTTATGGTCAAATAAGGCAGAAGGGATAGATAACATTCCATCAGAATTTCTAAAATCATTAGGGGAAGTGGCAACAAAACGACTATTCACGTTGATGTGTAGAATATATGAGTCTGGCGACATACCATCAGACTTTCGGAAACGCATCATCCACACAATTCCGAAGAGAGCAAGAGCTGACAAGTGCGAGAATTATCGCATAATCAGCTTAACAGCTCATGCATCGAAGCTGCTTACAAGAATAATATACAGAAGAATGGAAAAGAAAATTGAGAATGCGCTAGGTGACGATCAGTTTGGCTTTAGGAAAAGTAAAGGCACGAGAGAGGCAATTCTGACGTTACGGATAATAATGGAAGGAAGGCTAAAGAAAAATCAAGACACGTTCATAGGATTTGTCGACCTGGAAAAAGCGTTCGACAATATAAAATGGTGCAAGCTGTTCAAGATTCTGAAAAAAGTAGGGGTTAGCTATAGGGAGAGACGGGTCATATACAATATGTACAACAAACAAGAGGGAATAATAAGAGTGGAAGATCAAGAACGAAGTGCTCGTATTAAGAAGGGAGTAAGACAAGGCTGTAGCCTTTCGCCCCTACTCTTCAATCTATACATCGAGGAAGCAATGACGGAAATAAGAGAAAGGTTCAGGAGTGGAGTTAAAATACAAGGTGAAAGGATAGCAATGATACGATTCGATGATGACATTGCTATCCTGAGTGAAAGTGAAGAAGAATTAAATGATCTGCTGAACGGAATGAACAGTCTAATGAGTACACAGTATGGTTTGAGAGTAAATCGGAGAAAGACGAAGGTAATGAGAAGTAGTAGAAATGATAACAGTGAGAAACTTAACATCAGGATTGATGGTCACGAAGTCAATGAAGTTAAGGAATTCTGCTACCTAGGCAGGACATCAAAAGCAGACTCGCTGTGGCAAAAAAGGCATTTCTGGCCAAGAGAAGTCTACTAATATCAAATACCGGCCTTAATTTGAGGAAGAAATTTCTGAGGATGTAGATCTGGAGTACAGCATTGTATGGTAGTGAAACATGGACTGTGGGAAAACCGGAACAGAAGAGAATCGAAGCATTTGAGATCTGGTGCTATAGACGAATGTTGAAAATTGGGGGTGGACTGATAAGGCAAGGAATGAGGAGGTTCTACGCAGAATCGGAAAGGAAAATGTGGAAAACACTGATAAGGAGAATGGTCAGGATGATAGGATATCTGCTAAGACTTGAGGGAATGACTTCCATGGTATTAGTGGGAGCTGCAGAGGGCTAAAACTGTAGAGATGCTGGATGTAGTCCTGTGGAACGTCTTGCCATGCCATTTCCACTTGGCGCCTCAGTTGGACCAGCGTTCGTGCTGGACGTGCAGACCGCGTGAGACGAGGCTTCATCCAGTCCCAAACATTCTCGATGGGGGACAGATCCGGAGATCTTGCTGGCCAGGGTAGTTGACTTACACCTTCTAGAGCACGTTGGGTGGCATGGGATACATGCGGACGTGCATTGTCCTGTTGGAACAGCAAGTTCCCTTGCCGGTCTAGGAATGGTAGAACGATGGGTTCGATGACGGTTTGGATGTACCGTGCACTATTCAGAGTCCCCTCGACGATCACCAGAGGTGTACGGCCAGTGTAGGAGATCGATCCCCACACCACGATGCCGGGTGTTGGCCCTGTGTGCCTCGGTCGTATGCAGTCCTGATTGTGGCGCTCACCTGCACGGCGCCAAACACGCATACGACCATCATTGGCACCAAGGCGGAAGCGACTCTCATCGCTGAAGACGACACGTCTCCATTCGTCCCTCCATTCACGCCTGTCGCCACACCACTGGAGGCGGGCTGCACGATGTTGGGGCGTGAGCGGAAGACGGCCTAACGGTGTGCGGGACCGTAGCCCAGCTTCATGGAGACGGTTGCGAATGGTCCTCGCCGATACCCCAGGAGCAACAGTGTCCCTAATTTGCTGGGAAGTGGCGGTGCGGTCCCCTACGGCACTGCGTAGGATCCTACGGTCTTGGCGTGCATCCGTGCGTCGCTGCAGTCCGGTCCCAGGTCGACGGGCACGTGCACCTTCCGCCGCCCACTGGCGACAACATCGATGTACTGTGGAGACCTCACGCCCCACGTGTTGAGCAATTCGGCGGTACGTCCACCCGGCCTCCCGCGTGCCCACTATACGCCCTCGCTCAAAGTCCGTCAACTACGGTTCACGTCCACGCTGTCGCGGCATGCTACCAGTGTTAAAGACTGCGATGGAGCTCCGTATGCCACGGACAACTGGCTGACACTGACGGCGGCAGTGCACAAATGCTGCGCAGCTAGCGCCATTCGACGGCCAACACCGCGGTTCCTGGTGTGTCCGCTGTGCCGTGCGTGTGATCATTGCTTGTACAGCCCTCTCGCAGTGTCCGGAGCAAGTATGGTGGGTCTGACACACCGGTGTCAATGTGTTCTTTCTTCCATTTCCAGGAGTGTATTTCACTATAACGTAAACTACGTCTGACAGCAACAAACATTACACCACACCTTGTGTTTAATATATCGTTTGTGACCTTTGTAGTAAAGGTATTATTAATAGTTATAACCGGTGCAGAAATTCACGTTGCCATGAGATAAATTCGAATATTGTTTAAAATAAGTTTTAATTCTATTATCACCATTTTACTGGTATTTCTCACATTGAAATTATTTTACTTTTTAAGTAATTATGATGTAAAAATCACTGTATGTGTATAACCAAGAGAGAGGGAGGAGACTTTAATCTATTGACCGATGACTTATTTATTTACATAAATAATTAAGAAACATTACAAAAACTTAAAACAGTCTTCAGAAACGAAAATACGTTAAAAATTATTCAGAATATGTTCCTTTACGTGAAACGTTATCGATTCAATAATTAAATGCTCTTAGTTTTTGTTAAACCACCCTTGGTCTTGGGGTAGCGTCTTTCATTCATGATCAAAACGGCTTCGGACGCGGGTTCGAATCCGGCCGTTGCTTAATGTTTGATGATAATCAGCATTGGCGGCCGAAGACTTCCAGCATAAGAAGTCACCCTCATTCTGCCAACGGCCTGGTCAAAGAGGGCGAATGAGCGGGCAGAGGCTCAGGGCACTCGGTTGTCCTAGGGGTGGCAAAGTGTCCCTGACGGCGGAAGAATCAACAAAGATAACGGCATGAGGATGCAGAAGACAATGGTAACCACTGTACACATAATGTGTATCCACAGGATAAGTGGCCTGTAATTGAGGAAGTGTTATGATGATCTCTCCTTAAGCAAAAGATTTCGGAATAGTCTCCCATTCGGATCCCCGGGAGGGGGCTGCGAAGGGGGAGGCTACCATGAGAAAAAAATTGAGTAATAAACGAAATAATAACATTCTACGAGTCGGGGAGTGGAATGTCTGAAGCTTGAACATGGTAGGGAAAAAATCTGGAAAGGGAAATGCAAAGGCTCAATCTAGGTATAGTAGGGGTCAGTTAAGTGAAGTGGAAAGAAGAAAAGTGTAATTTCGGCGGCAGAAGAAAATGGTATAACTGTAGTAGGATTAGTTATGAATAAGAAGATAGAGCAGAGTGTTACTGTGAACGGTTCAGTGATAGGGTTTTTCTTATCAGAATCGACAGCAAACCTACACCGACAATGGTAGTTCACGTGTACATGTCGACGTCACAAGCTGAAGCTGAAGAGATAGAGGAAGGGTATGAGGATATTGAAAGGATAATAAAGTATGTAAAGGATATGAAAATCTAGTAGTCACAGGGGACTGGAATGCAGTTGTAGGGGAAGGAGTAGAAGAAAAGGTCACTGGGGAATATGGGCTTAGGACAAGAAATTAGAGAGGAGAAATATTAATTGAGGTCTGTAATAAATTTCAGCTAGTAATAGTGAATACTCTGTTCAGGAATCACAAGTCTAGAAGGCATACTTGGAAAAGGACGAGTGACAATTGAAGATTTCAGTTAGATTACATCATGTTCAGACAGAGATTCCGAAATCAGATACTAGAATGTAATGCGTACCCAGGAGCAGATATAGACTCAGATCACAACGTAATTGTGATGAAGAGTAGGCTGGACTTTAAGACATTAGTCAGGAAGAATCAGTTCACAAAGAAGTGGGGTACGAAAGTACTAAGGAATGACGAGATACGCTTGAAGTTCTCTAAGGCTGTAGATACAGCAATAAGGAAGAGCGCAGTAGGCAACGCAGTTGAACAGGAATGGACACCCCTAAAAGGGGCGATAACAGAAGTTGGAAGGAAAACATAGGTACAAAGAAGGTAACTGTGAAGAAACCGTGGGTAACAGAAGAAATACTTCAATTGATCGATGAAAGGTGAAAATACAAAAATGTTCGGGGAAACAGAATTACAAGTCGTTGAGGGATGAAATAAGTGAACGCAGCAGTCTCTAACTTAATCTGAATGGTATGTCAGTAGAGCTCGAGTACCAGCTTCTACTGAAACTTCACTGAAATATATGCCTTAGCTTCTATTCTAATTAACTACGTTTCATCATTTACCTTTCCAGGGTTGGGTATGAAAAACTGTACCCATACTTGAACTTAAAAATTGATTTCATTTTACATTTCACAATTTCAACGATTGTGTCATTCAGTATTTCATCCAACTGATTCTACTCCTTTCTATTTTGTTAGTTCTCTCCATGCTACCGGTATTTACAGAACTGATTAGATACTTTTAGTTTCAGTTATGGTGCACTATATAAAAAAAAGAAAACCTAATAGGCGAAACACCTGAGTGGCTCTACCGATGATCGAATGTATATTGAATTCATGAAAAAAGTGTAAGGGCAGCCTGATTATCATCTTACCCTCATCCTAAATGATAATCATATTTAACAAAAGGATAAAACGACCCAGGAAATAACATTATTAAAATAATTAAAAATCAACTGACGAGATTCAAGCGATACTCTACGAACGTCACATGAAGAAACTGAAGGACCAGAGCATTTGTTAATGTCTTCGATGAGTGACACTAGTTGTCGTGTTCACTTTTCTCATGGAACCCTTGTACGTTTCTATAGAATATTTTGAAAGTAACATTCTGTTAACGGATTATTTGCCGTAATTATGGTGATGGTCAAAAAATCGTACAAGCCGTGCCCTCCATGTTACTATATACTATTATCTCTTATGGTGATGTAATTTTATTATTTTTTTCTTGAGGTAAGTTCCTATGGGACCAAACTGCTGAGGTCATCACGTCCTAGGCTTACACACTGCTTAATATAACTTAAACTAACTTACGGTAAGGACAACATACATGCCCATGCCTGAAGGAGGAGTGAGACAGGGTAGTAGCCTATCCCCGATGTTATTCAATCTGTATATTAAGCAAGCAGTGAAGAAAACAAAAGAAAAATTCGGTGTACGAATTAAAATCCATGGAGAAGAAATTAAAGCTTTGAGGTTCGCCGATGACACTGTAATTCTGTCAGAGATAGCAAAGCACCTGGAAGAGCAGTTGAACGGAATGAACAGGGTCCTGAAAGGAGGATGTAGAAGGAATTAGATTAGGAAATGAGACGCTTAAAGTAGTAAATGAGTTTTGCTATTTGGGGAGCAAAATAACTGATGATGGTCGAAGTAGAGAGGATATAAAATGTAGACTGACAATTGCAAGGGAAAACGTTTCTGAAGAAGAGAAATTTGTTAATATCGAGTATAGATTTAAACGTCACGAAGCCGTTTCTGATAGTATTTGTATGGAGTTAGCCATGTATGGAAGAGAAACGTAGACGATAAATAGTTTAGACAAGAAGAGAAAAGAAGCTTTCGAAATGTGGTGCTATAGAAGAATGCTGAAGATTAGGTGGGTAGGTCACATAACTAATGAGGAGGTATCGGACAGAATTGGGGAGAAGAGAAATTTGTGGCACAACTTGATTAGAAGAAGGAATCAGTTGGTAGGACGTATTCTGAGGCATCAAGGGATCACTAATTTGGTATTGGAGGGCAGCATGGAGTTTAAGAATCGTAGAGGGAGATCAAGAGATGAATACACAAAACAGGTTGTGGCCGAGCGGTTCTAGGCGCTACAGTCTGGAACCGCGCGACCGCTACGGTCGCAGGTTCGAATCCTGCCTCGGGCATGGAGGTGTGTGATGTTCTCAGGTGAGTTAGGTTTAAGTAGTTCTAAGTTCTAGGGGACTGATGACCTTAGAAGTTAAGTCCCATAATGCTCAGAGCCATTTGAACCACTAAACAGATTCAGAAGGATGTAGGTTGCAGTAGGTACTGGGAGATGAAGAAGCTTGCACAGTATAGAGTTGCATGGAGAGCTGCATCAAATCAGTCTCTGGACCTAAGACCACAACAACGAATTTGCTTGCCGTTTTATAATGGTTTTAATTTGACGTTTATTTTACTTAATAGGAGCGTCCTTTAACATTCTTAATTTCTCACTATTTGCTCTTACATCTGTTCCCCGCCCTCAATGCATTTCCACTTATTGACCGTTTATGCTGCAAGCGTATTTCGATATCGGCGAAAAAGCATCCTCACTTGTTTTTTGGTGTTTACGGTCACCGTTTCCTGTCAGTCACCGTGCAGCTCATAGCATGACGTGACGTTTTATGTCATTGGTTTTGTTTTGGATTTTAGTTATTTCTACTTGAGAAGCCTTGATCATAGGGGCATCATATTTTATAATGTATACAATCATGTGCGCTGACAGCATATTTTTACTGGAGAAATGCGAGATCGCTTAATTTCTTTGATTTCCTATTTCAAGTTTTGTAAGCAGTATTTTTATACTTCTGGTTATGTTTTATGTTATATGTGATATTCCCATTGGTTGTGTGGGATCCAATCTCCGTATGATGCATATTTTGACATATATGTTTCTGAGTTTGTAGGTTTTGTTGTTGCAGTGTCTTCAGGTTACACGTCTTCACGGGCTTCCGAGCGGTATAGGGCGCTGCAGTCATGGACTGTGCGGCTGGTCCCGGCGGCGGTTCGAGTCCTCTCTCGGGCATGGGGGTGTGTGTGATTGTCCTTAGGATAATTTAGGTTAAATAGTGTGTAAGCTTCGGGACTGATGATCTTAGCAGTTAAGTCCCATAAGATCCCATACACATTTGAACATTTCACGGACTTACATCCGTCAAAATCATGGTAAAAAGCGGTATAAAATCACATTTCGTTGCCTCGCGTTGTCTCCTTTGGATTCATTTACTGATCTTTAACCGATTGCTGAAGTACAGCCATGTTCAAAGTATTGAATCGTAGCGATTCTGTAGCAGTGGACGTCACTGTTGGGCAGTAATTATTTCATATGTCCTTGTTTTCCTGCCTTGTCAGCTGATTCAGATGCCCTGCCGGATCTGTAACATGTCACAGCTTCGGCCTTCAGAGTCGTTGTGTGGCGTATTCCACGGTTTCAGTGTCCTGTATAAGCTTTCTTGCTCCGTAGCGCCTGGTGTATTTACGCACAGTTACGTATTAGTATGAGATAAACAACAGCATATCCTAGTGTGTCTGACTCGTGGAAAGAGATGCACAATTTTCAGTGCTTAAGAATTGTCTGTAGTGTTAATAGGTAATAAACTTAGTCTCCTAAGGAACTGAGATACAGGCATTTGGACTAACATATCTTACTTTATTTTAATGTCATGTAGAAAAACAGAAAGTCACTGCATTATAAATCTACTTTATCCATTATTCTTCAGAATTAGGTAATGCGAAAATATTCACATCTGTACGCATTTTCAGTCGAATAGCCTGGTTCTGCTAGTTTACTGTATTTTCTTCTTATGCAATCGTTTTTCAATAACAGAGAGTTGAGAGAATGGGCTACCTGGAATAGTGTATTAAACACGGCATAGGAAGGGTAAAGTCAGAGGTACTATTTTCTTACGATATTTGGACCAACACACAGACACTACCGGCAGTTAATTAAACCCAAATGTGACGTAATTATCTTGCATGCCTGTTGTTATTTGCTAATCAATAGCTATGAGAGATAGCATATCATCATCATCAATTAAGCTCCCATTCGTCGTAAACAGAGCTCACATAGCCGTTCTAAGAAAAATAATGCTAATCAGCATACACGGAGCTAATTACTTGTATCCTTTTGTCACATCCTTTTCTGCCTCTACTGGTGAGATTTACACTGCTGACTGATAATATGAAACTGTCTCCTACCGTAGCCACGGTGCCAGGTAGTGTGCAAGGTTTGCATATTTTGAATTTATAGATATTTTGAGTGCTTGTGTGGAGTGGTATACACGTTGGAACCTCTTCCACAGGGAGGGAGGCTCAAGTCGCTCTCTGGTCATCAAGATTAAAGTACTCCGTGGTTTCCCTGGGTCTATTAACGCAGGTGACGTGATGGGTGCTACGAAAAAGACTAGGCTCATCCCCACGTTCACCCTGTTAAATTCATACTTCCACACCAGGGGACGAAGCGTTGAAAGTATTCTTGCTGCCCTTCTTTTTGCATTTTCGAGCAGAATGCGTCAATACGAACTTACTGTTGATGGTACTCTTTGTCTGTGTTCTTCCTGAAGAATTCTCTCAGATTTTGCAACGTCTGATCGGTTAATGACATGCAGTCATCACAACTCAGCCTCTGTATGCGCCAGCGACAAGTATAACGCGATGGTCTGGAAGGATAAAGTCATATAAATTATAAATACAAAAGAATACCATCCCTTTTTATAAGCGGTTTACAAACACATGGCTTCACCAAGTATTGAGAAAGAAAGTGGGCACATACTAAGCATCCTGTAATATACTTAGGGACAATTAACTGAAATAAAACCACGAGTAACGTTCAGATTAAAAATGCGAACTTGAACATTCACAAGGCACTGCCAAACTTGAACATGTGCTCAATCATCAGCTGCATAGCTATAATTGTAATCCCATTACTTTGCGCGAGTAATATTGGCAAAATCCACTCAAGAACACGTCTATACCATTTCAAGGGTCAGGGGTAAGTTACAAAGACAGTTCTTGGCAACATTGGCAGAGCCTGCGCTTCTTTTCGTGCAAACACAACTGAAGCAACCCATGAGCAACCTCCTACTCTTCCAGCACACATCGTACACCTGTCGTTTTAATCGTATTTATTGAGACACATTCCTTCTCCATTGAACCGTATGGTACTACTTTCCTCCTTAGGGCGCTGATGACCTCGATGTTGTGCGCCCATAAGCCCCAACACACACACTTTCCACCTTAGATGAGGTTCACATTTGTATCTTACTCCTCGAGGCGTGGCTAACATTTGCGACTAGTCACATCACATCCACACAATCCACGCAGGTTATTCGTAAATTCCCGTTACAAACATCTAGGATTTATAGAGTGAAAAAAAAATTTTCAAATGTATGTGAAATTTTATGGGATAGCTCTGAGCACTATGCGACTTAACTTCTGAGGTCGTCAGTCGCCTAGAACGTAGAACTAATTAAGCCTAACTAACCTAAGGACATCACACACATCCATGCCCGAGGCAGGATTCGAACCTGCGACCGTAGCGGTCGTCCTGCTCCAGACTCTAGCGCCTAGAACCGTACGGCCTCTCCGGCCGGCGAAATTTTATGGGACTTGGCTGCAAAGGTCATCAGGCCCTAAGCTTACACACTACTTAACATAAATTATCCTAAGGACAAACACACACAGCCATGCCCGGGGAGACTCGAACCTCCGCCGGGACCAGCCGGCTCTGCTAATCCCGCGCTGCTTTATAGAGTGAACTGAATAGATAACAGTTTGAATCGGAACCCATGTCTGGAAACCCAACGTTCCCATGCTACTATTATTTGAAAACGTGTTCGTAATGCAACCACTTTCACAGGTAATTTATTAGGCGTGACCCAGTAGGTCACTTGTTTTACAATTCCACACACTAATAACCAAATAAACGCTGAGGATACATGATGCAGTACGGCCTCTTCCAGTGCGGGTGTGTGCCGTCTGTGTGGAGCGCCACAGTCAATCCTGCTGACGGCAACGTACCCTTTTCTCGAAGCAGATGCTTAATTTTGGCGAAATGGGTATGCAATGTAGTCGGACGCCGTGGATAACGCTGCTGATGAAGGCAACAAGTAGCTCTTCCAGTACCGTGAGCTTCGCCATACAGACAAATGATGTCGGTATATTCTGCAGACGAGAACTCAACATTGTTACTCTAACACTCACAGGCACTTGAATGAGGCTAAAACCACGCCAGAGAGGTAGGACAGGCGTCAAATGACATCAGCCAGTCCGATGCAGGTACCCCAACCAAGACTACTTTTTTGCGTTCCTAACTAGCAAGCATGTTTTCATACGGCCGTACCACGAAAACTGTACATTTCCGGACATGGGTTCCTATTCAAAATAATTAGTGACTCCACTACACAAGTCTTAGAAGTTTGTAACGGGAATTTCCTAACACCTAGCAGAAGTGGTGATGAAACGGATTAGTTTGTTAATGACAATTAAAAGCGTCAGCTGCACTCATGATCTTAAGCAGTGATGTACAGTGATTGCAGCGGCAGTACTAACTCTCTGTCATTTTCTGGTCTGATGGAATTTCCTGCAACGCCGGACCATCGGGGCTATGCTAAGTGTTAGGGAGGGCAGTGGTATGATAGATCTCGTTCTCTTTACAAGCCTCGTTTACAAGCTGGATAGTAGACCCATGGCCGAGTAAAATAAGAAGAACGGGGCTTTGTACAGCGAGTTTGGGCTATGCCCACACCGGTGCTGCGATGCAGACTGCCAGACTGTGGATGGTTTTTAAGGCGGTTTTGCATCTGCCCTGGTGAATGCGGGCTGTTTCCCCTTATACCGCCTCAGTTTGACTATGTAGGCGATAACTGCGCAAACGCTGTGTCCACGGGCACGTGCTTTATTACTCTATCACGCAACCATTGGGGTTACACTCAACTGTTATGAGACGTACCCAGAGGGAAGGAGGGGGGGGGGGGGGGGGGATCAACTGGGGGCCGAGCAGCACAATACAATAACTCTGTGTTCGGTGTTGGTCGGCGGTGAGGCGGGTGGACTGCTGTGGCCTGTTGAGGGGTTCGGCCAATGATAACGTCTTGAGAAAGCGCGCCGAAAACACAGCCGACTGTGGCTTTATTGCCATGATTAGTGGTCCGCCAAGCCAATGCTGTGAGAGCAGGATTTTTTCCCTTCTTGTTTTTCCACAACGACGAGGAAGAAGCATGGTCTGTCATTGGTTGACGGCTTCTGACTTTAACCCTGAGTTCCACGTCTTCACATGGAACCCCCTGAGTGCGAGGTCGCAAGTTCAGTCTTTAATAAGACCCATTTGAAAATGTTAACAGTTATGACAAATAAATATTAGCAGCTGATGACTCATCATGTACATCAGGATGACGACAGAAAATTAGCGTCCGGGAGGTTCATATGGCTCTGAGCACTATGGGACTTAACATCTGAGGTCATCAGTCCCCTAGAACGTAGGACCACTTAAACCTAAGTAACCTAAGGACATCACACACATCCATGCCCGAGGCAGGATTCGAACCTGCGACCGTAGCAGTCGCGAGGTTCCGGACTGAGTTGCTAGAATCGTTCGGCCACAGCCGCCCACAGTCCGGGAGGTGCCGAGATCAACATTTACACTTCACAAAATGGACATCACCGCCATTCAAGAAATGTTCACATCAAGCCATTACCTTGCACCATGAACACCAAATGAAATATGGCACGCCACAGTGATCACTAACTTTCGCATCATCGAGATGAACGCCTTGGGAGTTACAAACTATGTAGAACGCTCAGCTAAGTACCAATTCTAAAACAATTCATGTGGAATCACATTGTTATAACGGGGTAATGAGAACTGATGGAGTGTGGTCGCATGCAGCCGAAAGCGATCAGTCTGTCGTGGCTCGTGGCTCTTGTCGTGAAACTGACTATGCTTCAAGGCGTAGCTGCAGATAGTGCGGTAATACACTACTGGCCATTAAAATTGCTTCACCATGAACAGGACAAGCTATAGACGCGAAATTTAACCGACAGGAAGAAGATGCTGTGATATACAAATTATTAACTTTTCAGAGCATTCAGGCAAGGTTGGTGCCTGTGGCGACACCTAGAATGTGCTGACAAGAGGAAAGTTTCCAACCGATTTATCATACACAAACAGCAGTTGACCAGCGTTCCCTGCTGAAACGTTGTTGTGATGCCTCGTCTAAGGAGAGGAAATGCGTACCATCAGGTTTCCGACTTCGATAAAGATCGGATTGTACCCTATCGCGATTGCGCTTAATCTTATCGCGATATTGCTGCTCGTGTTGGTCGAGATCCAATGACCGTTAGCAGAATATGGAATCGCTGGGTTCAGGAGGGTAATACGGAACTCTGTGCTGGATCCCAACGGCCTCGTATCACTAGCAGTCGAGATGACAGGCATCTTATCCGCATGGCTGTAACGGATCGTGCAGCCACATCTCGATCCCTGAGTCAACAGATGGAGACGTTTGCAAGACAACAACCATCTGCACGAACAGTTCGACGACGTTTGCAGCATCATGGACTATCAGCTCGGAGACCCTTGACGCTGCATCACAGACAGGAGCGCATGCGATGGCGTACCCAACGACGAACCTGGGTGCACGAATGGCTAACTTCATTTTTTCGGGTGAATCCAGGTTCTGTTTACAGCATCAAGATGGTCGCATCCGTTTTTGGCGATATCGCGGTGAACGCACATTTGAAGCTTGTATTCGTCATCGTCACCGGCGTGATGGTATGGGGTGCCATTGGTTACACGTCTCGGTCACCTCTTGTTCGCATTGAGGGCACTTTGAACAGTTGACGTTACATTTGAGATGTCTTACGACCCGTGGCCTATCCTTCATTCGATCCCTACGAAACCCTACATTTCAGCAGGATAATGGGCAACCTCATGTTGCAGGTGCTGTACGGGTCTTTCTGAATATAGAAATTATTCGGCTGCTGCCCTGGCTAGCACATTCTCCAGATCTCTCACCAATTGAAAACGTCTGGTCAATGGTGGCCGAGCAACTGGCTCGTCACAATACACCACTCACTACTGTGGTATCGTGTTGAAGCTATATGGGCAGCTGTACCTGTACATGCCATCCAAGCTCTGTGTGACTCAATGCCCAGGCGTATCAAGGCCATTATTACGGCCAGAGGTACTGGATACTGATTTCCAAGGATATATGCACCTAAATTGCGTGAAAATGTAATCACACGTCAGTTCTAGTACGATATATTTGTCCAATAAATACCCGTTTATCATCTGCATTTCTTCCTTCTTTGTATAGCAATTTTAATGGCCAGTAGTTTATGTTTAAGAAGCATGGAAAGAAAGCTTTATTTGTCCAGTGGTTCATGATTATATGAACTGCAATGTCACACACTTTTCAGGATGGTTGTTTTTTTAAATGGTATGATTTTTATACGCAGACCAGGAATAAAACAGAAGCTAGTTATTTTGACCAGCTATTGATCAAATGAGTGCTCATACCATAGTTGTAGATCTCTCACCCCATTTTCCCACTTTTGTTTGCTGTGATGTAAGTATTCCTGACTGCCCTTGCAACATCACGCACATGAGAGAGAATCGTATGTGGCAGAGCACTCCAATTCCTCGCAGCACGTTAAGTAGCTTTCCAGCCAATTTACCTCTCATCGGCATAACTGTATACAAATGCGTTAAGGCATTTATGTTAGTTGATGATGATAAAATTCTGTTGGTAACTGTGATGTCAAGGGCTTGTTTCATATGCATTTCATCTTAAAATCGCAGCTGGTGGAGTTGAGACCACATTCATTACTAAACGATGGGATAAGATTGTTTATCTCACCTACCAATTTTCGGACCGATTCCACAGTTTGCTGTGCATCGTCAAGTTGGCTCTTTGTTTAAAATTTCGTTATCTCACGTCTTAGAACTCTGTGGCACTGTTCGAATTCACGCAAACTATCACTGCTTCCCTTCAAATAATTGTAAACTATGTCGCGCACAATTTGACGTGCAAAATTTTGTAGGTTACTATTAGGCACATCCTGTAAACTGTATCGAACATCCTTGAAAAGCGCAAACACCAGTTTTTCTAACGAATTCCGCTGTCCTCCCTTGAATATCCTTAGTTTTTCCTTATGATCTACACGGTCATATTGCTGTCGACTTATGCAAATCTGTTCATAACAGTTTTTTTTAATGTGCTACAGATGATCTTCTATGTAAGTAATTATGTTTAGTACCTGCTCCTTCGTCCTTCTTTTACAACGTTTCGCTGTGGAACCGTGGCTTTTGGCTCCCTGGCCGGCAACGATGATGAACTGCATGGCTCGACACCTGTTTTAAGTATCAGTTTCACTTGTTAAGCACGTATCGTCATCATTGTACTCCTCATGTACGTTTTCCGCACAGTTGAGCGTATGCGACATCACAAATTCCACTGGCTCATCTTGCAGAAATGCTCATATATCATTTGCCCCTTCTTTCTCAGTCTGCGAAATTCTTTGGATGCCATTCTAACGACATGTCAATTTCGGCAACTCTTGTTGTAGATGTGATGCAATGTTTGCTTTGTTTATCGATGCCATTGCTTAGCTTCGTATCACTACCACTATCACTGTATTACTGTTGTGAGTTACTCGTCGACTAAGCAGTTCGTCTACGTACCGCAGCCCCATACTGTGCTCACAATTGCATACCTCCTGTCTTCCCCCGTGTTCCCATCCCATTAGCACCTAAAATTGTGGTTGCATAGTACACAATAGGTGAGACGTTGAATGTCGTAGACACCATTGGATTTTTGCGACATCGAAACTAAAGGGGTTCCTAATCAGAGGCATGGTAAACAAGTTAATTGGAAGCGGAGATTTTAAAGAGCCGCTGAAGGGAGTATTAAGGAAATAACAAAATCTTACGATTGCCCACTGTACATGGTAAATGGGTGTAGGGCAAAAAATTTTAGGCATGTGACAAACCGTTGACAACCGGCCGCGTTGGCCGAGCGGTTCTGGGCGCTTCCATCCGGAACGACGCGATTGCTACGATCGCATGTTCTAATCCTGCCTCGGGCATAGATGTGTGTTATGTCCTTAGATTAGTTAGGTTTAAGTAGTTCTAAGTTTTAGGGGACTGATGACCTCAGATCTTAGGTCCCATAATGCTCAGAGTCATTTGAACCATTTGAACAAATCTTCAACAGATGTGGAGGACTGCGTTTTTGGACATACAAGGATTTTGGGCGTAGAGTGCAGAACAGTCGGATTTGGACTTCCGCATGCGTTCGGTCCTGCAGCTGGTACAAGATACACTGAGGGTCTGATTTCTGACCCTGAGATCTGGAGACGGACGGACTCAGAGGTAAGCATGCCCAAGTGGCAGAGATGGGGGACCCCTCAAGTTATGCCAGTGTGGTATGATGCTGCCCACCGCTGCTTATGATGAGAATACGCTGCAACGCCAGCATTATAAGGACGGATCGGTGCGATAAATTGTTATTGTATGGAGATTCTGAACTCTCTGATGGTCACTCTGCACGAATAGGACGCTAGTCCATTTGCTCTCATCTTCACGCCTTGCGATCACTGCAAACCTGTTTTATAACATCCCAATTTAATAACATAACCCAACTGCCACCCACATCCATTTCAGAGCCTTGCCAGTAAATAGTTACTATGATTAATGTGACGATGCGTATATTACATCGATTGAAAGTGTTATCAAGGACAGCTAATCGCTTGTCCATAGTCGTGCAACAAATACGGTTAATGATTTTGCTTTATTAACCATTAACGACACGTACTAGGTATAAGTTCAGTGATTCAGGATACAATCCTCATGGCCCCATAATAGACCATCTTATTAAATTCCGTTACCTTACTTCATTGACCAGCATTTGCTCCTCAGTAGTGATTGTCGACATAGCTGTATCATTCAAACCAGGCAAGTGTAAATTGGCAAGACTCGAAGGAACTCACATTTGTGGCGCACCCTGTTCAGAATCCAGTGGCCTGCGGCACCCTGTGAGTGTAATCAGAAATTTAAAAAAAGTATGGAGAGGTAGGCAAAGATTCAAAATAATACGGAGTGAAAGGCAAAGATTTGCTTCACGAAAATTGTAGACAGCAAATAATAAGAGTAAGTAATGCATTTCTTCTGTTACAACTAGAATACACTCAAGAACCAAGGAAACTGGTAAACCTGCCCAGTATCGTATAGGGCCCCGCGAGCATGCGGAAGTGTCGCAGTTTGACTTATCATGGACTCGAATAATGTTTAAATTAGTGCTGGAGGGAATGGACACCATGAATCCTGCAGGGTTGTCTATAAATCCGTAAGAATACAAGGGGGTGAAGATCTCTTCTGAACAGCACATTTCTAGACCTCCCATATGTGCTCAGTAATGTTCATGTCTGAGGAGTCTGGTGGCTTAGTGGAAGTGCTTAATCTCAGAAGAATGTTCCTGGAGCCACACTATCGTTATTCTGGGAGTGTGAGGTGTCGCATTGTCCTGATGGAATTGTCCAAGTCTGTCGGAATGCACAATGGACAGGAATGGATGTAGATGATCAGACAGAGTGCTTAAGTACGTGCCACCTCTCAGAGTCGTATCTAGAGGTATTAGGGATCCCGTATCACTCCAACTGCACACGCCCCACACCATCATAGAGCCTCCACCAGGTTGAACTGACCCCTGCTGACATGCAGGGTCCATGGATTCATGAGGTTGTCTCCATACCCGTACACGTCCATCCACTCAATACAATTGGAAATTAGACTCGTCCGACCAGGCAGGATGTTTCCAGTCATTAACAGCCCAATGGCGGTGTTGGCGCAAAGCTTTGTGTTGCGCGGTCATCAAGGGCACACGAGTTAGATTTCAGCTCCGAAAGCCCATATTGATGACGTTTCGTTGAATGGTTCGCACGCTGATACTTGTTAATGGCCGAGCATTGAAATATTCTGTCACGTTGTACGATCATCACCAGTCGTCGTTGGTTCCGTTCTTGCAGGATCTTTTTTCGAAGGCAGCGATGTGGGAGATTTGATGTTTTACCGGACTCAAGGCATTCAGGGCTGACAACCGGTAGTCTAGGGGTAGAGTCTTTGATTCATAATCAAAAAAGTCTTCGGTCCCGGGTTCTGTCCCCGCCACTGCCTAAATTTTGATAAATAATCGGCATTGGCGGCCGAAGACTTCGGGCATAAGAAGTCAGCCTCATTCTGTCAACGCCGTTGTCAAAGAGGGCGGAGGAGCGGATAGAGGTTCAGGGCACTTTCTTGTCCTAAGGGTGGGAAATTACCCCTAAAGGCGGAAGAATCAGCAATGATCAACGACATGAGGATGCAGAAAGCAATGGAAACCACTGCATTAAAGACACGTAACGTGTATCCACAGGACATGTGGCCTGTAGTTGAAGAAGTGTCATGATGATCTCTCCATTGGCAAAAGATTCCGGAATAGTCCCCCATTCGGATCTCCGGGAGGGGACTGCCAAGGGGGAGGTTACCATGAGAAAAAGATTGAATAATCAACGAAAGGATATTGTTCTACGAGTCGGGGCGTGGAATGTCAGAAGCTTGAACGTGGTAGGGAAACTAGAAAATCTGAAAAGGGACATGCAAAGGCTCAGTCTAGATATAGTAGGGTTCAGTGAAGTGAAGTGGAAGGAAGACCAGGATTTCTGGTCTGATGAGTACCGGGTAATATTAACAGCAGCAGAAAATGGTATAACAGGTGTAGGATTCGTTATGAATAGGAATGTAGGACAGAGGGTCTGTTACTGTGAACAGTTCAGTGACCTGGTTGTTCTAATCAGAATCGACAGCAGACCATCACCGACATGCCGACGTCGCAAGCTGAAGATGAACAGATAGAGAAATTGTATGAGGATATTGAAAGGGTAATGCAGTATGTAAAGGGGGACGAAAATCTAATAGTCACGGGCGACTAGAATGCAGTTGTAGGGGAAGGAGTAGAACAAAAGGTTACAGGAGAATATGGGCTTGGGACAAGGAATGAAAGAGGAGAAAGACTAATTGAGTTCTGTAACAAGTTTCAGCTAGTAATAGCGAATATCCCGTTCAAGAATCACAAGAGGAGGAGGTATACTTGGAAAAGGCCGGGAGATACCGGAAGATTTCAAGTAGATTACATCATGGTCAGACAGAGATTCCGAAATCAGATACTGAATTGTAAGGCGTACCCAGGAGCAGATATAGACTCAGATCACAATATAGTAGTGATGAAGAGTAGGCTGAAGTTCAAGACATTAGTCAGGGACAATCAATACGCAAAGAAGTGGGATACGGAAGTTCTAAGGAATGACGAGATACGTTTGAAGTTCTCTAACTCTATAGATACAGCAATAAGGAATAGCGCAGTAGGCAGTACAGTTGAAGAGGAATGGACATCTCTAAAAAGGGCCATCACAGAAGTTGGGAAGGAAAACATAGGTACAAAGAAGGTAGCTGCGAAGAAACCATGGGTAACAGAAGAAGTACATCAGTTGATTGATGTAAAGGAGGAAGTACAAACATGTTCCGGGAAAATCAGGAATACAGAAGTACAAGTAGCTGAGGAATGATATAAATAGGAAGTGCAGGGAAGCTAAGACGAAATGGCTGCAGCAAAAATGGGAAGACATCGAAAAAGATATGATTGTCGGAAGGACAGACTCAGCATAAGGGAAAGTCAAAACAACCTTTGGTGACATTAAAAGCAACGGTGGGAACATTAAGAGTGCAACGGGAATTCCACTGTTAAATGCAGAGGAGAGAGCAGATAGATGGAAAGAATACATTGAAAGCCTCTATGAGGGTGAAGATTTGTCTGATGTGATAGAAGAAGAAACAGGAGTCGATTTAGAAGAGAGAGGGGATCCAGCATTAGAATCGGAATTTAAAAGAGCTTTGGAGGACTTACGGTCAAATAAGGCAGATGGGATAGATAACATTCCATCAGAATTTCTAAAATCATTAGGGGAAGTGGCAACAAAACGACTATTCACGTTGGTGTGTAGAATATATGAGTCTGGCGACATACCATCTGACTTTCGGAAAAGCATCATCCACACAATTCCGAAGACGGCAAGAGCTGACAAGTGCGACAATTATCGCACAATCAGCTTAACAGCTCATGCATCGAAGCTGCTTACAAGAATAATATACAGAAGAATGGAAAAGAAAATTGAGAATGCGCTAGGTGACGATCAGTTTGGCTTTAGGAAAAGTAAAGACACGAGAGAGGCAATTCAGACGTTAGGGCTAATGACGGAAGCAAGGCTAAAGAAAAATCAAGTCACGTTCATAGGATTTGTCGACCTTGAAAAAGTGTTCGACAATATAAAATGGTGAAAGCTGTTCAAGATTCTGAAAAAAGTAGGGGTAAGCTATAGGGAGAGACGAGTCATATACAATATGTACAACAACCAAGAGGGAATAGTAAGAGTGGACGATCAAGAACGAAGTGCCCGTATTAAGAAGGGAGGAAGACAAGGCTGTAGCCTTTCGCCCCTACTCTTCAACCTGTACATCGAGGAAGCAATGATGGAAATAAAAGAAAGGTTCAGGAGTGGAATTAAAATACAAGGTGACAGGATATCAATGATACGATTCACTGATGACATTGGTATCCTGAGTGAAATGGAAAAAGAATCAAATGATCTGCTGAACGGAATGAACAGTCTAATGAGTACACAGTATGGTTTGAGAGTAAATCGGAGAAAGACGAAGGTAATGAGAAGTAGTAGAAATGAGAACAGCGAGAAACTTAACATCAGGCTTGATGGCCACGAAGTCAATGAAATTAAGAAATTCTACCACCTAGGCAGGACATCAAAAGCAGACTCGCTATGGCAAAAAAGGCATTTCTGGCCAAGAGAGGTCTACTAATATCAAATGGCGGCCTTAATTTGAGGAAGAAATATCTGAGGATGTACGTCTGGAGTACAGCATTGTATGGTAGTGAAACATGGACTGTGGGAAAACCGGAACAGAAAAGAATCGAAGCCTTTGAGATGTGGTGCTATAGACGAATGTTGAAAATTAGGTGGACTGATAAGGTAAGGAATGAGGAGGTTCTACGCAGAATCGGAGAGGAAAGGAATATGTGGAAAACACTGATAAGGAGAAGGGACAGGATGATAGGACATCTGCTAAGACATGAGGGAATGACTTCCATGGTACTAGAGGGAGCTGTAGAGGGCAAAAACTGTAGAGGAAGACAGAGATTGGAATACGTCAAGCAAATAATTGAGGACGTAGGTTGCAAGTGCTACTCTGAGATGAGGAGGTTAGCACAGGAAAGGAATTCGTGGCGGGCTGCATCAAACCATTCAGTAGACTGATGACAAAAAAAAAAAAGATATTCACGGTACACTCGTGAAATGGTCTCATCATCGTTACCTCTGAAGTGCTGTGCCCCATCCTTCATTTCAACTTGCAGTGCATCGTACGTAATTATGACCACCTGTTTAATAACTTGTTTCTCCGTCTTTGGAACGAAATACATTAGCGATTCTGCGTGTCAGAGATCCCACAGTTTGTTTGTAGGTTTGTGGAGGTATGTGGCATTAGATGACTACGCACAGGTCATGAAATTCCCGTAAATAACGGGCCGCCGATCTGCTTACGTGGCGGTGGTGCCCGATAGCGACACAGATGGGTTTCATTGGATTAGTATCAGGCGAATTTGGACGCCGAGACACCAACGGGAGTTAACTGTAATGCTCCTAAACCACTGTAGGCCGGTTCTGATTCCCATTTGCGGACAATTATACTGCTGAAAGATGGCATTGCTGTCTGGGGAGACATCAAGCAGTGAAGCAATGCTTGTGGTTCGCGTAGTAGATATGATGGTCGACCAAGTGTAGCAAAAATGTTATTCACCCGAAGAGTTTTCCATCGATCGACGGTCGAATTCCGGTGGTCCGGTGCTCACTGCATTCGTAGTTGAGGATGTCGTTGGGTCAACATGGGAACACGTAGGTGTTATCTGCTGTAGATTTCCACGATCAACTACTGCGCCAGACACTTGTTGTATTATGCTCCAAAACATTTTCACCTGAACCAGCATTGTGCTCTTGCGGACGAGATGCCACATCTGTTTTACTTTACAGAGAAAACAAG
This sequence comes from Schistocerca gregaria, assembly GCF_023897955.1. Classification (NCBI taxonomy): domain Eukaryota; kingdom Metazoa; phylum Arthropoda; class Insecta; order Orthoptera; family Acrididae; genus Schistocerca; species Schistocerca gregaria. Next base: position 553,086,416 of record NC_064925.1, read on the forward strand.
CCTCCGAACCCCACGTTCTGTGAAAAGTCGAAGAAGTCTAATCATTTAGCGCCTAGTGGTGTTTCACTGTCTATTTCCGTAGATGCTCACGGCAGTCGATCAGCTTCGCCTTTTTGGAGATACTTTTTCACAGGCACTACATAATAAGAACTGAACTTTTTCAAAGTCGCTTGCTTCAATATATATTTCCATTTGCCATATCTTCTCTAGAATGATGCCCCTACCGTGACTGCTCCGCTTAGGTACTTTTATTACCGCATCACGAGCCCACGACACCTCCGCGTGGCATCTAAGGTCACGGTGGGTAGTGGTTATAATGTTCTGGCTTATCATTGTATGTTGTGATTCGTTTTGGTGCCATCTGTAGATTTTATTACGGCATTGACTAGGGTTGCTATATTTATATAGAGCGATTTTAAAGGTAAATGATATACAGGGTGGTCCATCGCTAGTGACCGGGCCAAATTTCTCACGAAATAAGGTCAAACTAAAAAGCTACAAGGAACGAAACTCGTCTAGCTTGAAGGGGGAAACCAGATGGCGCTATGGTTGGCCCACTAGATGGCGCTGGCATAAGTCAAACGGACATCAACTCGATTTTTAAATAGGAACCCCCATTTTTTATTACATATTCGTGTAGTACGTAAAGAAATAGGAATGTTATAGTTGGACCACTTTTTTCGCTTTGTGATAGATGGCGCTGGAATACTCACAAACGCATAAGTATGTGGGATCACGTAATATTCAGCCAGTGCAGAAGGTATTTGCTTCGTGATACATTACCCGTGTTAAAATGGACCGTTTACCAATTGCGGAAAAGGTCGATATCATGTTGATGTACAGCTATTGTGATCAAAATGCCAAACGGGCGTGTGCTATGTATGCTGCTCGGTGTGCTGGACGACATCATCCAAGTGTCCGGACCGTTCGCCGGATAGTTACGTTATTTAAGGAAACAGGAAGTGTTCAGCCGCATGTGAAACATCAACCATGACCTGCAACAAATGATGATGCCCAAGTAGGTGTTTTAGCTGCTGTCGCGGCTAATCCACACATCAGTAGAAGACAAACTGCGCAAGAATCGGGAATCTCAAAAACGTCGGTGTTGAGAATGCTACATCAACATCGATTGTACCCGTACCGTATTATGATGCACCAGGAATTGCATAGCGACGACTTTGAACGTCGTGTGCAGTTCTGCCACTGGGCACAAGAGAAATTACGGGATGATGACAGATTTTTTGCACGCGTTCTGGTTAGGGACGAAGCGTCATTCACCAACAGCGGTAACGTAAACCGGCATAATATGCACTATTGGGCAACGGAAAATCCACGATGGCAGCGACAAGTGGAAGATCAGCTATCTTGGCGGGTATAATGTGGCATTATGGGAAGAAGGATAATTGGCTCCCATTTTACCGATGGCAATCTAAATGGTGCAATGTATGCTGATTTCCTACGTAATGTTCTATCGATGTCACTACAAGATGTTTCACTGAATGACAGGATGGCGATGTACTTCCAACATGATGGATGTCCGGCATATAGCTCACGTGCGGTTGAAGCGGTATTGAATAGCATATTTCATGACAGATAGATTGGTCGTCGAAGCACCATACCACGGGCTGCACGTTCACCGGATCTGACGTCCCAGGGTTTCTTTCTGTGGAGAAGTTGAAGGATATTTGCTATCGTGATGCACCGACAACGCCTAACAACATGCGTCAGCGCATAGTTAATGCATGTGTGAACACTATGGAAGGCGAACTACTCCCTGATGAGAGAAATGTCGTTACACGTATTGCCAAATGCATTGAGGTTGACGAACATAATTTTGAGCATTTATTGCGTTCTCAGAAATGATAAGTTTACAAAGGTACATGTATCACATTGGAACAACCGAAATAAAATGTTCAAACGTACCTACGTTCTGTACTTTAATTTAAAAAACCTACCTGTACCAACTGTTCGTCTCAAATTGTGAGCCATATGTTTGTGACTATTACAGCGCCATCTATCACTAAGTGAAAAAGTGGTCCAACTAAAACATTCGTATTATGAGATGTAATAAAAGCCGGCAGAAGTGGCCGAGTTGTTCTAGGCGCTGCAGTCTGGAACCGCTACGGTCGCAGGTTCGAATCGTGCCTCGGGCACGGATGTGTGTGATGTCCTTAGGTTAGTTAGGTTTAAGTAGTTCTAAGTTCTAGGGGGCTGATGACCTCAGATGGTAAGTCCCATAGTGCTCAGAGCCATTTGAATTTTTTTTAATAAAGGAAGGGTGGTTCCTATGTTAAAAAACGCAGTTGATATCCGTTTGACCTATGGCAGCGCCATCTAGCTAGCCAACCATAGCGCCATCTGGTTTCCCCCTTCATGATAGACAAGTTTCGTTCTTTGTTGTTTTTTCGTTTGAGGCTTATGTCGTGAGACATTTGGCCAGGTCACGATCAATAGACCGCTCTCTATATATATGTGCATCGATATATAACTTGTGAAAACGTTGGTCTTGGGGAGTGACTGATGTCGGGAAAAACATTGGGAGATAAGACATTTCAGGTCAACATCGTGTCAGATTGTAAGGAACGTTATGTAAGGGAACATCAATGTAACATTAAAGAAACGTATGGGGGACTATACCCAATCCGGTGTGCAGAATGTATGTTGATTGGTCACTGATCACAGTATAGTCAGACATTACACTCAGCTTGCGAGATTTGCAAGCAGAATTAGCAGTTAGACCACGATTGTTAAGAATTTCCATGATTAGATAAACGTCGTAAGAAGTAGGCGATCCTGTGTGTAGGAGGGGCTCTGGTCTATGACGATGACAGTCAGTCACGTTTTGTTTTTTTTGCTCTGCATCCCGATGGGAATTTTTCGGTGTAGAATCTATTAAGTCAAGTTTAGTGTTTTAGGGTTCTTCGGCCACGTGAAAAGTATGCTCAGACCGCGGCCAGTGTTTAGGCGAAGCGAGAATAACGCCTCACTGCTTATATTTTTAGTTTGCTTTTTAATACTTAATCCAAGTTTTCAAGTTACACTAGAGGGATATGTTGTATCATTCGTGAGTTATCTGTTCTATGAATACTGCCTGTGAGGGAGTTGGCGCTAGTGGTTGAGAGAAATAAGTAATGTGGTTGGTGCTACCAGGTGCCAAAATGACTAAAGAATAAGTGTTTATACACTGTTTTCTGAAAGTAGAATGTGCCCTGCTTCAAGAACCTCGTGTTAACAAGGTGGATAGAGATTCAGTTTAAACTCGAAAAGCCGGCCGGAGTGACCAAGAGGCTCTAGGCGCTTCAGTCTGGAACCGCGCGACCGCTAAGGTCGCGGGTTCGAGTCCTGCCTCGCGCATGGATGTGTGTGATGTCCTTAGGTTAGTTAGGTTTAAGTGGTTGTAAGTTCTAGAGGACTGATGACCTCGGATGTTAAGTCCAATAGTGCTCAGAGCCATTTTTAAATTCGAAAACAAACGGACGTGTGGAGGAGAGGGAGAGAGAGTAAACAAAAGTGTGGAAATTCATCTGAGTATATCAAGTATATATATAAGAAAACCGACAGAATCGAACCAAACATATATGAATTTCTGGCTTTTATTCAAGGAAAAGGAGACACTAGACTATTGAAGTCCATGATAAATTGAAAAATGATCAAACGAGGAGAAGAGGCATAGAGAAAAACAGGGGGAAACAAGGATAAAGAAACTACAGCAGCAGATGGGGCAACTGTTTGTGCAGCTTACGATCATGAATCAAGAAGTTAATACGGTAGAAAGAACAGGAAAAGAAAACAGAAAGGTGGGAAGACCCATAAATGCGGTAGAAGAGTGTATAGGCGACGCTGAAGAACACGTTGAACTGCAGTTGCGTAAGGCAACGGATGGTTTGAGTATAAAGAATAAAAATATTATCAGGGAATGAATAGGGAATCAGGGTGCAGAATCGGAAGGCACGACCCCATTGATATAAAGGAAGTACCGTTGTTATTGGAATACAAAGAGAAGCAGGAGGGTATTAAAAGATACTTTAGAGACAAGTGGAGCAGTTATCGAAACAGTACTATGGATTGAAAGAATGAAAGGCGGCCATGAATGCTGCAAACAGTAATGCGGACATATTAACAACTGTTTTTAACTTACAAGTCTTACTAATTATGAAAAGGGCTACGATGGTACGCGATAAGGCCTGGAAAGTGTAATCATTTCAGAGTCACAAGAGGACAGTGAAGCTCACACAGTGGAGCCGTTCAAGAAAGACAAAGATAAATGCGCTTTAGGAGTCTGATCACGAGCACTACATGTCGGCATGTAAGTGTCGTGGGTCCATGGGGAACTGGAACGTGTTCGATCACGAGTCTTGGATTGCACACATCAATAATTTGAAGCTATCATCTTAGATGATCATGCACAATGAAGAATACATTTGCCGTTTATTCGAGGGGAAACCTGCTGTGAAGATTACGATGACAGCACTGAAGTGCACATCATATCGTGAATTCAAGTAGGCAAATTTGGCCAACTGCTGACTGAAACAGAATCAAGCACAAGTTAAAAATGCGGTTATTAACGGACGTGACTTTGAAGGGATGGGACTACAGAATCTGGTGAAAAAAGAATCAGTTCTTCGGTCTACCATAAAATGTAGAGGAGATGGTTAATAAGTGAACCGTGGACGATAAATAGTTCAGACAAGAAGAGAATAGAAGCTTTCGAAATATGGCGCTACAGAAGAATGCTGAAGGTTAGATGGGTAGATCACATAATTGATGAGGAAGTATGGAACAGAATTGGTGAGAAGAGAAATTTATGGCACTAGACTAGAAGAAGGGATCGGTTGGTAGAGCATATTCTGAGGCATTTAGGGAGTATTTGAGGGCAGCGTGGAGGGTAAATATCGTAGAGGGAGACCAAGAGATGAATACATTAAACAAATTCAGAAGGATGTAGGTTGCAGTAGGTACTGGGAGATGAAGAACCTTGCACAGGATAGAGTAGCATGGAGAGCTGCATCAAACCAGTCTCTAGAGTGAAGACCAAAACAACAACAAGGTTAATGAAGACATAAAATAATTAAAAAATGTCATCATCATCATCATTTAAGACTGATTATACCTTTCAGCGCTCGGTTTGGAGCATAGCCCCCTTATAAAATTCCTCCATGATCCGCTATTCAGTGCTAACATTGGTGCCTCTTCCGATGTTAAACCTATTACTTCAAAATCATTCTTAACCGAATTCAGGTACCTTCTCCTTGGTCTGCCCCGACTTCTCCTACCCTGTACTACTGAACCCATGAGTCTCTTGGGTAATCTTGCTTCTCCCATGCGTGTAACATGACCCCATCATCTAAGCCTGTTCGCCCTAACATCTATAGAGTTCATTCCCAGTTTTTCTTTGATTTCCTCATTGTGGACACCCTCCTGCCATTGTTCCCATCTACTAGCACCTGCAATCATCCTAGCTACTTTCATATACGTAACCTTAACCTTGTTGATAAGGTAACCTGAATCCACCCAGCTTTCGCTCCCATACAACAAAGTTGGTCGAAAGATTGAACGGTGCACAGACAGCTTAGTCTTGGTACTGACTTCCTTCTTGCAGAAGAGAATAGATCGTAGCTGAGCGCTCACTTCATTAGCTTTGCTACACCTCGCTTCCAGTTCTTTCACTATGTTGCCATCCTGTGAGAATATGCGTCCTAAGTACTTGAAACCGTCGACCTGTTCTAACTTTGTTCCTCCTATTTGGCACTCAATCCGTTTATATTTCTTTCCCACTGACATTACTTTCGTTTTGGAGATGCTAATCTTGATACCATAGTCCTTACATTTCTGATCTAGCTCTGAAATATTACTTTGCAAACTTTCAATCGAATCTGCCATCACAACTAAGTCATCCGGATATGCAATACTGCTTATTTTGTGTTCACATATCATAATCTCACCCAGGCAGTTTATTGTTTTCAACATATGATCCATAAATAATATGAACAATAGTGGAGACAGGTTGCAGCCTTGTCTTACCCCTGAAACTACTCTGATCCATGAACTCAATTTACCGTCCACTCTATCTGCTGCCTGACTATCCATGTAAAGACCTTTAATTGCTTGCAAAAGTTTGCCTCCTATTCCATAATCTCGTAGAACAGACAATACCTTCCTCCTAGGAACCCGGTCATATGCCTTTTCGAGTTCTATAAAGCTAAAGATCTGGTCCTGACAACCTCTAAGAGACCTAAACCCACACTGATTTTCATCCAATATGTCCTCAACTAATACTCACACTTTCCTTTCAACAATACCTGAGAAGATTTTACCCACGCTGATTAAAGAGCTACCTCTGTAGTTGTTACAATCTTTTCTGTTTCCATGTTTAAAGATTGGTGTGATTACTGCTTTTGTCCAGTCTGATGGAATCTGTCCCGACCCCCAGGCCATTTCAGTTATCCTGTGTAGCCATTTAAGACCAGGTATTCCACACTTTAAATGCGATGCTGGCAACAATTAAAAAAGTTTATAGATTAATTTGTGATAAACTAAAAACTCCAAGAGTTGCAGTTCACATGAAGTATCAAAGAGCTATGCTAATTTCAGCCTCTTCATACTGCTTTACACCGCTAGATAAGTAACCAGAAAACAAAGTGATGCTATAGTTCATGGTGATATTACCAGTCTGCCGTAATCAGGTGTCATATGGATCTCACACCTGTAGCAAAATTAAGACGTCCTAAATGCGACCGGAGTGATTCAACCTGCGAAAAATCTACAAATAAGGAGGCAGAATGACGCAGAACGACTATGAAAAGCTGTTAGAGTTTTGGTTTCAAAGCAATGAACGGAGTATGTGAAGCGTCATGTAGTGATTTTTAGATATTTCTACTAAAAACAACAAAGCAGATGTAAACGTACAATGTTGTAGCTGTCGTCGGAACGTATTCGCGGTCTGAAGCGGGAAACTAAGAGGAATGTACACAGCTGTACTGATAAAACGCGAATACGTAACTCGCTTCTCTGGGTAGCGACAACGCACTTTCGTTTCTTTTCTGCTTTGTTCGACACATATTGGAAACACCGTTCGCTGTCCTCGGTTGACGGTGAGCTGCAACAGCAGCGTTTATTGGATTTGAAGCTGGAGGAACTGCTCTTTACGATAAGCGAGAGCATATGAAACGGAGGCGGCCATATTGTTCCAGAATGTGACTATCAAGGGACGGACCAGCAGTAAAGTCTACAGAGAACGATGAACGTGACGTGCACAATGGACAGCGGCCGATAGCTTCACATGGTACTGTTGTGTTTCACCAGGCGGACACAGCAAATGTAGCAGGTCGCTACGTCCTGTCAGTAAATATTCACCTTCACTCATTCCTAACATGAGTGAAGCCTGTAATCAATGCAAAATTGTATACGCTATTAGGCACATTCCAAGCGGAGACGCTTATCGATGTTATTATGTACTAAGCCACCAGGAACCGTAGTAAAACTAGTAACTGAACATTATGTTAGTTTTAAACAGGAAGAAATAAGAACACCGTGAATTCATTGTCCCAGGAAGGGGAAACTTTATTGACACATTCCTGGGTTCAGATACATCACATGATCACACTGACAGAACCACAGGCACATAGACACAGGCAACAGAGCATGCACAATGTCGGCACTAGTACAGTGTATATCCACCTTTCGCAGCAATGCAGGCTGCTATTCTCCCATGGAGACGATCGTAGAGATGCTGGATGTAGTCCTGAGGAACGGCTTGCCATGCCATTTCCACCTGGAGCCTCAGTTGGACCAGCGTTCGTGCTGGACGTGCAGACCGCGTGAGACGACGCTTCATCCAGTTCCAAACATGCTCAATGGGGGACAGATCCGGAGATCTTGCTGGCCAGGGTAGTTGACTTACACCTTCTAGAGCACGTTGGGTGGCACGGGATACATGCGGGCGTGCATTGTCCTGTTGGAACAGCAAGTTCCCTTGCCGGTCTAGGAATGGTAGAACGATGGGTTCGATGACGGTTTGGATGTACCGTGCACTATTCAGTGTCCCATCGACGATCACCAGAGGTGTACGGCCAGTGTAGGAGATCGCTCCCCACACCATGATGCCGGGTGTTGGCCCTGTGTGCCTCGGTCGTATGCAGTCCTGATTGTGGCGCTCACCTGCACGGCGCCAAACACGCATACGACCATCATTGGCACCAAGGCAGAAGCGACTCTCATCGCTGAAGACGACACGTCTCCATTCGTCCCTCCATTCACGCCTGTCGCGACACCACTGGAGTCGGGCTGCACGAAGTTTGGGCGTGAGCGGAAGACGGCCTAACGGTGTGCGGGACCGTAGCCCAGCTTCATGGAGACGGTTGCGAATGGTCCTCGCCGATACCCCAGGAGCAACTGTGTCCATAATTTGCTGGGAAGTGGCGGTACGGTCCCCTACGGCACTGCGTAGGATCCTACGGTCTTGGCGTGCATCCATGCGTCGCTGCGGTCCGGTCCCAGGTCGACGGGCACGTGCACCTTCCGCCGACCACTGGCGACAACATCGATGTACTGTGGAGACCTCACGCCCCACGTGTTGAGCAATTCGGCGGTACGTCCACCCGGCCTCCCGCATGCCCACGATACGCCCTCGCTCAAAGTCCGTCAACTGCACAAACGGTTCACGTTCACGCTGTCGTGGCATGCTACCAGTGTTAAAGACTGCGATGGAGCTCCGTATGCCACGGCAAACTGGCTGACACTAACGGCGGCGGTGCTGCGCAGCTAGCGCCATTCGACGGCCAACACCGCGGTTCCTGGTGTGTCCGCTGTGCCGTGCGTGTGATCATTGCTTGTACAGCCCTCTCGCAGTGTCCGGAGCAAGTATGGTTGGTCTGACACACCGGTGTCAATGTGTTCTTTTTTCCATTTCCAGGAGTGTAGTATAGTTACCCTTTTACACAAAATCATTCACACCGTGAATCTGAGAAGAACTTGCGGACATAAATCATAAACTCTTCATTTAACATGCTTTGCAATTTTTTTTACACGTGTGTAACTCTGCTCATGGGTATGATGCTTCACTTTCATATCTATGTAGAGAATGTATCCCGTTCAGGTACTATAAACGAGCTTCGTAATATTTTTGATAGAAGGAAAATATTACTACAGACGAATGAGGAAGATAATCGTTCCAGTTCTTCCCGATTCATTCAGGAGGCTATAAAATTAGTGACAGGGGTCTCTTCTAGGTATAAAAGGCGACTGGGGCGATTTACTCACCTCCTTTCCCCTCTCAGCGTTCAAGAGTTTCAGCTTCTTCGGCCTGAACTTTAATACCCATTCCAAATTTCTCCTTGGTTTCTTTTGCTTCTTGCTAAGTGTACAGATTAAACAAGACTGGGTAAAGATTGCGAAATGTATCAATCCCTTCTGAATTACTACTTACGAAGTCACCTACCCTACAATGCTGAAGCTATACTACCGAATTATGTGTGCACTGCAAAAAAAAAAAAAAAAAAAAAAAAAAAAAAAAAAAAAACCAAGGCGTCTTATTAGTCAAGCAGGCAAACATGGGCTGATGGCAAGAGCTACATGCTCGCACTATCTAGAGAGCAAACCATGTTATATTTAATTTACGACAGGTTGTGGTGCGTCTTACGTAATACCACCCATCACTACAACAGCTTCTTGCAAAGATGTAAAGACACTAATTGAGGTATAATCATTTTCATATTTTCTAAATTATCAGTGGAACAAAAGGTGGAGGGCATAGCATACTGGTTTCTCTGCAAGTAGTAGATAAACCTTCGCTTTATGCGTTTTATCCCTGCTACCTTCAAAATTTCACTTCATGATTTCCAGTTAACAACGTCAAAAGCTTACTCTAAATCTGCAATAACTATAAATATATGCTTGCTTTCTACAGTTTACCGTCTAAGATAAGTAGCAGGATCACTTTAATCTTGCGTGTTGCTAAGTTTCTCTGGAGCCCAGACTGATCTTCATTGATGTCAGCCTCTACCACATTTTCCACTCTTCTACAAATAATGGCTGTTAGTTATTCGACATATGTTTCAGTGCTCTCACAAGTTCTTGTGAAAATATCATATAAACCATCTCGTTTTCATCTAATTCCTCTCACCATAAGATAATGATTTCGTTTCTTCTATATAGTATTTCTTTGGAGGGCCAACCAGAAATTCAGGCTTCTAGAAGAAATAACATGATTCCACTGTTTACTAAAAATATAAAAATATCTGTGACAAGATTTCGTACAGGGCACGTTTTCAGCAGGAAAGGAATTTGACAACAGTGTAGTCACAGTTATCTTCACTGAGTACTTTGTAGCTATGTTATGATGCTAGGCGGGAATACAGAGTTATTTGTTAGCATATGGGAGTAGGAACGTTCGATTAAGGTCCTGGGGGCATTTGTTTGCCCATTTTTAACAGCCCTGTTATGCTGTACTGTACACTGTTTATTGAGCAATTTGTAACACACAATTACAGTTCATCGTATAAAAGAACAGTTACAGGGAGGAAATATTCAGCTGGAGTAACATTCAGTTAAAAATAAATTATCTCTCATAGGACAGATGTAACTACAACAATTAACAGTGTGGAAATTTTTAACAGACGTACAATAAGAGAGATCAGTTGTAATTTTTTAAGTACATTAAGTGACTTAGGAGTGGTGGTGCAGAGATAGTGAATTTTATTAGTAATCAAAACTTTTTGGTTCATGAGTGGAAACTGGAAAAGACGAGAATGGAAGCGTTCGAGCTGTGATTTTATAGGTGGCCATTGAAAGTTAGTTGGACTGATAAAGAGTAAGGAAATTCTATGGAGTCAGTGAAGAAAGGAAAACCGGCAAGAAGATGGGACAAGATGATAACAGGACAGATGTTCTGGACACGGTTCTGGAGGGAGCTATTGAAGGTAAAAAGTGTAGGGAAAGACAGACACTGGAACAAATTTTAAAAAATGTCAGAATACATACACGATGTTCAGAGCAGATGCTCTATTGCGACCTACCATCAGCTCTTAATATTAAGTTACTCACGTGACGAAGTTTCGCCGAGCTCTTCGCAAGAGAGCTGCATCCATGGATGCAAGAGCTTCATGGAGTCTTGCTACTAATTCTTCCACATTCATGGAGTAGAATAAACGACTTCCTTGAATTGTCCTCAGAGGAAGGAATGCAATGGATCTAAGTCAAGTGGAGGTTCAAATTCTGAAACAGAAATTCCAGGATCTATCCATTTCCTGGGAAAGAGTCTGCTTAAATCCGACCGCACTTTTCTTAAAGAACATGCAGATGCACAAACATGTTGGAACCACAGCCCCTGACGAACTTGTATTGGAATGACTTCTAGCGCTTCAGCGAAATTATTTGTGAGAAATGCTTGCTAACTTCTCTCAGTCGAATGATCCAGCAGCATGTAGGGAACGAGGATAGTTTCCCTTGATTCCGGCCCATACGTTCATGGTACAGTGGATCTTATAATCATTGGCGGGGCTGACATGCGGGTTTAGTTCGCGGCTTTGTAACAATATTACAATTTTTATGAAGTCCTCGTTGGCTTCAAATTGTTATTGGGACCATTTACAAAGTTATTCCATAGGAATACGTCTTCAAGATCTTGTTGTTGTTTTTACAAATATTGATACGAGTGCAGCCCTCCTTCATCGCGCAACGCTTAACGTCAATGTGTAGCGAGACATGTAGTTACCTCACTTTGCTACCTCACGTTTACTTCTCTGGGCTTCTTTGTATATCCTTTTTACCTGGAGTAAGCTTGCAGATGGTACATGGACGACTTTTATTTAAAGGTGGTGGAAGGAAGGAATTTGTCCCCTCACCATCATAAACTACAGCCCTTTTATGAGATGCAATGCAAAAGTAAGTCGCCATGTTGTTCATTTGCATATGGCATATGACTGGCCACGCTGGTTTACTTTAAACATAAAAAGTATATACAATATTTGCACGACCGTACAATGGGGTACGTGAACTGTGGATTACTTTCCTCGCAGCTGTTTCTTATCTGTGGCAAAGGGCATTTAACACCTCATTTGTCGAGGTGAACAGTTGTCCAAGACGCTGATCAACCGTCATACAAATTATGTAATAAAAGGTTACAACTACAGCCTTCCTAACGATATCATATACTAATGCCTACGCGTTTCTGTGCTTCAGTGCACCATCTTCAGAACTTAGAAGTTGGGAGGGGGGGGGGGGGGGGGGGGGTTAACACCATCCCCTATACACGATTCATCAGAGGCCAACATCTAAAACTGGTTTTCGCAGACCACCTGTAACAGCGATGTTGTGTCTCCCACCATCAACTATGTTTACAGGTGGTCTGCGAAAACCAGTTTTAAACGTTGGCCACTGATAACTCTTGTATACGGATGCAGTTAACCCCTCAGTTTCAGCTGAGGTCTGAAGATGGTCCAGTCAAACACCGAAACCGGCAGCCATATAATGATTGACATCGTAAGGACTGCTGTATGGGTTCCATTTTATTCCATAAGTGAACGACCGAAGTCTCTCAGACCTCCAATCACAAAGATGCACATACAAAACTCTTAATAGTTGTTTTCAATTTTTGGTTTTATACACTGAGTTATAGAGGTCACCTTTGAGTTTCCTAACAAGAGTTTCAAGTAACTGCTCATATCTTGATAATAGCATTGTGTAAAGATTTTCAAAACTCATCAGGATATTTTTACGAGGAACAGAATGATGATGAAAAAGTAATGGTTCACAAAGAGATTCGCGTAACGTATGACGTCCTCAGCCATTTTGTCGACAAGTAGTCGTTTATTTGAGTGACTTACTAATAGAGACACAACTTTGGTTGTGTGTTATTCAGCCCAATACTGGCACTCATGAAGACTAAAGAACTGATTTGAATGCAATTTTTCAAGAAGACACTGTTTTACCCCTTCACTTACAGAGTAAGGCTAAGGACCTCACTGCAATCGACCTGCTAACTTTCTCTGCAGACTGTAATTTATTTAATTTTATTATGAACTTTTGGAAAAATTAACACAGTTATGCTGTGCTTTGCAATTAACTATAATGAAACACTGCCACTGGCACGTTATTAATTTCAAATTCACTGTTTGTTGTTTTCAAAATGGCTGCCGAAATATGTAGATCATTCTTCTCATCTAAGATTTAATTGCTGTAGTGGAATGTGGTAGCTGGATCTGTGGTGTGACAGACCTTCTGCTCAAGCAAATTAAGCCCGCAATATGGTGATGAGTCATCAATTCAAGTGTTGAAAATTTCGTAGTAAATATTCTCCTCTAGGAAGTCGCTTCCAAAATTTTAGTAACATATAAGTTGCATGGAATATCTGATGTAAAGTAGTTGGGATAGCTGTTTGAGTTCAGCGAGAAATTAAATAAAATATATACACGGTCTTTTATCTGATTTGTGGTGTGTTAATTTATTCAGTGTCTTCCCTTTCAATATAAATCAGTGCGTGGCCCTCACAACAAATGCACTGGTAATATAAGGGCCGATCAGAAACGTTCCGTTTCAGGGTGTTGCTGCATCTTATATGTAACCCAGTGCGACTCCGACACGTGTCTGTAAGCACCGACATGTAGGCAAGGCTGTAATGTAGCCTTTGAAAGGAAACTTTTCTATCGCTCCTTATAAGTGAACTGCTCCAAAATAGCCTTCCCTGAGCAGAAAGATCGGTTAACTGTCATTTTAGTTTACACAGTCTTCTCCTCCTCTGTAGTTCACTGTCTCTTTTCTCAGTCAGAATTATAGGATTTTACCTTCTCTATAAACAGTCACTGTTATTGTTCTTCACAATCAAATTTCTTTGACGATAATCTGCTAAATTCGTGTTCTTCTGACGTCTAGATGTAATCTGCTTGATCATCTTCTGCTAAAACTCATCAAAAATCTTATGCATACGTAAATACTAGTTCAGTCCTCTGTTCTTCTCCTCTTCTCCCTCGTCAAACTCTTTTCTCCGTTGAAAACTTCAAAACCTTTGTATTTCATTGTAAAATTCATTTATTATTATCATTACTATTATCTATTCTATACGCTAATAACAGATATGTAAAACTGTGGTGTCAGTGTGTTTGTGCACTATTAGACGACGTTTGATAGGTGTTCTCAGGTAACATGAGTATAGCTTGGGGCACGGCATAGGCTTTATCTCATGAAAATCGGATCACGGAGGAGAAGCTGTCGTGATTTAAAATTTTATATAAAACAGTCGTAAATCTCTGAACATACTAATGTCTTTCATGGGGTTTTCGCAGGTAACTTGAACGTAGTTTGGAGCGCAGTTTAGGCTTAATTTCATCAAAATCGGATCACCGATTATAATTGAAGTTTCATCCGCATAAGTATTATAAATATGAAAGTAGCTCCGCCTGTTACGTTTTCACGACAAACTCACCTAACCAGTTTCAATGAAATTTAGTCTGGAGATAGCCTGAACCCTGACGAACAACACAGGGTACTTTAGGAATCCTGTAGTACAAGATACGTATTGATGTGAAGCATATTACGTGAATTAGGGAAATATAATTACTTTAAAAAAGCTGTGTAGCCTTTGACTTTTGATATTTATCATATTTGTGAAAATAGTTTTATTGGTAGTTATGTGCTACTTGATATGATTAAAAGTAATGAATACAATGCTTTTACAATCCTCTGTGTGTTTAACCCTTACTTTCACTTTATCTGTCGCATAATACCCTCGTTGTACGGGATGGGGAAAATAAAAGTTGACGGGAAAATTTGTGGCACCATTAATGGAGGAGGGAAAGACCTACAGTTACTTCCAGCAGAAGGGAGCAACTGCCCATACAGCTGCGCGAACCTTGGAGCACGTTTACATAAACTTCATGACTGACAGAGTTGTTAGCAGGGATCAGAGGCGGCCCTAGCTGTTCACCCAGGTCTGCTAATCTGTCAGTGTGGGATTTCTTTGTGTGGGGAGACGCCACGTCTGAGGTGTATAGCGACAACCCTCATAGTCTTCAGGAACTGCAGTAGAACATTTCGGAATAGACAGCAGCAATTCCAGAGTCCAGCTTCGATTCTCCTTCAGCTTTCTGATCAGGGGCCAACAGTGCCAAGAGATAAATGATGGTCACTTTCAAAATCTTCTTTAGCCAGCTTAGTACCGTATTTGTTTTCCTCTGCTGTATGTCTTTGTACCCTGCAACTATGTTCTCTGTGCTATTTTTATTTGGCCCACGCTGTGTAATGTACAGATACCTTAATAGCATGATAAATAGATGAGCACCAGATCTCATGCTCCTCTGTATGCAGTGTTCGGTAGCGATGCCGGGAATGCAGACGGTTTGTGCATTGAAACAGTTTGGCAAGGGGGGGGGGACACACACATCACGAGCTATGCTTAATCGAATAGGCAGGCACATGGGGGCAGCTGATATCATTACACGTACAGTAGCTTAATATAGGGTGTTTCAAAAATGACCGGTATATTTGAAACAGCAATAAAAACTAAACGAGCAGCGATAGAAATACACCGTTTGTTGCAATATGCTTGGGACAACAGTACATTTTCAGGCGGACAAAGTTTCGAAATTACAGTAGTTACAATTTTCAACAGCAGATGGCGCTGCAAGTGATGTGAAAGATATAGAAGACAACGCAGTCTGTGGGTGCGCCATTCTGTACGTCGTCTTTCTGCTGTAAGCGTGTGCTGTTCACAACGTGCAAGTGTGCTGTGGACAACATGGTTTATTCCTTGGAACAGAGGACTTTCTGGTGTTGGAATTCCACCGCATAGAACACAGTGTTGTTGCAACAAGACGAAGTTTTCAACGGAGGTTTAATGTAACCAAAGGACCGAAAAGCGATACAATAAAGGATCTGTTTGGAAAATTTCAACGGACTGGGAACGTGACGGATGAACATGCTGGAAAGGTAGGGCGACCGCGTACGGCAAGCACAGAGGGCAATGCGCAGCTAGTGCAGCAGGTGCTCCAACAGCGGCCTCGGGTTTCCGTTCGCCGTGTTGCAGCTGCGGTCCAAATGACGCCTACGTCCACGTATCGTCTCATGCGCCAGAGTTTACACCTCTATCCACACAAAATTCAAACGCGGCAACCCCTCAGCGCCACTACCATTGCTGCACGAGAGACATTCGCTAACGATATAGTGCACAGGATTGATGACGGCGATATGCATGTGGGGCGCATTTGGTTTACTGACGAAGCTTATTTTTACCTGGATGGCTTCGTCAATAAACAGAACTGGCGCATATGGGGAACCGAAAAGCCCCATGTTGCAGTCCCATCGTCCCTGCATCCTCAAAAAGTACTGGTCTGGGCCGCCATTTCTTCCAAAGGAATCATTGGCCCATTTTTCAGATCCGAAACGAAAACTGCATCACGCTGTCTGGACATTCTTCGTGAATTTGTGGTGGTACAAACTACCTTAGACGACACTGCGAACACCTCGTGGTTTATGCAAGATGGTGCCCGGCCACATCGCATGACCGACGTCTTTAATTTCCTGTCTGAATATTTCGATGATCGTGTGATTGCATTGGGCTATCCGAAACATACAGGAGGCGGCGTGGATTGGCCTCCCTATTCGCAGACGTGAACCCCTGTGACTTCTTTCTGTGGGGACACTTGAAAGACCAGGTGTACCGCCAGAATCCAGAAACAATTGAACAGCCGAAGCAGTACATCTCATCTGCATGTGAAGCCATTCCGTCAGACACGTAATTTCATTCAGAGACTACGCCATATTATTGCTACGCATGGTGGATATGTGGAAAATATCGTACTATAGAGTTTCCCAGACCGCAGCGCCATCTGTTGTTGAAAATTGTAACTACTGTAATTTCGAAAGTTTGTCCGCCTGAAAATGTACTGTTGTCCCTAGCATATTGCAACAAACGGTGTATTTCTATCGCTGCTGTTTCAAATATACCTGTCATTTTTGAAACACCCTGTATAGGGAGTTATGCTTACCAGAACAGACAGGCACATAAGGGCAGCTGATTTTATTACATGTAAAAAACAAGCAGACTCATCATAAGAAAACTATTGATATGCGTGTGAAGCAACTCGTAACGTCATTACTATTATTGTTGTCATTATGATCACAAGCATCAGTTACAACTACAAAATTGTTGTACTTATGTAACCAAAAATTACATGTGGTCTTCTATATACACCATATAAACATTCAATCGCCCAGACGACACACGAATATCGGAAGACTGAATTCAGTGGAGCATCTTACTGTATATTTGATGTGGACCATTGATATCAGCAGGGAAACATCTTTTGGGACAATTATTTCCAGTGTGGCTCTTTGTCTGAATGTCACCATAGTCACATGTACTGTCAGTGCAAAGGCCCATCTTGCGCGTGTTGTACCTGCACCTACCTTCTTCAGCCTGGAATCTATTGTGCGGTATCCACACCTCATCAGAATGATGAAAGCCTGGAGCTTCAACAGTTGGGTTGTTTCCATTCAGCGTCCCAGTTAAATGCAGTGGAACCTATTTTGCTACTTCTTCACATAGATTTGAGCAATTTCCGAGGCAGTGGGACAAATTCTTTGCGAAGAGGGACTTAACTCATTTTTAGAAACTTGCTGACAAACATTGTAAAGAGCCACCTTTCGACGAAGGTGAGATGGACAGATGTTTCATAGTATTGGTAGTCAGAACGCGGGTGTGGACGAATCTCATAGCCGCTCTGAAATGAATATCAACTTTCTTCAGATGAGCGCTGCGGACCGAAATTTGTATGCAATGTTCTGCTGCAGAGTATACCATTGCAAGGGGTGCTCCGTGGAGAACAGAGGTAACTACCTGACAGTTTCAGGTATTTGTGCTTGTATCTTTTTAGTTCGATTGGAAAGGTGATTATCGGATGTCAGCTTTCTGATAAAATGACATTAAGGTATGTTCGGTTGCAGTTGTATATGACTGTCAAGAGCACCGAACCGTGGGCCGTTCTTTGCTGATGCCAGACAGTCAGACAGATGAAAATGACATACACAATGTGATCAAAAGTATCCGGATACCTGGCTCAAAATGACTTACAAGTTCGTGGCGCTCTCCATCGGTAGTAGTGGAATTCAGTGTGGTTTTGGCCCACCCATAGCCTTGACGACAGCTTCCACTCTTGCACGCATAGGTTCAATCAGGTGCTGGAAGGTTTCTTGGGGGATGGCAGCCCATTTTTCACGGAGTGCTGCACTGAGGAGAGGTATCGATGTCAGACAGTGAGGCCTGGCACGAAGTCGGCGTTCCAAAACATCCCGAAGGTGTTCGGTAGGATTGATGTCAGGACTCTTTGCAGGCCAGTCCATTACAGGGATGTTATTGTCGCGTAATCACTCCGCCACAGGCCGTGCATTATGAACAGGTGCTCGATCGTGTTGAAAGATGCAATCGCCATCCCAGAATTGCTCTTCAACAGTGGGAAGCAGAAAGATGCTTAACGTATCAAACAACAAGGGGTGCAAGCCCCTGTAACACCATAGCTCAGATACTAAATACCTGCTGCTGATTAATTTTGCTTTCTGTTTTTTTCAGCATTCGATCGTTGAGTTTCTGTAATTATTGTATGATTAGTTCGATATTGTATAAAAGTGTATACTCTTTTTTGTGTAAAAGACTTTGATGTTTTGTTAAATTGTATGTAATATTTTCTCTTCATTGTTTAAATACTGTGCTTCACTTGGAGGGAACGAAACGTTTTCTAGGTAACTAGAATTTTGTAAAACAACATTTTGCTAACAATACCTGTACATTTAATGTTATGTAAGGAACGATTGTTTTAAACGTACGTACGATGAATCTCACTTAGAGCCTTTTGCATTATATAAACTTAAAATCAGTAGTGTTTCCCCTTTCAAACGGAAGTAACGTTTGGCGCGCAAAACGTGGCTGCGGCAAGGCAAAAGGTGGGCTACTCGAGACAGCCGGAGGGTAGCTACCGAGACTGTCGGAGGCTAGCTACGGTGGAGTGAACAGCGCAAGTGCCATGCGAGTCTTGCATTATCTGTTATTGGATGGAAAGCCTTGGGTGGGTGACCCATTTTAAAATGTTGCTCTAATACTGGAGAAGATTATAAATTTGGAAGTTAGTGGCCAAGAAGACAATAACAGAGCAATACACTTCAACCGGATTGTCCACCTGTCGTTACTTGCTCCCTACAATATTGCGCAATAATTTTCACCAGAGGAGAGACGTTAATTCTTTGAAAAGTGAGAATCAGCAACTGTACCAAAGGATTTCAATAATAAGGTACATTATTTTAAAAATGTGTAACAACCCTGATTTGTTCCTCATCATGGAACCTCATAGGGTCCCCTCCTCGTAACCACAGTTTTCCGAGTGTCACAGTTAATGAACAGTGCTGCTTAAATGATTGGTTTTCATTTGATTATTTAATTGAGTGAAAAGACTTTTGTAAATTGACTTGGATTTACTGAGTAACGTTGGAGGAAGTAATTTTGCCTTTGTGAATGGTTTCTAGTAACTGAACTATCATTTAAAGTGTTGCATTTCAAAGTTCGTTTACCTAAAATCAGTTTAAAAAGTTTATTAACTGTGCTGGAAACGAACAGACAACAGAAATAGTTGAAACAAATTAATAAAGCTCTTAAACTCAATTTTAAAAGTAAAAATCTTATGCTACCTGTTGAAGAGAAAAGAGTGGAAAAATGTCCAAAGTTTGTATTCTGCTATTTGTCACAGAAAATTAGGTTCAGGCTATTTCGTTGAGACATTTAAGATTACACTAGTCCATATTTGGTTTGCTAAAAATGATAATTACTATTTGCTAAAGAAATATAGTAACTGAAGTTGAAATGACTGTTGAACTTTGTGTAATTTGTGTTCTGTGTAAATTCAGTTCATGATATCCCACTTATATGTTTCCTTTGATGACAGTAAAATTTACTGTGAGCGACACGCTAATAATGTACAAACTCGCTTAATAAATGAACATCTGAAGTAAATCTGGAATTTTGTGTAATGTGTGTGAAGGAAATTGTGATAACGGTTTGTGGGTCTCACCTTTTTCTTCTTGTTCTTAAAGAATTTAAAGCTGCTATGAGTTATTTATTTATGGAAGTAGTTACAATTTTAATAATTAATGAATCTGTACATCTTATTGCAGGCGAATGTTAGTCTATAAATATTAATTGGAAGAATCAGTTGAAATCAGGTCAGGTCCAGGACCATACTTTGTTTAACATTGATTGTCACTGCCTGTAATGGTGAAACAAACTATACAAGGTAAGGTATTTATGAGTGGTGCTTACTAATGTGTCCTTTTTGTGTGAGAACTTACATTGATAGTGAAACTGTGCACATCCATTATACTACATGCCTGCTGGTGTAAGGGATCATTGCACTTCTGTGGAAAAGTTTCAGTATGACAACAGTTTACTTATTAATTAAATGAAAGGTGATTCATTTCTATGCCTAATTAGGCAGGCGTATGTTATTATTTCACTTAATTAACTTAACTGATTAAAAACATTCTTCAAAATCTCGATAC
Source organism: Schistocerca gregaria (assembly GCF_023897955.1). NCBI lineage: Eukaryota > Metazoa > Arthropoda > Insecta > Orthoptera > Acrididae > Schistocerca > Schistocerca gregaria. The sequence continues at coordinate 553,106,948 of NC_064925.1, forward strand.
CTAACTTTCTGTATTTTTATGCTAAATTCATTTTCGAGTCCCATAAGCAACATCTTTACGCAATTCATGTTCAAATTTTATAAAATCCTCTGAGAGGATAACACTTCTTGCATCGAAATAGCTAATTTGGTAAACAAACTGTAAGCTGGTAGAACTGAAAGGTGCAGCCGTAGTGTTATACAACCTCCATGAAAAACACGACCACACCATAAGACCACCGTCTCCGAATTTTACTGTGGGCACTACACACGCTGGCAGATGACGTTCATCAGGCATCCGCCATACCCACACCCTGTCTAGGATCGCCACACTGTGTACCGTGATTTGTCACGCCACACCACGATTCTCCACTGTTCAATCGTGCAATGTTTACGCTCCTTACGCCAGCCGAGGCATCGTTTAGTATTTACCGGCGTAATGTGTGGATTATGAGCAGCCGCTCGACCTTTAAATCCAAGTTTTCTCACCTCCCGCTTACGTCATAGTACTTGCTGTGGATCATGATGCAGTTTGGAATTAATATGTGATGGTCTGGATAGATGTCTGCCTATTACACATTACGACCCTCTTCAAGTGTCGGCAATCTCTGTCAGTCAACAGACGAGGTCGGCCGGTACGCTTTTGTGCTGTACATATCCCTTCACATTTCCACTCCATTATCACATCAGGAAAACCTAGGTATGTTGCGGAGTGTGGAAATCTCACATACAGACTTGTGACACAAGTAACACCCAGTCACCTGACCACGTTCTAAGTCCGTGAGTTCCGCGGAGCGCCCCATTCTGCTCTCTCACGATGTCTAATGATTACTGATGTCGCTAATATGGAGTACCTGGCAGTAGGTGGCAGCAAAATGCACATAATACGGAAAACGTATGTTTGTGTGGGTTTCCGGATGATTTCGATCACATACTGAGCTTCTGTTTTAGAAACATTTGATAAGCCACCATGTCTCAAACTGTTCATAGAGTTTACTCAGGCTATTTCTTAAGCGTTCTTCACATTAAGAAAGATATAACAATAACGTAATCTCTGGAATGTTCATTCCGGTCGTCACTAAGCTTGTAGTACTGCTTCCACTCTCTCAGTACGACGACTCTGCATTCGACACTTCGCTAACTGACCCTTACCGCAAAGAAACAACGCCCCTTTCACAAAATAGAATCAATTTCTCCTCTGACAAATTGCCATGTCATCTTTGTCCATTTTTCCGCTTCCCTCCGTCAACTCTCTCTCCTCGTCTATAAAATTACAGAGATAAATTTTACCCTACCACAACATAATACATTTTACTTATAGTTAATATTACACAGGATTTTACTTTTGATCGTACATAACATACAATAAACAGCCATTTACATATAGGAATGGACTCATGTACATTTCTACACCGCAATTTAGGATCTGTATAAAAAAAATTAAACCGTATGTTAAAACTGAATTTATGTTAAAATGTTAAATCGTAAACCAAACATATTACTCTAACTCACAAAGAAAATAATCACCTTCACAATTCGGCAAACGTCAACGATATTTTATGCAAACCTTCGTTCTGCTGTTTAACACAACTAGTACCCTTTATACAAATGGAACATGTCGAGAAGTTCACGAACTATCGCTTGTGCCAGTGACCAAAGTCTTAGCATTATTAATAGCAAATGCATCTTCCTTGCAAATACGCGGTGTCTACCCTAGCTTAGAAGTTTGTTCGGCAGCGTGTTCCTCAAGCCGACCCAGCACCTGCGTCCTGCTGTGCGTATCTCTTCCATTCTGGGCTAAAGCGGCACGGCCAGCTCCACGTAGCAGCGCTGCCCCACTGTATCGAGTCAAACTTAAAAGATACCGCGCACTTAAACAGGACTAGTGAAGATAATAATGTAACAACTAGACGTTAAATACTGTGTTACTTGTTGCTGACATTAATCTCAAATATATTTCCGTTTCACGTAAATAAGTCATACACAAATGAGTAACACCTAGCCAACTCCAGAAACTATTGCTCCTAAAACAATTCTCAGTTTTGTAATGGAAGAAGTCTGACTATATGTCACATCATCCTCGACATCAGTTTGTTCAAATTTTCTAATATAACCTGTCATCATTTGCATATATTATTTCTCAAGTCAACAGTGTTTTTTCTCAACACACCTAATCGTATAGGGATGAATGATCTATCGTTACAAAGGATTTTTTAACTAGATTTTGACGTTATATATAGATTTTGGCTAAAAATATTTACGGAAAATTTTACTTTAAAGGAGGCTTTTAACTATCTAGGGCAAAAGAGCCTCATGGATATTCATTTTCATATCTATAATTTACCAAGCTAACTTATTAATCACAAGTATGAGACTCCCTTTCATATTACAAATACTAGTTTCTTTATTCTAAAGTACATACTAATTGAATAATTCGTATACAGCATTATCACAGATATTAATTGGGACCACTACGGTAGATTATTATTTCTACTCATAGTATAAGTACACTTTTCTAAACGAATGCACTTTCCGGAACGACAAATGTATTTGTCATTGTCCCCTTCAACTGTTATTTACCTATTGCCACTATGTCCTAATCTATTTACAGAAGTGCAATTGCAATTAAAATCACAGTACAGGGAGAGGCTATTGCGGCCTTAGTGCTGCACCAAGTACAAAGCGAACACTATTATGTAAGCGACTTACTTCACTTTTATTTACCTCTTTGTATTTTATGTTCATATTTCTCATGAAACTTCTCTTCAACATATAAATGTAAATATAACGGTAGAAAGATAGAAATTATAAACAATAATGCATAGAAGTGTATGTACAAGTATGTATTACAAATTCATGACTATTATTACACGTCGTTCGCTTCATTTTCAAAGATGTTTTCTCTTCATTCCCACAACTACCCTTACCTTAAAGACTGCGCTTATTCCAAATACTGTCATTATTTAAAACTATAAAACTGCGAAACATTCACACGGATCCTCTGGTCTATTTCATGACATATCATCTGTCATTATAATTTATGAGGAGAGAGGGGTCTTTCCAGTTCCATCTCACCATTTAATCATTCAGAAAGAGCGTAGAAGATGTGTATTACTGTTTTTGAGACCAGTTCTTTCTACTTCCACTGCAAGAGTAGTAGCCGTTGAGCCAGTCACTTCAATGAACCACCTTCTTTACGTAGACTTCTTAGTGCAACTGCGTTTAGTTTTTACGTTGTAATTGTCTTGTTTGTTGACCTGCTGTAAAGTTGTACAGAATTCTACAATAATTTCAAACAGGACGCATTACTACTACGAGTAACATATTTATTCTGTAGACCGGAGAGCGTACTGTGGGGAGGTGACCTTTCCTGCAATAACGCTACAAGTGTTGCAGAGAAACAGTAGGAATCAGTTCCCCACCTAGCACTGCATTGATCATTTATGTGAAGCGCTGAAAAAGCTTACTAAATCACTAATAATTGTCTCCCGTTTGAAGCGACGATATTTTCAGAGTAAAGGGCGTTAGCTCATATCTGAGTAGCTCTTGTATTACATGGGGTTAACTACGAATAACATCGCGAGTCATGATGAAGGGGTTACGATCCATAGTACGACATGGAAAGAGACGCCAAAATAGACCATCTAATGTATTCCAATCACCAAGAACAACATTAATAATTTCGGCAGAAAGCGAGTCGCTGTAGACAGATTCGGATAAAGGTGTGGCACTAGCTACGTGATGTCAACGCATGCGATAGACCGACGTCAACTATTAGCGAGGACGAGGGTTCAAACCAGCGCCTGGCCATCCTGATTAATGTTTACCGATATTTCCCTAAGTTGCTTCAGGCAGACATAGTGATGGTTCCTCTGAAAGGGCACGGTCAACTTCCTTCCCCATCCTTCCCTAAGCTAAAAGGGCTGATGTCCCCGCTGTTTGGTCCCTTCCCCCAAATCAACCAACCAACCAAGCAGCAGTGGCTGGCTGCTCCATCTGAGACAACTTCAGTGATTATCAGTTGGCACTGACTGTGTCCCTGGGTGAACTGTGCACAGTGGGATATCACTGGCCACAATGAGAAAAATGGTCAATTTGGGTGATACATATTTGAGTCAGCTGGATAGTGTCTCCAATGGCAGCACCCTCGGTCAAAAAACATAACAATCTGGAGAAACTGGGCTAAAATGGTTTCATTTGCGAAGACATGCTAGAGCCGCAAGATCTCACAGATTCGGTTTGCAGTGGTGCCAGCTGGTGTCTTCCGTAGCGTCATCGTACTGAATAGCGCCTGGTTATCATGCTGTCAGGCGCTTCTCCCCTACGAAATCATTCTTCGCAATCCACAGAGAAGCAGTTCATCATTCCCGGGTGAAGACGAGATACAACATTCCTTCCCCCTTCGAAAAATCCGGTCTCTGGATTCTGTCTTATTTACATTTCTGGGAAAAAAGAGCCTGAACTCCTGTCTCATGAGCTGACATAAAAGACGCACCATTCTTCTTAGTCTAACGCAGCACGAATTGTTCAGTACGCCCTCTTCGATGTTTGTTAGTTGTGTGTTGTGATACTCGGTAACAGTTCTACTTCCATTCCCTTTGTCTTGCATTCATTCCAGTACGTCTTTCAACTCCTGGATATCATCAGTATCCGCACTCGCAGAGATTATCTACTGTAATTTCCCAGCGGCGTCTAGCAATCTTCTTTTCTGAAGCATCAGAAATGGTCGCCAAGGTCACCCTCACTCTGCCAACGGACTTGTCAAACAGGGCAGAGAAGCGGATAGAGGTGCAAGGCACTGCCCCTAAACGACGGAGGAATCAGTAAAAATTCACTAACGTGAACGTAGGGCAGCGAGTGAGATACTATGAACAGTTCTGTGATACGGTTGTTCGCATCAGATTCTACAGCAAACTAAAGCCGAAACGATTGCTCAGGTACACATGCTGGCTTCACTAGAAGAAGACGAAGAGACAGAGAATGTATATGAGGATACTGAACGGATAATTCAGGAAGTAAAAGCAGACGAAAATGTAATATCTGTGGGGGACTAGAATGCGACTGTAGGGGAAGGAACAGAGGAATGGATTAAGAGAGACTGTGAGCCTGGCAGAATGAATATTGATCAGAAAGACTAATTTAGTTCTACAACAAACATCAGATGACAACAGGGAATACACTGTCCAAAAATCACAACAGGAAGAGATGTTCTTTGGAAAGGCCACGAGACGCTGGAAGACTCCAGCTGGATTATATCATAGTAAGAGAGAGATTCTGATATCAGGTACTGGATTGTAAGGTGTACCCGAGATCAGATATAGACTCAGATCACAATTCAGTAATGATGAAGAGTAAACTGAAACATAAGAGTGTTGTCTGGCACAATCAGTGTGGAAAGAAGTGGGATACAGAAGTACAGAGGAACGATGAAACGCGTTTAAAGTTCGCTTGAGATGTGGACTCTGCGATTAGAAACACCACAGTAGGCAGTTCAAAGGAGTGCAGCTTATAGGACTGCAGTTCAGAGGAGAGCATCTGAAGAAGAATGGATATCTCTAGCGATGGTGATCACAGATATTGAACAGTCAAACATATCTACAAGTAAGGTAACTCCCAAAGAAATCGTGAGTAACAGAAGAAATATTTCAGCTGATCGAGGAAGGAAGGAGATACAAAAAAGGTTCAGAGAAAGACATGAACACAGCATTATAGACCACTTTTATTTATTTATAGATTTCTTCACATTTCTCATGCATCTGTTTCATCTTAGCTTCTCTGCACGTCCTGTTTATTTCATTCATCAGCGACTTTTATTTCTGCATTCCTGAATTTCCCTGAACGTTTCATCGATCAACTGAAGTATTTCTTCTGTTACTCATAGTTCCTTCGCAGTTACCTTTTTTGTACCTATTTTTCCCTTTGCAACTTCTGCGACTGCCCTTTTTAGAGATGTCCATCCTACTTCACTCTACTGCTTACTGAACTATTCCTTATTGCTCTATCTATATCCTTAGAGAACTTCAAGTGTATCTCGTCATTCCTTAGTATTTCTGAATACACCTTCTTTGTGTATTGATTCCACCCAACTGTTCTCTTAAACTTCAGCCTACTCTTCATCACTACTATGTTGTTAACTGAGTATCTGCTCCTATGTACGCGTTACAATCCAATATCTGATTTCGAAGTCTCTGTATGACGATGATGTAATCTAACTGAAATCTTCCTGTATCACCAGGGCTTTTCCATGTATAACTTCCCTTGTAATTTTCATGCAATAATTGTATAATCCTAAAAGTGACTGTAGATGTTTTGTAGTCTGTTGTGCTAGGAAATCAAGCACTGCACTGTTTAACCTCGGATCGGTCATTATGCCATCTTCGTTAACCACTTGGTCTAGATAGGCTACTTCTGTCCATGCAAAGTGGTAGTTTCGACACTTAGTGTTAAACACGCTGAACGCAATCTCTTTAAACACTTCTTCTAGCTGTTTGGTATGCTCGTTGATGCCTTGGAAAAGTCGAGAATGTTATTAAGCTAAGCAATGCAGGGATACGGCTCGATCCTTATCGTATAACAATCGTTGGAAGGTGGCTGGTGTCTTCTTTAGACAAAACATCACCAATTGGCATCGATAACGCACCCAGTGGACGATAAATGCGGACTTTGGCCGGCGGAACTACTTCCAACAACTTTTTAGATCAGTGATGGAAAAGTATTTGATTTGACCTAATTTAATATTCCCGTACTATCTGATGGAGGATATGCATCCGTAACCGTTGTAGCATTTAAATAACGGTAATACCGTTTCCAGATGATTCTGTCATTTATTGAATAGTTAAGTCATCAGAACGTCAAAACAACTTGCAAAACGATTTAGAAAAGATATCTGTGTGGTGCAGAAATTGGCAGTTGCCCCTAAATAACGAAATATGTGTGGTCATCCACAAGAGTGCTAATAGGAATCTGTTAAACTTACATTACACGATCAACTAGTGAAATCTAAAGGCCGTAAATTCAACTAAATACCTAGGAACTGCAATTACGAACAACGTAAATTGGAAGGAACACATAGAAAATGCGTTTTATTGACAGGACACTTAGAAAATGTAATCGATCTATTAAAGAGGCTGCCTACACTACGTTTGTCCGTCCTCTTTTTGAATACTGGTACGCAGTGTGGGATCCTTACCAGACAGGGGTCGGAGTACATCGATAAAGTTCAAAGAAGAGTAGCGCGTTTTGTACTATCGCGAAATAGAGGAGAGAGTGTCGCTGAAAGGATAGAGGATTTGGGGTGACATCATTAAAACAAATGCGTTCTTCGATGCGGCTGAATCTTCTCACGAAATTTCAATCACCAGTTTTCTCCTCCGGATGCGAATATATTTTGCAGACGCCGACCTACATAGAGAGAAACGCTTATAATAATAAAATAAGGGAAATCAGAGCACTCACCCATAGGTGTTCGTTTTTTCCACGCGCTGTACGAGATTGGAATAATAGAGAATTATTGTGAATGTGGCTCGATGAACCTTCTGCCAGGCATCTAAAAGTGATTTAGAGAGTATCCACGTAGATGTAGTGTAGTTGAAATTCCAACGGAACTTGAAATTTTTTGTTCTGTCCACCGTTTTTTTTGTGTACAACGTCGATCATTGCTCCCAGAAGCTATTACTATCTTCAATAATGCAGTCATTTATTTGCTCATTATTAAATCTTCCATTATTTACTGCAAATAGTGAAGTATTCACCATGAATTCCTGCACACAGGAAATTAATCCCCAGTCGAATCCTATCCTGTGTTAAAGGTGATGCCAGCAACAGCCCACTAGAACTGACAAATCTGTGAACTTCATCAGCATCTCCTCCATGTCCTTCTGCTGAGTTCCTGTTAACTGATAAGTTTGAACGTACATTTTTCTGATCCTGCCTATAGAACTCCATACCAAATCCTTTCGCTTTTGGAATACTCCAGGAAGCTGTTGATGAAAGGGTCTCGTATCATGTACGTTTTCACCTGTCCACCACGTGCACTTTGACCACCTGCAATAATACATTTTGTTACATTTGTCCAGAAACCTAGACCTGCGGCAGCTTCAGTACCATTTATACATGCTAATGCAATCGAGGTTTTTATGACAAGAGAAGGGGTGATCGAACTAACAGGGTGTGTTATGATGTTCAAAATGGCTCTGAGCACTATGGGACTTAACTGCTGTGGTCATCAGTTCCCTAGAACCTGGAACTACTTAAACCTAACTAACCTAAGGACATCACACACACCCGTGCCCGAGGCAGGATTCGAACCTGCGACCGTAGCGGTTACGCGGCTCCAGATTGTAGCGCCTAGAACCGCACGGCCACTCCGGCCAACTGTTGAGATGTAATTCCTCCAAATTATTTTATGTGAAAACTTTTAAAGCTTTTTAAATAGAACAAGCTTTATTAGTATTCTGCATCCTCATTCTTCATGTCTACACTTTTTTCCCTCAATATAGTCACTCTAGCAACGAACACACTACACCCAATAAGAGACCAGTTTGTTGATACCGACACTATATAATGTTTGAGCCCGCCCGGGTAGCCGTGTGGTCTAACGCACTGCTTCCCAAGCGGAAAGCCGTGTCGGTCCCCGGCGCGATTCCGCCCGGGGTATTAGTGTCGAGGTCCGATGTGCCGGCCAGCCTGTGGATGGTCTGTAAGGCGGTTTCCCATCTACCTCGACGAATGCAGGCTGGCTCCACTTATTCCGCCTCAGTTACGTTATGTCGGCGATTGCTGCGCAAACACTGTCTCCACTTACGCCTGCACCATAATTACTTTACCATGCAAACATCTTGGTTACACTCGTCTGGTATGAGACGTTCCCGGGGGGGGGGGGGGGGGGGGGTCCACTGGGGGCCGAACCCTAGGTTCAGTGTGGGGCTTCGGTGGGGTGGGTGGATTGCTGTGGCCTGGTGTGGGGTTGTGAACCACTGAGGGCTACCGCGGGACGAAGCCTCTCCGGCTTTTTTAAGTCCCCAGTTCGATACATACAATACAATAGAATGTTTGACTTTGTTGACGGATCAACAGCCTCACTTGTGTTTGCGTCGCTTCATCACTATTAAAATGAAGTCCTTGATATTGTTGTTTAAGTTCTGAAAACAGATGAAAATCGGATGGGGCCAAGTCGGTACTGTATGGAGTGTGATCGATGATAGTGAACCCAAGGAGACGGATCGCTGCTGATGCATCAGCACTCGTGTGTGGTCAGGCAATGACTTGCCAAAGGACAGACTGCTCCATGTGTGCACAAACTCTTCGCATTCATGGTAGCGGAAACCCCATTACAGCAAGCTGTTTCTCACGCACCGACGTCGTTACGTTACACACTGCCATGTTACACGCTACAGTTTGGAGCTCTTTAGCGGCAGAGGATTGCAACTTGCATCAGCATCGTGGAAAAATCGACCGTGTAATATGCGTGACTTGTAGCACCTAGAGGATTTTTGAGAACAGAATATATTAGCTGCCGTTGTCTCTGCTATATTCGTATACATTTCTGTGTTAACAGCTGCTAAACTAATTATTTACTCTATTTAAACTTGCACAGCCTGCTGTAAGGAAACACTCTACATATTTGACTTCGACATTACGAGAATTTTTCTCACCGAAAAATCACAAGTAAACAAACATGATCAGAGAACAAGGACAGCCACTACACTCTAAAATAATATCATAAAAGGCTCAGAAGCTGTGCATCAACTCATTAAACATCTCGACTGAACACTCATGGGCATAATGGCCATAGGACGGACACGTATTACACGCAACTGACTGAGTACAAGGCCATTCGTGGCCCGACAAATTGCACTGCATGCAGCTCACTGATCGTATTGTATTATAGTCGTTTCTGGTATTACACAAGACAGGCTGGCAGGTCCCTCATCCTTCATAAACTGCATCTATAATTTCCTGCGGCAGTCCATTTTCCCTACCATATCTGTGAAACAAACACGATTTCCAGCCCAGGAATTGTAACAAAAATGAATCCAAAGCTGACACCGAGTTGCAACGAAAGATGATCTTACCCTACTTACTGTAGTTCCGTCGAATGTAAACCCGTCTTCTTCATAAAGACGTATAACTTCAAGACAATGTAATAGCAATAACTGCAAATTCATCAACATGCATGTCAAAATAATTCTTTATACAGAGACAATGAGGTTGAAATATCACTTATATCACAAAAAGCGTAAAATTACTACTCACAAAGTTTCACATTGGTAATACAAATAATGAAGCGACCTGGAACATGTCCAATGAAGATATGCTGTCAGTACATATCATTGTATACGTTATACAGTAAGATGTGCTGGCTCCTACAATGAGGGCTTGTCAAGTAAAAACAGTTAAAATTCAAAATAACACCAATGAAATAAAATGTCAGATCTTGTAATGAGCTGCACATCGACAGACAGGAAACGGTGAGCGTGAATACCAGGAAAACATGGCAAGCGGTGCTTGAGCCGAGGTCGGAGTTCACTTGCGGCATAAACGGCTAATAAGTGGAAAAGCTTCACACGCTTGACGGTAGCCTTCGTAAGTTGCTCACTCCTCAGAATTCTAATATACATCATTTGTGGTTACGTGTTCCTTTGCCAGCGTTATATCTCGTGAAGATACTGATTTCATCCGCTCTTGTTACTATATGCTATTATCTGTTATGGTGATATAATTTTATTATTTTTTTCCTCGAGGTAAGTTCCTTTGGGACCAAACTGCTGAGGTCATCACGTCCTAGGCTTACACACTGCTTAATATAACTTAAACACTGATGAGCCACGCAACACATTGAGCGTAGCGCCAGTGGCAGTGGGGAGGTGGTCGTTCGGGATAGGTGCCGATGACCTCCTCGAGGTGGCTAACTGACTCTCGAAATCCCTGTGGCCAGTTGTACTGCTGTTTTCATAGATTCGCAAGTGAACGACTTGCGCGGCTGGCGATCTACATCTACATCTACATTCATACTCCGCAAGCCACCCAACGGTGTGTGGCGGAGGGAACTTTACGTGCCACTGTCATTACCTCCCTTTTCGGTTCCAGTCGCGTATGGTTCGCGGGAAGAACGACTGTCTGAAAGCCTCCGTGCGCGCTCGAATCTCTCTAATCTTACATTCGTGATCTCCACTGGAGGCATAAGTAGGGGGAAGCAGTATTTTCGATACCTCATCCAGAAACGCACCCTACAGAAACCTGGCGAGCAAGCTACACCGCGATGCAGAGCGCCTCTCTTGCAGAGTCTGCCACTTGAGTTGGCTAAACATCTCCGTAACGCTATCACGGTTTCCAAATAACCCTGTGACGAAACGCGCCGCTCTTCTTTTGATCTTCTCTATCTCCTCAGTCAACCCGATCTGGTACGGATCCCACACTGATGAGCAATACTCAAGTATAGGTCGAACGAGTGTTTTGTAAGTCACCTCCTTTGTTGATGGACTACATTTTCTAAGGACTCTCCCAATGAATCTCAACCTGGTACCCGCGTTACCAACAATTAATTTTATATGATCATTCCATTTCAAATCGTTCCGCACGCATACTCCCAGATATTTAACAGAAGTAACTGCTACCAGTGTTTGTTCCGCTATCATATAATCATACAATAAAGAATCCTTCTCTCTATGTATTCGCAATACATTACATTTGTCTATGTTAAGGGTCAGTTGCCACTCCCTACACCAAGTGCCTATCCGCTGCAGATCTTCCTGCATTTCGCTACAATTTTCTAATGCTGCAACTTCTCTGTATACTACAGCATCATCCGCGAAAAGACGCATGGAACTTCCGACACTATCTACTAGGTCATTTATATATATTGTGAAAAGCAATGGTCCCATAACCCTCCCCTGTGGCACGCCCTAGGTTACTTTAACGTCTGTAGACTTCTCTCCATTGATAACAACATGCTGTGTTCTGTTTGCTAAAAACTCTTCTATCCAGCCACACAGCTGCTCTGATATTCCGTAGTCTCTTACTTTGTTTATCAGGCGACAGTGCGGAACTGTATCGAATGCCTTCCGGATGTCTAGGAAAATAGCATCTACCTGGGAGCTTGTATCTAATAATTTCTGGGTCTCATGAACAAATAAAGCGAGTTGGGTCTCACACGATCGCTGTTTCCGGAATCCATGTTGATTCCTACAGAGTAGATTCTGGGTTTCCAAAAACGACATGATACTCTAAGAAAACCATGTTCTGAAATTCTGCAACAGATCGACGTCAGAGATATGGGTCTATAGTTTTGCGCATCTGATCGACGACCCGTTTTGAAGACTGGGACTACCTGTGCTCTTTTCCAATCATTTGGAACTTTCCGTTCCTCTAGAGACTTACGGTACATGGCTGTTAGAAAGGGGCAAGTTCTTTCGCGTACTGTGTGTAGAATCGAATTGGTATTTCGTCAGGTCCAGTCGACTTTCCTCTGTTGAGTGATTTCAGTTGCTTTTCTATTCCTTGGACACTTATATCGATGTCAGCCATTTTTTCGTTAGTGCGAGGATTTAGAGAAGCAACTGCAGTGCGGTCTTCCTTTGTGAAACATCTTTGGAAAAAGGTGTTTAGTATTTCAGCTTTACGCGTGTCATCCTCTGTTTCAAAGCCATCATCATCCCGGAGTGTCTGGATATGCTGTTTCGAGCCACTTACTGATTTAACGTAAAACCAGAACTTCCTAGGATTTTCTGTCAAGTCGGTACATAGAATTTTACTTTCGAATTCATTGAACGCTTCACGCATAGCCCTCCTCACGCTAACTTTGACATCGTTTAGGTTCTGTTTGTCTGAGAGATTTTGGCTGCGTTTAAATTTGGAGTGAAGCTCTCTTTGCTTCCGCAGTAGTTTCCTAACTTTGTTGTAGAACCACGGTTGGTTTTTCCCGTCCCTCACAGTTTTACTCGACACGTACCTGTCTAAAACGCATTTTACAATTGCCTTAAACTTTTTCCATAAACACTCAACATTGTCAGTGTCGGAACAGAAATTTTCGTTTTGATCTGTTAGGTAGTCTGAAATCTCACTTCTATTACTCTTGCAAAACAGATAAACCTTCCTCCCTTTTTTATATTCTTATTAACTTCATTGAGGGATGCTGCAACGGCCTTATGATCACTGATTCCCTGTTCTGCACTCACAGAGTCGAAAAGTTCGGGTCTGTTTGTTATCAGTAGGTCCAAGATGTTATCTCCACGAGTCGGTTATTTGCTAAATTGCTCGAGTTAATTTTCGGATACTACACTCAGTATAATGTCACTCGATGCTCTGTCCCTACCACCCATCCTAAACATCTGAGTATCCCAGTCTATATCTGGTAAATTGAAATCTCCACCTAAGACTATAATATAAGAAAATTTATGTGAAATGTATTCCAAATTTTCTCGCAGCTGTTCTGCCACTAATGCTGCTGAGTCGGGATTTCGGTAAAAGGAATCAATTATTAACCTAGCTCGGTTGTTGAGCGTAACCTCCACCCTTAATATTTCACAGGAACTATCCACTTCTACTTCACTACAGGATAATCTACTACTAACAGCGACAAACACGCCACCACCAGTTGCATGCAATCTATCCTTTCTAAACACGGTCTGTGCCTTTGTAAAAATTTCGGCTGAATTTATCTCTGGCTTCAGCCAGCTTTCTGTACCTATAACGATTTCAGCTTCGGTGCTTTCTATCAGCGCTTGAAGTTTCGGTACTTTACCAATGCAGCTTCGACGGTTTACAATTAACATACCGATTGCTGCTTGGTCCCCGTATGTCCTCACTTTGCCCCGCACCCTTTGAGGTTGTTGCCCTTTCTGTACTTGCCCGAGGCCATCTAACCTAAAAAAAACGCCCAGTCCACGCCACACAGCCCCTGCTACCCGTGTAGCCGCTTGCTGCGTGTAGTGGACTCCTGACCTATCCAGCGGAACCCGAAACCCCACCACCCTATGGCGCAAGTCGAGGAATCTGCAGCCCACACGGTCGCAGAACCGTCTCAGCCTCTGATTCAGACCCTCCACTCGGCTCTGTACCAAAGGTCCGCAGTCAGTCCTGTCGACAATGCTGCAGATGGTGAGCTCTGCCTTCATCCCGCTAGCGAGACTGGCAGTCTTCACCAAATCAGATAGCCACCGGAAGCCAGAGAGGATTTCCTCCGATCCATAGCGACACACACCTTTGGTGCCGACATTAGCGACCACCTGCAGATGGGTGCATCCTGTAGCCTTCATGGCAACCGTAAGGACGCTTTACACATCTGGAATGACTCCCCCCGGTATGCACACGGAGTGCACATTGGTTTTCTTCCCCTCTCTAGCTGCCATATCCCTAAGGGGCCCCATTACGCGCCTGGCATTGGAGCTCCCAACTACCAGTAAGCCCACCCTCTGCGACTGCCCGGATCTTGCAGACTGAGGGGCAACCTCTGGAACAGGACAAGCAGACATCTCCGGCCGAACATCAGTATCAGTCGGAGACAGAGCCTGAAACAGGATCGTCAGACAAACTGGAGAGGCCTTCCGTTCAGCCCTCCGGAATGTCTTTCGCCCCCTGCCACACCTCGAGACGACCTCCCACTCTACCACAGGTGAGGGATCAGCCTCAATGTGGACAGTATCCCGGGAAGCCAAAGTCGTAGTCCGGTCGGGGGATGCGTGGGACGAGCTGGCCGTCCCCGACAAACCCCTATCCGGACCCCCACAGTGATGCCCATTGGCAACAGCCTCAATCTGTGTGACCGAAGCCAACACTGCCTGAAGCTGGGAGCGAAGGGATGCCAACTCAGCCTGCATCCGAACACAGCAGTTGCAGTCCCTATCCATGCTAAAAACTGTTGTGCAAAGACCGTCTGAATTAATCTACAGAGAGCACAAACAATTTGACACAAAATTTAAACGGTTATTAAAATACAAGAGTGCCTAGTAAATGCAGTAATGCTGCTACTTGCGCACTGCTGACACACTGCTTGGCGGCGGAAGGAGACTACGCGATTTTACGCTACTCAGGTACTAAAAACGCGATGCTACAACACTCAAGTACTATAATACGCCCGAAATTTATGAATTAAACAATGAAAGTACCAAAAACACGCAATAAATTAAGAATTGAACTATGTAACAAATGAGTGAGCTAGGAGTATACGACTTGCTGCTGCAGCTGCTTATCCAACGGCGGCAGGGAGCACCTTCATGTGTCATAGTTACCGCTGCAAGTGGTGGAGGCACCAAACCAACTATGTCCATAGTCTATGCCATCAATACCTCTTTCTACCATGAATGCCAGACATGCAAGAGGCGTTCAACAAGTTACGCACACATTTCTTTTTCTCGGCCTACTTCGTTTGAAACCGAACGGAATTTGTTTTGGTTCATCACGGTACATTCACGCTGCTGTCCCAGTACTTTCATGAAGTTCCGATACGTGGCGACGCTTTCCGTAGTCTTCAAAATGGCACACCTCGCTGCTATGCTGGATGTTTACGCGGGTGCTGCTGGCACAGTTGGCTGCCATTTGGGGTAGTCTAAGGTGTATTCCCGATGGGTTCCTCGCTGTCTAACTCAACACCTTAAGGAGCGATGAAGGACCATCTATCTGGAATTGTTTGCGAGTTACGAGGCTGATGACGACAGCCTTTTGTCTAACATCCTCGCAGGCTATGAAAGTCGCGAGCTCTATATCTTCTTATCTCGTGTTTTCTACTGAAAATCTCGTGCTTGTACTCTTGTTAACTTTACTATTACAGAGATCGCCTAAACTTCATTTTCTTTAATCGGACCTGTGCGCAACAGATAACTTACTTGGTCTCTCTGCTGCCACTGCTTGATCTGCTGCACTCCATTATTTAACAAGAACATTAAAAAAAACTATTATTCGTGCTGAGTGCAATGCATGTTCTGTATGGCGGCTCCTGCTGTTGCTGCGGTGGCTGCTGCTTACTACAACTACATGTAATACAAGAGAAAGGGTTTGGTCAAATCTAAAGTCGATAAATGATAACCAAAACAAAAAACTATATTCTGAAAGCGATTCTTTCTCATTCAATTAACAAAACGCTAGAGGTTCTTTGAACAATCGCTTCATTTGTAAATCTGCCTCCAGTTTCATTAAAGCAATAATACAAATTAATCAAACTCTTGAGAGAGACTGAAATACTCAGTTGAGTACATAGTGAAACAATTCCCTGACAATTACAAAAGAAATCAATGACAAAAATCAAAACTTAATCTAACAATGGTTTCCCTTAAGAATTCAACTCCTATCGTTATCAAAATTACCGTCTGCTGCTACGCACATACACAAACCCTTTTCTTTAAATTAATAAGCGCGCTGCAAATTATAAAAAAATATCAGTTAAATACCAAATCCTGTGTCGCTGCTGGCTGACACGGCAGTACGGCAGCTAGGCGACGACCCCTCGCCCAACACAGGTGCCCACCACAGCAGGCAGGCTCCTACACTGGCTTCAAAACTGCCACTAGTTAACCCGTGCGCTGCGAAGCGCGACAACGATATCTCAGATTCCAGAGCTTGTGTATGCGCGCCAACCTTTACATCCTAAGAGAGTATTGCCAACTCTCAGCTACGAAACATGGCTTCATCACATCGAACCGGAAACAAAACGGCAGTCCATGGAGTGGTGGTACACCACGTCTTTTCCGAAGTAGAAGATCAAAGCCGAACCATCAGCCGATAAGGTCATGACGATAGCCTACTGGAACTCTGAGGGTGTCATCCCGTTCGATGTCCTCCGTCATGCTGGAACAATCAGTTCTGAAGTCTACTCCGCTTCTCTCAGCAAATTGAAGAAACAACTCCAGCCAGTTCATCGTCACGAAAATACCAAGGAACTTATCCTTCTCCACGACAACCTAAGAGTTCACACGTCTCTGCCCACTTGAGAGGCGCTCGCAGAACTTCAACGGACTGCTCTAGCACATCCGTCCTACAGCCCGGATCTCGCATCTTCCGGTTTCCGTCTATTTGGCCCAATGAAGTTTGCATTTAGTGGGAAAGACAACGTGGATGATGGGGAGGTTGTTGATCCAACAAGACGTTGTCTCCGACGTTGAGCAGTGGAGTTGGTACCATGCGAGCAAACAGGCCTTCCAAGGAAGGTGTCGTAAGACTGTCGCATTGAACGGAGAATGTGTTGAAAAATAGGGCTCTGTAACCAGAGGAGTGGGAAATAATATGGTGTATTGGAATCCTGAATAAAACCAGTCTGCTTTCAGGATAAAAAGTTTTACATTAATTATTAAACTTCCATCGTTTAAGAGGTGGGAGGAAATGACAGGATAGTTAAGGTCTAGTTCGTGACCGATGCAGGATATCCAAATACACTCCTGTCCATTAAAACATCTATACCAAGAAGAAATGCAGATGATAAACGGGCATTCATTTGACAAATATGTTATACTAGAACTGACATGTGATTACATTTTCACGCAATTTGGGTGCATAGATCCTGAGAAATCAGTACCCAGAACAACCACCTCTGGCATAATAACGGCCTTGATACGCCTAGGCATTGATTCAGACAGAGCTTGGATGGCCTGTACAGGTACAGCTGCCCATGCAGCTTCAACACGATACCACAGTCCATCAGGAGTAGTGACTGGCGTATTGTGACGACCCAGCTGCGCACCCACCATTGACCAGACGTCTTCAGTTGGTGAGAGATCTGGCCAGGGCAGCAGTCGAAGATATTCTGTATCCAGAAAGGTCAGAACAGGACCTGCAACATGCGGTCGTGCATTATCCTGCTGAAATATAGGGTTTCGTAGGGACTGAATGAAGGGTAGAGCCACGGGTCGTAACACATCTGAAACATAACGTCCACTGTTCAAAGTGCCGGCAACAAGAGGTGACCGAGATGTGTAACCAATGGCACCCCATACCGTCACGCCGGCTGATATGCAAGTATGGCGATGATGAACACACGCGTCCAATGTGGGTTCACCGCGATGTCGCAAACTCGGATGCGACCATCTTGATGCTGTAAACAGAACCTGCGTCATCCGAAAAAATGACGTTTTGCATTTCTTCGTTGAGTACACCATCGCAGGTGCTCCTGTCTGTGATGCAGCATCAAGGGTAACTGCAGCCATGGCCTCCGAGTAGTCCATGCTGCTGCAAACGTCGTGGAACTGTTCGTGCAGATGGTTGTTGTCTTGCAAACGTCCCCATCTTTTGACTCACGGATAGACACGTGGCTGCACGATCCTTTACAGCCATGCTGATAAGATGCCTGTCATCTCGACTGCTAGTGATACGAGGCCGTTGAGATCCAGCACGGCGTTCTGTATTACCCTCCTGAACCCATCGATTTCATATTCCGCTAACAGTCATTGTATCTCGACCAACGCGAGCAGCAATGTTGCGATACGATAAACCGCAATCGCGATAGGCTACAATCCGACCTTTATCAAAGTCGGAAACGTGATGGTACGCATTTATCCCCCTTACATGATTCATCACAACAACGTTTCACCAGGCAACGCTGGTCAACTGCTGGTCGTCTGCTTTCCTCATGTCAGCACGTTGTAGGTGTCACCAATGGCGCCAACCTTCTGTGAATGATCTGAAAAGCTAATCATTTGCATATCACAGGATCTTCTTCCTGTCGGTTAAATTTCGCATCTGTAGGACGTCATCTTCGTGGTGTAGCAATTTTAATGGCCAGTGGTGTATTAAACTCCCATCGTTTAAGAGGTGGGAGGAAATGACAGTATAGTTAATATCTAGTTTGTGGCAGATGCAGGATATCCATATATGTCCTGAGTGGAAGAGATGATGAGGAAATTGGTATGTTCATAGAGGATTTGGGTAGAAGATTGCAGACGGATGTGGAAAGCGAGGCAGACGCAGTTGTAGAGATTATGCTTTAACGACGCAACGTTTTCCAACGTTCCTGGTGATTAAGAGTTCTAAAATTTCGCTGTGATGTCTCAACGAATGTTGATCCAAATTTGGTCCGTGTTAATTTAAAGTTGTACCTGAAGTTATAACATCATACGACAAATTCCTTCACGGTTTTAAATTTGCAGATTTCTTGACGATACAGTCTCCAGCCATACTAGAGATGCGGAATGCTACGTGAAGAGTGAATTTCACTCGCACAGTAAATACGGTGGCTCTTCCTCTCCGGACGGGACTTTAATGTTGAAATAACTGCACGTCCAGATTAAGGCGTGGCGGCCTGCTGTATTTTACTCCCGTGAGGCGGTGGCCCTGCCCCGTGTCCGGTCTGCGGGTTAAGGCGACAGCCAGAGATTTATTTCGCCTCCCGCGGTGCTCGCACGCGGAATGTTACGCTCTTGGTACTAAATTTCTCGGCCGGAAGGAAAAACCTCCATCCTTGCTTTCTGAGGTTTTGGACGTGGAGAGCAAGGAAAATACTGGACACCAGAGTTGAGAATAAGCTCACCTGATTCTCTCTCTCTCCCTCTCCCTGTTTTTTTTTTGTGTGTGTGTGTGTGTGTGTGTGTGTGTGTGTGTGTGTGTGTGTGCGTATCTCAGGATTTCAACGTGTAACGAGTATACTGTGGACTGTACAAGTTAACTTCGTTACTATGAGTACGAAACGCATGTAGCATATATACATGTTAAACCTATCTTTAGCAACATGGGAGATAAGTGTATTTTTGCGTCCTTCGTCTTTCCCTGCCCTGTACTGATCTTTTTGCTTCTAAAAACCAACATCCACGATAATCCGTTTATGTAATGAGTTCTTTGCTGAATCAAGTTTTGTTCTGTAATATACTTCCTGCAGAGCCATTTCTAGACTTTATAAAGTTGTTAATGAGGTACATACTATCTAAAAAGCACTGGACGTTAAGGGTCATATAATGATGTAACATTTTCTTTTCTTTTTCTCTCTCAATGTTCACCTTATTCAAAATGCTTTCTGAAGTACACTTTGACACATTGTGAGCAATAGGCCAAGTTGGTCTATCTGCTGGAGGTGACGACCAACTCGTTTTGAAAAGCCTCTTTACTGCTCCAATGTGTAGCTTCGTAATGGGTCACATTCATGGTCCATCATGGAGGGGTGGTGGAGCTTTGCTTCAGTCTGTCAGGATGACGTAACTACACCTCAGACCAGGCATTTTGGGTTCGATCGTGGGGCGAGGACTTCGTGGGGGCGGTTACAGCAAGGTAGAGGGACTTCAGTAACATGGTTTGTTCATATATTGAGCGGAAGTCAAAACAGATGCGCGCCATCGTCTGGTGGTCGCAGTCCGGCTTCAGTCCGTGGCAGTCACTGATTTCTCTTCATAATCTCACAGAAATCAACAAAATAGTCAACTTTGTTTCTGAACTGAAACAACTCTATGTTCTGGTTACAAAATTGTAATACTCTGCAAACCTGCTTGAGTGTAGTAATTGCTCCGTAAGGCCACTGAGAAACTTCCAGTATTGTTTGTAACAATATTTTTTCCTTAATGCAACAACAAGTCATTAATTAAACCACTGAGATGTTGCATTTAACCCTTTTGTACTATCAGCCTCAAAATACGATATGGCCATCTCATCGAGAGAAAGAAAATTCAGATAATGTACAAATCAAAATTATTACCAAAAAATCTAAAAAACACCAATTACTTATAGACAGAAATTACATCAGAATCACTTTAAATATTTAGTTAATTTAGCAGTTCTAGTAATTTTAGTTCAAAAGTGTTACATTGTAGGCTAAGAAAAGATGTTTTTCCACATTTTCATATGGAAATTTGCTTCGACGAACTCCATAAATTTGTTCGGCGGCACTGAACATTTGTTCACTACGATCGCTAGTAGGTGAGAAAAGCACTTCAAGACTGTATTTCTTAGAGTGGTTTGCTATGTGAGTAATATGTAAGCGCTACGTTGTAATGGTGGTTCCGAAAGATAACACTGGATGTTCTGCTTGAACACCGAAGTTTGATTCTCCATCACTACTGTGTGTGTCTACATCTGATCAGACACGTGATAGTGTGAATCCCATAGACTTTCTTTTTCGTGCTGAATACCGATTTTAGACTGGCTCTATTTTGCTGAAGTTGAAGGCTCATTGCTTCTGTCTAACTCTACAGTATTGTTATGCCCCTATAAGAATCCATCTATTTCGGACATTGCAATGGCCACTTCGTCGGAAGTAAGATATTTAGATTTAAACCTTGTGTCGAGTAATATCGCAGCAACCAGTGAAGGATGTCCTTTAACATAGGAAAATTTCTTTCTGAATGATTCATATATTTCTGATATTTGTCACTGCTTTTATTTCCACAATGAACTTGCAGTCTGAGGTTCGTCAAAGATAACAGAGCTATTATTACAGAAATATCTCTATTATAAAAATTCGTGCTTCGCTGAGAGATAAGTGCAACTTGCATTCGTATAAAAATTTCAGGACGTCTACGAGATGTATTATAACGTTCCACTCAGAAAGGGGAAGTGTGACCATTCTACCATGTTCAACGTTATACAAGTTTACTGCCCTTTCATGTTAAACAAGTCTTTGCAACATCAAATATCTGCTGCTCCACCTCACATCGACACCTTCGGTCAAAGCATGTTTTAATACTCCGCACTTACTCTAACAGTCTCTTAGTATTGTGGAAGTTTGCTCCCTGTGGGGGAAGTGGCTCTCAATTTTCCTGCACTTTTTATTATGGCCTTCGTTTGTTCCTTTGAGAACAGGGAATGACACAAAACCCATAGACTCATATTTCTCACGTATTGCTCAAACCATGTACTGATGCACTGTCATGTAACATCAGAAAAATCTTTCCGCTTTCGTTGCAGTCATTAAACAACTCCACTACGTTTTGTTCGATATAATGAGTCGAATGTTCTTACGAAAGTACCGTGGTGTAGGGGTACCGTCTTTGATTAGTAAGCAAAACTACCTCGGTCGTGCATTCTAACCTCCTCACAGATTAAATTTTGAATGTTAATCAAGATTAGCGGCAGAAGACTTCCAACATAGGAAGTCACACTCATCCTACCAAAGGCCTTGTCTAAGAGGTCGAAGGAGCGAACAGACGTTTATCTCACTCTCTTGCCCTGGGATGGGAAACTGTCTCTAAAGGGGGAGGAATCAACAATGTTCAGCGGTTTGCGGATGCAGAACGCAATGGCAACCACAGTAATAAACACACATAGTGTGTATCCACAGGACATGCGGTCTGTAAATGGGAAAAAAGTGTCAGCTACTGGAATAAGGAATATTTCAGTAGGCAGTATAGTTAAGGAGGAATGGACATTTCGAAAAGAGCAGACACAGAAGTTGAAATGAAAAGATACAAAGAAGATAGTAGCAAAGAAACCATGGGTAACAGAACAAACACATCAGATGATTGATGAAAGAAGGAAGCACAAAAATGTTCAGAGAAATTCAGGAATACAGAAATACAAGTCTCTGAGAGATGAAATAAATAGGAATAAACAGGATTTTCTGAGAAGCTAGGACAAAATGGCTGCATGGTAAATGTAAGGAAATTGAAAAAGAAATTATTATAAGAAGGAACTGACTAATTGTATAGGAAAGTCGAAACAACCTTCGGTGAAATTGAAAACAGAGTGGTAACAGTAAGAATTCCACTCTTAAATGGGGAGGAGAGAGCAGATAGGTGGAAAGTATTCACTGAAGGCCTCTGTGAGGGAGATTTATTTGATGTGACAGAAGAAGAAACAGAATTCGATTTAGAAGAGATAGGGGATCTAGTATTAGAATCAGAATTTAAAACATATTTGAAAGACTTAAAATCAAATAAGGTAGAAGGGATATTAAAACTTCCCATCGAAATTTATAAACTCATTTGGGGAAGTAGCAACAAAACTACTGTTAACGTTAATGCGTAGAATGTATGGGTGTGGTTATGTACCATCGGGCTTTCGGAAAAATATCATCCACATGATTCCAAAGATTGCCAGAGCTAACAAGTGAGAGAATTATTGCGCAATCAGCTAACAGCTCATACATTCAAGATATTGACAAGAATAGTATCCAGAAGAATGTAAAAGAAAATTGAGAATGTGTTATATGACGATCATTTTGACTTTAGGGAAGGTAAAGGCACCAGAGAGGCAATTCTGACTCTGTGTTTGATAATGGAAGCAAGACTAAAGAAATATCATTATATATGTTCACAGGATATGTCGACCTGGAAAAAAGAGTCCGACAATGTCAAATGGTGCAAGATGTTAGAAAGTAGGGATAAACTATTAGATACAGACCGCTAATATAAAATTTGTACAAGATCCAACAGGGGACAGTAAAGTGGAACCCCAAGAACGAAGTGCTCTGACTTCAGTACCCAGCAATTTACAATATTTACATTATAATTACTATCAATTATATGCATTCACAAATACTTACACTATTACGTCCATTACATATGCAGCTCGTGGTCATGCGGAAGCGTTCTCGCTTCCCACACCCGGGTTCGATTCCTGGCGGGGGTCAGGAATTTTCTCTGCCTCGTGATGAGTGGGTGTTGTGTGATGTCCTTAGATTAGTTAGGTTTAAGTAGTTCTAAGTTCTAGGGGACTGATGACCACAGATGTTAAGTCCCATAGTGCGCAGAGCCACTTGAACCATTTTGAACATATTAAATGCAGTTTCTGTAATGGAGCCCATAGATTCAGAGTCAGAAGTAAAGTACAAGTTTTCAGAGGGTATTAAACGGCGAAAAATTAGGGATGGTGCGGAAGGTATTTCATCTGTATTTTGGTGTTACAAATTCCTACGCATTATGTCCCAACTAACATTTTTTCTTTCTACCCATGTCCAATAATCATCTTTATTTCCCTATTTTCTCCATTACTTCTTTATTCTAATGTGTTTAAGTCCACTTCACCGTAAGCATTGTTGTCCATAGCCACTGGCCGGCCGGGGTGGCCGAGCGGTTCTAGGCGCTACAGTCTGGAACCATGCGACCGCTACGATCGCAGGTTCGATTCCTGCCTCGGGCATGGATGTTTGTGATGTCCTTAGGTTAGTCAGGTTGAAGTAGTTCTAAGTTCTAGGGGACTGGTGACCTCAGTCGTTAAGTTCATATGTGCCCGGAGCCATTTGAACCATTTTCGAACTCAGGACCTTCGCGGGCAGGTGCTCTACCAAATGAGCAAACCAAGCACGACTCACGACCCGTCCACACAGCTTCAATTACGCAGTATCTCGTCTCCTACCTTCCAAAATTCACTTCAGCGTACCTTGCAGGACTAGCACTCCTGGAAGAAAGGATATTGGGGTGACATGGTTTTGCCACAGCCTGGGGAATGTTTCCAGAAAGAGGTTTCCACCACACGCGCGCGGTGTGCGTTGATATGAAAGTTCGTGGCACATTAAAAGTGTGTGCCGGACCTAGTCGAACTCTAGACCTTGCCTTTCATGGGCAAGTGTTCTTCCAAATGAGCTCCCCAAGCACGACTTACGGCCCGTCCTCAAAGCTTCAATTCCACCAGTATCTCGTCTTCTATCTACGGAACTTCACAGAAGTTCTTCTGCGAACCGTGCAGAACTAGCACTCCTGGAAGAAAGGATATTTTTGAGACATGGCATAGCCACAGCCTGGGGGATGTTTCCAGAATGAGATTTTCACTCTGCAACGGAGTGTGCGCTGATATGAAACTTCCTGGCCGATTAAAACTGTATGCCGGACCGAGACTAGAATTCAGGACCTTTGCCTTACTTGCGCAATTGCTCTACCAATTGAGCTGCCCAAGCTCATATTGGATACAACCCCCTGGCTGTGGAAATATCCTTTCTTCCACGGGTGCTCGATCTGCAAGGTTCGTAGAGCTTCTGTGAAGTTTGGATGGTAGGAGACGAGGGACTGGCGAAATTGAAGTTGTGAGGACGGGTCGTGAGTCGTGTTTGGGTAACTCATTTGGTAGAACCCTAACCAGCACAAGGGAATGGTCCCGAGTTCGAGTATCGGCCCAGCACAAAGTTTTAATCTGCCACAAAGTCTCATTATTTGCTGTTTATGCCTTCCAGGTCTGATACGTACACTCTGAAACGTCCCCTTTGAACAATTTATACAAGACTGTGCTTAAACTGACACACAATAGTTTTTAGCGCAACGCAATCTGACTTTCAAAAATTCCTACGAAAGAATGGCCCTGACTAACAATAACCTATACGTTTCACAAATCACTTACCTCACAAAAATCTTCGTTACTCAAGCTACTGCAATACAGCGAGCTCCACTACTGCCAGCTAAATAAAAGATTCAAACTACTGAAGGCACTAACTACTGATAGGCATAGTTAGCAAATGAAAGATTTTAATAGAGAACAAACAATGTATTTACCTCACTAGTCATAATATATATAGCAGTTCATGACACCAATTCTTACAAATTTCAAAACTCCGCCATCTCTCTCCCCACGTCCACCACTGCTGGCGGCTCACCTCCAACTGCGCAACGCTACGCGCTGTTAGCATCCAGCTGCCGCTGCCCAACACTACAATGGCAGACAACAATGCAAACTAAACACAGACTGCGCACAGCACACCCAGTGATTTTTCATACCGAGCGCTAAACGGCGTTACCAATAAGAAAACCTAAACAGCCTACTTACAACTCAACCCTGTTAGGACATCTCTCAACTTTAGCTTTGGGGTATTTATTTATGTTACCCCAGTAATAAGTTATTCGTTAGTTGATAATGTATCGACTGTAAGTAGCAAATTGAACCATGAGAGTTTCACTTTGTCTCTCTAGCTACAGAAGAGTGATTTATACGATTAGATGAACAGTTAGCAATAGATGCGCTCGAGCCACAACAATCCACCGCTGACAGCCCTACAAACGAACACACAGAGACCCTGCACGCATATTACCAATCGCGAAGTGGACTGAGGCTGTTGTTAATTTTAAATTAATATTTATACAGGTGCTGAGAGGGCCGCAAAATATTGAAAATATCTAAAACAATTCTCTAGTGCTAGACTAATAGCAAAAACATGCCATTCACATGCAGCAGTTACTGATAAAACTGGAACGAGGTACTACCTAGTGCTCATAAATGGCAACTACTCCTGTCCAAATCACATTGTTCAGGTAAACAATATTCCGCACCATGTACAAAAAAAGACTTACACCCATCCTATCCAGCAGCTCAATGCAGACTGAAACTACCTCATAGGTAGAGGAGGGGAATAAGGGTGCGGGAGATAGGTGTGGGAAGTTGGCAGAGCCAACAACGTCCTCTGATGGTAGTATTGTGAACCAGGTCAGTTGGTCTCCAAACCTCAAGGTGAACACATATAATTTGTTTCTTCCAGCCATTTTTTCTGGGAGGGGTTGGACGTCCTATGGTGTTGGCATTACTAATTGCTTAAATAAACAAATAAATGGGGCAAAATTGTTTAAATAAGTACTATATTCATCCCCCCAGTCTGGCAGCTCAGCTCTGACTTGTTCCAGCATAAGAACCGGCATGACGATCAAGAACGGAAGAGCAGAGTGTGCTATGTCCTCTCCCTCCTTTGGTCCGCCCCCCCCCCCCTCTATCGTTTTTCCTCTCCTCCCTCCTTGTTTTCCCCCCAATCTGCCCAGGTCCCCCCCCCCCCCCCCATCTGCCCTCGGTATGGTGTGATATCTTTGTGCCGACATTTTAGTACAGTGTTTACAGTGAGTGTTCAGTGTTGTATGTCTTCTCCGAAGTGTTGCGGACGGACATCATACTGTCACTGGGTGTGATTTTTATATCTCTTGCGAACAGAAACCAGACTGTCGCCATAATTTTTAGTTGTCTGTCTACTATGTTCCCTGTCTGCTTCCTGTGCATTTTATTAGCTTTGCCAACCCTTTGCCTTATGTCTTAACTTTCCACAATTTTCCGCTGTTTTACAGTTTCAGTCAGCGTTTTATCACCGACTTTTATTGTTTCTTATCTTCTTTCTTACGTTTTAAAAAAGTCTGTAGGCTGCAGAGCAGCGTAATAAGCTGCTGACAGCTTATTTAAATACAATAAAGGAAAAAACAAGTGTGCTAGGAAACGACATCAGTAAATAGTCCGCTGAGGAAGCCCTCTCTAGGACGACGTCAGCACAACAGCGACCTCTACACGAAGAGAATATAAGCGCCGGGCCGCCTAGTCACGGCTGAAGTGGAAGACGAGCCGTCATACAAACACTATAGCAGTGACTTACGAAAAAAATGGTTCAAATGGCTCTGAGAACTATGGGACTTGACTTTTGAAGGTCATCAGTCCCCTAGAACTTAGAACTACTTAAACCTAACTAACCTAGGGACATCACACACATCCATGCCCGAGGCAGGATCAAACCTGCGACCGTAGCGGTCGCGCGGTTCCGGCCTGTAGCGCCTAGAACCGCTCGGCCACCCCGTCCGGCAGTGACTTACTATTCCGTATGGTTTAGCTTGAACTGAAATTGTGTATACCAAAGGACATTGATTATTTTCATGGATTCCATTTGCTTGCGACACATCTTTGTGAATACACAAAGTTAAGAATTGCCGATCTAACTTACTGTAACAAACCCCATTAAAACGATTTGCTGGAATTGTCGTCGAGTGATCCGAGAAAACAGCTTCCTAGGCACCCTATATTAGATGAGTGGCAGACACAAGAAGACGGAATGAGTTTCCGGCAATTTTCAGGGGTGGTGGAGTGTTGTAGGGAACGGAGAGCGAGGAGCACAGGTAGTGGAGAGGGAGGGCGAGGGTAGGGTGATGGTAGGGTGAGGAGGAGGGAGAGGGACAGGACAAGGAGAGAGGTACAGAGTGAGGGGGAGAGGGAGGGAGAGAGGGAGGAGGAGGAGGAGGGGAAAACAGGGAGGGACAGTGGCCCACGGGCAGCTGAGGTAATTAATTGATCAATTAATTAATTTAGATAGTTAATTTGATATCGAAAATGCAACAGGCATCCGATTAACTCACCTAAGTACACGTAACGACATAGATCTCCTCTTAATGTGGCATTTTAGCACATAATCAGTATGTTGTTGGCCGGCCGCGGTGGCCGTGCGGTTCTGGCGCTGCAGTCCGGAACCGCGGGGCTGCTACGGTCGCAGGTTCTGAGCACTATGGGACTCAACATCTTAGGTCATAAGTCCCCTAGAACTTACAACTACTTAAACCTAACTAACCTAAGGACATCACGCACACCCATGCCAGAATTCCAGAGAATTCCAGAAGTACAATGCGACACCCAACACGTTCAGGATAGCTACAGAGTGGCTCCAGGATCACTCTTCTAAGTTTAAACACTTCCTCTCTCCACCAAGCTCCCAGTCCGTAAACATTATTGAGCATAACTGCGATGCCTTGCAACATGCTTTTCAGAAGTGATCTACACCCCCTCGTACTCGTACGGATTTATGAACAGCACTGCAGGATTCATGCTCTTATTTCCCCCCAGCACCACTTCAAAAATTATTCGAGTCAATGCCACGTCGTGCTTTGCCCTACACGATATTTGGCAAGTGTACCAATTTGTTTGGCTCTTCAGCGGGTATACCAGCTGATAAACCCAGCATTTACCGGGTACTCATTTTGGCAATTTTCTGTTAGGAACGAAAACCAAAGCTAAACTATGTTTGTAGTGAAGTATCGAAAAAATACCATATCCATGTATTCGTGAAAACACCTTCGAAATTCTTAAACAATCGTACAAAGAAGTATGTATAATGTACAAATATATAAATACAGTATCCAGATTAATAAAGATGATTTCAGTTTCTGTACGCTGGGAGCAGCTGCTTCGGGGGTTTACAACGCGAATTTTTAAACGTCTCTGTGGCAACACATCTCAGTAGCTCTGTAGACGGCTACAGCCGTTTGCGCTTCTTTGAAAGCTGTCAAAAGCGCTGACAGGCGCCGGGGATTTCCTTAAGTTGACTAGACTGTGGTAGTTAGTAGCAAAGAATAAATATATTAAAACTCCATACATGATGTTTGTTTTCACGTGTCTCACTCTTTACGTTGTCCTATCTCTTGAATTACCTGTCGAAGGACGATTTATTTGTGGAGGTATATTCAACGGCATATATGCACACTGCTAGTGAAATATGTTGAGAATATACCTAATAGCAAAGAAGTAATTGATTTAAACGTCATGCACAATACGACAGTTTTTCACCCACCTCAGGATTTATGATGTCATAATTCCGGAACTATGGTAGGTATATCTTACCCCGAGAGCGACTGTCGTATTTCGGTAGAGGATATGAGTGACAAGTTTGGTTGAATCGGTCCAGTGATTTAGGAGGAAATAAGTACGTACATACATACAAACCTTTTTATAATATAATGGACTTCAGGTGTTGTAGCTTATCCCCGATATTATTCAATCTATAAATTGAGAACGAAAAATTTCGAGTACGATTTAAAGTCAAGGGAGAACATATAAAAACTCAGAGGTTTGCCAGTGATATCGTAATTCTGTCAGAAACCGCAAAGAACTTGGAGGAGTAGTAGAACGGAATGGACAGTGTCTTGAAAAGAGGATATGAGATGAACATCAACGAAACCAAAACGAGGATGACGGAACGTGATCGAATCAAATCAGGTGATTCTGAGGGAATCAGATTAGGAAACGAGACACTTAAAATAGTAGATGAGATATGATATTTTGGCAGCAAACTAACTAATGATGGAAGAAGTAGAGAGGATATAAAATGCAGAGTGACAATGACAAAAAAGGCGTTTCCGGAGAGATAAATTTGTTAACATCGAATATAAAAGGGCAAGATGTTTTTTTCTGGAATTATTTGTGTTTGAATTGCAGCCATGTATGGAAGTGAAAAACGGATTATAAACAGTATAGACACGAAGAGAAAGGAACGTTTTTGAAATATGGTGCTACAGAAGAGTGATGAAGATTAGACGGGTAGATTACGTAACTAATGAGAAAGTGCTAAATAGAATTGGGAAGAAAAGAAATCTATGTCACAATTTGACCAGAAGAAGGGATCAGTTGATAGGATACATTGTGATAAATGAAGGGATCGTCAATTTAGTTCTGGAGGGAAGTATAGGGAGTAAAATAACGTAGATGAAGACCAAGAGACGAATACTGCAAGCAGATTCAATAGGATGTCGGTTGCAGTAGCAGCTCGGAGATGAATAGGCTTGCATAGGATAGAGTAGCATGGAGAGCTGCATCAAACCAGTCTTTGAAGCGGAGACCACAGGAAGAACAACATGGACTGTGTGTGTGTACGTTCTATGTTTGCTTTGTTGATCTACACCATAATTTCTACCGTAAATATGACCTATGAAACAATTACCTACCCCTTTATAATACTTAAAGAACCACTTCTTAACTGCATGTAATGTAACTTTGTAGTTGGAAACAGATCAGGCCTTATTGTTGCAGAATCTCTACTGTCAGCGGTTTCGGAATATTCTGTGTGTGTGTGTGTGGGGGGGGGGGGGGGGGGGGGGAGTGAGGAATATGGAGGGATATTTGAAAATAAAATTAAAAACCTTTACATTGAATCAGTGACAATGTTCTTTGATAAATAACAATAAAACCATGAAGACGATCAATGTATATCCAGACTGATCGTAATAAAATATGATTCATACCGTTTCGGATTCAAAGTGACTATCTACAACTAATTGACACCTATTCCTTATTATAACTTAAAAATGTCACTATTGCTTAAGGACGTTGAAGTTTTCGTTCACAATGCGTTGTATTTTGTTCCTTCATTTGCACTGCGCTGTGTTTGAGTGGACCGCGCACCGAACTGCACTAGGCATAGCTAAACAGTGAATTAAGTACTCCACGGCACAGCGGCATAATATTGTCATCACCTGTTCGTCCGCCGCTGTCCGGGCCAGCCTGATTAAAGCCAAACAGGTGGTAGCTGCTGGCTGTTATTACAAGACGACGGCGTCATTAACCCGCTCCCGACGTGGCCTGTGTCCTCCACTGCACATTCTGCTGACACTTGCCCCAGTTCCAGACCATTGTGGATGACCAGCACGTCATGCATAGCTAGCTGCTCCACTCGCGAAGTGACGTTACGGTGTGGAGACCAGGAACACACTGTGCGGTCACGCAGAGAACGGCAGCCACTGCATACAACGCAGAACAGTATGCTCTATGACGTGTTAAAATAGGTAAGTAGTAGGATAATTGGGGTGCTGGTGCACTTTTGATATACAAATTTATTAAATTCTGACAGTTGGTTGATTTTTGACACTAACGTAATGTTCTGCTACGTGGTTTTTCATGTCACCACTCCTCTCTCCTCCTCGCATTAGCCCATCGTTAAGGTAATTGATTCATGACCCCCGGAGGGTTGATTTATAACTTCCTGGGAATCTACATCTACATCTACATACATACTCCGCAATTCACCATACGGTGCGTGGCGGAGGGTACCTCGTACCGCAACTAGCGTCTTCTCTCCCTGTTCCACTCCCAAACAGAACGAGGGAAGAATGACAGCCCATATGCCTCTGTACGAGCCCTAATCTCTATTATCCTATCTCTTTGTGGTCTTTCCGCGAAATGTAAGTTGTCGGCAGTAAAATTGTACTGCAGTCAGCCTCAAAGGTGTCTTGTCAGGGTCCGTGCGGCTGCACTTGTTGGAGGTTCGAGTCCTCCCTCGGGCATGGATGTGTGTGTGTCGTCCTTAGCATAAGTCAGTTTAAGTTAGATTAAGTAGTGTGTCGGCTTAGGAACCTATGACCTCAGCAGTTTGGTCCCACAAGACCCTCCCACAAATTTCCATCATCATCTTGGTGTGAAGCTCTTTTTTCCATGTTTGCTTTAACAATACGTATGTTTTTGTATATGGCCCGCCATTAAAAAAAAACACAATTTTGTTTCTTAACCCAAACATGTTTCACTGCAGTTGCAGCTTCTTCAGCGGGCTTTTATTTTTCATCTGTTAACGATGAAGAGTGTTTGCATATATGTAGCTATTAGTTTCATCATCATCATCATCATCATTATTTAAGATTGATTATGCCTTCAGTCTGGAGTTTATTAGTTTGTAAATCGTAATTTTAGATATTTGACAAAACACATAAATTATGAATTCATACCTTTTTTATCACATAGTGTGGTTTTCCTGATGTGTTGTGTTTCTACAGCGA
Source organism: Schistocerca gregaria (assembly GCF_023897955.1). Taxonomy (NCBI): domain Eukaryota; kingdom Metazoa; phylum Arthropoda; class Insecta; order Orthoptera; family Acrididae; genus Schistocerca; species Schistocerca gregaria. The sequence goes on from NC_064925.1 coordinate 553,139,025, forward strand.
CCGTTTTGTTCCAGAGTTTGTCATCTGCAACCACTTATACCTTAAAGTAGATAAATTGTTGAAGCCGAAATTACCTTCAACTGTTTCACTGCCCGCCATGTTGAAACATTGTTCTTTCTATGCCTGAAATTATTTAATTCTATGTGTGTGTGTGTGTGTGTGTGTCTATTTACATGATGTTTCACTTACATTTTCTTTTTATTCACCTTCATCACTGTCAAACACTATGTATTGAGTTGGCACCGCCACTGTCATGGCCACTGTTTCACTGTTTACCAGCGGTAAAAACAAACATGGCGGGCAGTGAAACAGTTGAAGGTAATTTTGGCTTAAACAATTTATCTACTTTAACGTATAAGTGGTTCCAGATCACAAACTGTGGAACAAAACGGTCACTGTAGAAACACGGCACATCAGAAAAACCACACTATGTTTTTAAAAGGTATGAATTCTTAATCGATGTGTTTTTCAAATACCTGTAATTACGATTTAAAAAGCAATAGTTACATGTATACAAACAGCAAAGAAGATTCCTTATCTTTAACAGCCATAAAATAAAAGCCTACCGATGATGCTGCAACTACAGTGAAACATATTTCGGGTAAAAAACAAAATTATGTTTTGCTAAAGGCGGATCCTATCCAAAAACATAAGTATTACTACCTGATGTTTTCTGCACCATCGTAACTAACACCTGCGAAGATAGCTATCCGTTTTATGTCCAGACATCCACACTTCAATTCCTGACCTACTGCCAATAGAAAATCAGACGTTAATGGCTTGCTGATGTGACGGGTACTTGGAGGCAGTAACCTACCTAATCACATATCATTCTTAATAAGTATAATTACTAGTCCGTAAATGAAGTAAATACTAACGTAATATTGTTCAATATATGACTCTCAGTCATCAGTAGATCTCCACTGACGACTGCAGTTGTACCACTAACATACTAACAAACAAACACTGTCCAAATAGGAAGGTGCAGCGGTACTGATCACCCGCCGTGCACTTAGGCGTCCCCAGAAACGGGTACGGAGGGTCGCGTGGGCAGCACACCGCTCTCCAGGCCGCTGGCACTTTTCGTGCCGGTGCTCCTACTCCTCGATCGTGTGGCTCTTCGAATGGCCTCACAAGGGCTGAGTGCAACCCGCTTGCCATCAGCTTTCGGAATATCAAGACGGTGACCCATGCAAGTGCTAGCCAAGCCTGACTGCCCTTTTGTCCTCAGTGTCAATGAAATTCTCCAACAGCCTTTAAGATATTTCATTTGATTCTGAAAGCAAACAATTTCGGCATTTCGTTTTGGCATCTTCAGGCCCCATACGCTTCTATCCAAATAAACGAGCTTGATGTATACCACCGTAAATCACCGATTATCACGAATTCCAGTCGTTATGCAATTGCTTCATATTCTGGCTTATATCCGTAACATCCTCTTTGTAAATAGCTGAGGGGGGCTCTTTTAAAATCAAAACTGTGTCTGGCTATCCTACAAGTACACAGGTGAGTCACGACCCTAGTGTACATTACATTTAAAAATGCTGGGAAAGTCATGTAAGGAATGACACTGGGCGGTAGTTGTTGACATCTCTCGAAAAAAAAAATGGTTCAAATGGCTCTGAGCACTATGGGACTCAACTGCTGTGGTCATCAGCCCCCTAGAACGTAGAACTACTTAAACCTAACTAACCTAAGGACATCACACACATCCATGCCCGAGGCAGGATTCGAACCTGCGACCGTAGCAGTCGCAGGGTTCCGGACTTCGCGCCTAGAACCGCGAGACCACCTTGGCCGGCTGACATCTCTCGAGTCATCCTTTTATGCAGAAGCTTAATAATTACATATTTCAATCCTGACTTAATTGCGCATTTAAAAAAATAATCGATGTAGACTGAAACACCTTGTAAATGAAAGCTAGTTCGTACAGATGCGTACTTAAAATGACTTGGTATGGAAGGCTTTACGGGTTAATAAACTTCTAATGAATGTATCATTACTGTGACGAACCAGTTCTACAGCTTACCTAACTCTGAACCTTTAGACACAAGTCATTTACCATCGAATTATCTGCTTTCCAAAACATACAGCGTAAAGCAGTACCTGAAAAAAAAGTGAAGCACCATGAGTAGAGGAACTGAAATGAAAATTCGGTTGCCGGCCGTTGTGGCCGAGCGGTTCTAGGCGCTTCAACCCGTAACTGCTCTGCTGCTACGCTCGCACGTTCGTATCTTTCTTCGGGCATGGATGTGTGTGACGTCCTTAAGTTAGTTGGGTTTAAGTAATTCTAAGGTCTAGGGGACTGATGACCTCAGACGTTAAGTCCCATACTGCTTAGAGCCATTTTAACCACACTTCGGTTGCGAGGATACAATGATTGCAAAATCGATTCAAATATACAAAGAACTTGGCAGCATGAGCCCTCTTAGATGTCCGACGTTGCTCTCGCTCTGCCCTAACGCATACACTGATTCGGCTGGGAGAGGTCTCATGAAGTCACTGCATCGTCTTCTGTGGCAACTATTGTAACTGGTCTTTGATACCTTCGATACTGGCCCTGGGACGGAGTTGACGCCCGAACTGGTCCCACACTTTTTCTAACAGGGACAGATCTGGGAATCTCGCTAGCCACGGATATACTTCATCACACAGGCTGACGCCATGTGCGAACAAGCATTGTCCCGTCGAAAAATGGCACCAAGACACAATCACTTGAAAGGTAACAGACGAGGCCGTAGGATGTCCATGACATACTGTTGCACGACCATAGTTCCCTAAAACACTACCATCCATGCCTTGAAGCCCCACATTATGACGCTAAGGATAACACCACTGTGATACAAAATATTGGAAGAAAGGGACCTCCTCACCCCAGGTCTCCCACCTACTCACCGAAGATGCTTACCCAGGGTGTGCAGCTCCGCGATTCACCATTCCAAACGCAACCGTTAGAGTTGCGATTTTTTTTTTTTAAAAGAGGCTACGCATGGGACGATAGTTCACCTAACCTTTGTACTGCTAGTCTTCGTGCAACCGTTCAGAAGGACACATTAAGTTGCAGAGAGTGCTTGTTCTGGGATGGTAGGCGCAGATATAAAGGAGTTACCACACCCTTGGAGCACAGTACGCATGTTCTCCCAAGTGTCGGTCCGATGTGGTCGTCCAGATCCCTGAAGGCGAATATAACTGTTCTCACTTTCCATTGCAGTTCATCATCCGATACCTATCAGTTACTCATGTCCCACAAATCTAGATATTGCGTTATTTGATCAGCGGCCAAATTCAGACCCAGCATGAAACCCCAAACTTCGTCAGGAGTCGGTACCATTGCCTCACACTAGTACGTACCATCTCTGTGTCCTTCACAGTTAACACTCATCTGACGCTGAACCACAGTAAACATGAGCAACACATATGCACTCTGGTGGCCGTTCTACCTCCCCTAGAGAACTGAAATTCCAGTCGATTACACACCCGCAAATGGTGTGTGAAGTTACATTGATATCCGACCGTGTCTGCACAGTGTTCACTTCTTCCGTGAGCCAGTGATAATGTTTCTTATCGTTGTCGGTAGAGAGAAATTGTTGGCTGATAGCTGGCGCAATTCAATGAGCCTATTTTCTCCGTCCATTAGTACTGTTACCCAAATATAAAATCTAAAGTACAGGTGACAAGTTTCATTCTTGAATAAAATAGTTTTAGGAGTTAGGCAGCTTCATTAATAAACGCTGAAAATAACTGTGTCAACCTGAAGAATACCGCTGACCACGGTAGTTCTATAGTTGTGTGAGTGTTTGATAACGACGCGGCCTTACATAGAAAAAAATATTCTAATCGGTGCAGGTGATGCAGCCGTATGCACTTACACATAAAAGCCTAAACTCCTGGCAATGCAATATCTGATACACTTTAACCTCCACCTCCATCTCAGCCACTTCTCTGGGAAAACTATCCACTAACCCATTTGTGATTCAAAACCTTGCTGCTATAAGAGAAGAGTACACCTGTTGGCCTATCTTCCATCCTTCCAAATCTCATCCTTCAATGTACTTTTATTTTTTCCTCTCGTCAACTATTTTGTCTACTTTTCTCTGTTATTTGTAGCTTTGCCCAAACTACAATTTTTTCGTTATCCTGGTTTTATATCTCCAATCGAAAATTATAATATTCATTTGACCATAATGTGAAATTCACTTGTCGGAGTATTTCAACGACTATGTTAATTTAAAAAAATAAGAATTACTAATTTGTGTCTAAATAACTGCCTAATCACGGTGCAGAAGTAACTAAAAACTGAATTTGTGACTTTTTGAACTAGATGCGAATGAAAGTGCTGACGTTGTATTGTAAAGTAAAGGTATTAAAGAATATTTAATGGCTATGTAGCCTTACCATCATCAAACTGTGCAACGCTGTACGTAAGGATCTTCATATTTTCCTTTTGTTCCTTTGCTTCTTTTTGAAGACCGCGACTAATATATTTCAACGAACGTCTTTGAAAGAAGTGTGCTGAAGCAATACGGCGTCTAATGTGAGTTTGAGGTTGTTGTAGTCTTCTCAGTAATAACTGTTTGCATTCAGTCTCATAAAATGCACTTCTCATACGTAATGCAAGAACGCATTTTGAGAGACAGTGCACTCATCGTATGGTTGGACACTCAGCTATAAAACTAAAACATTTAACAACTAACAGCACATTTGTGGTGCTCATAAAATAAAACGAAAGTCATTCGACTGTGGATCCTCGTCGTCTATTCTTGAAAGTCGCATCACATAACCCAGCAGTGCACGAAGTCATGTGTTCACCAGCTGAGGTCATCAGGATTGTACAGCTTACGCTTCCTTTGGTGTCCTGGTATGGTTTTAAGCTGCTATGCCCTAGATACCATTCTGTAATGCGCAGACCAGTCCTATTGGCAACGTAGTTGATGAGCCCTGCTAAATCCGCAAGACAGGACAGGTAGTTTAAATTGTGGAAAGGAGCAAAAATTAGGGGTTGTCAGTTACACTCGAACATACAACTTAATTATTAGATCAAACATTAGAAGAGCCCAAAAAAATATTTTTTAAACACACAGCTTTAATTTTTGGTACTTAATTACCAGCTGGAAGCCACTTTAGTTTAATAACGGCTGAAGGCCAATAGCTTAAAACTTAAGCATAACCAGAAATTTAAAAGGCAAGCCTTATCTTACAACAGCTCTTTATTTACGCTGAAGGCCCAAAGAATCTGAGATTTTCAGAGTAAACAATTTGAATCCAAAAATCGGCTGCAAGCCCAACACTTAACGGTAAACAAAATTAAAAACAAAAAAAGGCCTTACGTAAAACAGTTCTTAATTAGACAAAACTCAACCAAAACAGGAATTTAAAAGGCAAAGCCTTATCTTAAAACAGTTCCTTAGTTAGGCTGAAGGCCCAAAGAAACAGGTACTTCAAGGGCAAACAAGTTAAATTCAAATCGGCTGAAGGGCAAACACTTAAAGCTCCATAATACAAATTTTTTTTGATACCAATAGCCTTCAGTGAAACAGTTCTTTGAATTAGGCTGAAGGCCTTAAGAGCAAAACAACTCAAACACAAAATTGGGTGAAGGCCCAACACTTAAAATTCAACAACATTGAAACCTTTAAAATGCTAAAGGTCTTACGTGAAACAGTTCTTTAAATTAGGCTGAAAGCCTAAAGAATGTTACGCATTAAGGGTAAAACAAGTTTAATTTTAAAAAATCGGCTAGAAGCCATACAACTACAAACAACAAGAACAAATATAAAAAGGCAGTACACCCAAGGGCGCTTATCTGTTCAAGGGTCGGCCTGGAATTGAAACACTAACACTCGCTTAGGTGAGACAGGCAGTCGGGCCAACCATTCACGATCCGACAACAACCCAACAGACCGACAGTCAACGAAACCCACCGAGAAGATAACTTCCACTTCAACCAACCAGGGCACAACAGGGATTCAATGGAACAACGTAAAAGATATTGGCACCCACAACCAATCATACATGGAGCTATCAAACTACACACCATGCTGTACAGCAACAACACGATGAGGAAACTACACTGCCTGAAATTTACGTCAACGGCCAGGGCAGGTGACAGTAACGTTAATGGCCACAAGGCAGAAGATTCTGCTGATGCACTTCAATTCAAACAAACCGAACACAGTGAAACTCCAGCGGGGGGTGGCTGGAATTTTCCAATGTGAAAGCCACGTTGTTGTTTGAGGGAATATCCCAACGGCCGACAACGAACTCCAAACGACACAATGTGAACTGTGTTGACTTGCTGGTATATTACGAGGTGCACTCAAGTTCTAAGGCCTCCGATTTTTTTCTAATTAACTACTCACCCGAAATAGATGAAACTGGCGTTACTTCTCGACGTAATCGCCCTGCAGACGTACACATTTTTCAAAACGCTGACGCCACGATTCCATGCCAGCGGCGAAGGCTTCTTTAGGAGTCTGTTTTGACCACTGGAAAATCGCTGAGGCAATAGCAGCACGGCTGGTGAATGTGCGTCCACGGAGGGTGTCTTTCATTGTTGGAAAAAGCCAAAAGTCGCTACGAGCCAGGTCAGGTGAGTAGGGAGCATGAGGAATCACTTCCAAGTTGTTATCACGAAGAAACTGTTGCGTAACGTTAGCTCGATGTGCGGGTGCGTTGTCTTGGTGAAATAGCACACGCGCAGCCCTTCCCGGACGTTTTTGTTGCAGTGCAGGAAGGAATTTGTTCTTCAAAACATTTTCGTAGGATTCACCTGTTACCGTAGTGCCCTTTGGAACGCAATGGGTAAGGATTACGCCCTCGCTATCCCAGTACATGGACACCATCATTTTTTCAGCACTGGCGGTTACCCGAAATGTTTTTGGTGACGGTGAATCTGTCTGCTTCCATTGAGCTGACTGGCGCTTTGTTTCTGGATTGAAAAATGGCATCCACGTCTCATCTCATCCATTGTCACAACCGACGAAAAGAAAGTCCCATTCATGCTGTCGTTGAGCGTCAACATTGCTCGGTAACATGCCACACGGGCAGCCATGTGGTCGTCCGTCAGCATTCGTGGCACCCACCTGGATGACACTTTTCGCATTTTCAGGTCATCATGCAGGATTGTGTGCACAGAACCCACAAAAATGCCAACTCTGGAGGCGACCTGTTCAACAGTCGTTCGGCGATCCCCCAAAACAATTCTCTCCACTTTCTCGATCATGTCGTCAGACCGGCATGTGAGAGCCCGAGGTTGTTTCGGTTTGTTGTCACATGATGTTCTGCCTTCATTAAACTATCGCACCCACGAACGCACTTTCGACACATCCATAACTCCACCACCGCATGTCTCCTTCAACTGTCGATGAATTTCAATTGGTTTCACACCACACAAATTCAGAAAACGAAAGATTGCACGCTGTTCTAGTAAGGAAAACGTCGCCATTTTAAATATTTAAAACAGTTCTCATTCTCGCCGCTGACGGTAAAATTCCATCTGCCCTACGGTGCTGCCATCTCCGGGACGTATTGACAGTGAACGCGGCCTCATTTTAAAACAATGCGCATGTTTCTATCTCTTTCCATTCCGGAGAGAAAAAAATTGAAGGCCTTAGAACTTGAATGCACCACGTAAATCAGAACTCAAGTTTCGTGTCCAGAGTCGGTGAGCCACGGACCTTGTGGCAATGGGAACAGCCCCACACACTTCGACACTGCATAGAGAACGCCAGTGGCCCAGGCCAAGCCACGTCCCGCAGAGAATTCCTCGCTGCTCTACGGCAACCGACCGACTGCCCGGGCCCGAAAACGGTGAAAGGACCGAAGATACGTCGGCCGATGAGACGACCAACAGAAGGTCGTCCCGCTCCAATCTCCCTCCGTCGGACAGTTCATGTGTGTCGCCAGCGGTCGGCGAGCACTGGCTGTCCGTGCCTCACCGGCGCTCCGTCCCCAGACTTCACTGCTGCTGCGGCCCGACTGCACTGCTTGTCCGTCACCAACTGACTGCCAGACTCACGACGTCCGGGAAATACTATGGGATGGGACTACAGTGCGCTTATCGATACGCGCTGCTGCTGCCGTTCACGGGGAAGCTATGACGCCAGTAAATGTAATAAGAAAACGAGGCGGCAATACCGTAATAGATGACAAATAGTAAATGGCATGAACCCGAGCCGTGCACAGCTCAGTAGTATTGAGCTATTTCCAAATGTAAAACTGAACACGGTAACGTCTACGATCGTCAGCTTCAAGCTGGTACTTAGCAAAGTACTAAACATTTGAGTTGAGCATACGCTGTAAAATAAATAAAAAAAAAGTGTTTATGAAATATTGTTCCGCTTTCTTTCATACTTACATAAAGATCATTCTGCTCTTCTTATTTTCTGTTATCTCTCAGGAAAACCTCCTTTTGGTGCTTTGTTTAATGCGTCAAACATTGCAGATCCTAGAAAGAAAGTGTGTTGGACGCTTTATGATTTGAAGATGAGGAAAATTAAGGAAAGTGTGATAAATTTGGATAATCCAACGTTTCTCCTCAATATTTCTGTAATGTAGGTTGCTTAACCGTTTATCTGCATTTTTAAAGGCAAGTAATTCGAAAAATTCTGTTTTGGCTTCTTTTACTGCTGCAATGTCAGATGCAGTCAACATTAATTTTGCCCATAAATTGCAATATTTTTGTGATTAATATTACAGTAGACAGCGGAGACAATAAAAAGAGGAACACACTTTTTTATTCATACGTTTCCCAATGAAAAGAAAAAAAACAAACAAATGTTTTTGTTTAGAAACTAAGAGCAGCCGTTGTGTGATGTCCCGTAATGCATCTTCTTACGGTCTTTTGCCCACACTACCGGTGTAATAGGAGGCACTTTTAAAGAGCAGTAGCTCATCAGCTTAAGTTAACCGTAGCATTCACTCACTCTATTAAAAAAGAAAATAAATAAATAAATAACTAAGGATATCGCCTCATAATGTAAGCAAAGCGAAATATGTTTAAATTGTAGCACATTAAAATACAATCCTGACAGATTTCATAACAGTATAGAGTAGTGCGAGAGCCTTTTTCGGTACCTGCCTCTCTATCGTGACGTCTTTAGCCCGTTGCCTAGAATTTGTGTCTTGGGTGTACCTTTAGGGGGCAGCGTTGTATTACTTGACGAGCATCAAACCTCGTGTGCGGGCTATGGCAAGGAGTTTGGTTGAGCGTCCACTGCAGTACTGCGACCTGTGGGCAACATTTTTTTCTGACCGTTCCGTGTGAAAGCCGAGAAACTGACTTCGGCAGTTGTGTCCACCTGGAGTATCGAGGCTTACGTGCTGACGGTTAACGGGGCGGCCACGCTGTTAGAAGTGGGTATCTGCTTTGACAGCGGCGAGTCGCGTGTTGGTGACAGATTCCCTGGAAGCGCTGCCTTGCCTGGTGGGCATGGTGCTTGGGGATGCATGAATTTCACCCAGAAACCACGTGGGAGCTACGGTGAGCACATGCCTTCAGACCATCGCGTGCCGGGGAGGGGAATTTTGGGAAAATGCCTGTGTTCTGTAGTAGTGTTACGCCATCCTACGTAACGATACAAATTACGCTATAATAACGTGCTGCCCTGAGTTGTGCGGGCGCTTTGGTTATCCTCTGTTCTTGTAATAAGCAAGTTTATTACTTTTTGTTAAAATTTTATAATGTTCTGCATCACATTTGGCACAGATACCTTCTCAATACGCATGTTTCGGCTGGCGAGCGACATTGATCGTATGTAATCTGTTTCATTTGTTTTTACATTGTATGTAAAACTGCTAAGACCGGTGGCACTGACAGTAGTATTGCTCACGTTCCTTAGTTCTTGGCTTTAGAAGTGTTCCGTGGCACTTAGTCGTTAATTAGTATTTATGTTTTGACTAGCCGAGGAATCTAGCGTTACCTGCATATTGATTTGTTCTGATCTTCTGTTACATCATCTCATTCTCCCTCCTCTGTTTGTGCACATCGTCCATTCACCACTCTCTATCCATCTCCTCTTTCCTTCTCTCTGTCCATCTCCAACCCCCTCTGTCCACCGCCTCTGCTCCTCTCTCTGTTCGTCTACTCCCTTTCCTTTCTGTATCTGTCTTTTCCTTTTCCCCGTTTCTGTCCATTTCCCCCAATTCCCTTCCTCTGTCCATTTGCTCCTTCGCCTCTGTCTCCTCCGACTTCTCTCTGCCTGTCTCTTCCTCCCCATACCTAAGCCCACATCTCTCTCTTTCCTTTGTCTGTCCGTCTCCCCATCTTTCGTTTCTCTGCCCGTCTCCTCCTCACCCCTCTCTCTGTCAAATTTAACTCCCCTATCACCGCCCATCTCCTCCTCCTCCTATTTGTCCCTATCTTATTCTTCCCCCTCTTTCTCTCTCCCTCTCCTTGCCCTCTATTCTCTCTTCGCGTTATCACACTCTCCAGTAGCAGGTTGGTGGTTCTTACCCCTACAGTATTTCTTTCTAGACTCTAACAGACATTTGTATCAACTTTGACTGAAATCGTTACAGGGGTTTAAGATGATCTTTTTACCTGTGGCTTTGCTCGTATACGCACATGTCAAAAGTATTAACAGACATTTAAAATATTTCCGCATATGGACGCATATTTCACCTGTTTTAAACATGGTTGCGTAGTCAGCGACCGTCTACAAATTAAAGTTAAAGTAATTAGAACCCTCGGTAACAAAATTTAAGCCTTCTTACCAGGTTTCGACACTTCTATGAGTGCATTAATGAGAAATTAAATATTCACATTGGCCTATAGGTACAAAACTATGGGAAATTTTTTTATATGTATGACTATGTACTAACTAACGGTAGAAGAAAGAAACAGTACTTACATGTCAAGTGTACGATAAATATCAAGACCATATACATGGAAGGCGAGCCACTATGGGCTGCTCATACATATAAAGCCACAGGTAGCAACATACATATGCAGAAATACTAGAAGAACTCAGAAAAAATACTTGATGAAAGCTCAGGTGAAGAATTTTAGTTTTCTCATATCGACCAGGACAATGAAAAAGTATAGTACATCCAGCGCCTGCAAATGAAAAAAGTAATTCACGTAATGAAGATGATAATGTAAACCTTGACAAGGACAGCTTTCGGCTCAACTTATGGAAAAATGCATTTTCTGGACCCAATATGTCTTCTGACAACCAGGACAAGAACTAATTCCATTGGAAGTCAATCAAAAATTAGTACAGGGCAACAAAATCCTACTGAGTAAAAGAAAAGAGCAGCAGATGGAATTGTGTTGAAAATTGTGCCAGTGGTTTGTGTTGCAGTTCAGTAATATGTCTTCTCTTGGTTTAGAGTTATAGTTTGTAGAATTATAACAAGGACTAATACAACACAACACTTGTGTAATAGATAATGGCAATAAAAACTAAGAATAGCACTGGATAACATAATACGATATCATAAAATAGATGAACAAATGTACTCGTATAATACTAGTACATTACACATTATAAAACATATAGTCATTATTTGACATGTTTTCAGGTCGTCTGCAAAGTCATAACATTTTGCGAGAGAGCATAGGACCAACATCATTTATTGAAAGGAAAATTCAAAATGGGAAACTTCTTAGAGCTTGCCTGCTAATTTTCAGTGTTTCCGTGATGCACCACAAGAAGCACAGCACTGAAACAGAGTACTGTCATCGAACACAAAACATTTGAAGAATTTGTAGCTTTTGACGTCCTAATACAACAGGAGTGCATGAGCCAAAGCTTTTCCTTGTCAAAAGTCTGCGGTCAGAAGTACGGGGTCTTCTATTTTTCAGACCAACTATGAGGCGAAGCAGACTTATGGAAATAAGGAAGCATATTAGGTTTAACATCCACTATATTTCAAAACCTCAAACCTGACCAATCTGCTCTTGTCTCAGGTATCTGAAATATACCTTCATATAAAACAGCACTTTATACTATAACGCAGAACCTTATCTTCAGTTAACAAACAACTTTTGCCGTCTAAAGCAAAATGCTGATTTACACAATATACTGCAAGCAAGCCAGAGAAATTTGGTATAAAGTATTAGTTACTTGTAAATGCATACTGAACAGATTCCCAAACACTGCTGCTGACCTCTGTAAAATCTACTTCTGTGTGACTAGCATTTACTGACTGGAATAGAAGAATTGTTGACTACTCAGTACGAAAAAAAACTAATTTACTAATTTTGAAAATCAAGTACACTCGCAATTTGAGACTAATTTTCAATATAATAGTTAAGGCTAGTACCTTATTTCATGATTACTGTTAGTCTTACGATCAAGGAAAAAAAGTACCTGTCTGCTTTAGATCGTTATGCAGGAGACTGAGGGCTTCTGTGATGTGATGACCTTTTACGTTTTGACCGTAAAATCAGAAAGTTAAATACTGAAATCTCTTGAAAATGATGAGAATTATGCTCGTTACATTTTTTACGTACGGCGCAAGCGGCCATTTTCACATGGTCGAAACCAGCCAGGGATTAATCCGTTTTCATCTGTATATTAAAAGGTGTAATAGGACACTAATAGTTTTATACGCTGATTTCTTCACCTGAATAGCTATTATTAAATAATGAACGGACGAACTCCCGTCTGTCCATGGTCTATTCAATGCTAAAAATTTAGAGATGTGCACAACAATATCAACCATAACATATTTATTGTTTTCTACGGAGATCATAACATTTCATCTGACACTGCAATTACATATTGTAAAGTTTAACCGCCACATTTGGCGAAGTCTGTGCAGTTCACAATCACACGACAGGGCCCAATGATTCACTTCACAAAATGTTTGTGGCATACGGTCTTTCACTTGTGCCTGAGCATTCTAGGATTTTTTTTTTTAAATCTTAGTATTCATAACGGTATTGCCCATGTTTCTTTCATGTTAGATAACCTCTTACGTGGTTCTTTCACGTAGCACACACAATATATTCTAACTTATCTCTTATCACATTAACTTCATAAAAAGTTATTTCTCTCTTTGTGCATATTTTATACATGCATATTTTATACATTCATATTTCAATAATACGATAAGACAGGCGTTTTTCAGTAAAACAGTTACTGTTCCTCCTGAAACGGAAAAAAAATTACAAGATTCATACATAGGTATATGTCCTCTTTTGGTGACTTGTTCGATGTTAAGATGGTTCAAATGGCTTTGAGAACTATGGGACTTAACAGCTGAGGTCATCAGTCCCCTAGAACTTAGAACTACTTAAACCTAACTAACCTAAGGACAGCACACACATCCTTGCCCGAGGCAGGATTCTAACCTGCGACCGTAGCAGTCGCGCGGTTCCAGACTGAAGCACCTAGAACCGCTCGGCCACGGCGGCCGGCATGTTGGGTACCAAAGCGTAGTCTTTTGGTACAAGCGACCCCTCACGGTGCCCCATGATTTGAAGAACGTCCATCTCTTTCTCAAATGATAGTTCAAATGAAACAAATATTTTCACATAGAATCGATAGTATATTATGCTACGTACAAATAAATAAAAATAAAACAATCTCCTTTATTACATTATCATTTCATTCTCGGTAATCTGAGGTCTGGAGTGTCTCGATATTTCTCCTTTTGTGCTAACACTTGAGCTTTTAGTGAGAATACATTTATTCCTTTCTCTACAAATTCCCTCGATACACACGTGTATAAGTGTCTTTGTGAAATTTGCTTCTTGTTTTTAAATTTACATTGTTCCTACGTCCATTGGGACATGAATGCATGCTCAACAATCCGTCAGGTATAACAGTCCCGAGGTGGCGCAGTGGTTACCACACTTGACTCGCATTCGGGAGGACGACGGTTCAATCCCGTCTCCGGCCATCCTGATTTAGGTTTTCCGTGATTTCCCTAAATCGCTTCAGGCCAATTCCGGGATGGTTACTTTGAAAGGGCACGCCCGATTCCCTTCCCTATCCTTGCCTCACCCGAGCTTGCGCTCCGTCTCTAATGACATCGTTGTCGACGGGACGTTAAACACTAATCTCCTCCTCCTCCTCCACAACAGTCCATAGGGCAGCAACTAGTCTTCCGATCCACCACAATCGAACCGTGCGGCATACTTTATATCTGTACGTGTGTTAGGAGCGTCGGTTGGCGAGCGCTTTCTTTCATCGTGGTCTTACGTGCACCGGGCTTCACCACACCCAGAGAAGAGCACTAGCGTTCTTGGATCCTAGTAAGTAACACTGCTTAATGTTTATTTGCATGCACCATGCTGCCTTTACATATATTTACCGCAGACCGTTGCAAATACCGGTCCACGTTCCCTCCACAAGAGGAACAAAAGTTCCTTAAACCACAGCTTTCACTTAACTATGCTTTCATTACTCGATGTTATCATTACTTTATAACCATTTCTTAATTTAAGTTAACAATCTTCCTACATACTGCATTCGCTCATGAGTACAATCCTTGTTTGTTTACGAATATTGTTATTTGCTAAACAATTCTTTGAGGTATTGCACCCTCTCACTATTATTCAAGGCGTAAGCAAAAACGAATTACATGAGACTGCCTTGTGCTTCCAGCGTACTGAAACTCGAATAATGTCTACACAAGCGTAGTCTTGAAAGCAAGCTTTGTACAGTTACAGCTGACATGTTCCTCATCGTAAATGCACTTTGCGTAATTCTTTCATTATTCTTCCGAACACCATAAGGTTCCTGACAAGTGTCTTGCGCACGCGCGCGCTCCTCTCTCTCTCTCTCTCTCTCTCTCTCTCTCTCTCTGTGTGTGTGTGTGTCTGTGTGTGTGTGTGTGTGTGTGTGTTGAGGGAATTTCATTTCCACGAGACCCAGAGCACAACTTCGAGGTAATTACCAACTGATAGTTTGAAACCTTAACACAAACACTAATAAGATACCAAAGGCAAATCTAGAATGGACAAGATTATTTAACATTTATTTCCTTATTCATTTTTTAGTTAGTGACATCTTCATATAAACAGCTTCACGTCAGAGTGTGGCCAGCCGCTGTGGACGAGCGGTTCTAGGCGCTTCAGTCTGGAACTGCGCGACTGCTAAGGTCGCAGGTTCGAATCCTGCATGGATATGTGTGATGTCCGTAGGTTAGTTAGGTTGAAGTAAATAGAGGATTCTGTGGCTGAATTCTTGTCGTGCCGCTACGTATGTTTATGTCTCTTCAGTCGTTTCTATGCTTCTGTCAGAGCACCAGTGTATGCTAAAAATGTGTAAACTTTTGGGTCCTGCTTTTCGCTACAAAGCAAAGTTCTTTGCTAGTTCTACTCAGATGTTTTGTACTTCTAATCTTCTGCAGGTTATAAAATGTTTTTCCTTCCAGTTTCTAAGTTTAGACCCAAGCACTCGAATATTTCTCTGCAATATAAAAGTTAAATTAAACTACTGTACTTTTAGGATTCATAGTTTTCTATGTGTTCCGAACAGTTAGGCTTTATTGGCGTCGAAAGTAACAATAGTATTGAAAGTCCCATGGATTAATTATATTTATACAAAGACAAAGAAAATCTACTTGTACCCATTCCTCTATTCCATTTCTTTTAGGTGGTCGATTTTTTAGTCACGTCCTTTGTCCGTTCACCTTGACCAACCTGTAGTAAATTGCTTTGCGAGGTCCGTGGCCATAGGCTCTGGATTGCTCTATTACTTACTCTAATTTATAGTGATTAATATACTCTGTTGCCTGACAAATACATTTCCTCGCTTCCTATATCCCAGTCCAAATGTATCCTAGCCCAATTTCCTTTTTATAATCCAGCATCATTTGCCACATAAGTGTACTATTATTTTGCTATTTTGTCAAAAACTGACATTCTGAGCCCGTGACAGTGTACAAAATATAGGTTGACTCTTACACAGAAGTTTACAGCAACCAGCCACTTTATACAATGCTACTTATTTATCTAAACAGCGCCGTTACCGGTTTCGAATCAATACGTTCATATTCAGGTGGCTAGTTCACGTGAACTAGATGTCTGAAAATGAAGCTGTCGGTTAGAGAGCGGTAACGCCGCTGTTTAAGTAAATAAATGAATAGCATTGTAAAAAGTGGCTTGTTTGCTGTAATCTTTTCTGTAAACTTCTATATAAGAGTCAACATATACTAACTTTTTATTTTACTTAAGTACTGCGTAAAGGATAGAATAGCACCAGTATATTTGTGTTGTGATTTTGTTCTCTAGTCCTGAGTTCCGATTTTTATAAATTTACTTTCTTCTTACTATTTTTTGGTCTTAGTATTACCTACACAAGCATTGCCTCTGCTGTTAGTATTCTTTACGTTTACCTATTGAAAGTATTGCGGTGGTTTGAAAATATGAATGTCAAAGGAGGACATCGGAGGGCGTAATTTGACCAATTGTAGTTTGACGTATTCGCAGCCATTGAATATGTATGATGGGTGACCTCGATTATATTCACTCGCTGGATTTAGATTTCCCGATTGCGGCCCTCATGCAGAATCAGGGCCAGATTCGATAGCTGGTAAGTGTTCCTCCACTGATTAAATTGTGGCTGATTTCCCTGGTGGTATTGCCGCTGTTGATTCGTAGTAAAGTGTGTATAACTATATTGCGGTGATCCCCACTGACTTCTATTGTTCTGTTCATACCAGATGCCATTACCGTGGTTAGAATAAATGGGGTGATATCTGTCAGAGCACTGAAAGACCTGAGCAGAAACAAAGCCCCAGGAGTAGAACTACTGACGGCCTTGGGAGAGCCAGTCCTGACAAAACTCTACCATCTGGTGAGGAAGATGTATGAGACAGGCGAAGTACCCTCAGACTTTAAGAAGAATATAATAATTCCAATCCCAAAGAAAGCAGGTGTTGACAGATGTGAAAATTACCGAACTATCCGTTTGATAAGTCACAGCTGCAGAATACTAACACGAATTCTTTACAGTCGAATGGAAAAACTGGTAGAAGTCGACATCGGGGAAGATCAGTTTCGATTTCGTAGAAATATTGGAACACGAGAGGCAATACTGACCTTACGACTTATCTTAGAAGAAAGATTAAGGAAAAACAAACCTACGTTTCTAGCATTTGTAGACTTAGAGAAAGCTTTTGACAATGTTGACCGGAATACTCTCTTCCAAATTCTAAAGACGGCAGGGGTAAAATACAGGGAGCGAAAGGCTATTTCCAATTTGTACAGAAACCAGATGGCAGTTATAAGAGTCAAGGGACATGAAAGGGAAGCAGTGATTGGAAAGGAAGTGAGACAGGGTTATAGCCTTTCCGCGATGTTATTCAATCTGTATATTGAACAAGCAGTAAAGGAAACAATAGAAAAATTCGGAGTAGGTATTAAGATCCATGGAGAAGAAATAAAAACTTTGAGGTTCACCGATGACATTGTAATTCTGTCAGAGACAGCAAAGGACTTTGAAGAGCAGTTGAATGGAATGGAAATTGTCTTGAAAGGAGGATATAAAATGAACATCAACAAAAGCAAAACGATGATAATGGAATGTAGTCTACTTAAGTCGGGTGATGCTGAGAGAATTAGATTAGGAAATGAGACACTTAAAGTCGTAAAGGAGTTTTGATATTTGGGGAGCAAAATAACTGATGATGGTCGAAGTAGAGAGGATACAAAATGTAGACTGGCAATGGCAAGGAAAGCGTTTCTGAAGAAGAGAAATCTGTTAACATGGAGTATAGATTTAAGTGTCAGGAAGTCGTTTCTGAAAGTATTTGTATGGAGTATAGCCATGTAAGGAAGTGAAACATGGACGATAAATAGTTTGGACAGGAAGAGAATATAAGCTTTCGAAATGTGGTGCTACAGAAGAATGCTGAAGATTAGATGGGTAGATCACATAACTAATGAGGAGGTATTGAATAGAATTGAGGAGAAGAGTAGTTTGTGGCACAACTTGACGAGAAGGAGGGACCGATTGGTAGGACATGTTCTGAGACATCAAGGGATCACAAATTTAGCATTGGAGGGCAGCGTGGAGGGTAAAAATCGTAGAGGGAGACCAAGAGATGAATACACTAAGCAGATTCAGAAGGATGTAGGTTTCAGTAGGTACTGGGAGATGCAGCTTGCAGAGGATAGATTAGCATGGAGAGCTGCATGAAACCAGTCTCAGGACTGAAGACCACAACAATAATCTGACATCACTCCTAAGTCCCTTTTTATCATTAAAAGAGCGACCACTGACCGAGCCAGGCACAACCACCGACGCAGCTAGCTGTGTGTCAACAAACGAGGTACGCGAGTCAGGTACTAGCCCGTGATTGTTGGCGTTATATTCCGATGGGGTGGGCATAGCCTGTCGGCTGCCCCCATGCACTGTGGGTATTGTTATTATTAGCCTTAATATCTTTGTTTATAAGCTCAATGGAATCAAGGACCGACAAAAAGTATTCTAGGCTAGTTTCCGGGAGCTGTACCTGTTTTTTCCTTATATGAAATAGAACTATACCTTTCAAAATGTGTAGAACATCACTGAGAGCCGCAGATTCTTCCCAGAAACTAGTCTTACTTATGTACTTCCTGAAATATTTTCTTAACGATCTTTGCGACATGTTATATGGCTCTGGACTAAATGCTTGTACACAATGCGACCAATATTTAGCAAGAAATGAATTTTCAAATTTTTGTAATGTGTGACAGCTCTCTGCCGTCTCAGATGCCCAAAGCGCTGCCTCACCTTGTACAATACCTAATATACCTACTGGATCTTTGGTTGTTCAGACTGTAGGCAACACGCTTTTACGAATTACTCGCATGAACTCGTGGAACTGGTTCTTTAGAAGAGTTTCTTCTAGCAAAACTAATGAAAGTGTGGTGCCTGTCCCCACATTTCGTGTAACAGAATTTTGTGCTACTATGTTTGTGCTAGCTACTGTTCTATGTGCACGTAAATTTGCATGAGAAACTTCGACTATGACATTCATCATTACTCTTACCTGTATAGATACAGTCATTCCTTGCTTGCTATTTAATGTTATTTCATACTTCTTCTGATTTCTCAGATTGTGTTCCCATTTGTATTTGCACATCATCCCTCAACTTAGGGCCGGTCGCGGTGGCCGAGTGGTTCTAGGCACTTCAGTCCTCAACCGCGCTACTGCTACGGTCGCAGCTTCGGATCCTGCCTCTGGCATGGATGTGTGTGATGTCCTTAGGTTAGTTAGGTTTAAGTAGCCCTAAGTTTTAGGGGACTGATGACCTCAGACGTCAAGTCCCATAGTGCTCAGAGCCATTTGAACCTTCCACTTAGGCACAGCCTTTGTAAGTTTATTTTATGTGATCTGCATCTGTTGGTATGTTTAATACTGACGCAGTTCTCATAGGTTGTTCGCAGATGATGCTGTAATTTACCGTCTAGTAAAGTCATCCGAAGACCAGTAACAGTTGCAAAGCGATTTAGAAAAGATTGCTGTATGGTGTGGCAGGTGGCAGTTGACGCTAAATAACGAAAAGTGTGAGGTGATCCCCATGAGTTCCAAAAGAAATCAGTTAGAATTCGATTAATCGATAAATAGTACAATTCTTAAGGCTGTCAATTCAACTAAGTACCTGGGTGTAAAAATTACGAACAACTTCAGTTGGAAAGATCACGTAGATAATATTGTGGGGAAGGCGAGCCAAAGGTTGCGTTTCATTGGCAGGACAGTTAGAAGATGCAACAAGTCCACTAGACAGCTTACACTACACTCGTTCGTCCTCTGTTAGAATATTGCTGCGCGGTGTGGGCTCCTTACCAGGTGGGATTGACGGAGGACATCGAAAGGGTGCAAAAAAGGGCAGCTCGTTTTTTATTATCACGTAATAGGGGAGAGAGTGTGGCAGATATGATACGCGAGTTGGGAAGGAAGTCATTAAAGCAAAGACTTTTTTCGTCGCGCTGAGATCTCTTTACGAAATGTCAGTCACCAACTATCTCTTCCGAATGCGAAAATATTTTGTTGAGCCAAACATACATAGGTAGAAATGATTATCAAAATAAAATAAGAGAAATCAGCGCTCAAACAGAAAGGTTTAGGTGTTCGTTTTTCCTGTGCGCTCTTCGGGAGTGGAATGGTAGGGAGATAGTATGATTGTGGTTCGATGAACCCTCTGCCAAGCACTTAAATGTGAAATGCAGAGTAATCATGTATATGTAGATGTAGATGTAGATTCAGCTCCATGCACAAATCGGTAATCGTTTGTCCAACAGCCTTCCGTAGCTCTGTCTCTGGCCTGTCATCTCGTGAAAAATCTGAACTTGTTATTCATGTTTTGTTGCTGCGTCACCTTCATGTCTGTCTACCTGTTGAACTGTGGACTGTAGTGTTGTGTGTTCTAACCGCATTGTATCAAAATCATTTGTCAGTTTTTCATTCTGTTTTGGTATGTCGTTTACTTTAGTTTTCAGTGTTGAAATCTCATATTCCTTTTAAGTCGCCGCGTATCACTTCAGTGACGTGACTCATAACCTCTGTTTTCGAAGTGTTCTACATCTGAGTAAGATTACTAACATCGTTGGTCAAAAGCTGTAATCTTGCTGAAGTGGTGTGAAGTCTTTGACGGTTTTCATCAAACCTTTTGTCAAGGTTTTCATTGTTTTCATCAAGTTATTGATCGAAAAAACATTGTGTCATTTGATAGTACTATACATAAGATAAGGTATAGGGTATGATGCTACTTGGGTACTACAGTTACTCGCCGGCTGGGGCGTTGCGTATTAGTCTCGGTATAATATCTAAAGTGTTCCCTTCCACTGAACGTTCCATGGTTGTAATTTCAAATTTGTTTCAATCACAACAAAGCGTATGAATTTCCAAAGTTCAGCAACTCTTTTATTCGTCTTTTGTTCACTACGTAGACAGTTCACAAATGACGCTTAATTCTAACTTACGTCTGCTACTTAAAAATATTTCTTTGCAAAACAATTATGTCGCGCTAAGCGTGTTTGCACGCTACTGCAAGAATGTTTCCGTCAGCTTCTGAAACATTCACGTAGTGAAAAATTACATTGAGTTTCGTAAAAAATCATTCTACTCTCACATTTAACTTTAACGAGCGATACGAATGAGTACTGATGTTTTTTACCTAATGTGCTGTTTTGTCGCCGTTGGGAAAATATTTCAGAATCTGCTTTTTTTCCAGATTTTTCTGGTCTGGTTTCAGAACACTGGAAAATATTTTCTCGTTAATGTAGTTTGCACGGCGTCATGCGCTCACTTGCATATAGCATGAAATACATGTTTATGTAAAAGTAGTATTGTTAATTTGTACGTGTGTATATAATAAATATGTGTATACAGTATTTAGGCCATGTAAACGGTCGCCAGTGTAAACGCTCCTTTTGTGTGATTTGCGTTTACTGACAGGGATAAAAAAATTGTTGACTGTTCAGTGAGAGAAAAATAATTTATTAATTTTGAAAACCAGATACACCCGCAATTTGAGGACGATTCTCGATGTGATCGTTAGTCACCATACACAAAATGGATTTAAATTAGCGAGAGAGGTACGAACGGGTTATTTACCAGTGCCATATTCCATGATTACAGTTAGTCTTTCAAGAGGGGAAAAAAAAGAACAAACTCGCTTCAGAGCGATATGTAGGAGGCAGAGGGCTTCTCTGATGAGCTGACCTGGATAAATTATTCCGTTTACGTTTGCACTGTGAAAGTGGAAAGCTAAATTGTGCAATCTCTTGAAAATGGTGAGAATTACACACAATGTTTACGTACCGCACAAACGGCCAGCCCGGAATTATTCCGTTTTTACTTACCTCATTTTACAGCCTCGAAGAACCGGTAAACTCCTGCGCCTTCTCTACAGTAAAAGGCGTCATATGACAATAATGATTTTGTACACCGATTTCTTCACTTGAATGATTATTATTAAAGAATGAACGGACATACTCTAATCTGCCCAGGCTCTATTCGAAGTTAAAAAATTACAGACACCAAAGTGTGACAAAACAAGATCAAATTAACATATACACTGTTTTTCACAGAGCTCATAATATTCCATCTGGCACAGCAAATAGTTATTGTAAAGTTTCACCTCCTTCGAACAGCTGACTAAGTAGTAGGTGAAAACGTTATTAGGCTTATAGAATCGCACCTAGGCAACAATTATTACCGATAGCTGCTTTACGTCGCTTAGCGATGCAAACCGTCCAAGGGCAGCATCAACAACTTTTGTAGCTATTTTGAACCGTAATCGAAGGACGTCGCCTGCTACAGCAATGACTGGGAAACAACCACTGCACTCGGCTACTGCGGATAAAAAGAGTGATAGCACAACCCTAACAGTTTATCAAGGGAAAGCAAAAAAGAAGGTTTTTATTCATTTCACTTCGCTCTCGTGTACTTGTAACTGAAAAACCGAAGGTCCTTGAAACAGTGCAATTTTACAACGAAGCAAAATCGGGTCGACGTTGCTGAGCAAATGGCAAGAACGTAATCCACAAAAGCCGGTACAAAATATTGGCCGACCACATGTATTCTACAATAATCTTGATTTGGCTGATTTCCTGGGCAGTTCCAGCAATAGTCTTACCTACAATGGGCCATTTCCGCATACAGGGACTGAATAAACATACCAGCAGAACTCATTCCAGCCTTGGAATCAGGACGGATTACCGGGCTGCAACATGGGCAATAAATGTTAAGAAGAGATAATGGTTTAGTCGAGGCTGGAAGGTTGCCACCTGGAACGTTAAGGAAATTGCCAGTTGGGTACTCGAATAATTAAACATCTGAAGAAAAGGAAATAGACTTTGCAGCAATTACAGAAACTAAGAAGGAAACGTCTAGAACCAAATATATGGGCGACTGTGATTTACAGCACAGTAAAACAGGAACAGAGGGCAAATTTAGGTGTTTCTATTTGTTGTTGTTGTGGTCTTCAGTCCGAAGTGTGGTCTGCTGCTGCTCTCCACGCTGCCATATCCTGTGCAAGTCTCTTCATCTCCGAGAAACTACTGCAACTTACATCCTTCTGAATCTGCTTACGGTATTCATCTCTTTGTCTCTCTAAGATTTTTACCCCAAATTTCAATAATAAACTTACGATCCCGTGATGTCTAAGTATGTGGCCTATCAACCAATCCCTTCTTTTAGTCAAGCTGGTCACAAATTTCTTTTCTGCCCAATTACATTCAGTACCTTCGCATTAGTTACGCCTTGTACCAATATAACCTTCAGCGTTCTTCTGTAGCACCACATTTCGAAAGCTTCAATTCTCTTTTCTAAAATGTTTATCGTCCATGGTCACTTCCATACATGGCTGCACTCCACACAAATACCTTCAGAAAGGACTTATTAAACTTAAATCTTCAGTCGATGTAAACAAATTTCTTTTTTTCAGAAATGTTGTTCTACCATTGCTGGTCTACATTTTATATCCTTTTTATATCCTTTTTATATCCTCTCTCCTTCGCCACCTTTAAGTATTTGGCTGCCTAAACAGCAGACCTCATCTTTAACTTTAAATGTCTCGTCTCCTAATCTACGAGTAATACCCTCAGTGTCACCTGATCTAAACGGTCTGCATTCCATTATCCTAGATTTGGTTTTCCAGGTTATTTTATCATGGTCGATGTTCACAAACATGTAGAATTTAAAGGAGATTCTTTTCGCCGTTGACTACAGAAATTATTTACTTCACAATATCAGTTTCTGTCTCTGGGCCATTTCCCACTGGTATGGCTAAAGATTTTGCTTCAGCACATTTAAAGTCTGACATGTGCTGAAATAAAATGTTTTGCAATACCACTTGACAATGGTCCAAAAGCCGAACCTGTATTTGTAAAATAAATCATTT
The DNA here is from genome assembly GCF_023897955.1 of Schistocerca gregaria. NCBI lineage: Eukaryota > Metazoa > Arthropoda > Insecta > Orthoptera > Acrididae > Schistocerca > Schistocerca gregaria. The sequence continues at coordinate 553,162,816 of NC_064925.1, forward strand.
CTATAGTCAACCGCGAATATTAAGTTCTTAAATAAAAAAATATTTTACTGATGTTCATCCTATATCTTCTTTCACGACACATCCGTCCTATGTTCCTTCGAATCCTTTGCTGCTCCCTGAATTTTAATTGCACTGAATAACATGTCGGTTAGACTACAAACCTGTCTCACTACCCTCTCAATCAGTGGTTCCCTTTCACGCCCTCGGCTCTTATAACTGCCGTGTTGTTTCAGTGCAAGTTGTAAATTGAATTTTGCTCCCTGTGTTATATTCCTCATACCACCCGATTTTCAAAGAGTGTCTTGCATCGACATTGCCGGAAGCAAATCTACGAAATCTATGAACACATGTTTGGCTTTTCTTAGCCTATCTTCTAAGATAAGCCGTAGGGTCAGTATTACCTCGCATGTTCCTTCATTTCTAAGGAACCCAAACTGATGTTTCCACCAGTCGGCTTCTACCAGTTTTTCCATTCTTCTGTAAAGTACGAGTAGTATTTTGCAACCATGGCTTATTATACTGACAGTTCTGTGTATTCGCACCTGTCATACTGACGTCAAAACAGGAAACATTTTACATTCTGTGCTTACAGGGCCATATTTTCACCTGGTGGCAGAAAATGGGACTGTCTCGAATGAAAAACAGCCGCAGTTGCACTAAATTATGTTTATTTTAAACCTTGACCATGGTTTCTACTTTAATAATACAGACTTTTTCAGAAGTCATACTCACTAATAAATGAAAAATGTCTTAGCCCATTTATTAGTCTGTATGTTTTCTAAAGAAGGCTATGTTACTATAGCAGAAACCATGTTAAACGTTTAAAATAAACATAATTTAGTGCAACTGTGTGCTGTTTTCAATTCGAGACAATTTTGTAACGGTTGCTGTTGTAGCTGCCATGATGAAAATAATGAAAATGGAACTATTTTTGTTTCAGCACCCTCCGCAAGAGCTCCTATTAACGAACATATTTATGATGTTTCAGCATCCTATGATGTATGCCTCCCGTGCCGCAGCACTCGGTCCACCTTCAGTCAAATCAAAGCTACCCGGTAAAAGACTCTCCTGAAAAACCTGTGCTTATCCAGTCCGAGACGACTGGGAGCTGTTTGGAATGCCAATGGCTTTCGTGCAACGTATTAGGTATGGTAATATCTTGTGTTTTTCGTGTTTTCGTATTTGTGGTCACCCCTCTATGTGCGTCTCTGTGCGTTTGCTCACACGCGCGCTCGTGCGTGCGTGTGTGTGTATGTGTGTGTCGTTCCTTGATTTGGGGGATGGAACCAAACAGCGAGATCATCAGACCCCTCAGATTAGGCAAGTAAGTAAGTCATCCCCTTTTAAAGGAACAATCCCGGCACGGACAACTTAAATCAGGATGGCCGGACGCAAGTTTGAACCGACGTCGTTGTGAATTTGAGTCTAGTGTGCTAACCACTGCGCCACCTCGCTTGGTTCGTGTGTGTGTGTGTGTGTGTGTGTGTGTGTGTGTGTGTGTGTGTGTGTGTGTGCGTGTGCGTGTTCATGTGCTTGTGCGCGCGCGTGTGTGTGTGTGTGTGCGTGAGTGTTATTCAGCTACAAGAGTCAAGGAGTGTATCAGAATTCTGTTGGTGCAAGGTATTGTTTACGTGTGGCACTGATATGAAATCAGACGCTGTTACTAATTCCGATCCTGATTTGAGCACTCTTATGTTTTTATAAAACTGTGAAAGCTGTATCACTGGTGCAATATTTGAAGCCAGTATACACTACTGGCCATTAAAATTGCTACACCAAGAAGAAATAGGGATGATAAACGGGTATTCATTGGACAAATATATTATGCTAGAACTGACACGTGACTACATTTTCACTCAATTTGGGTGCATAGATTCTGAGAAATCAGTACCCAGAATAATCACCTCTGACCGTAATAATGGCCTTGGTACGCCTGGGCATTGATTCAAACAGAGCTTGGACGGCTTGTACAGGTACAGCTGTCCATTCAGCTTGAACACAAGTAGTGACTGGCGTATTGTGACGAGCCAGTTGCTCGGCCACCATTGACCAGACGTTTTCAGTTGGTGAGAGATCTGGAGAATGTTCTGGCCAGGGCATCAGTCGACCATTTTCTGTATGCAGAAAGGCCCGTACAGGACCTGCAACATGTGGGCGTGCATTATCCTGCTGAAATGTAGGGTTTCGCAGGGATCGAATGAAGGGTAGAGCCACGGGTCGTAACACACCTGAATTGTAACGTCGACTGTTCAAAGTGTCGCCAATTCGAACAAGAGGTGACCGAGACGTGTGACCAATGGCACCCCATACCATCACGCCGGGTGATACTCCAGTATGGCGATAACGAATACATGCTTCCAATGTGCGTTCACTGCGATGTCAGCAAATACGGATGTGTCCATCATGATGGTGTGAACAGAACCTGGATTGATTCGAAAAAATGACGTTTTCCCATTCGTGCATCCAGGTGCGTTGTTGAGTACACCGTCACTGGCGCTCCTGTCTGTGATGCAGCGTCAAGGGTAACAGCAGCCATGTTCTCCGAGCTGATGCTCCATGCTGCTACAAACGTCGTCCAACTGTTCGTGCAGATGGTTGTTGTCTTGAAAACGTCCCCATCTGTTGTCTCAGGGATCGTGACGTGGCTGCACGATTCGTTACAGCCATGCGGTTAAGGTGAATGTTATCTTGACTGCAAGTGATACGTGGCCGTTGGGATCCAGCACGGCGTTCCGTATTACCCTCCTGAACCCACCGATTCCATATTCTGCTAACACTGGATCTCGACCAACGATAGCAGCAATGTCGTATACGATGAACCGCAATCGCGATAGGCTGCAATTCGACCTTTATCAATGTCGGAAAGGTGATGGTACGCATTCCTCCTCCTTACACGAGGAATCACAACAACGTTTCACCAGCCAACGCCGGTCAACTGCTGTTTGTGCATGAGAAATCGGTTGGAAACTCTCCTCATGTCAGCACGTTGTAAGTGTCGCCACCGGCGCCAACCTTGTGTGAATGCTCTGGAAAGCTAATCATTTGCACATCACAGCATCTTCTTCCTGTGGGTTAAATTTCGCGTCTGTAGCACGTCATCTTCGTGGTGCAGCAATTTTAATGGCCAGTAGAGTGTTAACATGTACTGTTCGAGTGGCACGGGCGTTGTTGGGAACGTGTCCTCTGACTTCTGCGTGAACTGTGTTCCGTAGAGCAGTAGACATTAGGCTACGGTGTTTGGAAGCGCGCAGGCGCGTCGAGCACGGCGGCGGGCCACGGGGCGGCCCGGACGCCTAACGAGGGGCGGGTTTGCTTCATTAGGGGCGGAACGGCGCGCTCAGCTTGCTCGCTGACCGCCACAAAGCGGGTCGGCTCCAGCACACGGGGCCGGCAGCTGGCTGGCCAGCGTGTCCGCCCATTACCGCCCAGTCAGCGCTGCCGGTAGCGCTCACGCGAGTTGCCACCACGCATACAGCACAACTCCTGGCACACGAAAGCCGCATGCCGAGTTTACATGTTCAGGCTACCCTGGCCGAACGTCAGTTTTCCGGTCGCCAGTTGCCTTACGCGGATGAACACGGGTAATCAGCTCTTCGGATTCCAACATTTAGACATGAGGAATACTTCCTTGATCACCCTAACAAGATCGCTGGATGGAAAGGTAGTCATTGCTGAACCGCGGATTTACTTTCAAAATCTTTTCTTAAAGAATTTACTTTATTTACCAGCGATTCATCAGGACCATTAACACATTTAATCACACTAGGTCGTGGAAGTAGTTGCCAGGGAGTAACTGATTAAAATGAAATTACCTTTAACAAATGGGAATTTTACTCATAAAAGCCCTTTCAAAAACAGCAGAAAAGCACCCTCGAAATATCAATATATTTAGAGGCAGAAAGAACAATATTGACAGTATGAGACTTCGGGCTGAGAACTTTGCCGCTCCCTTTCAACACGGCCGTAGCCACTACCGCTCACAACAACCTCTGAAACACTACACTGGTGCAAATCTGCAACACACCAGGTTACTTTAAAGCAAAAAATTTTAAAACTCACACAAACACATTAACTATGCACCCTTTAAATGGGATGGAAATGGTACAAACACAAATAAATTATCTGCCACTAAAACTGCAATTTGTTTTTAAAAGGGCTCTTACGGTGAAAGGGGCCAGCTTTATAACAATGACTATTTAAATAAAATCCATGAAATTCCGACTTACATAAAATGTACATGTTCTACATTACACATATACCGCCTCGCAAGATGATGGGCAAGATAAAAACATATTTCAGGACTTCGGGCTTTACACCTTAATTCTATAAATTCGTTAACACCGAATCCGAAAAACATGACAGAGGCAGCTATTAACGTACGGCAGACCGACAGACAGACAGACACTAACTGCCTAACAAACGCGGACGAGAGACAGACCAGCAACTGGGGACGAGAGACTGACCAAGAAAACAAGTAGAATTTAAGAAGTTAATGAAATAACATATCACAAATCACTTAATTTCTAATAAACTGCGATGTCCGGCGAAGACCTGGCGCAGCACCCCCAAAACGGTCTCCCGAACCGTCCACTGACAGCCGCTTCAACGGACGCAGGAAGGCGCGCCGATCTCCCGTCTCACGGCGTCGCAGCTCAAACCGGACAGACTGATGTCGTGGGTTGACTCCTGTTGCTGTCGTGTCGTCCTCGAAGCCACTACGCCTCGCTGGAAAACGCGGCCACTGAACTCACGTGGCGGCCTCACATGCGCCGACGCTCCAGGTGGACAAGTCATCTTGTGTCCCAGTGCGCGACTGACCAACCGATGGATGCAACCGAAAATCCCCATTGCCTGAGCAAACTCGAGCAGACTGGCGGCCTATCACATACTAGCACTCCAGACGACAGACAGACACTAACCGCCTCACCAATGCGGACGAGAGACAGACCCAGACTAACTTGGCTGACCAACTGACCAGACTCGCCCAGGCTGACAGACTTAGACTGACAACTGACCGACTGCAGAGCTCATACTGCCCCTTAAATGCACGTGAACAGGCAACGTTTCCCCTTTCCCACCATAGGGAGACACCAATGCTGCGATTGTCACAGCGGCGCCACCGCCAGAAACGGAAGGCGACTGCTTTACACTACGCACTGCGGCGCGCTCTTCAAAGCAGCAAATTCTACCACGGCTCAATTCCATTAAAAGAGCGCAACGAAGCGTTGTACCTGGCGGTTATGCAGCATCACCATATAGCAGTGGAGTGGTTGTATGGACCTAGGAGCTGTCGCCGTTGGACGAGTCCATGGTCACACTTTGAATCAAGTTTATGTGAGTCTGCAGGCTTTCGTGGCCGTTGTTACCGAAGTTAAAATCTGAGTTATTAGGCCGCGTCATATTTCTCTCTAAAATAATTGACGTTTCAACCCATCTGCTGGGATCTCCCTCAGGATCTTCCGGTTTCCACTACTTCTAGAGGAAGATACCGTCAGAGTGGTCGAAACGTCGTTATTTTAGAGGAAACATGACGCGGCCTAAAAACCCAGAAGATTTTATCTTCTGTGAATGAAATTGCCTGACGTGTGTAGGAACGGTGGTTCCACAAGGAATCCAGAATTTTTATGGGACTTTGTGACATTTATGAATGATCTCCATCTACTGTATTGCACTGAACACATAGTGTGTAGTGGGCCGATCACTCTCCTGTATAAATAATTGAAAAGCCAAGATCGCTTAAACACTGTTTACTAGATGACCGGTTTCAGCACACTAAAGGTGACATCATCGGATCTGTGAAGTTATAACATGACAGGTTTGAGAGAGGGCATACATGAGTTACACTATATACATTAGTATTAGTACAGCATATGTTTTTTTTTAATTTTTATTTCTGCGACAATGATTTTATATCGGCTGGTCTGCCTCATGTACCGTTATATTCAAATTATTTATGTATGTTAAGCTACATTCAGGTATGTGGTGCTGTACTAATAGTAATGTGTATAGTGTAACTCATGTAATCCCTCCCTCAAACCTATCTTGTTATATCTTCACACATCCGATAATGGCACCTCTAGTGCCTTGAAACCGGTAATCTAGTAACCAGTGTTTAAGCGACCTTGGCTTTTGTATTATTTATCTTCTACTTTATGCTGTTACAACATTATATACTGCGAGTGCAATGGCGGCACATGGTCATTGTCAAGTATTCTCAAAGAAATAAGTTACCAAATCAATACATTATAGCTACAAAATTACTAAATGAAAATTCGAAACTATGTACGTGGGATAGTGGGACCAACTCGTCATCACTACGACGTGCTGAAACATATACGAAACCATAGTTCCGTGGCGATTTTTCTGATAAAATTTTCAGTGGGCGGTCTCAGGCGCTGCAGCCATGGACTATGTGGCTGGTCCCGGCGGAGGTTCGAGTTCTCATTCGGGCATCGGTGTGTGTGTTTGTCCTTAGGATAATTTAGGTTAAATAGTGTGTAAGCTTAGGGACTCATGACCTTAGCAGTTAAGTCCCAGAAATTTTCACACACATTTGAACATATGATACAATTTTCTTGAGCATCCAGCCGCGTCTAGAGGTTTAAAATCCACGAACTTTCGGCCGGCAGTCAACACGTGACAATGGCCAACAGTAACTCGGCAGAAAGCTCGTGGATTTCAAACCTCTGCACGCGGCTTGAGCCCGAGAAAATTTTATCAGTATATATCGCTGCGGAACTATGCATTCCTGTATCACGTACCTCTACGGGGAGAAAATGTGGCACAGTATGAAACGCCTGGGGAAGCTTCGTGTTAAGAAGGCTAATCGATTAATGTCTCTAGCCTTACTATTACGCCCCAGTGAAGAGAAGTGATTTCACGTTTTCCGCCGTTAGCCACCATATCAACACTAATGTGAATGAAAGTCTTACCAGCTCCGCCCTGCTGCGAGAGAGGATACTTCATACCAGAAAGCAGTTGGAAAAAAAAGGCCGCGAACTAATGGCCGGCCACCTGCGGCTGACGGGGAAGCTCTCAGCTTTGGATTGGGACTGGATTGATGCAACCACAGTGGCAAAACATATGTCATAGCAGAGTGAAACCACAGAAAGGTAGAAAGGGAAATTCAGTCGGCTTTCACAGGAACAACCTGGGGTAGAAGGTAGGGTAGAAGGTAAAAGAACAGAACGAGCTGTTATAAACGTGACGACGAGAAATATCGACACGGGTGCCATGTCGGCTCTGAACAAGGGACTTAACTTCGCACCAAGAAGCAGGCCTTTCGTTGACACTGTAAGTGGTGTGCAGCAAGCGGTTCGAAAGTGTCCCGGTTAAACTGCAAAATAAATCCGTCACGAAGGGAGCCGCATTCTTTCAAAATCCAAGCCACCAATCTCGAATTTGACAGGAGCTGAGTGTAATGGTCTTCACGAGCTCCGCAATGATCCTCTCATCGTAGTTTTACCAGCGGATAAGGGCAATACAGTGTTGTAACCGCAGAAAAGCCAAGTCTAAATGCAGTTGTTCTCAGACGATACACCAGAAATCATACGGGGAGATAGAGTTAACAGGGGACGCCAGGCGTGTCAGAGGGGTCACAAAAGATAACGACGCAGCCAGATAGCTGAGGCGGCGGTCCAAGCGGCCAGGCAGCTGCGCGTGATAAGCAAGGAAGCAGACTCAGCTATTAAGATAAACAGGGCGCTCTGGGCAGGTCCCTTAATAAACAATAACTTGCAGTATCAACACTCTTGGCTAGAGGGAGAAGTCTGGGAGCGGAGAGAGAAAGAAAGAGGGCCCTAGGTGGGGACCGCACTACGTCATGAGGAGCCAATGAAGGGCTCAGGACGCAGTGCGTGACCATATAGGGAGAAGCCCCTCTACCCCTCCACCCAGCTTCTGAAGAAAAGTACTGAAGTTAATACTAAAACAATCCCTAATAAGGAAAAGTTGCACTCGACGCTACGTCATGCCAAGCGCTGGCGGGGTCGAAGGGGAAGAGCTAACAAAACTCGGAGGCACGCCGCTCCGGGGATCTCTCTCTCTCTCGGGTTTAGGCAGCGACGGTAGTCAGCGTGAGTAGCAGCCGACTTGGGCTGAGGGCGGGCTGCAGGCAGACAGTTGGAGATAGTCGCCGATGAGCGTTTAGGCAGCGACCGCGGGACTCTGACGTAGGGTGCTAGTGTGGGCAGCAAAGTGCTGGAAAGTTCTATCAGGCAGCCAGAACGGTGGAAGTCAGTCACCGTCTCTGTAATGGGCTTGGCTACTCTGTAGGTACAATCACTACGCAGTTAGGGTGAACTGTATTCTTTATGAATAAATTAGAACTTTTATAACGTCCATACGAGTTTACTTCTACCAACATCCTAGCCTTGTACCTTCACACCAGGGAATTTAACATCTTAGCCAGATCAAAAGTCTCCCTCTCAATTAGGTCAACCGGCTAATTCCCGTTTACGAACCGTGTCGCTCAATCCCTCGCAAAACCCACGCTTGGGACGCGACAACAGCTGCCTGACTATGAGGCGAAAATACGGTTGATGCTGCAGGAGGAGACGTATCAAAAACTTTCAATGCATCCAACAGCCAGAATAATGAGGAAGATTCCGGACCTTGTAAAGCGCCCTGTACTGGAAGAGAATATCATTAAAAAGCTGATCCCTTAGGCACCTCGTCCACCTACTTTATATGGCCTTCCCAAGGTTCACAAGGAGCACACTGCTCTACGCCCCATCGTAAGCACCATTGAATCACCAACGTACAGAGGAGCTAAATATGTGGCCAGCCACCTTACCCTGCACGTTGGTCATTGTGAGCACCACATAAGGAATACCACCGATTCCTCCAGTCGAATTAAATGCTTTGGTATTCGATAAGCAGATATGATGTCTTCACTTAACACTTCCGGGCTGATTGGCCATCTTCGATATATAAAACTCTCCCCTAACGTTTCGTCTCCGACTGCGGGAGACTTCCTCCGAGGTAAAGTTCGCCGCTCTACCTTGGAGGATGTCTCCCGCAGTCGGAGACGAAAGTCAGGGAAGAGTTTTATACAGCGATCACGGCCTATCAGCCCACAAGTTTTGAAGTGAAGACAGTACAGCCGTGAGAGCCTCATAGTAGGAGATAATATTTAGCTATGGTGTTGAGCCGTGGTAAAAATTGCTCTTTTGAAGAGCGCGCCGCAGCGCGTAGTGTGAGGCAGTCGCCCTCCGTTTCTGGCAGTGGCGCCGCTGTGGCAGTCGCAGCTTTGGTGTCTCCCTCTGGTGTGAAAGGGGAAAGGATGCCGGTTCACATGCATTGAAGGGGCGCTATGAGCTCGCCAGTCAGTCAGTGGGAGTAAGTGTGGAGTCAGTCTGGGTCATTCTAACTCAGCGAGTGGTCGCCCGGACGGGGCTTAGTTCCTGCATCTGAGTCTGCACCTTAGGCCGCCAGTCTGCTCGAGTTTGCTCAGGCAATGGTCATTGGCGGTTGGATCGATCCATGGTCAGGCGCGCACCGAGACACAAGATGACTTGACCGTCTTGAGTGTCGGCGCATGTGAGTTCGCCACGTGAGTCCAGTGGGCCGCGCCGTATAGCGAGAGGTAGTGGCTTCGCGGTCGACACGAGAGCAACAGGGGTCAACCCACGACATCAGTCTGGTGGGTGTGAGCTGCGACGCCGTGGTGCAACTGGATCTCCGAGAGCTTCTGGGCCCCTTCAGTTACCATCTTGTGGAGCTTGGCTCAGTCCTTTCCTGGTGCAGTGATGTCCTTTTGCCAGTGGGCGTGTTTCATCGGCGTGGTTGGGTCCGAGCCAGGATTTCCGCCGTCGTGCGTCTGGAAGCGAGTGGAAGACACCAGCAGTGCAGTCGCGACGAAGCAGCAGTCGCGGACAGAGCAGCGGGCAGTCGGTTGGTTGGTGCGCACCAGGAAAGAATGGAGATCGGCGCGCCTTGCTGCGTCCGTTGAAGCGGCTGGCAGCGGACAGTGCGGGAGAGCAGAGCGATTTGAGGGTGCTGCGCCAGGTCTTCTCGAGAAATCGCAGATTATTAGAAGTGATTGGTGCTATGTTGTGTGATTTACTCTTCTTAGATTCTACTTGTTTTCTTGGTCAGTCTCTCGTCCCCAGTTTGCTCGTCTGTCTCTCGTCCGCATTTGTTAGGCAGTTGGTGTCTGTCTGTCGTTTGGAGCTGCCTCTGTCATGTTTGTCGGATTCGGTGTGTTAATGAATTTATTGATTTGAGAGTATGTTTTGATCTTGCCTATCATCTTAAGAGGCGGTATATGTGTACTGTAGAGGATGTTAACTAGTTTGGCCAACCTTGTATAATTTTATATAAGATTGCATTTCACGGGCTTTTGTTTAAATGATCATTTTAATATAGAAAGTGGCCACCCTTCCACTGTAAGACATTTATTAGGAATTGAAATAAAGTTGCACCTTCAGTGGCAAGCAAATATTTTAATTTTAGTGTTTTGTACCATTTCCCCTTCCCCCATGAACCATGGACCTTGCCGTTGGTGGGGAGGCTTGCGTGCCTCGGCTATACAGATGGCCGTACCGTAGGTGCAACCACAACGGAGGGGTATCTGTTGAGAAGCCAGACAAACGTGTGGTTCCGGAAGAGGGGCAGCAGCCTTTTCAGTAGTTGCAAGGGCATCAGTCTGGATGATTGACTGATCTGGCCTTGTAACAATAACCAGAACGGCCTTGCTGTGCTGGTACTGCGAACGGCTGAAAGCAAGAGGAAACTACGGCCGTAATTTTTCCCGAGGGCATGCAGCTTTACTGTATGATTAAATGATGATGGCGTCCTCTTGGGTAAAATATTCGGAGGTAAAATAGTCCCCCATTCGGATCTCCGGGCGGGGACTACTCAGGAGGATGTCGTTATCAGCAGAAAGAAAACTGGCGTTCTACGGATCGGAGCGTGGAATGTCAGATCCCTTAATCGGGCAGGTAGGTTAGAAAAATTAAAAAAGGAACTGTATGGGTTAAAGTTAGATATAGTGGGAATTAGTGAAGTTCGGTGACAGGAGGAACAAGACTTCTGGTCAGGTGACTACAGGGTTATAAACACAAAATCAAATAGGGGTAATGCAGGAGTAGGTTTAATAATGAATAGGAAAATAGGAATGGGGGTAAGCTACTACAAACAGCATAGTGAACGCATTATTGTGGCCAAGATAGATACGAAGCCCACACCTACTACAGTAGTACAAGTTTACATAACAACTAGCTCTGCAGATGAGGAAGAAATTGAAGAAATGTATGATGAAATAAAACAAATTATTCAGATAGTAAGGGGTGATGAAAATTTAATAGTCATGAGTGACTGTATACGGCAGTAGGAAAAGGGAGAGAAGGAAACGTAGTAGGTGAATATGGATTGGGGCTAAGAAATGAAAGAGGAACCCGCCTGGTAGAATTTTGCACAGAGCACAACTTAATCATAGCTAATACTTGGTTTAAGAATCATGAAAGAAGTTTGTATACATGGAAGAACCCTGGAGATACTAAAAGGTATCAGATAGATTATATAATGGTGAGACAGAGGTTTAGGAACCAGGTTTTAAATTGTAAGACATTTCATGAAAGAAGGTTGTATACATGGAAGAACCCTGGAGATACTAAAAGGTATCAGATAGATTATATAATGGTAAGACGGAGATTTAGGAACCAGGTTTTAAATAGTAAGACATTTCCAGGGGCAGATGTGGACTCTGACCACAATCTATTGGCTATGGCCTATAGATTAAAACTGAAGAAACTGCAAAAAGGAGGGAACTTAAGGAGATATGACCTGGATAAAATGTAGTAAATGAGGCAGGCAAAAAGGAATACAAACGTCTCAAAAATGAGATCGACAGGAAGTGCAAAATGGCTAAGCAGGGATGGCTAGAGGACAAATGTAAGGATGTAGAGGCTTATCTCACTAGGGGTAAGGTAGATACTGCCTACAGGAAAATTAAAGAGACCTTTGGAGATAAGAGAACTACTTGTATGAGCATGAAGAGCTCAGATGGAAACCCAGTTCTAAGCAAAGAAGGGAAAGCAGAAGTGTGGAAGGAGTATATAGAGGGTCTATACAGGGGCGATGTACTTGAGGACAATATTATGGAAATGGAAGAGGATGTGGATGAAGATGAAATGGGAGATACGATACTGCGTGAAGAGTTTGACAGAGCACTGAAAGACCTGAGCTGAAACAAGGTCCCCGGAGTAGACAACATTCCATTGGAACTACTGACTTCCTTGGGAGAGCCAGTCCTGACAAAACTCTACCATCTGGTGAGCAAGATGTATGAGACAGGCGAAATACAACCAAACTTCAAGAAGAATGTAATAATTCCAATCCCAAAGAAAGCAGGTGTGGACAGATGTGAAAATTACCGAACAATCAGTTTAATCAGCCACAGCTGCATAATACTAACACGAATTCTTTCAGACGAATGGAAAAACTAGTAGAAGCCGACCTCGGGAAAAATCAGTTTGGATTCCGTAGAAATGTTGGAACACGTGAGGCAATACTGACCTTACGACTTATCTTAGAAGAAAGATTAAGGAAAAACAAACCTACGTTTCTAGCATTCGTAGACTTAGAGAGAGCTTTTGACAATGTTGGCTGGAATACTCTCTTTCAAATTCTAAAGGTGGTAGGGGTAAAATACAGGGAGCAAAAGGCTATTTACAATTTGTACAGAAACCAGATGGCAGTTATAAGAGTCGAGGGACATGACAGGGAAGCAGGGGTTGGGAAGGGGGTAAGACAGGTTTGTAGTCTCTCCCCGATGTTATTCAATCTGTATATAGCGCAAGCAGTAAAGGAAACAATATAAAAATTCGGCGTAGGTATTAAGATCCATGAAGAAGAAGAAATAAAAACATTGAGGTTCGCCGATGACATCGTAATTCTGTCAGAGACAGCAAAGGACTTGGAAGAGCAGTTGAATGGAATTGATAGTGTCTTTAAAGGAGAATATAAGATGAACATCAACAAAAGCAAAACGAGGATAATGGAATGCAGTCGAATTAAGTCGGGTGATGCTGAGGGAATTAGATTAGGAAATGAGACACTTAAAGTAGTAAAGGAGTTTTGCTATTTGGGTAGCAAAATAACTGATGATGGTCGAAGTAGAGAGGATATAAAATGTAGACTGGCAATGGCAAGGAAAGCGTTTCTGAAGAAGAGAAATTTGTTAACATCGAGTGTAGATTTAAGTGTCAGGAAGTCATTTCTGAAAGTATTTGTATGGAGTGTAGCCATCCATGGAAGTGAAACATGGATGATTAAATGTGTTAATGTTCTTGATAAATCACTAGTAAATAAAATAAATTTTTAAGAAAATTTTTTGAAAAGAAATCTATGGTTCAGGTGTGATGGCATTGCTCACGCGGGTTCCCATCAAAGGGTCTTTAGATTTGGTCTCCCAGTTATTTGACTACACTGCTGTGGATACATTTAAGCACAGTCTGACATCACCGTATTTTTGTATGATGGTGATTATTTTAACCAGAAGGTTGGCATTGCGAGGGGATGCCCATTAGCTCCAGTTACAGCCAACCTTTCATGGAGCACTTTGAGGACATCGCGCTGGACGCGGCTCCTGTAAAGCCTAGTTGGTTTTATCGTTACGTCGCCGTCACTTTCGCTGTCTGACCACATGGGCGTGAAAAGCTCGGAGAATTTCTTAACGACATCAACAGCATTCATGATAACATGTGATTCACGATGGAAGTAAAGACAGATGGTGCCCCTTGCCGCTTCTAAACGTCCTCGTCCGCCGGAAAGAAAGTGGGAGTCTCAGCCAAAGTTTTTATCCGAAACCCACCCACAAAGACCGATATCTGCATGCTACCAGCTATCACGACCCTTCGCAGAAAAGTTCTGTTCTGAGGACATTGCTGCATCGATCGGAAGCCGTTTCAGAAGCTGAAAGCCTTCCCAAGGAACTGAGCCACTTACGGAAAGTCTTCAAAGAAAATGGCTACAGCAATCGCCAGATTTCGCAAGCCTTCTTGGCGAAGAAACAGAAGCCAAACACCTCCGAGGAGTGGAGGAAGAATCTTGCGTTATTGCCGTTCTGTGGCTCAATAACAGGAAAGATTATCCGGCTTCTGAAGAAGCATAAAGTTGATACGTATTTTAGGGCTCCAATGTGGCCTATGAAAGACGATGTTGTTGTCAGGACGCTAAGAGTATATAAATTACCGTGGGGGTGTGGGCAGTTACACATCGGGGTGACTGACGTACTATTGAAGAGCGCCATATGAAACACGAGAGATGTTTTCGCCTACGGCATCCTGAGAAATCAGCAGTGGTGGAACGTGCTTCAGAAAACGGACACCGTGTTGTATTAGCCGAGATATCTTTTATTACGCGGACTAGTACTTTTTGGGACACTGTTATCAAAGGTCGCGTTTAAGATTTCTGACAGCACCCTGAATAAAGATCGCGGTCTGCAGCTAAGAACAGCTTGGAACCCGGCCATCGGAAAGTTGAAGCGGGAGCGACAAGCGTGCAATGGAAACATTATCATACATGGCGCTGGAGCGAGCATCAGTGATGTCACTGAAGACAGAGCGGCAAACATTCGATAGTCACCAATTCGACAATCACCACCAGACAGTGGCCGAGGAGAACTCGGCAGACAGGTCATCGATTTTAAACCACAGGACACGGTTGGAAACCCGAGAAAATTTTATCACTGCTGGAACATACACTCCTGGAAATGGAAAAAAGAACACATTGACACCGGTGTGTCAGACCCACCATACTTGCTCCGGACACTGCGAGAGGGCTGTACAAGCAATGATCACACGCACGGCACAGCGGACACACCAGGAACCGCGGTGTTGGCCGTCGAATGGCGCTAGCTGCGCAGCATTTGTGTACCGCCGCCGTCAGTGTCAGCCAGTTTGCCGTGGCATACGCAGCTCCATCGCAGTCTTTAACACTGGTAGCATGCCGCGACAGCGTGGACGTGAACCGTATGTGCAGTTGACGGACTTTGTGCGAGCGCGTATAGTGGGCATGCGGGAGGCCGGGTGGACGTACCGCCGAATTGCTCAACACGTGGAGCATGAGGTCTCCACAGTACATCGATGTTGTCGCCAGTGGTCGGCGGAAGGTGCACGTGCCCGTAGACCTGGGACCGGACCGCAGCGACGCACGGATGCACCCAAGACCGTAGGATCCTACGCAGTGCCGTAGGGGACCGCACCGCCACTTCCCAGCAAATTAGGGACACTGTTGCTCCTGGGGTATCGGCGAGGACCATTCGCAACCGGCTCCATGAAGCTGGGCTACGGTCCGGCACAGCGTTAGGCCGTCTTCCGCTCACGCCCCAACATCGTGCAGCCCGCCTCCAGTGGCGTCGCGACAGGCGTGAATGGAGGGACGAATGGAGACGTGTCGTCTTCAGCGATGAGAGTCGCTTCTGCCTTGGTGCCAATGATGGTCGTATGCGTGTTTGGCGCCGTGCAGGTGAGCGCCACAATCAGGACTGCATACGACCGAGGCACACAGGGCCAACACCCGGCATCATGGTGTGGGGAGCGATCTCCTACTCTGGCCGTACACCTCTGGTGATCGTCGAGCGGACACTGAATGGTGCACGGTACATCCAAACCGTCATCGAACCCATCGTTCTACCATTCCTAGACCGGCTGCATTGCTGCGAAAGGTGGATATACACTGCACTAGTGCCGACATTGTGCATGCTCTGTTGCCTGTGTCTATGTGCCCTTTGTTCTGTCAGTGTGATCATGCGTTGTATCTGACCCCAGGAATGTGTCAATAAAGTTTCCCCCTCCTGGGACAATGAATTCACGGTGTTCTTATTTCAATTTCCAGGAGTGTAGTTTCCAGGGGTGTAAAACTAAATGCATGCGGTGGTGCAAATCTATCAGCTGTTCGATAAGCCATGTGAGCACATGGGAAAAAGCTGATAAAGTGAAACCATGTACCAGACATGATAGTAAAAACAACATTCACTATAAATCCTTAAGGCAAAATCTCTTGTAGCTGCAGTGGTCTATGGATCACAATGGCAGCAAAGTGACAAAGCTGCAAATATACAAGGAGCAGGAGCTTGAGAGTGCGAAGACTGAAGTATGAGTACTCAAAAAGTGTACTTACAAAGATAGAAACCGACTGGGGTGTGTGTTGAATAAGACAGAATCAACAAAGAACACTGAGAATATAAATTAATAGTAGCTATAGCTAAATACAGTCTCAAAAGAAAGGAAAGAAGCGACGAACTACGAAGAAATCGTCCGAATGGGACGGAAATAGGTAGATGTACATGTAAAGACAAACATAGGATAGCAATTTCTGCAAAAAGGAATGATTTTTTCGGCTGGTCCTGGCGGAGGTTCGTGTCCTCCCTCGGGCATGGGTGTGTGTGTGTTTTTCCTTAGGATAATTTAGGTTAAGTAGTGTGTAAGGTTAGGGACTGATGACCTTAGCAGTTAAGTCCCATAAGATTTCACACACATTTGAACGATTTATTCAAGAGAAATAGAGTAACAAATTGAGCACATCTGAACTTTGAGCAAGCAGCTATTCGGCTTGGCATTGATTGGCTGAGTTGTTGGATGTTTTCCTGAATGATATCGTGCGAAATTTAGTCCAACTGGCACGTTAGATCGTCAAAATGCCGAACTGGTTCTAAATTGGGGGAGATCCCTCGATCTTTCTGCCAAAGATAGTGTTTGTCAAGTACGAAGACAAGCAATAGAAACTCTCGCCATGTGCAGGCATGCATTATCTTGCTGGAATTCAAGCCCAGGATGGGTTGCCATGAAGGGCTACAAAACGAGGCGTACAGTATCGTCGACGTACTGTAGAGTTGTCACGGGTGACAACCAGAGCGGTTCTGCTATGAAAAAAAGTGACACCTCAAATGATCGCTTATGGTCGTCGGGCTGTGCAGGGGTTAGTCAGGTTGTTATGCCACTACTAATCAGGGAGTCTCAAACACGTCTTCCCTGGTCATTGACGATCAATTCTAATCGGAACGCATCACAGATTCGCCCCAGACCACAATGAGATACCAACATGACTATGGACAGACAACCAGGAGTGATGGTCTGCGATGCCACTTAATTCCATAGCAGCACAGCTTTGGTTGTCGACCGAACCACTCTTACCACACACTGGCACGTCGACGTTTCGTTTCCCTTCATGACAATCTATCCTGGGCATAAATTAGATGGATCTCCACAAATGAGAACGTTTGAAGAATTATGTGCAGGGCGCTCGAACCAGCTCGGGGTTTTGACGATCTAGCGGGCCAGTTGGGTAGAATTTGGCACGATATCCCTCAAGACGACGTTCACCAACTCTAGCAATCATTGTCAAGCCGCATTAACTGCTTGCAAAAGGGCCAGAGATGGACCTACGCGTTACTATGTAGCTCAAATTGTGAAGCTCTTTCTGTTGAATAAACCATTTACTTTCTCTCACATTATAATCATTTCCTCCTCTGTACATCACATATACCGATCCCCGTCCCATTCGTATAATTCCATCGTATTTCGTTTTTACGTTTTTGTTTCGTCTTAGAGTGTACATAACTACAAATAAATGTAATTGTAACTGAAACATCAAGTGCTTATAAGTAAATTGACTGGCCCAGTCACTGGAAACAATACCATAAAACACAAGTATGACATAGAAATCCTAAAAGTAAATACTGATATTAAGATACAAATAGTTAAATTATCCGCATACATAAAAAATGATGTGTCAAGGGAAGCAAGTTATGACAAATGTGAGCCTTCTCGTTTAAAGTAACTGATGGCTAGATTCCGAAGTACACGTACATCGAATTAAAATGGATAAGTCATTGGCTGCAAGGGCTGGTGTAACACTCACAGCCATGTAACACGGCTTAACAGCAGTGGTCGTAAGAATATCCTACCAGACAGGAACTGGAGAAAAGTGTGATATCTTGTCAGTGACTATCTAATTCAAACGCGAAACAAATTAAAATGGTCAGCACTGATTTTGATGCCAAGAATCTAAGAATGAAACTTCCTGGGACATTAAAACTGTGTGCCGGACCGAGACTCGATCTCGGGAACTTTGCCCTTTCGCGGGCAAGTGCTCTACCAACTGAGCTACCCAAGCACGACTCACGCCCCGTTCTCACAGCTTTACTTCCGCCAGTACCTCGTCTCCTACCTTCCAAACTGTACAGAAGCTCTCCTGCGAACCTTGCAGAACTAGCACTCCTGAAAGAAAGGATAGAAACTATAGCAAGGCGAAATAAATCTCATTTGCGAATGCAAAAGGGATTGACTTCAAATCTGCAACTCGGACGAGAAAACACCATTTGTGCGTTATTGGTACGTAATTCTACTTAGTAACGAAATCCCTGATACGAGATTTAGCATGAGGAATGGTTGAGCGAAGTACAACATCACTTGAAACTGAGGCTTGATGTTGTCATAGGGCTGAGCTCTAACATCTGCTTATGTCCACCAGCTAAGATAGCTGAATAGTTATAGCTTGTGAATGTACGTCCAAATTGTTTAAACGTTGTCAAGTTAAGCTTACTTTAAATACGAAGGGCGTTCAATAAGTAAAGCAACACTTTTTCTCAGAAAGCAGTTGGGTTTTATTCAGGATTCCAATACACCATATTATTCTCAAGTCATTTGGCTATATATCCCTATATTTGACAATATCTCCGTCGGTCCTACGCCACCTGACTGGCAGGGCATGTATGCTGGAATGGTACCACTCTACTGATCGGCGTCGGAGCCAACGTTCTGGTGGAGGAATAACCTCTCCATAATCCACGAAATCCTTCACCCGGAGTTCATCCTTCATAGGGCTATGTAGATGGAAGTCGGAAGCTGTGAGAACCAGGCTGTAGGGTGGATGAGGCAGAAAAGTCCAGTGAGAGTATTGTGAGCTAGTCTCGGGTGAGGCCTTGCGTTGTCATGAGGAAGGGGAAGTTCGTTTGCATTTTTGTAGTGGCGAACACGCTGACGTCGTTTCTTCAATTTCTGAGGGTAGCACAATTCAAATTTATGACTGCACCATGAGCGACGACACGAAACAGAATAACACTTTCAGAGTCCCGGAAGACGGTTTCCATGATTATACCGGCTGAGGACGCGTCTTTGAACTTTTTCTTCAGAGAAGAGAAGTGTGGTGCCACTCCACGGATTGCCGTTTTATTTCCTATTCTAAGCGATTTACCCGTTTTTCATTGCCTGTGACGATGTTCGAAGAAAAATAGTCATCATCACCTTCGTAACGTGCAAGCAATTCGTTTCTCCTTATGGTTTTCTGTCAGGCGGCGTTCAAGGCAGCGGGCATACATCTGACTGCATAGGTGAGCATGTAAAGACGTCCAATTGAATAGCGATATGTGTGACTTTGATTCGTCGAGCTCTTCGAAGGACAATATCCACACGTTCCAACATTGCATGACTTACAGCTGTGTGAGCTTGTCCGGTGCCCCTACCTTGTTGCGATGACTGCAGACGCCTTGCCCAGCGACTCACCGTGCTTTTCTTCATTGCCAGGCCGCCGCAGAAACACAATGTATGTTCTCTGCTTGGAACGCACCATCGTTAAAGACGCCATTTTGCAGGCTACGTATAGCCCTGTCATTGTCGGAACATCATGCAACCATTGGGGCTGAAGCGGGAATATTCGACGATGTCCACAAAAAATTCCGCATTTTTTCAGCCGAACGTGACAAAGAAAGTGTTGCATTAATTGTTGAGCACCACTCGTAATAATAAGATGGAATGAATTCTAATAATAGTAAAATAACAAAAATATTATTTTCAATTCATAAATTAATGTATGTTGTTGTTGTGGTCTTCAGTCCTGAGACTGGTGTGATGCAGCTCTCCATGCTACTCTATCCTGTGCAAGCTTCTTCATCTCTCAGTAACTACTGCAACCTACTTACTTCTGAATCTGCTTACTGTATTCATCTCTTGGTCTCCCTCTATGATTTTTACCCTAGACGCTGCCCTCCAACACTAAACTGGTGATACCTTGATGCCTCAGAACATGTCCTACCAACCGATCCCTTCTTCTAGTCAAGTTGTGCCACAAATATCTCTTCTCCCCAATCCTATTCAATACCTCCTCATTAGTTATTTGATCTACCCATCTAATCTTCAGCATTTCGAAAGCTTCTATTCTCTTTTTGTACAAACTATTTATCGTCAATGTTTCACTTCCATACATGGCTATACACCATACAAATACTTTCAGAAACGACTTCCTAACACATAAATCAATACTCGATGTTAACAAATTTCTCTTCTTCAGAAACACTTTCCTTGCCATTGCCAGTCTATATTTTATATCCTTTCTACTTCGATGACCATCAACAGATTTTGCTCCCTAAATAGCAAAACTCCTTTACTACCTTAAGTGTCTCATTTCCTAATCTAATCCCCTCAACATCCCCCGACTTAATTCGACTACATTCCATTATCCTCGTTTTGCTTTTGTTGATGTTCATCTTATACTCTCCTGTCCATTCCGTTCAACTGCTCTTCCAAGTCCTTTGCTGTCTCTGACAGAATTACAATGTCATCGGCGAACCTCAATTTTTTTATTTCTACTCCGAACTTTACTTTTGTTTCCTTTATTGCTTGCTCAATATACAGATTGAATAACATCGGGGGTAGGCTACAAACCTGTCTCACTCCCTTCCCAGCCTGTGCTTCCCTTTGATGCGCCTCGACTCTTACAACTGCCATTTGCTTTCTGTACAAATTGTAAATATCCTTTAACTCTGTATTTTACCCCTGCCATTTTCAGAATTTCATAGTGAGTATTCCAATCGACGTTGTCAAAAGCTTTCTCTATGTCTACAAAGCTAGAAACGTAAGTTTGCCTTTCCTTAATCTTTCTTCTAAGATAAGTCGTAGGGTCAGTATTGCCTCCAAACTGATCTTCCCCGAGGTCGGCTTCTATTAGTTTTTCCATTCGTCTGTAAATAATTCGCGTTAGTATTTTGCAGCTGTGACTTATTAAACTTATAGTTCGGTAATTTTCGCATCTGTCAACACCTGCTTTCTTTGGGGTTGGAATTATTATATTCTTCTTGACGTCTGATGGAATTTCGCATGTCTCATACATCTTGCTCTCCAGATGGTAGAGTTTTGTCAGGACTGGCTTTCCCAAGGCTGTCAGTAGTTCTAATATGAACTTAACAAAGCAAATTAGGATGTAAGAGCCAGGTCTACCTCAGATGCTGTGTAAGAGCCGGATGTACCCCCCCCCCCCCCCCCCCCATTCTCTGTGCATCTGTCACGGACTATACGTTTCGTCTGCGCTTTGTGTGAACGGAGACACTGACAGGGAATCTTGTAAACCCCAGTCGTCCGAAGCACTAAATCACTTCAACTGAATCCATGAGTTCACAAATGGGTCTGAACACTATGGGACTTAACATCTGAGGTCAGCAGTTCTCTAGAACGTAGAACTACTTAAACCTAACTAACCTAAGGACATCACACACATCCATGCCCGAGGATAGATTCGAACGTGCGACCGTTTCGGTCACGCGGTTACGGACTGAAGCGCCTAGAACCAGTCCGCCACCGTGGCCGACCGAATCCTTGAGTGCTACTGCCTTTGGTAGAGGGCGAAAACTCATTTTCACTTTGTGTTTGCTAAGGAGCCGTCCTATTTTTGACGATAGGCTTTCCACGTATGGCAGAAAAGCTGTGGAATTATAACATTCCGTGTCTCATTTTTCATTCCTTAAGCCCAATGCTGGTGTCGTTCGTAGTGCCTAACGTATCTGCTGTGGGGAGTACCCGTTGGCTTAAAGAACTCTTCTCAGGTGTAGAAGCTCGTCCTCCAGACTGCTCTCGGCAGCAATGACATGTGTTCGCTGTACTAGAGTCCTGAGTACACTTATCGTCTGCGAAGGATGGTGTCAGCTATTTGCACGTAAATATATATCCGTACGGTGCGGTTTCGGATATACTGCAGGGCTGGACGGTATACAGCCGAAAGACTGCAAGAAGAAGTCAAATTTATGCGGCTGCACGCACGAAATTTTATGGAACAAACATTGTGTAACACCATAGCTCTAGTACTCCAATGATTTATTGTGGTTTTTGTTTCATTTAATGTTACATCACTGAGCTTCTGTAAATGTGTTTGTTTGAATCGATAACATAAAATTGTATACTCATTTCTTTGTAAGAACTTCGATGTCATGATATGATTCTATGCAATGTAGTGTATCTGTCATTTAAATTCTTTGTCCCATTTGCAGGGAACAAAACTTACTGTATATAATTGTGATTTTGTGTGAATAATTTTTTGTAGCAATATGTGCAAATATTCTGTTTTATTTAATGTATTTGGTTACTGTTATGTAAACTGCTGATCCTCACTTAGGGTTCTTAGTTAGTTTGTATGTAAAAGGTGTTGTGGTTTCCCTCGGGAACGGAACTGTGTAACGCGCGCAAATTGTGGTTGGCCCATGCAGAAAAGGTGGAACAAGAGTCAGTCTGGGACGAGCCACCAGTCGGGGACGAGCTACCAAACTGTGCATTGGCATGTAAATGTTGCATATTGTGCTGGTCCCGAGAGAGGAATTTTCTGCTCTTTTCCAATGACTCGGATGGATGGATAAATAGCTGGAACTATTCTGGAATTTGTATCTATCATCGCCACCAAGAAATGACAGAGTACAGCAATTCTACCTGCAATTCCACCTACCGACATGCAATCGCCACCACATTGTGCAATCACTGTAATGGAGTACTATAATAATGTACAGTGAAGGATCAGCTAAATGGATGTGTTAGTGTGCTCAAATATAAGGTAATTTATAACTGCATTTATGTACCTACCTTGATTTTTCTCCTTATCATAACACCTCTCAGGTTCCTCTCCGTTTGAACTAAAGTGATTTCCGAGTGTCCCTACTGAAAGAACATTAACAGTGTTTTTGATAATTAATGCCTCTTGAACATAAAAAAAAGAAAGTTAATGAAAGTAATTTTCGTAACAAAACTGCTTATTAATGTATTGTTGCCAACTTCAAATTAAGAGTTCGTAAGACTGAGGCTTATAAAGTTTTGCTTCGTAAATGATCTCATTACTGCCTGTTGTAAATCACAGAAGGTGAGTCAGTATCTTATATATATGTTAATTTTGTGTCTCAATGTAGTAAAAGCGGAAAACTGCAGTGTGGAACGTTATATACTCAAGTTTGCTAAGTGTTTGTCTCTCCTGTGTATCAGAAGTGCTTATTAATAATATAATAGGATTCACAGTTTGTCTATTGGGTTAATGCTCGGTAACAAGTAACGGAAAGACCACTAATTAAGGAAACCTTAATTTCTTTAGTCAAATGATAGTGAGGAACAACCTTTAAGTGGATTCAAATTAACTTTCATTTTAAATAGTAACGTATTTAACTGAGAGAGACTTAACCTATATCCAATTAATGATTCTGTAGTGAATAGTAATAATAACGTTATAAAGACAATCCAGTTTGTGTAACCTTTAAAGTAATAGTGTGTTTCGGTATCTGTTATAAATTTGCAAATAGTTTGTGTTGCCCTAGTTGTTAGCTTTAATCTTAAAACATACGTATGTGACAAGAGTTCACTGCACTCGCGCGTGACAAAGTATAGGTTGTGTTTATCCATTAAAGTTACTAATAACTATTTTCTTGAACGAGAATGTTAATCATTCTCTTGCCTAGTTAGGCTGGCGACCGTTTTCTTTACCCATTAAACAGTACAGATAGGCAAAATTATGTTTGTTACTGTTCAAATATTTCCGTAATTCTGACTTTCACTTCCGATAAGCCACCTTCGTTAGCTACAACACGGTCAACACAACAAAATTCCTCTCAGAGGGTAACACTGCTCTGTTGCGTTATACCATAATTGCTTTAATAAGATTGTTTTATTTCACAACCTGCTTTAAGGTTATGGTGCAGCAGTGACAGACGGTACTGTTATAATTGTGCCGCGAATGAAGTGAGAGGCACCCACATGCCTTGCTCATACTGTGGCATCAAGCCTACAAGATGAGTGGTCTGCCAAGCGACTGGATTCATTCTTATTTATCAAGTAACATGAGCTCTAATACTCACAATTAAGTTAAATTTATTCTCTTGTTTGAATATTACGCAGCGGAAACGGATAACGCACATCTGACTAGTAGTAATTTACACAACTCTGACTGTTCACTACGCACTGCCAATACCACATTTTCTTTCTTACCCAATGGCTTTGATCAACACGTGGCCATTGCACTGAATATGAGTGGCTCACAAATTCTGGGTATCATGACTACACACTACTCGAAGGACAAGGCCACCAATCTTATTCTTTTCACTATCTTTTTATTCCGATAAATTATATCATGATTCAAAGATTAAACACACCATTACATTTTATACGGGCATGGCTTTACATTGGTGATTCTCTATCTTATGGTCTCGTAATTATTTAACGCTACAGTGCACTTTCTGGGTAGGATGGTGGATCTTTTGCTACATCTCACACTTCGACTCTCACACCCATCATCACGAAAACTTCCTCCAGACCTAGCGGTACAAAAAGGAACATGCATAACCCACTGCCTCTGAACCTATCTTGCTATTCTCCCATGCAAACCACACATACTTATATTACATGAAATACATCACACTGGCAACATACAATACAACACCAAGAATAGTCACGACGTTAGAATCACATCACTCTCAGCTTTCCCACTTCAATCAGTATTCATCCCAGTTTCACACGACACTGCCCCACTTCGTAACTTTCCTTTCCTACTACGAACTCTGGAGGATATATGCACGTCTTCCTGTGCAATGCAAGCCAAGTGGTGTTGCTGGATAGACGGCTGACTCACCTTGCTTCTCTCTCAGAGTATTAGAGTTTGAATCCAGTGTCACACGGAAACATAACAGGCAGAGTAATATTAAGAACATATTCGTCACACACGCGAGTCCTCAACTGATACCATGGACGAGTACTTCTCTTTGTCCTTTGTCTCACACACAGATTGAGTCTCACACAGTACTCACCACTTGAAAGTACTCGTCTCTAATTTCAAGTCCTGCACACGCCATTTCTTAAATATTTCCAACTTATAGTACACACGCCAGTAATTCAGCTTAACTTGAGCACTCGGAAGTATTTCAACTTATTGCTGCACGTGGTTTCATTGTGACCGTTGGTCATTTCCGAAGATTACTACGATCCCCTCAATATTACCTGCCTGATGTTTAATTCTCCCCACACAAGTTCCTGAAATGGAGAAATTATTATTCGAAACTACACTTAAGTATTCCACATGCATACCATTCTCTCCAATCTTTTGACTTTACGGACCACACCTAAGATAGGTCTTACCAACACAAGACCTAGCGCCAGAGTGCAGAAACACGGCCGTTCTTCAGGTCACCTCGCACCTCCGACGAGGTGGGGACGCACCATGTTATCGTATTGGTCAGCCACATTTCGGGCGCTCAAAGCTCAGGTGAATTTCATCTCTTTCGTTCCACCAAAGGTGACCAAAGGACCGTCTCAAAGATGATCATATATTGCCCATTCACTCTCTGCGGTTATCAGACGACCATACATTCATTCATTTCGCTGATGTCATCAAATTGGATATAGGGATTTATTTTGTGGGAGTGCACATGTGATCAATTAAATAAATAAATTGTCCTTCTTTCCTGCACTGCTATCCGGCTTCGGTGTATTAAGTGAAATTGAGTTACTATTACAAGAAATATGTTGTTCTGACAAGAATAACGAAGAATGTTGGGCCTATTTTCAATGTCGGGCGGTACTGTACCGTTTCAGTACGAAGATGAAATTGTAATCATTTGTTTCTACGCACATGCACATGAAATATATCGATTTCCGTCCCAGTCGGATAGTTCCTTAGTGGTGCTTTGCTACTTTTCTGTAAGAGGTTACAATGTGAAAAAAGTAATGGTCTTATAAAACTTACGAAGCTACTTTTACGTCGGAATAATTCTCTCTCCGTTCAGAATGACACGCTGTGATCTGTTTACCAGAAACTCTTCTACGTTCGATACCCTTCCAGGAGGAAAGCGCCTCGCCCATTGCAAGTAAGCCGCCAGGGCTTATGACCGTGGTCGTAAACCGGCTCCCCTTGTTGTCTGCACATGCACATCAAATATATCGATTTCCGTCCCAGTCGGATAGTTCCTCCGCGGTGCTTCGCTATTTTTGTGTAAGAGGTTACAATGTGAAAAAAGTAACGGTCATACAAAACTTACGAAGCTACTTTTAAGTCGGAATACTTCTCTCTCCGTTCAGAATGACACGCTGTGATCTGTTTACCAGAAACTCTTCTACGTTCGATACGCTTCCAGGAGGAAAGCGCCTCGCGCATTGCAAGTAGGCCTCCAGTGGGTATGATCGTGGTCGTAAACCGGCTCCCCTTCGAGACGGCACTCTCGCCTTCCTCCGGTATTTGCATGTCGGCGCCATCAATACGTGGGCGCCGCGCCGCGCCGCGCCGCCTTGAGCGTGTCACGGATTACCGCCGGCGCCCCCGTAACTCTGCCCGGGCCCTGTGAAGCTGGCGGCCCGACCGCTCATCGCTCTGCAATATCGGCCGGCTGCCCCTCCGCCTCTCCCGGCCCTCATTCAGCCCTGGCAGCGCGCTCTCCCACGCCTCGCCTCCATCAGCGCACCGCGGCGCTTCCCTCCGGAGAGCGGCTCTTGACCTCTTCCTGCGCTTCATAACTCTTTCAGGCGATGCTCTCCACTGACGCGCCCCCTGACGCTCGTTTGGCTGATTTAGCGACACTCCTCCTCAGCACAGGGCGTTCTCATCACCGAGATGCGTTCAGCCTGCTCCTAAATAAACCAGCGCCCATTTACAGTCTCAAAGGTATATCTATCATCAGCCCAGAGATTGATTTGTGCATCACAGTCTTTATCATTGCTGGTGAGAGGCATTTAAAAAGAGTGAATGACAGTGGAGAACGACGCCCTTTGTGGCCGAGAGGTTCTAGGTGCTTCAGTCCGGAACTGCGCGACTGCTACGGTCGCAGGTTCGAATCCTGCCTCGGGCATGGATGTGTGTGATGTCCTTAGGTTAGTTAGGTTTACGTAGTTCTAAGTTCTAGGGGACTGATGACCTCAGATGTTAAGTCCCATAGTGCTCGGAGCAATTTGAACCAGAGGAGAATGTTTCGCAGTTGTTAATATTACACCGGTTCTGACATAGTCGCGTATACAAACAGAGATCAAACACTGTCAAATGTTTTTCTTATTTCTGTCTTTGATCACAATATCAATTCTTTTGACGATGACCGGTTTCAGTCCGTAATGACCACCCTCAGATCTTTTCTACACCATGTCCTAAAGTGATAAGGCCACAATGTCTGCCCCCTGTAGCTGAGTGGTCAGTGAAGGAGTATGTCAATCCTAAGGGCCCGGGGTTCGATTCCCAGCTGGGTCGCAGATTTTCTCCTCTCAGGGACTGGGTGTTGTGTTGTCATAATCATCATCATTTCATCCCCATAGACGCGGAAGTCGCCGAAGTGGCGTCAAACCGGAAGACTTCACCCAGCGAAATATCTACCCTAAAGGAGGCCCTAGTCACAAGACATTTTTCATATAAGGCTATAACGGCATCGTCAAAACATATAAATATAATGAACACAGCATCGTCATGTAGATCTAAAAGAAGGTGTAGAATGGGCCACATCCTACACACAGTCATTATTGCAACTTGGAGTTGCAATAATGACAGTCATTATTGCTATTATTGCCATTGTTGGCCATTATCGGCCATTATTACCATTATTGCCATTATGCCACATCGTCCACATAGTCATTGTTGCAACTTGGAGTTGCAATAATGACAGTCTTTATTGCAACTCCAAGTTGCAATAATGACTGTGTAGTCGATGTGGCCTATTCTACACCTTATTTTAGATCTATGTGACGATGCTGTATTTATATGTTTTGACTATGCGATTATGGCTTATCACTGTAGGACATAGTGTAGAGGATGGTCATTATGGACTGAAACTGGTCATCGTCAAAAGAATTGATATTGTGATCAAAGACTGAAATAAAAAACCATTTGTTAATATTACGACCTGATACTTTGGTTTACCGGGACTGAGCCCCTCCTTGCAATTGTTATGTGTCCTGTACATATTTTTACCTTCAGCAGTGCTCTATACGAGGACTTACAGTCAGGTGACAAATATCATTGGGTACCGCTCAGTACCGTGTCGGACGTCCTTCTGCTCCATGTAGTGCACTAACATGACATGTGATGGACTCAACAATGTCGTTCGAAGTCACCTTCAGAAATACTGAGCCACGCTTCCTCTATAACCGTCCATAAATACGAAACTGTTGCCAGTGCAGAATTCTGTACACGAACTGATCTGTCCATTACACCCCATAAATGGTCAATGGAAAACATGTTGAGCGATCTTAATGAACAAATCATTCGCTTGAACTGTCCAGAACGTTCTTCAAACCAATAGGAAACAATTGCGGCCCAGTGACATAGCGTATTGTCATCTAACAAAATCTCATCGTTTGGCTGCAAATGGCCTCCACATAGCTGAATATAACCATTGTCAATTTCGGTTCAGTTGGGCCAGAGGACCCAGTTCATTGCATGTAAACACAGCTCACGCCATTTTGGAGCCACCACCAGCATTCACAGTCCCTTGCTGGCAACTTGGATCTGGCTTCGTGGGGTCTGCGCCACACTCGAATTCCATCGTCAGTTGTTACGAAATGAGGCCGCGGCTGGGCCACAGATATGCAGTCCTCTAAGGTAAAACGGATATGGTCACAAGCCCAGGAGAGGCTTTTCTGGCGACATCGTGCTGCTACCAAAGGCACTCACGTCATTCGTCTTCTGTCATAGTCCATTAACGCCACATTTCGCAGAACAGTCGCAACAGATACGTTCGTCGTGGGTCACATTGATTTCTAACGCTATTTTACGTAGTGTTGCTTGTTTTTTTTAGCTCTGACAACTCTATGCAATCGCCGCTGCTCACGGTCGTTAAGTGAAATTGCGTGCTTTGGGAATATAGTCTCAGTTATGTGACTGGATTTGCGATTTCCTGTCAGAGAGGTCACCGATCGTAGAAATTGACGGAAAGTCATAGAGTAAAACAGAGGTCATTTTGGCGTTCCCAAAGGTAGTGTTATAGGCCCTTTGCTGTTCCTTATCTATATAAACGATTTGGGAGACAATCTGAGCAGCCGTCTTCGGTTGTTTGCAGATGACACTGTCGTTTACTGACTAATAAAGTCATCAGAAGATCAAAACAAACTGCAAAACGAACTAGAAAAAATATCTGATTGGTGCGAAAAGTGGCAGTTGATCCTAAATAACAAAACGTGAGTGGTCATTCACATGAGTGCTAAAAGAAGCTCGTTAAACCTCGGTTACACGATAAATCAGTCTAATCTAAAAGTCGTAAATTCAAATAAATACCTAGGTATTACAATTACGGACAAGTTAAATTGGAACGAAGACATAGAAAATGTTGTGGGGAAGGCTAACCAAGAACTTCGTTTTATTGGCAGGACACTTAGAAAATGTAACAGACCTACTAAGGAGACTGCCTACACTACGCTTGTCCGTCCTGTTTTAGAATACTGCTGCGTGACGTGGGATCCTTGCCAGATAGAACTGGCGGAGTACATCGAAAAAGTTCAAAGAAAGGCAGCACGTTTTGTATTATTCCTAAATATGGGTGACACTGTCACAGAAATGGTACAGGATTTTGGCTGGAAATCATTAAGAGAAAGGAGTTTTTCTTTACGACGGAATCTTCTCAAGAAATACCAATCACCAACTTTCTCCTCCGAATGCGAAAATATTATGTTGAAACCGATCTACATAGGGACGAACGATTACCACTATAAAAGAAAGGACAATCAGAGCTCGTACGGAAAGATATAGGTGTTCATTCTTTCAGCGCACTATACGAGATTGGAATAATAGAGAATAGTGAAGGTGGTTCGATGAACCCTCTGCCAGGCACATAAATCTGATTTGCAGAGTATGCATGTAGATGTAGATTTAGATGTAGATCGGTATTTTCTGCACACTCTTGACACAGTGGATCTTGAAATACTGAATTCCGTAAGGGTTTCGGAAATGGATGTCCCGTGGATCTAGTTCCCACTACCATTCCACTTTCAGAGTTTGTTAATTCCTGTCCTGCGACTATAACCACGTCGAACACCTTTTCACGTGAATCACCTGAATACAAATGACAGCTCCGCCAAAGCACTGCCATTTGTACTTTATGTACGTCATAGTACCGCCATATATGTGCGTATCGCTGTCCCGTAACCTCTCTCACCTCATTGTATTAACAACAGAGAAGTTGGTAGCAGATGTCTGCCCTTTACGTTTCTCCAATGTTCTCTTTATTTTTCTATAGGACCTACATCCTACATATTTCGTTAGTTGGTCTATGTACCTAGTCGTGTACCTTTACCTCTCTTTCCATTAACGTACACTTCTATTATTCGTTTCAGGAGTCCCTTATATCTCACTAGACGGCAAATAAGCTGCACTCTTCTCTTGAAAATTGATTTCCATATCTTTCCTTGGCACCTAACATTTTTTTTAAGGAGTACTTCGTTTGGAAAAATGTAATTTCACTTCATGATGAGCACACGTCTATAGCTCCACATATCTAAAGAATTTAGTTTCTTAGCTTCCGCAGTCGGAAGAGTACAGGTTTCACAGCCATAACAACCCACAGTCCAAAATAAACCTCTATGACTGTACTTTTTCTGATTTCAAGGCTGATGCCTTTTGACGACGTTCTTTCTCTAGCAGGAGGGCGTTTTTACTTGAGCAATCCTGCTGACTTATGCTTTACTCCGTTCATCTCTACTGGTATTACTTCCTAAATGAGTAAATGAATCAACTTACCCATCTTGCTCGTTACCCACATTGTGAACCGTGTGTAGCGCTTTCGTGCCCACCGTCCGACAAAAGTTTGTCTTTTTCACCAGCACGCGTTTAATTGCTGTTGTAATGCGCACGATAGAGTACGAGCCGGATGGAATTTTAATGTATAGAGTTTCTGGAGCAATTTAAAGACTGCAAATGTTTCTGGGGCACTTTGTGCGAGGAGTAAAGCAACAGAGATGCAAGAAATGAAGCTCTTGTTTCATTTTTTAACAAATCCATAATGATAATAAATGAAAAGCACCAGTTTGCTTTTGTTCTACAATATTACTTTTATTGCTAACCGGTTTTCGGCTTACAAGGCCATCTGCAGACTTGTAAGCCGAAACCCGGTTAGCAATAAAAGTAATATTGTAGAACAAAAGCAAACTGGTGCTTTTCATTTATTATAATAATGTTGTTCTACCAAGAACCGACGGAAGATTCTGTTAATATAAATCCATAATGGTCTGATGTGGCGCATAGATAAAGAAAATGGTACATATTTTACGAATTAAAGTCCTTTTACCTTCTATATTTCCGTTTTCAAATTTTATTTCCGATAGTTTTCGGAAAAGAAATCTAAAAACCGAAATACAGACATATTAGACCCTAGGTTTCATTTTACGTACGCATCGGAAGTAAAATCTGAAAGTCGAAATGTAGACAGGCAATTGACTTTTATTCGTAAAATGTGCTTGCTTCATTGTTATACGAGGGTCAGTCAAAAAGTAATGCCTCCTATTTTTTTTCTACGTTTAATTGTCAGGAAATTTAAATCCAATTACATAGGTTGAAAACCACAACATTGAGGATCATTTTGTCATTTTTCAATGTAATCTCCGCCCATCTCTACAGTTTTGGTCCATCTTTGAACAAGGGCATGTATCCCAGCACGGTAAAAATCACAGCTCTGCTTCCTAAGCCATTGACGCACGGATGTTTTGACGGCCTCCTCATCTTCAAAATGAATCCCACGATGAGCTTCTTTTAGTGGCCCGAACATATGGAAGTCTGATGGTGCCAGGTCAGGGCTGTATGGGGGATGAGGCAAAACTTCCCATCCAATTTTGACAATCTCGTCAGAGGTGTGACGACTGGTGTGTGGTCTTGCATTGTCATGCAAAAGAAGAACATCTGCCATTGATTTTGTTGGGCGGACTCGCTGAAGACGTGCTTTAAGTTTTTTGACGGTTGTGACGTATTGAACAGAATTTATTGTGCATCCCTGCTCCAAAAAATCAACCAGAATCACACCCTCTGTATCCCAGGAAACTGTTGCCATAACTTTCCCTGCCGATCGCACAGTTTTGAATTTTTTCTTCCTCGGCGAGCTTGTGTGACGCCACTCCATTGACTGCCTCTTTGATTCGGGTTCAAAAAAATGCACCCATGTTTCGTCCCCGGTCACAATTTTTTTCAGAAACTCATCTCCCTCCAAACGGAAGCGCTGCAAGTGTTGGGAGGCTATTGTTTTCCTTGCCCCTTTATTCTGATCGGTTAACATTCTTGGAACCCACCGTGCACAAACTTTTGAGTACCCCAATTGTTTAATAATCGTGATCACACTGCCTTTACTAAGAGAAATAATGCGACACACTTCATCTGCAGTCACCCGACGGTCACCACGAATGATGTCATCAACTTGCTGAATGTTGTGTGGAGTCACTGCACTCACCGGCCTGCCGCTCCGCTTTTCGTCAGTCAACGGTGTTTGCCCTTCAGCTTCCTTACAACGACGAACCCATCGTCTAACAGTGCTAACATCCACTGTCACAACACCATACACCTTCTTCAGTCTTTCATGAATGCGTATGGGCGTTTCACCTTCTGCATTCAAGAATTCAATCACACAACGCTGTCTCAAACGAACATCGATGTCGGCCATCTTACAAACTTCTGCTGTGCTGCCACCTGTTGACACAGAAAGTTACTACTGCAGTGGATTGCAGAAGAAGGTTTGAGGAATGGCACCAAATTCAAATTTTTCACTTAACTTAATTTTTTTAAGTAGAAAAAAAAATGGGAGGCATTACTTTTTGACCGACCCTCGTACATGTTATAAGATCCACCCTACTTCCAGGTCTTGTGGTACGAAGAGCAAATTGTGGATTCTTTTATCAGTTTTAGCAGGTGCTAAATGCTTCATTTCTTATGTATCTGTTGTACTTATTAGGTGGCATGCACCACCACCTTTTTCAGTCTTCTTGTAACCTTAAATAAGTATCCTAAACTTGCAGCGTCATATTTTATACTACATGCATAAATAAAATAAAAAGCTTACATGAACATATTACATTTTATCTATTTTGATTTACCATGACGTATTTCGTCAGGAAACTGTAGAGCACGTTGGAGGTTTCAGGAATCATTTTAGATAATAATCGTGTGGATGCAACAGCACTGTATCTGTGGTCCTCTTGACATCTGCCAGTGGTTAGAAACTGCAGCTAATGCAGCTAACAGCATCATACAGCCTTTCTCGTGGCTATTATTTTCCGTTAAGAATGGATGGATGATGCTCAGCAGCTCCGAACTGCATGTTACATCCGTTGCCAGATAATTACGCATTCATTTGCTTTCAACTCATTTCAGCTTTTGGGCGCGAGTGAATTTCTTTCCTTGCATTGGCAAATCTTTGCCCACAGGTTTTCCCTGAGCATTTTTTTGGCCTCGCTACTTGTAAAACAGCTAAGGCAAGCTCCAGTTTTAGTTTCTGTGTAAAGCGAAGTGGGATCTCGTAGGATATAAACTTCTCGAACATACGGTAAACAGGGCGACGCTGTAATCTTTCAGTGCAGGCGGTTGGGACGTGTGTAGGTTGTCACGAAATTCGTCGGCTATTAGGGGCTTTAAATCATTATTTGTGATGGCCGTCGTATCTTCTTCTCGTGGCCACATTACACTGTTGAAGCGTCTGCCGTTCGAACTGACATTGATGTCGGCCACCGATGCACTATTCCTAGAGATATTGCCGCATCCCACTCCTCTGTCACCAAGCGTCTCTATGTCGCCGTTCGTCCTGATACCCTTATATTTCTCTTCCTTCACGCATTTCTTGGATATCCCTTATCCACCCTTTTCGTGAATCTACGCTTTTTCTGCTTCCAAGAGGTTGCCATGAAAACTCTCTTTGTCCACCTGCCTTCTTCCAATACCTTCTTCCTTCTTTCCGCAATACTATGACAGGTCTGCGTCCTCTATCTTATTTTCTCATTTATTACGTGATGAAATGGGGAAATTCTACACGCTTTTCCCAAGAGGTCCATTTCTATAGATCTAAGCAGTGTCTTATTTCTTCCTGTGAGTTCTCGACACTCATTCCCATAACATTTTAACCTGGCGTTGCTGTTGATAATAGAAGCAAGACTATAGAAAAGTTATGACACTTTCATAGAATTTGTCGACCTAGAAAAAGCGTTCGACAATGTAAAATGGTGCAAGATGTTTGAAATTCTGAGAAAAACAGGGGTAAGCTGCAGGGAGAGACTAGTAATGTACGATATATACAAGAACCACGAGGAAGTAATGAAAGTCAACGGCCAAGAACGAAATGCTCGGATTAAAAAGGATGTAGAAAGAGATGTAGTCTTTAGCCCCTACTGTTCAATTGTACATCGAAAAAGCAACGATAGAAATAAAATAAAGATTCAGGAGTGGAATTAAGATACTAGGTGAAAGGGTATCAGTGATACGATTCGCTGAAGACATTGCTGTCCTGAGTGAAATTGAAGGAGAGTTACATGATCTGCTGAATCGAATGGACAGTCAAATGAGTGCAGAATATAGAATGAGAGTAAATCGAAGAAAGACGAAGTAATGAGAAGTAGTAGAAATGAGAACAGCGAGAAACTTAACTTTAGGGTTGATGGTCACAAAATAGATGAAGTTAAGGAATTCTGATACCTCGGCAGGAAAATGACCAATGATGGATGGAGAAAGGTTGACATCAATCGTAGACCAGTACTGGCCAAGAGAAGTGTACTAGTATTGAACATAGGGCTTAATTTGAGTAAGATATTTCTGAGAATATACGTTTGGAGTACAGCATTGTATGGTAGTGAAACACGGTCAGTGGGAAAATCGAAACAGAAGGGAATTGAAGTATTTGAGCTGTGGTACTACAGACGAATGTTGAAAATCGGTGGACTGGTAAGGTAATAAATGATGAGGTTCTGCGCAGAATCGGGGAGGAAAGGAACATGTGGAAAACACTGACAAGGAGAAGGGACAAGATAATAGGACATCCGTTCAGACATCAGGGAGTGACTTCGATGATGCTAGAGGGAGCTGTAGAGGGCAAAAACTGTAGAGGAAGACAGAGATTGGAATACATCCAGCAGATAATTGTGGACGTAGGCTACAAGTGCTACTCTGGGAAGAACAGCTTGGTACAGGAGAGAAATCCGTGGCGGGCCGCGTCAAACCAGTCAAAAGACTGACAGCCTGTACCCTCACTGCCTTTCCGAGGGTCTGTGTATTCCAAATGTGGAGAGCTGTACCGGCGATACGTAGCTGCTAGCAGAGTCTCCCAAGCCGGCCAGGACTCTGCAGAGGACGCAGGTGAGCAGTGTGTCGCTGCGTTCCACCTTCCCAAAATCCGGTCCTGATATATCCTTTCCTTATTTATCGGGCTGGTGGAGCTCGAATCCCTGGGAGGGCGCTCTGCGTAGGGTGTGGAAACCTGAAATATTGCACGGTCTTCCAGGATAGGGATCGACTTGTTGGGCCAATCCGTAGCAATTGCAAAAAATAGTTTCTCGGCTCGAGATCTGAGTTAAATTCCTCTTAAAAATATTAGCATTGTTATTCTTTTGTAGTTACAGTTCTTGTATTTCCAAGACAATGTATAAGTTTCCTAAATCAACTTGTTAATTTATGAAAGAACTCATTTATGAAAGTTGAGTTCAACTCCACAAGGTGGAAACATTATTTTCATCAATTTACAGACATTTAGTCAACCGTTAATCAAAGTAACGTCTGTTCTATACATTTGCTGTCTTTTATTTTAGATCTCTAAAATGTAGTAGCTTTGTATCTCAACTTTTTGTGATAACTGTTCTGGGCGGATCTTTATACAGACATGCTGCACAAAGCCACACTCAGTAGGTGCTGAACATTCATCAAGTACAGATGCTAAGTCAGTCAGTGATATCAACTGGAAACGTCAGTCATTCATCACATGCTGTTTCGTGTCAGCAGTGTATGACTGATTTATATTAATGCAGTCCTCTGTATGGAATGCAGACCGTTGTATGGGAGAGATACTGTGTGAGGACAAAACATAATTCCACCTGTATGAGAATTTACTCAGTTGCATAGTATAACGTTTGAAGACTATAATACACGTCTGTTCAGCGTCGTGATTGACAGTGTTAACAAACACGAAAATATGTTCCCACGGTGCTGTGTGCAACTATTTTAAAAATCGATTCAGAAGTCTCTCATTTGAGGAATGAGCTCTGAGAAGAAGCAAGCTACTGAGGAACGCAATCGCCAGGTCACTAAATTTACAACCTGATTTCCCAGAATTTAATCTGCGTCCATGGCTGCTATTAAAAATTAAAGACCCAGCTATGACGAGAGAAAAACCAGTTTAAGTTACCTGGTTCTGAGAAAGAAAACTGAGCAATGGATAGAATGGTGTTACTTTCTAGGTGTCGCTTTATGTACTTGTAGGTATCCATCTAGCGAAAACACAATGTGAAGATGACGTTTGCTTCTGTACCGAATACGTATACAGTATAAGCAGTCAACAAGTTTAGTGTCGCTGTAGTTTTCTCAAAGATGACGTCAGGCCGGATGTAGAAGTGGAAATTCGGCCAGGCAGTTTGGTCCACGGTTTCGTGAGGCACAGCATGAGAAGGTGGAACGTTACTATAAATTGAAATTAAAAGCTAGAGTAGATTGGAAGGTATTTGTCCTTGATTAGAATCAACACAAAAAATCACACACTTACGCAGAACTATGTCCGCTATGG
Source organism: Schistocerca gregaria (assembly GCF_023897955.1). Classification (NCBI taxonomy): domain Eukaryota; kingdom Metazoa; phylum Arthropoda; class Insecta; order Orthoptera; family Acrididae; genus Schistocerca; species Schistocerca gregaria. The sequence goes on from NC_064925.1 coordinate 553,199,753, forward strand.
AAGAGTAGTCAGATAAAAGCGCAGAGAGCGTATCAGGCAGCGCAAAAGCCTACCTGAGCACAGTTAAAAGGGCGCACTCCAACAGAACATGGACCACCGTCAAGGACGCCCCACAACGACAGAGAGGGGGATCCTCACGACACAGTAAATAACTGTGCGTGAGTCGGGTGTGGCCAATGCGAAGCCGACAAAGGACGACTGATTCCCTGCGGTTGGCTCGCATGGATGACCGCCACACAGTAGTCGTCTCCTTGATACGGCGGAGTTTGTTTGGCACAGGCAGGTTGCGCCAATCAGTGTCCCATAAATCGAAAACTTTGCGGCGTAATAGTGCCCGCAAATCAGTCGCTGGGAGGCCAATCTCTAGAGATGGTGCACTAGTGGCCTCTTTCGCCAGGCGGTCAACAGTTTCATTTCCGTGTATCCCAATATGGCGCAGGGTCCAAACGAAGACCACAGATCTGCCGCAACGGGCAAGAGTATGCAGGGACTCCTGGATAGCCATCACCAGACGAGAACGAGGGAAACACCGGTCGAGAGCTCGTAAACCGCTCAGGGAATCGCTACAGATAACGAAGGACTCACCTGAGCAGGAGCGGATGTACTCTATGGCACGAAAGATGGCGACCAGCTCAGCAGTGTAAACACTGCAGCCAGGCGGCAACGAACGTTGTTCAGAATGGTCTCCTAGAGTTAGTGCATAACCGACACGACTAGCAACCATCGAACCGTCGGTATAGACAACGCCAGAGCCCTGATACGTGGCCAGGATGGAATAAAAGCGGCGTCGGAAGGCCACCGGAGGGACTGAGTCCTTCGGGCCCTGTGCCAAGTCGAGCCGAAGGCAAGGGCGAGGCACACACTATGGGGGTGTACGCAGAGGGGCCCGGAAAGGAGGTGGAACAGGGGAACACCCAAGCCAGGAAAGAAGCTGTTTGACGGGTACGGCGATCGGACAACCCGACCGGGGCCGACGTTCTGGAAGACGGACAACTGACTGCGGGAACAGGACACGATAATTTGGATGCCCGGGCAAGCTAAAAACATGGGCAGAATAAGCAGCCAGTAATTGTTGGCGTCGTAACCGCAGTGGAGGGACACCTGCCTCCACAAGTATGCTGTCCACAGGGCTTGTCCGGAAGGCACCAGTGGCAAGGCGTATCCCGCTGTGGAGGATTGGGTCCAGCAGCCGCAACGCAGATGTGGACGCTGAGCCATAAGCCAGACTCCCATGGTCCAGATGGGACTGGATCAACGCCTGGAAAAGCCGTAGGAGAGTAGATCAGCCGGCGCCCCATCTGGTGTGGCTCAGGCATCGCAGAGCATTTAGATGCCGCCAACACGCCTGTTTAAGCTGCCGCATATGAGGCAGCCAAGTCAACCGGGCATCAAAAACCACCCCCAAAAAGCTATGTAACTCCACCACTGTAAGAAGCTCGCCGTCAAGAAAAAGCCGCGGCTCCGGGTGAACAGTGCGTCGCCGGCAGAAATGCATAACGCAGGTCTTGGCTCCCGAAAACTGAAAACCATGCGCTACAGCCCAAGACTGCGCCTTGCGGATTGCGCCCTGTAGCTGACTTTCAGCAGCTGCAATGTCAACAGAGCTGTAATAAAGGCAGAAGTCGTCAGCATACAGGGAAGCGGAGACAGAATTTCCCACGGCCGCAACGAGCCCGTTAATTGCTATTAAAAACAGACAGACACTTAGAACAGAACCCTGTGGCACACCGTTCTCCTGGACTTGGAAGGAACTATATGAGGCCGCGACGTGCACGTGGAAGCTACGATACGGCAGAAAAATGCGGATACAGATCGGCAGAGGGCCCCGAAAGCCCTATCCATGAAGCGTAGAAAGGATGTGATGGTGCCATGTCGTATCATACGCCTTCCGCATGTCGAAAAAGACAGCGACCAAATGCTGACGGCGGGCAAAGGCAGTACGGACGGCCGACTCGAGGCTCACCAGATTGTCAGCGGCAGAGCGGCCTTTACGGAACCCACCCTGAGACAGAGCCAGAAGGCCCCGAAACTCCAGGACCCAATTCAAGCGTCGGCTCACCATCCGTTCAAGTAACTTGCAAACAACGTTGGTGAGGCTAATGGGACGGTAGCTGTCCACCTCCAAAGGGTTCTTCCCCGGTTCAGAAAGGGGACAACAAGACTTTCCCGCCATTGAGATGGAAACTCACCCTCGACCCAAATGCGGTTGTAAAGGTCGAGGGGGCGTCGCTGGCAGTCCACTGAAAGGTGTTGCAGCATCTGAGAGTGGATGCTATCTGGGCCAGGAGCGGCATCAGGACAAGCGGCGAGGGCACTGCGGAATTCCCACTCACTGAATGGAACATTGTACAATTCAGGATGGTGGGTGCGAAAAGAAAGACTCCGACGTTCTATCCGCTCTTTAATGGAGCAGAAGCCCAAGAGGTAGTTGGCAGAAGCGGAATTCAGAGCAAAGTGCTCTGCCTAGCGGTTTGCAATGACGTCGGAGTCAGTACAAACTGCTCCATTCAGTGAGAGTGCATGGACGCTGACAGGGGTCCGATAGCCATAGAGGCGGCTAATCTTGGCCCAGACCTGCGATGGAGTGACATGGAGGCCAATGGTGGACACATACCGCAGCCAGCACTCCTGCTTGCATTGGCGGATAATGCGGCGGGCTCGTGCACGCAGCCGTTTGAAGGCGATAAGGTGTTCGATTGAGGGATGTCGCTTGTAACGCTGGAGCGCCCGCCGGCGAGCTTTAATCGCTTCAGAAATCTCAGGCGACCACCAAGGCACAGCCCGCCGCCGAGGCGACCCAGAAGAACGGGGAATGGAAGATTCGGCGGCAGTAACGATGCCGGTGGCGATCGATTGAACCACTGCATCAATGTCATCGTTAGAGGCTCAATAGCGGCAGTGGAGGGGAACAAGTCCCAGTCAGCCTTATTCAGAGCCCATCTGCTAGGGCGCACAGAAGACTGACGCTGTGGTAGTGACAGAAAGATCGGAAAGTGGTCACTACCACAAAGGTACTCTCCATTGGACAGACAGTAAAAGGCTAGGGCTACAGATCGAAAGGTCAATGACGGAGTATGTGCCATGCGCCACACTGAAGTGTGTGAAGGCACCATCATTTAAGATCGAGAGATCGAGCTGCGCCAATAAATGCTCAACGATGGCGCCTCGACTTGTTGCCATCGACCCACCCCACAGATGGCTTTGGGCGTTAAAGTCGCTCAGTAACAAGAAAGGTGGCGGCAATTGGTCTATCATAGCAGCCAGGACATGCTACGCGACATCACCATCCGGTGAAAAGTAAAGACTGCAGACGGCAACAGCCTGTGGCGTCCACACCCGAACAGCGACAACCTCTAAAGGTGTTTGGAGAGGTACAGACTCGCTGTGAAGAGAGTTCAGGACATATATGCAGACGCCACCAGACACCCTTTCATAAGCTGCCCGGTTCTTATAATAACCCCGGTAGCCATGGAGGGCGGGGGTTCGCATTGCCGAAAACCAAGTTTCCTGCAGAGCAATGCAGAGGAAAGGGTGAAGGCTGATAAGTTGGCGGAGCTCAGCTTGATGGTGGAAGAAACCGCTGCAGTTCCACTGGAGGATGGTGTTGTCCATGGCTGAGAAAGGCGTGACAGGACTGGGAAGGGAGATTACGCCGCTGGGTCACCTGCTGCCTCCGATTTAGCACCTTGATAGTGCTTCCCATGGCGTCTGATGGACCGGCGAGATCGAGGTCCTCAGTGGACGCCAGAGTCTCCACCGCATCCTCAGACGCAGAGCTGGAAGGTTGCGGTGGGATGGCTGCCACCACGAGTTCCTTGGGCTGAGAGCTCTTCTTGGGTTTCTCACGCCATTCCTTGGGTCGCACCGACTGGGAGGGCTTCACCGATTCAGTCTCCGGGACGGAGGAGGATCGTGAAGCCCTATGACCAGCGGGCACTTACTCCACTGTCGGTCGTCAGCCTTCTCGCTGGCGGAAACCTGGGAAGGGAGGAACCCAAGGGACCCCTTGTGAGTGTGAGAAGCCGAAGAAGTTGGACACTTCTCCGGCTTAGAAGTGGGGACGGACGTCCCTGGTGGGTGAGATGGTGTTGCTCCTGAGGTAGGTGGCGCAGGGTCTTGTATTCCATGATTTTACGCTCTTTCTGGAAAATTCGGCAGTCTGGCGAGCAAGGTGAATGGTGCTCCCCGCAGTTGACACAGGTGGGAGGTGGGCACATGGAGTATTGGGATGTGATGGGCGTCCGCAATCTCGACATATGAGGCTCGAAGTGCAGCGAGAAGACTTATGGCCGAATTTCCAGCACATAAAGCATCGCATCCGGGGAGGTATACAGGGCTTAACGTCACATCGGTAGACCATCACCTTGACCTTTTCCGGTAATGTATCCCCTTCGAAGGCCAGATGAAGGCACTGGTAGCAATCTGATTTTCCTTCGTACCCCGATGAACGCGCCGGACGAAATGTACACCCCGGCGCTCTAAATTGGAGCGCAGCTTTTCACCAGACTGCAAAAGAAGATCCTTATGGTAAATAACTCCCTGGGCCATATTTAAACTCTTATGGGGTGTGATCGTAACGCCAACATCCCCCAACTTGTCACAAGCGAGTAACCGCCGTGACTGGGCAGAGGATGCCGTTTGTATCAGGACTGACCCAGAGCGCATTTTTGACAAGCCCTCCACCTCGCCAAACTTGTCCTCTAAATGCTCGACGAAGAACTGAGGCTTTGTGGAGAGAAAAGACTCCCCATCAGCCCTCGTACAAACTAAGAAGCAGGGCCAATAACTGCTACTGCCATCCTGAGACTTACGTTCCTCCCACGGTGTGGCGGACAGGACTGCAGTTCGACGGTGTATAAGCTGGCGAAAGATCTGATCGCAAGATGGACACAATGCACCAAGTAAGGCGCCCTTCCCCTTTCGGCTCACTCTTCGGAAAATTTTGAGAGATGGAGGTCAAACCCAACGGGGGACCATCATATAAGGCCGAAAAGTTTGAGACTCGTTTTAGTCGCCTCTTACGACAGGCAGGAATACCGCGGGCCTCTTCGAACCCCCGAACCCGCAGGGGGTGACATATTTGATTATAGTGGTGCGCAGCAATGGTGAGATGAGGTGTTGTGTCTCGCTTGCCTTAGTGCATTGTCGCTGGTTTTCCGTCCCCAGGGACAAAATTTTGCAAATTTGTGGTAAGGTATTATGGGACCAAACTGCTGAGGTCATCGGTCCCTAAACTTACACACTACTTATTCTAACGTAAACTAACTTACACTAAGGACGACACAAGCATCCATGCCCGAGGGAGGACTCGAACCTCCGACGGGGAGAGCCGCGCGGACCCTGACAACACGCCCGAGACCGAGCGACTACCCCGCGCAGCCTCCCAATAATAGTTCACGGTATACTTGTTTCAGAGCAGATAAGATGTAAACAGTGCTTCCGAAAAGCTAATAAAATGGTACTGCCGATGTGTCTCAGCTATGTTTATTCCGTGTTTGGAGGCCGGTGTTGTCCTTAGCGTTGTTGTTAGTTTCTGCTGATGTTGAACATACTGTATACGGAATATTGGGAGTATTGAGACAGAGCACAAAGGCTGAGGTACAGTTACAGGGTCTACATCTCCATTTTTACTCCGCATTCACAAATAAGCGCCTGGCAACAGGTTCACCACCCAGGTGTTACTCTACTGTTCCACTCCCGAACATGGAGCGGGAAAAGCGAACACGCAAATCTTTCCATGTGAGTCTTAATACCTTTTATTTTACTATGGTGTTCACTTCTCCATATGTAAGTGGCTGTTAACAATATATTTTAATAAAAGAATACATCGTCTGTCGTAGGATCGTACTGTGCTATGGTAAAATCGTGCTGTTAGCTAATGTTAGCAAATAACGCCCGTGAACCGTTATCAAGCACATCTGCGACAGTAGCAGTCGCGCGATTCCAGACTGAAACGCCTAGAACCGCTCGGCCACACCGGCCGGCAAGCACATCCGCAACGTCATGTAACCCATCATCATATTCTTTGACGTTACATACGTAAAAGCCGAAGTCGTACTTCATTAATACACTGAGTGCTGTTGTCAGGTTGCAACACTTACAGTACGTTACGATGAAGTACGATTTCTGGTCTTCTTATTATCATCATCATCATCAAGACTGATGAAGCCTTTCAGCGTTCAGTGTGGAGAGCCCCTTATAAAATTACTCCATGATCCCCTGTTGTTGTTGTTGTATGGTCTTCAGTCCTGAGGCTGGTTTGATGCAGCTCTCCATGCTACCCTATCCTGTGCAAGCTTCTTCATCTCCCAGTACTTACTACAATCCACATCCTTCTGAATCTACTTAGTGTATTCATCTCTTGGTCTCCGTCTACGACTTTAACCTTCCACTCTGCCCTCCAATGCTAAATTTGTGATCCCTTGATGCCTCAGAACATGTCCTACTAACCGATCCCTTCTTTTTGTCAAGCTGTGCCACATGCTCCACTTCTCCCCAATTCTATTCAATACTTCATCATTAGTTATGTGATCTACCCATCTAATCTTCAGCATTCGTCTGTAGCACCACATTTCGAAAGCTTCTATTCTCTTCTTGTCCAAACTATTTATCGTCTGTGTTTCACTTCCATACAAGGCTACACTCCATACAAATACTTTCACAAACGACTTCCTGACACTTAAATCTATACTCGATGTTAACAAATTTCTCTTCTTCAGAAACGCTTTCCTTGCCATTGCCAGTCTACATTTTATATCTTCTCTACTTCGACCATCATCAGTTATTTTGCTCCCCAAATATCAAAACTCCTTTACTACTTTAAGTGTCTCATTTCCTAATCTAATTCCTTCAGCATCACCCGACTTAATTCGACCACATTCCATTATCGTCGTTTTGCTTTTGTTGATGTTCATCTTATATTCTCCTTTAAAGACACTGTCCATTCCGTTCATCTGTTCTTCCAAGTCCTTTGCTGTATCTGATAGAATTACTATGTCATCGGCGAACCTCAAAGTTTTTATTTCTTCTCAATGGATTTTAATACCTACTCCGAATTTATCTATTGTTTCCTTTACTGCTTGCTCAATATCCAGATTGAATAACATCGGGGAGAGGCTACAAACCTGTCTCACTCCCTTCACAATCACTGCTTCCCTTTCATTCCCACCGACTCTTATAAATGCCATATGGGTGCTGTACAAATTGTAAATAGCCTTTCGCTCCCTGTATTTTACCCCTGCCACCTTTAGAATTTGAAAGAGAGTGTTCCAGTCAACATTATCGAAAGCTTTCTCTAAGTCTACAAATACTAGAAATGTAGGTTTGCCTTTCCTTAATCTTTCTTCTAAGATAAGTCGTAGGGTCAGTATTTCCTCACGTGTTCCAACATTTCTTCGGAATCCAAACTGATCTTCAACGAGGTAAGCTTCTACCAGTTTTTCCATTCGTCTGTAAAGGCTTCCAGTTAGTATTTTGCAGCTGTGACATATTAAACTGATAGTTCGGTAATTTTCACATCTGTCAACACCTGATTTCCTTGGGATTGGAATTATTATATTCTTCTTGAAGTTCGAGGGTATTTCGCCTGTCTCATACATCTTGCTCACCTGATGGTAGAGTTTTGTCAGGAATGGCTCTCCCTAGTCTGTTAGTAGTTCTAATGGAATGTTGTCTACTCCTGGGGCTTTGTTTCGACTCAGGTCTTTCAGTGCTCTGTCAAACTCTTCACACAGTATTCTATCTCCCATTTGATCTTTATCTACATCCTCTTCCATTTCCATAATTTTGTCCTCAAGGACATCGCCTCTGTAAAGACCATCTATATACTCCTTCCACCTTTCTGCTTTCCCTTCATTGTTTAAAACTGGGTTCCATCTAAGCTCTTGATATTCATATACGTGGTCCTCTTTTCTCCAAAGGTCTCTTTAATTTTCCTGTAGGCAGTATCTATCTTACCCCTAGTGAGATAAGCCTCTACATCCTTACATTTGTCCTCTAGCCATCCCTGCTTAGCCATTTTGCACTTCCTGTCGATCTCATTTCTGACACGTTTCTATTTCTTTTTACCTGATTCATTTACTGCATTTTTATATTTTCTCCTTTCATCAATTAAGTTCAATATTTCTTCTGTTACCCACGGAATTCTATTAGCCCTCGTCGTTTTACCTACTTGATCCTCTGCTGCCTTCACTACCTCATCCCTCAAAGCTACCCATTCTTCTTCTACTGCATTTCTTTCCTCCATTCTTGTCAAGTGATTCCTTATGCTCTCCTTGAAACTCTGTATAACCTCTGGTTTAGTCAGTTTATCCAGGTCCCAACTCCTTAAATTCCCTCCTTTTTGCTGTTTCTTCTCTTTTAATCTACAGTTCATAACCAATAGATTGTGGTCAGAGTCCACATCTTACAATTTAAAACCTGGTTCCTAAATCTCTGTCTTACCATTATATAATCTATCTAATACCTTCTAGTATCTCCAGGATTCTTCCATGTATATAACCATCTTTCATGATTCTTGAAACAAATGTTTACTATGATTAAACTATGCTTTGCTCAAAACTCTACCAGGCGGCTTCCCCTTTCATTTCTTAGCCCCAATCCATATTCACCTACTATGTTTCCTTCTCTCCCTTTTCCTACTCTCGAATTCCAGTGTCCCATGACTATTAAATTTTCGTCTCCCTTCACTACCTGAATACTATGATCCCCTATTCAGTGCTAACATTGGTGCCTCTTCTGATGTTAAGTCTATTACTTCAAAATCTTTCTTAATTGAATCCAGGTATCTTCTCCTTGGTCAACCCCGACTCCTCTTATTCTCTACTGCTGAACCCATGTGTCTCTTGGGTAACCTTGCTTCTCCCATGTTTGTAATATGACCCCACCATCTAACCCTGTTCACCCTGAGTGCTACATCTGTAGAATTCATTACGAGTTTTTTTTTGATTTCCTCATTGTGGACACCCTCCTGCCATTGTTCCCATCTACTAGTACCTGCAACCATCCTAGCTACTTTCAAATCCGTAACCTCAACCTTATTGATAAAGTAACCTGAATCCACACGGCTTTCGCTCCCGTACAACATAGCTGGTCGAAAGATTGAACGGTGCACAGATAACTTAGTCTTGCTACGACTTCCTTCTTGCAGAAGGGAGTAGATCGTAGCTGAGCGCTCACTGCATTAGCTTTGCTACACCTCGCTTCCAGTTCTTTCACTATGTTGCCATCCTGTGAGAATATGCAACCTAAGTACTTGAACACCGTCCACCTGTTCTAACTTTGTACCTCCTATTTGGCACTCAATCCATTTATATCTCTTTCCCACTGACATTACTTTCGTTTTGGAGATCTAGCTGCGAAATATTACTTTGCAAACTTTCAAACGAATCTGCCATCACAACTAAGTCATCCGCATATGCGAGACTGCTTATTTTGTGTTCACATATCTTAATCTCACCCAGCCAGTCTATTGTTTTCGACATATGATCCATATACAATATGAACAACAGTGGAGACAGGCTGCAGCCTTGTCTTACCCCTGAAACTACTCTGAACCATGAACTCAGTTTACTGTAAACTCTGCTGCTTGACTATCTATGTAAAGACCTTTCACTGTTTGCAAAAGTTTGCCTCCTATTCCATAATCTCATAGAACAGTCAATAACTTCCTCCTAGGAACCCGGTCATATGCCTTTTCTAGATCTATAAAGCATAGATACAATTCCCTGTTCGACTCGTAATACTTCTCCATTATTTGCCGTAAGCTAAAGATCTGGTCCTGACAACCTCTAAGAGGCCTAAACCCACAATAATTTTCATCCAATTTGTCCTCAACTAATACTCGCACTTTCCTTTCAACAATACCTGAGAAGATTTTACCCACAACGCTGATCTTTCCTGTTTCCATGTTTAAAGATTGGTGTGATTACTGCTTCCGTCCAGTCTGATGGAACCTGTCCCGACTCCCACGCCATTTCAATTATCCTGTGTAGGCATTTAAGACCTGACATTCCACTGTATTTGATGAGTTCCGACTTAATTTCATCCACCCCAGCTGCTTTATTGCACTGCTATCTATCGACCATTTTCTCCACTTCCTCAAATGTGATCCTGTTTCCATCAGCATTCCTATCCCATTGTACATCGAAATCTGAAACATTACTGATCGTATTTTCACCTACATTGAGCAACTCTTCAAAATATTCCCTCCATCTGCCCAGGGCATCAACAGGCTTCACCTGCAGTTTTCCTGACTTGTCTAAAATACTTGTCATTTCCTTCTTTCCTCTCTTTCGAAGACTGCTAATTACACTACAGAATGGTTTTCCAGCAGCTTGACCCAATGTCTCCGACCTGTTTCCGAAGTCTTCCTAAGATTTCTTGTTCTATGCTGCAATTATCTGTTTGGCTTTGTTTCTTTCTTCAACATAAATTTCTGTGTCTACCTGAGTTCTAGCATGTAGCCATTTTTGATACGCCTTCTTTTTCCTTTCACAGGCTGCCTTGACTGTGTCATTCCACCAAGCTGTTTGCTTCATCCTACCTGGTCCTCATCCTACCTGGTCTTCTGCATGTGACATAAAAGAATGATGTGATAAGCACGATAAGTAATTCGTGACATTATTATTTTGTTGAAAATGGCTCACGGGTGCCATTAACTAACTGTACAGCGTACATTGGACAATGTATTCTTTTACGGAACACTTGCAGACTATGGATATCCACGGAAGCAAAAAAAGAAAAAAATATTTTCACACTATGAGGAGAAAGCTGGTGATTGTAGATTCATGAGAAGATCTTGCCGCAGCGAAAAACGCATTTGTTTTTATGTCTGCTAGACCAATTCGTGTATCATATCCGTAGCACTTTCCCCGCCGTTTCACGAATGTACAAAACGATCTGCCCTTATTTGAACTTTTTCAACGTCCTCCGTCAATCCTGTCTGATGCGGATTTCACACCGCCTAGCAATACTCTAGAAGGGGGTTGACAGACGAAGTGTAAGCTGTCTATTTTCTATCCGTGTTGCGTTCTGTAAATGTTCCCCCAATAAATCACAATCTTTGGCTTGCTGTAACACCCCCCTTCCCCTCCCAACATTATCTATGTGATCTTTCCAATTTTAGTCATTCGTAATTGTAACCCCTAAGCATTTGCATTCAGGGAGCTATGTTCCGTCTTTGCTACTAAATGAAAGACAGTTTGTTTTTTGCCATAAGCGTTTCGTTTCTTCTATGTGTGAAACGTCTTCAGTGGCCTGTAATACATGTTTGGTTTACCATATATATTACAATTTATACGTAATAGTATTACAGGTCACTAAAGACGCTTCATAAATAAAAGAAGTGAAACGGGTATGGCAAGAATAAAACTGTATTTCATTTTGTTGGAAAGACACAAGGTACCTCCCTTATTTTTGAAGGAACTAAGGAACGACGGAAAACGGGAAAACGACGTAATTACTTAGTAGAATTTCCAGCCTTTACATTTATGTTATTTATTCTGTAACCGAAATTTAGCGGATTCCTCTTAGTACTGGTGGGGATGTCATCAGGTTCTCATTATTTAGCGCCATTTGCCACTTTTCTTAGCATACGGATATTTTGTCTGACTCATTCTGGAGTTGGTTTTGATCGTATGTTGACTCTAAAAGACGATAAATGTCAGCATAATCTGCAAATAGTCTAAGTGATCTGCTCAGATTGTCTCCTAAGGTGTTTATGCAGATCAGGAACAGCAGAGGTCCTACAACACTACCTTGGGGAACATCATTACTTCTGCTTTTGTCGATAAATTTCCATCACTTACTATGAACTGTGACCTGTCTGACAGGAAACAACGAATACAGTCACACAACTGAGGTAACACGCCATTTGATTACAATGCACTTATGACGAAAGGTGTCAAAACCTTATCGAAATCTAAAAATGAGGAGTCAATTTGAGTTCCTCTGTCGATAACGCTCGTTACTTCGTCAGAATTAAGAGCTAGTTGTGTTTCAGATGAACAACATTTTCTGAATCCATGTAGGCTATTTGGCCATAGTAGCCCGTTAGAACCATTTATGCACACACATCGTAGTATTATTACAACTTTGAATAGGTAAGTGATGATTAAATTGGGTAAAGATAATGGGTCGGTGGTAGTGGCATGTAGGTTGTCTAATTTTTTGATTTTTTGGTTTGGGAATTCTAAATCGCATAACTGGGGGGGGGGGGGGGGGGTTGAGAACTGCTGACAATCGTCCACTGCTTTCTGATGTACAACAAGTGGTCAGGTTAAAGATTCGGTACGTTAACCTGAAATAAACGAGTCCGAAAATGTGATCTGAAAATTGATAGAATCTTAAAAAAGGATAAGAATTAATAGAGTTAAATAACAGAAACATTAGAATGTTCGTATAAGGAAAGATATTCTTAGTCTTCCGTGAGTTACTTGGAGATCAATTACTTGAAAGGAAGAAACAAAATTCAGACATGTAATTATTTACTAATATGTCCAGATTGACCATATTATCTGTGTATAAAATATATGCACAAAGATAAATAAGAAGAGAATATATTATCCTTACATGTGCGTAATATTCGCAAAAATACTTCATGGTAATTCTTTAGGAAATGAATGTAAGGAGATATAAAAGAAATGTAATATTGAATTAAAACAGAGGTAGAAACGGTGTTGACTAAAATTGTGTCTGTGACCCAGTGTTAAATTATCTTTGTGTTTAAATGGTCGGTATCAATTCACAATTTAAGGAGAAACTTTACAATTACGAATTGTATAATACTATAAGTAAAACAAATTCCTTGAACAGTAGGTTCACCCCGAATTAATTAACCTTGTTTAATAGTTGATTGTCGAATTATATCCGACAGGCACCCAATTTAGTCAGAAGTCGCTTGTGAGAAACGTTGTCAAAAACCTTCTGGAAATCTAAAAATGTGGAATCAATTTGACATTCCATGCCGCTAGCACTCGTTAGGTCCTGAAATTAAGGAACTACTCGTAGTTGCCTCACAAGAACTATATCTTCTGAATCCGTGTTGGCTATTTGTCAATAAATCGTTTCCTTCGACGTAATTCGTGATGTTCGAACACAATAAATGTTCCAAAATCCTACTGCAAAGTCGGCCAGGGTGGGCGAGCGGTTCTAGGAGCTGCTTTCTGGAACCGCACGACCTCTACGGTCGCAGGTTCGAATCCTGCTCGGGCATGGATGTGTATGATGTCCTTAGGTTAGTTAGTTTTAAGTAGTTCTAAGTTCTAGGGGACTTATGACCACACCAGTTAAGTCCCATAGTGCTCAGAGCCATTTGAACCATTTGAACCTACTGCAAATCGACGTTAGTGATACGTCAGTTCAAGAATGGTTCAAATGGCTCTGAGCAGTATGGGACTTAACTTCTGTGGTCATCAGTCCCCTAGAACTTAGAAATACCTAACGACATCACACACATTCATGCCCGAGGCAGGATACGAATCTGCGACCGCAGCGGTCTCGTGGTTACACGCTGTAGTGCCAAGAACCGCTCCTCCACTCCGGCCGGCGATAGGTCAGTAATTCAGTGGATTACTCCTGTTTCTTTTCTTGGATGTTAGTGTGACTTGTGGAATTTTCCAGGCTTCGCGTACGAAGCTCTCTGCAGGACAGCGGTTGTCCATTTTGCTAAGTATGAAGCTCTAGTATCAGCATACTTTGAAAAGAACCTGTCTGGTACACAGCCTGAACCGGAGGGGAGATGTGCATCCGCTGGGTTACGCAGGTTACTGATTTCACACCTACGAGGACAGTGCAACAGCACCATTTTAAAATCCTGATGAACATGTTAAAAAATATATCGGCTCAACCACTTGTTTATAGTGTAAAACACTAAGATTGACGCGTTTCGGAAGTCAAGCTTCCATCATCAGAATAATAAAAATTAAAAGAACGTGTTAAATCTCGCAAAAATGGAACATCCACCGGGCACAATAAAATTGATAATAAAATTAAAACATCGTGGCTACTTCCCTTGTTGCAGCCGTGTCTTCCAAGGCGCATCTCCACAAAGTCGTTAAAACATAAAAAAACTCTAAAATGGTGTCGCCTTTGGTGTTCAACATCTAACCACATGGCTCACTCCTCTATCGTCGTAAACCGCCCGTGCGTCTTCATTGATACCACATATCACGTAGCCAAACACGACACTGAAACGAGAGTGAGCTCACGCGCAAATAAACAAGGAAGTCACAGATGTCTGTACAAACAGATAACGTATACATGTTCCAAGGACCTCATGAAATAAAGGTATCCTGCCAATGGATAAAAATGTAGTTACTAAAGGAAACCATTGAAATGTTTGAAAAAGTTATTTGTATCACCACCACCGGGGGTTTACGACGATAGAGGAGAGAGCCGTGTGGTTACATGTTGAACACCATAGGCGACACCATTTTAGAGTTTTTTTATGTTTTAACGACTTTGTGGAGATGCGCCTTGGAAGACACGGCTGCAACAAGGGAAGTAGCCACGATGTTTTAATTTTATTATCAATTCTATTGTGCCTGGTGTATGTTCCATTTTAGCGAGTTTTAACGGGTTATTTTACTTTTTCTTATTCTGATGATGGATGCTTGGCTTCCGAAACGCTTTAATCTTAGTGTTTTACACTATAAACCCTAGGACGCCCAAGCCTTTTTTTCTAACTTGGATTCCTAAGGGGGGCGGGGGGTTCGGCGAGCCCACAGATGTTAAATAGGTTTACTGACGAAAAATTACAACTTTCAAAATGGTTTATGTATTTTAACTAAGGCATCGGTTTATAAATGTGTTAATTGTTATAAATATTGGATTGAGTGAATAAAAAAGTGACATATTACAATACAAAATACAGATGTGTTCATATATTCTCAGTCCTCAACTTCAAGGCAAGAGATACACTTCATAATCTTTTCTGTATGTGTGTTACACACATGTTTATGACATTGTCCACAATACTGTTTTGGTTTACTTAGATTGTTGTGCTTCTGCTTCTTTGTTTTAGCTTTTCTTACACAAATATGGCACCGACCTTTCCCTGCAGGAGGCTGGCGTGCTTCTATTGTCACTTCTTTGATTTTCTTTCGCACAATAGTCTCCATTGATTGAAGAATTTGGTTAGATCATCCTCTTGCGTTGGCACTTCTTTCTTCTACCTGCAATTTTACTAGTTCCATCCGAGCTTGCAGAAGATAAAGGTTCCGTTTGTCGTGTTTCTTTTCATTCCATCTTGGATGTAGCTGGATGAATATAGTGGTTGCACTGATAGCACGAATATCGATGAGAGAGTAAAATACAGATAGAAGCCATCTCTTTGTTCCCCTCTTGCAGGTGTACATACGCGCCATTTGATCAATGGTATCAATTCCACCTTTAGTGGAATTATAGTAAGCATTTATATCGGTTTTATTCTTCTCTTCTCCAACAGTGCCTTTATCTTGGTGCTTTGTTGACAACATCAGTAAGTTTTCACTTGGTTTCGTTTTTGGTGTGTAGGACACCAAAGTTACTGGAGGCCTCCGTGTTTGGAACTGCACTAACTCACTGCAAGTTTACAAGATAAGTAACAGCTGACTGACATCAACAATCACTTCCTCTGAAAGTAAACCGATTGTTGTTAATATCAAGAATACCAACCAAAAAGAAACTAACTTGCATTGTTGTAGAGATGAGAAATACGAAATCCTACTAAGGGAAATTTTCTATAGCATGGAAGCCTAAGAGGGGGCTTTGTTGGACCCATAATGAGTTTATTTATTTTTTTCTTTCAAAGCAGGGTTTTTCTATAAAATATATTTACACACTAACGTTTCATAAAATAGCCAACAAACAATAACTCAAAGGAAATATGTAGTATAAAAGTTACTTGGGCAAAAGCAGGGGACATAAAAAAATTGTGGGTTCAACGAACCCCACCCCCATTAGGCATCATAGGGTAAACAAGTGGTTGATTTTTTTTTCTGTTTGAGGTTTTAGGGCGCTAAACAGCGTGGTCATCAGCGCCCCAACGCATAGAAACAGGAACACAGGCGGTGAAGGGACGAAGACGGACAGCGAACAAGGAGAACGGCTAAAAGACACAGGCCTGACGCAGTTCCAAATCCTTACATACAGAGGCAAAACAAGAGGAAAAGAAACGCACTAAAAAAGGAAAGGAAACACAAGGAAAAGGAAACAGAAATCGAAGTTCAACAAGTAGGTAATCGTGACTGGCGGACCTCTTACCTAAAACCTGGGTGAGCCCGTCACCCAGCAGCACATTAAAATCCTCTCCCTAAAATCCGAGGCAACAAATTGGACAGGACACAAAACCTTAAGACCTTAACCACAGTTGTTGCGTCATCTTGCAAAATAGAGGGCAAATCCGGTGGCAAGGAAACCACCGCCCACTGGTCAGAGAATAAAGGACAGTCAAGTAAAATGTGGCGGACAGTAATCTGGACGCCACAAGCACTGCACATTGGGGAGTCCTCCCTCCGGAGTAAAAAACCGTGCGTTAAGGGACTGTGCCCGATGCGGAGGCGAGTGAGGAGAACCTCATCCCGCCTGCATGACTGGTAGGACGTACGCCATGGCCGCGTGGTGGCCTTGACCAAACGCAGCTTATTTTCACCATCTGCCAGCCACTCCTCTTCCCATTGACGCATAACACGAAAACGCAAAAGAGAGGTAACAGCATGGAAGGGGACGGCACGTTCAACAACGTGAGGGAGGGAACATGCATCTTTGGCAGCCACATGCGCCAGTTCGTTTCCCCTAATACCCACGTGCCCCGGAACCCAGCAGAAAGAAACCTCCTTCCCCTGCCGTTGCAGGTGGAGTAGGGCATCATGGATGTTCTGGACGA
Source organism: Schistocerca gregaria (assembly GCF_023897955.1). Classification (NCBI taxonomy): domain Eukaryota; kingdom Metazoa; phylum Arthropoda; class Insecta; order Orthoptera; family Acrididae; genus Schistocerca; species Schistocerca gregaria. The sequence continues at coordinate 553,216,617 of NC_064925.1, forward strand.
CAGTATCCGCTGGGTACAAGTGTTGCAGGGTATGAAGGTCACTCAGAGAGTCAGAACAGATGAGAAACTTAAGACTGGGAACACATCTCATCTGCTCCAATGCCCGCAAGATCGCAAACAATTCGGCATCAAAGATGGTAAACGCCGCAGGAAGCCGTAACTTGACGACTGGATCAGGGAAAACAAAACAACAGCACAACCAACAGAGTCCCCCTGTTTAGAGCCATCCGTGAATACAGGTACATGGTCGAGATGCTGGTTTAAAATATGGTAAAATAAGGAGGTAAAGCCGATATAATTTTCAGCATTGACATTCACAACCACAACCTCTTATCTAGTACGGATAAAATCAAAGTCCTGATAAACATTTCTTATACCACCCAACATTTCTTTGTTGCCCAGTGTCAAACGGCCTTACTTCAGTTGCTTGTGAGAAACTAAGCGAATTCACGCTCGACGATCCAGGTTTCGTTACTGTGAGGAAGACACCGCTTCAGGAGGGATCTGTGGCAGAGCAGAGTTAGCGAGTTGCGGCGGGGCGCTTGGTCCAGCCGGCGGTGATTTACAGCGGGCAGTCGCAGCGCAGTGCAGCGCCTACCTGCTCCTGTGCGGCTGTCTTCCGCCGGCATTGTCTGCGCCACAATGGGCCGCCCCCGCTGCTGAAGCCTCCTCGACACGCTGCAGACTTAAACATAACAGCGCCGGGCGCAACAGCGGCCGCCTTCCTCGAGGAGGGCTTTTGCGGCCCGCAGGAGGGTCCGCTTTTGTCTGAGGCAGACATAAACCACAAGCTCATCCCCGGTGCCGACAAGTATTGCGAAGCGAAAGTGAAAGGAACCTAATTGTGTGAAAGCGCTCTCTTTTGTAAATTCAGTGCACCCTTTTGCTAGCTGACAAGCGAGAGAGTGCTCTCGGGCCGTCGGAGATTCGTCACGGTCAGGGCGATTATAGTAAGTGAGGAGTACATCCAGGAGAGCTTAGCAAATTTGGAATTCAGCAAACATCAGGGCCCAGCCAACAGATGACATTACAGGGTGTTGCCGTAAGAGCGCGCTAAAAAATTAACAGAACACAGAGGATGCTCCACTAAACAATTTGAAGCAAGGAATCTGGGATCGGAGAAGCCAGCTTAACAGTTGCATACCAATGATGGTGGTGGTGGTGGGGGGGGGGGGTCAGTAACTGACTGCAACGAAGTTTTCAGAGTCAAACTCCTGTCGTGTTCAGTAGTTTATTTAATAAATACATCACATTTATCGTAATTATAATTGCTACAAACGACAATAACAACAGCTTTTGGTTTACACTCATTGTTGAGTTATGGCGATTGTTATAACTGAAGGTGTAGGAGGTCAACAATCACCACTCGCAGTCAACCGGTAAACAGTGTGGTGAGTGGAAGGTAATATCCGTGTGGCATTTGACAGAATGTACAAGAAGATGAAATTGACACATGACGAAATTAGAAATTTGCTTGAGAGTTCAGACAAAGAATTTAGTGGTGAACTATCCAAAAGCTCAAGCAGTGAAACTGAAGATGTAGTCATGGAAATTCCAGATCAAGTGGTTTCTGACAGCATCGAGTTGGATGAAAGTGAACAGGGTAAGTATTGATTTGTATTACTTTTTGCAGATTTGTGGAGTATATTAGGATGTGTGTCTTGGTAGAGTGCGTAGTTTGCTAGTCTTCGGTTCTGTTTTCCTATTTTCATAGATATTCAACCAACAAGAAGACGACCCAGGCCGAAAGCACAAATTGATCAACTTGAAAAAGACATGGTGGCCCCGTCAAGTATGATATGGAAGAGAAGCCCTTACGTAAATCAAAAGAAGAGGTCTGTTGCTAACGTAATAAGAACCCCAAAAGGAACTAAGCCAGGGATAAAACCTGATATACCAGCTAAAGCTTTTCTCATGTACTTCGATGATACCAACCTGTATAACATTTTGATGTGTACAAATCAAAAGCTTGGAAATCGTAGCTAATAATCTGAAGATATTTTCATAAAATATTCGAAAGCATTTGATAGGGAAGAAATTGTGTCAGCAGTTGGAATTATATTGAACTGTGGAGTCCATAGACAGAACAAGAACAGTTTACGTGATATATTTAGTAAAGAAAACTTTCCGATGTACCGAGCTTCATTTTCGGAGCATAGACCGAGGCTGTTACTGAAGTGATTACGTTTTGATGATGCTCTAACGCGAGCAGCTAGAAAACAGACAAACAAATTTGCTCCTATCAGAGATATATGGAACCTGATAGTTAGTAAATTTGCTGAGTATTATAATCCTAGCGAGTCAGTCACGGTGGATGAGGAACTTGTGACCTTCCATGGGCGATGCCCATTCAGGCTGTATATTCCAACAAAACCAGGAAAATATGGAATAGAGGTGAACCTGTTATGTGATTCAGACACGAATCCTTACGCTGGAAAGCATGCTAATGAGACGAACCTCTAACAGTGGCCCTGAAATAGTTACAAGACTGATTGAAATGTCTAACTCGAAACAATGTGGAAGACATGTTTCCATGGACAGAAAGTTCACTACCATTCCACTCGCATCTGATCTTTTGAAAGAGAAAATAACTACAGTTGGTACTATTCTAAGTGACAAACGCGATGTTCCTACAGAACTCCGTCCTGTTCCTCTAAAAAAAGCTTCACCGGGAGCAATCCGATTTGCCTTTAGTGATGCTGCCACTTCAGTCAGTTACGTGCCTAAGACAGGAAAGATTGTTACAGTATTGTCAACCCAACATCATAATATGAATGTGACGGAATAGAAGCCAGACATCATCCTATTCTACAATTTTACAAAGTCAGGAGTGGACACATTCGATAAGTGTGTAAGAACGAACATCTGCCGTCGAGCAACGCGTAGACGGCCAATGGCGGTGTTTTTCAACTTGATCGACATTGCAGCATACAATTCATAAGTTGTATTTCAAGATACACACAAGGAATGGACAATGAATTACCCGACAAAGAGTTCTGGAAGAAAGAAGTACCTGAAAGATCTTGCTCGTGAACTTTGTGACCTCAACATGAAAAGACGCGCTCAAAATGCTATAGGCCTACACTCAAAATACACTACAGCGTTATCAACTTTTGGATATGAGTGTAATCAAGGTGCTGTGAGCAGAGGAAACAACTTTACGGAGCCGCGACAGAAAGTAACACGTTCAGCTGTGCACAATCTGCCAAAGAAAGGACGCTGTTACTTATGCGCCAGAAGCAAAGACCGTAAGTACATGAAGGCTTACACTTCTTGCAGGAAGTACATCTGCCCTGCACACACCAAGAAAGAAGAAGTAGTTCGTATTGCAAAGTGTTTTGAATGTGAATCTGAGTAATCCTTGAAATTGTGAAATTAATACAAATAAATGTAAAAAATATATATTTTTTACTAAAAATATGCCAGAAACCCTTTCCCAGTAAAAATAATCAACATTTTAATCTTCTAATCTGCCAAAATTATGGAAATACATAAGTAATGTGATTTATTCTAGATAGAGAATGTGTGATGGTTGTGGGGTCAGTCGCTGACCTCTCCCATTTGCATTGGCCCGTGCTACATACAGCATTCGTATGCAACTCTTAAGGAGATAAGGACATGACTGTGTATTTCTCGACTTATGTTAGCTACAATTAACTGCAAATATCCTGACACATTGAACGTACCATTTGTACTGTGTCTTAGAATATGTGCTCAAACTGACGGCCATCAACCTCAGTGCAAACATGACATCGGCGAACAAGATTTTGACGCACCCTGACAAATACCCCTGGTGTGTTTCGAATCACATCACAGGCAGCTACAACTCTGGCAACTAACAACTAATTCGGCCTCCATAACCACTAGGGTCTCATGAATAAGTGACTTTAGATATCTCCATAGAAAATAATCAAGGGAATTCATGCCAGCTGACGTCGCAGGTCATGGAATAGGACCTCCATTCCAATCCATCGACCTGGAAGTACAGCACTGAAATGTTCGCGGACATCCACACTGAACTGAGGCACTGCACCGCCATGTTGCATCCACCTCCTACGGTACGTTTTCCATAAACTCAGTTACAACTCTGTGAGGTAATGGGCGAGTTTTGGCGCCCTGGAAATATTTTAAGTTCGGAGTTGGAGTTGCCTCAGGTCGCTCAGCAGACCGACCACGTGGTGCCGGACATTGATCGAAGCAAGAGGGGTCCAGGGGCCACGTGGCTGGGAAGCCCATGGTGACGCTGTGTCGATGAAAGAGACTTCTATGGCCGAGAGTGCCAAAGATCGTGGAATTTGGGAAACCATCATGGCGGACATTTCACAGTTGATATAGAAATTGATAGTAGCCAGCTGAATCATGATACCTCAAAAAGAAACATGTACATTACCATTATTTGCACAGCGATTATGATGGTGAATCAGATTTTCAACATCTTTATTAGTTTAAAGTTTAGTACCTGACGATAAATTATACAAGTAATACCCAGCAACGAATTTCCAAAATCTAAACACTTCAACCGATTTTGTCGAACGATTTGTCTTTAGAAATCTATTAGTAAAGAGCTAAAATGGTATGAATTACAGGCATGTAACTTGAATAGTACATGAGTTATTGGAGGTCAAGGTGGCTGATTACTGCTAATCGTGTCAGGCCATAAGTACTCCACAGTGACACGAGAAAACGGTACCAGCATGCTTATAAATATATTTATTCTTCTGTGTCTTTGTTTATATCCGATATATACTATTCATGAAAAAGTTGGTTAAATATTTACAAATCTTTACAGTGTTTTAGAAGTGTATCAAAACTAAATATCCATACACTTTGTGACCAAAATGGTACTGAAACTGAGGATGAGGGACTAAAGCCCAAAATACTAAATGTCTTCCTCCAAAGCTGATTCACAGAGGAAGACTGCACTGTAGTTCCTTCTCTAGATTGTGACACAGATGACAAAATGGTAGATATCTAAATAGATGACAGAGGGATAAAAAAACAATTAAAATCGCTCAAAAGAGAAAAGGCCACTGGACCTGATAGGATACCATTTCGGTTTTACACAGAGTACGCAAAGGAACTTGCCTCCCTTCTTGCAGCGGTGTACCGTAGGTCTCTAGAAGAGTGTAGCGTTCCAAAGATTGGAAAAGGGCACAGGTCATCCCCGTTTTCAAGAAGGGACGTCGAACAGATGCGCAAAACTATAGACCTATATCTTTAACCTCGATCAGTTGTAGAATTTTGGAACAAGTATTATGTTCAAGCATAATGACTTTTCTGGAGACTAGAAATCAGCATGTGTTTCGAAAAAGACGATTGTGTGAAACCAATCTCGGGCTATTCGTCCACGAGACTCAGAGGGCCATAGACATGGGTCCCCAGGTAGATACCGTGTTTCTTGACTTCCGCAAGGCGTTCGATACAGGTCCCCACAGACGTTTAATGAACAAAGTAAGAGTATATGGACTATCAAACCAATTGTGTGATTGGATTGAAGAGTTCCTAGATAACAGAACGAGCATGTCATTCTCAATGGAGAGAATTCCGAAGTAAGAGTTATTTCAGGTGTGCCATAGGGCAGTGTCGTAGGACCGTTGCTATTCTCAATATATATATATATATATATATATATATATATATATATATATATATATAAAATTGACCTTATGGATAACATCGGAACTTCACTGAGGCTTTTGCTGCTGATGCTATAGTATTTCGAGAGGTTGTAACAATGGAAAATTGTACGGAAATGTAGGAGGGTCTGCAACGAATTGACGCATGGTCATGCAATAGCAATTGAATCTCAATGTAGACAAGTGTAATGTGCTGCGAATACATAGAAAGAAAGATCCCTTATGATTTATCTACAATATAGCAGGTCAGCAACTGGAAGCAGTTAATTCCATAAATTATCCGAGCGTACGCATTAGCAGTGATTTAAAATTGGATGATCATATAAAGTTGATCGTCGGTAAAACAGATGCCAGACAGATACATTGGAAGAATCCTAAGGAAATGCAATTCGAAAACAAAAGAAGTAGATTACAGTACGCTTGTCCGCCCACTGCTTGAATACTGCTCACTAGTGTGGGATCCGTACCAGATAGGGTTGATAGAAGAGATAGAGAAGATCCAAAGGAGAGCAGCGCGCTTCGTTACAGGATCATTTAGTAATCGCGAAAATGTTACGGAGATGACAGATAAACTACAGTGGGAGACTCTGCAAGGGAGACGTTTAATAGCTTAGTACGGGCTTTTGTTGAAGATTTGACAACATACCTTCACCGATGAGTCAAGCAGTATATTGCTCCCTCCTACGTATATCTTGCGAAGAGACCATGAGGCTAAAATCAGAGAGATTAGAGTCCACACAGAGGCATACCGACAATCTTTCTTTCTACGAACAAAATGCTAGACTGGAATAGAATGGACAACCGATAGAGGTACTCAGGGTACCCTCCGCCACACACCGTCAGGTGGCTTGCGGAGTATAAATGTAGATGTTGATTAGGCTACTGGCCTACCTTTTCCCCTATTCCTTTGATTTATTGATTATCGACTCTATAGAGTGATGTCTGGACAACGACCATATACGTGAAATTAGAAGGAAGGTCAGCGTTGGCAGTAATTGTGATGGTTTATTGATTGCAAAATCGGTTTTCAATCACATAATGATCATCGTCAGTGCTGTAGTGTAAAAATTAAAACTCATAGGCACTGGTGTCAAGTTATTGTGAGCAACCAAAGCTATGAAACGATCTGAATAACAATAGTGCACGGCTAGTTTGGATGTTTCCATTCCATACCCTGCCGTTTCCTCTTCGGCTCGTAATGATGCACCCATGTTTCGTCACCAGTAATGATCCTGTTTGAGAAGTCCCCTTCGTTGCCATAGCTATCTAAATTTTTTTGCAGTTGTCCAAGCGTGGTTCAAATGGCTCTGAGCACTATGGGACTTAACATCTGAGGTCATCAGTCCCCTAGACGTTAGAAATACTTAAACTTAACTGACCCAAGGACATAACACACATCCATGCCCGAGGCAGGATTCGAACGTATGACCGTAACGGTCGCGCGGTCCCAGACTGAAGCGCCTAGAACCACGTTCAAGCGTGTTTGTTTATGCAACTATGTGAGTTGTTTTGTGGCTCACCTTGCACAAACTTTAGGAAACCCAAGTCTGTTTTGTACGATTTCGTAGGCAGAACCGTGACTAATTTACAGACGATTTGCGACTTCGTCAATAGCTAATGTTCTGTCTAAGAGAATCATTTCACGTAAACGCTCAATGGTTACTTCATTTGTGGCGGTAAACGATAGTCTGGCTTTATCATCGTGCGTATCACTTGTGCGCCCATTTCGGAATTTATCAATTCATTCGTAGATATGTAATTGTTCCCTACTGTACCGAAAGCCTTCGATGAATATCGGCCCCTGACACGCCTTCCGACCATAAGAAACGGATCACTGAACGTTGCTCTTCTTTGGTGCAAATAGATAGCGGAGCAGCCATGATTAACAGCACGGCAGCGGTAACGAAATTAACTGAGCAGCTTGAAAACTGCAAAGGTATAACAACAAATAAAAATGCTTGCGTCATCAACGTATAACGACAGTACTACAAAAATAAACAAAAGTATAACTAAACTACTGGTAACAATTGACTTAGCCTCGTAAGCTGGAAGACACTAATGCTGGACAACTTACTTCCATATCTTCTTAATATGGCTTCAGGAACAGCAGGTTCCCTACCTTGTTCGGTGGAGCATTTTCTATATCCTGTGAGATTTTTGCACGCTCTTAATGAAGCATTCTGTATGGTGCTTCTTCCCACCTCAGAAAGGACTATGCCAACTGATCAATGTATTGCACTCGGATTAGTGAGATGTGAGGTTCCACTCCTGTTCTACTTTACTGTAATTGCTCTAAATATCGTTAGGTTTTTGCCGCTATGTTCCTGACCTCAAGAGTTCCTTTCTGTCGGCTTGACGCTTTGTTATTGCAAATGTAGAGCAAGAAAACAGTAAATAGCATGTCATTCCTAGCGAGAAGGATGCATTGGCACCATACTTAACAATCATATACAACCGTTCGCTCAACGAAAGATCCATACCCAATTACTGCAAAGTTGCACAGGTCACACCAATTTTCAAGAAAGGTAGTAGGACTAATCAACTAAATTACAGGCCCATTTCGTTAACGTCGATATCCAGCAGGAATTTACAACATATATTGTGTTCGAACGTAATTAATTACCTAGAAGAAAACGGTCTACTGACACACAGTCAACATGGGTTTAGGAAACATCGTTCTTGTAAAACAAAACTAGCTCTTTATTCACACGAAGTGCTGAATTATATTGACAAGGGATTTCAGATCGATTCCGTATTTCTGGATTTCGGGAAGGCTTTTGTCTCCCAACATGAACCATGGATCTTGCCGTTGGTGGGGAGGCTTGCGTGCCTCAACGATACAGATAGCCGTACCGTAGGTGCAACCACAACGGAGGGGTATCTGTTGAGAGGCCAGACAAACGTGTGGTTCCTGAAGAGGGGCAGCAGTCTTTTTGGTAGCTGCAGGGGCAACAGTCTGGATGATTGACTGATCTGGCCTTGTAACACTAACCAAAACGGCCTTGCTGTGCTGGTACTGCGAACGGTTGAAAGCAAGGGGAAACTACACCCGTAATTTTTCCCGAGGGAACGCAGCTTTATTGTATGGATAATGATGATGGCGTTCTCTTGGGTAAAATATTCCGGAGATAAAATAGTCCCCCATTCGGATCTCCGGGCGGAGACTACTCAAGAGGACGTCGTTATCATGAGAAAGAAAACTGGTGTTCTACGGATCGGACAGTGGAATGTCAGATCCATTAATCGGGCAGGTAGGTTAGAAAATTTAAAAAGGGAAATGGGTAGGTTAAAGTTAGATATTGTGGGAAGTAGTGAAGTTCGGTGGCAAGAGGAACAAGACTTTTGGTCGGGTGAATATAGGGTTATAAATACAAAACCAAATAGGGGTAATGCAGGAGTAGGTTTAATAATGAATAAAAAAATAGGAGTGCGGGTAAGCTACTACAAACAGCATAGTGAACGCATTATTGTGGCCAAGATAGACACAAAGCCCATGCCTACTACAGTAGTACAAGGTTATATGCCAACTAGCTCTGCAGATGATGAAGAAATTGATGAAATGTATGATGAGATAAAAGAAATTATTTAGGTAGTGAAGGGAGACGAAAATTTAATAGTCATGGGTGACTGGAATCCGTCAGTAGGAAAAGGGAGAGAAGGAAACATAGTAGGTGATTATGGATTGGGGCTAAGAAATGAAAGAGGAAGCCGCCTGGTAGAATTTTGCACAGAGCATAACTTAATCATAGCTAACATTTGGTTCAAGAATCATGAAAGAAGGTTCTATACATGGAAAAACACTAGAGATACTAAAAGGTATCAGATTGATTATATAATGGTAAGACATAGATTTAGGAACCAGGTTTTAAATTGTAAGACATTTCAAGGGGCAGATGTGGACTCTGACCGCAATCTATTGGTTATGAACTGTAGATTAGAACTGAAAAAAATTCAAAAACGTGGGAATTTAAGCAGATGGGACCTGCATAATCTGACTAAACCAGAGGTTGTACAGAGTTTCAAGGAGAGCATAAGGAATCACTTGACAAGAATGGAGGAAAGAAATGCAGTAGAAGAAGAATGGGTAGCTTTGAGGGATGAGGTAGTGAAGGCAGCAGAGGATCAATAGGTAAAAAGACGAGGCCTAGTAGACATCCTTGTGTAACAGAAGAAATATTGAATTTAATTGATGAAAGGAGAAAAAAAATAATGCAATAAATGAAGAAGGCAAATAGGAATACAAGAGTCTCAAAAATGATATCGACAGGAAGTGCAAAATGGCTAAGCAGGGATGGCTAGAGGACAAATGTAAGGATGTAGAGGCTTATCTCATTAGGGATAAGATAGATACTGCCTACAGGAAACTTAAGGAGACCTTTGGAAAAAAGGGAACCACTTGTATGAATATCAAGAGCTCAGATGGAAACCCAGTTGTAAGCAAAGAAGGGAAAGCAGAAAGGTGGAAGGAGTATATAGAGGGTCTATACAAGGGCGATGTACTTGAGGGCAATGTTATGGAAATGGAAGAGGATGTAGATGAAGATGAAATGCGAGATATGATACTGCGTGAAGAGTTCAACAGAGCACTGAAAGACCTGAGTCGAAACAAGGCCCCCGGAGAAGACAACATTCCATAAGAACTACTGACAGCCTTGGGAGAGCCAGTCCTGACAAAACTCTACCATCTGGTGAGCAAGATGTATGAGACAGGCGAAATACCCTCAGACTTCAAGAAGGATATAATAATCCCAATCCCAAAGAAAGCAATGTTGACAGATGTGAAAATTACCGAACTATGAGTTTAGTACGTCACTGCTGCAAAATACTAACACGAATTCTATACAGACGAATGGAAATATCTAGTAGATGCCGACCTTGGGGAAGATCAGTTTGGATTCCGTAGAAACATTGGAACACGTGAGGCAATACTGACCCTATGGCTTATCTTAGAAGCTAGATTAAGGAAAGGGAAAGTTACGTTTCTACCATTTGTAGACTTAGTGAAAGCTTTTGGCAATTTTTGACTGGAATACTCTCTTTCAAATTCTGAATGTGGCAGGGGTAAAATACTGGGAGCGAAAGGCTATTTACAATTTGTACAAAAACCAGATGGCAGTTATAATAGTCGAGGGACATGAAAGGGAAGCAGTGGTTGGGAAGGGAGTGAGACCGGGTTGTAGCCTATCCCCGATGTTATTCAATCTTTATATTGAGCAAGCAGTGAAGGAAACAAAAGAAAAATTCGGTGTAGGTATTAAAATCCATGGAGAAAAAATAAAAACTTTGAAGTTCGCCGATGACATTGTAATTCTGTCAGAGACAGCAAACGACTTGGAAGAGCAGGTGAACGGAATGTATGGTGTCTTGAAGGGACGATATAAGATGAACATCAACAAAAGCAAAACGAGGATAATGGAATGTGGTCGAATTAAGTCGGGTGATGCTGAAGGAATTACACTCCTGGAAATTGAAATAAGAACACCGTGAATTCATTGTCCCAGGAAGGGGAAACTTTATTGACACATTCCTGGGGTCAGTTACATCACATGATCACACTGACAGAACCACAGGCACATAGACACAGGCAACAGAGCATGCACAATGTCGGCAATAGTACAGTGTATATCCACCTTTCGCAGCAATGCAGGCTGCTATTCTCCCATGGAGACGATCGTAGAGATGTTGGATGTAGTCCTGTGGAACGGCTTGCCATGCCATTTCCACCTGGCGCTTCAGTTGGACCAGCGTAGGTGCTGGACGTGCAGACCACGTGAGACGACGCTTCATCCAGTCTCAAACATGCTCAATGGGGGACAGATCTGGAGATCTTGGTGGCCAGGGTAGTTGACTTACCCCTTCTAGAGCATGTTGGGTGGCACGGGATACATGCGGACGTGCATTGTCCTGTTGGAACAGCAAGTTCCCTTGGCGGTCTAGGAATGGTAGAACGATGGGTTCGATGACGGTTTGGATGTACCGTGCACTATTCAGTGTCCCCTCGACGATCACCAGAGGTGTACGGCCAGTGTAGGAGATCGCTCCCCACACCATGATGCTGGGTGTTGGCCCTGTGTGCCTCGGTCGTATGCAGTCCTGATTGTGGCGCTCACCTGCACGGCGCCAAACACGCATACGACCATCATTGGCACCAAGGCAGAAGCGACTCTCATCGCTGAAGACGACACGTCTGCATTCGTCCCTCCATTCACGCCTGTCGCAACACCACTGGAGGCGGGCTGCACGATGTTGGGGCGTGAGCGGAAGACGGCCAAACGGTGTGTGGGACCGTAGCCCAGCTTCATGGAGACAGTTGCGAATGGTCCTCACCGATACCCCAGGAGCAACAGTGTCCCTAATTTGCTGGGAAGTGGCGGTGCGGTCCCCTACGGCACTGCATAGGATCCTACGGTCTTGGCGTGCATCCGTGCGTCGCTGCGGTCCGGTCCCAGGTCGACGGGCACGTGCACCTTCCGCCGACCACTGGCGACAACATCGATGTACTGTGGAGACCTCACGCCCCACGTGTTGAGCAATTCGGTGGTACGTCCGCCCGACCTCCCGCATGCCCACTATACGCCCTCGCTCAAAGTCCGTCAACTGCACATTCGGTTCACGTCCACGCTGTCGTGGCATGCTACCAGTGTTAAAGACTGCGATGGAGCTCCGTATGCCACGGCAAACTGGCTGACACTGACGGCGGCGGTGCACAAATGCTGCGCAGCTAGCGCCATTCGACGGCCAACACCGCGTTTCCTGGTGTGTCCGCTGTGCCGTGCGTGTGATCATTGCTTGTACAGCCCTCTCGCAGTGTCCGGAGCAGGTATGGTGGGTCTGACACACCGGTGTCAATGTGTTCTTTTTTCCATTTCTAGGAATGTAGATTAGGAAATAGGACACTTAAAGTAGTAAAGGAGTTTTGCTATTTAGGGAGAAAAATAACTGATGATGGTCGAAGTAGAGAAGGTATAAAATGTAGACTTGCAATGGCAAGGAAAGTGTTTCTGAAGAAGAAAAATTTGTTAACATCGAGTATTGATTTATGTGTTAGGAAGTCGTTTCTGAAAGTATTTGTATGGTGTGTAGCCATGTATGGAAGTGAAACATTGACGATAAATAGTTTGTACAAGAAGAGAATAGAAGCTTTCGAAATGTGGTGCTAAAGAAGAATGCTGATGATTAGATGGGTAGATCAAATAACTAATGAGGAGTTGTTGAATAGGATTGGGGATAAGAGAAGTTTGTGGCACAGCTTGACTAGAAGAAGGGATCGGTTGGTAGGAATGTTCTGAGGCATCAAGGGATCACCAATTTGGTATTGGACGGCAGCGTGGAGGGTAAAAATCGTAGAGGGAGACCAAGAGATGAATACACTAAGCAGATTCAGAAGGATGTAGGTTGCAGTAGGTACTGGGAGATGAAGAAGCTTGCACAGGATAGAGTAGCATGTAGAGCTGCATCAAACCAGTCTCAGGCTGAAGACCACAACAACAACAACAACAATACGATATTGGAATAATAGGGAATTGTGAAAGTGGTTCGATGAACCCTCTGCCAGGAACTTAAATGTGATTTGCATAGTATGCATGTAGATGTTGATGTAGAAGCTTTAGATGTAAAAGTAACCTCTGGAGTACTGTAATGGATTGCTGCAGGACTGTTACTGTTCACTATACACGCTAGTGTACAGAACTTAAGGACAAAGTAACTCTCGCATGATGTGTCATTGTTAATTTACGGCTGGATGAAACTTGAACCATACATAAAAAGGATCGAAAACTGTACAGTACACTAGGCAACTGAAAGGAGTGTGCAGTAAGACGAACAGAAGTGACACCTTTATTCAATGACAATAATTACACTGACGTCACCCCACTTCATAATGGTGCCCTTGACATTACAGAAGGCGTGACACAACACGATGTACGATCAGGAACGGCAGTGCCCGCTCTGCAGAGTGCTCCCATGCTGGCCAGACCGTTGATATGAAGTTCCTGTGGCAGGGCGGTTCCTAGATTTTGCACACTAGTGTGTACAGAAGACCTCATGGGTAACCAGTAGCGTGTACTGAACTTTTCGTTAAGCTAATCAGCTGCAAAACAATAAATGTATTTTTTAAATATGAAATTACATTTGTGGTCGATTAGTTGATCACTATCTTGTAAAGGATCTTAGCTTTTAAAGGAGATCCCTTTCAGTTGCCAACAGAACTAAGTTCGTAACTGTTCTTGAGTTTGTGACCCTCATATATACTTTTTAATCTCTTTTTATAGCTGGAAAGCTGTGTAATTGAGGTACTGGGTGCACGAATAGTAAAAGTAATTTCAAAGATTAGTACATTTCACAGTATGATACACAATTAGGTTATAAATTTTTACGAGTCACCAAGATTTTTTGACACACAGTTTCGGAAACCTACGCGATGAGTAGCTGCGATCTTCAACAGGAAAAAACAAAAACAAATAATGATCCATAGCACTAATTGCAGTACATACTGATTACATTCTATCTATTGAGCCTTGTCCCATAGTGTCAGCCATCGTTAATCGGATTTGGCATATTAATGTTTAAGGGGTGGCCGGATGCCGGATGCCTCCGTACCCCTCCATGACGGAATTAGTGCACCCCAACTGTTGGCGACGAGTGTAATCCATGGAATAGTGCGAATGTGTTCTGATGTCTGGGATCCGTGTAACTGAGGCGGAACATGGGGACCAGCCTGGCATTCACGTAGCGGGATGCGGAAAACTGCCTAAAAACCGCACTGAGGCTGGCCAGCACATTGGTCTTCGTCGTTAATCCGCCGGGCGGATTCGATCTGGGGCCGGCGTGCCTACCCGAGTCCAGGAAGCAGCACGCTAGCGCTCTCGGCTACCCTGGCGGGTCTGTATGCTGATTACCATTATATACACTTAATAGGTGCCAAAATAACAGACTCCTAGTTCCTTGTAGCTGCTGTATCACTACGTCTAAAAATATACAGTAGACTTTTCTAAAGTATGTTTCCAAATCGACGGCAGAAACAAACGTAGGACGTTAAGTTACTGGTCTGTCCTTCCTTCCTATATTCTTTTAAATACATCATGTTTGGTTTTCTACGTTACTTAGAATTCGTTAGTTTTTGTTACACGTTAGCCAATGCCATAAGCTCTAGACTGTAGTGGATCAAATAAGGTATCGGTGAGTTGAAATATACCTGCAAAAGTTTGTAACACGACACTGAAACTAACATCTTGCATCACAGCTTCAAGTCTATCAGCAGCTGTACAGACTTTTTGCCCTGCTTATCTGCATCTATAATCTCGATGGAAAGGGAAATCAGTTGACTGCGATATAAGGTTTCACCTAATTATACACAAAAAGTAGCAAAAGCATCAAAATAAGGAAAAAAGTTCGGAATTTTTTATATTTGACACGGCTTGCGATAGCACTACATTCAGGTAATGAGCGAAACGGCGAATGAATATTGCAATAGAAAACAAGTTTATCTCTCCTAAAATGTAATCTTTGGAAACTACGAGCCATACCTGAGCTCCTTCGTAACTCCGAGGATGATCACGACTTTTAAAAAACGTTCTCGGCTAACTTGCCACTTCAGATTCAGATAAAATGGAGACAGCTTCCAAAAGCTTTGGATTTTATCCGAATTTAACTTGGGAAGTTAATCGAGAACTTCTTACCCCGGGAAAGACTCCGTAGCCATTCATTGATTTCACCAACAGCCGGTCGAGACATGGTGAAGTACTAAGCACTTGTGCGAGAAATTCCAGTTACTTCACCCACAGTAATTAGGAAGAAATTCGATTCGTCTATCTTATTTCTCTTTTTACTGATGACCATGTTCTAATCGCAAGGAGTCATGTTATTCTGTATTAGGTTACACACTGCCGTAAACAGAGAAGAATGTGCCAAACGATGTTTCATATTTACTGCGTATTCACTGAGAAGATGTACACGTCTGACACAGTGTGGTTCAGCTTCTGAGTATGAAAATGTCCTAGCAGACATTCGTTACTCTTTTAAAATTTTATACTGAAAAACCGTATGCAAAATTTCAGTTCATTTGTAATGCATGATTGAGATGTAGGTCTACCCAGTTCTGTTTCGTTGCTTTCCTGTTGGGACCTGGGGGAAGCACAGAAGCACATACACAAAGGCTGAGCCCTGCCCGCGTTTCCATTATTCCACCGCTCAGCGGTATAATGTACAACAAGCTAGTTTGCCTGCCTTCCTCCTTTCAACAGTGTACCTATGCGATTCACGTTGTAAGATGACAAGGCTGTCTCTGGCGGTGAAATTACGGAAAGCTATGTATCACACGTGTAATTATGTATTTGTCTTAACCGTAAGTGCATTTTCTGTAGCACCAGAAAGTAACTTACAATGTTTAGTTTGTCTGACCACACACCGAGCCCAACAAAAGGGCAGGAGCAGCAGCAGCCAGTAGCCAGACTTCTAGGAGCTACAGCCACCGCTTGTAACACCAGGTCAAGAGAAAATACAGTGCCTCACGTAATTATTCCTTCTTGTTAGTGATCTCAGTAATAATAAAGTACTCACGTAAAGTAAATACAAGGTGCTGTAAGGAATGTAAAGAGTAAATTCCCATCGTACTACTAAAGAACGCTGCAAATACAAACATACAAATTAAGAAAAACAACCAGAAACAAAACCAGTCTTGTGCAAAATTATTCGGACACCTTTCTTTCTACACTTTCTACGCAGGGCCGTAGGGGAACGCACCGCCACTTCCCAGCAAATTAGGGACACTGTTGCTCCTGGGGTATCGGCGAGGACCATTCGCAACCGTCTCCATGAAGCTGGGCTACGGTGCCGCACACCGTTATGCCGTCTTCCGCTCACGCCCCAACATCGTGCAGCCCGCCTCCAGTGTTGTCGCGACAGGCGTGAATGGAGGGACGAATGGAGACGTGTCGTCTTCAGCGATGAGAGTCGCTTGTGCCTTGGTGCCAATGATGGTCGTATGCGTGTTTGGCGCCGTGCAGGTGAGCGCCACAATCAGGACTGCATACGACCGAGGCACACAGGGCCAACACCCGGCGTCATGGTGAGGGGAGCGATCTCCTACAATGGCCGTACACCTCTGGTGATCGTCGAGGGGACACTGAATAGTGCACGGTGCATCCAAACCGTCATCGAACCCATCGTTCTACCATTCCTAGACCGACAATGGAACTTGCTGTGCCAACAGGACAATGCACGTCCGCATGTATCCCGTGCCACCCACCGTGCTCTAGAAGGTGTAAGTCAACTACCCTGGCCAGCAAGATCTCCGGATCTGTCCCCCATTGAGCATGTTTGGGACTGGATGAAGCATCGTCTCACGCGGTCTGCACGTCCAGCACGAACGCTGGTCCAACTGAGGCGCCAGGTGGAAATGGCATGGCAAGCCGTTCCACAGGACTACACCCAGCATCTCTACGATCGTCTCCATGGGAGAATAGCAGCCTGCATTGCTGCGAAAGGTGGATATACACTGTGCTAGTGCCGACATTGTGCATGCTCTGTTGCCTGTGTCTATGTGCCTGTGGTTCTGTCAGTGTGATCATGTGATGTATCTGACCCCAGGAATGTGTCAATAAAGTTTCCCCTTCCTGGGACAATGAATTCACGGTGTTCTTATTTCAATTTCCAGGAGTGTACAAAAAGCATGAAATTATCTGGGACAGCATTACACAGTTGTGACTGCAATATGTTGTGGTTACAGTTTTGGTGTGAACTAGGTTGTTACGTAGTTCGTCATGTACTGACGTTTGTTGGACGGCCTGCAGCTACTTTTAAACTCAGAGAAACGTAACTTTCGCACGGATGTCGCTGAAACTAGTTGGAGGCATAAATAAATAACAGAAGTGTTTTGGATCAAGGCGGACCCACAGTCCAATACTGGCTTTTTTATATGCTAACACGGACCAAAGGAAGAGTCAAAATAAAATTATGAAGCAGGTACATTAAAAAATTCTCGTTTCACCAATAACTAAGTGTTACTCGTCATTCAGAGAGGCTTACCAGGTAGGATTTGTAGGAGAAATACCGGAGACTTAAAAAACAGCAACACATTTCGTCACGGTTTCGGTTCGTTAGCGGAAAAGAGTCATGCTCATACAACTCCAATGACAGACTATGCACGAGGTGATGTGCATTACCGTATGGCTTACTGTTATAATTCCGAGAGCGCTTGTCGCTAAAACGGTGTATTTCCTGATACGTGTATCCCCCGAAAATATACTATGTGAGCCAAAGTACCCGGACACCCCCAAAATATAGGTTTTTCATATTAGGTGCATTGTACTGCCAGCTACTGCCAGGTACCCCATATCAGCGACCTCAGCATTCATTAGACAACGTGAGAGAGAGGAATGGGGCGCTCCGCAGAACTCACTTCGAACGTGCTCAGGTGATTGGGTGTCACTTGTGTCATGCGTCTGTACGCGAGATTGCCACGCTTCTAAACATCCTTAGGTCCACTTTTCCTGATGTGATAGTGAAGTGGAAATGTGAAGGGACACTGTAAGTAGGCTGTTTAGGTTTTTATATTGGTATCGCCACGTAGTAGTCCAGTCAAGTAGCAAATATACCTTGCAAAAGGTGGGGTAGAATAGTTTCTTTTTTCAACTCGTTCATATGGTTGGAAATATTAGAAAACTGAGATTTGCCAACAAAATTTCGCTTGGGAAAACTTTCTGCAGTCAGAAAACTTGGAAAATTTCGGCCTTTTTTGAGTTTTTTCAAAATATCTCTGTTTCATTTGCTCCTATCACTTTGACGTCTATTTTCTTTTTTAAAGAGCACCAAAATCCTCTATAAATTTGATTCTTGCCATTGTTTTCTACTCTCAATATCTTAGGCGCTACAGCGCCTCAAAAAGTACCATTTTTTCAAATTTTGAGCATAATGGCAAGATACATTAATTTTTAAGTTTCTGTTTGTGTAGTATAAATACATTATACATCATGTTATATGTTGGAATTTACCACCTCATTTTCAGGTATTCAATTTCTCTGTATGCAACATCAGGATTGCTGGGCACCCAACTAATGTGATTCTTACATCACTACCTCAAGTTCACTGTGGGTCACCTCAGCCCTGGTATTTGTAAAACTATAAATATAAAAATACATCATTAAGACACACACACACACACACACACACACACACACACACACACAACGCGCGCGCGCGCACACACACACAAAATAAATTGTTTCAGGAAACTGAACCATTATTAGCTGCAATAAGCAACCTAATTAGGTACGTAATTATTCTTGTGTATAAAAGCCACACAGTTGACATTAAAAATTCTCAGTTACTAAAAAATGTTGACAGTTCCGGGTGTGTAGTACTTGTAATATCGCACTTCAGCGCACTTGGGACAGATATGAGCATCACTTCCAACGTTTTGATGGGCCAGGTTCCTCAGTGTCACCAGATACCTTGAGTTACTGATTCAGGGTCTGTACATAGAGTTGATCCCAGATTTACCTCTTCTTTAAACAGCGAGTCAGCCTCAGCAAGTTCGTTGATTTCGTCAGCGGTTTGCTCAACATCCTCCATAACATCTTCTTCATTGTCTTCATATAAAAATTTTGGCACGTTTTCACAGTTGACCCCAATACATTTTTTGCAAATTGAAGAACATTTCAAACCCTCTTTTCTGCAGGAGCACGCTCCGCCACAGTTCAGCTTGAATGAGCATGAAACAATGTGAAGAAGTGCTTCAGGTGCTGGATCTTGGCTCCTTATAACTGGTATTGGACTGTTGTCAGTATGATTCCAGCCCCATTTCTCAGGAGGTTTGCAGTTTCCCATCCAACTTTGGACTTGTTGGTAAGTCCGCAAGGAATGATGTTGTGCAGCATCTTGTGTAGGTGGCAACCGTGCAAGATTCAGTTTGCTTTTTGTGGAAGACTTGGCGAATAGCTGGTACCGCAAATGGTCTAGTGTGTGGAAACTGCTGACACCTCCACTATACAATGCGATAGTAACCTGTTCTCCTGCTGTTATTATTTCTTCACGGGTAGCATGTAGTTTAGTGAACGTGCAAAGCGCTAAGGTTAGGTGTTCATATTTCGCAACAATATTGCAGCACATAAATTTTCCTTGACCAAAAAAAGCGGATGTTGTATCACATCCTCTAAAGGCGTGAGTGAACAGAATATATTCACTGTCAAACTTGTAAGATGCAGTGGAAAACCACTTGTCTTCTGCATTTCCTCTTCATGGCTTTAAGAAAAATAAGTTTTCAATGCCTTGCCCCAAACCGGTGATGAGCATAAGCAGCTCAACATCTTCTTCTCCAATGAGAACACTTCCAAAATCATTGGCTCTTGAAATGGCAGATGTTACAATAATAACGTCAGCATCTTCTTGTGTCTGGTGCACTTCAATGCCACACTCCAGAAATTCCTTTTTAAGAAGTGTGATCAAACGCGTCTTGTTTCAGTGAACTGTAGAAAATGTACGCCACCTGCAAGCAATCGTATCACATATTGTAACACAAATAAACTTCACGCAACCCGACGTGAATGTGTTCGTAGTTACTGAATATGAGGCTGTTTCTCCTGGCCCTGCAGCAGACTGAGGTGGTAAATTCCAATGAATAACATGATGTGTAATATGTATATAGTACACAAATAGAAACTGAAATAACAGTGTTCAAAAATTAGGTAATTTGCCACTTTGCTCGAAATTTGAAAGAAATTGGTACTTTTTGACGCTCTGTAGCGTCTTAGATACTGGGAGTAGAAAAAATGGTAAGAATCAAATTTGTAGAGAATTTTGTGCTCTTTAAAAAAGAAAGTAGACGTCAAAGTGATAGGAGCAAACGAAACTGTAATATTTTGAAGAAACTGAAAAAAGTCGGAAATTTTCGAAGTTTTTTGACTGCACAAAGTTTTCCCAAGAGAAATTTTGTTGGGAACACTTGGTTTTCTAACCTTTCCAACAATATGAACGAGTTAAAAAAATAAAATCTTCTACCCCACCTTTTGCAAGGTACAGGCTTTTTTTCTGACAGTTTGACTGGACTAGTAGCGCTCTGTATGAAAATCACTGACTGTGCTGTGTGCAGTCTGTGGCTGGTTTGCATTGTTGGAATTTGCTATTGTAGTGTTGGGCAGTTGGCTGTTAAGAGCGCGTAGCGTTGCGCAAAAGGAGGTGAGCCGCCAGCAGTGGTGGATGTGGGGAGTGTGATGGCTGAGTTTTCAGAGCGGATGATCTGGACGTGTGTCCATCAGAAACAGTACATTTATAAGAATTGATATCACGAACTGCTATATATATTATGACTTTTGAACACTATTAAGGTAAATACAATGTTTGTTCTCTATCAAAATCTTTCATTTGCTAACTATGCCTATCAGTAGTTAGAATCTTTTATTTAGCTGGCAGTAGTGGTGCTCGCTGTATTGCAGTAGTTCGAGTAACGAAGATTTTTGTGTGGTAAGTGATTTGTGAAACGTATAGGTTAATGTTAGTCAGGGCCATTCTTTTGTAGGGCTTGCTGAAAGTCATATTGCGTTGCGCTAAAAATATAGTGTGTCAGTTTAAGCACAGTCATGTATAATTTTTCTAAGGGGACGTTTCAACACGTACTGCACGAAAGTGTCCAGGGCGACCTCGTCTGTACCGCCAACAGCTGAAGAGGGTCGTAATGTGTAATAGGCAGACACCTATCTAGACCTTCACTCAGTAATTCCAAACTCCATCACGATCCACTGTAAGTATTATGGCAGTCAGGCGGGAGGTGATAAAACTTTGATTTCATGGTCGAGCGGCTGCTCATAAGCCATACATCACGCCGGTAATGCCAAACGACGCCTCGCTTGGTGTAAGAAGCGTAAACATCAGACGATTGAACAGTGCAAAAGCGGTGTGTGAGGCGACGAATCACGGTACACAATGTGCTGATCCGATGGCAGAGTGTTGGTCTGGCAAATGCCTTGTGAACATCGTCTGCCAGCGTGTGTAGTGCCAACAGTAAAATTCGGAGGCGGTGGTGTAATCGTGTGGTCGTGTTTTTCATGGAGGGGGCTTGCACCGCTTGTTGTTTTCCGTGGCACTATTACAGCAGAGACCTACACTGATGTTTTAAGCACCTTCTTGCTTCCCACTGTTAAAGAGCAACTCGGTTGTGGCGACTGCACCTTTCAGCACGATCGAGAACTTGTTCATAATGCACGGCCTGTGACGGAGTGGTTACACGACAGTAGCATCCATGTGATGGACTGGCCTGCACAGAGTCCTGACTGGAGACCTACTGAACACCTTGGGATGTTTTGGAATGCCGACTTTGTTCCAGGCCTCACCGACCGACATCGATACCTCTCCAAAGTGCAGAATGGGCTTCCACTCTCCAAGAAACCTTCCAGTATCGGATTGAACGTATGCCTGCGAGAGTGGAAGCTGTTATGAAGGCTAAGGTCGGGCCAACAAAATATTGCATTCCAGCATTAGCGATGGAGGGCGCCATGAACTTCTAAGCAATTTTCAGCCACTTTTGATAACATAGTGTACCACGAACGTAAAGTTGGAGACATTCGAGCTCGGACGGAGATTTACTATCACTAGTCCTTCCCGCTACTGAAACAGGAAAGGAGGGAACTGCAGTGGTAACTGCACCACACGCCTAGTTATGGCTAGTGGAATGTAGCTGCAACTGTAGTAGATGTAGGGGGACGTACCCCACAGGTTAGAAAACTGTATTCGTATTCTACCTATTGCTTCCCTGATCCACTTCGTGTGGCAAAGAAGTCATGAAATTCGAAGATGGCTAATTAACAAACCCACAATTTTTAGGATTCTTCCTAAATATTACATGAGGATGTAACATATTGCATATCAAGGGATAGGTATTTAGCATTAAAATCATACGGTACTTCAACACGTATTATATAATAAAAGCTTATCCAAAAGAAACAAAGTAATATTAAATCACATAAAGTAGTTTATAGTCAACTAAAAGTGCTTTGCTTAGTGGATATAAATTATACATACAACATAACATCATTTATCCAGTAATGTTACATACTTGGAAGTTATCGATACATAAGAACTATTGTGGCACTGCAACTAATTTACTTATCCAATAGTTTCTTTAACAACTAAAACACAAAGAAAGAAGGTCCCTTCGACGTAGATGGAAAGCATGGCAGTATATGATGCAATAAAGTGGTAAACTGAGAAATTGCAGTTAATTTTGGAGATTTAGTGGAAGAGAAAGCTAAATATCCTAATAAAAATACCTGTAGGAGCTAAAATTTGACCTGTTGTTGTTGTGGTCTTCAGTCCTGAGACTGGTTTGATGCTACTCCATCCTGTGCAAGTTTCTTTGTCTCCCAGAACCCACTGCAACCCACATCCTTCTGAATCTGCTTAGTGTAGTAATCTCGTGGTGTCCCTCTACGATTTTTACCCTCTACGCTGCCCTCCAATACTAAATTGCTGATCCCTTGATGCCTCAGAACATGTCCTACCAACCCATCCCTTCTGCTGGTCAAGTTGTGCCACAAACGTCTCTTCTCCCGAATCCTATTCAATACTTCCTCATTAGTTATGTGATCTACCCATTTCATCTTCAGCATTCCTCTGTACACCACATTTCGAAAGCTTCTATTGTCTTCTTGTCCAAACTATTTTTCGTCCATGTTTCACTTCCATACGTGGCTACACTCAATACAAATACTTTCAGAAATGACTGCCTGACACTTAAATCTATACGCGATGTTAACAAATTTATCTTCTTCAGAAACGCTTTCCTTGCCATTGCCAGTCTGCGTTTTATATCCTCTCTACTTCGACCATCATCAGTTATTTTCCTCTCCAAATAGCAAAACTCGTTTACTACTTTAAGTGTCTCATTTCCTAATCTAATTCCCTCAGCATCGCCCGACTTAATTAGACTACATTCCATTATCCTCGTTTTGCTTTCGTTGATGTTCATCTTATATCCTCGTTTCAAGACACTATCCATTCCGTTCAACTGCTCTTCCAAGTCCTTTGCTGTCTCTGACAGAATTACGATGTCATCGGCGAACCTCAATGTTTTTATTTCTTCTTCTTCATGGATCTTAATACCTACGCCGAATTTTCATATTGTTTACTTTACTGCTTGCGCTATATACAGATTGAATAACATCGGGGAGAGACTACAACCCTGTCTCACTCCCTTCCCAACCACTGCTTCCCTTTCATGTCCCTCAACTCTTATAACTGCCATCTATAATTGACATATTTTGTGCACGAAAATTTACACGCACTTCCGCAAACAAATATTTTGTACTGAAAAAACGTGCATAGAGTGCGCTACTATATGGGCTGCACCTATCACTGTTGACAAAAACAACTGAAAAAACGTGAAAGTGAATATCTTGTGTTCAGTTAGAAAAACACTGTTTGGTTGAGATGAATGGGAAAGCGAAATGAATGGAATGAATAGCGCCATTGTAACATTGCGAGGCTACCTTCTCCGTACTTTGTAGGTTGTCGCATCTACAGTGTAGCACTGATCTGCCCACTCGAGACTCATCTTTCAGCCACGTTAAGTGTGTAAGTAGTTTGAGGACAGTAACATCATACTCTACATTGCAGGCAATTACTCTTCTGCGTAGTACACAACGTAGACTTTACGTCAAAAGACTGTTGAAAATGAGGCTGAGTGCTCCTACTGTGACTTACTTAGAGACTTGATCCCGACAAGAAGAAAACATTCTCTCCTGCTTTCTACTACCACCTTTAATATATGTTCGTACCCTGCTTTTCAGAAGTTAGTTCCGAGGTAATCCTACACATCTGCTACGCTCCCATCGCCTAGCTGTTTCTCATCACCTACTAACTCCCAACAAAAGTTTCCTTGTGGTCATAGCGTCCTCCTTCACTCATAGGAAGTCACCTAACGGCCATGGCGATTCCGCGAAAATTAATCATCTAAAACTTCTTCCATACCTGCCGGTTAACATGATTTAATTTATAGCTCTCTATTTTCTTGAGAACATACAGTAAGTCATTACAGAATTCTTACCACTTATTAGTTAATAAATTGTTCTCTGAATAGAATATCACACTTTCACCTTAATTGAACCACTGACTGAAAAAACCTCCTAAGCCAACTCTTAGCTCCACCAGACCGTGCACGAAAAGAGCCAAAGTCATCGTTTGTTACCGTTC
This sequence comes from Schistocerca gregaria, assembly GCF_023897955.1. Taxonomy (NCBI): domain Eukaryota; kingdom Metazoa; phylum Arthropoda; class Insecta; order Orthoptera; family Acrididae; genus Schistocerca; species Schistocerca gregaria. Next base: position 553,241,432 of record NC_064925.1, read on the forward strand.
AGTCTGAGGTACTAAATCTGAGCTGAGTGCAGAAACGTCCGAAGACCAAGACTTCGGTTACTTTCTTCCCAACTGTTGGCACTACAGTAAAGTGCGGTACAACTGCACGGAAAAAACTGCCATTCTTGCTTTTAGTATTCTTGTGAAAATGGATGAAGTGGTGTGTACCAGCAGTTATGAGAAGAAAAGGGTGTGTATTAGCAGCCATAAGAAGAAAAGAGTGAAACATTCTTCGGAATATCGAAGGAATATCACGAAGAAAGCTAAAATTCATGGAGAGGAACATGTGAATTACAGAGGCAAATCAATTCCTAAAACGGTGACAGGAGAAGACTGCAAGTGTCCAGGAAGCTGTTCTAGTGTTATTGCAGAAGACAACAGAACACGAGTTTTAGCACATTTTCTGAACTTGGAATGCGAGAATTGCCAGGACTTTTCCCTGCAAGGACTGATCACAGCTAGTCATGTTAAAAGACATGAGAAGGGGTGCAGGCGCGAAAAATCATTTAGCTACTGTGTCCTCGTTGGAGACAAACGATTTGAGTATGAGGAAAAGTTTTTCTACGTATTTATGTAGTAACTGATGCGAGAGTTAAAAAAATTCGCGAAATGCTGCATAGTGGGCAGACGCCGAAAGAACAGGGAAATGTAAGAGTGTTAATGCTATGCCCTCAGATCATTCCACATTAAGGAAAGTCATTATGGTAGCCGCACTATGCACTATGCACTACCTATGAACTACCTGAGAAAAAAATGCACCAAATTTTTACTGTCAAACTGCTAACTCGCCAGTGAAATACGAGTACTATAATAAGGCCGCTGCAAGAGACATTACATCGCCCCTCGCAGCGAGCAAAGTTGATATGTATCCACTTTGTGAGCTAACTATTGGCTTAGCTAACTCGTTAGAATTTGTGGAACATATGTTCCGATAAATTTTAAGAAGTTAGTAAGATTTTTTGATTACAAGAATCGAAAGAGATTTGGTATAGGTTACACCGATCTTCGTTACCTAGTTGTTGCTTTCACGTGTACTGGGGCATAGCCGCATCCCACTTACACAACCAGGGAAGATGGACTTATTTAGTTGTTAATCAGGTCTACCTATTCAGGAACTCGCCTTCACAGGGAAACCCCGGAAAACCTGCAGGCTTAGACCACAACTAGGTATCATAGATGATAGGAAAGACAGAATAATTTAGAAATTTGAGTGATATTCTAGAATTCATAAGAAAGATAAAATCTGCCTCACAGCAAAACAAACAAAAAAAAAATCTTTACACATGCAGATTTTTACAATCTTCTGAAAAATTTTCTTCATCGTTGTCTTGCTGAACTGCAGTGAAACTGATCGAACAGGAACATGAGACACGGCACGGAGGACAGGCGTCGCATTGGCGTACCGGACAGGAGACGTAACGGATTTGAGAGACCAAAAGGAACCTCAGGAACAGTGTAAGTAGGCTGTTTAGGTTTTTTTTATTGGTAACGCCACATAGCGCTCTGTATGAAAAATCACTGGCTGTGCTGTGTGCAGTCAGTGGCTGGTTGGCATTGTTGTAATACTCGTCATTGTAGTTTTGGGCAGTTGGATGTTAACAGAGCGCAGCATTGCGCAGTTGGAGGTGAGCCGCTAGCAGTGGTGGATGTGGGGAGAGAGATGGCGGAGTTTTGAAATTTGGATGTCATGAACTGCTATATACATTATGACTTTTGAACACTATTGAGGTAAATACATTGTTTGTTCTCTATTAAAATCTTTCATTTGCTAACTGTGCCTATCAGTAGTTAGTGCCTTCAGTAGTTTGAATATTTTATTTAGCTGGCAGTAGTGGCGCTCGCTATATTGCAGTAGTTCCAGTAACGAAGATTTTTGGTGAGGTAAGTGATTTGTGAAAGGTATAGGTTAATGTTAGTCAGGGCCATTCTTTCGTAGGGATTTTTGAAAGTCAGATTGCGTTGCGCTAAAAATAATATGTGTCAGTTTAAGCACAGTCTTGTACAATTTTTCTTAGGGGACGTTTCAACAGGTACTCAGGATTGTGGCATGAAACAATCGAAATTCATCTAAGGAATGGTCAACTATTAAAGATTCCTGGAAAAGAAGGGTTAGTCGAATTTCTCCAGATTCATTTTGAACTCGAATATGCACCTTATCCATCCAATCTTCCATCTGAGGAATGGAAAAATCCATTCGTCTTATACTTTCCATAGCTACGTGTCTTAATCGATACTGTAGTTGCACAATATCACAACTCCAGATCGGAGTTTTTTTTTTTTTTTTTTTTTTTTTTTTTGGTGTTTCGTTGGCTTTTCCAGGTGGAAGTAGATCTGAATCTTTCCTAATTTGGTTTCAAGTACGAATGTGGATAGCATGTCAGAATATTAAAAACTTTATTATTTGAGACAGTTTCCAAAAAAATTATATCTTATTCATACATGATTACAATGAAATTTTGCTGAAAGAGAACGTTTAATTAAGTCTTGCTGCATGACCTCTCCAGCTGAAATTAATCTTTGTTAGTAGTTATTGCGGATCAAAATTTTCTCTTTTATACTCCGATTGCCGCATTTTCTCATGAACATATATGAGTGCAACATTACAATAAACAAATCCAGATGGAAAATGACACATTATTATAAACTCAGTGATGAACTTTCTTATTAACTCTAATTTTATAAACACACACTAACCTAGTTAATTAAATTCTCTGGAATAGAATTTAGCTCACGCCACAAAAAAAAAAAAAAAAAAAAAAAAAAAAAAATAGAAACTCTCTGTGGACAGTTGCAATCGATTCTAATTTCCTAACGCGGTTCATTTGTTCTCCTGTGAACTGTCAGTTTACAAACATTAACTTCTCACGCAAGCGCCTTATTCGATCATATAGTTTCAGTAAACTTATTATCACTAGAGATTAACACTCCCTGAATGGATATTATTTCACACGCACAAGCTGCTTTGGTGATCATCGCGTAGACAGATAATCCATAAGTCTCCACAACAGCAATAGCTACAGTTCCACTTACTTTTCTAAATATTCCTTTACTATAACAGAAGCAATCGCTTATTGTTCATCAAACTATCACAGTTGCTTGGCCTGCTGTCATTTAACCTATCACAGTAGCTGGGGCATACTGTCCTTCGCACTTCAATTTTCTTTTTCAACACTCAAATACTTCATACAGACTTTTCATTTAATTTGAAACACTTTTCTTAAAAGTACCTCTTTAGGTCTACATGGGGAAATAATCCTTTTATTCTTCCAGAATCCGGATATGCTAATAAATACGCACCAGGAATCGGTATATCTACTATTATATATGGACCTGTATAAATTAGATTTCATTTTATGATGGTCTTCTTCAACCTTGATGACTTGATGTGCCTCCATAAAAGAATTTTCTGTCCGATATTGAAAGTCTGAATGCGTTTGATGTTTCTATCATGGATTTCCTTTCGCTGTCTTACTTTCTCCGTAATATTAATGAGAGCTTTGCGAATTTTTTCTTCCCATGACGTTTTGGTGTCCTCGAGTTTAGGCGAGTTATCTACCCAAAAGTTTCTTTCGTGATCTCTGAAAATCAGTTTATTCGGGGTAACGCTTGTAGAACTATGTCGTAAATTATTATAAACCTGTTCAAACACGGTCAAATAGTTTATCCAGGTAGTTTGTTTATCATGACAGTACGTTCTCATGAATCTGTTTAGTTCTCGGAAAACCCGTTCAATTAAATTCCCTTGTGGACGGTAGCAAGATGTAAATATCTGTTTTATTTCTAGTTGTGATACTAATTTTTTCCATAAATATCCAGTAAATATCTTCGCATTGTCAGAGATTATAGATTTTGGAATCCCTGCATGAGGAATGTAGTCATTTATAAACTTTACCGCGGCAGCTCTTGCAGTTGCTGATTTTATAGGATATAGTTTAATATATTTTGTAAACACATCACAGAATCCAATAATGTACTTAACACCACCTCTGGCTCTAGGAAGTTGTCCACAAATATCACATGATACTTATATCATCTTGGTGCTTCAGGTATTATTGAGTGAAGCGCAGTTTTATTTCCCTTGTTGTCCGGCTTAGCCTTTTGACAGGGAACACATTTCTGTATGACTTTGTGCACTTTTCGCCTTATATTTGGGAAGTAACAATAATATCTAATCTAATTAGCACACTTTACTACACCAACATTACCCCAGGTCAAATGTGTAAACCAAATTAATCGTTCTTCATATTCTTCAGGTATGCAGACACACCACTTTGGATTCTCAACCTTCCCAGAATTAAAAAATAAAATAGTATTCACAAGCCGGTAGTATTCCAAATTAACCGTAGGATTTTGTTGATTGAATTGTCGTATTATAGCGTTCCATCGCCGATCCTTCTTCTGAAGCTGAGCCATTGTCTTACATAAATGAATATAATATAACGTGTAATTATTTTCTTAAAGAAGAAGCACTGGAAATTCTGCCTTATTATTTGCATCCATTTCAGATGTTATTCCTTCTGGAGATCTTGACAACGCGTCAGCTATAATATTTTCTTTTCCGGCTACATGAATAATTTGAAACTGATATTCTTGCAGCGCCAGCGTCCACCTTGAGAAGCGAGGATGCAGTAAATCACAAGTTTGTAAAAAGGCTAGTTATTGGTGGTCACAATAAACGGTTATCCTTGAGCCATATACATAATAATTGAACCTTTTCAAAGACCAAATAGCTGCTAAAGCTTCCAATTCCGTAGTGGTATATGCTCTTTCACTGGTGGATAAAACTCTGCTAGCAAATTCAATTGGGCAAAAGATTTTTACACCATCGATGTACCTAATTTGAAATAAACAAGATCCTAATCCCACATCTGACGAATCAGTGGCTAAACAGAATCCAACATTCATATCAGGGTGGTATAATAACGGAGCATTTATCAGTTGATCCTTAATTTTACAAAAAGCCTTTTTACAATCATTAGGCCCCATGGTACATTTTTCCTCAGGAGCCGGTTTAGTGCTTCAGAGTTCATTGCTTGAATTTTAATAAATCGACGAAAAAATGAAGCCAAGTCTATAAAGCCTTTCATTTATCTTCTGTTTCTTGAAGTTGGAAATTTTTTTATCGCACTACTCTTCACTTCTGTTGGAAGAATGCCTTTTACATTAATCATATGTACTGAGAATTTAATTCTCTGTGGAGAAAATTGTTTTTTTTTTTTAAAAATTTGCTGCTATACCAGTTTGTTTGAACACAGAAAAAATCCTCATAATACACTCCTGGAAATTGAAATAAGAACACCGTGAATTCATTGTCCGAGGAAGGGGAAACTTTATTGACACATTTCTGGGGTCAGATACATCACATGATCACACTGACAGAATCACAGGCACATAGACACAGGCACCAGAGCATGCACAATGTCGGCACTAGTACAGTGTATATCCACCTTTCGAAGCAATGCAGGCTGCTGTTCTCCCATGGAGACGATCGTAGAGATGCTGGATGTAGTCCTGTGGAACGGCTTGCCATGCCATTCCACCTGGCGTCTCAGTTGGACCAACGTTCGTGCTGGACGTGCAGACCACGTGAGACGACGCTTCATCCAGTCCCAAACATGCTCAATGGGGGACAGATCCGGAGATCTTGCTGGCCAGGGTAGTTGACTTACCCATTCTAGAGCACGTTGGGTGGCACGGGATACATGCGGACGTGCATTGTCCTGTTGGAACAGCAAGTTCCCTTGCCGGTCTAGGAATGGTAGAACGATGGGTTCGATGACGGTTTGGATGTACCGTGCACCATTCAGTGTCCGCTCGACGATCACCAGAGGTGTACGGCCAGTGTAGGAAATCGCTCCCCACACCATGATGCCGGGTGTTGGCCCTGTGTGCTCGGTCGTATGCAGTCCTGATTGTGGCGCTCACCTGCACCGCGCCAAACACGCATACGACCATCATTGGCACCAAGGCAGAAGCGACTCTCATTGCTGAAGACGACACGTCTCCATTCGTCCCTCCATTCACGCCTGTCGCGACACCACTGGAGGCGGGCTGCACGATGTTGGGGCGTGTGCGGAAGACGGCCTAACGGTGTGCGGGACCATAGCCCAGCTTCATGGAGACGGTTGCGAATGGTCCTCGCCGATACCCCATGAGCAACAGTGTCCCTAATTTGCTGGGAAGTGGCGGTGCGGTCCCCTACGGCACTGCGTAGGATCCTACGGTCTTGGCGTGCATCCGTGCGTCGCTGCGGTCCGGTCACAGGTCGACGGGCACGTGCACCTTCCGCCGACCACTGGCGACAACATCGATGTACTGTGGAGACCTACGCCCCACGTGTTGAGCATGCTACCAGTGTGAAAGACTGCGATGGAGCTCCGTATGCCACGGCAAACTGGCTGACACTGACGGCGGCGGTGCACAAATGCTGCGCAGCTAGCGCCATTCGACGGTCAACACCGCGATTCCTGGTGTGTCCACTGTGCCGTGCGTGTGATCATTGCTTGTACAGCCCTCTCGCAGTGTCCGGAGCAAGTATGGTGGGTCTGACACACCGGTGTCAATGTGTTCTTTTTTCCATTTCCAGGAGTGTAAGTTGTACATGTTCCTCCCAAGTTTTAGAGGCAATTAATAGATCGTCTACAAAAATTGTTAGTCGACTACGTAGTTCTGGTTCAAGGGCATAGTCCAACGCAGAAATAAAAACTCCAGAGCTGACATTGAGACCAAACGGAACGACCTTGAACTGATAGCTTCTCCCTCCCTATATAAAAGAAGTATATTTTCTTGAGTCCTTGTCTAAATGGACTTGCCAGAACGAACTTCTCAAATTAGTACTGGTTAAATAGGATACATCTTGAAATTTCTGTATTAACTCATCGATGTTCTCCGGATGTCTGCGCACAGGTACTATAATATTGTTAATTTCCCTTGTATCTAATACCAATCGATCATTTCCTCCTGGCTTTGGTACAACAAGCAACGGAGAACAATATGGGCTGTTCGACGGCTCAATAAGATTCCAGTTTAACATTTTTTGTATCTCTTCCTGAACTGGTTGTTTTAATCGCCAGGGAATGGGATAGTGTGTGAGGCAAAATTTCTTATGGGGCTTAATGTGTAATGTACAAACATATCCTCTAATAATTCCGGGATTTTCATATAAAACTGACTCATATTCTCTTAATATATTGAATAATTGTTCCCTCTGACTATCCGTTTGGCAATCTGACTCAGCAATTTTCTGTTCGACTGTTTCTCTGAAATCCTCTACTTGAACTGACTTGATCGGCAGTCGGTACATATTATTATTTTCAGCACAAATCAACTGCAGAGCAACACCACGGAAATATCGCTCATACGCTGCCTCCTTTCTCAGTAAGATCAGTGTAACAAATTGATCTTCGATTTTAAAATGCACCTTTCCTTCTACCATGTCCAACTTTCAATTGCAGGCTTGCAAAGTTCCAATGCCAAGAATACAATCTACTAACAACTTCTCCACTACAAGGAATGTGCATTGTTTAGCTACATTTCCCCATTTTACTCTATAAGCGTTTGTATCTTGACGTTCCGGGATTTTGCTCCAACTGCACCTATAACTCAGCCATTTTGTACTGGTAGGACAGGTTTTTTTTTTTTTTAATTTTACTAACTCTGCGAAACAAAGTTCCGGATACTACGTCTGTAGATGAAGTTGTGTCCAATACAACATTGGTTAAAATTCCTCCCACTTCTGTGATGATCTCAGACACAGGAACCCTTTTATCTTCGACTACACAGGCCTCTAAGTCTCTTGTCAATTCACCCTCATTATATCTCAACATTGCCATCGAATTAATTTCGTTTAAAACAGGTTTGCCCTCTTGCATTTACAAACATTGGGTTGTATCTGCGACATATTCGATTGTCTTTGAATCTGCCCCTCGCAGCACTGTTATTGAAATTTCCATTTCCGTTGCAATTGTTTCCATTAAATCTCTGACTATTCCTAGTATAATAGTTATTAAATCCGTTTCCGTTCCGGTTTGCGTTTGCCACCTCAGTCACTCTCCTCTGCATAACCGGTTGTCTTGGCCGATGTTCATCTTCCTTGATCATATATACATAGTGTCAAGCGTAGTCATGAAACAGTCAAGGTCATGCTCATTAACATACAGCATTCTATTTCTGATGCTGCCCGGAAGTCGAGATTTTAATATGCCAATCACGTCTTGTAGAGGCATGTCTTATCCCAATACCGTGATTTGTTTATGTATTTCTCAAAGTATTTCTTTAAAGACCCACGTGAAAAGGAAAAAGGTTCCCGGTATAATACCTCCTGCCTTAAACGTTCTTGTACTCCTTCGGGCCAGTATTTGGATAAAAATGCTCGTTCAAATCTTCATATGTGTCCCAAGTTGATATCATATCAGATGCCCATATACCTCTTGACCCCTGAATATAACCGGTCACGAAACTAACCTTCCGCCACTCATTCCAATTTTTTGGCAACACTCCCCAAAAACTTCTTATAAACACTACAGGATGAAAATTTTTCTTGTCTGGGTTGTAGATCTGGAATTGGCGTTGTTTCAACATTTTCTCCTCAGTATTGCTTTTACAATTACATTTATTATGATTACCCTCACAGTGTTGTGATTGATATTGATTGCAAAAACAAACGTGTACATTAATGTCCCTTTCTGTACTTGATCGGTTAAATAATGTAGCTTCATTGATAGATCTTGTTATGGGTTCATTTCCTTGCGTGGAATACAAATCTTCTCGACATAGATTTAAAGATGTCTCAAAGTTTTCTTTCCATTGTATAAGTTCTTCGCCTAGTTGTTCTCTGGCTTCTCGCAAAATTCATTAAATTAATTTTCTTCATAACTTTGGTCATAGATTGTATAGCTGTTCTGATCGTTTGTTCAATATTGTCTGAAGAAATGCTTTGCCTTTCCAAACTTAACTGCGAAAATTTTCCCTTATGATCAACGTCGTCTTGCCTCTCCTTTATGTTATTTATGGATTTATCCAAATTTTGGACGTGCTTCGGAATCTTGTCTTCTGATTGTCTCAAATCCTGCATATCTGCTGACGTCTCATTTACCTGTTGCTTTAATTCATCTTAAACTTCAACTAATACCGGAATTACCGCCATAGAACGTCGCATCAGTTCTTGTGCTTGAACTATCTGTGGGATTCACTCGACCTTCTCTTACCAGAATCAAGCTTAGTAGCAACATACTCAGTTAGCTCTAGGCCTAACCTCTTCGTATTTCCATTACACTGCTGAGGGACTTGCTCAATTTGAGCAGCTAATTTTAATTCTGTCTTTTCATTCTGAATTTTCAATTCTTCCGCAGTTTTATTTAATTTATCATCAAGTTTCTGAAAACTCTCTACTTATTTATTATTTAATTCCTCTTGATTAGCTTCTTATTGCTCGTTCAACTTTGTTTGATTAGCTAGTAATTGCTCTTGGACTTTCATTTGCTTGGCTGCTAATTGTTTCACTTTCACTTGATTGGCTGCCAATTGTTCATTCATTTCCCTTTTAGTCTCTATTTGCCCTTTAGTTAAGTCTGTTACATTTTTGGCTAACAGTGTTAACTGCTGCATGATTACAGTCAATGGGTTTATTTCGTCCTGCTCAGATGACATCGAAACACTTAAGCTTTGTTGTGGGGCCTGAATAATGCTGTCGCTAGGCGCTACTTCAGTTAAGCTATCGTCTAATGTTTCACTAACCTCAGAAACAGCTGAGGGCTGTTGTGACTTGCTCTGCTGTTGCATTGCCATTTTATAAGCCGTCTTAGTAAGAACCATTAATACACAGAAGAAGAAATATATAAAGTCACTCGCATCTGAGTTAATAATGTCATTGACCTAAACTTTGCATAATATATCACTTATAATAAACACTTCCTATCTAAATTTCAACCCAACAGTCACTCAATTAATCTGATTCAAACCGATAGACATTTAAATAGTTATTCTAAATTTATATGTACAAAAATTTAATTGTATATTGTCTGTCCTGAACGACGTTTTCGTAGGTTGTGGCGAAATTGTGACTTCTGGAACAGGCCTCGTCTTCTTTTTTCTCGTGCACTTGCAACATAAATTTCAAACAATGTTCAAGTAATGCTCAAAAATGTGTCCTGTCACAGTAGCCAAATTTAATATTTTTTTGTGGGATCTAAACCTCTCTCACACCTGCCTGATTTAGCTTCACTGATCAGGATAGAAAAAACATGCGTATATTAAGGGAATTTTCATTCACAAAGCAGGCTTATCATATCCACACAGTTCAATACTGTTCTATCCTGATGAAATTGAGCTTAAATTCCATAAGGCAGTGAAGCAATTTCGAAGTCTCGGTGCGACGAAAATTATCAGTCGATCTCCTGAAAACATTTGTAATAATTATTAACTTTCGGTGATCACATGAGGAAGACCGGCGATCTGCTGGTAAGACCGTATTAGCCAATTTTTTTTTGGAAGTAATGAACTGGATATCTTGAGTATACAAAACGGCAGTTTCGTTCAGTGTAAATCAGACGTTCCCTATTAATCCCGTGCAACACAGCGTAGTAAGCAGACACTGTCAATAATAATCAGTTAAATAATACGCGAACACACTTACTTTAGTTTAGGTCATGTATTAAATTCCTTCTCATACAGAACTTTATCAAGATGTTGACTCGCTCAACAATACATACATATACATCCTCCTTCTTTCACAGCTAATCGGCAAGTTTTCTGTCATTCTTTTCATAAGAGAAAACATAGATAACAGAGAAGCTTTTCCATGGAGTAAATGGGCGCTCCAAGGAATAATAGGGCTTGAAACTACTTTGCATTGATAATCATCGTATATTAAAGTTTAGGAATCGATAAGATAAGAAGAGATATTTCGAGATATGTACTGAGTCATATAAGTTATGAAATTAACTGAAAATATCGTGGAGAGACCGCTGCAAGAGACATTACAGTAGCCGCAATATGCACTATGCACTACCTATAAACTACCTGTGAAAAAAATGCACCAACTTTTTACTGCCAAACATGCTAACTCGCCAGTGATACGTGTACTATAATAAGATTTTTTGTGAAAACTTTTCACTTGCTTTCGAAAGACCTAAAGTAGACAATTTCTGCACCTGCGAAGAGGTGACGATAAAGGTAAAGTAAAAAACACTCATGAAGTAGCTAATCGAGCAGCGGTAGGAGAGAAGATTGCCCATATCCGAAGATCTAAAAAGTTTTGTGATGCTCTGCAAGATGGGTAAAGACTAATCCTAGAACTACTGCTTTATGTTTCGACTACATGCAAAATGTTCAACTTCCTCGTGCCCTGGTGCAAGAGCTGTTCTACTTGCGCCAGTTGACTTTGCAGTATTTTGTAAACATAATCTACAAAGAAGGTCACATGTTTTTTCTCTCTGTCACGAAGGAAATGCGAAGAAAGGGACACAGTGGGGTTTCTGCTTTTCTATTCAGCTATATCAGTGAATATATAGCCACAGATGTGAAAAATTTACTTCTGTTTTCTAATAACTGCCCGGCACAGAACAAACACAACACAATTATTCGCCTGCATTTAGCTTTTCTGGAGTTACACCGATCTGAAAAGATTGAACATTTTTACCCTGTCCGTAGTCATTCATCCCTGCCACGAGATAGGGTATTTGGGGTAATAAAGAGATATCTGACGAAAGTAGGGAGAATGAGTCAATCCCTGAATTAGTGGAGCTCATAGTAACTGCAAAGTGTAATTTCATTGTGCATTTGGTGGATGGAGATAAAATAGTAGACTTCAAAATGTGGTGGCCATCAATTTATGAGAAGACTTGCTTTTCGACTGAAACATCGAAACGAGATAGTCATAGGGCTGACAAGGTACCACTAAATATATCAAAGTTTCATCATTTCTGTTATAAATCATCAAAGCCAGGAGTTGTGGAAGCAATGGAATTCATTAATGGGTTTCAGAGCAATAACGCCTCGTTGAAATCTGACCAAAGGAAGAAACCACAGTTGCCAGATGGAAAGTGTTACAAGGATACGAAAGTACCTATTGGGGTCAAAAAATGGAAGACATTAAACGGTGTGTAATATTTGTTCCTGACAGTGAAATCCATTCCATACAGAATAAAATATTAACTTGGTCTACAGCAAATATGCAAGAAACGTTGGATGGACTTCTCTACTGTTAACATTAAATACTTTTATGTTTCGTTAAAGTTTCTTCGTTTCGTAAATAGTGTTAGTTTGCGGTAGCATTCAAATATGTCGTATTACAGCTCTGAAAGAAACACAAGAGCAGTTTACTGTATTGTAAATAAAAATAGTTAGTCTGTTTTTGTGTTTTTTGAATTTTTTTAATCATGAAATGTATTGATTGCAAAAACAACCTAAATCCTCTGCACAAAAACTTTTTTGCAATGCAATGCAGGTGTGAGATGTTGACAATAAACCTGCTGAGTGCTACTTAACCTTCAGCTTAAGCGTCACCTTATTCTAATAATTTATATAGTATTTACATTGTTTTTCTCGATTACCCAAAAAGTAGGTGAATGTGACTTAGGTTGTTTTTGCAAACAGCGATTTAATTGAATATTGACCACACAATTGTGAAACCGCGAAACGTATGGATATAACACATAACTAGGAAGCTGGCCCATAAACAGGGTAAGAAAAATCTGAAGAAAATTGGTCGTTTAGGCTGGTGGTAGACAGAGATATGATCTACAGTAGGCTGAAGAATAGTCAATTTTCATGCTCGTTGTAGGCGTAGACTGGTAGGCATTGTACTACTGGTAGAAATCGTCCACAATGCTAGGTGCTGTATGAATTTTTTCTCCGGTTTCATGTCCAGCAGTGTGTAAAATGAGGTTTTCAGCTATGCAATAGTGTGAGGAGAAACTGCAAAGTGGCTTCTCGTAAATGTGGGAGAAGCAATCTCCTGATGTGTAATATATGTCGTAGGCTCTTCCTGAATTTCGATCCCCTCCATGATGATGGAATGGCAGAAGCAGTATATATGAAAAACTGTGTTAAAGTTGTAGAGTAGTTGTAGGTAACTTTGGACTTCTTGGTATACACAGGCCGTGCATACATCGTTAACGCCTACAATTGTAAAAGTTCTGGAATCTGTAATGCCTGGAGCGGTCATTCCAGAATCAAGTAGAGGCTGTCATATTATCGCTCAGGCTATACGAGTTTTTTACTTTGTGAGAGGTTCTCGCACAGTGAAACGATCCTTTTGTCCATGGTCTGGAACTTCAGTGCGTGTCACGAAGTCTGACGTGCGGTTGCGGCCGGAAGTTATGCACTCTTCCCTATGTTTGACAAGCGTGACAATAACGCGACGTAATGTTCCGCTGTTTTTGCCAGAAATGTTTATCGAAGCATCTGGTTTAATTCTCTGCACTACTATTCTCATTAAATCAATTTAAGTTGGGGTTTGGATCGATCTTTTCACTACTTAAAAGTCAATAATGAAAAGCCATGTAGGTATCTAATTACTTTTAGGAAGCTTCCTAGATCCGTCAAATATACTAGCATACTTACATCGCCTCCATCTGGCTCCTTACAACTTCTGACTATAATGTCCACAACTACAAAACAATACCTGTAGGTCAAACAACACTAACATAATACCCAAATTTCATTGGAAGCAAACGGAATTTTTTTCAGTTAAACCTCTTCAAGACTGCTACCTCCAACTAGCTAATTTGTTTATTTCATTTATTGATTTATTTAACACATCAGAATTAGGACATCAGGCACTCTCTTAGACCCTACATGGAATTCTACATTTTCTACATAGCATTTATTTAGTTTCAGTAAATAACTCAATACAACACTTACAAGGCACTACAGTATAGAAGAGATATCTTTTAGATATATAAAACTGACGTGTGTATGTATGTATGTATGTGTGTATGTCTGGGATCTCCAAAACATCTAGATTTATTTCAACCAAATTTCACACAAAAACAGCAGGACTCGTGATTATCAGCACTGTGGGGTTTATAACCTTCTAGCTCCAATAGGAGTGGTGGTATGGACGATGAAGTGTTTTTCTCAGCCCACAAAATACAGGCAACCCTGGACAACAGGTATGTTGTGTGGGAATAGTGTTGGCCTACCAAATTAACCTGCTTTTCAGGGCAGCTGACGTGTCAGGGACAAGAAACGGTTTTCCAGGATCGAAATGCAGGCCGCCATTCCCAACGGGTGTGGTATCAGCTTGCTTTACTGACCTGCTTTGCATGGCGGCCTATACCTAAGGGCAAACTAATGATTTGAAGCCCCTGATGTGTACCATACTCTCCACACTAGGCATGTTGTGGGAGTAGTTCAAATGGTTCTGAGCACTATCAGACTTAACTGCTGAGGTCATCAGTCCCCTAGAACGTAGAACTTCTTAAACCTAACTAACCTAAGGACATCACACACATCCATGCCTGAGTCAAGATTCTAACCTGCGACCGTAGTGGTCACGCGGTTCCAGATTGTAGCGCCTAGAACCGCTCGGCCACTCCGGCCAGCTGTAGGAGTAGTATCAGCCTGTATTATTGAACTGTACTGGAAGGGCTACATGTGTCAATGAGCATGGATGGGGACACAATGAGACAGATAGAGAAGGGGATGGATGGTGTGATGCGGAGGAGGAAATGGGCAGAGGAGAGATGGGAGGAGGGGTAGATGCAAGAGGTAGGCCAAAGGTGGGGCAGGTGAATAAGGAAGATGTGGAAGCAGAAAGAGGGAGGGGGAGAAGGTTATGGTTAAAGAGTATGGGTGGAGGAAATGCAAAAAGAGTAGGGGAGGCGGAGATGACGAGGGAGTGAAGAGAGAGAGAGAGAGAGAGAGAGAGAGAGAGAGAGAGAGAGAGAGAGAGAGAGAGAGAAGAGAGACAGCGAGAGAGAGAGAGGGGGGGAGGGTGCGAGTAGGAAGAAGTTGGATAGACATGGGCGGTTGAGGTGGGTAGAGAGAGATAGGAAAAGATGGACACAGAAAGGGGCTGGAGGAGATATGCGCAGAATGAATACGCCAGAGAAGCTGCGGGGAAAGGCTGGTACAACAATGTACAGAAATTACTGGAAAGTTGATTACATCTAAGAGTGCTAGCAGCTATATCCATGAATGGAAAGGAGAAAGGGGGAAAAAAAGTGGAACGAGATAAAAGACAGTTAAGGAAGACAGGAAAGTGACTGAGAAATGTAGAGAGAAACAAACATAACTAAGAAAATCTGGAAGCTCCCTTCGATGATGGTTTTGTAATTTTGCAATTTTTTCCAATTAATTGGTCTATGCGAGCATATACTTTACTCACCTGGAATATTAAAAGGATTGCGACAGTCTATATACGACACTTGTGCAGCCAGGAAGTATTATTTCGTCAGTTTTCAAATCTTGGGTTCTCGAACTTTTTCAATAAGGCTTACGGACTTTCTATGGGTACTGCCTTGTTTTATAGGGCTATAGATGAGGGAGACGAAAATTTAATTGTCATGGATGACTGGAATTCGAGAGTAGGAAAAGGGAGAGAAGGAAACTGAATATGGATTGGGGCTATGAAATGAAAGAGAAAGCCGCCTGGTAGAGTTTTGCACAGAGCATAACTTAATCATAGTAAACACATGATTCAAGAATCATGAAAGAAGGTTGTATACATGGAAGAATCCTGGAGATACTAGAAGGTATCAGATAGATTACATAATGGTAAGACAGAGATTTAGGAACCAGGTTTTAAATTGTAAGACATTTCCAGGGGCAGATGGGGACTCTGACCACAATCTATTGGTTATGAACTGTAGATTAAAACTGAAGAAACAGTAAAAATTTAAGAAGATGGGACCTGGGTAAACTGAAAAAACCAGAGGTTGTACAGAGTTTCAGGGAGAGCATAACGGAACAATCGACAGGAATGGGGGAAAGAAGTACACTAGAAGAAGAATGGGTAGCTTTGAGAGATGAAGTAGTGAAGGCAGCAGAGGATCAAGTAGTTAAAAAGACGAGGGCTAGTAGAACTCCTTGGGTAACAGAAGAAATATTGAACTTAATTGACGGAAGGAGAAAATATAAAAATGCAGTAAATGAAGCAGGCAAAAAGGAATACAGACGTCTCAAAAATGAGATCGACAGGAAGTGAAAATGGCTAAGCAGGGATGGCTAGAGGACAAATGTAAGGGTGTAGAGGCTTATCTCGATAGGGGTAAGATAGATACTGCTTACAGGAAAATTAGAGAGACCTTTGGAGAAAAGAGAGCCACTTGTATGAATATCAAGAGTTTAGATGGAAACCCAGTTCTAAGCAAAGAAGGGAAAGCAGAAAGGTGGAACGAGTATATAGAGGGTCTATAGTAGGGCAATGTACTTGAGGACAATATTATGGTAATGGAAGAGGATGTAGATGAAGATGAAATGGGAGATACTATACTGCGTGAAGAGTTTGACAGAGCACTGAAAGACCTGAATCGAAACAAGGCCCCGCGATTAGACAACATTCCATTAGAACTACTGACGGCCTTGGGAGAGCCAGTCGTGACAAAACTCTACCATCTGGTGAGCAAGATGTATGAGACAGGCGAAATACCCTTAGACTTCAAGAAGAATATAATAGTTCCAATTCCAAAGAAAGCAGGAGTTTTCAGATGTGAAAATTACCGAGCTATCAGTTTAATGAGTCACAGCTGCAAAATTCTAACGCGAATTCTTTACAGACGAATGGAAAAACTGGTAGAAGCTGACCTCAGGGAAGATCAGTTTCGATTCCGTAGAAATATTGGAACACGTGAGGCAATACTGACCTTACGACTTATCTTAGAAGAAAGATTAAGGAAAGACAAACCTACGTTTTAGCATTTGTGGACTTAGAGGAAGCTTTTGACAATTTTGATTGGAATACTGTCTTTCAAATTCTGAAGGTGGCAGGGGTAAAATACAGGAAGCAAAAGGCTATTTACAATTTTTACAGAAACCAGATGGCAGTTTTAAGAGTCGAGGGGCATGAAAGGTAAGCAGCTGTTGGGAAGGGAGTGAGACAGGGTTGTAGCCTCTCCCCGATGTTATTCAATCTGTATATTGAGCAAGCTGTAAAGGAAACAAAAGAAAAATTAGGAGTAGGTATTAAACTCCATGGAGAAGAAATAAAAACTCTGAGGTTCGCCGATAACATTGCAATTCAGACACAGCAAAGGACTTGGAAGAACAATTGAACGGAATGGACAGTGTCTTAAAAGGAGGACATAAGATGAACATCAACAAAAGCAAAACGAGGGTAACGGAATGTAGTCGAATTAAGTCGAGGGATGCTGAGGGAATTAGATTAGGAAATGAGTAGTAGTAAAGGAGTTTTGCTATTAGGAGAGCAAAATAACTGATGATGGTCGAAGCAGAGAAGATATAAAATGTAGACTGGCAATGGCAAGGAAAGCGTTTCTGAAGAAGAGAAATTTGTTAACATCGAGTATAGATTTAAGTGTCAGGAAGTCGTTTCTGAAAGTATTTGTATGGAGTGTAGCCATGTATGGAAGTGAAACATGGACGATCAATAGTTTGGACAAGAAGAGAATAGAAGCTTTCGAAATGTGGTGCTACAGAAGATTGCTGAAGATTAGATGGGTAGATCACATAACTAATGGTGAAGTATAGAAGAGAATTGGGGAGAAGAGGAGTATGTTGCACAACTTGACAAAAAGAAGGGACCGGTTAGTAGGACATGTTCTGAGATATCAAGGGATCAAAAATTTAGCATTGGAGGGGAGCGTGGAGGGTACAAATCTTAGAGGGAGACCGGGAGATGAATACACTAAGCAGATTCGTAAGGATGTGTGTTGCGGTAAGTACTGGGAGATGAAGAAGCTTGCACATGATAGGGTAGCATGGAGAGCTGCATGAAACCAGTGTCAGGACTGAAGACCAGAACAACAACAACAGATGATGGTAGAGGTATGGCTGCCCCATTTGTCATATTGCTTTACTTCTTCTTAATGCTGCTTCGGGCTCTGGTCGTTCTATGGAATAACCACATCTCTACAAAAGAAAACCATTTGCATATTTCGTATATTCCGTAAAAGATTCTGATGGATGCTGATTTTAATTGTGTTCTCCGGTCGGTGGACCAGTCTCCTAATTTTATTTTCAGTAAATAGCTCGATGACATGGTACACTCCTCGAACGTACAGTCTTAAACATAAAAACTGACCACTTAAGGTGGCCAATAGAACTAACTGCCCCTGACAACTCAAAGTCTGGCCATCTGCACAATCCGGCAACACTGTAAGATGCGGAAGTGTTAGGAGGAAGTGTTGTCTACTTCCGACATGTTGTCCGCTTCTGTGAGCCCGTGGTGTAGTGGTAGCCGGCACGGTAGTTCAGCGTGTTCGGTCAGAGGGTTTATCTAACCTGTCTAATAAAAGAACTGAGTGACCGGATCAACAGGCAACCTGAACGGGTGTCATGAGACGTCCACCCCGATCGCATACAACGAACAAAATACAACAAAATGAGATCAACAAAGAAAAAAAAGAAAAAGTGGTATTCGTCGTGGGTTGTAGACTGACAGTCGCGTGGTCGCGTCAATTTCTTTTTTTTTTTAAGAACATTTCGGTCTAAAATTATTAGTCTGATTGAACATCGAAGATAATTTGCTTAACATTCTACCCACCACCAATACCAAGTATTCCAGAAACAATTCCGCAGGACAGCTCGTGGCTGCGTCGCGATCATAACAGCTCACGCTGGAGCGCTTCCTCGCGCTGCAGCGGCTACCGGCCACCGGCCAGACGCCACCCGCCGCTTGAAATCCGGCGCCGCCCATGTAAAGACGGCACCACGCTGTCAGTGTGTGTATCAATTGTCATTTTCGAATTTGAAGTTCTAATTATCATCTTGCAGCTAAGCATTCGATTTTGCATCCTTGAAAATCATGAACTGCAGTTAAGCATTGTAAAAGTGAGTCGCAAGTGGAAAAAGGTGTAACATCTGCAACACAACGTTTACTTTTGGTATAACAGAGGGGTGAATGCAGAGGAGGCAGCTAGAAAGATTTGAACTCTGTGTGGAGCGAGTGCTTTTGGGAAAAATACGCCAGAAAAAGATATTCTTGTTTCAACAAAGGTCGTTCCGGCGTGAATATTTTCCACGTTAATGAAAAAAAATGGTTCAAATGGCTCTGAGCACTATGGGACTCAACTGCTGTGGTCATTAGTCCCCTAGAACGTAGAACTACTTAAACCTAACTAACCTAAGGACATCACACACATCCATGTCCGAGGCAGGATTCGAACCTGCGACCGTAGCAGTCGCACAGTTCCGGACTGCGCGCCTAGAACCGCGAGACCACCGCGGCCGGCCACATTAATGAAGTCTCGACTAGTGATATATGTGATAGATTACCGTTTTACCATCATGCGACATTTGCATTCAACAGGCAAAGTTCAGAAATCTGGTGTAGGAGTACTGCATGCTCTAATTCGAAACAACAAAAATCAACGGAGTGCCTATTATTGAACGTCATCAGGTCGCTCATTGAGCATTTCTGTGCAGTACTGTTGCTATCCAGGAGACTGATAGTAAAGTCGTCTCTCAGGCGTTTGTTTTGATAGGGAAGTCTTCTCTCAAGCACTTGTCCCTCTCGCCATATATTCGTAAAATTTTACCTTTCCCGCTCTTGATCGATCAACCGTCAAGGCAATTCATTGCTAGACGAAAATACTATTAAGACTACTCTGGTTTAATGACATCGTTAGAACCAGTAAGTTTCTACTGGCGTATAATTTGTAAACAACTTGAGCATTGTCAGATCACTTTAGATATCGTGGGAAAAAATTCTGCCGCTGATTACTTTCTCTTTGATGATTACTGTTGCTTTTAGTAAACTTATACAAAATACAATTAAAATATTCACTGTAGTAATTCAAATTAAATTCATCCTACTACAGAAACATCACGACAGCAGTCTATCTTAATTAAGCATTAAGTGTCTGTAAGACGATTGAGCCTATTTTAACACGAATTAGTAGGATATTACCGACTTTTGACTTCGAAAAGATCTGTTTTTACTTAATTTTCTGTATCATTAGCAAGTATTATGAAAATGTGGCATTTCATGGATAAAATTATGTATTAACAACAACAAAAAGTATGTCGGCAGAAAACAAAAGTGGCATGATGAATTTGGCACTACTGATAGGTTTTCACTCTGCGACTAAGAGTTAAGGAAAGTAGCAAGAGTAATTTAGCTCGAGCGTTGTCTTACGATTCCCTTATTGAATTTGTGTCTGCGTGCTTGTAGCTCTGCTAAAAAGAACTAAAAATCTGGCTTTCAGCGAGTCTCGAAAGGCGAACGAAAGCAGCTAGCACCTGGTAGCCAAGTATGTTTCTTACCTGGGAGCTGGTTTATTCCTAAAGTGGGAAGACATCCTTTTGTGGTTGAATTGTTGGCAAATGTCAGTCAGACGTATGCCGTTGGTCTAAGCGTTTCGGTGTGTTGAATTTGTACCAAGATTTTTCTACAGGTTTTTTGTGTCCCAAATGAGAGCTGAAGTCTCCCATTAGTATTTTCACGTCATTTTGGAGAATTTTTCTCATATTATCTTCGAGTGTGTTCCAGAATGTTTGGACATTTTCTGTGTTTTTGTTATTTTCGATGTTGATGGGGGAATGTATATTTTTTACTGGGGCTCTGGATGAGCATATTCATAAGTCGATTGTTGATGGGCGTGATTTCTTTGACAGAGATGATCATAAATCTGTGTTCGAGAAATGCAATGCCGAAGATTGGTACGCCTTTCGCTAACTTTTGTTGTATGTTGCTCTTGAAGATGCAATGGTTTCCGTAATGCAAGGTTTCATTGCCAATTGGTCATGGTTCTTGAAGAGCCAGGATGAGAAATTTTTGTCGGTCGATTTCTTTTGTGGGATTATTTAGTTTTCGTGTTTGGATCAATGTATCGATGTTTAGTTTTCAAATGCATGTTTTCTGCTTGTAGGGAGATTTACCAGATATTTTCGACATTCTCTGCCTTGCTAACCTGGACTCCCCAGAATCCGAAAATCCAGCTGCCGCCTGTCGACAGGTGGGTTGTGTACCACCTGGGGTAAAGTTGACTTTGCTTGCACAGATCATGTTTGTGTTTCATTGGTTTGGCCTGGGTGATTCCCGGACCGGACAAGACATGAGGGTGTTGAAGCCTTTGGCGGTGACCAGAGTAGCGGTGACTTTCACTCAGACGTGTCTGGATTTTCGGTTCAGTGGACTGAGTAGCCATTCAGGATTGTGTTAGTATTTAGTTCACCCCAAGTATTTGATTTCCTCGGTACCACCCATATGGAGGAGGGTTTCCCCAGGCGGCCACACGGGCTTATTATTATTTCTTTCTTATCTCAGACGTTATGTCTGGTCAGAAGTAGAAAGTGACGCGGACCTTGATCAAGCGTGACTTCCTTTTAACTGTACGGTATATGTTATATTGCATTTAGGAACTTTCGGGTAATTGAACAAGTATCAATAATTACGGATTTCTGTAGTTGTATATATAAGTATGGATGTAGCTGTATTGCATTGCTGTACTGGTGGATATTGTGTGGTATGAGTCCTGTAGTTGATAGTATAGTTGGTATAATGTCAACTTTATCCTGATGCCACATATCCTTGACTTCCTCAGCCAGTTGGATGTATTTTTCAATCTTTTCTCCTGTTTTCTTTTGTATGTTTGATGTATTAGGTATGGATATTTCCATTAGTTGTGTTAATTTCTTCTTTTTATTGGTGAGTATGATTTCAGGTTTGTTATGTGGTGTTGTTGTATCTGTTATAATGGTTCTGTTCCAGTATAATTTGTATTCATCATTCTCCAGTACATTTTGTGGTGCATACTTGTATGTGGGAACGTCTTGTTTTATAAGTTTATATTGTAAGGCAAGCTGTTGATGTATTATTTTTGCTACATTGTCATGTCTTCTGGGGTAGTCTGTATTTGCTAGTATTGTACATCCACTTGTGATGTGATCTGCTGTTCCTATTTGTTGTTTGCAAAGTCTGCATTTGTCTGTTGTGGTATTGGGATCTTTAATAATATGCTTGTTGTAATATCTGGTGTTTATTGTTTGATCCTGTATTGCATTCATGAATCCTTCTGTTTCACTGTATATATGTTGCCTTTTCTTAGCCATGTGTTGGATGCGTCTTGATCGATGTGTGGCTGTGTTAGATGATACGGGTGCTTGCCATGTAGTGTTTTCTTTTTCCAATTTACTTTCTTCGTATCTGTTGATGTTATGTGATCTAAAGGGTTGTGGAAGTGGTTATGAAATTGCAGTGGCGTAGCCGATGTATTTATTTGAGTGATTGCTTTGTGTATTTTGCTAGTTTCTGCTCGTTCTAGAAAGAATTTTCTTAAATTGTCTACCTGTCCATAATGTAGGTTTTTTATGTCGATAAGTCCCTTCCTCCTTCCTTTCTGCTTAATGTGAATCTTTCTGTTGCTGAACGTATGTGATGTATTCTATATTTGTGGCATTGTGATCGTGTAAGTGTATTGAGTGCTTCTAAGTCTGTGTTACTCCATTTCACTACTCCAAATGAGTAGGTCAATATTGGTATAGCATAAGTATTTATAGCTTTTGTTTTGTTTCTTACTGTCAATTCTGTTTTCAGTATTTTTGTTAGTCTTTGTCTATATTTTTCTTTTAGTTCTTCTTTAATATTTGTATTATCTATTCCTATTTTTTGTCTGTATCGTAGATATTTATAGGCATCTGTTTTTTCCATCGCTTCTATGCAGTCGCTGTGGTTATCCAATATGTAATCTTCTTGTTTAGTGTGTTTTCCCTTGACTATGCTATTTTTCTTACATTTGTCTGTTCCAAAAGCCATATTTATATCATTGCTGAATTCTTCTTTTATCTTTAGTAATTGGTTGAGTTGTTGATGTGATTCTTGAGTTTCTCCCGGCGTATTCGATAATCAAAATATCCACGGGTGTACTGCCGGTCTGTAGTGTCCAACCGTGACTGTGGCTATAATCTTAGCAAGGCTTGGGAGCCAACGATTGGGTTAATCAAGAGTAAATCGAGCAAACGCGGGGCGCGGACGGCGGAGGGAGCGCGCCGCGGGCGGAGGGTATTTAAATCGGCCGCCGCCGCGACCGAACCCAGTTCCCCCTGAGCAGCCATAGCGTACGGATCTCCGTGCCGGCACGTTCACAGGAGCTCAGTCCGTCAGTTCACCTGATGATGGCGACATGTTTGATCGCCGAAATATTGTGCCCGTTGGACACTATAGACCGGCAGTACACCCGTGGATATTTTGGTTGAGTTGTTGATTTGTTGCTGCCAGTAGTTTTAGATCATCCATGTATAGAAAATGTGTGATTTTGTGTGGGTATGTTGCAGTAATATTGTATACATAATTTGTATTATTTAGCATGTTGGATAGTGGGTTCAGAGCAAGGCAGAGCCAGAAAGGACTTAATGAGTCTCCTTGGTATATTTCACGCTTAATCTGTATTGGCTGTGATGTGATATTATTTGAATGTGTTTGGATATTAAGTGTGGTTTTCCAATTTTTCATT
The DNA here is from genome assembly GCF_023897955.1 of Schistocerca gregaria. Taxonomy (NCBI): domain Eukaryota; kingdom Metazoa; phylum Arthropoda; class Insecta; order Orthoptera; family Acrididae; genus Schistocerca; species Schistocerca gregaria. The sequence continues at coordinate 553,265,008 of NC_064925.1, forward strand.
ACTATGTTTAGGAACTGTATCAATTTAGGATCTACTTTGTACATTTCCAATATTTGTAGTAACCATGAGTGGGGTACACTATCAAAAGCTTTTCGGTAATCAATGTATGTGTAGTGTAGCGACCTTTGTTTAGTTTTAGCTTGATATGTTACCTCTGCATCTATTATCAGTTGCTCTTTACATTTTCATGCTCCTTTGCAACAGCCTTTTCGTTCTTCATTTATAATTTTGTTCTGTGTTGTACATGTCATTAATTTCTGTGTAATGACTGAAGTTAATATTTTGTATGTTGTTGGTAGGCATGTTATGGGGCGGTATTTAGCTGGGTTTGCTGTGTCTGCTTGATCTTTAGGTTTCATATAAGTTATTTCATGTGTAAGTGTATCAGGGAATGTGTATGGGTCTGCAATGTAACTGTTAAATAATTTAGTTAGATGTGAATGTGTTGAGGTGAACTTATTTAGCCAGAAATTTGCTATTTTATCTTTTCCAGGGGCTTTCCAATTGTGAGTAGAATTAATTGCTTTGGTGACTTAATGTTGCAAAATTATCACTTCAGGCATTTGTGGTATCATCTTGTATGTGTCTGTTTATGCTTCTATCCACCGTGCATGCCTGTTATGTTGTACTGGGTTTGACCATATGTTGCTCCAGAAGTGTTCCATGCCTGTTATGTTTGGTGGATTGTCTATTTCAATGTGTGTATTATCTATTGTCTGGTAAAATTTCTTTTGGTTTGTGTTGAATGTTTGGTTTTGTTTCCTTCTATTTTCACTTTTTTTGTATCTTCTAAGTCGTTTGGCCAATGCTTGTAATTTCTGCTTCTTTTCATCTAATTGCTCTATCGCTTCTTGTTGTGAGATTTCACCTAACCTTTTTCGTTTTTTTTTGACATTTGATGTCTTATAAATTGTGTTAGCTGTCCAATGTCTTTTCTCGGTTTTTCTATTCTGATCTGTAGCCTGTGTTGCCATGCTGGTTTTGTGGGTTTCTTCTGTGTGTTGGTTGGTTCTGATCTCTGCCTAGTGTGTATATTTAGTGTAGTGAGTGCTCCTATATAAACCAGTAGTTGTAACTCTTCCATGGTTGTATTTTGTTGTGTATGATTGTGTTGATAGTTTTTATTGTTGTTTCGACTTGTGGGTTATTTGGCGGTCTATCAAGAATGGTCTAATGTCTGTATTTGTGTCTCTGTATTCTATATATGTCAGCTGAAATTTTTCTTCTATATCTAACATGTGTGTCACTTCGTGTTCTATTTGTACTTGTTCTGGTGGCAGTCTTAAGATTTCGTTTTTCTCTGATTGTTTAATTGATGTGTGTTGTTCTTTGTTTGTTTGCTCTGGGATGTTTGAGTCCATTACTGTATTTTCTTCTTCTTGTGATTGCACATTATTTTGTTGTTCTTGTTGTTTGATGTTTTCTAATTCTGACTGGGGTATCCTGTTATTTTTTATTACTACACGGATCTGATCAGCTAGTCGTTGTTCTGTAAAAAATTTTAATTCTGGGTATCTGGTAATAAATGTTGTGTATACTTGTGATCTGTATCCAGTTGTCTTGGTTCCTAGGTTTGTTGCTTCGTAATAACAGAACATGAGGTATCGATTTACTTCATCTGACCATCTCATCCTCTGTATTAGTTTTCCTTCTAGGGTTGTTGCAGGAAGAATATCCTGCAAAACACCTCTATTTGGATTTAAGTCATTTTCCAATTGGCTAGCAGTGTCGTCCATGACGGCGCTTGTCCGAGGCTTCTTTAGTTGTGTCCTGAACCAAATAATCACACTAAAAGGGGGGTTAGCCCTATTAGTGGTTTGTTCTTTTCGTCGCGTTTTACGACTGGCAGAACATACCGGAAGCCTATTCTTTTCCCGGGCCTTTTATTATTATTATTATTATTATTATTATTATTATTATTACTATTGTTATCAGCAAAACCGATATGGTGTATCTTCCCACCACTGAAATAGATGTGTATTGTTTGATTCAGTATTTCCATCACATAAATATGGGCTATAATTACGTTACATTACTGCTAGCAGATATATTTCTCACCTTTTCTTAGACAGCTGCTACCTGTTACCCCATCATAGGAATTTATGTGCGCATTACAGACGTTCAAATTATCCGATTTCTGTAATTTAATTTCGAGATCGTTATAATCGGATTCAGCCAGTCAGTCTTAATGTGGATATTCGACTACGACTTTCATCATATGATGGACTGGGTAAACCACATTCTTAATCGGACTGTTGAATCTAGGTCACTTGTCTATGACAGGGCCTGAATTCTTAAACACTGTGGAAAATAATAATCCAATGTGCTTATTACAAATACGTCATTTAAATATAAATATATGAACTAACGAGATAACCGTTTATTTACAAGAGAAGAGCCCCATCCATCATAGCAGAGCAGTGCGAGATTGGTTTCAGGACCAAGAGAGGATAAAGCTGTTGCCGTTTGTTCCGCCATCAACGAACATCAACCAGATAGAGAATAGGTGGTCAGAGATAACAAGGTCATTGCCATGTCGACCTAGAAATGCAAGTGACCTTTAGGCGTATATAGAAAACGTATGGTGGGAAGTAAACCATCACGCTACACTGTCGACGACTTAATGAAACTAATGCCCCTACGCCTTCGAGAAATCTTACGTAATGAACGAGGTTGGGTTGGTTACTAAAAGTATACTTGTCCGCGAAACCCATGTGGACAATGATCTGATATCGGTCAAGTCCATTTACTTTCAGTCTCCTCCTTCCAATTCTTACAATGCAAGGTATTTGAAACATCTCATCCACTCGACGCCAACTGAGGAACTGACTGGTGCATGTGTCGTTCAACACACAGTAGTTGTCACCCTCACTGGAATCAATGACTGTTTGTGTGTGTGTGTGTGTGTGTGTGTGTGTGTGTGTGTGTATGTATGTGTGTGTGTGTGTTCACGCACAATCTGAATCAATACTATTAACATTAGAGAGACATTTAACAATAAATATTGCATCAAATATGACTGTAAAGTATTTTAATGCGATGGGAAGTTACAAACTGAATTTTTAAGCAACCCACGTCCTACATATTACGTTAAGATGTATTAACTCCATGGTATCGTTAGCAGAGACAGTGCGCTCTTGTTGTCGAGGCTCGTGACAAGTGCAGCGATTAGCAGTGCCCAATGCCGCCGCGATTTGTTTGTGTTGGCTGAGCGTGGACACTGCAGCAGACGCTTCGCCATAAACAGAAGGAAATCACCTAGGCCCTCACTGCAGTGAGCGGATATCACTGCCTGCGTGTTCTTACAGTAACCAACGTGAGACTCTACTCACAGGTGCCATGCAGCAATTGCAACGGGAATCTTGTCATTAGTCATCAGAATTTTAACTAGTGTTGAAATGTCCTAAGAATATATAAAACTTCTCACAGAGGAATGTGAGGTGATATCAAAATTTATCCAACGTACAGTAATTAACTGCAGGGCTTTCATGTATGCAGTAGTAGCACACAAGAGAATATTATGTCTTGGAAGCGTATATTTCATTTCCTCTTCTCATATTAACGCCCTTGTTTTAGTATGAAGTGAGAAAATAAACACGAAAAACTAAAGTCCCTGAGAAGCATATAAGTCATTTCCTTTTCTGGTATCATAACTTTTGTTTTAGTATGAAGTTCAAAAAAAATCTGTTTAGGGTTCTGAAGTATAATATGACACCAGATTCTTATCGTAGGCGCTATCGGAAACGCAAAAAGCATGGAGCTGTCCATTATTTTCTCCAACAGTCTGTTTCCTTTAATGCATTACTCCCGCTAGGAGGTTCTTACTTAAGGACTCGTGGGCATCAAGTTCTTCATCAGAACAAGCCTTATGTTATTGTGCTAATTACGGTATGGAAAAAATGCAACAAAGACGAGTTCCCCTAGAGACGTTAGGATATTTGCACATGTCTGTATTCAGTAATGACTGCCAGCTGCCACAAGCCAGCCGCGGTGGTTGAGCGGTTCTAGGCGCTTCAGTCCGGAACCGCGCGACTGATACGGTCGCACGTTCGAATCCTGCCTCGGGCATGGTTGTCTATGATGTCCTTAGGTTAGTTAGATTTAAGTAGTTCTAAGTTCTAGGGGACTGATTACCTCAGATGTTAAGTCCCATAGTGCTTACAGCCATTTTGAGCTGCCACAACACTTCACAGAATCCTTGCGGCAGGCAAGACAACTGTGCGTGCACTTCAGACTTCATTCAGTAAGACGTCAGGAGATGGATGGAAACGTCAAATTAACGTCGCTTTCCAAGTCGTATTCAATCCAGAATGAGGTGTTATTAAGGTAGTTGAGCGTTCTAGCAATTACACTTTTATAATTACCATATGAGTATTCCGGTAGCTAAAAGAACGGGTTAGTGTGAAACCATCGGGACTGTATTAATATCAAACTGCAACAACTTGAGACAATACGCGGACTCTTCTCTTCGCTGGGTGACCTATTGCTGTTATTTACGATTCTCTCCGTCTTAGTCTAAATGCAATTGGAAATTCAGAGGAGCGTTCCGCTATTCTTGACAAACATGAGCAGCTTGCAATCAATGTGAGTCTCAACAGCGGTTCAAGTTGTCAGTAGTTGTGGTGGTGTTATGCTGTAAAACTGCTTACAGTAACGTTAATGATGGCACACATAATTTAGCGCTGACTACCTACTTAAGTAAAGATAGTGTTGTGGCGTCGTCGCTTGTCTTTATTGGGCCTCATCTTGAGTAATCCGATTTAACGAACTTAGTACTCCATTCGCGGGCTGCTAATGATACAGTATGACCACAGAGATCATCGTGTGGGTATTACATTAATTCTGAAATGAATTGCTTAACGAATATTACCCTCAGCTATGCAACTGGAATGACTCATTACAGAGTATACTTCAAAAATGGTTCAAATGGCTCTGAGCACTATGGGACTTAACTTCTGAGGTCATCAGTCCGCTAGAACGTAGAACTACTCAAACCTAACTAACCTAAGGAGATCAGACACATCCATGCCCGAGCCAGGATTCGAACATGTGACCGTAGCGGTGTCGCGGTTCCAGACTGTAGCGCCTAGAACCTCTCGGCCACCCTGGTCGCCATACTTGTACACTGATTATTCGTTATTTGACTAAATATGAACTACAGTCTAATTCGCATGTATATGACTTGGGTTAGCGCCGGCACAAATCAATGACTAAGGGTTGGATGCCGTTGAAGTCCCGTTACATTCATGGCAAGACAAATGTTCGCAAATCACCTCTACTGCACCAAAAAACAATTGCATCTTATATATCGGAGGACAGACGCCCACACTGTCAGCGCGTTGAAATACAGCAACGACAGCAGATGAAAATTTGTGACCGACTTTACTTTCAACTTAGACCTCCCGCTTACTAGACAGACGTGCTGATCACTGCACTATTCTTCTTTTTTTTTTTTTAAGTTTGAGAAGACATTCTGCACCAGGTAGGCGGAGGCAAAGAGGGCAGGGGTCAAAGATCCGAAGCCTGGCCACAATCCCTCCCCCATACCTGTCACTGAGCAGCTGCATTATTTCCATGTATTCCATGTTTGCACCCGTATATTCCTTTAAATTGTAGAACAAAATTGAAGTAGTAATTAAGGTAAAACAAATTAAGATTACCGCCTTCAATGGCGTGCGTTCCTTGTAGAACATAACTTATAACAGTGAAAAGCGTGACGGAAAAATACATAACAAACACTCATTCAGAAATATATTCACAATTTGAGTTATTATGCACTGGATGCATATGAGGTCTGTAAGGAAGCCATATATTTTTCAACAAATGAAAGAAGTTTCGGAGCTGGAGGAGTTTTGCAATGTTAGAACAGTTCTGTATTTAGAACAAAGATAAAAGACTGTGACAGGAATAGAAAAAGTGAAGGAATAGTATTCTATTTCTAATAAATAAAACTGTCCACCTCTTTGTAGCCGACATAAAGCAATAAATAAAAATTTTTAAACCAAAACTCACATGAATGGATGCAGGTGATCAGAAGTGAGTGACTAGACGTATCTAGACGTATCAGCAGTCCCATATCACTCCAACTGCGCATGCCCCACATCATTAGAGAGCCTCCACCAGGTTGAACTTTCCCCTGTTGACATGCAGGATCCTTGAATTCATCATTAAATGTGTCTTTATGACATAAGCAGTAAGAGCCAGCAGTTAACAAGAGCAACTGATTAATAAGCAAATTGAAAGGACTGGCTAAAATTATTAACTGATGCAGAGTGGCTCAGTGGTTAGCACACTGGGTTCGCATTCGGGAGGACGACGGTTCAATCCCGTGTCCGACCATTCTGATTTAGGTTTTCCGTGATTTCCTTAAATCGCTCCAGGCAAATGCCGGGATGGTTCCTTTGAAAAGGGCCGACTTTCTTCCCCGTCATTCCCTAATCTGATGAGACCGATGACCTCGCTGTCTGGTCTTCTTCCCCAAAAACAACACAACAACCAAGTGCTCCAGATCTGACAACGTGGAAAAAAATTTAGGGCCACACAATACTGTTGCATAAAACTAACAAGAAACAAGGTAATTAACCTTCTAATTATGGCAAAATGTGTCTCCAAAGAGGTTACAAGCAAATTATTGGCGTTTTTCAGGGAAGTAACATCAGAACCATTTACTTTCACAATTTCTGAAGCATTCAGTATTACACTCCTGGAAATTGAAATAAGAACACCGTGAATTAATTGTCGCAGGAAGAGGAAACTTTATTGACACATTCCTGGGGTCAGATACATCACATGATCACACTGTCAGAACCACAGGCACATAGATACAGGCAACAGAGCACGCACAATGTCGGCACTAGTACAGGCTGCTATTCTCACATGGAGACGATCGTAGAGATGCTGGATGTAGTCCTGTGGAACGGCTTGCCATGCCATTTCCACCTGGCGCCTCAGTTGGACCAGCGTTCGTGCTGGACGTGCAGACCGCGTGAGACGACGCTTCATCCAGTCCCAAACATGCTCAATGGGGGACAGATCCGGAGATCTTGCCGGCCAGGGCAGTTGACTTACACCTTCTAGAGCACGTTGGGTGGCACGGGATACATGCGGACGTGCATTGTCCTGTTGGAACAGCAAGTTCCCTGCCGGTCTAGGAATGGTAGAACGATGGGTTCGATGACGGTTTGGATGTACCGTGCACTATTCAGTGTCCCCTCGACGATCACCAGAGGTGTACGGCCAGTGTAGGAGATCGCTCCCCACACCATGATGCCGGGTGTTGGCCCTGTGTGCCTCGGTCGTATGCAGTCCTGATTGTGGCGCTCATCTGCACGGCGCCAAACACGCATACGACCATCATTGGCACCAAGGCAGAAGCGACTCTCATCGCTGAAGACGACACGTCTCCATTCGTCCCTCCATTCACGCCTGTCGCGACACCACTGGAGGCTGGCTGCACGATGTTGGGGCGTGAGCGGAAGACGGCCTAACGGTGTGCTGGACCGTAGCCCAGCTTCATGGAGACGGTTGCGAATGGTCCTCGCCAATACCCCAGGAGCAACAGTGTCCCTAATTTGCTGGGAAGTGGCGGTGCGGTCCCCTACAGCACTGCGTAGGATCCTACGGTCTTGGCGTGCATTCGTGCGTCGCTGCGGTCCGGTCCCAGGTCGACGGCCACGTGCACCTTCCGCCGACCACTGACGACAACATCGATGTACGGTGGAGACCTCACGCCCCACGTGTTGAGCAATTCGGCGGTACGTCCACCCGGCCTCCCGCATTCCCGCTATACGCCCTCGCCCAAAGTCCGTCACCTGCACATACGGTTCACGTCCACGCTGTCGCGGCATGCTACCAGTGTTAAAGACTGCGATGGAGCTCCGTATGCCACGGCAAACTGGCTGACACTGACGGCGGCGGTGCACAAATGCTGTGCAGCTAGCGCCATTCGACGGCCAACACCGCGGTTCCCGGTGTGTCCGCTGTGCCGTGCGTGTGATCATTGCTTGTACAGCCCTCTCGCAGTGTCCGGAGCAAGTATGGTGGGTCTGACACACCGGTGTCAATGTGTTCTTTTTTCCATTTCCAGGAGTGTATTTCAGGGAACAAGTGACCCACCGAAAAAATGAAACAAATACTTAATCAGAGAAAATTTAAGGAAGCTCTGAAAGTAATTAACAGGCACAAAGTAGCCAACTAGAAATTAATTTGGAAATGGTTCAGTACAAAAATCTTACCTTTAAGAAATTGACATTTTAACTATTACTTTTGCTGGCGTTCTATAATTGGAGACACATCAGAGTCGGAGAAGATAATAAATTCAAGTATTCGATGAAATCTCAAAAGCGCGGAGCAAAAGTTAGCAAAATAGCTTTTGTCAATAAACCTAAGTTTCCCACAGCATTGTTCTGCTGGAATTGCCCACGTCTGTCGGAATGCACAATGGGCATGAATGGATGCAGGTGATCAGACAGGATGCTTACGCTCGTGTCACTTGTCAGAATCGTATCTAGCCGTATGAGACCATATCACTCCAACTGCACAAGTCCCAGTCCATTACAAAGCCTCAACCAGCTTGAACAGTCCCCTTTTGTCATGCAGGGTCCATTAGGTTGTCTCCGTATCCGTACACATCTATCGGATCGATACAATTTGAAATGCGACTCGACCGATCAGGCAACACATTTACAGTCATCAACAATAAAATGTTAGTGTTGACGGGCCCAGGCGAGGCGTAAGGCTTTGTATCGTGCACTCAACAAATGTACATGAATGGGCTTTCGGCTCCGAAAGCCCATATCGATGATGTTCCGTTCAATAGTTCGCAGGTTGACACTTGTTGATGGCTCAGAATTGAAATCTGCAGCGATTTGCGGAAGGGCTGCACTTCTGTCACGCTGAACTATTCTCTTCAGTCGTCGTTGGTCCCGTTCTGGGGCAAGATCTTTTTCCGGCCTCAGAGATGTCGGAGATTTGATGCTTTACCGCATCCCTAATAGTCACGATACACTCGTGAAATGGTCGCACAGGAAAATCTCCACCTCACTGCTACATCGCAGATGCCGTGTCCCATCGCTCATGTACCTACTACGAGGGATATTCGGAAAGTAAGTTCCGATCGGTCAAGAAATGGAAACCACTGTGCACATATGTGTTTGAGATTGTCTCTAGTGTGCCTGTCGGTTACATCACTTCACTCTTTTCAGCTCGGAGCGCATTGTGAGCACATAAAGATGTGTAGAAAATAATGTCTCCCACCACGTATGAGGTCCTGGTTAGAGATTCCGCCAGATGTTAAGCAGCCCACATTACAGAACTGTCATACGATTTCTACATTGTGACAATTCTTGGGCCGTCCATGGTAGCCGAGCGGTTCTAGGCACTTCAGTCCGGAATCGCACGGCTGCTACGGTCGTAGGTTCGAATCCTGCCTTGGGCACGGATGTGTGTGATGTCCTTAGGTTACTTAGATTTAAGTAGCTCTAAGTTTAGTGGGCTGCTGACAAAGCTGTTAAGTCCCATAGTGCTTTGAGCCATTTGAACCATTTGAATAATTCTGGGTGGCAATCTGCAGGGGTAATGAAAATGCTCCTGCAGCGTTTCGGTGGGAAGTGTTTGATCACCCGCACACAACGCCGTAATTGGCTCCCTCTGTGTTTTATCTCTGCTCATATGAACTACTGTCTATCAAGACAACATTTTCGCACAGACAACGCGCTATAGATGAGCGGAGATGGGAAGCACAGGCGGCTGCCTTCTATGACGAGGGCATCGGAAAGTTGAACAACGCTACGACAAATGTGTAAGTCGGAGTGGTGACGATGTAGAGCAGTCGCTGGAGGCTGTAGATAACTGTTGCAGATAAAATTTTTCTGGTTTTCATTTCACGATCAATCAAAACTTACTTTCCGAATAGCCATAGTATAATACCACATTGAAACTGAATTAAATCTTGAATACCTGCCATTGTAACAGTAGTAATCTATCTAACATCTCTGACAAAACACATTTTGTCTTATATAGTCATTGCCGACCGCAGCGCCATATTGTTGTGGCGACTTCTGCCACCGAATGTACGAGTATCAGGATGACAAAATGTAGCGGGAAGACACCAAATGTAGTGGATGGGCGCAGTATTAAAACTCGGCGAGAACTTTCCAAGCGATTTATTTGTTTCCACCACAGTGCCCCATACACCTCGGTCCGCATCACAGGGTCTCACAATGCTGAGGCCACCGCCCCAGAGACCCAGTGTAATGCGCTGTGTCGAGCCGGCCTTGTACGCCAGCTGCAGAGTTCCACTTACGTCAGGATGTCTGCGCCAGCAGCTGACTCAGCGGTAGCCGTCCCCGTTGGCTCCGTGCTGTTCCGCCAGGAGCCGCTGCTGCTTCTTCCCTGTTGACGTAGCTGAGAATGAGGCAAAATGGCTGCCCGCAATCCAGCGTCCAAAGCTGCGGCCCTCGCCTCGGAAGTCTCCAGCGTGCGTCGGGAGCCGAGACGATTGCCATGGTAGCGAGCCGAAGAGTGGCCCGCCGCTGGCTGGCTGTGGACCCCACATCGGACTCAGATGGTCGAACCAATGACCTGCTGTGGACTGGGATGCTGTCTCCCCATCTGTTGCTGCATGTAGCCCGGCGGTGTGATACCCCCCGCCATCCAGGAGAGCTGCCACACTTGAATGTATCTAGTTAGCAAACGGCACCTATTTATACTCAGCTGTGCGCCTCTGTTTTGCCAAACGCGCTGCTTCGCATCACATATGCATAACACTTAGGTTGGCCAGTGGCCCTCTTCAGCCTGTCACTTGCGCCATGGAAACTGCTGCGTGCACCCTCTCCGGCAGTTCTACACCCCTATGGCCTATATTTGCCTTCGCAAGTGCTGGTATGCGTAACTTACTGCGATCCGGCCCGCACCTGGCTGTAACTTGTGCTCCGAATGTCGCACAAAACTAACTTTCCCTATCCTAAACGGTGGTGCCTCTACAGTATTCTGCCTGTTTACGTGTCTCTGTATTGGAATAGCATGCCTATACTAATTTCTTTGGCGCTTTAGTGTAAGTGATGCTGTTAGGGTGTCTCAATCACGCTAGTCATCGTGATAGGACGGTATTCCTAAAGAGTTGTATGTTCATTTTTGGCCTCTCATAGGTGACAAAAACATCGATGGTCAATGAGTTGTAGCGGTGTCTCGCCTCCTGCTCCTTTCACGAAAGTTAAAATGGTCAGCATGAAAACCACGGGTGGATCTGATCTTGACTCATTTCGGCCGATTACTTCTATAAACTTCGACTATATGACTGTCGTTCCAGGTATAAACACCCGTACTTCTAATCTGTTCGACTAAATACTCTTAATTATCATTCGCCAGAGTTGTGTGCCTGGACTCGTGACACTATCTTCTGTTATCGAATACGATACTACAGTGCCTGTGTTATTTCTAATTACGGTGAAAGTTCCTACGGACATGTATGCCAGTCCGAAGATGACTAAAGTCGTTATTAAGTATAATAAATACACTCGAAGTCATAATGGAATGATGAAAGTCAAAATTTGCGCCGTATCTGGATTCTAACTCAGACATCCCGCTTATCGCGACCGGCCGTCTTACCATTTAGCAATCTGACCACGGCTCGTGGCCAGAGCCGAATTTCCGTACGTGGTTGCTGACGTGTCTGAAACATGTACTCGTACATCCACTATGTATGTTCCCGTACATGGGAGACGTTTTACTTGGAACTTGCTTTTCCGGTGTCTGCGGATAAATACGATATTGCATTGCCTGTGTCGTTCCAGATTACGATGAAAAGTTCCTTTTCACTTGCATGCATGATAATTTGCGCCGACGGGCTAAGATATCTATAGTGTAGCTACCTCGGGCCCAGTTGCACTGCTTGGTCTTAACGATGGTCTTTGAAACGGGAGATGGCTTGGGCAATATGTTTTTTTACATGACCAGAGTGTGCAGCATGGCACGTACTTCGAAGTTAAACAAAAGTTTCCGTTGTTGTTGTTGTGGTCTTCAGTCCTGAGACTGGTTTGATGCAGCTCTCCATGCTACTCTATCCTGTTCAAGCTTCTTCATCTCCCAGTAATTACTGCAACCTAAATCCTTCTGAATGTGCTTAGTGTATTCATCTCTTGGTATCCCTCTACGATTGCTACCCTCCAAGCTGCCCTCCACTACTAAATTGGTGATCCCTCGCTGCCTCAGAACATGTCCTACCAACCGATCCCTTCTTCTAATCAAGTTGTACCACAAGCTCCTCTTCTCCCCAATTGTATTCAATACCTCATCATTAGTTATGTGATCTACCCATCTAATCTTCAGCATTCTTCTATAGCACCACATTTCGAAACGTTCTATTCTCTTCTTGTCCAAACTAATTATCGTCCATGTTTCACTTCCATACATGGCTACACTCCATACAAATACTTTCAGAAACGACTTCCTGACACTTAAATCTATACTCGATGTTAACAAATTTCTCTTCTTCAGAAACGCTTTCCTTGCCATTGCCAGTCTACATTTTATATCTTCTCTACTTCGACCATCATAAGCTATTTTGCTCCCCAAATAGCAAAACTCCTTTACTACTTTAAGTGTCTCATTTCCTAATCTAATTCCCTCAGCATCACTCGACTTCATTCGACTACATTCCATTTTCTTCGTTTTGCTTTTGTTGATGTTCATCTTATGTCCTTTTAAGACACTGTCCATTCCGTTCAACTGCTCTTCCAAGTCCTTTGCTGTCTCTGACAGAATTAAAACAGGTTCTCAAGAGTTTTGTTCCGTTTGTGTCTGTGCTGTGGTGCGGTTGTAAGGCGGAATTGCGGCTGCTCTCATGTGCTGTAGAGTAGTGAAACACGCATGAACGTTCGTTGGTGTGAATATGAGAACAGTCATGAACGTAACATAAGAAAACATACCAGTTACGAGGCATGTACAGTGAATTTTGGATGTGTCAAGGTACACAACGTTTGAAAACTGAGAGTGAAGGACTGATGATTACAATATAGGTTTGTGTGTAAATAATAACAAGAACTGCGACTTGTATTTCTCTGTGTGTGATATTTCTCATGTGTGCCTATTAATCAACAGCTGGGGTAGCACTAATTCTATCCCTCTGTTTTCTGATGAGAGACAGAGCCGGATTCCAAGCAGCATTTAAACAAAATTCACCATCTCTGTGATTAATAGTCACTATCGATACTTCTGACGTTGGTTATCTTTGGTTGTGTGTTGGCTCTGCGGTTACTTGTTCTGTGTGTGGTATCTTCCTTGTTTCTCCTCTGTGAACCGAGGTATTAAATTCCCTTGCACACTGCTTCCTCGACCGAGTGAGGTGGCGCAGTAGTTAGACACTGGACTCGCATTCGGGAGGACGACAGTTCAATCCTGCCTCCGGCCATCCTGATTTAGGTTTTCCGTGATTTCCCTAAATCGCTCCAGGCAAATGCCGGAAGGGTTCCTTCCAAAGGGCACGGCCGACTTCCCCATTCTTCCCTAATCCGACGAGACTGATGACCTCGCTGTCTGGTCTCCTTCCATAAAACAACCAACCAACTGGTTCCTCCTTGCAGTTGTGCCTTGAGAATGGCAGGGTGTGCACCTGTTGAAATATCGGCCGTGGCCGACGACGTCACCCGACAGCAAACCCAAAGGTTATTTCAATAAATATACACTAATTGTCAGCACTGTGGAGGGACAATAAGTCTAAGGGTGAGCCGTTGGCTGGTTCAGCGATATTCACGCCACCGTTATGGATCATCTTCCCGGTGGTTTGCGCAGAGCGCGCGTTAGCGCCATGTTCCGGGCCGATCGGAGAACGAGGGGTAAATTCTAGCAGGTAGCGAGGATTTTGCTACGGGACGCCTAGCAGTAAAGTCGTTTGGGACGTCTAGCGGGCAGTGCAGGCACCGTGCGAGGCAGCAGGAAGAGCACATCGAAAAGGGGCTGTTTACCCGGGTGACGGCGCCGTAGCAAATATCACCGGCGTGCAAGCAGTCACGTTACTGGGAAGCCTGCTTGTCTCCTGGCACAGGGATCTGCGGCGGCTGGCTTCGTCGAACAAGCAAGAGGGTGAAGGCATTGCTTGTGCTGCAAATTCTGGCCGGAATCGACTTCAATGCTGTTGAATTCATTTTCTTGGCCAGCTGTTGCTACTCCTATTGAGTCTGTCCTCGACTATGTTAATTTTAACTTGCTTAGTACGCAAGGATGTGAGAGCTTTTTGTGATGTGATTATTAACATTTCCTAGGGCCTGGAGTGGTGATACATTCGGTTTGTAGATTGTTACTGCCAGTGTTAACCGGCATCGAAAACAGTTTGGGTGGTCCTTGTCTAAGCGCCGCCTGATTATTGTATTTATATCATACGACGGTGGTGAGCCGGCCAATTGCTACAGATATACATGGATAAAATTATCCGTGGATATACCGGGTGATCAAAAAGTCAGTATAAATTTGAAAACTTAATAAACCGCGGAATAATGTAGATAGAGAGGTAAAAATTGACACACATGCTTGGAATGACATGGGGTTTTATTAGAACAAAAAAAACCTCCCCATGTTGCTAGATGCGTGAAAGATCTCTTGCGAGCGTCGTTTGGTGATGATCGTGTGCTCAGCCGCCACTTTCGTCATGTTTCGCCTCCCAAGTCCTCAGACCTCAGTCCGTGCCATTATTGACTTTGGGGTTACCTGAAGTCGCAAGTGTATCGTGATCGGCCGACATCTCTAGGGATGCTGATAAACAACATCCGACGCCAATGCCTCAAAAATGGTTCTGAGCAGTATGGGACTTAACATCTATGGTCATCAGTCCCCTATAACTTAGAACTACTTAAACCTAACGAACTTAAGGACATCACATAACGCCCAGTCATCACGAGGCAGAGAAAAATCCCTGACCCCGCCGGGAATCGAACTCGGGAACCCGGGGGCGGAAAGCGAGAACGCTACCGCACGACCACGAGCTGCAGACGCCAATGCCTCACCATAATTCTGGACATGCTTTACAGTTCTGATCACAACATTATTTCTCGACTACAGCTATTGTTGAGGAATGATGGTGGATATACAGTATTTCCTGTAAAGAACATCATCTTTGCTTCGTCTTACTTTGTTATGCTAATTGTTGCTATTCTGATCAGATGAAGCGCCATCTGTCGGACATTTTTTGAACGTTTCTATTTTTTTGGTTCTAATGAAACCCCATGTCATTCCAAGCATGTGTGTCAATTTGTACCTCTGTATCTACATTATTCCGTGATTTATTCATTTTTCAAATTAATACTGACATTTTGATCACCCTGTATTTTGCTGCGAATTGGAATAACATTACTGTTACGCTTCTATGTGAAGTGATAGTGTGTCTGAGAGACGCGTGTCTAATTCTAAATGAGTAGTTTCATAAATTCTCCCGAGTTACTGAGAGGCCAGTTGTTATCGTGTGTTCAAATAGTTTGAAACTGATTCTATTAATGAAAATACAAACATTCCTTCAATGTCAGTATGTGGATATGGTGATTAATTCTGATTTAATCACAAATTCAAGTGTGGGTGTTTGCTTTAATTTGCCTTGTGTTTTCCATCGGAGGGGATGGGGGGGTGGGGGAGGCGGTATATACCGTTAGCCTGCACGCTAGTTACTTGCATTTGATTTCGTAGCGAGTGCGGGGTCCTGGGTTGTTTCCTGCTTGTGCTGTTGTGTCTTTTCCGCTCCCTTTACCAGTGTGTGCAGGCTGGCCGTGTATCTAGTTCGCTTGCGACTCATTGTACAATTGGCCTTACACACATAAAATAATAGATATGTACTGCTTAGCTAATGTTCATTAAGATGTTGATTAATTCTACAGATGATGTGCTGTAATGAATTGTGTTTCTTGTTAGTTAAGGCAGATGTCAGTCTGTTGTATATACCCACTAGTTCTGGGATTTTTCGTGCATGTTCGTGACTGTTGCTGCTCCAATTTGGGGGTCCGTGCCGAGTCTGTATTGGGAACAACCGAGTGAGCTGGGGTCCGCTTCTGGGCGTAGTTTGTTGAATCCCATGAGGTTGGTTGGTCACATGAAATTTTATGTTTTATATCCTACATTGTAGGGTGCTTGCCACATAAGTAACATGGTTGTGTGCACTGGTATCTGGTTTGTTGTTGCCTGTACTCTGAATTACTTTTGGTAATACCAGTCACTGCAGTAACGAAAGACTACATTTTCTCGTTAAATTTTAGTAAATTATTCTTCAGGTTAATCATATTTTTTTGTAAATACACTCCTGGAAATGGAAAAAAGAACACATTGACACCGGTGTGTCTGACCCACCATACTTGCTCCGGACACTGCGAGAGGGCTGTACAAGCAATGATCACACGCACGGCTCAGCGGACACACCAGGAACCGTGGTGTTAGCCGTCGAATGGCGCTAGCTGCGCAGCATTTGTGCATCGCCGCCGTCAGTGTCAGCCAGTTTGCCGTGGCATACGGAGCTCCATCGCAGTCTTTAACACTGGTAGCATGCCGCGACAGTGTGGACGTGAACCGTATGTGCAGTTGACGGACTTTGAGCGAGGGCATATAGTGGGCATGCGGGAGGCCGGGTGGACGTACCGCCGAATTGCTCAACACGTGGGGCGTGAGGTCTCCACCGTACATCGATGTTGTCGCCAGTGGTCGGCGGAAGGTGCACGTGTCCGTCGACCTGGGACCGGACCGCAGCAACGCACGGATGCACGCGAAGACCGTAGGATCCTACGCAGTGCCATAGGGGACCGCACCGCCACTTCCCAGCAAATTAGGGACACTGTTGCTCCTGGGGTATCGGCGAGGACCATTCGCAACCGTCTCCATGAAGCTGGGCTATGGTCCCGCACACCGTTAGGCCGTCTTCCGCTCACGCCCCAACATCGTGCAGCCCGCCTCCAGTGGTGTCGCAACAGGCGTGAATGGAGGGACGAATGGAGACGTGTCGTCTTCAGCGATGGGAATCGCTTCTGCCTTGGTGCCAATGATGGTCGTATGCGTGTTTGGCGCCGTGCAGGTGAGCGCCACAATCAGGACTGCATACGACCGAGGCACACAGGGCCAACACCCAGCATCATGATGTGAGGAGCGATCTCCTACACTGGCCATACACCTCTGGTGATCGTCGAGGGTACACTGAATAGTGCACGGTACATCCAAACCGTCATCGAACCCATCGTTCTACCATTCCTAGACCGGCAAGGGAACTTGCTGTTCCAACAGGACAATGCACGTCCACATGTATCCTGTGCCACCCAACTTGCTCTAGAAGGTGTAAGTCAACTACCCTGGCCAGCAAGATCTCCGGATCTGTCCCCCATTGAGCATGTTTGGGACTGGATGAAGCGTCGTCACACGCGGTCTGCACGTCCAGCATGAACGCTGGTCCAACTGAGGCGCCAGGTGGAAATGGCATGGCAAGCCGTTCCACAGGACTACATCCAGCATCTCTACGATCGTCTCCATGGGAGAATAGCAGCCTGCATTGCTGCGAAAGTTGGATATACACTGTACTAGTGCCGACATTGTGCATGCTCTGTTGCCTGTGTCTATGTGCCTGTGGTTCTGTCAGTGTGATCATGTGATTTATCTGACCCCAGGAATGTGTCAATAAAGTTTCCCCTTCCTGGGACAATGAATTCACGGTGTTCTTATTTCAATTTCCAGGAGTGTAGTTTTTAACTCATTTCACTAAATGTGTAATGGGCCATAAATGCCGTGGTTTATTAATGTTTAAATTTTGAAGTATCTTTATCACATGTAAATGGTAAATTTAAAGATGTGTGGTAATTTTAAAAATCTGTTGATGGTTTTACAGGTATTTGTTATTTATCTTGTTTAAATGTGCCAAATAAATGTCCAGTGCAACTGTCGATCGTGATTGCCTGATATATCACTTGGTACAGTCCTACTACCCCACAGCCTGTTGTGCTGAGCTTATGTCGTTGTGTAAAAGTTAAATTTGTCAGAATTTCTTTTTCCTTATGTCCTATTTGATTCATAATAAAACTAATTAACAATCATTACCCAATCACCAAATATTCCTTGAATTTTTGTGAATTTCGTGAATATTTTGTGAATGACGTGTTTATCTTGTTGTGGTCTAGTCGTCACATGGTTCTTGTAACAATTATTTTGTTTATACATGAGTTCCAACAATTATCGAATAACATGAGATCATTCTATATTTATTTGCACACCTTCCCATTGGTAAATGGATATGTATATCCAGCAGTTCTCTTAGAGGAACGATGTTATCTTTCATGTGGATTATTCATTCAGTCAACTGTATTTTTACTAGCATCTTTACGGGTTCGAGAAGCCGAGTTTTCGTCGATATCTTCTGAGCAGCAGATGCTGTGTAAAGTACCAGATAATATTCTTCGAATATTAAATATTTTCATGTTCTCGTACAAACATTTTCAGGATTACATTTATGCGCCAAGCATGCTGACTGCACATGTTTTTGCTTAGAAGATGAGAGATACAAATTTTTTCCGAGGTTAAGTGGTGATTCATTTCTTAGGAATCTTAGCCATTAAGGCAAATTAATAATTCTCTATGACTTCTTTATCTCCTGTGCGAAGTAATTGCTGCCTGTATTAAGTTCTTCGTGAAGTTAGATCAACATTCATAGTGATTAAAAGGGACTTTTAACCAGGGCAAATTTCAGTAGGTACACCTTTCACCTTAATTCTAAGCAGAGGGCACTTCCAAGCGCTGATGCCTCCAGGACACAATTTCTGGCATGGCAGCATAATGCAGTGATGACGTAAGCTGATCAGTCATATAAATGATTACCAAGACAGTCATTCGTTCCCGACGATACAGGAGGATTCTGTCGGAAGCTCAGAATGAATCCAGATTCGTCGCGACAAGTAAACCGAAAATGTTTTATAGAAGAAAATTAACGATAATTCGCCGGGAATAGAGGAAAGGCCGCTGGTCCTGATGGAATACCAGTTCGACTTTACACAGAGTACGCGAAGGAACTTGCCCTCCTTCTTGCAGCGGTGTACCGTAGGTCTCTAGAAGAGCGAAGCGTTCCAAAGGATTGGAAACGGGCACAGGTCATCCCCGTTTTCAAGAAGGGACGTCGAACAGATGTGCAGAACTATAGACCTATATCTCTAACGTCGATCAGTTGTAGAATTTTGGAACACGTATTATGTTCTAGTATAATGTCTTTTCTGGAGACTAGAAATATACTCTGTAGGAATCAGCATGGGTTTCGAAAAAGACGGTCGTGTGAAACCCAGCTCGCGCTATGCGTCCACGAGACTCAGAGGGCCTTAGACACGGGTTCACAGGTAGATGCCGTGTTTCTTGACTTCCGCAAGGCGTTTGACACAGTTCCCCACAGTCGTTTAATGAACAAAGTAAGAGCATACGGACTATCAGATCAATTGTGTGATTGGATTGAGGAGTTCCTAGATAACAGAACGCAGCATGTCATTCTCAATGGAGAGAAGTCTTCCGAAGTAAGAGTGATTTCAGGTGTGCCGCAGGGGAGTACCATAGGACCGTTGCTGTTCACAATATACATAAATGACCTGGTGGATGACATCGGAAGTTCACTGAGGCTTTTTGCAGATGATGCTGTGGTGTATCGAGAGGTTGCAACAATGGAAAATTGTACTGAAATGCAGGAGGATCTGCAGCGAATTGACGCATGGTGCACGGAATGGCAATTGAATCTCAATGTAGACAAGTGTAATGTGATGCTAATACATAGAAAGATAGGTCCCTTATCATTTAGCTACAAAATAGCAGGTCAGCAACTGGAAGCAGTTAATTCCATAAATTATCTGGGAGTACGCATTAGGAGTGATTTAAAATGGAATGATCATATAAAGTTGATCGTCGGTAAAGCAGATGCCAGACTGAGATTCATTGGAAGAATCCTAAGGAAATGCAATCCGACAACACAGGAAGTAGGTTACAGTACGCTTGTTCGCCCAATGCTTGAATACTGCTCAGCAGTGTGGGATCCGCACCAGGTAGGGTTGATAGAAGAGATAGAGAAGATCCAACGGAGAGCAGCGCGCTTCGTTACAGGATCATTTAGTAATTGCGAAAGCGTTACGGAGATGATAGGTAAACTCCAGTGGAAGACTCTGCAGGAGAGACGCTCAGTAGCTCGGTACGGGATTTTGTTAAAGTTTCGAGAACATACCTTCACCGAAGAGTCAAGCAGTATATTGCTACCTCCTACGTATATCTCGCGAAGAGACCATGAGGATAAAATCAGAGAGATTAGAGCCCACACAGAAGCATACCGACAATCCTTCTTTCCACGTACAATACGAGACTGGAATAGAAGGGAGAACCGATAGAGGTACTCAGGGTACCCTCCGCCACACGCCGTCAGGTGGCTTGCGGAGTATGGATGTAGATGTAGATGTAGATGCAGAGTTGTCTTCTTTTTTTTTTTCTCTCGTAACCTTTGGAATGGAAAAGTTCTCAAATCCCCATACTCCTAAACCCTTTTCGTCAGCTCACATAAATTATCACGTTTTTGGCTGCTTTCTTAGCACAGGAATCATCTGAGTGATATTTTCTTCTTTCTAAAACATTGTTCTCATTTTCCCGCACTGTTGGTTCCCACTACATGGTGGAGAGCTCACAGAAAGCTGGAGGGCTGCGGTTGAATGAGGCAGCTACCGGCATCACTGCGTGTAATTGGAGCGATGGAACTCGCAGGTAGATCGCTAATTGCCGCTAAGCGAATGGAATTAGCAACTGCGTGGTTCGGTGCGTGGAGGCAGACGAATGCTCGCGCACGGCCTGATTAACAGGCGAACGCCTCAGCCGGCGGCTGGGACCCTTTGTAGCTCCGTACTGCCTTCTGTAGCGCGCACCTTCCGTCCATGCGCTAATGAAAGCAATTACACGGCTCCGTAACAGCAACCGTCGATTCTTCAGCTTTTTATTTCTCCCTTCCTAAATGAAAGAGCCGCCGCTCCAATATTAGTGGAAATATAATTTTTTTAAAAAATTTGATGGCTCTCACAAAGAAAAGGCTTTGGATTAACCCCTTGACAATTTACCAAACATATTCAAGAACAGAATAGATGTTTTTTAAAAGGGCAGCTACAGGAGGATGTTGGAGAATAGATAGGCCGAGAAACTAATCGAGAGGAACTAAAACGAATTGAGGAAAAAGTAAATTTGCGGCACATTTTGAGTCAATGAAGTGAAGGTTGAAACGACACTTAATGAAGTATGCAAGAACTGTCAGTTTGCTAACAGAGGGTAGTGTGTGGCTAAAAACTGTGAAATGAGACCAAGAAATGAATACAGGAAGCAGGTTCAAACGGATGTAGATTGCAGTAGTTATTCGGAGATGAACAGGTTTGGACATGGTAGCGTATTTCGATGGGTGAATGGAACTGCTCTTCTGACTGCAGACAAAAACAATAAAACACTATGAACAACATATGACAACTAACATTCTACAAGTATAGGTATTTTTGGTATGCACAAATACTTACCTACAAGCTTACTGAACGTGATGACTCGTGGACACTAATAGGAGAAAAATGTAACATAACCAAACATAAATCAAAGACTAATTTTATTTTCCTGGACATATTTTGTTTGCGGCGTTTGGTTATTGGAAATGACTAATTTCTTTATCTAGAATATTAAAAACCAGTGAAAATGGAATTATCCAACGAGAGAGACACATTTAAGAAAAAGAAACAAGACTTAATCTGTAGACGTTACCGTTCAGAAACAAGGAAAATGTATCTCAAAGCATTTAACAGGAGAGTGGCACTGCGTAGTTGTGAAACCGAGACTAGGGTGGAAAGTGGTTACATTCTTGCGAGATATGGTTTTACAAAGAAATCCAAAATGTCAAATCCAGTGATAAGAACACAATAAAGATCTAATTTAGAGGATTACATGAGAAGGGAGGTTACTAGATTTTTTTTAAAAAACACATGATGCTGGTATTTTGACATTGTACTTGTACAGGGCTATGTCAAGGAAATAGATCTAGATGTGTATGATTCCACTTAAGAATGCAGACGGGCTAAACAGCTCCAGAGAGATGGAGTGGAAGGTAGTATGAAAAACTTAATAATTTATTAACTCTTCAGAGACTCCCTGACTTCCACATTCTTAAAAAAAAGACATACAAATCACTATTAAAACTCAAAGTGGTATTGTGGACTAGTAAAATAGAATAGGAAGCGGCCATTACCATGAATCTCATCAACGAATTATTATTGTCGAATTGACAAATGTCACCTAATTAAAGTCGAAAGATTAACTGAAAATTCAGTAAATACGAAAATGAAAGCATCAGAAAATTTTTTAAACACGCTGACGGAGAAAATCGCCGTGTCAAAAAATTAATGTAGAAAAATGAATAATCTTTCCTAGGTTATATATTCTTTTCGTTTCTTTCTTTTGCTTGTGCCGTGTTCCCGACATGACGCAGGGTCGGCATGGTTAATCGTATTTGGCAAGCTTAATTTAAGGGGTGGCTGGATGCCCTTCCTGCCGCCCCCCTCGTACCCCCGGTATGGAAGTAGTGCACCCCAACTGCCTGTGTCTAGCGTAATCCATAGAATAGTGCGAATGTGTTCAGATGTCTGCGAGCCGTGTAAGTGAGGTGGGATGTGGGGACCAGCCTGGTATTCACCTAGTGGGATGTGGAAAACTGCCTAAAAACCACATCCAGGGTCGCCGGCACACTGGCCTCAGTCGTTAAGCCGCCGGGTGTATTCGATCCTGGGCCGGCGCGTCTACCCGAGTCTAAGAAGCACCGCATTAGCGCTCTCGGCTAATTTCTACGTAACGTATACGTTATTAATTGTAGGATGCAAGCCATTGCAACTGTGAAATTCTGGTACATCATTGTCAGGCGAAACTGTCAGAATGTTGAAAGGAAGCATTAAATATGGTTGTATTGTGTTGTAGAGGTGCCGGACGTCAGTTTGTGGGGTGGAGTTCCATGCCTGGATCACTTGGTCGGTCAATAAAGGGACAGATAATGGTGTTTGTAGATGACACTGGAGTTGCCGTCTGACAATGTTCCATATTTGCTCGACTGGAGACACATCTTGTGACAGACCAGTCCGAGGCAACATGTCTACACTCCGTAGAGCGTGTTGGGTTACAATAGCAGCATGTGGGCGAGCGTTATGCTTTTGGAAAACACCTCCTGTAAAGCTGATCACGAATAGGAGCACATCAGGCCGAATCGGGTGCGTGGGATAACCACGATGGGAACGATCTATTGACACGTAATCAGCAATGGCTTCAGAAAACATCGTTCTTTTGCAACGCAGCTAGCTCTTTATTCGCAGGAAATAATGGCCGCTATCAACAGGGGATCTGAGGTTGATTCCGTATTTCTGGATTTCCGGAAAGCTTTTGACAGCGTTCCTCACAAGCGACTACTTGTCAAGCTGCGGGCCTATGGGGTATCGTCTCAGTTGTGCGACTGGATTCGTGATTTCCTGTCAGGAAGGTTGCAGTTCGTAGTAACATATGGCAAATCATCGAGTAAAACTGAAGTGATATCAGGTGTTCCCCAGGGAAGCGTCCTGGGACCCCTGCTGTTCCTGGTCTATATAAATGACCTGGGTGACAATCTGAGGAGTTCTCTTAGGGTGTTCGCAGATGATGCTGTAATTTAGCGTCTAGTAAGGTCATCCGAAGACCAGTATCAGTTGCAAACCGATTTAGAAAAGATTTCTGTATGGTGTGGCAGGTGGCAGTTGACGCTAAAAAACGAAAATTGTGAGGTTATCGACTTGAGTTGCAGAAGAAATCAGTTGGTATTCGATTACTCGATAAATAGTACAATTCTCAAAGCTGTCAATTCAGATGCAACAAGTCCACTAAGGAGACAGCTTACACTGCACTCGTTTGTCCTCTGTTAGAATATTGCTGCGCGGTGTGGGATCCTTACCAGGTGGGATTGACGTAGGACATCGAAAGGGTGGAAAAAAGGGAAGCTCGTTTTGTATTATCACGTAATATGGGAGAGAGTGTGGCAGATATGATACACGAATTGGGATGGAATACATTAAAGCAAAGACGTTTCTCGTCGCGGCGAGATCTATTTACGAAATTTCAGTCGCCAACTTTCCCTTCCGAATGCGAAAATATTTTGTTGAGCCCAGCCTACATAGGTAGGAATGATCATGAAAATAAAATAAGAGAAATCAGAGCTCAAACAGAAAGTTTTATGCGTTCGTTTTTCCCGCGCGCTGTTCGGAAGTGGAATGGTAGGGAGATAGTATGATTGTGGTTCGACGAACCCTCTGCCAAGCACTTAAGTGTGAATTGCAGAGTAATCATGTAGATGTAGATGTAGAAAGTTCTCGTTTTCACACGAAATCACACTCCAGACCATATGTCCAGGTGACGGTCCAGTGTGTCTAACGCGCAGACAGGTTGGTTGCAGGCCATCAAATGGCCTCCTAACCGACACACGACCATCACCGTTACCGACGCAGGACTACCTTTCATCAGAAAACACAGACTTCCACCTTGCCTTCCAATAAGCTCTCCTTGACACCACCGAAGTCGCAAATGGCGGTAGTTTTGGGTCAGTGGAATGCACGCTACAGGGCACCTGGCTCGGAGCTGGCTCGATTTGTAACAGTTAATTTTGTCACAGCAATTGCCAACTGCTGCTCAAATTACTGCTGCAGATGTAGTACGAGGCGCCCGAGCCATACACCACACACCATGATGTCCTCTGGGTAGCTCCACGTGGTCGTGAGGAGCCAGATCTGATAGGAACCGTACATTCTCATGACCACCGCTGCCAGTAATCGTACACAGTGGCAACATTCCTGCAAAGTATTCCTGAAAGATCACACACGGAACATCCTTCTTCTCGTAGCTCTATTACAGGACCTCGTTGAGATTCAATGAGATATTGATGAAAGCGTCTTTGTCGACTTCAAAGAACTCTTGACTAACATCAACACACCACGCCAAATCACAAAGGCAATCCTGATGTGAATCTTCATAATGGTGTTACTAGCGCCAGTCGTATGCGATTGGCACGAAATGTGAACAGATATCACCTTTCAGATGTAGGTACACGAATACGTTTATGTCGCAGAACTCCTTGGTGCTCAAACAAGAAACAACTCGTGATTTCTCAAAAGCGAAATCCTTCCATTGGTTAACAGACAAACCACCCTCAAAAAGACTGCCGAAATGTCTCTGTGGACAATGCAAAGATGTGCCTTAACGAGCTTATTTCGCTCAACCGGAGCTGAGTAGAGTAAAGATACACAAAGTATTCGGACTGTATCTCTCAAAAACACAGTTAAACTCATTGCGATCTGGTAAAAGCAACATACTGGGTGTTAGGAGTATAATTGCAGAAATTTTGATTAGTGACTGGGAAAGGTGAGTTGAACAACATTACATCAGTATTTACTTTACCTACAACTAATAATTATAGCTATTAGGACTAGAATGTTTTTAGGATGGTCACTATCTCCAAGTCATTTATGCTCATTCTCCCCGGGCAGCAGGTCTGGTGTTGACGTTTGTAGGCGTGGATGCAAAACGGTTAGTCGATACTGACTGCCATAATTCACTTAAGTTCTGCAGCTACGACCGTGAAGAAATCACCAGGAAGTAAAATGTCTGTTGTGTTAGCGGGAAGACTGTTAGACACAGAGGAAAAACAACTAACATGCTGAAGATGGTATATATTAAGGCACAAATGATCACAATATCTGCACTTACACCCCTAAATCCTGCATAGTGGGTGAAAATGAAATTTCCAAACGAACAGGCGACTTTCAGACGTTGTCTATGCCATTTGTTTCAACATGCGTAATTTAACAAAGTGTAATGATAACTGCTCCACTTTTTGAATTTTGCAAATGGACCCCATTCTGTAGCAGCTGTGTCCGTAACCAATACGGTTTTCCGAAGGGCTTATTAGGGACGGAGTCACACATTGCTTTTCCCCCACACAAATGCAGAAAGTAACATGCAATAAGTACTTTTATAGTGATATACCTTGACAATGTTCAAAGAGGCTACATTACTACTAATTAATTGCTAAAATATGAAAGAGAGTGTTTATTTCTAAACCAAAGAACTGCTTTCCCGTCACTATATGGAAGCATCTCTCAAAAACACAGTTGAACTGATTCATGTACCTTTTCATAAGAGTTGTTAATAATGTAAGAGTATAAGCGGAAGTCTCCAGAGGACAATTCTGGCAAGAAGCAATACCATCCCGAGGACTGCAGGGGATTATGTCGTGCACAAACCAGGAGGAGCGACAAAACTGTCCTATGAGTAGAAAGATATGCCAGTCGCGATGAGTGTGAGTTTAATAGACCAGTCAAAGCTCCTGGTTTCAAATACCAAAGACGACTATTTACATCCGCTAGATACTTGTATTTTAAGTGCCCTGTGGATGTCTGATCATCGGTATCGTGGTGACCTCGACTACAGCGATACCTTACACTATAAATTTTCATCGATATATCACAGAAAATACTTCTTAACCTTTGCATTTAAAGGTTAGTAACTTGGTTAGACTTAGGAGTGATTGACACCCAAATTTTCGTTTGCAAAGCTATAATTGCTTACCATAATGTATGTATGAACAATGTGGGAAACTCACACTTTCGTTAATACATGAGATCGATTCTAAAGCCAAGCAGATACAAAAGGAACTTTTAATGAATGTACAAAAATTAGAAACCTTTCGTTATTTCTGCAGTTAACTCAGTGTTCCAGGAGCAGAAATTTAATATCACAAAGGTTTCAGCTCTCAGTGTTTTCATTCAGCAGGAACCGAGGCCACATCGGGTTTTAATTCGTTCTCTAACCTACACACAAGTTCCGCGTGCTTGCGAAACAAAGGCAACTGAATTGACGTACATGGGAACGTGGCCGCTGGTGTAAATTGTGGAAGAATGAAGGGCAGCCGCCTGTACAGATTATTTGTGTCCGCACACGGCTGTGGTTTCACATGGAAAATATTCATACGCTGCCGTTCCTCGTAATTAAAATGCAAGCTCTGATTGCATGGCGGTTAAGATCTGTACCGAGTGACTTCGTGGAATGTGTGTAGGATTTTAATTTAGTGCGGTACCGAAACATCCCAAGTGAAACTAGTAAGATAGCAAAAATGTGACATAAGAAATTATGTCAGATTCAAGTACATCAGAAAAATGTGCTAGCCGGCGAGACGTTTTCCTTTGTTCATTTTGTGTTTTCAACCGCGGCAACGCTGCAAAAGGCACCTTTTTTACGCGCTGCTAGATGAAGTACAGACTGGCGTAAAACAGAGCCCCTTAAAAACACCTGTCTCTACTTGGCATCCCACCTGTCGTTAATTCAGGTTTTAACGAATGCTGTAGTGTGCACAATCTGAAATGCAGGCTATTCGTGGAATACCTTATACATACTATTTACACCATATTTTAAAAGCTTTTGCGTTACTTTTAACAGCTATTGATGATAGCCTGGAACTAGACTTTTCAATAAAGTCCAACCGTTGAAAGAAATCTGCATGCTGCAATAGATTCTTCCTGCCCTGATATATACTCAATGCTTTTTGTTTCGGAAATTCTGTCAAAAATTGTGAGACCATGAAACAGTAGTTGCTGACAATTATACACGAGGGGCACTTCAGTAGGTTTTAGATTAGATTAGATTAGATTAGATTAGTACTTGTTCCATGGATCATGAAAACGACAGTCCGTAATGATGTGGAATGTGTCAGGTTAATAAAAGGTGTCTATACAAGATATTACCGTAGGCAAAATATTACATGACACTCAACATTTTTTTTGTGGAGGTTGGGAAATTACCCACTTTTATTTTTGGTCATCAGTCTAATGACTGGTTTGATGCGGCCCGCCACGAATTCCTTTCCTGTGCTAACCTCTTCATCTC
Organism: Schistocerca gregaria; assembly: GCF_023897955.1. Classification (NCBI taxonomy): domain Eukaryota; kingdom Metazoa; phylum Arthropoda; class Insecta; order Orthoptera; family Acrididae; genus Schistocerca; species Schistocerca gregaria. The sequence continues at coordinate 553,292,938 of NC_064925.1, forward strand.
AGAGTAGCACTTGCAACCTACGTCCTCAATTATTTGCTTGGCGTATTCCAATCTCTATCTTCCTCTACAGTTTTTGTCCTCTACAGCTCCCTCTAGTACCATGGAAGTCATTCCCTCATGTCTTAGCAGATGTCCTATCATCCTGTCCCTTCTCCTCATCAGTGTTTTCCACATATTCCTTTCCTCTCCGATTCTGCGTAGAACCTCCTCATTCCTTACCTTATCTGTCCACCTAGTTTTCAGCATTCGTCTATAGCACCACATCTCAAATGCTTCGATTCTCTTCTGTTCCGGTTTTCCCACAGTCCATGTTTCACTACCATACAATGCTGTACTCCAGACGTACATCCTCAGAAATTTCTTCCTCAAATTAAGGCCGGTATTTGATATTAGTAGACTTCTCTTGGCGAGAAATGCCGTTTTTGCCATAGCGAGTCTGCTTTTGATGTCCTCCTTGCTCCGTCCGTCATTAGTTATTTTACTGCCTAGGTAGCAGAATTCCTTAACTTCATTGACTTCGTGACCATCAATCCTGATGTTAAGTTTCTCCCTGTTCTCATTTCTACTACTTCTCATTTCCTTCATCTTTCTCCGATTTACTCTCAAACCATACTGTGTACTCATTAGAATGTTCATTCCGTTCAGCAGATCATTTAATTCTTCTTCACTTTCACTCAGGATAGCAATGTCATCAGTGAATCGTATCATTTATATCCTTTCACCTTGTATTTTAATTCCACTCCTGAACCTTTCTTTTATTTCCATCATTCCTTCCTCGATGTACAGATTGAAGAGTAGGGTCGAAAGGCTACAGCCTTGTCTTACTCCCTTCTTAATACGGGCACTTCGTTCTTGGCGTCCACTCTTATCATTCCCTCTTGGTTGTTGTACATATTGCATATGACACGTCTCTCCCTATAGCTTATCCCTACTTTGTTCAGAATCTTGAACAGCTTGCACCATTTTATATTGTCGAACGCTTTTTCCAGGTTGACAAATCCTATGAACGTGTCTTGATTTTTCTTTAGCCTTGCTTCTATTATTAGCCGTAACGTCAGAATTGCCTCTCTCGTACCTTTACTTTTCCTAAAGCCAAACTGATCGTCACCTAGCGCATTCTCAATTTTCTTTTCCATTCTTCTGTATATTATTCTTGTAAGCAGCTTCGATGCATGAGCTGTTAAGCTGGTTGTGCAATAATTCTCGCACTTGTCAGCTCTTGCCGTCTTCGGAATTGTGTGGATTATGCTTTTCTGAAAGTCAGATGGTATGTCGCCAGACTCATATATTCAACACACCAACGTGAATAGTCGTTTTGTTGCCACTTCCCCTAATGATTTTAGAAATTCTGATGGAATGTAATCTATCCCTTCTGCCTTATTTGACCGTAAGTCCTCCAAAGCTCTTTTAAATTCCGATTCTAATACTGGATCCCCTATATCTTCTAAATCGACTCCTGTTTCTTCTTCTATCACATCAGACAAATCTTCACCCTCATAGAGGCTTTCAATGTATTCTTCCCACCTATCTGCTCTCTCCTCTGCATTTAACAGTGGAATTCTCGTTGCACTCTTAATGTTACCACCGTTGCTTTTAATGTCACCAAAGGTTGTTTTGACTTTCCTGTATGCTGAGTCTGTCCTTCCGACAATAATATCTTTTTCGATGTCTTCACATTTTTCCTGCAGCCATTTCGTCTTAGCTTCCCTGCACTTCCTATTTATTTCATTCCTCAGCGACTTGTATTTCTGTATTCCTGATTTTCCCGGAACGTGTTTGTACTTCCTCCTTTCATCAATCAACCGTAGTATTTCTTCTGTTACCCATGGTTTCTTCGCAGCTACCTTCTTTGTACCTATGTTTTCCTTCCCAACTTCTGTGATGGACCTTTTTAAAGACGTCCATTCCTCTTCAACTGTGTTGCCTACTGCGCTATTCCTTATTGCTGTATCTATAGCGTTAGAGAACTTCAAACGTATATCGTCATTCCTTAGAACTTCCGTATCCCACTTCTTAGCGTATTGATTCTTCCTGACTAATGTCTTGAACTTCAGCCTACTCTTCATCACTACTATATTGTGATCTGAGTCTATCTCTGCTCCTGGTTACGCCTTATAATCCAGTATCTGATTTCGGAATCTCTGTCTGACCATGATGTAATCTAATTGAAATCTTCCCGTATCTCCCGGCCTTTTCCAAGTATACCTCCTCCTCTTGTGATTCTTGAACAGGGTATTCGCTATTACTAGCTGAAACTTGTTACAGAACTCAATTAGTCTTTCTCCTCTTTCATTCCTTGTCCCAAGCCCATATTGTCCGGTAACCTTTTCTTCTGCTCCTTCCCCTACAACTGCATTCCAGTCGCCCATGACTATTAGATATTCGTCCCGCTTTACATACTGCATTACCCTTTCAGTATCCTCATACACTTCCTCTATCTGTTCAGCTTGCGACGCCGGCATGTATACCTGAACTATCGTTGTCGGTGTTGGTCCGCTGTCGATTCTGATTAGAACAACCCGGTCACTGAACTGTTCACAGTTACACACCCTCTGCCCTACCTTCCTATTCATAACGAATCCTACACCTGTTATACCATTTTCTGCTGCTGTTGATATTACCCGACACTCATCTGACCAGAAATCCTTGTCTTCCTTCCGCTACACTTCACTGACCCCTACTATATCTAGATTGAGCCTTTGCATTTCCCTTTTCAGATTTTCTAGTTTCCCTACCACGTTCAAGCTTCTGACATTCCACGCCCCGACTCGTAGAACATTATCCTTTCGTTGATTATTCAATTTTTTTCTCATGGTAACCTCCCCCTTGGCAGTCCCCTCCCGGAGATCTGAATGGGGGACTATTCCGTAATCATTTGCCAATGGAGAGATCATCATGACACTTCTTCAACTACAGGCCACATGTCCTGTGGGTACACGTTACGTGTCTTTAATGCAGCGGTTTCCATTGCGTTCTGCATCCTCATGTCGTTGATCATTGCTGATTCTTCCGCCTTTAAGGGCAATTTCCCACCCCTAGGACAAGAGAGTGCCCTGAACCTCTATCCGCTCCTCCGCCCTCTTTGACAAGGCCGTTGGCAGAATGAGGCTGACTTCTTATGCCGGATGTCTTCGGCTGCCAATGCTGATTATTTATCAAAATTTAGGCAGTGGCGGGGATCTAACCAGGGACCGAAGACATTTTGATTATGAATCAAAGACGCTACTCCCCCCTTTTTTTTATAATTTCCATTTTGTTCGCTTTAGTTCGTTGCATCTGGTCGGGGCGGACGTCGTAAGACATCTATTTAAGTTCGTTGTTGATCTGTTAACTCAGTTTTTTTATTGCAGAGGGCACGTTACCCTCTGACCGAACACACTGAGCTACCGTGCCGGCAGTCCCTACACCACTTACTATATCCAAAAATTAATCTAATGAGTAGAAGAAGTTGCTATTAAGAAATTTTTTAATTTCCTTTTAAATGCTATGTGGCTATCTGTCAGACTTTTGATGCTATTGGGTAAGTGACCAAAGACTTTTGTGGCAGCATAATTTACCCCCTTCTGAGCCCAAGTTAGATTTAACCTTGAGTAGTGAAGATCATCCTTTCTCATAGTGTTGTAGCCAGTACACTGCTACTACTTTTGAATTCGTTCAGATTGTTAATAACAAATTTCATAAGTGAATATATATATTGTGTGGCTACAATGAAGATTCCTAGCTCTTTAAATAAGTGTCTGTAGGATGATCTTGGATGAGCTCCAGCAATTATTCTGATTACACACTTTTGTGCAATGAACACTCTTTTACTCAATGAAGAGTTAACGCAGAATATGATCCCATACGAAAGCAGAGAATGAAAATAGGCGTGGGAAGCTAATTTATTCAGTTGTATGTCGCCAATATTTGCAATGACCCTAATAGCATAAGTAGCTGAACTCAAACGTTTCAGCAGATCCTCAGTGTGTTTTTTCCAGTTCAACCACTCATAAATGCATACACTTAGAAATTTTGAATATTCTACCTTAGCTACCGATTTCTGATCGAAGTCTATATTTATTAATGGTGTCACTCCATTTACTGTGTGGAACTGTACATACTGTGTTTTGTCAAAGTTTAATGAGAGCCCATTTGCACAGAACCACTTAATGATTTTCTGAAATATATCGTTTACAATTGCACCCGTTAATTCTTGTCTGTCAGGTGTGATAGCTATACTTGTATCATCGGCAAAAATTACCAGCTTTGCTTTTTTGTGAATATAGAATGGCAGGTCATTAATATATATTAAGAACAGCAGAGGACCCAAGACCGAACCTTGTGGCACCCCATTCTTGATTGCTCCCCAGTTTGAGAAATCACCAGTTTTTTGCATATTATGTGAACTGTTTAATTCAACCTTCTGCACTCTTCCAGTTAGGTATGATTTGAGCACTGTCCCATTCATACCACAGTACTTGAGCTTATCTAGAAGTATTCCATGATTTACACAATCAAAAGCCTTTGATATATCACAAAAAATCCCAACGGGTAACTTCCGGTTACTCATTGCGTTTAATTTTTCATTAGTGAAAGTATATATAGCATTTTCCGTTGAAAAACCCTTCTGGAACCCAAACTGACATTTTGTTAAAACATTATTTTTACGAAGGTGTGAATCTACTCTACAATACATTAATTTTTCAAGAATTTTGGATACCGCAGTCAGAAGAGGGATTGGGCGGTAGTTACTGACATGAGACGTATCCCCTTTTTTATGCAGTGGTATAACAATGGCATACTTCAGTCTATCTGGGAAAATACCCTGCTTCAGAGAGCTATTACATATGTGGCTAAGAATCCCACTTATTTCTTGGGAACAAGCTTTCATTATCCTGCTGGAAATGTGCCATCAATCCCATGTGAGCTTTTATGCTTGAGATAGTTTATTATCTTCCTAATTTCATATGGAGAAGTGGGTGGAATTTCTGTTGTATCAGATGGTGTGGGTAAGGCCTCTTCCATTTACTGCCTTGCTTCTTCTAATGAACATTTAGATCCTATTTTCTCTACAACATTTAAAAATGATTATTCAAAATGTTTTCGACTTCCGGCTTGCTGTTTATCAAGTTTCCATTCACTTTGATGGTGATGCCGTCATCCTGTACTCTAGGTTGTCCTGTCTCCCTTGTAATAACATTCCATATTGTTTTGATTTTGTTATCAGAGGTATTAATCTCAGACATGACGCACATGCTTCTGGATTTTTTAATAACCTTTCTTAATGTAACACAGTAGTCATTATAATATTTGGCTGTTTCTGGGTCATTACTCTTTCTTGTTGTTAGATACAGTTCCATTTTGTGGTTACAAGATATTTTTATTTCTTTAGTACGCCAAGGTTTTTTGCATAGTTTCTTATAATTAGATTTAACTATGAAATGACACTGAAATAATGCTGTATCCAATAAATAATGTCTTAAAATGGCAGTTGTAGTTCAGCCACAAAATGTAGCACTCATATTGTTAAGCAATTACGACTTTGGAATCAACAATGTCTTAAAGTACCATAGCAGCTGGAAGTTTTAAGCGTAGGACTGATTATTTTGCTGGTAGCAACGCCTTGTCTAGCGATACAAAATAATCAGTCCCACGCTTAAAACTTTCCGCTTTTGGTGGCACTAAGAAATGGCAGACTCCAATGCTGTAATTACTTGACAATAGGAGTTCCATTTTTTCATGCCTGAACTAATACTGCCAGCTTCTTAGACATTAGGTTCTAATGAGAACTCCCTACAGTGAACACTGACATTGCCAATCAGGAGACAGCGCTCTTAATGTGGTTTATTAAATAATTATTTCTTTAAATTAAAGTCTTTTAAAATCTATACCGCAATTTTCCTGTCACAATTAAAGTTCGATAACTAGTTTCGGTTGCTATCTGCAACCATCTTCAGATCGTTGAAAATATGAAAAGGTGGTGAATAAGCATTGGAAAGCATCGTTAGATGCAGCAATACATTTGTAAGTACCAAACCAATAAGACTACTTAGTTGGAAAAGTGACCGCCAGCAAGCCAGATTGTAGACAATAATTTCGCAGGTTGGTGGTCATTTAGGAAATTGTCCAGTAGCATGAGCAGAAGTTGGATCAAAAGCTGATTACTTGCTTTCACTGACCAGGTGCGGTTCACAAGAAGTGGTGTTGAGAATTTCATTATCAGCATTTTTGAGACGATGAGAATATTAATGCAATAGCAGAAACATAGGATCAGTGCTGCTTTTCCCATTTAACACAAGGACAGGCGTTCGTGGCGAGAGATTTATACGGTCATGTGTTTTACCACAGAGCTTAAATGAGGTTCATAGACCGTAGGTTCTCACAATAATAGGTGTAAACATCTGACAAGGACTTTTCAGGACCGACGGACTGCGCGGGAAGTCCCCATACCAAGGCTCCCTCGTTTCCGAGACATCGACACCCTAGATGTTATATTATCGGCACGCCTAAACGAACTGCTCTACGATATTCCTGTCAATAACGTGCAGACACTGCAGAGTAACACCTCCACTGCATGCAAGCGCGTGCACCATCACCATCATCACCAACACCCAGGAAAATTACAAGGAATGTGTAATTCCTTGCGTAGAAGGACAGATGTCTGAAGTAACGTGGATGAACATCAGAATAACTACCACTTTTGAACAAATGTCGTTAGTGTAACCCTCCTAGGAACAAGTGGTTTTTATCCAAGGAAGTGCGTTCACTGAACCTGCTTCTTGTTTTGATGAGGACTGACAACTCCAAATATTGTAGGTTATTTCGTCACTCTGTATTTATAGCTGCCCTGTTCTATTCGTAGCATTCCAAAACGCTGTCAGGGATCACCTGTTTCATTATCTGCGCAAAACATAGCTTTCCCCTGTAGAAGTTATAGGTGTTGTAAGCATTTTCGTCAAATTCCGTATGAAACGAGTAGTAGTAGTAGTAGTAGAGGGGTTTAGGGCGCACGACAGCGAGGTCTTCAGCGCCCGTTCAGTAACTTAGTGAGACGGGTGTCAAGAAAAATCCCAGAACAGGAATATAAAACGGAACAGAAAACATGGATAACAATCGTTGAAAAACATGTGCTCACCCACTCCAAAGCGTGGGATGAAGCAGAGCGTCAGCAGTAAAACATGGACATCACAGGAAGAAAATGATAGAGGGAGCTGAAACAATGTAACAGATGGAAGTGGCTGGCTGACCGCAAGGAAAAGAGGGGAGGATTCAGCCACTCTGCAATACACTAAAACCTCCAGCCCAAAAGTTTAGGCCAGAGTCCAGACACATCACAAAACTTAAAAACCCTAGACACACACGTCTCATCATTAGCTGAAACAGAAGGCAGATCCCCATCAACTTGTGCTTCTGCCCGTGCAACACGGTATAAAATGCAGTCTGTTAAAATGTGCCGGACAGAGATGTGCACACCACAAACATCACAAAACGGAGGATCCTTCCGCCGTAATAAAAAGCTATGTGTGAGAGGACAGTGCCCGATCCGAAGACGTGTGAGGGCCACCTCCTCCCGCCTGAGCAACCGGCAGGAGGAACACCACGGCCAAGTCAACCACTCGGCCATGGCGTTCCTCCGGCCGGTTGCTGAGGCGGGAGGAGGTGGCCGACACACGTCTTCAGATCGAGCACTGTCATCTCACACATAGCTTTTTATTACGGCGGGAGGATGCTCCGTTTTGTGATGCTTGTGGTGTAGGTACTACCCGTTACTAAAAAAATATATATCTTTCCCATTTCCCCAAGTAAGCTTCTGCTCCCATGCACATTAAGTTTGAAAGTACTGTACATGTTACTAAGTACATAAATACTGCATAAATTACTTGATATGCAACTATTATCTCAGAGCGTGGTTGTATATCGAACTTCCTCATGCTGTCTACGTCACGGATTTACTGATATCCAGTATCATAGAAACGGTTGCTGAAATGTACGAGACGCTGGTAGTAAGCCGTCAATTTGGGTGTACCATTTCACTATTTCCTTCCTTGGAGGATTATTAGTATTCAAAGTCACATATATATTTCATTCTTTATGTGTTGAGTAAGTTCAAATAATAGTAGATACAGGACAATTTATTGAGTCCTAAACGTCAAAATTTAAGAAAATGTTTCGTCATCACCGAATAGGGCTGTCTTAAATTGAAAACCATAAAGTGAATTGGGGATCCTATTTTGGGAACAAGGTCTTTGAGAGAATGTACTTGGCTTCACGTTCGTGTGTAGAATATATGAAAAAGTATGACAATAGAGATGTTTAGGAAAAAACACCATCAGTACAATTCCGAAGATTGAAAGAACCGACAAGTGCGAGATTTATTGCACAATCAGCTTGATGTCTCATTCTTTAATAGTATACACAAGAATGGGAAAGATAACTGAGGACGTGTTACGTGACGATTAGTTTGGCTTTACGAAAGATAAAGGCACCAGAGAGGCGATTCTGACGTTGAGGTTGATAATAGCAGCAAGACTAAAGAAAAATCGAAACACGTTCACGGGATTTGTCAAATTGGAAAAGGCTTTCAACAATGTCAAATGGAGCAATATGTTAGAAATTCTGAGAGAAGTAGGGTTAAGCTACAGGTAAACACGGGGAGTGTACAATATATACAAGAACCAAGACGGAACAATGAGAGTGGAAAACCAATAACGAAGTGCTCGCATTGAAAAGTGTGTAAGACAGGGATGTAGAGTGTCGCTCGTACTGTTCAAAGCCTAGATCGCAGAAGTAATGACGTAGACAAAAGACAAATTCATGAGTGAAATGAAAATTCAAGGTGAAAGGAAATCAGTGGTAACATTCGCTGTCCTTATTGTATGTGAAGAAGAATTATTAGGTCTACTGAATGGACTGAACAGCCTACTGAGTACATAATATGGATTGGGTTTAACTGAAGGCAGGCGAAAGTAATAGAAGCAGCAGAAATGAGAACAGCGTGAAACCTAACATTAGAATAGGTGATAATGGAATAGATGAAGATAAGGAGTTCTGTTACCTAGTCAGCAAGATAACCTAGGATGGATGGTGCAAGGAGGGCATAGTAGCAGATTATCTCCGGCAATAAGGGCATTCTGGCCATAAGAAGTGGACTGATATCAGATATAGGTCTTAAATTTAGGAAGAAAACTCTCGGAATGTACGTTTGGAGCACAGTATTGTATGGTAATGAAACATGGACTGTGGAGAAACGGGAACAAAAGAGAAATGAAGCATTTGAGACGTGGTGTTACGGACGAATTTTAAAAATTATGTGAACTGATAAGGTAATGAATGAGCAGGTCATGCACAGAATCGCAGAGGAAAGGAATTTATTGATAACACTGAAAAGAAGGGACAGGATGATACATCATGGAATAACCTTCGTCGTACCACACGGGGCTGTAGAGGGTTAAACCTGTAGAGAAAGACTGAGATTGGAATAAATCTCGTCAGTAATTGACTGCGTAGGTTGGAACTGCTACCCTGATTTGAAGAGGTTAGCCCAGGACAGGAATTCGTGGCGGGGAGCATCAAACCACTTAGAAAACTGATGACGAAAAAATCTCAGCTTCATTTTAGGCCCGTTATTATGCTCCTCTTATGTCAAAACTGAATCGTCCGTATGTGTTATTGCAGACGTTTGCGCGAGATGCATTCATTACTACTCAAACTCCAACCAGCAACTGAGCATAGTAATGTCAACAAGTTCCTACGAACGAAATGATAATTAAATGAACACCCTAGCTGCAAACAGGCGTTGATATACTTTATTGGGAACATGTTGAAAATGTGTGCCCCGACCTCCTTCTTACATGGCAGACGCTCTATCTATCTGAGCCACCGAGGGCACAGAGGATAGTGCGCCTGCAGGGACTTATCACTTGCACGCTTCCTGTGAGACCCACATTCCCAACATCTCCATACCACCACATTCGTAGTGCGCCTGATAGATGTTTGCCCGTCATACTCATAACTCGTGGCAGGTTAATCTACCAAGTCCCGTACGAGTTCGGGCATAGCGTGTGCGTTCGCACAAGAATGTCAATGGCCGGGGAGCCATATTTTAACTATATGTAAAGGTAGTATCTGTTCCCGAAAGAACAGTTACCATTAATGACCATGCAGCTTCACTAGAATGAAATGACAACTAAATGGACACCCTAGGTGCAAACAGGCGTTGATATGCTTCATTGGGGCATGTTGAAAGTGTGTGCCGCGACCGGGACACGAACCCAGGATCTCCTGCTTATATAACAGACGCTCTATCCATCTGAGCCACCGAGGGCACAGAGTAAGCAGGAGATCCCGGGTTCGAATCCCAGTCGGGGCATACATTTTCAAAATGTCCCCAATGCGTGTCCATTTAATTATCATTTCATTGTAGGGAAGCTGCATGGTCATCAACGGTAACTGTTCTTTCGGGAAGAGATACTACCTTGGTATAAAGTTCCAACTGCTATTTTTTTCATTAGCATGTGAATGAAGTAAGATGATACTAAATTATAGCCAGTAGGATGCTTAGTTTGGCAAGCATCTGACAATTCCAACATTCTCACAGAGGGAAACGTGACCCGCGTGAGAAAAGGTCTCTCCCGACAGTTATTTGCAGTTGCTGGAGGCATGTAACAGCCTTCCCTAAGAATTTACTGCTCCATAATATGATATTACAGACAGCAGGAACTGCTCAAGGGCGGAAAAACTACAACATGTCCTTGCTATAATTTGCTACTCTGTTTGTGTGACTTATTACGTGAAGTGTCCCGGCGTGGGACGCGTTCACAGTAAGTCAGTTGATTACACTCAAAAACAAATTTATTGACACAATCAGTTTATGTTCACAAATACAAGTTTTGCGATCCGTTAGTGGTTCTAAACAAATAAAAGTCCCTCTTGAAAATAAAAGGACTCCTTGACGAGTTAAAGTTCCTGGAAAGCAACGCAAGTAAATCTCTACGTGAGACTCTCTTCTGAAAAGTTCTCTTGCAAACGAAACAGGCTAATCTTCACACATATCAGCAGTAGGCACAAAACTGGAGTCCCATCTCACAAGGAGTTCTAGCATTAGATTTTACGGTTAGAGCAGCGGGTAGCGATGCGCATCTGTCCTGGGAGGCAACGGTGGCGTCGAGAACGGGCAGCGGCGTGGTGTCGGCGATCTTCTAAGTCTGCTGGCAGAGACGGAACTGCCTGTTGCACGCCGGGTGAGGGCAGTTATACCCGCGTGTCGGATGACTGTCAGACAGCTATTGGTCCACCGATGTGGGCTCCGACTGGCTGAGGAAACAGCACTTCGGATGCGCTACCTCTGAACTAGCCTGCTTCCTGCAGATCACGCGAAGTTCGGCTCACATCGGCCGGTGCGCCTGCGGAGATTTAGCGACGACCGTCAGAGCGGCGGTGCATTGCGGGTTGGCAGAGTTTCAGGGGATCCACGAAACACGACAATACGCTTAACTGACATACATCCGCAAAGAGTACATCTACATCTACGTGATTACACTGGTATTCAAAATAAAGAGCCTATGACAGGGCTCAATGAACCACCTTCAAGCTGTATATCTACCGTTGCTCTCTCGAACGGCTGACGGGAAGAAGGAGCACTTAAATTTTTCTGTGCGAGCCCTGATTTCTCTTATTTTATCGTGATGATCATTTCTCCCTAGGTATGTTGGTCCCAACAGAATGTTTTCGCAATCGGAGGAGAAAACTGGTGATTGTAATTTCATGAGACGATCCCGTCGCAACGAAAAACGCCTTTGTTTTAATGATTGCAACTCCAATTCACGTATCATGTCTGTGGCACTAGCTCCCCTACTTTCCCTTCTTTGTACTTTTTCGATGTCATCCGTCAGTCCCACCTGATGCGGGTCCCACACCGCACAGCGGTACTCCAGAATAGTGCGGACAAGCGTGGTGTAAGAAGTCTCTTTAGTAGACCTGCTTCACCTTCTAAGTACTCAGCCAATGAATCGCAGTGTTTGATTGGCTCTACCCACAACATTACCTACGTGATCGTTCCAATTTAGGGTATTTGTAATAGCAATCCCTACGCGTTTTTTTGAATTTACAGCCTTCATATTTGTGTGACTTATCGCTTAATCGAAATTTAGTGGATTTCTTTTAGTAGACATGTGAATAACTTCACACTTTTCTTTATTCAGGGTCAATTTACACCTTTCGCACCATACAGATGATTTAGCTAAATCATTTTGAAATTCGTTTTGGTCATCTGATGACCTTACGAGACGGTAAATAACAGCATCATCTGCAAACAATCTAAGACGGCTACTGAGATTGTCTCTTATGTCGATAATATAGGTCAGGAATAGTAGAGGGCCTGTAACACTTCCTAGGGGAACGCCAGATATTATTTCTTTTTTAATCGATGACTTTCCGTCTGTTACTACGAACTGTGACCTTTCCGATAGGAAATCACGAATTAAGTCCCACAACCTGTAACATCATGATCGAAAGGAAGTAGTTGTTCAGTTAATTAATCATGTGAATTGTAAAGCGTTTTCTCTTCACTGCTTAATATCATTGATTTACTGTATGGAAATGGAGTTTTACGAAATACGTTTTGTAGAATTGTAACTGTGTATTTGAAGAATGAGACTTTCTAAAGTAGGTTTGTTTATGTAAGGAAATGTAAGAAACTGGTTCATACTTAGGAACTGGCATTGTATAATGGAAAAGACATAGTACTTCCCCTGCGCAACAGAAGTGATTTGGCGTGCGGAAAAAGGTGGAATTGGCGCTCAATCTGGGTGGCATGCGAGAGAACGCAGTAAGGAGTCAGGAGTCAGTAACCAGCAGCCGATGAGTGAACAGCACAGGTGCCGAGTGAGGCATCTAGCACCTAATTTGAGAAGGAGTGGCGGTTGTAAAATGGTGCTCTCGCATTAGAAATGGCTCTAAAAATGGTATTCACGTCGCCAAGAAGAATTTAATGGAGCATATTACTGCCAAAGGTGAAACTAGGTAGTCGCCACCACTATTGCACCACCACTTCATCAGACCCTAGAGGTTAGATCTATATAACAGTATGAACCAGAGAATTTGTGTGAATTAATTTGCGATATTAAGGCAAAAAATACTAAACTTCCTGTTCGAACCGTGAATGTTTCCTTTCATGGTACCTATCAGGGTCCTCTCCTCATAATGACTAATATCCGAGTATCCTGTGTGTGAAAATCTGATAATCATCTGTATTATACAACAATGCGTAGTTACCAATGCAAAAATACATAGAAGAGAGTAGTCAGATTATTAATTTCACTGATATTTAGAGAGGCAATAATTCTTGAATCAATGAAAATCTCTAACGTCTTTTGGGTTGCTTCTATTTTACAAGCGTCAGTGGTTTGTAAAGTTTAGCTGCATAAAAAGTTGCTAGCTTATGTCATATTCGGCAGATCCACTGCTAGAGTGTTTTACACTCCTTTGTAACAGGTTAGAAAATATCGTTACTAAAGCTAAGCATAGCGCGCAGCGCCAATAGTGTTATAAACTGAGGCGAAATTCCATAGGCACGCAGTTTAGTTAGAAGACGCTTGTGAGGAACGGTATCGAAAGCCTTCTGGAGCTCTAAAAATATGGAATCAATTTGACATCTTCTGTAGGAGATTAAGAACGTCATACCGCCCTTTTAAAGTAGCTTTTTCCTGTGGCTGTGCCTTAGTTTCTGGACTTGCCACTATGTAAAAGTATTCTTAGTCAATAGTATTGCGATTTGTTATAAACTGTTGGTTTTCTTCATATACAGCAACAAATGCTTCCATGTATGTTGAAAAGGAACTTAACCATAACAAATGAATGTCTTTACGGCGTTTCACGTTCAGTTAAAGAATACACTGCCTCGCGCTATGCACGAACTATTACTCTACACTGACTAGAAGAGAGAGTATCATTTATTGAAATTTGCGTGGAGGAAGTAGTCTATTTGTCCAGCACAGTAGCAGTTTGAGTGTGCTACGTTTATTTAAGTTCGATCTATAGCTAAGGCAATAAAATAGAATAGAAACTGACTAAAAGCACGAACTCATTCAGAACCTCCTACATTATGAAGACACAGGAAAGAAGATAGAAAATAGATTAAAACCTACATCTATAGCATTTGTAGACATACAGAAAGCTTTTGACAATGTTCACTGGACTACTCTCTGTCAAATTCTGAAGGTGGCAGGGGTCAAAAACAGAGCGAGGGGCTGTTTACAATTTGTGCAGAAACCAGAGGGCAAGAAAGGGATGCAGTGGATGGGAAGGGAGTGAGACAGTGCTGTAGCCTATCCCTGATGTTTTTCAACGTGTATATTGAGCAAGCAGTAAAGGAAATAAAAGAAAAATTCGGAGTAGAAATTAAACTTCCTGGAGAAGAAATAAACCTTGAGGTTCGCCGATGACATTGTAATTTTGTCAGAGACAGCAAAGGATCTGGAAGAGCAGCTGAACACAAGTGTCTTGAAAGGAGGATATAAGAGGAATATAAATGAAAGCAAAACGAGGATAATGAAATGTAGTCAAATTGAATCGGATGATGCTGAAGGAATTAGATTAGGAAATGAGACACTTAAAGTGGTAGATGACGTTTGCTATTTGGGGAGCAACATAACTGATGATGGTCGAAGCAGAGAGAGTATAAAATGTAGGCTGGAGATGGAAAGGAATGCGCTTCTGAAGAAGAGGAATTTGTTGACGTCGAGTATAGATTTAAGTGTCAGGAAGTCTTTTATGAAAGTATTTGTATGGAATGTAGCCATGTATGGAAGTGAAACATGGACGATAAATAGTTTAGGCAAGAAGAGAATAGAAACTATCGAAATGTGGTGCTACAGACGAATGCTGAAGATGAGATGGGTAGCTCACGTAACTAATGAGGAGGTATTAAATACAATTAGGGAGAAGAGGAGTTTGTGGCACAAGTTGACTAGAAGAAGGGATCGGTTGGTAGGACACGTTCTGAAGCATCAAGTGATTACCAATTTAGTGTTGGAGGGCATTGTGGAGGGTAAAAATCGTCGAAGAATTCCACGAAATGAATATACTAAGCAGATTCAGGTTACAGTAGGTACTGGGAGATGAAGAAGCTTGCACAGGGTAGAGAAGCAAGAAGAGCTGCGTCAAATCAGTCTCTGGACTGAGGATCACAACAAAAACAATAACAACATGCAAGAATGTGTGTACTACGTATAGTCCCGTTATGAACAAAGTGAAGTGTACAAGCACATCTGCCATTTAGAAAAATTAGAAAAATCTGTGTACACCGGATAGACATAGAAATTAAAAATCGAGTAAAGGACATATATTTTCACCTGCTCAGAAAGCAACCAGAAATATTTCAGAGATGACGAAATACTGCGCTTGAGAGAGTACATACATCTGCATCGTGTGAAAAGCTAGAAAGTATGAATCACCATAAAGGTGAAAGACCAAAAGATGTTTGCTATGTCGCCATTTCCAGATACTTACAAAATAGACAGAAAGTAGACTAGTCCCATCCTGCACTATTCAGTTACGTAATTTGAGCCAAATACTACGAGAATTTCTACAGAAAAACTTACTGTCTGTTGTTTATTAAACATTGCAGTTATCAATACTGTATAGTAGTAGTACTGATAAGAGGCAATGAAAAATTTTCAGTCTGAGGGCGTTGCTGCAGTTTACATTCAATGTAGCGCGACTCCGATGCGGGTATGTAAGTACCGACATCTAGGCAAGGCATTAGTGTGGCATCCCCGTCTTTCCGACGTGCATAAGGCAAGTGCGGAAACGAGCAGTACGTCGACGTTATTAAGAAATGTGTCTAAACAGGACCATTGTCATGTTATTCACTTCTTGGCTACCAGAGGACAGACACCGGTAGACCTTCATCGGAGAATGAAGGATGCGCATGCAGCACCACGTCTGTCGAAAACAACTGTTTTGGAATGGTGAGCGAAGGGATGTTGTTGCTTCGTGAGGACGTCGCCATATCGCAAACGTTGCAACGCACCTGATACAGTGACTCAAGTTGGAGATACTCGAGCACCAGCCTCCAGAGTCCTGATATCTCCCCATGTGATTATCACGGCTTTGGTCCCTTAGAGAATGGTCTTGAGAGGTCGCCAGTTCATGTCGGCCGAAGAGGTGCAGCAGGTAGTTACGCACTTCTTCACGCAGCAGGATACGGTGTTTACCAAACTGGTTTCTTGAGCCTGGTGTGTCGGCCAGATGTTTACCTCTTTGCTAGCGTTAATTTTGCATGATTGTTATACCGATTCTGAACTGTAAGGCATTCGAACTGAAACTTTTTGATCGCCCCTTATACATTCAACGTGAAATATAGTAGATCTTGTATCATAAATGTCTCATATCAACGTTTAATTTTTTGTATAACATAAGAGCTCCATGTTTATAGAGTTAGCAGTTAGTTTCTTTGATAGTTCTATGTTCTTTTTCTAATCGTGAAGCAGAGAATGAATAATATTTTTCAAACAGTGACACCAAAAATACACTTTTAACCTGAAGGCTAAGTCTTGTAAAACAAAATCTTGTTAAGAACAGGAAAAAAGTATGTTTACTGCTTCATAACCACACCAGACAAAAACATTAGTCACTCTCTTACTGCATTGAAGACCACCCACTTTAAGGAGTATGGCGCCAAGAAGGCAGGCCAGTTATGCCACAATTTAAAGTGTTACTGGCACAAGTTTAACAGATATATCTTCACAAGTAATACGTACTTAAAAATTTGCCAACTCACAGTATTTAATTTAGTTCTTTGATAGACTATAAATTTTTAAATATTAATGACAGTAAGTATAATTATCCTTGAAAGAGTGTGAGTTGAGTTTCTGAGCGATTTCTTACTCCCTAAGTTCCGAAATTTCTGGCTCAATCAAGAAACGTGACGTATTTGTAGCAGAAGTACAACAAACTGCGTTACCTCAAGAGTATAAGCGAGAAATCAGATCAATGCGATCACAAATTGGCTCCGCCATTGGCGGCAGAAGCTGTTACGTTCGCTACTGATTGTATCGAAATAATTCTAAAAATGGATGATATAAGGCAATACCTGTGAAGGGATAACAGCGAGACGCCGTCACATTGTTTTCATACGAAATGAGTCCAGTTTTCGGTTGATGTGTACCTCGCGTGCCTAAGAACACGTGGAGCCAGCTATACCCGGGCGTGATCCTCCGATCACACCTATATGGACCCACCTACTCTCAGGCTTGGTCCCAAAGTATATAAAGAGAGTACAGTTGCCGCTTTCGCGTACCATGCTGTAATACTACCCTACACCCCACATGTATGTCGTGGCACTGTAATGCTATGTAATTGCCAGATTTTTGCATTGATTCAATGTACTAAGATGTGGCATGATATCGGAAAATTACTTCCTCGTTGGTACGAGCCCAAGACCAAACCGTGAATGAAGATGTCCGATTTGTTGATGTGTCAAAACAGGCTTACAGGTTATCTGCAAGGAACAGTTTACCACTCGGAGCCAGGTAAATCGACATAAGGGTAGTGGCCGGAGTTGATTATCACGCACTGTTAATGACAGTTTCAAATCCGACAGAAATTGGTGTTTTCAGAGAATGATGGTCCATTCTGATCAGTTTCCGAGCGAAAAGAGCGAGCGGAACTGCAAGAATTGGACATTTGGAGTTGGATGCCTTGCGAAAGGCCATTACTCACATCGGCGATAATAGCTGCACGACTGAATTGAGCCAAACAACCCGGGGGGGGGGGGGGGGAGGGGGCAGCAACAGGCTGGGGCTTTCTACTTCATCCGAAGTGTTTTGATGTTTCCGCTTTTCGAGTAATACAAGGTCCCAAGTTCACAGATGGCCTAAGGCGTTTAACCAGCTGTGCGCCGAAGATCGCGGCCTGATATTCAAACGACGTGACTGTGTCGGGAAGAACAGTACTAATGCTGTAACAGAACATTACGTGTATGTTGTTCCCGCGCATCTGTATTAACTCACATTTTTCTACACTTAATGCTAGCTGCCACCCTTTACACCAACCAGAAATTTTGTCTAAGGTATCTTGTATCCTCTGACAGCCACTCGAATTCGAAACCTTCCCATTCACCAATGCATTATCTGCAAACAACTACAGATCACTGCCCACTTTGTCCACCAGATCATTTTCGTTTAAAAACAATAGCGGTCACTCCTGGCGATACCCTTGCCTCAGATGAACACTCATGTCGAGTACAACACACTGACATCTATTACCGAAGACCCCTCTAGCCACTCACATATCTGGGAACCCATTCCCTGTACTTTTACCATCGTTAACAGTCTGCAGTGGAGTAACGTGTTGGATGCTTTAAGGAAATTTAGACACATGGAATCTGCCAGTTGCCCTTCATCCATAGTTCACAGGATTTCAAGTGGGAAAGGGGCAAGCTCAGTTTCACATGGGTGGTGCTTTCTAACAGCGTGCTGGTTTGTGGACATAAGCTTTCCAATCTCTACCAAATTCATTATGCTCGAATGCAGAATATATTCTAGAATATTGCAGCAAAGGGATGTTAAGGTAACTGATGTGTAATTTTTCGGGTCCGTTGATTTACCCTGAGTTTCTTGGTTTAGCTTTGCAGCAGAGAGCCAGGAAACGGCAACTGAATTCAACTTCCGAAACTGGCTTGAGGCGCTACTCAGTCCGATGGTGGAGCTTTATCTGCCCAGATTTTTCGTAAGGGGCTCCCTCGCGATTGGCACTTTCAGAACTACGTACTAGGGACGCTTTCATTGAAGTCGTAGACGATGAAAAAATGGAAAAATTATGAGGGCGGTTAAACGGGCGTCGTCTCTCCTGTCTTAGATGTGGAGGATATGCCTGGTGCAGTCAGATAGCTCGTCTTGCTTATTGCTCAGTTCACCCCTCCAGGTTTCTTCGGTCTCTGTGCTCGGAGGCGAGGCAGACTCGTTTCGAAATAGAAGTCTATGCTGCTGTTTGGTGAGTATGATGCGTCGCTGCTGTGTGCACATAGGCAGTGATTTTCAACGGGAATTCGTTCAGATTTTTCGAAATGGATACTTTCTGCAACTTACAAGTAATTTTTTAGAAGTTTTATGGAGGTTGCGAGTGGTAATTTTGCTACCATATATTTAAATTGAGATGGTACAGAACTTGATTCATTCGATGCAATGTTATTTTGATTACGTTTTTTGTCTTTTTTCCGCAAACCAGTTTGGCCTTCTCAACTTTGGCTAGGAAGCGGTGGATATTATCTTCCGTTATTCTGTGAATGTTAAGTTTTTGCCTGAGAGAACAAGCGCATCCTTGTGGAACCATCCGACAGATAATGTTGTGGTTAAAGCAAACCACAGACTGGCAGAACACATAGAAATTGGAATAGGTCTGCTGAAGATGAAGAGACTGCTTGCACCACGCTTGTCCGTCCACTTCTGGAGTAATGCTGTGCCGTGTGGCATGGGTTTCAGATGGGACTGACGGTAGAGCATCAAAAAAGTTTAAAGAACGGGCAGCTTGTTTTGTGCTACCGCGAAATAGGGAAGAGAATACGACGGACTTGATAAGTGAACCAAAGCGGTTTTTCGATGCAACAGCATCTTGAAATTTCAAACTTTCTCCTCCGGCTGCGAAAATATTTTGTTGGCGCCCACCTTCGTAGGGAGAAATGATCATCATAATAAAATAAGATAAAAGAGAGTTCGCACATAAAGATTTAATATCTTATTTTTCCCGCGCTCTTCAAGTGTGGAACGGTGAAGAAATAGCTTGAAGATGACTAACGTTAAAGTTAAAAGCCTGCAGACTTACATGAAGGCTGCAGACTTACATAAAAAGCTTCGAAGAACCCTATGCCAGGCAGCTAATTAAGAACTGAATAGTTAACATGCAGATCTAGATATACACCAATCTAGCATAGCCCTTCCCGAATAATGATACATAATAGAGTTTATCATCACGAATACATAGTGTTAGAATTGTTGTAGTAACTCCACGTTCAACGAAAGTAAGAAGTATGCTCCACTTTCTAAAAAAAAGTATTGTAATCGTCAATTTAACTCGTTAACCTTTTTCCCAATGTGCTTAACTGCCCATCATCCTTCGTCCTGTGATTACTAACGTCAAGCACCATGTAAGAGAAAATGACTGGGTAAAAGCGTAGTTCAACCTCTGATCGGTCGTTCTGAAGTACGGTAGCTACATTTGCGTTGCGCGTCTTCTTTGTGACGGAAACGAGGCCTATAATTCAGTTCACTTTTCTGGGACTTCAGGAAACTTCTCACTCAGTGATAGTTATGGAATGTTAAGCACTGTTTTTTCCGTAGGAACTCGTGGCTACGAAAATTCTCTGTTATAGGACAAAAGATCGTTCCAACTGAGGTCCAAATACGTGCATATAGACGGTTTGGAATGTTCAAAAATGTTCAAATGTGTGTAAATTCCTGAGGGACCAAACTGCTGATGTCATCGGTCAATAGAGTTACACACCACTTAGACTAACTTACGCTAAGAATAACACAGATACCCATGCCAGAGGGAGGACTCGAATCTCCGGCGGGAGGGGCCGCGCAGTCCGTGACATGTTGGTGTTTTGGGTAGTCAAGGCGCACTGGGCGTCATTTAAGGTTATTACGAACGTGATCCAGGATGTTAATTTCTGGGACACCATGCCCCCGGCAAAAAATAGGCGACTAATACAATAATAAGACCAATTTGTATGGAGAGACTAAGGAAATTCGTTTCTTAGAACCAGGGCTGCCCGAGGCAGGATTAGAATCGGCGACCGTAGCGATCACGCGGTTGCAGACTGAAGCGCCTAGAACCGCTCGGCCACAACGGTAGGCCGTATGACAACAGCCATGTTCATAGGGCTGCCCGCTTGTTTATGCTCTGAGGAACACTCAGGTATCCGACCGTCCCCCATTGTCGCCCTAAATCATGTGATCTTAGTCTCACAGAAACTGTGACAGCATTCAGTAACCCCCGAGTGTTGCAGATCTACAGAACCTAATTATCAACGAGGCTTGAGGTGGATACTGCTGTTGCTGTTGTTGTGGTCTTCAGTCTAGAGACTGGTTTGATGCAGCTCTCCATGCTACTCTATACTGTGCAAGCTTCTTCATCTCCCAGTACCTACTGCAACCTACATCCTTCTGAAGCTGTTTATTGAATTCCTCTCTTGGTCTCCCTCTACGATTTTTACCCCTCACGCTGCCCTCCAATACTAAATTGGTGATCCCTTGATGCCTCAGAATATGCTCTACCAACCGATCCCTTCTTTTAGTCAACTTGTGCCACAAACTCCTCTTCTCCCCAATTCTGCTTAATACCTCCTCATTAGTTATGTGATGTACCCAACTAATCTTCAGCACTTTTCTGTAGCATCACATTTCAAAAGCTTCTATTCTCTTCTTGTCTAATCTAATTATCGTTCACGTTTCAATTCCATACATGGCTACACTCCATACAAATAATTTCGGAAATGACTTGCTGACGCTTAAATCAATAATCGATGTCAACAGATTTCTCTTCTTCAGAAACGCTTTCCTGGCAATTGCCAGTCTACATTTTATATCCTCTCTACTTCGACCATCATCAGTTATTTTGCTCCCCAAATAACAAAACTCATTTAATACTTTAATCGACTCCTTTCTTAATCAAATTCCCGCAAATTCCCGCAGCATCACCCGATTTAATTCGACGGAATTCCATTATTATCGTTTGCATTTGTTGATGTACATCTTATATCCTCCTTTCAAGACACTGTCCAATCTGTTCAGCTGATCTTCCAAGTCCTTCGCTGTCTCTGACAGAATTACAATGTCATCGGCGAACCTCGAAGTTTTTATTTCTTCTCCACGGATTTTAATTCCTACACCGAATTTTTCTTTTGTTCCCTTTACTGCTTGCTCAATATACAGATTGAATAACATCGGGGATAGGCTAAAACACTGTCTCACTCCCTTTCAGATCACTGCTTCCCTTTCATGCCCTTCGTCTCTTATAACTGCCATACAGTTTCTGCACAAATTCTAAATAGCCTTTCGCTCTCTTTATTATAGCCCTATCACCTTCAGAATTTGAAAGTGAGTATTCCAGTCAACATTGTCAAAAACTTTCTCTAAGTCTACAAATGCTATAAACGTAGGTTTACTTTTCCTTAATCTATTTTCTAAGATAAGTCGTAGAGTCAGCATTGCCTCACATGTTCCAACATTTCTATGGAATCCAGACTGAACTTCCCCGATGTTGGATTCTACCAGTTTTTCCATTCGTCTGTAAAGAATTCGTGTTAGTATTTTGCAGCCATGGCTTATTAAACTGATAGTTCTGTAATTTTCACATCTGTCAACACCTGTTTTCTTTGGGATTGGAATCATTATGTTTTTCTTGAAGTCTGAGGAGAGTTCGCCTGTTTCATACATCTTACTCACTAGATGGTAGAGTTTTATTAGGCCTGTCTCTCCCAAGGTTGTCAGTAGTTGTAATGGAATTTTGTCTACTCCTGGGGCCATGTTTCGACTTAGGTCTTTCAGTGCTCAGTCAAACTCTTCACGCAGTATCATATCTCCCACTTCATCTTCGTCTACATCCATTTCCATAATATTGTCCACAAGTACATCGCCCTTGTATAGACCCTCTATATACTCCTTCCACCTTTCTGCTTTCCGTTCTTTCCTTAGAACTCGGATTCCATCTGAGCTCTTGATAGTCATACAAGTGATTCTCTTTTCTCTAAAGGTCTCTTTAATTTTCATGTAGGCTGTATCTATCTTACCCCTAGTGATATAAGCCTCTACATCCTTACATTTGTCCTCTAGCCATCCCTGCTTAGCCATTTTGCACTTTCTATCGATCTAATTTTTGAGAAGTTTGTATTCCTTTTTGCCTGCTTCATTTATTGCATTTTTATATTTTCTCCTCTAATCAATTAAATTCAATATCTCTTCTGTTACCGAAGGGTTTCTACTAGACTTCGTCCTTATACCTACTTGACCATCTGCTACCTTCATTATTTCGTCTCTCAAAGCTAGTAATTCTTCTTCTACTGTATTTCTTTCCCCCAATTCTTGTCAATCGTTCCCTAATGCTCTCCATGAAGCTCTCTACAACCTCTGGTTCCTTCACTATTTCGTCTCTCAAAGCTAGTAATTCTACTTCTACTGTATTTCTTTCCCCCATTCTTGTCAATCGTTCCCTAATGCTCTTTCTGAAGCTCTCTACAACCTCTGGTTCTTTCAGTTTATCCAGGTCCCATCTACTCAAATTCCCACCTTTTTGCAGTTTTTTCAGTTACGGTATATTTACAGAAAAAAAACTTGTGAATCACCTCCCTCACTTTCCTTGTCGAATTAATTAGATTATGAAGGCTTTTCCACGATATTAGCTGTATGTCTGGGAAAGACTAGTATTTCATCCACTGTGCCTCATACCATAGTACCACAGTGTCTTTTCATTACCATAAACGTTTACTATTCTTTAACGGACGGGAGGGTTCCTCACGCAGAGGAAGGAAAAATCTTGGTAAGGCACGTAAACATTTCACCGGCGGAATTCCTTGTCGGTGTGTTGGCAGTAATGAGAGCGGACGCGCAGAGGAAGGAGATAAATCTTGTGCCGCGCTCCTTGTGCCCTGGAGTAAGGACCGGACGAGCGGGTCGCGCGGCTCCCGCTATGAAATACGGGCGGCGGGACGATCTATAATGTAATAAGAAAGGCCGAGACCCGGGGTGGTCGTCAGAACGGCGGCGGAGAGCTTCCCGCGAGGGCACTCTCCGAGCGAGGCGCACTCGCAGCGGGGGGAAAGTGAAAATTTCTCGTCGGTATGAGAGGTGTCGGTGATACGGATTAGTCACTACCAGTTTCGTTTACACAGACTATGTCTATGTGGTACCTGTTCTTTCGGACATGGCTGCGAGGACCGATATCCATGGGGAAAGTTGAAACATTGAGCCGGACCAGGGTTTGAATCCGGCTCTGCTGCTTACAAGGCAGATGAGCCCTCTTCCCGACAGACCCAAACCTACCTACCCATACGCTACTAATGTGGTGCCCCTGGTACATTATCCTCATTACTTGGGGCATTACGGCGGTTCCCGTACGAGTTCGAGCCTGGGGTGCGTCTGCACTGAGGAGATGATTGGCCGGTGTCCGGAAGAACAGACACCATTTTGATCCAAGCTCTGTAAATCCTTTGTGTCTTAATTCGTAATGATTATTGCTGCTGAATGAAAAGGTTCCGATAGAACAGACACCACAAATACGCCGGCCGAGGTGGCCGAACGATTCTAGGGGGTACAATCTGGAGCCGCGCGACCACTACGGTCGCTGGTTCGAATCCTGCCTCGGGCATGGATGTGTGTGATGTCCTTAGGTTAGTTAGGTTTAAGTAGTTCTACGTTCTAGGGGATCGATGACGTTAGAAGTTAAGTCCCATAGTGTTCAGAGCCATTTGAACCACAAATACACACGCACACACACATACACACACACACACACACACACACACACACACACACACACATATATATATATATATATATATATATATATATATATATATATATATATATATATATATACTTCTGGAAATTGAAATAAGAACACCGTGAATTCCTTCTCCCAGGAAGGGGAAACTTTATTGACACATTCCTGGGGTCAGATACATCACATGATCACACTGACAGAACCACAGGCACATAGACACAGGCAACAGAGCATGCACAATGTCGGCACTAGTACAGTGTACATCCACCTTTCGCAGCAATGCAGGCTGCTATTCTCCCATGGAGACGATCGTAGAGATGCTGGATGTAGTCCTGTGGAACGGCTTGCCATGCCATTTCCACCTGGCGCCTCAGTTGGACCAGCGTTCGTGCTGGACGTGTAGACTGCGTGAGACGACGCTTCATACAGTCCCAAACATGCTCAATGGGGGACAGATCCGGAGATCTTGCTGGCCAGGGTAGTTGACTTACACCTTCTAGAGCACGTTGGGTGGCACGGGATACATGCGGACGTGCATTCTCCTGTTGGAACAGCAAGTTCCCTTGCCGGTCTAGGAATGGTAGAACGATGGGTTCGATGACGGTTTGGATGTACCGTACACTATTCAGTGTCCCCTCGACGATCACCAGAGGTGTACGGCCAGTGTAGGAGATCGCTCCCCACACCATGATGCCGGGTGTTGGCCCTGTGTGCCTCGGTCGCATGCAGTCCTGATTGTGGCGCTCACCTGCACGGCGCCAAACACGCATACGACCATCATTGGCACCAAGGCAGAAGTGACTCTCATCGCTGAAGACGACACGTCTCCATTCGTCCCTCCATTCACGCCTGTCGCGACACCACTGGAGGCGGGTTGCACGATGTTGGGGCGTGAGTGTCCGCAGTGTCCGGAGCAAGTATGGTGGATCCGACACACCGGTGTCAATGTGTTCTTTTTTCCGTTTCCATTAGTATATATATATATATATATATATATATATATATATATATATATATATATATACTCATAAATTAAGGATAAATTAAGGATAATTGCAGAATGTGGTGCGGCACAACGTGGCACTACAATCTAACTGGTGCTAATAGCACAGACACATAGGGAACACACACGACACACATGTGTAAGTCAACGGTATTGGTGATAAGTTGAGAAAACGGTCCCGAAACACATGTGCTACAAAACGCCACTGCTTCCTACCTGTGCACCTCGACATTCATATGGGATATGATCACCAAGCACACATACACAGGACGTACAACGGGTTGGCATACTCTGGATCAGATGCTCGAACAGCTGCTGGGGTGTAGCCTCCCATTCTTGGACCAGTGCCTGTCAAAGCTCCTGAAGTGTCCTAGGGGTATGAAGACGTGCAGCATACGTCGACCGAGAGCAACCCAGACGTGATCGGTGAGGTTTATTCATTCATTCATTTATTTATATAACCTGATCAGATTAGGGCCATCAGGCCCTCTCTTACATCAGACCAGTGTTTCACACATGCAGCATTTCACACATCAGAGTTACATCATGACAATAGTTTCAATAAGAAAATTTGATTTCTCTAGTCACAATATGAATAAAGAGTAATGACTAAGACCTAATAAGTACCGGCAATATTTTTACAACAGGTGCTACACATACAAATTATGATACAAGCAATAATAGTAACAATAAAAACCAAATAATAATGGTAAACATAAGAAAAATTGGCAATAGTAATGAAGATTTGTGCAGATGTCCATTAATATCTTGGTGTGTAAAGTAGATGTTTACTAGTATAGCGAGTTTTGGGGAAGGGCGATTTAATGAGGGGGAAAGAGGGAAGTAATGAAGTGATGTGCATTCACGTACAGAGGAAGGCATTACTGTTGCTTAAGTAGATACGTCATTAACTGTTTTTTTAAGTCGGACATGTTATTAAATTCTCTAACTAGGGAGGCTATTCCAGATACGGGTTCTCTCTACTGTAAAGGACTTGGAGGAGGTGACTGGACGATGTAGTGGAACAGGGAGGATTTTATTATAATGGGAACGTGTGTTTCTGTCGTGTTGTTCCTACATGAGCGTTAAGGACGAGGAGCGATATGAGGGCTCAGTGTGCATTTATAAGGCAATAAATGAGACAAAATGTATGGAAATCTCTGCGTTTGTCTGCACGCACCCAGGACAATTTTGTATATGCTGGTGAAGTGTGATCAAAAAGTTGAAAGTCACAGATATATCGGACGCAGGCATTCATGACCAGTTCTAGAAGCCGGGAATTTTCCTGAGAGAGGCCTTATAGTATAATATCGCTGTAGTCAATGATGGGGACTATGAGCGTTTGTACTAATTTCTTTTTCAGATCGAAAGGGAAGAGTTATTTATATTTTTGTAGGACATGAAGGGATGCTGATGCTTTTTTGCACACTGCAGTTACGTGCTCTGTCCAATTTAGATTTTCATCTATTATTACCCCCAAACTCTTTGCTGAGGGAGAGAAGTTAATATTTTTTCCATTAAGATAAGAGATGGTACGGATTCCCGATGTTTTGGTCTAATTATCCTAGAGTGACCAACAAGTACCGCTTGGGTTTCAGATGCGTTTAGATTTAGTCGTATGTCCTGTGCCTATTTTGATAGTGCATCGAGATCGGTATTGAAATTTTCAATAGCCTTCTTAAGGTTGCCTGGTTTCGCACTTAGATACAACTGAAGATCATCAGCATACATATGATATTTGCAATAGGTCAGAACCGATGACACATCATTCACATACAGAGAGCAGAGTACGGGACCTAGAACTGAGCCTTGGGGAGCGCCTGACACTACTTGCCGCCATTGTGATTTTATATTCCTGGACAGGACGCGTTGCTGACAAGACGTCATGTATGAGCGAAACCATTGCACTGCACTTGGTGAGAAATTGAGACTGCTAAGTCTGGCTAGTAAGATGTCGAAGTCGACAGTATCAAATGCTTTGCTGAAATTTAAGAAGCAAATGATATTCGCTTTCTGTCTGTTCATGGGAAGTTTTAGTTCATCTGTCACATTTATCAGTGCGGATGTTGTGCTTCGATGTTTACGGCAACCTGATTGGTATTCGTCTAGTAGGTTGTTAGTAGTTAGGTAGTTGGTGAGCTGGTCATGGACTATATATTCTAAGGCTTTTGATAGTGCAGGAAGAAGGCAGATGGGGCGGTAGTCAGAGGGTGCTGTGGCGATGCCCTTTTTAGCCAGAGGCTTAATTTGTCCCAGTTTCCAGGCCTCAGGGAAAACACTTGTGATTAATGAATCGTTGAAAATGTCTGTTATAGAGGGCAGTAGTTGATCAATAAAAAATTTTACTATCTGGATAGTGATGCCATCATGTCCAGTGGATGCTGATCTAATCCGCATTATGGCTTTCTTGACAGTATTGCAAGTGACGTGCCGTAGATAGAATTTTTCTTTGCTACAGTCGTTCATCCCTATGAAGTAATGAATGATTCTCTGTTTTTTTTGCGGTTCAATTGTGTTTGCGGGTAATGTAAAGAATCGGTTTAGTCCCTCAGCTGGGACCATGGGATTTTCTGCAACTTTCAGGTGTAGGGTGTATCTTGTATGCTCGATGTGCAGCGTCTCTGATATTCATGAGCCGTTTTAGTTCATCAGTCAGCCATGGTGCAGGTTTCCTTTTTACATTTCTGGTCTTTATTGGACGTATTTGTCATATAGTTGGATAATTTTGCTAGTGAAATCTTGGAGTTTGTCGTTTATGTCCATGAGGGGAGTAGAGGTCATCCCCCAAACTATTTATTGTGCTTCAGTTTTGAGTTCAGGCAAATTTATGCGTTTGAAGTCTCAGTATGTAGACAGGTTTTGTTTCTTTTTAGGTCATTCCAGTGAATACGTGATGGAAATGATGTCATGGGCAGACATGCCAAGCGCATATATTTGAGAGGTGCGGATAATTCTGTTTGGAGATTTCGTTGCGAATATATCTATGAAGGTGTGACTGGTAGTCGTGTGATATGTAGGTGCCAGCTGAAGTAGCGTCATATTTGAGGAAGAAAGCATGGTCTTAAATTTCCCAGTGGAAGGACTTTTGAGCAGAAAATTAATGTTAGTGTCACCTGCTATAATTACATGTTCATATGACGATTCGAGAACAGGCAGGCCACTCAATTTGCCTGACATCTTCTGTTTCAAGGTACTCCCCCACGATGGGCTCGGTGGGGTCGTGCGTTGTCATCCTCCAGGAGGAAGGTGGGACCCACTGCGGCCCTGAATAGGCGGACATACAGGTGGAAAATGACGTCCCGATACACATGACCTGTTACAGTTCTCCTGTCAAAGACGTGCAGGGTTGTACGTGCACCAATCATAATCCCACCCCACACCATCAAAGGCCAGTGAAGTATTCAGTGCAGAAGCAACACAGTGTCAATCCCTTACGGGAATCGGTCAAAGGCCGCTAATAATGAGGATAATGTGCAAGGGGCATTACATTAATAGTGGGTGGATAAGTTGAGAATAGGGGTTTGGGTCCGACGGGAGCGTGCTAGAGTAGTCAGCGTAGTTACAATGACCCCTGTGTCCGTACGGCTAAAGTTCTGCGTTGTGCGCGAAGCTGGCATGTCGTTATTCACGTTTTCGCACCACCGCAAGCGTCGCAGGTGTTTGGGAGTTTATTGTTTGAGTCGTGTTTGCGCCTTCCTATGTGTGACATCGTCGTTGTCCCGTCCTACCTTAGGTGTGTGTCTAACAACAGCCTAATCCGCTCCTGTTTGTTTCTCATGGCGTCCAATAGCGTTTCACGTAAAGCAACTTTGAGGTTTTCGTTCGAGAAGTCGACACGTAATGCGCAGTCCGATTCTTTAGAAATCCATTACTGGTTGGTTCATACTTTTCATGTTATTTCACAACAAGTGCATACCGCTTATTTTTATATTGAGAATTCTTAGATTCCCTGCAAGTAGACAAGTTCCTATTCATGCATGGTACTCAGGTTCTCTTCTAGCATAGAGATAGTTCGGTCAGTACCCTCCAGCTTGTGAATGCGTACATTGAATATACAAACGTTCGAATAAACAGTCTTCCTCTGGAGGTAGAGAATACTGAACTTGAGGAAGTTTTGGTGCAACATAGTGACAGAGGCATTCGCTTTGAACGTTGTGCAAGTAACACAAAGTACAGTGATATAGCGCCATACGTTCGGAGGAAAATGTATATCAAAAACATTCCGTCTCTTTTGCAAGTCTATGGCAATCGTATTCATGTTACGTAAAGCGGACAGAAAGGGACCTGATTTCTGTACAACAAAATTGGCCATCTCCGAACTAACTGCCCTCGGAGAGTTTTTGTTTTAGCGTCTTTTGTGGAGCAGCGCCGTAAGTTAATGGTTTTTTAAATAATTGAAAAGCCACGGTCGCTTCAATATCGTCCACTATATAAGCGGTTTCAGCACTCTCAAGGTGCCATCATCGGATCTGAAACGTGGATTAACATTTATAAAACCATACAGACATCATGGCACATGAGGCAGACCATCTGATACAATCATTGTCTGCCTCATGTGCCATGATGTCCATATGGTTTTATAAATGTTAATCCACGTTTCAGATCCGATGATGGCACCTTGAGAGTGCTGAAAGCGGTTATCTAGTGGACGATATTGAGGCGATCGTGGCTTTTCAATTATTTAAAAACAGAGTGATCTCCCCACGACACACAATGTGTTCACTGCAAAAAAGTTAAAGGTTGCTGACTTTCTCCCCCGTTCCTGTCCTTCTCTCCTCTGGTAACGAGCTTAGGGTTATATCTTCCCTCGCTTCTGAAGATCGTCCCACATTTCACACTATCATTAAGGGTTACTTTGAGCCGTTTCAGACAAAGCCTGACGCCGTTCCTGCTACTGTTTGCACGGCGGCGCCGCACTCAAGATGGCGAGGTGTTAGTGGAGCCTTCCGGTGTCCCAATGGCCCTGAGCCACGTTTGTCTGTCACTCCTACCAGTAGTGTGGTACCACTTGGTCCTGGAGGGGTGGAGATCGGAGAGGCGGTATCATAAATTCCAGCTGCTGAAGGAGTGGCTTCTATCTTATAATCATGGAGCGAAAGTGTGTTGTAATCGTCTCCTTCGCTGTCTCCACCGCAAGTCCAACCGGTAATACTGTGGTGCCCTCCTGCTCTTCTGTCTGCTCTAAGCGATGGAGATCGTAATTTGCCGCTTATCGCTACTCCCGTTGCGGAAGCTCTTATCCCAGAGGTGCCCTCCGCTGAGATTCACTCTAATTGTCCTCTACTGGGGAGTCTGTTTGCTTTGCAGCGTGACGCTTCTGTAGGGCAGGCATCGGACCCTGGGCAGTCACAGACTGATACGGATGTGGTCAAAGATCCGCCTACGCCCCTACTGCAAAGTCTGTTTGCACCTCCCAACCGGCTTAAACAACGTGCACAACCTGGACGTATAGCGGCAAGGAAAACAGCGAGGTTAAAGATTCTGTTGGGGCCGGTACTGGCTCCCCGCTCTCCGATTAGTTTTTAGCCTCCGCGATGGACTGTACTGGGAGACTAGTGGAGAAATCATGCTGCTCTGTTGTTCTTCCGAGTGTCACGAATCAGCAAAACGAAATGGTTAGCAAGGCTGAGGAAGTAAAAAAAAAAAAAACGTGAAATTATGAAAACAGACCTTTAAATACTTTCAGGCGTTGATATATTTCAACGGGGACAGTTGAAAAATGTGTGCCCCGACCGGGACTCGAACTTGAGACCTCCTGCTTACATGGCAGATGCTGTATTTTTTTTTAAATTCTCAATATTGTTCGTTGCATTCGTTTGATGCGAATGTCCCATGACACCCGTTCAAGTTCAGTGTTGAGCCGTGGACTCAGTTTTTTATTGCAGAGGGCAGCTAACGCTCTAACCCTCTGACCGAACACGCTGAGCTACCGTGCCGGTGATCCGATTGAGCCACAGAGGACAGAAAGGACAGTGCGACTACATGTACTTATCTCTGGCACGCTCCCTGTGAGACCCACACTTTGCAAATTTCTGTCCACACACTACATTTGTAATGCCCCTGCCAAACTGTCCCTGTTGATATTTATCAACGCCTGTAAGCAGCTAAAGATCTGATTACATTGAAATTTCATTCTTTGAGAGCTGCAAGATCACCAATAGTACCTGTACAGATACCAGCTTCATAAAAAAAAACAAGTGTTCTGTTTTTTAACCCAACAAACAATTAGGACACAAGGATGGCACGAGATGCAATAACTCAAACGATTAGTCGACTCCAGGTTAAAAATCAGCAAAAGGGGATCAGATCAACAACAAACACAGTGATTACCGAAATCGAGGCGAAGACGGATACCATGAAAATCGTTGCAACTGAAGGACATGAAATTGCAAAGAGGCTCGAGAAAACAGACCACTAATGGCCATATACAACGTACCCACGTCCATTTCGGACAAGGATTTCATGGAGGAACTGAACGAGATTAACCTCTGTGAGAACGTTATCAGAGAATGTCTTACAAAGAAGTGGAGCTAAAGTTTAGAACAGAACCGAAAAACAAGCGTACCGTGAACAATTTTACTGAGGTTAGCTCTCGAATAGGGTATGTTATAATGCAAAGGGATCGGGTATCCACCGATTTGGAAGCACTCAGAATCAAAAACTTCGTAAGAGTGCAGTAATGCTACATTTGCAATGACTTATGGCACCCAGTTAATCACTATAGGCTATATGCAGCTGTCCACTACAAATGCGTGAAACCGGCAGACATCCAAACCGATTGTACTGAAAAGGCGGTTGCTTTCATACCGTGTATGTACACAAACCGTACTTGTAACAAAGCAGGCGGTCCAGAAGACTCATCGCTAACACAGACTACAGTAATCGAAACTATGTCTACTAAGACCACGATATGTCAAGAGGGCCTTAATTCTACATATCTCGACAGCGCATACGCGAACGTGCACCGCCGGGATCTCAAGTCTCCAGTAACCAGGGCGAAGTAATAGTGGCACACAATTGCATGGCGGTAACAAATGGGCTTCCACCCGGAGACATACGATGATACTGAAATCCTCCCGTCATTGGCTGCCAGCTCGCAGTTCAATGTCATTACTTGCAGGCAACGGAAGACATCGATCTACTGTGCACGCAAGGCGCATTTGAGGTAGCCAGGCACCTAAAGCGTGAAATATACCGATGGGCTACTATGCAGTCATGCATATTGTTAAGAATAGGAGAATTAGTTAGTAATGATTGTGGAAAGCGTTGACATCATAAACAAGAACAATACGAAATTAATGATGAAATGTACACCAACAAGTACACTGCACACGAAACTTACACATACACCCATGGGTATAATCAAAACACAGAATTAGGAAACGGCACCGTGACAAAAACGACACACGGAAACACAACAGGGTATACAAAACCTACATCAGACCAGTGATGTTCGTCTCAGGGTATTCACAGACACAAATAACTCAGCGTACAATATCACAACGCATGATCATGATCTACATGGAAGGGAAAAAAAGTGAAAACTTGAGGATAGCGAACGAACACAAACAGACAACCCAACACAAATTCAACCACGTAAGCTCGAACGCAAACAAGTATACGACACACAACAGGAAATACAGACACCCACAACACACTGGCACACCGAGCAACAGCGAGAGAAATATCGCACCCGGACAAAGAACACAGAACTTGCGGATCGGACGACATTTTGAAGCTTGAAGAGATTCCGACGACCGAGCAGACAGCCAGACGTTTGCTGGAATCAGCTAATACACCGACAGACACTAAAAAAAAAATGACTGCACTACTACACAAAGCCTGCAGTAGAACGGGCGAAATGCTCACTCTAGAAAATGTATATAAAGAGTATGCCAGGGGCCACGGACGAGTGTACTTCGATTAAAAAGAAGAGGGATCTAAATGTTTTATATATACCGGGCATTCATGCAACACAGCTGAATGCAAACAACCACACACTAGTTAGTATAGAGCTACAAAAACCAGTGAATGAAGTGCACGCCGATGTGGTCTGATTGCAGGAACGCTACATCAGGAACGCCAAACTAGCAGGTTTTGACCACAACCAAACACTCGCAACAGGTACATCCAACGCGAAGACTGCGATCGTTGTCACAAATCGACACACAGATACCTCGTCTATGTGCCGAGCACCTCGTAACAGTGGAAATAGCACATGAAGGCAGTAAGTGGATTGTTGCGTTGTTATAGGCAAAGTACTCGCACGACATTGAACCTTATCTCAGTTACATGAGAGACACTGCCGAATATGTCAGTAACAGAATCTTACCAATAGCTCCAGACATAAAATGTTATGTCGACTATATTGCACTCTGACACAACGGACGACCGAGGGAACCAAGTCCATTAGGTGCTAACTGAACTCAACCTATACATAGTCAAATTTCCAAATCAGCCAACCACCTGCATAGCGCCATCGGGAGCCAGCAGCAGGATTGACATAAAAATTGCAAATTCAAATGCCCTTCCACTTATAACGGGGTGGGAGGTCATGGATGGCGCTACTCTTAGCGACCACGACGCTATCATCACGAACATAGACACACAAGTATACACACACTCACATAGGACAGACCACAGCGATTGTTATTTCATAAGGCGGGCTGGGCAAAACTAAGACAGATGACAGAGCTTCTCCGAACAAGTAGTTGGGGCGGGGGAGGGGTATCAATTGATTATAAAGCATATATTTTGACTGACTTACTGCAAAAACCACAAGGTGCTGCAATTCCAACCGCTGACACAGGACGAAGGCTAAACACACCATGGACTAGAAGACTAACAATGTTGCGCAAAGAACAATCGGAAATTGTACGAAAGAGGGACAACAGCTAGAACAGAGATGTCAGACTCACACAGTTGAAGGAAACAAAACAACGCTACAAACAAGAGTTACAAAAAAACTCAGGACATTGGAACATACATAACATGTGCAGAAACATCTCCCAACCAACATATGGTTTGCAACGCTGAGACGAGACAACGGTGCCATAACAGAGGGATGGAGAAGTTCTGCGGAATTCCTACTAAACAAACTCTTCCCCAATGTCGAGGGACAGTCGGATGAACAAATTCATACTGGACAACGAACCTTAATGACCTGTTGTTGTTGTTGTCTTCAGTCCTGAGACTGGTTTGATGCAGCTCTCCATGCTACTCTATCCTGTGCAAGCTTCTTCATCTCCCAGTACCTACTGCAACCTACATCCTTCTGAATCTGCTTAGTGTATCCATCTCTCGGTCTCCCTCTACGATTTTTACCCTCCACGCTGCCCACCAATGCTAAATTTGTGATCCCTTGATGCCTCAAAACATGTCCTACCAACCGATCCCTTCTTCTAGTCAAGTTGTGCCACAAACTTCTCTTCTCCCCAATCCTATTCAATACCTCCTCATTAGTTACGTGATCTATCCACCTTATCTTCAGTATTCTTCTGTAGCACCACATTTCGAAAGCTTCTATTCTCTTCTTTTCCAAACTAGTTATCGTCCATGTTTCATTTCCATATATGGTTTCACTCCATACGAATATTTTCAGAAACGAATTCAAGACACTTAAATCTATACTCGATGTTAACAAATTTCTCTTCTTCAGAAACGCTTTCCTTGCCTTTGACAGTCTACATTTTATATCTTCTCTACTTCGACCATCATCAGTTATTTTGCTCCCCAAATAGCAAAACTCCTTTACTACTTTAAGTGTCTCATTTCCTAATCTAATTCCCTTAGCATCACTCGACTGAATTCGACTACATTCCGTTATCCTCGTTTTGCTGTTGTTGATGTTCATCTTATGTCCTCTTTTCAAGACACTGTCCATTCCGTTCAACTGCTCTTTCAAGTCCTTTGCTGTCTCTGACAGAATTACAATGTCATCGGCGAACCTCAAAGTTTTTATTTCTTCTCCATGGATTTTAATACCTACTCCGAATTTTTCTTTTATTTCCTTTACTGCTTGGTCAATATACAGATTAAATAACATTAGGGAGAGGCTACAACCTTGTCTCACTCCCTTCCCAACCACTGCTTCCCTTTCATGCCCCTCGACTCTTATAACTGCCATATGGTTTCTGTACAAATTGAAAATAGCCTTTAGCTCCCTGTATTTTAGCCCTGCCTTCTTTAGAATTTGAAAGAGAGCATTCCAATCAAAATTGTCAAAAGCTTTCCCTAAGTCTACAAATGCTAGAAACGTAGGTTTGCCTTTCCTTAATCTTTCTTCTAAGATAAGTCGTAAGGTCAGTATTGCCTCACGTGTTCCAATATTTCTACGGAATCCAAACCGATCTTCCCCGAGGTCGCCTTCTACCAGTTTTTCCATTCGTCTGTAAAGAATTCGTGTATTTTGCAGCTGTGACTTATTAAACTGATAGTTCGGTAATTTTCACATCTGTCAACACTTGCTTTCTTTTGGATTGGAATTATTATATTCTTCTTAAAGTCTGAGGGTATTTCGCCTGTCTCATTCATCTTGCTCACCAGCTGGTAGAGTTTTGTCATGACTGGCTCTCCCAAGGCCGTCAGTAGTTCCAATGGAATGTTGTCTACTCCTGGAGCCTTGTTTCGACTCAGGTCTTTCAGTGCTGCGTCAAACTCTTCACACAGTATCGTATCTCCCATTTCATCTTCATCTACATCCTCTTCCATTTCCGTAATATTGTCCTCAAGTACATTGCTTTTGTGTTGACCTTCTATATACTCCTTCTACCTTTCTGCCTTCGCTTCTTTGCTTAGAATTGGGTTGCCATCTGAGCTCTTGATATTCATACACGTGTTTCTCTTCTCTCCAAAGGTCTCTTTAATTTTCCTGTAAGCAGTATCTATCTTACCCCTAGTGAGATAAGCCTCTACATCCTTACATTTGTCCTCTAGCCATCCCTACTTAGCCATTTTGCATTTCCTGTCGATCTCATTTTTGAGACGTTTGTATTCCTTTTTGCCTGCTTCATTCACTGCATTTTTATATTTTCTCCTATTATCAATTAAATTCAATATTTCTTCTGTTACCCAAGGGTCTCTACTAGTCTTCGTCTTTTTACCTACTTGATCCTCTGCTGCCTTCACTGTTTCATCCCTCAAAGCTACCCATTCTTCTTCTACTGTATTTCTGTCCCCCATTCCTGTCAATTGTTCCCTTATGCTCTTCCTGAAACTCTGTACAACCTCTGGTTCTTTCAGTTTATCCAGGTTCCACCTCCTTAATTTCCCACCTTTTTGCAGTTTCTTCAGTTTTAATCTACAGTTCATAACCAATAGATTCTGCCCCTGGAAATGTCTTACAATTTAAAACCTAGTTCCTAAATGTCTGTCTTACCATTAAATAATCTATCTGATACCTTTTACTATCTCCGGGAT
Source organism: Schistocerca gregaria (assembly GCF_023897955.1). Classification (NCBI taxonomy): domain Eukaryota; kingdom Metazoa; phylum Arthropoda; class Insecta; order Orthoptera; family Acrididae; genus Schistocerca; species Schistocerca gregaria. Next base: position 553,329,836 of record NC_064925.1, read on the forward strand.
TCCTCCATGTATACAGCCTTCTTTATGATCCTTGAACCAAGTGTTAGCTATGATTAAGTTATGCTCTGTGCAAAATTCTACCAGACGGCTTCCTCTTTTATTTCTTAGCCCTAATCCATATTGACCTACTATATTTCCTTCTCTCCCTTTTCCTACTCTTTCATTCCAGTCACCCATGACTATTAAATTCTCGTCTCCCTTCACTACCTGAATAATTTCTTTTATCTCATCATACATTTCATCAGTTTCTTCGTCATCTGCAGTGCTAGTTGGCATATAAACTTGCACTACTGTAGCAGGCGTGGGCTTCGTGTCTATCTGGGCCACAATAATGCGTTCACTATGCTGTTTGTAGTAGCTTAACCGCAGTCCTATTTTTTTAGTCATTATTAAACCTGCTCGTGCATTACCCCTGTTTGATTTTGTATTTATAACCCTGTGTTCACCTGAGCAAATGTCTTGTTCCTCCTGCCACCGAACGTCACTAATTCCCACTATATCTAACTTTAACCTATCCATTTCCCTTTTTAAATTTTCTAATCTACCTGCCCGATTGAGGGATCTGACATTCCACGCTCCGATCCGTATACCGCCAGCTTTCTTTGTCCTGATAACAACGTCCTCCTGACTAGACCCCGCCTGGAGATCCGAAGGGGGGCCTATTTTACCTATTACAACCATTACTCGCAGCAGACAATCTTTCCGAGTCCCGTAAGAGTTCGGGCAATGCGTGTGCATCCAGCGCAGAAGAAAGAAGTCAATGGCTGGTTGATGATGGTATCTGTTCTTTCGGGCATGTCCAAATGAACAGATACCTTCGGTGACCATGCACGGGGAGCGTACAAGAGATAAATGTCTGCAGTCGCACTATCCTCTGTGCCCTCGGTGGCTCATATGGACAGAGCGTCTACCATGTAAGCAGGAGATCCCAGATGCGAGTCACGGTCGGGGCACACATTTTCAAGTGTCCCTGTTGATGTATATCAACGCCTGTCGACAGCTTAGGGTCTTGATTTAATTATCATTTGATTATCATTGTGTGGTGCCTCTGAGGAGAAGGTATATTGGCAGATTACATTATTCATCGTCATACTGGCGTGGAACGTGGGCATGTAATCAGGGGTGTGTAACATGTAAGTCTGTGGTTTACATAGTCATTTGTACTATAGCCGTTACATTTCTGACGTATGAAGGCCAGTGGCCGTATCCTATCTTTGAGGTATCCAAGTACGTTTTTCCATACTCGTGTCCTTGCAGTTACTCATCGGATGTTCGAATTTCATAGGGTGCTGTGTTTTCATCTTTGTTCGGAACTGATGTATGCATCTTGTTTACTCACTCAGTGTCCTCGCTGCCACAGATCCCCGCTTCTGTTGGCCAGAACAGTATTAAATTGTATGACATCCGCTTGGACACGAAATCTTACACATGAAAATCACTGTAAAGTGCGTTACTGTCGCGCTGGTTATATTTAGGCACCCACAGGGGAAAATATTAAAATTCAAAAGCCTTTTTCAAGAATATGAAAGATTCTCAAGGAAAAACCTCTTTGGTTTAAAAACATAAAATTAGAGTACTTACGTTGTGTAGTATGGCGGAGCAATACACAAGGGGAGGAAATCTAATTGTTTCGAAACTAATTAACCTTTGTTTTATTTTATTATTAACCTAGTCACGGACCAAGATGACCATACTTGACCAAAATTAATATTGACATAGGTTTCTTGTCTGTGACTGGATTTGTGATGAAATAAAGTGAATAATTAATGCATCGCTGGAGAAGCTTACTGCGCCCACGTCGTCACTTGTGAATTAACCTATTCAATCGGGTGAAAGCAATAGTCAGAGTTCGGTGCAACAAGTGTCTGGCGTAATCCCACCTCTGTATTACTACGGATTACACGTGCCATTCCAGATTTTTACTTTGAATTCAGCGTGTGTGAGGGGTCATAGCTGTTCTATGCCACATCAGTGTAGAAAACACAGCTTCTAAAGGTCCACATACGTATTCTCTTCTGCAGACGACCCTGTGCGGAAGCAGATTACATAAGGCGTGGATACGTTTTTCTTGATGTGAGGCTTGTGGTGGAACTGGCTTTCTAAGAAATTTCGTAGTTCAGTTGAAATGTTCGATTCCGTATAAATTTCGGGCTGACTTGAGTTAATTTTTCTACTCTAATTATATAGGCCACAGCTAAAGATAATCTTAGATACATTCTATCACCAAAAGACTGTTTCTCTGATAATATTATTCATTCAGCAACAACGATCTTGAAGCATGAAAATTAGTAAAGACAATTGTTAAGCTAAATGAGTCAAGGAGCACTTTACGTAGAAACTAATGTTATTATGCTTTCGTTTTCATGTTAACTATACTTCTGCATTCATTTTCAACTTTCATAATTTTGCTATCGATAGTTCAATGAGCAGTTCTACAAAACAGGAAGTTCATATTTTCTACATTGTCAAAATTTGCAGCTTTCATTATTAATTGCTATGCTGACAGATCTTTTATAAATAATTATTTGCGGAAACCATAACGTAAATTATACTTGAAGAGCGATTCCGATTAAAATAATCATAATAAAATTAATTTCTAACTATATCCTATTCCAGAAGGGTCTAGAAATGATACACGTAATCCTTACAGGAGTTTCACGCCACAAACACGCCATCATTGCTTCAGTTGTTATCGAAGTTGGTCAATGAAAGTATCTGGCTCATTGTGCTGTGTTGAAATGTTGCACAATGCACTTTTTTAACAAGTGGTATTGTATAAAGTGTTAAGAATTTATGAATAAATGTTGACAATGTCTACAGCAACAACATTCCAGCCATTTTTACCAACGAAAATCCATGGAGCTGTTAATTATAAAACTTTAATGGTAACAGACACCCTAGACAACGAGATAGCCACACCAAGGTAAATAACATGTATCTGCTAATATAATGTTCCTGTCTTTATTAAGTAATGCGGACGTTGACAACACTAGAGCAGTTAGTCGAAAGCAGGGTATTTACTTTCTGGGAAACTACTAAACTACCAACATTTTGATAATAAGGAACTTACTAGTGAGTGGGCTAAAGGTTTCAGTGCAGCTGAATGAGAAGTTCCGTTTGAAGTAGGGATGCCGACGGCCTTACTAATCGAATCGATATCGCTGCTAAATGAGAAGTTCTGTTTAAAGTAGGGACGACAACAGCCTTATTAATCGAATCGATATCGCAGACAAAGCCATGAACTGCTAAAATATGATGCAGTAAAAGATCGACTACAATGTCACACGTTATACAATTCAAATACGCAACAGTGTTAATCGATTTTCATATAAATTAAAGGGAGCGAAAGGCTATTTACAATTTGTACAGAAACCAGATGGCAGTTATAAGAGTCGAGGGGCATGAAAGGGAAGCAGCAGTTGGGAAGCGAGTGACACAGGGTTGTAGCCTCTCCACAATGTTACTCAATCTGTATATTGAGCAAGCAGTAAAGGAAACAAAAGAAAAATTCGGAGTAGGTAGTAACATCCATGAAGAAGAAATAAAAGCTTTGAGGTTCGCCGATGACATTGTAATTCTGTCAGAGACAGCAAAGGACTTGAAAGAGCAGTTGAATGGAATGAACAGTGTCTTGAAAGGAGAATATAAGACGAACATCAAAAAAAGCAAGACGAGGGTAATGGAATGTAGTCGAATTAGGTCGGGTGATGCTGAGGGAACTAGATTAGGAAATGAGACAGTTATAGTAGTAAAGGAGTTTTGCTATTTGGGGAGCAAAATAACTGATGGTGGTCGAAGTAAAGAAGATATAAAATGTAGACTGGCAATGGCAAGAAAAGCGTTTCTGAAGAAGAAAAATTTGTTAAAATCGCGTATTGATTTAAGTGTCAGGAAAACGTTTCTGAAAGTATTTGTATGGAGTGTAGCCATATATGGAAGTGAAACATGGATGATAAATAGTTTGGACAGGAAGAGAATAGAAGCTTTCGAAATGTGGTGCTACGGAAGAATGCTGAAGATTAGATTGGTAGATCACATAACTAATGAGGAAGTGTTGAATAGAATTGGGGAGAAGAGGAGTTTGTGGAACAACTTGACGAGAAGAAGGGGCCGGGTGGTAGGACATGTTCTGAGGTATCAAGGGACCACAAATTTAGCGTTGGAGGGCAGCGTGGACGGTAAAAATGGTAGAGGGAGACCAAGAGATGAATACACTAAGCAGATTCAGAAGGATGTAGGTTGCAGTAGGTACTGGGAGATGAAGAATCTTGCACAGGATAGAGTAGCATGGAGAGCTGCATCAAACCAGTCTCAGGACTAAAGACCACTACAACAACAACATAAAATATAGATACATATTAAATAAAACTTCCTATGGGGACGTTCTACTCTGCATTGGCTGCAGAGACAGGGCGTATTAATATCTATGCAGTCAGCGAGCTAATAAAATTTTGAAACGGGGCACTGTCAGCGCTCACTCACTCGATTCCATACAACATTCAACTCCCGTAGTCAGCCTGAAACATTTCGCACGATTAACATTGGTGTCTTGCCAAAGATGCACTAAGTGCCTCGCGTGTATTACGCAACAAAACTACTGGTACAATTTGTCAATGAAAAGAAATTTGAATATTGCATGACGTCTGTTTAGTATCGCTGCAATAACTGTCCGTCAAATCTAATTCGATGTTTAAGGAACGTCAATAAAATGAAAGTATGTCTACGCCTTACACATAACATTAGCTCAGTTTGCGAAGTGAGGTTCGAGAGTGAATGCTGTGGCTTTCAGAGGTAGCTGTGTCAGGAACTTTGCACTGGGCGTTATTTGGAGGACAGCTGAGGTGACGTGATCATGAAGCAACGCTCTGCGTCTGCAAACCGATTTCAGTTGGGGTGAGTGATGCGAGGTCCCAGTTGGGGCTCCGATATGACATGGTCGCACGCGCCGCCCAGATCGCAATGACAATGAAGACGTTGTCCGCCGGTCGTCTCTAGCTCTGGCATCGCACACTGGGCCGAGCCTAAGCTGACCGCGGATGTAATCAGCTGCAGAAAATGAGAGAAGACCTTCTCTGACGTTAGTCTCGGAAATCGGTTGGGACAATTTTTCTGCAAAGGTACTACTCAGCGCGGGCAGGTTCAGTTCGCCGCACTGTTAGAGACTGTTCAATACTTCTGTGATCGCATCCACAAACAGATGAGATGCCTACTCTTTCGACATCAGCATTCGTTTCGAAAAAGACGATCGTGTGAAACCCAGGTCGTGCTATTCGTCCACGAGACTCAGAGGGCCATAGACACGGGTTCCCAGGTAGATGCCGTGTTTCTTGACTTCCACAAGGCGTTCGATACAGTTCCGCACAGTCATTTAATGAACAAAGTAAGAGCATATGGACTATCAGACAAATTGTGTGATTGTATTGAAGAGTTCCTATATAACAGGACGCGGCATGTCATTCTCAATGGAGAGAAGTCTTCTGAAGTAAGAGTGATTTCAGCTGTGCCACAGGGGAGTGTCGTAGGACCGTTGCTATTCACAAGATGCATAAATGACCTTGCGGGTGACATCGGAAGTTCACTGAGGCTTTTTGCGGATGATGCTGTGGTATATCGAGAGGTTGTAACAATGGAAAATTGTACTGAAATGCAGGATGATCTGCAGCGAATTGACGCATGGTGCAAGGAATGGCAATTGAATCTCAATGTAGACAAGTGAAATGTGCTGCGAATACATAGAAAGATAGATCCTTTATCATTTAGCTACAAAATAGCAGGTCAGCAACTGGAAGCAGTTAATTCCATAAATTATCTGGGAGTACGCATTAGGAATGAATCCTAAGGAAATGCAATCCGAAAACAAAGGAAGTAGGTTACAGTACACATGTTCGCCGACTGCTTGAATACTGCTCAGCAGTGTGGGATCCGTACTAGGAAGGGTCAATAGAAGATATAGAGAAGATCCAACGGAGAGCAGCGCTTCGTTACAGGATCATTTAGTAATAACGAAAGCGTTGCGGAGATGAAAGATAAACTTCAGTGGAAGACTGCAAGAGAGAATCTCAGTAGCGGGCTTTTATTAAAGTTTCGAGAACATACCTTCACCGAGGAGTCAAGCAGTATATTGCTCCCTCCTACGAATATCTCGCGGAGAGACCATGAGCATAAAATCAGAGAGATTAGAGCCCACACACAGGCATACCGACAAGCCTTCTTTCCACGAACAATACGAAACTGTAATAGAAGGGAGAACCGATAGAGGTACTCAAAGTACCCTCCGCCACACACAGTCAGGTGGCTTGCCGAGTATGGATGTAAATGTAGATGAGGCAGAGAAAAGTGTTTTCCAAACTTTATTTCTTGATAGCTCAATACAATTCGGAAATCACCTATATCAGAGGTGGTGCACTGCTCGTAACACTGGATAATACTATCTCATAGGTTAACTTAGGTGGCAACATTATGTAGCGACCGCAATGACAATTGTGAGTACTTCTTACAAACTACTGTAATGTGTTGTTTACAAACAATAATAGATCCCTCGGTGAAAAATTATATTTCACACGTTGCGGGCATAACCCACCCTAAAAAAGTGCCTTCATACAACCTCTGGCAAGTTCTGTGAATACTCCTGTAACATCTACATCTACATCTACATTTATACTCCGCAAGCCACCCAACGGTGTGTGGCGGAGAGCACTTTACGTGCCACTGTCATTACCTCCCTTTCCTGTACCAGTCGCGTATGGTTCGCGGGAAGAACGACTGTCTGAAAGCCTCCGTGCATGCTCTAATCTCTCTAATTTTACATTCGTCATCTCCTCGGGAGGTATAAGTAGGGGGAAGCAATATATTCGATACCTCATCCAGAAACGCACCCTCTCGAAACCTCGCGAGCACGCTACACCGCGATGCAGAGCGCCTCTCTTGCAGAGTCTGCCACTTGAGTTTGTTAAACATCTCCGTAACGTTATAATGGTTACCAAACATCCCTGTGATGCCCGGCGAGTATGGTGTATGTTCAAGTTGCTCCTCCCCCCTGTTTTGCCAGGAACTCTTTGACGACATTGGCTGTGTGTGGGAGAGCGTTGTCGTGAATAAAAAACCAGGAACTTAATTGTGAGTACTGGGGTCGTACCCTGCGTAGATGTTGCATGAGACGGGTCAAAATTTCAACGCACCGTGCAGCGTTCAACGTCGTTCCCTCAAGTAGAAATTCCATGTGGATAATGCCTTGATTATTGAAAGAGGTGATGATGCGTGATTTCTCGGCTCGGATCTTTTCCCGACAAGGTCATGATGGAGAACGCCATTCCACGCTTTGCCGTTTCATTACAGGGTCATACTGGATTCATCAGCTTTCATCATGATTGACAATACGGTCATAGAAATTGGGTGTCACATCCACCGTTTCGACCAAATCCTGTGAAGCCTCTAAACGTGCCTGCTTCTGATCGTCAGTCAAGCGATGTGTTTCACAAGACGACAACACGTTTTCCTCTTCTCCAACTCCTGGGTAAGGATTCGTCGCGCGGCTTCACCGTTCATCTGCAGTTCATCCGCTATCATGCGCACAGTTAATCGGCGGTCGTTTTAATAGGTTAAACAGATATCAATAGCATTTTTTTATAGGGACCCCCATTTTTATAACATATTCGAGTAGTACGTAAAGAAAGATGAATGTTTTAGTTGGACCAATTTTTTCGCTTTGTGATAGATGTCGCAGTAATAGACACAAAAATGTGGCTCACAGTTTTGGTAACAGGTAGGATTTTTAAATTAAAATACAGAAGGTAGGTACGTTTGAACATTTTATTTCGGTGGTTCCAATGTGATACATGTACGTTTGTGAACTTATCATTTCTGAGAACGCTTGCTGTTACAGCGAGATTACCTGTAAATACCACATTAATGCAATAAATGCTCAAAATAATGTCCGTCAACCGCAATGCATTTGGCTATTCGTGTAAAGACATTCCTCTCGAAAGCGAGTAGTTCGCCTTCCGCAATGTTCGCACATACACTGACAATGTGCTGACGAATGTTTTCAGGCGTTGTCGGTAGATCACGACAGCACATATGGTTCAACTTTCCCCACAGACAGAAATCCAGGGATGTCAGATCCGGTGAACGTGCGGGCCACGGTATGGTGCTTCGACGACCAATCCACGTGTCATGAAATATGCTATTCAATACCGCTTCAACCGCACGCGAGCTATGTACCAGACATCCATCATGTTGGAAGTACATCGCCATCCTGTGATGCTGTGAAACATCTTGTAGTAACATCGGTAGAACATTACGTAGGAAATCAGCATACGTTGCACCATTTAGAATGCCATCGATAAAATGGGGGCCAATTATCCATCCTCCGATAATGGCGCCAAGGTCGCTATGTTACACATGTCGCAGCCACCGTGGGTTTTCCGTTGCCCAATGGTGCATATTATGTCGGTTTACGTTACCGCTGTTGCTGAATGACGATTCGTCGCTAAATAGAACGCGTGCAAACAATCTGTCATCGTCCCGTAATTCTACATCTACATCTACATTTATACTCCGCAAGCCACCCAACGGTGTTTGACGGAGGGCACTTAACGTGCCACTGCCATTACCTCCCTTTTCTGTTCCAGTCGCGTATGATTCGCGGGAAGAACCACTGTCTCAAAGACTCCGTGAGCGCTAGAATCTCCCTAATTTTACATTCGTGATCTCCTCGGGAGGTATAAGTAGGGGGAAGCAATATATTCGATACCTCATCCAGAAATGCACCCTCTCGAAACCTCGCGAGCAAGATACACCGCGATGCAGAGTGCCTCTCTTGCAAAGTCTGCCACTTGAGTTTGCTAGACATCTCCGTAACGCTATCGCGGTTACCAAATAACCCTGTGACAAAACGCGCCGCTCTTCTTTGGATCTTCTCTATCTCCTCCGTCAACCCGATCTGGTACGGATCCCACACTGATGAGCAATACTCAAGTATAGGTCGAACGAGTGTTTTGTAAGCCACCTCCTTTGTTGATGGACTACATTTTCTAAGCACTCTCCTAATGAATCTCAACTTGGTACCCCCATTACCAACATTTATTTTGATATGATCATTCTACTTCAAATGGTTCCGCACGCAATCTCCCAGATATTTTACAGAAGTAACTGCTACCAGTGTGTGTTCCGCTATCATATAATCATACAATACAGGATCCTTCTTTCTATGTATTCGCATTACATTACATTTGTCTATGTGAAGGGTCACTTGCCACTCCCTGCACCAAATGCTTATCCGCTGCAGATCTTCCTGCATTTCGCTACAATTTTCTAAAGCTGCAACTTCTCTGTATACTACAGCATCATCCGCGAAAAGCCGCATGGAACTTTCGACACTATCTACTAGGTCATTTATATATATTGTGAAAAGCAACGGTCCCATAACACTCCACTGTGGCACGACAGAGGTTACTTTAACGTCTGTAGACGTCTCTCCGTTGATAACAACATGCTGTGTTCTGTTTGCTAAAAACTCTTCAATCCAGCCACACAGCTGGTCTGATATTCCGTAGGGTCTTACTTTGTTTATCAGGCGACAGTGCGGACTTGTATCGAACGTCTTCCGGAATTAAAGGAAAATAGCATCTACCTGGAAGCCTGTATCTAATATTTTTTGGGTCTTTATGAACAAATAAAGCGAATTGGGTCTCACACGATCGCTGTTTCCGGAATCCATGTTGATTCCTACAGAGTAGATTCTGGGTTTCCAGAAACGACATGATACGCAAACAAAAACATGTTCTAAAATTCTACAACAGATCGACGTCAGAGATATAGGTCTATAGTTTTCCGCATCTGCTCGACGACCCTTCTTGAAGACTGGGACTACCTGTGCTCTTTTCCAATCATTTGGAACCTTCCGTTCCTCTAGAGACTTTAGGTACACGGCTGTTAGAAGGGGGTCAATTGTGCCCATTGGCAGAACTGTACACGACGTTCGAAGTCGTCGCCATGCAATTCCTGGTGCATAGAAATATGGTACGGGTGCAGTCGATTTTGATGTAGCATTCTCAACACCGATGTTTTTGAGACTCCCGATTCTCGTGTAATTGGTCCGCTACTGATGTGCGGATTAGCCGCGAAAGCAGCTAAAACACCTACTTGGGCATCACCATTTGTTGCAGGTCGTGGTTTACGTTTCACATCTGGCTGAGCACTTCTTGTTTCATTAAATAAGGTAACTATCCGCCGAACGGCCCGGTCACTTGGATGATGTAGTCCAGGATATCGAGCAGCATACATAGCACACGCCCGTTGGGCATTTTGATCACAATAGCCACATGTCAACATGATTTCGACCTTTTGCGCAATTGGTAAACGGTCCATTTTTTTTCTTCATTGGTATTTTAAAACCCGTACAACAGGTAGGCTGTCAGCAGCATTCTATGCTGCTCTTCAGCCATAGAATACACAATGAGAAAAAACAGAATGAATACACATAAGTTACAGAATGGTGGGCAATAAAACAGTAGACACATAGAGACAAACATGGAGTCGCCCACACTCGACAATAATCCACATTGCAAACTGTTGACACGACGCACAAACACTGGAGATGGTGATGGCGCAGGTGAACGATGGAATGCGGCGGGGAACACTGAACACTAAACACGGCGGCACACACGAGACCCTGATGGCGACGAACTCCGGCGCGCGAATGTCCACTTAGCGTGTGCGAGCCCGGGTACCTGCCAAGAGGGGGGAAGGGTGAGGTGGGGGAAAGGAGAAAACCAGAATGCCAATTGCTGAGCATATGGGGGGGGGGGGAGAGGGACAGGGGAGGGGGAGCCTGGGGGAGGAGTGGGGAGAAACGGAGTAGGGAGGGAAGAGGGAGAGAAGGGTGGGAGGGTTCCCAAAGGAGCAAACACAGGAAGAGGGCGGGAGGATCAAAGTTGGTAGGAGGGGTAGATGGAGGGGAGGAGGGCATCATGAGAGAGAGGGACCTGGCGGAAGCCACCTTGGAAGAGGGTAAGGAGGGTGGAGAGATGGAGACCGGTTGGGACGTGGGAATACAGGTGCGGCAGCGGGGGGGGAGGGAGAGGATGGGTGAGACAAGCGGGTGAGGAGAATCGAGTTTGCGGGAGGTGTACAGGATCCGTATCCTTTCAAGGAAATGGAAAAGCTGGGGGAACAGAATTAGATTGTACAAGATCTGCGTGGGGAGCGGAGACGGATGCGATAGGCGAGACGGAGAGCATGGCGTTCAAGGATTTGAAGGGAGTAATTAAATGTATGGGGGTGGAAATCCAGGCCGGATGGGCGTAACAAAGGATAGGGCGGATGAAGGATTTATAGGTGTGGAGTATGGTGGAGGGGTCCAGACCCCATGTACGGCCTGAAAGGAGCTTGAGGAGACAGAGTCAGGAGTGTGCCTTGGCTTGGATTGTCCGGAGATGGGGGGGTCCAGGAGAGTCGACAGTTGAGGGTGACGCCAAGGTAGTTAAAGGTGGGGGTGAGGGCAATAGGACGGCCACAGATGGCCAGATAGAAATCAAGGAGGCGGAAAGAAGGGGTGGTTTTGCCTACATTGATCGCCTGGGTTTTGGAGGGATTGACTTTGTGGTTGAACCGGTCAATATGGGATTGGAGAAGGTGTTGGGAGCGCTGTAGGGTGGGGGCAAGGGCAAGGAAGGCTGTGTCATCGGCTTGTCCGCCGTATATAAAAGGTACAGAAGGGGAGAGAGGGAAAAATGGTGTAGGAACCATGTTATGGATGGTGACGTACGGAGGACGGCGCGAGAGAAAGGAGCTTGAATAGGAGACCGGAATGCCATACGCAGTCATAAGCACGTTCGAGGTCCAGGGAGAGAAAGATTGTGGAATGACGGGAATTAAGCTGTTTGGAAAGGAGTAGAGTGAAGTGAAAGAGAAGGTCGTCGGAAGAGAAGGACAGCCGAAAGACATACTAGTTAACAGGAAGGAGACGGTGCTGTCGGAGATGCTGGTGGATGCGGGGGGTAACGATAGATTCCAGGACCTTGCGGAAGACTGAGGTAAGGCTGATGGGACGGTAGGAGGAGACGGCAGACGGCGGTTTAGCAGGTTTAAGGAACATCAGGATATGGGAGGTTTTCCACAGGTCGGGGTAGTAACTGGTCGACAGGACTAATTGTAGAGCCTGGCCAGGGTGGAGAGGAAAGAGACAGGAGCTTCACGAAGGTGACGGTAGGTGACGCGATCATGACCAGGAACGCTGTTGCGTTTCGTGCGGAGTGTAACAATGAGATCCTGTGTAGTGATAGGGGCATTGAATTCTGTGTGTGCAATGTCGTCCAAGTACTGGAAACCAGGGGTGAGAGGAGGGACAGAGGTGTCAGTGGACATCCAGGAAGAGGGAGTAATCGAACTGGGTAACATCGGGGATGGAAAAAACTTCAGAGAGGTAAGAGGCAAAGTTATTGGCCTTACTGAGCGTCTCAGGGAAGGGGTGATCATCGTGGAGAAGAGGATACTAGGGGAGGGTCTAGTCTCGGTAAGGCTATGGAAGGCTGACCAGAACTTGGACGAGTTTATAGGTAGGGTAGCATTTAAATGGGTGCATGTCTGTCGCCAGTCCCGGCGTTTCTTAGCCACGAGCAAATTTCGAATGTGTCACTGGAGTTGCCAGTGGCGTCGAAGTGTGTCCAGGTTACATATGTGGAGGAAGGCACGGTAAAGACTCATGGAGGAGGAGGACGGCCTGTGGGGTAAGGTAGGACAGTGGGGGTGGATGGCGACAGTAGGAACGTGGGCCTCAATGGCCTCAGACAAGGTCTGCTGGAGAAAGGAGATGTATGGGTTACATCTTCATGGTGGTGGCAGGTGAAGGGGTGGCTATCGACCTCTGTGGAGAGGGTATACCGGTAGGCGGTAGGCACTCCAGTTGGCACGGGAATAGTCATGGACATACTTTGGGGGAGGGCCATTACGAGGGTCGGGGCAGGCTCCACGACATCCACCGTTATGCGACCAAGGAGGTTAGGGGAGGAAAGGATAACAACGGGAGTGGAGTTGAATTTGGGACGGGTGTACTGCGGGATGGCGATGTCACCTTGAAGGGAGGAGAAAAAACCGATGCCAACGTCTTAACTGGTGGCGGAACGACTATGGATGTTGAGGTCGGCGAGGATCATGTAGGAGGAGAAGGTACGGTCAATGTGGGAGAGGAAGTCGAAGAGAATAGGGGCGTTAGGGTGGACATAAATGGTGGCGCAGGTGGTGGTAAGGATGGGGAAGAAGAAGCTAAGGATCAGCTGTTCGGTGGGTTCAGGCCGAACTGGGATCTGGCGGTGGTGACAAATAGCAACTCCACCACGCGCAATCGGGAGTGTATTATCGGAGTGGTGAAGGAGGTAGGGCGACGTGTGGATGGTGTGGTGAGGTTGGAGGAAGGTTTCATTGACGAGGAAAGTATCCACACGGTGGGTGACAAGGGTGTGCAGGAAGAGGTTCTTGTTGGCGAGAAGGGATCAGATGTTACTGAAATGGATATGGTGCTGTCACGCCATGACAGGGATTTCGACAAGGGTGTCAAGAAGAAGAAGGGAGAAGGTGAAATGGGCATGGTTGTTGGAATAGGTGGCATACATTTTTAAGTGGAAAATGGAACGGGCGGCAAGGGAGACCTGTTGGAGGGTGTGAGGGCGCTGGAAAGGGTGGACGTTTTATAGTACAATGGTGAGGAACCTGACGATGTCAGCGGTGAGGGGGGAGATGAAGGGAATTGCCAGGAGGGGTGGGGGCGTCCAGAGGACAGACAGGGATGGTGAGTTCAGGAGTGGTCGGAGGCGGTCAGGCTTTACACTTTTGGGAGTAGGTGGGAGGGGGGAGATTTCAGGTATTACAGGAGGGAGGGGATTGAAGGTTGGGGCACTGCCAGAGGAAGTGCGCTTGCCTACAATGCGGGCAGGTGGGGCTTCGCGGCACTCGGCTGTTGGGTGTGCGTTATAGTGCAGACACCTCTGGCAGTGCAGGGACTGAGGAGGGGAATGGGAAGGGTCGACCATATAGCGCTGGTTGAAGAGGAGGGCACCCTCCTTCAGGAGATGGTCAATGGTGGGGGCGGCCTCGGAGAAAACCCGCATAAGGCGGGTGGGGCAGGCCAAGTTGAAAATGAGGCAGACCGCCCGCATCTCCAGCGTGGGATGAGCTTTGACCTCTGCCAACACCTCCTCCTCCGTGATTATCGGACTGAGCTAAGTGATCACAGTGGTGAGGGTCAGCGAGTGATGTGAGGGTTGGGGTTGGCGGGTAGGAAATCAAGAAGGAGCAGGGTTGAGGGAGGCGTCAAAACGGGTGATGGGGAGGTGTGAGAGGATGTCAGTATGGAGGGTGGGGCTGGGGGAGGAGATGAGAACGGAATCACGTCTGGGAGTGAGGAGTGAGATGGGGGAAGCAGGGAAGTGTTAGCGGAGGACGAGGGAGACATTATGGGACTTGAGAAGGGAAGGGACGGGACGGTAGAGGAGGTAACTGTAAAATGAAGGGGGGAGGAGTAGGAGGAGGCAGAGGGAGTAGGGGCAGGTGGGGAGACATCCATGGCATCGTGAGGGGGGGGGAGGATGGGGTGGTGCCTTTTTGGGAGCGGAGGAGGTGGTGGTGCCACTAGGGCGTTCAACGGCGGCAGAAGGGTGGGTGGTGACATGAGGAACAGGAGCTATAGGGAGGTGGCGGGAAGGGGCAGGTCCCAGTGTGGACGCAGCAATCGCCGCCAGAGATGGTGACGGTGAAGGCGATGGCGACGGCGACGATGGTGGCGGTGATGGCGAAGGCGATAGGGAGAGTGGGGCATGGGTAGTGGCCCGATGGGCCGCCACCCTAGCTGGAGTGGCAGTGACAGGCTGGGGGAGTGGGGGGAAAGTATAAGGGAGAGGAGCGGGGGGAAGAAGCTGGAGGGGGGGCGACAAAGAGCGAGGGCGAAGGGAGAGTGAGAAGAGGAGGGGTGAACAGAGGGGGTTTTGACTGGGCACACCATGTAATGGTGGTGGTGGCGGCGGAGGGCGACGTGTATACATTGGCATTGGTGGTAGTAGTGGCAGAGGTGGTGGGGGCTGACATAACAGGTATAAACAAAAAAGCACATGATGAAAAGGAGAGGAAAAAACTGGGGACAGACGAAGATGAAGACAGATGAAGACGAAGACAGATGAAGATGAAGACGGACGAAGACCAGAGTCCCACACTGCTGGCGCTGGCGACGGCTGGCAGGAAAGCCACAGTGGCTGCTATTGTTGCGGACGGGGCCGAGGCTGCTGTTGCTGCTGGAGGGCTGGCTGGCTGGACTGCTGCTGCTGGAGGGCTGGCTGACTGGACTGGTGCTGCAGGAGGGCTGGTTGGCTGGACTGGTGCTGTTGGAGGGCTGGCTGGCTGGACTGCTGCTGCTGGCAGGCAGGCTGGCTGGACCACTGCTGCTGGAGGGCTGGCTGGCTGGTGGAAGGCTGGCTGGCTGGACTGCTGCTGCTGGAGGGCTCGCTGGCTAGACTGCTCCTGCTGGAGGGCTGGCTGGCTGGACTGCTGCTGCTGGAAGGCAGGCTGGCTGGACCACTGCTGCTGGCTGGACCGCTGCTGCCGGCCGGGACCGCTGCTGCTGGCCGAGACCGCTGCTGCTGCTGCTGCTGCTGCTGCCGCTGATGCCACTACTGCCGCTGCTCGGCTGGAACGCTGCTGCTCGGCTGGACCGCTGCTGCTCGGCAGGCTGGCTGGCTGGCAACTGAAAACCTAGCTCTTCGATTAGTGCTGGAATGGCACAATCGAAGGGCGGTATCCTTTCGGAGTACCGCCGGAGATGAACGGTCCATTTTAACACGGGTAATATATCACGAAGCAAATACCGTCCGCACTGGCGGAATGTTACGTGATACCACGTAGTTATACGTTTGTGACTATTACAGCGCCATCTATCACAAAGCCTAAAAAATGGTCCAAATAAAACATTCATATTTCTTTACGTACTAAGCGAATATGTAATAAAAAATGAGGGTTCCTATTTAAAAAAACGCAGTTGATATCCGTTTGACCTATGGCAGCGCCATCCAGCGATCCAACCATAGCGCCATCTGGTATCCCCCTTCAAGCTAGATGAGTTTCGTTCTTTGTAGTTTTTTCGTTTGACGCTTATTTTGTGAAACATTTTCCCCGGTTACTGTCAATGGACCATCTTGTATATAAATTCGGGAATCAAATGAACTTAAGGAATTGTCCTGTCTGATAGCAAACTAACACATGATGGACGCAGCAAGGAGGACGTAGTCACCATATTAACAGAATCAAAGAGGACATACCTGGCCAAGAGGAGACTACTAGTAACATCAGTATCGCTCTTCATTTGAGGAAGAAATTCTGTGGAAGTGAATAATGGACTGCAGGAAAACTGAAAAAGAGAACCGAAGCGCTTGAGATTTCGTGCAGTAGAAGGATGTTGAAAATTAGGTGGATTTATAAACAGGAATTGAGGGGGTTCTTGCATTAATTGGCAAAACATTTGAAAAAAGTTTACAGGAAGAAGTAACAGGTTGATAGGACACTGTTTAAGGGATAACAACCACTGAAGTTGAGGGAGCTGAGGAGGATGGAAACTGCAGCGGACGGCAGAAATTCGAGTGTATCTAACATATAATAGAAGACGTGGTGTGCAAGTGCTCTTCTGAGATTGGGAGGCTGCTACAAGATAAATACAGTAACTTCTGGAAACCGTTTCACGAAACTATGAATGTAATGTTACCCGTCTTGCTGCAACAGTGATGGTTAATTTTAAATGGAATTAATTAAACAGAAGCCCCAAGAGTTAATGCAGTGTAGAGGAAAACATGCCGTAGGGCATCTCTCTGTTTTATTTTAGTGACTAACAGTTAAACTTTTTCTAAGTTTCTGAGCCGGCCGCTGTGGCCGAGCGGTTCTAGGCGCTTCAGTCCGGAACCGCGCGACCGCTACGGTCGCAAGTTCGGATCCTGTCTCGGAGCATGGCTGTGTGTGCTGTCCTGAGTTTGGTTAGGTTTAAGTAGTTCTAAGTTCTAGGGGACTGATAACCTCCGATGTTAAGTCCCATAGTGATCAGAGTCATGTATGTAAATTTCTGTAAGACGCTCCTAACGATAAATAGATAAAACCACCACTAACACAGATAGTAATGGTTCTATTGCAAGTACGTATCCTGGTTCTTATAGAGCGAATTACAGCTTAATGTGGACTTCAAACCAAGATGAAACATGACATTTTTGACAACAATTGTTGCCAAAGGTGAAAGAAATAACTGACACAAAAATTTTAGGAATTTGGCTTTGGAATAGAAGCCACTGAGCTGCCGTTTGAATTTTTTAAATATTTTTATACGACACAGTCTAAAATCAGCAAATAAAAAACGTTAATCGCTGACGACATTGCTGTCCTCAATGAAGGTGAAGAGGAATTACATGACGTGCTGAATCGTATGTACAGTGTAATGAGCACAGAATATGGGCTGAGTGTAAATCGAAGGAAGACGAAGTTATGAGAAGTAGCAGAAATGAGAATAGCATGAAATTTAACATCACGATTGATGGTCACGAAGTAGATGAAGTTAAGGTATTTCGCTATCGAGGCAGTAAAATACCCAATCACTGACGGAGCAGGGAGGACATCAAAAGGAGACCAGTACTACACTTTAACTTAGAATATTTCGTTGAATAGACGAGATGAATGAGGCTACTCTTGAAGATTAGAGGGTTTACCAGTTGGTTTGTAATAAGGCGTTATGGTGCTGAGACGTAACCCATGTTGCTGCAAATTTTTTTGCATAAAATCAATGCATTGGAGTGTCATTTATTGAAATAGAAAGTAGAATTGAAATTGTAGTAATTCGAAACTGATTTTATCTGATCAGTGAATTTTAGATTCATGGCACTAAATGTGGTTCGAATTCAGACATTGATATAGGTACAATTTCAACTGCTTTCAGAAGTTCTTTCACAGAGGTTGGAATGTATGAAAGGTTTCTCTTTATTGACTCAAAAATCTTTGACTAGTGACGCACATGACTTTGGAAAAACGATGAACTGACTTGCCACCGCGAAATACATGTTCATTTTCGTATGAAAGCCATGCACCTGAATATAATAAGGCTGCATCCAAAAGAAGTCCAAATATTCAAAGCATTTTCTTTCGAAACGTATGATACTTGTTAAATTCATTGGAAGGCGGTTCTTTAATTACGACTCCTTTGAATAGACGCTTTTGCTCAAACTCTTGTACTATCATCCTTATTTCTGGCGAGTAATTAGTTTTCCACTGTTTGAAGAGTTTCTTATAAGCACGCCAGTTTCTTATTTCGCTTCAAGGTCTGAATAATTTCTGTTTTACTTAAAGAATTATAATACTTGAAGAACTTCTAAGACCTTATAAAATACAACTAGCTCCATTATAAGCAATCACTTTGTGAGACATTTAGACATTCAGGAAATGATCTGGAACCACTACGACTCAGTTTCAGAAATCGATGGTGAAGGGAACTGTGACTTTCGAGGAGAACTCCAACAATATTAAATGACGGAGCAACCCGACACACGCGAAAAACGCGACTTAGCTTTGATAGCTGAGAGAATAATTCGTGTAAAACACCCTGTAATAGACTCTGCTTTTCGGAACTTCCAGAAAACAAAGAATATACGGAATCTAGAACTGTTGTGTATGGTACACATCTGCCACATCACTCATGACATCATGGAGAGCTAGTTTCATTTTATGGTTCACACAATGCATGACAATTACGTCGTTATGTAAATGATTACACAGTAGTGCGCTCTTGAAGCTCCATGTGTTGCGAAGCAGCTATGAGATGGCGTTTTAGTACGAGTGTTATTCGGAAAGCAAGGAACGATCGGTCGCGAAATGTAAAACACAGTGAAAATCTGATGAAGCTTTGCACAGGTGCGTTAGGCCACTGTATCTAGTTTGCCTGTCGATCGCATCATGTCGCTCCTTTCGGCTCTGAGCTCACAGTGAGAACGTGAAAATGCCTAGAAATTAGCGTCTCCCGCCACGTATGAAGGCCTGGTGACAGATTTCGCCTGAAGCTATGCAATCCACATAACATGGCTGTCATGCAGTTCGTTCTACACGAGAATTCTAGGCCGCACTCAGCAGGGGCAATAAAGGTGCTCCTGCAGCATTTTCGATGGGATGTGTTTGCTCACCCACAATACAGCCTGGCATCGGTTACCCATGAGGTTCATCTCTGCTCAAATAAACCGCTGGCTATGAAAACAATATTTTGACACAGACTACGAGCTGCATCTCAGAGTAGGAAATTGTCGAAAGCATTGGCGGCTGTCTTCCATAAAGAGGGAACTGAAAAGTTGGTACAACGTTACGACAGATGTCTAAGTCTGAGTGGCGACTGTGAAGTGAAGTAGCTGGAAGGTGTAGCTAACCGTTGCAAATAAAACAGCTTTGATTTTCGCTGTGGTTTCCATTTCGTGACCAATCGTTCTTACTTTCTGAATAACCCTCGTACATTTTATTTAACGTTATACTTTTCAAGAACCGTAATCTGTGTGTTACTGCGTACCTTCTTCTGTCTCACTTTATAATTCACTTTATAATTGCAAGCATGTCCCTCAAAGGACAAACTTATGTGTGTTATTAGAAAGGTTTTATTTGAAATCACTGTACATTCGTCGATGATAATACTAGAGTTTGTACCCGATTCTACAAGGAAGTGAGGAAGATCTTTTTCTCGCTTCTTTTCCTGTAAATATAATGATATTTCTGCATGTATTGACAGAATGAAGCATATTATCCACTGATGAACCATTAAACTTTTATAGTTCCGTTGTTGCTGGATCGATTTGGGTTATAATTTCTGTTTAGCTATTACATATGCAGATTTGGACAACAAAGCGGTTGTGATTGTTCTTACTTGATGTTACCTTCCCTACAAATTTCGTCTGTTTTCACTCTCTTAGCGACACTGTTAGTATCCTGTCAATGTTTGCACACGTCTCCGGTAGTGCACTACTCTTAAGGAATGAAGAAATTTGCTTTGTTTGAATGATAAGCTGAAAAGCCTCTATTCTTACACGCTTGTACATTTTCAATTCAGTAAGAATACTACTTGCCTCGCAAACTCACAAGTAATCGATTTCTGCGCTTAGATTAAGGGAACAGTGATAGCAGGAGAATTGTTTTCAAAATCAATGTGCAAACATACACTCCTGGAAATTGAAATAAGAACACCGTGAATTCATTGTACCAGGAAGGGGAAACTTTATTGACACATTCCTGGGGTCAGATACATCACATGATCACGCTGACAGAACCACAGGCACATAGACACAGGCAACAGAGCATGCACAATGTCGGCACTAGTACAGTGTATATCCACCTTTCGCAGCAATGCAGGCTGCTATTCTCCCATGGAGACGATCGTAGAGATGCTGGATGTAGTCCTGTGGAACGGCTTGCCATGGCATTTCCACCTGGCGCCTCAGTTGGACCAGCGTTCGTGCTGGACGTGCAGACCGCGTGAGACGACGCTTCATCCAGTCCCAAACATGCTCAATGGGGGACAGATCCGGAGATCTTGCTGGCCAGGGTAGTTGACTTACACCTTCTAGAGCACGTTGGGTGGCACGGGATACATGCGGACGTGCATTGTCCTGTTGGAACAGCAAGTTCCCTTGCCGGTCTAGGAATGGTAGAACGATGGGTTCGATGACGGTTTGGATGTACCGTGCACTATTCAGTGTCCACTCGACGACCACCAGAGGTGTACGGCCAGTGTAGGAGATCGCTCCCCACACCATGATGCCGGGTGTTGGCCCTGCGTGCCTTGGTCGTATGCAGTCCCGATTGTGGCGCTCACCTGCAAAGCGCCAAACACGCATACGACAATCATTGGCACCAAGGCAGAAGCGACTCTCATCGCTGAAGACGACACGTCTCCATTCGTCCCTCCATTGACGCCTGTCGCGACACCACTGGAGGCGGGATGCACGATGTTGGGGCGTGAGCGGAAGACGGCCTAAAGATGTGCGGGACCGTAGCCCAGCTTCATGGAGACGGTTGCGAATGGTCCTCGCCGATACCCCAGGAGCAACAGTGTCCCTAATTTGCTGGTAAGTGCCGGTGCGGTCCCCTACGGCACTGCGTAGGATCCTACGGTCTTGGCGTGCATCCGTGCGTCGCTGCGGTCCGGTCCCAGGTAGACGGGCCCGTGCACCTTCCGCCGACCACTGGCGACAACATCGATGTACTGTGGAGACCTCACGCCCCACGTGTTGAGCAATTCGGCGGTACGTCCACCCGGCCTCCCGCATGCCCACTATACGCCCTCGCTCAAAGTCCGTCAACTGCACATACGGTTCACTCCCACGCTGTCGCGGCATGCTACCAGTGTTAAAGACTGCGATGGAGCTCCGTATGCCACGGCAAACTGGCTGACACTGACGGCGGCGGTGCACAAATGCCGCGCAGCTAGCGCTATTCGACGGCCAACACCGCGGTTCCTGGTGTGTCCGCTGTGCCGTGCGTGTGATCATTGCTTGTACAGCCCTCTCGCAGTGTCCGGAGCAAGTATGGTGGGTCTGACACACCGGTGTCAATGTGTTCTTTTTTCCATTTCCAGGAGTGTATTAACGTTAAGATAGAACGGTATTTATACATTCTGTGTACGGGCTCCACAAACTCTGAAAATGAAGGGTAAGTTCTACATAACCTGTAATCAAGAAATAAATATCCCCAGTTCCGACAAACAATTTAAAAATCAGAAGATGGGATGATTTGATGCAGAAAGGAGGAAATACTCCCCTTCCATACCCGTCTCCTAGCCTGCAAATCACACACTGCATTCCACGGACAGTACAGGTACGGCTATATTTTTACGAAGCACACGCGATTTTGTGTCAGACTAGATGAGACCTGTACTGAATTCGGCTTGTCAGTGAAGGTGAATGAATGTAGCTGATACGATTTTAATCAACTCTCACTTATGAGTTACTGTGATACTAACTTATAGTATGCTCATCGTGTCTTCTACTTTTTACATTGCTGAAGTGTTTTTACTGCTCCTGTTTGCGCGAGCACATAACGATCTTCAATCTCCCTTCGCCTAAGTACGAATCTGTGTCCCACTGATACCTGGGTGTCACACGTCGGATGTAAATATAACGCAACTGGGAAAAAAGCTTGGAATTATATACTGTACCTATGAAACAATGAAGTATAAAATATCATACCAATTTATCCTTTTAGCTGACTTCTGATCCAGTGTTGCGAAAACTGATGGACAGGGCAGACTATTTATCTAATATGTGAGCAGTGTCGGTAGAGAGAGAGAGAGAATATACTGTCCCCAGTGAAATACTAAAAAAAGACTTAAAAACAGTATTTATAAAAAAGAGACATTTAAAAATTGAATAATAACAGGACACTAGCCGCTCAGGCGAACATGTATTTTTCTCGTGTATCCGTATTGTAATAATTTCCGTGTATAAGTTTCGAAGGTAAACAAATACAACAAAGTGATCTAACGAGACGACAAGATACCCTCTTTTGTTAATTTTTTAGTCGTCTTCATTCTTCTCTTGTCTTGGTTGCGTGTAGACGGACATCTTGCGAGTGCTGGCAAATGTGAGCATATTATTACTAATTAAGCAAATGATATATTGATTTAAGATTATTGTTCACTTTTAATTTTGTAAGAGGTGATCCCGATTTCATGTCCGCCTTCCCTGAATTAACCTGCATTCGAGTAATTTACAATGCAACAATCGCAATGGCCGATGCAGCCATTGACAGCATTACGTGGCGATATTAACTTATTAAAATTAGCGGAAGCGAAAAACTCGCCCGCTATTAACATAATATACATTTTTCTCTAAAGCCGCGCGACGTTGCACAAAATACGTAGCTTTAAGATTCTTATTTTCAGTACAACAGGCGAGTGCCAGAGCCTGGACGCCGACTGCAAAGCAATGGTTAACGGAGGTTAGAAAAACACTATCGCGCGTGTGTTGTAGTTAACAGCTACAGATTTTTTTGCTTTAAAGTGAACTGACTAGCTGAGAAAATTAATATGAAAATTTTATTCCATTGTTCAATTTATATGCTCATGTTTTAAGATGCAGTGAGTCAATTAACGTAACAAACAATTTCCACTGAAGATTAATATTATTTAAGAAAGAGACAACTGCACAAAAGTATTTAATTGTAAATCAAAATGAACTGTCATTTTGATTAAGGCCCACCACGTAAGTCGACAACAATCACCATTACGAATGAATTTCTGTAGTAAACAATAAATTATAATATGACGGCCGACGGACACGAGAAGAGACAGAGAGAAAGAGAGAGGCAGTGATACAGATGAGCCAAAACATTAATACCATCTGTTACCTTTTGAACGTAATACAATAGAAGACCTTGGTTGGTTTCCGGAGATATGTGTCAGCAGATACCTAAGGACAAGTCAGGCAGTATTAGAAATTAAGGGCTGATTGTTTCTTGGGTGTAGAGCAGACACTCGGTAGCATTCCAGATACGTTAGGCCTTAATAAGATAAGGTGAATTTGGTGGTCAAGACTTCAACATGAGTCCGTTATCATTCACTTCAAAACACATTGTGACAAGGATATTTATTATACTGGAATAGGCTGTTGTTGTCGCAGAATATATCAAACGTGAAGGAATGTCACCCATACCGCAATACTGCCCCCACAGCCTGCGTCCGAGGCACGATGCACGCTACATGCAGTCGTTCGGCTGGTCGAAGGCGCATTCTCGTATGACCATCGACCTGATGTTGCAAAAAACGTGATTTACCAGCTCAGGTGACATGTGTGTATTGATCCACGGCCAAATAATGATCGTCTCATACCCATTGCAATCGCAAAAAAATGAAAGTGAAGAAGAGTTACAGGATTTGTTGACTGTAATGACCAGTCTAATGAGTACAGAATATTGACTAAAAGTGAATCGAAGGAAGAAGAAAGTAATGAATGATTTAATATGGAATGATCATATAAAGTTGATCGACGGTAAAGCAGATGCCAGACAGAGATTCGTTGGAAGAATCCTAAGGAAATGCAATCCGGAAACAAAGGAAGTAGGTTAAAGTACACTTGTTCGCCCACTGCTTGAATACTGCCTAGCAGTGTGGGATCCGCACCAGATAGGGTTGATAGAAGAGACAGAGAAGATCCAACGGAGAGCGGTGCGCATCGTTACTGGATCATTTAGTAATCGCGAAAGTGTTAAGGAGATGATAGATAAACTCCAGTGGAAGACTCTGCGGGAGAGACGCTCACTAGCTCGGTACGGGCTTTTGTTGAAGTTTAGAGAACATACCTACACCGAGGAGACAAGCAGTATTTTGCTCGCTCCTACGTATATCTCGCGAAGAGACCATGAGGATAAAACCAGAGACATTAGAGCTCACACAGAAGCATACCGACAATCCTTCTTTCCACGAACAATACGAGACTTTAATAGAAGGGAGAACCGACAGAGGTACTCAAGGACCCTCCGCCACACACCGTCAGGTGGCTTGCGGAGTATGGATGTAGATGTAGATAAAACTGCGAGAAACTTAACATCAGAACTGGGGATCATGAAATAGTCGAAGTACGGTTCCTGGGCAGCAGAATAACTCACGTGACACCTGAGTTTCTCCTGGAGTGTACAATTTTCAGACAATTTACGGGAATTCAGCTAGGTAATATTTACAGCGACCGCCGATATTTCGGTGGGAGTACACGCCGCCATTTTTAAGGCACGAACTACATAAAAATGGCGGGGTGTACTCCCGCCGAAATATCGGCGGTCGCTGTAAATATTACCTGGCTGAATTCCCGTAAGTTGTTTGAAAGTAACTCATGGTGGATGGAGCCAGTCTTCTAGTATCAAACATAGGCCTTATGTGAGGAAGAAATTTCTGAAAATGTACGTTTGAAGTACAGCATTGTATGGTATTGAAACATGGAGTCTAGGAAAACCGGAAAAGAAGAGAATCGAAGCACTTGAGATGTGGCGCTACAGAAGATAGTTGACAATTAAAACGGATGACATAGTAAGGAATGATGTTCTCCTCAGAAAGGGAATATGAGGGAAACACTGACACGAAGAAGGAACAGGATGGCTGGATATTTGTTAAGACGTCATACAATAACTTTCGTGTTACTAGAGAGACCTGTAGAGGGTAAAAACGGTAGAGGAAAATAGAGATTGGAATACATACAGAGCGGGCCTCATCAAATCAATCAGAACAGTGCTGACTAAAAAAAAAGGTGTAAAACTTGTTAGGTTTTTTATCGGTGACACAGTGTCACTAACAAATGGTTAGACAAGCTGCGAATGTATCGAAACATGAACCAGGTGGTTGACTTTCTTCGTCTCCATTACAATCAGAATCGCTAAGTCAATGTATATCATTTCGCACGGTGTGACATTCTCATAAACGAACGTTACGTTATGATTTGTGAGACCGACTGCGTGGTAAACATTCCGTTCTAACTGGCACATAATATTTATTTATTTATTTATGCATTTATTTTACCTGGCAAGATAAGGGCCTTCAGGCCCTCTCTTACACCTAACCAGGCATACTCAGATCGAACGAATTACAGTTTCTACAGAACATTAAGGACATATAAAGTGTTATACAGTATTAATGTTAAAGAAAAAAATAGAAATTACAACAGTAGTACAATGATAAATATAACAATCAAAAAATAATTATAACAATCAATAATAATAATAATAATAATAATAATAATAATAATAATGACTATGTATATGAAAGTAAACAAATTTTTATTTTATGAATGTCAGTCCTATTGCTGGTTGGGAATTTTCTCGTTATGTTCTTGCAGTTTGTGAGTTATTCTCATCGAGCAGAGACATAAGACGATAGAATGGGGTGAAAGAGATATAGAAGAGGTAGATGAGGTTAGAGGAAGAGAATTAGAATGCTAAAATTCGAAGGTGTGATGGAGAGGAGAAAGAAAGAGATGAGAGGGGCACAACAATGGTGGCTATACCGTCCCTAATATGTAGGTTTTAAGTTCCCTCTTGAATATTGTGAATCAAACTCTACACGATGGCAGCTTAGCGTGCAATGTTGTGTTTATCGAGTACAGAGAAAAGAAACATACAAGAAACGACAGTCCAATTAGTATTTTTTTTTAAATTAGTGTTTTGTGAGTACCTTCTCGGTCTTTAGATGGCTAGAAAAGAAACGTAGGTCAATTATTATACTAAAAAGACAGAACTGAAGTGAAAGAAATGGACTGACGGCGCTGATATGGTACTTAATGTAGTGAAAAATATTTTGTACTGAAGGAAATTGATGGAAACAGTTTATTACCTTACGTTCTATTCCTTTGCTGTGGCAGACTATCATAATGATGAAGTAGGAAACTGCAGGCGCGTGGCTCTTGTGATACAAATTTACCGGACAGTTTGTGTAGTACGTTGATGCAGTAGTGACTGAGAATAAACATGAAGTATTCTAGCTCCGGGAGAGGTTGCCATGGCGAAAATCCAGTTATGATTCGAGACATTTCACCTGTCAAGATTTGGAGGCTCTTGAGTCTTTTCTGATTTGTATCTTCAAAAGTTTGGAGGGGATAAATTTTCGTGAAATGAAGAGGATACCTCTGCTGTAGAATAATATTATGCAAAGTCGTAAGTAAATTCATGGGCGCCACAGACGTGTTTGCAAGCATCAAGTAGCTAAGCGAAGACTGTGAAAATTATCTTTTTTGATATAATTGAATTTATCATTGTCGTGACACGTAATTCCGTAATAACTAAATTTTGTTGGTGTCACAAAAGACTGATGGCTTTCCACTCAATATATGAATAAAAACTCTATACTCCAGATTCCAGGGGAGGGGGGGGGACAAGTTTTCCATCTTGTCCCCCTGTAACTAGTGGACGCCTATGAATACTCTTCCTAGAGAACAGAGAAACTCGAATGTAGAAGGACGCAAAGCATTGAATTCATTACATATTACTGTGTGCAGTACGCTGCAGCCATTCATCTTTCACCATTGGGTTTGTGTAAGATGGTCATGCACTCGTGACAGCTTATGGAAATTGTGTATTTGTACTTTCTGTTGGCCAGTTTCATCATTCGAAGATATTGCAGAACGTCTAATTAGGACAGAGACGTGTTAAAAGTGGGGAGGAGCAGGCTCTGAGCACTATGGGACTTAACTAAACTTCTGAGGTCATCAGTCCCCTAGAACTTAGAACTACTTAAACCTAACTAACCTAAGGACATCAGTCACATCCATGCCCGAGGCAGGATTCGAACCTGCGACTGTAGCGTTCGCGCGGTTCCAGACTGTAGCGCCTAGAACCGCATGGCCACTCCGGCCGGCAGAGGAGATGGACTGAGAGAGGAGGAAGTAAGAGGCAAACTAGTGGAACTGAAATAAATACATACCCGGCTACTCAGCTAGTCATCATTAAAATAACAAACGTACCTCTATGTTGTTGCAGTAGTATCTGCCCTGAATCACATAGCCAGACTATGGAGCTCACTTGATTATCTTGATACTTTCTATGGTCGCTGTCAATCGAATTCATTGGGATTCTCGGCGTTAACCATATAACATGAAACACTACAAGAATTAGAGTTTTCCCCACACAACCTTCCCAGCTTTAGCAATTTTTAATAAAGAAGCTTGTAATAATCCTGCTAGCATACGTGGTGCACACCTTTAAAATATCTTTTGATACGGTCAGAGTTTGTTTACCAGATTTCAGTGCTGTCACAGGGACATTCGGTACTCTAGAGGTTTTTCGATTTCTCTGTTGAAACGTGCCAGTAGTTTCTTTTGAAACTATGAAATGTTGGGTTATCAATTATAGAAAAAATAGTTTTGACCCTCATATCCTAGAATGACAAACTTCTTCATATGGTGATCCCAAAGCACTCGATGGCACAGGTACAAACGTTTTATGTGTACAGCTTTTGTAGTTGGAAGAACCTTGTGAGAAGAACTTTTGGTCTAACTGTTTTGAATGATTTTGATGTCAGTCTTCACCTGAGAAACAATGTGATTACGCTGTAGTCACTAGTAATTAATCAATTCTTTTCGCCAATGCTTACCGATGTACTTAATAAGGAAAACATTAAATTTGCCTCCAGTGAATCCAATGACTCTTACGTGGAACGAGTTTGACAAGATGTAGCTTTATTTTGATGTAGGACATTCATCCTATGAACGGGAAAGCTGTTCGTACAACGAAACAAGTCATTAATTTGTGCCCAACCCGAATGTTAGTATAGTTGCACGTCCTCATATTATCTTCGATGCCTGTTGTTCACGGGAGCAATAAATTTTTCACTTCAGTTCTATGCATTGTAATTCATTTAAGTTGACGTGCGGCCGAGTCTATGTATTTGATCTTTTTTTATCGGGAGAAACGCAGCCGGCACATATCACTGCAGTTCTATAGTCGGGTTACCTGCCGTATTAAGCTTATGTCGAAATGACAGCGAGATATATTTTAAATCCAATTTAGTTACGTCACAGTAAGCCATAACAAATGGAGTTCCACGAACCACAAAAACGCTACGAAGACAGTTCTCAACTGTAACTAAATAGCCTTCCGCAGTAAATCAGGATATATTTGCTTTTTTGTGATTTAGTCTGAAAGAATTATGTCAAAACCTTTAGTCGAAAATTAACTCCGGATTGCGCAGAACTAGAAAAAAAAAATTACCTGACACGATAAAATAATTTGCAGCTAAGCACGTTGACTCGAAAGTAGATTTATGTGGGCAAAGTATCCTCTAGACAAACCTTATTCATACTGCTCTTTGAATTCACAATGTGATGTAGCTTTACCACGTTGTGGAACAGAAGTAGTCTACCTGATGTGAAGAGTAGACAACAATTTCAGCAGGAAACTCTCAATTCTGTGCGGAGACGTACAGTCTGTTTGCTACCGGGAATAAAGTGTCCCCCTGATTTTCAGCGGTACCAAATTAATTGATGTGTAGGAATTCTTTCCTCCAAAAAATTATGAAACGCCTGAAAACAGCTCTAAGACCTAAAACAATCTCTACAAACACGTCAAAGGGTGTACGTTAACACAAGAAGGTAGCAGTCAAAAGAGTACACGAGTATTCAGCAACCTGTCAGAGAAAAGGAAAAGTCATGTACATATGGCAGAGGAATTTGGGATTGAGTTAAAGAAATTTCTGTTGGGCAGATCCTTCTACTCCAGTGACAGGCATCTTCAAAGAAACTCTTAATATTTCAGATTATTTTATAATCAGAATTAACATTGTAATACAATTGCCTTTATTAATGTTAACCCCTGCCACTGTACTGCAACTAAATAAAATGTTCGTACTTAGTTCTTTCCATGTCGCAGACACCAATCTCGTCAGGATAATTAATTCGACTAATGTAAGATAAAAATCAGTCTTAAGACACCGATGAAATGTACAGCACTCAAATACTACGTCCTTTATGGGCTTATATTTATGTAATTTATTTGCTCTGCTACTGGAAAATTTCGACTACCATGTGACTGTCAAGCACGTATAAAAGGAACATAATAAAAAAGAACAGCAATACGTAACTTGTACACAGTCTAGAAAACTCAAAGACGTAATAATGACACAGTCTTAAATTCGGCATTAGTTAGCGTCAATTACTTACATAAACAATACCCGTGTGCTCCATGTTGCACGAGATACGGTATATTAATCAAATCCTCAGTCCATGTGTTAACCACACATGAGTAACGGTATGTTTTGTATCGAATCTAAAAGAAAGGGCAGTAAAATATGTATGACTTTCACGTACAGTATAACTTTAAGATTCCATCTCTAGTCTGTTGTAGCATTTTGGAACACATTATATGATGGGGTGTTATGACATTTTTGGAGACCGTGTAACCTCCCTGTTGCGAATCGGCCAATCCTGCTTGCGATATAAAATATGACCGTGGATGCCTAATGCATTATGTCTAATTGCATAACGCTATCTTTCCCGAAGAAGTGATACCGATAAGTAGGAGGAAAGTGTACAACCGACACCTCTGACGGAAAGTATACTAAAAATAAAAGTAATTAAACCGAACAGGGCTATAATTTGGAAAATGAAAGTTATTTTGTGCATTCACTCACGAACAACACTGGACAGAAAGGGTTACCACTGATCATGAATCCAAAAGTTACACTAACGAACGAAAAGGAAGTAATTAACGGTCGCCAGCCCACTAAGGCAATTGACATCCCAAATCCAGTACAAGATGATGGGAAAGAAAAAACTTGTACTAAAATTTTGAAAAAGGCAATCTAGTAATGATTTGGAAATATGAAATTAAACTGTATGTTAGTAGTGAACTAATTTCGTGAACAATGACTTTCAGGGACCTCAGCATAACGTCATCAAAGAAATTCAGAAAAAAAGCAAGCACTTTTTACTTTGCCGTTATTATGCAAATTGGATTTCAAATTATTGTCTGAACAACTGAGCCTTTTTTTACTGACTTGAACAGAATTAAATACTAGACTACGTACCAAATCAAACAGCCAACTGAGGCTAAAATTCTTAAAAGAGAAATTATTCATTAGTAAACTGGCTGTAACTCTTCAATTTGTGTCCTATGACACTCAGTTAGCATATTAGAAAAGAAAAAGGAACAAGGACCCAGCTTGGTAACAATATCTGGGGTCAATGAGGACACAGTCGCCATGAATTTTGCTGATTATTATTTAAATAAATTTTATCAATCAGTTGTGCTGCTGGGTTAGCCATTAATACTTTCTACCAATGAACAGTTGTACTTCAGTGCTGTGCATACGACGAAACTCGGTGCCGACGAAGAAACTGTTGCTGGAACTGCTGCTGTTGTTGAAGACGGTAGCATCTTGTGGAGCCACGGCTAATTATAGGAACGGGCAATTATAGTTAACACAGCCTCTTCCGCCAGTCCACTGTCCGTACTCCTGCTCTAGACATCTGGTCGGCTCGGGTAAGTGATGCCACCGAAATGGTACTCTCTACTGCGAGAGCGTTAAGACCACACCTCCGCACACTACAAGCGCTGGAACCCGTTCCCCACTATCTCCGCGCGCTCTGCGCAGCATCTCCCTATCCACAGATTTCACAACGCACAAGCACTGCTACTATCGTTGCTAGTCGATGCAAATAACAATTCCTTTGGCTTTTTCCCAGAACTCAATAGTTTCATAGTAAAACACAGATAAATAAAATGAAACGTCAACAGACTTCTACCTAAATGTACATATACTGTAAAACAATGTCTTTACTTATTAAAAGACTGCATTTAAATTAGAAATATTTACATCATCATCATAATTTAAGACTGATTACGCCTTTCAGCGTTCAGTCTGGAGCATAGCGCCCCTTATAAAATTCCTCCATGATCCCCTATTCAGTGCTAACATTGGTGCCTCTTCTGATGTTAAACCTATTACTTCAAAATCATTCTTAACCGAATCCAGGTACCTTCTCCTTGGTCTGTCCCGACTCCTCCTACCCTCTACTGCTGAACCCATTAGTCTCTTGGGTAACCTTGCTTCTCCCATGCGTGTAAACATGACCCCACCATCTAAGCCTGTTCGCCCTGACTGCTACATCTATAGAGTTCATTCCCAGTTTTTCTTTGATTTCCTCATTGTGGACACCCTCCTGCCATTGTTCCCATCTACTAGTACCTGCAATCATCCTAGCTACTTTCATATCCGTAACCTCAACCTTGTTGATAATGTAACCTGAATCCACCCAGCTTTCGCTCCCATACAACAAAGTTGGTAGAAAGATTGAACGGTACACAGATAACTTGGTACTGACATCCTTCTTGCAGAAGAGAGTAGATCGTAGCTGAGCGCTCACTGCATTAGCTTTGCTACACCTCGCTTCCAGTTCTTTCACTATGTTGCCATCTTGTGAGAATATGCATCCTAAGCACTTGAAACCGTCCACCTATTCTAACTTTGTTCCTCCTATTTGGCACTCATTCCGTTTATATTTCTTTCCCACTGACATTACGTTTGTTTTGGAGATGCTAATCTTCATACCATAGTCCTTACATTTCTGATCTAGCTCTGAAATATTACTTTGCAAACTTTCGATCGAATCTGCCATCACAACTAAGTCATCTGCATATCCAAGACTGCTTATTTTGTATTTACATATTTTAATCTCACCCAGCCAGTCTATTGTTTTCAACATATGATCCATATATAATATGAAGAACAGTGGCGACAGGTTGCAGCCTTGTCTTACCCCTGAAACTACTCTGAACCATGAACTCAATTTACCGTCTAACTGCTGCCTGACTATCCATGTAAAGACCTTTAATTGCTTGAAAAAGTTTGCCTCCTATTCTATAATCTCGTAGAACGGACAATAACTTCCTTCTAGGAACCCGGTCATATGCCTTTTCTAGATCTATAAAGCCTAGATACGATTCCCTGTTCCACTCATAACACTTCTCCATTATTTGCCGTAAGCTAAAGATCTGGTCCTGACAACCTCTAAGAGGCCTAAACCCACTCTGATTTTTACCCAATTGGTCCTCAACTAATACTCGCACTTTCCTTTCAACAATACCTGAGAAGATTTTACCCACAACGCTGATTAAAGAGATACCTCTGTAGTTGTTACAATCTTTTCTGTTTCCATGTTTAAATATTGGTGTGATTACTGCTTTTGTCCAGTCTGATGTCCCGACTCCCAGGACATTTCAATTATCCTGTGTAGCCATTTCAGACCTGACATTCCACTGTATTTGATGATTTGCGACTTAATTTCATCCACCCCAGCTGCTTTATTGCACTGCTATCTATTGACCATTTTCTTTACTTCCTCAAATGTGATCCTATTTCCATCATCATTCCTATGCCATTCTATCTCGAAACCGTAAACGTTACTGATCGTGTTTTCACCTACATTGAGCAACTCTTCAAAATATTCCCCCCATCTGCCCAAGGCGTCCACAGGATTCACCAGCAGTTTTCCTGACCTGTCGAAAATACTTGTCATTTCCATCTTACATCCCTTTCGAAGACTGCTAATTACACTCCAGAATGGTTTTCCAGCAGCTTGACCCAATGTGTCCTACCTGTTTCCAAAGTCTTCCCAAGATTTCTTCTTGTATGCTGCAATTATCTGCTTGGCTTTGTGTCTTTCTTCAACATAACTTTCTCTGTCTACCTGAGTTCTAGTATGTAGCCATTTATGATACGCCTTCTTTTTCGTTTTACAGACTGCCTTGACTATGTCATTCCACCAAGCTGTTTGCTTCATCCTACTTTTACACACTACTGTTCCAAGACATTCCTTAGCCACTTCTAGTACTGCATGTCTGTACCTTGTCCATTCCTTTTCCAATGACTGTAATTGACCACATTCAACTAACTGGTACCTTTCTGAGATCACTGTTATGTACTTGTGCCTGATTTCCTTATCCTGAAATTTCTCCACTCTTATACTCCTACATATGGACCTGACCTCCTGCACTTTCGGCCTCACAATCCCAATTTCACTGCAGATTAAATAATGATCAGTGTCATCAAAGAATCCCCTTGATACCCGTGTGTCCCTCACAGCCTTCCTGAATTCCTGATCTGTTATTATACAGTCAATGACAGATCTGGTTCCCCTGCCTTCTCAAGTTTAGCCCATACTGGCACAGAAATCCAAGAGTTGTTTCCCGTTCCTGTTTGCCTCCATATCCTCTCAAAATTTACCCATAACCCTTTCATACCCTTCTGTTCCATTTCCAATCCTAGCGTTAAAGTCGCCCATGAGCAGAACACTGTCCCTGTCCTTTACTCTAACAACTACACCACTGAGTGCCTCATAAAAACTATCCATCTTATTTTGATCTGTCCCTTCACAACGCGAATATACTGAACACAATCCTAATTTTCTTGCTAGACACTGTCAATTCTATCCACAACAGTCGTTCGTTTACATACCTTATCGCAACTATGCTGGGTTCCATTTCTTTCCTGATGTAAAGCCCTACATCCCATTGTGCTATTCCTGCTTTGACTCCTGACAGGTAGACCTTGTATTCTCCCACTTCCTCTTCTTTCTCACCCCTTACCCGAATGTCACTAACAGCTAAAACGTCCAGCCCCATCTTACTTGCAGCCTCTGCCAGCTCTACCTTCTTCCCAGGGTAGCCCCCATTGATACTAATAGCTCCCCATCTCATTACCATTTGTTTGCCAAGTCGTATCTTAGGAGTCCCAGGTTTCTCTGTTAAAGGTGGGACTCCATCACCTCCAAATGTCCGAGGTATTTTGCTCTTATTATTGCCAGCATCATATTTAAAGTACCAGGGAAGCAGGTTGCTAGCCTTACTTGCCCCGAGTCCCATTGGGTTTTACCCCTAACGGCTGAGGGACTAACCGGTGGATTTGGTAGTCTTTGCCGTATGAGGACAAAGGAGACCATGACTCAGAATATGTCCGAGATGCCCAGCCTTATTCCAAAGTAACTGGTATCCCGACTGTCTGGACCACTTACTTGGCCACTCATACGTTGCCCGTGGTTCATGAACTAGGACATGACTAAAGGAACCCACACCATGAACCATTTATTTGCATACAATTAAAAAAGTTATATATAGGTAGCAGGTGCCATGCATCCTGAATTTTCGGTGTTACCGAGTATCTCCTCTGTATGAAACAACATCGAACTGCAAATAACTAGCGTGTGAAACCCAGCTCGATTTGTCCTCCCACGAGACCTATAAGGCAGTAGATACCGGCGCCCGACCAAGGTCGATTTACAGGAATTTTCGGTGATCCACACCGTTGCCTGATAAGTAAAATATGAGTGTACGGAATATTAGACCGGTTTCGTGATTTAGTAAACACATCACAGCTTGCATTCTTGACTCAGTTGTAAAAGTACGTTCGGCGTGTACCGAGTTAGTGTGACAGGACAATTACCTTTTATAATATGCACGGCAGTCAGAAACAGTCCGGAAGGATTGTAAGCGTTTGTAGGGTAGGCTGTAGCAGAAATAAGTCTCCGAGTTAATTATCATAGGCCAACGAAAAATTTTCTTTGAAAACCTTTTCTTACTTTGATAGCTGATCTTTATAGATTTTTATGAGCTGTATCCAAATGTAGCCTTAGGTTTTTTGTATCACCTATAGTTTTCGACAAATACGTTTTTTATTATATGGTATGAAAATCCTATGCTATACAGTAAACGGGGAAATTAATGCAACGCTTTGTTACAATATAAGCATGGTTTCTACTTATAGTAAGCTACTTAAAACAATGATATGAGTTGATAGAGGCTTCACTTGTCAGCTGAAATTGGTTTGTATTTACTTTCTCTTTCTTCTCTGAAGCATCTTGTGTAGCTTTTTCTACCATGAGTCGCTTGCTGAACTTTTCAATTAAATGACCAACATTAGTCCCCCATGATGTTGGTGTTCCAGCGACCTAGGTAGCGTTTTTCCATCACCTTAATGTCCTGGTGGAAAATCTCTCCTTGCTCCTCACTAACATCTCCCATATTTTCCGGGGAGTACCAAGGTGAATGTTCAAGTGAATTTTCAGAGTCATTAAACGTCCTAAAGTTTTAAACTTCTTTAACATTGTAACTGTAATAGAAGCATAATCTGGGTCTTTTCCATGTTCTAAGAACTTTGTAACGACTTTCTTGAATGATACCCATGCTTCTTTCTCGTTTAAGGCCATTGTAGATTCAAAGTTAGCATCAGACATCAGTTTTCTAATGTCAGGTCCTAAAAAGATGCCTTCTTTTAGTTTAGAGTCTGAAAGGTTTGGAAACTTTTGGCAGAGATGCTTAAAACATGGTCCATCCTTAGGCAAAGCCTTTACAAACAGTTCCGTTAGGCCTAACTTTATATGTAGACGTGGTAGGAGTACGTTTTCTGGATTACAAGGGTTCTGCGTAGAATGTTAATTTCAGCATGTCTTAAAGACTCTCTCACAGGCCAGTTCTTTCTGCACCAATGTTGATGCCGAGCCCCACTGTTCCATTCACACAAGAATGCGTGTTACTTTTAGATCGCCACATATCATCTAACCATGAGCTGAATAGCCTATTTTGTTTAGCACTATTTGTAGGTTCTCATAGCTTTCTTTCATATGTACAGATTGTCCAACAGGTATAGATGCATACATGTTACCATTGTGTAATAAAACAGTCTTTTAACTAGTTTTGGATGAATCAATATATAGCCTCCAGTCTTCCTTTTTGTATTCAATACTAAGCTCATTCATCAGACTGGGAATATCTGAGCAGTAAACTAAATCACCTTCTTACTGAAAAAACTTGGAAATTGCTGCTGTCTCTTTCTATACATGTACATGCTGGTTCCAGCTGCCAATAAGTTTCTTTTCTTTTAATCTAGAGCCAAGCAATTCAGCTTTTTCATTCACTATGCCCAGATCCCTAGCCAAATCGTTAACCTCTGTCTGAATAAACAATTTTGGATCTAGAATTTCTGTATTACAATGAAATTCATCATCTGGTTCATCTAAATCAGATTGTACATGGGAAAATACTTCTGTTGGAATAGAATTTAATTCATCTGGTGGTTCCAGAACCGGCTCCCTCCATATTATAGGAATGACAAATCTAAAGGCTTGTTTTCTCCTTTTTGGACCATATTCTCTGATCTTCAACACACACATAACATACCTTATGCAGCGCCCAAGATGTTTCTTAATCACGAAGTTTGGATCCAAGGTATGATAGATAAACCTTTTTCATACAATCTGCAATGTTTATTTTGCTGTGTTTTAATCACAGATTCACCACCAGTATAACATAAACGGCCAGAAAATTTTTTAAAACCACGATTAGACACTGTACTGAGCACATGTTCAGGAAACGGGAAAGTGAGGTTAGGTTGACAGTAAACAAAACGCCATCTGTTAACACAAAAATAGAATCCACCTTTTCTTCCAGCAAATGTTTTTGAGCAGTGCTACCAACGTCATCTATATTCATTACACCTCATTTTAAAATTATTTTAATTACATAAAAGCTGTTAAATTCTTTAAAAAGTCGCTTAACTTAATAAATTTAACTGATGTTGTGAAATAATTCATGACTTTCCTACTGTTCGATACGATGAGTGCTTGGCTGAATATCACACTGGAAAAACGCATTCATCTATCATCACACTGATGGATATGGGACAATTAATTGCAATTCTTAGATTCTATTCTGTTCAGGGATTGTCCATACATGTTGGTGCTGCCTTTACTGCTCACCATGATCAGTCAGCGTAAGAGGAGCTGAGTGTTGCCTCCATCTCCGGCTCTATGAAGTATGTGGTAGCATCATGTTTGCGCAGACTCAAACGTAGGACCCCTAGTCGGCTGCTACAGTGGAAACTGGAGTCTACGAAGGTGTCAGCACCTCGCTTAACACCGAACTACCTTCTTGTCTTTCTGAATCGTACAGCCTGCTGTTTCATTCCCATCAAGAAAACATAATAGCCAGTAATTTTGCAAGTTCTGTGTGTCAGCCAATGGTTGTTATTGCTTCTTCAACAAAACATCTCGTCAAGAGCGCTTGCCATGCTGAAAAACACCAACGACTTCTCTATCCTCCCCTCGTCTCTAAAACCTTTATGTGATCCGACCTCATGACATCACATGAATTCTACCAAACCGCGTTCTCGTGTCCAGCAACCAGTATAGATTTCCAGGTCCTAGGAAAGTAACAGAATTGTGTCCGAGGCTAGCTGCAAATTCTGCAAGATATTTTCTCTTTTTTTATTATTTTATTGTAAGAGTGGAGACATGCCATAAAACTGAACGATAACAGTGGTCCACCAAGGAGCAATCTGATGAACCATTTTCACCCTGACATCGCTTCTCTCTTCACCTGCAGCAAGGCCCAACTGTTCCCATGAATGCTTGTGTCCCAACTGGATATCAAAGCCCGCTTTTTACCTGCCAGCCGCTGCATTGCCTGTCCTGAGTCCACCATGCCTACGATTCCCAAGCTCTCTCTGAAAAGCGTAGACCCAGCTCCAGATTAAATGTGAAAACACTAATTGAGGCAAGAAGTCAGCAAGAAGTCTGACCATACAGTCGATGCAGTTATATTTACTCTTCAGACCTATTATTGTTAGATCCTAACTCCTCTAAATGAATTAATTATCGTACTGAATAAAAAGAGACAAGCCAAATGTCTTGCTGCACTCCAAACCGGGGATGTAGGGTGCAAGTGCTACTTTGAGATGAATAGGTTGTCACAGGAGAGGAATTCGTGGCTCGGCACGTCAAACCAGTCAGAAGACTGATGGCTCATAGCAAGAATATGATTTCCCCTCAAACGTGTACCATCTTCCAAGTTTATAGCTGCAGCAGCTGACGACAGCAGCACATCAAAGTCTCCATAGTGCTAAAATTAACGCTGATCATGAGGTATCCGACAAGTGAACCTAGACAATCTTCAGGTCATGACACTGTTTTGTAAAATGGCGGTCGACGTTCCACGTCTTGATGTAAATTTGTGTGTGTGCGTCTTGATTTTATATATATCTGTGTGTGTGTGTGTGTGCACGCGCGCGCGCGCTTCTTAATTTTATATACAGGGCGTTACAAAAAGGTACGGCCAAACTTTCAGGAAACATTCTTCACACACAAAGAAAGAAAATATGTTATGTGGACATGTGTCCGGAAACCCTTACTTTCCATGTTAGAGCTCATTTTAGTACTTCTCTTCAAATCACATTAATCATGGAATGGAAACGCACAGCAACAGAACCTACCAGCGTGACTTCAAACACTTTGTTACAGGAATTGTTCAAAATGTCCTCCGTTAGCGAGGATACATACATCCACCCTCCGTCGCATGGAATCTCTGATGCGCTGATGCAGCCCTGGAGAATGGCGTATTGTATCACAGCTGTCCACAATACGAGCATTGCCGGGGTTGCGTAGACAAGAGCTTTCAAATGCCCCCATAAATGAAAGTCAAGAGGGTTGAGGTCAGGAGAGCGTGGAGGCCACGGAATTGGTCCGCCTCTATCAATCCATCGGTCACCGAATCTGTAGTTGAGAAGCATACGAACACTTCGACTGAAATGTGCAAGAGCTCCATCGTGCATGAACCACATGTTGTGTCGTACGTGTAAAGGTGCATGTTCTTGCAGCACAGGTAGATATCCCGTATGAAATCATGATAACGTGCTCCATTGAGCGTAAGTGGAAGAAACTAAAATGAGCTCTAACATGGAAATTAAGCGTTTCCGGACACATGTCCACATAACATCTTTTCTTTATTCGTGTGTGAGGAATGTTTCCTGAAAGTTTGGCCTTACCTTTTTGTAACACCCTGTATATCTGTGAGTGTGTGTTTGGAACATTCATGTATTTTTATCATAACATGACAGGAATAACTACGTATTTGTGTGGAGTGCATACCAACGAAAAAGAGAGAGATGGACAATAATTCAGACTTACAAAAAAATAGTTGTGAGTATTTGGCAAAATGCTAATATTTGCCCTGAAAAAAGAATAATACGTATGCAGTAGATTGCGCTCTAGATTATCATGGCTCCACAAGAGAGGTACCTTATATAATGACGCTGACACCTTCGTAAAATCCTATTCCTCTGATCGATCAACCAGTTTGTACCAGGGTAGGACTTTCATTATGTCTCAGCAGGTGGAAAACAATGAAGAAATGAATTCTGTCAAATTTGGATAAGTTGTTCTGTCGCAACACGCTGACGAAATAGACGACGAAATGTGACATTACATTGGTGTATCTGTTAACTGATTTCAGCTGTCTCTGTCAGGGGCTTACATGCGTCTGCCAGGACGGTCGTTGGCTTTGTGGTTCTTTGGGATTTGCAGCTTACAACGTCATCGCTAACTGTGATTTTTGTATGTGGTAAGCCCTGCGAAATCCTCCTAATAGACTGCGTCTGTCTTTGGGACACGCCAGTTGTGCTCTTTCCACACTCTGTTAATTACCTTCCTCGAATCAAAAATAGAAAAACATGTAACACGGTGGTTTTGTCACAGTGTCGCTAAATTTATGAACTTAATTATTTTATTTTACATTCTTACATTTTGCTGGAGTCCCTTCACTCCCATCAAGGCCTCCTTTGAAGTTCTCCTTTCACAGTTGTCGAACTTGCGTGGAAAATGAGATTCGTCTTAAGACTGAGAAAACTTAGTTGAACATATTGTTGCGATGAAGATACGGGCATATGTCTAAAATATGAAATGGGATGAAAAAATAATTTACACGTAGGTGCAGCGTGGTATTGAATGTATCAGATCGTTTAGTGCAGTTATCGTTGATGATCAATATTTGATATCTGAAGACAGGGTATCAAACTGTCCAGTGAGTAAGAAACACTAAGGTGAACAGGCGAAGTTTTCCACTGCGATCGTATTTATGTTGATATTAAACCTGTTTACTCAGATTCTCGTTGTTAGTATTTCTAATACCTTGCGGCGATAGTGCCAGCTTGTACTGTGGTGCTAAATGCTGGAGCGTTGTAATTTCATATGCTGTTAAAGACTGTGACGAGATAGACTAGTTTCTATACGAAACATACGCATTTATTTTGAATGTGTATGCCGTTATTTGAAATATTTGGGGTGATGTAATTATTTTCTTCTCACGAACTCGCGTTTTTTTATGTCAGAACTGTAGCACGCCGTATTTCCTTTCTGACATAACTACTAAGATGTTAAAGCAGTGGATACAGAACAGCTCCCAAGACTACCAATGAAAGCAAAACTGCACACAGGAAATCCTGCAGACATCGTTTTAACCAGTATTTTAAGCGCCTCTTCTGGAAGCCAACAGTAACTGCAGACATCCAGTCGAAGGTAATGAACCCGAAGGGCACTTGAGGACACGCCTGAGAAACGTAAATGTTCCCCTAAGAAAGAACCACGTTTTTAGTACTCGAGAAATCTTGAATTTTATTACCCCTGTGCCCTTAATTCAGAAAGTAAATTTCGCGGAGATCCTGTCCTTACTCAGAATTACACAAAGACTTCCGAACGTTTTAATAAGTGCTCGGCGAAAACCAATTCGCGGCGCTGCTGAATAAAAGAACAAGGGGAGCCCTTCGTCCGGTGTAACACATTCGCAGGCGTGTCTTGAAAGAGACGATCGCCTCCCATTAGAGTAATTACACTTTTACAAATTCACCGTTCCCTGGCGCTCATCAG
Organism: Schistocerca gregaria; assembly: GCF_023897955.1. NCBI lineage: Eukaryota > Metazoa > Arthropoda > Insecta > Orthoptera > Acrididae > Schistocerca > Schistocerca gregaria. The sequence goes on from NC_064925.1 coordinate 553,371,040, forward strand.
ACGGCTAAAGACCTTCAGAAAGATCAAGCTACTTTTAAGTATCAAGTTCCCCTAATTTTTTTCCGAGAAGACAGTTTCCTTCTATCCCTATCTCTTCGCTATCTCCTCGTGAAATTTATCTTGTCGACCTCACACTCTTTGCAGCATTATTGTGTGTCCACTTTGTTCCGAGTAGACTGCCTGAAATAAGTGGAACCTTTAATCTCTCTCATTGTCTAAGGCAGTTATGTATACCACGTGTATCAATGTGTCTTACTATTAAGCTTGAAATCTCAAGTGAGTTTCATTAGAAATCGGTCACAAAGTAGCAATACGTTTATGTCTGTACTTGAAATACACAGTGCGTTGTGTGACAGAGGGTACATATTGTATGTTTCATTTTCTCTCTTTTCCATTCTATTAGAAAATGATATACTGGTAGAAAGATTATCGGTATCCCTCCATTTCCTTCGTACACAATTTTGGCTTCATTGTCACTACGCGCCATATACTCTCAATATATGAGTAAAGGCATTTTGGACATCCCTATGTATGGTGGAAGTAGCCACTAGAAATCATGAAAGGCGGACCCGCCATTATAGAAGAATGGGAAGTGGAAGAGTATTGTCAGTAGACAGAGAGAATGTAACAGCACAAAGGATCTTTCAGGGTAACTCACTGACTCACAAACACTGTGGGATTAAAAGTATCCGAACACCTGGCTGCAAATGACTTACAAAGTCGTGGCGCCCTCCAACGGTAATGCTGCAATTCAGTATGGTGTTGGCCCACCCTTAGCCATGATGACAACTTCCACTCTCGTAACCGTTCGTTCAATCAGGTGCTGGAAGGTTTCTTGGAGAATGGCAGCCCACGGAGTGCTTCATTGATGAGAGGTATCGATGTCGGACAGTGAGGTCTGGCACGAAGTCGGCGTTCCAAAACATCCTAAATGTGTACTGTAGGATTGAGGTCAGGATTCTGTGCAGGTCAGTCCATTACAGAGTTGTTATTGTCGTGTAACCTCTCCACCACAGGCCGTACATTATGAACTGGTGGTCGATCGCGTTGAAAGATGAAATCGCCATCCCCGAATTACTCTTCAACAGTGGGAAGCAAGAAGATGCTTAAAACATCAATATAGCCCTGTGCTGTGATAGTGCCACGCCATACAACAAGGGATGCAAGCCCCCTCCATGAAAAACACGGCCTCACCATAACACCACCACCTCCGAAGCTTAATGTTGGCACTACACACACTGGCAGATGACGTTCACCGTGCATTCCCCATACCCACACCCTGCTGTCGGATCGCAGCATTGTGTGCCGTGATTCGTCACTCCACACAACGTTTCTGCACTGTTCAATCCCCTATGTTTACTGTCCTAACACAAAGCGAGGCGTCGGTTGGCATTTACCGGCATAATGTTTGACTTATAAACAGCCGTTCGATGATGAAACCGAAGTTTTCTCACATTCCGCCTGTCATAGTACCTACACTGGATACTGATGCATTTTGGAATTCCTGTGTGATGATCTGGACAGATGTCTGCCTGTTACATATTATGACCCTCTTCAACTGTCGGCGGTCTCTGATTGTCAACAGACGATGTCGGCCTGTACGCTTTTATGTTGTACGTGTCCCTTCCCGTTTCCACTTCGCCATCACATCGGAAACAGTAGGCCTAGGGATATTAAGGAGTGTGGAAAGCTCATGTACAGACGTTTGACACAAGTGACACCAAATCACCTGACCACGTTCGAAGTCTTTGAGTTCCGCGGAGTGCCCCATTCCTCTCTCTCACGACGTCTAATGACTACCGGGGTCGCTCTTACGTTGTACCTGGTAGTAAGAGGCAGCAGAATGCACCTAATATGAAAAAGTATGTTTTGGGGAGAAGAGAAGTTTGTGGCACAACTTGACTAGAAGAAGGGATCGGTTGGTAGGACTTGTTTTGAGGCATCAAGGGATCACAAATTTAGCATTGGAGGGCAGCGTGGGAGGTAAAAATCGTAGAGGGAGACCAAGAGATGAATACACTAAGCAGATTCAGAAGGATGTAGGTTGCAGTAGACACTGGGAGATCAAGAAGCTTGCACAGGATAGAGTAGCATGGAGAGCTGCATCAAACCAGTCTCAGGACGGAAGACAACAACAACAACAACAACAATGTTTTGGGGGGTGTCGGGATGTTTTTGATCACATAGTGTAAGCTGCCCAAAGCGACGGATGGTGATGCGTTTGTGAAGTAGGAATGAGAGGTAACATCAGCAGCTAAATCAATCCCAGGTAGACTACATATAGTGGCGAGCCGGGACCGTGGAGTGTTGGTGAAGAAGACCGTAAAAATCATGAAATCAGCCGAAAAAGTACGACCAGCAATCCCAGCCAGCACAGTGACTGTGTGTAGTGATTACAACGGTCGATCATCACTTCATAAGCCACACTTTCCTGTGGATAATATGAAGCCGCGCTTAAGATAGTGTTTAGTGTGACGTCATTCTATGGTGGATGACTGGGCACAAGTGAATAATCACGCTACTATCTGTAGCAATCCGACGGACAGGGTTGGATTTGGTAGAATACCTTAAGAGCATCACTTTCCCTCATTGGTGGTGACAACAGTCCAATTCGGACGAGCTTGTGTTACGTATGAGGGTATTTTTCGTGGTTAGGCTGTGGTCACTTTATTGCTCTTAAGAAGTCCCTAAATCCGGAAGAAAGTGAACAAATTTTAGAGCATTGCTGCTACATGCTGTAGAGGAACAATTCAGAGTCGATGACTGAATCACCATGACAGCGCACGCTTGCTCAAGGCAGCATTATTGAGTCTGTGGTTTGCGGACAGTAACATTTTTGAAATGGACTGGCCTGTCAACACATTAGATGGTCGATTTCACTTCAAAAACCGGCGTCTATCTTCTCTGGAATCGGCTGTTGAGGAGGAATGGGCTTTCATTCCTCCACAGATACTCATACGCCCCATTGAAAGTGATTTAAAGCCCTTAGAAGAGCGAAAGGTGGTCACATACCATGTTAATTTCCACCAATAACAGCCGAGATGATTTTGAAAAGATATTGTATGTTCTGGGGAAAAAGGATGATTCTGAACTCGTTGAGAAGCGTGAGGTCAAGTAAATAGGTAACACTTCGTTATGCACAACATCCTTATGGTAATTTCTGTCACTGCATTTTGTTCGGCATCTCTTTGATGCTCTTACACCGACCAACTAATCCCGTGATGTATAATACTGGTTAATGAATGGTTCTGGTTTACTCTGAGTATTTTCCGTCTCTTCTATTAATTTATCTTCGTAAGGGTCCCAACTACCTAAACCATAAAGAAATATGTAAATCTGCAGGTTTGCGTTCTCGTTGTCAGTATGTTAGGCTATGTCACGTTTCTCTTCAGTTTCTTCGTACACGATCGACGTTTCACTCCTACACTTCATCAGAGCTTTCCGGACTTCCCAGTTAGCTGAGCACTACTCAAGACCAGTGTCGCGCTCACCTCCACACAGCGGGAGTCAATGAAGCGGAGTGTAGCTGTGAAAAATATACATAGGAGAAAGATATCATTCAAGATCACGATCGCCACATTCGTTTAGAACAAAGCGTGAAATCTGGGGTAGATGTATATCAGGAAAACTGCAGCAAAGACATGGATTTTACCCAAAAGAATCAAAGTAATTTCAATAGAGATGGCGACTGTAGGTTTACAGATTGGAAGCTTTCTATCATCAAGGAAATAAATAATCAGATAAACTGCGTGATTAATAGAAAGAACTATCATGAAGCAACCACTGCGGCACGACATTAAAAATTTGGCATACGTTCCCGGCTCTCTTGCTCTGCTTATTTCGCTAGCTATCCCGGTCCCGTGATTATGGATCCCCACGGTAGTCGGAAAACATTACCCTGTAACACCACTTCATTGCAAGATGCTCCGGAAAATTCGCTTTTATAGGCGAATGTGGCACTTTGACAGTATTCAGGTAACTGAACCTAAAGCAGGTCACAGCAGAGGGGTCGGAACGTCGATTGTGTACGAATAAATTAAAGGGGAACAAGACAACACCTAACGAAATATTTATCTTCAGTGAAAATTTGGTCGAAAAATGTTTTGTACCTGACCTCTTTTTACCTCAGCACCTGTGTATATAATCAGCAAGGAATACATGGAGGGTACCATGTACCACTACTATTCATTTCCTTTCCGATTTCACTCGCAGAGAACAATGGAAAAATAACTATCTTTATGCTTCCGTAGAAGCCCTAATTTCTCTTATGTTGTCTTTGCTGTCCGTACACTAAATCTACGTTGGCGGCTGTAGAATCGTTCTGCAGTCAGCCGTAGAATTGTTCTGCTGTCAGCTGTAAATGCCTCTACTCTAAATTTTCTCATTAGTGTTTCGCGAAAAGAACGTAGTCTCCCTCCAAAGATTCCTATTTTAGTTCGCGAAGCTTCTCTATAACACTGACATGTTGATCAAACCCACTAGTAACAAATCTAGCAGCCCTCCTCTGAACTGCTTCGATAAAACCCGGTGGGGATGCCAAACACTCGATCAGTACTCAAGTAAAAGTCGCACAAATGCTTCATATGTAGTCTCCTTTTTAGATGAGCTATACTTTACTAAGAATCTCCCAATCAACCTAAGTCCACCGTTCTGTTTCCCTACTACCGACAGTACGTGCTCTCTCCATATCAGACCGTTTTTGCAAAGTTGAGCCCAGATATTAAACCGAGGTGGTGGTGTCAAGCAGCGCACCACTAATATTTAATTCCAAAATAACGGAATTCGTTTTTCAACAATGGAAAATCCACGATGGAATGTGACAAAATCATGGAAACTATAGTTGCTACTCATCCTGTAGTGGAGATGCTGAGTCGCAGATAGGCAAAACAAAAAAAACTGTCAGAAAATGATCTTGATCTTTCGGCCAACAAGGCCTTCGTCGGAGACCGAGCATACACACACACACACACACAGACACACACACAGACACACACACTTTCACGCAAACGTAACTCACAAACACATGACCGCAGTCTCTGGCTGCTGAGGTTCCTACGCATTTCATTAACTTACACATTTCTACATTTAGACCAAGCCGAAATCCATAACATCAAATACAGATTTTGTGTAAGACATCCTGTATCCTTCTGTCACTCAACGATGATACTTTTCCATATACGTTATCAGCAAACAGTCGCAGATTGCCAATCATCCTCCCCATCAAATGGTTCAAATGGCTCTGAGCACTATGGGACTTAACTTCTGAGACCATCAGTCCCCTAGAACTTAAAACTACTTAAACCGAACTAACGTAAGGACATCTCACACATCCATGTCCGAGGCAGGACTCGAACCTGCGACTGAGGCGGTCGCGCGATTCCAGACTGTAGCGCCTCGAACCGCTCGGCCATCCCGGTCGGCCCTCACGATCAGATAAGTTCCGTTAACAGAGAACAAGAGTGATAGTATCACACTTCCCTGGGCCACTACTGACAATAGCCTTGTCTCCTAAGTTCGGAGTAAAGGACATTCCAGGGAATTCTATTGGTTGAGAAGTCTTCAAGCCATACTAATATATCTTGGGGCCCATTCAGTATGCTCTGACCTTAGTTCCCTAGCGAGCTGTTGCTGCAGTTAGCACACTGGACTCACATTCTGGAGGACGAAGGTTCAAATTCACGTCAGAGCATCCTGATTTAGGTTTCCAGTGATTTCCCAATCCTCCGTGCTTGTGCTCCGTGTCTAATGCCCCGATGTCGACGTGATGTTAAAACCCTACTCTTCCTTTGTTGTATCCTGTCTACTACTCACATATGCAGTGCTTAGGAAATCTAGGAAATCTGCGTTCTCGGATTCAAGCAAATTGTATTAAAGAATTTTATTACAAAAGGAAATGATCAAAATACTTGTGCTAAACAGATGTCCCGCACGGTCTGATAAGGTGCTCTGCCACGGTCCGCACAGCTACCCCCCCCCCCCCCCTTCCCGCAGTTGTGGTTGTGTGTGTTGTCCTTAGCATAAGTTAGTTAACATTACATTAAGTAGTGTGAAAGCCTAGGGAACGATGACCTCAGCAGTTTGGTCCCATAGCAACTTACCACAAATCTGCACAATTTCCGAACAGATATGTTGCAAGCAGAGTGCAGCAGACAAAATAAGATATCTCTTCAGTATTGACAATGCTGAATAGTAGAAGCAAAATTACTAGTCTTAATGACATTACTGAACTCGCTGCTGTAGAACAGGCCCACGACCAGGCGGCACAGCGCTGATGTTCTCTTTGTTTAGATGGCGCTGCTGTTGCGTTGTCGTCCTGAAGGGGTGTCAGTCAGTTTGCAATTGGAAGACGTTGTCTCACAGCCCTCTCTGCTCTAACGTTCCCATCTGGCATGGTAGCGCTTGACTTTATGCCAGATCGCCCTTTATTCCTTCGGATCTTAGTTAATGGTCTGCAATGGAATCTGCCTGTTGCCATTCGCTTATGTTGCCTAAGATTTTTTTTTTTTGATCTTCAGTCTACTGACTGGTTTGATGCGGCCCGCCACGAATTCCTTTCCTGTGCTAACATCTTCATCTCAGAGTAGCACTTGCAACCTACGTCCTCAATTATTTGCTTGACGTATTCCAATCTCTGTCTTCCTCTACAGTTTTTGCCCTCTACAGATTCCTCTAGTACCATGGAAGGCATTCCCTCATGTCATAGCAGATGTCCTATCATCCTGTCCCTTCTCCTCATCAGTGTTTTCCACATATTCCTTTCCTCTCCGATTCTGCGTAGAACCTCCTCATTCCTTACCTTATCAGTCCACCTGATTTTCAACATTCGTCTATAGCACCACATCACAAATGCTTCGATTCTCTTCTGTTCCGGTTTTTCCACAGTCCATGTTTCACTACCATACAATGATGTGCTCCAGACGTACATCCTCAGAAATTTCTTCCTCAAATTAAGGCCGGTATTTGATATTAGTAGCCTTCTCTTGTCCAGAAATGCCTTTTTTGCCATAGCGAGTCTGCTTTTGATGTCCTCCTTGCTCCGTCCGTCATTGGTTATTGTACTGCCTAGGTAGCGGAATTCCTTAACTTAATTGACCTTACCATCAATCCTGATGTTAAGTTTCTCGCTGTTCTCATTTCTACTACTTCTCATTACCTTCGTCTTTCTCCGATTTACTCTCAAACCATACTGTGTACTCATTAGGCTGTTCATTCCGTTCAGCAGATCATTTAATTCTTCTTCACTTTCACTCATGATAGAAATGTCATCAGCGAATCGTATCATTGATATCCATTCACCTTGTATTTTAATTCCACTGCCGAACCTTTCTTTTATTTCCATCATTGCTTCCTCGACGTACAGATTGAAGAGTAGGGGCGAAAGGCTACAGCCTTGTCTTACACCCTTCTTAATACGAGCATTTCGTTCTTGATCTCCACTCTTATTATTCCCTCTTGGTTGTTGTACATATTGTATATGACCTGTCTCTCCCTATGGCTTTCCCCTACTTTTTTCAGAATCTTGAACAGCTTGCACCATATTATATTGTCGAACGCTTTCCAGGTCGACAAATCCTATGAACGTGTCTTGATTTTTCTTTAGCCTTGCTTCCATTATTATCCGTAACGTCAGAATTGCCTCTCTCGTGCCTTTACCTTTCATAAAGCCGAACTGATCGTCACCTAGCGCATTCTCAATTTTCTTTTCCATTCTTCTGTATATTATTCTTGTAAGCAGCTTCGATGTATGAGCTTTTAAACTGATTGTGCGATAATTCTCGCACTTGTCAGCTCTTGCCGTCTTCGGAATTGTGTGGATTATGCTTTTCCGAAAGTCAGATGGTATGTCGCCAGTCTCATATATTCTACACAGCAACGTGAATAGTCGTTTTGTTGCCACTTCCCCTAATGATTTTAGCAATTCTGATGGAATGTTATCTATCCCTTCTGACTTATTTGACCGTAAGTCCTCCAAAGCTCTTTTAAATTCCGATTCTAATACTGAATCCCCTATCTCTTCTAAATCGACTCCTGTTTCTTTTTCTATCACATCAGACAAATCTTCACCCTCAAAGAGGATTTCAATGTATTCTTTCCACCTATCTGCTCTCTCCTCTGCATTTAACAGTGGAATTCCCGTTGCACCCTTAATGTTACCACAGTTGCTTTTTTTAATGTCACCAAAGGTTGTTTTGACTTTCCTGTATGCTGAGTCTGGCCATTCCGACAATCATATCTTTTTCGATGTCTTCACATTTTTCCTGCAGCCAATTCGTCTTAGCTTCCCTGCACTTCCTATTTATTTCATTGCTCAGCGACTTGTATTTCTGTATTCCTGATTTTCCCGGGACATGTTTGTACTTTCTCCTTTCATCAATCAACCGAAGTATTTCTTCTGTTACCCATGGTTTCTTCGCAGCTACCTTATTTGTACCTATGTTTTCCTTCCCAACTTCTGTGATGGCCCTTTTTAGAGACCCATTCCTCTTCAACTGTGTTGCCTACTGCGCTATTCCTTATTGCTGTATCTATAGCGTTAGAGAATTTCAAACGTATCTCGTCATTCTTTAAAACTTCCGTATCCCACTTTCTAGCGTATTGATTCTTCCTGACTAATGTCTCGAACTTCAGCCTAGGATATGACGCGAGAAAGGGGCAAGATAAATATCACACGAGCGAAGCTTTCCAAACTGGTGCTTATATGTGGTCAGAAGCTTTTTGGTCTAATGAAAATTTATCATATTCGCACTCTGGATACGCTTAAGAATTCTTCAGTGAGCCATTGGTAATAATGTGAGTCAATAAATATGAGTCGTTGATTTTGTGGGTCAGTTGTTTCACCCTTCGTTTGTATAGGAGCTACTTGCGTTGTTTCTTCCAGTCGCTGGTCAAGTGTTGGGCGTCAAAAGTAAATAAGGGGCTCATGCCGTAGACTACTTGTCTGTAAAACCGAACTGTGATCCCGTCCGAACCTGGTGACTTATACAGATAGGAAAAAAATCACAAAACGAAGAAGCCGTTGTGCGACATAAGAGAAAGTTAGTAGGCGTGTTACTACATAAAGTCTACACAAATTTCGAACTGGTCGTATGAGAGTGGCGTTAGAAGCGCCACCTTGAAAATGCAAGTGAGGTTTGCCTTAAATACACGCTGTAACGAACTTGAGCGTTAGTCTCCTTTGAGATTGGATGTGGTGAATTGATATTAGTCAAGAATGCCTCTAAGGCAACAAGAACACCATTATCAACATCTCACTGAGAGCCGGGCGTTGTGGCCGAGCGGTTCTAGACGCTTCAGTCTGGAACCGCGCGACCGCTACGGTCGCAGATTCGAATCCTGCCTCGGGCATGGATGTGTATGATGTCCTTAGGTTAGTTAGGTATAAGTAGTTCTAAGTCTAGGGGACTGATGACCTCAGACGTTAAGTCCCATAGTGCTCAGAGCCATTTGAACCATTTGAACCTCACTGTGTTTGAACGACTCCATCGAAATAGGGCGATGAAAAGCTGGATATACCTTGTGCGAAACTGCAGAAAGACCTGCCAGAAATGTAGTTACTGTACATTATTGTTGGCAGTGGTGATCACGAGAATGTACGGTCGCAAGAAGACCGGGCTCCGGATGGCCACATAGCACCACCAAGAGAAAAGACCATCGTGTTCAACGTATCGCAACGGCATCTGCAGCAGCAAATTGAGTTACAAATCCGCTAATTCAATTACAGCTCCGATCCAGAAGCTCCGATCTGGCCTGTATTCTGCTGACCCCAAACCACCGCCATTTACGACTTCACTGGTGTCAAGGGAGAGGTCATTGGGTGGCAGGATTGAGGTCTGTTGTGTTTTTTATTGAAAACTGGTTCTGCCTCTCTGCCAGTGATGGCTGTGTCTTCGTTAGAAGTAGGCCAGTTAAGGTTTTGCAACCAACCTGTCTGCATGATAGACACACTGCACCTACACCTGGTGTTGTGATCGGGGATGACCGGCCGTTGTGGCCGAGCCGTTCTAGGCGCTTCAGTCTGGAACCGCGAGACCGCTAAGGTCGCAGCTTCGAATCCTGTCTCGGGCATGGATATGTGAGATGTTCTTAGGTTAGTTAGGTGCAAGTAGTTCTAAGTTCTAGGGGACTGTTGACCACAGCAGTTGAGTCCCATATTGATGAGAGCCTCTTTTTTTATTATTTTTTTTTTATCGGGAATGCGATTTCGTATGATAGCATGAGCACTGTCGTGGTTATCCCACACTTCGTGATTGCAAATTATTACTCAAGTCTGATGATTTGACCTGTTGTGCTGGCATTCATGAACATCATTCCAGGGGGTGTTTTCGAAAAGGATAACGCTCGCCCACATACCCCGGTATAAACCTACGGTGTGATGTTGTCTCGGCCTGCTCGATCACCAGATTTGTCTCCAGTCGAACACATGTGGGACATCATCGGACGTCAACTCCAGAGTCATCCACAGAGGTCATTAATTGTCCTTGTATGAACCGAACAAGTGCAGTATGCATGGAGCTCCATCCCACAAACTGACATTCGCCACCTATAGAAGACAATGCATGCACGTTTGCTTTACTTGGAATCAACATTCTGACGGTTACGTCGGTTAAACTAATGTACCAGCATTTCACATTTGCCGTGGCTTATCAGTGATCTTGCAATTCTTATCACTTTAATATTTTGCGTTGACAAATGTATTCCCGAAATTTCTTTACTCTACATTAATTACATTTGACGTTGCTTTTTCTTCCTGTCAATGTATTTTTCAGCGCTCAGAATACATATTTATATGTTCTCCATTCGAGGGTCTGCAAGACAGTCAAACGATGCTATATCTATTTGATCCATCTGCGTGAATGATTTTTTCAAAGGAAATTTTAAAACAGCAATTATTGTTTTTCTGTCTTCTTTTGCCACTGCAAACTGGTCCATGAGTGACTTGATAGAAGCCTTCGACTGGCTTAGTGATTTTACTAAGGACACAATTTTCTCAGATGTAACCAAGAGTCGTCGCTATGGTATCATGGTGGCAGATGTATACTTCGCATATCGAACGCCTTGTAGACCCACAAACTTCTTGTAAGTTTTACCTGTCAACATTTCCACATTCCTTTTTGACGGGTGCATGCAACAATCTCTGCTTCCTCAGCATTTTCCGAATTCCGATATCAAAGCGCGGTGCGTCTTTTCTGCTCTTAATCCACTTGCTCGGCACATAGTTCTCTAGAGCACGATTTCCACTCAGTTTAAACTTTGCACATCATTCATCTACGTCCATCATATTGGAACTAAATGATGTCTACTCGTTTCCAAGTAGCATACCAACGACTGCTTATCTACTCGTCCCAGCACTAACACTTGTTGATTTATCAAATTTTGTAGCCATCTTCACTACGATATCACTAATCCCTGACGCTGTGTATAATCAGGTATGATCGTAGTAACAGCGTCTAAAATGTTATCGATATAGCAGCTCAAGACTGCTTCACAAGACAGTCTGTCCTGAACACCCTCAGTGAATCCATGGACGTTCCAATGTTACGTCGGTAGGTTAATGCCGTCTCCAACTAATATTGTATGATTGATTTACTTCTACGCTACTGACCGTTGACTTTCTTTGGATGATTCTACAACTGTTACAGACGAATGTGGTGGCATATAAGAACATCTGAGGATTATCTTCAGCTCACCTAGGCACCTTATTCCGAGGAATTTCTCCCACATTTTTCGGTCACAGCGCATTATTGTTTTACTTCTGCTTTCTATCAGTCAGACAAGAACATTCAGTAGCAGCCAAGGTGGGGAGAGAGTACAGTGCACTGAGTTCTGCAGCAGATGGTTTCAGATTGTGGTAACAAACCGGGCCGGCCGCTGTGGCCAAGTGCTTCTAGGCGCTTCAATACGGAACCGCGGGACCGCTATGGTCACAGATTCTAATCCTGCCTGGGGCATGGATGTGTGTGATGTCCTTAGGTTAGTTAGGTTTAAGCAGTTCTAAGTTCTAGGTGACTGATGACCTCAGACGTTAAGTCCCATAGTACTCAGAGCCATTTCAACCATTTGATAGCTGTGCATCATTCCATATGTGCATAACTGATCGCTTATCAATATAGTCTATACAGCTGCTTGAACATGGTTTGCCGAAGTTAGCCAACTTCTCTCTATTTTACCATGAAACTCTCTGAGACCGACAGAAAGTTAGGTTGCATTGTCATTATATTTGATTTTAAGCAGATATCTAACAACTTTAGCTCAAAATGGAGCTTTGTGACTTATTTGTTTTGAAGTACAGTGGCTTATGTGAAACATGACAATTGTCAGTTCTCATTTGCTTTTTAACTTACTTCAACTAAATTGACATTGCTAACTATGGTAACAGTCACCTGAGCTCATATACTTCCATTATTTCTTGACTAGATACTGACATCTTATTTTCAAGACAAGGTTTCTAAGCGACTTTCATTCAAGGATGACACCACATTGGATTTTAAACAAGCCAGTATATCCTCACCCTCTTGAAATGATCCTTACTCCTAATAATTTGTGCTGTTGCAGTAGTCATTAAAAAATTTTTCCGTTCTTCAAGCCTCTTAAATACTGTTGAGTTTTCTAAGAGAATCTCATGCCTAGTTTGGTCATTTTTGACATTCTTAATCTAATTTTTTATTCACTTACTTGTTTATCCTCTACAACAGAATATTTTCTTTTGAAATCACATGCTACGCTCTTAGACGCCCCAACAGCATATCATCCCCTTATGCCTCATTCACTGCAGTACTGTCACTAGATGACACATCATTACATTCAACGGATATAGTCTCTGCCAGTTTCAGTACAGTGAGATGCATTTCATTCACTCATGTCAGACGAATGGTCTGAAAAGCGAGCTTGAGCAATATGCCCATTATGAGTGACTTGTGTTACCTCTGAACTATTTTAAACCTATAAAACATTTTGTATTCTTATACTATTGTCATGTAATTCTAAAACACTTGAGTTTGACACTTCCAAGACATGTTGCGCGAATAACTATCATCATCTAGTTCTGAGGTGCTTAATTCTGATATTTCTTCCTGTGGATTAGATGTCATTTATGTGGTCATCACCATCCCATACACACGACCCACATTATAGACTGGTCCGTAGCTGTGTACTCGTAAACAATATTTTTAATTATATTAGTCAACAATTGACGAGAGCAACTACCGATAAGAGTGCACACTGTGGCTCCCACAGCCAGTTTCATTCTAAATGAAATTTTTTGTGATATTTACCAGCAAGTGACAAGAACCACTACTGATCCGACCTTCTGTTGTGGCCCTAGCTCTCATACTGCTTTTATCATGTAATAATTAACATAATTGGCAAGAGCCTTCACCGATACGATTGTACAATATGGCCCTCGGTTTCAGGGAGACGCCAGTTTCTCGAGTTCCTGCCGACACACGGGAGTTTTTGTGTCGCGAGTTTCCGCCATCTGCAGCTACGGGAACTTTGTGTTACTCTATAGACTGGAGCCTAGCACAACCAATAACAAGCTTCTGACATGGTTGACAACATGACGCTAGGCACGTCACAAGATACTACTCTGTAACTTCCACATCATTTCGACGCCACATTGTCCTTATATGCATTAATAGGATATATGGACTATAGCACAACGTTATGAAGTCTTAGATACCTGTTATGTAACATTTTATAGATTTCCGATATCACTGAAGGTCAATTTCCAGTATGATTTAGTGAAGCTGATTCGGAGACCCTCACAAATTGACGAATGCAAATCATACTGTCTGTCGATGTTGACGTGAGAATGGAGTTCTATAAACAACACAAAACGAAAATTGCTAATAAAAGGCCAAAACAAAAAGTAAACAGACAGGATGTGGCTGTTATAATGTGTACATAAAAAGGTTAGATTTGAGTCATATATTATAAATCTGATCTCGGATTTCTCCAGTGAAAATGAGTTCGTAAATTATCGATGCTTATAGATCGATGATTAAATTAATTAACGTTAATTAAAACGTCGTAATTTGGAAGAAACGAATTACTTGTGTCCGGGTATTCTTCAATTTCTTCAGAATGCCTTTCAAAAGGAGAGTCGAAAAGCTAAATAGTGCTCGCGCGATTAGTTTTGCCCACAAAACCTATTACGTCACTGCGAATAAGAGACGGATCTGACTTCCAAGAAAACGTTAATAGTGCTAGAGGTTATTTCTATAACGAAAACCAAATAGGTAGACTTGAACAAAGCGAAGAAAGCCGATAAAATAAACATAAGTAAAAAGGTTACATTGAAAGTGATGGATATTTTCGTGTAATTTAGTGTAGTAGCCGGAAAATATCTTTCAAGTTATGCCAGAAACAACTATTATTACGCGAAAACTCAGATTATTACGAACAAATGACCTCAATTCTGCAGCAGTCGTGTGATCTTTGATTTACAAAAAAGAGATGGGAACTAAATTGAACTACATCACAGGCTAATGCTCCTAGTGTGCTTAGCATTCTGGTGCAAGAACCTCTTCATACCTTAATTCGTGTTTTAGACCCCAGTGTCCATGGAATGGAGGTTGGTCAGCGCCATCAGGACTCTGTAATAATAAACCATGGTCTTGCTTCAGCAAACGCCTTTACAGGTGGTCAGCTAGTGGAGGTATTTATCTTCGCGTCCATGACGAGGTCATTAGAGGACGAAGATATATAATGGGGGAAATGTGGGCAGCCTTAATCGGTTATGCCCTCTCCAGCATTAGTCTTAAGCAATGTAGGGAAGCCATGGGTAACTGCCCGCTTCTCTATGCGGGTCCAGTCTTTCATCACGATAAAACCTTGCTCGGTGTTAGACATGCTGGTGGATCGGCACTCTAGGGAACGCCATTCTAGCAAAACTGTCTATTCTCGAGATGTTGCAACTCTTAATAATAATAATAACGACAGAGAAACTCCCCTCTAGCATATCTATGTACCGATGATTCTAAATCTGTTGAGCCAAACAGCTAATAAGGGCTGTTTCCCTAACACTTGTAAAACAGCAAATGTATTTTGCTCGCTCATATATGCAGTGCTCTTCCTAGCTCGGCAGGTACGTACGCAGATGAGATTGAAATGATTTCCAGATATTCAAGGAAGAATATTCCCAATGGATGGGCTATACCACATCGGTACGACACAATCGACCCAAGAGACGCGGTCCAATTAGCATATGGATAGTTTCTGCACAGAAAAGAGTTCTGAGAACGCGTTGTTGGGCATCAAGACTATCAGATTAAAAGTGTCCGAGCACTTATTAGTGGATAATAATGTGTAAAGCCTCCAACGTTCACCTTTGTGACCGCTTGAACTCTGCTGGGGACACGTTCAGGGGCGTATCTGAATATCTGTGGAGGAACAGCAGTGCATTCCTTCACAAGAGGTGAAACGGGAGTGTTGGACAGTGGGTTCAAATGGTTCAAATGGCTCTGAGCACTATGGGACTGTGGTCATCAGTCCCCTAGAACTTAGAACTACTTAAACCTAACAAACCTGAGGACATCAGACAACACCCAGCCATCACGAGGCAGAGAAAATCCCTGACCCCGCCGGGAATCGAACCCGGGAACCCGGGCGTGGGAAGCGAGAACGCTACCGCACGACCACTAGATGCGGGCTAGGACACTGGGATCTGGAGCGAAGTCGACATTCCAGTTCAACACAAATGTGTTCCATTCGGTACTGGTCGGGTCTCTGAGCAGAGCAGTCCATCTGAGGGATGTTGTTTTTTATTGCCTCACAAGTACTACTTTATGGCAGGGAGCACTGTCGCGCTCGTACAAACGACCGTTGTCCTGGAATTGTTCTATAGTACGCAGTGCACAGTCCTATTACGTGTGTTCGCATGCTTCCGCATTTAACGTTTTCTTATGCGCAATAAAGGGACCACACCCTAACCACGAAAAACACTCCCATACCATAACACTACCTGTTCTGTACTTCACCATTTTCAATACACGTGATAGCAAGCAATGCTTTCAAAGCATTCGCCAAACCTAAACCCTCCCACCATGTGTAGCTACAGAGTGTAGCTTTAGTCGTCGCACCAAATAACTCGTTCCAGTTAACCAGTGTCTAATGGTGCCAGTCTGTACACCAAATCGAGCGTCGATTAGCTTTGTGGCTTATGAGGAGCTATTCGATCATTGTATCTCACTGTATTTGAGTCCTACACACGGGCGTTGTACTAGCTTGACTCCTGGTAGCATTACGGAACTCAAAGGTGATTTCTCACACTGATTTAATGCAATTATTTAACCTCTCGTCTGCAATCCTACGGTCTGTGACCGTAAATGTATGAGTTCTGCTTGTCTTGGTTTTTCTGTTATTGTTCCTTCGCGTTTCCATTTCATACGCAGATGACTAAGAGTGGACCGTGGCAGCTATACGGGGTGAAAAGTGTTTAAACCGACAAACTCTGGAAGGTTGTAGGGGACATCAAAACAAATATTTTTCCCTAATGTCATTCTTTCCTATGAGGGGTATTTCAACTAGTAGAGGAAGATTTCTCTGGCTGCAAATTAATTAAACCAACAAACACTTTTCCATTATTTATGGCCAAGAGACAACACATTGACACAACCCAATTTCAATTACAGTAGATTTCCAAAAATGCCTTCATTGACCCGTAAATAAAGGTTACACCGTGGGATCATGTTCTGTCTGACAAGGGCAAAAACCCCAAGAGTATCCTGAATTCTTCCTGCTGATGCTACTATCCGGGCAACCAGATCCTCTTCTGATGCAACAGGAGTTGCGTAAACAAGGTTGCCCACCTATCCCCACACCAAAAAGTCCAGAGGAGACATATCTGGGGATCGAGCAGGCCATGGTACAGGCCCACCTCTACCATTCCACGTTTCTGGGAACCGTCGGTCCAGAAATCGACGCACACGACGACTGAAATGTGCCGTCATGTTGGAACCTCAGGCGTTGTCTTGTAGGCAGCGGCACGTCTTCCAGAAATTCTGGCAATGCTCTCGCGAGAAAATTGTGATAGTGCCTGCCATTTAATGACGTAGGTAGCAGATATGGCCCAAGTAAACAGTCCCCAATAACACCGACCCACACATTAAGAACGGCACATGATGAGCGCTAGTAACTGTGGCAGGTGGGTTTTCCTCACTCCAAACATGCGATTTGTGCATGTTGAAGACTCCATCACATCAGAACGTTGCTTCACCGATAAACAACACAGAGGATGAAAATGTAGGATGCATTTCACACTGTTCCAGGTACCACTGCGAAAACTGTGCTCTGGATGGATAATCAACTGGTTCCAGCTTGTGGACACGCTTTAAGTGAATTGGACGTAACAATTGCTCTCGAAGGACTGTTCTTACATTCGTCTGATTCGTCCCCGAGCTACGTGCAATTGCAGGAGTGCTGATTGAAGGATCCATCTCCGCATGCTGCAAGGCAGCTTCCTCAAATTGCAGCGCTTACCGTGCGACGGCGTCCTTGTCCAGGTAATCTGCTAAATGACCCGGTCTCACGCAGACGTTGGTACACAGCAGCAGTGGTCGTATGATGCGGGGTACCCCTACCACCTCCCAGAGTTTGTCTGTTTAAATACTTTTCACCCTGTATGAGATTGAAGTACCGCTGCTGGCGTCGCTACGTCCAGTGATCGGTTCACATTAGAAGTCCGACCGACCGATTCTGATGTTACCGCTTCTCTGCAGACAATACAATAGTTCTGCCGCCTTTTAAACTGGTTATCCACCTCTCGTGAGATCTGGCTGATAATTCCACTTTAAATGGGGCGTCGGGCTGTTTTTGAGGAGTTAAGTGCAGCTTAAGTAGCACACTGTAGGTGGCTTCGCGATAAGTTGCAGAAATACAAAAGGGAAATGTTCTTGGTGACTTCCCATCTGTGACTGAGTCACATTCTAACAAAGTGAGAGAAATTAAGAATCAGAATGCAGAGGATTAGCAATAGTGATTCTTCCCAAGTGCGATCCTGGAATGCGATTGGTGGTGGTGGTGGGGAGGGGGGGGGGGGGGAGGAGGTGGCTTGGAAAGGGGCATCAGCTAGTAGTACCAGAAGTATGTTCCGCTACACACCGTCAGGTGTCTTAGAGAATACTGATGTAGATGTATGGGTCTTGTAATATAGAGTAGCAATGTATCTAAAAAGACACCTGAATGAAGAGTGGAAAGACGGTGAGACAGGGGGGAAAAATAATCTCCAGGACGTGAATGAATGCCAAACTAGAGACAATATAGCTGAATTTGTTCTGTCTTTCAGTTCTCCAGATGGTTGAAATGGCTATGAGCGCTATGGGACTTAACATCTGGGGTCATCAGCCCCGTAGAACGTAGAACTACTTAAACCTAAGTAACCAAAGGACATCACACACATCCATGCCCGAGGCAGGATTCCGACCTGCGATCGTAGCAGTCGCGCGGTTTTGGACTGAAGTGCCTAGAACCGCTCGGCCATTGCGGCCAGCCGTTCATTTCTACTACATTTTCAAAGCATATATAACAGCAGCATCATCCGCTTGTCAGAAAATGTTTATGTAACTGTTTCAAGACAGAATCACCACTACTGTATTGCATAGATGTGTGTTACGTATAAAATGCGATCAAGTTGCTCACTAAATGGAAAACTTGGTTCATCTTAATTTCTGTAGACAGCGAAGAGATACAAGCAGTTTGGAAGCTTGCCTGGTAAGGCATTTAGTTATAAGAGTAAAACTGAAGTGGAATAATTGTGTAGACTATGGCCCTTGACCTCCAAAGTATTTCCGGGAAAGTTCCGAAATGGAAAGACCGTACCTTGGAGGTTTTCACTACAACAAGATCCACCGTTTGACCAAAATGAAAATGTGTCTTTATTACACAAGTAATAAGTGCCAGCAGTTAACAAGAATGACTGATTAATAAGGAAAACGACACGATAAAGTTATTAACTGATCCAGATCTGAGAACAAGGAAAAAATTTAAAGTCACGCAATATTGGCGCCTAAAACTAACAAGACTCAAGGTACTTGACATTTTAATTATGGCATAATGTGTCTCCAAAGAGGTTAAAACCAATAAATAACACCCACGAAATTATTGCATTTTTTTTAAGGAATTAACATGAAAACCATTTAATTCCACTATTTCTGAAGCGTTCAGTAGTACATCAGCAAATGTGTGTTGTAAAATACTTAAACAAGTACTTAATTAGAGGAAATTCAAAGACACTCTAAAAATAATGGACAGACACAAACTAGCTATGGAGAAAAGTAATTATAAAATCATTGAGTATAAAAATTTTACCTTTAAAGTAACTGACAGTTTGAACTATTACTTTCCGTGGCGCTCTATGACAGGAGACACATCAGAATCTGAGAAGATAGAAAATACAAATATGAGATCAAATCTCAAACAACACGCGGGGCAAAAGTGAACGAAATAGTTTTTGACAATACACCTAAATTTCCTATTGGATCCGTACGTTGAGAGAGGCAGGCTATATGTACAGACTGATAAGCCCTTGCCGCTGTTACACATACCCAGCTAGCATTTACGACGTGTATTTTGCCTATTCGGAAACTAGGGAGCAGATGAAACCAAACGTACGCTGCCGTGTCTGGAAATACTGAGCAAAAATTAAATAACATCTGCGATACAGTAAATCTTATTCCTAAGATCTTCCCACGACCCTCACAGAGCGGAAACACAAGTTACTGAACTACAACCTGGACACAATAACGTTAAGCAAGTATTCGTCGTTAATAGACAGAAGCGCAAAACAATCTGGTATGGGCATGCGTATTCAAATACAGAGATATTTAAACAAGGAGAATACGGCGCTGGGATCGGCAACACCTATGTAAGACTACAAGTGTCTGGCGCAGTTGTTAGATTGGTTACTGTTGCCCCAACGGTAGGTTATCATGATTTAAGTGAGTTTGTGCGTGATATTATAATCGGTGCACGAGCGAGGCGATACAGCATCTCCGAAGTAGCGATGAAGTAGTATTTCCCGTATGACCATGTCAAGAGTGCACCGTTATGAGGTAAAACATCAAATATCCGACATCGCTGCCACTGGAAAAGATCCTGCAAGAAAGGCATCAACGACGACAGAAGAGAATCGTTCAACGTGACGGAAGTGCAACTCTTCCGCAAATTGTTGCAGACTTCAATGCTGGGCCATCAACAGATGTCTTAGTGGGCGCTGCAGTCCGGAACCTCGCGACTGCTACGGTCGCAGGTTCGAATCCTGCCTCGGGCATGGATGTGTGTGATGTCCTTAGGTTAGTTAGGTTTAAGTAGTTCTACGTTCTAGGGGACTGATGACCTCAGATGTTAAGTCCCATAGTGCTCAGAGCCATTTTAACAATTTTTTGAAATGTCATCGTGAGAACCATTCACCGAAGCATCAGCGATTTGGGCTTTCGGAGCCGTAGGCCCAATCGTGTTGTCTTGATGACTGCACGTCACAAAACTGTACATCTAGCCTGGATCCTTCAACACCAACATTGGACCGTTGATGAGTGTGAAAACGTTGCCCTGTTGGATGAGTCTCGTTTCACATTGTATGGAGGGGATGGATGTGTACGGGTGTGGAGACAACCTCATGAATCGATGGACCCTGCATGTCATCAAGGAAATGCTAACCTGGTGGTGACTCTGTAATGGCGTAAGGCATGTGCATTTTGAGTGATATGGGACCCATAAAATGTCTAGATACGACTCTGACAGGTGACACGTAAGCAAGCATTCTGTCTGATTACCTGCATCCATTCATGTCCATCGTGCATTGAGATGGACTGGGCAATTTCAGCAGGACAATTCGACACCCCATACGTCCAGAACTGCTTCAGAGTGGTTTCAGGAACATTCTTCTGAGTTTACACACTTCCGCTGGTCAACAAACTCCCCAGATATGAACACTATTGAGCATATCTGGGATGCCTTGCAACGTGCTGTTTAGAGGAGATCTCCACCACTCGTACTCCTACGAATTGCCGGACGGAGTGGCCAAGCGGTTCTAGGCGCTACAGTCTGGAACCGCGCGAACGGTACGGTCGCAGGTTCGAATCCTGCCTCGGGCATGGATGTGTGTGATATGCTTAGGTAAGGTAGGTTTAAGTAGTTCTAAGTTCTAGTGGACTGATGACCTCAGACGTTAAATCCCATAGTGCTTAGAGCCATTTTTTTCTTTCGAATTATTGGACAGCCATGCAGGAGTTATGGTGTCATTCCTCCAGTATTACGGCAGCCATTGGTCGAGTCTGTGCCACGACGCATTGCGACACTTGTGCGATCTCGCGGGGGCCCTACACGATAGTAGGCTGTTGTAGGAGTTTCTTTGGCTGTTCAGTGTATTTACATTTACGACTGACCAGGTCGTAAACTATAGGCCGAATCACAATGGTCCCTTCAATACAGTCACCGTAGCAGCAAGTGTCGACCAAGGAATATAAGCCAATAAGACTGTTAAACAATTTTCGTCCCAGGTGACACATGTATAATAAATACCAACGATATCCTGTAACAATAAGAATGTTAAGTCGGCTTCATAACAGGTGACACATGTATAAATAAATACCAACGTTATCCTGTAACAATAAGAATATTAAGTCGGCTTCATAAAGTGGGATACTACAAACAACAAAATGTCCTGCGTCGCGTCCTCCACTGATTAGAATTTAGTAGAATTTAGAAATCGGGAGAAGTGAAAAATTCCACAAGCTTACAGTTTGCACTTCTCCCGCCAGCAGGCAGGCAGATGTATAACACACCCTGGAAATCAACCGACACAACCGCACGGTGACGTAGGACACACACCTCAGACCTAGAAAGCTCCGTGGACAACACTAAAATATACTAAAATACCCATCAATTGCTCAGGCAAAGAAAGAGCTGCAATGATTAAAAAAAAAAAAAAACATTGGTGACAGCTGTTTTGACTTTTCGTTTCAATATTCTGAGGAGGGGTTCAGGGATGAGTGAGTGTAAATATGTTCGGTTCTACTATTATTACACTGGGCGGTATTATTATATTAATACCTTTTGCGAACGTTACTCTATTACACTCCTGGAAATGGAAAAAAGAACACATTGACACCGATGTGTCAGACCCACCATACTTGCTCCGGACACTGCGAGAGGGCTGTACAAGCAATGATCACACGCACGGCACAGCGGACACACCAGGAAGCGCGGTGTTGGCCGTCGAATGGCGCTACCTGCGCAGCATTTGTGCACCGCCGCCGTCAGTGTCAGCCAGTTTGCCGTGGCATACGGAGCTCCATCGCAGTCTTAAACACTGGTAGCATGCCGCGACAGCGTGAAAGTGAACCGTATGTGCAGTTGACGGACTTTGAGCGAGGGCGTATAGTGGGCATGCCGGAGGCCGGGTGGACGTACCGCCGAATTGCTCAACACGTGGGGCGTGAGGTCTCCACAGTACATCGATGTTGTCGCCAGTGGTCGGCGGAAGGTGCACGTGCCCGTCGACCTGGGACCGGACCGCAGCGACGTACGGATGCACGCCAAGACCGTAGGATCCTACACAGTGCCTTAGGGGACCGCACCGCCACTTCCCAGCAAATTAGGGTCAACGTTGCTCCTGGGGTATCGGCGAGGACCATTCGCAACCGTCTCCACGAAGCTGGGCTACGTTACGCCGTTACGCCGTCTTCCGCTCACGCCCCAACATCGTGCAGCCCTCCTCCAGTGGTGTCGCGACAGGCGTGAATGGAGGGACGAATGGAGATGTGTCGTCTTCAGCGATGAGAGTCGCTTCTGTCTTGGTGCCAATGATGGTCGTATGCGTATTTGGCGCCGTGCAGGTGAGCGCCACAATCAGGACTGCATACGACCGAGGCACACAGGGCCAACACCTGGCATCGTGGTGTGGGGAGCGATCTCCTACACTGGCCGTACACCTCTGGTGTTCGTCAAGGGGACACTGAATAGTGCACGGTACATCCAAACCGTCATCGAACCCATCGTTCTACCATTCCTAGACCGGCAAGGGAACTTGCTGTTCGAACAGGACAATGCACGTCCGCATGTATCCCGTGCCACCCAACGTGCCCTAGAAGGTGTAAGTCAACTACCCTGGCCAGCAAGATCTCCGGATCTGTCCCCCATTGAGCATGTTTGGGAGTGGATGAAGCGTCGTGTCACGCGGTCTGCACGTCCAGCATGAACGCTGGTCCAACTGAGGCGCCAGGTGGAAATGGCATGGCAAGCCGTTCCACAGGACTACATCCAGCATCTCTACGATCGTCTCCATGGGAGAATAGCACCCTGCATTGCTGCGAAAGGTGGATATACACTGTACTAGTGCCGACATTGTGCATGCTCTTTTGCCTGTGGTTCTGTCAGTGTGATCATGTGATGTATCTGACCCCAGGAATGTGTTAATAAAGTTTCCCCTTCCTGGGACAATGAATTCACGGTGTTCTTATTTCATTTTCCAGGAGTGTATTTTATCTATTAGTGTAAATAATGAATTGGTCATTTAACAGGATTTTCCCCTCTGCTTTGGTTTAATGTATGTAGTAATTTTTTTTCATGGTCAGGAGGTGTTTTTACTGTTGATTGTAATTATTTTCATGTCTTCTTCTCTAGTGGTTGGTTTGTGATCATTTTCTCTTAGGTGTTCTGCAAATGTGGAGTGGTTTGTCCCATATTTCCAGGCTCTAATGTGTTCCTTGTATCTGACATCAAAAGTTCTTCCTGTTTGCCTTATGTATGTGCCTTCACAAGTGTTACACTGTAGCTGATATATACCTGCTTTCTGGTATGTGTCTCTAATTTTTGTCAGTTTTGGGGTGTATAGAATTGTCTTATGCGTATGCTATGTTTATTTCCTGTCTTTTGAAAATGTTTGTGATTTTATGGGTGAGTTTGTGTTTGTATGTCATTGTCTACCACCTTGTGTTTTCTTTCATTTTTTTCATATTACCTGTGTAGTTGTTATGGGACTGTGCGTTTGTGTTTGGTTCTGCTGTGTTGCTGTCTGTGGTTTAGATTTTTGCTTTTATTTTACTTTTAATTTTGATGTTTCGCTTTGTGACCATTTCATTATTGTAAACATTATTTTGTGCTATCTGCATTATTAGGTCCAGTTCTTTTTGGTAGCTTTTTTTGGTGAGTGGTACTGTGTTGAGTCTATGGAGCATGTGTTGAAATGCTATTGCTTTTGTGTGTGTGGGTGGTTCGAAGAATGGGGAATGATAATGTCCATTGCTGTAGGTTTATGGTAAATTTCAAACTTATGCTTATTGTTTTGGTTTTTGATTGTTATATCCAGGAACTTAATTTGGTTGTTCTGTTCTCTTTACTTGTGAATTTTATATTTTTATGTATCTTGTTGATGTCAGTATGTAGTTTTTCAATTTTTGTTTGTGGTTCATCTGTTAAGCAAAGGATGTCATCCATATATCTGAACCGATATAATATGTTGTATTCTTTTGCTACTATTTTTGTGAAAATGATCTGTTCAATGTGGTTTACAAATATATGAGCTAAGGCTCCCTAAACTGGGGATCCCATTGGTAATCCACCTTCTAATAAATAAAATTCATTATTGAAATGGAAGTACTTTTGTTCTGTTATGAGCTTTATTGCTGTGCATATTTCCTTAACTGTTCATCATGGAGCCGACTAAGTTTTCAGGTTCTTATCTATAATTTATATTGTCTGGTACTAGTATGTTGGAATACATGTTTTCTATATCAAATGAGAGGTTTCTGTGTCTGGGATTTTTATATGTTTTATCTGTTGTATTTGCCGTGTAGTGGTTTTAATGGTTCAGATTATACCTTTAACATGTATCCTGCAAGCTTGTAAGTGGGGGATTTTCTGAAATCCAATATTGGCCTCACAGTAAGGTATGGTTTGTAGATTTTTGGTTGGCTTCAGAGGACCAGGGCAGTGGGGCTGGTCTGTGTCAACTTTTTTTTCTTTGTCTTATCCAGTATGATGCCAATATTTTTCAGAGTTTTTTTAACTTTTGTGTGGAATCTGTTTGTTGGGCCTGATTTTAATTTTGTAATGTAATTTTGTGAGATGAATTCTTGTGTTTTTTCAATGTGTTGTTCTTTGTGTATCACTACTACTGTATTCCTCTTATCTGCTTTTGAAATGATAACATTTTCATTTTGAAGTTTTCTCCTAAGTTTTCTGAGTGTTGGAGATTCTGTGTTTTTGTTGTTTTTGTGTTGTGTGTTTTTATACTGGTGATTATATTCTGGATTTCTTTTTTTACTAGTTCTCTAGTTAATCCAATGTTGACACTGCTATTTTCATTCCTATCTTCCCTTGTCAAAACACGTTCTGCTTCTATAATTAGATTCTCTAATTTAATCTTTATCTATTTCTGAATTTGCATTGTATTTTAATCCACTCTCCGACAGCTGTCTTTTTTTATTGCTTAACTGTGTGTCTGTAAGGTTCACTGATCTTGGGCAGTAGAATTTGTGTGAGTATTTTTCTTGGCTGAGTGTAAAGGTATTATGCTGTAACTGGAGTTTTTTTGAGTTGGTTGATTTTTCTTCTATGAACTCTTTCCATTGTTTATACAGCAGTTTTTGTGTGAGTCTCGACCTTGTTGATCAGATGTGAGAAAACTGTTATATTATTTATGGTGTCTGCGAGTTGTAAATGTACCTTATACAACTCTTCATTTTACTCTTGTTTTTAGAGTATAGGGATTTGATCTCGAATTTTAATCATATTTTCTGAGCAGCATGCATTGCATATGGGATAAATAAAGTAACTCGCAACAGGAAAAGGCAGTTTTATTTACAAAACAAGTATTTATATGCCTGCTGAGGAAGAAGGCCACACAAATAGACTTGCAAATACTAACGTTTATATTGATTTGTAATACAGTTTTTTTACAATATCGAGTGTATGTAATGCCATAAAAATCAATGATAACTAAAAACTGAAGCCAGCTTTTGTGTTTCTTTAGTTCCCGAAACGTCCTGGAAAGTATGAAACAGTAAATTTTAGGGCAGTTTATTTACGATTCTCTTAGAACATACAGATATTTACTGAATGTCTTCGTCCGTTAATAATAAAAAGGGCTAGTAAACACCTGAAGACCTGACCTTCTGCAGAAAGACGTTGTATGTAGGGTGAGGTATTTAAAACTGTTTGTCGGAATCCTTGGCAAAATACACATCGAATTAAAAAAACAGTTGTTCACCTAGAAGAGGGACATCCATTAATATAACGTTCGACTCCTCTGCACCACTGCCGGGGTGGGAGAGGGAGGTTACTTTGAAATTTTAAATAGGAACCCCTACTTTTTATTGCAGATTTGTATTCTCCGTGATAAAATATCCAACTTTTATGTGAAAATTTCTTTCGTTTGATGATTGATGGTGATGGAAACGGCACTCATGAATATGGGCTGACTATTGTTACAAAATGATAATATCAAACAAAAATAGACATCCGATAAGGAAAATCAAAGTATAACGTCTACAAATTTTTTCTTCCGCCGTTTTGGAATAGACGGCAGTAGCAAGAGTAGTAGTGATGTAAGTCGTTCGTCGTAAGTGTCATACAGTAAGCTTAGGCATTTGAGAACATAAGGCCATCAAAATATCAGTCGATTTTTGAAAGCATCATAAAATTGTTCTCGACTGAATACGTCAACTTATGAACCCAATTCTCGTCATCTAGGGGAGGTTTTAATTTTCTGCTTTGATGTGAAGAAATCTGCGGCTGAGGCTCATAAAAAGCTGGGTAAGACCTATGATGAGACGCCTGTTAGTGACAGAACGTCGCAGAAAATGGTTTCCATGCTTCAAGAATGGTAATTTTGACGTTGAAGACCGGCATGGTTATGACAGAGTGGAAGCTTTCGATACTACTGCAACCGACGGGAACAATCACAACAGATCGATATCAGGAGCAATTGATGTGTTTGAGCCCAACAGTGAAAGACAAACGGCCACACTACAGCGATAAACATGAAAAAATGATTTTGTAGCATGATAATCACCACCCCATGTCGAAAACTCCGTCAAAACTTACTTGGAAATTTTGATATGGGCAGTTCTACCCCACCTACTTGTATTCTCCAGATATTCCTCCCTCTGACTGCCACCTTTTTGGATGTATGACACACGACCTAGGCGAAAAGCACTTGCGGTCATATGAACAAGTACAAAATTGGATCATTCAGGGTTCCCCTCAAAACATGAACAGTTTATTCATTGCGGGATTCGTATGCTGCCTTAAAGATAGGTGAAAGCAATGGTCAACGATAGCCAATACTTTGAATCGTGAATTTCTTATAATTTTTTCACAATAAAGTCTCGAACGTCGAGAAAAAACGGCAGAAGCAAAGTTGGAGACCTTGTACATTATTTGATATTTGGAAAAACACTATAATGTGACACCGCCTAGTATCCCGCAATGCATTCATAGATTACATTCAGCCGTACCCAAGAACAACGACTTGGAGACGTAGCAGTATGTGTTCCCTTCGGGGTACTTCATTTTGGTGAGTTCCCTTGCCTCTCACTATCTCGGGATTACTGTGAGTTCCCTTGCCACTAACAACCGTTTCAGTGCAGCAGATGTTCTAAATGTTGTCCGTTGTTTCTAATGCACATTGTAACTTTGTGTCTGAACGACAACTCCTTCAATCTGTCGACCCGGATAGTTTAGATGTAAAACTTTTCGAGCTAGTCGTGAATACTGCACTGGGCATCCATCGTGTTGGAACCACATATCCAGTATTGTTTGTAGTGGAACATCGTCTTTTAGTACGGGCAAAACATTATACACAGTGTCGCTGTAAATTTGACCAGTCACATTACCTTCTATGAAGTATTGGCCAATTACCTGCGAACCTAAGATAACGCACCAAACGTTGACACTCCATGGGCGTTGATGTTCAACTTCCTTACGCAGTATGGATTCCCCACTGACCAATAATGCACATTATATCGATTCATCTGACGACTATTCTTAAAATGTGATTCATCAGAGGAAAGTATCTGTGAAATCAAATTATCATCGGCTGCCAGTTGTTCTTGTATCCAGTTGCAGAAATTTAGGCGATTGTGAAAATCATCACCATGCGGTTCTCGATGCAGCGATAAATGAAACGGATGCCATTTGTGTGCATGCAGTATGTGTAAAACACTTCTTTCCGATATTCCCGAACCTCGCGCAATTTGTAGAGAACGTATGTGAGGATTTTCAGGCCGCGGTTAGACTCTTTCTGTAGGTTTGACATCTCCAGTTTCAGTAAACGGTGGGCAATATTGCGGGACGTTGTTGCAGACCGAACATGCCCATCGATAATCTAAGTCAACCTTTCTACAAACCTCAAAATACGTGGTAATAATATCGGCCCTCTCTGCAATCGTTAACATCATGGAACAATTTGAGCGAAATGTTCCCAGTCTGACTCATTGAAGTAACATGCACAGTTTGACCGCGAACTGAAAGCATGATCACGGTCTGTGCTTTACTCGACTGTGGCAGGTGTCATATGATAGCATTACCAAATATAATAAGAAATTCTTAGATTGTCCAAATCGGATGTGTATTTGTTTTGCAACAACTGCTCCCTCGTTTCCATGTTTGCCGATTACAGCTCCATCTATCACTAAACGAAAGAAATTTTTCATATAAAGGGTGCATATTTTTGCACGGAGAATCCCAATCTGCAATAAAAAACAGGGGCTCCTACTTAAGATCTCCATGTCACCCCTTTTTCGCCACTGAGTTGATGCAAAGGGGGGAGGGGATTTAGCGTTATGTTAATGGATGTCCCTCTTCGAAGTGAACAACGTTTATTGCCATTTTTTATTAATCAGATGTGTATTTCGCCAAATATTTCGACAGACCGTTTAAAATGCCTCACCCTATATATACCCAAGAAAGTGAAGCCTTGTTCTTTACCTTATAAGTCAAATCAGTGAATATGGAACGTAGGAAATCTATATGGACTGTAACAGCTACCTTATTTAATGTATCAAATAAGCCACCACACCAGTAGCTTAAGGGAAAACCATACAGATCTGATGATAAATCGTCAAAAGTAAAAAAAATGTTTCCCAACACAGAAGAAATCATTCCTACAATTATTCCTAAATATGAACTCCAAACTGCAAGAATATTTAACAAATTCGCTTCTAAAGTAAAAAAGAATTGCATTAACCAAAATATTCGTGTATTAGAAAGTGAATTAGTCGACGGCCTTGTAGCAGTGGTTACAGCGGTTCACGTCAGATCACCGAAGTTAAGCGCTGTCGGTCTGGGCTAGCATTTGGATGGGTGACCATCCGGTCTGGCGAGCGCTGTTGGCAAGCGGGATGCTCTTAGCCCTTGTGAGGCAAACTGAGGAACTACTTGACTGAGAAGTGGTGGCTCCGGTCTCGTAAACTGAGATACGGCGGTGGGCTGACCACATGCCCCTCCATATCTGCATCCAGCGACGCCTGTGGTCTGAGGAAGTAACGGCGGCCGGTCGGTGCCGTTAGGTCTTCCACGGCCTGTTCGGACGGGGAAAGTGAATTAATGTGTAAGAATGAACAGATTATTAGTTTTGAAAAAAGAAAAAAAAATTATTAGGTGTCAAGGAAAATGTCTATGATAACAGCGAATTACAACAGAAATATATCCCCCTCATGCACGAAATATGTGTTTCTATCTCTTGCTTTTAGTGAAGTAATCTGGTAACCAACACATTCGAAAGATATTCTTCATGAGTAAATTGTAGCTTATGGTGCTGAATTAGTGTCTTTCACGATACTTTATGTCTCTAGGTAATTTACTCACAAATGGAACACAAAATATATTAACTGTTTCGTTAATTAAGTAGAAAATATTTAAAGACAAATGTTATTGTTATGACGCAAGTGACTGTCGCTCTTCAAATCGTTTGGAGAGCTAGTGTTGCTCCAGCAGTCAAACGATGACAACTTTCCCTCCAGAGAGTGTCGGGACTGCATCTCTTAGACTGTGGCCACATGACTTCCTCCGTACGGAGGTTGACCAAGGATTCTGGTTTTGGTGGATAACAGACTGAGCGAGCTGCCACGACCCAACTACCGCACTCGGATAACGAAAAGGTATTCAATAACTGGGTTCGAAGCCAGTAAGCTTTGTAATGTCGTTTACATAAGGTCACTCCCCAATGAAGGTATGTATTAGAAAACATACTGCGACTGTGGCGTCGCAACTAGTGCGAGCGCACAGTTTTCTATCAAATATTTACTGTGAAATGTAGACAGACTGTAAAGTAGCCATCAGATTAGCATATGTGCTGTAGCGGGCAGATTACCGGTGTCCGTTCGTCTGACGTCACGACCATATGGCATGTCTGTACCGTGAGAATGTAAGACCTGTGCGCTAACTAGCCGCGTGTATAACGTGGAACTTTCATCTTTAATAACTTCTAACTGAGGAACCTGAGGAAATTAAAAGTTAATATACTAGTTTCTGTTATGAATAAAAATAAGTCATCCAAATTTGAGCTTTGAAACCTGCATATTTTGGAAATTAGAAAAATCTTACAGAAAACGCAAAATTCTACAATTTTCGAGTCTAAATAAATACCATTATGTATAGATCACCTTCAGTGACCATCCAACTATGAAACAAAATCACCTTCCGTGCTTTTGTATTTATTTTGAGAATTTTACTTTTAGAAATTCACCTATAACTTTGTTAAAACCATAAATGTTTTGAATTTTTGTGAACAGTTATTTTATATGAGTAGGTGAGAGTGAATGAGTGTGCCTGAGTGAATGAAAGAGGGACATTCGCCATTCTTTGCAAGTGTATAAAATCTAGGTTGGAACTCGCAAGTGTTCAGACGATGTAACCGTGGGAACAGAGTCGCCAGTGGTTCCCCATCTTAGTGAATGTCGGATGTCCAAGAGTGTATGGTATTGTACAAGCAGCCAGAACGTTCGCGAGTATTTAAATAATTTCTGGAAATAAAGTAAAGTCTAGTTTTCCTTTCGGTTTGTTAAATTATACAGTAAATTTTGTGTAACAAGAAATCATGACGTAAATGATTCAGAAGTCATGACTGGTGCGTGCTAGATTTTGGCGCGAGGCGCACCCAAAGAGTTAATTCTGATTGGCTGTGTGATGTGTGAGCCAATGAGATGCGAGGACGGTTAGCAGACTAGGAGAGTGAGTCGCGAGTGGATGGGGAGTCGCGAAGGAACTGTGATCGAGAAGAGACATGCTTGATGTGTCCTCGCGAATAATGTGTAAAATGAAGTCATAAAACGGCTTCATCGGTTCGGTACTGTGCGATTTGAGACTGGAAGAGTCCAGTAACGCGTAGTGTGAGTTTGAGCGAGTTGTGACTTTTCGTTCCGCGAAAGACGCGAGTAACTTTAATAATTAAAAGCGTGGCGGTACTTCGTAAACTTTTACTAAGTGCTTATGGCGAGCATTAACGTTAAAAAACGAACTATTATTGAACATCGACTGCAAACGTGTATGTTAGAAAATCGTCTGTGTTGCAGTTAAGTAAATTCCGTAACTTTGAAAGCTAATTCTGGCGGGGTTTGAGTGTGGATAGAATTGTGAACTGAACTTTCTTCAAACGTAGATTAGCGGGCTGATGATCAGGCTTAAAGACAATAAAGAGCTTAAATAGAATTACCAACTTCGCGTTCTCGTTTGAGTAAACAATTACTACCATTCCAATAACTCAATTTATTTAGGAAGATTGCTCATAGATTGTATTTCAGCAAACATGTATCGCGGCCTCCGGTGAGCGGCTATAAAATTGCAGTTTCTTCAACACTGCTTTTCTGCAATTTTTCCAGTAGCTGCTATCAGGAGAGGCGAGTGCAGCAACTACCTAAGAAACGAGGTAGGTGGATTTTCTTTCAGGGAAAGGAAACTGCGCGATAAGAGCCTGACCCGTCGCAAGTGGTGCATCGGCCGGGAAATAAAAATAGTAAATTCCAGTGAATTTCAAAAAAAGCAGTAGTGACAATTACCGGACAATACAGAAGTGCTCGCTATGTGTAGGAACTGTGTAGCGTACAAATTGATATCGCCACGTGAATAGGAAGGACAGTGAAAGTGTCCGTGAACTGTAATGTGTTGTACGGAACGGAAGAATTTTTCGGTGACTACGCGCCGATTGGAATAGCAGTCTACGACGGCGTCTGGCAGACGACGAGCTACGGAGACTACGCAGAGGCGACGACAGCAGTGGCAGTTGGCAGCGCTGATTCGAGCGGGGGCCCGGAAACTGGTACAGCATTGCAGTGTATGGTGAACGGACCCGCAGTTTCATCTAGCAGCAACGCAGCACGCCGAAGCACAAAGTTAAGTACAGTGCTTTTGAAAACTTTGTGTGTTTGTGGAGTCAAACTGAGAAAAATGGCTGAGTTTCAACCAAGTGACAAAAAGGCGGAACTAAGTTGTGATAGTGGGATGGAGACAGGGGAAAATGACCCCATGAATTTTAGTTTAGACGTGTCTCAACCCAATTTCAGTAGTAGTTTGACTGATTCATCCTATGTTAATTATAGTTTGGAGTCAGATCCAAATATGTCAGTGCCCAGTGAGTTACAGTTACCCATGCCGGTGGTTAATGTTAATAGGGACATTGTATCAGCAAATGAGGGGGCGAAGGATAATGTCGCCAGTATGCTGATGAATCTATTAACTAAGATGAACGTGTTGGATTCCAATATGTCAAGTAAGATGGATTCCAGTATATCAAAATTGGAAACTAATATGTCACAAATGGAAACTAATATGTCAAGTAAAATGGATTCAAAAATGTCTAAATTAGGATCTGATTTAAGTAATGAGATGACTAAAATGGGCGCTGATTTAGATTCCAAAATATCCGATCTCAGAGACTGTTGGAAGCAAGATTTAGCAGTGCTCAGTAGTAAAGTAAATGTTGAAATACAGCAGGTTAAACTAGAATGTACAGAAAATATTGTTCAAGTGCAAAGTGAATTGACGACACGAATCGAACAGGTTACTGAGGATCAACAGCAATTTAAATCCCATGTTGATGCAGAATTAGATAAAGTATGTGAGCACATAAAAGTGGTAGAGAATTCCAATGAAATTAATCATGCCGCCTTAGAATGTAAAGTAAATGATACCAAAATTCGGTGTGAGAAACTTGGAGAGCAAGTTGTAAATAAGGTCAATAATTTAGAGACTCACATAAGCCATTTCAGTGAAAGTGTGAATGAGCAACTTTGTGGGCATGAATGCAGACTAACCAAAGTAGAACAGTGTGTTTCTAACCATAGTGGTAGTATAATTTCCAGTGGAATAATTGAATCTACCGAGGTTGCGTATGTTACCCACAGACAGTTTTTAAAATTTGACCCAAGTAAGAACATGCACCCCAGAGAATTTTGGAACGATTTTGAAGACGTTTTGCCGAAAGTATGGAGCGATAAACAAAAGATAGGCTTTATCACTTCAAATTTGATGGGAGAGGCCAGAGTATGGGGGAATTTAGCCTCTGAAAAATACGCGAAATTGTCAGAATTTAAATTAGCGTTCTTTGAGGAATACTGGGGAAAGAGAAAGCAGATGGATGTTCTTAATCGGTTCTGGTCGGGAGAGAAGTATGACCCCAAGAGAGAGGGCATCAAACGATTTGTTCAAAGGTGGGTAGCAACTCTGTCCTACCTTAGTAATAAGTTAGAAACAGAACAGATCATATTAGGGGTAGAAAATAAGCTACCGTGGAACTGGAAAACTAAGATCATATCTGCGCCCCGAGATAACATTGACAAGTTCGTACAGTATTTAGAAAGGGTTGAATCCGTCCAAAAAGAAGAAGAAAACATGAGGAGGGAGCATCGCCCGCCTGCTAGGCAGAATGACAATCGCGCGGATGTAAACATTAATAGGATGGGTGTTCAGAGAGGCGGCGGATACCGTGGCAGTTCACGTGGTAGAGGAAGAACATATGTTAACAGGTTCAATGAACGCGAGCAGTATGACAGCGGCCGACAGATGTCAGGAGGTGAGGCGGTCAGCTGGAGGCATAGTGATGACGCACCGCGCTCGGAAAACCATTAATTGTCTACGAGTGTGCTGGCGATCGTAGGCAACAGCGTTTAAAGTTAAATCCGCTGGCAAAACCATTCATAAGAAAGCAGCCTGAACGACCACCTAACATAAATGTTGTTGCTACAAAATTTAGGGAGGATAACGTAAAACAGACAGAGATAGTAGCTTTAAGTCAAGTGGAGGTTAATGAACCAATTAACTGTAAGAATAATCATAAGAAGCCACTTATTGAAGAACTAAGTACTAGTTATAAGGGTAATAATCAGAAAGACATTATGCACAGTAAAACTAATGAAGAGCTGTCGGATAGGGGTGAGAACAGTAATAATGGCAGGGTTGTGACTGTGCTTGATAAGATAATTGATGTTGTAGATAGTTACGAAGAAGAGGATAGATTAGAGGAGGAGGTAGAGGTTAATGACGACGCCTTGGATAGGGTCGTAGAAAAGGAGGTTAATGAGAAAGAGGGGGAAACATTGGAAAAATGTTTTGACTTAGCAATAGTGGATAGGCTGATAGGAGCTGCCACTAGAATTGAGGGTGATAATAAGCATGAAATAAACCCTGTAAGTGTGAATGTGATTGCCACCCAAAAGACAGGCTTCGAAAGGAGAGAAATTGTGCAAGATTTATTGGAGGAAGCAGAACCCAAAATAAATAAAGAGTACTTAGGGCAACCGATAGTAGAGCTAATGTGTGACATTAGGCCGAATAATATTTTATTCGACCTGGTCGAGTTTCCAAATCTCACAGACATAGCCATCGAAGAGAAGGAGAGACTGGCACGTATTAATATAAGAAAGAAGGCCCTGGAAAGAAAGAGAAGGCATGACGCAAGAGCTGATCCCACTAGTTTTCAGGTAGGGGATCTAGTGCTAGTGAAAACTAGGGAAAGATCTAAGAAACTTACGTCAGAAACAAAGAAGTTTACCGATGAGTACGTGGGCCCATTTAGAATCGTAGAGAAGCCTCACCCAAATGCTTATAGACTGGAGTTTGTGAAATCACATAAGGTGTTAGGGCTTAGGAACATTGTGGATTTGAAAAGATATGTTCAAAAGAGAGACGTGGCCAGGAGTGAGTAGATACCTCAGAGAGCTTTGCACTCTTTGCAGAGCTAAGTGCGTGACGAGCACTAGGTCTCGAGTCGTTTGACAATATTTCTTCCACTTTCTTTTCCGTATTGTCAACCTACCTCTTCTTTCATTCGGAACTAAAATTCTATCGTCTTTCCTTCTTCTCTATCGTAGTTTTTAAGTGATAAAGTGTTTAAGTAATGAGTAGGAAAGAACCTCAGTGCAGTATAGGTTAAGCGTAAGGAATGAGTGTAAGAGAAAATCAAAAAGGATTAAGATACCTCAGATAAGTAATAAGTCTCAGTAAAGTAAATATTTGGCCTAAGGTGTGAGTAATGCCCTTAGAAAGGTAAAATAACTAAGAAATGTAAGAGCCTCAGAAAATATGGTGACGAACATTGAAGCTGTTTGTTAAGTAACAGAACGATATGTTAAGACGTAGCATTAAGCTAATGTTTAGGAAAGGAAATGGAGCAGTACAGCAAAACTGTCTGTTCAATGAAGTCAGAGCCTCAGGAGGTGATTTAGTGGTAAAATGAGTAAAGGTACAGTGCAACAAGGTTGACTGTCAAAGGGGTAAAGGAAGTTAAGTTAAAGGGACAGTGCAGCAGGACTGACTGTCAAATGAAGAGAAATATGTGAGAAAAGGAGAAAGAATGAGCATAGTGTTTGGCTAGCTCGATATTAGGAAAAAGTGAGGCTACGAAGGTGAGTAAATAAAAAGCTTAATGTTGGTAACCAGAGGTGGCGTTTGTTGGTAAACAGAGGAGATGTTTGTAAACAAAAGGAAGTGAGGCTACGAATGTAAACAGAGCTGAGGCGACGTTGGTAACTCAGGAGGTGGATGTATGTTAGAAAGTATGGGTAACGAGGTTTCGCAGATTAGTAGGAAACGCTTTAACAAATACTAACCTGAGTGTGTGAAGTATGAGTATGAGAGTTGTAAATTAAACCCGAATGTGACTAGAGAAAACCTGATGTTGACAAGAAATTGAAGTAACTCCAGATATGTGAGATGAGGAAAGTACCCATGACATCGATTCCATTTTTGACCAGAGACACACAAAGCTCCCCAAGTTTGTCGTAGAGATTAGTATAAGGATTGTAGTGTTGATAAATGAATAAGTAAATATGTATTTTTCAGTGTTTAATTTATGATACAGGACTACAGGAAATTGCCTGGAGACAGAATTGTAATATTGATAATTTTGTGTATATTTTATATTGTTGTGTATTGTACAGGAACTGGAGAGTCACCAGTGCTGGCGGAGATTTATTATGTATTTGTGAACTATTTGTAGGAATTGTTTTTCTTAGTATTTCTTAGGTAACCATAACTTGTTTGATTATGAGATGAAGAAGTAATTAAAGAGTAAATGTACCACTTCGGTACTGCATTAGGAAAGTCAATTCACTTTTCACTTAAAAAAAAAAAAAAAAAAAAAAAATTTGAAAATTGTACATACTGTAAAGTAAATTTTATCAAAAATATGAGACTTTAGAGTCAAGCAGATAGCGCCATTTATCGCTGCTGTAGGTTAAGACGTAGCAGTTAGAAAGGGAACTGAGGCCAGCTGATGTTTCAGGTGCGCCGAAGTAAACAGAGGTGGTAGCACGAGACTTGAAATGGACCTCCCAAGCAGGACCCGGTCGAACTACGAGTGCTATCAAAATCTTAAGTGTAAGTGGTAAAAAAGTGACGCTCACCATAGCGATAGTAGTGTTAGTGTGCGTGTGACGTACATCAAGATAGTATTTAGGTTTGTTTTCTCTTTCAGGAATTTGTAAATAGAATTTTGTAATCTGAAAAATTTTTTTTTTTGAATAATGATAAAAGTGCATGTTTAGATATAAGATGTTTTGTAGGTCGTCAGCCCTAGGTATAAGTGGATAATTGATGTACAGGAACTATAAATGTTAAATAGCTGTTTGAGTAAATCTTTAATAGAAATTTTTTTTAGAAAACTAAAAGTTTGTCATGAATGAAAAAATTTAGTTTCCTCAGGAGGTGTGTGGCGTCGCAACTAGTGCGAGCTCACAGTTTTCTATCAAATATTTACTGTGAAATGTAGACAGACTGTAAAGTAGCCATCAGATTAGCATATGTGCTGTAGCGGGCAGATTACCGGTGTCCGTTCGTCTGACGTCACGACCATATGGCATGTCTGTACCGTGAGAATGTAAGACCTGTGCGCTAACTAGCCGCGTGTATAACGTGGAACTTTC
The DNA here is from genome assembly GCF_023897955.1 of Schistocerca gregaria. Lineage (NCBI taxonomy): Eukaryota > Metazoa > Arthropoda > Insecta > Orthoptera > Acrididae > Schistocerca > Schistocerca gregaria. The sequence continues at coordinate 553,408,395 of NC_064925.1, forward strand.
ATCTTTAATAACTTCTAACTGAGGAACCTGAGGAAATTAAAATTTAATATACTAGTTTCTGTTATGAATAAAAATAAGTCATCCAAATTTGAGCTTTGAAACCTGCATATTTTGGAAATTAGAAAAATCTTACAGAAAACGCAAAATTCTACAATTTTCGAGTCTAAATAAATACCATTATGTATAGATCACCTTCAGTGACCATCCAACTATGAAACAAAATCACCTTCCGTGCTTTTGTATTTATTTTGAGAATTTTACTTTTAGAAATTCACCTATAACTTTGTTAAAACCATAAATGTTTTGAATTTTTGTGAACAGTTATTTTATATGAGTAGGTGAGAGTGAATGAGTGTGCCTGAGTGAATGAAAGAGGGACATTCGCCATTCTTTGCAAGTGTATAAAATCTAGGTTGGAACTCGCAAGTGTTCAGACGATGTAACCGTGGGAACAGAGTCGCCAGTGGTTCCCCATCTTAGTGAATGTCGGATGTCCAAGAGTGTATGGTATTGTACAAGCAGCCAGAACGTTCGCGAGTATTTAAATAATTTCTGGAAATAAAGTAAAGTCTAGTTTTCCTTTCGGTTTGTTAAATTATACAGTAAATTTTGTGTAACAAGAAATCATGACGTAAATGATTCAGAAGTCATGACTGGTGCGTGCTAGATTTTGGCGCGAGGCGCACCCAAAGAGTTAATTCTGATTGGCTGTGTGATGTGTGAGCCAATGAGATGCGAGGACGGTTAGCAGACTAGGAGAGTGAGTCGCGAGTGGATGGGGAGTCGCGAAGGAACTGTGATCGAGAAGAGACATGCTTGATGTGTCCTCGCGAATAATGTGTAAAATGAAGTCATAAAACGGCTTCATCGGTTCGGTACTGTGCGATTTGAGACTGGAAGAGTCCAGTAACGCGTAGTGTGAGTTTGAGCGAGTTGTGACTTTTCGTTCCGCGAAAGACGCGAGTAACTTTAATAATTAAAAGCGTGGCGGTACTTCGTAAACTTTTACTAAGTGCTTATGGCGAGCATTAACGTTAAAAAACGAACTATTATTGAACATCGACTGCAAACGTGTATGTTAGAAAATCGTCTGTGTTGCAGTTAAGTAAATTCCGTAACTTTGAAAGCTAATTCTGGCGGGGTTTGAGTGTGGATAGAATTGTGAACTGAACTTTCTTCAAACGTAGATTAGCGGGCTGATGATCAGGCTTAAAGACAATAAAGAGCTTAAATAGAATTACCAACTTCGCGTTCTCGTTTGAGTAAACAATTACTACCATTCCAATAACTCAATTTATTTAGGAAGATTGCTCATAGATTGTATTTCAGCAAACATGTATCGCGGCCTCCGGTGAGCGGCTATAAAATTGCAGTTTCTTCAACACTGCTTTTCTGCAATTTTTCCAGTAGCTGCTATCAGGAGAGGCGAGTGCAGCAACTACCTAAGAAACGAGGTAGGTGGATTTTCTTTCAGGGAAAGGAAACTGCGCGATAAGAGCCTGACCCGTCGCACGACGTAACGCGCTTTTTTGCTCACCCTCGATACTACTGCAGATCTGCAGCTACTTAAGAGAGCTGAGAAAACCAGTGTTGAAGAAACTGAGATTTCATAACCACACGTCGGAGGCCGCTATAAGTATAAAAAGCTGAAAATAGTCTTGTGAATTCTAAAGGATAAATCGTAAATGAGTTTCTGTTCAAATTTTTAAGTTCAAAGGTCCTTTTAAACTTGCATCAGCCCACGTGTGTTCAAATCATTAAAGTTCCTGTTCACAGTCCTCGTCACACGCAAACAGCCAGAACTTTTCCTATCCATTTCCGAAATCATTTACGAGAGTAACACAGTCAATAAATTGCTATTTACTTTTGCACTCGGCATTCAGTGGTTGCCTTTAAATAAAGTTTTTGCTCGACATAAATACTCAGTAAAAAAAAATTTACTTTGTACTGCCACGCCTTTAGTTCAAACTTTACACACGCGACTTTCTTCAAAACAAAATACCTCTCGACTTTTAAAATTTCTCACATAGTTAATGGTAAACACCAGCTACCTTTATCACTGTGCCGAAACGCGGAAGTCACAATATCACTTCATTTTACACTTAATGCGTTCGGACACTTTCAGCACGACCGGCTCCTTAGAAAACTAGTCCACCAACTCCCTCTTCTCTCTCTGCCTCTAAAAGCACCTCTATTTCATGCGTTGGGTTGCAAACTGTCCCACTTCTTATTGGCTGTACAGAATGATGGCCAATCAGAACTGACTTTCAGGGCGCGGCTTGCAAGAACAAATCACTGCTCTGAGCTCATTGACGTAATTAAAATAAGCTACTCAAAACTCTCTTGTTAAACAAATAAAATGAAATAAACTTTAAGCTGTACTTTAAATCTGGAATTTATAGTCTCTTACATATTCAAACATGTTTGGACATTAATCATCCACTAGTAGGGATGATACGATACAAAGCTGGAACACTTGCAACTTCCTATAGAGAATTACAACAGAAAATTTAACATTGGCGAATGTCCCACATACACTCACACAAGTACTCTATTTCACACTCACCCTAACACAAAACATAAGTATCTACTTGAAATTCTTAAAGTTATTACTACAGAAAAATTAGAAAAGGTTTTTTAAAATGAGAACTTTGCAAATTTGAATCTAAACACTGAAGGTGTTATCATATCTTTTCAAATAGTCACAGTTAGTGAACTATTAACATTTATATACTGATTTAATATCTTAAGTGTTGGATAACTACGCTTTTTACAGACATTTTTTTCTTGTAACTTCCAAGTTATGACAGTTATTGACTTCAGATTTTGACAGATTGTTTGCTTACACACCAGAAGGTTATGTACCTAATATGAATTTCCTCAGGCTATTTCTAGATCAGTTATTAATTTTTATATTTCCAGAGAATGTAACTACACTGTAAGCGCCTCTCCTCTACTTTCACACGCTGCAGTCACACCCATATGGTCAAGACGCACGTCTGCAGGACGCAGCTCGCCCGTAGCATATCGTATAATATTCAGACTGCTTACACTGGAGCCCACATACATTCATACAAGAAAGCTTTAATAGACAAATTGGCGATCGCGCCCTAACTGCGACGCCTCAAAACAATAATAGAAGATGGATATGACATCATTAACAATGAGGCGTTTCAAAAACTGCTGCATCAAACAAGACGTTTAAATTACTTCTGTGCTACTACCTCTACTCACAATAAATTTCGGAGGAAGTATTTACAAAATCCGCTAGACGCACCAACAAAATTATGTCATCATACCAAGCATAATTCAGGAGATATGACGTCATAAACATGGAGATACCAGAAAAGCTGCCGAATTGTGCAGGAAGTTTAGTTACTTCTTTGCTTTTAAATATATTGCAACACATTTCGGAGACAGTATCCATGTATGCCACCTAACGTACCTATATAATCACATCATTGTACTGCACATAGTTCAAGAGATATGGCGTAATAAATACGGAGATGCGTGAAAACATGCTGTACTATAGATGAAGTTTTAATACGTTTACTCTTTACTATTCAGACCCTGCTACAGTCGAGTCAACTTTAGGAAAACTGTCAGCGCTGTTGACAACGTGCAACTGTCAAGAGCTAATGGTTTTAAGCGAAAACAACAGCCGCATACAGTGCTATGAAGAGACGTTGCCCCAGAGACTTCACAAAATCGCGTTGTAGACACAGAAAAAAATACTACAAAACATCGATCCATCAGAACTACGCAGTGGCACAAAGCTGCATTTATCACCTTAAGAGAAAAGGAAGAGAATTAACTTGTGTACATCCCACGGATACCCCTAATTCTAACAGATCTCACCTTTTTACTTCAAGAGAATAAAGTTTCCCGTGAGGCATACATTTACCACTGCAGCTAACAAATCACAGGGACTGAATTTGTTATCTCAATGTTTCCCTCATGCACAGCTTAACGTCGATTCCTCGACTGCAGGCTCACCGAAGAATTTATTCTTCGTCGCTCCTGGGCATGCAAGTAGAAATAATGTTTTAATCAAGTTATGAGCTAAATAAGGATTACTGGGAATTTGTATTTTGCATATTATGTTTCTTAGTACGGCTGTTTTCTTATACACTTCTACATAATACATATTGCCGGCCGCGGTGGCCGTGCGGTTCTGGCGCTGCAATCCGTAACCGCGGGGCTGCTACGGTCGCAGGATCGAATCCTGCCTCGGGCATGGGTGTGTGTGATGTCCTTAGGTTAGTTAGGTTTAAGTATTTCTAAGTTCTATGGGACTTATGACCTAAGATGTTGAGTCCCATAGTGCTCAGAGCCATTTGAAGCATAATACATATTTCTTTGTGCGCCTGTTTGATAATTTAGAAGGTGTTCTCATGAATACATGGTAATGACATTTCTTCGATATTACATTACAAACACAGTTCACTTGCCCAGCTTCTAATAGAAAATTGGCCAAATGAATACCAGGGCGATGCCAGGTTTTACAGCACGTTCATATATGAAAAAGTAGAAGAGACACATCTCTGAACGTGGGAAAACTAGGAAGCAGCTACGTTTAGATGAGGAATTAGACGTATGAGTGCCAAGGGATCGTTTACTTGGCACAGAAAGGGGCAGCAGAAGAGACAAAATTTAGTGAATATGTAAAATGGATTGTCGTCAACGCTGTGTATACCACAGTACTCAAGCTGGATTTTTGAAATGGCATCTAGACCTCTAATGTCACGGGTCAATGACACCGAATTTTCTATGAAGATTTTTAATTTGCACATCAGTGTTCAGGAACGAAGGGAAATGAACACAACAATGAGGGTACCGAAATATGTGCCGTTGCAGCTGATCGGTAATTCACACTGATGTATTCTCTATGTGTGGCAACGGATGATAAAAATACAGCAGGTATGTGTTGTTATTGTCCGGATGTTGTCTCTGGGCGCTGCAGTGATGGACAGTGCGGCTGTTCCCGGCGGAGGTTCGAGTCCTCCCTCGGGCATGGGTGTGTGTGTTTGTCCTTAGGATAATTTAGGTTAAGTAATGTGTAAGCTTAGGGACTGATAACCTTAGCAGTTAAGTCCCATAAGACATCACACACATTTGAAAATTTTGTTGTCTCTCGTTGCGTGTCGTCGTTTTGTAGCTGTACAACTACACGAATAGTACTCACAATATCCATGAAAATGTCATCAAGCGTTCTTTTAGGTAACACTTGTGGATGACATACTCTGAAGAGCTCAGCAATTTGTCGAGAGTGTTTTAACAGCGTGTTATTTTGAGATACAGATCTGGCGTGGCTTAACAAGGGCAAAGAGATTTCCGGAGTGCAAGCATAATAACTCTGTTGGGTGTAATTAGCAGTCCCAGTTCCGACAGCAAGTTGCAGTATAGGACATGTTTTAATCACTGAAAAGCAAGCTTCTAATCTCTTATTAAAGGCCACTTCCACGCTTGCGTTAACAATTCTGTGAAGCAAAGCGAGTCTCGCCGAAATACGCCTCTATGTTCAAGGGTTCTTTAGAACACTGGAAACGCAGAAAATGGTTTTAATTTTACAACAAAGACGTAAGCAAATACATCATCTAGATTACCGTGAAACAGATCGTAACAACTAGACGTATTAAAAAGGATAAATAAAAATGAAACAAGATATGTAATTGCAGGTTTCATGACATCTCCGCATCTAATAAGTACTCGGAACTACGCGATATTTGTACAACACAATCCTCTTTACATTCCTTGTCACAAGTGATAAACTCTGTGTGAGCAAGGCAAAATTGTTTTAGCCATTTGCTTTGTCACCAAAATTCCATTATACATAGAGTTGACACGAGTTTCCCGCAACTACAGAAGCACATGTTCTAAAGGGTTATAGCCAGACATAGAGTGCACAGCTAGACTGCAATTAGTACGTGGTTTATATGACAATACAGACATTAATTAAATACTTTTATCTTTCCCTTTCTCCTCACTTCCAGCAAGCCGTCAAATTCTAGAATGAAATTTTCACTCTACAGCGGAGTGTGCGCCAATATGAAATTTCCTGGCAAACTGTGTGCCGAACCGAGACTCGAACTCGGGACCTTTGCCTTTCGCGGGTAGAGCACTTGCCCGCGAAAGGCTAAGGTCCCGAGTTCGAGTCTCGGTCCGGCACACAGTTTTAATCTGCCAGGAAATTTCAAGCCGACAAAGGTTTGTGATCTACGAAATGTAATGTAACACATTTTATAACCCAGAGAAAACTGATGGAGTGGTAGACGTTTTACTTGTGAGACAGTTCAGTGTTCTGCTTGGAGGTGACTTGGCGGGTTTGATATGAAGAAAACAATACAGATAAGGGTTTACAGATCCGTCGATGAAGGTTGAAATACGAATTTGACCACGGAAAGAAATCCACACCTATCTTTTGAAAGGGACCTTCCTGACACATTCCTCCATCGCTACAGGGCAAACATGCAACACATAAACAAAGATTGCTGGAATATGAACTGTGTTCTTGCCGAATACATGTCTTAGGCCTTACTACCTCACTTCTGGACTCCGTGGTGGAACTGACGGGTGTTCTCCCAAGCTGTCCTTAGGGTCAAGTACTACGTGCGCCGGAACTTCAAAAAATTGAGTACACATTATCGTAGGATGCCAAGTAACTTTTACTGAATGCTGCAATACATTTAAACGTGTAACAGATACATAACACTACTTTACAGCATAGTAACATTCTCTCTTCAAACAACGGCCGGAACATTCTACGAACCGTACGGTTTGTCTAAGACAGGAATCTGCTCGTTGCTAAAGGAGCCATTCGAAAAGCGCAGTGTGAATATCCTTATTGTTAGAAAGTCTCTTTCCCACGGGATTATCTTTTAAATTGACAAAAGAAATGGAAATCACACATTGCAAGATGTTTCTTCCTTCAGGATCAGCAACACACTTCGTGGCCTCGGTCAAACTGTTCGCACCATTTCAGTATGGTTGAACGCGACATTGTATTTGGCCCATATACAGACAGAATTTCATGGCGAATCGATCTGTAGTTTAGAAGTATTGTCCACAAGAATCGTAGTGCCATGCGTAGTCTATTTCAGCTTTCCATTGCGTTTCCAGTTGTCACACCACTTCATTCCCACAGTGTAATGTACCTGTTATTCGGACCGCAGCAGAATTATTTCTGCCAGGAAAACCGGAGTTTCTGCTCTCTTCTGACAATGCGCCACCTTGTTGCGCAAGTCTTTTAGCAGTGAGACAATACGTGTAGTTTACATTCTGATGTTACTGCATATGATAAAATTTTTCGGTGAATTCCCAATAGAACATGTCACAGACACACGTACACACAGAATTTTAAATTTTGTGTGAGACAGTTAATAACACTGTTCAGAACTAAACTAAAATTTCTACATCGCGGTTCCGACTAAGGATTTTAGAAGGTCTTACATGGTTGTCAGGTTATTGTTGGAGACTGTTTCATGCGTTCCCAATGGAAATGCCGTTTGCCTCTCTACCACATCGCCTCGTAATCGGCTGAAAAGAACCATGAGCCTATGGAGTATCGTATCTAAAAAAAATTAAAATATATAATAAGAACTGCTGGTAAACTCCAGTAGGGATGTCCGTGCAGCAACATAGGGGCACATCACAATCTGTGTTCACATAAAAACATGCACTACGAAACACACACTAAACTTTAATGTTTTTCATCTTATTCCCGGAATAAAACTGAAAAGATAAAGTTTCCATGTCTTACTTCTGACTGGCATTTTTGGTAGGTGTTCCTTGGTATTAATTGAAATGCCTGATCTAGTAATCTCCTCTTGGGCACTGCATCTGCTCCACTGGCAATTTGTCTAATTTGTAGCCGAGAAATCCCTTAATACTATGGGTCATTGCCAGAACAACCCGCTTTACTTAGAGAATGAAAAATAATACAAAAGTGAATCGTGTTTCAGGATACACCTGTTGTGAGCACTTGTCATTGTTGCGTGGTTAACCGAGTTCGTTAAATGTCACAAACTGTAGCGGATGATAGTGAAGTGGGGATATATTATGAGACTGTAGCAGTAGAGGGAAATCCTGTGAAGCAGACATGTGAATGATAAACTATAGGCTTACTGTAAACTTGAAACGTCCCCTTCGAAAAAATTAATGAATTACTGTGCTGATAAACCTCGTACATTATTTGATTTTCAAACAGCCGAACAGTACTGAAATACTCAGACATTTTTCTCTCTTTACCTATTCTGATCAACACCAGACTGACAGCCAATATTTTTAGCGCAACGCAATCTAACTTTCAAAAATCCCTACAAAAGAATGGCCCTGGCTAACATTAACCTATACCTTTCACAAATCACTTACCTCACAAAAATCTTCGTTACTCGAACTACTACAATACAGCGAGCGCCACTACAGAAAGCTAAATAAAAGATTCAAACTACTGAAGGCACTAACTACTGATAGACATAGTTAGCAAATGAAAGATTTTGATAGAGAACAAACAATGTATTTTCCTTAATAGTGTTCAAAAGTCATAATATATATATATATAGCAGTTCATGACATCCAGTGTTACAAATTTACTGTCTCTGATGGACACACGTCCAGATCATCGGCTCTCAAAACTCCGCCATCTCTCTCCTCACGTCCACCACTGCTGGCGACTCACCTCCAATTGCGCAACGCTACGCGCTGTTAACAGACAACTGCCAAACACTACAATAGCCAACCACAATGCAAACCAGCCACAGACTGCACGCAACACAGCCAGTGATTTTCATACAGAGTGCTATGTGGCGATGGCGTTGCCAATATAAGAACCTGAACAGCCTACTTACAAACTCATACCTGATATTGTGGACCCTGGCCAGGTTATTTTGGAGACCAAATCATAGACCATTTTGGACCATATTGACCGCATTAGATGTCAACAGCAAAATACGCCACTGCCTCACCGCACACGTACCAGGTGGTTATAATTAAACTGACGGTGTTTTGTATGCTGTAGTGCAGGCTGTACGAATCGCAGAACGGTGAAACCTCTTAGGTATGTTCCTTAATTAGTGCACGGGTTGAGTACCCTAATAAAATAATAGTTCCACTTTCTGTCAACAGGTGAAAATACGGCAGTAAACGCAGTTGGAGTGGGAAAATTTTGAGGTTGTGACGTAGGTATGGTGTTTGTAACTTGGCGATGTGTGTTGACTTCTCTTGTGAAGTGAGCGTTGGTGTAAAGGGTTAAGAAGCTTCAAGTTTTACATACTACACTACTGGCCATTAAACTTGCTATACCAAGAAGAAATGCAGATGATAAACGGGCATTCATTGGACAGATATATTATACTAGAACTGACATGTGATTACATTTTCACGAAATTTGGAATGCATAGATCCCGAGAAATCTGTACCCAGAACAACCACCTCTGGCCGTAAAAAAGGCCTTTGTATGCCTGGGCATTGAGTCAAACAGAGCTTGGATAGCGTGTACAGGTACAGCTGGCCATGCAGCTTCAACACGATACCACAGTTCATCAAGAGTAGAGACTGGCGTATTGTGACGAGCCAATTGCTCGGCCACCATTGACCAAACGTTTTCAATTGGTGAGAGATCTGGAGAATGTGCTGGCCAGGGCAGCAGTTGAACATTTTCTGTATCCAGAAAGGCCCGCACAGTACCTGCAACATGCGGTAGTGCATTATCCTGCTGATATGTAGGGTTTCGCAGGGATCGAATGAAGGGTAGAGCCACGAGCCGTAACACATCTGAAACGCAACGTCCACTGTTCAAATTGCCGTCAATGCGAACAAGAGGTGACCAAGACATGTAGCCAATGATACCCCATACCATTACGCTGGGTGATACACCAGCATGGCGATGACGAATACACGCTTCCAATGTGCGTTCACCGCGATGTCGCCAAACACGGATGAAACCATCATGATGCTGTAAACAGAACCTGAATTCACCCGAAAAAATGACGGTTTGCCATTCGTGCACCCAGGTTCGTCGTTGAGTACACCATCACAGTCGCTCCTGTCTGTGATGCAGCGTCAAGGCTAACTGCAGCCATGGTCTCCGAGCTGATAGTCCAAGCTGGTGCAAACGTCGTGGAACTATTCGTGCAGATGGTTTTTGTCTTGCAAATGTCCCCATTTGTTGACTCAGAGATCGACACGTGGCTGCACGATCCGTTACAGCCATGCGGATAAGATGCCTGTCATCTCGACTGCGAGTGAGACGAGGCCCTTGGGATCCAGCACGGCGTTCCGTATTACCCTCTTGAACCCAACGATTCCATATTCTGCTAACACTTATTGGATCTCGACCAACGCGAGCAGCAATGTCGCGATACTATAAACCACAGTCACGATAAACTACAAACCTACCTTTATCAACGTCGGAAACGTGATGGTATGCGTTTGTCCTCCTTACACGAGGCATCACAATAACGTTTCATCAGGCAACGCTGGTCTACTGCTGTTTGTGTATGAGATATCGGTTGGAAACGTTCCTCATGTCAGCACGTTGTAGGTGTCGCCACCTGCGACAACCATGTGTGAATGCTCTGAAAAGCTAATCATTTGCATATCACAGCATCTTCTTCCTGTCGGTTAAATTTCGCATCTGTAGCACGCCATCTTCGTGGTGTAGCAATCTGAATGGCCAGTAGTGTAAATTCGATGTCCATCGAGGAAAAATACCGTGCATTAATGGTAAATTGGATTTATCAGAATGGCAGCAATATCAGCGCTGCACTGTGAGAATATCGGACAGAAACAGCCGCTAAGAGGCCCAATGTCAATAAATTGCCTAAAGAATGAGAACAAAAAATCTGAAGAAACAGGAAGATAGAGGCGGCCCATTCTCATGGCTGTTGCTGATGAAGTTGCTATAACTATCGCCCACCATGCACAACATGCGTCAAAGTCTGCAGCTAGTGATTGAATTATGTCACGGGAATTTCGACTGCCCTGACCAACAGTTCAATAAATATTGCGGCGCATTTTTCACTGGTATCCTTGCAAAATTTAGAATGTGCATCAAATGAATATCAAATATACACTCCTGGAAATTGAAATAAGAACACCGTGAATTCATTGTCCCAGGAAGGGGAAACTTTATTGACACATTCCTGGGGTCAGATACATCACATGATCACACTGACAGAACCACAGGCACATAGACACAGGCAACAGAGCATGCACAATGTCGGCACTAGTACAGTGTATATCCACCTTTCGCAGCAATGCAGGCTGCTATTCTCCCATGGAGACAATCCTAGAGATGCTGGATGTAGTCCTGTGGAACGGCTTGCCATGCCATTTCCACCTGGCGCCTCAGTTGGACCAGCGTTCGTGCTGGACGTGCAGACCGCGTGAGATGACGCTTCATCCAGTCCCAAACATGCTCAATGGGGGACAGATCCGGAGATCTTGCTGGCCAGGGTAGTTGACTTACACCTTCTAGAGCATGTTGGGTGGCACGGGATACATGCGGACGTGCATTGTCCTGTTGGAACAGCAAGTTCCCATGCCGGTCTACGAATGGTAGAACGATGGGTTCGATGACGGTTTGGATGTACCGTGCACTATTCAGTGTCCCCTCGACGATCACCAGAGGTGTACGGCCAGTGTAGGAGATCGTTCCCCACACCATGATGCCGGGTGTTGGCCCTGTGTGCCTCGATCGTATGCAGTTCTGATTGTGGCGCTCACCTGCACGGCGCCAAACACGCATACGACCATCATTGGCACCAAGGCAGAAGCGACTCTCATCGCTGAAGACGACACGTCTCCATTCATCCCTCCATTCACGCCTGTCGCGACACCACTGGAGGCGGGCTGCACGATGTTGGGTCGCGAGCGGAAGACGGCCTAACGGTGTGCGGGACCGTAGCCCAGCTTCATGGAGACGGTTGCGAATGGTCCTCGCCGGTACCACAGGAGCAACAGTGTCCCTAATTTGCTGGGAAGTGGCGGTGCGGTCCCCTACGGCACTGCGTAGGATCCTACGGTCTTGACGTGCATCCGTGCGTCGCTGCGGTCCGGTCCCACGTCGACGGGCACGTGCACCTTCCGCCGACCACTGGCGACAACATCGACGTACTGTGGAGACCTCACGCCCCACGTGTTGAGCACTACGGTGGTACGTCCACCCGGGCTCCCGCATGCCAACTATACGCCCTCGCTCAAAGTCCGTCAACTGCACATACGGTTCACGTCCACGCTGTCGCGTCATTCTACCAGTGTTAAAGACTGCGATGGAGCTCCGTATGCCACGGCAAACTGGCTGACACTGACGGCGGCGGTGCACAAATGCTGCGCAGCTAGCGGCGTTCGACGGCCAACACTGCGGTTCCTGGTGTGTCCGCTGTGCCGTGCGTGTGATCATTGCTTGTACAGCCCTCTCGCAGTGTCCGGAGCAAGTATGGTGGGTCTGACACACCGGTGTCAATGTGTTCTTTTTTCCATTTCCAGGAGTGTAGAATGCAGCGCCGTGAGTTCGCCCCTGATTTTTTGGAAGAACGGAAATGATTACACGTGGTCGGGGAAGATTCTTTGGACGGACGAAGTACATTTAACTGTTCACGATGCCGTGAATGTGCAAAACTTCACCAGATGGGTTTCTACTCAGCCAGATGTAAGGCAAGAAAATCCGCTGCAGCTCAGCTTACATGAGTGTGTTGTGTGGTGCGGAGCTCGTTTATTCTCGGTCCCATTTCCTTCAATGAGATGACACCTTCTGTGTTTTCAGCTTTTCAAGAACACAGTTCTGCGCATCAATATTTTCATGCAATATAGGGAGGCATCACATGCCGCTTGGCAGGTGAAAGATTTGCTTCGAGAATCCTTTGGTAACCAACCCTCAGCTCTTGGTAACTCGAAGATGGTGGCCTTCCAGATCGTTTTGCCTGATATCTGAAAGAACGTGTCTGTCAGGATGTATCCAGACTTTCCGTGCGAGGGAATGCCATACGAAGGGGCCCGGCTTCTAGAAGTACTGCATACGATTGCACTTCGCTCTGATTACACCGGATATGCTGTGAACAACTGTCGAACGTGTCGTGTTGCAGATGCAGCATGCAACTAAATGGGGAGACGTTACTGAACACATGTTGTAACTTGTGACCATATGCGAACAAACGCGTCATTACCATGTTATCAGGTGCCTGATCGTGCCTGCCCATTTCCTGCATCCACACTACACTCTGACTGCTTACAGCACCATATTTTCCCTGTTATTTTTTCAGCGTGCTCCGCAAGCGCACCAATTAATGTACATACCTATGATATTTCAGCGATCTGCGATATCTACAGCTCACAATTCAGCACTGGGAACGCTGTCAGTCTTGTAACATGCACATGGTGCCTTATTGCCCAGCGTTGCACAAGGGTAAAGGCTGATATTTCAGCTCAATGGTGAAATGAAATGTCGTGTGACGAGGGCCTCCCGTCGGGTAGACAAGTCTCCTGGTGAAAGTCTTTTGAATTGACGCCACCTCGGCGACATGCGTGTCGATGGAGTGATGTTGAAGACAACACCACACCCAGTCACTGAGCGGAGAAAATCTCCGACCCAGCCGGGAATCGAACCCGTGCCACTTAGCATGGCATTCCGTCGCGCTGACCACTCTGATATCGAGGCAGACAGCTCAATGGTGATTCACCTGATACGCAAAGCATTTCAGACACAATTGGAACTAATGGATAATATTTCATAGTGAAGTTTGTGGCAGCTCGTAACTACCCATTTGCCATTGCCGAGAGAATGGCTCGCTGCCAAACCAGTGCTTCGGCAATGTTTTGCTGGAATTACCGCTTTCATCCCTGTTAGTTATCACTGTTAATTGTGTGCCGCTCCACCCTGCATATATGAAGCAAAAACACACATGACTTGTGTACCAGGGGCTATTGTTCTTAGCTTCAAGATAAATAACATTGAATTAGCAATGAGACTGACTGCAAGTGGTGTGCCAGAGAATGTGATCGAGGAGTGGAACGCTAGGTTTGTTTTACAACTCGGACTCAGGTAGGCTAAAATTTTATATTATTCAAAAGAAAATTTAATTAACAAGTAGGCAAGTTGTTTTCGTTCACCGCGATCTGACGCGAATTTGGATCAGTCTACGTATTCTGATTTGTACATTATAAATAGTATTATCTACATAGACTGAAAACGGCGAGTGAAAATTTTTACGAAGGCTGGGAGTCAAACCCGCGTCTCTTGCTTACTAGAGAGTTGTGTTAGCCACCTTGTAGCAGCGGCTCCCTCAACTGCACGAATTAATCCGGCACGCCTCCCTCCAAATTATCACTGCTGTTCCAGCCTATTTTACATTGCCCATTGCACACCAACAGAATGGCTGAGGCCCTCCAGGGTCTCAGCATCGAACGTAAATGGGGGATGCAGCCTGAAACACAGGTACAGATACTTATAATAATGAAATGACAAAATTTCAGGGACTTTACTGGTCTCAAATATAAAATCATATTGGATCAGGCACTCGATAAGTGTGTGACCGAACGGCGGCAAGAGATGTAGGAGCAATGGCCTACATCTCTTGCCGCCGACTGTCAGAAATTTACGATAACAGCCGCTACCGAAACGAACCGTTCAAGGCCCTCAAGGGCTGCCGTGCGACGCCCGGGTGGAAGCAGAGCTTTATGTAGACACATATCAAGACCAAATGAAGACACCCCCACTACCACCGGTGAATAACGAAAGATACTCCGATTTGAAGGGCACGTCACTGAAGTCCTGGCAGCAAGCCGAGCCATTCCCACTTGTAAACAGTCGGTGCTCACCGCGCCAGTGAAGCAGATCATTTGGATTATCAACGACTCCACAGAAACGGATTATATCACCAGCGAGTATCTCAAACATGTTTCTGGAGAATCGATAGTCCTGATTGCAATGATCATTAGCTGCTGTCTTTAGCAAGAATATTTGTCGGTAGCCTGAAAAGTGGCACACATTACATCGAGTCCAATTCCAGGCCAAGAGCTGTTGCACCTCTGTAATTATTTGTCTCCCACCGACTATGACGGAAAATATTTCAAACAATTCTACTCAAGAAAACTTCCCCTTAGAAATATTATACACGACTGTGCTTAAACTGACACACAATACTTTTAGCACAACGCAATCTGACTTTCAAAAATCTCTACAAAAAAAATGGCCCTGACTAACATTAACCTATACGTTTCACAAATAGCTTACCTCACAAAAGTCTTGGTTACTCGAACTACTGCAATACAGGGAGCGCCACTACTGCCAGCTAAATAAAAGATTCAAACTATTGAAGGCACTAACTACTGACAAGCATAGTTAGCAAATAAAAGATTTTGATAGTGAACAAACAATGTATTTACCTTAATAGTCATAATATATAAATCAGTTCATGAGATCCAGTGTTACAAATTACAAAGCTCCGCAATCTCTCTCCCCACATCCACCACTGCTGGCGGCTCACCTCCAACTGCGCAACGCTACGCGCTGTTAGCATCCAGCTGCCGCTGCCCAACACTACAATGGCAGACAACAATGCAAACCAGCCGCAGACTGCACACGGCACAGCCAGTGATTTTCATACAGAGCGCTACGTGGCTGCGGCGTTACCAATAAAAAAAAAAAAAAAACCTAAACAGCCTACTTACGAAGAGAATTAGTGCCGACCTGACTCAACATGAGGTTATCCGCCCTGAACAGCTTTTTCCAGAACGGCTTATTGGCAGAAGTGCCACTGCTATGCATTGCTGAGGCCATACAGGACAATTCTAGTGAAGGCAACACGACAGTCGGGGTGCTTTTAGGTTTGGTAAAAGCGTACCATAGAGTATGTCGAGATCACCTCATCCTCAGACTTCACCACGACACACCGATAGCAGATTTTTGTGTTAAAACGAGTGACAGTTATCTTCAAGAGTGCCAACCCTGCGTACGAATTGCAGACAAAAACTCTGGGAAGAAACCCCGGGATTCTGTCATCTCTCCTACACTGTTCAACATCTATGTAGATAAAATCCCAACTCTACCACATGTGTCAGCCTATGCGCCGAAAACATAGCCTTCCTCACCACTGGAAGAAACTTGGGCCACCTCAACACACGGATGCTGCGACAAATGAACCTGATAGAACAGTGGGCCCTGAATAAAATCACTATCAACCTGACGAAGACTGTGGCTATTCTTTTTCACGAAACGAAAGCCAATCCTGAAAATGAGCCTCACAAACAACACTAATCCCGTGGTCCCCAGTAGCTAAATACTTGGGGGTCTACTTGGATAAGAAACTCCTCTGTCGATCAGGTGGCCGAGAAGAAAAAAAAGTTGGATGAAGCAATAACTATTGGTACTGGTACTTCAAGAGCACTCATCCGAAAATCGGCACGACGATACTGCTTCACAAAACAACGCTCTAACCCACGTTGCTCTTTGGTCGACATCTTGGCGGACGACGTGTACATGGAACTTAGTCACATCAGGTGATACGAAACAGATGTCTACGGATGGCACTGGAAGTCCACTGGCGTACACGCGCAATGAAACTTCGCAACGCTGTACAGGAAAAGTACCCGCAGGAAAAGTCAAAGACAAAGCACAAAAAATTTTCGACGCAATCGACAAGTTACGAATTACTACATTCCAACTGGAGAGATGGAACAACTACCAGGTGTCACGGTCTGTACTTAACATCTAAGGCAACTCTATGCAGTGTTGAGTGGTACTTAAGATTAGTATATAAATTAGTGAAATCAAAGTGAAGTAGGAATTAGAAAATAAATGAAAAACTTGGTTTAGTTTAGAGAGTTACATACTGGCAAACAGCGGGCAGAGCAGAAGAGACAATGACCGTGAAGTCAGCAAGTCCCACATAGCGGACGCAATAGATTCAGCCGTCAGGGCACTTAATCTGACGCAACATATAGAAGATGGGTTTGACAAAAAATTAATAACTGGAGCAGCTTTCATAGATCTTACTGCTGCATACGACACGGTAAACCACAGAAACCTATAGCACAAATTATATTACCTCACAGGGGACTCTAGGTTGACGATGGTTATTGGTAGTCTTCTACAGAATCGAACATTTTATTTCTCCCTAAATGGTAAGAACAGTAGATGGCGACTGCAGAAGAATGGCTAACAACAAGGAAGTGTACTTTCTCCGATCCTTTATAATGTGTACACTAATGACCAACCTATACCTCAAGATGCGAGACTGTTCGAATATGCTGATGATACAGATGTGGTGGTCCAGGGGTCCAATTTTGATGCAACATCTGGAAATCTCTCTAGAGCGCTTGAAGAACTAGCTCAATACTATGACGCCAATCACCTCAAGCCAAACCCTGACAAAACCCAAGTATGTGCTTACCACCTGCGTGATAGAGATGCTGGAGTTGAGCTCGACGTTACATGGCAAAGTAAGAAGCTAAAGCACTGTCCAACACCTAAATACCTTGGGGTTGTACTTGACAGTACGCTTTCCTTCAAGCAGCATTGCCAAAACACCAAGGCTAAAGTCTGCTCCAGGAATAACATCATCCGCAGGCTGACAAACTACGAATGGGGAGCTCAACCATCAGTACTGATTCAAATGGTTCAAATGGCTCTGAGCACTATGGGACTCAACTGCTGTGGTCATAAGCCCCCTAGAACTTACAACTACTTAAACCTAACTAACCTAAGGACACCACACACATCCATGCCCGAGGCAGGATTCGAACCTGCGACCGTAGCAGTCGTACGGCTCCGGACTGCGCGCCTAGAACCGCGAGACCACCGCGGCCGGCATCAGTACTGAGAACATCAGCACTTGCTCTGCGTGTTTCTGCAGCAGACTATGCAGCGCCAGTATGGGAAGCATCTGCACATGCTAAACAGGTTGATGTAAGTGTAAATGAGACAACGCGAATTGTTACAGGCTGTCTCAGACCCACACCAACGGGTAATTTGTACCTACTTGCTGGAATTGCCCAATCCAAGATCAGAAGGCAGGTGGCAGCAGACGCTGAGAGAACAAAGAAAGAAACTGATTCTCGACACCCACTGAAAGAGCTCGTCACTCAGGCTCGGAGGCTTAAGTCTAGAAATAGCTTTATCGCGAGAACCAAGATCCTTGACGGTTCACAGGAAGATAATAGAGTCCGTGAATGGGGGAATGAACAAACCGCCCTGCAGATAATACCAAAAGAGCAAATGGCACCTGGAAACAAACTTCCTTATACAGTGTGGAGAACACTAAATAGGCTGAGGGCTGGTGTACCCAGATGCAAAACTAATCTGTGCAAGTGGGGGATGTTGACTAACGATGACGACGTTCTTTGCGGATGCGGAGAGGTATAAGACGAGGCACATCTGCTCATGTGCCGACTACTACCGGAGCCCTGCAGTTTTAGTGACCTGCTACAAGCCAACGACAAAGACGTAGCGGTGGCTAACTATTGGAAAAATAAAATTTGATCTGGACACGGAAAAGTAAAGTAAAGTACTTTCTATTAGGGCTTGGAGCTCTGATTCTTTCCCAACACAGCTACGACAATTTTACAACTACAATACCAATAGTTTCTACAAATACCTTACTGTGTTTTACCTGCCCACTTTTAGACGTGCGGGCCTTTAAAAATTTGAGCAGTACTGTTAAGGCTAATTACTATATCGCCTTTTTTATTCGGTGTTTGATCCCTGACTGGGCAACGTATTGTAATGCTATTAGCGTCTTAGCGACTGACTGTCACAGACGGTGGAACAAACCTTAGACCATGCGAATTCTGGTGCTTATGGTAAACTCCAATTTCCTTTTTTTAAAACACATGGCGATAACAGATCACTAATCAGAAACAGTGATGTCATGTAAAGTGATTGCGTGTGGCGTTCCCTCACATGAAGGTGCTCTAACTGGCTGTTCCAATCAGTCTTACACCTCTTACTCATATAACGTCCCTTCTGATGCCCAAATATTTATCATTGAACATCCAGATGTATGTTGTGATACTGTCCTGATACTGACTGGATGCAGCTCTCCACGATAGTCTATCCTGTGCATGTCTGCTCATATCAGAATGTGCACTGCAACCTGTGTCCACATGATCAGCTAACTTTAGACAAGTTTTGGTCTCCTTGTACACGTATTCCTCCAAATACGACCCTCCATTAACAAATTTACTATTTATTGATGCCGCAGAACGTGTCATACCACCCTCTTCCTTATTCAATCAAGTTACGGCGTAAATTTCTCTTCTTCCCGATTCTATTAACTGTTTCTTGATTACTTAATCAACATATCCTTCTAGTATTCAGCAATTTTTTTTGTATGGCTATATTTGTAAAGCCTTTTTTTTTCTCTTCGTATCTACAATTTTTATCAGAAGGATTTTACTTCCATCTAAGGTTGAGCTCAGTCGCAGTCGAACAAATTCCCCCCCCCCCCCCCCCCCCAAAAAAAAAGTTTCTTAAATTTACGTTTGTATAAGAATTATTGCTTTCATTAGGTGTCAACTTGGCGCGTCAATGGGATGATTGCCTGAATCCTCAAGGCGGTTTTGCCTGATTGGCGTACCATTTCCGGTCTGTAAGGCTCTCGAGTGGAAACTTTTCGATCGCTCCTTATATTGCCCCGCAACTATCAGCTGACGACCTTTGGCCGCATTTCCAGTTTCCTGTTTATCCTAGCAGTACCCGTATGTTCGCAGGGGCTGTCGGCGACCCCACATCACGGTGTTCAGCATCGATGTATGGCGATGATCATCCCTCCTCCTCTTTACCGTGCTGTGGCGAGAATTTTGGAGAAATGGGCTTTGGTACTAGGGGAAAGCAACAACACTGATTCAGCAGTCAATTTAATATTAACACCTGTCCCTGAATCAGCACCCATCGTAGGGCGGCCCGCCGCGTGATGTGTATGAAGAGACGGCTCTGAGCACTATGGGACTTAACATCTGCTGCCATCATTCCCCTAGACTTAGAACAACTTAAACCTAACTAACCTAAGGACATCACACACATCCATGGTCGAGGCAGGATTCGAACCTGCGACTGTAGCAGCAGCGCGGTTCCGGACTGAAGCGCTTAGAACCACTCGGCCATAGCAGCCGGCTTGTATGAAGAGGGTCAATGTGGTTCTGGAAGGTTTCGAAAGGGATACGGAGTCTTCTGACTCACTGGCGTGGCCAGATGCGCTAGGTTTCTTGGTTGAGGATCCACTGCGTGAACAACCTGACCGATGTGGTCCCACAGACTCTCGATTGCTTTGATGAGGCGTTTGGTGGCCAACTCACCCTTGTGCTCTTCAAGCCACGCACGTCACTTTCGAGCTGATTATCACGTTCCGCTTGAAACCTGGTTTCGCAGGACGGAGAGGATCAGGTTGTGGAAAGAGGTCCAAATCAGTTGCTGTTAGTTGCACAGACATACAAACTTCGTTTTGCTAAAACACTTAATCACACATGCCCTTAAAAGAATTCAGAAACAATACAGCTGAAGCCCAGAAAACAAGTTATTAAAATTTCCTTAAGGAATACACAAAGGTGAAGGCCTTTGTTACAAAATGTAAGAAGTGAGGGCTTAAGGCTTGGATAACAATAATTTCAGCAAGAAAATTGTAAAAGGATTTAAGCAAATGACCTTTAAAATTTTAATTTAAGACGGCTGAAGGGCTTAAATTAAAATATTTTGCACAACGCTAGGCTGAAGGCCACATGCTGAACGTAGAACAACTCAAGGCTTAAGGCCTGGATAACCAAATTAAGATAGAAAGGAAAATTCTCAAATTTTCAAATGATTTTCAAATTTTAGCTTAAGACGACAGAAGGCCTTATCTTCAAGTATTTCACGTGGAAGTTCGGCTGAAGGCTACATACTGAACATTAAAACAAACTAAATTAATACACAGCTGAAGGCCTCGCACAGTACTTGAGACTAAAAGAAAATCACAATCCAAAAGAACAGAACAGTGCTGCTCGGAAGTGTTAGAAGGGTCGACCTGGGGAGGAAAGTCTGACATCAGTTCAGGTGAGACAGGCAGCGAAGCGTAATACTAAATAATCGGATGGCAACACGACCTAGGGACGGCTGAGAAACCAACCAGCAACCTAATCAATTCCCTTCTACCTGACGAACTACATGACAACTGAAAATATCAACGTCGACGAAGATACCAACCACACTACGTCTTGTCAATTGGCATCTAAATACAGTCAAGGCACAATAACCACTTTAAAAAAAATGTACAACACCAAGGCTGCTGAACTACACGCAGTGCCGGACAGTAGAAGGATGGTGAGGAAAACACACTGCTGCAAAACTATGCCAACGACCATGGCAAGTAACCGGAACGTTAACGGCCCCAAGGCAGAAGATACCGGAAGACAGCTGCAAAATTTTGCAGGAACGGCCCAGGGAGCAACAACTAGCAATGAACGAAGAGATGTCACAGCTGTTGAGGTTTCACAACAGGTTAACTGATTACCCAACTCCAGTATGCAGGTTCGGTGGGCGACGAACTTTGCAGCTCTCGCAACTAGTGCCTCACAAATCTTACTCTGCGTGCACACTGCCAGCAGCCCCAGCCAGACCGCGTGCTGTGGAGACTTCCTCGCTGCTCTCTTGCGCCCAACCGACTGCCTCACACACTCCACCAGGCGGAAATATAGCGGTCACACCACAGATGGTACAGCAGTATATCTACATCTACATGATTACTCTGCAATTCACATTTAAGTGCTTTGCAGACGGTTCATGAAACCACAATCATACTATCTCTCTACCACTCCACTCCCGAAGATCGCACGGGAAAAACGAACTCCTAAACCTTTCTCTTCGAGCTCTGATTTCTCTTATTTTATTTTGATGATCATTCCTACCTATGCACCGGTTGGGCTCAACAAAATATTTTCGCATTCGGAAGAGAAAGTTGGTGACTGAAATTTAGTAAATAGATCTTGCCGCGACGAAAAAGTCTTTGCTTTAATGAGTTCCATCCCAACTCGCGTATCATATTTGCCACACTCTCTCCCCCATCACGCGATAATACAAAACGATCTACCCTTTTTTGCATCCTTTCGATGTCCTCCATCAATCCCACCTGGTAAGGATTCCACACCGCACAGCAATATTCTGACAGAGGACGAACTAGTGTAGTGTAAGCTGTCTCTTTAGTGGACTTGTTGCATCTTCTAAGTGTCCTTCCAATGAAAAGCAGCCTTTGGCTCGTCTTCCCCACAATATTATCTATGTGCTCTTTCCAACTGATGTTGTTCGTAATTTTAACACCGAGGTACTTAGTTGAATTGACAGCCTTGAGAATTGTACTTTTTATCGAGTAGTCGAATTCCAACGGATTTCTTTTGGAACTCATTTGGATCACCTCACAATTTTCGTTATTTAGCGTCAACTGCCACCTGTCACACAATCTTTTCTAAATCGCTTTGCAATTGATACTGGTCTTCGGATGACCTTACTAGACGGTAAATTAGAGCATCATCTGCGAACAACCTAAGAGAACTGTTCAGATTGTCACCCAGGTCATTTATATAGATCAGGAACAGCAGAGGTCCCAGGACGCTTCCCTGGGGAACACCTGATATCACTTCAGTTTTACTCGATGATTTGCCGTCTATTACTACGACCTTCCTGACAGGAATTCACGAATCCAGTCGCACAATTGAGACGATACCCCAAAGGCCCGCAGCTTGATTAGAAGTCGCTTGTGAGGAACGGTGTCAAAAGCTTTCCGGAAATCTAGAACTATGGAATCAACTTGAGACCTCCTGTCTATAGCGGCCATTACTTTGTGCGAATAAAGAGCTAGCTGCGTTGCACAAGAACGATGTTTTCTGAAACCGTGCTGATTACGCATCAATAGATCGTTCCCTTCGAGGTGATTCATAATGTTTGAATACAGTATATGCTCCAAAACCCTACTGCCAACCGACGTCAATGATATAGATCTGTACTTAGATGGATTACCCCTACTACCCTTCTTAAACACTGGTGCGACCTGCGCAATTTTCCAATCTGTAGGTACAGATCTATCGGTGAGCAGGCGGTTGTATATGAGTGCTAAGTAGAGAGGTATTGTATCAGCGTAATTGAAAGGAACCTAATCGGTAGACAATCTGGACCTGAAGACTTGCCTGTATCAAGCGATTTGAGTCGCTTCGCAACCCCTAAGGTATCTACTTCTAAGAAACTCATGCTAGCAGCTCTTCGTGTTTCAAATTCTGGAATATTCCATCCGTCGTCCCTGGTGAAGGAATTTCGGAAAACTGCGTTCAATAACTCCGTTTTAGCGGCACAGTCGTTGGTAACAGTACCATCGGCACTGCGCAGCGAAGGTATTGACTGCGTCTTGCGCTTGTGTATTTTACATACGACCAGAGTTTCTTCGGATTTTCTACCAAATTTCGAGACAATGTTTCGTTGTACTAGTATCGATAAGCGCAGCTGCTGCCACTGACAGAGGCAAGTCAACAACTCATTATGGTAGTAAGTCAGGGAGCAATAAGGTGCCACTCGATTGTGAGAAAAAGCCAAAGAAGGAAACCATCAACAAGAGCCGGGCACGGCTCACCGCTGTCATGCTGGTAGATGCCATCGTGCTGAGGAAACAGAAACAGTAAGTAGGGGTGGACATGGTCCCCACAGATACAGGTGTTGATCCATTGTCCCTTCCAGAATGACGAGATCATCTAGGGAAGGTCACGGTAACGTTCCCCAAACCGTAACGCCCACTCATCTGGCCTGGACCCTCAAACCTTCATCGCCCATGAAGAGCAGTCAGCAAGGGACGAACCTGCTGCGGAGGCGTACTGGCAGCAAAGTTCGACGAGTCGCAGTTGAGGAGCCACGATTGCCAGCCTCTTGGTTCGTCCGGGTGGTCTCTTGTTCGAGAGTTACTTGTGTATTTGCCCATAACCGTCGTTTACCCCCGTCACGTATGGTCTGTGGTGCACCACAGTTGGTTTGGTGCCTGGATAGTGTTATTTTGCCACGCACGGTGTAGTTTAACCGCAGCGCCATCCGAACAGCTTACGGACTTAGCCGTTTAGAAAATGCTTTCACCCTTTTCCTCAAAGCCAATAATCATTCTCTTTTGGACGTCAGAAAAAGCAATCACTTTCCACAGTACGACAACGACTGCTCTGCTTTTCAGCGTCCACCCAGACACGCTTCATACACTCGCTAATCCTAGTGCTGCCACGTGCCGTGTGTCATTATTGCAGGTTGACTTTTATTCTTCATGTTTGAAAGTTTTACAGTATGCAGAGACATCCTTTAGGAACAATATTCTCATGTCTCCACATAATTTCCATCCCTCTCGACTGCCTTACACCATCTTGGAACCTGCGCCTGTATACAAACACGGTAAAATTCTGACCAACCTGTTGGAGCCACCGTTTGGCAGCGTGCACAAGGGAGTCATCATCTTCAAACCTTGTTCCACGAAGAGAGTCTGTCAGTTTCCCAAAGAGATGATAGTCACATGGAGCCACGTCAGGATTGTAAGGCGGGTGTTTCAGTGTTGTCCATCCGAGTTTTGTGATCGCTTCCATGGTTTTTTGACTAACATGTGGTCGTGTGTCGTCGTGCAACAGCAAAACATCCTGCTTTTGCCGATATGGTCGAACATGACTCAGTCCAGCTTGAAGTTTATTCAGTGTCGTCACATATGCATCAGAATTTACGGTGGTTCCACTTGGCATGATGTCCACAAACAAGAGTCCTTCGGAATCGAAAAACACCGTAGCCATAACTTTTCCAGCAGAAGGTGCAGTATTGATTTTTTTTTCTTGGGTGAATTTTCATCATGCTACTACATTGATTGCCTCTTCGTCTCTGCTGAAAAATGATGGATCCATGTTTCATCACTTGTCACAAATCTTCCAAGAAATTCATCTCACCATTCTCGTACTGTTCCAAAAGTTCGCTGTATACCGTTTTTCTTGTTTCTTTGTGAGCCTGGCCCAAACCTTTTTTAACGCCAACACTTTCAGGATTCTGCAAACTCTTCCTTCCCCTATCCCAAAGTAGCGTGACAATTCGTTCACTGTGATGCGTCTGTCAGCAGTCACCAATTCGTTAACTCTCTGCACATTGTCTGGAGTGTGTGCAGTACGAGGCCTGCCGCTGCGAGGACAGTCCTCAATATTGGCGTGCCCGCTTTCATCACGTAACCTGCTTGCCCACCGACTAACTGTACTGCGATCGACAGCAGCATCTCCATACACCTTTTTCAGCCTCTTGTGGATGTTTCCCATTGTCTCGTTTTCACAACACAGGAATTCTATGACAGCACGTTGCTTCTGACGAACGTCAAGTGTAGCAGCCATCTTGAAGACATGCTGTGACGGCGCCTCTCACGGGAACAGGTTGAACGAAGTTTGAAAACAAGCGGGAAGGATGTATCTACACTCTGCAAAACATTCACACATGCAGAATGAAGACTGTATTTTTACAAAAATAGTGCGCATTTCTTTTGGAGTGACCCTCGTAGTTAGTCGTCACATCAATGTGACTGTACAGTGTACAACCGTGTCATGCTGTGAACGTCATCCTATTGCGGAAGTTCAATCCAGTCTTAAGTTATCACACTGGTAATCCTCTGTCTCTGTTAGTGATGATACAACTCTGAATTCACAGTTATCTTTTTTGTAGGCAACTTGAACAGTAAGTAAATTGCATTAAAAATATCGTGTTGTTATGGGACCTATTCTTAGAAAATTTTTATCTCTATCACTGAAACATAGTAGACAGTGGGATATATCAGATTAATTACTATACATTCACGAATATTAAAATTGTATGGTTTATGTCATGGAGGTGATGTGAAGGGGAAAGGTGAAAGGGCCGCGTAAAGTAAAAAACTTAAGGTAAGGATAAGGCAATGGTGCGGTGCAAGTAAAGCGAAAAATTAAAATCAGGGAGGAGAGGGAACGGAAGGGGAAATTATAAACAAGATCTGTAAAATTTTGCTTAAATTGCAATCCGATTTTTGAAGAAGTGAATAAACGTCCGCTCCCTTTATTTTACCTCTGCTACCTGTAGAATATCTAATATTTTATTCCACTGAAAGTCTTCATCTACATTTACATGGATACTCTGCAAATCACACTTAAGTGCCTGGCAGAGGGTTCATCGAACCACCTTCACAATTCTCTATTATTCCAATCTCGTATAACGCGAGGAAAGAATGAACACCCATATCTTTCCGTACGAGTTCTAATTTCCCTTATTCTATCGTGGTGATCGTTCCTCCCTATGTAGGTCGGTGTCAAAAAAATGTTTCCGCATTCGGAGGAGAAAATTGGAGATTGGAATTTGGTGAGAAGGTTCCGCTGCAACGCAAAACGCCTTTCTTTTAACGATTTCCAGCCCAAATCCTGTATCATTTCTGTGATGCTCTCTCCCATATTTCGCGATAACACAAATCGTGCTGCCTTTCTTTGAACTTTTTCGATATACTCCGTCAGGCTTATCTGGTAAAGATCCCACACCGCGCAGCAGTATTCTAAAAGTGGACGCACAAGCGCAGTGTAGGCAACCTCCTTACATTTTCTAAGTGTCCTGCCAATAAAACGCAGTATTTGGTTGGCATTCCCCACACCATTTTCTAGGTGTTTCTTACAATTTAAGTTGTTCGTAATTGCAGTAACTAGGTATTTGGTTTAATTTACGGCTTTTAGATTAGATTGATTTATCGTGTAACCGAAGTTTAATGAGTTCGTTTTAGCACTCATGTGGATGACCTCACACTTCCCGTTATTCAGGGTCAACTGCCACTTTTCGCACCATTCAGATATTATTTCTAGATTGCTTTGCAGCTTGTTTTGATTTTCTGATGACTTTATTAGTCGATAAACGACAGCGTTATTTGCAAACAACCAAAGACGGCTGCTCAGGTTGTCTCCAAAATCGTCTATATACACTCCTGGAAATTGAAATAAGAATACCGTGAATTCATTGTCCCAGGAAGAGGAAACTTTATTGACACATTCCTGGGGTCAGATACATCACATGATCACACTGACAGAACCACAGGCACATAGACACAGGCAACAGAGCATGCACAATGTCGGCACTACTACAGTGTATATCCACTTTTCGCAGCAATGCAGGCTGCTATTCTCCCATGGAGACGATCGTAGAGATGCTGGATGTAGTACTGTGGAACGGCTTGCCATGCCATTTCCACCTGGCGCCTCAGTTGGACCAGCGTTCGTGCTGGACGTGCAGACCGCGTGAGACGACGCTTCATCCAGTCCCAAACATGCTCAATGGGGGACAGATCCGGAGATCTTGCTGGCCAGGGTAGTTGACTTACACCTTCTAGAGCATGTTGGGTGGCACGGGATACATGCGGACGTGCATTGTCCTGTTGGAACAGCAAGTTCCCTTGCCGGTCTAGGAATGGTAGAACGATGGGTTCAATGACGGTTTGGATGTACCGTGCACTATTCAGTGTCCGTTCGACGATCACCAGATGTGTACGGCCAGTGTAGGAGATCGCTCCCCACACCATGATGCCGGGTGTTGGCCCTGTGTGCCTCGGTCGTATGCAGTCCTGATTGTGGCGCTCACCTGCACGGCGCCAAACACGCATACGACCATCATTGGCACCAAGGCAGAAGCGACTCTCATCGCTGAAGACGACACGTCTCCATTCGTCCCTCCATTCACGCCTGTCGCGACACCACTGGAGGCGGGCTGCACGATGTTGGGGCGTGAGCGGAAGACGGCCTAACGGTGTGCGGGACCGTAGCCCAGCTTCATGGAGACGGTTGCGAATGGTCCTCGCCGATACCCCAGGAGCAACAGTGTCCCTAATTTGCTGGGAAGTGGCGGTGCGGTCCCCTACGGCACTGCGTAGGATCCTACGGTCTTGGCGTTCATCCGTGCGTCGCTGCGGTCCGGTCCCAGATCGACGGGCACGTGCACCTTCCGCCGACCACGGGCGACAACATCGATGTACTGTGGAGACCTCACGCCCCACGTGTTGAGCAATTCGGCGGTACGTCCACCCGGCCTCCCGCATGCCCACTATACGCCCTCGCTCAAAGTCCGTCAACTGCACATACGGTTCACGTCCACGCTGTCGCGTCATGCTACTAGTGTTAAAGACTGCGATGGAGCTCCGTATGCCACGGCAAACTGTCTGACACTGACGGCGGCGGTGCACAAATGCTGCGCAGCTATCGCCATTCGACGGCCAACACCGCGGTTCCTGGTGTGTCCTCTGTGCCGTGCGTGTGATCATTGCTTGTACAGCCCTCTCGCAGTGTCCGGAGCAAGTATGGTGGGTCTGACACACCGGTGTCAATGTGTTCTTTTTTCCATTTCCAGGAGTGTATTATGGAATGTATTGACAACTATCCAATAGATTAAAATGGTGTAACAGGCAATTGCTGTATGCATATTTCTGTCCAAACAAGACTCACGACTCACACTGACAGCTTTAAGTCCAATATTACCTTTCTCGTACTTTGCAAAACTTATCTTGTATAATCCTCAGCTCCAGCCTTTCTTGAAGAAAGGGGATGGGGGGGGGGGAAACGCTTAGGCACATACTAGAACACTGCTCCCAGAATAAGTTTTGAGTCTGCAGAATTCTGCATTCATTCTGATTTTGAAACTCAGCAGTGCAGAATGTGAAAACTCGTTCTGGAGATAAAATGTATTACCGTCTGCCACACACGCACTTCACAGCGGTTTTCGGACTGTGAATGTAGATACAGGAACAGCAACAAGTCTCGACATCGACAGTGCAGCGAATGGCAAGCTTTGCATACGGAAGCGAGTGCCACTGATAGAGTTCGTTACTCGCGCGGCGCCCGCCGCCGCCACATCGGCTGCAGATATTCGGACAGGGCCGTCTGCTGGCCCGCCCTGCGGTCCTCGCCAATACTAGTTCCAATTTCCGAGTCGCTGAGGTACGGCGCCTCCACGGTGGAACTTTTCAATAAATTCACACGCGCCGCCTGCCCCAGCAGCTACGGCCGCGGCGCAGAATTCGATTTGGGACGTCGAACATGAATTCGCGATGCTGCCAGTTGCAGATACATGGGCCGACATTCCGCGGTACTTGGCGGCGGGGGAGTTTTATTTCGTCAGCTTCCTGTCGCACGCCGGAGACCTGCCGCGTCTGCGGTCAGCGCCGCCCCATCCGGTTAGGCGTGGCCGGTGGCGTCACCCCCCCCCCCCCCCCCCCCCCACTATCTCACGCTCGCTCAAGCCTGTCAGTTCTGGGAACCCACTCAGCGAGCGCTACGGAACTGTCCACGAAACGCTCTGGCAAGCGACGAGCCGGTAGTAGTAAAGTACCGAGACACGGAAACATAACACTTCACCGTTCGAGGTGGCGCAGCGGTTACCACACTGGATTCGCGTTCGGAACGACTACGGTTCAAATTCGTGCCCGCACGTCTTGATTTAGGGTTTCCTCTAATTTCCTAAATGCTGGGATGGTTCCTTTGCAAGGGCACGGTCGACTTCCCTCCCCATCTTTCCCTCAACTGACGGAGCCGATGACCTTGCTGTTTGATCCCCCTCCCCCAAATCAACCAACCGACCATAACACAGGGTGTATCAAAAAGAAACATCCCACTTTAAAAAATCGTTACCAGTAAAAGTGATTTCAGGTGTGCCGCAGGGGAGTGTCGTAGGACCGTTGCTATTCACAATATACAGGGTGTTACAAAAAGGTACGGCCAAACTTTCAGGAATCATTCCTCACACACAAATAAAGAAAAGATATTATGTGGACATGTGTCCGGAAACTCTTAATTTCCATGTGAGAGCTCATATCAGTATCGTTCTTCCACCTACGCTCAATGGAGCACGTTATCATGATTTCACACTGCAAACTCTACCTGTGCTTCTAGAACATGTGCCTTTACAAGTACGACACAACATGTGGTTCATGCACGATGGAGCTCCTGCACATTTCAGTCGAAGTGCTCGTACGCTTCTCAACAACAGATTCGGTGACCGATGGATTGGTAGAGGCGGACCAATTACATGACCTCCACGTTCTCCTCACCTCAACCCTCTTCACTTTCATTTATGGGAGCATTTGAAAGCTATTTTCTACGCAACCCCGCTATCAAATGTAGAGACTCATCGTGCTCGTAATGTGAACGGCTGTGATACAATACGCCATTCTCCAGGGCTGCATCAGCGCATCATGGATTCCATGCGACGGAGGGTGGATGCATTTATCGTCGCTAACGGAGGACATTTTGAACATTTCCTGTAACAAAGTGTTTGAAGTCACGCTGGTACGTTCTGTTGCTGTGTGTTTCCATTCCATGATTAATGTGATTTGAAGAGAAGTAATAAAATGAGCTCTAACATGGAAACTAAGCGTTTCCGGACACATGTCCACATAACATATTTTCTTTCTTTGTGTGTGAGAAATGTTTCCTGAAAGTTTGGCCGTACCTTTTTGTAACACCCTGTACATAAATGACCTTGTGGATGACATCGGAAGTTCACTTAGGCTTATCGCGGATGATGCTGTGGTGTATCGAGAGGTTGTAACAATGGAAAATTGTACTGAAATGCAGGAGGATCTGCAGCGAATTGACGCATGGTGCAGGGAATGACAACTGAACCTCAATGTAGACAAGTGTATTGTGCTGCGAATACATAGAAAGAAAGATCCCTTATCATTTAGCTACAAAATAGCAGGTCAGCAACTGCAATCACTTAATTTCAGAAATTATCTGGGAGTACGCATTAGGAGTGATTTAAAATGGAATGATTATATAAAGTTGATCGTTGATAAAGCAGATGCCAGATTGAGATTCATTGGAAGAATCCTAAGGAAATTCAATGCGAAAACAAAGGAAGTAGATTACAGTACGCTTGTTCGCCCACTACTTGAATATTGCTCCGCAGTGTGGGATCCGTACCAGATAGGATTGATAGAAGAGATAGAGAAGATCAAACGGAGAGCAGCTCACTTCGTTGCAGAATTATTTAGTAATCGCGAAAGCGTTACGGAGATGATAGATAAACTTCAGTGGAGGACCCTGGAGGAGAGGCGCTCAGTAGCTCGGTACGGGATTTTATTGAAGTTTCGAGAACATACCTTCACCGAAGAGTGATGCTGCTATAGTATACAGAGAAGTTGCAGCATTAGAAAATTGTAGCTTAATGCAGAAAGATCTGCAGTGGATAGGCACTTGGTATAGGGAGTGGCAACTGACCCTTAACATAGACAAATGTAATGTATTGCGAATACATAGAAAGAAGGATCCTTTATTGTATGATTATATGATAGGGGAACAAACACTTGTAGCAGTTACTTCTGTAAAATATCTGGGAGTATGCGTACGGAATGATTTGAAGTGGAATGATCATATAAAATTAATTGTTGGTAAGGCGGGTGCCAAGTTGAGATTCATTGGGAGAGTCCTTAGTAAATGTAGTCGATCAACAAAGGAGGTTGCTTACAAAACACTCGTTCGACCTATACTTGAGTATTGCTCATCAGTGTGGGATCCGTACCAGATCGGGTTGACGGAGGAAATAGAGAAGATCCAAAGAAGAGCGGCGCCTTTCGTCACAGTGTTATTTGGTAAGCGTGATAGCGTGACGGTGATGTTTAGCAAACTCAAGTGGCACACTCTGCAAGAGAGGCGCTCTGCATCGCCGTGTAGCTTGTTTGCCAGGTTTAGAGACGGTGAGTTTCTGGATGAGGTATCGAATATATTGCTTCCTCCTACTTATACCTCCCGAGGAGATCAAGAATGCCAAATTAGAGAGATTCTAGAGCGCACGGAGGCTTTCAGACAGTCGTTCTTCCCGCGAACCATACGCGAATGGAACAGAAAAAGGAGGTAATGACAGTGGCACGTATAGTGCCCTCCGCCACACACCGTTGGGTGGCTTGCGGAGTATAAATGTAGATGTAGTATATTGCTCCCTCCTACGTATATCTCGCGAAGAATCTTGATAAAATAAGAGAGATTGGAAGCCACACAGAAGCATACCGACAATCCTTCTTTCCACGAACAATACGAGACTCGAATAGAAGGGAGAACCGGTAGAGGTACTCAAGGTACTCTCCGCCACACACCGTCAGGTGGCTTGCGGAGTATGGATGTGGATGTAGATGTAGATGTTATTTGAGAAATGTGCATGAGAAACGTACTGTTGAAAAGAGTAAACCGTAGCGTTTTCCATGGTTCTCGCTTGCTAGCAGCAGTGTACGCCCACTTCAGTTCTAGTAAAAATGATGTAAGGACATGAGAAAGCGTTTTGTGTTCTACATTTTGCGCAGTGCGGGTCAATAATGGCTGTTCAGCGGGACTTTCGTACCAGGAATGGTGTAGATCCTCCTACAGCACAGAGCATTAGACGATGGTATGAACAATTCCGAGAAATAGGTTATTTGTACACAGGCAAATCATCGGGCCGTCCCTGAGTGTCATAACACAGACGTCGAACGCATCTGCCATAGTTTCACAAGGAGTCCGCAGAAATCCGTTTGCCGTGAAGCTCGAGAGCTCAATATGCCCCCGATGTCTGTCTGTCGTATGTTGGGTCAACGTTTACATATGGAACCATACAAAATTCAGCTACAGCAAGTTCTTCGTGAAAGTGACAAACAACAACGTGTGGAGTTTTGTAATAGCGTTCTTGAAAAGATTTAGGATGACAGTTTTCTTTCAATTTTCTGCCTTACTGTATGTGATTATTTCTTGTGGAGGTTTAGAAAAGGCTCTGTTTATGTGTCTCCGATCCAACAACAATGAAATAACTGAGACATCGCATAACACCAGCTGTGGAAGCTGTAGCTCAAGACATGCTCGCTGCAGTGGTGAAACAATCTGAATGCCGCACTGACATATGTGTACATCTCAAGGTAGGCATACTGAACACCTTTCAGAAGGCATGTAAAAGGCCTTTTACAATTTCATGTTCATCAAAAACCAAAATAAATTGCATATGTTTATTATTTTCATCAATATACACGTAATTAATCGTATGATTCCTTCTTATGCACCCTGTACTTCACCCAGAACTTAACTAGCCGTGAAATTTATCAAGAGCAAATTTTATTTATTTATTTATCGAGTGGCAATACAGACACATAAGAAACAACAGTTATATCACTAATATAACAAACGTTAATAATTGCAAACCAACATTACTAATATGACAAAGTTTACGTGTTACAAACAAACATCAAGTCTATTAATATAATCTATCGACTCTGGAGTTGCGAGCAGCAAGTCGTCGGCGCTCCCATTATAGGCTCTTCTGGAACACTCTTCAACAATGTGGCTGATGGTCTGACTTTCTCCGAGTCACACTGAGTGGATGGTATTTTGCCCCATTTATACAGGGAGTAAGCACATCTGCCATGACGAATTCTAATCCTATTTAGAGTAGACCACGCGTTGCGTGGTAGGTCAAAACCAGGTGGCTTTTGTGTTATGCAAGGCATGTTATGATTTTGCCATGCATTCCATTTTTGAGACTATGCGTTTGTGATACTGACACCTTCTTGTACACAGTTCCTTGCTGTTCTTGTTGGCGGGTTTCTAGATCGAAGCGTATTACTGTTTGCAGCCTCAATGTCTTGGTGGATTGGCAGGCTTCGATTTCCCATGATGTTTTTGTATTCTCGTACAAGAGCGTCAGTACGTCGCAGGTGTGGCGGCGGGATGTGGCTTAATTTTGGGAGCCATTGCGTTGGAGTGGGTTTAATTACTCCAGAAATCATTCTTAGAGTGTTATGCAACTGGATATCCTCCTTTTTTACATGTGGGCTGTTTAGCCAAATCGGAGCACAGTATTCCGCAGCCGAGAATGCAATTTCCAAGGCAGAGGTGCGGAGAGTGGAGGCCGTTGCTTCCCAGGTAGAACCATAGAGCTTTTGAATAATGATATTTCTTGCCTTTAATTATTCGGCAGTCTTTGTTAGGTGCTCTTTAAAAGATAGTGTTCTGTCCAGCGTCATGCCCAAGTACTTCGGAGTTTTATTATGCCTGAGAACGGTGTTTTCGAATCGAATGTTGAGTTCCTTTCCTGCGAGTTTGTTGTTGAGATGGAAGCAACTAACCTCTGTTTTAGAAGCATTTGGTTGAAGTCTCCACTTACGGAAATATTCACCCATTATCTTCAGGTCTTTCGTTAGGATATCCTCAGATGCTTCAATTGTGCTACATCTTGTAGTGAGGACCTAATTGTCAGCATACCCGAACTTTCTTGCCAAGAAGCGATTGCAATTAAAGCGTGCAGGACGTTGTGATCCATCAGTTTCATTATATCCGCGGTGGCTAATGCAACCCTGCTATGCCTACTTTCGTCGACAGGCAAGGAATCTGATCAAAAAGATTCAATTTTCATAAGGAGGCAAAAAGAACTGATACCGCGAGTACGTTGCATAAAAATACATTCCAGTGTCCATCACATGTAATCCTTGCCAACATTTGTCGTGATGATACACTACGTGGTGTTTGCTGCAAAACTGTGCAATGTGCGATAACCTTTCATGAATGTAAACCACGTTATCTTTTCTATGCAAACCTTAAAACAACCGTGAAATTGTGAAAATGAATAGTTTACAACGTGTGCCAGATGCTGATAAAACAAGGTGTACGACTTGCTTTGCGATGAGTATCACTGAAGTTCGTGTAAATAAGCTACTGTAAAATAACGAAAGTATATATTTATACATACGAAGTTCTCGCGTTTTCCTTGCAGTCTCTTCCTGGAAACAGTTACATGCAACCTTAAATTTTTATTCTCATGAAAATATTAATAAATACAATATAGTGAGAATTATTTAGTTTTATTTGTGTGGTAAGTGAGGCAACAACTGAAAATAAAATGGTTCCACGAGAGACCCGACCCCAAGACCCTGGGATTAGATTTCTACACTCTTTCCGTTATGCCAACCGCCACCTGGAAACTACTCAAACGCAAGTGGCTCGTGCCTTGCAAGACCAGCACCAAAAATGCAGTTTGTTTCGAAACGCTCGGACACCTATAGCTCCCACGTCTGTCACTTCCATTTCTGCACGCGCCGGCCGCTGTAGTCGACCTGTTCTAGGCGCTTCAGTCCGGAACCGCGCGACTGCTACGATCGCAGGTTCGAATCCTGCCTCGGGCACGGATGTGTGTGATGTCCTTAGGTTAGTTACGTTTAAGTAGTTCTAAGTTATAGGCGACCAATGACCTAAGACGTTAAGTCCCATAGTGCTCAGAGGCATTTGAACCATTTCTGCACAAGCCCTGGATAAAATATATAGTGACGATTAGGCGCTGTCCCGTTGTCAGTAATCCACTTTGTCCATGAATTCTGTAGACAAGAAATAGCAAACCAATTTCTCAGGGCGTCCTGCACCAGTCCCCAGCAACAGAAACTGGCAGAATCTAGAATGACACGCAGCTCCTCAACGTAATATTTAACTGAGAGTGTCCATGTCCCATACCACCATAGCAGTTATCCTCGCACAACGGTCTTGCAGTTACTACTGGTAAACAACTGAGATGAGCTCACATGCACCGTTATTACATCTACATGGATACCCTCAAAATCACATTTCAGTGCGTGGCAGAGAGTTCATCGAACTACCTTCACAATTCTCTATTATTCCAATCTCGTACAGTGCGCTGAAAGAATGAACACCTATATCTTTCCATACAAGCTCTGATTTCCCTTATTTTATCGTCGTAATCGTTCTTCCCAATGTAGGTCGGTTTCAACAAAATATTTTCGCGTTCGGAGGAGAAATTAGGTGATTGGAATTTCGTGAGAAGATTCTGTCGCAACGGAAAACGCCTTTTCTTAATGATGTCCAGCCCTAATACTGTATCACTGCTGTGACACTTTCTCCAATATTTCACTTTAATACAAAACGTGCTGTCTTTCTTTGAACTTTTTCGATATACTCCGTCAGTCCTACCTGGTAAGGATCCCACACAGCGCAGCAGTATTCTAACAGAGGACGGACAAGCGTAGTGTAGGCAGTGTCCTCAGTGGGTGTGGTACAATTTCTAAGTGTCATGCCAATAAAACGCAGTCTTGAGTTAGTCTTCCCACAACATTCTCTATGTGTTCCTTCCAATTTAAGTTGTTCGTCATTATAATACCTAGCTATATAGTAGAACTTACGGCTTTTAGATTAGACTCATTTATCGTGTAACCGAAGATTAACGAGTTTCTTTTAGCACTCACAAGGATGACCTCACACGTTTCGTTATTTAGGGTCAACTGCCACATTTCACACCATTCCGATACGTTTTCTAAATCGTTTAGCAGTTTGTTTTGATCTTCTGATGACGTTATTAGTCGATAAACGACAGCGTCATCTGCAAACAACCGAAGACGGCTGCTCAGTTTGTCTCCCAAGTCTTTTATATAGATAAGGATCAGCAAATGGCCTATAACACTACCTTGGGGAACGCCATAAATCACTTCTGTTTTACTCGATGACTTTCCATCAATTACTACGAGCTGTGATCTCTCTGACAGGAAATCGCAAATCCCGTCACATAACAGAGACGATATTCCATAAGCACGCAATTTTACTACGAGCCGCTTGCGTAGTACAGAGTGAAAAGCCTTCCGGAGACCCAGGAATACGTAATTGATCTGAAATCCATTGTCATTAGCACTCAGCACTTCGTGTGAATAAAGAGCTAGTTGCGTTTCACAGGAACGATGGTTTCTAAACCCATGTTGACTGTGTGTCAATATACCGTTTCCTTCCAGGTAATTCATAATGTTCGAACACAATATATGTTCTACAATCCTGCTGTATATCTACGTTAACGATATAGGCCTGTAATTTAGTGGATTTCTCCTACTACCTTTCTTGAATATTGGTGTGACCTGTGCAACTTTCAAGTCTTTGGGTACGGATCTTTCGTCGACCGCACGGTTGTATATGATTAAGTATGGAGCTACTACATCAGCATTCTCCAAAGGGAACTTGACTGGTATACAGTCTGGACCAGAAGACTTCCTTTTATTAAGTGATTTGGGTTGCTTCGCTACTCCGAGGATATTTACTTCTACGTTACATATGTTGTCAGCTGTTCTCGATTCGAATTCTGGAATATTTACTTCGTCTTTTTTTGTAAAGGCATTTCGGAAGGCAGTGTTTAGTAACTCTGGTTTGGCAGCACTGTCTTCAGTAGTATCTCCATTGTTACCGCGCAGAGGAGGTATTGATTGTTTCTTGTCGCTAACATACTTCACATACAACTGAGAAAGAGCTCACAAGCATCGCTATTAAGCTTGGGCAGTAAAGAGCACGCATGCCCCCTGGTGGGAAGTCAAGGAAGCTGTTGCTTAGCTCCGCACACAAAGGGATTAGATATAGTGATTAGCCAGGACATTAGACCAACTACCTAATAGCCGGTACGTCCACACTTGGCACCACGAGGACGCGACATGGGATGCAAGCAGCGATGCCTTCGTAGATCGCTGAAAGGAGTTGGCACCACGTCTGTACACACGAGTCACCTAATTATCGTAAACTCTGGGGAGAATGGTGAAGAGCTCTGACGCCAAAGACACTCACATCCCAGATGTGTTCGGTAGGAGCAGGCTGCTATGGCCGAGCGGTTCTAGGCGCTTCAGTCCGGAACAGCGCTGCTGCTGCGGTCGCAGGTTCGAATCCTGCCTCGGGCATGGATGTGTGATGTCCTTATGTCAGTTAGGTTTAAGTAGTTCTAAGTCTAGGGGACTAATGACCTCAGATGTTAAGTCCCATAGAGCTCAGAGCCATTTGAACCATTTATTGTTCAGTTAAGTTCAGATCTGATTAACTGACACTAAATAACGAAAAGTGTGAGATGATCCACATGAGTTGCAAAAGAAATCCGTTGGAATTCGATTACTCGATAAATAGTACAATTCTCAAGGCTGTCAGTTCAACTAAGTACCTGGGTGTTAAAATTACGAACAACTTCAGTTGGAAGGACCACATAGATAATATTGTCGGGAAGGCGAGCCAAAGGTTGCGTTTCATTGGCAGGACACTTAGAAGATGCAACAAGTCCACTAAAGAGACAGCTTACACTACACTCGTTCGTCCTCTGTTAGAATATTGCTGCGCGGTGTGGGATCCTTACCAGGTGGGATTGACGGAGGACATCGAAAGGGTCCAAAAAAGGGCAGCTCGTATTTTATTATCACGTTATAGGGGAGAGAGTGTGGCAGATATGATACACGAGTTGGGATGGAAGTCATTACAGCATAGACGTTTTTCGTCGCGGCGAGACCTTTTTACGAAATTTCAGTCACCAACTTTCTCTTCCGAATGCGAAAATATTTTGTTGAGCCCAACCTACATAGGTAGGAATGATCATCAAAATAAAATAAGAGAAATCAGAGCTCGAACAGAAAGGTTTAGGTGTTCGTTTCTCCCGCTCGCTGTTCGGGAGTGGAATAGTAGAGAGATAGTATGATTGTGGTTCGATGAACCCTCTGCCAAGCACTTAAATGTGAATTGCAGAGTAGTCATGTAGATGTAGAACTGGGGGAGGGCGGTGGGAGGCAGAACATCAAATGAAACTCTCCACTGTGTTCCTCTAACCACTTCATCACATTCGTGGCTTGTGGCATGGCGCCGTATCATGTTGGAAAATGCTGCTGCCGTCAGGAAACATGATCGACATGAAGGAGTGACCTTCGCCTGTGACCAGTGTACGATACTCCCTGGCCGTCATCGTACCTTGCACGAACTCCACTAGACCATGGATGCCCACATGTGCGTCCCGCATAGCGTAACGGAATCGCCACCATCTTGTCTCCGTCCCGCAGGACAGGTGTGAAGGAGTTGTTTCCCTGAAAGAAGACCGATTCGCGTGCTCCCATGGGCTTGACGAAGAAGGTATCGGGATTCATCAGACACTGCAACGCTCAGCCACTGCGCCTACGTCCAGTGCCGATGGGCACGTGCCCATTTGTGTCGCAGTTGCCCATGTCGCGGTGTTGTCACTGGTACATGCATGAGTCGTCGGCTGCGCAGGCCAATCACTACGAGTGTTAGGTGCACTGTGTGTTCGTACACACCTGTG
Source organism: Schistocerca gregaria (assembly GCF_023897955.1). Classification (NCBI taxonomy): domain Eukaryota; kingdom Metazoa; phylum Arthropoda; class Insecta; order Orthoptera; family Acrididae; genus Schistocerca; species Schistocerca gregaria. The sequence goes on from NC_064925.1 coordinate 553,447,450, forward strand.
CTCTGCCCAGCATTAAAGTCTGGTGTTAGTTTCCCCACAGTTGGCCGCCCTTCGTTTTTTACCAGTCTGTCGAGCCTACGACACCTGTAATGAGGGGGCGACCGACCAACACCACGTCATCTGGATGTGGTTTCTCTTTGATTTCACCATGTTTTGAAGACACTCACCATAGGACTCCTCGAACACCCGACAAATCTTGTTGTTTCCGAGACGTTCGCGGAGAGCCTCCGGGCCGTCACAATCTGCCCTGGGTCACACTCAGGTGGATCAAGCGCTTTCCCCATTCTACACACGAATAGAACGCTGATGATACTACAAGCATCTTGTGTGTGTCTGACTAGCAGTCATTTATTGGCAGGTGACGCTGCTATCGTTTGGACGGGTTTATATCGGCATTAGGTCAGTGGTAATAATTTTCTGTCGGATCAGTATGTACTACGCTTTCGATTGCACATCGAAGCGGTATACGGTTTAATTAGTGACCTCTATCTTTACGTGCTACCTAGAATAATCGTTACAAGAGGTTCTTTGTAAATACTCACGGCGTTAAGAAACATGTGTCAACTATTTTAATTTTTTATTACATTCTTGCATCTACATCCCTTCCCTGCGAAACATTATGAAATTCTTGCCATAGGATACTCCGGGGCGCTGTATTAAGATGTCCGGTCTCTCAGTTGATCTTCATGGTTGTGCAGTGTATGCTGCCTAACTTTGGCATGTGGAGAAACGGGAAAACGCTACGCCTGACCAGAGCATCCATTCTTGCATTAAAATTCGTTAAACAGACTGCAGATAGTGACGAAGGCTTGTAACGGTAAACACAGTTAATGAACAAGTGTTACATACAACGTTTTAGAAAATATACCAGTTCTTACTCGAATCATAAAAATCTATATCAAAATTCTAACAGTTCATCGGTAGCAGAATAAAAACGTAAAATAACGACGGTCACAAATGTCCAAAATGCATTACAGTTGCCACGCGGTTTTTGTAGCGCGGCATGAAACGCAATGAAAACGTGCAGTGTGCAGTCTGAATTCTAATTAACATTAAAGTCCCAACTCGATATAACTATTCAAAATCAAAGCTCAGCAAACACGTGGAAATTAAAATTAGTCGGCGTACTACGCCGCAGAATTACTCAATTAAAGTCTCCCGTAACTGAATCGAAATGTAGACGTAAGCCGGCCGCAGTGGTCTCGCGGTTCTAGGCGCGCAGTCCGGAACCGTGCGACTGCTACGGTCGCAGGTTCGAATCCTGTCTCGGGCATGGATGTGTGTGATGTCGTTAGGTTAGTTAGGTTTAAGTAGTTCTAAGTTCTAGGGGACCGATGACCACAGCAGTTGAGTCCCATAGTGCTCAGAGCCTTTTTTTTTTTGTAGACCTAAAAGTTTCAAAGTATTGTCACAACACGTCGCAGCTTGGCCCAAACCACTGCTAAGTCGGTAAATTTGAAACATCTAGCAGATCAGAGAATCTAGTGAAGTGTTTTCGACGCAGTATCACTGACGATTAACTTCCGGTCTCACTTTTGCCCATGACGGGAACAGAAGGAATGAAAAGACCTCGCTGATTTTTACGATTGTTGAGATCTCGTGATGGTGAAGCATTCGCCAGATGAGCTACACATTCGCCTCGCGCCACCCAGCTCAGGCATGTAACAACCCCTGGTAATTTTCCTTACAAGGAGCTCACTTCTCCCCAGTGCAAAAGCATCTTTCTGTCTATAAAACTGTGCCCCCAGAATTTTTCAGACAAAATTTAGTTTCAAGAGTCAAACGACATCGTTCAAAACTTCTTACGCCCGACGTAATCGTTCTGGAGGACATAATACTTGGCGCAGCTTCCTCATTTGGACTGTCTTGCACAACTATGGCCACAAAGCGACGGTAACACTGTGTATTCCTTCATGCCACATTTAGTGTTCGTACCTTTAATCCAGAGGTGACCATAATTTAGATAAAATACTAATAAATGCCGAAAGATTTCTCAGAAATGCATGGAACTCAGGCTGTTCAGACATCCTAAGCTCAATCTCATAATGGAAAAGGCTGGATGCCCGAGAAGGCTATTTCAGTAATCGGAAAATACCAGTATACTTGATATTTCCTATCCTGTATCAATGCCGGCAGTGGTGGTCGAGTGGTTCTAGGCGCTTCAGCCCGGAAACGCACGACCTCTACGGTCGCAGTTTCGAATCCTGCCTCGGGCATTGATGTGTGTGATGTCCTTAGGTTAGTTAGGTTAAAGTTGTTCTAAGTTGTAGGTGACTGATGACCATAGATGTTAAGTCCCATAGAGCTCAGAAACATTTGAACCATTTTTTAACCTTTAACAATCTTTTCATATTACAGCAGCATTTGCAGTCTACGTCCTCAATTATCTGCTGGATGTATTCCAATGTCTGTCTTCCACTAAAGCTTTTACCCTCTATGAATCCTTCTACTACCACAGAAGTTACCCTCTGATGTCTTAGCAAATGTCCTATCGCCCTGTCCCGTCTTCTTGCCAGTGTTTTTAATGATATCCTTCCTCTTCGATTATGTGAAGAGCCTCCCCATTCCTTCCGCTATCAGCCCAACTAATTTTCAACGTTCTTCTGTAGCGTCATTTCTCAAATGCTTCGCTTCTCTTCCGTGACGGTGTTTCCAGAGTCCAGGTTTCACTACCATATGCACCAAACGTATATTCTCAGAAATTTCTTTCTTAGATTAAGGCCTAGGTTTGTTGCTACTGCTGCTCTTGGTCAAGAATGTCCTTTCCGCCTATACTAGTCTACTTTTTATTTTCTCCGTCCGTGGTTCAAATGGCTCTGAGCACTATGGGACTTAACATCTGAAGTCATCAGTCCCCTAGAACTTATAACTACTTAAACCTAACTAACCTACGGACATCACACACATCCATGCCCGAGGCAGGAATCGATCCTGCGACCGTAGCGGTCGCACGGTTCCAGACTGAAGCGTCTAGAACTGCTCGGCCACAACGGCCTGCTCTCCATCCATCATGGGTTATTTTGCTGCCTAGGCATCAGAATTCCTTAATTTCATCCACTTCGTTGTCACTAATTCTGATGTTAAGTTTCTCGCTGCCCTCATTTCTGCTACGTCTAATTACTTTCGTCTTTATTCGATGTACATTCAGAGTGTATTATGTACTCATTAGACTGTTCATTCTGTTCAACTCATCTTGTAGCTCTTCTTGAGTTTCCCTCAGGATAGCAGTGTGTGGCGAAACAAGGGCTGTATATCATTTGAGGGATACGGAGGCGAGCGTGTGTGCCCGAACTTACTCCAGTTCACTGCTAGCAGCGCCACGACACCATAGCGCGCGTGTGTGCAGTATACAAGTGCTGTGCCACAATTTAAGAATGAAATTCAAAATTAAAGAAGCTTTTCCAAACTTTGTTATCATACGCTTCGGCATATTGTTGAAATTGTCAAATCTCAGAGTATCAGATGAATATGTTTCGCTATCTATATGGTTTTAAATAAAAAAACAAATGGCGCTAAACAATAAAGCAAGAAAACCAAAAATTGATGAGAATGTGCAAATGTATGTCAAAATGAACTGTTACTAGTTTCAACTTGATCAGAACAACATTTTGATGAAAATCGGAAATTTCATGAAAAATCAAAGGTGCCATATATTAGAAAGATTAAAATTCGTATGAAGCGTTACTTTGATATAAAATCTTTAACTATGTGACCCCACTGAGCTACCTCTAATAGTTTTCCAGTAATTTACTGAAAACTAGATTTGGAACAAAAACGTCTTGATTTGTAATAGATTAAGTATACAGGGTGAATCGAAATTCGCCCACTCGGGCTTCGGAACGCGACTCTTCATATGCCAGCGATTAAAAAAAAAAAGTCTGTCACAAAATTTCGACTGGCGAGTACAACTGACAGAAAAAGAACGTTAAAGAGTGGCAATCTGGCAACACTGCCACTACATGTATGGTAACTATTTCTGTCAGCACATATTAGTCGGGTTTTCGATCCTGGGTTGGGGACCATTATTTTTATTTGCTAATTTCATTCTGACATTTCATACTGTAATATACACCGTTTCTTACGTCACATGTATCATAAGTTTACAATATTTTGTAACGCTTGACACAACTTATACGTGTTTAGACAAATAAGAAATAGACTGTGGAAACAAATGACCTTCATAGGACAGAATGTCTACAAAAACAACATCAATTTAGAGATGCTAAAGATGATAGCACAGTACAATAACACGTCATCTCCTTGTCATTTATACTACATGTAATATGACCCCTCAAATGTCGCACTTTAGGAACCAGTGACAATAATAATGACTGCGTTAACGACAGCGTGACCTTCACAATAGAATACGTTGTCCTCAGAAAAACAGATGTTCAAAGCGACCTCCCTGCACGTCCAAAGTTTGCGCATCCCTCCAGATCATGCAGGTCTGGACTTTTCACAGCAAAGCTGCGTCCAAAGTAACAAGAGCAGCATCAACGCACGCGACCAGCTCTTCCACATTCATCGGCAGGGTAGAGTACACGTGCTCCTTCAGGTCTCCCCATAGGAAGAAACCCAGTGGATTTAGGTCAGGTGAACGCGGTGGACATACAACTGGACCTCCAGGTTCGAGCCAGTTCCCTGGAAATGTTCTGTCCAAATACTGTCGCATATTAACTCCAGAGTGAGAAGGTACACTATCATGTTGGAAACATATCCTCTGTCGAACATGTGGTGGAACATCTTTCAGAGCATCCGGCAGATATTTTGAGAGTCGAGCAGTCAACTGCCAGGCATGTAGGGGCCCAAACACCTGCCGCCCAGTATTGTGGCCCAGACGTTGATACCAAAGCCAACTTGATATCGACGGTCACGGGTGACGTGGGGGCTAACCTCACCCATATGGTGGGCATCGTGCGTATTGAGGACACCCTCAAGAGTGTAAGCTTCTTTACTCGACCATATTACTGTGTTCACGGAGTCATCGTTGGCTTACTGTTGTTCTTGGAAGCATTCACACACTTGCATCTGTTGATGGCGACCTGCAGGGTGGACGTGTTGTGTGAAAGCATCATGATAGCGGCGGAGCCCATGCTCGTGCAGCCCGTTAAAGACCGTGCTTTGCGAGACACGCAGCTGCGTTGCTAAGCTACGTGTACTTCGCTGAAACGCTTGGTGTATGACATCCAGAATAGCTTCCTCAGTAACTGGATTACGGCGAGTCCGTGGACACCACTGTCACGCGATGGTGTAAGGAGACAACCTGACTCCCGATAGCGCAGCTCTAGACAACGGAACACATTTTTATCTTGAAGGCGCCGACGAGGATATCTAGCAGCATATTCACTAACGCCAACACCAGCCCGGTTATCAGATGCACCAAGGACCAGAATCATATTCATCGTTTCTGTACGCCATACGTCTGTCGGCTCCGTGGTTACACAAGCACCAACCGTACAAGCACCAACAATTTGTCCGCCTTCTAATTCACTGAGCTCCGACGTAACGCACTCAGAACTGTTCAGAACATTGTACTGACTGCGACCAACACTACCAGTGTATTGAGGAAACAGCACAGGCCAAATTCAAGAGTGCATCTGGGGTGTCAGCTAGCATTTGCATTTATGTTCAAGCAGACATCTCTCCCTGTGTTGCCATTTTTCTGTCCAACCCCTGTAGATCGTCAGGGGCACATTTCTACCAGGAGTGTAAGGAGTCAAAACACCGCTCAGGTTTCAGCAGCCGACGAATGACTCATGTGTGTTTTATTTCACGTCACATTTGACCATTCAGTGTATAATGTTTTGTTGTAACTATGAGAGGAAGCATTTGGCCGACAGAGTATACATTAATTCATTTTTAAGATCTATTTGCAAGCTGATTGATACGTTGGTCCTTTTTTATCATGTTGCCTAAACATAATGCGACGTAGCTCCTCAATATTTAATCTCCATCCGAATTTATGCCGTCTGACGGGGGATAAATTGTGTACCGAGGTAACCTCCTTCTTACCCGTTAATTCACGAATAGTGCACGGAAAACATGATTGTTGGTATGCTCTTAATGGAGATCGAATCTCTCTGATCTCGCCTTCATGGTCTTCTCTCGAAACGTATCTAGGAACGCATGCTCTCATGGCTAGCTTTTTTGTCATAGCGATGTAAGTAGGCTGTTTAGATTTTTTTATTGGTAACGCCGCCGCCACGTAGCGCTCTGTATGAAAATCACTGGCTGTGCCATGTGCAGTCTGTGGCTGGTTTGCATTGTTGTCTGCCATTGTAGTGTTGGACAGCGGCAGCTGGATGCTAACAGCGCGTAGCGTTGCACAGTTGGAGGTGAGCCGCCAGCAGTGGTGGACGTGGGGAGAGAGATGGCGGAGTTTTGAAATTTGTGAGAATTGGTGTCATGAAGTGATATATATATATATATATATATATATATATATATATATATATATATATATATAATGACTACTAAGGTAAATACATTGTTTGTTCTCTATTAAAATGTTTCATTTGCTAACTATACCTATCAGTAGTGAGAATTGGTGTCATGAAGTGATATATATATATATATATATATATATATATATATATATATATATATAATGACTACTAAGGTAAATACATTGTTTGTTCTCTATTAAAATGTTTCATTTGCTAACTATACCTATCAGTAGTTAGTGCCTTCTGTAGTTTGAATCTTTTAGTTAGCTGGCAGTAGTGGCGCTCCCTGTATTGCAGTAGTGCGAGTAACGAAGATTTTTGTGAGGTAAGAGATTTGAGAAACATATAGGTTAAAGTGAGGGCCATTCTTTAGTAGGGATTTTTGAAAGTCAGATTGCGTTGCGCTAAAAACTATTGTGTGTCAGTTTAAGCACAGCCTTGTACAATTGTTCAAAGGGGACGTTTCAGCGGCTGCCAGTGGAGGTAGCTGAGCAGCTAACAGGTGTAGACGTATGAAACCGGAATTTGATTGCAATAATGACATGTCTGTTGTTTGAAACTGATAAACAATATTTTATTCAAAATAATATCGTTTGCTATTTATAAATTTCTCACACCTCTCTGGCAGGTTATGAATACCACATTAAAAAACAGTTCTTTTGAAGCGAACGTCAGCGAGCCATTTCCGTACATTTTCAAACGAAATGAACGTTGTTCAGCGAGAACATGTCCCAGTAAAGCAAATCGTACGAAGCCAAGTCTGGAGAAAAAGACGCGAGCCCTAGTATTTCCCAACTGAACGCCTCGATTGTTTCCCTGGTCCGTTTTGCTGTGTGTGAATGGGTCGTTATCATGGAGCAATATATCTTTCTGTAGCCTTTTTCTATATTCCGGTCTTTTTTCACGTAATGCTCGATTTAAATCGATCAATTGCTGTGGGTAGCGATCGGTGTTAAAGCTTTCACCAGGTTTTAGCAGCTCATAATAGATGACACCCTTCTGATAACACCAAACACAGAGCATTGTCTTCTTTCTAAAGAGATTTGGTCTAGCAGTGGATGTCGATGGTTTGCCTGGATTCACCCATGATTTACGCCACTTAGTATTCTCAAAATATATCCATTTTTCACCATCGATCGATGCAGAAACGACTTTCTTTTGTATCTGGTTAACAGTATCTCACAAGCGGTCTTTCGATTTGCTTGCTGTCTTTCACTCAGTTCATGCAGAATCTATTTTCACACGTTTCACTCCTTTCAGCGTCACATTCAATTGTTCCGCGAGATCCTGTTGAGTGTCAATATCATCTTCAACCAGTAAAGCCTCCAATTCGTTGTCTTCGAACTTTTTCGGTAGTTTCCCACGCTCGTCGTTTCTCACGTCAATATCACCTCTTTCTAATATTTCGATTTACTTGAAACACTTTTCCAAGAGTATGTTCGCCGAAATCTCCAACGAACATTCGATGTTATTCTGTAGCAGTTTCCTTCAAATGATAACAGAAAACCAATGCTGTCCGCAAATCATAGTTCAGAGACACAAAACTCGACACGTTTAAGGGCTTGAAACAGGTACCGATGTATGGAACTTGAGTTACTGTGTGTTGACATTTGTCTTCAGTTGTTACAGGAAGCAAATGATATTTCAGACGCGGTCTCCGGGCCCTACACTGATGGATAGCTCCATCTATAGGGAAATTCCGGTTTGTTTCTCCCACACTTGGTATGAGACAGCTTTCTAATAAGTCGTAACGAAACGCCTATTATTCTTCGGATGGTACGAATAGTCTGCACCATTGTTTTCCTAAGGATGACCTGGGGACCTTCAGACCTGTTAATTGTATTCCAACGAAGCGAAAGTAGTGCAGCGGCTAAGGTTCTCCTTAGCAGTCCATCGTAGCGGACTTGCTGTCTGCTTCCACCTACACGGTGAGCATGCCCTCAATGCTTACTTCCTTCGACTGAGCCGGCCGCTGTGGCCGAGCGGTTCTAGTCGCTTCAGTCTGGATACGCGTGACCGCTACGGTCGCAGGTTCGAATCCTGCCTCGGGCATGGATGTGTGTGATGTCCTTAGGTTAGTTAGGTTTAAGTAGTTCTAAGTTCTAGGCGACTTATGACCTCAGATGTTAAGTCCGATAGTGTTCAGAGCCATTTGAACCATTCGAACCTTCGACTGACACCAACGTGACGCCGTAGCGCGAAAAGATTATAGCGGATCAACACCGAAACTCAACACTGAAATTCGCTTTTATAAACGACTTTACCAGACCAAATACACTCCTGGAAATGGAAAAAAGAACACATTGACACCAATGTGTCAGACCCACCATACTTGCTCCGGACACTGCGAGAGGGCTGTACAAGCAATGATCACACGCACCGCACAGCGCACACACCAGGAACCGCGGTGTTGGCCGTCGAATGGCGCTAGCTGCGCAGCATTTGTGCACCGCCGCCGTCACTGTCAGCCAGTTTGCCGTGGCATACGGAGCTCCATCGCAGTCTTTAACACTGGTAGCATGCCGCGACAGCGTGGACGTGAACCGTATGTGCAGTTGACGGACTTTGAGCGAGGGCGTATAGTGGGCATGCGGGAGGCCGGGTGGACGTACCGCCGAATTGCTCAACACGTGGGGCGTGAGGTCTCCACAGTACATTGATGTTGTCGCCAGTGGTCGGCGGAAGGTGCACGTGCCCGTCGACCTGGGACCGGACCGCAGCGACGCACGGATGTACGCCAAGACCGTAGGATCCTACGCAGTGCCGTGGGGGACCGCACCGCCACTTCCCAGCAAATTAGGGACACTGTTGCTCCTGGGGTATCGGCGAGGACCATTCGCAACCGTCTCCATAAAGCTGGGCTACGGTCCCACACACCGTTAGGCCGTCATCCGCTCACGCCCCAACATAGTGCAGCCCGCCTCCAGTGGTGTCGCGACAGGCGTGAATGGAGGGACGAATGGAGACGTGTCGTCTTCAGCGATGAGAGTCCCTTCTGCCTTGGTGCCAATGACGGTCGTATGCGTGTTTGGCGCCGTGCAGGTGAGCGCCACAATCAGGACTGCATACGACCGAGGCACACAGGGCCAACACCCGGCATCATGGTGTGGGGAGCGATCTCCTACACAGGCCGTACACCTCTGGTGATCGTCGAGGGGACACTGAATAGTGCACGGTACATCCAAACCGTCATCGAACCCATCGTTCTACCATTCCTAGACCGGCAAGGGAATTTGCTGTTCCAACAGGACAATGCACGTCCGCATGTATCCCGTGCCACCCAACGTGCTCTAGAAGGTGTAAGTCAACTACCCTGGCCAGCAAGGTCTCCGGATCTGTCCCCCATTGAGCATGTTTGGGACTGGATGAAGCGTCGTCTCACGCGGTCTGCACGTCCAGCACGAACGCTGGTCCAACTGAGGCGCCAGGTGGAAATGGCATGGCAAGCCGTTCCACAGGACTACATCCAGCATCTCTACGATCGTCTCCATGGGAGAATAGCAGCCTGCATTGCTGCGAAAGGTGGATATACACTGTACTAGTGCCGACATTGTGCATGCTCTGTTGCTTGTGTCTATGTGCCTGTGGTTCTGTCAGTGTGATTATGTGATGTATCTGACCCCAGGAATGTGTTAATAAAGTTTCCCCTTCCTGGGACAATGAATTCACGGTGTTCTTATTTCAATTTCCAGGAGTGTACATTCGATGTCAAACGCTTTTTGAAGGATCCCGACTCTCCGATCGTAAGTAACATGGTCTACGTGAAACTGTTAATGGCGTACATGCGATAGTATTCTCCGAGAGAGGAAGCAGGGACTCTACTTCTGAAACACGTAGGGAAATACAGGAAACGTCAAGACTGACCATGCCGGAGTGGGGCTGCGAAATAAACGCATAATCGAACTACCGTCCAGCGGCAGATGTCGTGTGTTCGCTCCGCCTCTACGGAACAGTACAGGAGTAAGTGGCAAAAAGTGAACCAAATTTCAGGCCTCAGCGGAGTATGCCAGGTGCTGGTGGATCCTATCTCCTTGAGAGGATTTTTGGGAATAATTAGGAGTAACGCCTGACGAATGGTTCAATTGCCTCTGAGCACTATGGGACTTAACATCTGAGGTCATCAGTCCTCTAGAACTTAGAACTACTTAAACCTAACTAACCTAAGGCCATCACACACATTCATGCCCGAGGCAGGATTCGAACCTGTGTGGTTCCAGACTGAAGCTCCTAGAGCCGAACGCCTGACGAGAGACAGTTAATTTTTTATGGTAATATAAAACTGGCGGTGCTAAGTGGGGGTACACTGCTCGGTGTTTTAGTTTTCTTTGGTTTTTATTTGAGGTTAAACTTAGGTAAGAAGATAAGCGCCAAAAAAAGCAAAAAGTAAAAATAACATTTAGATGAACTTCACTTGAATTTCAGGTATTATTAAGTTCTTTGGTAATTTTAATTATGACGAAAGAGTATCCCGACTGTCAGACTGACCCTATTTGTGTTCTTTTTATTTTAAATGTATCGTTCAGAATATCACTAAATAGTATATTATATCATGCAAAACTCTTCAAACATAATTATTGTCGCTGTAGTAATTTAATTAATATTGCAATCACTGCATCATTCTTCAGATGTGTATTTAGTTTGTGATCCGTAGTTAAAATGTCAAATATTGGAATAACGTTCCGTTGAATCGTGGCGAGAGCAGACTGATTAGCCGCTGCATTACTTTTGCATGGTGCGTAACATGTGAAACGCTATAAATAAAATGAGCGCATAAAACTTCAACACAGATTTTCTAGGATAGCCGATAGCCAAGTACTCAGGAAAGGTTCCTCTACAGGCATGCAAGACTCATAAATGTCCATCCCTTGTGAGAGAGAAGGAACGTTACCATTTTGAGTAGTTTTATTGCGACGGAAATCAAGTGACCGACTTTTCTTCTCTCTATACCGCAAGCCGTCATTTACTGACATATATCTTAGCGTCTGTTGCTTTCATGCGCCAGCCCAGGATAGTGGGTTCTGATGAGAAACGCATGAAATCCTAGTTTAGTACTTTTAGGCCGAGCGGATGTCTTAAATAAGACATTAAGTTAGCTCATTAATGAAACTACAACACGGTTTTTAACCATCGCAGGGAGATGTCCTTGCAGCTATCGTTTTTTAAGCTGCGCGGCATTTAATAGGACATGGGCACGGTACCTCATCTTGCTCGGTCAGAGGGCTGGCTGTCTTCTGTAAAAATTAAAATAATGAAACTGAGCGACGAACTCAAAGATCAGCTTGAAAGGATATCCTGTGACGTCCGACCATACCAAATGACGGGAGCAATAACGAACCAAACGAAAAAGAAAGTCCGTAGAGCACTTGCCCGTGAAAAGCAGATCTCTCGAGTTTGAGTTTCTGACGAACACACAGTTTTAATCTGCCAGGAAGATTCTAAAACAACTTTATCCCTTGTATTGATGTTCCGGAATTCTGCTGTGGAAAGGCCATCCAGGATGTACTGCAACAACAAGATCAACAAGGGCAGCGGCTTTTCCATTTGAGGTTTATTCATGTAAACGCTCAATGGTTATATACTATACAGGAAGAAATTGAGTAGTTTAGATTTCACCTGGATTAGTGCCGCTACACGCAGCCCTCTGTCGCAGAGATTGACTTAATCGCGGAGGTTCGAGACCTCCCTCGGGCATGTGAGTGTGTGTGTTTGTCCTTAGGATAATTTAGGTTAAGTAGTGTGTGAACTTTGGGACTGATGACATTAGCAGTTAAGTCCCATAAGATTTCACAAACATTTGAACATTTGTTTTTTAAATTAATCTCCTTGAGTTCTGAGTGACTAACCCACTACGTATATCAGCCAAATATTTCATATGAGTACCCCAGAGGTCAAGGGGTCTAGGTGACAAAATCATACTTTCGAGAAAACGCAAGTCAAAGTTTAACGGTTTTCGTAGGAGGGGACATGACATTTACACCATTTAGAACATTTCAGACGAATATTCAGGCCCTTAGCCTTTTATTACCAATGATAAATAAGTAGAACATCATGTTTATAGTTGATAGGTACAAAGAATGCACAATACGGACTTAGACCCCTTTACTTCTCATTTACGATACAATGAAATAATAATGCTCAGAGTATACGCAACATAACAGACCTGTATTTCTATAAAAGGACACAGCGTTGCATCAGAAGTGTACTGATTGATTTACAAAATACGAATATTCGGGTTTAACACTTATCAACATGCATCACAATCATCATCTGTGTTGTAGTTGTTGTTGCCCAAGCCCGTAACGATATAATTTTCATCATAATCCACATGCGTACCAGGTGCAAATGGTTCACCAGTCTCTGCTTCATGGGATAAACGATGATAAAATTGGCAGTGTATCGGTGGGAAAAATTACAGAAGTTCCATCAGGTCTTCATATTTTGCATATTTTAGCATTGGCTTCATAGCAATGGATTGAAGACTGGGAAGTTGTTTAGGCATTTTGCTGTTCTTTGTTTTCTCATTGGCAGTTTCTGGTAAGGCATAATACCTTCTGCTGATACTGTCTTTTAAAGATGGGTTTGTGCTTACAAAATAAATTATCTTCATTCCTCGTATCTCTGGCAAAGTGTTCCTAAAGTTCCGGATTAGTGGTTGACGATCAATGTAATCTTCATCCGTTCTTTTGGAAACAACAAATTTTCGACTTCCTGTGGCAACCAGGTTCATCCAATCTTCCGGCATATAAATGTCAAGCTGGTTCCTCTTTCCTTTAAGTTCAGTGATACCGAAGTCCTGATCACATTCATTGAGTGAATGTCCACAAACGAGGAAATAGTGATCAATAATTTAATCTGGGTGTTCGTAACAATATAACACCAAACTTCTGGCCTTCACAGTTGTCACTGAAGATTGAGGTGTGCTTCACAGTGTGAGGAAGACTCTGGATGTACTTCAGCAGGCAAGATGCTACCTCCTGGCAACCCCTACCTGCCTGTCCTTCATGCCACATAAACATATGGGCAGTACCGCTGGTTAAGTTGTGTATATTGAGGTCGTGTGTCCACAACTGTCGCATATAGTAGGCTTTCGAGTTCGTCACATGTGGCGTCGGCCACATATTTTGAAGATCGAAGCATATTGCAACATGGTTGTCGCCCGTTAATTCCTTCCATTTCCTTTTGCTTTCTTTTCCTGCTTCTGCCTTTCTGAGATGAAATTCTTTTTCTCGACTTCAGCTGCCTTTTTTTCCGTCAGGCGTACCATGTACAATTTTCATTTGCAACTGGTCGCACGTTACACAGGTTTCGGTATTAGGCCTGTGAAAGCTTAGGTTAAATTCTGTCCTGAAAGTATGTCTCTACAAACTTTCACTTTTAGGTTTCACTTCTTTGTCTTCGTGGAAATATGTTGCTTACATTTTATATATCACTGCAACACTTAAGTTTGAATATAAGTACTTTCGGTTTGCTCTACTATAATGGCTTGAGTACATCGAGAATCTTCTTATATGCTCCTTGATTATTGCAATTCAAATTGCTGGAATTTTATTTGGGGACTCCTTCCTTCACTGTTTGTCACATGGCTAAATGCCATATAGGCTGGATTTTTTGTTGATGATAACGTTTCTTATCCTTTTGTTAGACATGTCAAGCGTTTTTGAAAAAGAGATTTTGCGCGCTCTAAAACCGTCAGTTTATAAATACATTATACGTCTTCATGCTTAACAGCGGTGTTCTTCCTCAACACAGGCTGTACGTCTACGGTACCTTAGAACAGCGATGTCTGAAGTTCGCAGCTACCTAGTTTCAAATAATCCCTAAATATTACTTTCCTCTGGTCATGAGGAATATTTTCATTACATTTGTACGTACACAGGTGAATGTATTTTCGTAACTTTTTAGTCCCATGCAGCGTCATATTACGACCAATATAAGCCTGTCCTGTGTTCCTCAATGTCTTCCTCTACTGAGATTTCCAGGTGTGCTCCTTTCTTACCTTTTTTCCCAGGCTGAGATTCAAGGGGTATAGCATTGCCCGGCAAGTTCTCAATTTGACCAGGTCTTCGTTCTGGTTTTTCCTCTGCGTCATCTAAAAACAATGTATACTAAATCAGGGTTTTTGTAGTTTCGGCTAACAGCGTTGTGGTATCTTGAATTGTATTAAAATGTAAACACAAAAATAAACACGTAAAATATCTAGCTTCAGACGTATACAACTTAGAAATCTAACGTACCTGAAGAAGCCCCACCGGTTTTATCATAATCATCACGAGGACTCCAATCACTGTCTTAATCAGAATCATGACCATCTCTAAACCTTCCTGCATCCCCGCTACTCCTAATAAAACTTTCGTTGTTATTATTGGTATCGCCATGACTGTTTCTATTATCAGCCTTGGGCACAGGACCTGGAAACAACTTTTTTTAAAATCATATACAATTTCCTTGTTTGTTGCTACACTGATAAGAGGCCTAAAGTTTCCGTATTTTTACTACTAAATAAATAAATTGTTATCCAGATATAAATAGGTAAGCAAATAGAAAAAAAATAGTACTGTAACAAAACGTACCAAACATTTGCAACTTAGGGTATACGTCGCTCTCATTCCTCCCATTCATTGTATACAAACGATGTATTTACAATTACTTTGTATCAAACGCCCGAATATGACCAACACAGCACCAAATGGTCACGTGTCAGGTAGTCTTGTACGAAAGATAATGTGCTGACTCGCTTTGTCACTAGCACTGATGACTGCTTTTAAGAATGGAATCTATTGTTCTGTTTGGTGGTAAAGGGGTCCTAGTGATACTGGACTCCTAGAGCGCTACTGTTTAACTACGACCCACCAAGTAGTCGAGGGGCTTCGCGCTAGATGGCACGTACTGTCGATAAAATCACTAGGATCCCTTTAGCACCGAACAGATGAGTATTAATACGTCCCATTCCTGTACTTAACCAATTTTAGTCAAAACTGTCACACTCCTTGACCTCTGGGGTCCTCATGGAGAAGACAACGGCAACGAGAGTGTCAGCTCAAATCTCTCGCAGCAGAAAACTGATAATAGTATCCAGTCATGTTGCTTTTGTACTGCCTTCATCAATATGACTGTGAACATAAACACACGCGGGCGCACACACTTACACACACACACACACACACACACACGCACAACAAAACAATTATTTCCTGTAAAGTATTCACAAAGAACTGGCCGTTGTGTACCGTAGTAATGACAACTTTGCAGCGTGTACAGTCAGAATGCTCTCTTCAGTGGGTGTACACACAAAATGCTTTGATTAATGTGGTATCTTCTCTTTTTTTTGAAAACACTCAGAACAATATACACGATACTAGTGAAATATTACTGTATAGGTCGGTTTTTCTTTAGGTCACAGAAAATCCTACTGAGCACACCTACCAATGCCGGACAAGTGTTGAGGTACTTCTACTCTGGAGAAATCGGATTCAAGTTTGGCACTGGTATATCGTAACATAGGTTCCCTACAATTTTTCTAAATCACTCCAGTTGCCGTAGTCTGTGTTTTATACATGTCTTTGCAAGGCGTGTGTATTAATCTCGATGCCGACAGGACGTAAAAGATTCTCCGTATCCCCCTTTTTTAAAATTGAAACTAGAATTTGAAAAGACACAGACATTGTGAAAGTGAGAAGTCCTTGACAAGCTTGAATTCCTGCCATGGTTTGAGCAGAAGTTAGGAACATAAATTTACGAACACGGAAATAAGGAAATAAAAGCCTCTAACCACTTGAAATGGTTTACAGTAACAGACAAAGTAATACAATGATTACAAGCGCATCGTCCTCCGGAGATGTGAAAATAACAGTATCCATTCTAGAAATAAAAGAAAGGAATGAAGCAGAGATAAGGGCGTCTACAAAGTATTATTTCGCGGAGAGCCGTAAGCGCTGCTCTCTCAGGGCATGCTCTGGGCGCTGTAGCTTTCTGCCGTCGTTACTACAACCTCGCACAACAAATTTGCTTTGCCCTCGTGTCAGCGGAAGGCACAACAGCAGCGCCTGCAGAATCCCCAGGGCTGTGTTAGAGTGGAACTTACGTACCTGGTAGAGAACAGCGCGCTATGTAGTTGCATCGTTCTCGATCTGGGTTCTCACACATTCCATGAAACATAGCTGTCTACCATTTTTGTTTGTTTGCTACGGACTGATGATGGAGTTTTTTCTGACAGAAGTTGCTGCAGTGTTAAGGGAAATGTGTAGAAGCAGTCACATTTATGTAACAATATACGTTAATTTTTACTGTAGATAAACAAAACTACCTAAGAATTCGGAAAGAATTTCTAACCTCAAGATGACAATATTTTTTTATTTACAAAGAACCGGTTTAAAAAGACTTTTCTGTTATCTTCAGGTGCATATACACTGAAAAGTCAAAGAAACTCGTACACTTGCCTAATATCGTGTAGGGCCTCGTGAACACACAGAAGTGCCGCAACAGGACGCGGCATGGACTCGACTCGACTAATGTAAGTAGTGCTGGAGGGAATTGACACCATGAATGTTGCAGGGTTGTCCTTAAAGCCGCAAGAGTACGAGTGGTCCGGCCGGTGTGGCCGAGCGGTTCTAGGCGGTTTAGTCTTGAACCGCGCGACCGCTACTGTCGCAGGTTCGAATCCTGCTTCGGGCATGGATAACTGTGATGTCCTTAGGTTTGTTAGGTGTAAGTAATTCTAAGTTCCAGTTGACTGATGACCTCAGATGTTAAGTCCCATAGAGCTCAGAGCCGTTTTTTGAGTACGAGGGGTGGAGATCTCTTCTGAACAGCAAGTTACAAGGCATCTCAGCTATGCTCAATAATGTTCATGTGTGGGGACTTTGGTGGCGAGCGTAAGTGTTTAAACTCAGAAGAGTGTGCCTGGAGACACTCCGTAGCGATTCGGGACGAATGGGGTGTCGTATTGTCCTGCTGGAATTTCCCAAGTCCGTTGGAATGCGCAATGGACATGAACAGATGCAGGTGATCAGACACGATGCTTACGTAAGTGTCACTTGTCAGGGTCGAATCTAGACGTATCATTTCAGATGCACACGCCCCACACCATTGCAGAGCCTACACCAATTGCTGACAAGCAGGGTCCATGGATTAATGAAGCTGTCTCCATGCCCGTACACGTCCATCCTCTCGATAAAGTTTTAAACGAGACTTGTGCGACCAGGCAACAAGTTCCCAGTCATCAACAGTCCATTGTCGAGAGTTGACGGGCCCTGACGATGCGTAAAGCGTTGTATCGTGTAGTTAAAAAGGGTACACGAGTCGGCCTTTGGCTCCGAAAGCCCATATCGATCATGTTCGCCCGCTGACACTTGTTAACGGCCCAGCATTGAAATTACAGCAATTTGCGGAAGAGTTGCACTTCTGTCATCTTTGACGGTTCTCTTTAGTCGTCGTCGGTATCGTTCTTACAGGATTTTTTTCCGGCCGCAGCGATGTCGGAGATTTGATATTTTACCAGATTCCTGATATTCACGGTACACTCGTGAGAAAACCGTTCGGGAAAATCCCCACTTCATCGCTACCTCGGAGATGCTGTGTCCCGTCGCTCGTGCGCCGACTATAGCACCACGTCCGAAGTCACTTAAATCTCGATAACCTCTCATTGTAGTAGCAGTAACCGATCTAACAACTGCGCGAGACACTTTTTGTCTTATATTTACTATAAAAACAGTCTTTATCACGATTTATTTATTACGGTGACCGGTTTAGACCACTACTGTGGTCATCTTCAGACCATTGAGTAGGAATCTCTTCCTGCTAGAGAATCTTCAGCAGAAAGAAATTCCAACTCAGTGGTCTGAAGATGACCATAGTAGTGGTCGAAACCAGTCAGCTTAATAAATACATCGTGATCAAGACTGCTATTATAGTAAATATCTGTAACGCATTGATCTCTGTCACTCACATAATGTATTCAAAAGTAACTTGTTGTCTTATATAGGCGCTGCCGAGCGCATCGCCTTATTGTGCCTGTTTACGTAACTCTCTATTTGAATACGGATTCCTGTACCAGTTTCCTCTGTGCTTCAGTGTAACTGAAATGTATCTCACATCATGTGTTACGACGTAACATTTGAAATAAAAGTTTTATTTAGGCATTAGAACAAACGGAAATGGAACTGTACATTCGTAGACCTTCAACATTTTATTTTATTATTGGTGCTCATTTTCAGTCTTTTTTTTTTTAGGTCATCAGTCTACTGACTGGTTTGATGCGGCCCGGCACGAATTCCTCCCCTGTGCTAACCTTTTCATCTCAGAGTAGCACTTGCAATCTACCTCCTCAATTATTTGCTTGACGTATTCCAATCTCTGTCTTCCTCTACAGTTTTTGCCCTCTACAGCTCCCTCTAGTACCATGGAAGTCATTCCCTCATGTCTTAGCAGATGCCCTATCATCCTGTCCCTTTTCCTTATCAGTGTTTTCCACATATTCCTTTCCTCTCCGATTCTGCGTAGAACCTCCTCATTCCTTACCTTATCAGTCCACCTAATTTTCAAAATTCGTCTATAGCACCATATCTCAAATTCTTCGATTCTCTTCTGTTCCGGTTTTCCTACAGTCCATGTTTCACTACCACAGAATACTGTACTCCAGACGTACATCCTCAGAAATTTCTTCCTCAAATTAAGGCCGGTATTTGATATTAGTAGACTTCTCTTGGCCAGAAACGACTTTTTTGCAATAGCGAGTCTGCTTTTGATGTCCTCCTTGCTCCGTCCGTCATTGGTTATTTTACTGCCTAGGTAGCAGAATTCCTTAACTGCAATGACTTCGTTACCATCAATCCTGATGTTAAGTTTCTCGCTGTTCTCATTTCTACTACTTCTCATTACCTTCGTCTTTCTCCGACTTACTCTCAAACCATACTGTGTACTCATTAGACTGTTCATTCCGTTCAGCAGATCATTTAATTCTTTTTCATTTTCACTCAGGTTAGCAATGTCATCAGCGAATCGTATCATTGATATCCTTTCACCTTGTATTTTAATTCCATTCCTGAACCTTTCTTTTATTATCATCATTGCTTCCTCGATGTACAGGTTGAAGAGTAGGGGCGAAAGGCTACAGCCTTGTCTTACACCCTTCTTAATACGAGCACTTCGTTCTTGATCGTCCACTCTTATTATTCCCTCTTGGTTGTTGTACATATTGTATATGACCCGTCTCTCCCTATAGCTTACCCCTACTTTTTTCAGAATCTCGAACAGCTTGCACCATTTTATATTGTCGAACGCTTTTTCCAGGTCGACAAATCCTATGTACGTGTCTTGACTTTTCTTCAGCCTTGCTTCGATTATTAGCCGTAACGTCAGAATTGCCTCTCTCGTGCCTTTACTTTTCCTAAAGCCAAACTGACCGTCACCTAGCGCATTCTCAATTTTCTTTTCCATTCTACTGTATATTATTCTTGTAAGCAGCTTCGATGCATGAGCTGTTAAGCTGATTGTGCGATAATTCTCGCACTTGTCAGCTCTTGCCGTCTTCGGAATTGTGTGGATGATGCTTTTCCGAAAGTCAGATGGTATGTCGCCAGACTCATATATTCTACACACCAACGTGAATAGTCGTTTTGTTGCCACTTCCCCTAATGACTTTAGAAATTCTGATGGAATGTTATCTATCCCTTCTGCCTTATTTGACCGTAAGTCCTCCAAAGCTCTTTTAAATTCCGATTCTAATACTGGATCCCCTATCTCTTCTAAATCGACTCCTGTTTCTTCTTCTATCACAACAGACAAGTCTTCAGCCTCATAGAGGCTATCAATGTATTCTTTCCACCTGTCTGCTCTCTCCTCTGCATTTAACAGTGGGATTCTCGTCGCACTCTTAATGTTACCACCGTTGCTTTTAATGTCACCGAAGGTTGTTTTGGCTTTCCGGTAAGCTGAGTCTGTCCTTCCGACAATCATATCTTTTTCGATGTCTTCACATTTTTCCTGCAGCCATTACGTCTTAGCTTCCCTGCACTTCCTATTTATTTCATTCCTCAGCGACTTGTATTTCTGTATTCCTGATTTTCCCGGAACATGTTTGTACTTCCTCCTTCCATCAATCAACTGAAGTATTTCTCCTGTTACCCATGGTTTCTTCGCAGCTACCTTCTTTGTACCTAAGTTTTCCTACCGAACTTCTGTGATGGCCCTTTTTAGAGACGTCCATTCCTCTTCAACTGTGTTGCCTACTGCGCTATTCCTTATTGCTGTATCTATAGCGTTAGAGAACTTCAAACGTATTTCGCCATTCATTAGAACTTCCGTATCTCACTTCTTTGCGTATTGATTCTTCCTGACTAATGTCTTGAACTTCAGCCTACTCTTCATCACTCTTCATCAATCTCTGTCTGACCACGATGTAATCTAATTGAAATCTTCCCGTATCTACCGGCCGTTTCTAAGTATACCTCCTCCTCTTGTGATTCTTGAACAGGGTATTCGCTATTACTAGCTGCAACTTGTTACAGAACTCAATTAGTCTTTCTCCTCTTTCATTCCTTGTCCCAAGCCCATACTCTCCTGTAACCTTTTCTTCTACTCCTTCCCCTACAACTGCATCCCAGTCGCCCATGACTATTAGATTTTCGTCCCCCTTTACATACTGCATTACCCTTTCAATATCCTCAAACACTTCCTCTATTTGTTCAGCTTGCGACGTCGGCATGTATACCTGAACTATCGTTGTCGGTATTGGTCTGCTATCGATTCTGACTAGAACAATCCAGTCACTGAACTGTAAACAGTAACACACCCTCTGCCCTACCTTCCTATTCATAGCGAATCCTACACCTGTTATACCATTTTCTGCTGCTGTTGATATTACCCGATACTCATCTGACCAGAAATCCTTGTCTTCCTTCCACTTCACTTCACTGACCCCAACTATACCTAGATTGAGCCTTTGCATTTCCCTTTTCAGATTTTCTAGTTACCCTACCACGTTCAAGCTTCTGCATTCCACGCCCCGCCTCGTAGAACATTATCCTTTGGTTGATTATTCAATCTTTTTCTCATGATAACCTCCCCCTTGGCAGTCCCCTCCCGGAGATCCGAATGGGGGACTATTCCGGAATCTTTTGCCAATGGAGAGATCATCATGACACTTCTTCAACTACAGGCCACATGTCCTGTGGATACACGTTACGTGTCTTTAATGCAGTGGTTTCCATTGCCTTCTGCATCCTCATGTTGTTGATCATTGCTGATTCTTCCACCTTTAGGGGCAATTTCCCACCCCTAGGACAAGAGAGTGACCCTAAACCTCTATCCGCTCCTCCAAATTGTCATCTAAATAATACGTAGCTCGTCATTGAAAGGTTCGTCATAAGTAAAACATTTAAAATGAAGAAGAGTCTTGGGCACAGGGTCATGTTCGCTTACGTATCTCTCACATGTGGTATTTTACGTCATAAAACAAACACAGTGTACAATAAAATACACAGTAGCACATATGTTGTTGTTAGCTGTAAATGTTCTAATCACTGAAAATCCACCCTAAACAGCGTATAAAGTACAACTAAGGTGGATTTTAAGTGATTCTTTCATACTTCCGAGACTCTTCACAGTTATTAGAATAGCGTTTTAGAATAACTACTATTTGAAAAACATGTGAGAGAAACTTTAAAATTCCGAAAACATTTAACTGCAAGAATCTTTTAACTTCCGTGATCATTTAGAACACGAACGTTTAAAACAGTAACTCACAAAAGAGTTGGGAACAGTTCAATATTTTTCAAACAGTATTACAAGTGACAGAACATGAATACATTAGCCAACTTCAGCTCATTCCACCCATCACACAGTTGCTGGATTCAGCTGATACACTGAAACCTACACAGAATATGCATTAAACATTTGTAACAGAAATAAATTAGCTGTGCAATAATAAATTTCAAGCAAGATAACTTATGCTCGTTTAACCCAAAATTGCTTTAGAGCGCAAACAAAATTGAAAATTAAAGATTCATGGAGATATGTTCTGTATTTGCAACTTGGTTTTTGTCATACGCATTTAGCGTCTTTTATTTGCCAAGTAGAGTTCAGCAATGCATGTTTTTTATGTATATGCCAGTCTATAATAAAAGTATTATGTCGTAGTTTTAAATATGTTAATATGTTACGTTTTCTTATGCTATTTCGTGTTTTTCAGGTTAAAACAGCTTACACAACACAATTTTCGTGAGGTTAAATTATCGTTTGATACCACTTACGATTTCCATTGTTGCTAGTCCATGTGTGTGGTCTTGGATATGTGTTTATTCAGTCCCCATACTCCAGATGGCCGATTTTCGGCGTTTTTCACTTTTACGCACATATATAATTAAAATTGATTGGACTTTTCACTGTGTTTTATGCAGCGTAGTGTTGCTAACTATCACTCTGCGTTTGTCTTTCACATTTGTTTGTGTTTTGTGTGTGTGTGTGTGTGTGTGTGTGCGTGTGTGTGTGTGTGTGTGTGTGTGTGTGTGTGTTTTAGATATCTGATCTTTCACGTGTGTGTGCTGCCCGCGCACGGGTGTGTGTGTGTGTGTGTGTGTGTGTGTTTGTGTGTGTGTGTGTGTGTGTGTGTGTGTGTGTGAGAGAGAGAGAGAGAGAGAGAGAGAGAGAGAGAGAGAGAGAGAGAGAGAGAGTTATTGTTTTAATCGCTAACATGCTCAGTGAGTTATTTCTAATTTTGATTTGGTCGTTAATTACTTTCCTTTTCAGTGCATGGGGTCTTTGTACATGAGAATTGATGAAATAAAGAATGGTGGCGAGACCGCATGCTCCAACCAAGGAAGCGGGAATGGAATTGTGCCGACTCAGATGGCACAACCCGAGATCTCTAAGGTAGAGCGAAGCAATCAATCGTCAAATGAATCACGCACGTTCTCCACTGTAAAAGATCGCCAACCGCAACACAGTGACCCAAAGACATCATTGGCGAGCGATCCCTGTTAGAATCCGAAACATCCAGCGAGGTAAGACTCAACAGAGAGGTGACCGTGTGAGTAAATGTCTTCAAAGAGCCACAAAGCTGCCTGTCGCGAGCAAAGCCGGCGCTAGGAAACAAGAACGAGCGAAGTTCAGCGAGTGGTTACGATGAATATGAGCGTACCCATGGCTCAGATTTGTCGAACAAAGGTGGAATCATGCAGCTGAATATTAATGCACAGACAGTCTTAGCCTGTCTTTAATATGTTTTCCTCTTTGTATGAATCGTGATCCTGTAACGAAAGAAATTAGGAAATAATTACAGTCACTAGTCATGCGTGGATGTCTAAATTCCAGCCTAAGAATCGCCAGAGAAGGCCTGACCAACTCAGGCGCTGATACAAGTATTTTTATTGAATGAAAATTACGTGAAGTAGGGAGAGATGGTTACTCTTTGAATTAGCTACCTACATACATACATACATACATACACACATACCTCGCAATCCAGCGTACGGTGAGTGCCGGAGGGTATCTCGTACCACAACTAGCATCTTCTCTCCCTATTCCAAACAGAACTAGGGTAAAATGACTGCCTATATGTCTCTGTAAGAGCCCTAATCTCTCGTATGTTATCTTTGTGCCTTTCCGCAAAATATAAATTGGCGGCAGTAATATTGTACTGCAGTCAACCTCAAATTCTGGTTATCCAAATTTCCTCAGCATGTTATTCACAAGAAGAACGCCTCCTTTCCTCTAGATACTCCCACCCGAGTCCCTGAAGCATTTCCGTAACACTCGCGTGATGATCAAACCTACCCGTAACAAATCTAGCAGCCCGCCTCTGAATTGCTTCTATGTCCTCCCCCAATTCGACCTGATAGGGATCCCAAACGCTCGAGCAGTACTCAAGAACAGGTCGTATTAGTGTTTTATAAGCGGCCTCCTTTATAGATGAACCGCATCTTCCCAAAATTCTACCAATGAACCGAAGACGACTATCCGCCTTCCCCACAACTGCCATTACATGCTTGTCCCACTTCATATCGCTCTGCAATGTTACGCCCAAATATTCAATCGACGTGACTGTGTCAAGCGCTACACTACTACAGGAGTATTAAAACATTACGGGATTCTTTTTCCTATTCATCTGTATTAATTTACATTTATCTATTTTTAGAGTTAGCTGTCATTCTTTACACCTATTACAAATCCTATCCAAGTCATCTTGTATCCTCCTACAGTCACTCAATGACGACACCCTCCCGTACAACACAGCATCATCAGCAAAAAGCCGCGCATTGCTATTCACTCTATCCAAAAGATCACTTATGTAGATAGAAAACAACAGGACCTCCACACTTCCGTGGGCCACTCTAGATGATACCCTCACCTCCGATGAACACTCACCATCGAGGACAACGTACTGAACTCTATTACTTAAGAAGTCTTCGAGCCACTCACATATTTGGGAACCAATCCCATATGCTCATACCTTAGTTAGGAGTCTGCAGTGGGGCACCGAGTCAAACGCTTTCCGGAAGTCAAGGAACATAGCATCCGTCCGATGCCCTTCATCCATGGTTAGCAAGATATCATGTAAAAAAAAAAAGGGCGAGTTGCGTTTCGCAGGAGCGATGCTTTCTAAAGCCGTGCTGATGCACTGACAGCAACTTCTCTGTCTTAAGGAAATTCATTATATATATTTAGTACCCCAATAGGACTTCATGTACTGTATTCGTGGCTATAATTAAAGTAATTTGTCAGACCCCGTTACGTCCGCTTCACCCGAGCTAAATTAGCTGAACTGATACACGTAAAATTATGGCTCGGGGACTGGAGATTCGAAATCCGCCAGGTGAGATCCGTCTTCCAGACTCAAATTAGCAGAATCGCTACCCACTAAATTTAAAGTAGCACTAAATTTCCATTCTGTCGGATTGGCACATAAAATTCAACTTTATAATGAAATACATGATGCGAAGTATTTGTCTCGGCTGACTGCATCCACACATTGCAAAACCGATACTGCAATTTCGTGTCGAAACACCAGGAAAGTGAAATTTCTGGCTTTACGAAGAGACACCTGGAGTGTACAGAATCAACCCGACTCCACCGGTATTTTTTCTGAGATTAATATGGAAAATTTTCTTGGTTCCTTGGTTGTGGGGTCCTTGGTTTCCCTCTGCTCGTTACACAGTGACAATAAAATTATGATATAATCGGCCAAAAATGATTCCATCTTGGGAATTATTGTGCAGTAACTACCCGTTAGCCGCGAATATGGACAAATTAGTGAAAAATTTTATTTCCTAGATAGGTTTCAATAATTACTTTCGCAGGTGTCCAGAAGTCGCTCTCAGTCTATTCGCCGTACGAGCTCGTGAGTTTGGGCTCAGTTGGGTCATCACTGAGCAAGATCCCCACTGTTAAAGGATAGACTCCTTGGAAAAGCCTTGGTAGCAGTCCTCGACCAATAAGAGGGTACGAAAGGATCACTTGGGTCCACGGACGTGGGCAGCTGAGGACCGGGGCAAAGACGCTTCGCTTTCTTGACTTTCGATCCGTTAACACGTCCGTCCCTTGGTCTGCTAGGTTCGACCGGAACTTTGACTCTAACGGCAGCTTAAAAACATAAGGCGGCTTCCCTAGGAGCGTCATAGGTAGGCTACCCCTTATAATGCAACCAACACATGGGGTTTTTGCCAGATAAATTTTGCTTTTGGTTTACTCAGTTACGACACTATCCTCGATCGCATCAATCAGCTATCGTCGCCCCTTTCTGCACATTACCCTGACAACGCTAAAAACAGACTCTAGTTTAAGAGGCTGTGCTGAACACTAACTACACCAAATTTTCTATGTGAAAACTGTAAAAGCTTTTGAAATGAAACAATATTTATTAATATTCTACATCTTTATTCTTCATGTCTACATATTTGCAGTCCTCTGCCCACAGGGGGCACTGAACAGTAGCGTGTAGCATGGTGATGTGTAGTGTAACAGCTCCAGTGTGTGAGAAATAGTGTGCTGTAATCGAGTTTCTAATTTGGAGAGTTCTTCCACACATGGACCACCATAGCCTTCAGCATAGCAATGCTAGACGATACACGATGGCTGCAACAACTGCAACAATCTGACTCCTTGAGTTCACTGTTATCGATCATCCTCCTGACAGTCCCGACTTGGCTCCATCCGATTTTCATCTGTTTCCAATATTTAGAGAACGCTTTGCAGAACTTCACATTCATAGTGACGAATTGGTGCAAGCAGAGGCCAGGTTGCAGCTCCATCAACACTCTATAGTGGCGGTAACAACAAAGTGGTCTTTCATGAGGAGAAAAGTGTGGTCGCAAGGGCGACAACGTTGAAAATATGTAGACATGAAGAATAAAGCTGTGGAATGTTAACAGTTTTTCGAAAACATGTTTCCATCATTCGACTATATAATTTATTATTAAGAGGGTCAGCATTGCGCACTGAAGTAGAGGTCTTCACTTGTGTTACAAATCGGTTTCAATCACTGCGTGACTATAATCAGTGCTAGTATTGAAGCCTGTGGGCTTACAGATACAAGCAGTGTAATTGCAACATCTGAACATGTCAATGAAAATATCAATTGGATTTGTACCTTCAGCCTGATAAGTACTGGTCCGAGATAGAACTAAATAGCATCGAATGGAAGCTTAGGAATGTGAACAGCGGGGACATTATTGTTGTTAACGCAAGTACTGTGAGTAAAGGGAACAAATTCAGTTACGAACAAGACACAAGGCACATAACGTCGATATTTGCTCTGACCTACAGATATTTTCAGTGCAATACAGATGTTTTTGAAGTCATCATTCTTCTGATTGGTTTGATGTGGCCCGTCAAGAATTTCTAACCTATGCCATCATCTTCATTTCAGAGTAGCACTAGCAACCTACGTCCTCGATTATCTGTTGGATGTATTCCATTCTCCGTCTTCCTCTGGTTTTTGTCCCCTACAGCACCCTCTTGTACAATGGAAGTCACGCCCTGATGTCCCATCATCCTGTCCCTTCTCCTTGTCAGAGTTTACCACATATTCTTTTCCTCTTCAATTCTGCATAGAAACTTCACAATCCTTAGCTTGTCAGTCCACCTAATTTTCAATATTCGTCTGTAGAACCGCATTTCAAATGCTTCAAATGTCTTCTGTTCCAGTTTTCACACAATCCATTTTTCACTACCATACAATTCTGTGCTCCAAACGTATATTCTCAGAAATTTGTTCCTGAAATTAAGGTCTATGTTTGATACTAGTAAACTTCTTTCGCCAGGAATGACCTTTTTTCCAGGGCTAATCTGCTTCTGACGTCCTCCTTACTCTGTCTGTCATCGGTTATTTTGCTGCCTGGGTAACAGGATTCCTTAACTTCATCTACTTCGTCAGCATCAGTTCTGATGTTCAGTTCTTCGCTGTTCTCATTTCTGCTACTTCTCATTACCTTTGTCTTTCTTCGATTTACTGTGACTCGAATTTTGTATTCATCAGACTCTCCATTCCATTCAGCAGATCATATAATTCTTCTTCACTTTCACTTGGCATAGCAGTGTCACCAGCAAATCGCATCATTGATGACCTTCCACCTTGAATTTTAATCTCACTCCTGAACCTTTATTTCTTTAGTCTTGCTTCCATTTTCAACCACAACGTCAGAATTGCCTCTATGGTGCCCTTGCCTTTCCTAAAGACAAAC
This sequence comes from Schistocerca gregaria, assembly GCF_023897955.1. Taxonomy (NCBI): domain Eukaryota; kingdom Metazoa; phylum Arthropoda; class Insecta; order Orthoptera; family Acrididae; genus Schistocerca; species Schistocerca gregaria. The sequence goes on from NC_064925.1 coordinate 553,475,570, forward strand.
TGATCGTCATGCAGTGCATCATCAATTTTCTTTTCCATTCTTCTGCGTATTATTATTCTTGTCAGCATGAGCTGTGAAGCTGATTGTGCGATAATTCCCGCACTTGTCATCTCTTGCAGTGTCAGGAATTGTGTGGATAATATTTCTCCGAAAGTCAGACCGTATGTAACCAGACTCATACATTCTACACACCAACGTGAATAGACGTTTTGTTGCCCCCTCCTATAATGATTTGAGTAATTCTGATGGAATTCTATTTATCCCTTCTCCCTTATTTACATCCAAAGCTCTTTTAAATTCTGGTTCTAATACTGGATCCTTAACCTCCTCTAAATACTTCTACTACCTTACCATCAAATCTCCCCCTCATAGAGGCCTTCAATGCACTCTTTCCACCTACCTAGTCTCTCCTCTTCATTTAATTATGGACTTCCGGTTGCATTATTAATGATACAACCCTTACTTTTGATTTCGTCGAAGGTTGTTTTGACTTTCCTATATGCCGAGTCAGTCCTCCCGACTGTCATTTCTTTTTCTCTTATTCGATTTCTTCACATTTTTATGCAGCATTTGGTCTTAGCTTCCATGCACTTCCTGTTCATTTCATTTTTCAGCGACTTTATTTCTTTATTCCTGAATTTCCCCGAACATTTTTGCACCTCCTTCTTTCATCGATCAGCTGAAGTAATTCTTCTGTATCCAAGGTTTCTTCAGTTATCTTCTTTGTACCTAAGTTTACTTTTCCAGCTTCAGTGATTTCCCTTTTTAGAGATGTCCATTCCTCAACTGTACTGTCTGCTGGACTATTCTTTATTGCTGAATCTACAGCCTTATAGAACTTCAAGCACATCTCGTCATTCCTCGTAAACTTCAGCCTACTCTCCATCGCTACTACATTGTGATATGAGGCTGTATCTGCTTCTGGGTAAGCCTTACAATGCAGAACATGATTTCGGAATCTCTTTCTGACCATGATGTAATCATATTGCTGAAGTGAACTCTGTCTTTGCCATACCGCATTATTATTGGTTAACAGGGTCCACAAGCAAATAATTATACACATATAATGCTGGTTGTACCTCCTAAGAGTAGCCAGGCTCAGTCTCTCTGGTGTTTCTGCAGACATTTGTAGTTTTGTTTTCACTGTGTGTAGGAGGGGGCAGTCAGTCGAAATATTGCCCATCACCTTGTAGGAATGAGTTCACGTCAGTCTTTCCATTGTGTGCCAGCCTATTCCGCTGTAACTAGCTCTGACGTTATATATGTTGCGCAGTACTTTAAAAATCAAGTAAATAACCTGAAACGTTTCTAGCATGTCAGGAGTAATACAAAATCAATGTGTGTTGGATATCAGTTCAATAACTTTAACCATTTTCGAAATTTGGATGTTTTTCTGTAATGATCATTGGCGCAACAGAAAAGAGCTAGAAACTTAAAAATTTATATTTAGATTCCTTCCGCATAATAATTTAGTAGAAACAGTATTCTGGATCTCACAAATTAAAATTTTAGTTGACATTCATGATTTTCTGGTTTGTGTCTTAGAAATTAAGGAAGCAAGATAGATTAAGTAGGCGAATAAATAAAGCCAGGATGTTTAAATTTAAGTAGAAGGGATATCCGCTATAATCATAAAAATGTGAGAAGTTTCAACAGAATAAATATAAAACTGTTGCTACAGCGTATCTCCAAAGAGCAAGTTCTGAGCTCATCTACTGCGTGTAGTGTAATTGAATTAATTCTCTCGCCCAAAATATTTGACTTAGCCACGTCAGACTTTTATTATGATTACTTACTTGTGTTCTTATTGCACAATTAAGTTGAAAGCTTCATCAGCCATCAGCAAAGGAAGCAATGATTTATACGATAACTTAAAGTCGGGAGAGCAGATGTGATCAGGCGTTCCCTTAGCCGTCCGCACCGCGGCTTTATATGTAAGAACGCTGCATGAGAAAGGATGGAGAGCCCCAGTTCTCTCCAGACGCTCACTAGCGCACCACCTGTGCCGGAAGTCGCGTCGCGTCGGTATCGTTGATATAAACAGCCTCGGATGGAGTAATAAGTTACTCGGAAAACGCGTAACCATGAAGTTGTTTTCGAGTGAAGTGTTAATTTTGGGATGACATTAATGATCTATCTTTAGTTTGCGTATGTCGTATTTTCACGTACCGCCGCAGGACAAACATTCTACCATTATACAGCGTGGCGTTTGATGAATATTATCATCAAATTATGGCGAGCATTCACTGAAACATTAAATTTGAACAGTTATAGTGGCATCAGCGCATTAGGCTCTGAACTGCTTTGGTAGTTGGATTGTGTGGATTCTTTTTGGTCTGTGACTTTCAGAATATAGTGAACATTTTAGAGAGAATGGTTTTTGATTATGAATCCCAGACAAACTCCTAATTCCTCAGAGCTATAAGCTGTAGCTATAAATGTATTTCTCAGATGAAGTGCGCACTAGGAATTCTAATTACAGGCTTCACGTTTTGCTAATCACTTTCTGGTTGCCAATATTGTAGTTAGAGAGCCAGTGTTGAGACTGGCAAACAACAGCATTAAATAAATAATACAAACATTAACAATTATTGCACCCGCCATACCACAACCTCTTTCATGCGACACCCAGTGTCACGGAAGGCATCGGTTTCTTTACCGTTACAAAGAAAATTAGTTTCAAAGCTGAATTGTTCGTGCCCATCTGATAGGTTAGAAAATTTAACAAAAAGAAATTGATAGGTTAAAGTTAGATATAGTGGGAATTAGTGAAGTTCGGTGACAGGAGGAACGAGACTTCTGGTCAGGTGAATACAGGGTTATAAACACAAAATCAAATAGGGGTAATGCAGGAGTAGGTTTAATAATGAATAAAAAATATGAATGTGGGTAAGCTACTATAAACAGCAAAGTGGACACATTACTGTGGCGAAGATAGATACGAAGCCCAGGCCTGCCACAGTAGTACAAGTTAATATGCCGACGAGCTCCGCAGATGACGAAAAGATTGATGATATGTATGATGAGATAAAAGAAATTATCCAGATAGTGAAAGGAGACGAAAATTTAATAGTCATGGGTGACTGGAATTCGACAGTAGGAAAAGGAAGAGAAGGAAACGTAGTAGGTGCATATGGAATTGGGGGTAAGGAACGAAAGAAGAAGGCGCTTTGTAGAATTTTGTGCAGAGCATAACTTAATCATAGCTAACACTTCACTCAAGAATCATAAAAGAAGGTTGTATATGTGGAAGAAGCCTGGACATACTGAAAGGTTTCAGAGAAATTATATAATGGTAAGACAGAGATTTAGGAACCAGGTTTTAAATTGTAAGAGATTTCCAGGGACAGATGTGTACTCTGACCACAATCTATTGGTTATGAACTGTAGATCAAAACTGAAGAATCTGAAATAGGCAGGATTTTAAGGAGATGCGACCAGGATAAACTGACAGAACCAAAGGTTGTAGAGAGTTTCAGGGGACCATAAGGGAACGATTGAAAAGAATGAGGGAAAGAAATACAGCAGAAGAGGAAGAATGGGTAGCTTTGGGAGATGAAATAGTGAAGGCAGCAGAGGATCAAGTAGGTAAAAAGACGAAGGCTAATAGAAACACTTGGGTAACAGAAGAGATAATGAATTTAATTGATGGAAGGAGAAAATACAAAAATGCAGTAAATGAAGATGGCAGAAAGGAATACAAACGTCTCAAAAATGGATCGACAGGAAGTGCAAAATGGCTAAGCGGGAATGGCTAGAGGACAAATGTAAGGATGTAGAGGCATGTATCACTAGGGTAAGATAGATAGTGCTTACAGGAAAATTAAAGAAACCTTTGGAGAAAAGAGAACCACTTGTATGAATATCAAGGGCTCAGGTGGCAAATCAGTCCTAAGCAAAGAAGGCAAAGCAGAAAGGTGAAAGGAATATATAGAGGGTCACACAAGGGCGATTTTCTTGAGGACAATAATATGATGGAAATGGAAGAGGATGTAGAGGAAGATGAAATAAGAGATATGATACTGCTTGAAGAGTTTGACAGAGCACTGGAAGACCTAAGTCGAAACTAGGCCCCAGGAGTAAACAACAATCCATTGGCACTACTGATACCCTTGTGAGAGCCAGCCCTGACAAAAATCTATCATCTGGTGAGCCGTATGTATGAGACAGACGAAATCCCCTCAGACTTCAAGAAGAATATAATAATTCCAATCCCAAAGAAAGCAGGTGTTGACAGATGTGAAAATTACCGAACTATCAGTTTAATAACTCACAGCGGCAAAATACTAAAGCGAATTCTTTACAGACGAATGGAAAAAGTAGTAGAAGCCGACCTCGGGGAAGATCAGTTTGGATTCCGTGGAAATAGTGGAACACGTAAGGCAATACTGACCTTACGACTTATCTTAGAAGAAAGATTAAATAAAGGCAAACCTACATTTCTAACATTTGTAGACTTAGAGAAAGCTTTTGACAATGTTGACTGGAATACTATCTTTCAAATTCTGAAGGTGGCAGGGGTGAAATACAGAGAGGGAAAGGCTATTTACAATTTGTACAGACAGAAGATGGCAGTTATAAGAGTCGAGGGACATGAAAGGGAAGCAGTGGCTGGGAATAGAGTGAGACAGGATTGTAGCCTATCCCCAATGTTATTCAATCTGTATATTGAACAAGCAGTAAAGGAAAGAATAGAAAAATTCGGAGTAAGAATTAAAATCCACGGAGAAGAAATAAAAACTTTGAGGTTTGCCGATGACATTGTAATTCTGTCAGAGGCAGCAAAGGACCTGGAAGAGAAGTTGAACGGAATGGATAGTGTCTTCCAAGGAGGCTATAAGATGAACGTCAACAAAAGCAAAACAAGGATAATGGAATGTAGTCGAAATAAATCAGGTGATGCTGAGGGAATAAGATTAGGAAATGAGACGCTTAAAGTAGTAAATGAGTTTTACTATTGAGGGAACAAAATAACTGATGATGGTGGAAGTAGAGAGGATATAAAACGTAAACTGGCAATGGCAAGGAAAGAAATTTGTTAACATCGAGTATAGATTTAAGTGTCAGGAAGTCTTTTCTGAAAGTATTTGTATGGAGTATAGCCATGTATAGAAGTGAAACGTGGACGATAAATAGTTTAGACAAGAAGCGAATAGAAGCTTTCGAAATGTGGTGCTAGAGAAGAATGCTGAAGATTATATGGGTATATCACATAACTAATGAGGAGGTGTTGACTAGAATTGGGGAGAAGAGAAATTTGTGGCTCAACTTTACTAGAAGAAGGGATCGGTTGTTAGGACATATTTTGAGGCATCAAAGGATCACCAATTTATTATTGGAGGGCAGCGCAGGGGGTAAAACTCGTAGAGGGAGACCAAGAGATGAATACACTAAACAGATACTGAGGGATGTAGGTGGCAGTAGGTACTGGGAGATGAAGAAACTTGCACAGGTTAGAGTAGCATGGAGAGTTGCATCAAAACAGTATCCAGACTGAAGACCACAACATCAACAACAACATCTGATAGAACAGTTCGAAATTAGTCTAGTGTGATATCTATTTTATCGATATTTACTATCAGGCACAGTATAGCAAGAAGGATAACCAATATTTCAACAGGGACAGCGCCGACAATACCCACATTGACAGATACTGCGGTGCAGCAGCGCTTTTAAATCACTGCTGGATTAATGGTTATTGACTGGGTTTTCTTTCCCCGTATGATATCACCATAATGATCACCTTCTGGCTTCTTTTTATGTTAAATTAACGTCCTGGTGCTGTTGACAATATACGAATAGACTGCTTCCAATACGGCATGTTGTGCTACTCTGCCTCAGTGTTGCTGGGGTATATCGATAATCACACGCCATCCTCATAGCAACATCTTCCTGGTATATCTTCGGCTACTAGTGACCATCTTGATGACAACGTTACCGTGGAAAAAGCATCGCTGAAAGTACCAGCCTTTGCCACTGGGTGGCGCTCGATTACTACATAGATTATCATGTTGACTCTTTACGCGATTACTACCAACGAAGTGACATGTCATTTGTGAGCTACTTTTCATATAATCTTATAAAAAACAATTTTTTTTCTTTCATAATTTTATTCCTTCGTTGGAACGCGTCCTATGTAAGTCGTTTCCCACTGGCTGAAGTCGTGCTGAATAATGGCTCGTTTACCGCTCTGATCTATTAGTGGCAGATTATTCAACTGCAGCAATAAAGGTATGTTATTTCAAGCAACTGATCCGTGCACTGCCGGCTTCAGCCATATGGCTAAATCCTACTTTAATTTAACTCTATTTCATCTTTTTTTACCGTAGGCTACGTCATTTTCTGATTTCCCTGAGTAATGTAAACACGAGGGTTATTCGGAAAGTGAGGAACGATCGGTCGCAAAATGGAAACCACAGTGGAAATCCGATGACGTTTTGCACAGGTCTGTTAGTCAGTGTCTCTAGTATGGCCATCGATCGCGTATGTCGTCCTTTTTAGTTCTGAGCACACAGAGAGCACATAAAGATACCTAGAACTATAGTGTCTCCGCCGGCCACGGTGGTCTCGCGGTTCTAGGCGCGCAGTCCGGAACTGTGCGACTGCTACGGTCGCAGGTTCGAATCCTGCCTCGGGCATGGATGTGTGTGATGTCCTTAGATTAGTTAGGTTTAAGTAGTTCTAAGTTCTAGGGGACTAATGACCACTGCAGTTGAGTCCCATAGTGCTCAGAGCCATTTGAACCATTTTTTATAGTGTCTCCCGCTAAGTACGGGGGCCTGGTGCGAAATTTCGCCTGATGCTATGCAGCCAACATTATATAAGTGTCGAGCGTTTTCTTATTCAAGACAATTCTCAGCCGCATTCTGCAGGGGCAATAAAGGTGCTCCTGCATCGTTTTCAATTGTAAATGTTTGATTACCCACAATACAGCCCGTAATTGTCTCTATCTGAGTTTCATCTGTGCTCACGTGAACCGCTCGCTATAAAGACAACATTTCGGCACAGACGACGAGCTGTAGGCCAGAGCAGAGAATTGGCGGATAGCACTTTCGGCTGCCTTCTATAACGGGGGTATTGAAAAGTTGGTACAACGCTACGACAAACGTCTAAGATCGGTGGCTAAGGAGATAAGTAGCTAGAAGTTGTAGCTAATTCTTGCAAATAAACAGTTTTGATTTTCACCGTGACTTCCATTTCGCGACCTAGCCTTCCTTACTTTCCGAATAGCCCTCGTTTTTACAGTGTTTTGGATCAAGTGCGAGAATTATGACCCAGTCACCTTAACAGGTCGCACGTCCAAGTTCCTGACAACAATGACATACAGAAGAAATGAAAAGAAAGATAATGATCAGTTCGCCTTAGCAAAGGTAAACGCACCGGAGACGTTGCGGTTGGTAATGGAAGCTTGACTACAGTAAAATCAAGACTAGCTCATAAGATTTGTCGACCAGGAAAACTGTGCAAGATGTTCGAACTTCTAGGATCAACAGTGGTAAACTGTGGAGAGAGGCGGGCTATCCAAAATATGCACAAGAGCCTAGAGGGAACAATAAGCGAGGAACGAATTCCTCGGATCAAAAAGGCTGTAAGACAGGAAAGTTGTCTTTTGCTCTTAGTGCTAAACCTACGCGTCGAAGAGGCAATGTCGGAAATACATAAAAAAATGGCTCGAGAGTGGAACTGAAATAAAAGGTGAAAGGGTATCAGTGATAACATTACTAATTACACTCGTATGCTCAGTGAAAATGAACAGGAATTACATGATCTGCTGAAGGTAATGAGTACAGAATATGGAACACGAGTACGTCGAAGAAAGATGAAAGTAATGAGAAGTAGCAAAAATGAAGATAGCGAGAAACGTAACATCAGGATTGGAGATCACGAAGTAGACGAAATGAAGGAATTCTGCTACCTAGGTTGCTTAGGACTGGTCTCGGTATTCGTTCAGGAGGTTTTCTTTTCTCCAAAGGTCACTGTAATTTTCCTGTAGGCAGCATCTATCATATCCCTAGTGATACAAAGGGCGTTCAAGAAGAAACGAGCTGGAGGCATAATTACAGAAACCAGTACCTATATGTTACAAGTATTGACCCTGGCTGTTGAGACACGTGTCCCACTGTGACACAAGGCGGTGAATGGCCGTCTCAAACTTCCTGTGGCTGTGATGTTAACCAGTTCCGCATATACTGCTGGAAGTCGTTGTTCGAGGTGAATCGTTTGCTCCTCAGAGCCTTTTTAAGGGATCCAGAAATGGGCCCCTTCTGATTCACTTCCTGTAGCACGAGACAACAATGACTGCTCAGCGTCCACCCTTTGCCAAGCGATAAAATCAAAACGGCCAGACCATCCCACTAGTGGGGTCATTCTGCTCCACGACAATGCAAAGCCTAATAAGGCCAACACAGTCGCGGCACTCCTGCAGAAATTCAAATGGGCGGTTCTTGGCCAATCTCCATAGAGTCCGGACCTCTGTTCCTGTGATTACGCCATTTTTGGTCCCCTTAAAAAGGCTCTGAGGGGCAAACGGTTCACCACAGACGACGACGTCCAGCTGTACGTGCGGAACTGGTTAACATCGCAGCCCACGGAACTTTGAATTTTATGAGACAGACGTTCACCGCCTTGTGTCACAGTGGGACAAGTGTCTCAACAGCAAGGGTCCATACTCCTAACACACAGGTACTAGTTTCTGTAATTGTGCCTCCGGCCCGTTTCTTTTTGAACGCCCCTTATATATGCTTCTACATCCTTACATTTGTCCTCTAGTCATTCCAGATTAGCAATTGTGCACTTCCTTTAGTCTTCATCTTTTAGATCTTTGTATTCCCTTTCACCTACTTCATTTATTACATTTTTATATTTTCTCCTTTCATCGATTAAATTCAGTACCTCTTTGTTACCTAAGAAATTCTACCTCTTATTTCTACTGGATCCTCTGCTGCCTTTACTATTTCATCTCTGAAAGCACCCATTCTTCTTCTACTGCATTCATTTCGCCTGTTCTTGCCAAGTCGTTCCCTAAGGCTCTCTCTCAAATCGTAGAACTTCTCGTTCTTTCAGTTTATCCATGTCCCATCTCCCTAAATTCCTGTCCTTTTGCAGTTTCTTCAGTTTCAATCTCCACTTCATAACCAATAAATTGTGGTCAGAGTCCACATCTGCCGCTGGAAATGTGTTAGAGATTAAAACTTGGTTCCGAAATCACTGTCTTACCATAGTATAACCAATCTGAAACCTTTCGGTGTCTCCATGTCCCTTACACGTATCCAGCCTTCGATCACGCTTCTTAAACCAATTCTTAGCTATGGGCAAATTTTGCTCTGTGCAATATTCTACCAGACAGCTTCATCTTTCATTCCCTTCTCCCAATCTACATTCACCTACTATTAAATTTCCTTCTCTTCCTTTACCTACTGTAGAATCCCACTCCCCCATGGTTATTACATTTCCGTTTCCCTTAACTGTCTGAAGTATTTCTTTTTTCTTACTATACAATTCCTCTATCCCCCTCATCTGTGGAGCCAGTTGGCATATAACCTTGTACTAATGTAGTTGGTGTGGTTTTAGTGCCTGTCTTGGCTACAATAATGCGTTCACTAAGCTGTTCATGGTTGCTTTTCCGCGATCCTGATTTTTTTTCATTATTAAACCCGCTCTGCTATTACTCTTATTTGATTTTGTGTTTATAACCCTATATTCACCTAACCAGAAGTTCTGTTTTTCCTGCCAACGAACCACTAATTCCCACTACATCAAGCTTTAACCTATACATTTAACTTTTTAAATTTTCTAACCTATCTCCTCGTTCAGGGATCTAACATGCCACGCACAGATCAGGAGAACGCCACTTTTGTTCCTCCTGATAACGATGTCCTCCTGAGTAGTCCCTACCTGGAGATACGAATCGTGGACTATTTTACCTCAGGAATATTTTATTCGGGAGATGCCACCATTATTTAACCACTCAATAGGGCTGCATGCCATCGGGAAAAATTACGGCTGTAGTTCCCCCTTGCTTTCAGTCATTCGCAGTACTAGCAATGCCCGTTTGGATGATGTTACAAGGACAAATCAGTCAATCATCCAGACTGTTGCTACTGGAACTACTGAAAAGGCTAATGCCCCTCTTCTAGAAACACACGTTTGTCTGGCCTCTTTAAAGGAACATTTTCAGGATGGGCGTTGGTATATTGTAAAACGTAGATACAAGTTGGGAATATAAATAATGAATTACTTAAGATATTAATTAGTATAAGCGGTTGTATCGATTATGGTTTACAACCGTTCAACGTTAGTATAATTACGCAGTTCAGTTGTCTTGTCAAGAAGATGGCACCATTGTTGTTCTTGTAGCGGACCAGATCGGTCGAATATCTCCCATCGCTGCAGATAATTATTTGACAGACTGTCAGTATTACTATTTTATTGAGAAACAATCTCACTACACGTACTCATAATTACACACAGCAACAGAATTAATGTAAGCGTGTATGTAATTTAATTTAATGTAATATTTAGAGAATACAGTGATATTATTTAATCTTGTGTTTCATTTATGTTGCAAGTTATTGTTCCAATTAAACAGCGTCTTGGCATGGCTAAATATTCCATGATACAAATGTTATGAATGGTACAGCACTATCCAATGCTTTGGAATTATTCAACCTACAAAGTCCGATAAGGAAATATTTTCATAAGAGTCATTCATGGCCAAATTTTCAATGAACGGATTTTAGCAAAAAATTTCTCAATTGCGTAAGTTTGTATTAAGCACCATCATAAATTTATTCTGTGATCACATACTGTTATCATTATCTATTACACTGTATAACAAATTTTTCAGTCTGGAACCAAGCGACCGCGACGGTCGCAGGTTCGAATCCTCCCTCGGGTATCGTTGTGAATGATGTCCTTAAGTTAGTTAGGTTTAAGTAGTTCTACGTTCTAGGGGACTGATGATCTCAGATGTTAAATCCCATAGTGCTCAGAGCCACATGTTTCGAACAACAAATTTGAAGTGAAAATCTGTAAATTGCATCACTTAGACTTAGCTATGTTTATTTCAGTATAAAATGATACAAAATCATCATCTTCACAAATAATTAGCTGTAAGGTTTTTGTAAGTGATCTGCATTTTTGTACAAATAACTTGCTAACTAAATATGCATTCATGTTTCAAGATTCAGCACAACAAATTTTAAATGAATAATTACTTGAATTATGTTATGCGTTACGCTCTGATAAATTTCAGTGTCATTCTGGAAGTACAAAAGTAAAATATTCAGAAAAAATGAAAATAATATTACTTGAACGAAAATACTTTGTAAGTCTACTTAGTTCCAGAACTATGTAACAAAATATATAAATTAACTGGTCGCATAAGTATATGAATGCCTACAAATGTTAATGACCATATGTACAGTCTATACAATTACACATTTTGTTCAGAGATAAATTCGGAAGAAGACCGTTTTCGCTTCGCTTGACGCTTACACACATACTAGGGAACATCCCTGGTGACAGTCCAGCAATAGTCTGCTGAGATAATAGGGCTCCACTTTCCGGCATACCTCTTCTCAAATGTGGCAATATCTTGATGAAATCGCTCCCCATGTACATCACTTACTGCACCACAATCTTTGGGGAAGAAGTCAAGTGACTACATAAGAAAAGCATTTGCAATGACATGTCGCAACCAAGTCTTTCGTAAGATGACTATATCTAATCTACAATCTCCTTGTAATTTACTGCTCGTTTATTCCTTAAGAACTGTAAACAGACTGTCTTAAAACATTCCTGTGAACGCTTCTCGACCCCTTGTATGATTCCATCAAAAGTATGGTCTCCAAATAACTTTCAAATCTGTAGGCCCTTCTCTATTTTGCATCACTTAAGTAAGGGAATTTTTGCCTTAAGTACTTAAACGCATCGCCATCTTTGTTCATTTCCTTATGAAAGTTTTTCATGAGACCCAACTTGCTGTACCAGGGCGGGAGCAGAACATTTTTAAGATCTACTAGAGGTTCATTCTTAATGTTCTTTATAGTTGATTGAAGAGATTTCCTGATGGTCCATTCCTGTTCACTGTAATGAGATGCACGAGCTCGGCTATCCCATTCACAGAGAAAGCTGCAACATTTAGTATAGCTAACTGCATACTGTATAGCAGTGCAACGACTTTCAAGTCACCACAGATCTGCCATTGAGAGTCATTATACTTGATGGCTTCTGGTAAAATTTTCAGCTTTTGGTATGACTGTTTCATATGCACACTATGCCCAACTGGAATAGAAGAAAATCCAATGCCAGTATGGAAAAGCACCTCTTTTAAGTTCAACTTTGTTGAATCAATAATGAGTCTCCACTCATCACGGTTGTAATTAACTCTGAGAGACTTCATTAGACCATTTATGTCTAAACATGGCACAAGACTATCTTGGATGTTATAAAAAGTAGTGAATTGTTGCTCTCTTCTGCGGTAGAATGAATCATTCACATTGATTTCTAGAAAATTGCACTGCTGCAGTCTTGATGCTAAAATCTCAGCCTTAGCTTCAGAGAGGTCCAAATCTCTAATGAAATCACTTAACTCATTTTGAGACCATTTTTGTGGATCATCAGTTGATGTATCTGGAAGAAACTCTGGATCTTGTAGTGTACATGGTTCAGGACATTCAGAATCCTCATCCGAAGTAATCTCGTATTCTGTCGGAGGTTCAGGTATCGGCAATTCTTCCCCATGTACAACAGGGGGTATGGGAGATGGAGTGTTAGGATAGATCACTGTCCACTTCTTTTTCCTAGATATGCCCTTCTGAGGAATCATTCAAAAGTAGCTGTTACTGACATGGTTAGTTGGTTCACGCCAGATCATAGGCACTGAAAAGGGCATTGAACGTCCTTTCCCATATTTAATTCGTCAGTTTGCTGGCACAAATGTTGCAGATCACATGTGGAACCCAGGTTTTATTCTGATCACCTATTTTGCGGCCAAAATAAGAACTGTAAGCTTTTTTAAACAGTGGTGTTATTTTCTGTTTTTGTGAAGCAAATGTCACTTCACCACACATAGCAAAATGTGTCAGCACTGTTAACACAAACTCGTGGAATTTTTGTTCACTTCAGTAGCAGTCAACTTGAACAACTTGTCGATAATCTGTAAACAAAGGTGCAAAAATTATTACATGCATTAATAAAGTCACTTAAGTTGAAGAGGAGGGAGACAAAAAGATCGCTAAAATTGGTATGAAAATGTTTATAAACAAAACATTGCCCACAAGTAAGTTTTTGTGATATTCGCGATCAGCAAATTAGAACTGATAGGAACTGGCTATTTTCATTCGATTTATAGTTTCATTGTTGCACAGTGTTATTATTTGTCTGCCGTCTGATATTCTCAAACCAGACCCGAAAAGCCGCGATAAATCAAACTAGCGACTTCGTGTCTAGATATTTCATTGTATTTGTTACATTGTTTTTCTTTGTTGCATGGATAATGGGATCATATCTGACATGCAATTGCCACTGAATATTTGTAAAGACCAAACAAAACAAAGAACCATTGGAATTATTGATGAAACCTGGAATCTACACTGCATACTTGGATCCAAGCTAAGACATCGCATTTCTACATTAGCAAACTAGGCCAAGCGCTATCAGTAATTGTAGGTTGCTTCCTAGTTTTGTTGAAATTTTCCTAAGCGTAGCTGGCATTTTTGCTCAAGATCGTATGTTCCAAATTATTTTTATCATACCGTTTATTACAACAAAACAATCATACCATTCCACAAAATAGACGAATTGGGTCATGTGTAACGTAAAATGGCAAGCAGCCATTAATGTTAATTATTTCACCATTCATTGGAATTCTTGTTCAGTTAAGCCAACCTTGTTGCCATATGATATTAATTTCATGAATTCATTCTCAAACGACTTTAAAGATTTTTCTTGCATTATGCATTACGTGTAGCGTGATGGTAGGACGTAAACAATTATCAAAAATGGAACACGACGGACAACATACTCAAACAGAATCCAACTGGGACGTGGAACAAAACATTGACAGTGACTCCAGAGTTGACTCCAATAGTAACGATCAATCAGCAGTTAACATGCGTAGTGACGGAAATTTTGTAAATATGCCGGCTACTAATCAAACGGCTAAATCCAGCTCAAAGCCCATTCCTGTCCGTGACGTCATGCCAATGCTGTGGTGGGGGCAGAGGAGTTTGACAGATATTGCCAGTATGTTTGACGCTATTTTCAAACAAATGGCCGTAAATAAAAATTATATGACATCAGAACGAAATCAGATGACTGAAAACAAAAATGTGATGACCGAAAACAAAAAAGACATTGACGAACACATGACGGTTTCAAAAATGCGACATGACGAGATTAAGGCTGAATTAATAGCACTAAAAACTTGTAATGACACTTTCTGTGAAAGAGTAGACGAGATTAACACGAGACTGAGCGAACAAGTGTCCGAAAGTGACTCAAAATTTTCCGAATTGAACTCACAACAGTAAAAAACCATAAAAGACGTAAAAGATATTCAAACTGAAGTCAAACATTTAAACGCTATATGCGAAGCTGTTGCCACTCAAGTCAAATTTTATCCGTCTATTCACGACTCGCCAACGGCCTTGCCGCAGCGGTAACATTGGTTCCTGCCAGATCATCGAAGCTAGGCGCTGTCGGGCTGGGCTAGTACTTGGATGGGTGACCATCTGGTCTGCCGAGCGCTGTTGGCAAGCGGGGTGCACTCAGCCGTTGTGAGGCAAACTGAGGAGCTACTTGACTGGTAAATAGCGGCTCCGGTCTCATAAACTGACATACAGCCAGGAGAGCGGTATGCTGACCACATGCCTCTCCATATCCGCATCCAGTGACGCCTGTGGGCTGAGGATGACACGGCGGCCGGTCGGTACCGTAGGGCATTCCATGGTCTGTTAGGACGGAGTTTAGTTTATTCGTGACTCAATAGAAACACCGTTACTGTAATTGAAGGAAAAGTTTACACTCAGGATAAACAACTTGAAGACAAACTGCAGTTACACAGTAACAATCATTTTGCCAACACAAATAAAGAATTTCATGGGTTGATCAAAAAAATAAATAATTTGACCAATGTATAGAGGAAGAATTACCAACGGTTGTGCACGACACAGTATCTGAATTTGTCGAAAATAATAAACATGTCATAGCTAAGGCAGTTCAGTCCGACACAGCACAACAGAAACAACTAAACGATGACATACGGCTGGAGTGTAGTAGTGCTAATATTCAAAATGTTGACTTTGCTAATGAAACAAGATACATGTATATGACTCGTATTCTCCGTTCACAAGACACACCTCACAACACCAACAGTACACACCTGTACACACGACACCCAACTACAATCGTGACATGGATGGGTAGTACATTCATTTCCATTCACCAGCTGATCACTACAATAACTTCTGTAAAAGCGATCGACATTATAGTGCCAGAGAAGAAGAAAGTCTGCTTACACATCGGGGATTTCAACTTTTCATCCCAGAAAAACGCACTGTACATCTAGTAATTTTTCTGAAAGCGTATAGAAATGTGTTCCCCAGAGCATGGAGTGGCCGAAAGAGAATTTCGTACGTTGCAGGTTTCATCCAGGGTGACGCAGCTGCTTGTGCATATAATGAAGCCGACATATACGTGACATATGAGCAATCTGATAGAGCTTTCTTGGCCAAATTTTGGTCGCAGTCGGCACAAGAACGTCTTAGGAAACAGATTGAGGAACCACAGCCTTTCAGTGCCAAACATGGCAATTTGCATTGGTATTTTGAGAAATCTTTTAATATGTGACACTTTCTTAACGAACCTGTAGCTAAGCGCGATATACTCCAGAAAGCCAGATCGCCTTTTAACATTTAAGAGAAGTTACTGCACATTCCAGACAATGATGCAGAATGTTTTCTGACTGTCTTTGATTCTATTGATATGTTATATGACCATCAACGTTCCGCACAGCACAACAGCTTCCACAATGTTTACGTCAGTGGTATGCAAAACGCACAGGCCAGCCAACTTTATGCTGGCGCAACGTCGGCAGTCGGTTACGTAGCGCAGCAGAATCAACAGATTCCTTCTTATAACCAATACACATACCAAAATCAGCAGACACACTCCGTTAGGAACAATAATCATAACATATCATACACAACAAGCGGCAAGCCATACAAGAGAGGCCGAAACAACAATAGTGGAAGTAACAGAAACGGAAACAATAAGAATTGGACCAAAAACAAAACAAAGTATCAGCCTGTACAAAATAAACACAAAACTGGAACAATTACTACGGTGATGAACAATAAAACACTGGTCCTTAGTACAACATCAAGAAGTCAGTAGCAAATGCTTCCACAGCCTGCACAAAATCAAAATTGGACCTTACCCAGCAATCAGTAGGTAAGTCAATCTGCTCAGCCACAAAAGCCTCAACTATTGGCAGAGTTGAATACACAATACCCTAATGTAAACATAATAAAAGTGTCAAGTGAAACCCCACCTCCGCCGGTATGAACACCTGCACCAAATACGACGACGCCAAACCAAAGACTGTATCATCTGTGCCCCAGGTCGTGGATGACGCAGGTATGGGAAGGCGACATCAATATCAGACACTGTTTGATATTCCCACTGATGAACAACACATGATAATGTAACTAATAGTTTTAAGTAGCAACCACTGTCATTTATACACTACAATCATGATGAGAGCTTATCTGATGAACTATTGCAGGAAAATGCACAATGTCGTTCATCTAGCAATGAAATAGTTTTAGCTACCACTACCTGTACCGACAGGAGGTATTCCAACCAGTATTGTTTTGTAAACAGGAATAGCTGTGTTTTGTGGTATAATTTCTATACGAAAATGACAATTTGAACCTGTACCCTAGCTTCCTGTTCAAAAGTGCAAGATTTTAACTGCGGTAGGTAATAAGTGTAGTAGGGTAACGAAAAAGGTTTTTGTGACCACTAAGATAGGCAGTGGAACAGTACAATGGCCATACCTCGTGGTCCAGAATCTAGTTACCAATTGTAATATAGGTTTAGGTACGTTATGTGACAAGGACGGTATTATTGACTTCACGAAACGTAAATCTTTCCTTGGATATAAGGGCAGTGCAATCACGATTGACTTGGATACCAGGACTCTTAAACTTGACAAGTATTGTACTGGGTACAAAATTCGTTTTTTGAAAGAGATCGAAGAAAGAAACACACAGACACTCGCACCTGATACAGAATATGTTGATTTGAAAACACTGGTGGTGAACGCAATGAGCTTTATGAAGTAATATCTAATTATTTACAGGTGTTATTAAGACATATTTTTATAAAACTGCAGCCCAACGTCACCAAATTTTCTACCACAAAACTTATAATGTACCACTATCTCCACGACCTTCGGTGTGGCAAGAACTTAAACAGATGTTACAGTGGAAGATCATCGAACCTTCCACATCTGTTGTCAAGAAAACTAACGGAAATGTTGGAGTGGTGTTGAACAAACGTGCCATAAATGAAATTATACTACCTATACGCACGAAACCAGAAAATTTAGAGCAACAATTACAGAAATTTTTAGATGCTAAGTACTTTTCCACGATCGAGTTGACAAATTGTTTTGACAAGTCGCAATCACTTCTGTTTCCAGAAAATATACTGCTTTCCTATTCGAGGTTGGGGGGGCGGAGGGGGGGGGGGGGCGAACATATCAATTCTATGCTCTTCCTTTCGGAGTGAGCGTCAGTTTGGGAGTATTCATTACGGCTTTGGATATAGTGATTGGTAGCGAGTTACTTGAGACTATTACACATTAATTCGATGATCTCTTGATAGTCACTAAGACTCAGAATGAACGTCTTCACAGCCTTGAAAATATTCTGGATAAATTTGCACAAGCTGCTGTAACGGCTAAACTAATGAAGTCAAAATTTGCTTGTAGTGGGATTAGGTATCTTGGTCATATAATTAATGCAGAAGATATGCGCTCTGATCCAGTGCTGTGGCCGGGCGGTTCTAGGCGCTTCAGTAAGGAACCGCGTGACTGCTATGGTCGCAGGTGCGAATGCTGCCTCGGGCATGGATGTGTGTTATGTCCTTAGGTTAGTTAGGTTTAAGTAGTTCTAAGTTCTAGAGGAGTGATGACTTCAGATGTTGTGTCCCATAGTGCTCAGAGCCATTTGAACCCCGATCCAGGTAAGTTGGACACTATTAGGAATTTTCCTAGTCCTCGCACTAAAAAACAACTGAAGTCATTTATAGGATTGTTCTTTCTTTCGACGTTTCCTGTCACCACAACTATTGAACAGTAAGCATGTCCTAGATTTACTGAAGAAGAATCAGAAATGGATCTGGCCTGAGCAGTGCCAACCAGATTTTTATAACATTAAGCACACATTGATGAATGCAAACAATTTAGGCTATGCAGAGGGATCTGGTCTGGGCAGTACCAGCAAGACTTTGATAACATTAAGCACACATTGTTGAATGCAAACATTTTAGACTATTCAGTGTAGATTTTTGTACGACCTGTGAGGCATCATGTAGTGGCTTGGGTTGTAGCCCATTTCAATTAGCTAAGAACGGAGAAGAGGAACTGATAAAACTCACTGTATCTGCTAGCTATACTTTGAGTGAAAGCAAATGTACTTATTCATCCACTGAACTTTAAACTCCTTCTATTGTCTGGGCTGTTATTTGTATGAGATGCACACAAAAATTTGTATAGATCATCAAGCTCTGACATTTTTGTTAACATGTAAGTTAGTTCATCCTAGATTATCACGCTGGGCTTTATCTCTGCAGATTACGTATTTGAGATTGTATACATTAAAGGTAAAGACAACATCATTGCTTTCTCTCGGCTTCAACAAGGTTTAAATGATTGTAACACTGATCTTGAAACTGTGAACAACTACAGAATACTCCTAATGCAGGATAAACAATATTGCCAATATTACATTGATATGTGTAGAAATATGGCAGCTTTACAAAAATCTGATCGGCACTGGAACAAGGTAAGAACTTTAGTCGTAGATCACTCTGAACATCCACTGTCTAGCCGTTATCCGATATATAACGATGTGTCATTCTGTCGTCGTCATCCTGATACATTCCCGAGAACTCTGAACACAACACAAACTGGCACACACATAGTTTGAGGACATTATGGAACGAAGAAGGGCCTTGTAAAACTTGATACATATTGTTATTTCACTAATATGAGACGAATGGTACACAATGTACTTAAAACATGCATACCTTGTCAGAAATCTAAACCTCAGAACCTATCTTCAAAGACAGAGCTACATTGCATACTACCCAGCAAACCTCTCGAGACTCTACTGTCATAAGAGGTCCACATTCAACATGTAGTGACGGTGTGAAGCCTATTTTAGCGTTTTATGGCATTCTTTCTAAACATGTTAATCCGTACGCCATAAAATCTGCAGCGGCTAACATAATCATTAGACGATTCTCACGTGACATTCCTCACAACAAAAGACAATTTTATCTGATAACGCCACGTCCTAAACAGGGTACAAATGGCGTAAATTCTTAAAGCACAATAGCATTAACAGCATCTTTATCTCGAAGTTTAACGCACAATCTAATCCCACTGCTCGAGTATTCGGAGCACTGAACAGATTCATGAGGACATATACACCTACACAGCATTCTAATTGGGTAAGTTATTTGTGACTGTTTGAAAAAGTTCACAACATCATGAATATGTTTATGACACAACCTATACAACTAATGAACTTATGTTCGATCGCAAAAAATCAAATGAGTGGAGCGATCCGTTGGCATAGTTTTCATATCAGTAGCTGGTGCATGTCGAAAAGGCGAGAGAAGTACTAACCACACTCACGTAGCATGCTATTGTAAGAAAGAGCCACTATTCTAGTACTGTTAACGAAAAGCAGGAATTCAAGGTAGGCATGCAAGTATTATTACACACTCACCACAAATCTTCTGCAGTAAAGCGGCGACACGAAAACTGGCGTCTGCTGTACGACGGTCCATATGTAATTGTCAACATGTCTTATCCTGGTGCATACCTGTTGCAGATTCAAAAAGCAAATAGAATCATTGGGCTTTACGCTCATCGAGACATGAGCATTTCATTTTAAGCAGTAAACATATATCTGTAAGTAATGAGTAAGTAAACTGTATATATATAAAACACCCGTACACGTACCTCTCAGTACTATTACAATGAAATTAGCTAGCGTGAGAAATTTTATTCCAGCTGATCCAGCCAGCAGCAGAAGAAGAAACAGCATCAACCTGAATTTTAACGTCAATTTACGCAAGTGTAATGAAAATATTTTTGAGAGAACATAATTGACTAACATTAGCGTCGATCAAGGACTATTTATGATTGACTGATGTGTACGCAAAACGACACGACAACCAAGAACGGATTAGATGCACTTCATACTGTATAACACATGTTTATGCGAAACCAAGGCAATATACACATTCTACAAACACTCGTAATGCGAGAATTCTGTAGGTTTGATATTTGTGTGTTGGTTTAGACGTTTGTCCATTAGTATATATGCGCTTGGGCTTGTCTGCTGATTTATCCAGATGCTGTGTCTAATCTTTCCAATTTCAGGTGACATCATTCCCTCGAATGCAAAATTTGGTTCTAAAAATCTGTAATGTTTCAAAAACAAATTTTTCAAATGGCTCTAAGCACTATGGGACTTAACATCGGAGGTCATCAGTCCCCTAGACTTAGAACTACGTAAACCTAACTAACCTAAGGACATCACACACATCCATGTCCGAGGCAGGATTCGAACCTGCGACCGTAGCAGCAGCGCGGTTCCGGATTGAAGCGCCTAGAACCGCTCGGCCACAGCGGCCTGCCTGTAATGTTTGTAAGATTATGTAAATACTTGTAATCCAAGTAAAGCCAAAATGTAATACATTCATGTGTAATTGTCTATATTGATATAAAGCAAAATATATGTTTACACGTAAATATGATCATAATTTGTAATATATATCAAAATGTGTAAAACCAAGAGATTTCTGTGAAAGAGACTGTCTTAGAGGCATTCCACATACATCGCAGTGCCTGAAACGGCGATGAAGTGTGTGCAAAATTGTTAAAAATTATTCTTCATACATCGCTACGAGAATGATCATGCCGAAATATTTATGTACCAGCTTGTTAGCAAACAGTACTTGTGCACCGCCAGACAAACTGATGGCGCAATGGAGCTGTGTATGTAAATTGCAATAACATTTGTAATGCATCGCTTAATAACATTTACCGCGGGATGCATCTGTGCAAAATAAGGAACTGGTACACCACTGGACCTACAGTCGTGACTCACAAAAACATTGAAGACAACTCCACGGGTGGAGGAATTTTGACTGGGACTTCATGGAATGTAATGTTCTGGGAATACGACGGCTACTCTCAACTAAACAAATCGAGGATCGACGCCAGCTTTTTGCCGTTCCAAGTCTTGCACCCATGCCTTCACAGAACTTATGTTGTGGAATTGAGACCCACTGGTCTTCAATCACGAGACTCATGACCTAGGAAAAACACTGTTGTCAGTTAAAATAAACAGGGCGATGAGTGTCGGTTGTCAAATCAGTCAACAGTGACGTCGATACGCAACAACATTTCCATTATGCAAACCACCAAATCAATTACATTTGCATTATTATTGTATGTATTATGAATATGAACTGTAAATGACGACAGTTGTGCAAAGACAGCTAATCCGAAACAGAGACATTTTAATTGCAGTACTACCCATGAGAGACAATGAAGAATAATGAAATGTATTTTGCTTTAATGTACGTAGTAGTTATCAGTTTATTGTACATGTTTTAGATGTTACTGCATATCTTTTGTAAAAACTTCATGAAATGTCCTGTCACAGTGACGCCTTGCGCACACACACATGCGAACTATATATAAACTGTTATCACCCTGTCGCAGGTTCAACCAACGCTCTTAACAGCTGCTACCACACTGAAATACACGCGACTGCGCATGTGCGGAAGCTGCAATACGAACATTCTCGCACCTCATTCAAATATTGTATACCATGAACTGTATGTGAATATGTATGCAAATATTGTACTGAATGTGCTTGAGGGTGAACTGTTCGCCATCACGTGCGTCCTTTTGCCTCGAAATTCAGGGGCAGTTTAAAGGCTAATTTGCAAGATGGGCGTTGATATATCGCAAAAAATGTAGGTATTACTTGAGAATATAAATAAAGATTTTCTTAAGATATTAACTAGTATAAGCGGTTGTATCGATTGTGGCGTGCAAACGTTAGCATAATCACGCAGTTTAGTTGTCTTGTCGAGAAGATGGCACCTTTTTTGTTCTTGTAGCGGTCCAGATCTTACGCATACCTGCCATCCCTGCAGATAATTATTTGGCACATCGTCATTATTATTATTTTATTGAGACTCAATCTCACTACGAGTCCTCATAGTTACACATAGCAACAGAATTAATGTGAGTGTCTATGTAATTTAAGTTAATGTAATATTCTGTGAATACAGTGATATTATTTAATCTTGTTTTTCATTTATGTTGCAAGCTATTGTTCGAATTAAACGGCGTCTTGGCATGACTGAAGATTCCGTGTCCGTAATCTAGAGCTTCGGCCAAGGCTTTGGAATTATCCAACCTACGAAGTCCGATAAATAAACATTTTCAGAAGAGTCATTCACGTTCAGACTTAACATACACGGACCTTAGTGAAAGAGTCAATGTCAAACGGCGCAAGGTTTGTAGTAAGCACCATTAGGAATTTATACTCTGATCAGATATTATTATCAATATCTACACACGTCAAAAAAAGTTTTGCGTCACCCCGGTTCCCAGAACTCCTGAAGATAGACGTTGACTGTAGATACTGTATCACAGAAACAGTCCTTTTAACTGTTCAGAGATGTCACTAAACCTGCCCGAAGACGCAAAAAACCATGCATGAGCAGCGGCTATTAGACGCAGGGATCCGACAGCCTATCAGGTCGAGTCATCACCAGGCAGGAGGTACATGGCTCGTGTTGTCTGTAGTTCAACCATGCCTAGACGGTCAGTACCGCGCTTCGATCGCGTCCGCATTGTTACTTTGTGCCGGGAAGGGCTCTCAACAAGGGAAATGTCCAGGTGCCTCGAAGTGAACTAAAGAGATGTTGTTCGGAGGCAACTTGGTCAGGCTGAACGCCTTAGACACACTGTCCAGCGAGTGCACCAAGGTGGAGGTTCCCTGCTGTTTTGGGGTGTCATTATGTGGGGCCGACTTATGCCGCTGGGGTCATACGTGAATGCTATCCTCCGACCGCCAGTGCAACCATATCGGCAGAACACTGACGAGGCATTCGTCCTCATGGACGACAACTCGTGCCCTATCGTGCACATGTTGTGAATGACTTCCTTCATGATAACGACACCGCTCGACTAGAGTGGCCCGGATGTTCTCCAGACATGAACCCCATCCACATGCCTGGGATAGATTGCAAAGGGCTGTTTATGGACGACGTGACCCACTAACCACTCTGAGGTATCAACGCCGAATCGCCGTTTCAGAAGTGGGACAATATGGACCAACAGTGCATGATGAACTAGTGGATAGTATGCCACGACGAATACAGACGTGCATCAATGCAAGAGGATGTGCTACTGGGTGGTGTTAGGGGTACCGGTGTGAACAGCAATCTGGACAACCACTTCTGATGGTTTCGCTGTATGGTGGCACGACATGCAATGTGTGGTTTTTATGAGCAATAAAAAGGACAGAAATAATGCTTATGTTGATCTCTAATACAATTTTCTGTACAGGTTCAGCAGACCGAGGTGGCAGAGCGGTTGTAGGCGGTACAGTGTGGAACCGCGCGACCGCTGCGGTCGCAGGTTCGAATCCTGCCCCGAGTATGGATGTGTGTGATGTCGTTAGGTTAGTTAGGTTTACATAGTTCTAAGTTCTAGGGAACTGATGTCGTCAGACGTTAAGTCACATAGAACTCAGAGCCATTTTATACAGGTTCCAAAACTCTCGGAACAGAGGTAATGCAATGTTATTTTTGATGTGTGTATTATAATTTGTCTGTTGTCTGATATTCTCAAACCAGTACGGAAATTCCGATAAAAATTAAACCTCTCAACAGATTCCCCTCCGTTGTGGTTGCACTTACTGTACGGCTATCTGGATGGCTGAACGCAAGCGTCCCCACCAGCGGCAAGGTCTATGCCTCAAGGAGGAGGGGGGGGGGGGGGGTGGGAGATGGAATACATTGAGAAAATAATTGAGGACGAAGGTTAGAAGTGCTACTCTGAGATGAAGAAGCTGTCCAACATTAAGACCTAAGCCTGTGATAACGCTGACACATATCCGTTACTTAAAAAAATATTTTACTGTACCTCTCAGCACGTAACGATGAAACGAATATTATACTACCCTAATTTCGGATTACTTGATATGAAAAATGTTTTTGTGAACTGGAAAATTAAAAAGGATTGTTTCCACCTGTGGCCCCGCAGCTGATATTTGTGTGCTAATTGAAAAGCGGTGCTAGAATTTACGTGAGTGACAACGAGATGAGCAGCGGACAGATTGCCCCGAAACGCAGCGAATGCGACAACACCGTGCCCTGCCGCAGATAGCAGACAGTATTGATTAGCGAAATTAGTCGCACAAGATAAATTTCGAATACTGTTTCTGATTGCGGATAACTGAAACTGATGCGCTGCAGAGCCGCCAATACGATTTAAATGGAAATTTAAGCCGTAAAACAGCGATGTGATCAGGAACGTTGAGTCTGTAACTTTCTGGCCGATTCTGCCAATCAGGCTGCCAGCAGAGGTCTGGTGTCAACGTTCAGACTGGCAGGACACATGGCTGGCTCCCTCTGGCTGAAAGTGTATTCTGGAAGTTCCAGACCTGTAATTAACTTTGCGTAAGAGAAATTCGGCTAGCAGGTTTCGTTTCAGTTGTTGAAGTACAATCATTGGCAGGTAATGTTTGAGTCATTCTGAAACGTCTATCGAAGGTTGTTAAATTATAAATGCGAAAATGTGTACCATTCATTGTTTTGTAAGTTCAAATTATTGTCCGATGAGATGCGTCGGGATAGGTACGCGTGTTAAGGTGCCTTTTCCGTGAGGGGGAGATGAGTCGATCACGGATCGGATTCTCCCGGCGGATTAACGAAGAGGATCGGTGTGCCAGCTACCAGCGCTTTTTACCGTATCACTAGGTGAATACTAGGTTGGTACCCAAGACCCTCCGTGGTTATGATATTCGGAAAACGTTTAGGAAACTTTCGCTCACTTTCATATGAGTAGAACTACACGCTGACATTTGGGGCACACGTATTCCGTTCAAAGAGTAGCTGGGTAGTGACAGGAAGGGCATCATGCCACCCCTTGTATTAACCATGCCAAACCCGTTAATAGCCATGCCCAACCTGCACTAATGTGCGACAAAGAGACAGGAAAAAGAAGAAGAAGAATCTACTTCCAGATGAATATGGTAACTATCCGAACCTCATGAATACTCGAACAGTGATAATAGTAATAATAATAATTTTACAATATCAACGATCACAATACTATTGTAATTAAAATGACAATTGCATTAAGATTAACGCAAAATATTTACAATGAAAAAGTCGCTTTCTAAATTGAGTAAACTTAGGCGTTACAGCACTGTAATAAGACCTGAATGTCTCTGTGGAGCTGAGTATTTTTAAATAGGAAGAGGGATACCGAAAACATTGAAAAAAGATAATGAAATATTCTTATGAAAATATTAGGCCCCAAAATAACAGATGGAGAAACTTATAGGCTGAGAAGTAATAAACAAATATAGAAGGGTACACAGACGTAGCCGAGCGGGATTAGCCGAACGGTCTCAGGCGCTGATCCTGGTGCAGGTTCGAGTCCTCCTTCGGGCATGGGTGTGTGTGTTTGTCCTTGGGATAATTTAGGTTAAGTAGTGTGTAAGCTTAGGGACTGACAACCTTAGCACTCAAGTCCCATAAGATTTCACACACATTTTTTACACAGATATATATGGTGACATGAGAAAATGGAGATCTAAATTGTATGGGCACATTAAAAGAACGGTGCCCACTGTGTTGAGAAAACAAGTAGTAGTATTAAATGTAAACTTAAGTAAAGCAAAAACTGAGCCAATTTAACAGATCACAACGATTAAGGAGAATCTTAAGGTAGCGGCTATAACTCAGGCATACGTTACTGATAGAAAAAAAGTTGAGACAAAAGAGATTTGATTGGAAATTTGGCAAGAGTGAAATTAAGGAAACAGACGGGAACATCGTGGTCTGATGAAAGAAACAGACTTCTTTCTGGGAGGATGAAACAAATTTGGACTCAAAGGACGGCTAACCATCAAAAGCGACGTTGATTGATTGTTCCTCGAGTGGTCCTATTGGTTCCATACGTGAATAATAATTATAATTAATATCATTGTATTGAAACATTTTTTCTTTTACTCGAATTCATTTAACTGACGTGGGTGTACCTAATTCGCAACATAGGAAAGAGTGCACCTCCATGGCCAACCTTATGAGATGGCTGGAAAAATTCTCTATGCAACTAGACACGTGAAAAGATCGCGAAAACAGAAAATAGACAATTTAAGTTACACTGCCACAGTAAAATAAAGATTAAATGGCTTCTTAGAACCAAGGAGAATGTGTAACAAAACTATTATTTCTAAATAGACAGTGATCGCACATATGTGACACAAATAATAGTAGTTTTGCTTACAGTATACTCTACAAAAAGCTAAAATCTGTCCTCATTATATATTCCGCTTACCTTTTTCAAGTAAAGTGCAAATGCTAAAATAAAGGAAGCTACCTTATTCGGTTCTTATTAATCATAACGTTCGAAATTGGAATAATTCACAAAATATTCCAGGACAATAACTTACGCTGTAACGGCCATGAAGGAAAACGTATAAAGATTCGTTTAGAAAATATTCTGTAAACTTGTAGGCTTGTCGTAAATTTCTGATGTCGGAGCAATAAATTCTACGCAATTAATACAGCCCCTACCTAAAGTGTGTTTAAGAATACATGCAGTCAATAATTTAATCTCCAAATACATCTACATCTGTGACTTACTGTTTGGAAAAGAACGTGTTTATTCGTCCAGTAGGTACTTCCATTCCCTTACATTCACGGCTGGAGCGTAAGAAGTATAGCTGTTTGTACCCCTCTGAGCGAACTGGTATTTACTTAATCGTATCTTGGCGGTATCTGCGGAATGTACTCTTATACGTAGTGGAATAAAAAATTATTCGTTGTTTCTCCCTGAAAGAGAATTCTAAGCCGCTTTTGTCGATATATCCGGCATATTTCGTACGTACTTTCCAAATACGACTTTTCAATATTCCTGTTACACGCTTTTATCATTCACAAAATAGCTATAGATGTCTTTAGTAATGGTTTCATAGGCAGTGTCATAAAGGCTTCTTTTAACATGATTTGGATGATTTAACTCCGTTCGTTCGGTATCTCAGTTCTTCGTGATCTCGGAATCAGGGTGAAGGTTTTCTATAGTGTCACTGAAGTGGAAGTTCATACATCGTTTGTGTAAATAGCTAGTACCTTGACAGAATGTTCTCTCTATACATTTACTAAAAATATTGACGAATTTAGCATATCGTTTCGTTTGCCTACATTACTACTAAGTTTTCTACAGTTGGCATTTTGACTGAATTCTGAATACAAGTACTTGAGCAACTAAAAGTTTTCTTGTGCCATAAAAGAGAAGTTACTGATGTCGGAGAACGTGAAGGTTGTTGTTTAACGCTGTCTGTAGTCTATCTCTGAAACCAATTTATACGAACACTTTTACGAGTTCTGCTAAGGCACGTAGTTAATAACGTGCAATCAAAGGACATGCAGCGTTCACTCGACGTATACTAAACAGAAAAACTGGGAGTACTCGGATAACTTTCTTTAACCACTCTACATAGAGGCGTAATCCTGTAAGTTATATTTTTTTAGCTGGTGAAAGACCAGCTTCTGGGAAAGACGTTGGCAGCTTCTGTCGACGCACACGACCTTGCGGCTTCCCTTGGTCTGGTATTGACAGCCCAATATCGAATGCGTCTAGCCAACTGTTCTGCACGGGGTACGGTTCGCAAGACGAAATCCTACAGACAGCTTCCCCACCGTAAGTAATTTTCCCGCAACCTAAATTGTCTAGTGAAGAGTGTGGCTTATACCTATGATTGTGAACAATGGTACTGTTGTTAAGCGCGACAGAAACGAAGTGAACACACAACAGTGTCAATAGGTTCAGTCTTGGAGAACAAGTACTAATTTTGATGGATTTGGAAGTTCCTGTTGCTACTTTGCCATGTTATTTTTTAAAACACCGCTTTCTGGAGGACAACAAGTATTTTCTCCTGTTTTATCTTCTTCTTTCTTTGCCCAACGTAAATTTACAACCATGAGTATATTTCTTAACTCTGTAAAGTCTAGAAACCAACAACCTCAAGAGCAACCATAACAAGCAGTCCAATGAGCAAGTGACATACAAGTATTCAAGCTTTGTGCTAAATTGGAACGATCACATAGACAACGTTGTGGGCTGAGCAAAAAAAGGCGGCGATTCATTGGCAGAACACTTAGAAGGTGTAGCAGGTCTACTAAAGAGACTGCTTACACAAGGCTTGTACGCCCTATTGTGGAGTATTGCTGTGCATTGTGGGACCCGCATGAGGTGGGACTGTCGGATGTTATCGACAAATTTCAGAGAAAGACAGTTCGTTTTGTACTATCGTGAAATAGGGGAGATAGTGCCCCAGACATATACGTGAATTCGAATGGCAATCATTAAAACAAAGACGTTTTTCGTTGCGACGGGATGTTCTTATGAAATTTCAATCACCAGCTTCTCCTACATTGGGAGAAATGATCATCACTATAAAATGAGAGAAATCAGGGCTCGCACAGAAACATTTAAGTGCTCGTTTTTCCCGCGTGTCATTCGAGAGTGGAACGGTAGCGAGGTAGCTTGAAGGTGGTTGACTGAACACTCTGCCAGGCACTTTATTGTGAATAGCAGAGTATTCACATAGGTGTAGATGTAGATAGGTGTAGATGACAAAAGCGTTGGGATAGCGATATGCACTTACACAGATGGCGGTAGTATCGTGCACAGAACGGATATGAAGGCAGTGCATTGGTGGATCTACCATTTTTACTGAGGTGATTGATGTAAAAAGGTTTCCGATATTATTATAGTCACGAGGCGGGAATTAACACGCTTTGGACGCGAAATGGTACTCTACTGGCCATTAAAGTTGCTACACCACGAAGATGACGTGCTACAGACGCGAACTTTAACCGATAGGAAGAAGATGCTGTGATATGCAAATGATTAGCATTTCAGAGCATTCACAAAAGATTGGCGCCGGTGACGACACATACAACGTACTGATATGAGGAACGTTTCCTACCGATTTCTCATACACAAACAGCAGTTGACCTGCGTTGCCTGGTGAAAGGTTGTTTTGATGCCTCGTGTAAGGAGGAGAAATGTGTACCATCACGTTTCCGACTTTGATAAAGGTCGGATTGTAGCCTATGGGCATTTCGGTTTTTCGTATCGCGCCATTGCAGCTCGCGTTGGTCGAGATCAAATGACTGTTAGCAGAATATGGAATCGGTGGGTTCAGGAGGGTAATACGGAACGCCGTATCACTAGCAGTCGAGATGACAGGCATCTTATTCGCGTGGCTGTAACGGATCGTGCAGCCACGTCTCGATCCCTGAGTCAACAGATGGGGACGTTTGCAAGACAACAACCATCTGCACGAACAGTTCGACAACGTTTGCAGCAGCATGAAAGATCAGGTCGGAGACCATGGCTGCGGTTACCTTGACGCTGCATCACATACAGGGGCGCCTGAGATGGTGTACTCGACGACGAACCTGGGTGCACGAATGGCAAAACGTAATTTTTTCTGATGAATCCGGGTTCTGTTTACATCATCGTGATGATCGCATCCGTGTTTGGCGCATCGCGGTGAACGCATATTGGAAGCGTGTATTCGTCATCGCCATACTGGCGTATCACCCGGCGTGATGGTATGGGGTTCCATTGGTTACACGTCTCGGTCACCTCTTGTTCGCATTGGCGGTACTTTGAACAGTGTACGTTACATTTCAGATGTGTTACGACCCGTGGCTCTACCCTTCATTCGATCGCTGCGAAATACTACGTTTCTGCAGTATAATGCACTACCGCATGTTGCAGGTCCTGTACGGGCCTTTCTGGTTAAAGAAAATGTTGGACTGCTGCCCTGACCAGCACTTTCTCCAGATCTCTCACCAATGGAGGCTCGACACAATTCGCCAGTCACTACTCTTGATGAACTGTGGCATCGTGTTGTCGCTGCACGGGCAGCTGTACCGGTACACGCCATCCAAGCCCAGGCGTATCAAGACCGTTATTACTGCCAGAGGTGGTTGTTCTGGGTACTGATTTCTCAGGATCTATGCACTCAAAGTGCGTGAAAAAGAAATCACATGTCAGTTGTAGTATGATATATTTGTCCATTTAATATCCGTTTATCATCTGCATTTCTTCTTGGTGTGGCAATTTTAATGGCCAGTAGTGTAGTAGAAGCTAGACGCACTGGACATTGCATTTCGTAAATCACTAGAGAATTCGACATTAAGAGATTCTCTGTGTCAAGAATGTGCCGAGAATACCAAATTTCAGACACCATCTCTCACTTGACTAGCGAGAGCAGCGACGTTTGTCAGTGCTGTTAGCCCAGCAACACTTTGTGAAATAAGCGCAGCAGTGTATGTGGGACATACGACAAACGTATCCATTATGACAATGCGGTGAAATTTGGCTTTAATGGACTGTGGCGCCAGACGACCGACACGAGTGCCTTTGCCAACGGCACAAAGTCGCCTGCAGTGCCTCTCCTCGGGTGACCGGAAAACGTGTACCCTGATCAGATAAATCCAGATTTTACTTGCTAAGAGCCAATGGTAGGGTTCGTGTGTGGCGCAGACCCACGAAGTCTGTGACGGTACAAAGCACCGTTACCAGATAAATATTTCTAGTGTGCAAGGATTGCTTTGTGGAGAGCGAGAACGCTAAATGGTGAGCGATTCGCGGAAGTGCGTGGAGCGCCCGCACGAGATTTGCAACGGTCGGTGGGATGGTCTCTGCCGGCGGGCGACCACGTGGCCCGCAGCTTGGGGCATTGTTTGGTTTTTCGCGCATTACGCGAAAACTATGTAACTTATGGTGAAGAGCGATGCGGTAATGGATTGTGGTCAGCAGTATGAAAGATCTATCTTTATTGTAAGTCACGAGACGCTAAAGTTATAGTAACCTCAATATCGGTTAATATAACGAATACTGAAAGACTAATAAAAATAGTAAATAACAACTTACAGGGATGAGCGAGCACGCATTAAAAACGTTTCGTTATAGCGGATCGAATGCCATAGTTATATGTTAAGTTTCACAAATAATTAAGCCTGTAAAGAGAAATAAACAAAGTTTGACAGAGAATTGTTTATAAAATTCAATAGTTTTCATTGTTAGCAAATTATTATTAACATTTATCGCCTATAATTAATTAATTATTATAGATATGAAGATTTGAGCAGGGAAATGTGTAGATCACTATAGATTACGTCTATAAACGGTGATATATGTAGTTCTATGTTAAAACTTTGCAACACAGATATAAACAAACAAATTTGCGCTAAGTGGCTAAATTTTGCAAAAACTGAAACTTGATTTATTGGTGACAGAATAATCCTGGAAATTTATGTAACTTAGTGCATAAGATGCACTTCTTAGCGTGGTTCCGATGGTGTACTTATTTCTGTCGAGGGATGTGTGTATTAAAATTTTTAACCGTAACTGCTGAGATTGGACTTACATAACCAGGGAGGTAGGCGTCCGAGCCTATACAAGCGAGCGGCCATCTTGGCCAGGAGTCAGTCGTTGGTCAGTCGTTCAGGAGTCGGGGAGCAGATGAGTGGCGAGGAAGCCCCACATTTGGCTGGCCCATGTGGTCGTTTGAGTAAATTTTTTTTTTTCGCGCCGATTTATTTCGACAAAGAGTATTGTTTAATAGTGCAAGTGTGCAAGCATATATTTGGTGAACTGGAAGTGCTGCTATTATTTGTGTGAGTGCGAATTACAAGGTATACAGCGGCGTAAGTGAACATGTGGCGACCTGTGATTTCGCCTCGAAACTGCTAGAACAAAGAGGACAATGGGACTTGTGGTTCTGTTCGAGTTGATTCAGTAATTTTCGTTTATAGCAGCCTACATTACTGCTATTAGGGGCTCGGAGTCAAATTATTATTAATGTAAAACTGTAAACCGTCTCATCAGTGCTAATTTCGTTGTGTAAAAGAGAAGGACAACGCCAATAAATAGTGACTGAACTGTGTCGTGAAAAACTGATTTTGCTATAATAATTGCCTAATTTTTGTTCCCTAGATTAAACTGTACTCATGAATATTGATTCTCAAACTATAACTAATGCGCGGGTGTGGAAAATGCGCCAAGTGTGAAAATAATCCCCTGAGACTTACGTGAGAGCCAAACTTTGCACTAACATTTTTTTAACGAATATTTGAATATGCACATTCGTGTGAATTCTTCAACTGCACTTTATTTACCGCACCCGTCGGAAAGCATGGAACCAAATTATCAACAAGGCACTGAGTAACCTGGTGGTGACTCCATAAAGCTGTGGATTGTGTTTGCATTGAATGGTCTGGTTCCTTTGCTCCAACTTAACCGATCACTGACAGGAAATGATTATTCTCTGCTTCTTAAAGGTCTTAAAAATTTTTATGGATAACATTCGTTTGAAGAACATTCTGGACAATTCAAGAGAATAATTTGGCCACCCAGATCGTCCGACATGAGTACCATAGAATTTTTATAGCACATAATAGAGAGGTCAGTTCGTGCACAAAATCATTCACCGGCAAGACTTCCGCAATTCTGGACGGCTATAGATGCAGCGTGGCTCAATAATTCTGCAGAAGACCACAAACGACATGTTGAACCCATGCCACGTCGGACTGCTGCATTCCGCCGGTGGAAAGGGAGTCCGACTCGATATTAGGGGGTATAGTTTTGTCATTTCAGTGTATATAGAAGCTAGACAGACTTGACAGAACCCAAATACCTATACTCACCTAACGCAGATACAACTTGTAACGTCCCACCGGTTAGTAAGTAGTTACGAAATTATATAAATACCTGTGAACATCTTGCCTTCGGTGTCCCTCGACGACTGCATACATGAGCTAAAATATGCTTGTTCAATAAATACATGATAACATAATGGATTTCACAACCATGATGTGGGCCACAACTGAAATAAAGTAAGTACGTTGATTTAGTCACTTTAAAACCTGTATCTTATGGGCTTATGATCAATCTTCTGTGTAATAAACCTCGTTTCTACTAGAACAGCTAACCCATGGTAGCACATACTACACTGTTGATATTAAATAGTCCAGATGCAGTAATTTGATAGAAATGCATGTGGGAGGTCCATTGCATTGTGCAACACTAACACTCAACAAAGTACAAATATAAAGTCACATATCATTCTGACTTTTGCGATATTAAATCAAACTGTGTAATACTCCGAAATAATACGTCACTGCACTGTTCTAATATGCTGTTTTAAACAATGTTCAGCACTCGAGTTGCTCTATCGTAGATCCAAACCTGAATCATGCACCAAGAACTTATCTCAACTGTACGCACAGATCTGTCGTCTAGTGGGTCGAACACTCATCTGCCAAACAATACTCGAGGCCGAGTATTTATAATCTTCCTACAATGTACTAGTGGTTATAATAATGCAAAACATAATTTATAATATAGTTTAACAACACTGTCAAACACTCTATAATATTCCCTACTTTGCTAGAAGAAGTTTAAGACTTTTCTAAACACATAAAAATAACATTAATACTGAAATTGCAGAAATAAGAATTCTAACACCGCTAAACGATCAATTATCTATATTTTGTTAATTAGGCTTGAGATTTAATTCCTATCATTTACAGATGATGAGAACGAAATATATTATTCTTTTATCCAAACATTTTCCATATATTAATTTCCTGAATGTGATTTTCATTGTTTATGGTACAAAGGGTATTGTAGCTACTATTGTTTGGTATTGCTGTTATTCTTCTAAAAGGCTTTTTCCTATTACAGAAAAGTAATTGAATTTAATTATAGCTGGAGATATAAGAGTATTGATCTAGTAATACATAATGCAGGGTTGGTAATCATAAGCTTGGAACGTTACAAATTCAGCAGGTACCCAGAGAAATACGTGTAACACATATACACACACACACACACACACACACACACACACACACACACACACACACAAACAAAACAAAGGAAAAACGACAGAATGAAAAAGAAAATACGGAAAGATGCGGCCAAATACATTCTAAGAAAACAGCGACGCACCACGAAAGAGTTAAAAAAATTATTCACAAATTGATATTCACACAGGTATCGACAGAAAATGCAAGACTGTAACCTTTGGCTGCAGATGGATGAATGTGTGACTCTGCAGCCCAATTGCACGGCACATTAGGCAAGGATAGTTATCACGGGACATGTCGATACAACAGCATCAAGTCTGTGCGACTTTCTTTCCGTGATCTCCATTGGGCAATAGCATTTGCGACTTTCATTCCGTGCTCTCAGTCGGACAACAACTATGCCTCGCAAACAGGTATGTGAACAACATAAGCAGACGTCAGCATTTGAGAGAGGAGCTGTAGTTGGAATCAAAGAAGGCAGACGGCACAATCGGCGAATCGCTGGACATTTGAATATGCGATTACCACTATTCGTCAATATTGGTAAGAATGTGTGAATCATCGCTGAACACCGCTCCAAAAAACAAGCGGTCGACCCAGAGGGGCGACTGAACGACAAGACGGAGCAGTCGTCAGGGAGGTACTCGGATTCCCGGGTTCTTCATTGTCATCGATTAGACGTTCCACAGGTACTGTACTTCAGAGACCACAAGGACCATTAATAGGCTGCTGACAGAAAGGAAGCTCAGCTCACGGCTTCCCTTGCGTCGACTACCGTTGACCTCTATACGCCAACAAGTTTGCCATGGTGTCTGGAACCTCATTGACTGGAGTACAGTTGTCTTGAGTGATGAATCTGGCATCGAACTGACCCCGATGACGACCGAAGGCCTGTCTAGAGACGCCCCAGAGGGGGGAGGGGTACCAACCCTATTGGGTCTCACTGTTTAGAGGCACAAAACGCGTGGGTGTTTTCAGCTCGTTACTAAACGCAAATAAGCAGGAGGCCGAGTTGATAGGAGCTGAAGGAGTCCAGGTTGCAAAAATATGCGGTACGGCACATTGTTAGAGAGAACGATTATTATTCAAGAAACACATAGTACAATGAAAATTACTGATTTTCAGTAGTTTGTAGGACTACAGCTTCGGGTATGAACTGACAATTCGTAACATGGAATACCAGAAACTAATACAGCATATTCTCAGGGACTCAGCCTGATGGGCCCTCCTCAGATAATCAATGCAACCATTACAGAACTGGCTGAGGGCCGTTTATGAAAGTGAGTCTGCCTAGGTTGAAATCTAGCTAAGAAGTGAACGAGGCACTCTCCATTTCCGTCGAGCTGCCCAGCCCGCTAGAGTGCGCTGTGCTCGGCAGACGACGGGCTGCCAACCTTGCGTTGGCGCTGCGGTTGTAGTAGTATTTGTGGCAATGATACTGCAGGCTCGAATTTCGCCCGCCATACGGCCGACAAGCAAGAGTGATGGTGTGGTGTGGCATTTCATTTCACAACAGCACTCCTACGGCAGTCATTAGCGGCGCACTTACAACACAGCTGTACTGCCACGGCTGTCACCCGCCTTCACCCTTACCACCGCTAAGTCCCGTTCAAGGTCACACAGCTACTAGCGAAAGAGTGCGTAAGTGAATGAGATTTTTTTAACTAAAAACATGGGAGATATAAGGAAAGGAGACAAGGAATATTTCTTTTCTATAATAGAACACACAGTCACCAGTAATCTTTATTTTGCACTTGTTGTTCCCTACTTTGGCCCATATAAATAAATACTCGTCTGCATTGAGCTTCTTCCTTCTTCTTGTAGACAACGTAAACGGCTCGTCTGGCACCAAAGTATCATAAGGAATTTTAACCAGTAGACCTGTACTCTCAGTTATACTCCATGTCTTCCAAGTCAAGATGTTTGCAGCAGGGAATGCTTCTACGTCCAGTTTTGTTGCCCTTCATGGCACGTCAACCTGTTCTTATATTTCAGCTATATAATGCCCGACCGCACACGGATAGAGATTCTGCTGCTTGACTTCGCACTTGTAAAACTCTGCCTTGGTCACAGGATCCCCCCAAAATTCAGAACGTTTGGAACATTATTGGCTTGGCCTTCCAACCTCCTCGTGGTTTTGACGATGTAACCTACCAGCTGGACAGAACTTGGCACGATATACCTCCGGAAGTCATCCAGGAACTGAAATGAAATGTCCTGTGGCTAGGGCCTCCCGTTCGGTACAGTGGTTGTCTGGTTGAAGTCTCTTTAGGTGACGCCAATTCGGCGGCTTGCGTGTCGATGGTGATGGGATGATGATGATGAAGACAACAGAACACCCAGTCCCTGAGCGGAGAAAATCTCCGACCAAGCCGAGAATCGAAACCGGGCCCCTATTGCATGGCACTCCGTCCCTCTGACCACTCATCTATCGAGGCGAACATCCAACAACTCAATGAATGCGAAGCCGAACAGGTTTTTAGCATAAGGGCCAGAAGTGGATAAACGCGTTGCTTCCTTACCTCACGAAATGCAAACATTCGAAATGGTTCAAATGGCTCTAAGCACTATGGGACTTAACATCTGAGGTCATCAGTCCCCTAGACTTAGAACTACTTAAACCTAACTAACCTAAGGACATCACACACATCCATACCCGAGGCAAGATTCGAACCTGCGACCGTAGTAGCAGCGCGGTTCCGGACAGAAGCGTCAGAACCGCTCGGCCACAGCGGCCAGCTGCGTGTTGTAAATTTCATTTATGTTACGTGTACACGCATTTCTGCTTGCTTTCGTAATGTCAGCGACTGTAAACCATTTGTTAAAACACGTGTAGCCATTACTTCATGGAATTTTGTTTTTGTTACTGTAAGCGCTTTGTTCGAAAGTGTTCTATCTAATGTGCCACTCATCACATACTTAATTTATTATACGTATCACTTTCAGGCTAGTAGCTAATGAAAAATTTGAAACGCAAAACTTGTTCAGAAACAATACTATGTTGCACAATTCGGGAACGTAGAAGCTCTTTTCCTTCAAAATCCACAGTCATTTACTGTGTAGTCTTTATATACAGGGTGAGTCACCTAAGGGCTACCGCTGGATATGTTTCGTAAACCATATCAAATACTGACGAATCGATTCCACAGACCGAACATGAGGAGAGGGGCTAGTGTAATTGGTTAATACAAACCATACAAAAATGCACGGAAGTATGTTTTTTAACACAAACCTACGTTTTTTTTTCAAATGGAACCCCGTTAGTTTTGTTAGCACATCTGAACGTATAAACAAATACGTAATCAGTGCCGTTTGTTGCATTGTAAAATGTTAATTACATCCGGAGATATTGTAACCTAAAGTTGACGCTTGAGTACCACTCCTCCACTGTTCGATCGTGTGTATCGGAGAGCACCGAATTACGTAGGGATCCAAAGGGAACGGTGATGGACCTTAGATACAGAAGAGACTGGAACAGCACATTATGTACACATGCTAACACCTTTTTATTGGTCTTTTTCATAGACGCACATGTACATTACCATGAGGGGTGAGGTACACGTACAAACGTGGTTTCCGTTTTCAATTAATGAGTGGAATAGAGTGTGTTCCGACGTATCAGGCCAATAGATGTTCAATGTGGTGGCCATCATTTGCTGCACACAATTGCAGTCTCTGGCGTAATGAATGTCGTACACGCCGCAGTACATCTGGTGTAATGTCGCCGCAGGCTGCCACAATACTTTGTTTCATATCCTCAGGAGCTGTAAGCACACATTCACATTTAACGTACCCCACAGAAAGAAGTCCAGAAGTGTAGGATCAGGAGAACGGGCTGGCCAATTTATGTGTCCTCCACGTCCTATGAAACGCCCGTCGAACGTGTACCTCACCTCTCATGGTAATGTACATGTGCGTCAGTGAAAAAGACCAATAAAAATGTTTTAGCATGTGGACGAAATGTGCTGTTCCAGTCCCTGCTGCACCTAAGATTCATCACCGTTCCCTTTGGATCCCTACGTAATTCGGTGCTCTCCGATACACGGGATCGAACAGCGGATGAGTGGTACTCAAGCGTCAACTTTAGGTTACAATATCTCCGGATGTAATTAACATATTACAATACAACAAACGGCACTGATTACGAATTTGTTTATATGTTCAGATGTGCTAAAAAAGTAACAGGGTTCCATTTAAAAAGAGGTAGGTTTGTGTTAAAAAACATACTTCCGAGCATTTTTTAATGGTTTGTATTAACCAATTACACTAGTCCCTCTTCTCACGTTCGGTCTGTGGAATCGATTCGTCAGTATTTGATGTGGTTTACGAAATATGTCCAGCGGTAACGTTACGTGACTCACCCTATATTTGAGCTATCCAGTGTATTGCCCTATGGAGGTTCTCTTTACTACCTTACAAAATTATTTCAAAGTGACCGAACATCACTGTGTTTATCCAGTTACCTAGTACTATTACAATACCTCGGTTCGCCTTAACTTGTCCATTATCTAGCAATTGCGTGAAGATAATTATAAAAAATTCGTGGGCGAGAAGCTACACCATTGTCACTCACCTGTATTAATTGTTGTGGTTCCAGTCTACGGTTGTCAGTATTAGGCTGGTGCACACGTTTGTAGCGTTTTTCCAAAAATTTAATAAGCACAACGGATGTACGTTAGAGAGACTTACTTAATCTATTATACGTATCGCTTTCAGGCTAGTAGCTAATGAAAAATTTGAAATGCCAATCATCAATAATATATTCTCTTTCGCTATTTACACTAGCCTGATAACGCTGGGGTAACTTTTCGATTCCGCAACTGTAGAATTCATGTGGTTTTGAGGCGAAGACCTCATCGAGCCACGTCCGGAGAGAATTTTCACCCGGAAAGGAAGTTCCTTGAAGATTATTCGCTAGAGACAGGAAAAGGTGAAAATATGACAGTGCCAGATCAGGTGAATACTAAGGGTGGCGAACGATCTCCCAACCCAACGCCTACACAGTGTTTTCTGTCAATCTAGCAGAATGCGGGCGTGCGTTTTCGAGGATTAGCATCGCTTCACACAGTTCTTGGACTGCGTCTTCAAGACATCTAAGTTGTTGACAATGACTCGAAGATCTTCTTGAACGGCGATCGTAACTGTGCCAATACAATCCTCGTTAATAAGAGAAATCAATTTTATGGCCGTGCTCTGTCTAGTGGCATAACCTTCATAAACGTCGCAAATGTTTCGGGCTCCATCCTCTGCTGTCACCTCTCTACTGAACCCAAACAGAAGAATATTTCGGAAATATTCCGACTTCTTCGCTTGTCATTCCATACTATAGCGTACAAAGCTCCACTCCCTACGGCCAAAATGATAGTATGTAAAATCAAAGAGCAACAGGTAACTACGAGTAAAAGATGACACTCGATAAATATACCAATAGCAACCGAAATACTAACATGCAAAACAAAAATCCTACGAATTTGTGATCCAACCTAATATTTGGGTTTAGTGGTACGGGTTTTTAATAACTTGTATGTAGTCCATGTGGTAAATAACTTTTATTTAGTCCACGTGGTAAGCATTCAGGAGGACGAAAGTTCAAACCCGCTTCCCGCCAACCAGATTTAGGTTTTCCATTATTTCCCTAAATCGCTCGAGGCAAATGCCGGGATGGTTCCTTTGAAGGGGCACTGCCGGTTTCGTTCCCCATCCTTTGAAAAATTTCCGTTTGTGTTCCAGCTCTAATTACCTTGATGTCGACGGGACTTTAAATCCTAATCTCCTTTTTTTCGTGCTATTGCTACTCTTGTCCTTCTCAAATATTCCATAAAATATGCACATCGACCTGGCTGATAGATTTGTCATACTAAACCAATACGTCTTTCCATATTAAGCTTCTTTCTCCTATGACTTATTTTACTACAGCACCGTTGTCACTACAAGACTCTCCCTTCTTAAACATATTATGCTTTTCTAATAAAAAGGAGTCGGCTAAAGTTTTTAACGCGAGTGTTGATTATTCTTGCATATAACCTGTAAAAACGATTAATAAGACTTATTTTATGGTAGTTCTCATACTTTGCACGAACTTTGTTATAAGGTGTTCTTACTTCAGCTGTCGAACAAACCCTGTACTTTGGATGTATAGATGAAAGCGGCCGAATCCCTCTAACTAACCACTATTCTCAGGAGATATACGATCATGGCGTATACATACACCTTGTTAGGGGTATAATTACAGATACTTCTATTGATGACTAAGGGCAGTGCACTGAACAACATTACATCACTATTTACTCTTTACGTGGAGCTATTCTGAGTAGGTAGTTTTTAGTTTTGCCATTACCTCCAAGTAGACGTGGTTCAAGCAAGACGTCATTACTTATTTTCCCCTGGACAACAGGTCAGTAATTGAAGTGCGGATGCATGGGAGCAAAACGGAAAGGCGTATTCCACTTTGTAACACAGTAACGACTGTGCAGAATACATCAGCTAGTAAACTATGTGATGTGTTTGTGGGAAGACTGTTAGACGCAAAGAAAGAAAAAACGGTTCAAATGGCTCTGAGCACTATGGGACTTACCATCTGAGGTCATCAGTCACCTAGAACTTAGAACTACTTAAACCTAACTAACCTAAGGACATCACACACATCCATGCCCGAGGCAGGAATCGAACCTGCGACCGTAGCGGTCGCGCGGTTAAAGACTCTAGCGTCTAGAACAGCTCGGCCACTCCGGCCGGCAGACGCAAAGAAAAAACAACACTGCAGTGAGTACATATTAAGGAACAGTTACCACCATATCTGTAACTGTACTTCCAACACCCCGTATAGTCGCCTTCAAATAAATTCGTATGGCTGTAGAATTAAATCCGGGGAAATTAACTGAAAAAGTGTTTGAAAGTTATAATCGTGTTTTCAGGGCGCACAGGATCGGATACCTTTCGTTGTAAATGTAAAGAGTGACTTTTTTGACTTTTCAGGCAAATACCAGCAAACTGGGAACGAATGACAGAGGCTTGCTCCTTCCAGCATTTACCTTACAAAGAAGGGAAACCTCTCGAAAACATTGGTCAGTATCTAGAAATAATGTTTAATTTAATACTAGGATCATGGTACCTAGAGGAAGTGATATGAAACGCTACTATACGCATAGATCTATTGTTTACATGTGCACAAAGTCGGTGACCTTCTTGACACGCGCACTCTACCTACGCTGAGTCTACTTTAACTGAATACACGTCTAACCAGCAGTGGTACCTTGAAACCCTCATATGCAAACGCTTAAACATTCAAAAGTCGCAGCAAGTGATGTAAAACTATAGTCACAACTCAACATCTCTGTTAGTATGACATATATGATAACGACGTGCAAAGTGCAGGTACGGAAACTGGGGGATCGGGTGAATTTCTCATCAAGCAAAATACAGGTAACTAGCACGGTAACGCCTTTGTGACCAAAGATTTGCAACTGTTTCTTCCTTCAAAGCGTGTACGGCAACGGCTATTCAAATAACGCCATTTGCTTCATCGCGCGTATAGTGTATTTAATTAAAAAGGAATATGGACGCTAAAATTGCTGTGTATTGTTCTTCTTAATGGAATTCACGCCCACTACAGACGCTTTTGTAACCTTTTCTATTGGAAACGGTTTTCTTTCTTGTGAACACACTCCCTGCGTTCGACAATATTAGATTATAAGCACTGCTTCCTGACCGCAGTTCTCAATAAATGTAAAACTCATTCGAGATTACGACGCAATTGCTTCTACAATACATTTTGTATCGAACAATAGCCGCTCAAGCCATATTGTCTACTAAGAACAATGCCGGAATTGAAAATGTACTTTCGTAACAGTAATAGAAGTTTTATAATTAATCATTAGAAAAACCTTTTAAGTAAAGTGTTTTCTTCAGACTTTGCAGTAATATATTGGACCACACGATAGGGCATACCAGACTGGTTCCATAAATCTAGACTTACAGAACACTTCTGATACAGCTGCTTACAAGCGACTTGTAATCGAATTGCGTACCTGTGAAGTATCGTGTTACTTGCACTACTGAAATGGTCACAGTTCGTGGTAACTGATGGAAAGCTATAGAGTAGAATGGAAGAGATACGTGGCATTCCCCAAGTGATTGTTACAAGCCCTCTTCTGTTCCTGATCTGTATAAACGATTTAGAAGACAACCTGAACAGTCTTCATAGATCGTTTGCAGATGATGCTTTCATTTACCGTCTAGTAAAGTACACAGAAAATCAAAACCAGCTGCAAAACGATTTAGAAAAGATACATTATGGTGTACAAGTGGCAGCTGATTTTAAATTACGGAAGTATGACGTCTCTTACATGAGTACGAAAAGGAATCTATTACATTACGGTTACTTTAGAAAACACACAAATCTAAAGACTGTCAGTGCTACTAAATACGTAGGGATAATAGTTACGAACAATTTAGATTGGATCGATCACACGGAAAATGTTGCGGCAAAGGCGAACCAAAGACCGTGATGCATTGGTGGACTAGTTTTGCGCCCGCGTTTTCTCTCGCACAGACTGTATGGTTTACACTGATGGTAATTACAATGAAATGAACACCCTTAGCTGCTTACAGGCGTTGACATACGTCAACGGGGACAGATGAAATTGTGTGCTCCGACCGGGACTCCAACCCGCGATCTCCTGCTTACATGGCAGACGCTCTATCCATCTGAGCCACCGAGGACACAGAAAATAGCGCAACTGCAGGGATTTATCTCTGGCACGCCTCCCGCGAAACCCACATTCTCAACGTATTGTCCCGCACTACATGTCCGAATGAACAGATACCATCTTAGTATATATACACTGATTGTTTTTGTGTTTATTAGTGGAATTTTTATATTGTTCATAATTTTCAGCACGTTCCAAACTTTTCACGCTCGTTAACGTCATAGAGGTATGGTCTTTTCCGTATGTACTTCAGACCGAAAAGCGATTCAGGTAGCTGCAGTCCAAGGCTTTTGGCATTCATGCCTTTTTCTTCCTTGTGATGATATTTACGCACAAACTTTCATTTCCAACACATATTTCTTTGTATCTAACTGAGAAGAAAAATATCAGTTTTCATAGATTTAGCTTTAAATTTTTATTAATGTAACGGAGTACTTTGTTAAAATTTTTCGTCCTCTATTTCACTCCCTTAGGTGCAAACACCGAAAGAAGTATTTTTTTTATTTCTAACAGAAAAGCCAAATACAATACTTACGTAATGAAATAATTTCATACAATTTTTCATCCCCGATTCCACTCTCTTAGGGGCTTGAATTGCCAAAAACTAATGGAAAACGTATACTTTTATTTCCACCCAAGAAGTCGAATACCAATTTTCGTATATACAACTTTAAAATGCTTTAGTACTTCATTAATAATAATTTACTTTCAAAAAGATTGCACCCGTTGCTTCACCCCCCCCCCCCCCCCCCCAATAGCAGATAAATTTCCAAAAAATTGTGAAACATGTATTTGTTTATTCCTGACCGACCAACCAAATGCCAATTTTCGTAGGTATACCTTCGAAAATGCCTTAAGAGCTAGACATTTTCAGAAAGCTTCATCAACCATTTCATCACCTTAGAGACGGAATTTCGAAAGATACCTTCGTAAACGTCGCATACGGTAAGAGATCAACACCCTCTGCAAATTTCAAGTTTCTTTTCTTAATGGTTTGGG
The DNA here is from genome assembly GCF_023897955.1 of Schistocerca gregaria. Lineage (NCBI taxonomy): Eukaryota > Metazoa > Arthropoda > Insecta > Orthoptera > Acrididae > Schistocerca > Schistocerca gregaria. Next base: position 553,519,735 of record NC_064925.1, read on the forward strand.
CTGGGCGATGGTTAGACGGTGAGTCAGTCAATCGGTTGGGACATTGCCTTTTACTTATATAGAGTCCGGGTACAAGATGCATCAAATCCACTAAAGGGAATGTCTACGCTACGCTTGTCTATCTTCAGCTAGGATTGCTGTGCAGTATGGAATCCTTACCACACAGCCGGCCGGGGTGGCCGTGCGGTTCTAGGCGCTACAGTCCGCAACCGCACGACCGCTGCGGTCTCAGGTTCGAATCCTGCCTCGGGAATGGATGTCTGTGATGTCCTTAGGTTAGTTAGGTTTAAGTAGTTCTACGTTCTAGGGGACTGATGACCTCAGCAGTTAAGTTCCACAGTGCTCAGAGCCATTTGAACCTTACCACATAATATTGACGGAAGGAAGTTCAAAGAAGGGCGGGTCGTTTTATGTTATCGCGAAACGATACCATACGAGAGTTGTAGGTGGCAATCATTAAAGCAAAGGAGTTTTTAGTTACGGTGAGATATTTTCACTAAATTTCAATCTGCCACTTTCTCCTCCGAATGCGAAAATGTTTTTGTCACCCGCACCTGTGTAGGGAGAAATGACCATTGAAACATAATAAAAGAAATCAGAGCTCGCACGGAAGGATTTAAGTGGTCGGTTTTTACTGCGTGCTCCTCAAGACTGGAACCGTACAGAGATAGAAAGTTGTTTAATGAACCGTCAGCCAGGCAATTAAGGTCGAATATCAAGCTAGTTGTAGCTGTTGATGCAGATGCTAATCTAAAGCGTTCCTGGCCTTTTCAAAAATAAAAATAAATTAAAAAATTAAAAAAAACTAGCTAACCTCTCTCTTCCCTGCAGGTGCTGTCAGAGCAGTCGCTTCATACCTGCCTCTCGTCCTCCCTTCCCTCCCCCTCCAACCCGACGGCATCAACATATCGAGTTCTTTCAGCCTTCTGAATCAAGGCTTTCAAGGCCATGCAGCTTTTTGATGTGAGTAAACAAGTTTCGTGACTTATACAATGGATTAATTACCTCTAAAATGATCGACACAACCTCATGTTCCATATGTGAGAGGCACAAACCCCTTGCGACCTTTTTCTACTCTGTTCATATATTCCCCAAAGGGCCCCCATTGCCTAGTTGACGATCGTAATGTGAATGAATCAAACACCGCATTGAATTACAGGAGATTCTTCTCCTTTAGCCACCTAGTGTCCAGTCCTGGATCTTGGACTTTTCCAAAAATTTCCATGTTGCTCTTTAGTCAGACGTATAGAGTCTGTTTCTTTTCCTACTTGCCGTTGGAAATTTATTTATTTATTTTATTTATTTATGTATTTATTTTACCTGGCAAGATTAGGGCCTTCAGGCCCTCTCTTACACCTAACCAAGCATACTCAGATTGAAAGAGTTATAGTTTCTACAGAACATTAAGGACATACAACGTATTATGCAGTATTTTTGTTAAAGAAAAAATAGAGATTATAACAGTAGTACAATGATAACTATAACAATAAAAATTGTTATAATAATCAAGAATAGTAATGATAATAATAATAATAGTAATGACTATGTACATGAAAGTAAACATACTTTTCTTTTGTGAATGTCAGTCTTATTGTTAGTTGGGAATTTTCTCGTTGTGTTCTTGCAGCTTGTGAGTTATTCTCATCGAGCAGAGAAATAAGACGATAGAATGGGGTAAAAGAGATATATAAGAGGTAGATAGGTTAGAGGAAGAGAAATAGAATGGTAAAATTCGAAGCTGTGATGGAGAGGAGAAAGAAAGAGATGAGAGGGGCACAACAATGGTGGCTATATCGTCCCTAATATGTAAGTTTTGAGTTCCCTCTTGAATGTTGAGTAGTTCTGGATAAGACGCAGATCACAGGGGAGCGCGTTCCATAGTCGTATGGCTGAGATGGAGAATGACACGGAGAAAGATTTTGTGTTATGTAAAGGTACAGCCAAGATGCCAGGCGTATCCGATCTCGAACTGCGATTGTGGAATGATGATAGGTGTTTAAGGTGAGGAGAGATGTATTGGGGGCACCAGTGGCTAAGAAATCGTTGAAGTAAGCACATCGTGTGGAGATCGCGTGCCTTATGTGTGCGTATCCTACCTAGCTGGGAGTATGAAGGACTGATATGATCATACAACCGAATATTGCACACCCAACGCAAGCATTCATCACTAGCTCGAGGCATCTAGAATTTTCACTATTTGTGCCGTGTTGAACTACATCACTGTAGTAAAGATTAGGCAAGACTAGTGTTTGGACTAATTTTTGTTTAACATGGGTCGGAAAAATATTTCTAAATTTTTGAATTGCATGTAGGGAGGAGGGCGATTTCTGGCAAGCTGTGACTGTTTGTTCTTCCCAGTTCAGGTGTTCATCCAAGATTATTCCAAGGTCTTTTACTGTTTTTTGGTATGGTAGTTGGGTACCATTGAGAAGTATTTGAGGGACTGTTTCGCGAAAGTACCGGCTGATGAACTTTGGATGAGATATAAGTATGACCTGGGATTTCTTGGGGTTTTGTTTCAGACCTAGGTTCTGTGCCCATCGAGGAACAGTGCAAAGATCTGCGTTCATACTCGCTACTGCGTCAGCAATGTTTTTGGGGCTTGAACTTATGTACAGTTGGATGTCTTCGGCACATAGATGGTAGTTGCAGGAATGAATCACTGAAGAAATATCATTAATGTACAGTGAGAAGAGTAGTGGACCAAGGACGGAGCCTTGGGGAACGCCAGAGCGCACGTTTTTCTATGATGACTTTTCCGACGCACAAACGACTTGTTCACTTCTGTTTTTGAGGTAGCTGTCGAACCAGTGTATTGCGCTGTTTGAGAAATTCAGCTGTTTCATTTTAATTAGTAATATATCGAAGTCAACTGTGTCAAAAGCGTTGCTAAAGTCAAGCAGTGTTAGGATAGTAGCTTCACGTCTGTCCATAGCGTGTTTAATGTCATCAGTTACTTTGATTAATGCAGTTGCTGTACTATAGTGCTTTCGAAAGCCTGACTGCTATTCGTCATGGATGTTATGAGTTTTGAGGTAATCCGTCAGCTGTTCATGGAAGATGTATTCTAGGGCTTTAGATATTGCTGGTAGTATGCTGATAGGCCTGTAGTCACCAGGCGACTTAGGGTTGTCAGTCTTGGGTATAGGTTGAATTAAACTTTGCTTCCACTCAGTAGGATATGTACTACTGACAAGAGACAGGTTGAAGATGTCTGTGATAACTGGAATAATAGTGTCTACGACGTTCTTAATCATGCCAGTGCTCACTCCATCATTTCCTAATGCCTCGGGAGAGATTCTCATAATTGCCTTGTGTACTGTGCCGGTAGTGTTTTAGGAAAAACTTGTCTCTCAAGAGATTGATATCTTGGGGCTGGTAATTTGTCGCTGCTTGGCAGTTTACAGCTGTTGAGAAGAAATCGTTTAATTCTTCTGCAGACGCTTGATAAACAGCGTCAGATCTTCGCTTCCCTATACCGAGACTGAGCAGCTTTTTCCACAGTGCAGCAGGTTTTGATATGCCGCATACGACAGAGCGGGCATGTCTGATTTTGGCATTCCTCACGCTTTGCTTGGTTCTGTTTCGGAGTTTCCTATAAGCTTCGTACGCCTCGGGTGTTAGGTTACGCTTGAAGGCCCTACGTGCAGCATCGCGTTTATTCATTAACTGGCGTAATGCAGGGGTGAGCCACTGAGCGGGAGCTCTCTTTACCTTGACAGTGCGTTGAGGAGCATGTTTATCATACAGTGCGATAATTTTGCGACAGAATTACCGAATTTTTCCGTCTAAAGTCGGTTCATTGCTTATATCATGCCAAGGGATGTCTGAGCAATCCTTTTGAAGAGCGTCATGGTTAACATTTTTTAAGTTTCTGTAGGTTACCAGGTGACATTTTTCTTTGGTAGTATGCAATGAGTAATTTAAGAGTATCACGTCATGAGCAGAGAGTCCCTGAGCGGATGTGTGATTGGCACGGATTATTTTATCTGGTCTCTTTTTTGCTATTGTATCTATGCGTGTGTGGCTGTGTGGCGTGTGATGAGTTGGGTCCAGCGGTGTTAAACTCATATCGTTGGAGTGGAACAGTCGCCTTAGTTTTTCGGCAGAGGGAGATTTTAACTGTAAGTCGATGTTTGTGTCGCCCATATCTCACCATCTCGTCAAAAGCTCTTCGACACCTTCATTTGAGAATTTCTGACGCTAGTGCATCATTGTAGTCCATTGGAAGTTGTTTATGGCCACGGGTCCAACCCAACGTCACTTCATTCTCGCTGTTCACTCGAAAATCTAATCGACCCCCTGTTTCCTCCTTACCTCTTCGTTTTTGGTCCTGCCTCTTAGACTCAATGTTGTCTTTATTGTCCTTTGACGTAGCCCAAGTCCATTTGCGTTAGTTGTTGTGTCACAGTTTCGAGTCTGTAAGGTGCTACTGCCATGATGAACCATCCTCTCTGAATTTACAGATGTAGTCGATTTGTGGAGAATGTAACCAACTTCCCCGAATGCCATGAAGGTGACGACAATCCGCCAGCTGCTCTCTACTGCCTGAATAACGGAGAGGAGGTTGGTAACATTACAGCTTCCTCTCTTCATGCCCGTCTCCTGTCCTGTAAAGTAGATCGGTTGTAGCATAGTTTCAGTTTCAGGTAACTGTAGTACTCCACAGCCTAATCTTATTTGCAATTACAAATTCCCTATTTTTACCATTTGTCCTACTGCATTAATCATTTTATGGGAAAGCCAACATCTCTCGGCGTCTTTCCTTTCTCCGTGCCACGACTATTTGTTTACATCTCGACTAGCTGCATTCCTTAATTGTCATTATTACCAACAATGTGTGGCTCCCAATCATTTCTTGGGCTCCAAAAATATTGAAATAAATCTTATGTTTCTTATACAAATTCGTTTTAGTTCTTCGGGGCTGCACCAACAATTCAAGAGAATGTTTAATTTACTTGAGTAGTCTGATTTTTAAGAGAATCACACTGTTGCTTAATATTTAGATCTTTCTCCTTCTGTCCATGTGCTCACAACTGCTAGAGAATTTGTATCGATGTTTTTCTCACAATATCAATTATTTGGCACAATCTTCTGGGAATCAGAAAACTGTTGAAAACAATTATTTTATTAACATTCTTCGTATAACTTAAATGACGCCGCAGCAGTGTCAGGCAGTGTCGTGGATACGACATATTACGCTAAATGTCTCCCAGAATGACTTCTTTCTGGAGCCGCTCTCTCGTGATGAACAGTAGGAATGGTACGCACATACGGTACAATGCAACAGAGATTCGTAATCTACATTAGAAGCACAGCTATTTTCACTGGCAATTAAATTTTCATGAAAGTGATGTTCGTAATCTATTTTAAAAACTTTTCGCCAATTGTTGGCAAAATATTATATGAAGAAATAAATAACTTTCACTGATTGAAACCGATCACATGATTCCGTGGTTTGATTACGATATCGCTGTGTTATTATTGGAAAATTCATGGAGTGTAAATTTTATATTCGTAATATAAATTTAATGAAGCTAATGGACGTTAATATCATAACTAAATCACATTAAGTAGTGTGGTAGAATGACGCAATAACATGAATTCACAATTACAATTAAATGGTGTTGATTCGAGAGTTTGTTTATGGAGGTAATTATTTAAAGGGTTTCCCGAAAACATTAATTTATGTGAGATACCTAAACCGAAAATTACCTGACGCTACTGGGTACGTTACCACAGTCTGATGTCGCAGTGTGATGAAAGTGATATTTGTCACTTAACTAATGAAGTAAACAGAATGTCTTTAGTTATTCGTTTATACGTGATGAAATACAGACGCTCTATATTACTGCCGAGTAACGAAGAAGTGCCATTTCACTGTGAAAAATAATTACAGGACATGTCTGCGTACAAGAGAAGTAAAGGTTTTAACTGACTTAACTGTAAGTCCTTGGTGAAACAATGTAATTATTACTTAAGAACTAATACTCTTTTGCTGTTCTGATGCTATTCAACCTGTATACTGAGGAAGCACTAAAGGAAACAAAAGAAAAATTCAGAGTAGGTATTACAATCCATGGAGAAGAAATAAAAACTTTGATATTCGCCGATGACATTGTAATTCTGTCAGAAACAGCAAAGGACTTGGAAGAGCAGTTGAACGCAATGGACAGTGTCTTGAAAGGAGGATATAAGATGAACATCAACAAAAGCAAAACGAGGATAATGGAATGTAGTCGAATTAAGTCGGGTGATGCTGAGGGAATTAGATTAGGAAATGAGACACTTAAAGTAGTAAAGGAGTTTTGCTATTTGGGGAGCAAAATAACTGATGATGGTCGAAGTACAGAGGATATAAAACGTAGACTGGCAATGGCAAAGAAAGAGTGAAACATATAAATGCTGTCTTCGCCCCCATAATTAAATTTACACATCAAAGAAGCAGTGACTGAAATAAAAGAAAGATTCAAGAGTGGAATTAACATTAAAGGTGAAAGAATTTCGACCATAAGATTCGTTGATGACATTGCTACCTTCAATGAAAGCGAAGAAAAATTACGGAATCTGTTAAACGGAATTAACAGTCCAATGTGAACAGAATATGGCTTGAGAGTAAACAGTAGAGGAACGAAAGCAATGAAAAGTAGCAGAATTGAGAAGACTTAGAAACTTAACGTCAGAACCTGTGCAAAATAACCTATGATTTTCGAAGCTAGGAGAACATAAACAACAAAGTGGGATTAGCAAATGGGCATTCCTAACAAAGATAAATCTACTATTATCAAACATAGGCCTGAGTTTGAGAGAGAAATTTTTGAGAATGTATGTATGGAGCACAGCATTGTTGGTAGTGAAACGTGGACTGTGGGAAAGCGGGAACGTAAGAGATACGAAGCATTGGAGATTAGGTGCTTCAGACGTGTTGAAAATTAGGTGGACTGATAATCAAAGGTTCTTCGCAAAATCGTCGAGAAAATGTATAAGAAGTGACAGGATAGTAGGACATATGCTAAGACATCACGAAATAACTTTTATGGCACTAGAGGAAGTTGCAGAAAGTAAAAACTGCAGAGGAAACCAAAGATTGGAGTACATACAGCAAATAGTTGAGGACGTGGGTTCAATTGCTGCTCTGAGATGAAAAAATTCCACTGGAGAGGAATCATTTGTGGCGGGCCAGATCGTACCAGTCAGGTGAACGATGAAAGGAAAAATTTCTTCCTTTACTCTACCTTAATTACAAAATGTAGATAATGACTTTGACCTAATGGACATGCAACTGGCCTATGTACGAGAAAGTCCTGAAAAATAATGTCTTCGACATTTTTCTGAGAAAAATCTGAACTATTCTTATGTAAAACGCAACTTCATCAACATTCTATATCTTTATCCTTCATGTCTATTTATTATCTAGTCACCCTGGCTACAAACACGTTTCTCCCAATGAAAGCATTTTTAGGTACCATAAACTTGCTATCAAGGTGTGTGTATCTCATGGAAACACCAGAGCGACCAGCAAGTGGAATAAAGTTTGAGACATTCTGAATCCATCCTAATAGAAAGTTTTACGTTTTTAATCAACGGGTGTTTAAGTCAAAGAACACAGTGCGGTGTACTGAATGATGGCTGTCCCACATAGACGGTTTAGTAGACAGAAACAGCAGCACCTATGTTGGGTAATAATGCTTCTGTGTAGAATGTAGTATGGTCTTTGCGCACTTGTACGTAATTGCAGAAAAACGAAAACAAAATATGTGGTGATTAGTACAACATAGAGAGAGAATCTCAAAGTATATAATTACAGCATCATCGTAGAATACTGTACACGTATTTGCAGGTAATAATGTTAAATGGAACGATTATGTAAAAACTGTAAAAGGAAAGGAGAATGATCTAGAAATAGATGCATCCAAGGACAGCCGCGTTTGTCTTCTGAACTTAACGGTATGCTTCAGTTATTATACTACCGTCATGAACAAGAATATGATACTTGTCCATCTTTATCTCACACAATAACTGTGAAGCAAGTGCGTAGAGAAATGTGCACATAGCGCTGTCGGCATCTAACCGCTTCTCTTAAAGACTGAAAATAGCACTATCTCCTGCTGTTGATAGAATTTTGAAATGTAGTCTTCCTTCCTTCAGTATCGCCACAACTAGGACGTTGATGGCTTCGTACATAAATATATACAAGCAAGGTAATTCAGCTGCCCCCATGAATGGATTTGGGCAACGTAAAACGCCTTCAATAACCAAGCGCGAGATTTTCACATTCTCACGATAGCTATGCGGAAGCTACTAATCCTACAGAAAAAATGATGTACGAACTTAAATGTTATTCAATTTTCTACAGCTTTGGAGTTATTCAAGAAAAGCGCTATTGAAAGTCGCTTTTGTTACGTTTTTCTTGAATAATTCGAAAACTACAGCCTTTATCAGAAACGTATCACCATAAAAAATTTAACTATTTCAAATTCCATACAGAAAAGTTCATTTTTTCTGTAAGAGTGATAGTTTACATGTGGTGAGCGACAGAATATGAAAATTTTGCATGTGATATTTTAAGGCATTGTGGATTGCATAAAACCCATCGGTAGGGGCACATAAATCACACTATGTAGTTCCTGCATTTATTTTGTCCAAGCTATATTATTTGGAACTTTCAGCTTCTTATTTGTATCGATTTTTAACCTGCAACAGAAATGGCGAGATTCTGGCAGCATTATCTGCAATTTGTCTAGCCACTTGCGTTATAAATTATGATGAGAGCTCTGAATGAAGAACTATTATGCTCTAACTCACGATATTACTACATCATCTACAGCATACTGTTACCTTCAAGTATTTCGCTATGCGGTACTAGCTATGGGATTCTGCTTACTACACAATAGGGAGTCAGAATTGTACCAGTAATTTTTATAGTAACACTAATTAAAATGTTCAGTCGTGCTCGACAGAGCGTCTCAGTAAGACAAAAAGAGAAAGTCTTTATTGTAGCAGAAATTCGGTAAAGCGTTTCACTTTATGTTCTTAGCTTACACAATATTTAACGACGCAGTTTTCAGTAAGAACTGAATAACAAAAGAGTGCACAATGGGCTGGGGAAGTCAGAGACCACGCAGGATTTCCTTAAGCTATACTGACAGTTTTTAAAAGTGGGAAGACAGCATAATTTAAGTCGTTAAGTAGTGGCTGTGGGTGACTCGTCTGGTTTTTTTTATGTTCCTTTATCTCATTTAAATGCAGCAGAAACTGTCTCTTGGTCCAAAGTGTTGAATTTCAAAATGATGTCATATTTTTGGTTGGTTCATAAACAATGTTGTGCTACGTTGGCGTCTATTCCAGAACTAAAGATGTTTCTTCAATGTGATATACAAAGATACCTCGGATTTCGTTTGCATGTATACTACCAACAAACTTGAATAGTAAATCTCGTCCACACAACTTTCATTCTAGAGGTATTGTATATCTTTGCAGTTAAAAATTGGCATTGGTCTCCATGGTGTACTAGATAACTTTCTCTTTCAAGGAATTAGAGAGGCTCATTGAAATTCTTTGACAACAAATAGCAATACAATTTTTTTTTCTCAGCTCAAATTTCGTAAGCTACTGTGGAGCACGTAAGCACCATTGCTTGTTTTCATTTCTTCCCTGACAACATGCTGTCAGTGAAGATGTGCAGCTAACCATTGGTTCCAACTGCTGTTTTGTCAGTAAATAGTTCTTAGTGAAAACCAATTCTTAACATACTGGCGGACAGACAACAATGTGCCGAGTACTGAATTACAGCGCGTTTAGGAGATTCCTAGATGATATGAAGTAGCTGAATGGTGGAGTCTGCGGGTGTGACCCGGCACATTTTAAACAGATGGCTCCATAGTTGAATATCTGTACTAGAGCCCGGAATGTTAATCGCCATTCCGCCTATTCTGTACTGAATTTTGTATATTTATTTAGTTTTTATGGAACAGCAAGTGGTTGCTTTCCTTTAGATTCTTTGCTTAGCAGTAAATCAGACGGTCTGAAAACCTTCTTGAAACAGCAACAATAGAATCAATGTTTCTGTTGCGAAACCTGTTGTTGTTAATGCTGTGGTCTTCAGTCCTGAGACTGGTTTGATGCAACTCTCCATGCTACTATATCCTGTGCAAGCTTCTTCATCTCATAGTACCTACTGTAGCCTACATCCTTCTGAATCTGCTTAATGTATTCATCTCTTGGTCTCCCTCTACGATTTTTACCCTCCACGCTGCCCTCCCAGTACTAAATTGGTAATCCCTTGATGCCTCAGAACATGTCCTACCAACCGATCCCTCCTTCTAATCAAGCTGTGCCATAACTCCTCTTCTCCCCGAATTTTATTCAATACCTCCTCATTAGTTATGTGATCTACCCATGTAATCTTCAGCATTCTTCTGTAGCACCACATTTCGAAAGCTTCTATTCTCTTCTTGTCTAAACTATTTATCGTCCACGCTTCACTTCCATACATGGCTTCACTCCATACAAATACTTTCAGAAACGACTTCCTAACACTTAAACCCAGTCCTAAGCAATGAAGGGAAAGCAGAAAGGTGGAAGAAGTATATAGAGGGGCGATGTACTTGAGGGCAATGTTATAGAAATGAAATAGGATGTAGATGAAGATGAAATGGGAGATATCATACTGCGTGAAGAATGTCATAGAACACTGTAAGACCTAAGTCGAAACAAGGCTCCGCGAGTAGAACATTCAATTACAAGTACTGACAACCTTAGGAGAGCCTGTCCTCACAAACCTCTACCATCTGGTGAGCAAAATGTATGAGACAGGCGAAATACTCTCAGACTTCAAGAAGAATATAATAATTCCAATTCCAAAGGGAGCAGGCGTTGACAGATGTGAAAATTACCGAACTATCAGTTTAATAAGTCACGGCTGCAAAATACTAACGCGAATTCTTTACAGACGAGTGGAAAATCTGGTCGTAGCTGACCTCAGGGAAGATCAGTTAGGATTCCGTAGAAATATGGGAATACGTGAGGCAATACTGACCCTACGACTTCTCTTAGAAGCTAGATTAAGAAAAGGCAAACCTAAGTTTCTAGAATTTGTAGACTTGGGGAAAGCTTTTGACAATGTTGACTGGAATACTCTCTTTCAAATTCTAAAGGCGGCAGGTGTAAAATACTGGGAGCGAAAGGCAATTTATAATTTGTAAAGAAACCAGGTGGCAGTTATAAGAGTCGAGGGACATGAAAGGCAAGCAGTGGTTGGGAAGGGAGTGAGACAGGGGTATAGCCTCTCCCCGATTTTGTTCAACCTGTATATTGAGGAAGCACTAAAGGAAACAAAAGAAAAATTCGGAGTAGGTATTACAATCCATGGGGAAGAAATAAAAACTTTGAGGTTCGCCGATGACATTGTAATTCTGTCAGAAACAGCAAAGGACTTGGAAGTCTCCTGTTGGTTGTTGTACATATTGTATATTAACCTTCTTTTCCTGTAGCGTAACCCTATTTTCTCAGAATTTCGGAACTTTTGCACTGTTTAACGTTGTCGAACGCTTCTTCCAGGTCCACAAATCCTATGAACGTGTGCTGATTCTTTTTCACTCTAGCTTCCATTATGAAACGCAACGTCAGAACTGATCTCTGGTGCCTTTACTTTTCCTAAAGCCAAACTGATCGTCGTCCAAGAGATTCTCAGTTTTATTTCCCGTTCTTCTGTATATTATTCTTATCAGCACTTGGACCCGTGAGCTGTTTAGCTGACTGTACAATAATTCTCTCACTTGTCGGCTCTTGGAGCCTACGCAATTGTGTGGACGAAGTTTCATGTTTCTTTCCGAAAGTCTGATGGTGGTCGCCAGTCTCATTATATACACCACCGTCAGTAGTCGTCTGGTTACCCCTTTCGCCAGTAAGTCTAGAAATTCTGATGGAATGTTATCTATCCTTTCTGTCTTCTGTATTAGACGTCTTAATGTGGTCTGAGCTGTTGTGTTACGTGCGTTCATCCCATAACCAGTACAATTTCCTATTTCATCTCATTCAAAATATTATACATATACGTCCTCCGGAAGACATCATAAGGTAAATAATTAAAGTTACCTTGTATCACTGCTCTAAGTACATACAGGGAGCTATTATAGGTCAGCTCTGCACCAACAATTTACAGCAACTGTGTAAGTGTGTGAAGGCACATACCTCAGGAAACATGGAAGAATCCACTGTAACACCACTTCTTTACCAAGCTCGATCTTCCTGACAGTACTGTGCTGTGAGAATGTAACTCCTACAAGTCATCACTCTTACTGTGTCGCTTCACAATTTTCTCTGAAAATAACGGAGAATTTTCAACATGACGCAAATTTGACATGGCCAAATCATTACAATAAATATAACGTTCTGAATATTTGTACCGCAGAGAGAAGTGCAGTTAAATTAAGTGTTCCCTCTCAAATATTTTCGTCTTTGTTTCGAGGCAAGCGTCTGGTGCCCATAAAGCACGTATATGTGCGTCTGCAGAAGACCGACGCAATTCTGTTCGGCTGATTTTACGTGAAAATATGGACTGTAGGATGGCGTTGAAACGTCGCCACATAAACGTTGTAAGTTCCGACGTACGCTGAGTGGCTCTATCAAACGAAATGTTAGCTCGTATGCTGTCGAACTCGGAACCATTGTTGTTCCACAGTGACAATGATGATGGAGAGGGGGGTGGGGGAGGGAGGGAGGGGAGGGTTGCGTGATCTTACCTGCAGGCCTCTTGGCACCTGACGAGGACACCCTCAGCGTGCTAATTCTATAGATGCCTGCACATCAAAGAGGTAATGGTCAATAGGACTTCAACTAAGGTCGCAAATTGCACTAGAACATTTCTTTGAAAGATGAGTTGATATTCTGTTTTATTTTGTGGAAAACTGACCTTGAGAAAAGCTATGGTTTGTGGGATTGAAGGGACCAGACTGCTAGGGCCATCGGTCCCTTTTTCCACAACCTTCAAACACCCACAAGGAATAGAAATGAACAATGGAGACGACAAGAGACGACACAGGACAAGAAAGACTCAAACAGAGACCAGGCAAAAGGAATTAAAATCACACAGGGTGTGACAGTGGTTGGCCGACCATAGCGACAAAAAAAGGAAAAACCAACCACTAAGAAACACACTAAAAACTCAGTCTAAAATCATAGGCCAAAGACCAGACTCAACACAAAATAAAGACAAACACGTATATCAACTAATAAAAGCCCCCTTCACGTAACATAAACGGGAAATTACACATTTGAGTGTATCAGTTGCAGTCTGCAGAGACCTAGTCTTTTGGTAGAAAGAGCGCTACTTTCCCACACTGTTGAGGAACGACTCGCTTTTGTGTGAATGCGTCGACCTGATACGAACCTAGTAGCTCATTTCAAAATTCGTTCAATAAGTAGTATCATATCGATAACGCTGCAAAATCAGTGAATGACTACTACAGAATTGATGCCATTTGCTTTTCTTTACAGATGCACTTCGCTTTCCGTGAGTCATACCAAAAAGCTTTCTCCAGTGTCTTCCTCAGTTCACAGCTCAGGTAACTCGCCTCTCCTTGGTGAACTGGAGTGCGGCGTTGTGTTATTATCCTGCGAGGGCTGAGGCGGTCTGTAGCACTGCTGCTCCGACACCCAAAATCTGAGAACAAGAAAAATACTGACTGCTACTCTCATTCCCCCCCCCCCCTCCCCCCATGAACCATGGACCTTGCCGTTGGTGGGGAGGCTTGCGTGCCTCAGCGATACAGATAGCCGTACCGTAGGTGCAACCACAACGGAGAGGTATCTGTTGAGAGGCCAGACAAACAAGTGGTTCCTGAAGAGGGGTAGCAGCCTTTTCAGTAGTTGCAAGGGCAACAGTCTGGATGATTGACTGATCTGGCCTTGTCACAATAACCAAAACGGCTTTGCTGTGCTGGTACTGCGAACGGCTGAAAGCAAGGGGAAATTACGGCCGTAATTTTTCCCTAGGGCATGCACCTTTACTGTATGATTAAATGATGATGGTGTCCTCTTGGGTAAAATATTTCGGAGTTAAAATAGTCCCCTATTCGGATCTCCGGGCGGGGACTACTCAAGAGGATGTCGTTATCAGGAGAAAGAAAACTGGCGTTCTACGGATCGGAGCGTGGAATGTCAGATCCCTTAATCGGGCAAGTAGGTTAGAAAATTTAAAAAGGGAAATGGATAGGTTAAAGTTAGATATAGTGGGAATTAGTGAAGTTCGGTGGCAGGAGGAACAAGACTTTTGGTCAGGTGACTTCAGGGTTATAAACACATAATCAAATAGGGGTAATGCAGGAGTCGGTTTAATAATGAATAGCAGAATAGGAATGCGGGTAAGCTAATACAAACAGCATATTGAACGCATTATTGTGGCCAAGATAGATACAAAGCCCACACCTACTACAGTAGTACAAGTTTATATGCCAACTAGCTCTGAAGATGACGACGAAATTGAAGAAATGTATGATGAAATAAAAGAAATTATTAAGATGGTGAAGGGAGACGAAAATTTAATAGTCATGGGTGACTGGAATTCGAGTATAGGAAAAGGGAGAGAAGGAAACATAGTAGGTTAATATGGATTGGGGCTAAGAAATGAAAGAGGATCCCGCCTGGTAGAATTTTGCACAGAGTACAACTTAATCATAGCTAACACTTGGTTTAAGAATCATGAAAGACGGTTGTATACATGGAAGAACCCTAGAGATACTAAAAGGTATCAGATAGAGTATATAATGGTAAGACAGAGATTTATTAACCAGGTTTTAAATTGTAAGACATTTGCAGGGGCAGATGTGGACTCTGACCACAATCTATTGGTTATGACCTGTAGGTTAAAACGGAAGAAACTGCAAAAAGGTGGGAAATTAAGGAGATGGGACCTGGATAAACTGAAAGAACCACAGGTTGTACAGAGTTTCAGGGAGAGCGTAAGGAAACAATTGACAGGAATGGGGGAAAGAAATACAGTAGAAGAAGAATGGGTAGCTTTGAGGGATGAAGTAGTGAAGGCAGCAGAGGATCAAGTAGGTAAAAAGACGAGGGCTAGTAGAAATCCTTGGGTAACAGAAGAAATATTGAATTTAATTGATGAAAGGAGAAAATATAAAAATGCAGTAAATGAAGCAGATAAAAAAGAATACAAACTTCTCAAAAATGAGTCCGACAGGAAGTGCAAAATAGCTAAGCAGGGATGCGTAGATAACAAATGTAAGGATGTAGAGGCTTATCTCACTAGGGGTAAGATAGATACTGCCTACAGGAAAATTAAAGAGACCTTTGGAGATAAGAGAACCACTTGTATGAACATCAAGAGCTCAGATGGAAACCCAATTGTAAGCAAAGAAGGGAAAGCAGAAAGGTGGAAGGAGTATATAGTGGGTCTATACAAGAGCGATGCACTTGAGGATAATGTTATGGAAATGGAAGGGGATGTAGATGAAGATGAAATGGGAGATATGATACTGCGTGAAGAGTTGGACAGAGCACTGAAAGACGTGAGTCGAAACAAGGCCACCGGAGTAGTTCCATTGGAACTACTGTTGGCCTTGGGAGAGCCAGTCCTGACAAAACTGTACCATCTGGTGAGAAAGATGTATGAAACAGGCGAAATACCCTCAGACTTGAAGAAGCATATAATAATTCCAATCCCAAAGAAAGCAGCTGTTGACAGATGTGAAAATTACCGAACAATCAGTTTAATAAGCCTTAGCTGCAAAATAATAACACGAATTCTTTACAGACGAATGGAAAAACTAGTAGAAGCCGACCTCGGGGAAGATCAGTTTCGATTCCGTAGAAACACTGGAACACGTGAGGCAATACTAACCCTACGTCTTATCTTAGAAGAAAGATTAAGGAAAGGCAAACCTACGTTTCTAGCATTTGTAGACTTAGAGACAGCTTTTGACAATGCAGACTGGAATAATCTCTTTCAAATTCTAAAGGTGACAGGGATAAAATACAGGGAGCGAAAGGGTATTTACAATTTGTACAGAAACCAGATGGCAGTTATAAGAGTCGAGGGACATGCAAGGGAAGCAGTGGTCGGGAAGGGAGTAAGACAGGGTTGTAGCCTCTCCCCGATGTTATTCAATCTGTATATTGAGCAAGCAGTAAAGGAAACAAAAGAAAAATTCGGAGTAGGTATTAAAATCCACTGAGAAGAAATAAAAACTCTGAGGGTTGCCGATGACATTGATTCTTTCAGAGACATCAAACGACTTGGAAGAGTAGTTGAATGGAATGGTCAGTGTCTTGAAAGGAAGATATAAGATGAACATCAACAAAAGCAAAACGAGGATATAGGAATGTAGTCGAATTAAGTCGGGTGATCCTGAGGGAATTAGATTAGGAAATGAGATACTTAAAGTAGTAAAGGAGTTTTGCTATTTGGGGGGCAAAATAACTGATTATGGTCGAAGTAGAGACGATATAAAATGTAGACTGGCCATGGCAAGGAAAGCGTTTCTGAAGAAGAGAAATTTGTTAACATGGAGTGTAGATTTAAGTGTCAGGAAGACATTTCTGAAAGTATTTGTATGGAGTGTAGCCATGTATGGAAGTGAAACATGGACGATAAATAGTTTGGAAAAGAAGAGAATAGAAACTTTCGAAACGTGGTGCTACAGAAGAATGCTGAAGATTAGATGGGTGCATCACATAACAATTTAGGAAGTATTGAACAGGATTGGGGAGAAGAGAAGTTTGTGGCACAACTTGACCAGAAGAAGGGATCGGTTGGTAGGACATGTTCTGAGGCATCAAGTGATCACCAATTTAGTATTGGAGGGCAGCGTGGAGGATAAAAATCATAGAGGGTGACCAAGAGATCAATACACTAAGGAGATTCCGATGGATGTAGGTTGCAGTATGTACTGGGAGATGAAGAAGCTTGCAGAGGATAGAGTAGCATGGAGAGCTGCCTCAAACCAGTCTCAGGACTGAAGACCGCAAGAACAACAACTCTCATGTCGTTCTCTTTCGGCTTTTGTATTTATACCCGTTTGTTGGTTTTTAATCGATTTTCCGCTTCGCATAAAAATGTTTCCTTGCAATTTTAGAGGGAACATGTACAGTGAACATGAGTTCAAATGTTTTGATGCATTTTTGGGGGCTGGCTATGAACAAGACTGGCTTATTTAATAGCTGCCACACCTCCTCACATTATTTTTTATTAGTGAATTTTATGGACATTATCACTTACCTGTAGCTTTCATTTATAAAGTTACTGCACTGGTTATCCCAGAGGTAAAGAGTGGTCGAATTTTTTAATTTCGCTCTAAGGTTAATCAGAGTTGGTAGCGGTTATGTGGCGTTAATACATGTGGTCTATTGCATCATTTCTGCCGTTTTAAACTTATGACAATTCTGAACTTCCCAATATTTTTCAATAAGGGTTCAATCATGAACTTTCTTCTGGCATTTTCGAATGTACTCATTAATTTAATTTAGGTCAAAAGGCCTGTGACGACAAGGGTGACTACACCATCATGACAGACAAATTCCAAAACTACTACCTTGCATGTACAAATTTCCCCTCTGTTTTTGCTTAGGATACACGGTATCTTGGATGCTACATTTAAGACACAGTGTCTGTGATCTATAGAGGAGCAGGATGCCCTGTGAGGGTCAGTGTGGTGGAGGAGAACATCACAGTAGTTACGTCTTCGATTTTCAATTTCTCACTGTTCTGAACATAGGACAAATGGTTTCTTGGATTTCAAAGTAGGGACTTGGTGGCCATGGTCTGCTACTACGTGGGGTGGTTGAGGTGGTGCCTGGAGGGCTGTTGACATTTGACGATTTCGGGCCCACTGTTCCATCAGTCACTGGTGTCTATGTCACTCAGGGCTATAGGTCCCCCTCTTTCAGATTGGAGATTGTACCGTCTACTGACCTGTAGTGACATGACACCATACTCTGGTAGGCAGTTCGCCTGGATTCTTCTCTTGGCTTGGAGCACAGTCACCCATGCAGAAAATGCTTTATTAAAATGCATCTCCAAATTCACATTCCACTGAGCCACTACCAGCTGGCACACTGTCTTGTCGACAAGTTGGGTCCATATCTTTGATGGGTCTGCGCCACTCTCGAACCCTACAATTAGCTCTCACCAACTTAAATCTGGACTCATCTGACCAGGCCACGGTTTTCCAGCCGTCTAGCGTACAACCGATTTGGTCACGAACCTAGTAGAGGCGCTGCAGGCGATGTCGTGGTGTTAGCAAAGGTACCCGTGTCAGTCGTCTGTTGCCATAGCCCATTAACGCAAATTTCAGCTGACCGTCCCAATGGACACGATCGTCTTACTTCCCGCGTTGATTTATACTGTTATCTCGTGAGGTGTTGCTTGTCTGTTAGCAGTGATTATGCAAACGCCTTTGCTCTCTGCAATTAAGTGAAGGCCTTTGGCTGCTGCGTTGTCTGTGGTGGGAGGTAATGCTTGAAATATGGTACTATCACCACACTCTTGACACTGTGGATCTAGGAATAGTGAAATCCGTAATGATTTTCGAAATGGAACTTCCCATGCATCTAGGTCCAATTACCACTCCATGTTCAGAGTCTGCCAGTTCTCGTCGTGTGACCATAATCACGTCTGAAACCTTTTCACATGAAAAACCTGAGTACGAGTGATATCTCTGTTAATATATGGTGATCAAAATGTCAGTATAAATACTTAATAAACCACGGAATAATGTAGACATAGAGGTAGAAATTGACACACATGCTTGGACTGACATGGGGTTGTATTAGAACAAAAAAAAGGAACAAAAAAAACAAAGTATTGCTAGACGCGTGAAAGATCTCTTGCGCGCGTCGTTTGGCGATTATCGTGTGCTAAGCCGCCACTTTCGTTATACGTCGCCTCCCAGGTCCCCAGACCACAGTCCGTGCGATTATTGGCTTTGGGGTTACCTGAAGTCGCAAGTGTATCGTGATCGACCGACATCTCTAGGGATGCTGAAGACAACATCCGACCCCAATGCCTCACCATAACTCTGGACATGCTTTACATTGCTGTTCACAACATTATTCCTTGACTACAGCTATTGTTGAGGAATGATGGTGGACATACTGAGCATTTCCAGTAAAGAAAATCATCTTCGCTTTTTGTCACTTTGTTATGCTAATTGTTGCTATTCCGATCAGATGAAGCGCCACCTGTCGGACATTTTTTTGAACTTTTGTATTTTCTTGGTTCTAATAAAACCCCATGTCATTCCAAGCACGTGTGTCAGTTTGTACCTCTCTATCTACATTATTCCGTGATTTATTCAGTTTTCAAATTTATACTTAGTTTGATCTCCCGGTACATTGACCTTTTATACATTGTGTACGCTATCTGCATATGGACACATTTACTTTTGTCACCTCAGTGTACCTCATTGTGCTCGGGGAAAGGCTAGGAACAACTGCTCTATAACTACTGAAATGTCGAACTCGGAAAAGGATAAGGTTTTAGTATCATAAACTGCATAGTTTTGAGATAAAGGTTTTCCAGAAAAGAAAAGAAAGGAATAATTTACCTTGGATTTGTTATGTGCAATTGTGGTAACCTGTAATTACCACACCAATCACGCAGGCACCTCGCCGTCCGTCAGAAGGCAACAGGACACGAGGCGCCTGCCAGTAACCTGTCCTTTGATCTGCCCGTAGCGGCCCAGATAGCGGCCACATCAGACGCAACGGACAGCCGCGGCTGCCTAGTTGAGCGCACAGCCACCTCGCACCGCTACCACGGGAAGACGACTATGATTTGGCGGAGTGCTCTCTTCCTTGATTTGTAATGTTTCAATGACTGGTGACTACACTTCGCTCTTTGATCTAGGATTGGTACCAGCCTAGCTACGTATATGGTTTCCATATTAGACTCAACTGCAGTTTCGTATTAAGTAGGGTAGGACGTCAAACGGGCCGACTTGGAGCAGGAGAGGCACTACAGGACATTTTATTTTCTACTGTCTACACTTTTATAAATAAATTCTTAAATCTTTGTCTTCTTGACCAGGAAGGATTCAGGATTCAGGATTCAGGATTCACACTCATAGCAGTGGAAATGCAAAAACATAATAATTTTTTTTTTTAGATATGAAATTTCATGACTTTTTCACTTACTGTTCGCTGCATTTGTTGAATTTTGCACAACATACAAACCATACTTACAGGTGTATGAAACTCTAGAATTTTCCAAATCTATTAAAAACTGTGGTAAAAATCGAGATAATCAACTACAAAATTTGATTTTCTTATAAACATAAAGTTTAAACGTAACAGCTCATTCATTTTTTTCATAAATTAAATAGGTTCTAGAGTTTCAGACACCTGTAAGTATGGTTTTTATGCTTTGCAAAATTCTACATCTACATCTACATCTACATCCATACTCCGCAAGCCACCTGACGGTGTGTGGCGGAGGGTACCCTGAGTACCTCTATCGGTTCTCACTTCTATTCCAGTCTCGTATTGTACGTGGAAAGGATTGTCGGTATGCTTCTGTGTGGGCTCTAATCTCTCTGATTTTATCCTCATGGTCTCTTCGCGAGATATACGTAGGAGGGAGCAATATACTGCTTGACTCGGTACATTGACCTTTTATACATTGTGTACGCTATCTGCATATGGACACATCTACTTTTGTCATTCATCGAACAGTCTGTCTTACTTCTGAAGAAAAGTATACCTATAGCAACAAATGCAGCCTATAGTAAGTGAAAAAAATATGAAATTTCACATGTAAAAAAATTATTATGTGATGTTTTTGAACTTGCGCTACTACGAGTGTGAATCCTGAATCCTTCCTGGCCACGCTGACAAAGTTTTATGAATTTACTTGAAAAAGTATAGACAGTGTAAATTAAAATGTCCTGTGGTGCCTCTCCTGTTCCAAGTCGGCCCGTTTGATGTCCTATCCCCCTTAAAGTGATTGTCTGTTACTCGTACTCTAAATTTTATATATTAGAACAGGAATGAAAAGTATATCGTCATCATTATTACTATGTACTTGAGTTACGTTTTCTTACTGAACCCCTACTCAATGATTTCTAAGTCATCCTTCGATTCCTATGGATTGATGTAATGGCTTGACGGCCATTGCGGAATTTCAGTATACTGTGCACTGTGCTTTATCCCAAAATTATATTATTAATCTGCGGCAACGATAGCATTGCAATAAATTGAAGAGATAAAGCTAGGAGGAATTACTGGTAGCAGAATAAGATTTGACAAGATTTCTTCCTAGAATAAATAGAATTCTTCCAGTGTAATCTGAAGTCCATTATTTCACCATGAATGCTACGCGATATCTAATATCTTGATTCTGAAAACCTTGTAACGTGATAGCGCAATTTCACTTTCTTCCCATGCTCATGTCGAATTTAAATTTCCTTAGCAAGAGCATTTACTTTTAGTGACGTTTCTTGTGTGTGATAAGATGCAACTAAAAATTCTAAATTTTTTGGGGCTATCCACATCAAAATCAGACCAATAACTAGCCACAAGTGGGCCATCGGGACCATCCGACCTCCGTGTCATTCTCAGTTGATGATGCGGGTAGGAGGGGCGTGTAGACCAGTAACTGGCGTCTTATTTAATTTTAGGGGCAGCGAAGATGTAAATTACGGAGACGAACTCGGAAGCCATGTTTTCTACTGTTTCGAAGAATCACAATTAACAAAATCCTAGTGACGAAAAACGATGGTGGGAGGTGTGGATTAAGTTGCTGTGGAGTGTCGCAAGTGGAGACACAGCTCTTAGAATTTTCTTGAATCTGGGCTGGCGAACATAGGCACTTCGGCTTTAATGAGAAGTGAGACGCAGTTGAAATGAATGGACACCCCGTGGCTTGGGAGTGGTCGACTTGTCCGTGTTCCCTAACGGGGAAAGATTATGGAATAGGGCATCAAGAATTTTACTATCTGGAAGATAAGTGGACATAACAGTAATGTATTATCGTAGTAAATGTTTTGATGGGAATAAGGATGCGTCATTTCTGTACAGGTAAAAGGTTTAAGTTTATGTGTCCTAAGTAAAATGACGTATATGACATCACGGATGTTAAAAACTTCACTTGTAGGGGTTAAAAGTCCATTGTTCACTAGGAGATAGTGACTTGTTTCAACACAAAGCAGGTTATATCGCCGTTTCCGCTCGGCTCTGAATGGTGTAGAAAGCTGCTATAGAACGCTGATTGTCTTTGACGATTGAAATGTGTCAGATCCCGTAGTAGGTCAGTTCCAATTTTGTCAACCACAAAAAAATGGTTCAAATGGCTCCCAGCACTATGGGACTTAACTTCTGAGGTCGTCAGTCCCCTAGAACGCAGAACTACTTAAACCTAACTAACCTAAGGACATCACACACACTCATGCCCGAGGCAGGATTCGAACCTGCGACCGTAACGGCCGCGCGGTTCTAGACTGTAACGCGCAGAACCGCTCGGCCACCATTATTTTTTTTCTGCAGCATTCAGACTGAAGAGGCTATAAAAATACTTTGTGCCAGCTGCTCTCGATCCACTGACACTGTAAGCAGAAACAACGCACGCTACCGCTTTTTTTATTTTTTTTTCCTCAAAGCCAAACTCAAATTTCTTTTTCTTTTAAGAACAAATTATGAGGAATAAATAAGGAAAAGCTTTTTTAAAATTAAAGTCGTCGTGCGACTTGTAGTTAAAGACCAGATCTTTCAGGAGCTCCTGAAGTGTACCCGCATACAGCATGTCAGCTCGTCCAAAAGTGTCTTCTCATGGCGTAGGCGTGGGTTCTGGGTAGAGGATCTATTCAGTTCGATTCGGTTTAAACAGTTTTCAGCTTCTCAGGGTTTGGAATTTCCAGCTACTAGGTGGGTCATCGAAAGTGCTACGTAAGAAATTGCAAAAATATCGTTTATAGCGTGCGTTGCGTATCAGGACGCAGTGTCGTTCGTTGATATAAGTCCAGTATCCTAGCGTAGACTTGTCGCCTGAAGTAAAAAGATAGCGGATCGCGTGGTCACAGATCCAATTCACAGAGAGAGTTTTGGCGAGGGGGGGGGGGGGGGGGGTAGAAAGCCTTATCGGGGTACAAAAGCATGTGGACGTCGATCTGAGCCGGTGTCTGGCGAGTAAGAAACGCCAAAATTCGCCGCGCAAGTGTCGAGACGTCGAACGCTGTGCCACAGTGGAACCGGTGGACATCCGTGTCATCCACTCCACAGTGGGTGTAGAGGGATGAATCGGCGAGATGGATGCGGTGCAGACGATCTCGGTTAACTTGTTTTCCATTCATGGTGATGTACCACGCTGATTGAACGTCTGATTCAAGAAAACGCGCATGGATCGCCTTCCATATGTGTCGCCACACGTACTGTGGATACTTTGGCTCGATGGGGTTAGACGGGCGGCACTGTTGTAACAATTCGGAGACATAACTGAACTCCAGGAAAAATCGTTGGATGTAATAAAAGGGGGTTGGAATGGTCGATACCAGTTCTGGGGTGGACGAGAAGGCCGATGCAAAGTTGTGAAGCAGGAGGCTAGTAGGGCTCTGCTGGCAACGATGCCAAAGTTTTAGTTGGGAGCTGACGTATAGTGCCTTGACACGAGTCGGTACGTGGATGAGTCCCACCCCGCCACGATCTCGTGGCAGTGCAAGGGATTCATACTGCACCTTGAATAACATCCTAGAGCTGACGAAGGAGCCGAAAGCCAACAACAGTCGTCGCGCCAGGAGGTTTGGGACCGGTAGTACTTGAGCCACGTGTGGTATACGGGAAGCATGATACATGTTAACGTATTGCGCACGTTGGATAGCATCGACAGCTCGTAGCCGGTGATCTGCGAGACTTGCTCTGATTGTCTCTAGCAAGCGTCTACCATTGACAGTCGCTGAGCGGCGCAGGTCAGCTCGGAAATCAAGTCCAAGAGACCGTATGGTGGCGGCGACACTGAGGGGGGCAGCGCATCTCTCCGGCAAGCCCTCACCAATGAGCAGGACCTTGGATTTTGACACGTTGAGGCAGCTCCCCGACGCTTCGCCGTAAGTCGCCATCCATGTCAGTGCTGCTCGTACTTCATCTTCACTACGCAGATATAGTACTATGTCGTCTGCGTAGGCTGTACAACAAAAACGGTGGTCTCGCACAGCCATGCCTTCCAAACGTTGGCGCATGCCCTGGAGCAGGGGTTCCAAGGAGAAAGCATGCAAAATCGTGAAAAGAGGGCAGCCTTGTGGTACAGATCGTGCGATGACCAGCGCCGGTGTAAGGTGACCACTGTACATGATTTTAGAGGTTGCACTACTCAACAGGCGCATAACCACTGTGACAATACCGCCAGAAAAACCCATATGCTGATGAACTGTCCATAAATAGAAGTGGTCAACACGGTCGAAAGTCTAGCTAAAGTCCAGTGAAGCCAAGGCGCCAGGGAGATGCTGATAATGCGCTAATGTTATCATGTCTCTGTAACGGCAAAGGGCCGTAAGGATGCTGTTGTCGGCTCCTAGGGAAGTCAGGTCGAAGGATGTGACGTAACGTGCGACCTCCTTGAGTCGCGATGCCAGTAGCCGTGTGAATAGTTTCATGTCGCTGTTGAGCAAAGTAATTGGTCGATAGTCGTGGACCCTCGATAACCCGTGCGGTTATCTAGGAAGGCGCTCGGGATCAGTGTCATCGGTGACATCAGCTCTTGTGCGATTGCCGTCCACGTGGAAGCCAACAAATAGTGAAAAATTATATGAAATTCGATGAGTATACCGTCAGGTCCAGGAGATCTGTTATCGGAACCCGCCTTGATAGCATCTACCACTTCATCTGTGGTCACGTCGTCTTGGAGGTCATGCACTGCAGCCTCCGGAAGAGCGTTCGTAGTAAGCTGAGCGACGTCTGTGATCAGTGCTGCAGAATGCGGTACGGCTGGTATAGCCCGGCAAAATGAGCATGGAGAGCACGACCGATGCTTTGTTGGGTGTCGTGCCGGCGCCCGTCCACATCAGTGAGGACTTGGATCAGAGCTCGTCGTCGTCGTTGTCTTTCCTGAAGGACGTGGTACATCGACGGACGCTCTTGAGGGATTAGATTAGAAGCTCGAGAACGGACTACAGTGCCTTCCAAGTGACGCCACATGATCAAGAACATCTGCGCCTTCGTGGGATGGACCATCGACTGCCGGGCTGGCGAGAAAGGCATCGTCGTATAGTCATGTAGTATGGCGTAGTAGAAGTGCAGGGTATTAGTTTGCCACGCCTTTAATTCCTTCCGATAACTCATCAGAGTCTTCTGGAGGGTCGGCTTTGCACAGGAGAGCCACCATGATAAGGTCGAGTCATAGGCTTCTCGAAGATGGTGGCAGCGTTCCCACGCTTCTGCGACCATACGGCGATAGTCTGAGGAGGTCAGGCGAGCGACGTTGAGTTTCCACAGACCACGACTATGCCACACTTGCTGTCGGGCGAGAATGACGTCACAGAGGTACGCATCATGGTCTGAAAAGGCCAAGGGCCAGACTTCCGCATGACGTGTGCCATCAGCAAGGGGGCGGGTAACGTAGATGCCATCTATGCGGCTTGACGAGTGAGGGGTGTAGAATGTATAGCCCAGTGGAATTCCGTGCAGCTTCTACCATGTGTCAACAAATTGTAAACGGTCGATGACCACTGAGAGAGGAATGTCGCGGTAGTTGGTCCGGGGGCCCTTGTGTCGAGTTAAAATCCCCACCAGGTACCAAATCGTCCTGAAGACCGGTGAAGAGGGGTGTGACGCTTTCGGCAAAGAAAATTTGTCGGTCATGACGGCGGCCAGTGCCGGACGGAGCGTAGATTTTAATAATACGCACGCCGAACAGTGTGAGGGCCATACCTCGCGCAGTGGGGAGGGAGATGACGTCCTCTGCAGGGAGTCCGTCACGTAGCAGGATGGCGACGCCACTACCGGTGTCGGATGCGGGGGAAACATGGGCGTTGTATCCGGTGGGAACTAGGAAGTCAGCCACAAACACCTCTTGTAAGAGTGCTATATCCACATCCGCAGAGTAAATAGTGTCTCGGAACATGGCCAGTTTATGGTGGGCACGAATGGTGGCAAGATTCATCGTGGCGACACGATATTGCTGTCTTCGGCCGTCCTCAGTATTTGCAGAACGTGCGGTAGAAGTAGCCGGCACGTGGAGACCCGTCGGTGGTCCTGCAGTGGTGATAATTACTGGCGGTGCGCCAGCCCCAGTGTCGCCGTGGTGGACTCCTGTGCAGACACGCTGGCAGTGTGTTCCACTTCTTCTTCAACGTCATCTGCCCAGGAAGCTGACGACGTGGACATGTGACGGTCACGTACTTCCGGAACGGGTGTTGTGCATTCCGCAACATGAGTGGCAGGGGGACCGCCGTCATCATTCATTGACAACGGCGAGGACACGTCCCAGGCCGGGAGAGAAGGCGTTACAGGAGGGGCGCCTGTTGCTGCTGCATCGCGTGACTGGACGCAATGTGGGAGATCACCGTCAGACATCAGGTCGACATCTCGCGGGGCCGTCTAGGAAAGGGCGTCATCGGAAGGCGTTCGTCGTCGTTTCCTGTGTTTGCCAGGCGACCGTTGTTTTCTGAACCAGAATGTGGTCGCCCGTCGTCTGACGCCGAACCCGTCTGGACAAAGGCAGACGTCGGCACTACACCGAGGTCGACGTCCACGGTTCCAACAGGAACATCGGTTTCGGTCTGCAACCCGGACGGTGCTGAAGCGAGCACTGGAGGCGACGCCGTGCTGGTGTCGTCGGCGCGTTGTGCTGCGGCGGGTGGCGTTGACGATGCTGCTGGCGCAATCGGGAGTGGCACGGCGGGGTCCTGTGCAACCTTGGCGTAGGTGATGGGTAAGGACGTGACCGACGAAGCCTGGGTCTCTTCACGTAACGGCGTCTGTGTTAAACAGCGGTGTAAACATTCGGAACGTACATGTCCCTCCTGGCCACATCCTGCGCACGTTCGTGGCTGTCCATCGTACATGACGATGGCCCTCACGCCGCCAATCAGCAGGTACAATGGGACATGTTTCGTCAGCTCAATTTTTATTTGTCGGACGCCATTTAATAGGGGGTAGGTCGTAAATGTTTGCCACTTCTCCGCGACGTGACACAAGACGGTGCCGTATGGTTGGAAAGCGGCAATGACCACATCCTGAGGCACCTCGAACGGGAGCTCAAACACCCGCAATGTCCGGAGACCGAATGCAGCATGGGCGACTGTCACAGCACCCATATGTCCATCAGAGCGTTTAAATTTTTGTCCGGTGGCATGACGGTGAATTACACTCTTGGAAATTGAAATAAGAACACCGTGAATTCATTGTCCCAGGAAGGGGAAACCTTAATGACACATTCCTGGGGTCAGATACATCACATGATCACACTGACAGAACCACAGGCACATAGACACAGGCAACAGAGCATGCACAATGTCGGCACTAGTACAGTGTATATCCACCTTTCGCAGCAATGCAGGCTGCTATTCTCCCATGGAGACGATCGTAGAGATGCTGGATGTAGTCCTGTGGAACGGCTTGCCATGCCATTTCCACCTGGCGCCTCAGTTGGACCAGCGTTCGTGCTGGACGTGCAGACAGCGTAAGACGACGCTTCATCCAGTCCCAAACATGCTCAATGGGGGACGGATCCGGAGATCTTGCTGGCCAGGGTAGTTGACTTACACGGGATACATGCGGACGTGCATTGTCCTCTTGGAACAGCAAGTTCCCTTGCCGGTCTAGGAATGGTAGAACGATGAGTTCGATGACGGTTTGGATGTACCGTGCACTATTCAGTGTCCCCTCGACGATCACCAGAGGTGTAAGGCCAGTGTAGGAGATCGCTCCCCACACCATGATGCCGAGTGTTGGCCCTGTGTGCCTCGGTCGTATGCAGTCCTGATTGTGGCGCTCACCTGCACGGCGCCAAACACGCATACGACCATCATTGGCACCAAGGCAGAAGCGACTCTCATCGCTGAAGACGACACGTCTCCATTCGTCCCTCCATTCACGCCTGTCGCGACACCACTGGAGGCGGGCTGCACGATGTTGGGGCGTGAGCGGAAGACGGCCTAACGGTGTGCGGGACCGTAGCCCAGCTTCATGGAGACGGTTGCGAATGGTCCTCGCCGATACCCCAGGAGCAACAGTGTCCCTAATATGCTGGGAAGTGGCGGTGCGGTCCCCTACGGCACTGCGTAGGATCCTACGGTCTTGGCGTGCATCCGTGCGTCGCTGCGGTACGGTCCCAGGTCGACGGGCACGTGCACCTTCCGCCGACCACTGGCCACAACATCGATGTACTGTGGAGACCTCACGCCCCACGTGTTGAGCAATTCGGCGGTACGTCCACCTGGCCTCCCGCATGCCCACTATACGCCCTCGCTCAAAGTCCGTCAACTGCACATACGGTTCACGTCCACGCTGTCGCGGCATGCTATCAGTGTTAAAGACTGCGATGGAGCTTCGTATGCCACGGCAAACTGGCTGACACTGACGGCGGCGGTGCACAAATGCTGCGCAGCTAGCGCCATTCGACGGCGAACACCGCGGTTCCTGGTGTGTCCGCTGTGCCGTGCGTGTGATCATTGCTTGTACAGCCCTGTCGCAGTGTCCGGAGCAAGTATGGTGGGTCTGACACACCGGTGTCAATGTGTTCTATTTTCCATTTCCAGGAGTCTATGTCATTGCAAATTTCCTCCGTCGACATCTTGATGTAGACAACATTTCCAGTGATGGAAAATGTATGCCGATTACGTCCTGGGGGTTCAAACGTAGATCCTCACGTATGAACTGTTTGACTCCGAAGGCTCTGGGTCGTGGATGTTCGGCCTGAAACGTTACTTTGATCGTTGCACGGCGGTACGAGTGCGTTATGGTGTACGTTAGTACTGGACTCGATAGATACAAACACCGCCACGCGGAAGTAAACACCGTCGAGAGCGGAGCGTCGAATAGCGTGCGGAGCAGCTCCGCACGCTAGCACGGCTGGCAGCCGACTGTTGCCACCTCGGCCTGCTGTCAACCACAGTTTGACTCGTGTGGTAGCATTACCTCCCAGCTTGAAGGTGATTAGACCATGATTAATACAGCATATGTACATGAAGGCACAATCCGATTGGTATAAGAAATTAGTTTGCGAGAGGTTTCTGCCTCCCCAGAAGTGTTCCTGTTTTACTACACAGTTTTGATAGTTAAAATTTGCTCACAGACCATTTTTGTCATAATGTTGTTGTATAGTGCTGTTTCTCACTCTGCTCTAGTTTGATTCTCATCACTGTGTTTAGCTGTCTGGTGTTTGTCTAAGTGCGCTTTTACTTTACTTTAAGAGTATGTTTGTATGCCCAGTTCGTAATTTTCTGCAATTCTGCATTTTTTCGCGGATGTTTCTTTCGCACTTCATAAAAGAAAATATGGTAGTACCCTACGTCCTCCTTCACTGCTGTAAATGTAAGTCGGGCAGCGCTCGCTAGTTTGCTGAAGTGTGAGGTGCTTTCTCAATACTGTATAGCAGTATACATATTGGCAGATAGCCGTCTGGTGTATGTATAACCTGGAAAAATGGTGGAATTCTGTGTTAACATGGTACCGAAATATTCATTCAATACCAGCGCCCTACTGCGAGTGAAGTTCCGCGTAGCAGAGATAGTAGTATTTTACTAGGTGTATGTAGAGGCGAGTGTTCAACTTTTACCCGTGTGTTTAGTTTTCCATCGCTTTTAACAGGTCTACATCTATATCTGCATACATACTCCGCAAACCACAATATGGTGCATAGCGGAGGGTAGATTACACCACTACTTCCCATTTCCTTTCTCGTTCCAGTTGCAAATAGAGCGAGGAAAAGACTTTCTACATGCTTCTGTAAGAGCCCTAAATTCTGTTATCGTCGTGATTCTTGCGTGAAATGTTGGTCGGTGGCAGTAGTATTGCCCTGCAGTCAGCTTCAAATTTATGAACTCTAAATATTGTGACTAGTGCTCCGCTAAAAGGACGTCGCGTTCTCTCCAGGAATCCCATTTCACATCCCGAAGAAACTCCGTCATACTTCCGTGTTGTTCGAACCTACCGGTAACGAATCTCTGAATTGCTTCAATGTATTCCGTTAATTCGACATGGTGTGAATCCCAAACACTCGAGCAGTACACGAGTATGGGTCGCACTATGGTCCTACAGGCGATCTCCTTCACAGATAAACCACACTTTTCTAAAATTCTCCCAATAAACCCAACTCGACCATTCGCCCTCCCTACTAAAATCTGTACATGCTCGCTCTATTTCATATCGCTTTACGCCAAGATCGATCGACGTGATTGTGTGAAACGGCACACTATCAATTCCCGAAGAAACTTCGTAATACTTCCTTGTTGGGCTAACCTATCGGTAACGAATCTCTGAAGCTTCAGTCGAACATCACGAGTTTTTCCAATTAACTTTCATTTTTATACATTTACACCTTATTGCAATTCATCACACGAACTAGAAATTTTTTTATAGGTCATCTTCTATCCTGCTGCAGCCATGTAATGACGATACCTTCCCGTACATGCCAGTATCATCAAGAAACAGCCGCATATTCCTGCTCACAGTGTTCGCCAGTTCATCTATGTATTTAAAAAATAATAGCGGTCCTCGTTCGTTATCCTGGGGCAGGCCTGACGATAATCTTGTCGCTGACGAACACTCGCCATCAAGTACAACGTGCTGGGTTCTGTTACTGAAGCAGTCTTCGAGGCACTCAGATATCTGGGAACCTGCTTTGTATGCTCGTACCTCGCTTAACAGTCGGCATGGGGCACTGTGCCAAATGTTTTTTGGTAATCAAGAACATGAAGTCTTGGTCGAAGAAAATCACGTGAGAAAAGGGAAAGCAGTTTTACATGGACGTTGATTTGTAAATCCATGCTGAATTGTGAGCAGAAGCTTGTCCGCCTCAAAGGAAATTTATTGTATTCGAAGTCCGAATATGTTCCAGAATTCTGCAGCAAACCTATGATGCAGAATACGGTGAGAAGAGTTGGCTCTGAGTACTATGGGACTTAACATCTATGGTCATCAGTCCCCTAGAACTTAGAACTACTTAAACCTAACTAACCTTAGGACATCACACAACACCCAGCCATCACGAGGCAGAGAAAATCCCTGACCCCGCCGGGAATCGAACCCGGGAACCCGGGCGTGGGAAGCGATATGAGAAGATTTAGTGGCTCTCATAAATGTTCCTTGGATTATAGCGTGCAGTAGAAACTGTTTTCATCAAGATATGGCACTAATGTATACTAATTTCATTGAAGGACACAGAACATCAATTAAATATTCGTCTTTTAGCACACTAGTTGGATGTTTATTTGCGCACTAAACAGCGTAGTCCCTGGTATGTCATTAAACTTAAAGTAAGCAGATATGCCACAAGAAGACGCGCAGGCTCTGACGAACACGTGCTGTGTAAGGTGGACTGGTGAGTTCGGCTGATTTCTGTGACACTGAGCCCATAGACACTTACACCATCCCAGATGAGTATGTGTCAAAGTGTTCTACGACATGACTGAAACTATGCTGGCTACTCCAACGGAAAGTTCCCTTTTTAAAGAGACTTCTATGTAAAATAAAAACATTCCAGAGCATCTAGAATCCGACACTTTATATTAGCAGCCCTTATAGTATCTTCAACGTAATTCTATTGTATAAAGATTACTACCACCATAGCCGTCAGGAAATTTGATAATTGAGTTAAGGAATGTGTAATTCAAATTATGATTTTGACGTCCCGTAGTCGACGATGTCAATACCGGCGTAGCACAAGGAAGGACTGATGAAAGACGGGGAAGGAAAGCGCCAATCACAGGACCAGGTTACAGGAGACGGAGCTGTGATTGGGGAAGGAAATCATTTCTCAAAAGAACTATCTTTGCATTCACTATAAGCGATTTAAGGAAACCATGTAAAAAACATAAATGGATGTGACCTGACGGGAGTTTGAATTGTAGCTCTCCTAGGTATGCGTTCAGTGTACCTAGCTCTGTTCACTGTACACTGATGAGCGAAAACAATGTGCCGTTTGTTCACCTCTATAATCGATCCGGTCAAGTGGTATTGCAGGCACGTCACTCTGTAAGAAAAGTGTATGGAAGATACAAAGATGAACGGCTTATCATTCTAGCGATGATACGACTGTAAATCGGGAAGTCCACTCCACTGACACAATAGACTCTTACAAGGGCCAGAAGGTTATGACTTGGAGTTGGCGAACGAGCATGACGCAAACTTCGACACTGGCAGGCTTCTACTTTCGTGAGCATTTCTCGAAATCAGCTGAAGACTGGTAGAACCACGAGTAATGCCGCCCTCTCAGGGGACCTGAAACGCACGTAGACGAGGAGCTGGTAACGTCACAGCGTGGAATTTCACGTTTCACTACATTGCGGAGCGTGTAATGACGAATGTGGCATGCCAGATTTTGTTTGGAGATGTTACACCGCGAGTAGAACTTACGAGCCGCCATATTGTATAGAGTTAAACAACGTGTTTGGGCGGTTTTATTTGCTGTAGACTACGTAGTATGAATGTAAGCTGTTTCAACGGGTCATTTTAACTCCGATTTGTTGTAATAAAATTACAAGAAGACAAGTTTATGTAGAACTACTGACCACTAAAATTACTACACCACGAAGGTGACGTGCTACAGACGCGAAATTTAACAGACAGGAATATGATGCTGTGATATGCAAATGATAAGCTCTTCAGAGCACTCACACAAGGTTGGTGCAGGTGGCTACACCTGCAACGTGCTGACATGAGGAAAGTTTCCAACCGATCTCTCATACACAAACAGCAGTTGACCGGCGTTACCTGGTGAGACGTTGTTGTGATGCTTCGTGTAAGGAGGAGAAATGCGTACCATCAGGTTTCCGAATTTGATAAAGACCGGATTGTAGCCTATCGCGATTTCGGTTTATCGTATCGCAACATTGCTGCTCGCGTTGGTCGAGATCCAATGACTGTTAGCAGAATATGGAATCAGTGGGTTCAGGAGGGTAATACGGAACGCCGTGCTGGATACCAACGCCCTCGTATCACTAGCAGTCGAGATGACAGGCATCTTATCTGCATTGCTGTAACGGACCGTGCAGTCACGTCTCGATCCCTGAGTCAATAGATTGGGACGTTTTCAAGACAACTACCATCTGCACGAACAGCTCTACGACGTTTACAGCAGCATGGAATATCAGCTCGAAGACCATGGCTGCGGTTACCCTTGACGCTGCATCACAAACAGGAGCGCCTGCGATGGTGTACTCAACGACAAACCTGGGAGCACAAATGGCAAAACGTTATTTTTTCGGATGATTCCAGGTTCTGTTTACAGCGTCATGATGGTCGCATCCGTGTTTGGCGCATCGCGGTGAAGGCACATTGGAAGCGTGTATTCGTCATCGACATACTGGCTTATAACCGGCCATGATGGTATGGGGTGCCATTAGTTAAACGCGTCGGTCACCTCTAGTGCGCATTGACGGCACTTTGAACAGTGGACGTTACGTTTGAGATGTGTTACGACCCGTGGCTCTGCCCTTCATTCGATCCCTGCCAAATTCTACATTTTAGCAGGATAATGCACGACCACATGTTGCAGGTCCTGCACGGGCCTTTCTGGATACATAAAATGTTCGACTGCTGCCATGGCTAGCACATTCTGTAGATCTCTCACTAATCGAAAACGTCTGGTCAATGGTGGCAGAGCAACTGGCTCGTCACAACTCATGATGAACTGTGGTATTCTGTTGATGCTGTACACGCCATCCAAGCTCTGTTTGACTCAATACCCAGGTGTATCATGGCCGTTATTACTGTCAGAGGTGGTTGTTCTGGGTACTGATTTCTCAGGATCTATGCACTCAAATTGAGTGAAAATGTAATCAGATATGAGTTGTAGTATAATATATTTGTCCAAAGAATACCCGTTTATCATCTGCATTTCTTCTTGGTGTAGCAATTGTAATGGCCAATAGTGTAATATGCATTGCTGTTGTCCATAATTGCACTTTAATGCTGTAATATTACAAAACTGACAGTTTCAACGTACAATATAGCCTGATGATATCTCCTGAAGCTGTGCAATCCAACTTCTAGTTTTTCAGTGTCAATGGGACACATTACTCGTACCTCCCCCCGCTAACATTCTTCAAGGCTTTGTTATTTAAAAAATTATATTATGTGCAAATATTCTGTAGATACTGTGGTTTGAATATGCACACTCCCTCACGCTCCCATCCTCTTAACCTCCCTTCTGGATCAGTAGGCTGCAACACTTAGTTACCTGTGTTCCAATATCTACCTCACCTTCGCATCATCCCTTCTCTTAAAAATGCCCTTAGTCTTTGGTGGTTTGCATATGCTGGGTGCAGGGCAGGAGGTATCTTACACGGTACGGTTTTATTGTTGCTGGCATGCTAACGCCAAAAGATCACAGAAATAAATTGTAGAAAGAAAGAACCGAAACTTACCTGTCATGCATGTAGTAATAAGAACGTTTGAAGGATATTGTGAGAGTGTAAAAATGCTTCGTGCATAAATATAGTAGAGTTTTGCAATATTTATAATGTTTAAAGGCCACTCAGAGAAATACGTAATTTTAAGTGTCAAACGAGAATATTATGACACCTATGTAAAAGCCATCTCGTAGCTGTAACACGCTGCGCACCCCTTATCTTTTCAACACTGCCTTCCAGTTGAACCATATACCTCACCTAAGCTGGATCATGAACATATATTTGTCACGTAAACCTACAAAGATGTGCAAATGTACATTTTATTGCATATTGGGATTTTTAAGACGTAACAATCACATGTAAGAACTTCGTATATGAAGATGTGTATGTGCACCAGGTGCGTTTCAGCTGAGAATATTTTGTTTATGACAAACTTTTGTATATTGTGCTACATTTTCTCCATCATAATGACAACGAGGGATTAGGCTGTAGCTCACAGTGAGCATGTACTGAAACAAAAAGTTTTTGAAGGTATGTAAATGCACAGTATCCATTTCCGTTTCTTATAATGTCAAACAAAAGCATTTTTCCTCAGATGTTACGTCATAAATCATGATAGAAGATATATTCGATATACATGCATTATGTAAGACCAGAAGAAGACAGTTACATCTGGCAAAACCGGCCGTCAGAAATATATATATATAAAAAGAATTTACTCAATCTTCGCTATAGAAATTTTTTTTTATCAAGTATAACAGATCGTTCCTTTTAATTTCTGGGCATGAGAAAATTCTCTCAAGGAAAGTAGCAGATTGCTGTCCACCTCCTTCGAATTTATTTCGCCTTTATGTTCGTAAATGAACTTGGGCCTTTCTTATTAATTCGATAGAATTATTACCTGTTTTCTATTTTAAATAATGTATCTGCTGCATTTCTTGTTCTAAACACCAACTACAGGAATGTTTGACCAATACCAAAATTCTTAAGGTAAATGTCAGTCTACATCAGTAAGTAAAAACAATTTACATACTGCAATATCTGCTCTCACGAATTTTGTGTAATATATATATACTAATCAGCTGGTTTAATGCACTGCCTCATGACGGTATCTTATCAGTAAATATCCTTTTCAATGAAGGTGAGGAACTTCGAAAATTTTCTCTTGACGGTATCTTATCAGTAAATATCCTTTTCAATGAAGGTGAGGAACTTCGAAAATTTTCTCTTCCATTCTAACGAAGTTATGAAACAAATCTCTATCTAGAAATCCATGTGATGAAGTACGTTACTTCAGAGCGCTGGTTGTCAATGTATCATTGAGAATATCAACATTATGGATACACACACTGACATTAGAAACTATAACTATATTTAATTTAAAACCGAAAATGGATTGAGGATTGAATTAAGGAATAAATTATACTAGTATAGGTATGTTATAGTGAAATTTGACACATGAGTCTCAACTTTATGTACAGTAATGATGGAAGCTGTAGATTTAAGAAGTGGAAAACAAGCAGAATACATGAACTGATGTTTGTGTTGGAGAGCATTGAAAAAGGATAGTCTGTGCAGCTTTATTATCTATGGTAGTACGGTGGTGCAAGGGCTAGCACACGTGCCTACTAAGCAAGCAGACGTGGGTCCGAGTCCCAGCTGTGGCACATAAACTCACCAGCTCCCATCACTATTCTCCTAATGTGTATTCCAGATCGTTTTACAGCATTGTTCAAACCATAAAAAAGTGCAGAATCTACTTCGCGAATTCCTCTGCATGCCTTCGACAGTTACTAAAGAAGTTGATTCAGAAATGTAACGGGCGTCCGTTTTCGTACACAAACTGTGTGAATTACAAGCTAGATGCCGCCGGGAACTGCCTCTGGAAAGTGCTGAAGTCGCAAGTCATGACGAGGAGCAATTTACGTTCCGTCAGCTGTAACAGGTCGTTTCAGATCGTGCAGCAACCCCAACAGACGCCACCGCTGGCTTGCTTCGCGATGAGAAACACGTCCCGTGCGACTAAGGCGTAAAAGGCAAGGTGTTGGATGTCCACACCTCATCATACAACGTGAAAGTCGAAGAGGTTTGCCAACTCTGTAAGGCATTAGAGGCGACGGTTTGTCAAAAATCTGTAGTAAAGTGCTAGTACTGGAACATACTGTTTAGCACACTTCGTTGAGCATATGGGTCATGCTCCCATCTTTACCAAGCGACGTCTTCAATTACGATCGCAGGGTTTGCAATGATTTCACTAGAAGATCAATGAAAACAAGTCTCCTGGTCGGATGACAAACGGTTAGTGCTACTACACTAGGTTGATGATCGCTTCTAGATAACCAGTCATACAGGCGAATGGCTTCTCGGTACATGGGAGAGAGAACGGACATAGGCTGGTTGGGGCAATACTGCGCTGTGGAGATACTCACCTGCCATTTCAAGCCGTGCAGGGTAGCCTCGCAGTCTGGCTCGTCCTGCCACGGTCCGCGCGGCTCCCCCCGTCGGAGGTTCGAGTCCTGCCTCGGGCATGGGTGTGTGTGCCGTACTTAGCGTAAGTTAAAAGTTAGGCTGGCCGGCCGAGTGACCGAGGGGTTCTAGGCACTGCAGTCTGGAACCGCTCGACCGCTAAGGTTGCAGGTTCGAATCATGCTTCGGGCGCAGATGTGTGTGATTTCCTTAGGTTAGTTGGGTCAAGTAGTTCCAAGTTCTAGGGGACTGATGACCTCAGATGTTAATTCCCATAGTGCTCATTGGCATTTGAACCATTTGCGCCAAGGGAGCTGCAATAGTAATCGAAAGCACAAAGACAACTTCGGACAGCGTGAACATTACACTGAACCACTCTCATCCGTATATGTTTGATACCCTCCGCAACGGCCCTGGTGTTTTCGAGCAGGATAAATGCCAGTGTCAGAAGGCCAGAATCTGGAAAAGTGGTTTCATGAACGTGACAGTGAACGCAGATGGTTTCGTCACCAAGTGCGCCTGATCGGGCCGCGATGGATTACTTCTGGGACGCTACCTGGCACCATCTCCATCCCAGAAAATATCGGCCTATAATTTAGGGGAATTGCGTTAGCAGTACGTAAAAACCTGTTGCTCTATATCTTCGAAAGGCTACTAAAGACATATCATAGCTTGCGGTGCAGATTCGCTGCTGTACTGCGTTCCAAACGTGGGTCATTAAGCTATTAAGTAATGGTCATTATATTTTGACTCATCAGTGTATTAGGATGGAGCATAAGGTGGTGGTGTTTTTCATGAGATTAATAAACACAACACGTACAAGTAGCATCTGAGGGAGGAAGGTCAAGTGAATAAGATGCGGAATGACTTCTCAACCTAACTTCAGTCAGTGCAGTAGAATGCGAGCGGGAGTTATCGTTGAGTAGCAGCAATTCATGCAGAGTTCCTGGTCGTTCTTCTTGGACTACGTTTGTAACACGTCTTAGTTGTTGAAGACAAAAAGTCACCAGTGAAGGTTAGAATTTGAGGAAACAGTTAGTAGTACATTTCACCGTCAATGTTCCACCAGGTACATAACATTATCCTTCCTGGAGGTGCGGAGGCATTTGTGCTGGGAGCTGCTGCTTTCTTTGGGCTCAGCCATTCCTTTCTCTTCCTTATGTTAGCATAAAGACACAATTTATCAAAAATGGTGCAAATGGCTCTGAGCACTATGGGACTTAACATCTATGGTCGTCAGTCCCCTAGAACTGAGAACTACTTAAACCTAACTAACCTAAGGATATCACACAACACCCAGTCATCACGAGGCAGAGAAAATCCCTGACCCCGCCGGGAATCGAACCCGGGAATCTGGGCGCGGGAAGCGAGAACACTACTGCTCGACCACGAGCTGCGGACCACAATTTATCGTCACCAGTAACACGATACATAATAAGAATGATTGGTGTTCTTCAGGAGCCAATAAATGACGAGTAAGCAGAGATACAAGTATGGCATCCCGCTGATTTGTATGATTTTGGCTTATCTTAGGCCTCACCTATTGCATACAGATGCCGCACGATGGTGAAATGATATCAGTTCATTATGTCTCTCAGTTCTCGAGTGCTATAACGCTGTTCATTGTGAATGAATGCGTTTAAAACATCTTCATAAAACCCGAAGGTGTTTATGAATAATCGCTACCTCCAAATGATAATATGACAATGTTGTTGTTGTTGTCATCTTCAGTCCTGAGACTAGTTTGATGCAGCTCTCCCTGCTACTCTATCCTGTGCAAGCTTCTTCATCTCCCAGTACCTACTGCAACCTACATCCTTCTGAATCTGCTTAGTATATTCATCTCTTGGTCTCCCTCTACGATTTTTACCCTGCACACTGCCCTCCAATTCTAGATTGGTGATCCGACAGGAAGTGCAAAATGGCTAAGCAGGGATGGCTAGAGGACAAATGTAAGGATATAGAGGCTTATCTCACTAGGGGTAAGATAGATACTGCCTACAGGAAAATTAAAGAGACCTTTGGAGAAAAGAGATCCACTTGTATGAATATCAAGAGCTCAGATGGAAACCCAGTTCTAAGCAAAGAAGGGAAAGCAGAAAGGTGGAAGGAGTATGTAGAGGGTCTATACAAGGGCGATGTACTTGAGGACAATATTATGGAAATGGAAGAGAATGTAGATGAAGATGAAATGGGAGATACGATACTGCGTGAAGAGTTTGACAGAGCACTGAAAGACCTGTGTCAGAACAAGGTCCCGGAGTAGATAACATTCCATTTGAACTACTGACAGGCTTGGGAGAACCAGTCATGACAAAACTCTACCATCTGGTGAGCAAGATGTATGAGACAGGCGAAATACCCTCGAACTTCAAGAAGAATATAATAATTCCAATCCCAAAGAAATCAGGTGTTGACAGATGTGAAAATTACCGAACTATCAGTTTAATAAGTCACAGCTGCAAAATACTAACTCGAAGCCTTTACAGACGAATGGAAAAACTGGTAGAAGCTGACCTCGTTGAAGATCAGTTTGGATTCCGAAGAAATGTTGGAACACGTGAGGAAATACTGACCCTACGACTTATCTTAGAAGAAAGATTAAGGAAAGGCAAACCTACATTTCTAGTATTTGTAGACTTAGAGAAAGCTTTCGATAATGTTGACTGGAACACTCTCTTCCAAACTCTAAAGGTGGCAGGGGTAAAATACAGGGAGCGAAAGGCTATTTACAATTTGTACAGCACCCATATGGCTTTTATAAGAGTCGGGAGGCATGAATACGGTGGAGAAAATGTAGCACACTATACAAAGGTTTCTCATAAACAAAACATTCTCGGTTAAAACGCACATAGTGCATATATACATCTCCATGTACGAACGGCTTACATATGATTGTTACGTCTTAAAAATCTCAATTTGTAATAAAATGCCTAGGAACTGGGGACCTCAGCGATTTGGTCCCATAGAAAGTTACCACTAATTTCAAAATTTTGTGAATTTTAACAATTATTTGGTCTCTGAATATTTCCCCCCGCAAACACACATAATAAATAGCCGGATGATCGGATGGAAACAGAGTGCACGTAAAGGAAGCAACGAATTTAAAGCCGATTTTGATGGTATTTGCCTTTTATGTCTCATCCACACAGATGTGTCTGACTAACCTTAATATTTTGCTCTCGTCTTACGACTTTCTGTTGTTAAAATTTCGAACGGAAGGGACTGGTGGTTAAACAGTAACTCTTAGCGCAGTATTTTTCAAGTCATGTGGTCGAGTATTTCAGTTATCTGAGCAAATATTGATGCATTTTCAGTGATCATTCGCACCAGAGCAATGTTTTAATCTTTTCTACCGATTAAAACTGAATGGCAAGCCTTATCACAAGTTTTTGCAACAGACACGTCGGCCTGCTGGACTAGAGTTACTAGGATTGAAACTTTAATAGTGACAACTATTTATTTAAAATTTACACAAAATCGATCCATGTTTCGAAGTTTTGTTGTCCTTCAAAGTATCCGTCACCATAGTGTATAAAATGTTTCCAGCGTTGTGCAAGTCGTAGGATACCCTCAGCAGTGACAGCTTTGTTGATAGATCTAGTGGCGCGGTCTCTTGCCCGCCGAATCTCTGTAACAGTTCTGAAGCGAATGAAATGAAGTGTTTCATCATTTTGCGAATGAAGTTGAAGTTACATGGGCTCAATACGGGCGAGCGCGGAGATTGGTACAGCATTTCTCAGCCCTATCCATGGAACAAATCAGTCACAACTTGCACCAAAGGCGCCCGGGCAATGTTGTGCAAAATGATGGACGGATACTTCATAAAGCGTCGCCGCTCCTTTCTCTCAAGCTGTTCATTTCTGGAACACAGCCTGTGTCGAGCTGACAGCAAGAAGCGCCGACACTTTCTGCAGGGCCCGCATATCATTTTGCAGGACAATACTCGGCGCTTATGGTGCAAGTTCTGACTGATTCGTTCGACGAATGGGGCGGGGAGGTGCTTTTCCACCCTCCACACGCCTTGGACTTGAGACCCTGTGGCTTGATTCCTAAGACGAAGAAATGCTTCATGGCTCTCGCTCCAGATCTGTTATAGAGGTTCACTGGGCAAGAGACCGCTCCACTCGAACTACCAATAAAACTGGCGCTGCTAAGGGTATCCTACTCTGAAGGACAGTAAAATTCTGAAATATGATAACGCCATAATCGTGCAAAATATTTTCTATTGGAGACAACCGATTTCAACAGTCTTAGCTCTCATCTTCAGGTCTCAAACATTTTCTTGTAGTAAAACATTTTCATATCACGGTGAACCTCACGCACAAAAGGTGAAGTGGGTAAAACGCAGTACATTGTATACGTGTGTCACTGGAACATTTAGAAACACACCGCCTCATGCCCTAAGGACCATATCCATACACATATTGCTCACAAGTGCTTGTTACATGATACAAATACGGTACACAATAGCACATCAGTTTACTGTGCTGTCCAGCACGTTTGCAGTGTGCTGAGTTTTATCCACTTGATATCTTGTGCATAAGATTCAGCGTAAAATGAAGATGTTTTGCTACACAAAATGCTTGAGACCTGAAGATGACAAGTAAGACTGTTGAAAACAGTCTCGAATAAAAAATATTTTGTGCGGTCTTGGCTTTTGAATGCATTTTAACAACTAAAACAGATGAAATGAAATGATCGTATGGCATTGTTGGCCGGAAGGCACCGTGTGGGGCAGTTCGGCCGCACTATTACAAGTTCTTTTTAATTGACGCCACTGCGGCGACTTACGAGTCAATGATGATGAAAGACAACAACACCCAGTCATCTCGAGGCAGAGCAACTCTCTGACCACGCCGGGAATTGAAACCTGGACCCCGTGCGCTGGAAGCGAGAACACTACCGCAAGACCACGTGGCGAAGTGAAACAGATCGCCCTACACTCTCTCATAATCGCAAAGATCAATCGGAAATATGAATCTACGAATTT
Organism: Schistocerca gregaria; assembly: GCF_023897955.1. Lineage (NCBI taxonomy): Eukaryota > Metazoa > Arthropoda > Insecta > Orthoptera > Acrididae > Schistocerca > Schistocerca gregaria. The sequence continues at coordinate 553,561,708 of NC_064925.1, forward strand.
TGTATAAGTCTTAAATAAATAGTTGACACTACTAAACATCCAACCCTAGCTGGATCACGTCCATCCAAACTCTTGGAGCGCATGGATCAGGATAGGGACATTGTTTCTCGGCATCGCGATTTTAAGAAATGTCGATGCGGGGATACTGAGATGATTTCTGTGCTCTGGGAATGCACCGTTATAGAACGTCTATTCTCTTTAATCGTAATTTCCTTTAGGATCTCATAGACACGCACTTTAAAGAAGACAGACATTATTCCACCGGGTTGTAGACGTTGCATCCACATCTGTTGTTATAGATGCGCTTGATAACGTGCCGTACCCGAAACTAGTAACGCGGATTAACGTATTTTAAAATACAGTCCGGCGGAATAGTGTCTTTATTGAAGCTGCTGTGCTTACCAAGAAAATGGTCGACCTACATTACAATCTCAACATTTCGTATATGTGATTGTTTCAGCTGTCGTAAGGCTTTTCGAATTTGAGAACAACGGCGACAGGTTGAGCCAAATATGTACGCTCACGGACGGGTGGCGAGGGGGGTGGCGAGGTAGTTCCTCACAACCACCGATGGCTCGGAGCAGTTACCTCAACCTCCTTCGCCCGATCTACGATTTGAACCTGGTACCTTTTGTTTTTACGGCCAGTTTCAAATTGTTATGTAGTTTCATATCATCGCATTCTTCGCTGCTCAGAGAAAGTTCATTCTGAAAGCAATCCCTCAGGCTGTTTCTGAGCCATTACTTTGCGATATTCTTTTTCCAGGAGCGGTAGTCCCGCAACGTATGGGGAGAGCATCTGTGGAATTTGGAAGGTAGGATGAAGTACGGGTGAGAGTAAAACTTTGAGAATCTTCCCGCGAAAGCCCAAGTGCCAGGTTCAGGTCACGGTGTTAATCGGCCAATCTACCAGAAAGTTTGAAAACACAGCCCACTCCGCTGTAGAGCAAAATTTCATTTTGGAAAGCCTCCTTCTGACTGACAGAGATTTTCACCATTCTCTCTGTCTCTCTGCCGGCCGTTGTGGCTGGGCGGTTGTAGACACTTCAGTCCGGAACCGCGCTGCTGTTACGGTCGCAGATTCGAATCCTGCCTCAGGCATGGATCTGTGTGGTGTCCTTAGGTAAGTTAGGTTTAAGTAGTTCTAAGTGTAGGGGGCTGATGGCCTCAGATGTTAAGTCCCATAGTGCTCAGAATCATTTGAACCATTTCTCAGTCTCTCTCTCTCTCTTTCTCTCTCTCTCTCTCTCTCTCTCTCTTTGTCTCTCATATCTCCCTCTTGTTCGAGTGTGCCACTTTGGCGAAATTACCGAAGCGTCACCAACTAGTTGGCACGGCAGATCTAAATATTGTACTATGAGGAAATACACAAACCTTGTAACGCCGGAAATGCATATCCTCCTATTTCCATCTATTGTGCTATTAATTTTTTTCTTTTATTCGTTACCTTAAAATATGACATTTATGTGTCTTTATATATTGTAATTGTTTTAATATATATATATCGATGTATAATTGGTTTGTTTTGTAAATATTATTTGTATTTTTTACGCTGGGTCTGGCCTAGGGAAAACTATGCTATCGAACGATTACATTGATAGGTCGTGTGGAGAACCAAAGTGTTTAGGACCTTTGGTAGTGTTAACTCTGCCGCGTGGAGCGCGGGCAGAGCCGAGTCTGGCTAGAGTAGGGCGGTGGACCAGGTGTGTTGTGTGGCGCTCCCGCGAGTTGCCGCGCTTTCGGGGTTTGGCAGCATGTAATTGCGGGCGGGAAGCATTAGCTGGCGCACATCAAGAGCACGTTTCACCTGGTGACCGTGTCGAGAAGAAGGCGAGCCAACAGCTAGCTTCTGCAACAGCGACGGCCGACAATGAGTGACTGTCGACACCTCCCCGATCGACGACTGCAAACCTTCAATCAACCAAAAAAGGAAGACTGAAAGCACATAAAGTTTTAGAACTGTATGGCAGACCTCAGCTGTTTAGACTGTTGCATCACAAAAATTCAGCAACTTAGCATGAACCTTTGTTGCTTATTGTCCCAATTGCATTACCATGCAAGGTCCTTTCCTTTTCTGGAATGAACCCGAGTATCGTTGAAATTCATATGCCAAAATTAAAGTAATATCAATCCATTTCACTACTTTAATTTCAAAGTTCAGTTAAAGTATTCATATTTAGATTACACGAGCAGAAATTAAGAGTGCGAATTTTGTTACCACACTTTAGGTTACCTGTGAGTGTAGCTCAGCTTGGTACGTACTAAATTTTACTGTTGTTAATTGTTCAAAATCATTTAATTCAAGTTCAACGTTAAATAGGGTAGATTCAAGTAGATTTTGAAGTGATTGTTGAGGTAGCCCAAGGCTAACCTTATTTTATTGAATTACGTAGTGCATCAGAAACAAATTTCACTGTTAATTTCAGTCAATAAATTAACTTTCAATTTTACGGTTTCTTTCATTCTTTTGCTAAATTAAGTCAGAGTCTAGCGAAATGTATTACTTCTGACAAACATTAGTTTTCACACGGCACATGTCAACCCTAAGTTGCGCTTTTAGTGCTAATTATATGTGCATTAATCCTACCGCACATTTACTTTCCTTATTAATTTTACTCTTTTCTCAAAATTAATTTCCACCAATTTCATTTGCATTTTTCCTTTCACTTAGATGTAGCCGTTTCTTCCCTCTTTACCTACAAATTAAGTTCGGTGACGATTGCTTTTCCAAATTTCTATTGGGTGCACGACGGTTTAATTTTTCACTCTCATTAAGATCGATAAGTGAGGGGCAGGTTACAACCTGTCATAGGGTAGGTGTCTCATCTGCAAGGGCAAACAATTAGGAAAGAAGGGGAAGTGTAGTTAGTTTCATGTTTCCCAATTTACCTCATAGAGAGGAAACTCTTACAAGATGTGCTAAGTGTGGGCCTCTAATAAAGTTGAGAGTTGACGCTGTTTGCTAACAAGCGCCGAAGAGAGGAACGCGGAGAGAGAGAGAGAGGCTGATACGATTGATTTGGCGATAGAGTGGTCACTTATCCGAGAGCAGGAAACGCGCGGGTGTACTTTGCAGCCTTCCCGCGATTTGGCCTCCCAAAGGCCAGCTGGTGCAAATACATCCCAATCCGCCTTGGGCACGCCCCGCTGTTCATTAATCAGATGAAAGCGTCCCCGTGCGCCAGCACGCACCACCGGCAGGCTCGTAATGGGCTTTACGCCAGCGGCCAACCCACTGCCAGAATACGTGGAACCAGCGCGCATTTACAGCAGCGCTTGGTTGGGGGGGAGGGTGGGGGAAGCACCAGGAGGAAAAGAGACCCACTGCAGGCTCCGTCAGGCCTTGAAGAATTTCGGATTTGTTTTTTTTTTGTTATAACTCCATCGTTATTTTCTAGCTCTAAACGTTGAATGCAGTAGGGTATAACATCACCTTTCCTGGAACGTGCTTTCTCAGAAATGAGAGTATAAATATCCTTGGTGAATAAAGAGTATCTACATCGATACTCTGCAAACACATTTAAGTGTCTGGTAGAGGGTTCATCTAACCACCTTCATAATTCTCTATTATTCCGATCTCGTATAGCGCGCGGAAAGAGTGAAGGCCTATATCTTTCCGTATGAGCTCTGATTTCCGTCATTTTATCGTGGTGATCGTTCCTCCCTACCTATGTAAGTGTCAAGAAGATATTTTAACATTCGGAGGAAAAAGCTGGTGATTGGAATTTCATGAGAAGATTCCGTGGCAACTAAAAACGCATTTCTTTTAACGATTTCCATCCCAATTGCTGTATCATTTCTGTGACACTCTCTCCCATATTTCGCGGTAGTAAAAACGTGCTTCTTTTCTTTGAAATTTTTCGATGTACTCCGTCAGTCCTACCTGGTAAGGATCCCATACCGCGCAGCAGTATTCTAAAAGAGGACCGATACGCCTAGCGTAGGCAGTCTCCTTAGTAGGTCTGTTAAATTCTCTAAGTGTCCAGCCATTAAAACGCAGTCTTTGGTTACCCTTCCCGTACCATATTTTCTATGTGTTCCTTCCAGTTTAAGTTGTTTGGAACTGTAATACCTACGTATTTAGTTGAATTTACGGCTTTTATATTAGACTGATTTATCGTGTAAACGCAGTTTAACGAGTTCCTTTTAGCATTCATGTGGATGACCTCATTCTTTTCGCTATTCAGGGTCAACTGCCACTTTTCGCACCATTCAAATATTTTTTTTCTAAATCGTTTAGCAGTATCTTTTGATCTTCTGATGACTTTAGTAGTCGATAAACGACAGTGTCATCTGCAAGCAACCGAGGACGGCTGCTCATGTTGTTTCCCAAATCGTTTATGTAGATAAGGAACAACAAAGGGCCTATAACGCTACCTTGGGCAACGCCTGAAATCACTTTTGTTTTACTCAATTACTTTCCGTCAGTTATTACGAATTGTGACGTTTCTGACATGAAATCACAATTAGTCACATAACTGAGACGATATTCCCTAAGCACGCAATTTCAGTACTAGCCGCTTGTGTGGTACAGAGTCAAAACACTTGAAGAAATCCAGAAATGCGGAATCGATCTGAAATCCCTTGTCAATATCAATCAACACTTCATTTGAATAAAGAGCTAGTTGTGTTCCACGGGAACGATGTTTTCCAAACCCATGTTGACCGTGTGTCAAAGACAGTTTTCTTCGAGGTAATTCATAATGTTTGAACAGAATATATGTTCTAAAATCCTGCTACATTTCGACGTTAACGATATGGGCCTGTAATTTAGTGGATTACTCATACTACCTTTCTTCAATATTGATGTTAGCTGAGCAACTTTCCAGTGTTTGGGCACGGATCTTTCGTCGAGCGAACGGTTGTATATGGTTGTTAAGTATGGAACTAATGCATCAGCGTACTCCAAAAGGAACCTAATTGGTACACAGTCTGGACCAGAAGACTTGTTTTTATTAAGTGATTTAAGTTGCATCACTACTCCGAGATTATTTATTTCTACGTTGCTCATGTTGGCAGCTGTTCTTGATTCGAAATCTGGAATATTTACTTCGTGTTCTTTTGTGAAGGCATTTAGGAAGACTGTGTTTAGTAACTCTGCTTTGGAAACACTGTCTTCGATAGTATCTCCATTGCTATCGCGCAGTGAAGGCATTGATTGTTTCTTGCCGCTAACATACTTCACATATGACCAGAATCTCTTCGTAGTGGAATTAGATGTACATCACTTAGATGCTATTGTGGCGACAATGCGAATCAGTGACGAAACACGACAATCTCCTTTTAATCTTCTCGGTCTCGGCTCTCAATCTGACGTGGCACGTGTCGAAGACCTATGAGTAAAACTCAAGAGTCAATCGAACAAATATTTCCTGTATATGTTGTTGTGCACTCTAAAAATGTGTAGTCTAGCCGTAAAATTCTGAGTTTCTAGTAAAGAGTAAATGGAAATACATCCTTTTAGATAGCAATACTATGACTTACGGTATTTTGCTGACAGTATAATATACAGGGTGTTTCACAAGTGATGTTCAGTATTCGAGGATATGACAGGAATTATCATTCGAAACAAAAACGTCAAGTAAACATGGGCTCTAAAACGCATACCTTAAGAGCTATGAGCAATTTTTGATCTTCGATACTGTGAAACAAATCTCTTCTACTGCAAGCTCTTAGCTATCCGTATTTTGGCTAATATGGACCAAGAGAAGGAGAAAATTTTGAAATACAACTCTTCTCATGAAAAAGTGCTCATAACTTTTAAAGTAAGCCTTTTAGAGAACACCTTTGCTGGACTTTTTTTCTTTTTTTTGGTCTATACTGCCACTTCCCAAAATATGGAAAGCAAAGAACTTGTAGTAGAAGAGGTTTGTTTCATAGTATCGAAGATCAAGAATTGCTCATAGCTCGTTATGTATGCGTTTTACAGCCCATGTTTTCTTGACTTTCTTGTTGCAAATAATCATGCCTGTCAGATTCATGAATATTGACCATCAATTCGCAAAAACCCTGCGTAACCTGGGCATGTTTGCTTCTTCCGTAGACTGGTTGACAGAAATTCTAATTCTTAATTTTTATCTATATTCAGCAAATCTCCTCGGAATGTTGTCAAGTGTAATTGTCGTTTTATCTGCTTGGTATACTAGAGTCCTGGTATTTTTCGTGCGTTTTCTTCCAGGACAGTTTTCCTTAATTAAATTTTACAATGACGTGTCATCATTCACACAGGTGACCACTCCAACGGTCCACGGTCACCTGATAACGCTCTCTGCTATGTTGTTGGAGACTTTCTGTATTTATCTTTCTCCTTGGCCATGAAATCCTTATGATTCTTCTCGAACACCAAGCCTCAGAAGCTTCCTGTTGTTGTTTAAACAAATTTCGGGCTTGCAGCTGGTCGTCGTTTAATACTTCGCACGATATTTCAACTGGGCACTTGCCAGTCATCTTCAGGTGAGGCGTCGCAGTCTGCGACGGCTCACCTGAAGATGACTGGCAGGTGCCCAGTTGATATATCGTGTGAAGTATTGAACGACGATCGGCTGCAAACCCGAAATTTGTTTGAACAGTCAATTCGCCGGGAAAATTTTAAAATTCACTTCCCGTTGTTGTTTCCATTATATCTTAATCATCCAGCGCAAAGTTTTATACGTTTCCTGGCGTCTGAACTAGTATTTTTGACATTATTTGCTTCTTATTGTTGTAGAATGTTGGTTTAGCATTTATGATTCTACATTTTAACTCTTGAAGGAAGAATAGTTTAAAGTGTAACGACATATCACTAACAAGTCATTTAGAGATTGAGTACAAAATTTGGCGCAGGAAAGGATGGGGAGGACATCGAACTTGCCCCTTTCAAAGGAACTATCCGAGCAATTGCCTGGAGCGCTGTGGGGTAATAAGTATGGATGACGGGTCGGAGGTTTTAACCATCGTCTTACCGAACGCGAGTGTAATGTGCTACCCACTGCGCTATTTGGCTCGGGTATCTGGTATCCTCTGTTATATGCAGGCACATATCTTGTGACTTGCTTCAGACTCTCTCCATCAAGAAGTATGTTGACCGCTTTTGTAACTTAGGATTTCGATATTCCTCTAGTTTATTTTCATGTTATACCATTCTGACAATATCTTGTTGATTTTCTATAACTCTGCTATCAGTCTGTAATTGTGTGGGCTTTCAGAAAGTTTCAATTTTACCTCTCCGTTAAACACACAGTAGTTTCTGCGATCATCAAGCATTATGACTTCGAGATCATTCATGTCGATGAAGATACTAATTTTGTAGCAAATGTCAGTCCTCGAATTCTTTAAGACAAAAAACGCAGAAGAACCAGCAGATTTTCAAGACTGGTTTATGAAATACATCACACAAATATACGCAAACACATGGCGCCATTACAGGATACTGAACGTATGTGGACGAAGGTCAGACAACAACTACTGCACAACCCTCCTACAAGCTAGCACAACGTTGTTTTACAGATGTAGTCCGTTGGAAATTCACTACTCACATATAAAATCACACAGTTACTGTTATCCGATATATGTTCTTCTGCTAAATGTCTTCGAGACTGTGACCACCAGTTCTGTCTAAAATTTTAGTCAGCATACTTGAGTGCATCAGATACACAGTGAAAAGTTGTACAGTTAAACATATTCACTAAACATAATTTTAGTACACGTTCTTACATACAAGGTTTTACTGGAAGAAAAAATAATGGTTACTTCAACCAATATACATGTATATCATAGTAGAGGATAGGAATCCTTACGACCAACACATGTATATTCAGTTTCATTGAAGGTATTTCTTTATATCTTTGTGAGGGTATAACACTCAGCTTTTGGTTGTTTTTGGATGCAGAAGCGAACAGGTTCATTACTGTTGCACTCTGATGATTTCAAAAGGTCTTAAGTATTTAGCTTGCCACTTTCTAATTTACTTTTGATGGAGATATGATTAAGGGTGAATTCTGAGAAGTACCCTTCGTTGAAATTGAAATATTTGCACACCAAATAGCCTTTTATCATAATACTTCTTTCTCTAATTGGCTATAAATGCCTGTCACTTTCCCAGCAGCGCACAAAATATAATCTCTTGGATCCAGGAAGCGGATCATGCTTTTCATTCCCTTTCATTCTTTTCACTCCTTTCTACTATAATTACTTCAACGTTAACTCATCGGAATTGTCCTTCATCGAAGTACAGGGAAATTTATTTACCAACTCTTCAAGTGTATCAGCTATTAGATCCACTTTTCTTGTGCATACAGCAAGTTCAGATGAACCTACGGAACTCGTTGAAGTTCCTCGCAACAAAGTTAGCCTGATGGTGGAATGTGATAAATATTTTTACTCTGTAGAAAGGTTCACCAGAGTCTGCTGGTAAAATTGGTTGCGTTAGCAGACAGTTTGGACCTAGGTTTGCCAAATATTGGTGTGTAATAATTCAGATATCTCCTGACAACAGAGTATCTGTAGCACGTTCCTGGCATGCAGTTTAATTTGTTTGGAAAACAGATAATATGGTGTTACTATATACTTCACCTTCATATGAGCATGCATCAACTGTTATTACCGTTAAATGTAGTTCGATGTGACAACATCTCGTTGTTGGATTAGCCTTCTAACAAAGATGACCGTTTGCAACATCTTTCTACTTATGATGGGAAAGCACCAATATTGACTGATCTTATCCATATATATTAAATCTTCAACTTGGCCTACGTACGTTGGGTATTGCACATTAATATCGCTGCTGATGTCCACAGTCTCAAATACATGATGGATAACAGTAGCTGTGTGATTTTATGTGTGTTCAAGAGTTCCGTATACATACCTCCTGTCGACTATTGGTGTTTACATACGTATACAGGGGATTCACCTGCCCCTACCAATGATGTTTTATCGAAGCCACCGTGTTATATATGACTTAAAAAATTCAAGTGCGAGATTTAAATATTTTATCGCTTGTCAAGTGCAAATCATTAGTCCTACAGAAAAAATGAAGATGAACTTTAGTAGGAAATGAAATTAAGTTTCGTAATGGAATAGGTTTGCGCTAGAGGCCATGATTTCTGAGTTTTTAGAGAAAACCGTACAAAAGCGATCTTCAAAAGCACCTCCCCTCTCACACTCAGCCCCCACGTGTCCGGTACTCACACTATCACTGTACAAGAATTTGCGATTGTACGAGCTATTTTCCACATTCGACCTTTTTCAGTCCTCATTGACTGGACTTATTACGGCACTGGCTTAGTCGAGCAATCAAAAATTTTGAAACTGAAATTTATGTAAATTATACCTAATTTTTATTTTTATTTTCACAGCATAAAATAAGCAATTACATCGTTGTATTCGTCAGGCCTTCTGACTACGAAATTCCTGTTCTTGTAAGGGTTAAGTATGGAACGAATTATCAGCTTAACTAGTTTTAGCTTGATGTTTACTAAAGGAAGATTTTTGGACCAGTTTACGATAGTGAGTGTGGAAAATGGAGGATTCGTCACGATAAAGAGTTTATGATATTTACAAAGAGCTGAACATCATGGCTCTAATGAAGACACGACGACTTCCATATATATATATATATATATATATATATATATATATATATATATATATATATATATATATATATATATATATATATATATACTTTCAAGTCGCTGTAGTAACACCACGAATTGTCAGAAAGACGTCAAATGGTAACAGAATACTGTCAGAAAACTGGAAAAAATAGTGTGAAAATTGATCAAAGATGGATCTTTATGTGTGAGAGTACGTAAGTGAAACCACCTGTCATGCGCAAGACCCATTGAAGTTACTGTAAACCAGCCGGGTACATGGCTTTTCCTCTTTTCGCATCTGTGACGTTCGCCATGACTGTCTCAATGCAGGATCGCGCCCTGCTTGTAAAGCTGTACTACAAGAATGATGACTCTGGAAACGACGCTCTGCGAAAGTTCCGAACACTGAAGGGTTTGAAAAAAGGTGTTGGTCCGATGGCTGCCGTGGATCTGGCGAAAATGATTCGGAAATTCGAAAAGATGAGTTCTTTTGGTGTGCAACCCGGTAGAGGGAGGAAAGGAATTTATTCGAAGTCAGTGGAAGCAATGGCCACAGCAATGCAGGAGGAGACGAGTGGTGGTGGACAAACGAGTAGTGCTCGGAGAATTGCCCGAACATTGGACATACCCGTCAGCACTGTACGTAAAATTCTACGTAACATCCTTGTTTCCTATCCATTCAAAGTTACCGATGTGCACGAGTTGCTTTCTGTTTACCTGCAAGCAAGTGAGACCTTTGCAACTTCCTGGCAGATTAAAACTGTGTGCCGGACCAAGACTCGAACTCGGGACCTTCTGCAAGGTTCGCAAGAGAGCTTCTGTAAAGTTTGGAAGGTAGGAGACAAGGTACTGGCAGAATTAAAGCTGTGAGGACGGGGCGTTGGTCGTGCTTGGGTGGCTCAGTTGGTAGAGCACTTGCCCGCGAAAGGCATAGGTCTCGAGTTCGAGTCTCGGTCCGGCACACAGTTTTAATCTGCGAGGAAGTATCATATCACTGCACACTCCACTGCAGAGTGAAAATCTCATTCAAGTGAGACTTTTGATTTAGAATTTCTTGCTCGCATGGAAGTTGGAAATAAATGGCCGAGGAAGATTTTGTGGACAGACGAAGCACACTTCCATCTGACGGGATACGTCAATAGACAGAACTGTTGAATATGGTCAACGGATAATCCACACGCAAATCAACCAGTACCATTTCATCCGTTGTGACAATTTACGGCATCATGTGTCATAGTGCCATATTTTTTCGAAGAGACAGGTGCTTCCGGTTCTGTTACCTGTACCGCTATGAGTGTGTCTTGCGCAACCACGTCATTCCAGCTCTCCAACAGCGTGGATGTGAAAATGGGATCATTTTTACGCAAGATAGTGCACGTTGCAAATCCACTTAAGCAGCTACTGAAGTACCATTTCGGAAATTCTAGATTTATCAACCGCCTTTTCCCTACAGCCTAGCCGTCCCTATGACATCATCTTAATCAGTGTGACTTCTGGCTGTGAGGCTATCTGAAAGACGTGTCCAGTGCTCCGATTGCAAACTTAGCTGTACTAAAGGCACGCATTGCGCAACACATTCTGAACGTGACCCCAGAAACACTTCCATCAGTTGTGAAAAATGCTGTTTCTCGATTTCAACTTATTGCAGAAAACCGCGGACAGCCTATTGAACATATTTTGTGCCAGTCATACGGAACTTAATAATCCGATTTGATTTTGGTTAATGCTTTCTTTGCAGTTTTTTGCCTCAGGACAATTAGCTGGCAGTATTGGCGCTCACTGTATTGCAGTAGTTCGAGTAACGGAGATTTTTGTGAGGTAGGTGATTCATGAAAGGTATAGGTTAATGTTATTCAGGGCCATTCTTTTGTAGAGATTGTTGAAAGCCAGATTGGGTTGCGCTAAAAATATTGTGTGTCAGTTTAGTGTTGATCAGAATAAGTAAGGAGCGAAATGTCTGAGTACGTTCAGTTCTGCTCAGCCGTTTGAAAATCAAATAATGTAAGAGGTTTATCAGCACAGTAATTGATAAATTTTTCTAAGGGGACGTTTCAGTTTTTAAGATGTTTTTTGCTCTGCGCGTTGATCTTTCAGATGTAATAAATAAATGTACATTTTGCTATCAAATGGTAGCAAAACGTTAAAAGAGTTTAGGAAAATGGTGAAATAGTACACTGGTTAAGGAAGTTAAGCATTGGCAAAGTTCATTAGTTTATTTCTTTAAGTGTCTAGTGTCTACATTATGAGTCCTAGTGATCGATTGTTTAGCTCTGAGGTTCTTACACAATAGTTTATACAAAATCTGCCTAATAGGTATAACGGATTTCTCTATGGGAGAATCCTGGATCGGTATTTTTTTCTTGCATTTTCTTTCTTATTCTATCACGCCTTGGCTCTAAATTGAGCTAATATGTAAGCACGGATAACTACTATTGAAATAATCAGTGGTACCAGCTCCATCATAGTCTGCCTGTACTATGTGTTACATGTGTTCCTGGTGGTATCAATTGTACTGTATCTCCTGGGGTGGTCATGAATTTGAAGTTTGAGAATGCCATACAATGATAATTATGGTATGAATAGCTAGCGACATATGCCAAAGAATAAACAAATGCATTGTGTTGCAATTATTTCCATGAACATTCGAGACTATGTGTCTGAACTTTCTATTCTTTTCTCTTCTTCTGTTCTTGGACTCTAAGAGGAAAGAATGTTATTTTGAGGTCCATCTTTCTCTGACAATCTATGTAAGTTGTAAACGAAACTGAAATATTTCTGTACATGACTTCAAACTTGTGTACAGTACATAATTATTAGTTAACCTAAAAATTGCTTGTCCTGAGTAGAAGTGGCCTTAAAGGGAACATTGACCATGGTTAGGCGCCATACTAGAAAATAATTAGTAATTTTCTTTTAGCTCATTTTCGAGACGTACCGCTGGTTAGGACACCAAACTTTCTTTCAGATTCCAGGAGCTATGCGGCCGCTACGAATAATTTAATATACACTCCTGGAAATTGAAATAAGAACACCGTGAATTCATTGTCCCAGGAAGGGGAAACTTTATTGACACATTCCTGGGGTCAGATACATCACATGATCACACTGACAGAACCACAGGCACATAGACACAGGCAACAGAGCATGCACAATGTCGGCACTAGTACAGTGTATATCCACCTTTCGCAGCAATGCAGGCTGCCATTCTCCCATGGAGACGATCGTAGAGATGCTGGATGTAGTCCTGTGGAACGGCTTGCCATGCCATTTCCACCTGGCGCGTCAGTTGGACCAGCGTTCGTGCTGGACGTGCAGACCGCATGAGACGACGCTTCATCTAGTCCCAAACATGCTCAATGGGGGACAGATCCGGAGATCTTGCTGGCCAGGGTAGTTGACTTACACCTTCTAGAGCACGTTGGGTGGCACGGGATACATGCGGACTTGCATTGTCCTGTTGGAACAGCAAGTTCCCTTGCCGGTCTAGGAATGGTAGAACGATGGGTTCGATGACGGTTTGGATGTACCGTGCACTATTCAGTGTCCTCTCGACGATCACCAGAGGTGTACGGCCAGTGTAGGAGATCGCTCCCCTCACCATGATGCCGGGTGTTGGCCCTGTGTGCCTCGGTCGTATGCAGTCCTGATTGTGGCGCTCACCTGCACGGCGCCAAACACGCATACGACCACCATTGGCACCAAGGCAGAAGCGACTCTCATCGCTGAAGACGACACGTCTCCATTCGTCCCTCCATTCACGCCTGTCGCGACACCACTGGAGGCGGGCTGCACGGTGTTGGGGCGTGAGCGGAAGACGGCCTAACGGTGTGCTGGACCGTAGCCCAGCTTCATGGAGACGGTTGCGAATGGTCCTCGCCGAAACCCCAGGAGCAACAGTGTCCCTAATTTGCTGGGTAGTGGCGGTGCGGTCCCCTACGGCACTGCGTAGGATCGTACGGTCTTGGCGTGCATCCGTGCGTCGCTGCGGTCCGGTACCAGGTCGACGGGCACGTGCACCTTCCGCCGACCACTGGCGACAACATCGATGTACTGTGGAGACCTCACGCCCCACGTGTTGAGCAATTCGGCGGAACGTCCACCCGGCCTCCCGCATGCCCACTATACGCCCTCGCTCAGAGTCCGTCAACTGCACATACGGTTCACGTCCACGCAGTCGCGGCATGCTACCAGTGTTAAAGACTGCGATGGAGCTCCGTATGCCACGGCAAACTGGCTGACACTGACGGCGGCGGTGCATAAATGCTGCGCAGTTAGCGTCTTTCGACGTCCAACACCGCGGTTCCTGGTGTGTCCGCTGTGCCGTGCGTGTGATCATTGCTTGTACAGCCCTCTCGCAGTTTCCGGAGCAAGTATAGTGGGCCTGACACACCGGTGTCAATGTTTTCTTTTTTCTATTTCCAGGAGTGTATTTCAGATTTTCGCAAGGCTATGAGGTAACATCCCAGGCAGAAAGGTCTGGTCACAGTATTCTAGTTCTACTATAAGATTTCATCTGCAAAAGATTATGCTTGTTATCTTATTTTGGTATTCGAGACGAAACCACGATCTGGAGCTACAGGTTTTATTGCTTCACATTTAACTGACCTACGAAATATTATCAGGTGCCATAAGCACTTGTGCTTTAACTATACTTTTGATATAAATTTAAATTACACTACACAGGCAAAGTGTGAATGAGAACTGAACTTTGGAGCAGAGGTACAAGGTGGTCAAATAGACGTGGTTGAGTGTATCATAGTGATGTACCGTTTGTCCGTTGCACCGTCATTTCTGATGTTGATACGGTTTTGAGCCCATCAACAGACTTAACCCATAATAATAATAGAGCGGTAACACTACGAAACAGTTCTCTAAATAAAATAGTGTATAGCTCAAAGCTCCTTCCTGAGAAAAACAACTATTCATCAAATGTAAATGATGCTGAAGTACATAGACTTAATTTGCACCTTCTGAGATTAATGACTGGGCACTCACTTTTGATCAAACAATAAACTGGAACTTCCCTGAGCCTGTGACGTCCGGATCACTACATGAAAACGCACGACGAATGTCACGCACGTGAGCCACTCACAAGCACTGTTCGTGTGTTCTTCCAGCCTGAACTCAGGGTAACTCTGGGGTAACCGACCGGAGTATCCACAATCCAAACTCTGTCCAGAAGGATTATTGACGCCCGGCTGTACGGAAGGTAACAACTGCTGATTCAAAACAAACAGTATACGTGATGTACATCTGAACTTCCAAGGGTGCTATATGAATGCGGTGTGATATTTAAGGACAGTTACGAAGTATCATCTGCAGTAAAAGTATGTCATTCACAATGGAGAGAAGTCTTCCGAAGTAAGAGTGATTTCAGATGTGTCTCATGGGAGTGTCATAGGACCGTCGCTATTCACAATATACATAAATGACCTTGTGAATGACATCGTTAGTTCACTGAGATCTTTTACAGATGATGCTGTGGTATATCGAGAGGTTGTAACAATGGAAAATTTTACTGAAATGCAGGAGGATCTGCAACGAATTGAAGCATGGTGCAGGGAATGGCAATTGAATCTCAATGTAGACAAGTGTAATGTGCTGCGAATACATAGAAAGATAGATCCCTTATCATTTAGCTACAAAATAGCAGGTCAGGAACTGGAAGCAGTTAATTCCATAAATTATCTGGGAGTACGCATTAGGAGTGATTTAAAATGGAATGATCATTCGTCGGTAAAGCAGATGGCAGACTGGGATTAATTGGAAGAATCCTAAGGAAATACAAACCGAAAACAAAGGAAGTAGGTAACAGTACGCTTGTTCGCCCACTGCTTGAATGCTGCTCAGCAGTGTGGGATCCGTACCAGATAGGGTTGATAGAAGAGATACAGAAGATCCAACGGAGAGCAGCGCGCTTCGTTACAGGATCATTTAGTAATCGCGAAAGCGTTACGGAGACGATAGATAAACTCCAGTGGAAGACTCTGCAGGAGAGACGCTCAGTAGCTCGGTACGGACTTTTGTTGAAGTTTCGAGAACATACCTTCATCAAGGAGTCAAGCAGTATATTTGTCCCTCCTACGTATATCACATGAAGGACCATGAGGATAAAATCAGAGAGATTAGAGCCAACACAAAGGCATACCGACAATCCTTCTTTTCTCGAACAATACGAGACTGGAATAGAAGGGAGAACCGATAGAGGTACTCAGGGTACCCTCCGCCACACACCATCAGGTGGCTTGCGGAGTATGGATGTAGATGGAGATGTCACGAATTAATACAGAACAGACAGTGATCTGCTTGTTTAAAAGGCGATATTCTTTCTAATAGTGTGGTGAAGGCAATTTTCCCGGGCTTCACTGTAGTTTAATTTCAGGTATAGAATTTAATTTGTTTAAACAAGTATCTTTGCTTATGTAAACTAACGCCTTATATCTTCCAGTTAGATTCAGATTCAGTGTTTTATTCATTCGCATTTAACAATTTTTTCCAACGTGCTATGCCTGATTATCTGGTTTCTGGTCTGATTAGCTGTCACTAGTCCACTTTGGGGTGCGCCTTGCTGATCCTCCTTCACACTTCTGGGTGGCTTGGCAACGCACTAGTACAGCAATCTACCTCTGCTACGATCTACACCATTTTTACTACAACCTGCAGCTTCTGTTCTACAATAGACTATGCCATTCCACTACATATCGTTCACTGTATCACGTAATTTTTGTCAATCACCGTTCACTTGAGTCAGAAAATATCGTATATCTATTGAACTTGGTAATGGCTTAACAAAGGCTAATTATACCCAATTATTGTGCTTGATAATGGCTGAAGGCCTGAATCATGATAGTGATATAAATAAAGAAGTTTGTGCAGTCAAATGGCCGAAATATTATTCGAACATTATCATAAGACTTTGTCCCGAAAATATGAGAACAATACTATGATATAAGTTTTTCAGGGAGTGTTGGGGTTGTAACAACCCTACGACAACAAAGGTAAAAGTTATGATTTGTAATGTTGCTCACGCTGCTAAATATTGCATTTTCGGGCAACATCAAAGTAATATTATGTGGCAGAACTCATTAGAGCGCAGTTAATAAAGTCATTTCATGAAATAATGGATAAACTAGGCACTCATCTTCTCGTGTTTCCCACGCTGGTCTCGTTGTGAAAACATGGCTCAATCGTCGAAAATCTAGGTGGTGATGATTCCAAGCTCGGATGCAAAGAGGCCTAGGTGTTATTCTGCGATATTCTAAAGTTTTATAGATATGTTTCATAAACCATTCTTGAAGATTAAACCTTTTAAAGTTGGCACAATGGTGATGTAAAGAAAGTAATCAGCACACCGTATTTAAGTTACACTTCTTTTTTAATGCTTTTGTTGCAATATCACGCAAGTCATTCCAAAACATCACTTCACAATACAAAACATAGTTGAAAACATGTTCCTCACTGTTAAAGTTCACATTACATAAACTGACTGCAATTTGCGTCTTTCCAACATGACGTCCAAGACCTGACTCTCTAATATCCGCTTACGCGCCCAAAAATCAGAGTTACAACTATGTCAAAGATCGTAGTGACAAAAGAAAGAATACACGTAAGAATAATATCACTGCAATATAAACATATCGATGTATCAAAGTACCTCTACATTAATGAAATCAAATCTGGATGCTGTCACTGAAATATGTTAACTATTCTACAGAAACACAGTAGAATATTGCTGGTATCGAAAGGTGGAGATGAGGTGCCGCAATGGTTACGTAATTCAAGTACCATTACAGGGTGTATCAAGGATAAAGAGAAGACGGTGGGAAAACGAAAGAACGCGCGGAATTAATTTTCTAACGAAGTTTCGCAAAAGGGTAGAGAGGAACAGGAAGAATCAGAAACTTTTTAATGGCGGACGGCACCTATATTGGGTATGACGAATTTTGAGTAGCTGTTTGGACTCTGAAGACTTGTAGGCGGGAGAGAGAACAGAAGATCATAATGGCGAGAACAGTTACTTGCATAATGTTCTTTATGGAAGATGTATGGAGACAGCGTCGTGCATATAAACTGCGGCAGATGAAACAACCGTGTTTACGAATAAGTAACTAACGTGGACTTTCATCTCAAGCAGACAAATTATGACTCAGTAATTACTCGTGAGGGTAAAGTGAGTGTTGAAAAGGGAAGTTTGAAATAAATGGGCGCTTCTTATATCAAATATATCAAGTGTGCAGTTTCTCACTATTGAAAGTAAATTATATATTAGTTAAAATATCGCCGCTATTCTATGAGCTGTGCTAAACATTTCCTGCACGTTTAACAGTCATCTGGAGTGGAGTCTCGGCTGCGTTAAATTGCAGCTTAAGTTTTTTGGCTTGAACGGGAAACCCCCAAACTGTCGACTAGACAACGCAGAGATACGGCAGGGGCACAGCTGAGACATCGCAGTCATCGAATCCAACGGCCAGCTTTCTACAGCCAGAGATTGGAGAGTCTCTCCCACACATTTTTGACGGCAGTTGGAAAAGAATAGCAGAAGCATATTTACTGCGACACGAAAGGTAGCGATCATAATTAAATCAGTTTACACATGTTACTTAAC
Source organism: Schistocerca gregaria (assembly GCF_023897955.1). NCBI lineage: Eukaryota > Metazoa > Arthropoda > Insecta > Orthoptera > Acrididae > Schistocerca > Schistocerca gregaria. Next base: position 553,579,884 of record NC_064925.1, read on the forward strand.
TGAACCTCAAAACCATTAGATTCAGTTAGAAATGAAATAACAAAATAAGCCTATGGTGAAAAACGTTGATATTTTCCATCAATGATTTATGTAAGAGAATAAGTAGTAACCCTGTTGTTTTGTGATTTATATTTGAGGTAACATTAACTGCTTTTTGCTGCAGTGTGTATGAAATAATAACAAATGTATATGTAATAGATATTTTTACGTGTCATGCTTGCACTAAATTCAGCCACTTATTAGTAAATAACATATAACAGAATTCGCATAAGCTGCATGAGATAGTGTAGTAATGTCATTATTGTTATAGATTTATGCTCTGTATGCTTGGGATGATAGTTGGAGCTTGTGTGTTCGTACTAGCCTAGGGAGAAAGTGCAGGGCAGTGAAAACGCAGAAAGTTGTTGATCGGTGGATATGGTGGTAGATTAGTTGCACAGGAGTAGAACAGTAGATGTATTGGTTGACAGTAACGTCGTGGAAAGGAATAACACTTGAAATACTGAACAATTTCGATTACAGAGGTAATAGCTCACTTAAAGCGAAAGTAGAGTTCAGTGAAGCAAAACTTGGTACAGAGAATGAACAAATCTTTGTATCTATTTGATAAGACGGAAGTCTTACGTACAGCATAAAATTTATCATTGTTGTAGTACGTGACTCGTTTGACGATCATTCAGACTCACTATCGCATCTCAACTGACCTCTTCAAACACCCAAAGAAAATCCCAGAGAAATCGTTTGGAACGATTTAGAACGGCGGGTGAAACGCAAGAGTGAAATGCCGCAGCTGGCATCTCTGCGCGAGGTAATTATCACTGCGTGACCTTAGTTGCATGTGGCGTACTTTGCTGACGTGAGACCAATGTCCAGGTTAAAGATGACGTTACACTGTGTCAGTGTGATGTATCCTCGGGGTGACTGTTGTTTGGTGTACTGCTTTTGAAAGTAGTTACTTTTCTACGAAGTAAGTTTTTTATAGATATATTTCACACGCACTTTTTAGTAGGCTTCATCTATGATCGTCTGGATAGAACCGTAATGTGATGATGGAAACGAGTAGGAAACAAAAAGCTTAATGTTTAGAGACCTGTTACCATAATCTGGAATTAATCAGAATTTTTATCAATGTGGTTAGAGGAGAAATAATTGTAAGTGCCTGTTACTGTTTATTATACAAGTTGCCTGCATTTCTGTCTACACCTAGCACTTGACTTGTTCCACATTTCGTCGATGCTCTCATTCATGACAGATTGTATGGAACAGCTTGTGTAAATGAATGAATCACATGTAATAAGAGCGAAATTTGCAACTTCAGCCACTAGAAGTGAAAGGTCATTTATGTACGTCATAAACGACATAGAACCTCAAATGGAACACTCTCGTACACGACATTTCGCCTGCGCACATATATCTGATTAACATGGAATTGACGCTCCCTGCTTTCTGAACCTACACTTTTACAATCGCATCTGCATCTGACTCTGCCGACTCCTGTACTCTTTCTCTTACACAGAGTTTGCTGCTGGCGACTTGGCATTCTTGGGACGTCTTACGCACTCTGCCCGGGGCGCCAGGAGCGCTGCCGTCCCCACACGCGATTTATGGCAAACCGAGTGTCCACTCTCGGCGATAAATAACCGACAATGGACCACACACAACGCCTAAAGGCGCGGTGTATAAGGGGCCCGACGTCGCGTTTGGAACACCCTTACATTATTTATGCCCTGCAACAATCCTTTAATAAATTCTGACGTCAGTATTTTCTGGACACGCATTGCCACTTGTCGGGAATGAAACCAATACTGCTTATCACTCCCTCTCTAGTGTGCTGCTTCGTTGCCTATGAGAATATAGTGCGGTATGATTGACTGTGGTTAACATCATCACCACCACCATATCCTTTTTTCAAATTATCATTTATCTTACTTTCTGCGGGCTTGGTATGCTATGTTAACCTATGCTCTTACTATATATCTTCTTTCATTAGAATGGTTAGGAGCACTCAAATCACTAAAAACTATTTACTTTTTTATAATTTGTGGAAACATTAGTACTTTAGAAATGTTGTTGATGTTGTGGTCTTCAGTCCTGAGACTAGTTTGATGCACCTCACCATGCTACTGTATCCTGTGCAAGCTTCTTCCTTTCCCAGTACATACTGCAACCTACATCCATCTTAATCTGTTTAGTGTACTCATCTCTTGGTATTCCTCTACGATTTTTATCCTCCATGCTACCCTCCAATACTAAATTGGTGATCCCTTCATGCCTCAGAACATGTCCTACCAATCGATCTCTTCTTCTAGTCAAGTTGTGCCACAAACGTCTCTTCTCCCCAATCCTATTCAATACGTACTCATTAGTTATATGATCTATCCATCTAATCTTCAAGATTCTTCTGTACCACCACATTTCAAAAACTTCTATTCTCTTCTTGTCCAAACTAGTTATTGTCCATGTTTTACTTCCATACATGGCTACGCTCCATAGAAATACTTTCAGAAACGACTTCCTAACACTTAAATCTATGCTCGATGTTAACAAATTTCTCTTCTTCAGAAACGCTTTCATTGCTACAGAAGAATGCTGAAGATTGGATGGGTAGATCACATAACTAATGAGGAAGTATTGAATAGGATTGGAGAGAAGAGGAATTTGTGGCACAACTTCACAAGAAGAAGGGATCGGTTGGTAGGACATGTTCTGAGGCATCAAGGGATCATCAATTTAGTATTGGAGGGCAGCGTGGAGGGTAAAAATCGTAGAGGGAGACCAAGAGATGAATACACTAAACAGATTGAGAAGGATGTAGGCTGCAGTATGTATTGGGATATGAAGAAGCTTGCACAGGATAGGAGCATGGAGAGCTGCAGCAAACCAGTCTCAGTACTGAAGACCACAACAACATCAGAGATAACGTTTGTACCGTAAGTGAGAACTGAAACAAACGATTCACCTGCTGTTGCTGCCACGTCTCCCACCGGCGATCAATACAGCAACCTACCACCCGATCATATGCATCGGTTTAAGTGATTACACCTCACAGTAGCTGACCAAGAAACTAAATTATCCCATCACAGTTCGTGCCATCTGCTATTTGAACCAGAATGATTTGCGGTACATTCTACGGACACTCCTCGACTGGTGTGTGGTTCCTGAGGTAAATTTCATATAAATCTAATTGAGAACACCTGTGCCCCATGAAGTGAGATATGCGCCCTCATGGATCCGAATTTTCGAAGGAGGTAGAACTGTTGGATCTTGATGGGTTTCCAAGCTCCTTCGAAGCTTCGTGCACGTACAGCATGATAACCACTCGCTCTCATCAGGATGACACAGTGCACTGCACTCTGAGATGTGCCGACCCTGGCTTATGCGTTGCTTAAGACTTGACTGTTACTCTGCGTCTGGTTCCCCGCGGTTATTGCGGTTATGTCGTGGTTCTTTCTCTTTCTACGTGTGGCAGCATCGGTGTGTATCGATATTTGCACCGTATACCATCTTTGGTCTGGTGCTTAGAGTTCCAGCTTGGCGGTGTGCAGCCAGTCGGTCGGTTGGAGCGGATCAGCAAGCAAGCCTCCTCGCGACGCAGTCGCCCGTGACCACTGGTGGTCTGTATGCAGTGTCGGAGCGTGCGGATGCTGTTCCAAGCGTTACGAGGTTCGTTGCTTACCTAGCCAGGACTTAAACGTTGAGTGGTGATTTTATTACCGAAGCCACATCTGTTCACTTTGTTCCCTTGGCTGGTGGTTCACTGTTGGCTGTATTCCTGGGAGCAACAGCGAGTGTTGGAGTTAGTGAAGATTTAGCCGTCGTGTGGTGGAATTAACTATATTTGTCGGTTTGAAATTCAAGTGCACCGGCGGAATTTCTGCCTTGTGAACGTTAGTGTTCCAGTTACCTGCCCTGGTCACTGACGTAAATTCCGGCAGTATCCTTTCCTCACCTGTTGTTGCTGTCCAACATGGTGTGTAGTTTTTGACAGGTTAATGTATTTTTTTGTTGTTGTTGTGGGCGGCTATGTCTGTAACGTTTTGGCTTTGGAATTCTCGTATGCTGGTCGGTGGTTAGCAAGTCGTCTTGTCGGTGGGTCCCTGACTGTCTCTAGGTTGTGTTGCCGGCGAGTAGAATATAGTTGGGCCGACTTCTTCTCTCAACTAAGCGAACGTTAAGATTTCAAGGGCAGACCAGGCCCCCTAGAAACTTCTGTGCGCTGTTGCCTATACTGTCTTCGTATTCGCGTTTAATTGTGTATTTTTAGTGGCCATAGCCGATGGTTGGAATTTGGATGCCTGTAATTGTGTTTTTAAAATCAAAGGCCTTCAGCCGGTTTAAAAGTAATTTTTTTCTAAATTGGGCAAGTCTTACGTTGTCTGGGCCTTGTCCTTGTCAAAAATTTATTGTATTGTTTTTAAAGCATCAGCCTTCAGCCGCTTTAAGTTTTAAGGATCTTACTTACCAAGTATTACCTTTTGGAAGATAAAGCCGTGGGCCTTCTGCCTGTTGAAAATTTATTGTAGTTGTGTTGTTCTTAAAATAATGGAATTCAGCAGCTTTGTATTCTTAGTTATCAGGTCTTACATCACTTGGGCTTAAATACTGTTTGAGGATAAAAGCTTTGGGCCTTCTGCCTTGGATAATTGGTTACAGTTTTTTTTTAAACAAATGCCTTCAGTCGTTTGTTGTAAGGTTTCTTATTGGTCATAAGGCTTAGGCCTTCTGCCTATTGAAAGGTTATTGTAGTTATTTTGTTTTAAATTTATGGGGCTTCAGACGCTTTTAAAAACTTAATCTATGTGACTAGTCAAGTCTTGGTCTGAAATACTATTTAAATTTAAAGGCTAAAGCCTTCTGTTACAAAAAAAAAAATCGCTTGGTTCAAGTGGCTCTGAGCACTATGGGACTTAACACCTGAGGTCATCAGTCCCCTAGAATTTAGAACTACCGAAACCTAACTAACCTAAGGACATCACAAACATCCATACCCGAGGCAGGATTCGAACCTGCGACCGTAGTGGTCGCGCAGTTCCAGACTGAAGCGCCTAGAACCGCTCGGCCACACCGGCCGGCTGTCTCAAAAAAAAGTATTTATAGCAGTTGTGTGTAATTCATGGACCTTGAGCCGTTTTAGAATTAAAGACGTTTTCTGCCAAGCTTAGAAGTTGCACTGTAATGTTTGGACAACTGAATAAAGTGTTATGTTTGGAGTGTAACTGACAGCCGCTCAATCTGGCCCCCTTCCACAATTCCTACTACTTGTCCTGTGCTGCGGGTTTAGCAGGGGGTCTCACAGTCCTCTAGGTAGGTTCCTCTAATGAAAGTTATCTGGGCCAAAAGGGTCCTGCAAAAGGGAATTTTCCAGGTAGACTCATCTGACAAATGTCATGTGGACTACTAACGCTCACATTGTCAAGCCGCGAGGTACACTGTATGCAGCGGTTTGATGGAGCGCAGTAGGCTCAGTCGACATGGAAACGCCGCACAATGCCAGAAGTAAGCCTATGAACACAACATGAATCCCATTTCGCGATTTGGTAGTATATCAACACGGACCGCCCAATGTATCTGCATGGAGTGGTGTGCCACGCTCATGCCGCAATAACTGTGGTCGTTAGAAGATCCTAATCGAGACGGACTGGAGACGAATGTCACGCAGTTCGAAGAGAGTCGTTTTCAAAACCGACAGGAATTACTGCAGTTAGTGAATTCAGATTTAAGTGAGCCAACTTTCTAGTGTACATTATGAAGAAAAGAGCGTGCAGTGAACATTTTCAACGGGATTCTCACAAAAGACTATGCTCACAGTGCTACAAAAAACTACTCGTCTATAACGGACGGCACAAACCAGAAACTCCTTTTACAATTAAAGGTTACTTTTGAATAACGAATTTATAATTCTATTAATTAGGAAACGATCTCTAACTGCTACACATAGAGTTTATACAAGGAGCCGCGCATCGGTATGAGTTTCTAAGGGAGGGGTGGGGCTGTGAGATGGTGCTAAGTTGCTGGCGCTTGGTAGGTTTGCCAGTTCGGCGGCATGGCTTACTGTGTCTGAATATAGCGCGGTTATCTCTGACCGCCCCAGATATTACGCCGGCGAGAAACGAGAGTATAGCTGCGAAAGCTTCCTGGGCGTCCGTGGCCCTTCCGCTGTATTTCTCCAGCGCCCAGGGCCCAGCACAACTATTACGAAAATTCCCTTTATGAAACCGCTTCCCTTTCGTTTTCCCTCCCTTTCGCTCTTCGTTAGTCGGGCGTCCACACACAGGGTGTTTTCCCGCGGGACTACCGCACAGCAATAACCCGCCTGTTACAGTCTCGAAGCATGTGTGCTGTGCCCAAGGCCCGTTGTATCCTAACTAAACCAGCCGGGAGAGCGCATTTTGCCGCATACTGGCTCTGTGATCTACGTCATTCCTCCCGTCTCCTACACTGTCTACACTGTACTCAAGTCTATCAGGATCGCAATATACATGATATACGACGTAATATCAGAGCGGAGACGTGAAACCTAACAATAACAAAAAAAGTTAACCCCACATTGTCGTCGAACAGACAGACAAAAACACACATCCTAATCTCTGACGTCGATCTATTGTAGAATACTGAAACATGTTGTATGTTTGCTTATTATCACATTTCTGATGACCGAAAGTCTCCGAAAACAACGATCGTATGAACGCCAGCTCTTTCCATTCGTCCACGAGAGCCATAAAACAGCAGATATTGGCAACCGGGTTGATGCCACATACCATAACTTTCGGAAGATCTTACCTTACAGCTCTGCATAGCGCCTAATCAATCAGTTCTATCAACAACTGGCAGGTCTCTCCAGTTAGGGAAAACTGTGTTCCAGCAAGACCATTACTACAATGGACGACTACATTTTCGTGATCGATGTCTGAAAATTCGGCAGACTGATCAGAATCTTTTTCATCAATAAGATGAATCACGTCACTTTCACGTTTGAGTTCTTCTAATATTGCGTGCCGTGTAGCGTCTTCATTTCTATGTGCCTTTTTCCCATAAATGTACTTCAAACTCGGCGGCAGAAAAGTAATGTGTACTCCAAAGTCAGAGGGGTCAGTACAAAACTTTATATGTCAAATTAATTAAACAATAATGTCTCACAACTGAGCGTGCTTGCTCCTTTACGTCTCACTCACCAGTGAATTCACCTTGGCGGCAGCGTTATGTGTACGGTGCAGTGGGCATGAACAGCAACAAATAAAAAATAGATCTTGTTATACACTCCTAATTAGTGGGGTGGTTGGTGTCAACCTTCAAGGGTCAGTCACTCAAGGGTTCCAGTATTTCTATGACGCTTTCCCAATTTCAAACCTGCGACTATTCATTTTGCACCTTTCGCCTACATTCAATAACCGATGTTAATCGTGTTTATATTGGCTTCCCCACAGCAGAGCTCTGTTTTATGTTGGATCACAAAACTCTTTTATAAGTAATCTGTTTTGTACACTGACTGCGTTTGCCAGCATTATACTAGTGAAGCGAAGTCTTTGATTTGTTTTATCTATGGCTGCACCTACGTAATCAGTTTAATTCACACACAGATAGGTCATACATGGACAGTAATAGAAGAACTGAGAACTGGTGAAGAGGTATTGGATGGGAATATGAAACTGACTTTACATAGGTTTCAACTTTTAGCATGATAGCCGTTACGGTATACAATGAAATCCATTTATTCTGAAAACGCCTGACAACATGTGTCAGTGTATTGTCAATGCATGTGCGAACATTACGGAAGGCGAACTACTCGCTGTTGAGAGGGAAGTCGTTACTCGTACTGCCAAATGCACTGAGGCTGACGGACATTATTTCGAGCATTTATTGCATTAATGTGGTATTTACAGGTAATCACGCTGTAATAGCATGCGTTATCAGAAATCATAAGTTCACAAAGGTACGTGTATCACATTGGAACAACCGAAGTAAAATGATCAAAGGTACCTGCGTTCTGTATTTTAATTTAAAAAACCTACCTGTTACCAACTGTTCGTCTAAAATTTTGAGCCATATGTTTGTGATTATTAAAGCGCCATGTATCACAAAGCGAAAAAAGTTATCCAACTGAAACAGCCATATTTCTTTACGTACTACACGAATATGTAATAGAAATGGGGGTTCCTACTTAAAAAAACGCAGTTGATATCCGTTTGACCTATGGCAGCGCCATTTAGCTGGCCAGCCATAGCGCCATCTGGTTTTCCCTTCCAAGCTAGACGAATTTCGTTCTTCGCAGTTTTTTCGTTTGATGCTTATTTCGTGAGATATTTGGACCAGTAACTACATATTGACCACCCTATATATATATATATATATATATATATATATATATATATATATATATATATATATATTTATCTGCATTCACGGTTGTTATTCTACTAACATAATATGTTTTTTGGTTCTTTCTCCTAAGTGGTAGCTGCTTCGATAGGAAAGTGTTTGCTAAGCATAGTGCAGGAAGTCTGTGTTGGAGGAATTACTGGAATTGGTTTCATTATATAAACTGGTTAGGTAAATCAGGATTGGTTAATTTACGTGGGAGTACAAAGCATTTTGTCCAACCCATGCAGTCCAATGAATCTGTGCAGAGAAGATGATGGTTGGAAAACTGAAAAGGTTCCTTATTGCTCATTTAGTAGTGGCGAACTGGTTACTGATACGTGGCAACAGCTACAAAAAGTGATTTGACAGCTTATGGTGACCACAAAAGGCGAACGCAATTTCTAGGGCCAGGTAGCTCTCAACCAATGTCACTCTGTTCTTTAGAACAAATGTATGTGAATTAATTTGGGGGAAATTCCTGAAAGGACATGTGTACTGCAATCTATAAGAAAGACAAAACACAACGTTTGAATATTGTGACTAATACATTTCGTGTGCTATAAACTGTTTCCAGAATTATATTGTTAACAATGAATAGGCCATAAATCTTTCAAACCTTAATTGTAAATGATGAGTGCTATAGCAGGAGTTTCTGGTGTGACGAAGAAATATGGATAACGTGTACTGGTAACATAGAGCGCAGTGTATGTTATGTTTCCTAGTTGTGACAGACTGTCTGTATAACAATCTCAACATTATTGATGATATGACTGCAAAAGCAGTGATCCCTGTAACGTAAATGACAAGTGTTGTATCACCGTTAGCATTTGTGTGAAGCGAACTGCCTTAGCAACGATCACGTCAGTGCTTTCGTGATTATTCAATGACGGTTCAAGTGTTAATTTTATTTTATAGGAACTGTGTGCTCAGTAATGAATTCATGATGCAGGCGGTGCCAGTAAGGTGCATAACAGTGAAAAGCTATTGACAAAATATGTAACGTACTCCAGCGGTGTTAGTGAGAAAGATGTGGACAAGCAGACTTTTAATTTGAGTAGCTGCGTGTTCCCAAAAAGCTCTTAGGTCATTACAACTATATTTTATGAAATTCGCATGACTATAGAACATGTGAACATTTCTTGTATGTGGCTATTCAGGACGCAGGATGCGGATAGATGGCACAATTATAACTTTTCAGAGCACGACACTCAGTCCCAAAACCAAACGCAATGATGCGTTGTATTGTAGATACTAATAACCGTGTGAAACTGTTTCACGTTCACTGCAACGAGTTGGTACACACCTGATTGTGGCTAACAGCAAGCGGTCGGCGGTCTGGGGGGCGTGTGTTCGAGGTTTCAGGCCTGTGAGCAATGGTCGCGTTAGACCCCGGCTTTGGTTATCAACCACAGTCTATCACGTCTGTGACCTACGGACACTGCAGACAACGAAATGTCACTACTAATTTTAAACCTTGAATTAAAGTTTGATCCGTGTAAAAGATATTGATGTTTCTGATGGAGTTATACAAGTGGAACAACGTTACTAGGCTCCTTCCATAGTTACAAGTGGACTTATCAAAATGGAGCAACCTTCTAGGCTGATTTTAATTTAAATCTCGAAATTATTTAAGTATGGGGACAATGTTAGGCACGTTAGTCGAAAAACCGTGAAATATTTAAGTAGGAAGTATTTAAGATTTTCTTACTCAGGTTATCGGAATTCATTAACTAGAATTTGTTTCGTGATTGATGTGGACTGTAAATGTTCAAATACTTTAGTTCACTCTACAAATATTAGCATATTATGGTAGTGTTTGTTGTGGAAACATGTAAATGAGACGTTTAAGCTATATTGGCATGATGTTACGTGTAACTGACATGAGACTTATATGTAGGGTCTTCAAGGCTGCTACCTACCTTGTATTTCATCTTTGAGAGCTACCATTAGTATGTTTCAAGCAGGTAAAGTTTAGCACAGTTCTGAACTGTGATTATTGAGGCAGGTGTATGCTCACACTAATCACCATTCAGGTGGTTTTATAACCACACTTTATGTGATTGGATATTACTGTGTAGTTTTTACGAAACTTTTGTTTCTTATTTTTGAACGACTTTAACAGTAATTTTTGAATGACTTTAACAGTATTTTAACGTTAAGAACAGAGCAATTAGAAAAACTGATAAAGCTCAAAACAACCAAATATGCAACATAAAGCTCTTTGTAGGAGTATATCAGCCGTTAGCCTTACTACTATTTTTACCGTTATTACCGCTACTGTTTCGCCTACTGCTACCGTTAAGGTTTCTGGTACGATTAGCAGTGCTGTACCTTGTCAAATATACGTGCTTTTCTGAACCATCTACGTCTTGTAAAGTAAATTTTGTGCAAGTATATTGCGGAAAACCACTTTATGGTGTTTTCGTGTTGTGAGCAATTGGAGACCTTTAACTTTGTAGACGATGTCTCCGCCTAAGCAAGGGCTTAATTACAGAAAGGAATTAATTCCATAAAATCCCACACCAAAGCAAAAGATAAAGACAGTTTCAAGTCCGGGAGTTTATTTTTTTATGAATAATAATTCGCAATGAAAAGTCGGAGACATGGTTATAGACAGAGTTAACTCGCAGCGTCTACAAGGGTATAATATCTCTGACTACTGTCATTAACATTTCTAAATAATTAGGAAACAAGCCCATCCAAGTTATTTCGAGTGAAATGTAACAATGTTTACAGACTGTACATTAAATAGAAACTCTTTTATTGATGAAGTATGTAAGCAAGTAGCGAAATTACGCATGCTCTACTGATACCAACTTTATTAACATATGCCAATATGTGCAGAAAACAAGAAGGCAAACGATATAATTTTCTCGCTCAGTTTATAAACTGACACTCCAAACAAAAAAAAACCCTTAGTACTTTAAGAAACCGAGCCACATTCTGCTGCAATAATTGAACGAAATTGCGTCCCTGAGATGAATTCGAGTGGAATAAAAATCATTACTTTCATTCAGCGAAGTGGGCAGCGGTTACATGGCCCTCCATTCACAGGAAAATCACATTAAAAAATACGAAACAAGGAAATGAGAGCTTCAGATTCAGAGTGTCTAACTATGTCATCGTTGTTGAAAATGAGCGTGACAGTGGCAGTAGCGGATAGGTAAAAATGAGGTATAACCATAGACCTAAGAACAGAAGCTGATCTGTGAAAGATACACCAAGAAGGGTCGTCACTGTCAGTGCAACTAAAATGGGATGAGAAACTTAAATTATTGGATAAACTAAAATGGGGCGAGAAAGAGCAGACTGTGCGTACTAGACAGTTAAGTAGGTTAAACATTATGGTAAATAAATATGGACACAAAAGCTTAAGAATATACTGCTATGCGGACGGGGGAGCAGCCTAAGGCCAATAGGGGCACGCGCTGCAGCGAGAGTTATACCCCACCCTCTCCCCTTCACTTCCTCCCCAAAATAATAACCTCTGACATCCCACGTAGAGATAAATTGAATTTAGATTTTGTTATAAAATCCGCTTTCTCTCGGGAAACATAGGTATTTGTCAGCGTAGTCCGCAAATATCAGAGGCAGTGAGAGAGACAGGTTGGTTTCCCGTCTCAGCCAGCGGCGCACATTCAGTAAGTTTATGGGCTGCCGTGAGGTGATCACCAGAGCTGCATTTAGGGGAGTCATGACGCGAAAGGAACTCGTGGGTAAGTCTGGTGTGGACAATATGCAGTCGGCAAAGTACGACGGCACCTTTCCGAGACGCCTAGGGAGCAATATGCCACGCCTTGATGGTCTCTTTGACTGCTATCAGCTTGTTGAGGCTCATGTTAGCCAGCCATTCTATATCCCTGGTGTTCAAAATTTCCTGTCTCAGTTCTAGTCGTAAATCTACGCCCATCACTCCGCGTAACAGCTTCTGCAAATGAATGTTGATGCGGTTCCGGCGTTGGAAAGCCCAACTACTAAGTCTTGGGTGTTACCAGATAAAACGTTTCTGGGGTATGAGAGACGTTCGCGTTGTGAGAAGCTCATGGAGTCGCAACAAACCAGGAAGCCCCATGCTATTTGTCGTCACACAAAATGGCTAAATTACTTCCTTTCCTCAGTAGGAAAAGCTTGATACCCATGCTTTCCTTTCAGTAGTGTAATTATCAAAACACTTCACTTAGTTCACGAATTCGATGTAGAACGTTTGAAGTGGGTGAATTGGGTGTCTAAATCGGTGAATTTGCTGTCACAATCGTTTCACGTATTTTGTTTTCAAATACAGTCACTGCAAATTTCTTACGATTCGTGCTAGAGGAATAGTGCCAAACAGAAACCGCTATTTCACTTTAAATGGAGTTGTAGATGCTTAACGTAGCTGGTAAAAATGAAAACGGAAAACTGTAAACACTCTGCCATTGCTGTTTCAACACCGTCGTCAATAGTACAGTACAGAATCATAATTCTGCCGATGTTGAAGCGTGGCATCTTCACGTCAGAGAGAAAACGTACGAGACGGCTGAACATGAAGCGCTTAACAGTCAATGACGTGAATCAATTACATTAAGACAGCGCGAATTGATCGGACAGCAAACAAAAATATTTTCTGTGAAATTTATAAAAAGCAGGGAATGTGAATTTTGCATTTCTTTGGGCTTAAGTTTTGTGCATCGAACTTTAAATTGTTTTCCAAGGTTTAATGTAATTGTCTCAGTTTCCAACTAAAAACTTTCTAGTGAAGTAGTAGGACAATATACTATTTAACATAAAGTCACACAGACATCGTTGTTGAATGGACAGATACCATACGAGATACACCGATTAACCCGACATATCCCTTTTCACGCCCACTTTTGGAAACAGTTAAATATTATTTTTACAGTATATTTTGTTAGAAAATGTCTAGCCAGAGCCGACACAAAGTTTTACTTGAATATGGTAATTATAATTCTAATATACTAGATAGCCATCGTCTTCTTGCCAAGATCCAGGGGTCTTCCCAGAAGACAAGCATTTAGTCAAGGAGTCTGTCACGCAGCAGTTATCACAATGCGAGCCGTATCAGCGATTCGGAAATTATCAGTGGTCATCGTTCTTGCTGCATTGTGCGGAAACAGACTTCCATCAAGCTATTAAATAGGGTAGCACAGTGAACAGCGCTTACTGAAATAGTTATCAATATTCCACACCAAAACGATTACATTAACACTAGGAGCATTCTTTCCCACGCAGCCGTATTTTGTGCTCATGCACTTAATCGGATCTGCGTTAACTATAGAATTTGCGCTTGGAGTATAATCTGTTCTATATTAAACCCTCTCTATGTCACTACAGGAATAGCTTTGTTAAATACCTTTCGAAAGAGTTGTAAACAAGATTAAAGTAAATGGTAATTTCGATTTAATATACATGGTTAAATATGGAACTTGCAAAACTTACCAGAAGCTTACATTTAGCTCACTCAATTTAGATCTCATACATTGGCGATAATATCACTTGCTGCATTTAACTGCTTAACAGTATTACAATTAATTAATATCGGTCAATACTCCAATCGTCATATGCACCCAACATATACGAGAGTCAACCTTTTTTCTTGCGTTTGATATGAATATCTCACACTACACCGAACTGATAATCTATGGCAGTAAAACACTTCTATTCACTTGCTCTTTGTATAACAACTACATTAAAGATAACTGGGCTACTTGTGCCCGGTTAAGCTCTCATTTGTGAGAAATCGGAGTTTAGGAATTTTTTATTGGGTTTTTGATATGTATTCTTCAGTTGCAACGTTATACAGGACTAATTTTTGACTAGAGACAAATGATTTACTGTGTGTGCTTGATACTCATATAACTGATTACGTAACAGTGTAGATTTCAGTTTGGTATTTTCTCTGACGGATTATTAAGATATCTGGGATCTTTATAAACTGCTGATATTAGTCAAGTTAACTGAAAGCCTGAGGCGCATCATTGTAGCTTACACAACATCTTTTAAAAAGCAGCTTACTCTATATGTTTTACAGTGGAACAGCACAGCAAAATACGCAAAATCTATTAAACCACTAGCGGAGAAACCCGGTGTTGCCCACTTATTTATTTACAGACGTGTATCCACATGCGTAGTCGCGTACCACGCAGCTTTAGCTTCAGGCCTGAGGTTAACGTTTATGACGTCACATCTCCTGAACTGTATCGAAAAGTGATTTCATTCTGTGTGTACGTTTATTGGGATAAGTGAAAACTGCCTTCGCAAGCTTTGCGAATAGAGTTAGCAGCAACGAAGTTATAAATTCAAACGTCAATCATGATGCGGCTGTCTGTGTCGTCATATCTCCTTAACTGACTCTCAGACAACAATATAACATTGTCGGTACGTTCAGCGATATATGTGGATACTGTCTGAGAAATTTGTTGCCGAAAGAGTTAGTAGCAAAGCAGTGATATTTTTAAATGTCATCCATGATGGTTCAGTTTCTCAGGCATCTCATTGTTTTTGACGTCATATCTCCTGAACTAAGTGTCACACAATGGTATAATTTTACAGATACATTCAGAGCTATGTGTGTATACTGTCTGCAAAATATGACAAATACAGTTACTACAAAGAAATAATAAATTACAATGACATTTACTATACGAACAACGGAAAAGTAGTAAACGATAAACTTTTATCGTTTCATCTTTTTTTTTCTTTTCAGGGGTTGACAGCAAGAAAAAGTTTCGTATAGTGTGTTGCATGTCGATCAATTACTGTGTGAATAAAGACTGGGAATACATTCATCGCTGGCTACGCTTCATTTTGACCCACCCGCCGGCCGGTGTGGCCAAGCGGTTCTAGGCGCTTCAGTCCGCAACGGTGCTGCTGCTATGGTCGCAGGTTCGAATCCTGCCTCGGGCATGGATGTGTGTGATGTCCTTAGGTTAGTTAGGTTTAAGAAGTTCTAAATCTATGGGACTGATGAACTCAGATGTTAAGTCCCATAGTGCTTAGAGCCATTTGAACGATTTTCACCGAACCCCTTTGATAAGTAGGTATTTCAAAATAATGAGACTTAGGTTAAAAAAAAATTAGTCAAGTTCAGTCTTGTCTCCTTCAAAGTAGTTCCCTTCTGATTGCACACACTTTTTCGGGTGCTTCTGTCACTGATGGTAACATTTCTGGAGTTCATCTTCTGTAATATCCTCCAACACCCTCATCACAGCTTCTTGGACATCTCGTGTTTCTTGAAAATGGTGTCCTTTGACCGCCGTTTTGACTCTTGGGAATAGAAAAATGTCTCAAAGAGCGATATCTGGTGAGTAAGGTGGCTGTGGTAGTACTGAAATTTGTTTTGAGGTAAAAATTGCTGTACTAACAGCAGTATGGGATGGCGCATTATCGTGATGCAGAATTCAATTATCAGCAATGTTGGCACAGACACAAAAAACTCTTTTACGAAGCCTTTCTAAAATTTCTTTGTAGTAATATTGGTTAACTATTTGTCTAGGAGACACCCAATCTTTACGAACAATTCCCTTGGAATCAAAGAAGCACACAAGCATGCATTTCACTTTTGACTTTCACATGCGAGCTTTTTTTGGTCTGCGTGGTCCGTTTCAGCACCATTGCTCTTGACATAACCTCTTCTGCAAAGGCCTTCTGAAGCTTCCCGCAAGTTTTCGCCACGTTTTCACCTAATTTGGCAAAAAAAGAAATGGCATACTGTTCCGCAATATTATATGGTTCCATTTCTGTGATGAGAGATACAAAAACATGTTAATTTATTACAGCACAACTCACGACTGAGCAGTTGCATTGATGAGCCGCTTTGACTAGAAGCAGCTCATAGACCAAGGTCAAAGAAAATTAGTCTCATTACTTTATTGTCGGCCCTCATAGCATTAACCTTGTGCAGATGAGGTAAGATACAACTATTCCCATTATTCAAAATGCTATTCCAGCACAAATGTAGACAGTAGCGTGCCACCTGGAATTAACACAGAGAAAGCAATAGTGTACTGATTCTTTAATCACGTGCTGGTTACTAGCCACATATTTAATCTCTGGTAGAAAAATACGTGCTCTGCGATTTTTCAGGTAGCCAAAAGCCTTTGACTGTGTAAATCATGGAATTCTTTTAGATAAGCTAAATCATTATCGTTTGAGTGGGGCAGTTAATTCATACTTAACAGGAAGAATGCAGAAAGTTGAAATAAGCGGTTCATGTAATGTTAAAACAACAGCTGATTCCTCAAACTGGGGGGCTATCAAGTACTGATTCCCACAGTGTTCGGTCTTAAGTCCTTTACTGTTCTTGATATACATTAATTAATGACTTACTATTCCACATTGCTGAAGATGCAAAGTTAGTTCTTTTTGCTGATGATACAAGTATAGCAATAACATCCAAAAACCAAAAACTTGTAAGTAGGCTGTTTAGGTTTTTTTTTTATTGGTAACGCCGCCGCCACGTAGCGCTCTGTATAAAAATCACTGGCTGTGCCATGTGCAGTCTGTGACTGGTTTGCATTGTTGTCTGCCATTGTAGTGTTGGGCAGCGGCAGCTCGATTCTAACAGCGCGTAGCGTTGCTCAGTTGGAGGCGAGCCGCCAGCAGTGGTGGATGTGAGGAGAGAAATGGCGGAGTTTTGTAATTTGTAAGACTGGATGTCATGAACTACCATATATATTTTGACTATTAAGGTAAATACACTGTTTGTATTACAATGCCGACGAAAATTTTTTGGACACTATTATATTTTAACGATTTTTTTCTACATATTTATAACACAAATTCTTGACCTGTGAATTTTTTTATATGAGACTGTCACTGTAGCAGAAACTGCTGTCGTAAATTTTTCAGTAAGAAAGGTAAGTGGCCACCTGCACGTAATGCGTCGTGGGCACCCAGCTGTGCGACAGTCGCCTGGGAAAAAAGCCATTAGTGTGTGCCTTTCTGAGGCACAAGAAAAAAAAGGGCCATTATCCTCGATATTGACATTTCTTTGTAGAAAGCGTCGCAAATACGACACGCTCAAACTTGAAAACATATGATTACACTGTGGAGTTCTTAATTTATGATATTTACTGAAATGAAATGATGAGAAACATTTCATGTCTATTGTCTTGCTAGTTGGAAGATTGTTTGTTGCATTATGAAATGACTTATGGCTAGCGAATGACGTTTCACACCTTGCTTTGCTTATTTTGTTTAATATCTTGTTTCTTGTTGCAGCGCAGCATTGTTTAAATTAAAATTTAATACATGTACTAATATAACTAATTTCTGTCTGCAGACCCAGTACAGAATCATTTTATGATGTACTTCCGTAGAAAAGAGAGCACAAATAGACATTTCCCTTCACAGGACTTACAAAAATATTTTTTTTTTTTTTTACGATTTGGTAACTTATCTGCTAGCGTATGTTCTAGTGATGCATCACTCTAGTGTTAAGATGTGACATAGGTATTAAACATTTTTACTGTAATATTTTTTTTCTGCTTGTGGGTTTGTCATGTTTAGATATAAGTTATTACATGTACTGCTGCGTGCTTTGCCAATTTCTATTTTTTTTGTTATTGCTGTTTGTATTAATTGCTTTGTACTGCTGCATTGCCTCATCCCTTAGTTTAGCATCTGAACTCAGTAGGTTTAAGTTAGCTTAAGAGGGGGTAGACTATGTAAGAAACTAACTATGATGAATTGGAAGAAAAGCATTGAGAAGCTATAAGAAAATGTTTTGGCCAAAAAAGTAGTGTACAGTTGAGGAAAACTATTTTTGAAAGAGGATGAGAACAGAATACAGAAAGCATGCTTGGATAGGATTTTTTTTTTTTTTTTTTTGGCTGGAGCAAATGTTGAAATAAGAGGAACGATCTATGGAATGAAGTTTTGGGGTGGACTCAGTACCAAATGTTACACTGAAAACAAACCCTGCCCTTTCCTCTTGTGTTATCCCACTATGTGTTTGTGTACCCTTGTGTATTTATGTTCTACCGGTCTTTATATGTTTATCTGATAAGACTTATGTTGCAGAATTTTTCTAATACTAAGCTACATTCACTATGATGAGGAATACTGTTGTCCTCAAATATAATTTGCATCAATAACATGTTATTTACTTTGTAAAGATGTTTAGACATTATTTTTTCTATTTTGTTTTAATTCTCATGTGTGAAGTTGATGTTTCAAAAGTTATTCTGATCTTTATGTAAGTACTTATGTCATAATTTTTGCAACACGGATGTGCATGTTTATTTCTATTCTTTTGTAAAGCCTGTATTACTGCAAATGTTATCTGTACTATTATGTTCATTAATAATATATTTTGTACCTTTGTTATTGTATTCTTATGTTATAAAATTGTAATTGTAGTTCATCAAATTAAGTAACTTGTAAATTACATTTCACTGCACAGGTTTCTCTTGGTCATAGTATATGGACAATATGTGAGAAGTAGGGACAGATAGTGTTTCCACGTGTGTTAATAATTCAGCAAGGGACTGGATAAAAGCATTGCTGGTTCTAAGGACATATAAAAAAATTGTGAGTGCACAAGTGGTGGTTTATGGACTTGCTGTACTCTCTGCAAGACTCTTCGATGGTGATTGTGCACCTGCGCAGTCGCAACAGATGGCTGCTAGCCATCTCTACAAGGACTGCAGTGAGTCTGAACCTCTGGTGGCCCACCAATACCATAATCTCTACAAGGACTGAAGTGGGTCTACACCTTTGATGACTCACCAATACCATTATTTCAACAAGGACTGCAGTGGGTCTGCACCTCTGGTGGCCCACCAATAGTAATCTCTACCAGGACTACAGTGGGTCTGCTCTGTGATGATCTACCTACCGATAGTCTTCAACGTCGACTGACTCTGCTGTGGCCCATTACCTGTCTGCATGTCAAGAGTCAGCACTGTCTTTCTGTTGAAAGGACAACACTACTTCTTCAAGACTGCATGGAAATCCACTACTTCCGTGTGCATTTTCTTTTACTACTCAGACTTTGAGAAAAACACTGCTATTTTACTTTGATGAATGATCAGGACTGTCTTTATGGACTGTGAGAAAATTTTAGCTTTTGACCAACGTTGTATCGATAAGTGTGTGCATTTCATTTCTTTGTCATTGTAATTATGAAAAAAATTTTCAAACCTGTATTGGCCACTGCCCAAAACAATATGTAAATTTTTTTGTGGGGAGCATGCGGGCTATGTAAGTAGGCTGTTTAGGTTTTTTTATTCGTAACGCTGCCGCCACGTAGCGCTCTGTATAAAAATCACTAGCTGTGCCGTGTGCAGTCTGTGGCTGGTTTGCATTGTTGTCTGCCATTGTAGTGTTGGGCAGCGGCAGCTGGATGCTAACAGCGCGTAGTGTTGCTCAGTTGGAGGCGAGCCGCCAGCAGTGGTGGATGTGAGGAGAGAAATGGCGGAGTTTTGTAATTTGTAAGACTGGATGTCATGAACTACCATATATATTTTGACTATTAAGGTAAATACACTGTTTGTATTACAATGCCGACGAAAATTTTTTGGACACTATTATATTTTAACGATTTTTTTCTACATATTTATAACACAAATTCTTGACCTGTGAATTTTTTTATATGAGACTGTCACTGTAGCAGAAACTGCTGTCGTAAATTTTTCAGTAAGAAAGGTAAGTGGCCACCTGCACGTAATGCGTCGTGGGCACCCAGCTGTGCGACAGTCGCCTGGGAAAAAAGCCATTAGTGTGTGCCTTTCTGAGGCACAAGAAAAAAAAGGGCCATTATCCTCGATATTGACATTTCTTTGTAGAAAGCGTCGCAAATACGACACGCTCAAACTTGAAAACATATGATTACACTGTGGAGTTCTTAATTTATGATATTTACTGAAATGAAATGATGAGAAACATTTCATGTCTATTGTCTTGCTAGTTGGAAGATTGTTTGTTGCATTATGAAATGACTTATGGCTAGCGAATGACGTTTCACACCTTGCTTTGCTTATTTTGTTTAATATCTTGTTTCTTGTTGCAGCGCAGCATTGTTTAAATTAAAATTTAATACATGTACTAATATAACTAATTTCTGTCTGCAGACCCAGTACAGAATCATTTTATGATGTACTTCCGTAGAAAAGAGAGCACAAATAGACATTTCCCTTCACAGGACTTACAAAAATATTTTTTTTTTTTTACGATTTGGTAACTTATCTGCTAGCGTATGTTCTAGTGATGCATCACTCTAGTGTTAAGATGTGACATAGGTATTAAACATTTTTACTGTAATATTTTTTTCTGCTTGTGGGTTTGTCATGTTTAGATATAAGTTATTACATGTACTGCTGCGTGCTTTGCCAATTTCTATTTTTTTTTGTTATTGCTGTTTGTATTAATTGCTTTGTACTGCTGCATTGCCTCATCCCTTAGTTTAGCATCTGAACTCAGTAGGTTTAAGTTAGCTTAAGAGGGGGTAGACTATGTAAGAAACTAACTATGATGAATTGGAAGAAAAGCATTGAGAAGCTATAAGAAAATGTTTTGGCCAAAAAAGTAGTGTACAGTTGAGGAAAACTATTTTTGAAAGAGGATGAGGACAGAATACAGAAAGCATGCTTGGATAGGATTTTTTTTTTTTTTTTGGCTGGAGCAAATGTTGAAATAAGAGGAACGATCTATGGAATGAAGTTTTGGGGTGGACTCAGTACCAAATGTTACACTGAAAACAAACCCTGCCCTTTCCTCTTGTGTTATCCCACTATGTGTTTGTGTACCCTTGTGTATTTATGTTCTACCAGTCTTTATATGTTTATCTGATAAGACTTATGTTGCAGAATTTTTCTAATACTAAGCTACATTCACTATGATGAGGAATACTGTTGTCCTCAAATATAATTTGCATCAATAACATGTTATTTACTTTGTAAAGATGTTTAGACATTATTTTTTCTATTTTGTTTTAATTCTCATGTGTGAAGTTGATGTTTCAAAAGTTATTCTGATCTTTATGTAAGTACTTATGTCATAATTTTTGCAACATGGATGTGCATGTTTATTTCTATTCTTTTGTAAAGCCTGTATTACTGCAAATGTTATCTGTACTATTATGTTCATTAATAATATATTTTGTACCTTTGTTATTGTATTCTTATGTTATAAAATTGTAATTGTAGTTCATCAAATTAAGTAACTTGTAAATTACATTTCACTGCACAGGTTTCTCTTGGTCATAGTATATGGACAATATGTGAGAAGTAGGGACAGATAGTGTTTCCACGTGTGTTAATAATTCAGCAAGGGACTGGATAAAAGCATTGCTGGTTCTAAGGACATATAAAAAAATTGTGAGTGCACAAGTGGTGGTTTATGGACTTGCTGTACTCTCTGCAAGACTCTTCGATGGTGATTGTGCACCTGCGCAGTCGCAACAGATGGCTGCTAGCCATCTCTACAAGGACTGCAGTGAGTCTGAACCTCTGGTGGCCCACCAATACCATAATCTCTACAAGGACTGAAGTGGGTCTACACCTTTGATGACTCACCAATACCATTATTTCAACAAGGACTGCAGTGGGTCTGCACCTCTGGTGGCCCACCAATAGTAATCTCTACCAGGACTACAGTGGGTCTGCTCTGTGATGATCTACCTACCGATAGTCTTCAACGTCGACTGACTCTGCTGTGGCCCATTACCTGTCTGCATGTCAAGAGTCAGCACTGTCTTTCTGTTGAAAGGACAACACTACTTCTTCAAGACTGCATGGAAATCCACTACTTCCGTGTGCATTTTCTTTTACTACTCAGACTTTGAGAAAAACACTGCTATTTTACTTTGATGAATGATCAGGACTGTCTTTATGGACTGTGAGAAAATTTTAGCTTTTGACCAACGTTGTATCGATAAGTGTGTGCATTTCATTTCTTTGTCATTGTAATTATGAAAAAAATTTTCAAACCTGTATTGGCCACTGCCCAAAACAATATGTAAATTTTTTTGTGGGGAGCATGCGGGCTATGTAAGTAGGCTGTTTAGGTTTTTTTATTCGTAACGCTGCCGCCACGTAGCGCTCTGTATAAAAATCACTAGCTGTGCCGTGTGCAGTCTGTGGCTGGTTTGCATTGTTGTCTGCCATTGTAGTGTTGGGCAGCGGCAGCTGGATGCTAACAGCGCGTAGTGTTGCTCAGTTGGAGGCGAGCCGCCAGCAGTGGTGGATGTGAGGAGAGAAATGGCGGAGTTTTGTAATTTGTAAGACTGGATGTCATGAACTACCATATATATTTTGACTATTAAGGTAAATACACTGTTTGTATTACAATGCCGACGAAAATTTTTTGGACACTATTATATTTTAACGATTTTTTTCTACATATTTATAACACAAATTCTTGACCTGTGAATTTTTTTATATGAGACTGTCACTGTAGCAGAAACTGCTGTCGTAAATTTTTCAGTAAGAAAGGTAAGTGGCCACCTGCACGTAATGCGTCGTGGGCACCCAGCTGCGCGACAGTCGCCTGGGAAAAAAGCCATTAGTGTGTGCCTTTCTGAGGCACAAGAAAAAAAAGGGCCATTATCCTCGATATTGACATTTCTTTGTAGAAAGCGTCGCAAATACGACACGCTCAAACTTGAAAACATATGATTACACTGTGGAGTTCTTAATTTATGATATTTACTGAAATGAAATGATGAGAAACATTTCATGTCTATTGTCTTGCTAGTTGGAAGATTGTTTGTTGCATTATGAAATGACTTATGGCTAGCGAATGACGTTTCACACCTTGCTTTGCTTATTTTGTTTAATATCTTGTTTCTTGTTGCAGCGCAGCATTGTTTAAATTAAAATTTAATACATGTACTAATATAACTAATTTCTGTCTGCAGACCCAGTACAGAATCATTTTATGATGTACTTCCGTAGAAAAGAGAGCACAAATAGACATTTCCCTTCACAGGACTTACAAAAATATTTTTTTTTTTTTACGATTTGGTAACTTATCTGCTAGCGTATGTTCTAGTGATGCATCACTCTAGTGTTAAGATGTGACATAGGTATTAAACATTTTTACTGTAATATTTTTTTCTGCTTGTGGGTTTGTCATGTTTAGATATAAGTTATTACATGTACTGCTCCGTGCTTTGCCAATTTCTATTTTTTTTGTTATTGCTGTTTGTATTAATTGCTTTGTACTGCTGCATTGCCTCATCCCTTAGTTTAGCATCTGAACTCAGTAGGTTTAAGTTAGCTTAAGAGGGGGTAGACTATGTAAGAAACTAACTATGATGAATTGGAAGAAAAGCATTGAGAAGCTATAAGAAAATGTTTTGGCCAAAAAAGTAGTGTACAGTTGAGGAAAACTATTTTTGAAAGAGGATGAGGACAGAATACAGAAAGCATGCTTGGATAGGATTTTTTTTTTTTTTTTTGGCTGGAGCAAATGTTGAAATAAGAGGAACGATCTATGGAATGAAGTTTTGGGGTGGACTCAGTACCAAATGTTACACTGAAAACAAACCCTGCCCTTTCCTCTTGTGTTATCCCACTATGTGTTTGTGTACCCTTGTGTATTTATGTTCTACCGGTCTTTATATGTTTATCTGATAAGACTTATGTTGCAGAATTTTTCTAATACTAAGCTACATTCACTATGATGAGGAATACTGTTGTCCTCAAATATAATTTGCATCAATAACATGTTATTTACTTTGTAAAGATGTTTAGACATTATTTTTTCTATTTTGTTTTAATTCTCATGTGTGAAGTTGATGTTTCAAAAGTTATTCTGATCTTTATGTAAGTACTTATGTCATAATTTTTGCAACATGGATGTGCATGTTTATTTCTATTCTTTTGTAAAGCCTGTATTACTGCAAATGTTATCTGTACTATTATGTTCATTAATAATATATTTTGTACCTTTGTTATTGTATTCTTATGTTATAAAATTGTAATTGTAGTTCATCAAATTAAGTAACTTGTAAATTACATTTCACTGCACAGGTTTCTCTTGGTCATAGTATATGGACAATATGTGAGAAGTAGGGACAGATAGTGTTTCCACGTGTGTTAATAATTCAGCAAGGGACTGGATAAAAGCATTGCTGGTTCTAAGGACATATAAAAAAATTGTGAGTGCACAAGTGGTGGTTTATGGACTTGCTGTACTCTCTGCAAGACTCTTCGATGGTGATTGTGCACCTGCGCAGTCGCAACAGATGGCTGCTAGCCATCTCTACAAGGTCTGCAGTGAGTCTGAACCTCTGGTGGCCCACCAATACCATAATCTCTACAAGGACTGAAGTGGGTCTACACCTTTGATGACTCACCAATACCATTATTTCAACAAGGACTGCAGTGGGTCTGCACCTCTGGTGGCCCACCAATAGTAATCTCTACCAGGACTACAGTGGGTCTGCTCTGTGATGATCTACCTACCGATAGTCTTCAACGTCGACTGACTCTGCTGTGGCCCATTACCTGTCTGCATGTCAAGAGTCAGCACTGTCTTTCTGTTGAAAGGACAACACTACTTCTTCAAGACTGCATGGAAATCCACTACTTCCGTGTGCATTTTCTTTTACTACTCAGACTTTGAGAAAAACACTGCTATTTTACTTTGATGAATGATCAGGACTGTCTTTATGGACTGTGAGAAAATTTTAGCTTTTGACCAACGTTGTATCGATAAGTGTGTGCATTTCATTTCTTTGTCATTGTAATTATGAAAAAAATTTTCAAACCTGTATTGGCCACTGCCCAAAACAATATGTAAATTTTTTTGTGGGGAGCATGCGGGCTATGTAAGTAGGCTGTTTAGGTTTTTTTATTCGTAACGCTGCCGCCACGTAGCGCTCTGTATAAAAATCACTAGCTGTGCCGTGTGCAGTCTGTGGCTGGTTTGCATTGTTGTCTGCCATTGTAGTGTTGGGCAGCGGCAGCTGGATGCTAACAGCGCGTAGTGTTGCTCAGTTGGAGGCGAGCCGCCAGCAGTGGTGGATGTGAGGAGAGAAATGGCGGAGTTTTGTAATTTGTAAGACTGGATGTCATGAACTACCATATATATTTTGACTATTAAGATAAATACACTGTTTGTTCTCTATTAAAATCTTTCATTTGCTAACTATACCTATCAGTAGTTAGTGCCTTCCGTAGATTAATTCTTTTAGTTAGCTGGCAGTAGTGGCGCTCGCTGTATTGCAGTAGTTCGAGTAACGAAGATTTTTCTGAGGTAAGTGATTTGTGAAACGTATAGGTTAATGTTAGTCAGGGCCATTCTTTTGTAGGAATTTTTGGAAGTCAGATTGCATTGCGCTAAAAGTATTGTGTGTCAGTTTAAGCACAGTCACTTATAATTTTTCTAAGGGACGTTTCAAACTGAGTGATGTAATAGTAAATGATGTTTTTCACAAAATTATTAAGTGGTTCTCAGCAAACGGACTCTCTTTAAATTTTGATAAAACACAGTATATACAGTTATGTACAGTAAGTGGCACAACTCCAGTAATAAATATAGACTTTGAAGTCTGTAGCTAAGGTAGAATTTTCTAAATTTTTATGTGTGTCCATTGATGGGAGGTTAAACTGGAAGCATCAACATTGATGGTCTGCTGAAACGTCTGAGCTCAGCTACGTATGCTATTAGGGTTATTGTAAATTTTGGTGATAACCATCTCAGTAAATTAGCTTACTATGCCTCCTTTCATTCACTGCTTTCGTGTGGCATCATATTCTGGGGTAATTCATCTTTGAGTAGAAACGTATTCATTGCTCAAAGACGTGTAATCAGAATAATTGCTGGAGCCCACCCACGGTCATCCTCCAGACATCTATTTAAGGATCTAGGAATCCTCACAGTATATATATATTAACTTATGAAATTTGTTGTTAATAATCCAACCCAGTTCAAAATTAATAGCAGTGTGCATAGCTATAACACCAGGAGAAAGGATGATCTTCCCTACGCAGGGTTAAATCTGACTTTGGCACAGAAAGGTGTAAATTATGCTGCCAAAAAAGTCTTTGGTCACCTACCAAACAGCATCAAAAGCCTGACAGATAGGTAACTAGCATTTAAAAATAAATTAAAAGAATTTCTAGATGACAACTCCTTCTACTTATTGGCTGAATTTTTAGATATAAATTGAGGGGGGTAAGGAAAAAAAATATTAAACATAAGTGTCATGCAATATTTTGTGTAATGTAATATCTTGTACAAACATCTCTTATTAACCTGAGACGTTCCACATCATTACAAAGTGTCGTATTCATGATCTATGGAACCAGTATTAATTTAATCTAATCTAATCCAGAGGGCATCTGTTTCAGGTGCGGTGCTTAGAGTTTTTTAAGGTGAATCCGTGCTTGACTCTCTTACTGTCCGCACGCTTTGCACTGATGCTTTTACGGCAGCCAGACTATTTCCCTGTGAGCACGTCCCAGTCCATACGCTTCTTGGCTACAGTGTGGGTGCCAGATAAGGGGAGTCCAGCGCGGCTCCGTGGCGCCCTTTGTCCCGCACGGCTGGAGGGACAGCGGCTGGACAATGCCGGGCCGCAGAGTCGTTTAACCGCCAGATAAAGGTCGCCTCCATCAGCCGCCGCTGCGGACGTGATTAGCCCGCCAGGTTCTCCCACCTCTCTCCACACGGGCGCGTCCACGAGGCCGGAACCACCGCAGGCGGTAGTGTAGCGCTGCTAAGCCTGCAGGATATTAATTAACGCTCCGCCTTGTATGCATCAAATTTCTTGGTATGCCTACACTCTGTCCTAGTACCATTTTCCTCGACAATGAGGATAATGCGTGAGCCAGTTCACGCTAAAAGCGTATGGCGCCACTCACGAAGATGTTCTCTGTTTGCCGTCCACAAGCTGTTACATCTCATCAAAAGCCTTTATGTTACATCTGGCAACAGGGATGCTGTTCAAGCAAACTGTTACCTTGTCAATGACCACCAATATATATCTGTATAACATGGATAAGTGTTTAAATCACTTCATACTCAATACTTTCTTTAATTGGTTCATAAGGCTTTTCAGTAGGTATTAAAATTTGAAAATTCTCCTGTGTCAGTACATTAATTTATTGACTCAGTATTTGTATCCTAATGTTTTGTAGCTCACTTAATTTAAGAAATTTGAAGCATCAATCACCAGAAAAAAGGTAATTCCTGAATAATGTATGTTACATAAGCTCGTAGGGTCGAGATTTAATTATGAACAGTGAAATGCAAACCCCATATTGAGGGTAATAATAATTTCAGTAGGGCCTATCATTTGGGTTAAATATATGACAATTGAGCCTTTCAGTATAAGCCAATAGGGTCTTAAAATCAATCAAATCATCTCGTTTATACCCCTACCTGTAAGGTTTTGTATACTGAACCACATATTTATACCACAATGAGTAGCAAAATAATCTCGACAACTGCTGTCATTAAGACAAAATATGTGATATCTGATTCTTTAAATATAGCCCTTATAGGTTCTGCAATTTAAAATAATCATCATATCTCGTTTATATCCCTACCTGTAAGGTTTTGTATTAAATTTCATTCTTACTCCAACGATTTTGCTTCAACACACCTTTTATGTGGGAGATTGACTTTGGGTTTTTGAGTCAGTAGTAGAATATTGTAATTATTCTACTGGCTCCCAAAGAGTAAATGATTTTCTTATCACTGAAATGACCAAGTAACTCGATAATTCAAATATCCTAAAAAATAGTGCAATTAACCCCAGATTTATGAGGGTTGACAACTATTTATTCACAACCGATACAAAAGGGTTACATATTTGCACCTGTTACTGTGCTTCAAAGTAGTCACCAGCATTGTACAGAGCAAGTTGCCAGCGATGTGGAAGGCATAGTATACCGTAAGCAGAGCCTGTTCTGTTAATGGTGCGAATGGAGTGGTCTAAAGTTATGGTGATTCTCGTGTACGACTGTGACGGTGTTATCCTAACGCGTTACGTTCCTCCACGGCAGATCGTCAATGCACAGTATTAGTGTTCGTTTTCGGAGCATCATCTGCGACCTGCTTTGCGAAATAAGCGGCGACACTTTCTGCGCAACCCACCCGTCATTCTGGACGGCAATGCGCGATTTCACACAGCGCACGCTGTGGCTGCTCTGTTCGGTCGATGGGACTGGGAAGTACTGTACCATCCACCATACTCCCCGGAATTAGGTCCTTCTGTCTTTGATTTGATTCCGAAGATGAAGGAACCAGTTCGTAACATTCGAAAGGCAGTAGACCGCTCCATTCGCACCATCAACAGAATAGGCTCTGTTAACGGTGATCTACGCCTTCCACGTCGCTGGCAACGAGCTCTACACAACGCTGGTGACTACATTGAAGGACAGTCACAGGTGCAAGAATGTAACTCTTTTCTATCGCTTGTGAATTAATAGTTGCCACTATTTAAGTTCCAACCCTCGTATATTTGATAACAGCCGCCGTAATAGAGCACACAAGTTAATTATTTGTCACTGAAATGTCCTAAAATACTCTGCAATATTTTCAAGTAGTATATATTTTTATTAGTATGACAGACTCAGCAATTTCTAGTATTATTCTGGAATCAACCAAATTACTCTAAAGCTTATCTCATCCCGCTGTCTGCATGACCACCTATGCCACTAGATGCTTCTTTAATTTTTATTTTACATATTAACACTTGTTAATAATTTTAAAATATTTTATGCAGAAATCCACAATTTAGCAGCTGATAAGCATATTATGCTAACTTCTTGCATAAGACGCTTCAGAAAAGTAGTTTTTGTATTCCTTGTTACTGTAAAATTCATGTAAATTTCCGTCATCCCTTGCACCCTTGAAGCTTCTTTCGTATATATATTAAAATCTTCGGATCCCACAGTGCCTGTAAATGATCATTTTAAGCTAACGGATTTACTTCATTAACTTTAGAGAGAACTAGGCTTCAAAGCCATAGGGCTCAATTGAGTAAGTGATAAGTTGTGAATTGATAGTAAAAAAATGGTTCTGTCTTGTATAAGTCAGCTGTTTGAATTGTTTTAGTACAAAATTTGTCATGAGTAAGAAGTAATACTGCGAAGCTGATGACTTCATAGTCTGACATTTCAAGGTATGTGAATCATAAGTTCCAAGTAACGGATTGAATGATCCCTTTCACATTCATATGAATCTTACGACGGTTCTTGGCAGAACAACATTATAATGTATGAAAAGCGCTAGTTTGCTTTTGTTCTACAATATTACATTCATTTTGTTAACTGGTTTTCGACTTACAAGGCCATTTTCAGGCATTTACTGACTGTTGTCACCAAAGACATTGAAATGACACTGGAAGAGAAGTTACATATCTGGATTGAAGCAGAATCATACAATACATAAAATATTTGAGAGTTTGCTGTTAATGCCAAGTAAAAAGTAAAAAGTAGAACAGGAAATAAATACAAAGGGAACAAATAGGAAAATGCTTCAGCACAAAACCAGAACAGAAACCCTACATAAGTTTATATTAATAAACAAAACCAATAAAATAAAACTGGTTTTTAATATGGGTACTCCAGGAGGTATAAAACAAAGAGAGTGGCACATAAACGAATTTAAAGAAGAAATAATTTTCAATGTAACTACAGAATATATAATGAACTTAATGAATACCAGTAAGATAAACAGAAACGAATAAATGCAGGAATATGGAGGAGTGTGATGTAACATAAAGTAAATGCAGTCTTTGAGAGAGTGGTGGTATTGCATTTTAAAAGGTAAAAAACCTGGACAATACACAAATATAAAATGATCAAACAGGGAAAACATTAACACTATACCTAAAACTGTGCCTATATAACAGGTTGCATTAAATAAATGGATCAAGTGAAATAACGACAGTACTTGATGAGACATCTACAAGAGGTATAAGACATGGGAAGTAATATAAGTACCAGTTGCAAGAAAGCATTATAAATTGAAAAAAACAGTCTATATCGACTACATAGATAATTTTAATAAAATAAAAGAACTGAATTAATACAGGAAAAAGGGGGAAATAATGAAGAACTGAGAGAATTATTTGACGTTTAACACAGGGGAAGTGTTAAGCTGTGTCTAGTCATTTAATATTAGTTCTGGATTGTGTGTTAGACATTTGTTAATTTCCAGGGCTTCCAAGATTTTGAGTTTACGGCCTTTGGTTGCTGAATGAAGGACACGGGACCCTGGCTCGTAATTGTGAATCTCACTCAGTACATGCTCGACAAATGTGGAGTTAGAATTCTGCAATCTCCAGCAGCGTTCGTGTTCAGCCAACTTAGTTGTTATGTCTCTACCTGACTGACCAATGTAAAACTTGTCAAACTCACAACAGGAAGTTTTGTACACTCCACTGTTGGCTATTAGCTGGGTCTTATGTTTGCTGCTGAAAATATACGGTGCTGTAGGGTTCTTAACATAGTAGTAAAGCCTATACTTGCAGGCTTTCAGTGTTTTTGGTGCTGTCTGCGATACCTCTCCTAGTTATCGAAGTGTACACCATTTCTTGCAGAGAGTGGAAGGGTAGCAGATGGGGCATAGAGGAAGGGTATAATTTTCCATTTTTGTTTCCTATGCAAGATTTGGTCAGTCTAACTCTGCTTTAAAAGCATCTGTGGACACGAGGCAGATAATTATGAGACGTTGTACCATTGAGTGTAAAGCTGCATGTTTGTGAGCCAAGGTATGTTGCGAGGAAGAAGGTAGTACTGTGTCTGTAGTTGTAGTTTTTATAAAAATTTTGAAATAATATGATGTGTGCTAATGTCACGGGTGAGATATAAGAAGTTTACTTACTTGCTACCAATATCTATTTTGAACTGATTTCAATTTGTGCTATAAGTTCCAACTATAGGTAATGGCTAGTATTGTGACTCTTCTAAACTAAAGTTGTCCTTTACCTTTAATGCAAAGCACAACTGCATATTTTTTTATGTGGCTATGTTTCGTGTGCTACGACTTCTTACATAAAAAAAAGAATAAATTGAAATTCGCATCAGACTATGAAACTGATCTCCTCTTCCAAAGAACATAAGGAGAGTACCGTATTATAGTTTCGTTCACTGCTTCTTTTGTACTGCTGTTACAGGCAGCCAATTTTGCCAACATCCTTATGGAAAACAGTAATTGTCGTAGCTTTCTCGTAAAAATCGGAAAAAATTAAAGGTCAACATTTGTTCTAAATGCTTAATTTTTGAGTTATTATTGAAAGTAAATGTTATATGAACGTTACCGATAAAAGCCAATGATCTGATGAATTCTTATAGGCTCACTGCAACCTGTCACAGGAAGAATCACATTACCTGTATGAGATGGTCTCCGCAATATTTCATCTACATTACACGAGACACACTGTCCAGTCTCCATCATGACAAATGTATAAACAACGGAGAAAAAGTTAGTGTTCAGTACCATTTCGGAGTCTTTGAAATACCATTCGAAGAGTTCAGGTTTTTGCAAGGCCGAGTAGTTTTCGAACACGTCTTTGAGTTGATGATATATAATTATAGAAAGTCAGATTCTATTTTACAACACTCTCTCGACCATACCCTAAACTACGATAGCTCGAAAAGATTTATTTACATCATTGGTCTTTGTTGTTTCTGTGACAGGAGCAAACCTTAAATTTCGACCCATATTGTTTATGTGCCGGTGGAAGAAACAGGAATTCGCCTAACGGCTCTTATTTCTTGTCAACGCATTGCTCGGAAGAAACTGCTACTCTCCTAAGATCTGTGTTCGTCTACATGTGGGAAGTAGAGTGTTCTGTGAAGTTTCGGCAGTCGTAGTGTAGCTATGCTAATGTCTCACCACTCCAGAGATAGGGAAACTGTGTCAGATAGTGATGGTGGCAGCATGTGAGTACCAGTGAACTTCGCTGGCGGTGTCCACAGCACCAGATTTCGCAACAAACATGTCACATGGAGACGATCGTTGGTCATCTACAGAAAATAAATACTCGACCCGGCTGAGAGACTGAGACTTTTTATGTCATTGAAACGTGTGTGCTCCGATCTTCAAATTCAACAGCTTACCTTCGATTTTGAAACTCTGTGTGTGTTACTGTAGACGACGATTTTGACTGTGTGCATCGGTACTGATTTAAGTGCACGGCACTCGTAGAATTCACTCCGCACAGAGATTTGGGCCATCGACTGAGCCGCGATCTCCGTTTCGGGAAGCTATGTGATCCGCAGCAGTGGCCTGCCTGCTGTGCGTTAGACACAGAAGCTCCAAAAGGATGCGTGCTGTCCCCTTTTGCACAAGTGCAGTCATGTGAATAGTACCCAAAGTATAGCTGCTGGAAGACGTCTTTATCTTAGCTCGGGTTATTGCACAAGCCGATTATAATGGGTATTATGTGTTTAGCATTGCTCTCAGCGACAGTCTTTTAGACAGCTCCGGTCGGTCACGTAGAACGCAGAGTGTGAAGAGCGATGCATTGAACCAGAACTCAAAGTGGGCATTTGGCACTGACGTGACATCAAGGGCAACCGGGAACTGCTTAATTGCTTCAATGTTAAAAGTCACGTGTTCCTCAGGTGAGGCACGTCTTACACTTCATCATCCAAGCTCCCAAAAGGTCAAATGGAAAATGGAATGCCACCTTACTGTCTCCAGTTGTGATTCTCAGCTCAGCTGGTATCCAAGTGGTGGACAGCAGATGGGTAGTACCGTACGGAGTGAATATGTCACTTATTCATTCAAAATTGTGCATGAGTGAATTCACAATCGGCTTTGATATTTCCGCTGGCAAGAGACGACTGAGCATCATTTAATTTCTTAACAAAATTCAGTTCTTATTTCTCTGTCAGGACGGTGATGAGGGTTAAGCGGGACAGTTCCCACCAACACAAGGCGGATTTCAGAAAATGGGGTATTCGTGGGGTGCAGTAACTGTTGTCAGCAGAAAGATTTTCAGAATGGCAGACAATAGGTGACATAGGGTTTGTACAGTAGAAACATGCTGTTTGTAGGAGGCTATTAGGATCACTAATTTTTAAAATTTCGGAAATGTTTGCTGTGGATATGTTTCTTTAAACAACCACGTTATGAGGCTCATGTTTTGTCGCTTAAATCATACATTAAAATGGAATTTTCTTAAAATGCGTTTTTCCGGATGATGTATTTGCTTAACTTGTAAGTAGGCTGTATAGGTTTTTTTTATTGGTAACGCCACATAGCGCTCTGTATGAAAAATCACTGGCTGTGCCGTGTGCAGTCAGTGGCTCGTTGGCATTGTTGTAATACTCGCCATTGTAGTGTTGGGCAGCGACAGCTGGATGCAAACAGCGCGTAGCGTTCCTCAGTTGGAGGTGAGCTGCCAACAGTGGTGGACGTGGGGAGAGAGATGGCGGAGTTTTGAAATTTGTAAGAATTGATGTCATGGACTGATATATATATATATATGAACTACCATATATATTTTGACTATTAAGGTAAATGCATTGTTTGTTCTCTATTAAAATCTTTCATTTGCTAACTGTGCCTCAGTAGTTAGTGACTTCCATAGTTTGAATCTTTTAGTTAGCTGGCGGTAGTGGCGCTCGCTGTATTGCAGTAGTTCGAGTAACGAAGATTTTTGTGAGGTAAGTGATTTGTGAAACATATACGTTAATTTTAGTCAGGGCCATTCTTTTTTAGGGATTATTGACAGTCAGACTGCGTTGCGCTAAAAATATTGTGTGTCAGTTTAAGCACAGTCGTGTATAATTTTTCTAAGGGGACGTTGCAAACTATTCTGCTGTCTCAGATAGTTCGTGTAGCTGATCCATTGCATTTTTCAAAAAGTGATTAACAGTAGTATAAGAGCCGATTGTTGGCAGAAGGATAGGTTGCAAAAATTTAAAAAATTTCATTCCAGTACTAGGTGCGAAATAGTACTCCAGTACTGTGCCTCAAATTAACAAATTCAAAAAGCATGAACGCTAGATGAATAAAAGATGTTTGTAAGTATGTGTTAGTACTTGCAATCGATTATCAGATAGTGGAACGTTTATAAAATACTGAATGTCAAATATGACCGATTTTTTGTCGATAGTATAGTAAACTCAAATTTCTGGATAATGAAAAAAAGACTTAGTAATCGGAGCCTTGGAATTATTATCGGACTTCTCAACCATCCCAAAGCATGGACAGACGTTTCTCTCCAGAGAACGCATCTTTGTAGCTGACATGTGAGGGTATAATTAGAAATTTCGACGATCTCGCCAGAAATTTAGCAACTCGGTGGAGTCTGAGACCTTTGACAAATGCTAATAGCAATAAAAAAGTAGTTTAAGAGTAGTGGAAGAAACTAGAAGTATTTTAACCTTACAAAAATTGAATTAATCTTTCAATTGAAATGTTTTACATGTCCAACAGTAATTTCCAAGTGAGAAAGTATTTTGTGCCTTACAATGAAATGAACACCCTTAGCTGCTTACAGGCGTTGAAATACATCAACGGGGACACATGAAAATGTGTGCCCCGACCGGAAGTCGAACCCGTGATCTCCTGCTTACATGGCAGACGGTCTATCCATCTTTTTTTTTTTTTTTTTTAAATTCATCTGAGCCACCGAGGACACATAAGATAGCGCAACGGCAGGGATTTATCTTTGGCACGCCTTCCGTGAAACCCACATTCTCAACGTATTGTCCCACACTACATACGTAGAGCCTCCGCCCATTATACTCATTACTCGCGGCGCGTTGCCGATTCTGTAACAGTTCGGGCACTGTTTGTGCATTCCCACAGAAAAAGAAGATGGTGAAGTGGCCGGTGAGCCTTATATATATATATATATATATATATATATATATATATATATATATATATATATATATATATATATACTCCTGGAAATTGAAATAAGAACACCGTGAATTCATTGTCCCAGGAAGGGGAAACTTTATGAACACATTCCTGGGGTCAGATACATCACATGATCACACTGACAGAACCACAGGCACATAGACACAGGCAACAGAGCATGCGCAATGTCGGCACTAGTACAGTATATATCCACCTTTCGCAGCAATGCAGGCTGCTATTCTCCCATGGAGACGATCGTAGAGATGCTGGATGTAGTCCTGTGGAACGGCTTGCCATGCCATTTCCACCTGGCGCCTCAGTTGGACCAGCGTTCGTGCTGGACGTGCAGACCGCGTGAGACGACGCTTCATCCATTCCCAAACATGCTCAATGGGAGACAGATCCGGAGACCTTGCTGGCCAGGATAGTTGACTTACACCTTCTAGAGCACGTTGGGTGGCACGGGATACATGCAGACGTGCATTGTCCTGTTGGAACAGCAAGTTCCCTTGCCTGTCTAGGAATGGTAGAACGATGGGTTCGATGACGGTTTGTATATACTGTGCACTATTCAGTGTCCCCTCGGCGATCACCAGAGGTGTACGGCCAGTGTAGGAGATCTCTCCCCACACCATGATGCCGGGTGTTGGCCCTGTGTGTCTCGGTCGTATGCAGTCCTGATTGTGGCGCTCACCTGCACGTCGCCAAACACGCATACGACTATCATTGGCACCAAGGCAGAAGCGACTCTCATCGCTGAAGACGACACGTCTCCATTAGTCCCTCCATTCACGCCTGTCGCGACACCGCTGGAGGCGGGCTGCACGATGTTGGGGCGTGAGCAGAAGACGGCCTAATGGTGTGCGGGACCGTAGCCCAGGTTCATGGAGACGGTTGCGAATGGTCCTCGTCGATACCCCAGGAGCAACAGTGTCCCAAATTTGCTGGGAAGTGGCGGTGCGGTCCCCTACGGCACTGCGTAGGATCCTACGGCCTTGGCGTGCATCCGTGTGTCGCTGCGGTCCGGTCCCAGGTCGACGGGCACGTGCACTTTCCGCCGACCACTGGCGACAACATCGATGTACTGTGGAGACCTCATGCCCCACATGTTGAGCAATTCTTCGGTACGTCCACCCGGCCTCCCGCATGCCCACTATACGCCCTCGCTCAAAGTCGGTCAACTGCACATACGGTTCACGTCCATGCTGTCACGGCATGCTACCAGTGTTAAAGACTGCGATGGACCTCCGTATGCCACGGCAAACTGGCTGACACCGACGGCGGCGGTGCACAAATGCTGCGCAGCTAGCGCCATTCGACGGCCAACACCGCGGTACCTGGTGTGTCTGCTGTGCCGTGCGTGTGATCATTGCTTGTACAGCCCTCTCGCAGTGTCCGGAGCAAGTATGGTGGGTCTGACACACCGGTGTCAATGTGTTCTTTTTTCCATTTCCAGGAGTGTATATATATACTAAGATGGTGACTGTTCTTTTGGACATATCCGAATATACATATTTTATGCATGTTTGTGCAAAAGTGCAACCATTTAGGCAAGGTGATATGAAGGGCTTATAGTGGTACAAGTACACTTCAGTTCATTCAGAGATAGAGCGTCCTAAAGTTAAATGAGCGATGAAAAATCTGCAGCTGAGATACTAGAAATATTGAAGCATATGGGTTCTTGCTAGAGATAAACCTTTCTTTCTGTTTGTTTGAACCATTAATGTCAGAAACATTAAAGACATAAAAGTGGAGGTACAGGTCTTATACCACTATGGAAATAAGCCCTTCATATAGACAAGTAATTAGTAATTACGTTTCTGAGAAACAAGGAAGACGGGAAGACTAGAATTTCACGTCTATTCGACATCGCCGTCATTAGAAATGTTATAAGTGGTCTGATTAGGGAAAGACTGGAAAAAGGATATCACTCTGCGTTTTTCAAAGGAATCATTACGTCATCTGCCTCAAACGATTCAAAGCAAATCATAGAAAAACTAATATTCGATCACTGATAGCGAATTTGGACGCTTCTCCTAACGAATGCGAGATCGAGTTGGTAACCACTGTGCCCATTCGCTGGAACCGTATGACGGAGAACTACTGTTATTATAGGGAGTCATTCTTGCCTAGAATAGCTTAAAAGCCGAATAGGTTATCAACATGGTAGCATTATGTCTAAAGGCTTTAAATAAACTCACAACAAACAAAACATACTACTCCAAACTGCCATGTTTCACATAAAATTACTGTTTTAGTCCGAGTAAAAACAAAATATATTTCCTGCTGTTTATACCAGTATTTACAATAGAATAAACTAGCGCGTTTCAGCCTTGATTTCGAGCAAATCTGGGTTACGCAATATACTGGCGAACGCTGAGGTGACACCTGCGCCTCCATTGCGGTGCGCGAAGTAACGACAAGTAGACGGGAGGCAGAAACCGCGCCAGGCGAGCAAGCGGGTAGTCGTGTTACCTTATTAGGGAAAACAGTCTCGTTCCCAAGTTACTTTGCTGTGTAATGGGCCAAGATACTTGCACCCGGAACTTTCATCTCGGCTTTAAAATATTCATGACCTGTCTACCGTAGCTTTCGTGTTTGCTGTTTAGCCCAGAGAGGGGAATTTTGTCTCCGAAGAAAATCAAAGCACTTCCGACTGGCGTCTTCTAATGCCATCATTCACACAACTAAAATTTTCCAACGCTCCACGAATTAAGTTTCTTTGATTGACGGTAGAACTGGGCAACTTGCGATGCTGTGTTTATTCTTACACTTCAGCAACAACAGTTAATTAAAATATTGCATTGCTCTGCAGCAGTAAATTCTCCTCCGATAATGTAAATCATGCAGTTCACAGGTAAACTCATTGTTCCCGAATTAAAAAGGATCAGCGTGTTCTGGTAACACTCTGTCGTCGTCAGGAGTTTTATTCCTGTCTTGCATCAATGTGTTTCTACTTGCTATCAACATCTAAACTTCCTAGTGTTATTGTGATTTGAAAGACAATATTTAAAAAAGTTTGTCTGTAGGAGGGATATAATTACTTACTCCAGCTAACATTATTTATAATAACACATGGGCCTCAAAATTGTTCACCTTAATTTATGCAGCATATAAACACTCACAGAAGATTAATACACTCCTGGAAATTGAAATAAGAACACCGTGAATTCATTGTCCCAGGAAGGGGAAACTTTATTGACACATTCCTGGGGTCAGATACATCACATGATCACACTGACAGAACCACAGGCACATAGACACAGGCAACAGAGCATGCACAATGTCGGCACTAGTACAGTGTATATCCACCTTTCGCAGCAATGCAGGCTGCTATTCTCCCATGGAGACGATCGTAGAGATGTTGGATGTAGTCCTGTGGAACGGCTAGCCATGCCATCTCCACCTGGCGCCTCAGTTGGACCAGTGTTCGTGCTGGACGTGCAGACCGCGTGAGACGACGCTTCATCCAGTCCCACACATGCTCAATGGGGGACAGATCCAGAGATTTTGCTGGCCAGGGTAGTTGACTTACACCTTCTAGAGCACGTTGGGTGGCACGGGATACATGCGGACGTGCATTGTCCTGTTGGAACAGCAAGTTCCCTTGCCGGTCTAGGAATGGTAGAACGATATGTTCGATGACGGTTTGGATGTACCGTGCACTATTCAGTGTCCCCTCGACGATCACCAGAGGTGTACGGCCAGTGTAGGAGATCTCTCCCCACACCATGATGCTGGGTGTTGGCCCTGTGTGCCTGGGTCGTATGCAGTCATGATTGTGGCGCTCACCTGCACGGCGCCAAACACGCATACGACTATCATTGGCACCAAGGCAGAAGCGACTCTCATCGCTGAAGACGACATGTCTCCATTAGTCCCTCCATTCACGCCTGTCGCGACACCAGTGGAGGCAGGCTGCACGATGTTGGGGCGTGAGCCGAAGACGGCCTAACGGTGTGTGGGACCGTAGCCCAGCTTAATGGAAACGGTTGCGAATGGTCCTCGCCGATACCCAGGAGCAACAGTGTCCCTAATTTGCTGGGAAGTGGCGGTGCGGTCCCCTACGGCACTGCGTAGGATCCTACGACCTTGGCGTGCATCCGTGCGTCGCTGCAGTCTGGTCCCAGGTCGATGGGCACGTGCACTTTCCGCCGACCACTGGCGACAACATTGATGTACTGTGGAGACCTCATGCCCCACGTGTTGAGCAATTCGGCGTTACGTCCACCCGGCCTCCTGCATGCCCACTACACGCCCTCGCTCAAAGTCTGTCAACTGCACATACGGTTCACGTCCACGCTGTCGCGGCATGCTACCAGTGTTAAAGACTGCGATGGAGCTCCGTATGCCACGGCAAACTGGCTGACACTGACGGCGGCGGTGCACAAATGCTGCATAGATAGCGCCATTCGACGGCCAACACCGCGGTTCCTTGTGTGTCCGCTATGCCGTGCGTGTGATCATTGCTTGTACAGCCCTCTCGCAGTGTCCGGAGCAAGTATTGTGGGTCCTGACACACCAGTGTCAGTGTGTTCTTTTTTCCATTTCCAGGAGTGTACGAAAGCAGAGTGTTGAATAAGTATATTCAACACTGGTGGGGCAAGCTACCAGTGTTAAAGACTGCGATGGAGCTCCGTATGCCACGGCAAACTGGCTGACAGTGACGGCGGCGGTGCACAAATTCTGCGCAGCTAGCGCCATTCGACGGCCAACACCGCGTTTCCTGGTGTGTCCGCTGTGCCGTGCGTGTGATCATTGCTTGTACAGCCCTCTCGCAGTGTCCGGAGCAAGTATAGTGGGTCTGACACACCGGTGTCAATGTGTTCTTTTTTCCATTTCCAGGAGTGTACGAAAGCAGAGTGTTGAATAAGTATATTCAACACTGGTGGGACATTACAGATAATGACTAGATGACATCACCTTCCCATAGGTAATATTTCTGTAGTTAGCTTCATGAAATTCAAGTCTTCAAAACTACTTTTCTTTCAGTGAACCCAAACTTTGAACTGAATATGAGTTTAATAATAATATATACAATCGTATATGTTCTTTATTCTGTGTCTAACTTTTCTATTTAGTATAATTTTTAATAAACTTTGATTTTTCGCAAATTTATTTTATGACCTCTTACATGAGACTTTTTAGGTAGCTCTCTGTTCTATAGTCCTGGTGTTGTTGTACTTATCACAATAGTCACATACTTCATACGAACCTCAGTATCCAGAATAGAGAAAGTTTAATTAAACATTTTTGTTTACGACTTGCTCAGTTTAAATTTTTTTTTACTTGACTGCATCCATGTAAAGGTATGGTTCAAAATAGCTCTGAGCACTATGAGACTAAACATTGAGGTCATCAGTCCCCTAGAACTTAGAACTACTTAAACATAGGTAACCTAAGAACATCACACACATCCATGCCCGAGGCAGGATTCGAACATTCGACTGTAGCGGTCGCGTGGTTCAGACTTAAGCACCTAGGACCGCTCGGCCACTCAGGCCGCCATATGGAGGTATATATTTGTCAAATCTACTAAAGGTGAAATCATTTATCTCTGAGAATCCGAGTACAGATTTAAAGTTGATGTTGGTTCCTGGTGTTGTGATTCTTCACTAGAGATTCAATAATGCCATGTCATGTTTATTGAAACTTAAACATTTGGTTGACGAATATGACCTATTTATATACAAAAGTTGAACGTGTCAATCATATTCTGTAATTTGCTATGATATTAGGATTGCTTTTTCCCTGTGGATATATTTTAATAATTTTAATGCGTATCATATTTCCACGTCTTTTGTTTTTTCTGTTTATAAAACATTTAATACAATGATAGGAAAAGTTTTTATTCTTTAGTGTTCTTTCAGAAGCTGGGACATTGTTGCGAATAAAACAGTGACCCAAATATATAATAAATTTCTTTTACTTTACGTCTATGGTCACAGACTTTTGGTCAACATATTATCGGTTTCGATCAATAATGAACGTCTTCAGATCTGTTATACAAAAGCAATGTCCTGATGTAGTGCAGCCAAAGTGACATCGTCAAATTGTGAATGCAAAATTAGCACCAGCATCGTCAAATATATATAAATAACGGCATATGCCAGAATCATCTTGTCAGCAGCAGATCTGAAGATGGTCATTATAAACCGAAACCCTCTAATCTGTTGACAAAAAGTTTATGACGTAAAGTAAAGGAAATTCATTAGTTTTCTGTGTTCACTGTGGGTACTTGATAAATTGTTATTACATGAAAAAAATAGATTTTTAGGTACTTATTTTAACTTATTTAGGTAGGTTAAGGGTTATTAACCTACTGTCAAGCATTAATAGATAGTAATAATATTGATGAATACTTTTTTATACTGCCCTTCATTTGTTCGCCAGTTGTTCAGGTACATCATTATTATTAATTCCAGCACTGCTTAATAAACAAACAAAAAGCGGCTAGTGCTCTCAGTTTGGGGAAATGGAACTCAGTTATAACTGTGTGATTTTATTCGAGAAATAGCGCACTGCACCTCCTGCAGTGTAAAACGGGAAGGCTATGGTAATGCACCATTGCTTCCAGGGTCAACTGGTATCACATCATGTGCTTTAAAATATGGGGGTTTATGAAACTTTCCAAATACGTACTTCCCCTTCAAACAATTTAGAGTGATGTGAAAAATGAGCAGCAACTGCAGCGAATACCATATGTACACACATTTTTGCAGCTGGACAGCTAGAGTTTCACTATCGTTTTAATGTATTTCGTGCATCCGAATTCTGAGAATACTGACCATTTGTGAAAGTTAAATGAAGACTCTGATGCTAAATGCAATTATGAACGGCACCCCAGGGCTTTACTTGCGAGTGTTAGGCACGTTAAGATAGGGCTGGAGGGGGTGCTAATGGCAGAGGGCATGGGTCACATTTCAGTGATGCCAGTTGTGTCTGTCAGTAGATCGGGTTTCACTAGGCATGGCCTGCAGCTCAGTAGGTATGGGAAGGGGAGGCTGGCAAAGCTTATAGGCGACAGTGTAGTAGGATCACTCGTGGAAAAATTTCTGTAGTACATCGTGTTAGAGCTGCACCTTTTTTTAGAATGAAGACAACCAATATATATACCTACTTAAAGGAAGTCCCCCTGACTAAGAGCTCACCTTCAGAGGATATCATTTTCCCAAAAAGATAAGGAATTAGCATATTTCGTTTCTGAAAAAGAGAAACTTGTTAACATCGAGTATAGATTTAAGTGTCAGGAAGTCATTTCTGAAAGTATTTGTATGGAGTGTAGTCATGTATGGAAGTGAAACATGGACGATAAATAGTTTGGACAAGAAGAGAACAGAAGCTTTCGAAATGTGGTGCTACAGAAGAATGCTGAAGATTAAATGGGTAGATCACATATCTAATGAGGAAGTATTGAATAGGATTGGGGAGAAGAGACGTTTGTGGCACAACTTGACCAGAAGAAGGGATCGGTTGGTAGGACATTTTCTGAGGCATCAAGGGATCACTAATTTAGTATTGGAGGGCAGCGTGGAGGGTAAATATCGTAGAGGGAGACCAAGAGATGAATATAGTAAGCAGATTCAGAAGGACGTAGGTTGCCGTAGGTACTGGGAAATGAAGAAGCTTGCACAGGATAGAGTAGCATGGAGAGCTTTATAAAACCAGTCTCAGAACTGAAAACCACAACAACAACATCAGAGGTATTAGAGATAAAGTTAGTGAACTGCTCGT
Source organism: Schistocerca gregaria (assembly GCF_023897955.1). NCBI lineage: Eukaryota > Metazoa > Arthropoda > Insecta > Orthoptera > Acrididae > Schistocerca > Schistocerca gregaria. The sequence goes on from NC_064925.1 coordinate 553,622,760, forward strand.
AGATGTTGACTCTGAAATTATTGGTATATCAGACCACCACTTAAATAATTTGGCAATTCATAGGGCTCCTTTACCGGGACACAGATTAGCTGGCTGTTCTTCAAGGAGTTCCTTGTGAGGTGATGGAGTGGCTATGTACGTAAAAAACAGTATTCCACTTGAGTCCATAGACGTATCGCAGCCTGCGCTGAACAGATATTTGAATGTTGTGCAGGGGCAGTTGAATCTAGTAAAACTGAAAAACTTTGAATTGTTCTTTATAGGTCCCCTAACTCTGACTCCAGAGCATTTCTGCTCAAGCTAGAGGGGTGCTTGATTCATAGAAAGTACCAGAAATTAGTTATATGTGGTGACTTCAGTATAAATTTGGTATTTGATGGTGCAAGAAAAAGGATGTTGGTAGATCTCCTAAATTTATATGGTCTGATGTATATTGTGTTTCTTCCATCAGGGTGCAGGGGAACAATAGCACAGCCATAGACCATATATCTGTTCATTCTTCATTACTAGATGGGCGTTTTGTTAGTAAATGGTTGAATGGCCTTTCAGACCATGATTCACAGATTTCAACATTAAAAGGTTTTTGTACTCAAACAAATTTCACATATAATTACAAACTATGTAGAAAAGTTAATCTAACAGCAATAGAGAGTTTCTTAAACCTTGTCCAGGCACAAGAGTGACAAGATGTTTGTAGTGCCAATAACATAGATTGTAAATATAATGCTTCCTTTAACACATTTCTCATGCTCTTTGAGAGTTGCTTTCAATTAGCACATTCTAAACGATGTACTACCAGTAATAGGAAACGCAGATGGCAGACTAGTGAGATAAGGATATCATGAAGAGGGAATTATATCAAAATGTTAGAAGTAGTCACAATTAGTTACAGTAGCCCATTAGAAACAGTATTGTAAGGTGCTTATAAATGTTATTAGGAAATCAAAGAGTATGTGTTATGAAAATAGAATAGCTAATTCACAGGATAAAATTAAAACCATATGGTCAGTTGTGAAGGAAGTGTTTGGTCAGCAGCGGAAGGTCGACGATATCAAGTCAGTTCGTACCAAAAATATTTCTGTTACTGATTAATCAGATGTATGTACAATATTTAACAATCATTTTCTGAGCATTGCTGGCAAATTAAATAAAAATTTTGTTTCTACAAGGAATCATATAACTTTCTTGGTAAATGCCTTTCTGAGTTTGATGTCTGAAACACTCCTCTGTGATACCAACAAGCAGGAGATTGAGTCAATAATTAAATCGCTGAATACTGAGGACTCTCAAGGTTATGATGAAGTACTTGCTGAATATTAATGTATTGTGATACACATGTCAGCCCTGTATTTAGCCATATTTGCAATTTTTCCTGTGGAAATGGTCGGTTTCCTTGACGATTAAAGTACTCAATAGTAAAGTAGATTTATAAAAAGTGATAAAGGGGTAATGTAGACTATTTTACACCTATCTCTATGCCATCAGTGTTAGCTTAAGCTATTGAAGAGGCTGCGTATGTAAAGATAACTGATCATCTTTTATCACACGATTTGCTATAAAATGTACAGTTCGGCTTTAGGAGTCGTTTAACAACTGAAAATGCTATATTCTCTTTCCTCTCTGAGGTACTGGATGAGTTAAACAAAAGATTCGAACAGTAGGCATATGTTTTGGTTTAAGAATGGCGTTTGATTGTGTTGGCCAACGGCCTTGACGCAGTGGTAACACCTGTTCCCGTCAGATCACCTCAGTTAATGGCTGTCTTGCTGTGCTAGCACATTGATGGGTGACCATTCGGACTGCCAAGCGCTGTTGGCAAGTGGGGTGCACTCAGTCCTTGTGAGGCAAACTGAGGAGCTACTTGAATGAGAGGTAACGGCTCCAGTATCGGAAACTGACATACGGCCGAGAGAGCGGTGTGCTTACCACATGCTCCTCCATATCCACATCCAGTGACACCTGTGGGCTGAGGATGAAACGGCGGCCGGTCGGTACCTTTAGGCCTTCATAGCCTTTTCGGGAGGCGTTTGATTGTGTTGATCATAAAATATTGGTCCAGAAGTTAGACCATAATTGAATACGGAGAGTAGCTCACAACTGGTTCACCTCTTACGTTAGTAACAGACAGCAGAAGGTCATTCATTATTCACAGTGTTGAGAATGGCTGTGAAGTGGGGTCTGAGTGGTTTACGGTAAAGTTCAGGGTGCCCCAGGGAGCAGAGTTGGGACCACACCTGTTCCTTATTTATATAAATGATATGCCCTCTAATATTATGGGTAACTAAAATATTTCTGTTTGCTGATGACACTAGCTTGGTAATAAAGGATGTTGTGTGCAAATTTGGTTCGGTTTCAAATAATGCATTTATTACCTATGTTCATGGTGTGTAGAAAATAAACTAACGCTAAATCACAGTAAAAACTCAGTTTTTACTGTTTGTGACACAATTCAACAAAACGTCACGTTTTAATTTCACAGAATGGGCATATGATTAGTGAAACTGAATAGTTCAAATTTCTAGGTGTTCAGATAGATAGTAAACTGCCGTGGAAAACCCACGTTCAGCATCTTGTTCAAAGACTTAATGCTGCCATTTTTAATATTCGAACGGTATCTGAAGTGAGTGATCGTTCGACATAAAAATTAGTCTACTTTGCATATTTTCATTCGCTTATGCCGTATGGTATTATCTTTGGGGCTAGCTCTTCACATTCTAAAATGATATTTTTGGATCGGAAACGGGAGGTTCGGGTAATAAGTGGTGTACGCTCGCGAAGCTTTTGTCGGCTCCTGTTCGCGAGTCTGGGTATTTTGACATTGGCCTCTCAATATGTATATTCCTTTCTGTCATTTCTTCTTAACAATATTTGCTTATTCCCAAGAATAAGCAGCTTTCACTCAGTTAATACTCGGCAGAAATCAAACCTGCATTTGGATCTGACTTCCTTAACTCATGTCCAGAGAGGTGTGCAATATACTGCTGCATCCATTTTCAAAAAGTTGCCACTCGAATTCAAAAATCTTAGGAGTAATCCACGAGCTTTCAGATCGAAACTAAAGAGGTTCCTCATGGGTCACTCCTATTCTGTCGAGGTGTTGCTTGAAAAATTAAACTGAATTTTGTTGTATTGTTGACTGCTCTTTTTTATTACTTTTAAGTTATTTCATGTACTGACACGTTCCATGACCTTCGAGATTTGCTCCTCAATTGGGTACTAGGGAACATGACATGTAAATAAAATAAAAAAGTGTATAGAACTTATATGCTACTAAAATCAGATGTTTATGTTGAAAATAAAATTTTCTTCTCTTATGTTTAGCTTAATATTCGCTTCGTCAGTCACTTAGGAGATACAGCATTTAGAGATCGAATGAATCTTTTTGAAACATCCCGCATTAAAACATTAGTGTGTGAGCATGAACAACATCATTATCAAAAATATTTCATTCACTTCACGTCTCAAGTATAATACATGTAAGAAATTAAATATGCGCTACGCTTGACTGTTGAATAACATATGTTTCAGAAATCGTTGCATTGGTTGTCATTAGGAAAGGCAAGAATTGCTAGATTTGGATTTTGCGAAATGACATTTATTTGTCATGAGAACGGTTTTCATGATAGCAACTGTATTAAGGAGCTGATCGAAAGATAACGTATGGTGTAGCAGCAAACAATCGTAATGTAGTCATTAGCTAGTCTTCTTTCCATTAGGGGCTTTTGAACCACAGAAGCGTCATATTGGCTCTTATTACGGTCATTCCAGCAGTAGCAGCATGAATATATCATGTTACCAAACTTAGGACAGTACTTTTGGGTCTACTACTTGTAAGGTAACATATGGAAAATATCTTTTCCGAAAATTTATCGTGAGACTGATATTTTCCATTGTGACAACCTCCCTCCCAAAATAGTGCACAACTGTAATGCGGTGATGAATTCAATGCTATTAACAGTGCTCATTGTATGCTAGATATGGAAGCTGATTCGAACTATTTATAAATACGAAGACTACTCCCTTCGCAACAATGAAGCCAGAAAGGCAACAACATGTAGGCCAACTTTGTGAAACTAACAAATGTGATTCAGTTCATGTAGAGGTTCATTGGTGTGATGTACCAGCATTTTATCGAACATAGAATCTCTTAGGAGCATACACAAGATTAAAGTACTTTTGAAAAGCTGACATTTTGTACTTTACTCTTAAGAGGGAATGACAATGTATAAAGTGCGATAACGTCAAATAACATTGTCTTTTACCATTTCGTTGTCGTTTTACAACTGTGAGCTAGTGCCTATCTTTTCATTATTGCTTTAGGTGGCACAGTGATAGGTTGTACCATCGTATGTCCAAGAGAGCATCAGTAATATAAGAGAAGCAGCGAGTTAGGTGAGAAAAATTTACAGCCCGTGCAACAAAATGACTCAGTTTCCGAGATAGCAGCACAATCTCACAATGAGGCAGTTATCTACAAGATTAGTAGCAATACAATAAGCGGTTGGGTTGGTAATGATACAGCTGCACTGTTTAATGCTCCGAGTGGAAACTTATGTGGGGCAACACTTCAACATTGAAGTATAGTTAAATTTCTTTCAGTATAGTTTAGCTAAATAGTGAATTACCTTCTGCAATGTAAGTTTTTTATCATTGTTTAGTTACACTAATATTAAACTGTGATTTTTCTCGCAAAAGCGTACCTTGGTAACATAAAAAGACAGCAATTCTTAACATGTGTACGAAGTACACCACTCGTCCACTCATGTTACAAAAAACGGCTGGCCCACTTGATGACTAATCATGACTCAGGCTCATAATATCTTCCACAAATATATCGGTCATGTATATACGACAATTACATTTGTGACACGTTGCTCCTAGAGTCATTAACATAACATTAACACAAGTTTAAGGTAACTGCAGTACGATGGTCTGCATGTGACAGTGGCACAGTAGCGAAGATGCACTATATATTGGGACTGAAAAACTTTGTCTTCTGTAATCCAATTATTTGTAAACTGTACCAATACCATCAATGACAAAATGTATTATCAAAAAGACGGGCTTGGGACGGGTAATAGCCTAGCTGGTACTTTAGCAGATATTTTTATCAATGATTTAGAAGGTAAATTTTTGACAAGTTTCCACAGCTAAAAGATTGAAGGTGATAGTCGTGAGGTCAACACATTTGCCCAAGCAATAGGTAGCATGCACACAAAAATAACGTTTACCACTGAAATTGAAGAAGATGGCTCCATTAACTACCTTGACCTTACTATTCATTAAGTTAACAGCAAACATAAGTTTTCAATTTTTAGAAAACCTACTTTTACAGATAGTCATCAATGCCAGTGCATGCCATCCTCCCCAATACAAAAAAGCTTTATTCACCTCCATGGATCACGGGGCTCCTTCATCTAGCTTTGGACGAAAACGAAATACGTAAATAACTCAACATTTTAAAGCAGATTGCGGTAGCTAACGACTTTTCTGTAAATGACGTCACGCTCCCATTCAGTAGGTTAAAGAAACGTATAACAAATAGCAGACACACACACACACCCACACACAAAATAGAACCCGTAAAGATAGAATGAAATTTAACGGCAAAATGTCCCTGCAAATAGAAAAATGTTTTAAAAAGTCTGATGACAGATGTGGCTTTCCGGTTAACACCACCCTAAAACAGCGAATAAAACATAAACTAAAAGGGTAACTGACAAATGTGATGGCTCTGGAGTATACAGTATTGACTACAGTAACTGTGAGCTGTAGAGGGCAAAAACTGTAGAGGAAGACAGAGATTGGAATACGTCAAGCAAATAATTGAGGACGTAGGTTGCAATTGCTACTCTAGGATGAAGAGGTTAGCACAGGAAATTCATGGCGGGCCGCATCAAACCAGTCAGTAGACTGAAGACAAAAAAAAACTGTGACAAATATTATATTGGTCAAACAGGCAGCTCTTTTAAATTAAGGTATAAATAACACTCACAGCCAGGAAACAAAACTGCTTTGGGTCACCATTTAACTGAAACTGGTCATTCCAAAGGGAGCGTTGAGAATTGTTTCCGTATTCTCCACAGAGTGGAAGAAGGTTGTTCTGTTAATTTGTTAGAGGTGCTTGAAATTTATAAAGTAAGAAAGAAAGAACCAACAAAGCTGCTTAACTGGCAGAGCGATTTTGTGCCCAATGCCTACCTTGCTTTGTTGGACAATGTTTTCTTTAATCACTACACGCCTCTGTTATACATAGCTCGTAGATAGTTTCACATAGTATTGAGTGCCTCACATATTTACTTCGGTTTAAGTACGTTTTACGCATGACTCTAGTATTTTCTTGTTCCTTCTGTTAATTTCGTATACTGCATTAACTAGATAATGTTCGTCATGCACTTTTTCGGAATTTTATCCTTCTGTGATTGCAATGGAGCGCCGTGGGGTAGGAGGGGCCCTCTGGCGGCCACGTTCCTCCAACCTCTTTCGCCAATGCCTAATTCTGGTGTTAGCGCTAACAGAGGGCGCTGATTATGTACAGAAATATGTTTTCTTTCATTGTTGCTTCTTTAGCGAATTCTTTAATAGTTTTTCAAATATTATTCTTTACACAGTCAAAGGTGTTTATTACTTATGTCATTATCTAGAACATTGGCCATTGAGCATATGCCAACTACTGTCTCTTAACTCTTCCTCTTTTTAACAATCTGACTTTTGCCGTGTTCTATTCCATCGCTTTTAATTACTGTAGTACCTTTGATACGTTATAAGCTCATTACAGACTTCAACTATTGTATCCCCCTTTATTTTACGCTGTTCGATTAATCATTGAAAATTAGTGTATGCCTACATTAGCGACATCTGGTGAACTTACAACACAAACATTTCGTGGCTACTGTACGTCAGCTTGTTTTGAACAGTACTGCTACTGACAAGATGACTAGTGCATATATATATATATATATATATATATATATATATATATATATATATATATATATATATACTTGACAATGGTGGTGCTGATTTCGCGTTTAACATTTGGCGATGCGACTATGGCTGTAGTACATTAGGACTTTGTTTTGATAAAACAGTTATGCCTCTTCATACTTAAAGCTCACAAACGAATATATATATCACTAGCACTGTTCATTATAGTCTATTAATTGTTTTTAAACTGTAGACAATCTTTCCCATTTTTGGCTGCAGATATGATAGTGGTCATTATAGACCAAAACCGGTAATCTGTTAACAAAAAATTTTTGACCATAGACATAAATTAAAGGAATCATATCAAACTATACCCTGTCTAGCTAATATGCGGTTTAAGAACGGCTACCCACCATTTTCCTGATATTCTAATTCCAAAGCATTTTTTTGCAAAATGATCAACAGTGTGTACTTCGACTGCATTCTTCTGTGGAAAAGAACAGGTTCAGAGCAGCAGCTCGTTTCTTAAACGGTGAGATCGCATTACAGTGTCGACAGAAAAGAAAGAAAGAATTTTATGAACTAAGCTTTAGAGCAATGAATTAGTATTAAAAATATGACAATACCAAACAATATCAACCATGAAGCAGCAAAAAAATATCACATTCTTTTTTGCAATCCCAACAGTTTTCAACATGAGATTTCAGGTTAATAAAAAATGGTTCAAATGGCCCTGAGCACTATGGGACTTAACTGCTGTGGTCATCAGTCCCCAAGAACTTAGAACAACTTAAATCGAAGTAACCTAAGGACATCACACACATCCATGCCCGAGGCAGGATTCGAACCTGCGACCGTAGTAGTCGCACGGTTCTGGACTGCGCGCCTAGAACCGCGAGACCACCGCGGCTGGCTCAGGTTAATCCTGGCAGCGTATAGCTGATAGCAGGAAATAATTTTTCTTGAGGCGTCCTGTTCTCTTGGCTTTCTTTTTGGTCATCAGTCTACTGACTGGTTTGATGCGGCCCGCCACGAATTCCTTTACTGTGCTAACCTCTTCATCTCAGAGTAGCACTTGCAACCTACGTCCTCAATTATTTGCTTGACGTATTCCAATCTCGGTCTTCCTCTTCAATTTTTGCCCTCTACAGTTCCCTCTAGTAACATGGAAGTCATTCCCTCATGTCTTAGCAGATGTCCTATAATCCTGTCCCTTCTCCTTATCAGTGTCTTACACATATTCCTTTTCTCTCCGATTCTGCATAGAACCTCCTCATTCCTTACCTTATCAGTCCACCTAATTTTCAACATTCGTCTATAGCACCACATCTCAAATGCTTCGATTCTCTTCTGTTCCGGTTTTCCCACAGTCCATGTTTCACTACCATACAATGCTGTACTCCAGACATATATCCTCAGAATTTTCCTCCTCAAATTAAGGCCGGTATTTGATATTAGTAGACTTCTCTTGGCCAGAAATGCCTTTTTTGCCATAGCGAGTCTGCTTTTGATGTCCTCCTTGCTCCGTCCGTCATTGGTTATTTTACTGCCTAGGTAGCAGAATTCCTTAACTTCAATGACTTCGTTACCATCAATCCTGATGTTAAGTTTCTCGCTGTTCTCATTTCTACTACTTCTCATTACCTTCGTCTTTCTCCGATTTACTCTCGAACCATACTGTGTACTCATTAGACTGTTCACTCCGTTCAGCAGATCATTAAATACTTCTTCACTTTCACTCAGGATAGCAATGTCATCAGCGAATCGTATCATAGATATCCTTTCACCTTGTATTTTAATTCCACTCCTGAACCTTTCTTTTATTTCCATCATTGCTTCCTCGATGTACAGGTTGAAGAGAAGGGCGAAAGGCTACAGCTTCCCTGCACTTCCTATTTATTTCATTCCAATGCGACTTGTATTTCTGTATTTCTGATTTTCCCAGAACATGTTTGTACTTTCTCCTTTCATCAATCAACTGAAGTATTTCTTCTGTTACCCATGGTTTCTTCGCAGCTGCCTTCTTTGTACCTATGTTTCCCTTCCCAACCTGTGATAGCCATTTTTAGAGACGTCCATTCCTCTTCAACTGTGTTGCCTACTTCGCTGTTCCTTATTGCTGTATCTATAGCGTTGGAGAACTTCAAACGTATCTCGTCATTCCTTAGAACTTCCGTATCCCACTTCTTAACGTATTGATTCTTCCTGACTAATGTCTTGAACTTCAGCCAACTCTTCAACACTACCATTTGTGATCTGAGTCTATATCTGTTACTGGGTACTCCTTACAATCCAGTATCTGATTTTGGAATCTCTGTCTGACCATGATGCAATCTAATTGAAATCTTCCCGTATCTCCCGGCTTTTTCCAAGTATACCTCCTCCTCTTTTGATTCTTGAACAGGGTATTCGCTATTACTAGCTGAAAATTGTTACAGAACTCAATTAGTCTTTCTCCTCTTTCATTCCTTGTCCCAAGCCCATATTCTCCTATAACCTTTTCTTCTACTCCTTCCCCTACAACTGCATTCCAGTCGCCCATGACTATTAGATTTTCGTCCCCCTTTACATACTGCATCACCCTTTCAATATCCGCATATACTTTCTCTATCTGTTCATCTTCAGCTTGCGACGTCGGCATGTATACCTGAACTATCGTTGTTGGTGTTGGTCTGCTGTCGATTCTGATTAGAACAACCCGGTCACTGAACTGTTCACAGTAACACACCCTCTGCCCTACCTTCCTATTCATAACGAATCCTACACCTGTTATACCATTTTATGCTGCTGTTGATATTACCCGATACTCAATTGACCAGAAATCCTTGTCTTCCTTCCACTTCACTTCACTGACCCCTACTATATCTAGATTGAGCCTTTGCATTTCCCTTTTCAGATTTTCTAGTTTCCTTACCACATTAAAGCTTCTGATATTCCACATCCCGACTCTTAGAACATTGTCCGTTCGTTGATTATTCAATCTTTTTCTCATGGTAACCTCCCCCTTGGCAGTCCCCTCTCGTAGATCTGAATGGGGGACTATTCCGGAATCTTTTGCCAGTGGAGAGATCATCATGACACTTCTTCAACTACAGGCCACATGTCCTGCGGATACACGTAACGTGTCTTTAATCCAGTGGTTTCCATTGCCTTCTGCATCCTCATGTCGTTGATCATTGCTGATTCTTCCGCCTTCAGGGACAATTTCCCACCCCCTAGGACAAGAGAGTGCCCTGAACCTCTATCCGCTCCTCCGCCCTCTTTGACAAGGCCGTTGGCAGAATGGGGCTGACTTCTTATGCCGGAAGTCTTCGGTCGCCAATGCTGACTATTTATCAAAATTTAGGCAGTGGCGGGGATCGAACCAGGGAGCGAAGGCGTTTTTGATTCAAAGACGCTACCCCTAGACCACGGGTACTTGAAACCTTTTCTTCCCAGTATCTGACTTGTAACAACTGAGCCTTGAGCAGTCGCTGGTGAAGTATCAGTGCTGCAGCAGTGCCGTAGCGAGTCGCATATTTAGCTTTCATATTTGTTTTGTAGTTTGATTCTTAATATCTTTACGAGTGTTTGTGCGCTTGCATATTTAATTACATAAAATCCTTGCGTATTCTCGCATGTGAAAGGAGTAATATTGCTTGTTGATAGCTGCAGAGTATACATTCGTAGAGTCGTTAGATATTAGCAGTATGATGGATAGGGTGTGTGCGTGCTGTATGCGGGCGCAGGAGGAACTGGCCTCGGTCAGCCGCCTCCAGGCTGCTGCCTCGGGGTACAGCGACGGCGGAGGGTCTGGCGCGTCGCTTGAGACACCCCAGGTGTCGCTTGCTGCGTCCGCTGACTCAGCCGCCGAGGCAGCTTCTTATGTACCTGGCGCGTTGGGGCCGCCCTCACCCCAGGGTGAGCGGCGGACTGCAACGCGTTCGTTTCGCTCGAGGCGGAGGGCCAATGTGGAGGCTGGCCGGCTGGCCTCGCCCGTTCATCCTGTCAGTAGGCAGGTGGCCGCTCATTCAGCAGGGCCCCAGCAGGCACAACGGGGCAAAGGCTTGCTGGTTAATGGGTGCTCCAACGTCAGGCGGGTGATGGAGCCCCTTATGGAAATAGCGTAAGGGCTGGAAAGAAATCCAACGTGCACTCGGTTTGTCTGCCGGGGGGCCTTATCCAAGATGTGGAGGCGGCCTTGCTTCCGGCTATCGAGCGTACGGGGTGCAGTCGTCTGCAAGCAGTTGCTCACGTTGGCACCAATGATGCCTCTCGCTTGGGTTCTGAGGCGATCCTCAGTTCGTACAGGCGGCTGGCGGATTTGGTGAAGACCGCTGGCCTCGCACACGGGGTGCAAGCAGAGCTCTCTATTTGCAGCATCGTTCCCAGAGTAGATCAGGGTCCTTTGCTTTGGAGCCGAGTGGAGGGTCCCAACCAGAGGCTTCCGACTCTGTGACTGTCATGGCTGCAGATTTCTAGACTTGCGCTATTGGGTGGGGAATTGTAGGACAGCCCTAGACAGGTCAGGGGTTCACTACACAAAGAAAGCGGCTACTCGGGTAGCAGAGTACTTGTTGCGTGCACATGGTTTTTTTTAGGCTAGGCTGTAGTGCGAGGTGTCCTGATGAACACTCATCAGTCGACGTGCAGGCAGGGAAATCAGGACGCGCTCAGTGTAAAGACACTTCAGCTATCAAGATATTAGCAGTAAATATTCAGAGTGTTCGGAATAAATTTCCTGAATTTACTGCTCCTAGAAAGCGTGTGGCGCGCAAATTATTCTCGGGACTGAGACCTGGCTAATCACTGAGATAGGAAGTTCTGAAATATTTCGTGAGGGATGGAACGTGTATCGGAAAGACAGATTAGATGCCGTAGGAGGTGGTGTCTTCATTGCAGTTGACAAAGATATTGTGTCTACTGAGGTAGAAGTATAAGGTGATTGTGAAGTTATCTGAACTCGTTTAACAGAGCTAGAGGAAATAAAGTTAATTGTGGGGTGTTATTACCGGCCACCAGGTTCCACCTTGACAGTTCTAGAATCATTGAAAGGTAGTCTATATTCTGTACTGCAGAAGTACACGGATCATGATATATTAGTCGGAGGAAACTTCAGCCTACTAGTATAGACTGGGATGTCTATGGATTCTTTACAGGTGGTACAGACAAGTCATCGTGTGAATTACTTTTGATCACATTATCCGAAAACTGTCTTGAACCGCTAAATCGACAGCCAACACGTAATGGAAATATTTTAGATCTGGTAGCCACGAAAAGACTAGACCTCACCGACGGTGTCAGTTTTGAGACAGGGATTAGATATTATGATATTGTCATCAATACTATGGTTACGAAAGCTAAAAAGTCGGTCAATAAGGCTAGGAGAGTATTTTTACTAGAAACAGCAGATAAGCAGTTGTTAGCATCCCACTTAGTAAATGAATCGACTGAATTTATTTCCAGTACGATGGACGTGGAAAAATTATGGATATATTTTAAACACATTGTAAATCACGCATGGGACAAGTATGTGCCGAAAAGGTGGGTTACGCACGGAAAAGATCCACAGTGGTTTAACAGCGCAATTCGGAGTATGCCCAGGAAGCAAAGGCAGTTGCACTCGCGGTACAAGAAAGATCGGGAGAATGAGGACAGGCAAAAGTTAGTAGAGATTAATGCTCCTCTAAAAAGAGCGGTGCGCGAACCATTCAACCATTACCACCGTCATACCTTAGCAAAAGATCTTGCTGAAAAACCACTCACTGAACAGTCTGGCCTGGCAACGAAAGACAGCAAAACGAAAACTGAAATTTTAAATTTAGCATTTTCGAAATCTTTAACGCCGGAGGATGGTACAAACATACCGCCGTTTGAGTCTCGTACCGATACCCGTATGGAGGACATAGTAATAGACATCCCTGGGGTTGTGAAGTAGCTGAATGGGTTGAAAATAAATAAATCGCCAACTCCTGAATGGATTCCAGTTCGGTTTTACACAGAGTAATCTACTGCATTGGCTCCTTACTTAGCTTGCATTTATCGGGAAGCTCTTGCCCAACGTATAGTCCCGAGTGACTGGAGAAAAGCGTAGCTGACGCCTATATATAAGAAGGTTAGAAGGTCGGATCATCAAAATTACGGACCAATATCCTTAACATCGGTTTGTTGCAGGATTCTCGAACATATTCTCAGTTCGAATATAATGAATTTCCTTAGAAAAGTTGCTGTCCATGCATCAGCAAGGCTTTAGAAATCATCGCTCCTGCGAAACGCAACTCGCCCGTTTTTCACATTATATCTTGCGAACCATGGATGAAGGGTATCAGACGGATACCATATTCCTTGACTTCCGGAAAGCATTTGACTCGGTGCCCCACCGCAGACTCCTAACTAAGGTACGAGCATATGGGATTGGTTCCCAAGTATGTGGGTTGCTCGAAGACTTCTTAAGTAATAGAACGCAATACGTTGTCCTTGATGGTGAATGTTCATCAGAAATAAGGGATCATCTGGAGTGCCCCAGGGAAGTGTGGCAGGTACGCTGTTGTTTTCTATCGACATAAATGATCTTCTGGATAGGGTGAATAGCAGTGTGCGGCTGTTTACTGATGATGCTGTGGTGTACGGGAAGGTGTCTTTGTTGAGTGACTGTAGGAGGATACAAGGTGACTTGGGCAGGATTTGTGATTGGTGTAAAGAATGGCAGCTAACACTAAATATAAATAAATGTAAATTAATGCAGATGAATAGGAAAACGAATCGTGTAATGTTTGAATACTCCATTAGTAGTTTAGCGCTTGACACAGTCACGTCGATTAAATATTTATGCGTAACATTGCAGAGCGATGTGATGTGGGACAAGCATGTAATGGCAGTTGTGGGGAAGGCGGATAGTCGTCCGGTTCGTTAGTAGAATTTTGGGAAGATGTGGTTCATGTGTAAAGGAGACCACTTATAGAACGCTCGTGCGACCTATTCTTGAGTACTGCTCGAGCGTTTGGGATCCCTATTAGGTAGGATTGAGGGAGGACGTAGAAGCAAGTCAGAGGCGGGCTGGTATATTTGTTACTGGTAGGTTTGATCATCACGCGAGTGTTACGAAAATGCTTTAGAAACTCGGGTGGGAGTCTCTGGCGGAAAGGAGGCGCTCTTTTCATGAATCGCTACTGAGAAAATTTAGAGAACCAGCATTTGAGGCTGACTTCAGTACAGTTTTACTGCTGCCAACTTACATTTCGCGGAAAGACCGCAATGATAAGAGAGATTAGGGCTCGTACAGAGGCGTATAGGCAGTCAGTTTTCCCTCCTTCTGTTTGGGAGTGGAACAGGGAGAGAAGATGCTAGTTGTGGTACGCGGTACCCTCCGCCACGCACCGTATGATGGATTGCGGAGTATGTATGTAGATGTAGATGTATATTGTTAAGTTATATCTATTCTTATTCAGTATTCCCACATCAGTGGCCAATGATTAAAAATGTGTTGCTCATAAGCAGAATTTTCGCGTTTCAGATTACGACGTTATTATTTATAATTTATCTCTTACCTTCGAGGAACTAAGTTTGATTTAATTTCCTAACTTCAAGTGAGTAGACTGGTATGCAAAACTTAAGGACGACTGCAATGTTTTCATGGTCTATCAGTTCCTAGTAACATACCTCGATAAAGCACAGAAAAACTGCCACAGTACACTAAAGTACAGAAAGTAGCTGAAAGAAATACGCAATGAGAGAATAGAAATGATCCCTTTGTGCAAAACCAATTACTGCATTGAAGTCACCGTTGTTGGTGATGGTCACGTGTACATTACAAAAGGCGGGACATGGTTTCTAATAGGGCGTCTGATAACCACGCACTGCAGTGCGTTTGTGTAAAGTGCTCCCATGCTGGCCACAAGGTTTGTGAGGAGCTCTTGTAGTGGCACGTGCCGCACCCCCACGGTCCTGGCAGATCACTGATGGATCATCGTAGGTGCAAGAGGAAATGCGACAAGACATCTCCTCAACGCATTACATAAGTGCTAGATGGGATCCAAGTACAGCGAAATGGTAGGCCAATCCATATGCCGAATATCTTCTCGCTCCGCCAACGGCGCTGTTCGATTCATTCGCGCAATGTCGTCCACAAAACTGTATGCAACTCTTAAAGCAAACCTCAAAAGACGCACATGGAGAAGAAATACAGTGTCACAAGAACGTTGACAGGTGAGTATGCCGTGTTTACAAAAAACAAAACAAAAAAACAAAGGTCGTCAGTCCCCTAAAACTTAGAACTACTTTAACCTAACTAACCTAAGGACAACACACACATCCATGCCCGAGGCAGAATTTCGCGGTTCCAGACTGTAGCGCCTAGAACCGCTCGGCCACTCCAGCCGGCCTCGCGTTTAGAAATTTGGAAGTTAGTACGACCAAGAAACATTATCCATCCCCACACTAACCCCTGAGCCATCAAAACGACCCTGTCTGCTAATGGTGGACATATCCTCATATGACGACAGGTTGGGAATACTGTAAGTAGGCTGTTTAGGTTTTTTTATTGGTAACGCCGCCGCCACGTAGCGCTCTGTATGAAAATCACTGGCTGTGCCGTGTGCAGTCTGTGGCTGGTTGGCATTGTTGTAATACTCGGTATTGTAGTGTTGGGCAGCGGCAGCTGGATGCTAACAGCGCGTAGCAGTTGGAGGTGAGCCGCCAGCAGTGGTGGATGTGGGGAGAGAGATGGAGGAGTTTTGAAATTTGTAAGAATTGGTGTCATGAACTGATATATATATATATATATATATATATATATATATATATATATATATATATATATATATTGTGACTATTAAGGTAAATACATTGTTTGTTCTCTATTAAAACTTTTCATTTGCTAACTGTGCCTCAGTAGTTAGTGACTTCCGTAGTTTAAATCTTTTATTTAGTTGGCAGTAGTGGCGCTCGCTGTATTGCAGTAGCTTGAGTAACGAAGATTTTTGTGAGGTAAGTGATTTGTGAAACGTATAGGTTAATGATAGTCAGGGCCATTCTTTCGTAGGGATTTTTGGAAGTCAGATTGCGTTGCGATAAAAATATGGTGTGTCAGTTTAAGCACAGTCACGTATAATTTTTCTAAGGGGCGTTTCATATGTCGACCCTTAGCCGAGGATACTTCACTGGAATCTTCTGATTTTTTCCTTGTAGTTTGTGTAATTAGTGTAGATTTTGTTTATTGCTAGCGCGTAATTGTAGAGAGAATTTCCTCTGTAGTCGCAGTCTTTCATTGTTGTACAGTGAAATAGTTGTGGCATGCATGTAGTTTTGCACGAAGTATTTCGCAGCTGCGCTTGCAATTAACTAGATATTATTTTCAGTGCTATGTTAATGTGTTCTCTTATTTTTGCTCTTCAAATTGTGCTTTTCTGTGTTATCGTGTGAAATATTGTGACAATAATGGCGTGTGAAAAACGTAATACTAGGCTACAAAGTAAACTGAGAAATGACAGTGAAGACGAAAGCAATGTGTTAGCGCCACCATGTAATGAATTCACAAATGTTCAAAGTAGTAATTTGGTAATAGTGCATAGGGAAATGGAGCGGGCTGCAAATAAAGGTGTAGGAAGTGAAACAGTTAGTGAACAGGGAAGCATTATCGATCGATCGGTCGGCAACAGCTCGCGTCAGGAATCCGAAATGATAGTACACAATCTTGCAAATACTGTACATTCAGGTTTTGCGTCCTCACCGTTTTCTCAAATAAATCGAGACACATTTTCTGCTTGTCAAACTGTGAATGTTGCCGGTGCAAATGCACTGCCGAAAAGCATAGAGGATCAGATTCCAGACACTAATACATTGTTATTGCAATTAATGCAACAAATGAAACAAAACCAGAGACAAACACAGCAACAGTTAGACACAATGGAACAAAATCTTCAAAAGTTAGACACAATGGAACATAATCAGAGACAAACACAGCAAAAGCTTCAAAAGTTAGACACAATGGAACATAATCTTCAAAAGTTAGACACAATGGAACAAAATCAGAGACAAACACAGCAAAAGTTAGACGCAATGGAGCAAAAGCTTCAAAAGTTAGACTCAGTGGAACATACACTTGAACAAACACGTGAAGATTTAACTACTGAATTACATAAAATCGAATCGAAATGTCAAAAAGTCTGTAATGACGTAAAAACACAAATTTGTGAGCATTTCCAACCTATTTTTTAGCGGCATGAAAATGCATTACAGAATCACGAAGCAGCCATAAAAGAACTGCAAACAATTGTTCATGAAAATCATGAGACCTTGCAAGCTAAAATTGACTCAGTTGCATCTACCGATTCGGTTACGCAACTTGCAAAAACTCAAGAAAACTTAAAGGACACAGTAGATACTCTGAAAATTGGTTCAGAAAGACACATGGAGGACATTAGTTCATTATCAGAGAAAGTAGTTGAACTTTCAGATCAGCTAAATAATTTATCTACGAAGGTAGATGATAATCTGAATGACACAAAACCGGTAGTCTTTAATGACACAGAAGAGTTCGAACAAATTACGAAATTCAAACAAAATCAGAATCAAATTAATACGCAACACCAAAGAGAAATCCGGGAAGTACAAGATCAGATGACACAGGTAATACAAGAATTACGTATTTCAGAGGACAGTCACGCTCCAACACGGGAAGAGGGACTTAGAAATACGCAAAAGCCACAAAATAATAACACAGGGCATTTCGGAAATTGTGAAAGAAATTGGCACGGTGCACCGAATTTTGAGATGGAACTGCCGACACGACGTAACAATGAACGATATGCTACCCGCCGACACGATGATTTTGACTATAAGCTGTTCATTACTGCACGTAAATTCAAAACATTTAAGAATTCTGGCAACGATATTCATCCACAAGCGTGGCTCCATCAATTCTCTCATTGTTTTCCTCCCAACTGGTCATTAGAGCACAGATTAGAATTTATGTGTGGCTACTTGAAGAATGAACCAGCTGTAAGAATGCGATCGGTCATTCACGATTATCATGCCTTCCTCTCAGCATATTGGTCTCAAGCTACACAAGACCAAGTAAAACATAGCATCATAATGATGAAACATTTCGAACAATCTGAATTTTCCAGTCTTGTCAAATATTTTGAAGATATGTTACACAAGAATCAGTATCTTTCAAACCCATACAGCCCCTCAGAACTCATCCGCATTTGCTTAATCAAAATACCTGAACATTTACGACAGATTATTTTAGCAGGACGATGCAAAGACGACATTGAAGCTTTTCAGGGACTGTTACAAGAACTGGAAATTGACACTGACAATCGCGGAACGCGAAAACAGGAGCCCAACAGTTACAGGTCACATCTGTCACAATTCCGCGATGACAGAAATAATACACGACAAGGCTATTCGTACAACGTAAATCGTGACTAAAACAGACACCACCCGTATGACAACCGTTGGCAGAGTAGTAGTTATTACAGGGAAAGATTACCTCTCCGAGGTAATGACTATCACAGAGACAATCAGAGAAACAGACAATATGGAAACCAAAATAATTATTATCAAGGGAGACGGAATAACTTAAGACGCAACGGTCCAGCGCACAGTTACGATTCAGGGAGAAATTCTCCACCACGTGACCGACAAGAAAGAAACTATGGAATCTACCGACATGACGAAACACGATATGATCGTAACGACAGACCTGAATTGCAGGAGAACTGGCGGGATTCAAACAGAGCAGGGCCCTCTCGGCAAGGCGAATTTGTAGAAGTTAGGTCTCCTAATCCCAATAACGACGCGCGCCAACAAAGAAACAGACAATGACTCGCACCGCAGGCAGCCGATGCGCCGGCTGGCTCAGAGAAAAATAACATAAGCTAACCTTGAGCAAAATTCCAGTGTTCTTTACTGCCGTATACCAGATGATGATTGACTTCAAGTTGATTTGCTGCATACTGAGGAAGAGTAAAGGTTTACACCACATTTCACTTGTAAACCCGTTTATTGAAAGATAATCTGCTTTTTAACTTTGTTTTTGCCATAAAACATTTCACTTCAGATTTCTAGTATGCTTTGTCACACTAAGAATCTGTTAACATGCAACAATGTTTTGAAGTTAACTATCCAGTCTAGAACTTAGAGAACTTATTTAGACAGTATTTACGAGTGCATTGTTATAGTGAACAGACATCACAGTGTTATTGTGTGTGTACATTCTTGTTTGTTAGTTGCACGATTACGTAACGACTATAAGGCTTACATACTTAGAACGTTTACCAGTACTGCTAATGAGATTTTAATGCAACATTTTGGTTTACTTGAAAATACGTTCTTTATTTGAAGTACATTTGGTGAGATTAAAGATGACTTGGCATTTGGTTTCTCTGATAGCTACACGATTATATCACGACGCTACTAATATTTGACACGATTTACATTGTTGCTTTTGCGGTGTATCAGTTTTATATCTGCACAGTTTTTCTGAATTCTTCTGGAAAGGAAAACATGTTTTAGTAGTAACTTTGTGGTATAGCTACAATGAGACAGCCTTTTCTGTAGCACAACAATATGTTACAGCACAGTATTTTCTTCATCACGGCAATAAACGTAATAACTACGATATCTATACGGAAAGCATTTCACTTTCGTGTATGATGAGGTAAGTACATTGACTTCAGCAGAACTTTGCTTACAGAGCATGATAACTACGACAGTTCCACAGAATTATCTTACAGCAAAACGCACATTCAGCACTACAGGGCACGCATTTGAGTGATTAATTTGGTACTTAAACCATTTATTTATCAAGATTGTTGAATTACAAAGAAAATTTTTCGTGATACATTTCATTCCATTGCTGTAATTTGTAACACCTGAGGGTATAATTACATTAATCCTCATGGGGGTACACGCTTACTTTGCGTACCATGTGTGTGGCAAGCACAAGGAGCCCTAGCTAATATGGTATTTGGTTATACAACTTTACACATTGGTACCATATTCCTCTAACACAGAATTACACAGCTATCTCATCATTTACAGAGAAACAAACTTTTTTTTTGTCTACGTCAGTGACACATATTTACGCAGTTACACAGGTGGATAACTTCACACTTATGAAATTGTATTTTGTCTGTACTTTGTGAAATGTTCATATTTTTTCCGGAACCATTGTGATACTATGAGAGCTTTGAATGACATATTTGGTATGAGATCATGATTTTTAAAGTACGTTTGAGGTAGATGACAGTATTGAAATGAGCAGAGAATTTTTCTTATGTTTTGACAATATTGCAGAAAGCTACGACGTTTTTTAGATTTGACTGAGGTGTCATGATGTTATTTTTACGACGACGAAGTGTATTATGCTGGTGAGGTATATTTATGATCAATAAGCTGATGCTATATGAGGAATTTGATTATGCTACATATTTATAATGATGAAATATTGAAGAATGTCGACGAATAATGTAAGGAATAATGAATAGTGGTTAGGAACTCTGGTTTGTGAAGAAGGTTGTTGGAAACCAAGAATCGTACTTTAAGAGTTATGAAATGTATGTAAATGCGTGAATGTACTACAATGCCGACGAAAATTTGTTGGACACTGTTATATCAATAGGATTTTGTTTCTACAGATGTGTAACGCAAATTCTTGAACTGTGAATTTTTTTATATGAGACTGTCACTGTAGCGGAAACTGGTGTCGTAAATATTTCGATAAGACTGTTAAGTGACCACCTGCACGTAATGCGTCGTGGGCACCCAGCTGCGCGACAACCATCTGACAAAAAGAAAGCCATTAGTGTGTGCCTTTCAGAGGCACAGGTGAAAAAAAAGGGAGGCCATTATCCTCGCTATTGACAGTCCTTTGTAGAAAGCACCGCAAATACGACACACTCATTACTTGGAAACATTCTTACATCTGCACACCTGATTATGACAAGTGTCTTTCTGCGAGAGTTGAGAGAACTTCTACTGACTTATGAAATGCCACATAGCTATTGAATGATGTTTTTATTCTTTACTTTGCATAATTGCTTATTTCATTTGATATCTGTTTTCCAGCTGTGTTACAGCATTGGTTTTATAAAATAAAATTAAATGCATTTGCTAATGTGAAAACTTTCTGTCAACAGATCTATTAAATAATCATTTTATGATCCACATTCTTCGGAAAAGGAGCACTTGGAAAGGAAAGAACAATAAGAAGGGATTAATAACAGTTAATGCATACTTAATTTTCTTTTCAACTACTTGCTAATATCTTTTGTAAAATTAGTTTTTTTTGGTGCACCACTTTAATTATATAGAAATTAAGATGTGAATATACATTTCCCTTATCTGCATTGTTGTCTTTAGTGTACTATTTTTTTTGCTTGTGGGTTTGTCATGTTTAGGTATAAGTTATTATATTTATTGCTGCTTCCTTTGCTTACTTGCATTTTTTTGTCATTGCTGTTTGTGTTAATTGTTTTGTGCTGCTGCATTGCCTCGTCCCTTAATTTAGCATCTGAGCTCAGTAGATTTAAGTTAGCTTAAGAGGGGGTAGACTATATAAGAAACTAACTATGATGAATTGGAAGAAAAGCATTGAGAAGCTATAAGAAAATGGTTTGGCCAAAAAAAAGTAGTGTACAGTTGAGAAAAACTATTTTTGAAAGAGGATGAGAACAGAATACAGAAAGCATGCTTGGATAGGACTTTTTTTGGCTGGAGCAAATGTTGAAATAAGAGGAACGATCTATGGTATGAAGTTTTGGGTTGGGCTGCAGTACCAAATGTTAACCTGAAAACAAATCCTGTCCTTTTCTTTTGTGTTATCCCACTATGTGTTTGTGTACCCTTGTGTATTTATTTTCTTCCTGTCTCTGTGTACTGTTTCATAGAATTTTTTTCTGTTCTATTACTAAGCTACATTCACTATGATGAGGAATACTGTTATCCTCAAATATAATTTGCTTCAATAATATGTTATTTACTTTGTAAAGATGTTTAGACATTATTTATTCTATTTTGTTTTAATGCTCATGTGTGAAGCTGATGTTTCGAAATTTATTCTGATTTTTTTTATGTATGTGCTCCTGTCATAATTCTTGTAACACTGATGTATATGTTATTTCGATTCTTTTGTAAAGCCAGTATTACTGCAAATGTTATCTGTACTATTATGTTCTTTAATGATATATTTTGTACCTTTGTTATTGTATTCTCATGTTATAAAATTGTAATTGACACCTGTTCATCAAATTAAGTAACTTGTAAGTTACATTTCACTGCACACATTTCTGTTGGTCATAGTATATGGACAATATGTGAGAAGTAGGGACTGATAGTGTTTTCACGTGTGTTAATAATTCAGTATGGGACTGGATAACAGCATTGCTGGTTCTAAGGACATTTCAAAAACAATTTTTCTGAGTGCACAAGTGGTGGTTATAGACTTGTTACATTATCCTCAAGACTCTTCAATGATGATTGTGCGCCTGCACAGTCAAACAGATGGCTGTTGGCCATCTCTACAAGGACTACAGTGGGTCTACAACTTTCATGACCCACCAATACCATTATTTTTACAAGAACTGCAGTGGGTCAGCACCTTTAATGACCCACCAATACCATTGTTTCTACAAGGTCTGCAGTGGGTCTGCACCTCTGGTGGCCAACCAATACCATACTCTCTACCAGGACTACAATGGGTCTACTCTGTGACGACCTACCTAACAATAGTCTTTAAAACTTTGACTGACTCTGCTGTGGGTTTGCTCTGTTGTGGCCCATTACCTGTCTGCATGTCAAGAGTCAGCACTGTCTTTCTGTTGGAAGTACAACGCTACTTCTTCAAGACTGCATGGAAATCCACTACTTCCGTGTGCATTTTCTTTTACTACTCAGACTTTGAGAAAAACACTGCAATTTTACTTTGATGAATGATCATGACTGTCTTTATGGACTGTGAGAAAATTTTAGCTTTTGACCAACATTGTATCGATAAGTGTGTGCATTTCATTTCTTTGTTATTGTAATTATGAAAAAAATTTTCAAATCTGTATTGGCCACTGCCCAAAACAACTTGTAAATTTTTTGGGGGGAGCATGGCGGCTATGTAAGTAGGCTGTTTAGGTTTTTTTATTGGTAACGCCGCCGTCACGTAGTGCTCTGTGTGAAAATCACTGGCTGTGCCGTGTGCAGTCTGTGGCTGGTTGGCATTGTTGTAATACTCGCCATTGTAGTGTTGGGCAGCGGCAGCTGGATGCTAACCGTTGCGCAGTTGGAGGTGAGCCGTCAGCAGTGGTGGACGTGGGGAGAGAGATGGAGGAGTTTTGAAATTTGTAAGTATTGGTGTCTTGAACTGATATATATATATATATATATATATATATATATATATATATATATATATATATATATTGTGACTATTAAGGTAAATACATTGTTTGTTCTCTATTAAAACCTTTCATTTGCTAACTGTGCCTCAGTAGTTAGTGACTTCCGTAGTTTAAATCTTTTATTTAGTTGGCAGTAGTGGCGCTCGATGTATTGCATTAGCTTGAGTAACGAAGATTTTTGTGAGGTAAGTGATTTGTGAAACATATAGGTTAATGTTAGTCAGGGCCATTCTTTCGTAGGGATTTTTGGAAGTCAGATTGCGTTGCGCTAAAGAAATTGTGTGTCAGTTTAAGCACAGTCTTGTAATATTTTTCTAAGGGGACGTTTCAATACTTAATGCACCCAGGAATATTGTCTAATGTGACAATGGCCATATGGCCCAAATAACTGAAGTGATTAAATCAGTTTGCCATAGGATCCATTACCAGTTATGTCAGCTTCAGAGATAGTTGCCCCTCATGGCTTGAAGATTACTCCTTAGTAGTCATAATTAGAAATATAGATGCGGGAGGGATAAAATGCACCAACTCTGTCACTTAATGAACTGATAGTTGGCCAACTGATCTTGTGTTGGTAGACTTGTCTTACTTTAAGACAAATAACGAAGTCATGAGTTGTTGACAGGCTAAATACCTAGATAATAAAAGGTGTTTCAAAACGTGTAATTGGATTTCACGAGGCATTATCTTCTACATGAACTCCCCTACCCCTCCTGGCGCCAGTTGTAAGTTGTTAGACTATGTAGTTGGCTATACGAGTCTCAGTTGTACAGATAGCTCAGTCTTTCATAAACCAATGTGCGTCGAGTTGCAATAAGTTAACACAGCAAAAAATGAGGTTCGTGTTCTCCGTTTCCACAGGTGCATGCGAAAGGGTAGTGTCGTGTTCATAGACTATGCCACTACAAATCTTACAGCTAAAACCGTTCGTAGATAACACTAGCAGCTTCCACATACGGGCATTAGCTGTTTAAGAGAAAGTCTACAGCGAGCGCTAGAACTAGTGGACGAACTGCAAAGTGAATTCAGCTGACAACGATACTAGGCCTATTGGTCGTCCAAACCTGGGGTATATGCAGGGCCTGGCCCGAAATGCAAGTAACAGAGTGGAACTTCCAGATGACCCAGAGCAAGTCGTGTGCCTGGCGCTGCTCGGACGAGGCGTCAGCCATTTATTTGAACATATTTTACAGGCAGCCTATGATGAATCAGAAAGAATGCAGGCCGGTAATCCGAGGGTCGTGGCGTCGGATGGAAACTTTTTTCTTATTTTTAAATTTTTATGTTATTTACGCTGCATATAAACCGAAATAATGATCAATACATAGTATTTATTAATGCTTTTGTAAGAGGATTGAAAATAAGGAAGGAATTCTAATGTGTACATGAGCATTTCGTGTACAAAATGAAATGCTTTTATTATTTTATTGCTTATGATTTACACGTGCTGCCACGAGTTGATATTCGTTGGGAAAACTAGGGCGTCTTACACATATTAGAAATGTCGAATTTTTGTAGCTGGTTGTTTTAAAGTTTCTGTAGTAAAGCGAACTTGTTTTAAATTCATAAAAGATTCATGAAAGATTCGCCCTCATCGTACAGATTGGCAACATCAACGCGTAACGCATAATTTCCCAAATATCGGTGACGATAGCAGGTGACATGTAATAGAACGAGTTTTGACGCATTATTTCTGGGGTGTGATGTACACTCCTGGAAATGGAAAAAAGAACACATTGACACCGGTGTGTCAGACCCACCATACTTGCTCCGGACACTGCGAGAGGGCTGTACAAGCAATGATCACACGCACGGCACAGTGGACATGGCAAGCCGTTCCACAGGACTACATCCAGCATCTCTACGATCGTCTCCATGGGAGAATAGCAGCCTGCATTGCTGCGAAAGGTGGATATACACTGTACTAGTGCCGACATTGTGCATGCTCTGTTGCCTATGTCTATGTGCCTGTGGTTCTGTCAGTGTGATCATGTGATGTATCTGACCCCAGGAATGTGTCAATAAAGTTTCCCCTTCCTGGGACAATGAATTCACGGTGTTCTTATTTCAATTTCCAGGAGTGTATTTTTCTCTCTCGACGAGATAAGACCTGTTTTAAATGTTTTTGATCAAATTTTTGCCTACGAAAATATCAGATATCGCAGGGTTGCACTAGTGGTATGCATCTGTACTTCTTCTCTCGACGAGATAAGACCTGTTTCAAATGTTTCTGAACAAATTCTTCTCCTGACAATAACAATATACATCGCTCGGTTACACTAACGGATTGCAATATGGGGAGGAATTACTTAAGTTCAACACGATGTTATTCCTTTATGTTAAAAAATTTCGTTATTTAATTCTGGATTTGTTTGTCTTCTTTACGAGTCAGTAAACAGAAGAAATGTGTTCTCATGGACGCACAGGTTTATCACTCTCCACGAGTCACTGAACAAAGGAAATTAGTTCACTGAACAGAGGAAATTAGTTTGCCGGACGTACTGCCTCTTCACATGCAAAAGAAAAACAAGGCATTTGTCCCAGATTTTGACGAAGCAATGGTGACACACTTTTATTTTGCAGCGTAGGCCTACTGCGTCATCATTTGTGGAATCTTTGGCAATATTGGTTTGTAGTGATTCGTGTACTAATGTTAGTGTGGCAAGCAATTTTACATAAAGGGTTATAACATATCCCGCAGAATACGGGTGGGTTACTTTGTTGACATTTAAGTTTATTTGCAGTGAGAGTAATGCAAAAACTTATAAAAGAAAATACACTAATAACCAAAAACAATGTGATATTTTCGTAGATTAGATATATTCCGAGAGGTGTATTGATTTTATAACTTTAATAAAGTTTCGCGGATTGTACGCTTCCAAACTGTCCCGATTTTACTGAAGCAAATGGTTCATGACGATACTTTTAACACTAATGCAGTATACTAAATATAACTTGCTACTCGCTACGTGGTGAATAACATCTGTTGCAGTGCTCTTTTTTCAGACAGGTTAACGAGCGTTCGTAGCTTTCAGTTATTTTATTATTAAGTTTGCAGACGCGAAATTGGCTTCATCAAAAGTTTTCCTTTCTTAGCCACATTTTTCCCTTTACACAGTGCAGCAGAATGCGTTCTTGTTAATTCGAAGCAAGTAGTATAGTCTGATTACGCCGAAGGCTTGCTGCGCTCAACTACAAATCCTATTAAAACAGGTCCACTCTCATTTTACGCCACCAGGTTTCGCCGATAGCATTTATTTGTTTTACTTCTCTCGTCTTCCAAGTTTTTCTTCTCTTTCGCTCGCGCACACTCGCAGAGAAACAGCAGGTGAGTCCTTTATTGGCTTACCGGGGAGGAAAGGAGAACCTGCCTGATTGAACAAAGGAGGTGCGTCACACGATAAGAAAACGTGGCAGTAACTTTTCGAGCAGAAAGCAGGAGTAACTTTGTGTAATTCCGGAACAAGGCAATCCGAATCACACCTGGTAACAGTATTCAGAGATTAACAATGTTACAGAGCGAATACTCTCTTTGATACATTCATGAAAAGACCGATAATAGGATACATATCATCCAAATTCAGGGTTTTATAAACTCACTGGTCGTATGCTTTGTTGTTCCCTAACGACACGAAATATTAATTCAACGACTTACACGAGCACAACCACTAACACGAGAAAAGTGCATTTGAGTTCCTCGGCGAACGCTGCAAACGAAATCAGTTCTACCGTTATCTCCAACACAGCTTAGTTATGCTTCGGGAAGTTTTCTAACGAGAAGATAAAATATTCTCCAACTGCCCCGAATACTAAAGTATTTAAAACTCCGTTTATAAAGAGTATTGGCACGTAATTTCACCCTTTTTCACGACACATAGCAGCCAGAGTGTCGAATATATTTAAAAGATAAATAAGACTTTCATCTACCAATTGCATACCCAAATAACCTGAATTTGGTAAACAGTCTTGGTTGCAAAGTTACGCGATTTTGACACGCGTTTGCACCTTTTGGGACTTCATCAGATTGTTTACAAATCAAGAAAACAATCCATTGAAAGAAATAGGAGAGACGTGGTCCTGTATTCTATGACTACGCGAATTAATTAACTAAAAAATATCACATCCTATGCGGAACTTAAGAGGATACAAAAGTTATCTAGCGAAAGGATCTAACATTTTATTATACTTTTTGGATACAAATTCATTTTTCGATTATTCGCTATAAATCCTATAAATTTCTTCTCAGTGGCAAAAACGATAACTAATCTCGTCTGTGAAAGTAGTGAAATTTACGGTCCGAATAGGAGTCAGTATTATCGCCTTGCGATTAGGTTCGTTATACACCTAATCTTTTACGTTCTGTCAGGAATACTTGAATACTGTATATTGATTAGAATGCTCGTCAATGTGCAACACAAGTAGAAGCTTGTGGCACCAATTTCTCCGAGCTTGTACCACCGTATTTTGGTGAGGCGTAAAAGAAATTGCTTTGACAATCAGTGTTCATATCTCACATCGTCTTCATCTGGCGGAAGAATATATTTATCTCGAAACATGTGATGTAAGCACAGGTCTTCGCTATAGTATTATAGTGTTATGTGGTCCAATAGCCACGCCACGAACATTCTGGTCACAAGAGAAGGCCTTCTGACGAGTATCGTTTCTAGAGATTGCCAGAATTTCATGAATACAATACCATGATTTAGGTGTTCATCTTTTACTGCCTGTATAAGAATCACTGTATCTTGCGTATCGCTGAGAAGACTTCTTGTTCTTCATGGGGAAGTGGTAGTTGTGGTCGATTACACTGTTTCAGAAATTTTTATAGGTTGATTGTTATGATGAACTAAATATTACCCCTCAACATCTTTTTAGTTCAGACAAACTTAAGTTTAGCGAATTGTTTCCATTTCCAATGTTATAATATTAATTTAATGTGTAATACAGGAAACGGTAGAAAAAAATAAGAAGTATCCATCACATTATGAACATCTCTTCTTGGTCTGCTTCTGCTGGTGTATTGCAGAGCGTTCATTTCCACAATACGTCAATAATCACTTAATACTTGAGAACTCTATTTGCTGTTGCATTTTTTTCTGCCAGTGAAATGTAGTCAGTGTGATCTCCTTGTTCATCGCTCTCTTCATCACATTTTCCCATATTATATCCAGACGTGATTGCAAAACTACGTCGTTAGTGACATATTACATTGCAGCTGTCATATCAGTGCATTAGATATTTCCAAGTCATTTTCATAGGATGTGTCAAGCCTTACTGTTCTAATTGATTCGTGCAGTGTGTCTCTGAGGTTATTTTAGGTGTTATCGGGTAAACACGTCTGCTTTCGCTTTCTGAAACTGAGGCTGGGGAATATAGACAAATATAACTGCAGAGCCATTTACGTTAGAAGCCTTCACAAGATTATTTAATAAATTCTAAATTTACACTTAATGCTAGAAGTTAAGCTTTACTAGGACCTATCAATCACTTACGTTCAATATTTTTCAATCCAGGAGTTGATGATTGAAATGCAAACTTTTCTGCGAATTATATTTCTGCCTCTAGGACAGCTGTACCACTAGTAAGGAACCTATGTTACTTGTTATACTCAAGTTGCAGCACTAATGACACATATTTTTAACATTTTCGTTTGATGCCCCAAGGGCTACTTATCAGGCTACGAATTCAAAGGTCTGTGCTTCCATAACCGGAGAGTCCTAGGATATTCGTCATTTAACACTTCTCTCTCCTTTTGTGTATCAATGTGAATAATGCCTAGCTGAATGTTATAGTGAAGTAGATATTATTGAGAAACACCTTTTTTGGTTCACAGAAACTTAATCTTAGCGGATGGCTCCACTTCCTTGATTTAATATTATTTATTTAACGTTTAATCCAGGAAACCACCCTCTATTAAGGATATCTATTATCTTATGGGCGGCTGTTCTTGGTTTGTATCTCGTGATGTATTGTAGAGGGTTCATTTTTGCCATCCGGCCATACTCACTTAACATTGCAAAACTCTAATGTCCCACGACCAAAATGTCCTAGTAAAATGGTTTCCATGATCATCGCTCAGCTCATCATAGTTTTGCCCAGATAAGCATTTAGAGAATCATAAAAGAAGGTTGTATACATGGAAGAAGCATGGAGATACTGACAGGTTTCAGATAGATTATATAATGGTAAGACAGAGATTTAGGAACCAGGTTTCAAATTGTAAGACATTTCCAGGGGCACATGTGGACTCTGACCACAATCCATTGGCTATGACCTGTAGATTAAAACTAAAGAAACTGCAAGAAGGTGGGAATTTAAGGAGATGGGACCTGGATAAACTAAAAGAACCAGAGGTTGTACAGAGTTTCAGGGAGAGCATAAGGGAGCAATTGACTGGAATGGGGGAAAGAAATACGGTGGAAGAAGAATGGGTAGCTTTGAGGGATGAAGTAGTGAAGGCAGCAGAGGATCAAGTAGGTAAAAAGATGAGGGCTAGTAGAAATCCTTGGGTAACAGAAGAAATATTGAATTTAATTGATGAAAGGACAAAATATAAAAATGCAGTAAATGAAGCAGGCAAAAAGGAATACAGACGTCTCAAAAATGAGATCGACAGGAAGTGCAAAATGGCTAAGTTGGGATATGGCTACAGGACAAATGTAAGGATATAGAGGCTTATCTCACTAGGGGTAAGGTAGATACTGCCTACAGGAAAATTAAAGAGACCTTTGGAGATAAGAGAACCACTTGTATGAACATCAAGAGCTCAGATGGGAACCCAGTTCTAAGCAAAGAAGGGAAAGCAGAAAGGTGGAAGGAGTATATAGAGGGTCTGTACAAGGGCGATGTACTTGAGGACAATATTATGGAAATGGAAGAGGATGTAGATGCAGATGAAATGGGAGATACGATAGTGCGTGAAGAGTTTGACAGAGCAATGAAAGACCTAAGTCGAAACAAGGAACCTGGAGTAGACGACATTCCATTGGAACTACTGAAGGCCTTGGGAGAGCCAGTCCTGACAAAACTCTACCATCTGGTGAGCAAGATGTATGAGACAGGCGAAATACCCTCAGACTTCAAGAAGAATATCATAATTCCAATCCCAAAGAAAGCAGGTGTTGACAGATGTGAAAATTACCGAACTATCAGTTTAATAAGTCACAACTGCAAAATACTAACGCGAATTCTTTACAGACAAATGGAGAAACTAGTAGAAGCCGACCTCGGGGAAGATCAGTTTGGATTCCGTCGAAATGTTGGAACACGTGAGGCAATCCGGTCCCCTACGACTTATCTTAGAACCTAGATTAAGGAAGGGCAAACCTACAATTCTAGCATTTGTAGACTTAGAGAAAGCTTTTGACAATGTTGATTGGATTACTCTCTTTCAAATTCTGAAGATAGCAGGGGTACAATACAGGGAGCGAAAGGCTATTTACAATTTGTACAGAAACCAGATGGCCGTTATAAGAGTCGAGGGACATGCAAGGGAAGCAGTGGTTGGGAAGGGGGTGAGACAGGGTTGTAGTCTCTCCCCGATGTTATTCAATCTGTATATTGAGCAAGCAGTGAAGGAAACAAAAGAAAAATTCTGAGTAGGTATTAAAATCCATGGAGAAGAAATCAAGATGTTGAGGTTCGCCGATGACATCGTAATTCTGTCAGAGACGGCAAAGGACTTGGAAGAGCAGTTGAACGGAATGGATAGTGTCTTGAAAGGAGGATATAAGATTAACATCAACAAAAGCAAAACGAGGATAATGGAATGTAGTCGAATTAAGTCGGGTGATGCAATCTGTATATTGAGCAAGCAGTGAAGGAAACAAAAGAAAAATTCTGAGTAGGTATTAAAATCCATGGAGAAGAAATCAAGATGTTGAGGTTCGCCGATGACATCGTAATTCTGTCAGAGACGGCAAAGGACTTGGAAGAGCAGTTGAACGGAATGGATAGTGTCTTGAAAGGAGGATATAAGATTAACATCAACAAAAGCAAAACGAGGATAATGGAATGTAGTCGAATTAAGTCGGGTGATGCAATCTGTATATTGAGCAAGCAGTGAAGGAAACAAAAGAAAAATTCTGAGTAGGTATTAAAATCCATGGAGAAGAAATCAAGATGTTGAGGTTCGCCGATGACATCGTAATTCTGTCAGAGACGGCAAAGGACTTGGAAGAGCAGTTGAACGGAATGGATAGTGTCTTGAAAGGAGGATATAAGATTAACATCAACAAAAGCAAAACGAGGATAATGGAATGTAGTCGAATTAAGTCGGGTGATGCTGAGGGAATTAGATTATAAAATCAGACACTTAATGTAGTAAAGGAGTTTTGCTATTTGGGGAGCATAATAACTGATGATGATCGAAGTAGAGAGGATATAAAATGTAGACTGGCAATGGCAAGGAAAGCGTTTCTGAAGAAGATAAATTTGTTAACATCGAGTATAGATTTAAGTGTCAGGAAGTCATTTCTGAAAGTATTTGTATGGAGTGTAGCCATGTATGGAAGTGAAACATGGACGATAAATAGTTTGCACAAGAAGAGAATAGAAGCTTTCGAAATGTGGTGCTACAGAAGAATGCTGAAGATTAGATGGGTGGATCACTTAACTAATGAGGATGTATTGAACAGGATTGGGGAGAAGAGAAGTTTGTGGCACAGCTTGACCAGAAGAAGGGATCGGTTGGTAGGACATGTTCTGAGGCATCAAAGGATCACCTATTTGGTATTGGAGGGCAGCGTGGAGGGTAAAAATCGTAGAGGGAGACCGAGAGATGAGTACACTAAACAGATTGAGAAGAATGTAGGTTGCAGTAGGTATTGGGAGATGAAGAAGCTTGCACAAGATAGAGTAGCATGGAGAGCTGCATCATACCAGTCTCAGGACTGAAGACCACAACAACAACAAGCATTTAGAACCGTTTTAAAGAATCGGTCACACTTTATAGTCCTTGGCTGATACTTACAGTGTATCTATAAGGTTATTTTCAAAGCTGTCCGGTAAACAAATTTGCTTTTCACTTTTTGAAACTGAGCCTGGGAAAAATAAGACGTGTAAGTTTAGAGTCATTTACTTTCGAAACTTTCACAAAGTTCTTCACAAATCTCCGTTGTGCATCTAACGCCAGTAGTAAAGCTTCTCTTGACTGTATCAGTGATTCGCACAAAGCATTTATATGCAGGAGTTGATGGCTGAGAGGCCACCTTTTCTGTGAATTGTGACTGAATTTCTGTGATTTGTCATCGAAGCATTAATTAACTCTCACCATTGATCAAGACTTGGCGTTATTCTGAGGGCACGTATCCTCAAGGCACGTGCGGTAACCCTCAGGTTTAAGATCTACTCAAATTCTATTAGTTGTTAACTTTGGACAGATTCAAGGAGTTACGTATTTTTTCTAGTGTTTCATACTTAATTTACAAATTCTGTCTCATTTTCTGATAATTTTCAATACCTGACAAATTAATTAAAGGCCCCATGTGTTATATCTTATGATTAGGGGAGTATTTTCCTTGGAACAAAATCTACTTGGATGATTTTTGAAATTGCAAGGACCGATAGTTCTTTGTCGTGAGGTAGACGGTTTCTAGGTTGAGAGTAATTTGTGATTAAGTACTTATTGTGGTACGGTTTCTGCAGAAACAGAACTGGGCTGATTCTCCTTGGATCGATTCCTATTTTGACAGCGAAAGGGAATCATCAGATTAACCCTATCAGATAATTTGAAAGTTAATACAATGTTATCTGTCGACATAGCTACCATCCCCGCATATTTCCGTGCGGTTGGCGACTTATAAGTTATTTGCTTCCGTAAAAGTGACATCACAGATGAATACAAGAAGAAAATACACCTTTCCAATCAAATAATGTCATCTAACCATTTGTTACTTTGAATATAAATGTTTTATTGATTCCTGGTTTACCAAAGATTGGAAGGACATCGGTCAGCTGCATCCTCTCATTTCGAAACGTCAACTAGGTAGGAACTAACAAGAATATTTTGAAGGTAGGCATATTATAGTATACATGAATACCGAACAGTGGTTACGTTTGGTGTATGTAGTACGTATGCTGAGAAATTGAAAAAAGTCTGGGAAAAAGCATGAAGTAGCCACAAGCACGGAGGAGTTATCCTTGACTAAACATTGCGAAGACAGAATTGTGAAGGAAAGGCTGGTTGGTATCTGGCGTTCGTGTTACCTCATGAAGATTCCGTCAATTGGGCTTTGGGTGTCGGGTCCAGTACGTGGTTTGCATCTCTGGAGCAGCGCCCAAAGCAAAATTTGCGTGAAGGACTGGAAACCATTCCCATTTAATGCCTATCGTCTGTTATAGAAAACGCTAATATTTCGGAATTGTGTTGGTTTGGAACCACGTTCCCAAATTACACACAGGCCGAGACTGCGTTAACTTTTTCCAAATGAAGTAAGTAAAAATTATGAACATTAGGAAATCAGATTCCTCCTTTTATCACCTTGGGTAGGAAGGAGTGAGGCAAGTAGTCAGTTCTTCCATAGTGTCCCGAAGTCAACATAACAGCTGAGCAGCTGGGGATGGAATCTTTGTATATTTCTTTAGGGACAGAGGGGAAAGATATGCTTTCCGCAGTTTGTAGATACAAAACTGAGAGTAATCGACCACAGCTGCATATTCGTTTGAGGACTTCTCGGCACTTCTTTTTAACATAACTTGCGAGAAGGTCCCACTTTTTCGTCAACTTTCTAGCGTATCCAGTAGGGTCGTGGCACCTGGTATGAGTTGTCCATCATGTTAGTTAATATATAAAATATTCGAAAGGGAGATGATACGTTACAGAAACTGTGATGATAGCTCTCCAGTGCCAGAGGACATACTGATTTGGCCTTCCAGTTGCCACAAAATTAATCTATCAGTTCAAATGAACAACTAATTTAACACTAAATCGGGCCTATAGGACAACTGAAAACAGCAATATTTAACAGGCCAAATAGACAAGATTTGGTTGAACTCTTTGTTCGTTTGTGCTCTAGCGCATTTGGTGCAGCATTTAGCTAACTTTGTTTACAAGACAATAGTTATAAATAAAACTTTAACGTTTAGAAGTGAAAGTAATTTAAAATGAAGCTCTAACTTTAGAAATGCAAGCAATCTCAAATATAACATTAGCGCTTTAGAAATAAAACCAAATTTAAATCATACTTTATTAATTTGGATTAGATTAGGTTCAGTTATCGTTCCACAGACCCAAAAAAGGAGATGATTCTCGTTTGTGTGGAGCATGTCATAATGTATGACATAAAAAACACAGATCATCTGAATGTAATACTCACTTCCCTGCTCGTTTGTCAGGAGGTGGTCAAAATATGTGAATACATTACAAGAAGTGGAACTGCTAAGATACACATAATTAATACACTGTCAGAGTGAAACATAGTTATGCACTTTTCATCATACACAAAATATCTAATCTTCACTGTGGTGACCATGTGCTGTGAAACTGAAATCGAACAGAAGAAGGAGTTACGTATCAAAAGGTCTTTTTAATTCTCTTTAAACTATGCTTTATATGAAACTAAGTTGATAATGGTTGCTGATAAGTTGTTGAAAATGTATATTCTTGAATGCTGGACCCGTTTATGGACGAAGGTAGGTCTTTATGCATATTTTCCTTATTCCTGCTAATGTACTGATCTCTTGGCTGGTAACAGAGACACATCGTGTGCAACAAATTTCGTTAAATAACAAATATACTGAAAAGCACTGGTTAGAACACCCAGTTCCTTGAACAGGTTCTTCCATATTTTCTTGAATTTTAACCATAAATGAGTCTTACTGCACTCTTTGGCACTCTAAAAGCCTTTGCTCAGTTTGTCGAGCTACCCCAAAATGAGGCCGTATGACATAACAGAATCACGCTAGTGTTTTTTTTAATTTGATTTGTATCTCCTGCATCTGACATTATTCGCATTGCAAATACAGACTTGCTTGTGTGTGTGGAGTGACGAATCACAGTACACAATATGGCGATCCGACGGCAGGGCGCGGGTATGGCAAATGCCAGGGGAACGTCGTCTGCCAGCGTGTGCATTGCCAACAGAAAAATTCGGAGGCTGTGGTGTTGTGGTGTGGTCATGCTTTTCGTGCAGGGGTCTTGCACACTTTGTTGTTTTGAGTGGGTCATAGCAACCGCCTACATTGATGTTTTAAGCACCTTCTTGCTTCCCATTGTTGAAGAGCAAGACGGGGATGACGACTGCATCTTCAACACGATCGAGCTCAAACATGGCTCTGACCACTATGGGACTTAACTTCTGAGGTGGAGCACCTATTCATAATGCACGACTTGTGGCGGAGTGATTACACGACAATAACATCCCTATAATGGACTGGCCTGCACAGAGTCCTGACCTGACTCCTATGGAACACCTTTCGGATGTTTTGGAACGCCGACTTCGTGCCAGGCCTCACCGCCCGACATGGATACCTCTCCTCAGTGCAGCACTCCGTGAAGAATATGGTGCATTATCCCAAGAAACTTCCCAGCACTTGATGGAACCTATGCCTGCGCGAGTGGAAGCTGTCATCAAGGCTAAGAGTGGAGCAACACTATATTAAATTCCAGCATTACTGTAATTTTCAGCCAGGTGTCCGGATACGTTTGATCGCATAGTGTATATTAGTCTTGCTTCATGCAGCGGTATGTGTATTGTATAAGGTACAGAATGTGAGTCGTGTGGTCAAGTCTTTCGTGGATTTTTTTCTCTTTTTTAATTTCAATATTTCAAGTTACTTACACTGAAAATAAAGCTAAACAGAAGACAGTATACTGTAGATATACATATGCGTAATGAAGCGACGAATGAAATTTAGTCCAAGGCCACGATTCGATCACAGGTCTCCTATTCATTAGGCAGATGCGCTAAGCACTATGCCACTCTGACAAACTGGCTTTGTACAACCGAATGCATTGTCTAAGCGCGCTTCCGTCCTCAATCCAAATTCCAGTTCACGCCTCAGTCCCCTTAGTATTTCTCCTAAAGTCGAAAACCATTTCACAGGCTCTCCAACTGTATTGGAACAGCATCTCAGCATCGAACGAAACGGGGGATCCTGTCTGAAACCCAGGCGTAGTTGCTTTAATCAATTGGCACTACATAGCTCCAGAGACTTCTGCGTCTAGTATCGTCTTACAATGTCGTACTGAAAATTTGTTTGCAGTATCAAATATTCCTTTGTCTTTCGTTTTCTTGCATATGATGAAAATGATAATAAATACCAGATGCTGAGCATTATTTTGGTTTATTTGCAGCGTAATAAATTTAAAAATACGAATTACGAAAATAAAATCTCCTACCGATTCAACTAAACGGCTCTGAGATTAGCGTTGTGTAATCCTACCGTTGTGCTAACCGCTAACTGGTAACGACGTGAACGTAAATGACTCATATTTCATCCGACTCGTGTCAAAAATTTTATTTTTATGGAACACTTACCCGCCTGGAGCTATCACTTCTGTCTCTTACACATCTGGCCTAGGCCTGCAAGCATCACATGTCCTGACAAAATTGTTGATGACGATTGGGGACGGTCGCCTTGTAAGAAAGCATTCCATCGCCAAGTTGTTATTACCGCACGGCCCCTTTTCCTGCTTATCACTGTCAACTGGCAAAACGCTAGGAGAGCAGATAAGCAGTTGTTAGCATCCCACTTAGTACATGAATCGACTTCATTTTCTTCCGGTACGACGGACGTGGAAGAATTATCGGCAAATTTTAAACACATTGTAAATCACGCATTGGACAAGTATGTGCCGAAAAAGCGGATTACGGACTTATAAGACCCACCGTGGTTTAACAACGTAATTCGGAGAATGCTCAGGAAGCCAAGACAGTTACAGTCGCGGTACAAGAAATATCGGGAGAATGGGGACAGGCAAAATTTAGTAGAGACTCGTGCTGCTGTAAAAAGAGCTATGCGCGAAACATTCAACCACTACCACCGTCATAACTTAGCAAAAGATCTTGCTCAAAACCCAAGGAAATTATGGTCTTACGTAAAATCGGTAAGCGGGTCGAAGGCTTCCATCTAGTGACTCACTGATCAGTCTGGCCTGGCAACGGAAGACAGCAAAACGAAAGCTGAAATTTTAAATTCAGCATTTGAGAAATCTTTCAAGCAGGAGGATCGTACAAACATACCGCCGTTTGAGTCTCGTACAGATACCCGTATGGAGGACATAGTGATAGACATCCCTGGGATTGTGAAGCAGCTGAATGGGTTGAAAATAAATAAATCGCCAGGTCCTGATGGGATTCCAATTCGGTTTTATAGAGCGTAATCTACTGCAATGGCTCCTTACTTAGCTTGCATTTATCGCGAAGCTCTTGCCCAACTTAAAGTCCAGAGCGACTAGAAAAAAGCGCGGGTGATGCCTGTATATAAGAAGGATAGAAGGACTGATCCTCAAACTTACAGACCAATATCCTTAACATGCATCAGCACGTCTTTAGAAAGCATCTCTCGTGGATGAAGGTTATCAGACGGATGCAATATTCCTTGACTTCCGGAAAGCGTTTGACTCGGTGCCCCACTGCAGACTCCACCAAATATGTGAGTGCCTTGAAAACTTCTTAAGTAATAGAACCCAGTACGTTGTCCTCGATGCTGAGTGTTCGTCAGAGGTGAGGATGTCATCTGGAGTGCCGCAGGGAAGTGTGGTAGGTCCGCAGTTGTTTTCTATCTACATAAATGATCTTTTGGATAGGGTGGATAGCAATGTGCCGCTGTTTGCTGATGATGCTGTGGTGTAGGGGAAGGTGTCGTCGTTGAGTGACTGTGGGAGGATCCAAGACGACTTGGACAGGATTTTTGACTGGTGTAAAGAATGGCAGCTAACTCTAATAATGGATAAGTGTAAATTAATGTAGATGAATAGCAGAAAGAATCCCGTAATGTTTGAATACTCCATGAGTAGTGTAGCGCAGCGCTTGACACAGTCAATATTTGGGCGTAACATTGCAGAGAGAGATGAAATGGGACAAGCACGTAATGGCAGTTATGGGGAAGGCAGGTAGGCGTTTTCGGTTCATTGGTAGAATTTTGGGAAGACGTGGTTCATCTGTAAAGGAGACTGCTTATAAAACACTAATGTGACCTCTTCTTGAGTACTGCTCGAGCGTTTCGGTTCCCTATCAGGTCGGATTAAGGTAGGACATAGAAGCAATTCAGAGGCGGGCTGCTAGATTTGTTACTGGTAGGTTTGATCATCACGCGAGTGTGACGGAAATGCTTCAGGAACTCGGGTGGGAGTCTCGAGAGGAAAGGATATGTTCTTTTCGTGAATCACTACTGAGGAAATTTAGAGAACCAGCATTTGAGGCTGACTGCAGTACAATTTTACTGCCGCCAACTTCTATTTCGCGGAAAGACCACAAAGATAAG
Organism: Schistocerca gregaria; assembly: GCF_023897955.1. Classification (NCBI taxonomy): domain Eukaryota; kingdom Metazoa; phylum Arthropoda; class Insecta; order Orthoptera; family Acrididae; genus Schistocerca; species Schistocerca gregaria. The sequence continues at coordinate 553,661,486 of NC_064925.1, forward strand.
ATAAGAGAGATTAGGGCTCGCACAGAGGCATATAGGCAGTCATTTTTCCCTCGTTCTCTTTGGTAGTGGAACAGGGAGAGAAGATGCTAGTTGTGGTACGAGGTACCCTCCGCCACGCACCGTATGATGGATTGCGGCGTGTGTATGTAGATATAGGTTAAATTGCGTGCCGGACCAAGGCTCGAACACGGGACATCCACCTTTCTCAGGAAAGTGCTCTACGGACTTTTCCTTTTTCATTGCAGTTGGTCGGGGAGGGCGTCACACGACATCCCTTCAAGTTTATAGTATATCCTTTCACTCAGATTTTCTTTATTACAGAGAACAGCAAGTCCTCTGAAAGTCCGATCGAGCTACCCGAGCACGACTCAAGATCCGTCCTCACAGCTTTACTTTTTCTAGTAACTCATCTCCTACCTTCCAAACTTCACAGAACCTCTGCGGCGAAGCTTGTAGGACTAGCACTACTGGAAGAAAGGATTTTGCGGAGACATGGCTTAGCCACAGCCTGGAGGATTTTTCCACAGTAAAATTTTCACCCTGCAGCGGAGTGTGTGGTTATAAGAAACTTCTTGGAATGCTAGTTTTCGAGTTTCTCAGAAGAGTATATGTGAAGTTTGCAAGGTCGAAGACGAAGAACTGGCGGAAGTGTTATGTGAGGGCGGATTGTAAGTCGTGCTAGGGTAACTCTGTCTGTAGTCTCACTTCTACACGATGGATGGAGATGTATAATGAACTGATGACGCATGCAGCACCGATTCTGCAAGCTTTTGTGGAGGGCATTATTGATCCCTTCCATAAACTGAAACCTGCGATCACTACAGCCCACTACCAACATATCACGTTATTGGGCACTTATTACAGGATTTTTGCACTATTTCTGGAGGCGGGCTGCAGTCCCCTGTTACCACGTGACGTTTCCACCGACCAAACTACGCCAGGGGCCACAGTTGACGTACACGCAACAACTGGAGACTGTCGTGACATGGTTGCGCTGACAGAGGAGTGCAGACTTCATGCGCCTACTGTCGCCGAAGATTTTGACATCACGTTTGACAGAGTGAGTCCTGTATATTCAAACGGATGGGCTACCCCATTCAGTTCATGAGCTCCCTTCGGGGACTCTTTAGCAGCACGCTTTCGTTAGTCTAGGTCAAAAAATGGTTCAAATGGCTCTGAGAACTATGGGACTTAACATCTGTGGTCATCGGTCCCCTAGCACTTAGAACTACTTAAACCTAAATAACCCAAGGACATCATACACATCCATTCCCGAGGCAGGATTCGAACCTGCGACAGTAGCAGTCGATCGGTTCCGGACTGAGCGCCTAGAACCGCTAGACAACCGCAGCCGGCAGTCTAGGTCAATGGTCGTGTGGCGGGCCCGATAAATATTCAACGGTCGGTCCACCAAGGCTGACTCCCTTCCATTAGCTTTATGCAGTTGTGCTAGAGTCGCTCATATACCTGATGACGACGCGGTTATTTGGACTCTACTTACGCGGCTACAGTTTCCGCTGACGCGCACTCGCATATGACCTCCTGCTTTTAGATCGTCGTCCGGAGAAGTTCACATTGATCATCGACACCGTTACGGCTCATGGAAGGGTGCCCCGAGGAGTGACAAATGTCCGCAAATACACGGCGCTGTCTATCGGTCGAGGGCTAACACCCGAAGATCTGGCGCCCTTGCCATGTGTCCGACGATTTCGCTACCTTGGAATCACCTTTACCTCGTCAATGCGACATTTAGAGACGGTGAACTTTGGTCGAGTATTGAGAATGTGACGATCAGTGACAACTCCCTACGCCTCTCTAATTCTTTTCAGTGTGTTGCCGACATGAATACCTACGTGCGCAGGCTATACCAATGCCGATTGCGATATGACGTTTTATTAAGTCGTCATTCGACTGTTTACTAATGGCTAGGTCCTTCTTCAAAGTCCGCTGTGGCACAAAAATCGCTCCCCCCCCTTCCTCCCCCCGCCGCCCCGCCGGCAGGAGGGCTTTGTCTTACGAACGTACGCTGTCGTGTGGCGTACCTTTACATGGCGTGTATAAACAATGGCGCAGTGTCGAGGCCTCCTTTACGGGCCATTTACTTGCATTCCTTGTGCTACGGTCCCTCTCCCCGCCGCTCCTGGACGGTAGCATTAGGTCCGCGTTTGCACACATCACGGTGTTCGTTTTGGAACTTAGTTACACTACGGCCGAACCCCCACGAAGGCGGCGGCCGGGTGCAGAGGATTTTAGATTTTTCACGCGTAGTAGGGCCTGTAACGTCGTAGAATGCAAGTTCCCATTGTCGCGGTGGACAGTTTCTTTCCGACGCTTATCAGCTCGATTTGGTACTATGCAATCGGTGGGAAGTTTCCTTCTAGTCAGCGGCTCCATGCCTGATGGACTCACCCCTCAGCGCAGTCTGTGGTAGTGTCGACACGATAATCGTCGACTCAACTGTGTGGCCGTTGTCGATACATAGTTGTTGGGACGACCAATGATCACGTGTTTTCTACGAGCGCCGCCGCACGTTGATGGGCCACAGTCCTCTCTTTACTAATCGCTGGAATATTTTCCAGCAACAAAGTCTCGGGTGGTTCTTTGGATAAAGAGTTGGACCTCGGCACATTTACATGGAGACGCTCATCACTCGCTCCTTGATTTCTGGCGGTACTTGCAGTCTGCACATGTGGGTGCTGTGCGCTGTTCTGTAATAGCACGTATATTGGCAATATTTTTACCAGTCGGGCACGAAACTAGTCATAGTGTAAAAAAATGAAATTCGCAACTTTGGATGGGTTTTCGTTGTACTGATCTACAATTATTCCAGATTGCTGGTGGTTCGTATCTTAACAGCATTTTCTCCACGTCCCCATTATGTTTACGTGGCAGGCATCCTTATTCGGAGCGAAAATCGACTCGGCCCGCCTGACATCCTTTATCATGTTGCGGGATTTCCAATGTCCCAGATGGGTAGACCAGCTTTTTTTACACTCTCTGTATGTGGAGGATAACTGAATAAACAAATAAATGTAAAATAAAATGTTGAGTGTGAGGCTGTATCACAGCGATAGGAGGTGGAAAGGAATCGTAGACAGGCCGCGGGATTAGACGACACCTGCCCACCTTGTCTCCTCGGGATTGTAGATCATTGTGACCCTAATATAAAAAAAAGTCGGAAGAGATCCGCGAAACGCCAAAGTCTCTAGTTGAAGTCTCAGACTGGCATAAAATCTCAATTTTCCAGTCAATAATATTGTCGGTGAACTCCCTCCATTGACAATTCGTGTATGAGGTGCTCTTCCATCCACCTTCAAATTGATTATTGTTGAAGATGTAACACTAGACTGTGTATGGTGACCATTTTTTGACACAACTTGCAGCCTGAGCAAAGGAAATATATATAAAACTACTTATGTAGAAGATGTAACTGAATAATTTTTTGAAGCAAATGTCACTTCGCGGGGTGTACGTCCTAAAAGCCATCTGGCGCTTTTTCTATTGTTTCCGGCAGGTATTTACAATTTCGTTTCCGCAGCCACAACAAATACTGTTCATCACAACTTTCAACGCGACGCCCAGAGTCCACTGGCAGTGATGGTTTGTTTCGAGTTAAAAATAAAATGTTTTTCAAGGAGGAATTTTACTTGCCTACCCCATAGAGTGGTCGTAGACTAGTCTAGTGTAACATTCCTTTTTTATATGTATTCAACGACGGCAAAACCAGTACGCCAGCAGCTATGGTACCGGTCAGTCCCGTGCTAACGGCTACTGCCACCCACCGGCGCTACTCATTCGCTTCTGGAGTACTGTATATTCCTCTTCTCTTACCGTCCCTATCAATACATACATAAATCGAATTTCGTAATAGACTAATTTCTGACAGAATCGAATAGGCACGGAATACTCTGCTTTAAAATCATTTTGCTTGTAACGGAAAATAAACCGTCGCATGAAAGACATGAGAAGCAGTATTTTGTGTTGTCTCTAGCTTCACCTGCCCAAAGGAAAATGTAAATACTTGCCGAAACATCAGAGAAAATGCGCCTAACGATTCTTATGAGGGACACCGTGTAGAGCACATACTTCCAGCGTTATGAAAATACTTGATGTACATCATTGCACGTTTCTGTTGATAGTAGATTGACGGCTGGAAGTATATCACCATAGAATTATCATGCAAACACCAGGGAAAGCGTCAGTAGAAGACAACTGTAGCATAACAGTTATTAAGAAATAATGAGCTTTATCTGGCTCCGGCACTACAAGTCACGCCAATAATAGCAATTGTTCGTAATACTGTCTGTAATTAGACAACGAGGGCTGAAATGAGTATTTTAAAGTCAATATCTAATTGTGACACAAAATTAACAAAGGTTACCTCATTTCCATGAAATTTATTACACTATTTGATCAAAAGTATCCGGACACCTGGATAAAAATAACTTACAAGTTCGTGGCACCCTCCATCGGTAATGCTGGAGTTCAGTATGGAGTTGGCCCACCCGTAGCCTTTATTACGGCTTCCACTCTGGCAGCCAGTTGTTCAGTCAGGTGCTGGAAGGTTTCGTGGGGAATTGCAGCCCATTCTTCACGGAGTGCTGCACTGAGGAGAGGTATGGATGTCGGTCGGTGAGGCCTGGCACGAAGTCGGCGTTCCGAAACATCCCAAAGGTGTCACACAGGATTCAGGTCAGGACTCTGTGCAGGCCAGTCCATTAGAGGGATGTTACTGTCATGAAACCACTCTGCTATAGGCTGTCATTATGAATAGCTGCTTCATCGCGTTGAAATACGCAGTCGCCATGGACGAATTGCTCTTCAACATTGGGAAGCAAGAAGGTGCTTAAAACATCAGTGTAAGCCTGTGCTGTGATAGTACCAAGCAAAACAACAAGGAGTGCAAGCCCTCTCCATGGAAAACACGGCCACACCTTAACACCACCGCCTCCGAATTTTACTATTGGCACTACACACGCTGGTAGGTGACGTTCAACGAGAATTGGGCCTACACACACCCTACAATGGGATCGCCACATTGTGTACCTGATTCATCACTCCACACAACGTTTTTTCACTGTACAATCATCCAATATTTACGCTCTGTATACCAAGTGAGGCGTTGTTTGGCATTTACCGGCGTGGTGTGTGGCTTATGAGCAGCCGATCGACCATGAAATGCAGGTTTTCTCATCTCCCGCCTAACTGTCATAAAACTGACAGTGGATCCTGATGCAGTTCGTTATACTTGTTTGATGGTCTGTATATATGTCTGCCTATTACACATTACGACCATCTTCAAGAGTCTGTCAGTCAACAGACGAGGTGGGCTTGTACGTTTTTGTTCTGTACGAGTCCCTTCACGTTTCCACTTCACTATTACATAGGAAACAGTAGACCTAGGGATGTTTAGGGGTGTGGTAATCTCTCATACAGACGGATGACACAAGTGACACCCAATCACCTGACGACGTACGAAGTCCGTGTGTTCCACACAGCGTCCCACTTTGCTCTCTCAGGATTTATAATGACTAACTTGGTCGCTGAAATGGAGAACCTGTCAGAAGATGGCAGCGCAACGCACCTAATATGAAAAACGTTTGTTTTGGGGGTGTCCAGATACTTTTGATCGCATAGTACTTGTTGACCAGGGTTACCATTGTATCCACCGTCGGTAATAACATCTCACTGATGTATTTCTTCTTAAATAATCTTAGAAAACGAAGAGTAGGTCGGCTTGGCAGTGTGAGGTGTGTCTCGCAGTTGGCAGCTGTCACAACTAGGTGTGATGCGGAGCAAGCGAAAAGTCGGTGAGCTCCATGCACATGGATGGTGATTTTGGAGACTGGCAGTACGACCTAATGGACGCTAAAATGCAGTTATAGAACGCCGAGGAACACACTTATCGCATGGCAAAGAGAACTGATGTATCTCACGTCTTACCAAGGCGGGGAAAGCAATATTTCACAGCTAATTTTATGCAAAAGTTACAATGAATGGTTTTTACAGTACGATGACGCATCAGAAAAAACAGAACACCTCGAACGACTAGAGATTGGACGACCATATTCACACGACATGTATATCAGCATGTTCTGCAAAAATGATGAGCATTTCAGTCACCTCGGTACAGCATGTGTTCTATTGTCTAGTAGACACAGGGTCCACCATGGACGCTAACAACTTCTTCCATGCATGGTGATATCAACGCTTATAAGGTGCGAATGGCGTTCTGTGGTATTGCCATCCATGCTGCTATCATCCGGTTCCAAATTCCACTGTGGTAATTGGCACAGGGTCACAGCCATGCGCACCTGTCGCTACACGGTACCCCGCACATTTTCGATTGGCGACAATCCTGGTGATTTGGCGGGGCATGGAAAAAGGCTGACATCTTGTGACGCCTAGGAGACACGTGTTCGTGCAATAACATATGGTCGTGCACTGTCTTGCTGAAAAATGTCGTGCAAAAAGCGTTTGACTGAAGGTCACAGGATGCCATTCACGTGGGTCACACTGGTCACAGCACCTCGCACACGCACCAACTGCGATTTGTGGTCGCACCCAATAGCGCAAGGCCTTGAGTTGGTGCTATGTATCTTGAGCGAATGCAGTCACTGTGATGGCACTCACCTTGTCTGCGGCGAACCGAAATTCGATCATCATTTTCATACAAACAGAAACTGGACTCGTCCAAAATCATTATCTGATGCGTTTCTTGTCCGCAGTGACGTCTTTCCATACTACATTGCCGTCTAGCATGTTTTTGCACATTCGGCAAAGGTAGGTGGAGAAGGAGACTACTCGTACGTAACTCATGCCGTAATAAACGGCGACAGATTGTCACCCCCGTGTAACATTACAGGACATATTGGGACATATTGAAGTATTCGATACTGTAGACTTTTAGGGGATGTCGATACAGATATGCAAAATGTAAAGGGAAACTTTGGTGATGTTTAAATATTGTACTGTGTCAATGTTAGGACATTTTGCACAGAAAGAACAAAAATAGAATTAATGTAAATACATATTAGTGTTAGTAACCTATTTTCATTCAATTTTGTAATTATATTTCATTTTATAAAAGAAAGACTCACTGTTTGCTGTAGCTCTGATTAATTGTATAAATTATCAGTTTAGAGCTAAATTATTTCGTATAATATGGACAAGATACTATTAAAAACTCACCAGCTAAAGAGAAAGTCTGTAAATGAACGTTTACTGCAGACTTCTGGAACTTTCTATGGAGAAATTCTATATTATGATCGCAAAAATACGAAAACTTGTGAAAACTGTTTCATAACCTAATTTCGAAAGACGATTTGTATCAAGAAATATTGCTAAAAAGATTTATTTACGTTTTGAAACACGATTTAAATCATTTTACATGTAAATAGTTCTTCTAAATCACTCAAGAAATATCCAGAATCAAATGTCAAGATATTTCTGGAAACATCGGTACAAATCTGGTGAAGGTTATCCAGAAGCTGGTAGAAAAATGTTATAAAATCTATTTGGAAATTATGCTTGTAAGAATTGATATGTGCTGATCCTTTTACTTGCTTTAATCTGTGCTAAAGTTCTGTAATGTCTGATTTGGTTTTAAGTCGTGAATTGCTATAGTATTGTGAACAAAGCATTGTCAAAGACTCTCATTGTTTGGAAGGATATTAGTACACCTAGGAGTTGTCAGTTGCCAGTTCGGATATGCAGTGCGGTTAGCTCTGAGAGTCAGTTGTTGAGTCTGTGAAGTCTGTCAGTTCTGTTTGTAAATAATCGTCTGTAATGAAGAATTACTTGTTGTCGTCAATATGAACTCAAGACCTTTTGCACGAAGCAGACACCTCCTATTGCAACATTTTAATTTGGTTGAGGAAGCTGGGATCGCTATAAGTGCAAACAAATTGAAGTAGAACGTTTTAATTTGGTGTTGAGGAGCTGAAATGTTATACCCGGTAGTTTGTGACGTGTTACACTATTTCAATGAGGCGCCAGAGCAAAGGAGGACGCACATCTGTCCTGCAATGACATTCGGACGAACTGTCGACCATCTCGGGAAGTGATATGGGTTTTGCGACGTGACCCATCTCGTCGTGTTCTACGGCCTTCCGTGAATCAATCTGCACGCATCCACTGCACTGCCAAAACACTTTATCCCATATGAGCAGCAATTTCCCAGATGGATGCATCACATTCTCTCTTGCGAATAATACGCCGTCTTTCAAACTCACTGATTTGACGTTACGGTTCGGTCATAAAGGTATTCTGCATGTCTGCTCAAGTCATGCTGATCCATTACATTCGGTTCATAGCAACGAGAACCGCTGGCTACACGATAAATCAGTCGAATCTGAAAGCTGTAAATTCAACTAAATATCTAGGTTTTACCATCACGAATAATTAAAATTGGAAGGAACACATAGAAAATATTGTTGGGGAAGGCTAACCAAAGACAGCGATTTATTGGCAGGACACTTGGAAAATGTAACAAGATCTACTAAGGAGGCTGCCTACATTACGCTTGTCCTCTTTTAGAACACTGCTGGGAGGTGTGGGATCCTTACCAGATAGGACTGACGAAGTACATCGATAAAGTTTCAAGAACGGCGGCACGTTTTCTATCATCGCGAAATGTGGGAGAGAGTGTCACAGAAATCATTAAAAGAAAGGCGTCTTTCGTTGCTACGGAATCTCCTCACGAAATTCCAATCACCAACTTCCTCCTCCGAATGCGAAAATATTTTGTTGACACCGACCTACATAGGGAGAAACGGTCACCACGATAAAATAAGGAAAAATCTGAGCTCGTACGGAAAGACATATGTGTTCGTTCTTCCCGCGTGCTATGCGTGGTTGGAATAACAGAGAATTGTGAATGTGGCTAGATGAACCCTCTGCCAGGCACTTAACTGTGATTTGCAGAGTATCCATGTAGATTTACATGTAGATGTAGATTTACTGGAAGTCGGTGTTATGCCGCATGTCAATGTTGACCTTGAACCCGCGGACCGACATGGTTCAAATGCTAATCATTTCTACTGAACATGCTAATATATATATATATATATATATATATATATATATATATATATATATATATATATAAGCGCATCGGGGCGGTTAGTAGACCCTCAACTGCGCGCCTCCCCAGGTGGCGGATAGGGGAATGCCTCCTAGATACAGGTGGTACCGAGGAAATGAAATACTCGGGGCGGACCAAACTATCAGTAGCGTTTGTTCCCACAGTGGGCGGCTACAAAAGGTGTCTGCTCCACATGTCAGTGGCGGCCTCAAACAACCTCCTGATCTGGAAAGTCAGGTTGTAGTCGGCAGCGTGCCATACATCCAACTAATAAACATCATGATGGTCCAACGAGAAAAATCTCATTACCCTGGTCCCCAGTCAATAGACTGGGATCGTCGTGAGCATCGGATTCCGGGGGCTCACGGACATCATGAGAAGAATCGGAGCTTCTCAAACTCCCCCAAGACCAAACGCAAACACTACATCGGCGCACTCAACGTGAACACACTGATGAAGACAGGAAAGACACAATAATCAACGCACATGCACCGACTAATGACTACTACAGGAAAAACCAGAACGAAATTGATAACTTCTGGGCGACAATGGAAGAAGCTATCAGAAAAATTCCTGCACATAGAGTCAAAATAATACTGGCAGACTTCAACGCTCAACTCGAAAAAGAAAAGATATACAGCCATACCATAGGATAACATACTCCACACAAGGACACCAACGAAAACGGAAAACATCTGATAGACTTCTGCAAAAGCCACGACCTCGCCATTATGTCAACAAAATTCAAGAAACCCACACGAAAACTTACCACATGGAAATTCCCCAGCGGAAAGCAAGGACTACAGATAGACCACGTAATACTCCAGAAAGACTCACAAAAAGAAATTTTGAACATAGGCATCCGTAAAGGCTACTTCGACTCAGACCACCACCCACTACAGATCAGGATTCGTCTTTTGCCCAAGAAAAAGCTCCAGAAGAACAAAAGTGTTAGACCGGATCCGGAATATGTTACTTTAAACCAGGTACAAATATTACACAAAATTAAAATGGAGAAAACGACGGACTGGACACAACTTTCACGTAGAATCCGAGAGGCCATGAAACTAGCACAAGCACCACGCACAAGGGAAAACCGTTGGTGGAACCACACATGTGACCAAGGTGTTGACCAACAAATCAGTGCATGGAAAAAATGTAGTAGCCATAAATCCCAAGAGAATTGGATGAACTTCTTGAAAACACAGAAGCAATGAAGCAAAATCATTCGCAGTGAATAACGGCGACTGACGGAGATCGAATCGGACTTCATGAAGAACAATACAAGAAACTTCTACAGAACGTTCAGAGAAAATATGACTGAATATCAACCATCCAACTTTGGCTTCAGAAGACTGGATGGAACGCTAGAAACCAATACGAAAAACAATTGTGACATTCTGGCAAAGTACTTTGAAAAAATGCTCAACACGGACCCCCCCCCCCCCCCCCCCACCAGTGGAAGAAATGATGACAGAAACCAGCACGTACAATCCAGATAGTGAACCTCCAACTCTAGAAGAAGTTAAAGAAATAATCAAGTCACTGAAGAATCGTAGAGCACCAGGAGAAGATGGCATCATCGCGGAAATATGGAAGTTACAAGACCCAGAACTCAACAGAGACATACACAGGATCTTGGAAGACATCTGGAAGACCATGAAAATTCCTGACGACTGGGAAACTGCCCTGATACACCCACTACACAAAAAGGTGACACGACTGACCCGAACAACTACAGAGGAACATCCCTACTACCGGTCACATACAAGATCCTCTCTAAAGCTTTATTAAACAGATTAGAATGCCAGACCGACCACTTGATTGGGGAATACCAAGCAGGCTTCCGTAAAGGGCGGTCTTGTGCGGAAAAAATTTGGAACCTGAAAATGATTTTACAACACAAACAGAACCTGATCATTACCTTTGTCGACTTCAAAAAGGCGTACGAATCTATCGACCGGAAAACTCTCTTCAAAATTATAGTAGAATACAAAGTAGACAACAAAACACGGGCTATCATAGAACAAACTTTAATCAACACGATCTCAAAAGTAAAGTTCTGTGTGGAACTATCAGAGCCCTATGAAATTCGCACAGGTGTCCGACAAGGCGATGGCCTCTCACCTCTCCTTTTCAATCTGGTGTTAGATAAGGTTATAAAAGAATGGGAAACATCACAACAGGGGATAACCTTAGGAAACCTACAGATTAAATGCCTGGCTTTTGCAGACGATTTGGCGATTGTCACGAAAGGTATAAAGGAAACAAAAGACGCTATTGAAAGCTGCACGTAGCTGGTGCTACACAACGAGAAGAAATTTTAATTATCTCGGAATATTAGCCAAATGCTTCATGTAGCGCGACCTGATCATCCGCTAGGCGCCTTTAAATGCTTAAAGTAATGTAGCTGAAAACAAGCAAAGAATTTTAAGTACAACGGAATGTACTATCCTTCACTTTGTTCCTAGCTCCAGCCATTAAGCAAAGTCGTTGTTATTACATGAAAATTTTAACCAAGAAACATACAAAAATGTAAGTAGACAAAAGTGCCCTATTACCCAGATTAAAAGAGAACTACAGCGTCAACAATACACGATCCACAAACATTTATGTGACCACCTGTCAGAAGAGTAAATAACCACATTCTGCAGCTGCTGAAAGTACAGGAAAAGAGTCACTGATGTCCTGGAGTGTACCGACATGGAAATACGGTAAAATCATTTAGGTTATCTTTGAACCACGCACGTATACTGCGAGCTGTGTGACAAGTTGCATTATCCTGCCGGTAGATGCCATCGTGCCTAGGAAAACCAAGCTGCTTCTATGGGTAGACACAGCCCCTACATCTACATCTACATATACACTCCGCTAGCCACCAAGCGGTGTGTGGCGGAGGGCACAATTCGCGCCAAAGTCGTGCTTCCCCCCCTCTGTTCCACTCGCGGATCGCGCGAGGGAGAAACGACTGTCTGAACGCCTCGGTGCAAGCTCTTATTTCCTTACCTTTGAACGATGATTATTACGCTATCTGAAAGTTGGTGGTAATAATATATGCCCTACATCCTCTGTGAAGATTGGATTTCGGAATTTAGTGAGCAGCCACTTCTGTTTAGCGCGCCGTCTATCTGCAAGTGTGTCCCACTTCAAGCTTTCTATGAGATTGGTTACGCTCTCGCCAAGGCTAGAACAAATACATACTTGTGTTCCATCCAGTGTTTTCAGATCGCCAAGGGAATGCTAGGACAATATTCTCCAGTCCACAGCGCCCTCTCCTCCGGCGATTTCTGCAAAGCTATACAGACCAACGCTCACCCCTCCGACGCCTAAATGGTTTTACCGTATTTCCCTATCGGTACATTCCAGGACATCAGTGACTCTTTTCCTGTACTTTCAGCAGCTGCAGAATGTGGTTATTTACTCTTCTGACAGTTGGTCACATAAATACACTCCTGGAAATTGAAATAAGAACACCGTGAATTCATTGTCCCAGGAAGGGGAAACTTTATTGACACATTCCTGGGGTCAGATACATCACATGATCACACTGACAGAACCACAGGCACATAGACACAGGCAACAGAGCATGCACAATGTCGGCACTAGTACAGTGTATATCCACCTTTCGCAGCAATGCAGGCTGCTATTCTCCCATGGAGACGATCGTAGAGATGATGGATGTAGTCCTGTGGAACGGCTTGCCATGCCATTTCCACCTGGCGCCTCAGTTCGACCAGCGTTCGTGCTGGACGTGCAGACCGCGTGAGACGACGCTTCATCCAGTCCCAAACATCCTCAATGGGGGACAGATCCGGAGATCTTGCTGGCCAGGGTAGTTGACATACACCTTCTAGAGCACGTTGGGTGGCACGGGATACATGCGGACGTGCATTGTCCTGTTGGAACAGCAAGTTCCCTTGCCGGTCTAGGAATGGTAGAACGATGGGTTCGATGACGGTTTGGATGTACCATGCACTATTCAGTGTCCCCTCGACGATCACCAGAGGTGTACGGCCAGTGTAGGAGATCGCTCCCCACACCATGATGCCGGGTGTTGGCCCTGTGTGCCTCGGTCGTATGCAGTCCTGATTGTGGGGCTCACCTGCAAGGCGCCAAACACGCATACGACCATCATTGGCACCAAGGCAGAAGCGACTCTCATCGCTGAAGACGACACGTCTCCATTCGTCCCTCCATTCACGCCTGTCGCGACACCACTGGAGGCGCGCTGCACGATGTTGGGGCGTGAGCGGAAGACGGCCTAACGGTGTGCGGGACCGTAGACAAGCTTCATGGAGACGGTTGCGAATGGTCCTCGCCGATACCCCAGGAGCAACAGTGTCCCTAATTTGCTGGGAAGTGGCGGTGCGTTCCCCTACGGCACTGCGTAGGATCCTAAGGTCTTGGCGTGCATCCTTGAGTCGCTGCGGTCCGGTCCCAGGACAACGGGCACGTGCACCTTCCGCCGACCACTGGCGACAACATCGATGTACTGTGGAGACCTCACGCCCCACGTGTTGAGCAATTCGGCGGTACGTCCACCCGGCCTCCCGCATGCCCACTATACGCCCTCGCTCAAAGTCCGTCAGCTGCACATACGGTTCACGTCCACGCTGTCGCGGCATGCTACCAGTGTTAAAGACTGCGATGGAGCTCCGTATGCCACGGCCAACTGGCTGACACTGACGGCGGCGGTGCACAAATGCTGCGCAGCTAGCGCCATTCGACGGCCAACACCGCGGTTCCTGGTGTGTCCGCTGTGCCGTGCGTGTGATCATTGCTTGTACAGCCCTCTCGCAGTGTCCGGAGCAAGTATGGTGGGTCTGACACACCGGTGTCAATGTGTTCTTTTTTCCATTTCCATGAGTGTATTTGTGGACCGTGTATTGTTGACGCTATAGTTCAGTTTTAATCTGTGTAATAGGGAGCTTTTGTCTACTTACATTTTTGTATGTTTCTTGGTAGAAATTTTCATATAACAACAATAACTTTGCTTAGTGGCAGGAGCCAGCAACGAAGTTTAGGAGAATACCTTCTGTTGTTAATAGGAATGCAAAATCAGTACTTAAAATTCTCTGCTTGTTTTCAGCTACATTACTTAAAGCATTTGAAGGCGCCTAGCTGACGACCAGGTCGCGCTACATGAAGCATTTGGCTAATATTCCGAGATATTTTAAATTTGTTCTCGTTGTGAGTCACCAGCTAAAGGACTTGGAATAAATTCGGTAACCTTATGCCGGTATTTTAACCATATATATATATATATATATGAAAAGGTGCAGTGAATGCTTTGTCGAGTTGATTATTGATTATGGTTTGTTTTAGTTCCAAAGGGTCACACAAGAGTTTGAATTAGCTCTGATTTTCCCAATGTTTAAATTTTATCGAAAATTTAAATAGCTTTCACCAAACTAACTACTTACGCTGGGAAGGATGGTTACCCTAATATTCCATCTAACTTCGTTGAGTTAAGGTAGATATAAAGGCCCATTTTATCCTCCTCCACAGTGATTGGTTGAGTGCAAGAAATTTATTTTATTATCCGCTTCATTCTCTTGCGTATACTTTGTATTCTCAAGTTGCTGATTAAATATAGACTGCTGTGCTACTAGAAAACGATCTAGTCTTGATAAACTAAAGGTACAAGATAAAGAGGTACAGCGAGAGCTTAGTATCTTCAAACAGTTGGCAGCAGCTTATGATTAAAGGAGAAAAATGGATACACAAATTCTTCGAAAACACAAACGTACCAAATTACAAAAAAAGATAAACGTTTGTTACTTCGTAATGTCACGGTGCGCTTACAGAGAAATTAGCACCGGCCTTCCGTAAGAATTTCTGAACAGCTTCTCAGACAACTTGGCGTCAGGCATTCAGTTTGAAACATAATGTTGATGAAAACGTGACGGGGGAAGATACGACAAGTAGCGTGTCTGTAAACCGAAATGCGGTTTCCATGATTGGTAGTACAGTTACCAAACAGATTGTAACTTTGTGACTACGTTTGAGGTCCATATTGACCCTAACAACATTATAGCCTTTGGCCAGCACCTACGTAAGACGATTCTTATTGCCGGTAGCATCGAAAGATCCATCAAAATATTACACATCGTGCCAAAAGGACTAAAGCTTGGTATTCTCGAGGAATTAAGAATTTATAACAGTAAAATTAAGGAATGTGATAAAATGTTCAATGAGCAATTCGATTTTAAGTATGAGCGGTAATTTGCCATTTTTAAAGTGGAAATTTAATTGTAACCTGAACTTTTGTGAACGCATATGATATGTTTACGCTAAATTTTACCTGTGTCCACAGGAAATAGACTGTGCGTTTTTACGTCGCAGTTCCTTTCAGTTAAAAAAAAATTAATAGCTAATATAAAACTGTTATCCCGTCCGTTAATCTATTCATTGCCGACTATGCCGAATTTCGCAATTTCTATATTTAAAATTACGTTTTGCTCAAGACTTACAGCCACATGAATGCTTAATCACACCTCACTAAGGCGTTGTATTTTAAATTATCCCTGAATTTTGACAGTTTCAATTAACACACTATAACAGATTGTATTAGGTGTCTTCAAATGTGTACTTGGTTCAGTACTATTTAATGTATTGCAGATGATTACTGCTCTACATGCATAAAGCATATAAGGTTTGCAGCACGTAAGAATATCAAATGTAGTCAACAACTTACATAGTGTGCCCATATCACAATTTAGTAATGATAAAGAGTAGGTTAAACATCAAGAATCTATTCACGAAGAATCAATGCGCAAAGAAGTGAGATATGGAAGTGTTAAGAAATGAAAATATATCGTTGAAATTCTCTGAGGCCATAGATACTGCGATAATTGATAGTTCGGTTGGCAGATCAGTCGAAAAGGAGCGTACATTTCTAGAACGGGCAGCCACGGAAGTGGAAAGAAAATCGTAGGTACAGGGAAGGTGACTGCGAAGAAGCCATGGATAACAGAAGAATACGTAAGTTGGTCGATGAGAGAGGGGAGTATAAAAATATAAAGACGAATTGAGGAGCACAGAAATACAAGTCACTTAGGAATGAAATAAACAGGAAGTGCAGGGAAGTTAAAGCGAAATAGCTGCATGAAATAAGTGAAGAAATAGAAAAAGATTTGATTGTTGGAAAGACTTACTCAGCATATAGATAAATCGAAACAACCTTCGATTAAAATAAAATTCAAGGGTGGTAACGTTAAGACTGCGATGGGAACTCCACTGTTAAATGCTGAGAAGAGTGCATTTAAGACCTGTATGTGTAGGAGCATTTGTCTGATAACGGAATACAAGAAGAAACAGTAGTCAACAGGAAATAGATGGGGAATCCAATATTAGAATTTTAACGAGCCTTTGATGTTTTAAGGTCAAATCATGCAGTTTAGACAGATAACATTACATCTAACTTCCTAAAATCAATGGGGTAAATGGCAACTCAAAGTGACAACACGTTGGTGAGTAGAGCTTGTGAGACTGGCAATATATCGTCATACTTCCGCAAAAACATTATCCACTTCCAAGTATGGCAAAACTCGACAAGTAGGAGAATTATCCCACGATCTGCTTAACAGCCCATACTTCCAAGTTACCGACAATAATAATATACAGAAGAATGGGAAACAGGACTGAAGATGTGCTAGATAAAGATCAGTTTGAAGTTTGGCTTTAGCAAAGGTAAAGGCAGCATAATGGCAGTTTTGACGTTTCCGTTGGTAATGGAAGCAGGACTGGAGCAAAATAAAGACGCATTCACTGGATTTTTCGACCTTGAAGAAGTATTACACAATGTAAAATGGTGCAAGGTGTTCGTAAATCTTTGGAAAAGTAGGGATAAACTATAGGGATAGACGGATAATCTACAATATGTACAAGAAACAAGAGCGAACAATAACATCGGAGAACAATGAACAACGTGCTAGGATTTTGAAGGGTTTAAGATAGGAATGTAGTCTTTCGCTCCTATTGTTCAATATATAGATCTAAGAAGCAATGACAGATATCAAAGGAAGTTCCAATTTTGTGATAAGGACTATGGGACCAAACTGCTGAGGTCATCGGTCTCTAGGCTTACTCACTACTTAATCTAACTTAAATTAAACTTACTCTCAGGACAACGCGCGCACCCGGGAAGTTTCGAGAGAGGGATTAAATTCAGGACGAGGTGATATCAAAGATACGACCAGCTGATGACACTGCTATCCTCAGTGAAAGTGAAGAATAATTAGTGGATGTTTTGAATTGAATGATGTCTAACCTCTGCGGACTATAGTTTGAGAGTGAAATGAACCAAAGAGGAGAATAATGAGGTGTAACATTAATGAGAGCAGCGAGAAACTTAATATCATAAGTGGGTAACGCGAAGTTAAGGAATTCTGCTAACTAGGCAGCAGAATAACCCATGAGGATCGGAACAAAGGGGACATGAAAAAACGGGCCATCACTGTACAAAAAGGGAATTTTTGCCAGGAGAAGTCTACTAGTATCAAACATAGGCCTTAATCAGAGGAAGAAATTTCTGACAATGTACGTTTGGAGCATACCATTGTATGGTAGTGAAACATATACTATGGAAAAACCGGAACAGAAGAGAATGTAAGGATCTTAGATCTAGTACTACGAACAAATGTTGAAAATTTGGTGGACTGACAAGGTAAGGAATGAAGAGTCTCTCCACAAAATCGGTAAGGAAAGGAATACATGCAAAACACTGATGAGAAGAAGAGATAAAATGATAGGTAATCTGTGAAGACGTCAGGTGGTGACTTTAAGAGGGTAACAACTGTAGAAGAAGACAGAGACTGAAACACATTCACCAAAATAACTAGGGACGTAGGCTGGAAGTGCTACGCTGAGCTGGAAAGGTTTGCACCGGAAAGAAATCCGTGGCGGGCCACATGAAACCAATGAGAAGACTAATGACTCAAAAGAAAATCAGTATGCTCTAATTCCGTAAAAATAAATAAAAATGCTGCTAGCGACTTTCATCGAGTTTACCTCGACACGGCTACAACATTGACCTTCAGTATACCATGCACACGTGGAGGGAGTTGTCACTATTTGTCCATGTCAAGCTACTGGATTCTGTATGATCATCACTATCATATAGAAGCAGAAGATAAACTGTGGCTAATGTATAAGGGACGTAGCCGGGGTCTGGATGCGCAAATCGGTGACGGGAGGGTAATATCGTGGCATGCATGCACGTCACGTGACTATGCAGTGCTCGCAGCAGTATGCATCAATCGTCCAACGCTGCCAGTCGCATTGCTAACAGCGACCAAGATGGCCCCCTTCTGGTTCACTTCCTGCTGCACGGGACAACAGTGAATGCCCAGCGCTACTCGCAGACCTTGACCATCGCCAAGCAATCAGATCAAAACGACCAGGCAATCTCACCCGTTGACTAATTCTCCTACACGACAATGCAAAGCCTCATACGGCCAAAACAGTCGCGGAAACTCCTGGAGAAATTCAAATGGGAGGTTCTCGGCCACCCTCCATACAGTTCTCCATGTGGTTACGCCATTTTTGGTCCCCTTAAAAAGACTCTGAGGAGCAAACGCTTCACCTCGGACGACGGCTTCCAGCTGTACGTGCGGAACTGGTTAATATCTCAGACCCGGTAATTTTATGGGACAGCCATTCATCGCATTGTGTCACAGTGGGACAAGTGTCTCAAAAGCCAGTGTCAATACTCTTATCATACAGGTACTGATTTCTGTAATTATGCCTCTGGCTCGTTTCTTTTTGAGCGCCCCATATATATATGGGCACTAGTGGAAATGTATGCTGATATTTACAACGAAGGCTAGTAGTTTTGATTACATTAATAAGAGTTGTCTGAATTTCTGGAGTGTAAAAATTAAAGAAAACATTAGTTCAAAGATTACAGTAATCGCTGCGTATTGTTTGTATGCTATGTTTGGAGAATCAACAGTGTAGTCCGAGACAGTACTCCACTTTGGTGGTCCTTGGTCCTGCATTACATTGCAAGTGCAAATAAATTCAATATATTGTGATGTGTTGTGTTAGAAAACAGAATGTATAGACGAGATACTGAGTATAAAAACATGAACTGATAGAGGTAATCCAAAATAAGTGACATATATCTCGTAATCTGACAGGTTTCAGAATTTCAAAGTACGCCACATGGAGACTTACTATAGATACTTGGTGCAGATCAATAAGGATTTTAGCAGCTTTATGGTAGTTTTCAACACGGAGAACGTTAGTAATAGCTATATAGCCCAATGTAAAACATACGACTTGAATCGACAGAATGCCGTTTCAGATTCGGCCATAAACAAACAAATGTAAACTTGAAACTATTAAAAAATCAAACGTTCTTGAGAGAGGAGTGACATATCACCACAATATATAAGAAACCTGGGCCGAGAACTGACCAGCAGCGAGACATTGCTATCATCCCATATCTAAAATTTTCTGCATGGTGCCATGTACAAGTTGTAAGTGCCGGTATGTACTTCACAGAAGCTGTGAACGCAGGCCATGTCCGAATACCCAACTCAGAACTTTGTCTGTCAAATGCAACGTTACAGTTTCGACTCCCTACCCATCACGACTTTTTAATCTTACAGGAGTTTTATTGAATTTTGTTATACTATTTGCAACAGTGTGTTTTCGTCACTGTAGTTTATAAATGGAAGAAAACGAATTATGTTTTATGGCTCGAGTATTGTGCGAAATATTTGCCAGAGATGCACGAATATGATTCTTAGCGCTTCAAACCACTTTCTCGCCTCGCATAGCCAATATATGTCAGCCTAAATACTTTTTAGCCGATATCTCCGAATCAATATTCCGCCTCGTATCTTGTCACTGGCTTCCTTGGAGACAGCTTATGGCTGTGTACGCAAGGGAGTGCTCTGCGGGTGAAGGCACTTCGTATACAGCGTCAGTATAAATGACAGCACACCTATCCGGAATATTAAGCCAAAGCAAACAAGCTGGCAGCTGAATGCGTTAACTTTGCCACGTTCACAGCTCTTTCCCTCTTGGAAATTTGGGGGTAACGCAGTAACAGCGAAGTCATGAAATGTTAGCAAAATCTAATTAGTGGTTGTCTTAACTCTAAAGAGCATGCATACATCTAAACAAAAACCTGGATATCTGTTCGGTGTAATCATTCCGTTAAAAAAAGACAATCATGATTATTTTCATAAGGTTTTGAAAGGAAGTGCTTGTATACAAATGAATACTGTTTTAAAATACTAGCTATAATATTGTACCCTGCAACGGAATAAGATTTGTTAATAGGATTGTAGACCGATTAAAACTGAGAGCTGCTCAGACTCGCCTCAGGGCGTCATTAAAGGTTCCCTAATAATACTTCACCCTCCGACCTCGAGTAAAATGTGCATGACAGTCCCTGTGTGACATGGAAACAGACATGAATCACTCGCAGATTGAAAATTTGTGTCTAGGCCCAAAAGGGGTCTGGAAATTCAAAGCGGTAATAAAATCGCACCCGAAATCAACGCCCCGCAGTTGAGTCCTCGTTCACCATACAAGTTTAGCGCGTCAGTAAATTGCAAGAATTTCTTCTTCTGATATTGAAGGGCCATCATAATCCAAGTAAGAACGATACAGTTAGGACATCATGCCAAAAAACACCACCATTTGTTGGAAGCGAAAAATCTTGCCTCGGAAGAAGAGCGTTCCCTGGCATAGGAAAAAGCGTATTTGCCATTATAAAGTAAGAACAAGCAGTACTCCATTCAGTTATTCCCACTTCTTTACGACAGTGAGGTCCACCGGTGAAGGGTATTACATTCACGCCTAGTCACAAACAGTAGCGATTGTGAAGAGCAAACGTCATGCAGACCGTTATGTCACAAACAGGATTTGACAGGGTTTCTGCCGTTTTGTAGCCTTTGACGTAATTTCGGTTTGTACATCGTGGGGCTACCTACACATCAGCCCCTACACTGACTAGCTGTGAAACGAAACCTTCCGTGTGGAAGCAAAGTTCCAGCTCACGTGCAAAATTAAAGTTCGTATGCAGGTGAAGGATGGGTCTTCATACACTGAAGAGCCAAAGAAACTGGTACGCCTGCCTAATGTCGTGTAGGGCCCCCGAGAGCACGCAGAAATGCCACAATACGACGTCGCATGGACTCGACTAATGTCATCAGTACTGCTGGAGAGAACTGGCACCATGAATTCTTTAGGGCTGTCCATAGATCCGTAAGAGTACGAGGGGGTGGATATCACTTCTGAACAGCACATCCCAGGTATGCTCAATAATGTTCATGTCTGGGAAGTTTGGTGGCCAGCGGAAGTGTTTAATCTCAGAAGAGAGTTCGTGGAGGAACTCTATAGCAGTTCTGGGCATGTAGTATGCTGGAATTGCCTGTCCGTCGGAATGTACAATCTCCATGAATGGATGAAGGTGATCAGACAGGAGGTTTACATACGTGTCACGTGTGAGAGTCGTATCAAGACGTATCAGGAGCTCCACATCACTCAAACTGCATACCCCCACACTATTACAGAGCCTCCACCAGGTTGAACGGTCCCCTGCTGACATGCAGGGTCCATGGACTCATGAGGTTGTCTCCATTCTCTATTTGAAACGAGATCGTCCGGCCAGGCAACATATTTCCAGATAACAACAGTCCAATGTCTATGTTGACTAGCCCAGGTGAGGCTTAAGGCTTTGTGTCGAGCAGTCATCAGGGGTACACGAGTGGGCCTTCGACTTCAAAGGCCCATATCGATGGCGTTTCGTCGAATGGTTCGCGCTCTGACACTTCTTGATGGCCCAGCATTGAAACCTGCAGCAGTTTGCGGAAGGGTTGCGCTTGTGTCACGTTGAACGGTTCTCTTCAGTCATCGATGATCTCATTCTTGCAAGATCTTCTTCCGATCGCACTGATGTCGGAGTATTGATGTTTTTTCGGATTCCTGATACACGGGGATCACTTGTGAAATGGTCGTACGGGAGAATCCCCACTTCATGGCTACCTCGGAGATGCTGTGTCCCATCGCTTGTGCGCGATGTATGTTCAAACTCACTTATATCTTGATGAAGCGCCATTGTAGCAACACTAGCAGTTCTATCGAATGCGGCAGACACTTATCATCTTATATAGGCGCTGCCGACCGCAGCGCTGTATTCTGCTTGTTTACATATTTCTATACTTGATTACGCATGCCTATACCAGTTTCTTTGGTGCAGTGTATGTGGGATCCACTAACTATCAAATAAAATAATTGAAAACAAATACATAAACCAATACAGCTTGCATTATTCGTCGTTTGCCAACTACAGGCAGACCAGATATCTGATGAAAACGCCTGGTGGGAACTGATCCGGCACACTATGTCGCTACATTGTCCACCTACTTGTGGTATACTACACTAACCGAAGTTTAAATGGCAACACCCTGAAGATGAGTCCCAAAGGAATCCAATTTCGTAGGATATGTAAGTAAGTGTTGCTCTCTGGTGTTATTGTTGTTTTATCCTAACAGTTAGGCTTTGTCAGAGAACGTGTATAACAATGTTGTGGAACTAGTGATACAGTCCGTAAATGTGACTGGACCGCAAAGGACAGCTGTCATTTTGCCAGTGTGGTAGGAACAGGATCCCAATGATGGCTCTTGAGACTGCTACGAGTAGGGGAGAATGTACAGTATTCAGCGTCGTCTGTTGCGGAGTGCAATGGCTCACAGGATGTCACTGCGTAGACTTTTCGTGACCAAAGCTCACTATTGATTCGGACAGCAACCGGGAGGTCGATGCCGCCACTAACGTTCTGAGTATTAGATGGCATTTTCAGGAATGTTTCGCATTGACATACCCGCACGTTAATATGTTGGCCACGTACTTCAAGACGCCGGTGACTGCGGCGTGACTGTATTGTTCAGTTAGAAAATGGATAACATGTAGTAATAATAATAGTCATCGTATAAGACGCCCGTGCTCGACTATAACTTAATAACAGTGATAATAATGTTGTTGTTGTGGTCTTCAGTCTTAAGTCTGGTTTGATGCAGCCCTCCATGCTACTCTATCCTGTGCAGGCTTCTTCATTTCCCAGTAGCTACTGCAACCTACATCCTTCTGAATCTGCTTAGTGTATTCATCTCTTGGTCCCCCCTACGAATTTTACCCTCCACGATGCCCTCCAATACTAAACTGACGATCCCTTGATGCCTCAGAATATGCCCTACCAACAGATCCCTTCTTCTAGTCAAGTCGTGCCACAAATTTCTCTTCTCTCCAGTTCTATTCAATACCTCCTCATTAGTTACGTGATCTACCCATCTAATCTTCACCATTCTTCTGTAGCACCACATTTCGAAAGCTTCTATTCTCTTCTGGTGGAAACTATTTATCTTTCACGTTTCACTTTCATACAATGCTACACTCCATACAAATACTTTCAGAAACGACTGTCTGACACTTATATCTATACTCGATGTTAACAAATTTCTCTTTTTCATAAACGCTTTCCTTGCCATTGTCAGTTTACATTTTATATCTTCTCTACTTCAACCGTCATCAATTATTTACCTCCTCAAATAGCAAAACTTATTAATAATAATATGTTGTTGTTGTTGTCTTCAGTCCTGAGACTGGTTTGATGCAGCTCTCCATGCTACTCTATCCTGTGCAAGCTGCTTCATCTCCCAGTACCTACTGCAACCTACATCCTTCTGAATCTGCTTAGTGTACTCATCTCTCGGTCTCCCTCTACGATTTTTACCCTCCACGCTGCCCTCCAATGCTAAATTTGTGATCCCTTGATGCCTCAAAACATGTCCTACCAACCGATCCCTTCTTCTAGTCAAGTTGTGCCACAAACTTCTCTTCTCCCCAATCCTATTCAATACCTCCTCATTAGTTACGTGATCTATCCACCTTATCTTCAGTATTCTTCTGTAGCACCACATTTCGAAAGCTTCTATTCTCTTCTTGTCCAAACTAGTAATCGTCCATGTTTCACTTCCATACATGGCTACACTCCAAACAAATACTTTCAGAAACGACTTCCTGGTACATAAATCTATATTCGATGTTAACATATTTCTCTTCTTCAGAAACGCTTTCCTTGCCATTGCCAGTCTACATTTTATATCCTCTCTACCTCGGCCATCATCAGTTATTTTACTTCCTAAATAGCAAAACTTTAAGTGTCTCATTTCCTAATCTAATTCCCTCAGCATCACCCGATTTAATTTGACTACATTCCATTATCCTCGTTTTGCTTTTGTTAATGTTCATCTTATATCCTCCTTTCAAGACCCTGTCCATTCCGTTCAACTGCTCTTCCAAGTCCTTTGCCGTCTCTGACAGAATTACAATGTCATCGGCGAACCTCAAAGTTTTTACTTCGTCTCCATGAATTTTAATACCTACTCCAAATTTTTCTTTTGTTTCCTTTACTGCTTGCTCAATATACAGATTGAATAACATCGGGGAGAGGCTACAACCCTGTCTCACTCCTTTCCCAACCACTGCTTCCCTTTCATGCCCCTCGACTCTTATTACTGCCATCTGGTTTCTGTACAAATTGTAAATAGCCTTTCGCTCCCAGTATTTTACCCCTGCCACCTTTAGAATTTGAAAAAGAGTATTCCAGTCAACATTGTCAAAAGCTTTCTCTAAGTCTACAAATGCTAGAAACGTAGGTTTGCCTTTTCTTAATCTTTCTTCTAAGATAAGTCGTAAGGTCAGTATTGCCTCACGTGTTCCAACATTTCCACGGAATCCAAACTGATCCTCCCCGAGGTCTGCATCTACCAGTTTTTCCATTCGTCTGTAAAGAATTCGCGTTAGTATTTTGCAGCCGTGGCTTATTAAACTGATAGTTCGGTAATTTTCACATCTGTCAGCACCTGCTTTCTTTGGGATTGTAATTATTATATTCTTCTTGAAGTATGAGGGTATTTCGCCTGTCTCATACATCTTGCTCACCAGCTGGTAGAGTTTTGTCATGACTGGCTCTCCCAAGGCCGTCAGTAGTTCTAATGGAATTTTGTCTACTCCGGGGGCCTTGTTTCGACTCAGGTCTTTCAGTGCTCTGTCAAACTCTTCACGCAGTATCGTATCTCCCATTTCGTCTTCATCTACATCCTCTTCTATTTCCATAATATTGTCCTCAAGTACATCGCCATTGTATAAACCTTCTATATACTCCTTCCAGCTTTCTGCCTTCCCTTCTTTGCTTAGAACTGGGCTGCCATCTGAGCTCTTGATGTTCATACACGTGGTTCTCTTCTCTCCAAAGGTCTCTTTAATTTTCCTGTAGGCAGTATCCATCTTACCCCTAGTGAGATAAGCTTCTACATCCTTACATTTGTCCTCTAGCCATCCCTGTTTAGCCATTTTGCACTTCCTGTCGTTCTCATTTTTGAGACATTTGTATTCCTTTTTGCCTGCTTCATTTACTGCATTTTTATATTTTCCCCTTTCATCAATTAAATTCAATATTTCTTCTGTTACCCAAGGATTTCTAGCAGCCCTCGTCTTTTTACCTACTTTATCCTCTGCTGCCTTCACTACTACATCCCTCAGAGCTACCCATTCTTCTTCTACTGTATTTCTTTCCCCTATTCCTGTCAATTGTTCCCTTATGCTCTCTCTGAAACTCTGTACAACCTCTGGTTCTTTCAGTATATCCAGGTCCCATCTCCTTAATTTCTCACATTTTTGCAGTTTCTTCAGTTTTAATCTACAGGTCATAACCAATAGATTGTGGTCAGAGTCCACATCTGCCCCTGGAAATGTCTTACAACTTAAAACCTGGTTCCTAAATCTCTGTCTTACCATTATATAATCTATCTGATACCTTTTAGTATCTCCAGGGTTCTTCCACGTATACAACCTCCTTTCATGATTCTTAAACCAAGTGTTAGCTATGATTAATTTGTGCTCTGTGCAAAATTCTACTAGGCGGCTTCCTCTTTCATTTCTTAGCCCCAATCCATATTCACCTACTATGTTTCCTTCTCTCCCTTTTCCTACACTCGAATTCCAGTCACCCATTACTATTAAATTTTCGTCTCCCTTCACTATCTGGATAATTTCTTTTATTTCATCGTACATTTCTTCAATTTCTTCATCATCTGCAGAGCTAGTTGGCATATAAACTTGTACTACTGTAGTAGGTGTGGGCTTCGTATCTATCTTGGCCACAATAATGCGTTCACTATGCTGTTTGTAGTAGCTTACCCGCATTCCTATTTTCCTATTCATTATTAAACCTACTCCTGCATTACCCCTATTTGATTTTGTGTTTATAACCCTGTAGTCACCTGACCAGAAGTCTTGTTCCTCCTGCTACCGAACTTCACTAATTCCCACTATATCTAACTTTAACCTATCCATTT
The DNA here is from genome assembly GCF_023897955.1 of Schistocerca gregaria. Taxonomy (NCBI): domain Eukaryota; kingdom Metazoa; phylum Arthropoda; class Insecta; order Orthoptera; family Acrididae; genus Schistocerca; species Schistocerca gregaria. Next base: position 553,687,949 of record NC_064925.1, read on the forward strand.
CCCTTTTTAAATTTTCTAACCCACCTGCCCGATTAAGGGATCTGACATTCCACGCTCCGATCCGTAGAACGCCAGTTTTCTTTCTCCTGATAACGACATCCTCCTGAGTAGTCCCCGCCCGGAGATCCGAATGGGGGACTATTTTACCTCCGGAATATTTTACCCAAGAGGATGCCATCATCATTTAATCATACAGTAAAGCTGCATGTCCTCGGGAAAAATTACGTCTGTAGTTTTCCCTTGCTTTCAGCCGTTCGCAGTACCAGCACAGCAAGGCCGTTTTGGTTAATGTTGCAAGGCCACATCAGTCAATCATCCAGACTGTTGCCCCTGCAACTACTGAAAAGGCTGCTGCCCCTCTTCATTAACCACACGTTTGTCTGGCCTCTCAACAGATACCCCTCCGTTGTGGTTGCACCTACGGTACGGCCATCTGTATCGCTGAGGCACGCAAGCCTCCCCACCAACGGCAAGGTGAATGGTTCATGGGGGGGGGGGGGGGTAATAATAATATATTAATAATAATACTAATAATGAACGAAGCAATAGAAAGAAAAGAAATTCATTTTTACACTAGTTGTACAGTTCTCATCTACTAATCTATTAAAACGCTTCGAACACATAAACACCTACAGTTAAGTGCTTTTGAGTAACTTTATGACACTATTATCGCATCGCACTTAAAATAACTTTATGATGTGACTGACTATACTTGTTTACCTGTATGAGGATTTTTAGAGCATTAAGCACATGTGGTGGCAATATTTTTAGGATCCCATACCTAAAAAAGGAACGTTTGTAGTATCACTTTGTTTTCCGTCTGTCAGTCTGAGTGACTGTTGAAACCCTTTCTTCAGGGACAGGTAGATGTATTAAGTTGAGCAGGCCGCTGTCGCCGAGCGGTTCTATGCGCTTCAATCTGGAACCGCGCTGCTGTTACGGTCGCAGGTTCGAATCCTGCCTTGGGGATGGATGTGTGTGATGTCTATATGTCAGTTAGGTTTAAGTAGTTCTAAGTCTAGTGGACTGATGACCTCAGATGTTAACTCCTGTAGTGCTTAGAAACATTTGGACCATTCTTAAGTTGAATTAATGTCACACGCTGAGGTCTAAGGTCCATTGCTAGTGTGAAAAATTTGAGCTCCTACGGCAGCACAATCAGAAGATACTGCTATTTATTGGTACTCGTAAGCTCACTCATTAAAACCAATAGGGTACATCCCGTTGACCTAGAATCATAACACTAGGCACGAAGCAAGAATAAAATACAAAATTTGTTAATTTTTAAGTATATGGCATTAAAAAGTTCTTGTTCTGGTATGAAGCAGAAATTTATTTCAAATACTGGCGATGTAAATAACTTAAGTTTCTAAGGCAATCCAATCAAAAACTACAGCCATATACACTCCTGGAAATTGAAATAAGAAGACCGAGAATTCATTGTCCCAGGAAGGGGAAACTTTATTGACACATTCATGGGGTCAGATACATCACATGATCGCACTGACAGAACCACAGGCACATAGACACAGGCAACAGAGCATGCACAAATTCGGCACTAGTACAGTGTATATCCACCTTTCGCAGCAATGCAGGCTGCTATTCTCCCATGGAGACGATCGTAGAGATGCTGGATGTAGTCCTGTGGAACGGCTTGCCATGCCATTTCCACCTAGCGCCTCAGTTGGACCAGCGTTCGTGCTGGACGTGCAGACCGCCTGCGACGACGTTTCATCCAGTCCCAAACATGCTCAGTGGGGGACAGATCCGGAGATCTTGCTGGCCAGGGTAGTTGACTTACACCTTCTAGAGCACGTTGGGTGGCATGGGATACATGCGGACGTGCATTGTCCTGTTGGAACAGCAAATTCCCTTGCCGGTCTAGGAATGGTAGAACGATGGGTACGATGACGGTTTGGATGTACCGTGCACTATTCAGTGTCCCCTCGACGATCACCAGAGGTGTACGGCCTGTGTAGGAGATGGCTCCCCACACCATGATGCCGGGTGTTGGCCCTGTGTGCTTCGGTCGTATGCAGTCCTGATTGTGGCGCTCACCTGCACAGCGCCAAACACGCATACGACCATCATTGGCACCAAGGCAGAAGCGACTCTCATCGCTGAAGACGATACGTCTCCATTCGTCCCTCCATTCACGCCTGTCGCGACACCACTGGAGGCGGGCTGCACGATGTTGGGGCGTGAGCGGAAGACGGCCTAACGGTGTGCGGGACCGTAGCCCAGCTTCATGGAGATGATTGCGAATGGTTCTCGCCGTTACCCCAGGAGCAACAGTGTCCCTAATTTGCTGGGAAGTGGCGGTGCGTTCCCCTACGGCACTGCGTAGGATCCTACGGTCTTGGCGTGCATCCGTGCGTCGGTGCGGTCCGGTCCCAGGTCGACGGGCACGTGCACCTTCCGCCGACCACTGGCGTCAACATCGATGTACTGTGGAGACCTCATGCCCCACGTGTTGAGCAATTCGGCGGTACGTCCACCCGGCCTCCCGCATGCCCACTATACGCCCTCGCTCAAAGTCCGTCAACTGCACATACGGTTCACGTCCACGCTGTCGCGGCACGCTACCAGTGTTAAAGACTGCGATGGAACTCCGTATGCCACGGCAAACTGGCTGACACTGACGGCGGCGGTGCTCAAATGCTGCGCAGCTAGCGCCATTCGACGGCCAACACCGTGGTTCCTGGTGTGTCCGCTGTGCCGTGCGTGTGATCATTGCTTGTACAGCCCTCTCGCAGTGTCCGGAGCAAGTATGGTGGGTCTGACACACCGGTGTCAATGTGTTCTTTTTTCCATTTCCAGGAGTGTATGTCAGATGTTCTGATACTTGCAAACTAAATAAAACATAATGATTAATCTATACACATGCATGGCCTTGGGATTAAATAAGCATTTTTATAATAAGGTCGTCTAGCGTTACAATGGCTGTCTGGAAGCCAGAGGTCGAGGGATCGAATCTTTTTCGGTCCGCTGATTTTTCACTCTTTGTTTTAACCTGTCCCTCACATTTAAAATATGCGAAGGGTCATCACAAACAATACGTGGCTCGGAGTCCACTTTAAACTATAGGTTCCCTTTGCCGTATTAGATTAGGGGGGTAGTACAGGGAGACGCAAGTCGTCGTAGTGGTGTCCAATAGAAAGTCTTGCGCCAGGAAACTAAGCCACATGAAATAATAATTATTATGATCTACATACGTGTATATACATTTTTATTATATACGTAATTAAGCAGGTATGGATGCCTTAGAGTATGAGCCCTATTCACACTTGTCCGGTCTTTTTATATTGTAAGTGACAGCTGACGTCGTAAATTTTTAAACAAACATCACAAAGTTCGCACACTTTCAGCTGGAAATATGTTTATTTAAGAAAGAAAGTTCACACTGTGTTTGAAAGAAGAGGTCTATATCCAGAAAGAAACATATTTAAAGCTATCCTGCTGTGTGCATGACCCATCTTAGATCCTGGAACTGCCAAGGATATTTTGCATGGTATGAGAACTGTATGGCAGTGTACTCAACCTCGTGTTGCCAATTGAGAAGCTACTTGATTGAGCAGCGGCAAATCCAAGGTGAAGAAAGGTGACAACGGCAGAAAATGTGATCAGCTGACATATCTCACCTAGGTATCCGACTACATCGTTGGCCGAGTGTCAAACTGCATTCGGTCGGTCCACTGTGGATATTCTGATCTTGAAAGCAGAACTTTGAACGTGAATTGGATTTGAATAAAATTATTAATGTATTTCCACAAAAAATGTGTCAGTATGAACAACCGCTACTCTGGAGTGGTTCTAGACTCAAGGATCTTACTCCTTCAAGCAGCTGTGTATATCGGTTTTAACGAGACAATATTCAACCGTGTAGAGGAGTAATTTACAAACCCTCTTTGGCTAACAACTGTAGCTCTTTCGACGTGGATTTACTCCGAAAAGTTCGAAGTTGTGCTACTTCAAATGTTTGAGTCTTTGTGAACATGTGAACAAACCGTATGGGTAAGATTCTGGAAGAAAATTTTTTAATTACGGACTTAACAACACACATTTGGAAGCTCTCAATACGGCTCACGCGGGGAGAGGCTAAGGTGAACACCATATTTAATTTTCCTAACTTTATGTCACCTACAATGTTCTAATTGAAATAATATATTGCCGGCCGTTGTGGCCGATCGGTTCTAGGCGCTTCAGTCCGCAACCGCTCTGCTGCTACGCTCACAGGTTCGAATCCTGCCTCGGGCTTGAATGTGTGTGATTTTCTTAGGTTGGTTAGGTTTAAGTAGTTCTAATTCTAGGGGATTGATGACCTCAGATATTAAGTCCCATTGTGCTTAGAGCCATTTGAACCAATTTGAAATAAGGTATTAATCTGCATTATCTTCTAGGGTAGTCCAATATTTCAATTCCTACTTCAATTATGGAAAAAATGTTTTTTAAACAAACTTTTGTATAGTTGGGAAGGACATAGATTTTAGCGTAGAAAACCACTCAATGAATTATTTTAATAACTGTTCCGTTAAAACTTCACACAATTAAGTACTTGCATTATGAACAAATGCTAGTCACGGAAAATAGTGATCAGCAACGTGGTTTTTCTGACCAATATATAAATGGAAGTTTAACTGAACACATTAATGGTTAGTCTACAGGTGACCTGTGGTTTAAGGGTAGCGACCGTGAATAGCAATCAAAACGTCTTGGTTACCTGCCCTGAAACCAGCAACTGCATAAATTTCAAGCAGAAGTCATTGGCTATGACGCCCGAAGACTTCCGGCGCAAGAAATCACCCTCGTTCTGCAAACGGACTTGTCAAGGAAGACGGAGGAGTGGACAGATGTTTATGGCATATTCTTGTCCTTCGGGTGTGGTACAGAAGAAGGCATAGGAATCAGCAATAATAAAAGGCATGAGGGTGCAAACCATTGCATGAAACACTTATACAAATAAGGCATACCGACAGGTCATGTGCCACCTAATTGAAAAAATGTGGGAAAAAATTCCGGACTAGGCCCCCATTCGGATCTGTAGGAGAGGGCTTCCTAAGAGGAGATGACCATGAGAAACAGGTGGAGTAACCAGGGAAAGGTTAACACAATCGAGTCGGAGCATGGAATATCAGAAGTTTGATCGTAGTAGGAAAAATACAAAAACTGAAAATGGAAATGCACAGGCTCAACTAGATACAACGCAGTGAGGGAACCAATGAAGTGATTTGAAGATACGGATTTCTGGTCAGACGAATATAGGGTAATATCAACAGCAGCGGAATGTGGTATAACAGGAGCAGGATTCGTTATGAATAGGAAGGTAGAACAGATAGTGGGCTACGGTGAACTGTTCAGCGAAAAGTTGTTCTCATCAGATGTGCTGACAGCGATAGTGCAGGCACACGTTCTAATGTCACAAGTAGAAGACAGAGAGATACAGATATTACGTGATGCAATTCAGTACGTAAAGAGAGATTAAAATCTAATTATGATGGGGGTTTGAATCGCGGTTGTAGATGCAGTAATAAAAGCAAGGATCACGGAAGAATACGGGCACTAGGAATGAGAGAGCGAAATGGTAACAGCGTATATGTGGAAAATACACGAAGACATGGGCAGATTTCAGCTGGATTACATCATTCTCAGACGGAGATTGCTATATCAACACTCGATTTTAAGGCGTACATAGGGGCAGACATAAGCTTGGATATGAAATTAGTAACGATGAGAACTAGACTGAAGTTTAAGAGGGTCGTCCGAAGGGATCTGTATGGAAGAGAGTGGGATAATGCGACCCACTTGTGTGTGTGTGTGTGTGTGTGTGTGTGTGTGTGTAGGGACCAAACTGCTTAGGTCATCGGTCCCTAGACTTACACACTACTCAAAGTAACTTACACTAACTTATGCCAAAAACAACACACACCCATGCCCGAGGGAGGACTCGAACCTCCGGCGGGAGTGGCCGTGCAGTCCATGACACGGCGCCTCAAACCGCGCTACCACTCCGCGCGGCCGACCCATTTGTTGTTCGTTAAGGATATGGGTACTGCAATAAGGAATACCATAGTAGGCAGTTGAGTTGAAGGGGATTGGACACATCCGAAAAGGGCAATTATACATATGCCAGACAAACAAACAGAGGTACAATGAAGGTGATTATGCAGAAGCCTTGGGTAACAGATGAAATACTTCTGATGATAGACGAAAGATAGAAATACAGAAATGTTTAGCGGGAATACAGAAACACAGCATACATTTCACAAAAATGACATAAATAGGAAGTGCAGAGCAGGCAAGGTGAAATGGCTTTAGGATAAATGTTAAGAAATCGAAAATAATGATCTTCGGAAACAATGACTCAGTATGCAGAAAAGTCAAAGAGACTAGGGTGAAAACGGAAGTAAGGAGTGTTATATTAAGCACGGTGGCCACTCCACTGTTAACACAGGGGAGAGAGAGGATCAAACAGTCATTGCGTGAGACATTGATTAGAGGGTTCAGAGTGTAATTAATTATGAATAAACGGTGTTTGCGTTACAACTAGTTTTCAATCGAAATATATTAGAAAGATTTCACATGGAATTGGGGGGGGGGGGGGGAGGGAGAAAGGCGTTGTAACTGGATAAACAGTTGCACATGGCATTCACTTGAAGAACTCCAGTAGTGACAGTACAAAAAGAAACAAACGCCAGTTGTAAAATGAAGGAAAGTTACGTGAAGTGTATAGATATGGTCCTGTATGTTACAAGACAAACAAAAAAACATTCGGGTGCAATGCGGCTAGAAAATCAACTGAACAGGTGCTCACCTTTTATAATTGTGCAAACATAAACCCTAACTTCTACTGAAAGTTCTGATAAACTTCATTAAAATGACCAAACTTGTTTATAAACCTTGAAACTGCTGTTACCACGCAATGATGTCATTCAAACAAAACCTGCACCGATTTTCCAAATTAGAAGTACACTGTCTGGTTTAGGGAATAGAACACTGAGCCACTGTCACTGCCAGCATCTGCTCGTAGTGACCTGCCGACAAGGCAGCACTTTGCCGGCATCCTATTTAGACGTCGGTGCCAACACCCTGGAACCTGCCTTGGAGGGCCACTTCAATTTGTTAAACTTCCACAAGATGACAGCCGCTTAGGTAAATGCCTCTTTCCCAGAACATTTTTGTTTTACATACAACGTGGACATTTCCGCAATATTAAGCTGGAAACAACGGCATTTAAAATTCTCCCGGCCCAGCCAGCAAGACGAACAGCTGAGCAACAGTTTGATGTCCTGTCTATGCTTCTCAACACCGTGTCAACAAGTCACCAGGTCACGAACTCTGTCCGTTGTCATCACGCATGTGCTCGGGAAGCTCAGTACTTCGCCTCCGCCTCGGAACTACGACACCGGGTGCCCAGCTGCTCACGCCCCTGTCGAGGTATCGGCGGAGGACTACCTCACCCACCACTACTGGGGCGAGGCGCAGCCTGATGTATTCGCAACGAAGCAGTCAGAAAGGGCTGCCCACGCCCCAGTTGCCACGGCGAAAGGGCATGGTTAGGCTGCCCACCAGCCATGACGTGAATGCTTTGACTCTGAGGCTGTGGTGGTGTACTACCTACCTTGCCATCGACTGTAGCAGCTACAAAGTCCAATAACACAAACACAAAAATACTTGTAACTCTGAACTACCTACTTCGTGATCCTTCATCCACTATTGCCAGAGAAACGCTGCCCACATCCAGCCACCGCCAAAGCCCAGCTATAATCGCCGTTATAATCGTGCCTCTTTCAACTACTCGTTTATAGTATTATTTTGCTGCGGCATAGGTTACCTATAGAGAGCGGACAAAGAAATCGAAAAACCACAAACACCACACATTCTCATAACTAACAAGATGCAGGAAACTTGCTGGGATTCAAACGAACTTCCAGTCGTCTCGGAACAGATAAATAAATTTTGTGATTTTTTTCCCAAGGGTATCTTATGCCATACTGCCTACTAATTAGTCAGGTAATGAAGCATTAAAGGAAACAAAAGAAGAATTCGGAGTTGGAATTAAAATCCATGAAGAAGAAATAAAAACTTTGAGGTTCGCCGACGACATTGTAATTCTGTCAGAGCAGCTGAACGGAATGGACAGTGTCTTGAAAGGGAGATATAAGATGAACATCAACAAAAGCAAAACGTGGATAATGGAATTTAGTCGAATTATATCGGGTGATGCTGCGGGAATTAGATTAGGAAATGAGACGCTTAAAGTAGTAAAGGAGTTTTGCTATATCAGGAGCAAAATAACTGATGATGGCCGAAGTGGAGAGGATATAAAATGTAGACTCGCAATAATAAGGAAAGCGTTTCTGACAAAGAGAAATTTGTTCACATAGAGTATACCTAACTGTCAGGAAGTTGTTTCTGAAAGTATTTGTATGGAGTGTTGCCATGTATGGGAGTGAAACGTGAAAGATAAATAATTTAGACAAGAAGAGAATAGATACATTCGAAATATGCTGCTACAGAACAATGCTGAAGATTAGATGGGTAGATCACATAACTAATGAGGAGGTACTGAAGAGAATTATAGAGAAGAGAAATTTGTGGCACGACTTGACTAGAAGAAGGGATCTGTTGGTAGGGCATATTCTGAGACATCAAGGGATCGTCAGTTTAGTATTGGAGGGCAGCGTGGAGGGTAAACATCGTAGAGGGAGACCAAGAGATGAATACACTAAACAGATTCAGAAGGATGTGGTTTGCAGTAGGTACTGGGAGAAGAAAAACCTAGCACAGGATAGAGTAGCATGGAGAGCTGCATCAAACCAGTCTCAGGACTGAAGACCACAACAACAACAATAAAGATGGAGGTTGTGAAACGTCCCCTTAGAAAAATTATACACGACTGTGCTTAAACTGACACACAATAGTTTATAGCGCAACGCAATCTGACTTCCAAAAATCCCTACGAAAGAATGGCCCTGACTAACATTAAACTATACGTTTCACAAATCACTTACCTCACAAAAATCTTCGTTACTCAAGCTACTGCAATACAGCGAGCGCCACTACTGCCAGCTAAATAAAAGATTCAAACTACTGAAGGCACTAACTACTGACAGGCATAGTTAGCAAATGAAAGATTTTAATAGAGAACAAACAATGTATTTACCAGTATAGTCATAATATATATAACAGTTCACGAAATTCATTCTTACAAATTTCAAAACTCCGCTATCTCTCTCCCCACGTCCACCAATGCTGGCGGCTCACCTCCAACTGCGCAACGGTACGTGCTGTTAACATCCAGCTGCCCAACGCTACAATTGCGAGTATTACAACAATGCCAACCAGCCACTGACTGCACACAGCACAGCCAGTGATTTTTCATACAGAGCGCTATGTGGCGTTACCAATAAAAAAAACCTTAACATTCTAAGTTTAGCGCTACAGTACACGTATTTGAGTGATTAATTTTGTACTTAAAACATTTATTTTTAAAGATATTTGAAGTACAACGATACAAAGGTTTTCCGTGATACATTTAATTCCATTGCTGTAATCTGTAACACCTGACGATATAATTACATTAATCCTCTGGGGGTACACGCCTACTTTGAGTACCATGTGTTTGGCAAGCACAAGGAGCCCTAGCTAATATGGTATTTGCTTATACAACTTTACACATCGGTACCATACTTCTCTGACACATAAATTACACAGCTATCTGGTTATTTAACTGATAGAGACAAACATTTATTTTACTACATCAGCGACAAATGTTTACGTAATTGCACCATTGGATAATTTCACACTTATGAAATTCTATGTAGTCTGTACTTTGTGAAATGTTCATATTTTTTCAGACCCATTGTGATACTATGAGAGGTTTGGATGATGTATTTGGTATGGGATCATGATTTTTAAGGTACGTTTGAGCCAGATGACACTTTTGACATCAGCAGATAATTTTTTTTAGATTTTGAAAGCTATGACGTTTTTGAGATTTGACTCAGGTCTTATGATATTATTACGACGACGATGTGAATAATGCTGCTGAGGTATGTTTAAGCTGATGCTATATGAGTTATTTGATTATTCTACGTATCTGCTATGATGAAATATTGAAGAAATGTCGACGAATAAGGTAAGGAATAATAAGTAGTGGTTAGGGACTCTGGTTTGTGAAAAACGATGTTGGAAACCAAGAATCGTACTTTAAGAATTATGAAATGTGTGTACATGCGTGAATGTATTACAATGTTGTCGAAAATTTTTTGGACGCTGTTATATTTATAGGATTTTATTTTCTACACATTTGTAACGCAAATTCTCAAACTGTGAAAGTATTTTTATATGAGTCTGGCACTGTAGCGGAAACTGGTGTCGTAAATATTTCGATAATACAGTTAAGTGACCACCTGCACGTAATGCGTTGTGGGCACCCAGCTGCGCGACAACCACCTGACAAAAGAAAGCAATTAGTGTGTGCCTGTCAGAGGCACAGGTGGAGAAAAAAAGAAAGAGGCCATTATCCTCGCGACACCCTCAAACTTGAAAACATGATTACACTGTAGAGTTCTTAATTTATAATATTTACTGAAATGAAATGATGAGAAAAATTTCATGTCTATTGTCTTGCTAGTTGGAAGATTGTTTACTGCATTATGAAATGCCTTATGAATAGCGAATGACGTTTCACGCCTTGCTTTGCCTATTTTGTTTAATATCTAGTTTCTAGCTGCACTGCAGCATTGGTTAATATAAAATTTAATGGATGGAGTAATATAAATATTTTATGCCTACAGATCCAGTAAATAATAACTTTATGATGTACTTAAGAAAAAGCCCAAAAAGACATTTTCTTTGGCGGGAATTGCATACAGAATTTTCTCTTCAATTACATGGTAATATATTTTTACAATAAGTTTTTATGGTGCACCACTTTAATCATATAGACATTAAGATGTGAATATACATTTCCCTTATCTGCATTGTTGTCTTTAGTGTAATATTTTTTCTGCTTGAGCTTTGTCATGTTTAGATATAAGTTATTGTATTTGCTGCTGCTGTTTGCCAGGCATAGTGCTACTAAATTTCACTTTGCATTACCCTGTTAAGCTAGTTTTACTACTGATATATTTTTCTTGTTTGCTGCTCATTGCCTTATATTAGTTGTAATATTGCTGCCTTTTTTTGCCAATTTCCATTTTTTTTATCATTGCTGTTTGTGTTAATTTGTTTTGTGCTGCTGCATTGCATCGCCCCTTAGTTTAGCATCTAAGCTCAGTAGGTTTAAGTTAGCTTAAGAGGGGGTAGACTATATAAGAAACTAACTATGATGAATTGAAAGAAAAGCATTGAGAAGCTATAAGAAAATGGTTTGGCCAAAAAAGTAGTGTACAGTGGATAAAAACTATTTTTGAAATAGGATGTGAACAAAATACAGAAAGCATGCTTGGATAGGATATTTTTGGTGGAAAAAAATGTTGAGATATGACGAAAGATCTACAGAATGAAGTTTTGGGTTGGACTGCAGTACCAAATGTTACATTGAAAACAAACCCTGCCCTTTCCTCTTGTGTTATCCCACTATGTGTTTGTGCACCCTTGTATATTTGTTTTCTTCCTGTCTCTGTGCACTGTTTAATAGAATTTTTTCTCTTCTAATACTAAGCTACATTCACTACGATGAGGAATACTGTTATCCTCAAATATAATTTGCATTAAAAACATGTTATTTACTTCGTAAAGATGTTTACACATTATTTATTCTATTTTGTTCTAATGCTCATGTGTGAAGTTGATGTTTCAAAAGTTATTCTGATCATTTATGTATGTACTTATGTCATAATTTTTGTAAAACACTGATGTATTTGTTATTTCGATTCTTTTGTAAAGCTCCTAATATTACAAATGTTATCTGTATTGTTATGTTCTTTCATGTCTGTTGTACCTTTGTTATTGTATTCTCTTGTTATAAAATTGTAATTGACACCAGTTCATCAAATTAAGTAACTTGTAAATTACATTTCACTGCACACATTTCTGTTGGTATTAGTATATGGACAATATGTGAGAAGTAGGGACTGTTAGTGTTTGCACATGTGTTGATAATTCAGCAAGGGACTGGTTAACAGCATTGCTGGTTCTAAGGACAATTCCAAAAACTTTGTGCGTGCACAAGTGGTGGTTTATGGACTTGCTAAATTATCCACAAGACTCTTCAATGGTGATTGTGCGCCTGCACAGTCAAACAGACGGCTGCTGGCCATCTCTACAAGGACTACAATGGGTCTACACCTTTGATGACCCACCAATACCATTATTTTTACAAGGGCTGCAGTGGGTCTACACATCTGGTTGCCCACCAATAGTAATCTCTACCAGGACTACAGTGGGTCTGCTCTGTGATGACCTACCTACCGATAGTCTTCAACGTCGACTGACTCTGCTGTGGCCCATTACCTGTCTGCATGTCAAGAGTCAGTACTGTCTTTCATTGGAAGGACAACACTACTTCTTCAAGACTGCATGGAGATCCACTACTTCTGTGTGCATTTTCTTTTACTACTCAGACTTTGAGAAAAACACTGCAATTCTACTTTGATGAATGATCAGGACTGTCTTTATGGACTGTGAGAAAATTTTAGCTTTTGACCAACATTGTATCGATAAGTGTGTGCATTTAATTTCTTTGTTATTGTAATTATGAAAAAAAATTTCAAATCTGTATTGGCCACTGCCCAAAACAATAAGTAAATTTTTTTGTGGGGAGCATGGAGGCTATGTAAGTAGGCTGTTAAGGTTTTTTTATTGGTAACGCCACATAGCGCTCTGTATGAAAAATCACTGGCTGTGCTGTGTGCAGTCAGTGGCTGGTTGGCATTGTTGTAATACTCGCCATTGTAGCGTTGGGCAGCTGGAGGTTAACAGCGAGTAGCGTTGCGCAGTTGGAGGTGAGCCGCCAGCAGTGGTGGACGTGGGGAGAGAGAAGGCGGAGTTTTGAAATTTGTAAGAATGGATGTCATGAACTGATATATATATTATGACTGTTAAGGTAAATACATTGTTTGTTCTCTATTAAAATCTTTCATTCGCTAACTATGCCTATCAGTAGTTAGTGCCTTCAGTAGTTTGAATCTTTTAGTTAGCTGGCAGTAGTGGCGCTCGCTGTATTGCAGTAGATTGAGTAACGAAGATTTTTGTGAGGTAAGTTACTTGTGAAACATATAGGTTAATGTTAGTCAGGACCATTCTCTTGTAGGGATTATTGAAAGTCAGATTGCGTTGCGCTAAAAACTATTGCGTGTCAGTTTAAGCACAGTTATGTATAATTGTTCCAAGGGGACGTTTCATTTGATACCGATCACACACTCTTATATCGAAAGTAGACCATAAAGGCTTAATAATACTGACATCTGGCGGCTGTGGTGCCATGGGATATTCCATAATCCTTGCTCGTGCTCACAAAACCTGTGCTAGGCGATGTGAGCAGTGTGAACAGGGGCCCCACACCATTGGAGAACATACATTGTTTCATCGTATGGACGTGACAAGCCAAAATGGTCACGTAATCCATGAAAGCAATGCGACCTTGAAAAGGAACAATGGGGCCCATAGAATACAAAGATATGGCCGCCGAAATCATCACCGAACACTCGGTATTTTTCAGTCTTGGGACGCAGACTCAGACAGAAGTAGGAAATGTTGTGAAACATGACTCAAATGACGAGACAAGTTTCTCCCACTGCTCCATAGTAGAGGCTTTATGGCTTGGGCAACACGTGGTTCCCAAGTGGTTTTGGAATTGTAGCTCGCCCAAGAAGTCCCACCTTATGGAGCTTCCGTCGTATTTTTTTGGTGCTGACAGGGCACAAGAGTGCGACTTTCAGTTCCACGGTGACTTTTGCATCTGTCGTCCTCTTATTTTTCTTCGGAAACCTCTTCTGTCGCGATCGCACTTTCATCTGACTTGTGACTTAGCGTATGAAGCTTTTCGGCTTTCCCTGTATACATTAAAATCTTCGAGATGGTTCCTCATGGAACACCAAACACTGTAACCTCCTCTGTTCCAAAAACGCCCACCATAGGAGCAATAACAGTTTACCCACTTTCGCATCCACTTAGCACCGACATTATGAAATCGCGACTGCACAAAGCATTATTCTGAAAGCGACTGATGCTTATCGAGGATACTGCACGGGTTCCGTTCGTGGTCAAATACGTCAGCGCAAACTGTGGCCTTCGCCGGTATCTACATGTATGTAGAACTGGGCATTTCTCGCGGTTGTTCCATATTTTGGTCCAACTCCTGTAGGAACACATGATTTTTCCTGATCGGTTTTACAATCTAGTAACCGATTTTTGAATTAGATGAAGGAACGCGCACTGGAAACCGTCATAAGCAGTTTGCGGCATTTACCACTGTTTTCATAGACGAGAGACTTGAGGTTGTGTTTTGTGCAAAGTTTATAAATAACACTACCTCTATACATTTAAGATATATAAAGTGTATTAAAGCTATTGCCAATTCTTCAGATTTACGGTTAGCAATATTCTTTACCATTTTATAACTAGTTACATAATGTGTGGAAGGTTGACCCGTACTCGGTCAGTTATGAACCATCTTGTACCTTGATACGGAAAGGTTTTCTAGGAACATGTTATACTTGCGAATGAATGAAGTTTTGCTAATCTCCTAACAATTTTATTTGTCTTGAAAACCAAAATTTCTCTTTGTTGCCAATAGCTCCCAAAATATTTTAACTTGAAATGGCATTTTAGTAATAAATATTCTTAATTTGATTTGACTGGACGGTTATTGGTATGTAGTAGGATAACAACTTTAAACGTAGGTTATTTAATACTGAATTTATAAGATCTCCTTAACTTCGTCACTTTTAAATATGACTAGAGTGTTTATTCCTAAGCACATGATCATGTTATATCTTGGAATAGTTTTTCACATTTGGAAAACCCTTACCTCTCCGGAAAAATTTCTGTAATTTCAGAAAACGACTGCAACACACATAAAGTGAATGCTGTAATTTCAAAACTAGACTAAGAAAGTACACTAGACTTCTGTTACAGGGCTGTTAGCTACAGGTGGAAGTCTGAGAAATGTTCTAACGCACAACACACTCCTCTACTCTGAAATGTGGAATATGTTGGCAGCCTCACAACAGACTAGTTTACAAGCGGATATACTCTAAACCGATAAGGGACCCCACATTTTTGCAAACAAGATCCAAGTGGCGTAACGCCGGTCACATCATATAACCAGGAACCAGAAATGGTGAAGGTATGGACAGCCGCGTCATCACTGATGGCAGTAACTGCTCACTCTAATGGAGAATGATCGTTATGGTTGTTCTGTCCTCAATGCAGACGACGATGATCGTTTCCGCAAATCGTGATTTACTTGCTATATTGTAACTGTCTAGGATTCCGCGGCCAGAGTCAATCACCTACATCTACATCTACATTGTTACTTTGCAGTTCACACTTAAGTGCCTGGTAGACGGTTCATCGATCCATTTTCATACTATTTTTCTATCATTGCACTCTCGAATGGCGCGTAGGAATAAGGAACACCTACATCTTTCCGTTCGAGCTCTGATTCCTCTTATTTTATTATGATCATTTCTCCCTACCTAAGTGGGTGTCAACAAAATATTTTCGCATTCGGAAGAGAAAGTTGGTGATTGAAATTTCGGAAATAGATCTCGCCGTAAAGAAAACCGCCTTTGTTTCAATGACTGTGACCCTAACTCGCGTATAATATCAGTGACACTCTCACACACGAAACGAGCTACCCGTCTGTGCACTTTTTCGATGTCCTCCGTCAATCCTACCTGGTAAGGATACCACAACGCGCAGGAATATTCCAGCAGAGGACGGGCAAGTGTAATGTAGGCTGTCTCTTTAGCGGGGTTTGTCCTATCTTCTAAGTGTTCTGCCAACAAATCGCTGTCTTTGTTTCGCCTTCTCCACAATATTATCTATGTGGCCTTTAAAATTTTTGTTGTAATTCCTAGGTACTTAGTCGCATTGACAGCCCTTAGATTTGTACGATTTTTCTTATAACCAAAATTTATCGGCTTTCTTTTAGTACCCATGTGGATGACCTCGCACTTTTATTTGTTTAATGCTAATTCCCACTTTTCGCACCATACAGAAATTCTCTCTAGATCAGTTTGTAATTCGAATTAGTCGTCTGATGATTTTACTAGACGGTAAATTACAGCGTTATCTGCAAACAGTCTAAGGGGGCTGCTCAGATTATCACCTAGAACATTTATGTAAACCAAGAACAGCAGAGGGTCTATGACACTACCTTTCGGAACCCCAGATATCACTTCTGTTCTGCTCGATCATTTCCCGTCTATCTCTACGAACTGTGACCTCTCTGAGAAGAAATCACGAATCCAGTCACACAGCTGAGAAGATACTCCGTATGCACGCAATTTGATTAGTAGTCGCTTGTGAGGAACGGTATCAAAAGCCTTCTGGCAATCAAGGACTATGGAATCGATCTGAGATCCCTTGTCGACAGCACTCATTACTTCACGGGAATAAAGAGCTAGCTGCATTGCACAAGAAAGATATTTTTTGAATCCGTGTTGGTTATGCATCAATAAGTCATTTTCTTCAAGATGATTCATAATGTTCGAGTACAGTGTATGCTCCAAAATCCTACTGCAAATTGAGGTAAGTGATATGAATCTGTAATTCAATGGATTACTCCCATTTCCTTTCTTGCATGTTGGTGTGACCTGTGCTACCTTCCAGTCTTTAGGAACAGACCGTTCGTCAAGTGAGTGGTTGTACATGGTTGCTATGAAAGGCATAATACTTTTCTGCATATCGTACGGCGTCATAATGTAAAACGTTATACTGGGCAAACAAATATGATGGGAACGTTAGTTTGTACCGCATAGTTTTTTACACGGTGATGCGATACGATACTCAGAAACCTTTTATATCTACTTGCTTCAAAATTAAAGACTCTATTGAATTCCGCCATAGTTTAATTCTTACTGCTGAACGTTTCAGGTTGGTTCAGAACAGCAATTCGGGAAAAAACCAGCAGCACTTCCAAGGTCTCTAACAGCTCTGAAAATAGCTCTTATGCTCCGGCGTAACGACAGCGCCTGCACGAAGGCGGAGAACGTAAGAGCAGAGAAGGCTGTGAGACGATGTCAACCAATAGGCCACTGACTTTGACCGTACCACGACAGGAGCGGCCTCTATGCAAAGGGAATATAAGCGCCGCTAAAAAAAAAAAGAAAATTAAAAAAAAATTAAAATTTAAAGGTTTCAAATAGCTCTGAGCGCTATGGGACTTAACATCTGAGGTCATCAGTCCCCTAGAACTTAGAACTACTTAAGCCTAACTAACCTAAGGACATCACACACATCCATGCCCGAGGCAGCATTCGAACCTGCAACCGTAGCGGTTGCGCGGTTCCAAACTGTAGCGCCTAGAACCGAAGCGCCGCTACAACCAGCCTCTGCCGTACAGTAGAATACGGGCACTAGCAGAGGGGCCTAGAAGAGCAGTGATATTAACGATAGCAGTGACTTAAGAGCGAGTGCGAATGCTTACATGGACATTGCATATAGTGAATGACACTGACATATTTGCATGTCGTCCATCGCTTGCGACAACTCGTTGTAAATCCAAAGTTAAGTATTGCCAGTGCTCTTTAGTGTAATAAAAACTATTAATGTGATCTGCTTGAATTGTTGTGTAGCTATCCGAGAAGGCAGCATCCTTTAGGCACTCTGTAAGAAACGAGACGGCAGGACCCCACAAATTATTTATGACAAACAAAGTGTCTTGTTAGAATTTATGAATAATGTCACTTGCCTGATCATGTACACTCCTGGAAATGGAAAAAAGAACACATTGACACCGGTGTGTCAGACCCACCATACTTGCTCCGGACACTGCGAGAGGGCTGTACAAGCAATGATCACACGCATGGCACAGCGGACACACCAGGAACCGCGGTGTTGGCCGTCGAATGGCGCTAGCTGCGCAGCATTTGTGCACCGCCGCCGTCAGTGTCAGCCAGTTTGCCGTCGCATACGGAACTCCATCGCAGTCTTAAACACTGGTAGCATGCCGCGACAGCGTGGACGTGAACCGTATGTGCAGTTGACGGACTTTGAGCGAGGGCATATAGTGGGCATGCGGGAGGCCGGGTGGACGTACCGCCGAATTGCTCAACACGTGGGGCGTGAGGTCTCCACAGTACATCGATGTTGTCGCCAGTGGTCGGCGGAAGGTGCACGTGCTCGTCGACCTGGGACCGGACCGCAGCGATTCACGGATGCACGCCAAGACTGTAGGATCCTACGCAGTGCCGTAGGGGACCGCACCGCCACTTCCCAGCAAATTAGGGACACTGTTGCTCCTGGGGTATCGGCGAGGACCATTCGCAACCGTCTCCATGAAGCTGGGCTACGGTCCCGCACACCGTTAGGCCGTCTTCCGCTCACGCCCCAACATCGTGCAGCCCGCCTCCAGTGGTGTCGCGACAGGCGTGAATGGAGGGACGAATGGAGACGTGTCGTCTTCAGCGATGAGAGTCGCTTCTGCCTTGGTGCCAATGATGGTCGTATGCGTGTTTGGCGCCGTGCAGGTGAGCGCCACAATCAGGACTGCATACGACCGAGGCACACAGGGCCAACACCCGGCATCATGGTGTGGGGAGCGATCTCCTACACTGGCCGTACACCTCTGGTGATCGTCGAGGGTACACTGAATAGTGCACGGTACATCCAAACCGTCATGGAACCCAACGTTCTACCTTTCCTAGACCGGCAAGGGAACTTGCTGTTCCAACAGGACAATGCACGTCCGCATATATCCCGTGCCACCCAACGTGCTCTAGAAGGTGTAAGTCAACTACCCTGTCCAGCAAGATGTCCGGATCTGTCCCCCATTGAGCATGTTTGGGACTGGATGAATCGTCGTCTCACGCGGTCTGCACGTCCAACACGAACGCTGGTCCAACTGAGGCGCCAGGTGGAAATGGCATGGCAAGCCGTTCCACAGGACTACATCCATCATCTCTACGATCGTCTCCATGGGAGAATAGCAGCCTGCATTGCTGCGAAAGGTGGATATACACTGTACTAGTGCCGACATTGTGCATGCTCTGTTGCCTGTGTCTATGTGCCTGTGGTTCTGTCAGTGTGATCATGTGATGTATCTGACCCCAGGAATGTGTCAATAAAGTTTCCCCTTCCTGGGACAATGAATTCACGGTGTTCTTATTTCAATTTCCAGGAGTGTATTTGTTTCAGACTGTGTTTAGATGCTGGTAGCGTCTTGCGTAATTGGTCAAGAAATATTTTTCTGTTCACTAAACTAGCGTCTACATACATACATACAGAGAGAGAGAGAGAGAGAGAGAGAGAGAGAGAGAGAGAGAGAATGAATGAGAGAGAGGGAGGAGAGGGTAGAGGGGGAGCCGAAATTCGCGCTAGAACTAGCTAAGGCGTGTGCATTTCATCGGCCCTCTTGTGTGAGTTAGCACGAATCTACGAAGTGTTTTCCTGAGTATGTGAAGGCCGTGTGTCTTCGCGCCTCGTTAATTTGCTAAAAGAGTAATCTTGCTTCCATCAACTACGTCCCAGAAAGTGGATTCAGAAATAAGACAGCTGAAATCGGAATATTTACTCAAGGGATCATAATTTCGTACATGGCGTTTCTTCTTGAAGTGAGTAGAAGATTAAAAGGTGGTATTTACACTGTATATATATATATATATATATATATATATATATATATATATATATATATATATATATATATGTTTGTGTGTGAGTCTTGTGTGTTGAGAGACAGAGACAGAGACAGAGAGAGAGAGAGAGAGAGAGAGGGAGAGAGAGAGAGAGAGCGTCCATTTTTTTTTTTTTTTGGTGTTCGTTAGACATAATAAATGAGTGGGCGTTATACAGTTTACTCACTGAAGACCTTACCTACTTCTATAGGGACGTAAAGCTGCTCATGGGGATAAACATGTGATCGTAAAACGAAATAGTCCCAACTGCCTTTATTTGCCGTTGTGAGCGCTTTCGGTCAGTAATCACGTGTCAACATACGGAGAGTAAACTCTGCTGAACATTTGACGAAAACCAATAGGTATTATCTAGGTGCCCGTATCGTTTCTGCTTCAGCTTTTTTCAGATGATTATTTACACCTGGCCGAAAGTAATCACAACAGTAAAGAAACACGACTGAGATTGCTTTTGCAATCAGTAAACAGCCGTCGCAGCAGTCATGCAGGCATTAGGTCTAAATGTAAGGATAAACAGACACACAACACAGTACAAGAGGGCACGTTGGAAATTTCGCGGAGAGGTTCAGGGAGAGACGGCATGAATATCAGTGACTTTTTTTTGCCGGTTCTTACAACAAAGTAAGGCAGTCACTGATGCGATGTGCAGATTGGCCAATAGGTACTATGTAGAACAAATACCTGTATGCAGGTAACTGGCCGTATTGTGGATTCAACTCTTCGTGTGTTGGAAAGACGGAACTAAAAAGACTTTACGCTACCTTTCATTACAAAATGTGGGAAGCGTGGTACTCATTAAATAGTTGCAGATCATTGCAGCTTTTTAACTTCTTACATTATCAGTTCTTAAATTGCACTTTTTAAAGTATTATTGTTATTTATCCAAAATGGTTCAAATGGCTCTGAGCACTACGGGACTTAACATCTGAGGTCATCAGTCCCCTAGAACTACTTAAATCTAACCAATCTAAGGACATCAGACACATCCATGCCCGAGGCAGGATTCGAACCTGCGACCGTAGCGGTCGCGCGGTTCCAGATTGAAGCGCCTAGAACCGCTCGGCCACCCCAACCAGCTGTTATTTATTAACTGTTTATTAAATATTTATTAAATGTCAAGGGTGCGTCCTAAAGTTACCCAAAAAGGTTCATCGGCTAGAAAAAACAAACTTACGCAGTTATTCTTTTATTTCTTTGCAAGTAAATTTCTGCTGTTCTGATACACATTGAAATCCCTCACCATGTAACGTAGCACGCCGCTAGAGAACCGACAAACGTCACAGTGAACTGAAATGAAGGACTGAGTGTGACGATAGACCTCTTTGGGTACCGAAAGTGAGCTTAAATTTGTTGGAATGTGGAAGGAATTTGAATTAGTTCTACAATTCGTTGAACGTATGTAAGCTCGTGGAAACTTGGATTTTCTGTAGGCAGCCTCGGACTTCAAAATATTTTGAACTAAGTTCGCACTTTGAATATTTAATGTAGAGCGGGAATGTGGCAGCAAACAGAATATTCGCCCCTTGGTCAGTAGCGATTGAAATTACATGGGACTCGCTTTGTGTAATTGTGTTGTGGAAGTAACATAAGCAATGACTTTAGTTACTATCGCTGTCCTGGTACTGACCGACTTCATTAGATTTCGATGGAGATGTAAGCGCACCCCTCCCCTCTGGGTTCCATAGACATTAATATTTTTAATAAAGCCACAAGGAAAGGATAGGGTTGCATAGCCACGTTGGTTTGGTATCCCTACCGACGTACTAGGATTCTGTGGTACAGGGATGTCTTTGTGTGCCAGAACTGTAGACCTATGGTGGTACACGGCCAAGAAGGTTAGGCGTTCTATTTTGTGTTGGCACTGTTGCTGTGCGGACAGACTACCATGAAATAGAGGAATTTCGAGGCACAGTGATCCCCTCACTGTATTACAAATGGACGTGGTTGACTCCCACGCATAGCCTTCTCACCGCCACTGGTGTTGCATAAACGTGACGCAAGACTCGTGTAACTACCTGTCAATCGGCTGTCCATAACATCGCCACCAGACAAGAAAACGACTGACCGTCGGGCCGCCTAAGCGAGCTCGGTGACCAAGAAAGCAGGTGACCACACTCTTTGAGTCGGAGGTACGACAGCACTGGATTGTATGTCGGCTCCAGTACTAATAACAATGGCGTGTGGCGAGGGCCTCCTGTCGGGTAGACCGCTCGCCTGGTGGAAGTCTTTCGAATTGACGCCATTTCGGTGACTTGCGCGTCGATGGGGATGAAATGACGATGATTTGGACAACACAACATCCACTCCCTGAGCGGAGAAAATCTCCGACCCAGCCGGGAATCAAACCCGGGCCCCTAGGATTGACAGTCTGTCGCGCTGACCACTCAGCTACCGGGGGCGGGGCTCCAGTGAATACTGTGTGCCTTCGTGAAGAAAATTGCAGCCGTTCTAAGTGTGAAACCTATGCCGCTACAGACCAATAGCGCAGAGCTTTGTCAGTCCGCTGGTACTAGCGGCATATAATCGCCTTAGGCATGGGCAGTTGAGCGCTCGGTGCCGATGAGTGCGGACAGCGGAACGCGGACGTCCGAGCCAGCCGTCTCGGTCCCGCCGGGGTCGGCCGCTGGGGCTTGCCGCGCCCCACAGGACGGATAGAATGGCGACGACCCCTGCAACGACAACGGATTCTGAAAGGCAAGATAATGAGGACAGCACCACGACGAGCGCTGCGCGAAAGCAGAGCGGAGGACAACCTACGTCTCTAGGTAGAGAGGCATTCTCACATCGGGCAGTAGCTGGAGTAAACCATCCACTTCCACTGCTGAAATTGACATCCACGGAAAAATATAGGTCCATTTAACACAACACTTTGTGCAGTTCCATTTGAGCCAAGTTTATTTTCGAGGCTTATCATGCATTTGTACACAGGCATGCGGTGGCAGCGTTGACGATACACACGTCGACGAGGCATAGTGCTTCAGTGCTGTTGCAGATAGAGCACACAGTGCACGCCAGCGGGATCATTCCGCTGTGAGCTGTAGAAAGGCACTAGTTTGCCAAAGAAAACGACTCAAAGCTTCTACTATGCAGAACAACCCTCGGAAGCGACAACGTCCAGAAGAACTGAAAACTACCAACCGTTATTGCTACGGAAGATACTACGGTTGCTCCAGAACTTATGGACCAGACATCTGAAGTCAGTATCGAAGCAGATGAAGAGGGGACAGATGGCTCTGGTAGGAACTCACTACGCAAAGTCCCACCCCTTGCTATTTACCATACCAAGACCTACATGACACTCTACAAGGCGCTGAAAGCGAATATTACGGCAGTCTTGAGGCCATCTACCAACGACACAGGATCAAATATCACTTTGATTCCTATGAAGATCAACGACGGGCCATCAATTTCTTTGTGTCGAATGACATCCACTTTCTTACACATCAGGCCGCGGAGGACAAGAGCCTCAGCCGAAGTTACGGAGGAAGAACTGAAAGACGCACTGATAGAGAAGGGTTTCCCTGTCATCAACGTCCACCAGTTTAAAAATCGAGACGTCAACACCAGGAAATTACGACCTCAAGCTGCGTACTGTGTCACGTTTCCAGCCCAAAGGAAAACTACAATATTTACGATATCAAATACCTTCTATACACTAAAGTCGTTATTGAAACCTACAACAGACAAGAAGGACCTGATAAATGTCGCCACTGCCAGAGATAACGAACATACAGCTAATCATTGCAGCTTGCCTGCTCGCTGCGTTCTATGTGGAGGGCAACACCGATCTTCAGCACGTACTCATCCCAGAGGGGCTCCACCGAAATGTGCGATCTCTGAGAAGGGCCATCCTGCCACGTGGCGTGGCTGCCAGAAGCACCAGGCACTACTCAGGAAATACAGACAGCGGTCTTCCGCGCAGCCCTCTCAACGGAGGACTCGTGTAATACGGAACTCCAAGCTGACGCCACACCGTCAGCAAACGTCACAAGAACAGCCGGCGGCGACACGGCAGCCAGTAGCACAGCCTCCTCCAGAAGCACGCCCACCTCGACACCACAGCCAGCACTATTCAGACGCCCACGCAGCATCACCACGCCGACCGAAACCGGAAACCTACGTCTCACCAGCACATTTGATGGAATCTCTAGCTCCACCGCTCTCACATTTCGCCAAATTTCTCACCGCAGTGAAGCAACAATTAGTTGGGATACTTTCTTTAATCGAAAGTGTATTGAAGGCCTTT
Source organism: Schistocerca gregaria (assembly GCF_023897955.1). Lineage (NCBI taxonomy): Eukaryota > Metazoa > Arthropoda > Insecta > Orthoptera > Acrididae > Schistocerca > Schistocerca gregaria. The sequence goes on from NC_064925.1 coordinate 553,712,003, forward strand.
GGAACACCTTCAAATGGATCGCCCTGGGACCACAAGAAACCTGAAAATCTGTATATGGAACGCCAACTGAATGAAACACAAGAAATACATAGAAAGAAGGATCCTTTATTGTATGATTATATGATAGCGGAAGAAACACTGGTAGCAGTTACTTCTGTTAAATATCTGGGAGTATGCGTGCGGAACGATTTGAAATGGAATGATCATATAAAATTAGTTGTTGGTAAGGCGGGTACCAGCTTGAGATTCATTGGGAGAGTCCTTAGAAAATGTAGTCCATCAACAAATGAGGTGACTTACAAAACACTCGTTCGATCTGTACTTGAGTATTGCTCATCAGTGTGGGATCCGTACCAGATCGGGTTGACGGAGGAGATAGAGAAGATCCAAAGAAGAACGGCGCGTTTCGTCACAGGCTTATTTGGTAACCGTGATAGCGTTACCGAGATGTTTAGCAAACTCAAGTGGCAGACTCTGAAAGAGAGGCGCTCAGCATCGCGGTGTAGCTTGCTCGCCAGGTTTCGAGAGGGTGCGTTTCTGGATGAGGTATCGAATATACTGCTTCTCCCTACTTATACCTCCCGTGGAGATCACGAATGTAAAATTAGAGAGATTCGAGCGCGCACGGAGGCTTTCAGACAGTCGTTCTTCCCGCGAACCATACGCAACTGGAACATAAAAGGGAGGTAATGACAGTGGGACGTAAAGTGCCCTCCGCCACACACCGTTGGGTGGCTTGCGGAGTATGAATGTAGATGTAGAAAACCGAATTCGCTGAATTTTTACAACGTCACAAAATCGACATCGCACTTGTATCGGAGACGCACCTTCGTCCAACAACTGAGCTCAGATTTCGTAACGTATGTCTATAGAACGGACAGACAAGGCCAACGAGGTGGAGGGGCCGCAGTTCCACTTAAAAAGTCTGGAACCGCGCGACCGGTACGGCCGCAGGTTCGAATCCTGCCTCGGGAATGGATGTGTGTGATGTCCTCAGGTTAGTTAGGTTTAAGTAGTTCTACGTTCTAGGGGACCTCAGAAGTTAAGTCCCATAGTGCTCAGAGCCATGTGAACCATTTCTGCTTGAAAGGGAACTGCGGCACCATCATGAAACACTACCACACCCTCAACACCTGGAGGCAACAGCAATAACTGTTCGATCGGCGGCAAGCAACATCACTTTCATCGCGGCGTACAACAGCCCCGGTAAAAACCTGGTGCCAGACGACCTACGAACTATCTTCAGCAATTTCGACAAAATCTCCCTAGGAGGTGACCTTAACAGCAAGCACGTCTCGTGGAATTCGAGGCGTACGAACCCTCGTGGACGAACTTTGATTGGCACGGAAGAAGAACTGGGCATCGCAGTCCACGGTCCACGAGAGCCCACACGGATTCCTTATTTCAATCGGCAATAAGCGGACGTCCTAGATATTGGTCTCACCATAAACATTGAGACGAACCTGCAGCTCCGCGTGCGTCGACGATCTTTCGTCTAACCACCGACCGTGCTCTCAGCATAGTGGGAACCGCAACGGCCAACCTTCCGCCCGCCACCTCACAATCTCTGAACTGGGGTCAATTTCGGACGTATCTTGACAACAATGTCCGCCCGGCGCCGGCCATTTCAACACCGGAAGCCATAGAGTCTCCGTACAAACTTTGACGAAGAAGATAAAGGTAGCCAAAGGAGGGTAACTACTCACACGGTCTACCCTGTAGTAGCTTTGGACTAGTTCCCTCCTCTACTCCAAGAACTGAAGACTCAGAGAAACAGGAACAGGCGACGTTGGCTCCACTATAGAAACCCGCTCGATCGACGAGAAACACACGTCTTAACAGGAGAGCTGCACAGGAGAGTGGCCGAGTGGCGTCAGCAGGTCTGGGATGATAAGATGGATGAGTTCTTACTTCGAACCACGAACGAATAGCAGGTAGTCAAGAACATACGACACCAGCGGCCACCCAAACGACCCATCAGAGGACCAGCTGGCCTCCTCTAAGACGAACTCGCCCAGGCGGAGTTCTATGCTACGACTTACCAAGAACAGCAAGAACAGAACCAGAGACCAACGTGAGCGACGTCCGCCTGCAAGAACAGGAAGCCGTCGTTACAGCACAATGGACTGCTTTTCGTACTGCGCCTGTGCAGAGCCGCCCACAACTCACCACACCAGCAGAGATCCGTAAAATTATCCGGAAGACTCGGAATAACGCGCCAGGCAACGACTCCATAAGCAACACCGATTTGCAACAGTTGGCCAGGAAGCCAACTGTGCTCCTTACCCGAACTTGCAACAGCTCTCTTCTGCAGGGATATTTTCCTACGGCATGGAAGATGTCTCAAACAGTTCATCTACCAAAGCCAGATAAAGACCTAGCAGAACCCAGCAGTTACCGACCAATTAGTCTCTTGCCGACCCTTGGCAAGGTGCTCGAGAGAGTGCTGTTGAAGAGCCTTAGAGCGCATGATGTTATTCGACCCGAACAAATCGGTTTCAAGGAAAAGTTATCTGCCGAACTTCTACGGATCACCGAGCGGATACAAGAAGGATACAACAAGCAGCACTTCACGATTTGTGTCTTCCTTGACATCGAAAAAGCTTACGATAGGTGTGGCGGCCCAACCTTATCGTCAAACCGCATCGCACTAACCCTATTGCATATTGTTACATTGGACTCATAGACAGCTTTCTGCAGGACAGTAACCTGTATGTCTGCGTCGACGATAAAAACTCAGAAATGAAACTGATCTCCGCAGGAATTCCTCAGGGCTCTGTCATTTCGCCTCTGCTTTTTAACTTGTATATAAATGACATCCCAACAGTCCCCGCTTGTTACGGCGAGATTTTATGCGGACGATACGGCCTTTCTGACAACTGGACGACACTTGGACCAGCTAATCGCTAGGATGCAACGGCAACTTGCTGTAATGGAACGCTGGGCTCTGCAAAATAAGATAACGATCAACCTGCGAAAACGGCAGCTAATATGTTCACACGGAGGAAACCAGTTCTGAACGACAGATTCAAAATAGCTGATCAGTTGATCCCATGGTCGACGGGAGTTAAGTACCTCGGTGTCCACCTTGACAAAAATTACCCTTTAAGCAGCACATTGACGACAAGAAGACACCAGCCCACAAGATGGCCAAGTCATTGATTCCGTTCCTGAAGAGTAAGAATCTCAACCCTAAGACTAAACTCCAACTGTGTAAGGCATCGGTGGAACCCGCAATGTTATATGGCTCCACCCCGTGGCAAACTACGTGCGTCTCCAACTACAAAAAACTACAAACGCTGCAAAACATTTGCTATCGATGGATCACAGGAGCTCCGTGGTGGACAAGAAACGTAGACATCCGCACCGAACTCCACGAGACCACTATACAAGAGAAGTTCCATGACAAGGCTCTACGATTTTTGACAAATATCGATGCCTTAGCGACGAAGTTCGACAATTAGAACCAGTAGGAAAGGTAAACTCTGCAAGATGGCACAAGTATCGAGTCCCGAAGTATATGACGTTTCACTCCCCCCCCCCCCATAGGCAATCTGACATAATACGAGGAAGCAGCCACATATAACAGCCTAGACACATCTTACCCTCCACAGCAGATAGACATCACCAAAGACAGCAAGCTGAAGGACCGATTGAGTGCCCAAGCCTAACTGAATGTGTAATAAATAAAGTGTTTTCCGTTTATCTTTACAGCCCATCCTACACAGAAAAAAAAGGGAAAGAAAGAGCTCTTCCAGTGCACTGGGTAGGAAGACCGGCACTCACCGGACATGCGTGCACAACGTGCACAACTGTGTGTTCCTCAGCTTGATACAGTAACAAAGGATTTTACTGTATCTGTTTTGTTGCTCCCGCCCCCGCCTTGGAATGTTTCTTGTCTTCGTCGCACCAACAATCAGCTACTCCCAGCTTGACAGACCAGAGGAACGATGTGCCAACCGTCAGTGACGGTCCATTGACGGACCGACCTGTCACAGTACTAACACCAGGTTGTTACACTCGTAAAACAGAGCTTTCAGAGAAACGATATCAGACAAAGCAGTGATAAGCCTGGAGCGGCAAGGTCTTCACAAGCTAAAGAAAATTTTGATGTAGAAACATTCGCGGTAGCATCAGTTTGTAACACAAGTTACAAAAACTGAGTTGTGAGTAAACAACTGCAGAACAGTCGAAGAGAAAACAAGTCCTTTGGAAGCATTTGGTAATTGGTGCAGCGCGAAAGTACGCTGGAGCTTTACCGAAAACTCACCTCTAGTTGTAAACTGTAGTATCGTCCTCTTTATTTCCCGAACACAACCAGCGGTACTGCCCAAGTGATGCGATGGGAGCGACAGCACTTTATGGACCCTTAACAGCAGTGCCCTCGTTGGTGTGCGAACAATCTGACGGAGATACCAAACGACTACACTGAAAACACCCTGTTCTAAGACTTGGTTCAAATGGTTCAAATGGCTCTGAGCACTATGGGACTCAATTGCTGTGGTCATTAGTCTCCTAGAACTTAGAACTACTTAAACCTAACTAACCTAAGGACATCACACACATCCATACCCGAGGCAGGATTCGAACCTGCGACCGTAGCAGTCGCACGGTTCCGGACTGCGCGCCTAGAACCGCGAGACCACCGCGGCCGGCTCTAAGACTTGATTGTATTTATATAATGTAGGCTTTCACAGCCGGCGTCTTTTTCAATTACGACATAAGAGATGATAGGCCGTGGTCGATGATAAACTCCTTCCTGACGTTTCTTCTCCAACTGCAGGAGACATCTTCGGAAGTAAAAAGGCTCCAGCCACTAAGGCTTGAGGGGTTTTCGCATTTATAGAGCGCATAGAGAGCATCGCGTGTCGTACAGTGGGGCGTTCTATGCGCTCTATAAATGCGAAAGCCCCTCAACCATTAGTGGCCGGAGCTGTTTTACTTCTGAAGATACCTTCTGCAGTTGGACACGAAACGTCAGGAACGACTTCCTCACGTCGATCCTGGCCACTCAACCCAAAAATTCTATCTGAAGATGACTTTATTGTATATTTGGAAATGTACAGTCTGAAATGGAGTCGGGGGTAGAGGCGTTTCAAACCTACGTCATTGCACTGTGACTGTAGTTTCGAGCAAGATAAGTTTAAGGGCATAAATGTTTATCCTGTTGAGAATGGTCTTTCAGAACATGGTGCACAGCTAGTTACAGCACATGACATAGCTCCATGCAGTATATCAAATCAGACTTTCAAAGCAATGCGTTCAATTAACAATATAAATATTGCAAACATTAGGGAAAGCCTAGAGCAGCTAGACTGGGATGATGTGCATAAGGAACCCGATGCAAACTTGAAATATAACTTATTTCACGATACATTTTTAAGGATATTTGAAAATTGTTTTCCCAAGAAAGTAGTTAAACATAATTCCAAGAAAACATATAAAAAACCTTGGCTAACTAAAGTAATAAGACTATCTTGCAACCGCAAAAGACAACTGTATCTAACAGCAACAGGGAGTACTGATCCCGAAATTGTTCAATATTATAAAAACTATTGTGCGGTACTAAGAAAAGTTATTAAAAAGTCCAGAATCATGTGTATCATGTCTGAGATCAGTAACTCTGATAACAAAATTAGAGCAATTTGGAATATTATTGAAAGGGAAACAGGGCAACCAAGAGCAGAGGAAGACTTTAGTACCATAAAACTGAATGACAAGTGTACTAACAAACAATCAGAAATTGAAAATATTTTCAGTAATCATTTTTTAAATGTTGTGGAGAAAATAGGGTCTAGATCTTCACAAGAAGAGGCAAGGCTACGAATAGAAGAGGCCATACCTGTGCAGTTTGAAACAACTGTAATTCCACCAAGCTCTCCCTCTGAAATCAGTAAAATAATAAACTCACTGAAACGTAAAAGCTCTTACGGAATTGATGGCATTTCGAGCAAGATACTTAAAGCTTATACTATAGATAAGTAGGATTCTCAGTCACGTATGTAGTAGCTCTTTGGAGCAGGGTGTTTTCCCCGAAAGACTGAAATATGCCCTTGTAAAACCGTTGCATAAAAAGGAGGATACGTCGGATATCAACAACTACCTGCCCAATCTCTCTTCTGACAGCTCTATCAAAAATTTTTGAGAAATTAAAGTAGTCAAGAGTAGCCTTCTAACAAAATGTCAGTTTGGTTTCAGAAAGGCTTTTCAACAGAAAATGCTATATACGCTTTCACTGATCAAATATTAAATGCTCTGAATAACCGGACATCACCCATTGGTATTTTTTGTGATCTCTCAAAGGCCTTTGATTGTGTAAATCATGGAATTCTTTTAGATAAGCTAACTCATTATGGTTTGTGGGGCCAGTGCACAAATGGTTTAATTCATACTTAACTGGAAGAAAGCAGAAAGTTGACATATGTGGTTCATGTACTGTTAAAACAACAGCTGATTCCGCAGACTGGGGGGCTATCAAGTACGGGGTCCCACAGGGTTAGGTCTTAGGTCCTTTACTGTTCTTGATATACATTAATGACTTACCATTCGACAGTGATGAAGATGCAAAGTTAGTTCTTTTTGCTGATGATGCAAGTATAGTAATAACATCCAAAAACCAAGAACTAAGTGATGAAATTGTAAATGATGTTTTTCACAAAATTAGTAACTGTCGGTTTAAATTTTGATAAAACACAGTATATACAGTTCTGTACAGTAAATGGCACAACTCCAGTAATAAATATAGACTTAGAACAGAGGTCTGTAGCTAAGGAAGAATTTTCAAAATTTTTAGGTGTGTCCATTGATGAGAGGTTGAATTGGAAGCAACACATTGATGGTCTGCTGAAAAGTCTGAGTTCAGCTACGTATGCTATTAGGGTTATTGCAAATTTTGGTGATCCGAATATCAGTAAATTAGCTTACTATGGCTACTTTTATTCACTGATTTCGTATGGCATCATATTCTGGGGTAATTCATCGTTGAGTAGAAAAGTATTCATTGCTCAAAAACGTGTAATCAGAATAATTGCTGTAGCCCACCCACGGTCAACCTGCAGACATCTATTTAAGGATCTAGGGATCCTCACAGTAAACTCACAGTATATATATTCACTTATGAAATTTGTTGTTAAGAATGCAACCCAGTTCAAAAGTAATAGCAGTGTGCATAGCTATAACAACAGGAGAAAGGATGATCTTCACTATGCAGGGTTATATCTCACTTTGGCACAGAAAGGGGTAAATTATTCTGCCACTAAAGTCTTTGGTCACCTACCAAACAGCATCAGAAGCCTGACAGATAGCCAACTATCATTTAAAAATGAATTAAAAAATTTCTAGATGACAACTCCTTCTAGTCATTGGCTGAATTTTTAGATATAGATTAAGGGGTAAAAAAGTAATGTAATATCTTGTACAGACATCTTTTATTAACCTGACGCATTCCACATTGTTACGACCTGTCTTATTCATGATCTATGGAACAAGTATTAATCTAGTCTAATCTAATCTAAATCTAATCTAAGCAGATGATTTACGAAGATTAAATTGTATCTGCAGGACATAGGGGATACTCAGACCTCAGCCCAAATTGATCACTAAGATAAATCAAATCGCGACATGTCAAGATTTTTAGCGGACCGATAAATGAAACCGAATTTCCCACTTTACACAAGCAGTCGCGGTAACCACTTCGGCTACCTGGACGGAAAGCGTCCACTCCAAATTTTCACTTTGGCACCAACTAATTATTTTTATTTCATCTATTTACGTATTTAACCCGGTATGATTCGGGCGATTAGGCACTCTCTTACATTGAACACATACTGTACTTTTTTTTTACACCACAGCTACCTAAGAAATAACAATTTCAATGTAACAAATAGATTTAAAATGATTTGAGTGGGTATAGTAACAGATTCAGTTAATGCTGACTATGAACTACTGATGCTGCTGGAACTGATGTTGACAATAATAATAATAATAACAATGACAATAATAATAATAATAATGACAACTATAAAAACGCGATTGCAGTCTTTATCGGCGTATTCCACTGATGAATTGTTCTCGGGTTATCAGCTAACTGGTGGCGTCATCTTGTCGCAACGTTTCAGTGAGTTTCGTACCCGTCATCTTCTGGCGAAGAAGATAGTAAGTGCGAAACTCATTGAAATCTTTCGACAAGGCGACGCCACCACTCGGCTGATAATCCGAGATGAATTCATCAGAACAATAATAACAATAATGATTGTGGAAGAGCTAGAAAAAGTTCCTGATGTGAAGAGTTATGGGGAAGAGAAATTTTAGGAGGCTGCACCAGCTAAATATAGCGGGTAATAGGGAAGATGTGGATAGAAAGAAGAATGTACAAGGGTGATGAGTGTGTACACGGCCTGTGCTAATCGTCATTGTTGCTTTAGTAGATATGCCATAAAGTGCTTTCTGAAGAAGGAGGTGTTATTCAGTATTACATAACGCGGAAAGTTATTCCAGAGTTGGCTTTCCACTACTGAGAAGGACTTGGAGAAAGCGGCTGAACGACTGAGCGGGACAGAGAGCTTTCTAGCCTCATGGGAATGGGCGATTTTGCCGTGTTATTCAGACAAGAGCGGTAAAGTCGGGGAGAGATATGTGGGACAGTGTATACTGAACAGGCAGTAGAGAAGACATAGGTGGAAATCTCTGCGTTTGTCTGCATGCACCAGGATAGCTGAGCATATGGTGGTGCAACCTCATCAAAGAATCGAATATCACAGAAATAACCAACACAGGCATTCATAACGAGTTCCAGGAGCCGCGATCTTTCCCGAGAAGGGCCTTGCAGAGTAACGTCGTTGTAGTAAAAAATTTGCAATATAAGTGACTGTACAAATTTCGATTACGCGATAAGTGACACAAATCTGAAGGCTGTACATTCAGCTAAATACTTAGGGATTACAATTACAAATAACCTAAATTGGAACGATCTCATAGGTAATATTATGAGTAGAGCAAACCAAAGACTGCGATTCATTGGCAGAACAGTTAGAAGGTGCAACTCGTCTACTTAAGTGACTGCTTACACACGCTTGTCCGACCTATTCTGGAGTATAGCTGTGCGGTGTCGGATCCGCATCAGGTGGGACTCACGGATGACACAGAAAAAGCACAAAGAAGGGCAGCTCGTTTTGCATTATCGCGAAATAGGAAAGATAGTGTCACAGACATGATACGTGAATTGGAGTGGCAATCATTAAAACAAAGGGTTTTTTCTTTGCGACGGGATCTTCTCATGAAATTCACCTTTTCCTCCTCCGATTGTGAAAAGATTTTATTGCCACCCATCTACATAGGGAGAGATTATCATCATGATAAAATAAGAGAAATCAGGGCTCGCACAGAAAAAATTAAGTGCTCGTTTTTCCCACGTGCCGTTCGAGAATGGAACTGTAGAGAAACAGCTTGAAGGTTGTTAATTGAACCCTCTGCCAGGCACTTTATTGTGAATAGCAGAGTAATCACGTAGATGTAGATGCAGAGTTCAAGAAGGATGTACTTCTAATGGTTTTGTAGGGCATGGAGAGATGCTGATGCCTTATTGTACATTGCAGTTGCGTGCTGTAGCGCACCGACCAGCTCTAGGACAGAGATAGGTCCCGGATGCCATCGCCTTAGCCGATGAGTCCGAGGGCGTTGCTAATAGAAGCAGTGACTTTATGCCACCGCATGGCCATACCGCGAACAGTCGGCATTGCGTGTCACGCACACACGCGGGACGCAACTAGACGCCTCAACTACATTGCTGGTATTTGTATTTTACCAAGGTGGTGAGCCGCAATAAAGACTTTTGAAAAGCACATAGTGTCTATCTGACTCTGCCCTTCTTCAGTACTCAGGTCAATTAGATTTTCATCTGTTATTACTCCTAGAATCGTTGGACAGAAGTCGGTATTTGTCCCATTTAAGGTGGAAGACCTGAAGGGTTACAGATAATTCCGGCTAATGAGCCTAGAATGAGCAACTAGTACCGCTTGCGTTTGGATGGGTTGAGCTTTAACCCTATATTCTGCGCCCATTTTGATAGTGGATTCAGGTCGCTATTGAGATTCTTGATAACAGTCTGCAGCTTTATTGAATTTCCATTTAGGAACAACTGATGTTCGTCAGCATTGGGCATTGGTTGGTTGAGAAGGAGGGAGGGGGGGATGGATGGTTCAAATTGCTCTGAGCACTATGGGACAACTTCTGAGGTCATCAGTCCCCTAGAACTTAGAACTACTTAAACCTAACTGACCTAAGGACATCACACACATCCATTCCCGAGGTAGGATTTGAACCTGCGACCATAGCAGCAGCGTGGTTCCGTACTGAAGCGCCTAGAACCACTGGGCCACTCTGGCCGGCGGGGGGATGGAACCCAACAGCGACCTTCATCTGTCCCATCGGATTTGAAGAAAGGATTGGAAAGGAAGTCGGCGGTGCACTTTCAAAGTAGCCAATCCGGCATTTGCCTGAAGCGATTCAGGGAAATCACGGAAAACCTAAATCAGGATGGGCGGACGTGGGTTTAAGCCGTCGTCCGCCTGAACACGAGTCCACTGTTTCGTCAGCGTACATGTCGTACTTGCAGAAGAGCAAAACTGATGGCACATCACTGACATACAATGATGAAAAGAGTGTAGAATCTAGAGGGTGGAGGGGGGGGGGGGGAAATTTGGCGAGTAAATTGTCGAAGTCGGCAGTGACAAAAGCTTTTCTCAAGTCTTGATACAAACGTAGGAACCAGCGTCTATTATTTTCATTGCTAGCAGCTTCACCTGATCCCCGCAAAATTTCGGACGTAATGTGCATTTCCATTGAAGGTATCATTATTTGCCCTTGGCGCGAATATTATTACTATATGTGTTTTGTCTTTTCTTTCGCACTTTTCCGACAGAACAAATGCCATTTTTGATTCAGCCTGTCCCACATAATTCTGGCGTCTGATATATTTCCGAAATGAAACAAAACGTGAAAAATGCAACTAGCATGTCAGTGGCTCAAGCTGTGTGCAGGAATGCATAATTCAATAAAAAACAATCTCAGCACTAAGGTTGTTTTTAAATGGCACAAGCACATTTTTGCTACAGAAATGAAGAGGTACAGTTAGCGATGGCAGACTTGGCTTCAGCGAAGCTCATGCATAGTGATGTATTAGACTTTAAAGGATACCACCGGCGGCCGTCCGCGGTGGTCTCGCGGTTCTAGGCGCGCAGTCCGGAACCGTGCGACTGCTACGGTCGCAGGTTCAAATCCTGCCTCGGGCATGGATGTGTGTGATGTCCTTAGGTTAGTTAGGTTTAACTAGTTCTAAGTTCTAGGGGACTAATGACCACAGCAGTTGAGTCCCATAGTGCTCAGAGCCATTTTCTGATACCACCGGCGTCACTGTTTTTGCTGTAATCATCAGAACAAGGGGTGCCTACTTTGAACTGCAGTCTGCTGTAAACAGACGGTTACCAGTACGCACGTTCTGCCTACGCTGTTCAGTCTGGTAGCGACTCCTGTTCTGGCTTGCTCTATTGCTGTCGATGTTACACCGGAAAATATACTGCGACGCATTTAACGTACGTTTCGGAAAGTGCTTTCCTTGTTTAGGTATAGCTTGTGTCATCTGATGTCGTCTCGTGGATATGCTGGTCTTTAGTAACGAAGAAAAACTAGACATGATGTTAATATAAGGCGAACGTCATAGAAATGAACCACAGCTGTAGTAGTGTTCCCTGAACGCTACCCAGATCCAAAGTGTGCCTGACGTCACACCATATCCAACATTTGCACACGTCTCATGGGAACAGGCAACTGGGCATCCAAAAGCGTCAACGTGCAAACACAACAGCTAACGGTGACAGCAAAATTGCCGTTGTACGTGCCGTAGCGCACAATCCTGAGGCGAGTGTGGATTGAGTGGTGACATTGTGTGAAGAACTTTACATAGGCATCAGTTTCATACATCTGATGCCTCACTCCATCAAGAACTCTACGGAATGACTTTGAATCCCGCACTGGATCCTGTCATTTTGCCCGCCGGGTGTTGCCGTGCTATCGTGACCTTCTACGTAACAACGTGCATGGATGAAGCCTCGTTCACAGATGATGGTTATGTGAACGTGAGAAACGTGCGCTACTGGTCGACGCAAAATCCCCGCTGGCTACACACTGTGCTGGGGGAGGTGTCAGTATTTGGTGTGGCATCTTTGGCACCAGTATTGTGTGTCAGGGAACAGTAACATGGCGGCGATATGCATCATACCTTGAAGACACCCTACTCCTTCACATGGAGGACGATGGATTGGAAATGTGTCCGTCAGTGTGGTTCCAAAACGGCGGATGGCCGCATACTACGCACATGATTCCATGGAAGTTGTGGATGCAATGTTTCTAAATAAGTGTAGGCACTGTGAATCGGCCAGCACGGTCCCCTTACGTAACAACTTTGGATACCTTCTCTGGGGTGCAGTGGAACAGTATGTTTACCACGAAACCCCCAACGACGCCAGTGGTTATGCCACAACGTATTACCGTTGCGTATGCTGCAATATCTGTGGAAACACTACAATCTGTGCAACGCTCACTTATTCACCGTTTCACAACTCTATGATGCAAACGGTAGGCTCTTCAAACAACCGCTGAGGTGACACGGATTCATCGGACGATGTTACTGGTTATTATTTAGTGTTTTTTATCTGCTGGGTGTCATGCACAAACCTGAAGTTTCTGTAGGCTATATGGCACTAATAATTGTCTTGGGAACACTAGAACCATGTGTGTGCCACTTACGGAAACGTATCCATGTGTTGAAAGTGATGTTTGTTTACGTTTATGGATTTTGCGTTGATGCCCATTGTGTGAACTCCTGACAGCTAGTTGCAGACACAAACCTTGGCCACTCTTTATAATCTGACACTTCGGCGAATATGACTAGAACGGTGAAACCAGGTCCGCCATCACTAACCGCACCTCTAGTTTCAATATCTATAAAAAAATTACATGTGCTGTAAAAATACAAAGCTCTGTGTTGAAAATTGCATTCTTCCCCATTGTGTTAGCCTCTGACTTAGGTGCACAACGGCCGGTAACATTTTTCACGTTGTGTTTCAGTTGGGAAGTATATGAGGTGGGATATGTTCTATAAACAACTGAAGAGGAACTCAGACCTCAGCCGCAGTCGGGCCTTGAAATAAATCCAATGGCGGCAAGCGAAAATTTGCAATTGACTAGGAATCCAAGCCACATTTCACTCTTCACACGAACAGTCGCTCCTACCGCATTAGCTATTTGAGCATTCTTTCCATTCAGCGCGAATAATCAAACTTATTGCTCATTACACATGTAGCGTCCACTGTCAAATTGAGAATTTCGGTGGACGGAGAGCATGAGCAGCTAGCCGGAGCAGTTAAGCGATTTCTAGCGTAAAGCGGAAAATCCGGGTTTGAGTCCCTGGATTGCACAAATTTTCACTTGTCATTGCTGGATTTATGTCAATGTCCAGTAGCGGCTGAGGTCTGAGTTTCTCTTACGTCATGTATATACGCGGTCGCTGAATCAAAAATGGTGTCTGTTCTTTTGGAAATGTCCGAAGAAAGAGATACCACACAAGTGGTGGTAATATGTCTACAGAGCTTCCTCAGCCAGGATTTTCTGGGTGGACTATCGGCTTTAGCTGAACTACACGAGTTAATAGGGCTCTTGATGAGAAATCTGAGGAAGTCGTCATGCCATTTAGCACTTCATTACGGGTGTTAGAAATAGCTACTCACACAGCTGTAGGCAAACTGAAACTGAAACCTTGCGACGCATCGGTAATGCATCAACTGACCAGTTACTATAAGTCGACGTCAATACTGCAACTGGCTCTCGCAGACTATGTATGGTAGGTTGACCCTAAAATCCTCTTTTCCTCTGATGAAACAGGGTTTCATTTATGAAGGTACATAAACTCGTATTACAGTCAACGTAGTTCTGAAAACAACCCTCAGTTACGTCTGGGACTTCGAATACCGTGAATAGATGCGACCGTGTCTGTATTGCCAGCTGCGAAGAGGAGCCGTCACATCTGCCAACAGTTGCCGAGGATCTGAAATGCAGAGAAACTTTTGCCAGGAAAGAAAGGGGAGTTGTTGTGGGAGAGATTCTAGTTGCGGTCAGAGAATACAAGGCAAGGAATAGACCAGGTGACAAGGGGACAAGCTTATGTACAGAATAATCACGTTTATGTGACAATTTTGATTAGGTGTGATATGGGTATACTAACACGATAACATGGGAAAGCACTTGAGCTGCTTATCTCCTATGAAAATTTATGAAAGATGTTCAGATTTATGAAGTGACGTTTTCTTCATTTTCAAAAGTTGAGAAATCAGCGCCAAATTTAAACGTAGCCTAACTCCTCTTAATAGTGACCCACTAGAAAAACATTCAAAAAGTGTAACCACAGACAAAACACCGAGGAAGCGGTCACTGTTGTATTATTTAAGGACGGTTAAAGATATCTGAAATATGTGAGAATATTAGTAAATCGGAAGAAAGTGTACTATACTTTTCACGTGACAGATTAACGGTGACAGAGCTTTGAGTTGACGGGGGATGGGGGCGAGGAAGTGGTTTCATTGCTGGTACACAAACCAATTCGAAAGTTTTAGAAAGAATCCAGATGATAATGCACCGATTTCTTTTTGGGAATTGAATACGTCTCCACCACTTCACAGGAAACAAAGCAGTAGGTCGAAAGAGACGGTCGTAGGAAAATAAATAAATAAAATAAAAATTGGAGAGTGAGAGTTGATTTCATGAACTGCAAATTTACAGTGAGTATTTCCAGGCCTATAGAATGAGTTCTCGTTGGTAATGACATTAAAAATAGTCAAACAATAAATGATTAGTCACAATTGCAGAATTCAGTTTTCGTGTTAGTGAAGACACCATTTCAGATGTCAAACTAAGGCATTTGATGTGTGTATTAGCTGACCAGTTTCGGTTATCGAATATGGCAGAGCAAGCCGGGTGAACAAAGAATCGAGACGGAGATTTGAAGGAGGGTTTACCATTCCGAAACATTTCGTGGAACCTTCATGCTGATAAACGCAAGCTGACACTGAACCTGATGCTGAGTATCTGTTTGAGTATACCCCCTTGAAAGAAAGAGGTAATCATGTGTCCAGAAATAGTACTATAGGTTTATTTTTACTGACGCATGATGATCTTGGATAGTATAGTATTGGTTTGGCTGTAAAAGGCAGCCTTAACTAGGAACTTATTTTGAAAAATACGGTGTAGGAAGGACTATAATTTCAACACTCGTCCAAGGAGAGTCTATGATCTTCCCACCAAGTGTCACGCGGGGAGAATGTAGCTGACACTGGTCGAAGGGTTTCGTCTGTGTCACGACGTATCGCAGCGTCACCACACGTCATCACTATCAACGCCTATAGCGTGCGAAATGATGAAAGCTGTGGTTTAAATCAGCGTCTGAATTTACTGTTACCTACTGCGAGCCAGCCCGGAGACAGCAGTTTTGCTCGTGTTCCTCACCGATCAAGTTTTCGATGGCTGCTTGATAGCAGAACGGCTAGGACAAACGGCACTGAAGTGCGTGCAAACGTGGGCGCACTTTGGCCAAAGCTAACATTTCCCTAGATTCTCCTGATGAAGCTTTCGTCTACATCGTGCTATAAAACCAACAGAATACGGCGACGAAGGCGCAGAAATGATTCTTTTAGAATCACTATGTTGTGAGCACTACATCCTACTGGTAATTATATTCGACTGGATGCCATGTTTAAAAAGCCAAACATGAAGACTACAGTAGTGTCACATTTTATGTATGTTACATCAAACCAACGTTATCGTAGGATATCCATGTCTATGACGTTTCACACCTCAGTTTAGAGTCTCCTTTGGTTTCGTTTAAGCATTGCAATAGGTTACCACATTTACAATCTTACACCAATGACTGATGAGTCAGTAAGGGTAAGATGATGCTGGTGTGAACAAGTGAATGTGGTAAGGTTGCAACTCGCACTACAGTGATTAGGTTAGATTAGTACTTGTTTCATAGATCATGGGTACGACACTTCGTAATAATGTGGAACATGTCAGTTTAATAAAAGGTGTCTATACAAGATATTACATTACAAAAAATATTATATGACACTTAATACTTTTAATTTTTTTGTGAGTTTTGGGGAAATTACCCACTTATTATATCCAAAAATTCATCTAATGAATAGAAGGAGTTGTCAGGAAGAAATTCTTTTAATTTCCTTTTAAATGCTATATGGCTATGCGTCAGACTTTTGGTGCTATTAGGTAAGTGACCAAAGACATTCGTGGCAGTATAATTTACCCTGTCTGAGCCAAAGTTAGATTTAACCTTGAGTAGTGAAGATCATCCTTTCTCCTATTGTTGTAGCCATGTACACTGCTATTACTTTTGAATTCGTTCGGATTGTCAATAACAAATTTCATAAGTGAATATATATATATATATATATATATATATATATATATATATATATATATATTTATTGTGAGGCTACAGTGAAGATCACTAGCTCTCTAAATAAGTGTCTGCAGGATGATCTTGGATGAGCTCCAGCAATTATTCTGATTACACACTTTTGTGCAATGAACATGAACACTCTTTTACTCAATGATGAGTTACCCGAGAATATGATGCCATAGGAAAGCAGAGAATGAAAATAGGCATGGGAAGCTAATTTACTCAGATGTATATCGCCAAAATTTGCAATGACCCTAATAGCATAAGTAGCTGAACTTAAAGTTTCAGCAGATCCTCAGTGTGTTTTTTTCCACTTCAACCCCTTATCAATGCATACACCTAGAAATTTTGAATATTCTACCTTAGCTACCGATTTCTGATCGAAGTCTATATTTATCAATGGTATCATTCCATTTACTGTGTGGAACTGTGTATACTGTGTTTTGTCAAAGTTTAATGAGAGTCCATTCGCAGAGAACCATTTAATGATTTTCTGAAAAACATCGTTTACAATTTCACCAGTTAATTCTTGTCTGTTGGGTGTGATAGCTATACTTGTATCACCGGCCAAAAGTACCAGCTTGGCATCTTCGTGAATATAGAATGACAAGTCATTAATATATATTAAGAACAGCAGAGAAGCCTAGACCGAACCTTGCGGCACTCCGTTCTTAATTGTTCCCCAGTTGGAGAAATCACAAGTTTTTTGCATATTATGTGAACTGCTTATCTCAACCTTCTGCACTTTTCCAGTTAGGTATGATTTAAACCATTGGAGCACTGTCCCATTCATACCACAGTACTTGAGCTTATCTAGAAGTATTCCATGATATACACAATCAAAAGCCTTTGATAGATGACAAAAAATCGCAACGTGTGATTTCCGGTTACTCAGAGTATTTAATATTTCATTAGTGAAAGTATATATGGCATTTTACGTTGAAAAACTCTTTTGGAAACCAAACTGACATCTTGTTAAAATTTTATTTTTACAAATGTGTGAAGCTACTCTACAAAATATTACTTTTTCAAACATTTTGGATAAGGCTGTCAGAAGTGATTCATCATCAGAAGTATTGGAGGCTTCCCATGCATCAGTAACCAGCGGTGTTCGCTGAAAACTGAAGGTAAAAATGCAAAATTGTAGGTGACTAATAAAGACCTTGAAAGTCTCTTCGGGTTTGCTGCCGGATCCTTAAATCAACTCGATTTAATATTTCGGCGATCCAACTGTGGGATTCAGCATCACCAGCAGCGTTCTCCTGAAGAATGCGAACAGTTGGGTCGTCGAAATATTAAATGGATTTTAAGATCCGGCAGCAAACCCGAAGAGACTTTCAAGACTTAATACGTTTAAGTAGTTATACACAATCAGAGTTTATTTACAACTTTATGTTATTCATATTCAAAATAAATGCGCACTCAGTGAGTTTAACGCTCTTCAAGAACCAAGAAACAATTTTCAAGTTTGTTCGACAGCTATCATCCACGGCGAGCGATCTCCTGCAAAGTGAACGTAGCCGCCGCCCCCTGGGCAACCCGATCTCTCTGCAGATGAGCTGCAGTCAGCTGCGACTAACGCGCTGAATACTAATGCAGCCAGAAGTTCTGCTCCCCATCTCGGGGAGAGCTTCTCGTCCACAAACCGAGCGTACAGGTCGGCCGGCTGAGTCAGTTACAAATCCAGCTCAGTGCAGCGCCAAATGCAATTTCCCGATAAATCGTCCCAGATTCACTTAATGTAGGGATGTTTCTCTGCGGTCAAAAACATAGTCAGCGGAAAATGTGAGATATCATTTTCTGTCAGTGATATATACTTCTATATATACGTGGAAAAGATTCAACACACTTCTTTCGTACAGACCAAACTAGACTTTGTTTGAAAGTCTGACAATAGGCTCAATCAGCAAACAGTTCAGTATCTTTCATTAAAATACTTCTTGGTTGCTTATCCCGTCAAAACGTAAATTAATGAAGCAACATTTCATCCATTATTGCAGCTGTCTTGTGCTAATGTGTCCTTAGTAACACATCTGTATAGTACTGTATGCCTCAGTATTTTTAGTATTGGTTTCCTGTGGTATGCATTACTCTGGCATCGAATCTGTAGGGATATAACATCTAAAGTCTATTTAAAAGGCATA
Source organism: Schistocerca gregaria (assembly GCF_023897955.1). Lineage (NCBI taxonomy): Eukaryota > Metazoa > Arthropoda > Insecta > Orthoptera > Acrididae > Schistocerca > Schistocerca gregaria. The sequence goes on from NC_064925.1 coordinate 553,730,669, forward strand.
TTACCACCACAAGAGCTGCAAATAAATACTTCTTTATTCACATTCTTTATTATGTGAATAAAGAACTTTTTATTAGTAGGTCGTGAGGTAATAAGACTTTTACCACCTCCTGCTGGTTAAAATGAGAATGGGGGCGTAATTTGTAGGCGAGAAGTCCAACCCCAGGCGTAGTAGCTGCGAAAACAGAGTGAGACATTTAAAGCTCTTTTTGGAAATATCTGGATAATCACAAATTTGATTAATTAAAGATTGTTATAAAAGCTGTTCGTCACAGTAGGGGACATCCTCTAACACTAAACGTCACACCCTACCTCCATCCTCAGCGGGCGTAGGAACGTCTTGGAAGTCTTAAATTGGAATCCGCATTTTTTATTGCGGATTATCTGCAAGAAAATACGAAAGTTTTCTATTCAACATACTTTCAGTTGCATAATTTACGATGAAGTAATCGAAAAAATGAAAATGGGTTAAAAGTAGCAGAAAAGTTGTACTGTGTCAAGACATAGAGGCCGAGCTAGGATCCCGTGACGACAGATAGGCTGTATTTCTAAAATATTTAATTAGAAACCAGTTTTTGTAACGAAAAGAATTGATTCTCCAGAAAACAGTACATTACTATGTCCACATTGTCGGTGTTATTTCTTTAACAGATGATGCTGGACTTGCCTTAATCAATGGAGATTCTCCACTGGCCAATGATGAATGTATATTATGCTGATTCCATTGACCACGATTCGTAAAAGTTGATTGATCAGATAAAAGTATCTGCGACATAAAATCATCGTAGGTTTCTAGTTGTTTAAATCGAATTTAAAGTTTTCATGTGACTCTGAATGTCGTTTCCACGTAATTCTTGATACAACGATAAGTAATAAGGATGGAATTTGTGTTCATGCAGTGTGTGCAGAACGCTTCTTTGCGAAATTCGTGAACCTCGAGCGATTTTTCCGCGAACTAACGTACTGTTTGCTGTAAAACCTAGTTTCTCGTTAAGGAGTTTAGAATAACTGCTTTTGTAATCTCCTAGTATTCCATCTGATGTGTATTTCTTAAGATATTATCATTCTAGACAATTTTAAACCATTTTGCTTTTTCATTATTACAGCGCCATCTAGCACGCAAGGGAGAAAAAACGTTAACTACAAAAGTTACTTATTTTTTCAAGGATAATCCGAGAATTCAGTAAAGTACAACCAGGGGCAAGTAGGACTCGCTTCCTAAGAGTTCCGTACAAACGTCATTATATATATAGACAGTTCGCCATCCCAGAAATGAAAATCGCGAAGATTTTGGACTATTATCGACACTCATATTGGCAAGTTATTAATCCCGAGAGATCCAAGACTTTCTAGAATCTCTTAACTTCAAGTTAGAAGTCGGGTATGAAATGACAAAAGAAATATTTTTTTCGTGAGGTACAATAGTAAATAATTTCGTGTTTTTGTCCATTATTTGTACCGTGAAACCTCGCTAATTGCCAAATTTAATGATTTTAGGTCAACAGGTAGTACCCTATAGGTATTGAAGAGTGAGTTTCCGAGTATCAAAATTGTGACATTAACAACCATATCTTTTGTTTAAATTAACTTATAACCTCAAAGTTTAACCGTGACATAAAATCTCGATTCGTCTTATCGTTGTTGAGAAGAAGGGTTTTTAACTGTCGGTTATACATACATACATACAGACAGACAGACAGACGCCGACAGACAACAATGTGATCCCATAAAGGTTCCATTTTTACCGACTGAGGTACAGAACCCAATAAATGAGGATTCCTATTTAAAACTTCAAATTTGACACTAATTCCGCCTTGGAGGTAGAGTAGTGGGGTCAAGATTCTTGTCATTGGATGTCCCCCTCGGAGACGAACAACCTTCGTTATACACGTCTTTAAATAAATTTTTAGCGTTCTAGATGTTTCCAAACAAAGTTTTAAAGGACTTCCATGAGATACAGCAGTGAGGAGACGCATGTCTAGCCTACCAGCTCTCTTCTGCAGTCCTAGTGGCAAGTTGGTGACATGACAATCGTATTCCTAAAGGATGCGCAGATAAAAGTGAGACCATGCTAATGAATATTGCTTCCGGCCAGAACAGAACTAAACGTTGTACATATGTATCCTGTAGAGGCCCAGGTGTAGCGTGGTTGGCTTCCCCAGCGGTATCAACTCAGCTGCTACGCCTGACGTGCCTGCCTTGCGCATCGAGGCTGGTGCTCTTAGAAAGGTCACCACAAAGTACAGGACAATACTGAGATTATAAACGGTAATAAGTTCTTAATGCGCACCATTAAATCGATATGAGGAGGTCCAATACTCTGAGGAGCGTAGGGAACGATGCGGGAGACCAGCACCGCCGACTAGGCAAGGTCGTAGCGGAGGTGGTTTGCCATTGCCTTCCTCCGACCGTAATGGGGATGACTGATGATGACAACACAACAACACCCAGTTATCTTGTTGCAGGGAAAATTACTGATCCCGCCGGGAATCGAACCCGGGACCCCGTGCGCAGGAAGCGAGAACGCTACCGCAAGACCACGAGCTGCGGACGTTAAATCGATAATAATACAAATAATTTAGCTCTGTCGGTCACGAATAATTTTTCCAGAAAAAAAAAATCATGGCTTAGCTATGCAGCTCTTGCAATTAAATTATGATTTTTCAGATGTATAAGGTATTCCGAGGTGCCCCCGAAGGAAAGACACAACGCCTCCCCAAATGAAGATGTGTTCAAGTGGGTGCAGTTTAAGTCGAAAAGTCAAAGTACTTTATTTGATTTTATTTCACCAAAATGCATAAATTACACAAAACTATGGTTACATGCATAAACTGGTTTTATAATTGTGAAGTATGATAATCAAAGAAACAATTTTTTTTATATCCAGACATAAGTGAATGTTACATTTTACACAACAAATGTGGATGTACCTTTGCAACCCGGTTTCTTGCACCTGTCAAATGATTTTTTGTAGTTGACCACTGGAAGATGCCGAGCGTTGTTCAAACGAACATCAGCTTCTGGACGAACTTCCTCATTGGCTCGTTTTGACGTTCTTGGACATGGCATTGAACTCTCACAAGTGGGACGCCCCCGTTTCCTGGCAGCTGGCTTATCCATTTTTGCCGGTACTTTGACCACACATGCTCTAAAGTGAAGCAAATCAAGGGTCTTATTTTCAGGAACACCTAAATCTGATGCGTTTTTCTTGTACTCAATCGATGCATTTACACATGCAATATCGACTGCATGAGCAAACATGCGAAGCGTCCACCTTCACGATCTGATGATCGTGCGATGAATTGTGATCAGAATATCCATCTTGTTGACCCTTCTCATATGTTGACTGTAAACTTGAATAACATCTGTCCGGTCGATTTCTAAATATTTATCCAGAACCTATAATAAAAAATCTTATTGCGAAAAAAACTCATAAAAACCGTACATCTGAGTAACGCAGATGAAGAAGTCGCCTTATTCATTTTATGCAAAATCCGTACACCTGAGTAACGCAGATGAAAAAGCCGCTAAATTCATTTTATGTCAGTTTTGAGGTGGGCACACGACCGTATAGATTTTTTCAGCGCCTGAGTGACGGAATACGTTTCAGGTTTGAAAACCGGCAATAAACCGTCGAAAATGGCTTTCGAAAGTGGTGTTTGGTTTCAAAAATAGCTAACTGCTGTTTCCGGGTACAAAGCCCGCTAAATGCCCAATAGGACTGGCTGTCGCCCTGCCAAGCCCGGACGCAAAGCACGTGACAGACATCAAACTTAGCAGTCTGGACATTCAAAGTTACCTTTCAGTCCGTCACGACTATAATGGACATTATTCTTCAAATTCGCACGCAACAATAACATTCTCGCTGACAATGCATAGTGATTTGGATGGGACGAGTGTTTCGTGATTATGTCAGTGTCACTTATCATGTAGTTAGCGGGATTCGCGTCTAAGCTCCTCAGCTTAAAATATACCGTACGATATAAAACGTCTACCAATACCTCCATCATTGTCCTCGTGTTCAAAATTATCGCCTGGATCATCGGATAGATCGTCAGTTTCAGATAAATTAAGAAGCTCTATAACTTCTTCTTCTGTAAGTGGCCTTCGTCTGTCTTGGACTCGGAGCATTGTGAAATCACCGTAGGATGACTAAAAAGACAGCGAAATAATGTCCTAAATTTCTATGCTATTACAACCTTTCAATCACAATGTTCTCATTTGTAGACATGTATAAAGCTATAAATATGTCACTTACATTTCGTTCTGAAAGACACCTTTCGTTTTCACGTGCAAGAATGCTACTTTCTCAACGTAAATAATTTTTTTAACCTAAACTCAGTAGATATTAACCGGTTGATGGGAGCTACAAAGATTAATGGGGAGCGCCTATGTTACTGTTAACATTCAACTTTGTTTTGTGGTACCACAGATTAACAGAAGGTATAGACACTGCTCTCAAATAAACTCTCTGCTTCTAACAATCCTCCCCCCATGAACCATGGACCTTGCTGTTGGTGGGGAGGCTTGCGTGCCCAAGCGATACAGATAGCCGTGCCGTAGGTGCAACCACAACGGAGGGGTATCTGTTGAGAGGCCAGACAAACATGTGGTTCCGGAAGAGGGGCAGCAGCCTTTTCAGTAGTTGCAGGGGCAACAGTCTGGATGATTGACTGATCTGGCCTTGTAACAATTACCAAAATGGCCTTGCTGTTGTGGTACTGCGAACGGCTGAAAGCAAGGGCAAACTACGGACGTAATTTTTCCCGAGGGCATGCAGCTTTACTGTATGATTAAATGATGATGACGTCCTCTTGGGTAAAATATTCCGGAGGTAAAATAGTCCTCCATTCCGATCTCCGGGCGGTGACTACTCAAGAGGATGTCATTATCAGGAGAAAGAAAACTGGTGTTCTACGGATCGGAGCGTGGAATGTCAGATCCCTTAATCGGGCAGGTAGGTTAGAAAATTTAAAAAAGGGAAATGGATAGGTTAAAGTTAGATATAGTGGGAATTAGTGAAGTTCGGTGGCAGGAGGAAGAAGACTTTTGGTCAGGTGAATACAGGGTTATAAATACAAAGTCAAATAGGGGTAATGCAGGAGTAGGTTTAATAATGAATAGAAAAATAGGAATGCGGGTAAGCTACTACAAACATCATAGTGAACGCATTATTGTGGCAAAGATAGGTACGAAGCCCACACCTACTACAGTAGTACAAGTTTATATGCCAACTAGATCTGCAGATGAAGAAGAAATTGAAGAAATGTATGATGAAATAAAAGAAATAATTCAGATAGTGAAGGGTGACGAAAATTTAATAGTCATGGGTGACTGGAATTCGGTAGTAGGGAAAGGGAGAGAAGGAAACGTAGTTGGTGAATATGGACTGGGGCAAAGAAATGACAGAGGAAGACGCCTGGTAGAATTTTGCACAGAGCACAACTTAATCATAGGTAACACTTGGTTCAAGAATCATAACAGAAGGCTGTATACATGGAAGAACCCTGGAGATACTAAAAGGTATCAGATAGATTATATAATGGTAAGACAGAGATTTAGGAACCAGGTTTTAATTTGTAAGACATTTCCAGGGGCAGATGTTAACTCTCACCACAATCTATTGGTTATGACTTGTAGATTAAAACTGAAGAAACTACAAAAAGGTGGGAATTTAAGGAGATGGGACCCGCATAAACTGAAAGAACCAGAAGTTGTACATAGTTTCAGGGAGAGCATAAGGGAGCAATTGACAGGAATGGGGGAAAGAAATACAGTAGAAGAAGAGTGGGTAGCTTTGAGGGATGTAGTAGTGAAGTCAGCAGAGGATCAAGTAGGTAAAAAGACGAGGGCTAGTCGAAATCCTTGGGTGACAGAAGAAATATTGAATTTAATTGATGAAAGGAGAAAATATAAAAATGCAGTAAATGAAGCAGGCAAAAAGGAATATAAACGTCTCAAAAATGAGATCGAAAGGAAGTGCAAAATGGTTAAGCAGGGATGGCTAGAGGGCAAATGTAAGGATGTAGAGGCTAATCTCACTAGGGGTAAGATAGATACTGAATACAGGAAAATTAAAGAGACCTTTGGAGATAACAGAACCACTTACATGAACATCAAGAGCTCAGATGGTATTCCATTTCTAAGCAAAGAAGAGATAGCAGAAAGGTGGAAGGAGTATATAGAGGGTCTATACAAGGGCGATGTACTTGAGGACAATATTATGGAATTGGAAGAGGATGTAGATGAAGATGAAATGGGAGATACGATACTGCGTGTAGAGTTTGACATAGCACTGAAAGACCTGAGTCGAAACAAGGCCCCCAGAGTAGACAACATTCCATTGGAACTACTGACGGCCTCGGGAGAGCCAGTCCTTACAAAACTCTACCATCTGGTGAGCAAGATCTATGAGACAGGCGAAATACCCTCAGACTTCAAGAAGAATATAATAATTCCAATCCCAAAGAAAGCAGGTGTTGACAGATGTAAAAATTACCGAACTATCAGTTTAATAAGTCACAGCTGCAAAATACTAACACGAATTCTTCACAGACGAATGGAAAAACTAGTAGAAGCTGACCTCGGTTAAGATCAGTTTGGCTTCCGTAAAAATGTTAGCACACGTGAGGCAATACTGACCCTACGACTTATCTTAGAAGAAAGATTAATGAAAGGCAAACCTACGTTTCTAGCATTTGTAGACTTAGAGAAAGCTTTTGACAATGTTGACTGGAATACTCTCTTTCAAATTCTGAAGGTGGCTGGGGTAAAATACAGGGAGCGAAAGGCTATTCACAATTTGTACAGAAACCAGATGGCAGTTATAAGAGTCGAGGGGCATGAAAGGGAAGCAGTGGATGGGAAGGGAATGAGACAGGGTTGTAGTCTCTCCCCGATGTTACTCAATTTGTATATTGAGCAAGCAGCAAAGGAAACAAAAGAAAAATTTGGAGTAGGTATTAAAATCCATGGAGAAGAAATAAAAACTTTTGAGGTTCGCCGATGACATCGTAATTTTGTCAGAGACAACAAAGGACTTGGAAGAGAAGTTGAACGGAATGGATAGTGTCTTGAAAGGAGGATATAAAATGAACATCAACAAAAGCAAAACGAGAATAATGGAATGTAGTCGAATTAAATCGGGTGATGCTGAAGGAATTAGATTAGGAAATGAGACAAAGTAGTAAAGGAGTTTTGCTATTTGGGGAGCAACATAACTGATGATGGTCGAAGTAGAGAGGATATAAAATGTAGACTGGCAATGGGAAGGTAAGCGTTTCTCAAGAAGAGAAATTTGTTAACATCGAGCATAGATTTAAGTGTTAGGAAGTCATTTCTGAAAGTATTTGTATGGAGTGTAGCCATATGTTGTTGTTGTTGTTGTCTTCAGTCCTGAGACTGGTTTGATGCAGCTCTCCATGCTACTCTATCCTGTGCAAGCTGCTTCATCTCCCAGTACCTACTGCAACCTACATCCTTCTGAATCTGCTTAGTGTACTCATCTCTCGGTCTCCCTCTACGATTTTTACCCTTCACGCTGCCCTCCAAAGCTAAATTTGTCATCCCTTGATGCCTCAAAACATGTCCCACCAACCGATCCCTTCTTCTAGTCAAGTTGTGCCACAAACTTCTCTTCTCCCCAATCCTATTCAATACCTCCTCATTAGTTATGTGATCTACCCACCTAATCTTCAACATTCTTCTGTAACACCACATTTCGAAAGCTTCTATTCTCTTCTTGTCCAAACTAGTTATCGTCCATGTTTCACTTCCATACATGGCTACACTCCAAACAAATACTTTCATAAACGACTTCCTGATACATAAATCTATATTCGATGTTAACAAATTTCTCTTCTTGAGAAACGCTTTCCTTGCCATTGCCAGTCTACATTTGATATCCTCTCTACTTCGACCATCATCAGTTATTTTCTTCCTAAATAGCAAAACTCCTTTACTACTTTAAGTGTCTCATTTCCTAATCTAATTCCCTCAGCATCACCCGATTTAATTCGACTACATTCCATTATCCTCGTTTTGCTTTTGTTAATGTTCATCTTATATCCTCCTTTCAAGACACTGTCCATTCCGTTCAACTGCTCTTCCAAGTCCTTTGCCGTCTCTGACAGACTTACAATGTCATCGGCGAACCTCAAAGTTTTTACTTCGTCTCCATGAATTTTAATACCTACTCCAAATTTTTCTTTTGTTTCCTTTACTGCTTGCTCAATATACAGATTGAATAACATCGGGGAGAGGCTACAACCCTGTCTCACTCCTTTCCCAACCACTGCTTCCCTTTCATACCCCTCGACTCTTATTACTGCCATCTGGTTTCTGTACAAATTATAAATAGCTTTTCGCTCCCTGTATTTTACCCCTGCCACCTTTAGAATTTGAAAAAGAGTATTCCAGTCAACATTGTCAAAAGCTTTCTCTAAGTCTACAAATGCTAGAAACGTAGGTTTGCCTTTTCTTAATCTTTCTTCTAAGATAAGTCGTAAGGTCAGTATTGCCTCACGTGTTCCAACATTTCGACGGAATCCAAACTGATCCTCCCCGAGGTCTGCATCTACCAGTTTTTCCATTCGTCTGTAAAGAATTCGCGTTAGTATTTTGCAGCCGTGGCTTATTAAACTGATAGTTCGGTAATTTTCACATCTGTCAGCACCTGCTTTCTTTGGGATTGGAATTATTATATTCTTCTTGAAGTCTGAGGGTATTTCGCCTCTCTCATACATCTTGTTCACCAGCTGGTAGAGTTTTGTCAGGACTGGTTATCCCAAGGCCCTCAGTAGTTCTAATGGAATGTTGTCTACTCCGGGGGCCTTGTTTCGACTCAGGTCTTTCAGTGCTATGTCAAACTCTTCACGCAGTATCGTATCTCCCATTTCGTCTTCATCTAGATCCTCTTCCATTTCCATAATATTGTCCTCAAGTACATCACCCTTGTATAAACCTTCTATATACTCCTTCCACCTTTCTGCCTTCCCTTCTTTGCTTAGAACTGGGTTGCCATCTGAGCTCTTGATATTCATACACGTGGTTCTCTTCTCTCCAAAGGTCTCTTTAATTTTCCTGTAGGCAGTATCTATCTTACCCCTAGTGAGATAAGCTTCTACATCCTTACATTTGTCCTCTAGCCATCCCTGTTTAGCCATTTTGCACTATCTGTCGACCTCATTTTTGAGAAGTTTGTATTCCTTTTTGCGTGCTTCATTTACTGCATTTTTATATTTTCTCCTTTCATCGATTAAATTCAATATTTCTTCTGTTACCCAAGGATTTCTAGCAGCCCTCGTCTTTGTACCTACTTTATCCTCTGCTGCCTTCACTACTACATCCCTCAGAGCTACCCATTCTTCTTCTACTGTATTTCTTTCCCCTATTCCTGTCAATTGTTCCCTTATGCTCTCCCTGAAACTCTGTACAACCTCTGGTTCTTTCAGTTTATCCAGGTCCCATCTCCTTAATTTCCCACATTTTTGCAGTTTCTTCAGTTTTAATCTACAGGTCATAACCAATAGATTGTGGTCAGAGTCCACATCTGCCCCTGGAAATGTCTTACAATTTAAAACCTGGTTCCTAAATCTCTGTCTTACTATTATATAATCTATCTAATACCTTTTAGTATCTCCAGGGTTCTTCCACGTATACAACCTTCTTTCATGATTCTTAAACCAAGTGTTAGCTATGATTAAGTTGTGCTCTGTGCAAAATTCTACTAGGCGGCTTCCTCTTTCATTTCTTAGCCCCAATCCATATTCACCTATTATGTTTCCTTCTCTCCCTTTTCCTACACTCGAATTCTAGTCACCCATTACTATTAAATTTTCGTCTCCCTTCACTATCTGAATAATTTCTTTTATTTCATCGTACATTTCTTCAATTTCTTCATCATCTGCAAAGCTAGTTGGCATATAAACTAGTATTACTGTAGTAGGTGTGGGCTTCGTATCTATCTTGGCCACAATAATGCGTTCACTATGCTGTTTGTAGTAGCTTACCCGCATTCCTATTTTCCTATTCATTATTAAACCTACTCCTGCATTACCCCTATTTGATTTTGTGTTTATAACCCTGTAGTCACCTGACCAGAAGTCTTTTTCCTCCTGCCACCGAACTTCACTAATTCCCACTATATCTAACTTGAACCTATCCATTTCCCTTTTTAAATTTTCTAACCTACCTGCCCGATTAAGGGATCTGACATTCCACGCTCCGATCCGTAGAACGCCAGTTTTCTTTCTCCTGATAACGACATCCTCTTGAGTAGTCCCCGCCCGGAGATCCGAATGGGGGACTATTTTACCTCCGGAATATTTTACCCAAGAGGACGCCATCATCATTTAATCATACAGTAAAGCTGCATGTCCTCGGGAAAAATTACGGCTGTAGTTTCCCCTTGCTTTCAGCCGTTTGCAGTACCAGCACAGCAAGGCCGTTTTGGTTAATGTTGCAAGGCCAGATCAGTCAATCATCCAGACTGTTGCCCCTGCAACTACTGAAAAGGCTGCTGCCCCTCTTCAGGAACCACATGTTTGTCTGGCCTCTCAACAGATACCCCTCCGTTGTGGTTGCACCTACGGTACGGCCATCTGTATCGCTGAGGCACGCAAGCCTCCCCACCAACGGCAAGGTCCATGGTTCATGGAAGTGAAACATGGACGATAAATAGTTTGGACAAGAAGAGAATAGAAGCTTTCAAAATGTGGTGCTACAGAAGAATGCTGAAGATTAAATAGGTAGATCACATAACTAATGAGGAATTACTGATTGGGGAGAAGAGAATTTTGTGGCACAACTTGACCAGAAGAAGGGATCGGTTGGTAGGACATGTTCTGAGGCATCAAGGGATCACCAATTAGTATTGGAGGAGAGTATGGAGGGTAAAAATTGTAGAGGGAGACCAAGAGATGAATACAGGAGCAGATTCAGAAGGACGTAGGTTGCAGTAGGTAGTGGGAGATGAAGAAGCTTGCACAGGATAGAGTAGCATGGAGAGCTGCATCAAACCAGTCTCAGGACTGAAGACCACAACAACAACAACTTCTAACAATATGAGGCCAACAATCAAAAATGGTAAAATTTAACGAATTTTACTATACTAAGCATTTATTTAGCATGTCCTTAAATGAGGACGCCATGACAGAAAGGGTTAAAAGAAAGTTAAAAATTGATCTTCGTGCAAGCACAGAGAATCGTTAAGTAGGAATGGAAAAAACCGAGCGGCTGAAACCGATAGCGGTGTTTTAGTGCTGAGTAACCGGCGTTTGTTTGCCTCGGGTATAATAGGCGTTTTTCTAGTTTTTGCTAATAACCGAGGACAAAACCGAAATATCAATAATCCGTATCAGCAGTTCTGAAATTTTTCGATTTTATACAGGGTGTTACAAGAAGGTACGGAAACATTCCTCGCACACAAAGAAAGAAAATATGTTATGTGGACATGTGTCCGGACGCGCTTACTTTCCATGTTAGAGCTCATTTTATTACTTCTCTTCAAATCACATTAATCATGGAATGGCAACAGAACGTACGAGCGTGACTTCAAACACTCTGTTACAGGAAATGTTCAAAATGTCCTCCGTTAGCGAGGATACATGCATCCACCCTCCTTCGCATGGAATCCCTGATGGGCTAATGCAGCCCTGGAGAATGGCGTATTGTATCACAGCCGTCCACAATACGAGAACGAAGAGTTTCTACATTTGGTACCGTGGTTGCGTAGACAAGAGCTTTCAAATGCCCCCATAAATGAAAGTCAAGAGGGTTGAGGTCAGGAGAGCGTGGAGGCCATGGAATTGTTTCCACTCCACCTATCCATTGGTTACCGAATCTGTTGTTGAGAAGCGTACGAGCACTTCGACTGAAATGTGCAGGAGCTCCTTCGTGCATGAACCACATGTTGTGTCGTACTTGTAAAGGCACATGTTCTAGCAGCACAGGTAGAGTATCCCGTATGAAATCATGGCGGTGAATCGAGGAAGTACTGTACATACTGACGAAACTAAAATGAACTCTAACATGGAAATTAAGCGTTTCCGGACACATGTCCACATAACATCTTTTCTTTATTTGTGTGTAGGGAAAGTTTCCTGAATGTTTGGCAATACCTTTTTGTTACACCCTGTATAAATTTTTCTAACCCGAATAATTTTTATTCCGAAAATTTGCGTTGGTCTGAATTATTACGTTATTATAGAAAATGGTAAAAGTAATCAGTAATATTTTAATAACAAAGCCAACAGAAATGACCAACAAACCCCATGGAATAAGAATTGGTACACCATTGTTGAGACAGTGTCTTTTGCTATGTTCGTTCCTTAAGCTATACTTTCTTGGTGTCGTCGCCGAATATCCGTCGTATTGTAGAAAGATGTGGAAATGAAGTACAATGCTCCTTTAGCTTTAAAAGATAAAAGATTTATCTGCTATTTCTGTGAAATAATAAAAGAAGAACGTAATTATGGTAACATTAGGAATTAAAAACGTATCGACAATTCATTCGGAGTATACAATAAGACTAGAAAGTAGCTGATATGCTGCTCGTGTGTACATTACATGCCTTATATGCTCGCAGTACTTGAAAAAGGGTAAATTAACACGAAAATCAGAGTTCTTCAACTTTGACTGTTCGTAATGCCCATACAGTGTTATGATCCTCGATTACGACATAATTTTGAGCAAGGTTTCAAAAAATTAGAATCAGTAGGAGAATATTAGTGATTTTTTTGTATTATCAACCATTTACCACTTTTCGAGAAAAGCGGTGAACAGTATAAAGTTTTTAATTGTGAAACTGAGACAGTCAAATTCTTTTGACTTTGATCACTTTTAATATTTATTAAAGGAAGGAAACAACAAAAAAATAGAAAATCGGTTATTTCATAAAACACTAACTTTGAGCCTTTTTAACAGTCTAGTTAAACGGCCGTGGAAGAAAATCGTTATAAGGGAAGACCAGTTGTTTCAGTGATAACCGATATCCCTAATCGGAAGCCGGTCCATCAACGGTGATGCCAAAGTGTAAAGTTCTATATCATTGGCGTAAATGGCGGATCCCATACGGGAGGGCATTCTATGTATTTGAATTCAACCCCTATCATCTCTCACCTCAGTGAATGGTAGAGTTCGGTACCGATACAATTGATAACCAGAAAATGCTGACTACATCTACGGATGACGTCATAAGTTTTTATAAATAGGATGATAACACAAAGGAAAAGTAACAGCAGCCGCTTGCGTCACCGCAAAACGTTGAAAGAATCGCTAGGCCATCATCTTTTGCCACAGATTTGAAACGGATTCAACAGTGGAAATCCTATACAAAAATGGGCCGTCCAACACGGGAGCAAGGAGGTTTGCAGATTTTGAAATCATCTTCCAAGCCGTTGGACCGGTCAGACTGGAATTGACAATGACATGTTTTACTCCTGGGATCAAACTCTCCATGGGTTTACGATTATGTGGCTCTGTGAAAGACCTTGTGTATGTGCGGCCTTTACCGAAAATAATTCAAGACCACAAAATGTGCATTTTGGTTAAATGGACTATCACTTAGATGTTGTTCCGGGCCCCGTGGTGTCACACTAGAACACATATGCAAAAAGTTATGCTTACCGGTACTTTTACGTACTGTGTAATTCTTACCGATGTATAGCTGCGCAGTAAATTGACATAGCCATCTAAACCACTCTTTTCATTTCAAACCGCCCTGTATTTTAAAGATGTTGAAACACTGATTTGGTCCTTTATTACGGCTAGCAACTTGCATGTCACCATTAGAATCATTTTGCTCAGCAGTACTTTACTGACATGTGGAAGACTAACAGTAAAGTGACAGTGGCAACCAATCCGTTCCGAATAATTTCACTTCGACCGACTGCGTTCTGGAACAACTACAACTCATAATGAATTAAATTTGTTCAAATGGTTAAAATGGCTCTAAGCACTATGGGACTTAACATCGGAAGTCATCAGTCCCCTGGACTTAGAACTAATTAAACCTAACTAACCTAAGGACATCACACACACGTCCATGCCCGAAACAGGATTCGAACCCGCGACGGCAGCAGCAGCTCGGTTCCAGACTGAAGCGCCTAGAACCGCTCGGCCACAAACGGCCGCAATTAAATTTGTGACAAATTTAGGTTATAATACTATTCTACACTTAAACCAGCGATCTAAGTGAAAACATATGGTACCATCCACACAACGTTAACTAATTATAGTGATTAAGATTTCTCCAATTACTTTATTAATCTATAGTTTCTTCAGTGCTGCTTCATGTGAGTCAGTTCTGGATGATCACAGCTTGAGGTAAAATAGAAAACGCAAAAATGATATTTCTATGAAGAACAATTTGTTACTCTAGAGAAGACCACATAAGAAAGAAAATGTTGCGAAATCGGCTATGGGTAGAACAAATGGACCGTTAAACGAGTAAATCTTACACCTATTGTGAACGAGTAGAAACAATGGACAACACGTGACTTCCCAAATGACTCATCAAACATTATCTTACATGCGTAGGGAAAGGTGGGCAGATGGTTTGTGATGACGCAACAAGTGCGAGTACCAGTTACTCAACTGAAGGACGAGAATGCGAAAATGTGAGGCCCTTAAAGTGACGAAGTTCACATATCGTCGTGACAAACAAGAGTCGTGGCTGCTAGGGCTACATGAAGTTCCATAACTTTGTCGTAAAGCAAGTTTCCTCGTAACCGAGATATAATGATGTCTTGTGCAACGTTTGCCGCGGATACATAACGATGCATGTCGTTATGCAGTTGGCCCTAGCTCTTTGCATCTCGGCCAAATACAGTTTTCAGGAGGATGTAGGTGGTATCACTTTGTAATACCGTACTTTTAATTTCTCATAGCATTGCATCCTATTTGCAAACTTCGAATTTGTCAATGAGTAAATAGAATGAAAAAGAAACATATATTGGAAGAAATTATAGGATGAAATGAATTAGTACTTTTTAAAATAGTTTCTGCCTCTGTTTATAAAAAAAGCTAAGAGATTTGACTGACTGCCAAGGAAAAAATTTAGGGGGCTGTCGGGCTCCTTAATACGGAACTGGAGACAGAAACATTTAGACAGATGAAACCATAACATAAATTATTGTGCAATTTAAAAATTGGAGGTTGAAAACTTTTAATGACTGACTGATCAATTTATTACTAATTTCTATTTCCAGTTAACGCCCTTAGATAATTTAAAAAGAAATAAAGAGCTAAAATGGCCTTTCAATTAATAATCTCTCTGCAAAGGACCCCAAGGCGCAGTGGAAAACAATTATATTACACTACAGGCCTAGTAACAAACTAACAGCGTAAATGGGGGACAACTTTGAACAATGAAAACATTGTTGATAAAACGTATTATTTTATTTTTATAATTTTAAGACATATTTACATTTTGCTATATTGTAAAATTCATTCTAAGAATGAAAAAAAGCAAGGAATTATCCGAATTGAACAGAAATCGGTAGATTAATCATAATTTCAGAAAAATTGGATGATTTACTCAGGAAAAAGCTTCACTAACTGAGAACGCAGTAAGGCATTGGTCGATCTCTGGCCCTTATGCAAGCAGTTATTTAACTTGGCGTTGACTGATAGAGTTGTTTGATGTCCTTATATCATGGCTATCGTTCCAAATTCTGCCCATCCATTGTGTTATATCATCAAAATTCCTAGATAGTTGGAGCGCTTTGCCCAAAATGCTCAAAACGTTGTCAGTTGGGGAGATCCGCTGGTCAAGGGAGGGTTGGGCAAGCACGAAGCCAAGCAGTAGAAATCCTTACTGTGTGCGAGTGGGCACTATCTTTCCAGGATGGCTTTACCATGAAGAGCAACAAAACGTGACTTAGGAATATCATCGATATACCGTTGTACTGTAGGGGTTCTGCGGATGACAGCCAATGGGATCCTGCTATTAAAAGAAAGTGGCATCCCAGTCACTCGAGGTCATTGATACGTATGGCGGGCGACAATAAGGCTGATATGAGGCCGCTGTTCAGGGCGCTTCCACACACGTCTTTGCGCGCCATCAGGGCCCAGTTCCAAGCGGGACTCAATCAAGACAATTCTACTCCATTCAATGAGATTCCAGGCCGAAGGCGTATCTGGAGACGCTCTGACCAACGGCGGGATACAAACCTCACTACGGCCCATCATACGGGCCGAAAGTGAAGTATGCTTCTGAAACTAATCACTTGTTTGTCTGCACATGTACATCAGGTCTACCGATATTGTCCCATTCGGATAATTCCTTCCTGGTGCGTCTTTTTAGTCTTTATTTTAGACCGTACTTGTAAAGCTGAGGGCAAAATTGACAGATGTAAAGCTGTATTTAATTGGATTTTAAAAACTGTTTAACATAAATAAATGTAATTAGGCAGAAAAATTGAAACATAAGAAAAAGTCGACGATGTTAAAAATGTATAATCAGGAACAGAAAGCGTTTTCATCACCAAGTTTTAGTTGTTGTTGTTGTAGTGGTTATCAGTCCTGAGACTGGTTTGATGCAGATCTCCATGCTACTCTCTCCTGTGCAAGCTTCTTCATCTCCCAGTACCTACTGCAACCTACATCCTTCTGAATATGCTTAGCGTATTCATCTCTTGGTCTCCCTCTCCGATTTTTACCCTCCACACTGCCCTCCATTACTAAACTGGTGATCCCTTGATGCCTCAGAACATGTCCTACCTACCGATCGCTTCTTCTAGTCAAGCTGTGCCAAAAACTCCTCTTCTCCCCAATTCTATTCAATACCTCCTCATTAGTTATGTGATCTACCCATCTAATCTTCAGCTTTCTTCTGTAGCACCACATTTCGAAAGCTTCTATTCTCTTCTTGTCCAAACTATTTATCTTCCACGTTTCTCTTCCATACAATGCTACACTCCATGCAAATACATTCAGAAACGACTTCCTGACACTTAAATCTATACTCGATATTAACAAATTTCTCTTCTTGAGAAACGCTTACCTTCCCATTGCCAGTCTACATTTTATATCCTCTCTACTTCGACCATCACCAGTTATTTTGCTGCCCAAGTAGCAAAACCCCTTTACTATTTTAAGTATCTCATTTCCTAATCTAATTCCCTCAGCATCAACCCGACTTAATTAGATTACGTTCCATTATCCTCGTTTAGCTTTTGTTCATGTTCATCTTATATCCTCCTTTGAAGACACTGTCCATTCCGTTCAACTGCTCTTCCAAGTCTTCTATTGTCTCTGACAGAATTAAGTTATCACATCTAAAAAACAATTTTTTTTGCACACATCTGTAGTTGTGGTACACAATGAAATTTGCACACCATAGTACTGTATGACACCGATAGGAAAACCAAAATTAAAAGAAAACCCCATTATATGAATTAACTGCACCTTTTACTTTGGCCCTCCTAGGGATGTGATGCAATACTGTGTCGTGTGGATTTCAGTGGCTGGAAACAAATACAAAATTAGTTACGCATCGTTCTTTTTTCTGTTTGGTAATTGCCACTTTACGACTACTGCTACTACGTCAAAGATGAGATTTTTGTATGAGATTTTGAGCTAATTCCAGGCACCAAAACATTTAAACCTATCATTCGCAGCAGTTGACAGAGACAATTACGTCAGTCCTCGAAATATCTTACCTAAAACTAGAACCGAAAAAAAACCTACCACTGATGCTCGTAAATGGCTTGAAGCGTTTCGCCACTAACAAAGATCTATTCCTGTTATCTGACGAGTATTATTCGAATTTCCGCGAATATTTCGAAAGCTAATCGTTATGCAGCGCTTTACAAGCGGCCACTATTACAGCCAAAAAGTCTACGTTTCGTACAAAGGTGCGTACGCAAGATATATGCCTGCGGCCCGTCATGTTCCAGGAACCAATTATGTATTCTGCGCGGTGTTAATTATTTTCCACTAATGCCCGGCGCGGTGAATAGGAGATTAATGGTTCTCACTTTGACACAGTGGGCCACGCGGTGCGCACGTACACTAGCGGAGCCGAGCCGGCGCCCGGCTGCCACGCACAGTGGGACAGTGTGGGCGGGGGGGGGGGGGGGGGGGGAGGGCTGGGCAGCCAGTGTAGCGCGGCTGTTGCCAAGTCGCGCGGCGGCGTCCGGCGTCCGGCGGCCCGTGCAAAACACGCCGTAAATCTGCGAAGTCAGCGCCCAGCGGAACTGAGCGGAACGAAACCGAGTGGGTGGGTCGGACTGCGCAGCAGCCATCAGCCGGGCGCTGGTGTGTTGCCAGCTGTCCAGATTTAGAGTCGGCAGCGCATTTAACTTGAGGCGTCCACACTTCCTCATTTAATTAAACCCACCCGTCTGTATAGAGAGAGATTTAGCCGCGGCGGCGATAAAAGGGGGTGGATGGGATGGAAGCCGAGTTCTCCCACCGGCTCCGTCATTCATATTCCAGCAGGGCCCTGGCACGCTGTCTCCCTCGCCTTCCTCTGCCTTCAGCGGACCGCGTCTACTCAAACAGAACATCAGCCGCCTTTCCGGGAAATATAACACTGCCGCTGCTATTTGAGGTCCACATAAATGAGATGGTGGTTAACGGCAGAAGCTCTCTAAGAGGCACAGAGAAAGGGCGATGTTGTCGTTAGTGGGTAGGAGACGTTGTGGCAACACCGTAAGTCCGAGTACGGCACAGTGGTAATTGCAGAACCACATCCTAAATGTAGGAGAAAGTACACTCATGCACATAAATTAAGGATAATGCTGATACTTGGTAAAACAACGCTCTGGTGGGCGGTTTGCGGGCTTAAATCACCTCGGGCTTTTGATCATGCAGTGCATTTGACCTGCGGTGATAGAACAGTGACGCTGGCAGCAGTCCACATATGCAGAGATGTGTTGGTGCATGTCAGACTACGGTGCTGCGAGTAACTGAGCAGACGTTTTCAGACGTGCTAATGGTGACTGTGTGTTGAAGATGGCTCAAAGAACACGTAGTTATGACGTTATGACAAGTAGAATACTAGGGCCATTGGAGGCTGGTCAGACACAGCAGGTTGTAGCAAGGGCCCTCCATGTACCACAAAGTGTGATCTCAAGATTATGGCAACGATTCCAGCAGACAGGAAACGTGTCCAGGCGCTACAGTACTGGAGGTCCACAGTGTACAAAACCACAAGAAGACCGATATCTCACCACCAGTGCCCACAAACAGCCACAGAGTACTGCAGGTAGCCTTGCTCGAGACCTTACCGCAGCCACTGGAACAGTAGTCCACAGACACACAGTCTACATACGACTGAACAGACATGGGTTATTCGCCCAGAGACGTGCAATGTGCATTCCAATGACCCCCTGTCACAGGAGAGACCGTAAAGCATGGTGTAGAGAACACAGTACATGGTCATTGGAACAGTGGTCCCAGGTTATGTTCACAGACGAGTCCAGGTATAGTCTGAACAGTGATTCTAGCGGGGATTTCATCTGGCATAAACCAGGAACCAGATACCAACCCCTTCAGGTCCTTGACCTGTATGGAGGTCGTAGTTTAATGGTGTGGGGTGGAATTATGCACGTACACCCATGCATGTCTTTGGCAGGGGAACTGTAAAAGGTCAGGTGTACCGGGACGTCATTTTGCACAAGTATGTCCAGCTTTTCAGCGGTGGAGTGGGTCCCACTATCCTCCTGATGGATGATAACGCACGACCCCATCGAGCTGCCATTGTGGAGGGGTACTTTGAAACAGAAGATATCAGGCGAATTGAGTTTCCTGCCTGTTTTCCAGACCTAAAACCCATCGAGCACGTCTAGGATGCTCTCGGTCGACCTATCGCTGCACGTCTTCAAACCCCTACGGCACTTCAGGAGCTCCGACAGGCACTGGTGCAAGAATAGGACGCTATACCCCAGCACCTGCTCAACCACCTAATCCAGACTATGCCAACCCGTTGTGTGGCTTGTGTACGTGTGCATGGTGATCATATCGCATACTGATGTCGGGGTACATGCGCAGGAAACAGTGGCGTTTTGTAGCACATGTGTTTCGGGACGGTTTTCTCAACTTATCACCAATACCATGGACTTACAGATCTGTGTCGTGTGTGTTCCCTGCGTGCCTCTGCCATTAGCGCCTGGTTTGTGTAGTGCCACGTTCTGTGGCACCACACTCTGTAACTATCCTTAGTTTATGAGCATGAGTGTAGCACACCGCTTGGAAATTGCTAAGAAACTGATACTTGCTAAGGAACAACGGCCAATTGCTACGGAACAACCGACCAATGATTGTACGAGGTAAGATAGACAGCGGTACGTGTTAACTACAGCGAAGAATGAGCGTGAAAGCTCTATATGTATTCTACAGTTCATGCAGTAGGGTACTTAAGGAAGATTGTTGTGGAACCGATTAGTGAGACATTCCGTATGGTACGGTAACATGTCTGAAAGACACCATCTGAATGCTCACGTTCGCGGACGGCCAGTTGGACGGCCGGAAGGCGATCAAAGTGTCACCATAGCGTCTCCTCAACGTGTCGTCTCCGTGTTAAAAAGGATCACTAAAGGTGGAAATGCCCTGCCAAATCATGTCAGTGCTCGTAGACGGACGCCACACCATTCTTAGGCAAATCGCTGCAGACGCTAGTCTGTGCCAGAGCCTTTACACGGCGATTAAATTATGCTAGTCTGAATGCTCAGAAACCTGCTAAATGCATCCCAATTCAACCATGCCGTGTTTTAGGGAGCATGTTGGTAGAGGTCAGCATTTTGGTCACGATCTGCGATATAGGGCAAACGTGGAATGCTTTTGGCAGGCATGCTTCTAAACAAACACCTCTTCTCTGAAACATGCAAGAACTGGAAACCAACTTCATTGAGGAATGCGATAATACCCCTCACGGAATCTGCAACAGCATGGTAGCCAGCAGAAATAATATGTGCAAACTGAGTTATAGTGCCCGAGGAGGGCAAATTCCTTAGTGGGAGTCCACTATTGACCTCAATATTGCACAGTCTGACTCGTATCAAATATGAACGGTATTTTTTTTTAATTCTGCACTCACGCTCATATATGAAGGATAATTGCAGAATGTGGTGCCACACTACGTGTCACTACAAAAAACTGGAGCTAATAGTATAGGCTCATAGGGAGACACACGACACAGGTCTCTAAGTCCACGGTATTGGTGATAAGTTGAGAAAACCGTCCCGAAACTCATGTGCTGCAAAGCGCTACTGTTTCCTGCTCATGTACCCCGGCATCGATATGGGATATGATCACCATGCACACGTACACAAGCCGCACAAATGATTGGCATACTCTGGATCAGGTGGCCGGAGCTCCTTGAAGTGTCGTAGGGGTTTGAAGACGTGCAGCGATACATCGACCAAGAGCATTCCAGACGTGCTTTATAAGGTTTAGGTCTGGACAACAGGCAGGCCACTCTATTCGCCTGATATCATCTGTTTAAAGGTATTCCTCCACGATGGCAGCTCGGTGCGGCCGTGCGCTATCATCCATCAGGAGGAAAGTGGGACTCACTGCACCCTTGAAAAGGCGGACATACTGTTGCAAAATTATGTCCCGATACACCTGACCTGTTACAATTCCTCCGCCAAAGACATGCAGGGGTGCACGTGCACCAATCATAATACCACTCCACACCATCAAACCACGACCTCCATACAGGTCCCTTGCAAGGACATTAAGGGCGAGAATCACTGTTAAGACTATACATGGACTCGTCCGTGAATATAAACTGGGATCACTGTTCCAGTGACCATGTACTGTGTTCTTGACACCAGGCTTTACGTGCTCTCCTGCGACCAGGGTCAGTGGAAAGCACCTTGCAGGTCTCCGGCCGAATAAACCATGTCTGTTCAGTAATCTATACTGTGTATCTGGAGACAACTGTTCCAGTGGCTGCGTAAGGTCATGAACAAGGCTACCTCCAGTACTCCGTGACAGTCTGCGGGCACTGATGGTGAGATATCGGTCTTCTTGTTGTGTTGTACACTGTGGACGTCCCGTACCTTAGCGCTTGGACACGTTTCTGCTGGGATCGTTGCCATAATCTTGAGATGACGCTTTGTGGTACACGGAGGGTCCGTGCTACCTCCTGCTGTGTTTGACCAGCCTCCAGTCGCCCTAGTATTCTACCCCTCATAGCGTCATCAATATGAGTTCTTTGAGCCATTTTCAACTCACAGTCACCATTAGCAGGTCTGGAAGCGTCTGCACAATTACCCGCTGCACCGTACTCTGACATGCATAAGTGGACTGCTGCCAGCGCCACCGTGCAACGCCCGCAGGTCAAATGCACCGCATGCCCATACGCCGAGGTGATTTGAACCCGCAAACCGCCCACCAGAGCGTTGTTTCACCATGTATCGGCATTATCCTTAATTTATAGGTAGGAGTGCAATTTCCCATGTAGTGAAATATGTAGCACTTTTCGTTGCAAATATTCCACCCCAACTCTATTACAAACGCAGTGTGTCCCATGTTGTCCACCACTGCATGTGAGTATTCCTGCCCAACAATGTCTCTGTTTCGTAGCTACTGTGAAACAAAGTACAAAAAATAATAATAAATTTACATGGCTAAAATGGGGTACCTTTCAGAGTATGAGAGACGACTCAAAGAGACGATACCTTTGGCAGACAGCTCAAACATTGGAACAAGCTTATATTTCGTATCAGTGCACAATCCGCTGCAGAGTGAAAATCTCATCCTGGAAGCTTTTATTAACTCACATACGCTACCTGATCAAAAGCGTCCAGGCTCCTACTATGTGGCATTAAGAGCGGCGAGTCCATCGTATTTGCAACAGCTTGATCTCTGCGCGGAACAGTTAAGTGAATGTTTGTGGACGTATGGTATCCCATACTTTCGCAAGGCTCTAAACCAGAGGTTTTACTGGCGTTGGACCCTGGGGTCCGGAGAGAAGACTACATCCTGCCCCATCCGATAATGGTTCCGTTGGGTTGGGGTCGGCACTCTGGACTTGCACACCAGTTCAGGAATCTTATTGTCCACCTTACTGACGTGGATTTGTCACGGATTGGTTTTTTCATGGTGATACAATAAAATCGTCTCTGGACTGTTTCTCTTCTGTACACATCGCAAAATGAGTAAAATGCGTTGGTACCGCAACTAGACGTTGGATTACACGATTGAGTTCCCAAGAGTTGTCACTATGTTAATGCCGCGTACGTACAAACTTAAGTCGGCTGGACTAAGGAAATATAATCTACAAATATTACAGCTGTGTCTGACAGAAATTTTAAATGACAAACTAAGCATTAAGAAGGCTAACCAAGTCTATGGATTTCCGAAGCGAACCTGGTGAGCAGCACTGCTTGTCTATTGCAGATACAAGGTGGTCAGTCAGTTTTTAAAAGACTGTGCGTGGTCACATACTTTTAGCCTTATACTATCCTTTTATACTACACTGAAATTAGTATTAAAATTTAATTGCCATGCCTGATTTATTTTTCATATTTTGATGAGGTCACTCTAGAGTCATAAACAATGCACAATTATCACATGCGAGGTAATCGATCTACTTAACCCTCAGATGCGATGAATTTGACTTTAAATTTTGCGATGTGTTAGGGTGAAATATAATAAAGAATAAAAATGTTATTATTGCAGCTCAGTACTCGTGTTGGGAAAGGAAAATAAATATATTACGTTTATTGCTCTCGGATATATACAAGTTTAAAGTCCGAAATGGGTCAACGTCTCTGCATGTAAAGAACTAAATTTTCTGATATGTGCATTTATATTCAGGTTTATTATGTATCGTCTTCCTGCTTTATACATAGGGATCTTAAAAGAATTTACCAAGATGGAAAACTACATTTATACTTTTGATGAGAAGATAAACAAGCAGTCTCTAAACCTGAGAAGCGTACAGGTTGCTACAAAATGATACCAACAAACTTTGATGGTTCGCAGAGGATGTCTCGATGAACATACTAAGGACTGGAAACTTTTGTCCCGATGCAGTATCGAACGATTCTACAGAATGTTGAAGTATATGAGTCTACATTTGCTCCTAAGCAACTCGTTCGATATCAAAGCTGAGTTTATACGGTGAAACGTAAGCAGTGCTGTTACGACCGTCACGGATGCACCCAACGCCACATACTCCATTTTCTGAGCGATATTTTCAGACAAAATGGTGGCACGGTGGTTAGCTTCGCGGCTTTTTAATTTTGAGCCGCGTGTTGGAAACCAGGTCCACTGTTCAGTGGTGTGGCACTTTGGAACTCACGAGTAATTGCTTCCGCTGATGTCAAGAGATTGTTCTAATAGTCCAACAGGATGTTTCACTGTCTGAGTTCGTATAAGTGTTAGGCCTAGTTATGGTATACCTACGGTCCATACCTCGCTTTCCCGCTTTAGAATAACTCCGCCAACAATCGGCTTGGGTGGCGTTAGAAGATTCGAAATATCGCTGATGGAATCGTTATGGTCGGAATATCCCGGATTTGTTACTCAGGTGACACTGAGCTCTTCTGCCGGACTGGTTATACCGTTGATGTTACAGCGCAGTACACGACACCTCTACTTACTTGGGCGGGTCCACCACTCGTAGCATCTAATGGTCAGTTAATGGTTGGTCATGGTTATGTTCGTCTGTCTTGTTTCGTTTATCTAATATTATTTATTACGCACTACACAGTGGTGCCCGGGTGCTCCAGCTCTGGTAGTGTACGTCATTTGGTACATGTAATTCAGCCGAAAGCTTTGAGGTAACGAAAAGACTGGAACATGTAAGACAAATTATTACAGACCACAGTAACTGACTTTCAGTCTGTGAGCGTTCTGTAATCGTGGGTTGCCACTTCCGCTGTGTAACAACAGTAGACGTTTCGCGAGAGTATATGTACATTACTTTTACGGCAACTTTCTTTTAGGTGTAATAATTAAATTCAGGTTTTCATGAGAACACTTTTCGCCAGAATTAGGAAAAAATTGATAAATTTCACATACTGCAGGAATAAGAATTATTCATAGGAGGTTAAATTTTGTAACTTAATCAATATGTAGAAACATTAATGACCTGAAAGCAGAGTTCATACATGGAATTTTCTTTGAAGAGAGCGTCCAATATTGTACAAACAAATACCATTAAGAACTGAAGTTATTTTTATGACCTTTCATTTATATGTGAAAGTATTGGCAAGAGATATGAAGAAACGGAAATTGCGACAGATAACCAGAAAGAAGACTTAACCCTCCCAATTCACAACATAACACACGGCACTAACATTACAAAGAGGTCATTCTTTTAAGGGTAATATTCTACTTTTCAACTAACGTCCAGCATTTTCTGACGGTGAAGTATAATTCACTTGATGACAGTTCAAAAATGGCTCTGAGCGCTATCGGACTTCACTGCTGAGGTCATCAGTCCCCTAGAACTTAGAACTACTTAAACCTAACTAACCTAAGGACAACACACACATCCATGCCCGAGGCAGGATTCGAACCTGCGACCGTAGCGGTCGCGCGGTTCCAGACTGTAGCGCCTAGAACCGCTCGGCGACTACGGCCGGCGCTTAATGACAGTAACATGCCTCATATACATATGGGTACTTTGAGTAACAGCTTGCTGATAATTGATTACTTACACGAGGTTCAGTACGTGGTAGTATAACTCTTTAAACGCTCACATGGATGCAGTGCATAGTCTCTCAAAACTGCAGAACAACAAATACGAAGGTTCGCACCGAGTATACGTTTTGAATTTTAGTATCTGCATTCGCATCACTTCTTCAACCGCTTTTTTTGCGCTTTGCTGAGCCTGTATAGTCTGCAGAGTAACATTCCCTCAGCGAAGGCGACGCGCCGACCCTGTGAACAGACGTTCTGGAAACGAGACGCGTTCCTCCTTCGTGGAGAGTTGTTTACCCATCAAACATGTCGGAATCAACAGAGCGGCCCGACATGTGCCTCCCCACGGCTGTTTGCCCAAGTATTCGATTCTTTCCGTGTGTCCAGAGATTCTGCCCTCCGCCGTTCCCCAGGCAGCCGCGCAGAACAAACACGTCCACCCAGAGGTTATCGTCCGCATCCTTTGCGATGGTCTGTCTGTTACTGTGACAGCAACTGACGTTATACGAACAAACCAAGTTATCTACGTATGTAATTAAACAAGTTATGAGTCGTTACTACTGTCACTCAGCCTGTCTATGGTTGAGGGAAAATTAACATTTAGATCTTACTAACACTGGAAATTAGATTTTTTAGTCGTATTCTGTGCCACCTAAGATGTTAATTTATCTTCTTCACTACCGGTTATTATTTTTACCTATTTTAGATTACTCGGGGATGTTAGATACGAATTGCACCAAGGGCTGATGTTGGAAAGTAGATTGTTTTATGCCTCAGTGTCGTCAGACAATGGAGTACGCACTTTTTTAAGTCATAAATCTTCCAGTTGGTTTATGGCGTGCCTCACCTCTCCTTCCATTTACATCTGTATGATTACCCTGCAATATACAAATAAGTGCGATGCAGAAGGTTCATCGAACCACATTGAAGCTGCTTATCTTTCCCCTCCAGAACGGATTAGGGGAAAACTATCCCGTAAATCTTTCTGTGTGAGCTCTGATTTCTCTTACTCAATTATGATGATCATATATTGGGAGTAGAGGGTTGGTGATTGAAATTTCACGAGAAGTTTATGCCACAACGAAAAACATCTTTGTTTCAGCGATGGGCACCGCACTTTATACAAGGTGTTACAAAAGGGTATGGCCAATCTTTCAGGAAACATTCCTCACACACAAATAAAGAAAAGACGTTATGTGGACATGTGTCCGGAAACGCTTAATTTCCATGTTACAGCTCATTTTAGCTCCATCAGTATGTAATGTACTTCCTCGATTCACCGCCAGTTTGCCCAATTGAAGTAAGGTAATGTAGGCGTCGACACCTGTGTTGACATGCGACTCATTGCTCTAGAGTGCTAGCATCAAGCACATCAGTACGTAGCACCAACAGGTTAGTCTTCACCACGAACGTGGTTTTGCAGTCAGTGCAATATTTACAAATGCGGAGTTGGCAGATGCCCATTTGATGTATGGATTAGCACGGGGCAATAGCCGTGGCGCGGTACGTTTGTATCGATACAGATGTCCAGAACGATGGTGTCCCGACAGGAAGACGTTTGAAGCAATTGATCGGCGTCTTAGGAAGCACGGAACATTCCAGCCTATGACTCGTGACTGGGGAAGACCTTGAACGACGAGGACACCTGCAATGGACGAGGCAATCCTTCATGCAGTTAACGATAACCCTAATGTCAGCGTCAGAGAAGTTGCTGCTGTACAAGGTAACGTTGATCCCACGTCACTGTATGGAGAGTGCTACGGGAGAACCAGTTGTTTCCGTACCATGTACAGCGTGTGTAGGCACTCTCAGCAGCTGATTGGCCTCCACGGGTACACTTCTGCGAATGGTTCATCCAACAATGTGTCAATCCTCATTTCAGTGTAAATGTTCTCGTTACGGATGAGGCTTCATCCCAAATGATCAAATTGTAAATTTTCACAATAAACATGTGTGGGCTGACGAGATTCCGCACGCAATTGTGCAATCACGTCATCAACACAGAATTTCTGTGAACGTTTGGGCAGGCATTGTTGGTGATGTCTTGATTGGGCCCCATGTTCTTCCACCTACGCTCAATGGAGCACGTTATCGTGATTTCATATGGGATACTCTACCTGTGCTGCTAGAACATGTGCCTTTACAAGTACGACACAACATGTCGTTCATGCACGATGGAGCTCCTGTACATTTCAGTCGAAGTGTTCGTACGCTTCTCAGCAACAGATTTGGTGACCGATGGATTGGTAGAGGCGGACCAAATCCATGGCCTCCACGCTCTCCTGACCTCAACCCTCTTGAGTTTCAATTGTGGGGGCATTTGAAAGGTCTTGTCTATGTAACCGCGGTACCAAATGTAGAAACTCTTCGTTCTCGTGTTGTGGACGGCTGTAATACAATACGCCATTCTCCAGGGCTGCATCAGCGCATCAGGGATTCCATGCGACGGAGGGTGGATGCATTTATCCTCGCTATCGGAGGACATTTTGAACATTTCCTGTAACAAAGTGTTTGACGTCACAATGGTACGTTCTGTTGCTGTGTGTTTCCATTCCATGATTAATGTGATTTGAAGAGAAGTAATAAAATGAGCTCTAACATGGAAAGTAAGTGTTTCCAGACACATATCCACATAACATATTTTCTTCCTTTGTGTGTGAGCAATGCTTCCTGAAAGTTTGGCCATACCTTTTTCACTAAGGGAAGCAACAATAGGCAGCTTAGGGCGTCTCAAGCTCTGAGAAAGCGGTGACAAGGCGCGGCCTCCATATGCCTTAATATGAATGACAGTGAGAATGTGGTTGACCCCATCTCCATGCTGGTGTACCGGGAAACAGATGGAGAACTTGTACGCCTGTTGATAAATGTCCGTCGTCCTGTTTTCTGTGAAACATGCGAGACAGCCGCGCAAAGCTATGGTGGAGCGGTCAACAGAGGTCAAAATATGCGTGTTCGTGACTATAGCAACTTCACGCTGAATTCGCGGTCCACAGAGTCTGAAGCAAATCAGTTGAAGAGCGACAGAATGAAATACGTCGGCCTCAGATAGGAACGTAGGACCAAGGAATTTGAAGTACTCTCGTGGGAGTCCGGATTCCGGAAAACTTGGTGTTGTGCAGACTCAAAGTTTCCACGAGGGTTTCATGGGCCATGTATTGTAGTATACTTCTCGCACTTCGCATTACGCCTGGGTCAGTCGATAGAAATTGCTTTTGATTTATCGTGCTTTACTCCACGCAAATGCAATTTATTACCACTGCCTGTTAGGAGAGTCATGTAATGTGATGACTGAAGGTCGTGAGTTAAAATAAATCTGTGCTAATCGACTGCATCTGTTTTCAATCAAGTAGTTGAAATCCCAAGTCACTTTCTTAATTAATTTTGTGTTCAACATTTGAATCTGGTGTTCAATAGCTGAATATAACATCAATGAGCACCCCTCATTAATTAAAAGGGATCAATTCTGAATCAGTTAATATCAACATTGCCACAGCAGTTCAATCAGGAGTCACAGGGCCTTATTAATTCCTTTGCGTTATCCAACATTGCGGCAGTTTTGCACTCTCTGTTGATCTGTTAGTCAATTACCTGGGGTGAACACACACCAAAACCAGATAAGTGATGGGTGGGGTGTTACAAGACCTTCCGGTTACTGAGAAGATGTATATGATTGTTAAGAAAGGAGCTATTGTATCAGTATACTCTGTAAGAAATCTGACTTCACTAATAACGTCCATGATAATAGGCCATAGTTGAAGTATAAAACTTCCTCATAACTTGGCCTCTCCGACTGCGGGAAACATCTTCAGAATTAAGGCGGCGAACTGGTATACAATATGAGCAGGAAGCCATGCCTTTAATAGGTGACTTAAACTGCTTCATTACACCGGGAAGATCTACTTCTAATCCAGTCATTGGCAGTTGTTCTAGCTTCGAATTCCGGAAGATTTACTTCGTCTACTATGGTGAAAGAGTTTCGGAAAACCGTGTTTAGTGACTCTCCTATAGTGGCACTGTCACCAATAACATCAACATTGTTATCGTGTAGTGAAGGTACTGATTGAGTCTTGCCACTGACGTACTTTACATGTGACAAGGATGTCCTTAGATTTTCTGGCATATTTCGAGACAGAGTTCCTCTGAAGAAACGGTTATCAGCATCTCGCACAGACGTTCGTACTAAATTTCGAGCTTCTGTAAAATTCGTCAATATTGTGTATTTGCTATCGTTTAAATTTTGCCGACCAAAATGGCCGAGCGGTTCTAAGCGCTACAGTCTGGAACCGCTTGACCACTACGATCGCAGGTTCGAATCCTGCCTCGGGCATGGGTGTGTGTGATGTCCTTAGGTTAGTTAGGTTTAAGTAGTTCTCAGTTCTAGGGGACTGATGACCTCAGCAGTTAAGTCCCATAGTGCTCAGAGCCATTTTAACCATTTCTTTTTAAAAAAAATCCCGATTTATTTAATTGTTTCTGCAACAGTGCTCTGTCCAGTTTTGAATCTCACAGGGGATCAGTACCATCGTTTTTCTCTTATAACCTATAAATGCACCGAATATTTGCCACAAAATGTTTTGCATTGTTTCGTTGGTCCAGCTGTCTTATGACAGGTATCCAGTGGACGCTCTGTCCTGTGCCTCTTCCTTAATCTACAGATAAAGTTTTCTACTGTTAATATAATCTAGCATTTCAGACATTCTTCTTCTTATTTTTCTCCTTTCTATGATGCTTCGTTGCAGGTAATTCCTTCACAATCTAAGTCCCAGCGAAGATGTTCTTCAACTTATCAACAATTCATTTAGTTTCCTCCCCTCTCCTGTTCTAGAGGTATTTCTTCATTCCCTATTCTCGCAGTCCCCTTCACTTCAAGCTGCTTTCTTCCCAAACGCAGATGAAGAGTATCCAGGAATGTTTCCATGATTGACTGCAATATTCACTTTCTGACAAAAAAGTGAAGCACCCAGAAGACCTTCTCGGATCTCAACACAAATTTGTCCGTGTTCACAATATCAACTCCTTAGGCACCTGGGTGGAGTTTCAATTCTCTGTGACATGTAGGACGCCCACTAGAATATCTTATTTCTGTTCGTGTTTAGTATTGTTACCAGGCCTGGTGGGGGATGTAAGGAGTCAGAACAACGTCGGTTGCTAAGTGATCACTTAAGTGAGACAGATAGCCCGTTTGAGGCAGTGTTATCAGCATTTGACACACCTAAGAAGGCTTTCATATTGGGTCTCCATTTGGCTGAGTGATCTGATCGGTCAATAGCCGGAATTTTTTTTTAACAAGAGATGGAGCGCCTGAACGCCCACACTGGCATGATGGTCAACTCGTAAGGTCTACTGCCATCTCTGCACATGGGTTACTTTTCACTAGAGTGAGGTGTCGCAAGATGTGGATACTGCGATGTCTGCGTACGTCTGGTTAAGGTTAACCATTAATACGCGCTCATCTGGAGATGGATTGGGTCGGAGGCGAACGAATGGTAGCGGTTTGAAGGGCAAAAGAAAAAAAAATTTGCCAAGGCAAGAGCCAAGGGAAAACAACCTCTGCGATAGTTAAGTCGGGTGGTAAGAGCAGTAGCGGATGTCTTGCTGCCTTCGATAGGTCATGCAAGGGTAGGCTTTGTTCGTAGTGGGTATCATGCATGTCCATACCTTTGACGTTGTGCGGTGCTGTTGCTCGGCTGCTGCCGGTGGGTGCCGGTGTTGAACTCCCGATCAGCCTCAGCAACCCGCAGCAGTTAGGTGTATCATCGTTTTTGTGTCCGATAGGTCATATATCGGATGCACAGTGTAAGGTGATGGCGATTTGTTTGTGCGTTAGTGGGCGAGCTCGTCGGTTTCCCTGCTGTGGCCTGTTGGTCGACTCTAATAGCAACTGGTAATTGCCAGTCAGCGTTGCTGAAATGCAGGGGCCGGCCGACGTTAGTAGCTTGTTGGGGTATGTTAGCTTTCCATAGGTGGTTATACCCTAGCTAGTAGTGTTTTGGCCGCTTATGCTTCGACTTATGGTTCCGATCGTAGTTTCCCAGGGTAAGGATAAAATAATTGTTCGAGTGTCTCCAGTTCCTATATAGTCGTGTGGCGTGTTTTTCGAATACTTCCTTTAGGTTTTCAAGGCTGTATTCTTTGTGAAGATCCACGGTGCGTGTGTAGCGTGGAGCGTTGCTAACGATTCGCAGCACTTTGTTCTGTATGATCTGCAGGCACCGCTTAGGATTAGCCGAGCGGTCTTGGGCGCAGCCGGATTAGGGCGTTATCTTCCATTTCGTAGTCTGTCTTTGAAGTATTGTCGTGACCGGGAAGCATGGACAACTTATGAATGGCCTCGCATTGTGATCAGCGATGAATCGCTGTTCTACGCAACACCGGATGACCACCATCGTCGAGTATGGCGACTACCTGGAGAAAAGTACGACTCTTCGTCTGTTTTGGAGAGGCACAACGATGCACTCCTGGCCTCCCGCTGTGGAGAACTCAGGTCAACGATGGTAGTCATTGGGGTGAATTCTGACGGGTTACCGATACATCACAAAGTGTCCAAATGTGTTACTTCTCACGCGACAATATCGTGAAATGATTTGTCAAAAGGGCAGTAATCATCCACACATCTCACTTGTAACTATGAACTCCCTGCCTGTGGTTAGCTACTCCTGTCTTCAGCAAGACCTCAATCAGTGCCTTGTGCAGTAGTTGTAGGACCAGCTCGTCCCCCAATTCCATCTGAGTGCCGTTACCTACGACAATTTACAACAGTTCTGGATCAACGTACCTCAGAAGTGGACATAACGGCTTTTTGACGCCCTTCACAACACAATCAAGCATGCATCGAGGCCGGAGGGCATGTGGCATTGGGCTCATACTGCCTTCGTTGTAAATTTGACTCGATTCGGTAATCTCCTTTTGTGTGATTCACTTGCATTTGCCAGGCAGTGTAACACTACACCCGACGCGGAACACTTGCTGAATCTCTTCTTCTAGATGTCAACAGACGTGCAGCATTTTGTAAAGGTGTTTGATCCATGTATATTCTATACACTTCCTCCACACAGTTATTATTTTCTGCCCAAACTAGGAAACATTTCATTTTCTATAAGCGTAATGGATGCACCAGAGGGAAAAAAAAAGTCAAAAATCTAGCACCACCTTCTTTGATTACTGCTATCCAGAAATCCTGGTTGCTGCCGTATAATGATATACGTAACTTGCCGGTTGTCGTCGTTGCGAGACTCTCCCAGGAGAACTGGATTCAAGAAAGCCGTTCACTATTTCAGCCAAATTAAGCAGCAAACATATTTCCACTCTTGTAATCAAACGCCCATAATCGTTTTGTACTTACCAAACGATAACATT
This sequence comes from Schistocerca gregaria, assembly GCF_023897955.1. Lineage (NCBI taxonomy): Eukaryota > Metazoa > Arthropoda > Insecta > Orthoptera > Acrididae > Schistocerca > Schistocerca gregaria. Next base: position 553,763,632 of record NC_064925.1, read on the forward strand.
TTCACCATCCAACTATAGAATTATAATAGTCAATTCAATTCTATGAGATATTAAACCATAAAAACATTACGAAGTTCTTTCTGCAATATCGTAATAAAATTACTGCATGGATATTTAAGACATACACTTAATGCAGTCACAGACATATTACACTTACTGATCACCGCATAATAACCCATAATACTAACGGGAGAATGAAACTTCCTGGCAGATTAAAACTGTGTGCTTTACCGAGACTCAAACTCGGGACCTATGCATTGGCTTAGGTCCCGAGTACGAGTCTCGGTCCGGCATACAGTTTTAATTTGCCAGGAAGTTTCATATCAGCGCTCACTCCACCGCAGAGTGAAAATCTCATTCTGGAAACGACCCCTAGGCTGTGGCTAAGCCATGTCTCCGCAATATCTTTTCTTTCATGAGTTCGAGTCTTGCATGGTTCGCAGGAGAGGTTCTGTAAAGTTTGGAAGGTAGGAGACGAGGTACGGGCAGAAGTACAGCTGTGAGGACGGGGCGTGAGTCGTGCTTGGGTAGCTCAGTTGGTAGAGCATTTGCCTGCGAAAGGCATACGTCCCGAGTTCGAGTCTCGGTCCGGCACACAGTTTCAAGCTGCCAGGAAGTTTCATATCGGCGCAGACTCCGCTGCAGAATGAAAATCTCATTCTGGTAACGGAAGAATGTTCAAAATTAGAAGATTAGTTTCAATAACAAATCTGGTATTACTGAATCGAAATGGGGAAAGGAAAGCCACGGCACAACTGGGCTGAAAGAAGGATCAATTGACAGCCGAACAGCGCATATAATGCCAGTGCTTGCTAAAGTAAAAGTTCAATGGCTATTTATAAATTATGTGAATTTCTATAGGAACATCAGTTTTTTCCCAAGACTCTCACTTAGTCTGCGTACAGCTTTGCATGGCTGAAGATTATTTTTTATAATAGATAAAAATAATATATAAAAACAAATTCATTCTATTTTTATAACTTTTTAAAAGTAAAATTGGTACAAATGCAAAAGCATTTCACTTACTTTGCTACATTTCAAAACTTTTATTTGGTACGATAGAAGTTATGGACATAGTGCAATACATATTTACTATAAAATGACATTGCTTTATCGATCAATAGACCGAAAAGTAGGAATGGAAGACTACAAACCCTACTTTACATCCTCTTCAATTGGATCAATACTATCTTGGCATTTCACTCTTATTGTTTCTCCCGTTTAGTTTACCCCTATTTATATCAGCATTTCGAACGTATGGCACAATTTCATATTGTCGAACGATTGTTGCGCTTCGAAAACGCAATGAACATGTCTCTATTTTTTTTTTTTTATTCTTGCACCCACCATTAATTGCATCGTCAGAATTGCCTTTGTGGTGCCTTTACCTTTCCTGCAGCCAAACTTATCATATCTAGCACATCCCTCTGTTCCATTTTTCTGTATGTTATTCTTGCCAGAATCTTGGGTGGATGAGCTGTTAAGCCGAATGTGCCATAATTTATGCAGTTGTCGGATTATGCTGTCATCGGAATTTTGTGAATTACGTGTTTTCGAAAGTCAAATCGTATGTCGCCAGAGTCATATATCCTACACACCACATAAATAGTCATTTTGTTACCACTTGCTCAATGAATTCATAAATTAGAAAATGAATTTTAATCGTCCTTTCTCCCCTATTTGATCTTGAGCCTTGCTAAACTTCTTTATATTCTGATTCTGTTGCAGGATCCCCTATGTCTTCCCGATCGGCTTCTGTTTTTTAGTCTATCACGTCACGAGACTGGTATTTCCGTCATTGAGGCTTTCAGTGCATTCTTTCCACCTATCCGCTTTCTCCTCTCCATTTAACAGTGGATTCCCCATTGCACTCTTAAGGTTACCAACCCTGCGGATGTTATTATGACTTTTCTACATACTGAGTCCGTCCTTCCAACAGTAATTTCTTTTTTGATTTCTTCAACATTTTCAATGCCGTCATTTCACCCTAGCTTCGTTGCACTTCCTTATTACTTCGTTCCTAAGTGACATATTTCCATATTCCTGAATTTTCCGAAAACTCTCTGGTTTCTCTCATCGATCGAGTGAAGTAATTCTCTATTATCCATGGTTTCTCCGAAGTTATGTTCGGTGTGCTTACAAGTTTCTTTCCGATTGCTGTGTTTATCCTGTTCAGAGATTTCCACTCCCATTCAACTGAACTGCCTACTTAGCTATTCGTTATCGCACTACCTTTACCCCAGAGATCTTCAACAGTGTCTCTCAATGACTTAGTGCGTCTGTATCCCACTTCTTAGCGTATTGGTTCTTCCTGAGTAGTCTCTTAAACTTCAACCTACTCTTCATCGTTACTAAATTGTGACCTGAATCTATATCTGATCCTTGGTACACCTTACAATCCTGTACCTGATTTCGGAATCTCTGTCTGACCACGATGTAATCTAACAGAAATCTCCCCACGTCTCCCATCCTTTTTTCCTCTGGAAATTACCGAACAGAGTATTCGCTTTTACTAACTGATATTTATTGCAGAACTCAATTAGCCTTTCTCCTCTCTCGCTTCTGTAACCAAACCCCATTATCTCCTGTAACGCTTTCATCTACTTCCTCTCTACAACCCAATTAAAGCCCCTACTGCTACTAGATTTTCATCTGCCTTTACGTAGTGAATTTCCCCTTCAGTGTCTTCATATACTTCCTCTATTTCTTCATCTTCTCGTTGCCACTGCGGCATCTACACATCAGCTACTGTTGTCTGCGTTCGTATCCTGCCGATTATGATGAGAATTGCCCTACCACTGAACCACTCACAGTAATCAACGCTATGCCCCACTTTCCTATTCATAAGGATTCCTACTGTTCTTACATCATTCTCTTCTGCTTTTGCATCCTTTTTTTATCCCATTTAACTTCACTGAACCCCACTACATCTAGATTGACCATTTCCCTTTTCGGATTTTCTAGCCTCCTCCCACGTTGAAATGTCTGATATTCTGCCCCTCGACTCTTAGGAAGTTGTCCCTTCCTTATTATTCCATCTTCTTCTCATGGTTATTTCTGCTTTGGCAATCCTCTTGAAGAGATAACTTTTTCAATTACAGGCCACATGTTCTGTCGTTGTACATGGTTGCGTCTTTAATGCAGTGGTTTCCATAACCTTTTGCGACCCTCATACCATTGAACATTGCTGATTCTTCCACCATTTAGGAGCAGTTTTCCAGCCCAAGGGCAAAAGAGTGCCCTGAAACTCTGTCCCCTCCTCCGCTCTCTTTGACAAGGCCGCTGACAGAACGAGGGTGACTTCTTATGCCAGAAATCATCGCGTCCATTGCTGGCGATTTTTATTCAAAATTCAAGCAGTGGGGAGAATCTAACCCAGGTCCGAGGACTTTTTATTACTAGTCAGATAAGCTATGCCTAGACTACGGGCTAGGAAGTCATACATATCATAGTGCTGATAATCATGAGGCATGCAGTTTCTGTGCCAAATTTAGTTGACATCGATTCAGGGATTTCGGAGGAAGTCCTGGAGATAAATAGATAAACACACCCACTCTGCTTTATATGTAACTCATAAATAAATGTAAAAGGTGTGTGACACCACCGGCTGGTGCAAGCCTTTCAACTGGACGCTACTTCGGCGACTAGCATTTCCTTAATACTATCGGCACTCGGTGTTCTCCGGATGGTCATCCATACAAGTAATTGCTGTATCCAACGTTGCTTAACTCCAGTGATTGTGCGGGAAGTACTGTTCCCAACGTGGCAATGCCGTTGGCCATATACCAGTCTCTATAAATAACACAAATAATGAGATTTGTGTGCACAAAGTTTGTATGAAGTTGTTCCGTACCTTCGTCAGTATGTCACTCGATCTCCACCTGAGCCTCCATGCTTATGGGAGTTTGGTGGTTTTCAACTGGCCTCCCCTCCACACTTCTGTCTTCTAGATAGTAAGTGGTATGTGTACGAAGTTTGGTTGATATCGGTCGAGTGGATGAGTAAGAGATGTGGAACATAGGTAAATATTGACAATGATACTTATAAATATATAATTTCTGAGAAAAAAATATAGTATTTTTGCAGACGTTGGCACATTTCACATCATGGTAAGCTATAGTAATTGTTTGCTAAGCAAAACACTAATAACTAAGTAAAATGAACCACGGTTTCAGGACAAAAATATGAATCTCTGTTATTCTCAATACATGTCCAATGCTTTCGCTGCTGCACCAACTCGCTCAGTAGTGACCGAGTATCGGGATAAAATCGCCCTACAGCTGAACCACAAGATGTAAAAAGGAGATATGTAACAAATGTTAAATTGTTCACAGAACTCAAAAAATCCACAAAGGCGTTGAAACACAAACTTTTCATATGAAATTCTTCGGCGGGCTTGCAAACGTGTTTTGTGATAATACAGAAAGGAAAAATGCTCTGACATAGGACATCCCAGGAAATTATTGAGAATCATTTAAAGTGTGCATGTGCCCATTTTTGAAAGTATGACTCCTATAGTCATAAGAATATTAAAATTTGTAATGAAATAAACAAAAAACTACCAGAAATGTTTTTATTATCATTTAACATGATAGGAAAATAGGAACTGAGCAAAACTGATGAGAAACTTGAGAAAAAATATTAATTTAGTAATTATGACCAACTTTCTTCTTATTCATTGTTCTGTTCTACTGTGTACGTTGTAGGCCGTTGTTTCAGGAAACTCATTGTATCGAGTAGGAGTATTTTGCGTCAGTTTTTGCAGATCTTCTATTTATTTATCATTTTTGGAACACTGTCAGTGATCATATGCTTTCTCATGAGATAAGACAAGGAGGACTACTGCCGCATTTTGGAGAACATGTGTGCTTGTCTAGTGCCTCAATGTACACATAAGCTAGAACTTCCCTTTCCTATCTAATTTATATTCAATATGCCTTAACTCAGACAACAGAAAAGTAGTTTTACTTTACTTAGAAATACTACTTCCTGCACTGTCATGTGTTAGACGCACCTTTTTGTATTGCCTGGCCACTAGTTCTTGAAAGCTGGAATATCGTCTACTTTGATGGAAAATTGTCCAGACATACTACTGTTTTTCATTGTTGTTGTTGTTGTTGTTGTTGTGGTCTTCAGTTGTGACACTGGTTTGATGCAGCTCTCCATGCTACTCTATCCTGTGCAAGCTTCTTCATCTCCCAGTACCTACTGCAGCCTACATCCTTCTGAATCTGCTTAGTGTATTCATCTCTTGGTCTCCCCCTACGGTTTTTACCCTCCACGCTGCCCTCCAGTACCAAATTGGTGATCCCTTGATCCCTCAGAACATGTCCTACTAACCGATCTCTCCTTCTAGTCACGTTTTGCCACAAACTCCTCTTCTCCCCAATTCTATTCAATACCCCCTCATCAGTTATGTGACCCACCTATCTAATATCGCAATATTTGGCCCCTATGTACCGGGTGATCAAAAAGTCAGTATAAATTTGAAAACTTAATAAACCATGGAATAATATAGATAGAGAAGTAAAAATTGACACACATGCTTGGAATGACATAGGGCTTTATTAGAACCAAAAAAAGTATTGCTAGACGCGTTAAAGATCTCTTGCGCCCATCGTTTGGTGATGATCGTGTGCTCAGCCGACACTTTCGTCATGTTTGGCCTCCCAGATCCCCAGACCTCAGTCCGTGCGATAAATTACTTTTGGGTTACCTGAAGTCACAAGTGTATCGTGATCGACCGACATCTCCAGGGATGCTGAAAGACAACATTCGACGCAAATGCCTCACCATAACTCCGGTCATGCTTTACAGTGCTGTCCACAACATTATTCCTCGACTAGAGCTATTGTTTAGGAGTGATGGTGGACATATTGAGAATTTCCTGTATAGAACGTCATCTTTGCTTTATCTTACTTTGTTATGCTAATTATTGCTATTCTTATCAGGTGAAGCGCCATCTGTAGGACATTTTTTGAACTTTTGTATTTTTTTGGTTCTAATAAAACCCCATGTTATTATAAGCATTTGTGTCAATTGGTACCTTTCTATCTACATTATTCCGTGATTTATTCAGTTTTCAAATTTATACTGACTTTTTATCACCCAGTATGCATGCTGGCACTCTTTCTGATGAGCCATTTCACAGGTGCAAACAACCTGACATAATGTCTTCGTATGGGGAAATTGTGGGTGATATTATTCTATGTATGTTATGGCCACATAAAGGGAAAAACGTACAAGTTTACGATTTCTATGTTGTGTGAGACATGCGTCACTGAATAATATTAGATGCTACACATTCTGCCCTTTTTTGAAAGCGGTTGCACGAAAAGCTACAGACTTCATCAGCAGTTCTGTTGGCAGTTCCACCATATTGAACGTACAGTGTCACATGGCCGACATTTCCTGCTTAGCAGAAAGGGTACAAATGTGCTAGTTATGTCCACTCATCGTCTTACATGATTATTAACAGTCAACGACACCATCTTCTAATGGGTATATGTGTGACTCTTTTTCACAGAGCGTAAAGCTGCACTCCAGCTGCAATTTGATCTTAATATCCGAAAATTTCAAATTTTATGTATACAGTTCAGCTGCAATCATTTTTCTGTGAAGAATCCAGCTGTGTGCACCCTCAGTACTACAGTACTACCTGCCACTAAGCATACATGAAAACGTGCTGCACCTGACGGTTGGCCCCCCTGGAGACGGGAACCCCCCCATAAAGCGGCGCCCCTGCCGACTGGTGGTCTGCTGCCCGCGCAGCACCGCAGGCGCCCCTCTCGCCCTCTTTATGGGGCGGCGGCCATTACAAGCAGGCGACTTTTATATTCACGCCTCCGGCGCGGCCGGGCGCGAACTTCCACGGGAAACGGGCAGAAAAAGAAATAGTGGGAGAGCGGCCGAGGCTGGCAGTCTGGCAGCGCAGGCAGAAGTAAAAAATGTCGCCGGCGGCGTGAAGCAAAGTTTCTGGTTCCGCTCCGCCGCCGGCGCGCGGCTCGTATGCGAGAGGGCGTCCGTGTGTCGCAGGCTGGCCAACTTGGCGCCGCATAAAACTCGGCCCTGTCCCACCTGCCGCAGTTTCTGCGAGAGCGCCGCTCCGCCTGCCACAGCACTTAATTGGTTTTATTCTGCTGTTCCAGATACTCGGGGATACTGCATGGTGAACACCACCGACAGTGACGAACACTCGGGATGCACAATCAAAATATTCCACATGGAATGGAACAGTACATTTATGTTATTTCGGTTGCAATCGCTACGGGCTCTGAACTGAGACCTCTTTTTATAGTTGGTAGGCAGCCTGCAGCCGAACAGCAGATCACAGAGCTACTGAAACTCTCTCTCCCTCCCTCTCCCTGCCTCTCTCTCTCTCTCTCTCTCTCTCTCTCTCTCTCTCTCTCTCTCGGTGTGTGTGTGTGTGTGTGTGTGTGTGTGTGTGTGTGTGTAGAGGTGGGACAGTGTTCATTTTTTTCATCCTGCTTCTCCATTTTTTCTCCACATAATGAGTACAAGAATTTCTAATGTGGCAGTGTGGTGCTTTATATGCTGTATCTGATGTAGGCCCCAGTACTGTAATACGTAATATCGAAACATTCTGCACCTGAATACTCGGTAACGAAGTGCTCCACACTGGAATACTTAATACTCACGTCACTTTCTGTACTAACTGTCAACACCATAAAAATTTGTTTATACAAGTAATTAAGACTGTGTTGACTATAATTGACTTCATATGTTATATACAGGTATTTCTGCAACAAACAGCCAGTTTGGTTGTATAATTAACTGATTATAAATACAACCTGGTAAGTGTCATAATTCTGCAATAAACAGCCCGTTTGATTATACAATTAACTGACTAGAAATACAACCTGGTAAATCTCATAAAGCGAATATTTCCAGAACCAAATCGTCACCTTTTTGTGCTGTAAAAGAGATTACTTCTATGAAAAGAATTTAGAGTACTTAAAATATTGTACCGTATTTCCACCAGCAGTAATTTTGTAGTATTTTGTATACTAATCTAGTAGTATTTTCAATCAGTTCAACTACATCCAGTTTTGCTTGTTTCATTACGCATAACGGACATGCTAGACAACTGAAGAAACGAATTAATCCCATTTTTCACTTTCATGATGCATAATAATTATAAATTCGCGATATAGCACCTTTTTAAGAATTTCCTAATGCAACAATACTAAATTATCAATGATACTGTTAAAGTGCAGAAGCCATGTGGAGTAGATCAACCTCGAAGCAGATTTGTAGGTCGTTTTATCTCCAGTTTTTGCTTAATCCCTGAGTATACCTGGAGTCAATCAATTGTGCTGATTCGTTCATAACAAAGTCAGTTTCTCTGCAGAGAAAACTGTTTCGAGATGAAGAATCGTAGGCATGTAATTGTATTAAATAACCTACTGGTTTTGGAAAAACTGATGCACACCTTCCGTTAACGATCATCTCCCTCCTCGAAGTTAACTATGTGTCACAAAGGTTGCATGTCAAATTTACGTTTCGTAACTCTTCTGTTAGGGTTGAAAGTTATAATACTGATGTGTGGTTTTTTCAACTGGAACTTGTAAAGAGTACCGCGGAATAAATGAGCACATATAGCTAACGCTGAATGTGTAACTGCATGGGACTTAAGTTGACCACACAGTCGCAATGTAGTGATTAATTTACAATTATTTACACAAATGCGCAAAAGGGATAAAGTTTCCCATTGCAGAAATACAACACTACCATGTGTTCTCTGTTCTCATAATTACAACGTAAACATTCGGTAAGTTCTATGCAGGTAGCGGACAAATTGTCATGTATCTATTGTTTTGTTCGCAGCTTTCTTGACATTGGGTAGTAAAGGTTTAAGAAATGTAACGCTGTGCTGTGCTAAAAGTAAGTAATCGAGCATTTGTACATGGGTTCTCAAGAACTTTTGGTACCAACTTTCTGAACACAATACCAGCAGAATTTTTATATAGTTCTGTTTGAGTAAAAGGTAACTAAGGTATACACATGGCCGGCATGTGATGGAGAAGTGCGAAAAAATTTTCTATGCAGAATGATGAGACATTTTAAACGGAAAATGCGAGTGCATTATTCACATGCAACATGCTTGTACCTGAAACACTTTCACTTTAATGCACACATGCTCACCACATGTCGCATAATGTTTGCATATGGTATTAAGGAAGAAATCATATCTCACTCCATATAAAGTCCTCTTGTATTTATCTTTTTAGAAACACTATGAACAATAATTTACACTAACTGTGTATAAGTATTCCCACTAATCGAGCTTTCAAACTCTCACTAACTTATCCTCAAGTAAGTGCCACTGAGGAAAAAGTCCCAACAGTACCCCATGATTAAAAGAAGTATTACTCAAATAAACATTACAATGCAATATGGAAGAGAATTCATATTTCGTAACAGAAACACAGATTCTGGCCCCATTAGTCATAGTCCGGAAGCCCGTAGCAAATAGGTGCAACAAACTGACAGCCTACAGTGACTGAAGTGGAAGAACAAAGTTTCTTTAACAGAAGTGAATCATGTGTACATAAATTACTTGCGCGAAGACAGACCATGGAGAAGAGCTAGGAAAGGAATAAAAGGTGTGTTGTGGTCTTCAGAGATCTTGAGAAAAAGTGTGACACAGTGCCACTAGAGCTGTTTTTCGAGGTGCTGTGGTCAGGCGAATTACCAAAAATTTATGTAAGAGAGGTGTCATAAATCATTACAAGTAGGCAGAGTATATCATTAAAGTGAGAAAATAAATTTCTGCACAGGGCCTTCAGAACAACTATCGGGATAAACAAGGATGCTGTCTGTACCACACACTCATTAAGATGTACGTGCAGAGAGCTCTGGAACTATGTGACAGAAAGTAAGTGAGGATGAGAACTGGAGCAGGGAACCAATGTATGCACACACTTCTCTCTCTTTTAGATCAGGTCGTTGCAGCAAAAAGTAAAGTATATATGGTAGTGTAAATTTGGGATTAATTTATTTTCAGAAGACGGAATACCAATTTTTCAGAGAGCACGGAAGTGACTTGGACATTGGCATACATCGCATTAACGTGATGGAAGAGGTGACAGGTATATGCAACAACGTAATCTGCTGCTAGATGGTGGTGAACCACGATAATTGGAAATGGCCTCCATGGTACTTTGGGGAGCGGTAAAAGTAAATATTTCGGGTGAAGACAGAGAATATGATAAAGTGCATAATAGGCTGACGACAAGTAGAAGTAATACCTGACAAGCAACTCGTTTACTGCGAGGTCACAAAAGGCCAATAGCACCCCACATATTGTCCACCACGCGACCACAATATTGGCTCCTAAAGGCAACAGAGAGAAGCACTGGAGGTATGACATGGTGAACACAGCATGAGGGTACGGAGCGTAGTGGAACTGCTTAGTCGAAGAGTAACTCATAACAGAGCTACAGTGCTACTGGTGTTGATACAAAGCAGGGCAATGGCAACAGCGAACAAAGCATACACCGCATTATATATACAAGAGCTGTTGCCGAAGTTGACACTCCGTCAGTACGGAATCCAAGAAGGTTTTTCGGCGTGAGAAAGAAGCGGCAGATGAAACTTTAGCGCTTGTGCAAGATGAGTCCGTGGAGTATGTGGTGTCTTATACGCAAGACTAAGCAGAGTGCTTTGTCGTCCGAACACCACAGCGAGGCCAAAAGCACCACAGGCGCAAAGATGCGAGCTGGTGCCACCGCCACAGAGACGCCCCACTTGCGCGAGTTCCACCAGGGCCACAGGCGGCCCTGAGAATGAAGATATCGACTTCACATCGACCAATTGCCGGCCGAGTACAGTCCACCAATGACTGGACGAAAACGGGCAGAAGCCTACTCGGAAGATAGAAGGGCAGCCCTCGCCCACTTGGTTATAGATCATCGTCAAGGGCTGACCTAGACAGTGAACGTCGTTTAGTGAACTCTTAGAATTGAACAGAGAGTTGTTGTAAGTTGCATTTGCTATGTTCTGTGAAGTGTACCTACGATTATTTGCTCTTAGCCACTGAGGGCCTTTTCGCTGTGTTATATTACAGGCAGTGCTACACACTTAATCGTTCAAGAAATCATAAAGATAAGTAAACCTTGTTAACTCGTTTGTGTGACTGCTGCATAACCTTCGCTCTCCTATCCTTTTAGCTGACCCTGGGACACAGCTGTGTAACAGTGGCAGCAAGAAACTGTGGTAGCGGTGTATTGCTCTAGATGCCATTTCACGAACTCAGACTCGGCCTACCGTAACAACAGTGGCATCTAGTTCTCCACAGCAGATGAGACGAGGCCTTTACAAAACTGGCGACGAGTGTTTAACAAAACAGACAATGTACTTGAGGAATACAATGAAGACCGTACCTTCTTAAGATGTGAAAGGAGCTTGAGGAGACGGAGCCAGAAGAGTGCTTTGGCTTGGATTGTCCGGAGATGGGGGGTCCAGGAGAGGTGACAGTCGAGGGTGACACCAAGATACTTAAGGGTGAGGGTGAGGGCGATTGGACGGCCATAGATAGCGATATAAAAATCGAGGAGGCAGAAGGAAGGGGTGGTTTTGCCTACAATGATCGCCTAGGTTTTGGAAGGATTGACCTTGAGCAATCACATCTTGCACCATGTGGTGAATCGGTCAAGATGGGATTGGAGAAGGTGTTGGGAGCGCTGCAGGGTGATGACAAGGGCACGGAAGACGTACTGGAGAAGGTGGATTGGGGGGTGAGGGTGAAGGCAGCGGCATGTCCGCCGTATACAAAAGGTACAGAAGAGGGAAGAGGACGGAACCTTGGGGCACATCGGCGGAGGGAAAAAAGGTGTAGGAGTCCGTGCTATGGATGGTGACGTAGAAAGGACGTTGGGACAGAAAGGAGCAGATCAGACGGACGTAGTTAATAGGTAGGGCGAAAGTTTGGAGCTTGAAGAGGAGACCGGAATGCCACACGCAGTCATAGGCTCATTCAAGGTCAAGGGAGAGGAACAGAGCAGAACGACGGCAATTAAGCTGTTCAGAGAGTGGATGAGTGAGGTGAAGGAGAAGGTCATCAGAAGAGAAGGACGGCCGAAAGCCACACTGGGTAATGGGAAGGAGGCGGTGCTGGCGGTGGTGCTGGTGGATGCGTCGGGTTAGGATGGATTGCAGGACCCTGCTGAAGACCGAGGTAAGGCTGATGGGACGGTAGGAGGAGACGGCGGACGGCGGTTTACCGGGCTTAAGGAACATCAGGATATGAGAGGTTTTCCACAGGTGACGGTAGTAACGGGTGGACAGAACTACATTATGGAGCATGGCCATGGTGGAAAGGAAAGAGGTGGGAGCTTCACGAAGGTGGCGATAGGTGACATGATCGTGATCAGGAGCGGTGTTTCGTTTCATGTGGAGGGTAGCAATGAGATCCTGTGTAGTGTTAGGAGCATTGAGTTTGGTATGTGCAATGTGGTCCAAGTACTGGAAACCAGGTGCGAGGGGAGGGACAGAGGGAGTAATCGAACTGGGGACCGTCGGGGATGGAAAAGACATCGGAAAGGTAGGAGGCAAAGTGATTGGCCTTACTAAGGGTGTCAGGGAAGGGGTGATCATTATGGAGAAGCGGATAGTAGGGGGAGAGAAGGCTGACCAGAACTTGGACGAGTTTACAGGTAGGGTAGCATTTAAATGGGTGCATGTCTGTCGCCAGTCCCGGCGTTTCTTAGCCGCGATGATCGCGTGGCGGCATAGAAATTTATCAGGCCAGGAACAGGCTACACGCTCACAGTTGGAGGAAAGTGGCGCTCCTGGTGCAACCTGCTGGGAGTCTCAGGAAGGTCATCCACACGTGCGCTATAACAATGACTGTGCTGCGGAATGTATTGTGCTTGGTCAAAGACGATCTTGACCTTAGGAAATGTGGCGTGTACAAAATTCCATATCAATGTGGAAAACCTTATATTGGGCAGACATGTGAAACCCTGCAAGAACGTGGGGCATCCTGAAAAATCTGCAGTAGCGCAGCATTGCCTGTACATGGGATATAGTGTGTTTTACGAAAAGGCTGAAATTTTATCCACAGCGTCATCTCTCTGGCACTGTGTGATTATGGAGGCCATACTTATCCGTATGGCGGACAATGTTGTCAACAAGTATGCCGGTTTCAACTAAGGTCCACCTGGAATCCAGCACTGGCCGCTGTTAAATCAAAACAGGGAAAACAGCAACTTCCGATTCATTACGCGACGCAACGCACTACTGAGATTTAATTCAGGCCTTACCGACGGGAGCGCCCGGCAGCAAAGTCATTTCCCATAGTGCAAGCACGGATGGTGTTTCTGCGACTCCTAGCAGGGGGCACCAAGAGCGCCGCTTTCCTCCGACTACGAGCGTTTTCCCGCTCATGCGTATTGCCTGCTCCCAGCATGATAAATGTCGGTGCAGCGGTCGTGCTCATCTTCGCCCTGACATCTACCCTTCCTACCAACTCTAACCCCATCTTCCTGCCTCCTCCTTAGTGCCCCCTCTCCTCCCCCGCCCTCCTCCTGATCGGCTTCCCCCTCCCACTTCCCCTCCATCTCTTGTGCCTCCTTTCAGTGTCTCTGCACCCCCTCCTGCCCCGTCTTCCCTCACCATCTCCCGCCCCACGTGTCTCCTGCCTCTTCGTGAACCCACTGATGCCCCTCCTCTCTTCATCCCGCCGCTTCCCTTGCTGCTCCTTCCTCTCCCGTCCTTTTCCATCCTCTCTGCCCTTTCCCTCGGCAGGTCCTGCCTGGCAGTTTTATTCTTCTTCGTGTGTACTCCAATTGGGTTTTAAATGGGTTTTTAACTTTCTGATGGCCTTTTTTTTTACTGTCCTCCATGAACGTCTCCCTGTTAGTCTATTTTTTCCCTTCATTTTCTCCCATTATTCTGTTTTAAGTTCTCTGTTCCCCTTTATCGCCTTATGTATGTACCATTTTATTCTTATTTTAAGTTGTCATGTCACTTGGCTGAAGAGCGGCGGATTGTGCCACTGACAGGCCTCCCCTGTTCATATGGGGCAGAGGAATGAAATCACAATAAAGGAAAAAAAGCGGTCATCTTCAGTCACGCCTTCAGCAGTGACAGCAGCTGCTACCTCCACCTGATGATACCGAACAGTTGCACTGCTGAAATTCTGTGCGACTTACACAATACGATCCGGCGGCAAACCCGAGAAGTGAATTTGCAACAGATTCGACTGGAAAGCATGAAAAGTCACAATAGCTAATACCATACTGATTGTAATGGGCAGTAAGTTTGTCTACATGACGTTGCCACCCATCGTCACAATGCTACACAACAATTGCAGAACCATCGCTCATTTGCAGATGTCGTTTTACATAATGCTACCTAGGCGGTGAAACTACCAATGATGGACGGAGCAAGGAGAGCATCAAAAGCAGACTAGCACTGGCAAAAACGGCATTCCTGCCCAAAAGAAGTCTGCTAGTATCAATCATACACCTTAATTTGTGGCAGAAATTTCTGAGAATGTACACTTGTAGCATAGCATTCTATAGTAGTGAAACATGGACTGTGGGAAAACCGGAACACAAGAGAGTCGAAGCATTTGGGATATGGTGCTACAGACGAATGTTGAAAATTAAATGGACTGATAGGAGAAGGAATGAGGAAGTTGTGCGCAGAATCGGAGAGGAAAGGTATATGTGGAAAACAACTGGCAAGGAGAAGGGACAGGATGATAGGACATCTGTTAAGTCATCAGGGAATTACTTTCATGGTACTAGAGGGAGCTGTAGATGGCAAAGACTGTAGAGGAAGGCAGGGATTGGGATACATGAAGCAAATAGTTGAGGACATAGGCTGAAGTGCTCTGAGATGAAAAGGTTAGTACAGGAAAGGAATTCCTGGCGGGCTGCATCAAGCAAGTCAGAAGACTGACGAATCCATAAAAATAAATAAAATAAAGTCAAAATGTTACGAAGTTAGGTAAACGTGGTGTAGAGTGATCCACGTACTGGCATCTAGTAGCACGATAAAAGCTCAACCATACGAAATACACTCCTGGAAATTGAAATAAGAACACCGTGAATTCATTGTCCCAGGAAGGGGAAACTTTATTGACACATTCCTGGGGTCAGATACATCACATGATCACACTGACAGAACCACAGGCACATAGACACAGGCAACAGAGCATGCACAATGTCGGCACTAGTACAGTGTATATCCACCTTTCGCAGCAATGCAGGCTGCTATTCTCCCATGGAGACGATCGTAGAGATGCTGGATGTAGTCCTGTGGAACGGCTTGCCATGCCATTTTCACCTGGCGCCTCAGTTGGACCAGCGTTCGTGCTGGACGTGCAGACCACGTGAGACGACGCTTCATCCAGTCCCCAACATGCTCAATGGCGGACAGACCCGGAGATCTTGCTGGCCAGAGTGGTTGACTTACACCTTCTAGAGCACGTTGGGTGGAACGGGATACATGCGGACGTGCATTTTCCTGTTGGAACAGCAAGTTCCCTTGCCGGTCTAGGAATGGTAGAACGATCGGTTCGATGACGGTTTGGATGTACCGTGCACTATTCAGTGTCCCCTCGACGATCACCAGAGGTGTACGGCCAGTGTAGGAGATCGCTCCCCACACCATGATGCCGGGTGTTGGCCCTGTGTGCCTCAGTCGTATGCAGTCCTGATTGTGGCGCTCACCTGCACGGCGCCAAACACGCATACGACCATCATTGCCACCAAGGCAGAAGCGACTCTCATCGCTGAAGACGACACGTCTCCATTCGTCCCTCCATTCACGCCTGTCGCGACACCACTGGAGGCGGGCTGCGCGATGTTGGGGCGTTAGCGGAAGACGGCCTAACGGTGTGCGGGACCGTAGCCCAGCTTCATGGAGACGGTTGCGAATGGTCCTCGCCGATACCCCAGGAGCAACAGTGTCCCTAATTTGCTGGGAAGTGGCGGTGCGGTCCCCTACGGCACTGCGTAGGATCCTACGGTCTTGGCGTGAATCCGTGCGTAGCTGCGGTCCGGTCCCAGGTCGACGGGTACGTGCACCTTCCGCCGACCACTGGCGACAACATCGATGTACTGTGGAGACCTCACGCCCCACGTGTTGAGCAATTCGGCGGTACGTCCATACGGCCTCCCGCATGCCCACTATACGCCCTCGCTCAAAGTCCGTCAACTGCACATACGGTTCACGTCCACGCTATCGCGGCATGCTACCAGTGTTAAAGACTGCGATGGAGTTCCGTATGCGACGGCAAACTGGCTGACACTGACGGCAGCGGTGCACAAATGCTGCGCAGCTAGCGCTATTCGACGGCCAACACCGCGGTTCCTGGTGTGTCCGCTGTGCCGTGCGTGTGATCATTGCTTGTACAGCCCTCTCGCAGTGTCCGGAACAAGTATGGTGGGTCTGACACACTGGTGTCAGTGTGTTCTTTTTTCCATTTCCAGGAGTGTACATAACAGCTACTGTAATATTAGATAAGTATGATTCATATTTAGATGTTTTAAGCACAGTAAATTGTATGCGGAAGAAAAAACAAGATTAGCAAAAGATACTAAAGGAATAAACAAACTTTTTATAAAAATTACTACTACAATAAGCAGCAAAAATTAATAAAATGGTAATTACAGGTAAATGTTGAGGATAAGGAAAGTACTGTAGCAGGGTTTTTATTAAAATGTTACATAATGCAAAAATTGAATGCTTAGACTGTAATATAAGAGACAAAATTAATGGCGTTCGATATTACTGATTAGTATACTAACTTACCACTTCAAACAACTGTATACATTGCGAAAAACCTGCGTTCTTTTAAATAAGTATAAAAGAGACGAACAAACTACTGGCCTTGTACAATAACAAAAGTGTTAGTTCGATACAGCTATTTAGAAGTTAATGGAAAACTGTTTCAACAATCAGATGGGTTTGCGATATGTAATTCGATATCTGGCCTTATAGCAAGCGTATTTACAAATTTAAATGAAGATAAATTATTCGAAATGTATGCTACTAAAGAATTAGGTATTCAGTCCTACTCCAGGTACATGGATGATATTTTGATTATGTACAATGGAACTAATTAAACGTGAGTATTTAATAACCTTCACAAGAAAATTAGTTTCACTTGCGAGCTAAAAAATGAAAAGCGAAGGTCAATTATTAGTTTTAACACACTACATGATAAAGTAAGGTAAGGCCACAAATATTGATCAAATTGTGTCTTCGGTTTCAACACATTCTTAGTGCCATAAGACAGTCTCTTTCATTCAGCTATTCATCGCATTATCCTCACAAGATCATCACCAGTTAAACTGAAGAAAGAAATTAAATTATAACATTGGCCTTTAATAACAGTTATGAATCCTCATCAGACGAAAAAATTTTAGAGCCGAAAACCAGAAAACAATAACTACTCCAGGTAACGTTCTGAAAAAGAATACTGAGAAAGGAAGATTATTTGAGTGCCTTACCAAGGTAATTATCTTATAGGATTCTGCGTCTCTTAATTAAAAGTATTGCTGCAAGATTGTTTTCTCTATAAATAATAGTTTGCAGGCAAATTTAATACATAATTTAAAAACGTCAAGTGAACCTCTACTTAGATCAGGTGTTTACAAAATTACCTGTGACAGTTTCCTGATGTTTTACATCAGACCAATCGGTAGGCTTTTAACATCAGATGTCAGGAAGACATGCTATGGAAGACAAGTACTGATGCTCATAGCTCTACTTTCACAGAGCGTTTATTAATATTGGGCCACAATCCAAAAGGAGTAGACATGACGAATTTACATGGAGAGAAGAAAGGATGCAAGCTTGATGTCTTGAAAGAACTTGAGATCCTTAGACATAGTATGGTAAGTAAAGATGGCCTCATCTTAAACGAACAGCTAAACTTACGAAGAAAATCTTCTCTAACGCCTTTAAGCCGTTGCTCACAACTATATGACGCATATGTTTATGTCTCTGTTCACTTTCATTTCGGAACCGTTGTTTCTCCCGTTTCTTCATCGACTCTGAACTTCTTTACCGTTAATACGCCAAACAACACTGCCTCGAGCATGGATGTTTGTGATGTCCTTAGGTTAGTTACGTTTAAGTAGTTCTAAGTTATAGGGGACTGATGACCTCAGAAGTTATGTCTCATAGTGCTCAGAGCCATTTGAACCATATTTCCCCCTTTTTTGTTTGTTGTAACATCTTCATAAAATTCATGCTACAGTACATTCTTCATTCCCAGCACGTATTTGTAATGATCATTTTATTCATTGTTGCTGTTTATTGTGGTAGTCATCTTTTGTTTAAAGTTTTATTCCTTTTTGTATCTTTTATACTTCCTCTTTTTTATTCCACATTCAATTTACCTTGTTTAAAAGATCTAAATGTGTAACATACTGATGTATTACTGTGACTCTCGCGTATTTCATACAGCTGATTATTTATGTCACTACTTGGGCCCAGTAAGTGGGGCGCTGTACACCACGTTTACATGACATGGTAACAGCTAGCTGCCACGGGCTCACTCCACTGTCTTCACATTCAACAAGGTGTACCTGTGTGACAAGTTTTACTGGTCCCATGGAGGGCTCTATTCCATATTTTCTAATGTTTGAGTTGAGCTCCGTAGCTCATCAGGCGTGTTTACAATGTTAACGTCATGTAATTTATGTACGTACCAGTTTTATTCAGTTTTCTGGTTTTCAGTGTTGTTAAGTGTTAAGTATTTCAGACATTTATTTTAAAATATGTTTAAAGCATTTTAGGTGACTTTACTCCGAAAAAGATACTTTCAGCAGCATTTAAAGCTCGTCAAGGGTTTTACATTAAACTTAGACAAACGATACGAGATGTACCTTATATATTGGAAAAAAGAGAGAACTAAGGAGATGACGGTCCAGCTGCTAATAAGAACTTCATGAAACCCTTGATCGGTTTCAGCGTCTTTTAAAAATTGTGTCTTAGAGAAGCATCCTAAAGGGCGAAACCTCTCTTGAGTTAATATAGTTCTTATCAGCAACTGGAGCAACAATGCTGATACGTTAAGATGTTTAACCAGTAGATGGGCAATCGTTGAAGGCAACTCACGGCCGAAACATGACGTCCCCATCTAGACATTCCTTTTATACGTGACTCAGCAGCGTATTGCTTTGTTTAAGATTGAAAAACTGCCTCCTTCATTTAAAAGGTTTTTAATATGGATTCAAACGGTTCTTGAAGCGTACTTGGTAGAGACAGTTCTCAGTGATACTACACAGGCAGTCGGTTCAGATTAAGTTCCCTCGTGCAGTGTCTTGGATGTCGACTGCAACTGAGCGCGCCTGCTTGCGTAGGCTGTTGGCCCTGGGAAAAATGAGATCAGATCTGCGCTTTTCTCTGGAGACGTGGCAATCTTACTTTGGCTTCCCTCCACAGCGTCGGCCTCGCAACTCTTTCTCCTGCTGGGGAGCATTGTCTGGCCCGTATTCAACGCGGCTTTCGCGTCTCAGCGTGGCTTCAACTTTATCATGTTTTTCAGCGAAAGCGGAGATTTAGACCGTCAGGCGGCAGCCACGCCTGGGAACAGATTCCTAAAGTCACCACGATAGATACCATCTCTGCACGTTCACTTTGCCTGCCTATCTCTCCATCAGCCGCTGCATTCCCGATAACTCAGGCCCCCGCAGCCTTCAGTTTACACTGGTTTGAATGAAGGGTTCGTGTTTCCAGTACTGACGTGTCAACATGACTTCAGGTAGCAACCGTAGTAAAAATCGGCCAAGTGCGAGAGGAGATCACGCTACGACGGTTCGGTGAAAACTTTATTATGTACGCAGATAGTAACAACAATTATTATTTCGTGCTGCTCAATGACGTGTGCACGTATTTTTATGGGACGCAATTTCGTCGACACCAGTTACGCAAGCTAGGAAAGGGAACCTATCCTTTAAGTTGGCTTCCAAACCACGTTGTTTCCAGCGACCCCTCTCATCGTTGAGTGAAGCCTAGGATAAAACTAAGAGTAAAAAGTCCGTTGTCCGACAGAGATTGGATCTCGTGACCCGTCAGTTTCTAGTCACGCGCTATACAGCTATTTTTCCTCTTCTGTTTTTTCGCCTTTTTTTCGTCATTGTTCGCCTCATTTGACCTGGGCGGACGTCACACGACATCTTCTCAGGACCATGGCTGAATACGTAACTAAGCTTTATTTTTATTTTTATTTTTATTATTATTATTTTTTTTTTTTTTTTTTTTTTTTTTTTTTTTTTTTTTTTTTTTTTTGAGTAACAGAGGGCATCCAGCCTTCGAAGACGCTGAGCTGCCGTGCCCCCAAATATACTGCTATTTCCCGATATGTCTATAGACAGTTGTTCTGTATGTATGCACAAGCGAGTCAGCGAGGATCGTAGTACGCTACATAAATGGTATATCTTTTTTCTATGATTCTTACGAGTCAGTTTACGAGTACTAAAATATGTAACATAAATGGCCCTATCTTTTGCCTCCTTTAACTCAGAAACAGAAAGTTCTTCTTGGTTCAGGGAACATAGATCAAGCTACGTGACATAAATCTCAACTTGATACTTGCATCTGTTTGTGAGAAAAAGTTGTCTTACAGACAGACTAACAATAAATGGAAAAAAATTACGTAATGTAACCATAAATTAACAATTGCCGATTTTGTTTGCTAGGTATGTACCGTGCAACTTCGCTTCTTGTCAGATTTCTTGATTATAAGTCAACGGGGAGTTCCCTATATATTTTGATAACTGAGTATACGAGTATCGAAATATGTCACATAAATGGCACTTCGTTTTGATTTAATTGATTTACTAGCTTCAGTTTTTTGCAACACCGAGGGACAATAGATCGTAGCGTGTGGCATATCTTTCATCTGGTTACGTCTATCCGTTCCACATCAAAGGAGGTCTTAACAGTAGGTCGGCAGACAGACTGTCGGACAAAAAGACGGACGGACAGCAAAATGATCGAACAAGGGTTCTACATTTAACGATTCAGGTACTGATGGTGCAAATGGTTCTGAGCGCTATGGGACCTGAGATTATCAGTCCCCTAGAACTTAGAACTACTGAAACGTAACTAACCTAAGGACATCACACAAATCCATGCCCGAGGCAGGATTCGAACCTGCAACCGTAGCTGTCGCCCGGTTCCAGACTGTAGCTCCTAGAACCGTTCGACCACCCCGGCCGGCCGATACAGTTACTGAATGCCAGCAATCAACAGCAACCATAGCGCAATAAAGTTACATTGTACCACTTAATGAGCTTTATCAAATAAAACCGAACGTAGCTTACTTTTCCTCTTCCTGGTCCTTATACCGTATGATCACAGAGTCATCATGTTTATGATACGCGGTACCCGCAAGCCTTGCCTGCCACCACCACCCATTCCATCTGTCTGCGTCTTTTTACCACCCCTTTCGAAAGTGTGAGAACGTATTCTAAAAATTTGCGAATCGTGTAACTGGTGTGGGACGTGGCTACGAGTCTGGGACCCAGCTACGCCGATGCGGAAAACCGAATGTAGCCCACATCCAAGCTGTCGGGCACAGTTGTCATCGTCGTTAATCCTGCGGGAGGACTCGAAGTCTGTCTTGGTGGAGCGACTTTCGAGTGAGTGTAAAGTAACTCACTCTTGACGTCGACTATTTTATACCTTCGACGTAAACAGATATATACGAATCGGAATATTGCTATAGTTCAAATAGCGCCCATTATTTGGTTCGAGAAATTATTAGTCAGCACCAACAAAGCAAATAGCAAAATGCTTTCATATTAATTCCAGTACTCACGGCGTTTCATTCGAATTGATGTCATTCGAATTGAAGTCATTCGAGGAGAAATACTAGTTCATAATCTGCTCGATGTTCTTGATAGATGACCGACATATCATTGTACAATTGTTCTTTAATTCTGTTATTCTCCAGAGCAGATGCACGAAGTGTTGTAGTTTAAATTGAACTAATGTGGGTCGAGGCAGTTGCGAGAATATGTTTCTTAGTATGCAGTTAAATTACGAAATTTCATGGGCTGCATCACGTTGTTCATAACGCAGTACGCCACGATTATGATTACAATTCACACTTGTTACCAAAGTAGTTACCAAACTGGAATTATAGGTAACGTATGAAAAGAGCTCACTTGATGGGACAAGAAAAGTATATGGGACAAGAAACGTATATGGGACAATTGCAAGCTTTCCGTCTTAGGGCAATATTGCACCGTATATCCAACGCAGAGCAACTCCCATGAGGATATATAAGGACCTACTTGACGGATTAATGAGTCACTTATCACGCCTTGCTGCAGGACACGGTGTTTTATCAAAAGGGTATGGTGCATCGCTGCGATTATTGCATCAGTGTTGACGACGATTTTTCCTGTTTGACACACCGATTATAGTCTGAACGGGCTTCGAACTGAAACTTTTTGACCGCCCCTATATACCAGGATGAATCGCCTGAAAATTGCACCGCAGATAGTGTGGAAAGGGTAAGTGCAGCTGATTTTCGGTTTTCACAGAATGGACTGGTAATCAGGGGCTCGTGTTGTATGAGAATCAACAAATTGTATTAATGCTTAGAAAGTCTACTTTTGTGTAAGCATACACTTTTCAAATGAAATAATGCCTGTGTGGTGTCACCGCCAGACACCACACTTGCTAGGTGGTAGCCTTTAAATCGGCCGCGTGTCGCCACTATCAGTGATTGCAGACCGAGCGCCGCCACACGCCAGGTCTAGAGAGACTTCCTAGCACTCGCCCCAGTTGTACAGTCGACTTTGCGAGCGATGGTTCACTGGCAAAATACGCTCTCATTTGCCGAGACGATAGTAAGCATAGCCTTCAGCTACGTTACGTACTATGACCTAGCAAGGCGCCATATCCAGTTACCATTGATATTGTGAATCATGTACTGTCACGAGCGGCGTTAATCATTAATGGATTAAAGTTAAGTATTCCACCAGCTACGTCCGTTTTTCTGAAGTCTAATTTCCTTGTCCTCTTCCAGACCTCACGCCAGCCTGCGTGAGCTAAAACGCGTGCATTTCCGCCTCCTTTAGTGGCACGGTGTTGGCTCTCCTGCCAACCACAACAGCCTGTTCACATACACAAAGTAAAAGCAGGGTAAATCAGAATGTGAGTGTTGTTTTTTGCAGGATTCTATTGCGAGTTATTTACGAGATACTGCATTTTGAAAAGATCCCACCGCCGATATTTGTCAATACCTTGTGACCTCCCCGTTACTAATCGGCCTAATCTGCTTGCGATATAAAATATGACTGTGGCTCGCGTGTATACCTAATGGAATTTTTCTAATTGGATAAGGCCATCTTTCCTGAAGAAGTCATACCGATAAGTAGGGGGAAAGTGTACAACCGATCTTTCT
Organism: Schistocerca gregaria; assembly: GCF_023897955.1. Lineage (NCBI taxonomy): Eukaryota > Metazoa > Arthropoda > Insecta > Orthoptera > Acrididae > Schistocerca > Schistocerca gregaria. Next base: position 553,787,039 of record NC_064925.1, read on the forward strand.
GATAGAAAAGTCTATTAAAATTAAAAATGTAATTAAAGCGAACAAGGCTACAATTTGGAAAAATGAAAGTTATTTTGTGCATTCACGCACGAAAAACACTGGATAGAAAAGGTGTGCCTCTGATCATGAATCCAAGTTACACCAATGAACGAAAAGGAAATAATTAACGGTCGCCAGCCCATTAGGGCGATTTACATTCAAAATTCTGTACAAGATGATGGGAAAGAAAAACATTTACTATTAAACACTGACGTGGCAACTGAAGGTTGTCATGTTTTTTGACTATAATTTTAAGTGCGTATGTAATGACAAAGGTAACTGAGAAGTCACTTTTACATTAAGTTTGTCATTGAATTTTGCAGGTGCCTTGCTTCCTGCATTTTCGGTGTTACAACCTGTGGTAGCACACACCAAAGAGTAACAGAAGTTCATACACTAATTTTGTGGATTCTGACCGGTAACGAGACAACTGACCATCTCAGGCTGTGTTCAAAATGGCCACCGGCAGCGACAATCCACGCTTCCAGTCTGGTATAGAATGACTGCTGCACACCTGCTGGCGTTTCAGCGGAGGTGTTCGAGCAGACTGCCATAATACGTCGTTACTTGCCATCAGGTTAGTTGGTATGTCCTTGTAGATAGCTTCCCCCATAAAAAACTTTTACCATCATGCTAGTACTACGGATTCCTCCAAAACTGTAGACGAACGTCTTCCAGAATCCGCGGTTGATCATCAGTTAGGAGCGTGCGATGCTTGTGCGTGTTCAATGTTCTGTCTATGAAAAACCGGAATATGAGCCGATGGTTCACTACCCAACACTACACGATAACATTCCGTGGATGGTACCCTTCCCCCTAACGAAGCGAACGGGTTTTGTCAACAGACCGGCAGTGCTTGGTTCGGCAGTTCGTGCGGCCGTGATTGTTAAATGCGGCTTCATCACTAAAGAAGATTCTTTACACATCTGGAGTATCCTAACTTACTGCACATGTACAGAAGATACCACGATTCTCATAATCGTTTCATGCAACTTTTGTTGGAGAGAGATGAGATAGGGATAGAAGCTATGTCGATGGAGATTGCGTAGGACACTTTTATGACTCATGCCGCTAGCTTGGGCGATTGTGCGGGAGCTAACATGCGGATCATCTGCAACATCAGAAAGAATATTAATTTCGCCATCTTCTGCGCTTACCTGTTCCTTCTGTTACGTTGCCTGTGTGTTACACTACCACATTGACGTAACTGGTTAAAGGTTGATAAATAATAGGAGAGATGCTTGACATATGTTGGGATATCTTGCCACGTTCACTGTACAAGAAAAACTGCATTCTTCCTACATTCCCTATACACCATAAGTATGTCGGCCTTTTCTGAACTGCTAAATCCCACCGTCCACTCACAAGGTATTGCTTGAATTGTCACATACTGATGGACTAGCAAGTCGCAATTCACTCGAAGAACAAAGAAGCACACAGTAAGCAAATATGACAAATAGCACCTAGCAACTACGCAAGTTTAATAGCACGAAGAATGGTTGGTGTTGAAATATTTCAAAATGCGATATCTTGTAAACGACTGGTACGAGAATTCTAAATCAAACACCACAGACATTCTAATTTACCCTCGAGTATTCTAAATCAAACACCACAGACATTTTAATTTACCCTAGTTTTAGTTCGTTAATGTCATAGGAATTTTGTAAGTACTATTACAATCTCTTTACCACCGGGAAGACCGTTCGCTGGGTGCAAGTCTTTCGATTTGACGATACTTCGGCGGCTTTGCCGTCATGGGATGAAGTGATGACGAGTAGGACAGCACAACACGCAGTCCCAGAGCGGAGAAAATCCCTGACCCAGCTCGAAATCGAAGTTGGGCGCATAGGGCTGACATTCTGTCGCGCTGACCACGCAGCTACCGGGGGCGGACATTGGCTAACGGTACGAGCCCATGACTACCAATTCATTTGTGAATGATTAATGACCAGCTTCTGCGGGCAGTCAACTCGGAAACGGCGGAGTTGGTCGGCTGCTGTTCAGGCGCTGCTGTCCTGAGCTTCCGTGGAAAGTTCTTCGAGGACTGTGATGCCACTAGTAGTCTACATCCACATATATATTTATACTCCGCAAGCCACACAACGGTGTGTGGTGGAGGGCACTTTACGTGCCACTGTCATTACCTCCCTTTCCTGTTCCAGTCGCGTATGGTTCGCGGGAAGAACGACTACCGGAAAGCCTCCGTGCGCGCTTCAATCTGTCTAATTTTACATTCGTGATCTCCTCGGGAGGTATAACTAGGGAGAACCAATATATTGCATACCTCATCCAGAAACGCACTCTCTGGAGACCTCGAAAGCAAGCTACACCGCGATGCAGAGCGCGTCTCTTGCAGAGTCTGCCACTTGAGTTTGCTAGACATCTCCGTAACACTATCACGGTTACCAAATAACCCTGTGACGAAACGCGCCGCTCTTCTTTGGATCTTCTCTATCTCCTTGGTCAACCCGACCTGTTACGAATCCCACACTGATGAGCAATACTCAAGTATACGTCGAACGAGTGTCTTATAATCCACCTCCTTTGTCGATGGACTACATTTTCTGAGGACTCTCCCAATGAACCTCAACCTGATACCCGCCTTACCAACAATTAATTTTATATGATCTTTCCACTTCAAATCGTTCCGCACGCATACTCCCAGATATTTTACAGAAGTAACTGCTACCAGTGTTTGTTCCACTATCATATAATCATACAATAAAGGATCCTTCTTTCTATGTATTCGCAATACATTACATTTGTCTACGTTAAGGGTCAGTTGCCACTCCCTGCACCAAGTGCCTATCCGCTGCAGATCTTCCTGTAATTCGCTACAATTTTCTAATGCTGCAACTTCTCTGTATACTACAGCATCATCCGCGAAAAGCACTTCTCTGTATACTACAGCATCATCCGCGAAAAGCCGCATGCAACTTTCGACACTATCTACTAGGTCATTATAATATATATACTGTGAAAATCAATGGTTCCTTAACACTCCCCTGTGGCGTTCCAGAGGTTACTTTAACGTCTGTACGCGTCTCTCCATTGAGAACAACATGTTGTGTTCTGTTTGCTAAAAACTCTTCAGTCCAGTCACACAGCTGCTCTTATATTACGTAGACTCTTACTTTGTTTATCAGACGACAGTGCGGAACTGTATCGAACGTCTTCCGGAAGTGAAGGCAAATGGCATCTATCTGGGAGCCCGTATCTAATATTTTCTGGGTCTCATGAACAAATAAAGTGAGTTGGGTATCACACGATGGCTGTTTCCGGAATCCATGTTGATTCCTACAAAGTGTATTCTGGGTTTCCAGAAATGACATGATACGCGAGCAAAAAACATGTTCTAAAATTCTACAACAGATCGATGTCAGAGATATAGGCCTATGGTTTTGCGCATCTGCTCGTCGACCGTTCTTGAAAACTGGCGTCCACGCCATATCACGGAACGCAGAAAGTGAAGACTGTAGGTTCCGTAAGGCAGGATAGGCGGTAATTTGTTGCAGATATACAAGGGGCACCCAAATGAAAAATTGTTTCATATTCCGGGCATCCGTAGCCGAGGAATGTTATGATGTTAGAAAGAATCAAGTTAACAGCTGGTAAAATTGTTGTTTATTAATACACAACCGGTTCTATAGACTTTAGCTGAATCAGCAGCAGCAGTAGTAAACAGCAAAGTAAGGTGTCACCACATTTTCTGAATAGTAGTCATGAGTATACGACGTCACACTGTTCACACGGATAGCTCCATTCCGCCAGGCAGCTAGTCTCTCTTTGTCGCTCGTCCGGGTTGCTTTTACTTTGCACAACACCGGGTTGCTATGGCGTCACACCAGTAAGACACTACTACCTTTCGTATTCCAGATATTAATTTTCCTAGTGCCACGCCTAATCATATTAGGAATGATAATTTTTTGTCACCAAACCTGCCCCTTTTCAAAAACTTTTAGAGTCTACCCACTATTCAATTTTTCCTTTTTTCTTTTCGATGCAGGCAAATTTTAAAGAATGGAGCACGTCTTCGTTACCATTCGCTCGTCATGGTATTGACAATTTTTCCCTAGGAACGATGGGTGCGCCAATGATCGTTTAACGGTGTGAGCATATTTTAGGCATTCCTTTATTAATTATAAAACCAACTGAAACCTCCCCATAGAAAATTTTATGAATTACTGTGCTGGTAAACCCCTTACGTTATTTGATTTTCAAACAACTGAGCAAAACTGAATGTACTCAGAAATTTCTCTCTTTACTTATTCTGATCAACAGTAAACCGACACACAATATATTTAAAGCAACGCGATCTGACTTTAAATAATCCCTACAAAACAATGGCCGTGACTAACAATAACCTATACCTTACATGAATCACTAACCTGAAAAAAATCTTCGTTTCTCGAACTACTGGAATACAGCGAGCGCCAATACTGCCAGCTAAATAAAGGATTCTAGCTACTGAAGGCACTAACTACTGACAGACATAGTTAGCAAATGAAAGATTTTGATAGAGAACAAACAATGTATGTACCTTAATAGTGTTAAAAAGTCATATATCAGTTCATGACAACCTGTCTTACAAACTTAGTTTTTCAGACGGACACACGTCCAGATCGTCCGCTCTCAAAACTCTGCCATCTCTTTTCCCACATTCACCACTGCTGGCGGCTCACCTCAAACTGGGCTACGCTACGCGCTGTTCACATCCTACCGCCCAACACTACAATAGCAAATATTCCAACAATGCAAACCAGCCACAGACTGCACACAGCAAAGCCAGTGATTTTCATACAGAGCGCTACGTGACGTTACCAACATAAAAACCTAAACAGCCTGCTTACACCACAAAATGTGGTAACACTGTATTTTTCTTTCTGCAGCTGATGATGCGGCCTTAGGCCGAGAAACCGGTTTTCTTCTAATAGACAACAACTTAACCACCAGCTAGCGAAATTCTTCCTAACATTATGGAGTTAAATGAGACGGGACAGATGAAAAAAATGTAAATATTTTTTTTTATTTTAAAAGTAATGGCCATAGCTGTTAAAATATTTATCCCACTGTGAGACAAGATGCTGAATGACTCGTGTGAAAATGTTTGGTTCCTACGGTACCATAATGGTACAGAGGAGTGCACGTCTTGGTCGGAAGCAGATCGACAGCCGTGAATGTCCTTCTCCAGGGCTCCTAAGACATGGAAATCGCAGGGGGAGAACGTGGGACTGTGTAGACAACGTGTGCTTCCCAGAGAAAATTATGCTGACTACTCGAAACAATCTTGGTAGTATGTGAGCTCGCCTAGACGTCGCCAAGCTTGCTTCGAATACGAAGCAAAATCTTTTTGGGAATTACACATCGTCCAAACCTGCTCTCTCCCCATGCGATTTGCATAATTTTGAAGCCCTGAAGATTATTATAGGTGGCCGTCGACTTACTCTGGACGAAGAGGTGCACATCTGGCTAGAATCGTGGTTCCATAAGCAATCACAAACGTTATACCATGAAGGCATCGACTGTCTTGTCTCACATTGGGATGAAGGTATTAAGAATTTAGGACATTACTTTTGAAAAAATAAACATTTTATTTACATTTTTCCATCTTTCTTGTTTTCATTTGTCTGCCCCTTATAAGTACAGAGCACAAAGCTGCTGCAGGCACAAGTGTTTCGACACACATCGTGCAGTGCACATTCACGAACATGAAATTCGACAGCAGCCGTGTTCCGATGTTGACCCAACGACATCGTTAATTAAAACTACAGTTAACGCTGGGACATCGAGATTTGGCTGAGGTTACATGGAAACGTATCCCCTAGTCGGATGAATCACGTTCCTCGATACACCTTACCGATGATCGTACAGGAGAACGCCTGCCCCGAACATGTACTTCGCCACGGACGTAACCCAATGGGAAAAATATTACCCAATGGATGACCTTCACTTCCAAGGGGTCTTTACAGTCTCAACAATTAAGTTAACGATGGGACTTCTGAAGTTAGAGGTATATCTCAACTATGTCCAATCACAAAAAGCAGTTCAGCCGACTAACCAGAAGATTCCGAGAAAGAGGGCTCAAAAGTTCTACGCGCTCCACATTTTGTACGCTAAGACTGCGGAGCGAAATGGTTGCGTCTGAAGTGGCGTCACGTGTCCAGGTCCGACCCTACCACTGGGTAAATTTTAATTTTTCCATTGTCTCGAAAATTATGACAACTTTAAAATGCTTTGTTATTGTGGTCTTCAGTCCTGAGACTGGTTTGATGCAGCTCTGCATGCTACTCTATCCTGAGCAAGCTTCTTCATCTCCTAGTACCTACTGCAGCCTGCATCCTTCTGAATCTGCTTAGTGTATTCATCTCTTGGTTTCCCTCTACGATTCGTACCCACCACGCTGATCTCCAATACTAAATTGGTGATCCATTGATGCCTCAGAACATCTCCTAGCAACCGATCCCTTCTTCTAGTCAATTTGTGCCACAAACTCTTCCCCAATTCTACTCAATACCGACTCATTAGTTATGTGATCTACCCATCTAATCTTGAGCATTCTTCTGTAGCACCACATTTCGAAAGCTTCTATTCTCTTCTGGTCCAAACTATTTATCATCCATGATTCACTTCCATACTTGGCTACACTTCGTACAAATACTTTCATAAACGAATTCCGGACACTTAAATCTATACTCGATGTTAACAAATTTCTCTTCTCCAGAAACGCTTTCCTTGCCATTGCCAGTCTACATTTTATATCTTCTCTACTTCAACCATCATCAGCTATTTTGCTCCCCAAATAGCAATACCCCTTTACTACTTTAAGTGTATCATTTCCTAACCTAATTTCCTCAGCATCTCCATACTTAATTTGACTACATTACATTATCCTCGTTTTGCTTTTGTTGATTTTCATCTTATACCCTCGTTTCAAGACAGTGTACATTCCGTTCAACTGCTGTTTCTAGTCCTTTACTGTATCTGACAGAATTACAATATCATCGACGAACCTTGAAGTTTTTATTTCTTCTCCACGGATTTTAATACGTACTCCGAACTTTCCTTTTGTTTCCTTTACTGCTTGCTCAATATAGAGATTGAATAACATCGGGGAGAGGCTACAACCCTGTCTCACTCCCTTCCCAACCATTGCTTCCCTTTCATGCCCCTCGACTCTTATAACTGCCATCTGATTTCTGTACAAATTGTAAATAGCCTTTCGCTCTCTGTATTGTACCTCTGACGCCTTCAGAATTTGAAAGAGAGTATTCCAGACAACATTGTCAAAACCTTTCTCTAAGTCTACAAATGCTAGAAACGTAGGTTTGCCTTTCCTTAATCTTTCTTGTAAGATAAGTCGTAGGGTCAGTATTGCCTCACGTGTTCCAGTATTTCTACGGAATCCAAACTGATCTTCCCCAAGATCGGCTTCTACAAGTTTTTCCATTCGTCTGTAAAGAATTCGTGTTAGTATTTTGCAGCTGTGGCTTATTAAACTGATAGTTTGATAATTTTCACTTCTGTCAACACCTGTTTTCTTTGGGATTGGAATTATTATATTCTTCTTGAAGTCTGAGTGTATTTCGCCTGTCTCATACATCTTGCTCACCAAATGGTAGAGTTTTGTTAGGATTGTCTCTCCAAAGGCTGTCAGTAGTTCTAATGGAATGTTGTCTACTCCCTGGGCCTTGTTTCGACTTAGGTCTTTCAGTCCTCAGTCAAACTCTTCACGCAGTATCATATCTCCCACTTGATATTCATCTACCTCCTAATCCAATTCCATAATATTGTCCTCAAGAACATCGCCCCTGTATAGACCCTCCCTGTATATACTCCTTCCACCTTTCTGCTCTCCTTTGTTTGCTTAGAACTTGGTTACCATCTGAGCTCTTGATATTCATGCAAATGGTTCTCTTTTCTCCAAAGATCTCTTTAATTTTCCTGTAGGCAGTATCTATCTTATCCCTCGTGAGATAAGCCTCTACATCCTTACATTTGTCCTCTAGCCATCCCTGCTTAGCCATTTTGCACTTCCTGTCGACCTCATTTTTGAGACGTTTGTATTCCTTTTTGCCTGCTTCAGTTACTGCATTTTTGTATCTTCTTCTTTCATCAATTAAAATCAGTATCTCCTCTGTTACCCCCCAAATATTTCTACTAGCCCTTGTCCTTTTACCTACTTGATCCTCTGCTGCCTTCACTATTTCATTTGTCAAAGCAACCCATTCTTCTTCTACTGTATTTCTTCCCACCATTCGTGTCAATTGTTCCCTTATGTTCTCCCTGAAACTCTGTACAACCTCTGGTTTAGTCAGTTTACACAGGTCCCATCTCCTTAAATTCCGACCTTTTTGCAGTTTCTTCAGTTTTAATATAGAGTTCATCACCAATAGATTGTGGTCAGATTCAAAAATGGTTCAAATGACTCTGAGCATTATTGGACTTAGCATCTACGGTCATCAGCTCCCTAGAACTTAGAACTACTTAAACCTAACTAACCTAAGGACCTCACACAACACCCAGTCATCACGAGGCAGAGAAAATCCCTGACTGGTCAGAGTCCACACCTGCCCCTTGAAATGTCTTACAATTTAAAATCTGGTTCCTAAATCTCTGTATTACCATTATATAATATATCTTGAACCTTTTAGTATCTCCAGGGTTCTTCCGTGTATACAACCTTCTTTCATGATTCTTGAACCAAGTGTTAGCTATGGTTAAGTTATGCTCTGTGCAAAATTCTAGCAGGGGACTTCCTCTTTTATATCTTAGCCCCAACCCATATTCACCTACAACGTTTCCTTATCTTCCTTTTCTTACTGTCGAATCCCAGTCACCTATGTCTATTAAATTTTCGTCTCCCTTCACTACCTGAATAATTTATTTTGTCTCATCATACATTTCATCAATTTCTTCATCATCTGCATAGCTAGTTGGCATATAAACTTGTACTACTGTAGTAGGTTTTGGGCTTCGTGTCTATCTTGGCCACAATAATGCGTTCACTATGCTGTTTGTAGTAGCTTACCCGCACTCCTATTTTTCTATTCATTATTAAACCTGCTTCTGCATTACCCCTATTTGATTTTGTATTTATAACCCTGTATTCACCTGACAAAAGTCTTGTTCCTCCTGCCACCGAACTACACTAATTCCCACTATATCTAAGTTTAACCTATCCATTTCCCTTTTTAAATTTTCTATCCTACTGCCGACTAAGGGATCTGAAATTCCACGCTCCGATCTGTAGAACTTTAAAAAAATAACCTAAAATATAATCAATTAAATCGCACAGAATTTTATTTTATTCATGAAATGACCGTTATACCACTACGCAACATTCGGCAACCGTCTAAACAGATGGACTCAAGTAACTCTTGCCGCACTCGCCAGGAATGTTACAAATTCCCTGCACTTTCAGGTAGTGATTTTCTTTAACGGGTCGCAACATCACTTTAATTTTTTCTAAGCAGCCCACAGACTGGTCTGACACCTTGCCTGTTTAGGTCTCTACCTGTCTTGCTACCTGTTGCATCGTAGAATTAAAGCCGCGCCTTTTGTTGGTCCTCTTGGCTTGTTTGAACGGAGTCACGTCTTACTGTTCTCAACAGCGTAGATCTAATGTCACAGACAGAACACTTATTCTGTAGATTCTGTCTCACTCCGTACGTTCACACGCATTCTCTAACATCAGTCGCCGACAAGACGAGCAAACCCGTCGTTACCTAAAGGTATTTCACCTTGTGTTTAGATTAACCAGCGCGTATGTTTATCTCACTTTCCGTATAGCTACACTACTAAAAGCGAATTGCTTTCCTCATTATTAACAGTCACGAGCTTTCACTTGTTTACTTTGTTCCGAATTTACAGCGCTGATCGTGCTGCATGTCATAAATGTTAAATGATATGCAATTATGCTGGTTGGCTATGACGCCTGCGGTACACATGTTTACGCTGCATTCGAGAGCCTGCACTCTGTTCTAGATAATGAGCACACAGACATTTTTCGAGAGACTCCACCTATATTTATCCTTGCATGACTAAGTAACATAACACAGGGAATAATGAAGCCTAGGTTCGCGCATATCGCCTAATTGTACACAACTCTGATGCCTGTTGCACTCATCTCCTAGCATTTACGACTTTATGTATTCGGGAATATACTATAACAATAGTGCTGAATGACAAAAATTTTAGTTACCACACATGTTTTGATGAAGCGTCCAAGTCCCGAGATGTAGCTCGAAATAAGAATCTATTTGTTATCAACTCAAGCAGCGTTGCTGTAGGGATGCATTATTTGGTTTAGCTGATGACGAAAACGGCAGAGTAGTTGGTGAAATGATTGCTTAGGAAGACTAAATAGCTAATTAATATGGAAATGGAAGAAGATGTAGATGAAGATGAAATGGGAGATACGATACTGCGTGAAGAGTTTGACAGAGCACTGAAAGACCTGAGTCGAAACAAGGCCCCCGGAGTAGACAACAATACATTGGAACTACTGACGGCCTTGGGAGAGCCATTCCTGACAAAACTCTACCATCATGTGAAGAAGATGTATGAAACAGGCGAAATACCCTCAGACTTCAGGAACAATATAATAACTCCAATCCCAAAGAAAGCAGGAGTTGGCAGATGCGAAAATTACCGAACAATCAGTTTAATAGCTACAGCTGCAAAATACTAACACAAATTCTTTACAGACGAATGGAAAAACTAGTAGAAGCTGACCTCGGGGAAGATCAGTTTGGATTAGCTAGAAATACTGGAACACGTGAGGCAATATTGACCATACGACAAAACTTTGAAGAAAGATTAAGGCATGGCAAACTTACGTTTCAAGCTTTCTAGCATTTGTAGACTTGTAGAAAGGTTTTGACAATGTTGACTGGAATATTCTCTTTCAAATTCTAAAGGTGGCAGGGGTAAAATACAGGGAGCGAAAGGCTATTTACAATTTGTACAGAAACCAGATGGCAGTAATAAGAGACGAGGGACATGAAAGGAATGCAGTGGTTGGGAAGGGAGTAAGACAGGGTTGTAGCCTCTCCCTGATGTTATTCAATCTGTATATTGAGCAAGCAGGAATGGAAATAAAAGAAGAATTCAGAGCAGCTATTAAAATCTATAGAGAAGAAATAAAAACTTCGAGGTTCGCCGATGACATTGTAATTGTCAGAGACAGCAAAGAACTTGGAAGAGCAGTTAAATGCAATGGACAGTGTCTTGAAAGGAGGATATAAGATGAACATCAACAAAAGCAAAACGAGGATAATGGAATGTAGTCGAATTAAGACGGGTGATTCTGAGGGAATTAGATTAGGAAATGAGACACTTAAAGTATTAAAGGAATTTTGAGGAGCAAAATAACTGATTATGGTCGAAGTAGAGAGGATATAAAATGTAGACTGGCAATGGCAAGGAAAGCGTTTCTGAAGAAGAGAAATTTGTTAACATCGAGTATAGATTTAAGTGTCAGGAAGTCATTTCTGAAAGTATTTATATGGAGTGTAGCCATGTATGGAAGTGAAACATGGACAATAAATAGTTTGGAGAAGAAGAGAATAGAAGCTTTCGAAATGTGGTGCTACAGAAGAATGCTGAAGATTAGATGGGTAGATCACCTAACTAATGAGGAGGTATTGAATAGGATTGGGGAAAAGAGAAGTTTGTGGCACAACTTGACCAGAAGATGGGATCGATTGGTACGACATGTTCTGAGGCATCAAGGGATCACCAATTTAGTATTGGAGGGCAGCGTGTAGGGTAAAAATCGTAGAGGGAAACCAAGAGATGAATACACTAAGCAAATTCAGAAGGATGTAGGTTGCAGTATATACTGGGAGATGAAGAAGCTTGCACACGATAGAGTAGCATGGAGAGCGCGTGAAACCAGTCTCTGGACTGAAGACAACAACGACAACAACAATATGGCAACAATATGGCATACACGGTATACGGTCTGAAGTGATTATTGAGATGATTCGTCACATATGGAACTGTTTTGAATTATGAACTATGTGTCGCTTGCTATAAAATACTCTGAAATGGGATTTGTACAACATTTCCTGACTTATATCTTAGCACAATATTTACTTTCTTGCAATAAAAGAGATTTCGCACCCTGAAACTACTGACAGAGTGTGCACAGTATACAATTCGAAATACATTGCGCAAAGGAAACGGTTATACACCGAGCTGCTTCTTTTTCGGAAAGATCGTATTGTCATAAGCACTTGGATTAAAATCCTACTGCAAAAATTTGTGTTCGCTTACAATTCTGGACACTGTATGAAGATTGTAGCCGGCCGCGGTGGTCTCGCGGTTCTAGGCGCGCAGTCCGGAATCGTTCGACTGCTACGGTCGCAGGTTCGAATCCTGCCTCGGGCTTGGATGTGTGTGATGTCCTTAGGTTAGTTAGTTTTAAGTAGTTCTAAGTTCTAGGGGACTGATGTCCTCAGATGTTAAGTCCCATAGTGCTCAGAGACATTTGAACCATGTGAAGATTGTATTGCGCTGTAACTAATATATTCTGAGAGGGCGACGCAGCTTCCATAAGTGTAAAGATTCAGATAGTTTGTTCTTGGTAAATTTATGAAAGTATTTTATCAAGCACCTCTAGTGTTTTTCGAACGTGTGCTTCACAATTAACAAACGCTCAATAAAGAACTCATATAAACTAACAACCGGAGAGAAAAGATATTCTTTCCACTGTAATTATTTCGTACTTTCAATTCGGATGAAAGGAAGTGAAGCGAATACTGATTTAGACAGTTGAGAGTTTGGAGCGTGAGAGAGATCGAAGGGAGAACTGCTAAGACTTTCAATCAGATGAGAGGGAGTATTGTCGAAAATATATGAGAGCCTTTAACATATAAAACGATTCCTATCAGTTCCAAGCTACGTATTGCTTCTTGCCGTCAGGTACTATGTTAGTGCCACAAGGCAGCGTTTCATGGGGTCTCCTCCGCTATTTACCCACTAAGGTGTCATCAGCATCATCATTGAGACAAAAGTGTACACAGAGCAATTCATCGTCGGATCCTCAAACATATTAGTGTGTACTACGGCCATTCTGCGGCATTCATTACACGACACCGAAAACATTGCGAACCATCCCTATCCATTACCGATCTACCGTCACCCGCAGATCATGCAGATAGGTCGCTAATGTGTTGCACGTATTTCGATCAGTGGCAGTTGGCAAGGAAACAAATAACAGCACACGTTGCACACCACGACTTGTTGCCAGCCACCAAGGTTATTTTCAAGTGGTCATGAGCCTAAAACCTTGACAGTGTGTTCCAAGACGCTAAATTCATATTGTTGCTGTGCTCTCCAGTACGAAGACCGCGTTTCCGTAGAAAGTGGTGTTCTAAAGTATTACTGGTCATGCCTCCCCATCCGAGATTCCACTAGTTAAGGTAACCCTTTCATTGATAACCTATATTTTCCGTCGAAGCAGTTCTTGTAGTTCATTCGATTTCTCACGAGATGCAAACAGGCTGTCTGTGACTGTAAGTGGATAGTGAATTGGCAGTCAGTTTGTAAAATCTCCCCTATATTTTGTACCTCTATGAGATTTTGCCCACTTTAAAAAAATGTCTCTGAGCACTATGGGACTTAACTTGTGAGGTCATCAGTCCCATAGACTACTTAAACCTAACTAACCTAAAAACATCACACACATACATGCCCGAGGCAAGACTCCAACCTGCGACCGTAGCGGTTGCGCGGATCCCGACTGTAGTGCCTATAACCGCTCGGCCACTCCGGCCGGCGCCCACTTTTACCTCCCACTCCATAAAAATCTACGTATTACCAAAATTATGTCCCCGCAAACTGTTATCCAACTTAAACTCGTATGCTAACCTTTGACTAAACAGGACATAATTTGAACTGAACTGTAAATGATCTGAATGCAACTTATCTTTATATTAAATGCGCCACTGAAGTAAAACAATGATCTGGCCCCAATCAAAATTTCCAGTTACCTAGCGCCTGGACAACGGTTGCAGTTTTACCGAACAACAGCAAGCAGCAAGCAGGCAGAGAATAACCTACATTTCTGTTTCTAAAAACATGTTCAAACTGTTGCATGTGGTAATGTCTAATGAAAAACAGTGGGATGGGGAGAGTAAGTATTTCTATTAAATGATACGCCAAGACAACGATTTGAGAGAGAAGTATTTATTAAAGAAGACAGAGTAATACTTCGCCTGACCTTCGCACCTTACATAGGTCTGCACAATAGTATGCTTAACGATGTTTGCAGTTATTTAGAAAGGGTACCATGTCAACATATAATTTCTACAAAAACCAAACAGCTTAATAAGTTAATATGTTCATGAATGACCAAAGAAAGTGGGATGGCTTTTTCTCTCAGTTCTGAGTAAGTTACCTAGCTGACTATAGTCATTCCTAGCTGCACACTTCTGCAGTCTTACTTCATACTTCTTCTATTCAAGAGTAATAACATTTTTCAAACTTTATCTTCCTTTCGCTTTCCAACTTATACCTCATATTCATCGTTGCTGTCCTTTACAATCGATCTTTCGTCATCTAACAGATACGATCACAAATCAACTCAGCACTCCTGGGTATATTCATCACCTACCACACTTCAACTGAGAATGTATCACACTGCGCAAAGGCAAAGACTGTGCCATGACAAGACCAAAGATTGTTTAACAGTAACGTAACTTGCTCTCCCTCCGACGTGCATATTGTCTAAATTCAATTTTGTGCATAAAGAAGGCGAAGTCGATGTCTTGCTTTGTTTCTGATTACCTCATTAAGACTAAAGTATATAAGAGTAGGATAATGTAGGAATGCGTAATGCAAGCAGTCAGATATTTATACAGTGACATTCTTCATTAATATTTGCCTGTGTAATGGGTGAATTGTTACTTGTGAACCCTTATGACTGCTTGCTTATAGCAGACACGAGATTACTTTGAGTTCTTCTTCAGTGTTTCAGAGTATTAGAGCTGCCTATTGTTAAACATATGTACATAATTTCGTCAGTGTCATTCCAACACATCTTATCGTACTTTAATGTCTGGTAGATATCAGTTTTGACAGCAGTTGGCCACAACAGTCAAGATTAGGTACCTTGTGTATGATAACTTTATTGAGAGTGCGTATCTCTGTTTCATTTTGACAGTATTACACAAACTGCAGAGAAGTAGTAACAGCGCAACACTGCTAGTATGAACAGCCACGGTTAAACAAACAACGACGAACAAAAACACGACAACGACGAGGACTACCAAAGATCATATTGATGCGCTCTTGGTTGGTGTGGCGGGGGTAGGTGTGGAGGGGGGTAAATGGGCGGGGCTTGTGCAAATATCCGGGGCTGTCGCTAACGTTTCCTAGCACGAACTAGCTGTTTTTTTTCCCAGAATTTCTTATTTTCAAGTAACTTATAATCGCAACTTGAAAAATCATGTTCCCTCACGCCAAGCCCTTTAGTATAGGTATGTCTATAGCTCTTTGAGACTTAATAATCCCAGCCCCCACATTGATGATGATGAGACTCCGCAGCCATTCCCCGAGGACTGTCTGTAGCCCACAGATGACGATTATGTAAATTGACGATGCCAGTTCTGATAAAGGTTGCTTCGTCGGTAAAGAGGACTGCTGACGGAAATCCCACAACTGTGACTATCTGGTGCAAAAACCTTCTAAAGAATCCTTCCCACAATCTGCTGTTGACAATCGTTGCGTTCGTTGCAGGTGATTGGGATAGTTGCTACTGTCATGTAGAATATACATCATGGAGCTTTGGCTTATACCAAGTTGGTGGGGCGCTTGTCTGGAGCTTGTACTGGGGTTCATCTGAATAACCTATAGAGTCCAGTCCTCCAACTCTGGTGTACGCACATTCAGCCGCTTTCCACCACGTTCGTCTGAAAGGACGCATGATCACAAAAAGGGCTTCAAATGTTGTGTCATGCGGTTGGTGTCTGTGAGGGTACTTGTTTTCGTGTAGCCGTGCTGCCTCTGGACTGTTTCCATGTGCTTGGACGTGCACAAACACCATTTCGGCTTGTTCCCGACATTAATACCGAACCATTCTGCTGCTTACAATACGCTGCGTCAATAACACAGCATGCAACGCGCAACGAATACATGACAAGTTGTGAGAGGATCTGCCCCTCGTCAGCAACGATTCACTTCCGGACAAATATGCATGGGACCTTTTTCCCTCCGGTTCCAGTCAGGAATCCGTTTCTGCAGTTTTTCGGTTTTATTAGTGTTCACCATATATCGATCTTCGAAGGCCTTGTAACTAATCTCAATCTCGTCATTAAAATTGGGAGCTTTTCCATTGCTTTTCGGAAGCCTTGTCCTATTGGAAATCACTTTCTCCTCTGTGACAAGGAAATTCCTGAACCCTCCTATTACAGCTTTGTCAATTACCTTCACTCTGTAAATAACACAGAATGATTGAAACGCCGTGAGACATGGCATATCTCCGTTCTTTGTAGAAATAACGGGGCTGATTGTTAGAGATATACTGTTTTAAATCATGAGATTAGTAGTTGTATCGTAAGATTCAGCATTTGGGAAAGTTATTGGGTAACTGTACTTGTCTGCTAGAAATCACGTGCCGACCGGGATGGTCGAGCGGTTCTAGGAGCTACAGTCTGGAAGCGCGTGACCGCTACGATCGCAGGTTCGAGTACTGCCTCGGGCATGGATGTGTGTCACGTCCTTAGGTTAGTTAGGTTTAAGTAGTTCTAAGTTCTAGGGGACTGATGACCTCAGTAGTTAAGTCCTCTAGTACTCAGAGCCATTTGAACCATTTAGAAATCACGTACTTAGTAAAACAAGATGACCGTCAAAATGAAAAATTAGAATAAACGGAAATAAATCACTATACTATTGACGACTTAACAACAAAATAAACACTCACAGCAATAAGTTCCCGGAGTAAAAAGGTGAAACAAATTAATGACTTGAATTGCCATGGCTTGCAATTGCACCTCTTGGACACCACTGGAGGAATTGTTTAAACTGATTGCCGTCCTATTGACAGCAGATCCGAATTCGGTTCATGTACCTCTTGCACACCTTACAGAACACCGCAGGTGTTATTGCTACACAGCCTTCTTTGATGTTTTCCTGCACTTGCTGCAGTGTTCTTCGACTGTTCTTGTACACCGAAGATCTGATATGGCCACAGAGGAGAAAGTCAAGTGGTGTCAAATCTAGCGACCTAAGCGGCCAATCAATTGGATCCTTCTACCTGTCCAAAGCTCAGGTAAAGCCTCATTCAGCATTCACGAGTTATTTGTCCGAAGTGCTGAAAGAAATATCCCAGTCGTTTTGCTACGGGTAGATCGCATCAGGAGTGTCATCTGGAGATGCTCTCTCGCTAGTTCAGCAGTGAGTTTATTGTTAAGAAATACGAGACCGATGGGTACATCCCCGTGTATGCCAAACCACACATTTAAACTTGGGTCAGTCTGATAATTACCATCTACAGCAGCGTATGGGTGTCCAGTCGCCAAATAAACAACGTTATATCTAGTCACTTTCCCGTTCACACGGAAACAGGCATCATCGCTGAAGAGACTATCAACCTCAAGGTCCGGACGTTGAGTTCGTTTTTTCTGTAAACCACTCATATTATTGAAGTGCACCCGTCTGTTTCATCCCCACGAAGTCCCTTGACAAAATGCACGCGATATGGATGGAAATGATTTCTGGATAATATTCTGAACACAGATGCTTGGCTGATGGTTCATTTTTAACCCATTTGCCTTGCTCACGCCGTTGAACTGACTTGTCAGCTAGCTATCGTTGTACGATTCGCTGCTATAGCTAGTCGCTCAGACCGTCGATTATAATAGATACTGCCTCTTGCTGTGTACAACTCTAGTCAACGACCAATGCTTGCTTGGTGTGGGCGTGGTTAATCTGGATGCTGTCTGTGATATCATCCACAGCTTCTCATACATGAAGCTTTCAGAATGGGTAAGAACTATTTACACTCTTTCCTGAATTTTGTGCTGGGAATTGTTGATGATTACTGGAAACAAAAGAAAAATTCTACATTTAGGCCATGATTTAAGACATATGTAGAACAATGTAAGTATGTTTTCTCGCGTTTTGTTCGAAAACTCTCTCTGGTACTCCAAATTCACATTCTTTACCCCTTGTTTCATAGATTTGTTAATTACTTTTATCATGTAAATAACACCGTATAATGTCTCTTCAGTCTTCTTCACGTTTATGGTATTTGAAAATACATTTAGGTAAATCAAAATCAAGCTCATAATTTTACCATTTTCTTAATTATTTTGATTTCCTTTACTCTACAATTTATTCCATTGTTTGACACTCTTGTTTCAATAAGGCACTGACTATTCTTTTCTCTTTGAGTCACTGATCATAGTCACGTAGCATCATTCATGCATTTGCCCGCGAAATGCAAAGGTTCCGAGTTCGAGTCTCGGTCTAGCACACAGTTTTAATCTGCCAGGAAGTTTCAAGGACCCTTAATAGTTTTACTCTTTGTATTATTTTTATACTATTTGTCTTAACGGCCATACTGCTCTTCTCAAAAATCATAACGTCACATGGTGTACCAACAAATAGTTTCACACAATAACACTGGTAATAACACTGGTACATGGATAAAGTACCACTACGTCAAAAATTTTCAACAATTTCTCTTTATTCCTCACTTCTACTATTATTTGTTTCTTTATTCTCATGGCAGATTCGACCTCAAATCTTTACAGTGGTGTAACTGGTGCTCTCTCTTTACATACTTTTCTCTCATAAGATCATCATTTTGCAATGACACATAACTTTACAGCGATTACATAGATCTTTACTATTCCAACAGCATTGGCTTTAACCCTCAGACTAAATCTATAGTTCTTTAGGTTTTTCCTCTTATCGGTGTTTTCTTTCTCATTATCATGATACTGCACACTGCAGCGAAAAGGTGGACTCCTGACAACGTTTTCTGAGTCACAATCAGTACATTGTCGGTTACCATGCAAATTTCAAGTCTCAGCAGTGTTTCCTTTGCCATAGACATTATTTTATGTTGTACAATAAAACCGTGAACCCATTTATTACCCCCCCCCCCTTCTTTTCTAGAATGACTGTAGGTATATTACCTATTTTTGTTTGCGGGAACGTAGCTTACATGTGACTATTTCCGTTCCCTCTTTTCTTTGACTTCTATCTCACACACTTCCTGCCGGTAGCCTGATACAGGGTCTTCTAAACATTCCGCTTGGTTTTTCTGTTGTCACTTAGAAAATCTGGGGAACATACTTGTTTTCATACAATGACCCTCTTTGTTAACATTTCCTCAATAAATATTTACTGTATCCCTATTTATTGAGTTTGAGTGTAATTTGTTCTTTACCTTTTTATCAGAAGTTCCAGTGTTTGTGTTAGTGAAATTACTGATCTTACTACCTCCACAATCACCTCTTTAGAAAATTTTTTACAGTAGCTACTTTGAGCGATAGCGCGGTTTCAGCTGTTCATCTGCGAGTAATTTTTTATTTACGACGGAAACTGTTCTGTGAAAGTATTCAGTCTCGTCACTGATAGTAACTTGTAAAGTGTTAACACCTTTTTCATTTTCGCTGACATCATTACCTAGATTCCACCAGAGTCAACCTACTCCTCAGAGCATCATCAAGAATTTTCATAGCCTCTTTGTTCCCTTCCCGTATGGCTTTAATTAGGGTACCGAGCTTTTCTTCAGTTTCCATAGGAAGTTCGTCTGTTTTATTGATAGCTGTCTTGTTAATTTTTCTAGCTTTTTACAAATTCACCCTTAAAAATTAGGTTGGTTTCCGTGCAACACTTGTTAGATGATGCTATTTTATTGTTACTTATTTTCTAATTTACTGTTAAGTGCTCCATTAATTTCTTTAATTTTAACAAATTCACCTTTGAATACCTGATTAGTTTCCTTAGAAGACAGGTTAGTTTCATCTGACTTATTCAACAATGCGTGATTATTTTCGTCATTAATTTCTCTAATAAATTTCTTAAACTGTTGCAAGGATGGTAATTGAACAAAATTCCCGATTTTTCTTTTTTTTACTTTCTTCCTTATTAGTAACAATATGAACACTTATTTCAACAGTATTTTCTGTAGAGAGAGCTATGTCTTGAGTCATTTCCTGCTCATCAGTTTTTGTTAAATTATTCATTCTGCGTTCCTAACGTTTCACTATTGACATACACAATCTGAACTCGACGTTTCTGTCCGCAAGACCGAAATTTCTCTAATTTTTATATCACAGTTCACTTCCTGCTTCTCTTTCTGACGCACCTAAATTCAAATTGTATCTTCTATGCTTAACATAGGTTCTTCAACAGAAAATATTTTTCAGTGTAAGGGATGACGTAAACACACAATTATGTTAAAGTGGTATAGATGGTATACAGGTAACTAGTCATTCTTTATCACGCCAGACTCAACTAGTTAAGCTTAATGAATCGACGCATATGATTTCCTCCTATGTTATTTTCATCAAAGCTCTCGCAGATGTTGTCCATCTATGCAGTTCTTGTAGTGCGTTGCATTCCTCAGAAGATGCAAGCAGGCTACCTGTGACTGTAAGTGGATGAGCGGATAGTTAATTTACTTGAAATAAGTCCTTGGATGCCATTATGATAGGTTTATAAGAGAACACAATAAAGCAGTTACAACTAAATATTATGAAACAATTCCTCTTAAAGAGTTAATGAAATTTGTATGCATGGTAAGAGTGACATTCACATAAGAGTAGGCTCTGGTTGTGTCTTATCGCTGACTGGCGACTGAGGCGCAGGACCAGAATATCTCGCTTACATCGTAGTCTCCACCTAGTTTGTTCTATGTCAGAAGTGGACTTTAATAACTAATATTTTTGTGGAATATCTGAGTTTCGTGCCATAATGCTTGTCGTTCTCCTTCGTATTGACTGCCAAGTAAGATTCACTCTCAAGGCTCGCATACCTCTCTCCGCTGCTATCATTCACTGCCATGCCACACAGCTCACTCGTCACCAGAATCTTCGTGGAAATCACCTCCCTACTGCTTGAGGCAGAAAATTACGTCTCCTACTGCCGAGTTCTACTACACGTAAAATTTAGAAAATAAAATGCATACCAAAGCAGGAGAAACCTCACGCTCTCCGTGTCCTATGCAGGGCTTTTCATCCCCAAATAATTACTGCAATCCCCATACATTTGTATCTGCATATTCATCTCCTGGTTTTGGTTTGCCCCTACAATTTATGCCTCGGAACAGTACTAAACTGAAGATTCCTTTCTGTCACACAAGGTGCCCTTTCAACTAATACCTCATTTTATTCAAGTTATGCCACGAATTTATTTTGTCCGCACTTCCGTTAAGTGGTTCCTCATTAGTTGTGTGATCTACCCGCTTAATCCTCAGCATTGTTAAATAGTACCAAATTTAAAGGGTTTCTCCTGTCTTGTCTAAAATGCATATCGTTTAGATTGAAATCCGTACGGGGTTTCACTCCAGAGGAAACTTCAAAAAATTATTCCTAACACATAAATGTGTCTTCGATGTTAACTTTTAGAGACGTTACTCTTCCCACTGACAGTCTATATTTTGTATTCTCTCTGTTTCGTCAGTCATGAGTAACTTTTCTACCCAAATAGTACGACTCAACTACTACTACTCATACCATTACAACCGACTTGTACCGAACTTAGGAGACTGCCCCTATAAGGCGCGAGAATCAGCAGTGAACTAAGGCATGAGGATGCAGATGTCAAACGAGACTATTGCATTAAAGGCGCGTAACGTCTGTCCACAGGACATGTAGACTGAAATTGAAAAGTGTCTTGATGATCTCTTCGTAGACAAAGGATTCCCGAATAGGTTCTTTCGAAGGAGTGTGCCAGGGGCGGGCGAGAAGGCTTCTGAAATGGAGCCAAGGGAAAATGAAAAAAAGAAAAGAGAGGGTAATATGTAATATGCTCCTAATCGCGGTTCAGAATGTCAGAAGTGTGAATATGATAAGGGTGAAAGAAAATATGAAGAGAGAATTACAAAGGCGTAGCCTAAATATATTATGGTTCAATCAAGTGAAATGGAAAGAAGGTAAGGACTTTTTCTCAAATATATGGTAATATTAACAGCAGCAGATAATGGTGTAACAGGAGCAGGATTCTTTATGAATGGGAAGGTAGGGCAGAGAGAGTGCTACTCTTAACTGTTCAGCGATAGAATAGTTCTCATCAGAATGGACAGCAAACTAACCGCGACAAAAATAATTCAGGTATATATACTGACGTCACAAACGTTTGACGAAGAGATAAAGAAAGTATATGAGGATATTCAACCAGAAATTCATTACTTAATGGAAGATGATAATCTAAAAGTCACGGGGATTGGAATTCGGTCGTCGGGGAAGGATTGTAAAAATGGGTTACGGGAAACTATTGACTTAGTGGTAGAAATGAGAGAGGAGAAAAACTAATCAAGTTCTGCACTAAAGTTCAGTTAGTAATAGTGAATATCCTGTTCACAAATCTCCAGAGAAAGTGGCGTACGTGCCAAAAGCCTCGAGACAGGGGAAAGGTTCCAGCTTGACAACATTATTGTCAGACAGAGGTTCCGAAATCAGGCTCTCGATTGCCAGGCGCGCCTAGGAACAGCTAAATATAAATGCAGATTAGAATTTAGTAATGATGAATATCAGACTGAAGTTTAAGAAAATTGTACTTGAGAATGTTGAAGGAAAAAGGATACTAAAGCACCCAAGTTCCCTAAAGATGTGAAAACTTTGTTAAGGCGAAACACAGTAGACAGTTCTGTTGAAGTGGAGTGGACATCTCTAAAAAGAGGCATCATAGATGTTGGATTAACAAATGTGGATTTTAGGAAGGTAACACCGAAGACATCCTGGATAGCAGAAGATAAATTAATTGAAGAAAGAATGTTCAGGTGATGAAGGGAATACAGTAATATGAACCGCTTAGGAATGTAATGAGTAGGGAATACAGATATGTGAAGGTGAAATGATTAGAAGGAAAAGTGTAAGGAAACAGAAAACGAAATGATCATCATAAGGACTGAGTCAGCATAAAGAAAAGTCAAAAGAGCTTTCCAGGGAATTAGAACCAAGGGCGGCAACATTAAGAGTGCAATGGGAATGTCACTGTTAAAGGCAAGGCACAGAGCGTATAGGCGGACACAGTATAATGAAGTCCTCTATTATGAAAGTATGGAAATTGTTTGATGACGCCATGGGAGAAGGAACTGAAGATGATGTGGAAGACGTTAGGTATCCAGCATTAAAATCAGAATTTAAAACAGCTTTGAATGGCTTACGATCAAATAAGGCACAAGGGATAGATAACTTATTATCGGAATTTCTGAAATCATCGGTCGAAGTTGGTGTGTAGACTCTGCGAGACCGGCAACACGCCATCAGACGTTCCGAAAAACATCATCTACACAACTGTGAGGATAGCAAATACTGACAAGGATGACAACTGTCGCACAGTCATCTCAGCACCTACTGCTTCCCAGTCGCTAAAAGAATAACGTACGGAAGAATGGAAAAAGAAAACTAGATGATTGTCAGTTCGGCTTTAGCAAAGATAAAGGCACCAGAGTGGCAGTTCTCACATTGGGTTTGATACCGGAAGCAAGGCTGTATAAATCAAGACACGTTCATAAGATATGTCGACGTGGGAAAAGTATTTGACTCTGCAAAAGCGTGCAGAATGTTCGAAACTCAAGATGAATAGGAATAAGCTGTAGGGAAAGAGCGGCAATATACATTATTAATAAAAATAAAGAGGAAACATTGAAAATGGAAAACTAAGAACGAATTGAAAATGGTGTAAGACATGGAAGCATTATTTCGCCCCTGCTGTTGAATCTATACATCGATGAAGCAGTGACGGAAATAAAAGAAAGAGAGCGCTTTCGAGGGTAGAGGTTACGTACCCTCGAAACAGCTCTCCACGAATAAGCAATAATTTCTTTCATGGCTAGTTTTCAGATGACATGCTGTCAAAAAAAAAAAAAACGACGAAAACGAGCTCTAAAATCAATGTAGAATCATAGAGTTCAGTTAGCGAAGTAATTTTCAGGTGCGTGTCTAAACAAAGCAAAGCAAATTGCAAACACTGTATTTCTTAGGCGTACAGCAGTTAAATTATTACAAATGTTATATTGTACTTTACAGAAATAAAAATTTTACCCATAGAATATGACACATTAGTGTCGAAACATGTGTGGGTAAATATAAAAATAAACTAATTGTGTTTGCAAAAGGCTGATTTCCAAAACAACCCACGTATATTATCAGATATTTTTTCCTTAAACTAAGCAGACTTCCCTTGCCCAGGAATGCCCTTTTTTCTCTGCTACTCAGCTTTTTAAGTCCTTACTCCGTCAGTCATGTGGTAGTTTGCAGCTTAGATACCAAAATTTCTTAACTTCGTCTACTTCGTTATTAATGGTATGCACTTCTGGTGTAAGGTTGCGTGGGAGTGGATGGACCGACAAAACAAGGATTGAACATCATTTCTATGAAGATTTTTATGAAACACCCCAGGAAAATTAATTTTACCATTTAGGTCAATAGGACCTCGACACAGTAAGACAAAACCGTCTAATTAAATTACTGATAACAGATAAAACAAAGGTTCTTTTCCTTTGTTAAAAGGAGAAACGATTAACTATAGCCGGCCGCGGTGGTCTCGCGGTTCTAGGCGCGCAGTCCGGAACCGTGCGACTGCTACGGTCGCAGGTTCGAATCCTGCCTCGGGCATGGATGTGTATGATGTCCTTAGGTTAGTTAGGTTTAAGTAGTTCGAAGTTCTAGGGGACTGATGACCACAGCAGTTGAGTCCCATAGTGCTCAGAGCCATTTTTTGATTAACTATAAAATTCAAAAACACCCCAAATAACAGTGTATTATAACGAGTATTACATGATAGGAAAACAGTCATAAAGACAGGCAAACAATTATCCTCTTCAGAATATATTTGACTAAAATACAATAAATAATTCAGGATATCTAAAAGATTTTTATTAAAAGGAAACTAAAACACTTAAAGCAGGGTGATATGAAACCACCACACATCGGGAAAGGTGGCCAATATGAAGGGTCCGAAATTGTTTATGGCAGGCCCTGTATCCTGCTTCATATTATACGCTGCCAGCGTAGACAAAACAACCTGAAAAGTCCCTAAATGATAGTAAAGTAACTGACCAAGGCGACCACCCGCACATGCACCTCACTGTAAAGATTTTCGGCCGCGAAACGAGATTCAGTTTCAGGTAGTACTACGAGGGGGAAACGGTAAACACTTAACCGACGCACGGAACGAAAAACATAGGTGGAAGGGAGACGCGAATGGTTCGCTTGTGAACCTCAACTACGTTAAACACAAGCTTGGCTTAGAAGAAAATACAGCAAGATTTGCCCCCAGAAGACGCATAAGCTTGGCGGCCTCAAATAATTAAAGAAAGCACACTACGTACCAGGAAAAACAGGTGAACGGCACGAATAATGACACATTGAACGTAAAAAAAGTAAAATTACATAACCTCAAGCACTCCAAAACCCCAATAATTTAAAACACACAATCGCATCACAACTCTATGACAATTACCAAATTTAAGCTATTATTTTTACATATGAACGACAAGCTTCTCAACTTGCTTCGTCAGACACAGGAACAGAGAACAACAACATTAGAAGCCCGAACCGAGTCCCATAAAGAAGCAGCAAGACTTATTTATTTATTTATTTTTTTATTTATGCATTTATTTTACCTGGCAAGATTAGGGCCTTCAGGCCCTCTCTTACACCTAACCAGGCATACTCAGATTGAACGAGTTACAGTTTCTAAATAACATTAAGGACATTTAACGTATTTTGCAGTATTGATGTTAAACAAAAAAATTGAGATTATAACGGTAGTACAATGATAATTATAACAATAAAAATAATTATAACAATCAAGAATAATAATGATAATGATAATAATAATAATAATAATAATGATAGTGACTATGTATATGAAAGTAAACATACTTTTCTTTTGTGAATGTCAGTCCCATTCTTAGTTGGGAATTTTCTCGTTATATTCTTGCAGCTTGTGAGTTATAATGGAGTGAAATATATATATATAAGAGGTAGATAGGTTAGAGGAAGAGAAAAAGAATGGTAAAATTCGAAGCTGTGATGGAGAGGAGAAAGAAAGAGATGGGAGGGGCACAACAATGGTGGCTATACCGTCCCTAATATGTAAGTTTTAAGTTCCCTCTTAAATGTTGAGTAGTTCTGGATAAGACGCAGATCACAGGGTGTGGGGCGGCGAAGAAGTTGTCGAATGAGTTGTTTGAATGTTCATTTCACGTAACAGACTATTGCCGACGCAACATATGTGGGACGGCGAAGAAGTCGTTGTTTAATGTTGAATGAAAGTTGAACATTGCCACCTTAAATCACGCGAGCCTGGCAACTAATTTGGTGGCCAGTCAGAAAGCGAAGGGAAACTTACTGACCTTAGTTCCCAGTCTGCACGGCCACATTCCTGTACAGCCCAGCTAAACGAAAAATATCCATAGTTCTTCACGGGATTAGGGCTGCTTCAATAAAATTTAAAGTTCCAAACAAGATTTTATTATCTTAAAGGCTCACACAAATTACTCGAAACTTCTGAAAATGCTAAAGACATTAAATATTGTTAATTCAGCCAATCGTTTAATAGTTCAGAGGCGACTTCTACAGCAAGTTCCTCCCGAATAGTTCATTACTCTAACTAACGGTGCTCTATTAATAGTTCGCAATAATGTTAAAAAAAAAGATTAATGCTCGCCTTAAAAGTGGAGTTAGTCACCACTTGCCACGCGGAATTATACTTCACACGGACGGCACAATAACAGTTTGTTACCGAAGTCTAAACGATCCAGGACGGTGTACAGTCCTCGCGATTTTCAATGTCCGTTTACATTGCTAAGTACGCGCATGTCACAGCCCGCTATGACGTCACCCGAGGCGAGGCGCGATCGGACGTTAAGCTCGCGTGGACTAGGCGTTGGTCTAATGCGGAGTGAGCTTACTACTGCCTCTGCCGCTCTTTTTATATACCTCCGGCGCGTACCGCCAAGAGAGCATCTGTTCTTTCCGTTCCTATGCAGATGCCTGCAGCCTCCAAATGATCGCTATCTCAGGCACATAATCTTAAATATCACATTTAATAATAGCTTTACAAACTTCTCAATTTTTATATACATACATCTGAGCAGTACAGAAGCACGTAGAAAATCTCAGCCCGCTAAAATTAAAACTTTACTCTCTAGAATTTTTACAATGGAACTAACGGTAGATTGTTACCTCTGAACCATAGCTTTATCAAGACTTGTATCAGCTGTTAATTATGCTACAAGACTAAAACTTGGTGTAGCTTTGTTAATTGTCCTATCTGATCATTGGTCTTAAAGAATTTGTTTTATCATAAAAATTTAAAGTACTTAATCTATAATGCTTATGTACATTTTACTCACAAAAGTAGTTTTTACTAAATTACTAAAAAACTAGAAGAGGTAACTGATTGTGGTATTTCCATTATTATTATTAGGGTGAACTGAAGCATCCTACCAATTTTCAATATTGTAGCTCTATTATTTCGCGCCTCTGATTTTTCCGAAAAACGCGGATTCTGGAGTCAATTTTAGTTTTATGGTTTTGGAAACCAGCACCACTCATTAATGACTTCTTACTGCACCTTCTCACCAAATTTTGGCTTCCTAGCGTCATAATTTAGCGCCTCCTATTTTTCTTTCAAAACGTGAATTTTACGTAAACTACTAATTTTATAACATTAAGATTTGTTACCTGAAACATTATTACATAGAACTATACTTTAACAAAGTTTTACACACAAATCTTAATTTTTACTTTTATGTTAAATGTGGTGCAATACTATATGCAGGCGCGTTACGATGACGTGACGCTACTAGCAGTGAACTAGGGTAAGTCCCGTGCACTCGCTCGCCTCTGTATCTTATACATGATACAGCGCTTGCTTTGCTTCAAGGGGAGTGCGTTCCATAGTCGTATGGCTGCGATGGAGAATGACACGGAGAAAGATTTTGTGTTATGCAAAGGTACAGCCAAGATGATAGACGTATCCGATCTGGTATTGCGATTGTGGAATGATGATAGGTGTTTAATGTGAGAAGATAAGTATTGGGGGCACCAGTGGCTAAGAAATCGATGAAGTAAGCACATTGTGTGGAGATCGCGTGCCTTATGTGTGCGTATCCAACCTAGCTGGGAGTATGAGGGACTGATATGATCATACAACCGAATATTACACACGTATCTAACGCAAGCATTCATCACTAGCTCGAGGCATCTAGAATTTTCACTATTTGTGCCATGTTGAACTACATCGCAGTAGTAAAGATTGAGCAAGACTAGTGTTTGGACTAATTTTTGTTTAACATGGGTTGGAAATATTTTTCTAAATTTTTGAATTGCATGTAGGGAGGAGATTGATTTCCGGAAACCTGTAACTGTTCTTCCCAGTTTAGGTGTTCATCCAAGATTATTCCAAGGTCTTTTACTGTTTTTTGGTATGGTAGTTGGGTACCATTGAGGAGAATTTTAGGGACCGTTTCGCGAAAGTACCGGCTGATTAACTTTGGATGAGATATAAGTGTGACCTGGGATTTCTTGGGGTTTAGTTTCGGACATAGGTTCTGTGCCCATCGAGAAACAGAGCAAAGATCTGCGTTCATACTCGCTACTGCGCCAGCAATGTTTTTGGGGCTTGCACTTATGTACAGTTGGATGTCGTCAGCATATAGATGATAGCTGCAGGAGTGAATCACTGAAGAAATATCATTAATCTACAGTGAGAAGAGTAGTGGACCAAGGACGGAGCCTTGGGAACTCCTGAGTGCACTCTTTTCCATGATGACTTCTCTGACCCACAAACGACTTGTTGACTTCTGTTTTTGAGGTAGCTGTCGAACCAGTGTATTGCGCTGACTGAGAAATTCAGCTGTTTCATTTTAATTAGTAATATATCGAAGTCAACTGTGTCAAAAGCCTTGCTAAGGTCAAGCACTGGTAGGATAGTAGCTTCACGTCTGTCCATAGCATGTTTAATGTCATCAGTTACTTTGATTAATGCAGTTGCTGTACTATGGTGCTTTCGAAAGCCTGACTGATATTCGTCATGGATGTTATGAGTTTTGAGGTAATCCGTCAGCTGTTCATGGACGATGTATTCTAGGGCTTTAGATATTGCAGGTAGTATGCTGATCGGCCTGTAGTCACCTGGCGACTTTGGGTTGTCAGTCTTGGGTATAGGCTGGATTAAACTTTGCTTCCACTCAGTAGGATATATACTACTGACAAGAGACAGGTTGAAGATGTCTGTGATAACTGGAATAATAGTGTCTACGACGTTTTTAATCATGCCCATGCTCACTCCATCATCTCCTACTGCCTCGGAAGAGATTCTCATAATTGCCTTGTGTACTGTGGCGGTAGTGACATGTTTTAGGAAAAACTTGTCTCTCGAGAGATTGATATCTTGGGGCTGGTAATTTGTCGCTGCGTGGCAGATTACAGCTGTTGAGAAGAAATCGTTTAATTCTTCTGCAGACGCTTGATAAACAGGGCGGAACCGATCGTCAGAATTATGACGCTCACAGCGGGGAGCATTGTCAGTCTTTGCAAATGGAACTTGGAGCCGTCAGGAGGTGCTTGGATAACAATGACATACCTTCCACCTCCTAATCTGGTCTGCCAAACGAATAACGGGTCCACTTCCGCCTCCGGTGCACGTCTCTTGTTTCCGGAAGATGCTAAGCCAAACAAACTTGGAAGTCGAACGAGTAGTAGAACAAACAGGAAGCCCGTTGCCCCGCAAACCTACGCTGCCCGTGTGGATTCACTCACTGCCCGCCCACGGAATACGGTCTAAGTGCGACTCGCGGAAAACTCGCTGAAGATCGTGTTCCAGGAGACGTGTCGCGAGATACCGAACGCGCAAAGGTTCAAGCGTCAGTTCTGATGTTTAAGTTCCTCGCTATTCTCATTTATGCAATTCTCCTTACTTTCGTCTTTCTTCGATTTACTCTCAATGCATATTCAGTATTCCTTTGACTGTTCGCGCCATTCAACACATCCCTTAGTTCTTCTTCACTTTCACTGACGATAGCAATATCATGAGTGAATCTAATCATTGGCAGCCTCCACCTTGAATTTCCATCTCACTCTTGAATTTCCGATGTATAAATTGAAAATTTGGGGCGAAAAACTACTTCTTTGCTTTACACCAGTTTTAATTCGAGCACTTCGGTCATGGCTTTCCACTCTTATTGTTCCCTCCTGATCTGGCGCATATTATGTAGTACTCGTCCATCCTCATGTCTTACTGTTATTTGTCTCTGAAGTTCGAACGTCTTGCACCGTATGACACTCTCAAATGCCTTTTTCAGGGGACAAGTCCTATGAACGTATCTTGATTATCTTTAGTGTTGCTTCCAATACAACCGAAACGTCGGAACTGCCTCTCTGATGCCTTTACCTTTCCTAAAGCCAAACTGATCGTCATCTATCAGATCCTCAATTTTCTTTTCCATTCTTCTTTGCACTACTCTCCATAGCAACTGAGACGCATGATATGTCAAGCTGATTGACAGCTCTTACTGTCTTCAGAATTGGGCGAATTATGTTTTTCCGAAAGCCTGATGATATACATGTTCACACCAACGTGAATAATCGTTTTGTTGTCACTGCCTCCAGAGGTTTTAGAAATCCCGATTGAGTGTTATCCATTCCTTCTGCCTTATTTGATCTTAATCCTCCCAAGTTCCTTTGAGTTCTCCTTCTGGTAGTGGATACACTACCTCTCCTATCACACCAAAAGACAAATCTTCCCCATCGTAGAAGTATTCATTGTACTTTTTCACCCAACCACTCTCTTTAATGCAGTGACTTCCATAGCCTCCTGCCTCCTCATACCGTTGCTCATCTGATTCTTCCGCCTTTTAAGGGAAGTATGCCACCCCTAGGGTAAGAGAGTGCCCTGTACAACTGACTGCTCCTCCGTCCTTTTCGACAGGGCCCTCGGCAGAAGTATGTCAGAAGTCATAGTCTGCCATTAATGATGATTTTTATTCAAAATTTAATCATGAGCGAGATTTGAACATCGGAACGAGAATCTTTTGATAATTAGTAAAAAACCCTGCTCTGAGTTCATGGGTGTTTCTTAATTACATTATTATTTCCGTAAGCAAACTTTTCAAAAGTTAAAATATACTCAGCCTGACGAAATATTCATTACTTTTATTTAGAACATGTATTGGTCACTCTGCCCTTGGTAAAGGGGTGGTTTCCTTATTAATCTTTGTTTTGAATGAGAAAACCGAAACATGACATATAGCACATTGATGCCAACTATTTACGACGGTGAGAGTCACTGCCGACAAAAATTTCCCTATATAATTTTGGTAAAAATGTACCTGTAATTTTAATGTGTATTAACCAAATATTACGAAAAATGACATTGGTTAGTACCCTAATAATGAGATTTCGTTAAGAGGACCATATTTTTTTTTACATGAAACAGAAAAATGTTCATGAGCATGTTCGCAGCAGTGTCATTTCAATCTTATGTTCTCAATGCAATCACCATTATAGCATGCAGAAATATCATACAAAATCAGTCACCTAACATAATGAAATGAAATGAAACACATTTCTTTATATGCCTATTAATAATGTAGTGTGCATCCACTGTATACATTATACATAGATAGCAAAGCCAATATCGTGAGAAATAATAGTGATGATTTGTAGATGAGCTGAGAAAGTTAGCACCAAAAAGAAGAAAATAAGTGTAACTATCACAAAAATAGTGTGTTACTTGAATGCACTAATAGTGAAATGAAATGACACTTGGCTATGGAATCCCGTCGGGTAGAACGATCGCCTGATGCAAGTCTTTCGAGTTAACGCCACTTCGGTAACTTGCGCGTCGGCGGGGATGAGATGAAGATGATGAAGACAACACAACACCCAGTCCGTAAGCGGAGGAAAGTCTCCGGCCCAGCAGGGAATCGAACTCATGTCCCTTGGCATGACAGTCCGTCGCACTGACCACTCAGTTACCGGGGCCGACTGCACTAATAGTGACCAAAGGTAGTTAAAGTAAGAATGAAAAGGCCTATCCTTTATCTATGGTCCATGAGCATTATGGTAAAACATGTGTAAGTTTATATGGCTAGAGTAAATGTTTCAGTTAACGTCCAGTGTACTATGTACATGAGTGACTGATATAAAGAATAAAGATACATGTATGTCCTGGGCCCACTGCAAAAAACCATAAAATTTAATAAAAACACTAATTCCAGCACATGCGAAAGGAATGTTAACATGACAGGTTACCTGTGTTGCGTTCCCTCAATTACACGAGTAAGGTGGGTGTCACTGTCCCACAAGTTTTTTTAAGAATCACTTGGTTTAGTTCTATGACTGGTCCACGTGTTTCAAGCTTGTTTTCAACAAGTAGGCTAGCTGTTAGGTTCACCACTGGGAGGGTGTCATCGAGCTTAGCGAAATTGTGGCGGCGAGTGTCCTCATAATGACAGGATACCTGTTGTCTACACTTCTGCCTCGGTTCTTAGTTTTCTTTTGTTTTTGGCCAGACGAAAAATCTAAATGAATTTCCCTATTTTGTAGATTTTCTCCTTCACCGTTTGTCCTACAGAGGTATGCTTCTTCACTAAATGGTGTCTGTGAAGTGCTAATAATTTCATCAGTAGTCATTACTTGGAGCTGCAGAACAGTTATTCCCACCTCCTTCTATCTCAGAAAAGGTGAAACTTTTCATGCATTCTTAACTAACGTAATTACCCCTCGTTTCTTTTATGCGTGTTTCTTTATTATCTCTTTGCTCATGTCGTCTTGTCATAACAACCTTGTGATGTTCTTTCTCTCTTTATCACTTCTCTGAATTATTTATTCAGCTGTATTAGAAATGAAATGTTAAATGAGCTTTTTCATAAGTATTTCGTGACACTGTACGTCTTCCTTCCCACAGAGAAACAATCATTCTCCTACATGTAATGTAATAAAATAAAATACGAGCCGTGACCTATATAAAAAGGAAACACACCTTAATGCAATGGTTCAGCGTAAAAGAGAAATAACTAATGTAGGAATATTATTAACAGTGTCTCTAGTAGCTGTAGATGTAGGAAGTATGCAGCAGACCTCAGCAGTTACGGTGGCTAGGACAGTTGCAAAGTCTAAGAGAAAAAAGAAGGTTTTGCTGTTAGGTAGTGCTCATGGTAGGCCAGCAGTTGCAGGAAATTTTGGGGACTGAGTACCAGGTCACCAGCATTGTGAAGCCTAATGCAGGATTGGCTCAGGTGACTGTTAACATAGGAGGGTTATGTAGGGATTTTACTAAAGAGGATCAGGTAGTGATTGTGGGTGGGGCTGGTAATAGTATTGATAGGGATGGGGAGTATGACAGATGGTGACCTGGAAAAGATAGCCACTCAGACTGGCAACACGAATGTGCATTTCGTGGAACTGTCTCAGCGTCACGATCGGCCTCATCTTAATACAGCCGTCAGGCGTAATAACATGAGACTTGGGGGCGCGCTGATGACAGAAGGCATGAGTCACTTTTCAGTGGTGTCGGTGGAGTCTATCAGCAGGACGGGTTTCACTAGACGTGGCCTGCACCTCAACAGGTATGGAAAGGAGAGGTTGGCAAAGCTTATATGTGACAGCATAGGGGGGGGTGGTGGGATCACTCATGGGAAAATTCCGGTAGTTGTGGGTGTTAGAGCTGTAACTTTTTTAGATTGAAGTCAGATGATAGGTATTCCTGCTTAAAGGAAGTCTCTCTAACAAAGAAACCACTTTCGACAAAGCTTAGGTATCCGATTAATGAGGGAATTAGTATATTTCATCAAAATATACAGGGTATTAGAGATAAAGTCAGTGAACTGCTTATAGATGTTGACTCCGAAATTATTGGTATAT
This sequence comes from Schistocerca gregaria, assembly GCF_023897955.1. Lineage (NCBI taxonomy): Eukaryota > Metazoa > Arthropoda > Insecta > Orthoptera > Acrididae > Schistocerca > Schistocerca gregaria. The sequence continues at coordinate 553,821,139 of NC_064925.1, forward strand.
CTGAACGCTTCTTAAATAAGGAGATAATTCAGAGGCTTCCTTTACCAGGATACAGGTTGGCTGGCAGCTTTTCTAGGAGCTCTTTGCGGTGTGGGGGAATAGCCATATATTTGAAAAACGGTATCCCATTTGAGTCAACTGATGTTTCAAAAGTACTGCACTGAATAGGTGTTTGAATGTTGTGCAGGTGTGGTTAAATTTAGTGGAGCTAAACTTCTCACTGTTGTTTTTTATAGATCCCCAGACTCCGATTTCACAACATTTTTGCTAAAGCTAGAGGAGGTTCTTGGTTCACTTTATAGGAAATACAAAAAGTTAGTTATATGTGGTGAGTTCAATATTAATTGTATAAGTCATTGTGCAAGGAAAAGGATGCTGGTAGAACTCCTTAATTCATCTTATGCAAACCGTATTCTTTCCAATGAGAGTGCAAGGGAACAGTAGAACAACGATAGACAATATTTTTGTTCATTCCTCATTACTAGAAGGGCATTCTGTTAGCAAGAAGGTGAATGGTCTTTCAGATCATGATGCACAAATTTTAACTCTAAAAGATTTTTGTGCTGCATCACGTGTTAAATATAGTCATCAGCTGTTTAGGAAAGCAGATTCAGTTGCTGTAGAGACATTTGTAAGCCTCATCAATGAACAAGAGTGGCAAGATGTTTATAGCGCTGATACCGTAGACGATAAATATAATGCTTCTCTCAAGACTTTTCTCATGCTCTTTGAAAGTTGCTTTCCGCTAGAACGTTCAAAACAGGGTACTAGCACAAACAGGCAGCCTGGGTGGCTGACTAGAGGGATAAGAATATCTTGTAGAACAAAGTGGCCTTTATATCAAAACGTTAGAAACAGTCACAATCTAAATGCAGCAGCCCATTACAAACAGTATTGTAAGGTGCTTGAAAAAGTTATTAGGAAGGCAAAAGGTATGTGGTATGCAGATAGAATAGCTAAGTCTCAGGATAAAATTAAAACCATATGGTCAGTCATAAAAGAAGTGGCTGGTCTGCAGAGACAGGTAGAGGATATAGAATCAGTGCGTAGTGGGAATGTCCGTGTTACTGATAAGTCGCATATATGTACAGTATTTAATAACCACTTTCTGAATATAGCAGGTGAACTAAATAGAAACCTAGTCCCAACAGGGAATCATATAGCGCTCGTAGAAAAAAGTATTCCGAGACTGTTACTGAAATGCTCCTCCATGACACTGACAAGAGGGAGATTGAGTTAATAATTAAATCACTAGAGACCAAGAACTCTCATGGATATGACGGGGTATCTAGCAGAATACTGAAGTATTGTTCCATGTATGTTAGCCCAGTACTTAGCCATATCTGTAACTTTTCCTTTAGGAGTGGTCGGTTTCCTGACCGATTAAAGTACTTGGTATTGAAGCCACTTCATAAAAAGAGAGACAGGGATAATATTGACAATTATAGACCTATTTCTATGCCATCGGTGTTTGCTAAAGTTATCGAGAAAGTTGTATATACAAGGTTACTGGAGCATTTAAATTCGCATAATTTGCTGTCAAATGTACAGTTTGGTTTCAGAAGTGGCTTAACAACTGAAAATGCTAAATTCTCTTTTCTCTGTGAGGTTTTGGACGGATTAAATAAAAGGTTGCGAACGTTAGGTGTTTTCTGTGAGTTAACGAAGGTTTTTGACTGTATTGACCACAAAATATTACTGCAGAAGTTGGACCATTATGGAGTAAGGGGAGTAGCTTACAATTGCTTCGCCTCTTACTTTAAGAACAGAAAGCAGAAGGTAATTCTCCGCAATATTGAGAGTGGTAGTGACGTTCAGTCCCAATGGGAGACTGTTAAGTGGGGCGTTCCCCAATGGTCGGTGCTGGGGCTACTGCTGTTTCTTATTTATATAATTGATATGCCTTCCAGTATTACAGGCGATTCAAAAATATTTCTGTTTGCTGATGACACCAGCTTGGTAGTGAAGGATCTTGTGTGTAATATTGAAACATTATCAAATAATGTACTTCATGAAATAAGTTCCTGGCTTGTGGAAAATAATTTGATGCTAAATCACAGTAAGACTCGGTTTTTATAGTTTCTAAGTCACAATTCAACAAGAACTGATATTTTAATCAGACAGAATGGGCATATTACAAGCGAGACGGAACAGTTCAAGTTCCTAGGCGTTCGGATAGATAGTAAGCTGTTGTGGAAAGCCCATGTTCAGGATCTTGTTCAGAAACTAAATGCCGCTTTATTTACCATTAGAATAGTATCTGAAATAAGTGACATTTCAACACGAAAAGTAGTCTACTTCGCATATTTTCATACGCTTATGTCATATGGTATAATTTTTTGGGGTAATTCTTCTGATTCAAAAAGGGTATTTTTGGCTCAAAAAAAGGCTATTCAAGCTATCTGTGGTGTAAGTTCGAAAACCTCTTGTCGACCCCTATTCAACAGTCTGGGAATTTTGACATTGACCTCACAGTATATATTTTCTTTAATGTCGTTTGTTGTTAGCAATATTAGCTTATTCCCAAGAGTTAGCAGCTTTCACTCAGTTAATACTAGGCAGAAATCAAATCTGCATGTGGAATGCACTTCCTGGACTCTTGTGCAGAATGGAGTGCAGTATTCTGCTGCATCAATTTTCAATAAACTACCACAAGAGCTCAAAAATCTTAGCAGTAGCCCAAACACTTTTAAGTCTAAACTAAAGAGTTTCCTCATTGCTCACTCCTTCTGTTCTGTCGAGGAGCTCCTGGAAGAGCTAAAAAAATAAGCAAATTCCAGTGTTACATTCTTGAGTTTCTTTATTTAAACTAACGACTTGTCATCTGAATATGTTTCTTACATTTCCTTTTATCTGTTTGTACAATCTACAACTGAATATGTTTCTTACATTTCATTTTATCTTTTTCCACAGTCGTGTTATAATTTTATGTATCCACTCGTTCCATGACCATGGAGACTTCTCCATAATGAGGTCCCACGGAACAATAAATAAATAGATAAAATATGTTGTTTAATTTAGCCCGACGTGTATAGGCACTCAGTAAACTAGTTCAGTTCCTAGGGTAGTTACGTAATCGTCTATAATTAATAGTCCTTTTCTTATTTATGCAACAGTAGCCTCGTGAGAAATCAAGTGCTTGTTGCACCAGGATATTTGCCAAGTCTGTTCGGTGTAGTACATAATTTAATATCGTGTTTTTGTCTCAATTCTCCAATATAAGTTAACAAGAGTAGCATCTACAAATGAAATCCTATAATGGAAATGGAATCCTGTGACCAGACCTTTTCTGCCTTGGACGTTATCTCTTTATAAAAAGAAAATATGTAAATAAAATTGTTAAATTATTAGTAGCTGCGTCTGGTCTCGTGGAATCTGAAATTAAGTTAATTGTCCTAACCGACGGCACCTCTCGCAGATGAGCCAAAAGAAAAATGTTAAAGATTTTCTAAGATGGCGCCTAACAATGAAAATTCTTTGTTAAGGCCCATATCTACTTAAGACAGTCTAGGTATCAGGCGATCAATGAATTGACCACATACGAAAATTCCTTTGACAAAATATCCATTATATTTTTCGGGTTCCAGGTACGACTTACATTGTCAGCTGGTACAGCAAGATGAGCTTAACACAAGAACGTCCTCTAAGGTCCGAATCCAAGCAGATAAGATAAGCGAATGCCAAAGGAAAGATAGCTCATGCATAGAAGCGCAAGAGTCCATGGAATAACATGTACATTGTAGTTCTATCTCTTCTTCTTTGGCGTACATGTCGATTACTTATGTAATCGATCGTAATATTTAGTTTAATTTTTTTTTTTTCAAACCGATGTCCACCCAGGAGAAATTGTACATACACGACAGATCTATGCTACACAATGTTACTGCTCAATCTTTAGTATACACAAAAATATGTACCTCAACCTACACACATGGAACACATAGTATGAAACACAAAAATTTTGTACACAAATTACTTCTTGTATTTGCTTCATATCCTTACATTATTTCTGATCTATGATAGTTTTGATATGACTGACGTGATGCACACCAAGAGGTTTCGCTGATTTGATCGTCTATAATTTTATTGTCATGCACAATTCTATGGAGTCGCATAGGCCCATTATAAAAACAGAACAACTGATAGCATAATTTCTTAAGCTAGCTGGAAAAAAATGGTTCAAATGGCTCTGAGCACTACGGCACTTAACATCTGAGGTCATGAGTCCCCTAGAACGTAGAACTACTTAAACGTAACTAACCTAAGGACATCACATACATCCATGCCCGAGGCAGGATACGAACCTGCGACCGTAGTGGTCGCGCGGTTCCAGACTGATGCGCCTAGAACCGCTCGACCACACCGGCCGGCGAGCTAGTTGGAAAGACGCTAAGATTTGACGATGATTTTGTGATCCTCATATTGTCATTTTCTAGGGTTCTTGCCTGCACGTTCCGTTCTTTTTCTGGATACAGTTTGAACATTACGCAACACCTTGTTGGTATTCTCTTATATTTTTGTTTCATCCACTGCAGAAAAATGAGGTACCTCATCTCATTGAGTGGCTAATGATTCTTTAGCACAGTTATGGGTGGTAATATGATGGTATTGTGTTAATGTCTGTTCGTAGCGGTTTGTAAATCAAGAAAAAACGGTTTCCTACGTAGTAGGCAAGTGCAGTATATTTTACAAAGGTTTCCTACCTCATGCATTTATATTCCTTCAGGGTATAAGGTGTTAAGCTTAAATCTCTATGGGTTTAATTCTTTATATCTTCTATTTTGGTTGAAGCTCCTATGAACTGAACTGTGGATTGTTATCATAAATGGTCTTGTGCCTATCTGTGTCAGAAAGTGTTTTCGGAACAGTTCCGATTACGTCACCGCCACTGCTTTTCATAGTGGGATAAGGTTAACGAATTTGGACATAACTTCTACAACAACCATCATGCAACAGGATACACTTTGTGTTCTTAGAGAGGGTCCAATAAATCTGATGTAGCAATTCATTTTAATTTGCTGGAAACAATGGGGTATAGTGGTGCCTATGCTCCCTGTGTAGAAGATTTCACATTTTGGCATGCCTTTCACACGAATAAAACTTTTCTTACTATCCTCTCCAAGTTGTTGGTGTGTTACAGGGTCTTTAACTTGAGAAAGTATTTCTTCAGAAGGAAATAAGCGTAGCTTAAATATGTATGCAATGAGATCTTATCAATCAAAACTTGTGGTATGCATATAAGCCAAAGCGAATCACTAACGTTTCTCCGATTGAAGAATATTCTATTTCACATTGGACAGTACTGCCTAGTGACTGCCTGTCATACTTCATTTTCTTCTTCAGTTCCAGGATTATGAGTCCTTTCTGCTCTTACTGACATATTTCGTGGAGCAATGCTACTTTTCTGAGGTAGAACAAGGAAATACGGTATTCGTCTGGCTCTGTGCTTACATCTTCGACTAATCCGACTAGTGAACAACAGAATACATAAGCGAAATTGTTTGTTGTATCTGGTACATAACTAATTTTAAATTCAAATCCTTACTGGTATGAAACCTGTGTTGCTAACCTCTTGTGAGTCAATGTAATAGTTAACAAGAATCCTAATGCCTTTTCGTCCATATATGTTCTGATCTTCTGGCCAAACAAGAAGTATCTGAATTTCTGAAAGGCCATTACCACTACCAGCACTTCTAATTCCGTTACTGACTAATACTTTCTGCATTTTATCCAGGCTCGACCACGAAATTCTTTAAGTTTGGTTCAAGTGTTCCATTCTAGCCCATTTACCGAGAGATTTTCGCACCTAGGCCCATTCTGGCGATATCCATAGCCATACAAAAATCTTTCGGCAGATACGTTTGTGAGAGTATCGGTGTTGTCATTAATAATGTTTTCAATTAACTCTCGTTCTGCTACCGAGCGAGGTAGCGCAATAGTTATCACACTGGACTCGCATTCGGGAAGACGGCGGTTGGAATAGGCTTCCGGCGATCTTGATTTAGATTTTTTTGATTTTGCTAAATGCTTAAGACAAATGCCGGGAAAGTTCATTTGAAAGAGCAGGCCCGGTTTTCCGTCTCCTCCCTTCCCTAATCCGATGATGATAATGATGATGTCTGGTTTGAGGGGCGCTCACCTGCGCGGTTATCAGCGCCCGTACAAAATTACAACCTCTGCTCAGGCCAATATTGCCACTTTCATGAATGATGATGAAAACACAAACACACAGTCATCCCGAGGAATGTGAAAATCCCTGATCCCGCTGGAAATCGAACCCGGGACCTCTTGCTCTAGAAGCTAATACGCTACCGTAAGACGACGAGCTGCGGACTCCCTAATCCGAGCTTATACTCCGTCTCTAATAACCGCGTCATCGACGGGGCGTTAAACACTTATCTCCTCTCCCTCCTCTCTCGTTCTGCTGCTCCATCCCACATTCATGGCGTTTCCTTTCCAGTTTGCTGAGCTGAGGTGATGCCAGTGTGTCGCCATTCACAAACCACTTTTAGATATTAGTAATTCTGAGCAACCCTCTCAGCCATTTTCTGGTTGTTGGTGTCTCAAATTGTGCGGTGGCTTCTGTTGTACCTGAGGGTTCGATGGTATACCATCTTCCGTGATAATGTGAGCTTGAAGTGAACATAAGTTGTCTCAGTTGTGGAACAGTGGAACCCTCCACTTTTAGAAATTAGTAATTCTGAGAAACCCTCTCAGCCATTTCTGGTTGTAGGTGCCTCAAATTGTAAGATGGCTTCTGTTGTGTCTGTGTATTCGATGGTAGACGATCTTCCGCGATAATGCGGCCTTAAAAGTTAATATTAGTTGTATCTGTTGTGGATTTCTCTAAGCAGTGGCGCCCTGATGTTTTGTAAATCTGAGGTTTGTATTTAAAACCTTATTATGATCTTCCCACAAACCTTCTGGGATCAACAATTCGTCGACGTAGCTCGTTACATTTTGCATCAATGAATCATCGAGCAGGCCACCTTATCCACAAACTAAAGCTGCTGGAGGAATATTTAAACCAAATGGGAGGTATCCGAATAGGCAGCACCTACCAGAGCAAGGAAAGCTGTAAATTTTCTCCAGTATATAAGCCAGAAATTTCATCTAAGGTTTGTTGACGAAAACACTTCGATGCTATCCAATTTTCATAGGATCTCCTTGACATTCTCAGGTCTGTCAGTTTCCGGTGGGATTACAATGCTTATCTATTGCGTATCTAACTTGAGGCGTATGGATCCGTCTTTATCATCATCCATTCCCACGGTTGCTTCTGTCACTATATCCTCTAACATTCTGTGTAATTCCAGAAAAATTTTACATCTCTAGGTGTGTGGAATGGAGTACAATGGCAAAAATGTAGCTCTGTGGTATTTTTTTTTACATCTGGACTAAAAATTCTTAATTGTTCCTCGTTTTATTGAGAATACTTCAATATTTTTTAGTAATATCTTGTCGAATTCCTCCTCTTATTTCATGTTTGCACTTGCAACACCAATACATTTTCTTCAGTGTTCATTATTAAGAGGAGGAAGGGGGAAATTAGTGCCAACCCCATAAAACCAAAGAAAACAAATTTAGTTAATTGTTGTCGAACTGCATTAACAACATACTTTTAAAATAAATTTCAAGTGGTAATAGTGAATGCTCTCTTCAGAAAACATGAGGAGGAGGTATACTTGTCCAAGGCGTGGAGGTACTGGAAGATTACATGTGGTCAGAAAGGTACTGGGTTGGAAGATGTACCCAGAGGCACACATAGACCCATATCACAATTTAGTATTGATGACGAGTTGACTGTACCTTAATAGAATAGTTCGCAAGACTCGGGTACTGAGGAATGACGAGGCGCATTTCAAGTTCGCTAAGGATATGGGTAGTAGGATAAGGAATACAAGTAGGCAATTCAGTTGAAGCGGATGTGAGATCTCTAAAAAGGTCAATCATTAATGTTGGATAGCCAAATGTAGGTACAAGAAAGGTTACTGTGAAGAAACCTTAGAAAACAAACCAATTACTTCAACTGATCAAAAAAAGGGGGAAGTCAACTACATTATTTGAAATACAGGGGTACAGCAATACAAATCTTTTAGGAATGAATGGTTGAAATGGCTCTGTGCACTATGGGACATAACATCTATGGTCACCAGTCCTCTATAACTTGTTGTTGTTGTTGTTGTTGTTGTTGTCTTCAGTCCTGAGACTGGTTTGATGCAGCTCTCCATGCTACTCTATCCTGTGCAAGCTTCTTCATCTACCAGTACTTACTGCAACCTACATCCTTCTGAATCTGCTTAGTGTATTCATATCTCGGTCTCCCTCTACGATTTTTACCCTCCACACTGCCCTCCAATGCTAAATTTGTGATCCCTTGATGCCTCAAAACACGTCCTATCAACCGATCCCTTCTTCTAGTCAAGTTGTACCACGAACCTCTCCTCTCCCCAATCCTATTCAATACCTCCTCATTAGTTACGTGATCTATCCACCTTATCTTCAGTATTCTTCTGTAGCACCACATTTCGAAAGCTTCTATTCTCTTCTTGTCCAAACTAGTTGTCGTCCATGTTTCACTTCCATACATGGCTACACTCCAAACAAATACTTTCAGAAACGACTTCCTGATACATAAATCTATATTCGATGTTAACAAATTTCTGTTCTTCAGAAACGCTTTCCTTGCCATTGCCAGTCTACATTTTATATCCTCTCTACTTAGACCATCATCAGTTACTTTACTTCCTAAATAGCAAAACTCCTTTACTACTTTAAGTGTCTCATTTCCTAATCTAATTCCCTCAGCATCACCCGATTTAATTTGACTACATTCCTTATCCTCGTTTTGCTTTTGTTGATGTTCATCTTATATCCTCCTTTCAAGACACTGTCCATTCCGTTCAACTGCTCTTCCAAGTCCTTTGCCGTCTCTGACAGAATTACAGTGTCATCGGCGAACCTCAAAGTTTTTACTTCTTCTCCATGAATTTTAATACCTACTCCAAATTTTTCTTTTGTTTCCTTTACTGCTTGCTCAATATACAGATTGAATAACATCTGGGAGAGGCTACAAACCTGTCTCACTCCTTTCCCAACCACTGCTTCCTTTTCATGCCCCTCGACTCTTATGACTACCATCTGGTTTCTGTACAAATTGTAAATAGCCTTTCGCTCCCTGTATTTTACCCCTGCCACCTTTAGAATTTGGAAAAGAGTATTCCAGTCAACATTGTCAAAAGCTTTCTCTAAGTCTACAAATGCTAGAAACGTAGGTTTGACTTTTCTTAATCTTTCTTCTAAGATAAATCGTAAGGTCAGTATTGCCTCACGTGTTCCAACATTTCTACGGAATCCAAACTGATCCTCCCCGAGGTCCGCATCTACCAGTTTTTCCATTCGTCTGTAAAGAATTCGCGCTAGTATTTTGCAGCTGTGACTTATTAAACTGATAGTTCGGTAATTTTCACGTCTGTCAGCACCTGCTTTCTTTGGGATTGGAATTATTATATTCTTCTTGAAGTCTGAGGGTATTTCGCCTGTCTCATACATCTTGCTCACCAGCTGGTAGAGTTTTGTCATGACGGGCTCTCCCAAGGCCGTCAGTAGTTCTAATGGAATGTTGTCTACTCCGGGGGCCTTGTTTCGACTCAGGTCTTTCAGTGCTGTGTCAAACTCTTCACGCAGTATCGTATCTCCCATTTCGTCTTCATCTACATCCTCTTCCATTTCCATAATATTGTCCTCAAGTACATTGCCCTTGTATAAACCTTCTATATACTCCTTCTACCTTTCTGCCTTCCCTTCTTTGCTTAGAACTGGGTTGCCATCTGAGCTCTTGATATCCATACACGTGGTTCTCTTCTCTCCAAAGGTCTCTTGAATTTTCCTGTAGGCAGTATCTATCTTACCCCTAGTGAGATAAGCTTCTACATCCTTACATTTGTCCTCTAGCCATCACTGCTTAGCCATTTTGCACTTCCTGTCGATCTCATTTTTGAGACGTTTATATTCCTTTTTGCCTGCTTCATTTACTGCATTTTTATATTTTCTCCTTTCATCAATTAAATTCAATATTTCTTCTGTTACCCAAGGATTTCTAGCAGACCTCGTCTTTTTACCTATTTTATCCTCTGCTGCCTTCACTACTTCATCCCTCAGAGCTACCCATTCTTCTTCTACTGTATTTCTTTCCTCTATTCCTGTCAATTGTTCCCTTATGCTCTCCCTGAAACTCTGTACAACCTCTGGTTCTTTCAGTTTATCCAGGTCCCATCTCCTTAATGTCCCACATTTTTGCAGTTTCTTCAGTTTTAATCTACAGGTCATAACCAATAGATTGTGGTCAGAGTCCACATCTGCCCCTGGAAATGTCTTACAACTTAAAACCTGATTCCTAAATCTCTGTCTTACCATTATATAATATATCTGATACCTTTTAGTATCTCCAGGGATCCTGCATGTATACAACCTTCTTTCATGATTCTTAAACCAAGTGTTAACTATCATTAAGTTGTGCTCTGTGCAAAAATTCTACTACGCGGATTCCTCTTTCAATTCTTAGCCCCAGTCCATATTCACCTACTATGTTTCCTTCTCTCCCTTTTCCTACACTCGAATTCCAGTCACCCATTACTATTAAATTTTCGTCTCCCTTCACTATCTGAATAATTTCCTTTATTTCATCGTACATATCTTCAATTTCCTTGTCATCTGCAGAGCTAGTTGGCATATAAACTTTTACTACTGTATTAGATGTGGGCTTCGTATCTATCTTGGCCACAATAATGCGTTCACTATGCTGTTTGTAGTAGCTTACCCGCACTCCTATTTTCCTATTCATTACTAAACCTACTCCTGCATTACCCCTATTTGATTTTGTGTTTATAACCCTGTAGTCACCTGACCAGTAGTCTTGTTCCTCCTGCCACCGAACTTCACTAATTCCCACAATATCTAAATTTAACCTATCCATTTCCCTTTTTAAATTTTCTAAGCTACCTGCCCGATTAAAGGATCTGACATTCCACGCACCGATCCATAGTACGCCATTTTTCTTTCTCCTGATAACGACATCCTCCTGAGTAGTCCCCGCCCGGAGATCCGAATGGGGGACTATTTTACCTCCGGAATATTTTACCCAAGAGGACGGCATCATCATTTAATCATACAGTAAAGCTGCATGCCCTCGGGAAAAATTACGGCTGTAGTTTCCCCTTCCTTTCAGCCGTTCGCAGTACCAGCACAGCAAGGCCGTTTTGGTTAATGTTGCAAGGCCAGATCAGTCAATCATCCAGACTGTTGCCCCGGCAACTACTGAAAAGGCTACTGCCCCTCTTCAGGAACCACACGTTTGTCTGGCCTCTCAACAGATACCCCTCCATTGTGGTTGCACCTACGGTACGGCCATCTGTATCGCTGAGGCACGCAAGCGTCCCCACCAACGGCAAGGTCCATGGTTCATAGGGGTGGGGGGGGGGGTCCCTTAACTTAGAACTACTTAAACCTAACTGACCTAAGGGAATCACACAACAGCCAGTCATCACGAGGCCCGCCGGTAATCGAACCCGGGAACAGTCCACTGAAGGTTTCCTTGAGGGAGAGAACGCCTGTCTGATGACTTGACAAAAGGAACAAATAGGCAGGAGTCGATAGGGAGGGTATAAGGGATCCAGTATTAGCCAGAATTTAAGGGGTCTGGAGGACTTGAGATCAAATAAAGCAGCAGGATTTCATGGGAATTTCTAAAACTTATTTGGGGAAGTGGCAACCAAACGACTGTTCAAGCTGATCTGCAGATTCTACGAATCAGACGATATGCCATCAAAATTTCGTAACAATCATCCACATAATTCCAAAGATAAAAACGAGAGCAAAATGCGAGAATTGCTGAACAAGCAATATAACAGCTGAAGCGTCCGAGCTACAGATAAGAGTAAAATACAGAATAATGGAAAACTGAAGATCCATAAAGAATACGATCACTTTGGCTTTATGAGAGTTGATTTCAGTAGAGAGGCAGTCTTGACGTTGCACTTAACAATAAAAGCAAGGCTGAAGAAAAATAAAGACTCGTTCATTTGATGTGTCGATGTAGAAAAATTCTTCGACAGTGTGAAATGGTACAATGTGTTTGAAATTCTGTGAAAAATAAGAGTGAGCTCTAGGCAAAGACCTAGAACCAAGAGGGAACGATAAGACTGGAAGACCAAGAATGAAGTGCCTTCGAGCGGCCTTTATTCGTGCACAGATAGCCGACTCTGTTAATGCGGGAAATCCAACTCCTATTTCCGTTCACGCGCAAATTTTCGCTGTCGTCATTGCAATAAACAGATGATAGAAGTTAATGTTCGGAATTGCACATACATGTCCTGAAAGGATATCAATGACAAGACGCGCTGTCTTTCCTATTTCCTGAGAAGTTAAAGACGAATTACAGAATCTGCTGAATGGAACAGTCTAAACAGAATCCAATACGCACTGAGAATCAACCGAAGAAAAACGATAGTATGAGAAGTATCAGAAATGAGTAGTGTGAGAAACTTAACATGATAATTTATGATAACTAAGTAGACGAAGTTAAGGAATTCAGCTACATTCGGAGCAAAATAACACGACAAACGAAGCAACAGTGTCAAAAAAAGCCGAATAACACTGGAGAAAAAGGCATTACTGGCTAAGAGAAGTTAACAGGAATCAAACACAGGTCTTAATCTGAGGAAGAAATTTCTATGAATGCAGGCTTGGCGACAGCTAATTGTGAGGTAGTGAATTAGGACACTGTTAAACCAGAATAGAGGAGAATATTAGCGTTCGAGTTGTGGTGCTACAGAAAAATGTGAAAAAATAGTTCGGCTGATAGAAATGATGAGGTTCTCCTCAGAATCGCGAAGAAAGGAACATGTGGAACACACTAGCTAAAAGAAGGGAGAGGCTGGATTGATATGTGTTCAGACATCAGGGAGTAGCCTCCATGGTATCAGAGAGATTAAAAAAGATAGGTGAAGAAGAGATTGAAATATATCCAAGAAATAATAATGATTAGTGTGAAAGTTATAGTCAGAGATCAATAAGTTACCGCAGGACAGGAATTATTGCGTGCAGCAATAAGGGAGTGAGAAGGCTCGTGGCTCAAATAAGTAAATAATACTCTGGAGGGAGCTTTAAACTCCGCAGTCTAAATTGTTTTATTCGAGAATGGTAAGTTAGGTGATTTTTTCGGGTTTCACCCTCTCACTTCCTTCTCATATTTTTCAACCAAATTAGCGTAACTTCAACACTTACCAAACACATATAACAACTACTTACTACCAAACTGTATACATGCGACCCATCGCTCGCAGAGAAAGTGCCAAGTACGTGAAGAATGAAAAATATTTCCAATTTGACGGCCTAGCTATGGATGTGGAGTGCTCTTGCCAACAAAGCATACAAATGTACATTCCTGAAAGCTACGAGCTTAGCACTACAACAGGGAAATTAGAGCTAACAGTCTGAATCGATCTGCGACGTGGCATTGTCTTGTGAAGTTGTATAATATGTCTCTAAACAGGTTGCATCATAGTTAGGTTTTGTAATTTGTTACTGGTTTGGTCATACTGACAAAGTAAAACGAACAAGCATGCAGTGTAAAGTTTTACGAAATTATTCACATTTAATTCTTATCATCGACAAGAAGCTACAGTGCAACTTACGCCACAAAAGAACGAGATTATGAAAGCCATTCCTGAGATTGCGCCTTCTCAGGTATAGAACACCGGCGACAAAGGTGTACTACAGAATATTAAGTTAGAACATTACTTGCTCTAATTACAATAATACCGAGACCAGCGGTGCGCTCAGGAAAGAGAGACACCGTCAAAAGAAAGAAACCAGAGTTAAGCAAAGAGGGAGTAGAAGCTGTCGGTGTAATTAAAAAGGAACGTTTATAAAAGAAAATACTTCATTAAATTTAATTTAAAGACTGAAAATTCCTTGTGGGAATATTAGCGACTACGAAGATGCTCCATGTACTTTGCTTTCAAAAGTGTCTATGTAGGGGCTATTACCGTCACCGCCAAGGAAAGTAGTAAACATGGCCACAACAGGTGCTCCAGGCCTGTTACGATGATTTGAAAATGGGTCCAGGGCCGAAACTAGTCATCAGGTAAATAAAAAAAGCGACATTTCCAACTTCGGCTGGTTTTTCGTTGTACTAATTAACAGAAGCTTCCCTCCTGCAATGGCATACTGTAAGTTCCTAAACACTAACTTGGTTGGTATCAACGTCAAACTTAGAACCCAATGTATCATACATCATTGGTAATATGCATTTCATTAAGATAAAGTTGGCACTAAACTTTAAAAAAGTAACTATATGTCATCTTTTCAGAGTTGGTTTCTGGATTCGGCTATTAGATACAGGGTGTCAAATCAAACACATTGAACTGTCTAGCTTCACAAGCTTATTTTATTTTGCTATCAGTTTCGGCAATTTTCTACGTCACCTTCAGGCCCCTGACCGACGTGTAGGAAGATTCCACCTCGGTTCTGGACAAACCAGGGGCCAGCAATACTGGTATTAGTAGATTTGTGCTTGCTATAGCGACCTCTTCAGCCGCCATCGGGCGACTGAGATGACGGTCGACTCTTCGGGTGAGTAATACTTTTGCTACACTTGGTCGATAGTCAACTCCACAAACCCCGTCAGAGAGGTGGACGACGTCACGAAACCTGCAATGCGCCACAGACTCAGTCCATTGCCAGCATTATTATGGTGTGGGAGATATTCCCTGCGCTTGCATGGGACCTGTGGTAGTAATCGAAAGCACGCTGACAGCTGAGAACCACCTGCATCCCTTCATCTACATCTACGTGATTACTCTGTTATTCACAGTAAAGTGCCTGGCAGATGTTTCAACGAACCACCTTCAAACTGTCTATCATTCCACTATCGACGGCGCACGTGAAAAGCGAGCACTTACGACTCTTTTTTTTTGTGCGAGTCCTGATTTATTTTATCGCGATAATCATTTCTCCCTATTTAGATGGGTACCAAAAGAATGTTTTCGCAATCGGGGGAGATGATTGAAATTTCGCGAGAAGATCCCATTGCAACGAAAAGCGCTTTTGTTTTAATGATTGCCACTCCAATTCACGTACAATGTCTTTGGTACTATCACCTCTATTTCACGATAGCACTGCACTTCTTTGTTCGTGTCCGATGTCATACGTCAGTCTCTCCTGTTGCTGATTCCACACCGCACAGCAGGACTGCAGAACAGGGAGGACAAGCGTGGTGTAAGCAGTCTCTTCAGTAGATCTGTTGCACCCTCTAAGTGTTCTGCCAGTGAAGGCAGTTGTCTTCACCCACATTTTCTATGTGATCGTTTCAATTTAGGTTATTTGTGACTGTAATCCCTAAGTAGTTAGCTGAGCTTTCAGATTCGTGTAATCGAAATTTGGCGGAATTATTTTAGTACTCATGTGAATAACTTCACACTTTTGTTTATTCAGGGTCAATTGTCACTTTTCACCCCGTACAGATATCTTATCTACATGATTTTGCAATTAGTTTTTGTCACCTGATGACTTCATAAGTCGGTAAATGACAGCATCATCTGCAAACAGTCTACGACTGCTACTTAGATTGTCTTCTATGTCGTTAGTATAGATCAGGAACAATAGAGGGTCTATAACACTTCCTTGGGGAACGACGAATATTACTTCTGTTTTACTCGATGACTTTCCGTCTATTGCTACGAACTGTGACCTTCCTGACAGGAAATCCCGAATCCAGCCGAACAACTGAGGCAATACTCCATAGGCACTCAGTTGGATAGAAGAAGCTTGTGAATAACGGTGTAGAAAGCCTTCTGGAAATCTAAAAACATGGAATCAATGTGACATCCCCTGTCGATAGTACTTATTACTTTTTGAGTAAAAAGAACTAGTTGTGTTTCGCAAGAGCAATTGTTTCTGTATCCGTGCTGTCTACATGTCAGTAAATGTTTTCTTCGAGGTAATTCTTAATGTTCGAACACAGTATATGTTCCGAAACCCTACTGCATATCGACGTTAGTGATATGGGCCTGTAATTCTGCGGATTACTCCTACTTCCCTTTTTGGGTATTGGTGCGACAAGAGCAATTTTCCAGTCCTTAGGTACGGATACTTCTGTGAGCGAGCGGTTGTACATAACTGCCAAATATGGAGCTATTGTATCAGCATACTCTGAAAGGAACCTGATTGGTATACAATCTGGACCAGACGTCTTACCTTTTTCAAGTGATTTAAGCCGCTTTGCTGCACCGAGAATATCTACTTCTATGTTTTTCATCTAAGCAGTTGCTCTTCATTGGAATTCAGGAATATTTACGCCGTGTTCTCTGGTGGAAGAGTTTCGGAAAGCCGTGTTTAATAACTCTGCTTTAGTGACACTGTCGTCAGTGACTTCACCGTTGTTATCGTGCAGTGAAGGTATTGATTGCGTCTTGCCACTGTTGTGCTTTACGTATGACCAGAATCTCTTTTGGTTTTCTGCCAGATTCCGAGTCAGAGTTTCGTTATGGAAAGTATTAAAAGCATCTCACAATTAGGTACGAGCTATATTTCGAACTACCGCAAAACATTGCCAATCTTGGGAATTTTGCGTTCTTTTAAATTTGGCATGCTTTTCTCGTTGTTTCTGCAACAACGATCTGAGTACCATGGGGGAACAAATGCACCACTTATTAATTTATGAGGTAAGTATCTCTTAACTGCTGTAGATACTATCTCTTTGAAATCATTCCACAACTTTTCTAATCTTACATGATCAGATCGGAAGGAGTAAAGACTGTCTCTTAAGAAGGCGTTAAGAGCATTCTATCAGCTTTTTAAAATAGATATACTTTACTTTTCTTTTCTATGATTGTAGGTGTTACGTTATTGAGCCTATCAGCGACTGACGTGAGGTCGATAATCCCTATGTTCGTCGTGAAACTTCCTATTTGTCCAGGGTCATTTATTGCTAAGAGGTCAAGTATGATTTCGGAACCATTTACGCTTCGAGAGGGTTCATGAACAAATTGTCCAAAATAATTTTGTGAGAAAACAGTCAGTACAATTTCCGATGACGTTTTATGTCTGCCGCCGGCTTTAAACGTATAATTTTTCCAGCATATCGAGTGAAGATTGAACACACCACCGACTATAATTGTATAAGTGGGGTACCTGTTTGACATGAGACTCAAGTTATCTTTGAACTGTTAAGCAACTATATCTTCTGAGTCGAAGGGGGGGGGGGGGGTCGCTAAAACGATCCAATTAATAGTTTAGTCCGATTGTCAAGTATAAACTCTACCCATACTACTTCGCAGGATCTATCTACTTCAATTTCACTACAAGTTAAACTATTTCTGACCGCAATAGATACTTCACCACCAACTGTATTTAATCTGTCCTTTCTCAACACAGTTTTCGGCTGAACTGATGTCCGGCTTTAGCCAGCTTTCTGCACCGATAACCATTTGAGCTTCAGCGCTTTCTATTAGGGCTTGGAGCTCTGGTTCTTTCCCAACACAGCTACGACAATATGCACTCCTAGAAATGGAAAAAAGAACACATTGACACCGGTGTGTTAGACCCACCATACTTGCTCCGGACACTGCCAGAGGGCTGTACAAGCAATGATCACACGCACAGCACAGCGGACACACCAGGAACCGCGGTGTTGGCCTTCGAATGGCGCTAGCTGCGCAGAATTTGTGCACCGCCGCCGTCAGTGTCAGCCAGTTTGCCGTGGCATACGGAGCTCCATCGCAGTCTTTAACACTGGTAGCATGCCGCGACAGCGTGGACGTGAACCGTATGTGCAGTTGACGGACTTTAAGCGAGGGTGTATAGTGGGCATGCGGGAGGCCGGGTGGACGTACCGCCGAATTGCTCAACACTTGGGCGTCAGGTCTCCACAGTACACCGATGTTGTCGCCAGTGGTCGGCGGAAGGTGCACGTGTCCGTCGACCTGGGACCGGACCCCAGCGACGCACGGATGCACGCCAAGACCGTAGGATCCTACGCAGTGCCGTAGGGGACCGCACCGCCACTTCCCAGCAAATTAGGGACACTGTTGCTCCTGGGGTATCGGCGAGGACCATTCGCAATCGTCTCCATGAAGCTGGGCTACGATCCCTCACACCGTTAGGCCGTCTTCCGCTCACGCCCCAACATCGTGCAGCCCGCCTCCAGTGGTGTCGCGACAGGCGTGAACGGAGGGACGAATGGAGACGTGTCGTCTTCAGCGATAAGAGTCGCTTCTGCCTTGGTGCCAATGATGGTCGTATGCGTGTTTGGCGCCATGCAGGTGAGCACCACAATCAGGACTGCATACGACCGAGGCACACAGGGCGAACACCCGCCATCATAGTGTGGGGAGCGATGTCCTACACTGGCCGTACACCTCTGGTGATCGTCGAGGGGACACTGAATAGTGCACGGTACATCAAAACCGTCATCGAACCCATCGTTCTACCATTCCTAGACCGGCAAGGGAACTTGCTGTTCCAACAGGACAATGCACGTCCGCATGTATCCCATGCCACCCAACTTGCTCTAGAAGGTGTAAGTCAACTACCCTGGCCAGCAAGATCTCCGGATCTGTCCCCCATTGAGCATGTTTGGGACTGGATGAAGCGTCGTCTACATCCAGCATTTCTACGATCGTCTCCATGGGAGAACAGCAGGCTGCATTGCTGCGAAAGGTGGATATACACTGTACTAGTGCCGACATTGAGCATGCTCTGTTGCCTGTGTCTATGTGCCTGTGGTTCTGACAGTGTGATCATGTGATGTATCTGACCCCAGGAATGTGTCAATAAAGTTTCCCCTTCCTGGGACAATGAATTCACGGTGTTCTTATTTCAATTTCCAGGAGTGTACAACTACAATACCGATCATTTCCACAACTAACGTAGTGTGTTTTACTGTTCCCTTTTAGACGGACGCAATTTCTGTGGTTTCCTGAGACCCTATAACCTTAAACAAAACCGCCCAGTCCTTCCACGCAACCATCTTTAGCCGTGTAGCCACTTCCTGTGTGCAGTGGACTCCTGACCAAATGTTCAAATGTGTATGAGTTCTTAAGGGACCAAACTGCAGAGGTCATCGGTCCCTAGACTTACACACTACTCAACCTAACTGAAACTTACCTATGCTAAGAACAATACACCCAGCCATGCCCGAGGGAAGACTCGAACCTCCGCCGGGAGGGGACTCCTGACCCTCAACCTTTATGTCTTCCCCTACGCCGCTGTCATTTTACGGCATTATAATTGTCACTGTATCGGAAGCCAACCGGTGCTATAGTGGTTTGAGGAGCGTTGCACTGAACTCGCGTTGATGTCTGGGTGACCAAATTCGCGTCATGTAAGTCCTAGGGAGCCCTTCTGGGTCGCTACCTGGCGCCGTCACCGCATACGCAGATCATGGGCCATTATTTATGCGTGTAACGTCATCTGTGTGTAGTTATCTAATACCTCATACCTCCGTCAACGTACCAACAAACTATCGGATGCCTAATACGCAGATGCAGTGATGCTTTTCGTTCTAAGTACGTAGAAAATGGCTGTGAGCACTATGGGACTTAGCATCTGAGGTCATCAGTTCCATAGAACTTAGAACTACTTAAACCTAAATAACCTAAGGACATCACACACATCCATGCCCGATGCAGGATTCCAACCTGCGACCGTAGCGGTCCCGCGGTTCCAGACTAAGTACGTAGAAACAAGCTTTTAAGAAGGTGGTTATAATGTTTTGGCTAGCCTTAGGGTTTTAAAATATCAATTACTCATAATACACGTGACTAGAGGAACTGCAGAAGTCCATAGAAGAATGTTCCAGTTATAAATTTTATATATATTGACTGCAAGGTTGTAGAATGTTGGTTCAAGATCGCAATTAAAGAGTAACTCAAACAGTTTTAGATAAGGATATGAGAGATTAATGCTTCAAAGTTTTCCCTCTTGCAGCGCCACGTACGCTATATTGTGATTGCTGAGCGATAAGCGTTTTGTGTTTCCTTAGATTATATCCGTAAGTTCAGGATAACGAGCGTTTCGTTTAAATGTAATAACCAAGTGGCAAAAATATCAGCCGATGTAGTCAGATCGAAACGACCAGATGTGTGTGTAAAGGAAAAAGCAACGGACGGCCAAACATCTCCCAAAACGATGTTGACCGTGTCAGAGCATCGTACTATACAGTAGGAGAGCAAGTCTTGAACTTCAAGAGACAAAGACGACAGTGTGGTAGGTTCTAATAAAACGTTTATACATGAGCCCTCACTGGTTATGCATGGTACAAGCTTTCCAGTTAAGCGTGTGGTGTACTTTATAACTCAGCAAGAGAAGTGTTGCAGCAGGAAGATGACTTATTCATTGTGTAGTATTCTATTATCAGGCCACAATTCATCTAACTGGGAAGATAAGTACCCATAACGTTCCTATATGGGGCACAGAACATTTTCACGAACCTGCACAATATCAGAGACATTCATGAAATTAATCGTTTTTTGCGCTGTTTACCGACGTCAAGGATATGGATCATTATCTTTCGCTGAAGATACCATAACATGGGATAGCTTATGGGGAAATGTTGCTAGAATGGCACTTTCGCCACTCTGTAAGTGAACCTGAAAGTTGTTTTGTAACAAGATGGACCCCTTACGGAAACACATCTCATTGTGCCGTATCGTCCGAAGAAAAGCACCACTGGCGCAAAGATACGGGCTGGTACCAGTGTCATAGAGACTCGAAACTTACGTCGTTCCACCAGCTCCACGGGCGGCGCTGATGATGACTTCGCCTCGGCCAATTGCCGGCCGACTACAGTCGGCCAATGACCGGACGATAACGCAAGATAGAAGAGCAGCCCTCGGCCACTTGGTTATAGATCGTCGTCCATGGCTGTCCTAGACAGGGAACGTCGTTTAGTGAACTATTATAAGCGACCAAACAGTTGTTGTAAATGGCATTTGTATGTACTGCGAAGTTTACCTCCGATTATTTGCACTTAGCCATTAAGGGCCTATTTTGTGTTATGTTACATGCAGTGTCGCAGAGTCAATTTGTTCAAATAGCTCTGAGCAATATAGGACTTAACATCTAAAGTCAACAGTCCCCTAGAACTTAGAACTACTTAAACCTAACTAACCTAAGGACATCACTCACATACATGCTCGAGGCAGGATTCGAGCCTGCTACCGTAGCGGACGCGCGGTCCCAGACTGAAGCGCCTAGAACCGCTCGGACTCTGTGGCCTGCTGCAGATTTAATTATTCAACAAGCCACATAGACAAGTAAGGCCGTTAACTCATTTGTGTCACTGTGTTACTAATTACACTACTCGTCAATAAAATTTCTGCACCTAAAAGAAATGCAGATGATAAATGGGTATTCATTGAACAAATAAATTATACTAGAACTGACATGTGATTACATTTTCATGCAGTTTCGGTGCATAGATCCTGAGAAATCAGTACCCAGAACAACGACCTGTGGCCGTAATAACGGCCTTGGTACGCCTGGACATTGGATGGCGTGCACTGGTAGAGCTGCTCCTGCAGCCTCAACACGATACCACTGTTCATCAAGAGTAGTGATGGTGTATTGTGACGAGCCCTCTGCTCGGCCACCATTGACCAGACGTTTTAAATTGGTGAGAGATCTGGAGGATGTGCTGGCCAGGGCAGCAGTCAAACATTTTCTCTATAAAGATAAGCATGTACAGGACCTGCAACATGCGGTCCTGCATTATCCTGCTAAAATGTAGGGTTTCGTATGGATCGAATGAAGGGTGGAGCCACGAGTCGTAACACATCTCAAATGTAACGTCCACTGTTGAAAGTGCGTTCAATGCAAACATGAGGTGACGCCATACCATCACGCCGGGTGATACACCAGTAAGCCGATGACGAATACACGCTTCCAATCTGAGTTCACCGCGATGTCACCAAACACGGATGCGACCATCATGACGCTGTAAGCAGAAGCTGGATTCATCCAAAAAATTGACGTTTTGCCATTCGTGCACCCAGGTTCGTCCTTGAGTACACCATCGCAGGCGCTTCTGTCTGTCATGCGGCGTCAAGGGCAACCACATCCATGGTCTCCGAGCTCATAGTCCATGCTGCAAACGTCGTCGAACTGTTGATGCAGATGGTTGTTGTATTGCAAACGTCCCCATCTGTTGACTCAGGGATGGAGACGTGCCTGCACGATCCGTTACAGCCATGCGGATAAGATGCCTGTCACCTCGACTGCTAGTGATACGAAGCCTTTGGGATCCAGCAAAGCATTCCGTATTACCCTTCTGAACCCACAGATTCCCTATTCTGCTAACAGGCATTGGATGTCGACCAAAGTGACGGTAATGTCGCGACACGATAAACCGCAATCGCGATAGGCTACATCCGACGTTTATCAATGTCGGAAACGTGATGGTACGAATTGGCATCACAACATAGTTTCACCAGGCAACGCCGGTCAAGTGCTGTTTGTGTATGAGAAAGTGGTTGGGAACTTTCCTCATGTCAGCACCGGTCCAACCTTAGTGGATGCTCTGAAAAGCTAATCATTTGCATATCACAGCATCTTCTTCCCGTCGGTGAAATTTCTCGTCTTGAAACGTCCCCTTAGAAAAATTGTACAAGACTGTGCTTAAACTGACACACAATATTTTTAGCGCAACGCAATCTGACTTCCAAAAATCCCTATGAAATAATGGCCCTGATTAACATTAACCTATACGTTTCACAAATCACTTACCTCACAAAAATCTTCGTTACTCAAGCTACTGCAATACAGCGAGCGCCACTACTGCCAGCTAAATAAAAGATTCAAACTACTGAAGGCACTAACTACTGATAGGCATAGTTAGCAAATGAAAGATTTTAATAGAGAACAAACAATGTATTTACCTTAATAGTCATAATATATATATCAGTTCGTGACACCAATTCTTACAAATTTCAAAACTCCGCCATCTCTCTCCCCACGTCCACCACTGCTGGCGGCTCACCTCCAACTGCGCAACGCTACGCGCTGTTAGCATCCAGCTGCCGCTGCCTGACACTACAATGGCAGACAACAATGCAAACCAGCCACAGACTGCACATGGCACAGCCAGTGATTTTTATACGGAGCGCTATGTGGCGTTACCAATAAGAAAACCTAAACAGCCTACTTACATAGCCCCATGCCCCCCACAAAAAAATTTACAAATTGTTTTGGGCAGTGGCCAATACAGGTTTGAAAAATTTTTTCATAATTACAATAACAAAGAAATGAAATGCACACACTTATCGATACAATGTTGGTCAAAAGCTAAAATTTTCTCACAGTCCATAAAGACAGTCCTGATCATTCATCAATGTACGAGGGTCAGTCAAAAAGTAATGCCTCCTATTTTTTTTCTACGTTTAATTGTCAGGAAATTTAAATGCAATTACATAGGTTGAAAACCACAACATTGAGGATCATTTTGTCATTTTTCAATGTAATCTCCGCCCATCTCTACAGTTTTGGTCCATCTTTGAACAAGGGCATGTATCCCAGCACGGTAAAAATCACAGCTCTGCTTCCTAAGCCATTGACGCACGGATGTTTTGACGGCCTCCTCATCTTCAAAATGAATCCTACGATGAGCTTCTTTTAGTGGCCCGAACAGATGGAAGTCTGATGGTGCCAGGTCAGGGCTGTATGGGGGATGAGGCAAAACTTCCCATCCAATGTTGACAATCTCGTCAGAGGTGTGACGACTGGTGCGTGGTCTTGCATTGTCATGCAAAAGAAGAACATCTGCCATTGATTTTGTTGGGCGAACTCGCTGCAGACGTGCTTTAAGTTTTTTGAGGGTTGTGACGTATTGAACAGAATTTATTGTGCATCCCTACTCCAAAAAATCAACCAGAATCACACCCTCTGTATCCCAGAAAACTGTTGCCATAACTTTCCCTGCCGATCGCACAGTTTTGAATTTTTTCTTCCTAGGCGAGCTTGTGTGACGCCACTCCATTGACTGCCTCTTTGATTCGGGTTCAAAAAAATGCACCCATGTTTCGTCCCTGGTCACAATTTTTTTCAGAAACTCATCTCCCTCCAAACGGAAGCGCTGCAAGTGTTGGGAGGCTATTGTTTTCCTTGCCTCTTTATTCTGATCGGTTAACATTCTTGGAACACACCGTGCACAAACTTTTGAGTACCCCAATTGTTTAATAATCGTGATCACACTGCCTTTACTAAGAGAAATAATGCGACACACTTCATCTGCAGTCACCCGACGGTCACCACGAATGATGTCATCAACTTGCTGAATGTTGTGTGGAGTCACTGCACTCACCGGCCTGCCGCTCCGCTTTTCGTCAGTCAATGGTGTTTGCCCTTCAGCTTCCTTACAACGACGAACCCATCGTCTAACAGTGCTGACATCCACTGTCACAACACCTTCTTCAGTCTTTCATGAATGCGTATGGGCGTTTCACCTTCTGCATTCAAGAATTCAATCACACAACGCTGTCTCAAACGAACATCGATGTCGGCCATCTTACAAACTTCTGCTGTGCTGCCACCTGTTGACACAGAAAGTTACTACTGCAGTGGATTGCAGAAGAAGGTTTGAGGAATGGCGCCAAATTCAAATTTTTCACTTAACTTAATTTTTTTAAGTAGAAAAAAAATGGGAGGCATTACTTTTTGACCGACCCTCGTAAAATTGCAGTGTTTTTCTCAAAGTCTGAGCAGTAAAAGAAAATGCACACGGAAGTAGTGGATTTCCATGCAGTCTTGAGGAAGTGTTGTCCTTCCAACAGAAAGGCACTGCTGACTCTTGACATGCAGACAGGTAATGGGCCACAGCAGAGTCAGTCGACGTTGAAAACTATCGGTAGGTAGGTCATCACAGAGCAGACCCACTGTAGTCCTGGTAGAGATTACGGTATTGGTGGGCCACTAGAGGTGCAGACCCATTGCAGTCCTTGTAGAAATAATGGTATTGGTGGGTCATCAAAGGTGCAGACCCACTGTAGTCCTTGGAGAGATGGCCAGCAGCCATCTGTTTGACTGTGCAGGCGCACAATCACCATTGAAGAGTCTTGCGGATAATATAGCAAGTCCATAACCACCACTTGTGCACTCACAAAAATTGTTTTTGAAATGTCCTTAGAACCAGCAATGCTGTTATCCAGTCCCTTACTGAATTATTAACACACGTGCAAACACTATCAGTCCCTACTTCTCACATATTGTCCATATACAATGACCAACAGAAACGTGTGCAGCGAAATGTAATTTACAAGTTACTTAATTTGATGAACTGGTGTCAATTACAATTTTATAACATAAGAATGCAATAACAAAGGTACAAAATACATCCTTAAAGAACATAACAATACAGATAACATTTGCAGTAGTACAGGCTTTACAAAAGAATCGAAATAGCAAATACATCAGTGTTACAAAAATTACGACATAAGTACATACATAAAAGATCAGAATAACTTTTGAAACATCAACTTCACACATGAGCATTAGAACAAAACAGAATAAATTATGTGTAAACATGTTTATGAAAGTAAATAACATGATATTAATGCAAGTTATATTTGAGGATAACAGTATTCCTCATCATGGTGAATGTAGCTTAGTATTAGAAGAGAAAAAATTCTATGAAACAGTACACAGAAAGGAAGAAAATAAATACACAAGGGTACAGAAACATATAGTGGGATAACACAAAAGGAAAGGACAGGGTTTTCGTTTTCACTGTAACATTTGGTACTGAAGTCCAACCCAAAACTGCAGTCCATAGATCTTTCGTCTTATTTCAACATTTGTTTCCGCCTAAAAAATCCTATCCAAGCATGCTTTCTGTATTCTGTTCACATCCTCTTTCGAAAATAGTTTTTCTCCACAGTACACTACTTTTTTTGGCCAAACCATTTTCTTATAGCTTCTCTATGCTGTCCTTCCAATTCATCATAGTTAGTTTCTTATATAGTCTACCCCTCTTAAGCTAACTTAAACCTACTGAGCTCAAATGCTAAACTAAGGGACGACGCAATGCAGCAGCACAAAACAAATTAACACAAACAGCAATGACAAAAAAATGCAAGTAAGCATAGCGAGCAGCAATAAATGTAATAATTTATATCTAAACATGACAAAGCTGAAGCAGAAAAAATATTACAGTAAAAATGTTTAATACCTATGTCACATCTTAACACTAGAGTGATGCATCACGAGAATATACGCTAGCAGATAAATTACCAAATCGTAAAAAAAATTATTTATGCAGTTCCTGTGAAGGGAAATGTCTATTTATGTTCCCTCGTTTTCTTAGAAGTAGATCATATTTTTTTTTTACTGGATCTGTAGGCATAAAATAACTATATTAGTACATCTATTAAATTTTATTTTAACCAATGCTGCAGTGCAGCTAGAAACTAGATATTAAACAAAATAGGCAAAGCAAGGCGTGAAACGTCATTCGCTTGCCACAAGGCATTTCATAATGCAGTAAACAATCTTCCAACTAGCAAAACAATAGACATGAAACATTGTTCATCATTTCATTTCAGTAAATATCATAAATTAAGAACTCTACAGTGTTTTCAAGTTTGAGGGTGTCGTATTTACGATGCTTTATACAAAGGAATGTCAATAGCGAGGATAATGGCCTCTTTTTTTTTCACCTGTGCCTCTAAAAGGCACACACTAATGACTTTTTCTCAAGGCGGCTGGCACACCTGGCCGCTCGCAACGCATTACGTCGCGGTCACCTACCTTTCTTACCGAAATATTTACGACAGCAGTTTCCGCTACAGTGACAGTCTCATGTAAAAAAATTTTCAAAGTTTGAGAATTTGCGTTACAAACGTGTAGAAAATAAAATTCTATACATATAAGAGTGTCCAAAAATTTTTCGACAGCATTGTAATACATTCACGCATGTACACACATTTCATAACTCTTAAAATACGATTCTTGGTTCCCAACAACATTTTTCACAAACCAGAGTCCCTAACCACTACTCATTATTCCTTACCTTATTCGTCCACACTTCTTCAATATTTCATCATGACAGATACGTAGCATAATCAAATAACTCATATAGCATCAGCTTAAACATACCTCAGCAGCATAATTCACATCGTCGTCGTAATAATAACATCATAACACCTCAGCAAAATCTCAAAATCGTCGTAGCTTCCTCCAATAATTTCAAAACCTAAAACAATTCTCTGCTCACGTCGAAAGTGTCATCTGCCTCAAACGTACTTTAAAAATCATGATCTCATACCAAACATGTCATTCAAAGCTCTCATAGTATCACAATGGTTCCGAAAAAATATGAACAGTTCACAAAGTAAAGACAAAATACAATTTCGTAAGTGCTTGAAGTTATCCAACTGTGTAATTACGTAAACATCTGTTACTGATGTAGTAAAATGAATGTTTGTCTCTCCCAGTAAAATGATCAGATAGCTGTGTAATTTATGTGTTAGAGAAATATGGTACCGATGTCTCAAGTTGTATAAGCAAATACCGTATTAGCTAGGGCTCCTTGTGCTTGCCAAACAAATGGTACACAAAGTAAACGTGTACCCCCCCTGAGGAATAATGTAATTATATCCTCAGGTGTTACAGATTACAGCAATGGAATGAAATGTATCACGGAAAACTTTCTTTGTAATTCAAATATGTTGAAAAATAGATAGTTTAATGCATGTCCTGTAGCGCTAAATGTGCGTCTTGCTGTAAGACAATCTCTGTGGAAGTGTCGTAGTTATTGTCCTCCGAAAGCTAAGTTCTGCAGAAGCCAATGTACTTACCTCATGATAAACGAAATTGAAATGCTTTGCGTATAGATATCTTAGTTATTACGCTTATTGCCGTGATGAAGCAAGTACTGTACTGTACGTATTGTTGTGCTACAGAAAAGGCTGTCTCATTGTAGCTATACCACAAACGTTACTACCAAAACATGTTTTACTTTCCAGAATAATTCAGAAAAACTGTGCAGATATAAAACAGATAAACTGCAAAAGCAACATTGTAAATTGTCACTCATTAGTAGCATCGTGATAAAATCGTGTAGCTGTCACATAAACTAAACACTGTGTCATCTGGTATCTCACAGAAAGTACTTTAAATCCAGAATGTATTTTCAAGTAAACCAAAATGTTGCATTAAAATCTCATTAGCAATACTGGTAAATGTTCTAAATATGTGAGCCTTATAGTCGTTACGTAATCGTGCAACTAACAAGCAAGAATGTACACGCACAATATCACTGTGACGTCTGTTCACTATAACAATGCATTCGTAAATATTGTCTAAATATGTTCCGTAGGTTCTAGACTGGATAGTACACTTCAAACATTGTTGCATGTTAACAGTTTCTCAGTGTGACAAAGCATACTAGAAATGTGAAGTGAAATGTTTTATGGCAAAGACAAAGTTAAAAAGCTGATTATTTTTCAATAAACGGTTTTACATGTGAAATGTAGTACAATCCTTTACTCTTCCTAGTGCTCAGAGTTAACTTGAACGCAATTATCATGCGGTATACGTCGGCAAAGAATACTGGAATTTTTCTCAAGGTTATATTTTTCCCTGAGCCAGCCGGCGCACGCGGCTGCCTTCGGTGCGAATCATTGTCTGTCTCTTTGTTGGCGCGCGCCGTTGTTGGGATTAGGAGACCTAACTTCTACAAATTCACCTTGTGGAGAGGGCCCCGCCCTGTTTGAATCCCGCCAGTTCTGATGCAATTCAGGTCTGTCGTTACGATCATATCGTCTGTCGTCATGTCGGTAGATTCCACAGTTTCTTTCTTGTCGGTCACGTGGTGGAGAATTTCTCCCTGAATCGTACTGCGCGCTGGACCGTTGCGTCTTAAGTTATTCCGTCTCCCTTGATAATAATTATTTTGGTTTCCATATTGTCTGTTTCTCTGATTGTCTCTGTGATAGTCATTACCGCGGAGAGGTGATCTTTCCCTGTAATAATTACTACTCTGCCAACGGTTGTCATACGGGTGGTGTCCGTTTTGGTCACGATTTACGTTGTACGAATAGCCTTGTCGTGTACTATTTCTGTCATCGCGGAATTGTGACAGGTGTGACCTGTAATTGTTGTGTTCCTGTTTTCGCGTTCCGCGATTGTCAGTGTCAATTTCCAGTTCTTGTAACAGTCCCTGAAAAGCTTCAATGTCGTCTTTGCATCGTCCTGCTAAAATAATATGCCGTAAATGTTCAGGCAATTTGATTAAACAAATGCGGATGAGTTCTGAGGGGCTGTATGGGTTTGAAAGATACTGATTCTTATGTAACATGTCTTCAAAATATTTCACAAGACTTGAAAATTCAGATTGTTCGAAATTTTTCATCATTATGATGCCATGTTTTACTCGGTCTTGTGTGGCTTGAGACCAATATGCTGAGAGGAAGGCATGATAAAATTCTCCTTCACTATGACAATCGTGAATGACCGATCGCATTCTTACAGCTGGTTCATTCTCCAAGTAACCACACATAAATTCTAATCTGTGTTCTAATGACCAGTTGGGAGGAAAACAATGAGAGAATTGATGGAGCCACGCTTGTGGATGAATGTCGTTGCCAGAATTCTTAAATGTTTTGAATTTACGTGCAGTAATGAACAGCTTATAGTCAAAATCATCGTGTCGGCGGGTAGCATATCGGTCACTGTTACGTCGTATCGGCGGTTCCATCTCAAAATTCGGCGCACCTTGCCAATTACTTTCATGATTTCCGAAATGCCCTGTGTTATTATTTTGTGGTTGTTCTGTATTGCTATGTCCCTCTTCCCATACTGGGGCGCGAGTGTCCTCTGAAATATGTAATTCTTGTATTACTTGAGCCAACTGATCTTGTACTTCCCGCATTTCTCTTTTGTACTGTGTGTTGATTTGATTTTGATTCTGTTTGAATTTCCTAATTTGTTCATACCCTTCAGTGTCAGTGAAGGCTACAGGTTTTGTGTCATTCAGATCATCATCTACCTTCGTAGATAAGTTAGTGAACTGATCTGAAAGTTCGGCTACTTTATCCGACAGTGAAATTATTTCCTCTGTGTGTCTTTCTGAACCAATTTTCAGAGTATCTACTGTGTCCTTTAAGTACGCTTGAGTTTTTGCAAGTTGCGTAACTGAATCGGTAGATGCAACTGAGTCAATTTTAGCTTGCAAGGTCTCATGATTTTCATGAACAATAGTTTGCAGTTCTTTTATGGCTGCTACATGATTCTGTAATGCATTTTCATGCCGCGAAAAAAATAGGTTGCAAATGCTCACAAATTTGTGTTTTTACGTCATTACAGACTTTTTGACATTTCGAATCGATGTTATGTAACTCATTAGTTAAATCTTCACGTGTTTGTTCAAGTGTAGTGTCTAACTTTTAAAGCTTTTGTTCCATTGTGTCTAACATTTGAAGCTTTTGCTGTGTTTGTCTCTGATTTTGTTCCATTGTGTCTAACTTTTGAAGATTCTGTCCCATTTGTTTCTGATTTTGTTCAAGCGTTGTGTCTAACTTTTGAAGATTTTGTTCCATTGTGTCCAACTGTTGCTGTGTTTGTCTCTGATTTTGTTCCATTGTGTCTAACTTTTGAAGCTTTTGTCCCATTTGTTGCATTAATTGTAATAACAGTGCATTGGTGTCTGAAACATGTTCCTTAGTCCTATTTGGCAATGCATTTGCACCGGCAATATTCGCAGTTTGAAAAACAGAAAATGTGTCTTGACTTATTTGAGAAAACGGTGAGGACGCCAAACCTGAATGTACAGTATTTGCAATATTGTGTCCTGTCATTTCGGAATCCTGAGGCGAACTGTTGCCGAGCGATCGATCGATAACGCTTTCCTGTTAACTAATTGTTTCACTGCCTACACCATTATTTGCAACCCGCTCCATTTCCCTATGCACAATTACCAAATTACTACTTTGAACATTAGTTAATTCATTACATGGTGACACTAACGCACTGCTTTCGTCTTCACTGTCATTTCTCAGTTTACTTTGGAGCCTAGTGTTACGTTTTTCACACGCCATTATTGTCATAATTTTTCACACGACAACACAGAAAAACACAATTTGAAGAACAAAAATAAGAGAACACATTAATATAGCACTGAAAATAATATCTAGTTAATTGCAAGCGCAGCTGCGAAATACAACGTGCAAAACTACATGCATGCCACAACTATTTTACTGTACAACAATGAAAGACTGCAACTACAAAGGAAATTCTCTCTATGATTACACGCTAGCAATAAACAAAGGCTACACTAACTACACAAACTACAAGAAAAAATCAGAAGATTCCAGTGAGGTATCCTTGGCTAAGGGTCGACATATGAAACGTCCCCTTAGAAAAATTGTACAAGACTGTGCTTAAACTGACACACAATATTTTTAGCGCAACGCAATCTGACTTCCAAAAATCCCTACGAAATAATGGCCCTGATTAACATTAACCTATACGTTTCACAAATCACTTACCTCACAAAAATCTTCGTTACTCAAGCTACTGCAATACAGCGAGCGCCACTACTGCCAGCTAAATAAAAGATTCAAACTACTGAAGGCACTAACTACTGATAGGCATAGTTAGCAAATGAAAGATTTTAATACAGATCAAACAATGTATTTACCTTAATAGTCATAATATATATATCAGTTCGTGACACCAATTCTTACAAATTTCAAAACTCCGCCATCTCTCTCCCCACGTCCACCACTGCTGGCGGCTCACCTCCAACTGCGCAACGCTACGCGCTGTTAGCATCCAGCTGCCGCTGCCCGACACTACAATGGCAGACAACAATGCAAACCAGCCACAGACTGCACATGGCACAGCTAGTGATTTTTATACGGAGCGCTATGTGGCGTTACCAATAAGAAAACCTAAACAGCCTACTTACAGTCTGTAGCACGTCATCATCGTGATTTAGCAATTTTAATGGCCAGTAGTGTAGTTGGATTGTTGTAGAACCGTCTTTCTCCCATCCTGTTCCCTGACTGTTTCACGATCTCAGACGATCGGCCTGCCGTAAAAGCAGTGGCAACTCTACCTCCACAGCAGTAAAAAGGAACCTTTACAAAAACTGGCAACGAATGCTTACAAAAATTTGTATGAGAGTAATTGAACGTGAAAGCCCCTGACTGCTAAATTGATCGTAATGGTTAATTTGACAGAGCTCTTTTCTACAGGCCTACACGTCCACCTAACCTGACAACTTTCTTTTGGGACTCAGTAGAAGATAGTGTCTACATTACGCCACTGTCTGATGATCTTCCGGAGATATGAAAAAGATATTGCTTCCGTTACTGCGGACTTGTTATCGAAAGTGTGGGAAGAATGTGGAAATCTGGAAATGTATGGTAAGTTCCTACAGGACAAAATTCTTTAGGTTATCGGTCCCTAGCCTCACGCACTACTTAATCTAACTTAAACTGCCTTAGCCTAGGACAAAACACAAAACCATCACCGAGGGAGGACTCGAAGCTCCGACGGGGGGAGCCACGCGAACGTGACATTGCGCCTCAGACCGCGAGGCTACAACACGCTGCGTGGGAAGAATTGTATTTTAGGGTAGATGAGGGCCATATAACTAAATTTGCATATGTTCAACATTATTAAGAAAAGCGAGGTTACCTTAGGTTCGTTTACCTTCAGTGTGATGAATGATTAATTGAAACTGAGAAATTCTTTTTCGGACACCCTGCATATAATACAATAACGGATTGAATACTATGTCTCTCAGCGCAGAAATCACAGACAGTGAAAATACTGCAAAACCGAAATGACTGATCGTGTCTCACAGCTCCGACATTAAATCACTGTCACCTTAAAACGCCAGTCTTAAGTTGTTGTAGGTGTACTCCGTTGTACCCAGCTCCTTTCGGAGTTCATGCTGTCATTCTATTGAGCTAAACTTGTACTAGCACCCATCTTGGCTGTAGCTATTGATGAAGGTGTATTTATTTACCCACTAAATTAAATACAGCCTCCGTCGGAGGTCAATACGTCCTATATTTTATCTTGTTCTGGACCCTGAATTGGAACAACATAATTGCAGTATTGATATCATGGTACTGACGAGAATGGCTCGCTTCCAACATGCTCGCAGGGATCAGAAATGCCGAATTTCGAGGGCAACTTTTTTTTATTGTGGCTTTTTTGTGTTCAAGAATGTTAATTTGTCATTGAATTTTTTCTCCACCTTAGACGTTCCCTTTCTTCTCCATAACCACATTTCCACAGTTTCTATCTCCTCATTTCCACAACGGTCCAAGTGTCTGTACATTTAGTAATCTGTAAGATACTTTATTACTTATAAACTCTTTCCTACATTAATGGTTTACGTCATATCAACAAATATGGAGAACTGACTCTCACATTTCTCCAGAGCTGAGAGATTGTTAGAAAATTCGGAGGTAACATCCAAATTCCATTAAGAACACTATCTGCTGCTTTTCCTCTAGTTGTGTTTACGCTAATATTGATTACCGTTTGCGAAACTATTGAAACTTAAACGTCTACTCTGTCCCTGAAATTTTGTCGCTGTGATGCAAGCGCCTCGTGTCTTTAGTAACTGAGATTATGAGAAATTTGGAAATCAAAGGAGACTTGGTGGGTAAAGCCTAGTCGGCTTCGTATGGAGCTGAGAGCTATTTTCGTTTAGTCAAATAAGAGATTACTCACTGCTGTCAAAAAAGTAACTAATACAACATGCCAATACAGAGCAAAACAATGCTCAATAGAATACAGGAGATATAGAATGTTGGCTGGCAAATTGTAAGTATCTACCCACCCGGATTGCCTAACCATAAACATTCAGTAGAATGACGGCTATCGCAACAAGCCACTCTATAATTAGGGCTAAATTTCACCGCTTCTTTCTCCTTCGAATGGAGTTGTTTTGAACTGCATATTTGTAAGTAATCTCTTTTCGTGAGTCTATATTTGGTTTGTCGGCCGATTTTGGCATCCAGTGTGACTTTCTTTGACCCCTCTACTCTGACATAGACCCTCTCTGTTTGCAGCTTTCGAACACCGCTATAAAAACGGGTAACTTTCACCAACATTCTGACACTAATCCTGTCATTTAATTTACCATAATCAATGCTCATCTCTCATAGACTTCACACATACTTGCTCTTTAGAATATTCCAGATTTTCTCTCTGAAATGGTCATCATACAAAGGAAGATATGGCTGTAGTACAATAACTTCCAAATTATTAATACTGTTTTTGATCACATGTTATTGGATACCTCTTCATCGTTATTCCCTCAGTTGCCTAAGATTTTTTCATAGCATCCTATGTTCTCATTTTAGTACGCGTCGTTTTCGATTTATGCGCACGGTCTCCGTAGCATATGTACCGTTTGGTCTTAGTATATTCAGCATGTTGTGGTATATCGTTTTGTCACTTGGAATTCCTGCCCTACTTTTCAAATCTGGGTATAGATCGCTGCTTGTTCTAACACATTCCGTTACTTCAACCAGGCACTTAAACTTCTTGATTCTTACAATTTCCCGTGGTCAGTTATCAACTGCTCTCGACTGACGTGCATGTTCGTCTGTTAGTGATACTTTCTGTTGTCGTTCATAAAACGGTTTACCTTCCCGAATGTCGAACAGACGCTGGCAGAAATAGCCACGTCATTCGCGAAAGACAGATAATCAACATACACTGCTTTAAATTTTGCGACTAACCGAAACAGCTTTATTGCATTATTTTCCTCCATCCTACAATAACCTTTCCTGAGACATAATTGAAGTGGGGGAGTCTGTGTCCTAGTGCAACCTTAGTATTTATCTGAGGGCCATATGAATTTAATTCTTGAATTTCATCTTCCTCTCTGGTGCTATTCAGCACTGTTGTGACTGGCAGGGTCCTCAGGATGAAAGGGTGGAATCGAGTGACTAATTGAGTTACGGTTACAGATGTAATATTTATAATATTTGTTGACAATCTGAACAAATACCAGCACAGAGAAACAGATTTATCATATCAAATAACGTGTCCAGGTAAGCCGGCAGCGGTGGTCTCGCGGTTCTAGGCGCGCAGTCCGGAACCGCGCGACTCCTACGGTCGCAGGTTCGAATCAAATGGTTCAAATGGCTCTGAGCACTATGGGACTTGACTGCTGTGGTCATTAGTCCCCTAGAACTTAGAACTACTTAAACCTAACTAACCTAAGGACATCACACAACACCCAGCCATCACGAGGCAGAGAAAATCCCTGACCCCGCCGGGAATCGAACCCGGGAACCCGGGCGCGGGAAGCGAGAACGCTACCACACGACCACGAGATGCGGGCCAGGTTCGAATCCTGCCTCGTGCACGGATGTGTGTGATATCCTTAGGTTAGTTAGGTTTAAGTAGTTCTAAGTTCTAGGGGACTGGTGACCACAGCTGTTAAGTCCCATAGTGCTCAGAGCCATTTGAACCATTTTTTTTTTGTCCAGGTAACTGGAATCCTGATCTAGCACAGCAACGAATTGTTGACAAAAACTCCATTCGATAATTTTAATGTATTTAGTACAATGTTCGCCTCTGTAGCGTAGAGGTAGCGCTACCAACTACCACGCAAGGGGGTACGGATCCGATTCCCGGCAGGGGACTGGGTGTTGTGTGTCCTTCATCGTCAATTTCATCATCATCATTGACACGCAGGTCGCCGAAGTGAAACAGCGTCAACTGAAAAAGACTTGCAATATGGCGGCCGAACCCTGAATGTGATATCGTGGCCAATAAGTGCCACAAGGTCATTTCATTTTTTGAATACGATAATAAAACGCCCATGAAGATAAGAAAACAATATGAAACAAACAAATGCCAATTTCTACTTGATTTCGAGATGGTATATTTAGAACTAATTCTATAAGCAAAGCCTATCAAGTGACTATTAGTTATTTCCCGAATACCCAGATTAATTTGAAAACATGATTAAGAACGAAAACGTTAAGAAAAAAATTCTGTGGAAAGAAAGTTCATACATATTTCAGCTTAGATAAACTAGAATGATCACAAAAGTCGTTACTTCGCTAGTGTAGTCAATGACCTTCTGCAATAGAATCCCGCCATAACACCGCGCGAGGTGGCGCAGTGGTTAGCACACTGGACTCGCATTCGGGAGGACGACGGTTCAATCCCGTCTCCGGCCATCCTGATTTAGGTTTTCCGTGATTTCCCTAAATCGCTTCAGGCAAATGCCGGGATGGTTCCTTTGAAAGGGAACGGCCGATTTCCTTCCGCATCCTTCCTTCCACCGAGCTTGCCCTCCGTCTCTAATGACCTCATTGTCGACGGGACGTTAAACACTAATCTCCTCCTCCTACTCCCGCCATAACCATGTAACTCGGCAAGTAAAAATAAAAGGAAATATCCCGTGCAAACCTGAAAATGTTTAGTATTAGATACAGGAAATACAATTTTCCTATTCTACTAACAAAATGTGGCATCTCTCTTACATATCAGAAAGTAAAAAAACCATCTAACCTGTCAATTGTCCAATTAGTGACACTCAAAAGATACGATATCTGTATGACGTACGGGGAACATGAGACACTGTAGGTAGCCAAATTAGTGTTATCAGTTCTAAACAAAGTCCAGATTTTCACTCTGCAGCGGAGTGTGCGCTGATCTGAAACTTCCTGGCAGATTAAAACTGTGTGTCGGGCCGAGATTCGAACTCGGGATCTTTGCCTGAGGAAAAATCGAGTATCAGCCCGGCACGCAGTTTAAATCCGCCAAGCAGTTTCAAGAAGCAGATTACAGTACATGTTCAGAAGAGTATGCCGGCCGCGGTGGTCTCGCGGTTCTAGGCGCGCAGTTCGGAGCCGTGCGACTGCTACGGTCGCAGGTTCGGATCCTGCCTCGGGCATAGATGTGTGTGATGTCCTTAGGTTAGTTAGGTTTAGGTAGTTCTAAGTTCTAGGGGACTAATGACCACAGCAGTTGAGTCCCAAAATGCTCAGAGCCCTTTCAACCATCAGAAGAGCATGTACACAAACGCGGGTAGCGTCACCACCCAACCCTCACCCCTAACACACACAAAACATGTGCTACATATGCTCAATTTGTCTGATATAGAAGGAACATTATTTCAGTGCAACAGGTTCCAACACATCAAACCTCCTCATCTCACATGGGGACCACCCGGAAATCAGTTTTTTATAATTTTTTGTACGTACGGTAGTTCAGAAGTCGAATATTAATCATCGTAAGCATTTCGACGCAACGTTCCGTGTCATGAAGCGACCTCACACATACCAAACGCCAAGTCTCACCTTGCAGGTACACGAATACCGTAGAGCATGCTGACACCCCTCACCGTTTTCCACTCAGCCAAGCTGACAGACACTTCCCTCAATCGCCAGCAACACACCACCTGGACGTAGTGACAACCAGGGAACCTTGGCAACACTGTGCCACACTCAGCGCATGACGTTATACTACGTAATCTCTTCTATAACATTCAAAACGACACTCGCTCAATTGAAAATTTGACTTATTACCTTAACGGTAGCGTATTTTCTGTGTGCATCTGTCACTTACGAACAAGTGATTTCTGCATGTAATGTAAAAATTGTAACTATATACAATTACCTGCCAGAGGCTAAAGGCTTGCGAGAGAATGGTTCTTGTTTGTTGGCGATTAGAAGAAGAGCTTAGCGCACTTCCACACGGTAGCTGTTACTTGGCTGCGCCGCAATAGCTGACGTTGGAGGTGAATAGTGGCTGACAATGCCGCACCGAGGTCCCGAAGCGCAACATGCATTCCAGATTGCTTGCATGACAGCACGTTAACGGCCAATTGCGTGGCAAGCGCGCATGTAACGCGCGCAGGCTATTACTGCCGGGAAATTAATTTCCGTGCATAGCGGACGTTTCTGCTCTTGCAAGCTGTCTCGTATGATAATTACCGGCAGGGTCACCAGTCATAGAGTTTGCCATGGCACCTTCCTCTCTGTTCTTTGACCAGCACAGATTTTTATATTTTATAGTGCTTCGTAACTCTTCAGATATGGCACGTGAAAAATTAAGTTGGTAGCACTGTACCTTCTTTAAATTTTCCTATAGAATTGCGGTATGTCATCCAAAAACAATATCCCGTATTACGCCAGTTGTGTACTGTGCGTATTTCGACGGGCTTTTTACACCATAGCTCTTATGATGTACGGATTTATTTTGCTTTTGTTTTATTTAATGTTACATCGTTAAGCTTCTGTAAATATTGTTTGACTGAATCCATAACACAAAGTTGTATACACCCTTTTTTGTACAAACTTCGATGTCATGGATTGGTTCTATGCGAACTAGTATATCTGTCATTTAAATTCTTTGTCCCATTTGGAGGGAACGAAACTCACTACATATAATTGTAATTTTGTGTGAATAATGTTTGTTGAAAATGACAATATGTGTAAATGTTCTGTATTATTTAAATTGTTTGTTTGCTGTTATGTAAACTGCTGACTTCACTTAGGATTCTTAGTTATTCTGTGTGTAAGAGGTGTTGTGGTTCCCCTCGGGAAAGGAACTGTGTAGCGCGCGCAAATTGTGGTTTGCCTGGGTAGAAAAGGTGGAACCAAGAGTCAGTCGGGGACGAGCTACCAAACTGTGCACTGCCCATGTAAAAGTTGCATACTGTGCTGGTTCCGAGAGAAGCTTTTTCTGCTGCTCTCCAATGCCTGGGATGGATGGACAAATAGCTGGAACTATTCTGGAATTTGTATCTATCATCGCCACCCAGATATGACAGAGTCCAGCAATTCTACCTGCAATTCCACCTACCAACATGCAATCGCCACCTCATTGCGCAATCACTGTAATGGAGCACTATAGTGATGTACAGTGAAGGATCAGCTTAATGGATCTGTTAGTGTGCTCAAATATAGGGTAATTTGTAACTGAATTTATGTACATACCTTGATTTTTGTCCTTCTCATACACCTCTCAGTTTCCTCTCCGTTTGAACTAAAGTGATTTCCGAGTGTCCTTACTGAAAGAACATTAAAGCCCGGTGTTTTGCTAATTGATGCCTATTGAACATAGTAAGAAGAAAGCTAGAGTTAATGTGGCAAGACAGTGAGTTAAAGTTAATGATTCTTGCTGAAAATGATTTTCCTAGTAAAACTGCTTATTAATGTGTTGTTGCCAACTTCAAATTAAAAGATCTTAAGACTGAGGCTTATAAAGTTTTGCTTAGTAAATGGTCACATTACTGCCTGTTGTAAATCGCAGAAGGTGAGTCAGTATCTTACATATACGTTATTTTTGTGTCTCACTGTAGTAAAAGTGGAAAACTGCAGTTGTAAAACTTTATATGCTCATGTTTGCTAAGTGTTTGTCTCTCTTGTGTATTGGAAGTGCATATTAATAGTATGACAGGATCCACAGTTTGTCTATTGTGCTAAGGCCAGGTAAAAAGTAAAGGGAAGACCACTACTTATGAAAACCATAATTTTCTTATTCAAAAGATAGTGAGAAGCAACCTGTTAGTGGATTCCAATTAACTTTGATTTTAAATAGTAAAATATTTAACTGAGAAAGACTTAACCTATGTCTAATTTATGATCCTGCAGTGAATGTTAATAGTAATATTATAAAGACCATTCAATTTGAACAAGCCCCTGAATGTGTTTCGGTATCTGTTAAATTTTTGCCAATAGTTTGTGCTGCTCTAGCTGATAGCTTCAATCTTATCATAAACATATGTATTGTAAGTAGGCTGTTTAGGTTTTCTTATTGGTAACGCCACGTAGCGCTCTGTATGATAAGACACTGGCTGTGCTGTGTGCAGTCAGTGGCTGGTTGGCATTGTTGTAATACTCGCCATTGTAGCGTTGGGCAGCTGGACGTTAGCAGTGGGTAGCGTTGCGCAGTTGGAGGTGAGCCGCCAGCAGTGGTGGACGTGGGGAGAGAGATGGCGGAGTTTTGAAATTTGTAAGAATTGGTGTCATGAACTGATATATATATATATATATATATATATATATATATATATATATATATATATATATATAATGACTATTAAGGTAAATACATTGTTTGTTCTCTATTAAAATCTTTCATTTGCTAACTGTGCCTATCAGTAGTTAGTGCCTTCCGTAGTTTGAATCTTTTATTTAGCTGGCAGTACTGGCGCTCGCTTTATTGCAGTAGTTAGAGTAACGAAGATTTTTGTGACGTAAGCGATTTGTGATACATATAGGTTAATGTTAGTCAGGGCCATTCTCTTGTAGGGATTACTGGAAGTCAGATTGCGTTGCGCTAAAAATATTGTGTGTCAGTTTAAGCACAGTTTTGTATAATTATTCTAAGGGGACGTTTCATAAATACTTGGTGCAAAACAACATGCATGCCACAACTGTTTTACTGTACAACAATGAAAGACTGCAACTACAGAGGAAATGTTCTCTACAATTACGTGCTAGCAATAAACAAAATCTACACTAATTACCCAAACTACAAGGAAAAAATCAGAAGATTCCAGTGAGTTATCCTCGGCTAAGGGTCGACATATGAAACGTCCCCTTAGAAAAATTATACAAGACTGTGCTTAAACTGACACACAATATTTAAGCGCAACGCAATCTGACTTTCAGTAATCCCTACAAGAGAATGGCCCTGACTAACATTAACCTATATGTATCACAAATCGCTTACCTCACAAAAATCTTCGTTACTCGAAATACTGCAATAAAGCGAGCGCCACTACTGCTAGCTAAATAAAAGATTCAAACTACGGAAGGCACTAACTACTGATAGGTACAGTTAGCAAATGAAAGATTTTAATAGAGAACGAACAATGTATTTACCTTAATAGTCATAATATATATATATATATCAGTTCATGACACCAATTCTTACAAATTTCAAAACTCCGCCATCTCTCTCCCCACGTCCACCACTGCTGGCGGCTGACCTCCAACTGTGCAACGCTACCCACTGTTAACGTCCAGCTGCCCAACGCTACAATGGCGAGTATTACAACAATGCCAACCAGCCACTGACTGCACACAACACAGCCAGTGTCTTTTCATACAGAGCTCTACGTGGCGTTACCAATAAGAAAACCTTAACAGCCTACTTACAGTATGTCAGAGTTCATTGCACTCACGTGTGATAAAGTATACAGGTAAGTTGTGTTTATCCGTTAAAGTTACTAATAACAATTTTCCTGAACAAGAAAGTTAATCAATCTCTTGCCTAATTAGGCTGGCGACCGTTTTCTTTATCCGTTGAACAGTATAGATAGGTAAATTATAACACAACAAAAATTTCTCTCAGAGGGTAACACTGCTCTGTTTTGTTATTCCATAACTGCTTATACACAGTTTTATTTCACAACCTGCCACCAACATTAAGGTTATGGTACAGCAATAGCGGACAGGAGTGTTATAGGCTGTCCGAGTTGCAGGGCGACTACGAGATTTGAAAGTATTACTTTGTACCTTGTAGAGAGAAGAAGGTGCCAAAAGCCCGATTCAGATTTGAAGTAATAGATTTCAAACCCATGTCCACCCATCCTTACGTCACTTTGCGGACAATCTACAGTAGCAGTAAATCAAAATTGTAGCTTACTCGGTGGTTATAATTTAATTTCCGCCACTTGTGAGGCCCCCGTGTAAACCAACTGATCGTGGGACAATGAAACATTTGTAAGGACATGCTGAAAACAACTCGCTACAAACCATTCAAGTAAACACAGTTTTAATTTTCGCATGAAAGGATAACGTTTGTTAATTGTGTAGTATGTTTACTGTCCATGCTGTTCATTTGCTCAAAATGACGACCATTTGCATCCAAAACTACGTGAAAACCCCTGAAAACATCTGATGTCAGTTGTTAGCTACCTCCATCACTATGTTCATCTTCAACATCCAACGTCTCTTATCGTCTCGTTGATAAACCCTGACATTCCGGTAACCACACAGCCAGATTTTACACGGGTTCAAACGTGGTAAGCTTGGTGGCCAAGCAGTTAGGAATGATCGGCCACAGATTCGGTTCTCTTCAGATGTATTGCAGAGTAACCAAGTCACCTTACGAGTAAAGTGAGATGGAACTCCATCGTTTAACCGCCCTTCCGCAGATCAGGGACCACACGTTGGCCAAGCAGATAACAGTAACGTGTGCCGTACACGCTGCATGTCATTGGTCATTGAGGTCCGAGATCCTCCCAACGTCGCCCTACGAGTACAGGTGGCTAACAACAACTCATATCACTAACACAGTAGGCGTGTCCAGATAGAGGAAAAGGATCGAGAAGAACTTAGTGGTCTATTGAAGGTAAGAGGACGATTTTTAGCAGTTTGCTGTTATCAAACTTGTACGTCAAAGGAACAATGAAATACGTGGCTTAAGATATGAGAAGAGGAATGAAAATGCTGAGGTTATGATGTACCGATGTTACAGTTTACAGAGGACGTAATTGTCTTCGGCAATAGTAGGAGTAATGAAAGCTCTTGGATGTAATGGGCCAAATACTTTGAAGTGGATACCGACTATGGATATGAGAAGTAAACGTAACGCATATCAAGAGTGGCAGGAATGTTTAGTGGCACCATAAAAAAAGAAACTTGGAAATATACAAGATATCCCATTTAATTTGACCATCCAAAGTAACTTTTTTTCTAGAGACAAATTAAAAAATGTAGGAACTATTTTGTTTAGCTGCTATGGTTACTTTAACCAGCACGATTCCTTTCCTAAGATTTTCGTTCGTGAGGAAGGTATCCACAGCAGTACGTCTTTCTTATGTATATATAGGAGTCTAAATTTTATATTCATATTCCGTTTCTCGAGACCCGTTCAAAAACACGTGGTTCACGTCATATAGAACTTTGTATCCGGCACTGAAGCGTGCTCTGGTAGCCTAATTGTAAGGCGACCGCTAGTGACAAGTGGGAATTACGAGATCGAGTCCTTGTCTGGCACAAACTTTTGCTATCGTTGTTCCATTATACAGCTTATTGTGAGCGTATTAGCAACTGCGAATATAGTTCATATTGTTCAAAAACGTATCATGAAGTACCGGTCACGTAATTAACGCGTTATTACAAAAGTGACTTTGAAAGTGTAGTACTAACACATAGCGCAAGTACATGGGGTAGCACATCTCGTCCCCTTACTGGAGCTGAAAGAAAACAGATGGAGACACAAAGAAAGTCCACAACCTTCTTTCGGTCAACCGTCTTCAGTTGTGGTTTGTATCGGTGCACTCAAGGAATTCCTTCACCGTTCGCAAACATAATTTAAGAATACGCAGCACTATAGTAAATGCACCCGTTTTGTAAGAAAGGAGTTTCTGCTCTGATAGCTTACATTTCCCATAGATGAGTAGCATTTCCACCATATTTTGGTTGGTGTCCAATGCATTCAGACGACACTGAAGACGGTTGGCTGAGTGAGCAATGTGCATTTCCGTTGCGTTCCTCTTGTTTACTGTAAATTCCAGCAAGTGGACGAGTTACGTTATCTGCACACTGTGTGCAGGTGTAGGAGAATCGAAGACAATGTAGTGCTACGTGGATAATACCCTTTGATAAGTGTCTAAAGAGATCTTGAGGAGAAGAAATGGATCACTGAATAAAAAGAGCAGCGAGTAATTTACAAAGTACGTTCTGCTGTTCATTTTTCTGTAACGACCGAATATGCAAGAAAGGCAGTCGTGTTGGTTAATACACTTCTAGTAGCTAAGTGTTTGCTTGATACATTTGCTTCTGGACAAACAATTATTTGGGATGGTTCAGATAATTCGGACACCATGTTTGATAGTAAAAGAAAAAAGACATGTGTACTACTCTGGCACTAGAGACGATACTTTTGTTAAATAAAAGAGCACTTTCGTTACCGAATATATGAAAAAGAAACGTCTGAAGATAGCTTTATGACATACATTGGAGAATAACTGCGAAACTTGAGGAGATATGAGGAAAACGGAATGTTAGCAAAGTTAACCATTAAAGAGCTGACGCAGAGCACGAGGAAAAGAGGTAGTAGAAAGACTTGGTGGAAGACCTTTATAGGTATGAGGTTCATGATAATTCAGAAAGTACTCCGGGATGTGTATCAGTTAACTTGCTTCAGCAAAGGAAAACAGAGGGGAAAGAATGTGGCAGACATTAGAATGTTTCGATGGTGATGATGATGATTCAGGAAGTACTCCGGGATGTGTAATATTTAACTTGCTACAGCAAAGGAAAACAGAGGGGAAAGAATGTGGCAGACATTAGAATGTTTCGATGATGATGATGTTTGGTTT
The DNA here is from genome assembly GCF_023897955.1 of Schistocerca gregaria. Lineage (NCBI taxonomy): Eukaryota > Metazoa > Arthropoda > Insecta > Orthoptera > Acrididae > Schistocerca > Schistocerca gregaria. Next base: position 553,865,462 of record NC_064925.1, read on the forward strand.
GTGGGGCGCTCCACTGCGCTGTCATCAGCTCCCGTACAAATTCCCAATTTTTTCTCAGTCAAATTTTTCCACTGTGACGAATGACCATGATGATAATGATGATGAAGAAGATGATGCTGATGATGATGATGATGAAATGATGAGGACAAGACAAACACCCAGTCCCCGGCCGGAAAGATATCATTAACCGAGCTGTGAATCGAACCTGGGACCTCGTGATGCAGAGGCACAAATGCTAGCCATTAAACCACGAGCTGCGGACAGAATGTTTCGAGGGTGTAGAAGCTAGCGCGGACGTGTTGAAGAAACTTTGTTACGAGGTAGAAGCAGATGGAAAAAACCCAAGAAGCTAAAGACTGAAAACTCGTAATGAAATTTAAGAAAAGTAAAGTTCGCGTTGTCTTCCAGCATACTTCTGGGGAAGGAGGCGATGCAGTTGATTAAGAGTCGAACATTATTAAATTATAGTGAGTCTGTCGTCAGTAATTTCTGTCAGCAAAATGTGTTTTCTGTCGTCATTCGACATTAAGTGCAGTTGTAGACCACTGGCCTATGCATCAGCTGTAATATCTGTAAAAGTAAATGTCCGGGTAAAACGTTTCCAGCAAATGATAATTTACGTCACGTTTCTGCGTACAATTGACCATTAAGTACAGTCTGAAATAATATTCGCGGTAATGATTAGTAAGCGTGTGTACACGCAGGAAGCTCCGCTGCACTCCACCGATTCGAAATGTAACGACGTTATGCAGTGTTTTAAGTTCGTTTGTCTGCCGTGACCTACGGTACGATGAGTTATACGATACAGATGCAATCACGAAGCTGAAATAAGAAATTTAGATCCATGCCTTTCACGTATCGTAAAGCTCTCAGTTTTCAACAACCGTGTTATCTACTAATTGCTTTTTGTATTACATTTTATGGTTCAGACCGATTTTTCCGGGAAGAATGACTAATTTCATTTATACAGCATTAATGCTTTGTAACGTCGATCGTGTAATTTCTTTATAGAGTCCACATGTTGTCAGAGCTTCCTGTTCAGTTTCACCTTTTTGTTGATTCCTTTACAATTTCCAGCTTGCGAGCTTAATATATCCTGTGTTGCTACTAAAGATATCCATTTCACACGAAAAATTTGTGAGCACGTCTTGTTATGTAGCACAATCCAGAACTAATAAGTTTACCTAATGAAAGAGTTTCACAACAAAATATGTAATGAGAGAAGATATTTAAACTAAAAACACGCAAAGTGTCCTAAGAATCTTTGCGCATTATAAATGCAAGGCTATTACCAGTTTAGTCAATAACTTCTAATTTTTTAAGTCTGTAACACAAGTCGCTTATGACATATTTTGTTTCATGGCCATGTCACACAGCACCTGCTTAATATAATCAATTATTATAGGTTTTTCCATTTTAGGCTTACTGCAAATGAAAAATATTTTGCACTAACAGTATTTCGTTCTTATGTAGAAAGCATCTCCTGTTGTCATTGCTGTTTCTGCCTCTTGTTTACACATTCTCCAAGCCACTGTTTTTTCTTTTATTACTTATGGTCGAAGGAAACTGTAGATGACATTCCCTGCTGGCAACTTTACGGCTTTCTTCGAAACAGCATTTCGCTGTCTGCGTTGGTGTTTTTACAACTTCATTTCAGCTATGTTAGAATTCACCTGAGAAAATGTAGTATATTTTCAGCTGTTCTGCTCTCAGCACAGTTTCATGTTTATTCATTCGTTTGAGCTGCTGATTCACGCGTTTCAGAGCGTAACGAAGTTCCTTTCGATCACAAACTTCCCTAACAATGAAGGAAAACGAAGTTGCAAAATACGTAAGCAGGGAGCACCCTCACCAAAGACCACATAAGACGCTTTATTAATAAAGGAGGAACGCTTTTTGTGAACGATACTCTACATTTGCAGTAAACGTAAAAAAACGAGTAATAAATATTATTTCGTTGCCTGGATTTTCGCCTATGATACTAAAATATGGGAAAGGGATTATTAATGTACCATATTATTTAACTACGTTGGTAGTAACATAGGCCAACGACATTGCCACGTGATAACCCCGGTTCCCTTCGGATCACCGAAGTTAAACGCTGTCGGGGTGGGCCAGCACTTGGACGGGTGATCATCCGGTGTGCCGAGCGCTGTTGGCAAGTGGGGTGGACTCAGCCCTTGTGAGGCAAACTGAGAAGCTACTTGATTGAGAAGTAGCGGCTCTGGTTTCGGAAACTGACATGCGGTCGGGAGAGCGGTGTGTTAACCACGTGCCCCTGCATATCCTCATCCAGTGACGCCTATAGGCTGAGGAGTACTGTTGGGTCATCATGGAATGTTCGGATGGCATTTGGTTTTATTAGTAGCTTGTAAACCACAATGCCACTACTAAGAGGGTGATAACGCAGTTGTTTTATTAGGGGACAGAACAACAGCAGTGGTCTTCAGTTAAAACTTCTGCGATGACGTTTCGTCCCAATTCCATTTTCCATTTCACTCCGAAGATGTCTCCATCACTCAAGGCCTGTCAATATATAAATTTTAACTTCAGAAAATACCGCCTGTGAAAGCCTATATTATAAAAGTAGTCTCAAGGTATATTTCAGGTCCCATCACCAGTTAGTCCATAATAGTTTGGGGTAAAAGACCACTGACGAGAAGTTTGTCTCAGAATTTTTATCCAGCCACACCCCTCAATATCTAATATGAAAGTATAGTACAGCTCCCATTAAAGGTGATGAGGATAATGGAAGATTTAGAACTACAGGCAGAAGAATATGAATAAGTGGTGCCGGCTCTTTCGCTAAAAATAAAAGTACAAATTTGTTATAAAAACGTCTGAAGGTAAAGGAACACATGCAACGACTTCATGTGACAAGGTACGAGTCGGAAACGATTATTTCCCCGGCAGCAATCGACTTTGAAAGTTTGTCGTCCAGACGTCAGTACCTTAATGCAATTCTAGCAGTAGGTACTAAATGTGAAATTTCTGTCTCGGCTACGTCGAACACTTGGTTCCGAAAACGATTCGGTTAACAAGAAGTACAAGTTGCTAAACTCTCTGTTTATTTTTTTCCTTCCGTTCAGCTAGTGTGCTGAATTGTTATTCTCACAAAACTGACATAAGCTGCTTATACGACTTCATTGCTGTCTGTTTCTATTTCCCTTTCAGTGAACTGGTACGTTATTTTGGTAATAATACAGTTTACTTTCAAGACTATTTTCAGTCTTGTTCTCTTTTGTTCACGTTGATGTTTGTCTGCAGTAGGGACAAACGAAGGTGGTTCACATAATTTGCAATAAGACGTACATATTCGAACGTCTTTTACGTGACTGTTTACAGCATATATATGAGACTACTTGGAACACTGAATGTCGCCACGCTGTCTTATAAAAGTATTTATTTTGGCTGGTTTCGGTCTTTATGATCAACCGTAAGGATGGTCAGTAGGCGAAAGGGGTTGCAAATGAATATTTTTATCAGCGAGCTCTTTTCATGCATTTTTCGATGTACGTCTTCATCGTTTTCTCATATAAACATTCAGGAGGCTACTGATGATAGTTCCAGTGGAATAAATTCACTTCTGCCTTTAGTTCTAAATCTCCCAATATCCTCATCACCTTTAATGGGAGCTGTACTATACTTGCATGTATTCTTTAGGATGCTAATTAATATTCGATGATCAATGTTTATCAGTCGTCAAGGATATACGTGGGTACTAACATCCCAAAGAAGTTCGGGTTCGCGAACGGTTCCTCTTCGTCGAAATGTCTTGACTCAAACTTGTTTAGGGATTGAACAGCACGTGTCGCATTACACGCCCTAGATTAGACACTTGTGACCCATTGGTTAAATTGTCTGGCTGATGGCAAGTTTGCGAAATACAAAGTTAACATAACATATAATAACAGTATTAATAATATTGGGAACTAAATTAACGGCCCATAAATGATGTAGGACACACAGTTGGAATTCGGTTAGAATAACCTTTATCAGAAAGCAAATTATAGCGAAAGTCTCGTATTTAGAATTGCTGTTACACTCGAGTGCATATCCATTTGACACAGTGCGAGCATTCATAATCTCATCGCGAAATACAAGTTATCTACGTGAAAAGTTAGATTTCATACCAGGCGCCTGGCTGCTCATGGCGAAACCATACAACGCCAAATTTTTCTAAGTAGTTTCACATCCTAGCTGTCTAAAGACCAACTGTCCGCTTTCGTGTCTGCATCAGCACTGTACTTTTTGGTGTCTCCACACGAACTGTGCTTCTCTGTCCGTCTCCGGCCGCGATTCCTCAAGCGCCGAACATCGACACTCAACTGACTAGGGCAGTTCCCTTTCCTTGATTGGCTACAGCTTATTCTACATATTTCACATTGTAACATATTTAAATAATGAAAGCTTGACCACTTTCACGTTCTAATTAAAGTAACAATAATATCCATTACATAATAAACGTTAAATTCTTTTAGTTAAAACCAAAACAATTTGTTTTTTACCTTTGAATACCACGCCCAATAACCTTGCACCAATGTGACAATAAAGGACAATTGTAACTATTATACACTAAACGTTACAAAAATATTCTATTACCTAATCATTCAAAAAAGTGTCATGTTGTCATCATTCAATGTGTTTTGTGCGGAGGAAATGATTATCTAATGCTCAACTGAAAATACTGATAATTTAAATTTACTTTATCTCTTAAACAAATAAAGTCACAGAGTTGATATTTACAACGTTAGTCATTTTAATGATGCTCTTCTACATAAAATATCAATCTTTAAAATCGACCAATGCGTTCAGATTTTAGTATTAAGATATTTATTACAAAACCTTATATTTCACTTTAACAGTAAATCCTAAACTATTATAGATATGATCAAAATTCAAGTTTTATCGGGATCACCATGAAAATTTGTTGGAGGATGGCTGATTAAAACGACTGTGGTTTCATTCCCTGTACAACTAGAGAATTAAATAGTTTCCCTAAATGTTTCCCTTTAAAGCAGATCTTAGGTCCGCCATATTTAACACTGTTAAGTCTTCTCGGCCACCAATGGCTTCTACTGGGTTTCCCTATGACGTTGGTTATCGTCTGTCTCACTCGCACACTACAGCCCTTACGCCTCAGTAGACAAAACATGCCTGTGAGTTTCCCCATCCGATGGTAAATATACGCCCTTTGTGGCATCCGGTGCTGGACTACAGGGTTCGTTTCACAATTCCTGAAGGTTTACTCTTTCGGCCATATACTTAAATGAGAGCGAAATGCTCGTTAACTCACATACGAATGGTTCACTGCGCTATATGCAGTAATAGAGCCAGTTTGTTCTTCAGCAGCATAGATTTTTATGTCTTTCTGTACCGTTGGTGATAATAAAATGTAAATGTCATGTGACTAGGGCCTCCAGTCGGGTAGACCAGTCGCCAGGTGCAAGTCTTTCGATTTGACGCCACTTCGGCGACTTGTGTGTCGATGGGGATGAAATGATAATGATCGGGCAACACAACACCCACTCCCTGAGTGGAGAAAATATCCGACCATGGTGGGAATCGAACCCGGGCCGTTAGGATTGACATTCTGTCGCGCTGACCACTCATTTACATTGGTGATAATTGTAGTTAATGATTTTCATAGTGCAGAGAAGAGGTTGAGAGGTTTATTTTCGTCTGTGCCTTGAACTGAAATGTAAGAGTACTGTATTGAACTGTATGAGTATCTTTTAATCTACTGACGCTGAAGAACTGCATCTCTTGCACTTAAAAAAAAGAAAATTAGTTCTGCAGCATGGCTTGAACTCTTCCGTCGATTCACTATGAATCTTTCGTCAGAGGCACTTGGAACCTTCAAATGGTTCAAATGGCTCTGAACATCTGAGGTTCAAAAATGGCTCTCAGTATTATGGGACTTAACTTCTGAGGTCATCAGTCCCCGTAGCGGTCGCGCGGTTCCAGACAGTAGCGCCTAGAACTGCTCGGCCACCACGCCCGGCCCAACATCTGAAGTAATCAGTCCCCTAGAACTTAGAACTACTTAAACCTAACAAAACTAAGGACATCGCACACATCCCTGCCCCAGGCAGGATTCGAACCTGCTAACGTAGTAGTCACGCAGTTCCGGACTGAAGACCCTAGAGCCACTCAGCCACCGCACCCGGCTTGGAGACTTCAGCAGTGTCTTCTTTTCTTTGATCATCTAATCTGAACACGCACTTCAAAGGTTGAAATTCAGACTCTAGACGGCCGTCGTCAGCAATAGATAGATTTCCCAGGCGCTGTAGCGTTGTGAGAAGGCATCAGTGTTGACAGCCATACGGATCATGTCGTTGTCCATAGTGAAGCCAACCCCCTCGCAGTAAATCGAATAGATCCTGTTCGACCATGTGGTCGATGCGGCATACGGTGGTGGCTCTGAACTGCATCTACTGCCAGGGCGTCAGCAGGGATGTCTTGCGAAGCCTGGACGTTGAACTAATGGAAATGCCGACTCAGTGGCGACTTAATCCCCATCGTGTATATATGCGACACGCTAGACACACACTTTCATGGTCGCCCCGTTGCAGTACAGAATCTTCAAGAACTCTCACGGGGTATCGATCAAGCAGAAAAACACATACCACAGGGTGACTTCCGCAGATTTATACGGAGCATGCCATCTAGGTGGTACGAGTGAAAAACGCTCACGGAGGATGTAGACTACACCTTACTGAAATTTTCAATGTCCAACGAAAATCATTCAGAATGACGGGGTGAATTATAGTTTCCTGTTTGTTTTCGATACCTGTCGAACATTTCAGCTCTTTTGGTGTAAACGATCGATGGTCTCATGATGTCTTGTCGTGTGCTTAATTTGTGAAAGATAAGGGTATTATTGTGAACCCTCGTCGCCAATTTTGTAAAGGCCTCGTCGCCACTGCTCTAGAGGCCGAGTTCCCACTGTTGTTACGGTGTTTGTGATTTCGTGCAACGGCCTGTGGTGCAGTACACCGCTAAGACGATTTCTCCCTGCCACTATTAGGCAGCTATACCCGAAGGTCAGATAACAAGACAGGAGAACGAAGGTTCTACAGAACGCCAACAAATTAATAAAAAAGTCATTCAAAGGAGTTAAAAAGACTTAATTACCTCTGCGACTATTCGAATAATGAAATCTCCAACACTGCATCTAATACAACAGATAAAAGGCCCTCAATGGTTAAGTACAACTAATAGGAGGTATACTTCACAGTACATAGCAAATATGATTTAGAACTGTCTGTTCACTTCTAAGAGTTCATTCATCGACGTTCCCTCTATAACTCAGCTCCTGGACGATGATCTATAACCAAGTGGAAGAGAGCCACTCTTGTATTTCCCGAGTAGGTTTCTGTTCGTTGTCGTCCAGTCATTGGCGGATTGTAGTTGGCTGGCAATTGGCCGGGGCGAGGTCGATATCTTGCTCCTCAGCGCCGCCGGAGGCGCTGGTGGAACAACGCTTGTTTGGAGTCTCTATGGCAGTGGCACTAGCTCACATCTTCGCGCCTATGGTGGTTTTTCCCTGGCTTTGTCTTATTCGGGCGACATAGCAGGTAGAATTTCGTGACATACCTAGTCGTCAATTATTTCCCAGTGGACTACATCAGACCCCAAAGTCAGGTTCCCCTAATCCTCATGAGCAGTGTATTTTTAACACCTGCTCTGTTATGCTATAGTTTGCGACACTGGAAGGTGAGCCAAGACGAGGTTCGATCGTGGGCTCAGAGTGGTTTTCAGGCGGTTTCCCACACTCGTGTAGGAAAATACTTAACTGGTCCCCAATGTACGCCTCAGATAATAGGATATACAAACAGTTGAAAACGATTACACACAGAACACAGTTTATACAATTAACAGGCAGGCGGCGCAGTGAAATTTCCTCCCTTAGGTAAGTGATAAATGCGGCTACAGCAAGTTGAACAAAATAACTTTGTCAAGACTTGAGTACAGTGGATTATTCAACAGGTGGAATCGACCCCAACTAAAAGAAGGAGTAGCAAATTCAAATGAACACATCACTGACTTTTCCCACAGTTTCATCTGGAAATTTGTGGTAAGGTCTTGTGGAACCAAACTGCAGACGTTACCAGTCCCTAACCTTACACAGTACTTAATCTAACTTTAACTAACTTACACTATGGACAACACAAACACACCCATGCCCGAGGGAGGGTTCGAACCTCCGACGGGGTGAGCCGCACGGAACGTGCAAGGTGCCCCAGACCAATAGGCTACCCCGCGCGACCTCACACTTCCATAGAGGATGGGAATGCCATCAGTGAACCTTATGTTCATATCTTTTGGGTGTTCATTACCGACAGTAATGACAGTGTATGGTTGTCGGATGGTCTCCTTTCCTATTGGCGCTTTAGATCGTCAAAATTCCGACCCGATTGGAAGGCCCTGGCACAAAGCTTAAAACTTACCCAACTGGGGAGAGATCGGGACTGAAGAATGACGAATCCCACTCCGAACTGAGGCCAGCGAGGACTTGGCTGGAGACGCCCCGGACAGCGATGGGATAACAGCCTGACTGTCGCTCGCTGCATGGCCCGAAAACCAGGAGTGGTAGTCTGTAGTGCCATTTCATTTGGTATCAAGATCCCTTTGTTTGATATCGGCAGCATACTTACAATGCAGTGGCACGTCGACGATGTTCTACGCCCCGTTTTGTTGCCCTTCATGGCAAGCTATCATGGGATTACATTTCAGCAAGGTAATGCCCACCTGCACGCGGAAAGAGTTTCTACTTCTTGCCTTCGTGCTTGCCAAAACCTACTCTGGCCAGCAAGATCGCCATATATCTCCACAGCTGAGAACTGTTGTAGCATTATGGCAAATACCTGCAACCAGCTCGGGATTTTGACGTTCTAACTCACCGATTGGCCAGAATTAGGCACAATGTACTTCAAGAAGATATCCAACTCAGTTTGTGAAACTTTTTGTCTTGAAGGAATTATCAATTTTTTATGAGACTGTAATCATTTATTTCACTGTATATGTACACTACTGGCCATTAAAATTCCTATACCAAGAAGAAATGCAGATGACAAACTGCTATTCATTGACAAATATATTATACTAGAAGTGACATGTGGTTACATTTTCACGCAATTTGGGTGCATAGATCTTGAGAAATCAGTACCCAGAACAACCACCTCTGGCCGTAATAACGGCCTTGGTACGCCTGGGCATTAAGTCAAACAGAGATTGGATGGCGTCTACAGGTACAGCTGATCATGCAGCTTCAACACGATACCACAGTTCATCAAGAGTAGTGACTGCCATATTGCGACGAGCCTGTTGCTCGGCCACCATTGACCAGACGTTTTCAGTTGTTGAGAGATCTGGAGAATGTTTTGGCCAGGACAGCAGTCGAACATTTTCTGTATCCAGAAAGGCCCGAACAGGAACTGCAACATGCGGTCGTGCATTGTCCTGCTGAAATGTAGCGTTTCGCAGGGATCGAATGAAGGGTAGAGCCACGGGTCGTAACACATGTGAAATGTAACGTCCACTGTTCAAAGTGCCGTCAATGCGAGCAAGAGGTGACCGAGACGTGTAACCAATGGCACCCCATATCATCACGCCGGGTGATACTCCAGTATGGAGATGACGCATACACGCTTCCAAGGTGCGTTCACCGCGATGTCGCCAAACTCGGATGTATCCATCACGATGCAGTAAACAGAACCTGGATTCATCCGAAAAAGTGACCTTTTGCCTTTCGTGCACCCAGGTTCATCGTTGAGTACACCATCGTAGGCGCCCCTGTCTGTGATACAGCGTCACGGGTAACCGCAGCCATGGTCTCCCAGCTGATAGTCTATACTGCTGCAAACGTCATCGAATTGTTCGTGAATATGGTTGTTGCCTGACAAACGTCTCCATCGTTTGACTCAGGGATCGAGACGATCCGTTACAGTCATGCGGATACGATGACTTTCATCTCGACTGCTAGTGATACGATGCCGTTGGGATCCAGCACGGCGTTCCTTATTACCCTCCTGAGCCCACCGATTCCATATTCTGCTAACAGTCATTGGATGTTGACCAACGCGAGCAGCAATGTCTCGATACGATAAACCGCAATCGCGATTGGTTACAATCCGGCTTTTATCAAAGTCGGAAACGTGATGGTACGTATTTCTCCTCCTTACACGAGGCATCACAACAACGTTTCACCAGGCAACGTCGGTCTGCTGCTGTTTGTGTATAAGAAATCGGTCGGAAACTGTCCTCATGTCAGCACGTTGTAGGTGTCGTCACCGATGCCAACCTTGTGTGAATGCTCTGAAAAACTACTCATTTGCATATCACAGCATCTTCTTCCTGTCGGTTATATTTCGCGTCTGTATCACGTCATCTTCATGGTGTATCAATTTTAATGGCCAGTAGTGTACATCACATCAACCGATTTGTGTCCCATTCGGATAATTCAACATTTACTGACTTGTGTCTCCGCAGTAATGTAAATGCACACGTGGAAACTGAAATCAAAATACCACGATAATGATATGACAGGAAACTTACTATTACTGTAGTAAAACATTTTAGAATCAGTGAAAACCAGTAACTTTTAGCCATTAGCAGCACGTAACATGGTATAGGCTGAGCAACGTAATTTATAATAATACTGACTGCCTGCGAAGTGGAAAATTTGTGAAGTTGATTTGACAAAATCAGTATAAAGAGTGCCGAAATTACGAGACCCAAGATTATATAGTACACGTACACAGAACACTGGATATGCAATCACTTTTTCATCACATTCACTACACTGTACCAGTATTTTGTGGCTATTGTTAATATGAATTAAATTTCTCTTTAAAATAGTTACAGAAGGTAGTAAATGTATTACAATAGTATACGAAATTCAATTATTTAGCACTGAGTGTTTAGTTTAATGAATCGGGCAAGCGGTTCTAGGCAATTCAGCCCGGAACCACGCGACTGCTACGGTCGCCGGTTCGAATCCTGCCTCGGGCATGGATGTGTGTGATGTCCTTAGGTTAGTTAGGTTTAAGTAGTTCTACGTTCTAATGGACGGACGACCTCAGATTTTAAGTCCCATAGTGGTCAGAGCCATTTGAACCATCTGAATATGAATCTAACAAATTGAAGTGTTCATATCCATTGCAATGAAGTTCTGTTAAAACTGGGTTAGATAGTGCAGTTTACCATTACCAATGGTTGAACTGTGTAAGCATTCACTTGAGCACGAACAACTGCTACAATTCCGGACTACACTGATAATGACCTGACACAGGTCGAAATCTGATCTGCGTTGTGACTATAAATGTCATATTAAAGCAACTTAATTCTACGACTGATTGCTGCTCTACCTAACTCAATATAACCACAGTCGTTGCGTGTACCCACCCTACGGAGGGAAACCTGTTGGATTAAAACTGTTATATACCTTTTAATAATCTTTCACTCGGTAAAAATGATGATAGGAAACGATCCTACTGGTGGTTCATGACTTGGGAAAATCATTAATACAGAAGGCTGTTTAAAGTGTACCAGAAAGTGCTATAATGTTAGAAAATACTGAATCTACGACACTGTCTTACTATGCTGCACTGCTAAATGCCACAGGCTTATTTTGTGATAACTGCTTCGTACTGCATTCCGCGGCAATCAAAATTGGCAACACGCACTCCATTCTGTAACGAGCGATTTGTATAAACTGTGCCCATACAATACTGTCTTCTGGTAATCCATTTTCGCACCTCGTCTAGATTAGACTTTGCACTGGACCCAAATATATGAGCACCCGTTAAACACTCAAATACCTTACCGCATTTTTGACACCACATCGACAACGTATTTAAATGTGCGCGGTATTACAGCCAAACTGCGTTTGTTCTCTAATAATGCTATCTTGCAACTCCCTTCGTACCTCAAGAATGCTAGTGCCAAGCTCTGAACAATGTCTTAGAACGACACCTGACTTTGTCGATGTTCCTATTGGACTGTTTTACAATACTGGTTGCGAGTAGTTTGTCGTAAATATAGATTACAATCCTTCAATTAATGATTACTGACAATAAATTAATAAAATACTTATATTTATGTCCGGAATAAACATCTAAATTTCAAATTAAATGAAGTTTTAATTATGAATCTCTGCACTGAGAATGTCATCAGCACCTTCAGCATTTAAACCCTAATTTACTGACAGTTTCCTAAAAATGCGACTGATGAAAACTTAAAGTCTGGGGCTCTCAACCCTAGAACAGCTATCTGCCCTGTCTGAATGTAGACTACAGGGGGGAGGGGGGGGGGGGGGGGAGAGCGTCGGACGCATCGCTGCAGCCGACTTCTACCCCCGGGAAGAATCCCTACTACTCTTGTTTTATAGCAGGCTGTGAAGCCTGGAGCCGTGCTGGTGGAACCGGAATGAGGTAAAATCCACACTCCTACCCGCGACTCCACGGTCGTAATCTAGCGCTCTCTACTCCCTTTTTCTCGTAGCATGACACACGCTGAAGTGCTTCGTTGATCCCTTCACTCAGTGTTCTTTTTATTACAGAGCACTCTGACCGAACACGCTGAGCTACCGTGCCGGCGTCCCGCTCGACCACCACAGCCATAAAGCTACCGTTATGTGTCCTTCCGCAACAGTATATAAACTGGGGGAAGCTTACACGCATCTGGAACGTGCTATTTGCATCCAATAATAAGACAGGAAGCATGAGTGCCATAATTACCAAACATACACAGCTTGTGTTGAACAATGTTTATTAACTTGCACAATTTAAATGCAATGAAATCGATCAAATTAACAAGCACAATAAAAACTTTTCTTAAATCCCTGTTGCAGTCTGCATAGCAAATGCATAAAACATTAAGAAAATTTCTGTTGATGTAAATACTTAAAACAATCAAAACATTCCAAATTACACACAATCAACAATAAGGCTGCTTCTCCAGCTTTAACTCTCGGCAATGAAGACACCGGGCACGCGAACGTCTGACTAAGTAATAAGCCAACTGATGGCAGTACAGGTAGACTTTAGCTAAATAACCAACAATTAATAAAAACAGTGGCTCGGCATCTAAACGTACCCTGGAAACATACGCTCATGATACCCTCCTTTACAAGAATTAAAATTCAAAATTGGCATACAAGGTACAAATATGATGAAAATGGCTGATAAGGGAATACAGAATTAATAAGGTGAAGTCTCCAGCAATGTGATCGGGCATTAATTACAGAGTTAAACCCAGTTTTACCAGTCTAAATTCATATTTCGAGCGGAAGGTGCATCCGTGAAAGCGGTGGAGGAACGAGCTACAAAACTTTACGACCTGACAGAGAAAATAACAAAGAGAACAGCAATACTCAACATAAGGACGAGACCGAGACAGAAGGCCAGAAACATGGAGCCCGGTCTAACAAAACACAGTTCAACTGACAGCTGCCAAGTCGTCAAGCCCCGTTGCCACGTCTCACCGTACCAGACGAAATACACTGCATTCCGCCTAACTGTAACATAAATCAACTACAACAGCACACTTGCGATTGCACGTTGAAATCAGATAAAAGAATAAAACAAAATATGGAAACAGGAAGGGTCGTCTCTTTTTTTAAACTCAACTCTTAAAAATGCATTTAAAAACTGTAATACACTCATAAACAACGTTGTTCCTTGAAACGTTATTGTAACAGCTGAGTATTACCTTAAATGGGCAAGAGCCCACCACAAATTCACTTTCATGGAACAGTATTTCGTTACTTGTCAGTTAAGGTGAAAATGTTGGTACATAATCAACAAAGTTACCACAATTTCAGATACACGATCACTCAATAATGATGCGCTCACCCCGTTTCCTTATATCTAGCTGCAGATCCGTCATAAAGTGATAGGAAACTAAGATGGAAAGCCCAAGCGCCAATATAACTTTGACATATCAGACTCGTCACTGAAGACATTAGTTAACCATTAACAACCTATTCAGGGTGGTCCATTGATAGTGACCGGGCCAAATATCTCACGAAATAAGCACCAAACGAAAAAACTGCAAATAACGAAATTCGTCTAGCTTCAAGGGAGAAACCAGATGGCCCTATGGTTGGCCCGCTAGATGGCGCTGCCATAGGTCAAAGGATATCAACTGCGTTTTTTTTTTTTAAATAAAAACCCGCATTTTTATTACATATTCGTGTAGTACGTAAAGAAATATGAAACTTTAAGTTGGACCACTTTTTTCGCTTTGTGATAGATGCCGCTGTAATAGTCACAAACATATAACTACGTGGTATCACGTAACATTCCGCCAGTTCCGACGGCATTTGCTTCGTGATACATTACCCGTGTTAAAACGGACCGGGTCGATATCGTGTTGATGTATGGCTATTGTGGTCAAAATGCCCAACGGCCGTGTGCTATGTTTGCTGCTCAGTACCCTGGACTTCATCCAAGTGTCCGGACCGTTCGCCGGATAGTTACATTATTTAAGGAAACAGGAAGTGTCCAGCCACATGTGAAACGTCAACCACGATCTGCAACTAATGATGATGCCCAAGTAGGTGTTTTAGATGCTGTCGCGGCTAATCCACACATCAGTAACAGACAAATTGCGTGAGAATCGGGAATCTCAAAAACGTCAGTGTTGAGAATGTTACATCAACATCGATTGCTCCGGTGCCATATTTCTATGCACCAGGAATTGCATGGCGACGACTTTGAACGTCGTGTACAACTCTGACACTGGGCGCAAGAAAAATTACGGGACGATGACAGATTTTTTTTTTGCTCGTGTTCTATTTAGCGACGAAGCGTCATTCACCAACAGCGGTAACGTAAACCGGCATAATATGCACTATTTGGCAACGGAAAATACTCGATGGCTGCGACAAGTGGAACATCAGCGACAACGGTGGGTTAATTTATGGTGCAATGTACGCTGATTTCCTACGTAATGTTCTACCGATGTTACTACAAGATGTTTCATTGCATCACAGAATGGCGATCTACTTCCAACATGATGGATGTCCAGCACACAGCTCGAGGGCGGTTGAAGCGGTATTGAATAGCATATTTCATGAGATCTCAAAAATGAGATCGACAGGAAGTGCAAAAGTGCTAAGCAGGGATGGCTAGAGGACAAATGTAAGGATGTAGAGGCTTATCTCAATAGGGGTAAGATAGATACTGCCTACAGGAAAATTGAAGAGACCTTTGGAGAAAAGAGAACCACTTGTATGAATATCAAGAGCTCAGATGGAAATCCAGTTCTAAGCAAAGAAGGGAAAGCAGAAAGGTGGAAGGAGTATTTAGAGGGTCTATACAAGGGCGATGTACGTGAGGACAAGAGAATGTAGATGAAGATGAAATGGGAGGTACGATACTGCGTGAAAAGTTTGACAGAGCACTAAAAGACCTGAGCCAAAACAAGGCCCCGCGAGTAGACAACATTCCATTAGAACTACTGACGGCCTTGGGAGAGCCAGTCCTGACAAAACTCTAACATCTGGTGAGGAAGATGTATGACACAGGCGAAGTACCCTCAGACTTCAAGACGAATATAATAAGTCCAATCCCAAAGAAAGCACGTGTTGACAGATGTGAAAATTACCGAACTATCAGTTTAATAAGTCAGAGCTGTAAAATACTAACACGAATTCTTCAGAGACGAATGCAGAAACTGGTAGAGGCCGACCTCCGGGAAGATCAGTTTGGATTCCGTAGAAATATTGGAACACGTGAGGCAATACTGACCTTACGACTTATCTTAGAAGAAAGATTAAGGAAAGGCAAACCTACGTTTCTAGCATTTGTAGACTTAGAGAAAGCATTTGACAATGTTGACTGGAATACTCTCTTTCAAATTCTAAAGGTGGCAGGGCTAAAATACAGGGAGCGGAAGGCTATTTACAATTTCTACAGAAACCAGATGGCAGTTATAAGAGTCGAGGGGCATGAAAGGGAAGCAGTGGTGGGAAGGGAGTGAGACAGGGTTGTAGCCTCTCTCCAACGTTATTCAATCTGTATATTGAGCAAGCAGTGAAGGAAACAAAAGAAAAATTCGGAGTTGGTATTAAATTCCATGGAGAAGAAATGAAAACTTCGCGTTTCGCCGATGACATTGTAATTCTGTCAGAGACAGCAAAGGACTTGGAAGAGCACTTGGACGGAATGGACAGTATCTTGAAAGGAGGATATAAGATGAACATCAACAAAAGCAAAACGAGGATAATGGAATGTATTCGAATTAAGTCGATTGATGCTGAGGGAATCAGATTAGGAAATGGGACACTTAATTGAGTAGAGGAGTTTTGCTATTTGAGGAGCAAAATAACTGATGATGGTCGAAGTAGAGAAGATATAAAATGTAGACTGGCAATGGCAAGGAAAGCGTTTCTGAAGAAGAAAAATTTGTTAACATCGAGTATAGATTTAAGTGTCAGGAAATGGTTTCTGAAAGTATTCGTATGGAGTGTAGCCACGTATGGAGGTGAAACATGGACGATAAATTGTTTGGACAGGAAGAGAATAGAAGCTTTCGAATTGCGGCGCTACAGAAGAATGCTGAAGATTAGATGGGTAGATCGCACAACCAATGAGGAAGTATTGAATATAATTGGGGAGAAGAGGAGTACGTGGCACAACTTGACGTGAAGAAGGGACCGGTTGGTAGCACATGTTCTGAGTCATCAAGGGATCACAAATTTAGCACTGGAGGGCCACTTGGAGGGTAAAAATCGTAGAGGGAGACCAAGATATGAAAACATGAAGTAGATTCAGAAGGCTGTAGGTTGCAGTAGGTACTGGGAGATGAAGAAACTTGCACAGGATAGAGTAGCGTTGAGAGCTGCATCAAATCAGTCTCAGGACTGAAGACCACAACAACAACAACACTTCATGAGAGGTGGATTGGTCGTCGAAGCACCACACCTTCAACGGACTTGACGTCACATGATTTATTTCTGTGGGGAAAGCTGAAAGATATTTGCTATGGTGATCCACCGAAAACGCCTGACAATATGCGACAGCGCATTATCAATGCATATGCGAACATTACAGAAGGCGAACTACTCGCTGTTGAGAGTAATGTCGTTACACGTATTGCCAAATGCATTGAGGTTGACGGATATCATTTTGAGATGGTATTTACAGGTAATCACGCTGTAACAGCATGCTTTCACAAAGGTACATGTATCACACTGGAATAACCGAAATAAAATGTTCAAACGTCCCTTCGTTCTTTATTTTAATTTAAAAATCGCACCTGTTACCAACAGCTCGTCTAAACTTGTGAGTCATATGTACTTGGCTATTACAGTACCATCTATCACAAAGCGAAAAAAGAGGTCCAAATAAAACATTCATGTTTTTCACGTACTACACGAGTATGTAATAAGAAATGGGGGTTCCCATTTTAAAAAACGGAGTTCATATCCGTTTGATCTATGCCAGCGCTATCCAGGCGGCCAACCATTGCGCTATCTGGTTAGACACGTTTCATTCTTTGTAGTTTTTTCGTTTGACGCTTATTTCGTGAGATATTTGGCCCGGTCACGATCAGTGGACCACCGTGTATAAGCACACAATTGTATCTATTTTAAATGGAACACACCATATGCCCAGGCGAACGGTTAATGCTAGGCGACGCTCCGGCAACCTCTTCTTGACAACGTGCGCTTCATGGCGAGAATGGTCAAACACCACCCCTCATGCCGGAACCCAAAACCCTTTCGCCGTGTCCAACCGCGTCACTCCAGTAATACCAGCGTAATGAGCATGCGCAACAAGTAAGGGCCAATACGCCAACCGTGTTGTAACCGCAACCGACAGATCACTGAGTCCGAGGCGCTGCATCGTCAATGCAGGCTTAAATAGACGAACCAGCCGCTAACAACGCACTCGCGTCCGGCCAAAGCAAAATCGATGGCAAAGATGACACAAGAGAGGGGTACTGGCGCCAGCCGCGGTACATATCAGCAGCACTACAAAAAATAATTTCTAATTGTCCACACTCTTGCCTTAGACAGGAAGCGAACTACACTCCTGGAAATGGAAAAAAGAACACATTGACACCGGTGTGTCAGACCCACCATACTTGCTCCGGACACTGCGAGAGGGCTGTACAAGCAACGATCACACGCACGGCACAGCGGACACACCAGGAACCGCGGTGTTGGCCGTCGAATGGCGCTAGCTGCGCAGCATTTGTGCACCGCCGCCGTCAGTGTCAGCCAGTTTGCCGTGGCATACGGAGCTCCATCGCAGTCTTTAACACTGGTAGCATGCCGCGACAGCGTGGACGTGAACCGTATGTGCAGTTGACGGACTTTGAGCGAGGGCGTATAGTGGGCATGCGGGAGGCCGGGTGGACGTACCGCCGAATTGCTCAACACGTGGGGCGTGAGGTCTCCACAGTACATCGATGTTGTCGCCAGTGGTCGGCGGAAGGTGCACGTGCCCGTCGACCTGGGACCGGACCGCAGCGACGCACGGATGCACGCCAAGACCGTAGGATCCTACGCAGTGCCGTAGGGGACCGCACTGCCACTTCCCAGCAAATTAGGGACACTGTTGCTCCTGGGGTATCGGCGAGGACCATTCGCAACCGTCTCCATGAAGCTGGGCTACGGTCCCGCACACCGTTAGGCCGTCTTCCGCTCACGCCCCAACATCGTGCAGCCCGCCTCCAGTGGTGTCGCGACAGGCGTGAATGGAGGGACGAATGGAGACGTGTCGTCTTCAGCGATGAGAGTCGCTTCTGCCTTGGTGCCAATGATGGTCGTATGCGTGTTTGGCGCCGTGCAGGTGAGCGCCACAATCAGGACTGCATACGACCGAGGCACACAGGGCCAACACCCGGCATCATGGTGTGGGGAGCGATCTCCTACACTGGCCGTACACCTCTGGTGATCGTCGAGGGGACACTGAATAGTGCACGGTACATCCAAACCGTCATTGAACCCATCGTTCTACCATTCCTAGACCGGCAAGGGAACTTGCTGTTCCAACAGGACAATGCACGTCCGCATGTATCCCGTGCCACCCGACGTGCTCTAGAAGGTGTAAGTCAACTACCCTGGCCAGCAAGATCTCCGGATCTGTCCCCCATTGAGCATGTTTGGGACTGGATGAAGCGTCGTCTCACGAGGTCTGCACGTCCAGCACGAACGCTGGTCCAACTGAGGCGCCAGGTGGAAATGGCATGGCAAGCCATTCCACAGGAGTACATCCAGCATCTCTTCGATCGTCTCTATGGGAGAATAGCAGCCTGCATTGCTGCGAAAGGTGGATATACACTGTACTAGTGCCGACATTGTGCATGCTCTGTTGCCTGTGTCTATGAGTCTGTGGTTCTGTCAGTGTGATCATGTGATGTATCTGACCCCAGGAATGTGTCAATAAAGTTTCCCCTTCCTGGGACAATGAATTCACGGTGTTCTTATTTCAATTTCCAGGAGTGTATATCAGCTGCAGCGGGCATTGTGTGGGGACCACGTGTTACGCCCTGGAGAAAGTTGCTGAAACACGGCTGAAACATCGGTTATATTAATATTTTCGATATTTATTCGACATCACGGAAGTACGATTGGGAGGATTTAAATGAGCTGGCCGGAGTGGCCGAGCGGTCCTAGGCGCTAGAGTCGGGAACCGCGCGACCGCTACGGTCGCCGGTTCGAATCGTGCCTCGGGCATGGATGTGTGTGATGTCTTAACGACAGTTAGGCTTAAGTAGCTCTAAGTTCTAGGGGACTGATGACTTCAGATGTTATGTCCCATAGTGCTCAGAGCCATTTGAACCATTTGGTTTAAATGAAGCTTTCACCGTCAACGGAAGTCTCCTTACTATCTCACTATGGCGCTCAGTTCTCAAGGGCTTTTAAGCAACTGTACTCGTGTTTCGCCTTGCATCAATAAGCTTCTAAAATCAACCGGGTTTATTATTTCATTTTTATGCACGGTATTTACAACAGCTCTATTAGCCGATGTCGGTGATATGGTTTATAAGAGAACTGTACTTACTCGTTATCACCGTCGTTGACTAAATTTAAGAAACATTCAGAGTTACGTTAGAAATGAAAGTGGCAGGGGGGAAAAATAGAGAAAATAATAGTTTCGGCGCTGGTCGCGTAAGGAATAATCCATTTATTTTAGCGTAGTTTCTATTCAGCGTTTGACACGACAGAAAGGTTACGCAATACTAATCCGAAGTTGTGGAGCTGAGTTTCTTTTCAGAAGATTTTTTTTTTCGTTACTTACACTGCAGATAAACCAAAATGCCGCGTGGCGTACCCGCATTGCCTAAGGCGTCTCGCCACGGTTCGCGCGGTTCACCACGTCGGAGTTTCGAGTCCTCCTTCGGGCATGTTTGTGTGTGTGTGTGTGTGTGTGTGTGTGTGTGTGTGTGTGTGTGTGTGTGTGTGTGTGTGTGTGGTCCTTAACGTAAGTTACTTTAAGTTAGATTACGTATTGCATAAGCCGAGTAACCGATGGCCTCAGCAGTTTGATCCCATAGGAACGTTCTACAAATCTTTTTTAGAAAAAGGTCAATACGCTTTCCTTTTTAATATTTCATTAAATGGCATGAAAAAGAAAAGCAAACGAGTATTATTGGGTTGGGTTGTTTGAGGAAGGAGACCAGACAGCGAGGTCATCGGTCTCATTGGATTAAGGAAGGAAGTCAGCCGTGCCCTTTCAAATGAACCATCCCAGCATTTTCCTGGAGCGATTTAGAGAAATCACGGAAAACCTAAAGCAGGATGGCTGCATTGGACCGACGTCCTCCCGAATGTGATTCCAGTCTCTAACCACTGCGCCACCACTCTCGGTGAGTATTTGCAATTGGAAATAATATTCAGCAAGGGTGTAAACGAGAACTTGCTATACAAGATTAGAACTTTTGTTTTTCTGCTGATGATTTACTAGTGCTGGCGTGATATTCAAAGTAACCCTGGTCGCAGAAATTTTCCCGGCATCTTGCACACGTTATAAATGCCGTATATTCACAGTCACATGGTTGTTTTAAAGTTTCTGTAGTTAAACTTGGATTACGTTCATAGTCACCATTCTCTCATCCAACAATTTGGTAATAAACCACAGTTTACTCATCAAGTCCCCCAATATTTGGGAGGATAATTGGTTTGTAACAGTGGACTGTGTTTCGGTGCAGTCTTCTCGTCATGGGATTTATTTGTTATGTCTCGGTGATAGATAAAACAGACATAGCATCGTTGCACTAGCGGAGTGTATTTGGAGTGAGTAACTTTAATACCGTTCGACGTAGTAGTGTACGTGTCGTCGTATAGTTGTGGATTTGTGTGTCCTCCCCACGAGTCAGTTACCACAATAAATTAGTTCTCCAGGATGTAGGGCATCATTACATGACAAAAATCTTTTACATGGGGCTGTTGTTAGTCTCCCAGATTCTGACGAAGTAATGACGACATTCTTAACTTTTGCGCCGTATTGATCCTCCGTTTGTTGAATTCTCGCTCCGAGAGGCCACTACTCTCTTGCAGGCACACTTGGACAGTTGGCAACACTGTTCCATAAAGCATTGTAGCCGACTACGATGGATACGAGTGGTTAACGTGCTGCATATTCCGGTTTATTTGCAGTGTATTTCATGTAAAAATTGAAATTGAAAATGCCATCGAGTACTTCTCCCCCTGCATCAACCTCTGGCTGGAAACTACAGTAATACAAATAGCTTACGCCTCGCCCGTTCAATGCCGAAGTGCTATTGTTTGGAGACGGTTGGTCGGCCATCTGGAACCCCTACATCTTTAACTGGTCGAGTCTTGCTTACGCAATAAACTTGGACGAAGTTGATGATAATGAATAGGCGCGGTCCCCGTGTTAGACCAAATGGTACGAATCTCTTGCCCAACGTAAAGTCCCAAGGGACAGGAAAAAAGCGCAAGTGACGCCTGTATATAAGAAGGGTAAAAGGACCGATACTCAAAATTAGAGACCAACATCCTTAACATCGGTTTCTTGCAGGATTCTCGAACATATTCTCAGTTCGAATGTAATGAATTTCCT
Source organism: Schistocerca gregaria (assembly GCF_023897955.1). Classification (NCBI taxonomy): domain Eukaryota; kingdom Metazoa; phylum Arthropoda; class Insecta; order Orthoptera; family Acrididae; genus Schistocerca; species Schistocerca gregaria. Next base: position 553,887,508 of record NC_064925.1, read on the forward strand.
TGAGACACAGAAGTTGCTCTGGAACCGCGTTACCACTACGGTCGCTGGTTCGAATCCTGCCTCGGGCATGGATGTGTGTGACGTCCTTAGGTTAATTAGGTTTAAGCAGTTCTACGTTCTAGGGGAGTGATGACCACATGAGAAGTCCCATAGTGCTCAAAGCCATTTGAACCATTTTGAACATAAGTTGCTGTCCATGCATCAGCACGGCTTTAGAAAGCTTGGCTCCTGCGAAACGCAACTCGCCCTTTTTTCACATGATATCTTGCGAACCATGGATGAAGGGTGTCAGGCGGATGCCATATTCCTAGCCTTCCGGAAAGCGTTTGACTCGGAGCCCCACTGCAGATTCCTAACCAAGGTACGAGCGTATGGGATTGGTTCCCAAGTTTGTGAGTGGCTCGAAGACTTCTTAAGTAGTAGAACCCAGTACGTTGTCCTCGATGGTGAGTGTTCATCGGAGGTGAGGGTATCGGCTGGAATGCCCCAGGGAAGTGTGGTAGGTCCGCTGTTGATTTCTATCTACATGAATGATCTTTTGGATAGGGTGGATAGCAATGTGTGGCTGTTTGCTGATGATGCTGTTGTGTACGGGAAGGTGTCGTCGTTGAGTGTCTGTAGGACGACACAGGATGACTAGGACAGGATTTGTGATTGGTGGAAAGAATGGCAGCTAACTCTAAAAGATAGATAAATATAAATTAATGCAGATGAATAGGAAAAAGAATCTAGTAATGTTTGAATACACCATTAGTAGTGTAGCGCTTGACACAGTCATGTCGATTAAATATTTGGATGTAACATCGCAGAGCGATATGAAGTGGGACAAGCATGTAATGGCAGTTGTGGGGAACCCGGATATTCGTCTTCGGATCAGTGGTAGAATTTTGGAAAGGTGTGGTTCATCTGTAAAGGAGACCGCTTATAAAACACGAATACGGGCTATTCTTGAGTACTGCTCGAGCGTTTGGGATCCGAATCAGGTCGGATTGAGGGAAGACATAGAAACAATTCAGAGGTGGGCTGCTAGATTTCTTACTGGTAGGTTTGATCATCACGCGAGTGTTACGGAAATGCATCAGGAACTCGGGTGGGAGTCTCTGGAGGAAAGAAGGCGTTCTTTTCGTGAATCGCTACTGAGGAAATTCAGTGAACCAGCATTTGAGGCTGACTGCAGTACAATTTTACTGCCGCCAACTTACATTTCGCGGAAAGACCACAAAGATAAGATAAGAGAGATTAGGGCTCGTACAGAGGCATATAGGCAGTCATTTTTCCCTCGTTCTGTTTGGGAGTGGAACAGGGCGAGAACATGCTAATTGTGGTACGAGGTACCCTCCACCACGCACCGTATGGTGGATTGCGGAGTATGTATGTAGATGTAGATGAACTACATTCGATGAAGACGATGATGCCTTCAGTATCTTTGACCCGAAAGTGCAAGTGTCAACTGGGTTGCACGTCGCAAATTACATTTTTCGTCAAAATAATGAATACTTGCGTAGACTGCATTCTACAATTCGGAAACAAGAGCGCCCCAGGGAACTTCGCAGTAGGGCCACAACTGTCTACCTGCTACGGTTCTAGGAGTGGAACGCCAATGCGTTAGTACTGCTCCCACAGAAGAGGGGGCTTTTGCGCTCTTCGCCTCCCAACAGTCCCCACGCTAGACAGCGTCGCATCAGAAGCTTTCACTTGGAAAATACGCTGAGCGGTGTGTGAGCTTAACTTTCCCCCAGACGGTGAAAAATAATTGGATTATTTACTGTCTAAAATTGTTCTCCAGTTCACCCGATTATAACTTCTCCGCTTTTTCCTGTAGACGGAACAAAAAAAGCCCTCTGCGCGCCGTAGACTAACGAGGCTTGTTTCTCCCTGAATTTATTACATGCCGTGAGCTCATCGATTCGGAAATATTATTGCTAACCCAGAAAAAAGTTTATCTTTCTATTCTTATTAGAGCATGTTTACAGAGAAGGTAAATCTCCGTGAATATCCGAAAAGTTAGGAAAACATGTTTCTTAAATTGAGACTAATGGAGCAGAACATCGCCCTGAATTCCGCCAAGGCCCTTGCGAGTTTGTTGTTTGTTATCCCTTCCAGGATGTGTGTATCGCATGGCGGTCGAAGTCCCGTCGTTACAGATCATTAACTCATCGTGTACTGTAGGAGGGGCGTTCAATAAGATACGAATTACATTTTTATAGGTCAGTTTCGGCTGCACAAACGAGGTATTTTCTGTAGGACATAGTAGAATATTCCCGCTTCAGTCCCTATAGTTGCATGAAGTTCCGATACGTGGCGACGCTCTAGTAGCCTTCGAAATCCGTTCCAACGAGATTGCTTTCATTGAGGTCCTTTTGGCGGAAAGCCAGAGCACTTGTAGAACGTCTTCGGAACTGGCAGTGAACAAAACCAGGGTGAGCCGTTGGGCGAAGCGGCTGTCAGCATCCGGCCAAGGTCCTGCAAACATGACAGTATACAAAAACGTGGGATCCTTACAACATAGGACTGACGGAGTACATCGAAAAAGTTCAAAGAAGGACAGCACGTTTTGTATTATCACGAAATATGGGAGAGAGTGTCACTAAAATGATACAAGATTTGGGCTAGACATCACTAAAAGAAAGGCGTTTTTCGTTGAGACGGAATCTTCTCACGAACTTCCAATTACCAACTTTCCCCTGCGAATGCGATAATATTTAGTTGACACCGACCTACGTAGTGAGAAAGGATCACCACCACAAAATAAGGGAAATCAGAGCTCGTACGAAGAGATATAGGTGTTCGTTCTTTCCGTGCGCTGTACAAGATTGGAATAATAGAGAGTTGTGAAGATGGTTTGATGAACCCTCTCCCAGGCATTTAAATGTGATTTGTAGAGCATCCATGAAGATGTAGATGTAGATGTAGATGTAGGATGCACGTGACTGGACACTGATCTTAGTTGATGCTTGTCACAAAACGGGCAGCTATTCCAAATTGGTATTGTGGCAGTGGTCCGTTCTTCTCAGTATGCTGCCACCTACCGAATGTTCTTTAAAGCTCGACAAGCAGTACTGCCAACTTACAGAACAATTCTGCGGGAAACGTATTGTTTATTACGCTTTAGAGTTTTTCCTTTCACTCCCTCTCGTATATCGAAGAACATAGGCGTATACTAAATATTTATTTGTTGCTTTTGGCCTATTGAGGATGCGACTTTTTATCTACCCGAATATTAGTGATGTAAACTTTTACACTATCTTCTCGACTGAATATATATTTTTCGACGAGAATCGAAGAGAGAACTTTGGATTACGTGACATAAACAACTCTTACTTTTGCCTGGATTTGGTATGAATCCAGCTGTTGTTAATGAAACAACACAAGAGGCATCAACATGACACGTGCCCGATGCTGGAGACTCTTGGCAAATGTTAATGGCCGCGCGGGACTAGCCGAGCGGTCTCGGGCGCTACAATCACGAACTGTGCGGCTGGTCCCGGCGGAGGTTGGAGTCCTCCCCCGTTCATGGGTGTGTGTGTTTGTCCTTAGATTAATATAGGTTAAGTAGTGTGTAAGCTTAGGGACTGATGACCTTAGCAGTTAAGTCTCGTTAGATTTCACACACATTTGAACCTTGTTTGAAATGTTAATGCACTATTCTTTTGAAACATATTACATGGAAACCTCGTCGGTGACAGTTTTCATTGTTTCAAGCGGACGATGAAACTTGGCTTGTCGCTATTCAAAGCCGTATAGTACTGCCGTTTTGCACATCGGATGCGGTAACATCAGTGTCAAGGACGGATCAAAGCGATAATTACTACACTGCTATGGTTTCTATACACGTTCTCTGCAAGCAACAGTACAGTATGTAGTGAAGAGTACGTGATGTATGATGTACCCGAGTAAGATTTTCCGCTTCTTATTGACAGGCGTCAGTTGGTCTGTCTTTCATTTATCTTTGTGGTTATGCTTCATCAGTTTCGCTAGAGTACCAATTCTGTGCATGTGTTTGCTAATATTTCCAATGCCTGGGAGGAAGATGATGCTGAGAAGCTAAATTGTGTTTGTTTATTCCCATTTTAAGTACAAGTTCACACATCCCAAACACCGATGATCGCTGGTCTGAATGACTGGGTGTCATTACAAACGCACACAAGTAGACAAATTCAGGTGGAGGTTCTAGGTTTAGCTTTGCAGGAGCAGAGAGAGATTTTGGTAGAATATAACCTTCTAGAAAAGCTCTGCTGTTGACAGTCTGTCACGGTAATTTGTCGCCGCAGTCCTCTGCGGATCCTTAAATTAGCGACCACATGGTTGACACTTTCGCAACCGAGAGCTGGGACGTCATCTTCAAAATTTCAGTCGTTTAACGGAGTGGAAAGTTTTAGGCTGTCTTCTGACTGGAGTAGAAGGCAGCTCCTACTGGCAAATTCACCTTGGTGATTGCTCATTGGGCTCCCACCACGTTTTGTTTGCTCTTGGCACGCATAGGCGGGGCAGGTTATGTTTTAGACTGAACATACCGGGGCACAGACATGTCGAGCAGCAACTGCAGCAGCTGCTCTGTGATCAAGTGCAGGTAGGTATGACGTGTTGTTCCCGTACACACTTGAACAGTGATTTTTGGATGGGAGTAAGTACGATTTTCAGTTAGGTTTGTCTATAACGATTAAACTTTCTTACGAGTGAGCCGGGTAGTTGCGTCTAAGTTGGCGCCAGCATATGCTGTTGAGTGGAAGGTGTGCACATCAAGTAATTTAATGCACCATCAGGATTAAAAGAAATAAAGCCTATCTTTCAAACTCAGGATTTGATAATATTAACAATAACCATTTCGGACTTAAGCAAATTTAAAAATTTTTTATTTGGTTCACTGTCCGAGAAAACAGTAAGTTGACTTAAGGTTTAGCAGCTTGAAATTATATTAGAAACCTTTTCACTGCTGAAGTAAACAACAGATGGCCTCAAATTTATAACAACTCGAAATTACGCAAAACAGTAATTGCGCTCACGAAAAAGCCAAAGTAAAATAATTAATATTATTAAGCATTCAGTCATCAATCAATGGAGAAAAGTAGTGTTTAAGATTCAAACAAATAAAAGAACTACAAGAACAGTGGTAAAATTAAAGGAGTATCAAAATTAGAAAAACAGTTAACACCCTCCTTGGTCGTGAAAACAGGGCGGCGGAAATGAAGCTACTATAAAATTTGCTCCGTAACTTTAATCATTACTGCGTCCATAGCTTATTAACAATCTTTCTGGACGAATTAAGGGAAAATTTATCACTTAGATTTGACCTATCTACTAGCTGCCCCCAGAATCAGCTGTTGAAACGTACTCTTAGAGAAATTATGAATGACTGTGCTGGTAAACTTCTACGTTATTTGATACAAAGACAGCTGAGTAAAACTGAACGTAGTGAGACACTTCTCTCTTTACTTATTCTGATGATCACTAAACTGACACACAATATTTTTTAGCGTAACGCAATCTGACTTTCAATAATCTCTACAAAAGAACAGCCCTGACTAACAATAACGTATAACTTTCATGAATCACTGACCTCACAAAATCTTCGGTACTCGAACTACTGCAATAGAGAGAGCACCAATACTGCCAGTTAAATAAAAGATTCTAACTACGGAAGGCACTAACTACTGTTAGGTGTAGATAGGAAAAGAAAGTTTTTGATAGAGAAAAAACTATATATTTACCTTAGTTCATGACATCCAGTCTTACAAATTTCCGCTTTCTGACGGACCCAAGACCATATCGTCCGCTCTCAAAACACTGGCATCTGTGTCCCCACATCCACCATTGTAGGTGGCTCACTTCAAACTGTGCAACACTACGCGCTGTTCACATCCAACTGCCCAACACTACAAATAGCGAATATTCCAACAATGAGTGCACCCAGCCACAGATGCACTCAGCGCAGTCATTGATTTTCATACAGTTCGCTACGTGGCGTTACCAACATAAAAACCTAAACAGCGTACTTACACTGTTACTGACACTGCCCAGCAGAAAATATACGTACAGTAGCGTACTTCAAAAATTTGTTGCCTTAGCGACACAATACATCAATGAGAGTGATTTCATATGATAGATAATTACGCACCGTGTGAGGGCTTGCTCATCAAATGGTAGGTACGGTATTCGAAACAAACACTTCTAATATTATTTGCGCTACGAACTAGCATTAGCCTTCAGAGCAGCTCAAACATCGAAGTTAAAATCATCGGCATTTGAATAGCCAAAGGCACTTAAAGGCGTGCTACTTTTAATACAAAAATTGTTTACAGTTTGCAACTGATTTCCTTCAGCTGATACACGGACAGTTACAAACGAATGCCCAAAGCCTGAGTCGCCACAATCGGACCGTGCCCTATCACGCAACGACTCTCAGCGGCGCTCGAAGCAAAACGACTGAAATACACCTAAGCTTTAATACTAGCAAAAAGGGGAAAGGCAGCACACAGTTTACTCTCAACATCATACAAACAGATCCTTTCTTATGGAGGTCAAGTTAACGCCAGATCAACAGGCAACTTAAATAACAATTACAAAGAAATCAGCTACATTTCTTTTCCCCTTTTTCACCTCAAGAAAAGAAAAAAAAAAGGAGAGAGAGAGAGAGAGAGAGAGAGAGAGAGAGAGAGGTAACAACAATATATCGAGGCACGAACCTTATATAATAGGTAGAAAAGCACTTGATAAGCAAGAAGTCGCAACCAAACAGCCTTTCACAACGTGACAACAATCGAGAAGGCGCCATGTCAGGACCATCGTGAGCCCGGAAAGTCACATTACTGCTAAGCAAAATACCGGTACACTTGCGCGACCGTACGGAGAAGCACTCTGTGTCTCTACTCACTTCGCGTCCACTTTCTCAGTAACCGCCAGTAAGCGGCTATGACACGTAACGTTGCCTGATCGAACACACGGAAACGAAAGAGTGCAAACTATGTCGAAAACAGAATCCAATTCTCGCAAGTGGTGATTTCAATCATTTCGTGGGTAAATTCGGATACAACCGACTCTGGGCATTAAAGCGTCTCGATTCAAGTCGTATATCGCAAGTCCACTTCCTTGATTATTTTCGCTGTGAGTCACGAGCTGGATTTAATGATTCATTTATTGATGGAAAGTGGTGAACTCTGCCTATCATTACTCGGTGAATTTGAATCCTTGTGGGTAGGCGCGATTGTGTTGTATTTCTGTGGTCTACAAATCCTTACTGATTAATAATGATTATAATGATCAGTATGTTATTATTGTCGTACGAATTTATGGAATTAATATTTATTATGTACTCTGAGACAGAAAATTCCTGGAAATGATTACTAAAGTGGAAACGCTCAACGGCCGTTCTGGATTTACTAGCTTTTACTTTAGCAGGCGTTTCCACTTATTAGTCTTTGTATGTTGTCACATGCCACAAATTTCTATAATGCCAATACTTACGCAAGTCACCTTCTTTCCATGGCTTTGACTATGATTCCCTTCCACATCGCAGTCGAACCTCCCCCCCCCCTCCTCCCCCCAAACCGGGTCATTCACCCCGGCGGTGGCGAGTTAAGCAAAAACTGCGTCCATCGTTGTTCCTCCATCAGTCGGAAGTCTCATTGACTGACTGCCGGTTATTCTGAGCATTCATCATCGGATGCGGTATGGAGGGCGTGGTAATCAGCACAACACTCTCCTGGCCGTTATCAGTTTTATTGATCTTTGAGCGGCAACTTCTCACTCCAGTAGCTCCTCAGTAGCATCACGAGACTGATTGTACCTTGTTGTAAACTCCCACCAAGGAAAAACCCCTAGTAGTACAAGGAATCGAAACTGGGTGACCCGCATGATTGTCTCCTGCTTTGACCTCTCGAGTACGAAGGCGGACGTGGTACTTATGTATAAGCAGTGCTTGATTATTTAATATGGAATTAATATTTGTGATTTGCAAGGGTCTCTTGGCAACAGAGCGATTTTTATACATCTTGCCGGACAGTCTGCGTCAATATTATCTGTGACTCGTTCCATCGCGTGCATCTCCACTCTTACACTCTCCTTTCGCAGTCGATCCACGCGGATCGCTCTCATGCTCCGCTATAACATGGCCATTTTGACAGCCATATTTGACCCCCCCCCCCCCCCCCCCCATTGTTCAGTGAGGAACAGCCTGCGCGATTTGTCATAACTCTCTCAATCAAAGCACGACGAACTACTTTCTTTGTTCGTTTGGATATGTCCCTTCTTCAAAAGGTACCGTTAAAAGGTCTGAAAGCTACCCCCGCTTCACTTATCGTGTGGGTTATGCCACTTCTCACTGGTCCGTATTATCGATTACGCAACCCATATACTGGATCACGCCAAATAATTTGCGCCGTTTCGTCCTTGGGATAGAGCCTAGGAACGATAGTCAAATAACATTCATAGAACTTCTGAAGATTTAGTACTCAGGTCGAAGTAGATTAAGTCAGGCACAATATTTGTGTAAAAGACAGCTGTTAGCGACGGCATTATATGGTCATAAAGCTTAAGTTAGTCCCATCACGAAACAAAACGGAGCGAAATGCTTTTATTGTTCCAGTATAGGCGTTGAAATTTACTACTTTCCCTCCTAGTGCTTATAAAATATACACGTTACTAGACGTAGTATCTTTATTGCCTCGCAATGAGAGTTAACTTTCATATTTCGGAAGTAAAAAAAGAAACGTATGATCAGCGCTGTAAAGTCTCACGGATGATGGGGGACACGGTCGTTTATATACTGGCCCAGTTACATCACTGGCTATCTAGTACAGCATCCTCTTAAATATTTTTTCGAATAAAGGCTGTTTCGGTTGAAAAATTGTTTTTGTTTACACCAATAATGCGTTTCGCTCTTGTGAGGCACCTTCAGATTATCTGAAGAGAGTAAAAAGTATTTAATGCAACAAATGGTAACGTAACGAAACATGATTCCAAACCGTGTAGCCAAGGATATAGGGATAACAACACACTATTAGAAAGAAAAAAAGAAAAAATCTTGACATATAATATAATCCACACCACAGAGGTGTTATGCAAATTGGTCACAATAAGATATTGATACAGGTATCGACGAAAAATGCAATATTGTAAATTTTAGCAGCCGATAGATGAATATCGCTGCAGTGCAGTTTCCAAGCGCATCTGGCAATGATACTACACAGAGAACATGAGATTACCAGGGCATAACCCCTTCAAGGATTCCATTCCGTGTGCTCAGTTCGACAGTAACTATGCCTCGCAGACATGCGTGAACAATATACCATACGCCAAAGTCAGCATTTGAGAGTGGACGTGTAGTTGGGTCCAATGAAGCTAGTTGATGTAACTGGCAAATCACTCAACGTTCGAATAGTGAAACGTCCCCATAGAAAAATTTTACACGACTGTGCTTAAACTGACACACAATAGTTTTTAGCGCAACGCAATCTGACTTTCAATAATCCCTACAAAAGAATGGCCCTGACTAACATTAACATATACCTTTCACAGATCACTTACCTCACAAAAAATCTTTGTTACTCGAACTACTGCAATACAGCGAGCACCACTACTGCCAGCTAAATAAAAGATTCAAACTACTGAAGGCACTAACTACTGATAGGCATAGTTAGCGAATGAAAGATTTTAATAGAGTACAAACAATGTATTTACCTTAATAGTCAGAATATATATCAGTTCATGACACCAATTCTTACAAATTTCAAAACTCCGCCATCTCTCTCCCCACGTCCACCACTGCTGGCGGCTCACCTCCAACTGCGCAACGCTACGCGCTGTAAGCATCCAGCTGCCTCTGCTCAACACTACAATGGCAGACAACAATGCAAACTAAACACACACTGCGCACAGCACAGCCAGTGATTTTTCATACCGAGCGCTAAGCGGCGTTACCAATAAGAAAACCTAAACAGCCTACTTACAATAGGACTTGGTGGACCATGGTCGAACACAGCGTCGAAAAGGAAGCGGTCGATCTAGAGGGACAGGTGATGGTTCAAATGGCTCTGAGCATTATGGGACTTAACATCTGAGGTCATCAGTCCCCTAAAACATTAGAACTATTTAAACGTAACTAACCTGAGGATGTCACACACACCCATGCCCGAGGCAGGATTCGAACCTGTGACCGTAGAGAGACATGTGAGTACCAAGAATTGTCAGAGAGGAACTCGATGCCCCCGATTCGTCATAACCATCGATGCAATGTGCAACTGCCGCTTCGGTGACCACAAGGACCACTGGTAGAAACTGGGCTGAGGTCGCGGCGCCCCTTGCGCTGACTACCATTGACCTCTGTAGACCACCAATCCCGTCTCCACATTTGGCCCGAAATTCCATTGATTGGAGTAGAACTGAGTGTCTGGAGACGTCCAGAGCTCGGTATTCTGAGGATTTAACGCGCCAATTGAACAGAATTTGAGACGACACCCATCAGAAGGACATCCAACAACTCCATCAACCAATGCCCAGCAGCGTGATTGCTTGCGTAAGAGCCACTGGTAGAAAAACATGTTATTGACGTGATAAATTAGTGGCGCTTTTTGTCTTGACTAAACATCTACTTGTTTTGTTATTGTAATCATTTGTTTGTCTGTACGTGTAATCACATTTACCAATATTGCCATTACGATACTTCCATCACGGTGCGTCGCCTTTTTTATTTTTTATTCAATTCACTTTATATTTTTATTTTTTAGTTTTGAGTGTATATGTCTGAACACTGATTTCAGGTGTGTGACACTTTACTTGTCTTCTCTTATTGTATAAATGTCATCAGATCTGGTTCTGAACTTTCTAGCAGTCTGTTCCATATACGACACGTCACAGTTTTCTTTTCAGTCCTGTTAACACCAGATCCTGCATATTTGTCTTTGTGTGGTTGTTCATTGTGGGAATAATAATATTGCACCTTGGTACCCGATGGAAAACGACCTCTGTGCCATGCTTCTTAAACAACTTACCTTGCTACAAGAGATATCCTTGCACACGAGGTGGCTCAAATGGCTCTGAGCACTATGAGACGTACGTAATTTCTGAGGTCATCAGCCGCCTAGAACATAGAACTACTTAAACCTAACTAACCTAAGGACATCACACACATCCATCCGATTCGAACCTGCGACCGTAGCGGTCGCGCGGCTCCAGACTGTGGCGCCTAGAACCGCTCGGTCACACCGACCGGCGCACACGAGATCTACTTAAACTTTTTCTTAGTGGGATTTTGGACTCATCTTCCGAGGATTTTTGATTGTGAAGATCAAAGACGATCGCTGGGTTATACCCATTGCTAACCGCAATATGTTTTAGATTAGCAAGCTCTTCCTATATTGATAAATGGTTTAAAAGATGTTCGCTGACACAGTGTAAGGAGGATTTTAGGAAACTGATCTTATACAAGAAATTAAAAGAATTTCTTAATAGCAACTCCTTCTACTCATTAGATGAATTTTTGGATATACTATGTTGTGGTTGGCAGGAGAGCCAACCCGTATAACTAATGGATGCCGAAATGCACGCGTCTCAGCTCACGCAGTCTGGCGTGAGGTCTGGAACATGACAAAGGAATTAGAATAGAGAAAAACGGACGTAGCTGGTGGAATAAATAACTTTAATCCATTAATGACGAACGTCGCTCTTGACATTACATGATTTACAATATTAATAGAAACTGATCATGGCGCCTTGCTAGGTTGTAGCAAATAACGTAGCTGAAGGCTATGCTAACTATCGTCTCGGCAAATGAGAGCGTAGAAGTCAGTGAACCATCGCTAGCAAAGTCGGCTGTACAACTGGGGCGAGTGCTAGGAAGTCTCTCTAGACATGCCGTGTGGCGGCGCTCGGTCTGCAATCATTGATAGTGGCGACACGCGGGTCCGACGTATACTACCGGACCGCGGCCGATTTAAAGGCTACCACCTAGCAAGTGTGGTGTCTGGCGGTGACACCACATACTAACTGGGTAATTTCCCAATTCCCCACAGTAAAAAAAGAAATTTGAGTGTCAGGTAATATTTTGTGTAAAGTAATCTCTTGTATAGACACCTTTTATTAACCTGACACGTTCGGCATCATTACGAAGTGTAGTATTCATGAACCATGGAACAACTATTAATCTAATCTATGGGTTACATGGAAGCGTGTATGACGGAATCACTAGTAGTGGGTTTAGTGTGTTTGCGAAAAATGTCGACTTGAATTCTACATTGTTCGATATGCAATTTTAGATCCAATTAATTATGACTTTTGTTCTCATTAATTAATTCATGATTGAAAGTCACAATTGGATGTAACGAATAAAAGTCATCCTCCAGTAACGGAACGTTACCTGCAGAGCCTTTGAAATCAATGAAAATGACGTCAACTAAACGCCTGCAGAAAAGAACCTGCTTTGATCTGTCCAGATTTCTTCGAAAGTAACTGCTTTCCAAATGGTTGGTGAAAACTTCCGCAGAGAAATTCGTCAGGCAATTTCACATGGCTGCCCTAGAGCCGGTCTTCGCATGTAGCTCTCCTTGTCGTCCTGTCTTTTAAACTCTCCTTTTCTTCAAATAATGGTTATCTATCCTAATACTATCCATCGTCTGGTATCTTCTGCGCCTTCTTACGTTCACCGTTTCTGCCACACCATCCATCAGTTAACAGTCTCTTTTTATCCAGCATCAAAGCAAATAGTGTCTCCTCTTTCTGATCACCTTTAAAATCTCTCTCTCTCTTCCCACTACTACTATGGCAGATACCGAAATAGACGACAGAGGTATAGAGAAACAATTAAAATCGCTCGAAAAAGGAAAGGCCGCTGGACCTGATGGGATACCAGTTCGATTTTACACAGACTACGCGAAGGAACTTGCCCCCCCTTCTTGCAATTGTGTACCGTAGGTCTCTAGAAGAACGTAAAGTTCCTAAGGATTGGAAAAGGGCACAGGTCATCCCCGTTTTCAAGAAGGGACGTTGAATAGTTGTGCAGAACTATAGACCTATATCTCTAACGTCGATCAGTTGTAGAATTTTGGAACAAGTATTATGTTCGAGTATAATGATTTTTCTGGAGACTAGAAATCTACTCTGTAGGAATCAGCATGGGTTTCGAAAAAGACGATCGTGTGAAACCCAGCACGCGCTATTCGTCCAGGAGACTCAGAAGGCCACAGACAAGGGCTCCCAGGTAGATGCCGTGTTTATTGACTTACGCAAGACGTTCGATACACTTCCCCACAGTCGTTTAATGAACAAAGTGAGACTATCAGACCAATTGTGTGATTTGATTGAAGAGTTCCTAGATAACAGAACGCAGCATGTCATTCTCAAAAAATGGCTTTGAGCACTATGGGACTCCACTGCTGGGGTCATTAGTCCCCTAGAACTTAGAACTACTTAAACCTAACTAACCTAAGGACATCACACACATCCATGCCCGAGGCAGGATTCAAACCTGCGACCGTAGCAGTCGCACGGTTCCGGACTGCGCGCCTAGAACCGCGAGACCACCGCGGCCGGCTGTCATTCTCAATGGAGAGGTCTTCCGAAGTAAGAGTGATTTCAGGTGTGTCGCAGGGGAGTGTCGTACGACCGTTTTTATTCATAATATACATAAATTGCCTTGTGGATGACATCGGAAGTTCACTGAGGCTTTTTGCGGATGATGCTGTGGTATATCGAGAGGTTGTAACAATGGAAAATAGTACTGAAATGCAGGAGGATCTGCAGCGAATTGACGCATGGTGCAGGGAATGGAAAATGAATTTCAGTGTAGACAAGTGTAATGTGCTGCGAATACATAGAAATAATTTAGCTACAATATAGCAGGTCAGCAACTGGAAGCACTTAATTCCATAAATTATCTGGGAGTGACTTAAAATGGAATGATCATATAGAGTTGATCGTCGGTAAAGCAGATGCCAGACTGAGATTCAGTGGAAGAATTCTAAGGAAATGCAATCCGAAAACCAAGAAAGTAGTTTACAGTACGCGTGTTCGCACACTGCTTTAATACTGCTCACCAGTGTGGGATCCGTACCTGATAGGATTGATAGAAGAGTTAGAGAAGATCTAATGGAGAGCAGCGCGCTTCGTTACAAGATCATTTAGTAATCGCGAAAGCGTTACGGAGGTGATAGATAAACTCCAGTGGATGACTCTGCAGGGGAGGTGCTCAGTAGCTCAGTACGGGCTTTTGTTGAAGTTTCGAGAACATACCTTCACTGAGGAGTCATCAGTATATTGCTCCCTCCTACGTATATCTCGCGAAGAGTCCATGAGGATAAAATCAGAGAGATTAGAGCCCACACAGAGGCATACCGACAATCCTTCTTTACACTAACAATACGAGACTGGAATAGGAGGGCTTGCGGAGTATGGATGTATGTAGATGTAGACTACTTATCTGAAATCTTCCTAATTTCTCACTTCGTTTAGCGTTTTATCCCTTCCATCCTCCCCCAAATCCACATCTCAAATGCTTCCATTCTTCTTTCTTCTTCTTTCCTCTATGACCATGTAACAGCTCAAATAGACGTACGCTTCATATAAAGCACTTTGCCATTCTCGTCCTCAGGTCCCTGTCCACGCACCCACATAGAATTCTCTTCTACTTATTAAATGTCTCCTTAACAATTGCAATACGCGCTTTCATCCCCTTATTGCACCTCATGTCTTCCGTAATTATGTTTCCCAGATGTTTGGAAGCACAATCTTGTATATCTTCCTGTCCTAACATTATAGTTGTTCTTAATTTTTTTTGCTCTTATGACGATACGTTTTGTCCTCTTCTTATAAATTCTCTTTCCGAATTCCACTCATAACTTCTTTGATTTTTTTTAACATTCCATTCATACTTCTTTCTCCTCCTGCCAATAACACCATATGAAACAGAATACATTCTGAAGCTTCCTCGCAAATTAAAAGTGTGTGCCCGACCGAGACTCGAACTCGGGACCTTTGCTTTTCGCGGGCAGGTGCTCTACCATCTGAGCGACCGAAGCACGACTCACGGCCGGTACTCACAGCTTTACTGCTGCCGGTACCTCGTCTCCTACCTTCCAAACTTTACAGAAGCTCTCCTGCGAACCATGCAGAACTAGCACTCCGGAAAGAAAGGATATTGCGGAGACATGGCAAAGGTCCCGAGTTCGAGTCTCGGTCGAGCACACAGTTTTAATCTGCCAGGAAGTTTCATATCAGCGCACACTCCGCTGCAGAGTGAAAATGTCATTCTGGTGAATACATTCTATCCTCCTACCAGCAATAAGCACGTCTCTATTCCGTTTCACACATTTCTGAATAATATGCTCCAGATATGTATGAAACGGTATTGGAGAGAGAGAGAGTAGTCTTACCTCACGCCCCTTACAACTGTTTTTTCCTCTGTCACCCCATACGCATTTGTATAGGTAATCAGTCTTCTATCCCTGCAGTCGACTACATTCTTCCTTAGAATGTGCATTGATGTATTCCACTGTACTCAGTCAAGGGCTTTCTGCAAGTCGATGCACACAGTGTACAATTCTCTTCCTCTTCCAGTGTATCTCACACCTATAATTCTCAACAGTGCATTTGCATCTGTTGTGCCTTTCCCTCTTCTAAATCCATACTCTTACAGCTCAACGCATTTTTCCAGTCTTCCTTGAAGTCTTCTATTTATCACTGCGACGGTATCTAACAGTTACTACTGTGTAGTTGCTCTGCCTAACAGCATCGCGGATGAGCAAACCAGCCTGATTTTTCATGTGCCTTAGGTATTTGGGTACTGCATTGCTTTGCTTAAAAATAATGTAGTCATACGTCGAGACGCTCCCAACTGCTTTGAGGCCCACAGATAATTCGCTGCAAAAAGTAACCTGTAGCTGTGATTCTGCAGTCTAACTAGTCGATGCATTGGCTAGAATTTGCGGATTGATAAAATATGCACAAATACAAAATAAAAGTTAAATAAATAAATTAATAACAAAGGTTCTGATATAGTGACTGTAATTGATGTAGACGATAGAGAATTATGTCGATAATGTTTATTCAAGGAAGCACATGTGAAGCAAATGGGAAGTGGTCCTACGTTATTCAGCTACACTTTAGACAGGATATATCCTTATGAGATGCAGTAAAGACTCTCTGAGAGCGTTATGAGAATGGCAAGTAAACCCCAAGCTAAATAGTCATCAAGGGCTCGTGGAAACTAAGTCAAGTTCGTGACCTCAATACAAGAAAGATTCTACAGCTCAGAACAGTTCAGAGTACAACATGATTACCCACAAATTAAGGCACTTGATATGAAGAATGATAACTCATACTCTGTCTGTTTTCAGTTCCTTAATAGAAGCCAAAAAGTCAGTCCTACTCTGATGAACATTCAGACCGTTCGAAATACAAAGCCCCTTCACAAGATAGGGTACTGTAGTGACCATTCACCTCCAAAGAACAATCACCCATTTAACTCAACTACGCAGATTACTCAAGACAGCTCTGCATTCCTCCATAACTCGCCCCCAAACTGTCCGAAATTGCTTCTGTGAGATCTTCACTCCAAAATTCCCAGTCTTCACTTGATAACGATAGGGTTCTGCTGCTGTCTGATTTTCGATTGGCTGAAGGACATCCCCATCAACAATACCTCGTTATAGACCTGATTTGACTAATTTTAATCACTTTCCTGCATTAAAATAATACATTATAACAAAATTTAAACAAAAAATCTTTTAAACGTTAGGTTACATTCAGGTCATTTACAAAATGTATAAGTAGTAACTTGTTTATAAATAAACAAGCCAGTATTCTTGCGTAAGTGCACTCACGTTCAGTTACAACAGATTATCGCTAAATATTATTTAAACAACTATTTATGATTTCTTAATACGCGTGTCTTTTGGTATTTTCAATCATGGTACCCGCTGACACATGCAGCTGGTCATCATTAAAATAGCACACTTGTTTAATATCACTTGCATTCAATATTTAAAAAAAGTACTGACTGAGTAGTAAATAGCTCATTAAATAAGTACATAAGTAGTATAATTTGTCAGGTATTCATCCTTCATTCATTAGCTGTGTAAATGTGGAGAATACAATGGTCTGACAAAAGTTTGTGTAATAGAAAATGATATAAAAGGCAAAGTATATCAATAAATAAAATAGATACAGATACATAGCTTTCAGGGAAAATAGCTCTGTACAGAGCTATAATCCGAAATATTGTTTGTTGAAATCGCATGGAGCGATTAAAAGTTGTTATTTCAGAGGTTCACTGTGAAAATGTTAATTCACTGACAAAGGAACCTCCCCATCGCACCCCCTCAGATTTAGATATACGTTGGCACAGTGGATAGGCCTTGAAAAACTGAACACAGATCAATCGAGAAAACAGGAAAAAGTTGTGTGTAACTACGAAAAAAATAAGCAAAATATACAAACTGAGTGGTCCGTGTGCAAGATACGCAACATCTAGGTCAATGTGAGCTCTGAAGCGCCGTGGTCCCGTGGCTAGAGTGAGCAGCTGCGCAACGAAAGATCATTGGTTCAAGACTTCCCTCGAGTGTAAAGTTTAATCTTTTATTTTCAGTTTATGTGACAAACTCATAAGTTTTTATCACTTTTTTGGAAGTGATCATCACATACACCAGAAAACCTAAATCTGGCAAGGTAGAAGAATCTTTGTACCCATTCGCCAAGTGTACTAGTTAGGTGGGTCGACAACATATTCCTGTCATGTGACGCACATGCCGCCACCAGTGTCGTATAGAATATATCAGACACGTTTTCCTGTGGAGGAATCGGTTGCGATCAAATGTTTTCGGTTCCAATTGGAGAGGCACGTCCTTTAGTCTACTAATCGCACGGTTTTGACGTGCGGTTCCAAAACGCAGACACTAAACTTATTTCATTGAACAGAGACGTCAATGAACGAACGGACAGATTATAACTTTGCGAAAATAAAGAAAGGAAACTTTTCAGTCGAGGGAAGACTTGGACCAGGGACCTCTCTTTCCGCAGCTGCTCACGCTAACCACGGGACCACGGCGCTCCTGAGCTCACATTATCCTTGATGTTGCCTATCTTGCACATGGACTACTCAGTTTGTATATTTTGCTTATTTTTTTCATAGTTCCACACAACTTCTTCCTGTTTTCTCGATTGATCTGTGTTCAGTTTTCAAGATCTATCCACTGTGCTACCTTATAAATAAATCTGAAGGGGGTACGATGGGGAGGTTCCCTTGTGACAAACATTAACTTCAGTTGTTTTAAAGATATTGTTGTTGTGTGCTTGAATGTACCTCGTTTTTTTTTTTTTGGGGGGGGGGGTGATTGCCAATATATTCAGGTTAGTTCTAGTATTCATTGTCGAATTTCAGGGAGTTGTAACTTAGTCATCTTTCAGATTCTCCGACACTCTGCCATGTCTTGCAGCTTTTTCTGTCCTCCTGAGCGACCGTTCGCCGTCAAAGTTTCCCGTATTGTGAACAACCCACATCCAGTGATGCTTCTGGTCCATGTGCCTGGAGTAACCCGTATCGGTCTCCTAGCCAGAAGCTGAGACTGCCGTAGCACGCCCTGAGACGTGGGCTCACAACTGTTTAGCCGTGTAACAAATTCATCTCTCAATACCAGACCTATGTGGACGAATAACTCTTTCACATACTAGTAATGTTACGTCACCCTTCGTAGAACTTACTCTGCATGAGAAATCAAACTTACGTTTCTACGATCTTCACATTGATCAATCAATATCATTACTGCTGGGAAGAAACATCATCCAGGGATTCTCCTATTTCATACATCTTCTTACACAGATAAGCTAACTCTTTCACCACGCTACTCCCAAGGCTCTTAAACACCTCTGCAGGAAATCCATCGGTTCCACTTGCTGTATGATTCTTCATCTCTTTTAAATCCTTTTCCTCTTCTCCTTACAGGACGCAGCGCCCTTTTTATTGTCCTCTGTAACCCCACCCCCTCCCCTCTTGTAATTCAATGTCGTTTGGTATTTGATCAGTCTCATATAGACACTGCGTATTGCGACATCTCTTCCGGTTTAAGTGCCATTGTACCACCATACCTCCTTTCTATCGTCCCGATTTTTTTTTTTTTTTGCTCCAAAAACTAGAACAGCACCTAATCTATACCTCATTTCATATTTTCTTTCTTTTCCAGTTTCTCTCTTTCTTCACATCTCTCTCTCATCCTTGTCTTTCTGGCTTCTTCCGTTTCTTTCCTTAATTCATTACTCAATTTTCTACATTCTTTTCGCTTCCTCAGTTTCTACTGTCTTCGATTTCTTTCCTACTTCTATCTTACCCGGCATTGCCTTCATTACTCATTCTTGCGTTCTTATTTCGAACTTACGACTAAGTTGCTTGCAATATTGGTTGTTACACAAAAGTAACTCTAGGAAGTTGGGAACCGAAGGATGCAAATGGTTTCATTAATTTCATCTGACTGAGGATATTGTTTGGTGTAAGGGTAATGGCTACCTCAACAGCGATGTTTGCGTATAGATTTTTTGTATCTAAAGGTGAGAAGACGCTGTCTGTGGGAAGGCTATTTTGCTAATCTTATGGAGCTGCAGTAAATATCTACAAATCGGTTCACCTCAACTTCCTATTCCATTACAGATCGCGCGTTCTACCGGTGTTTCGTGGACGATATTTTCACTAATCAGTTTTAATTGTACTTACCATTAAATAAAACATTCAGTGTATTCCGTTGGTTGACATCTAGCCCACACTAGTATTACTAGCATTGTACCTCTTGCTGCAATACCTCAAAATACCATTTACTGTAGTGGTTATCAGACCTATTTCGACAGAACATCTATACCTTGCAGTATGAATGTTGTACATGTGTTCCTACGTTGTGTACACCTTACTGATGAAGTCTTAGCACATATAAGATATGTAACCATTCACGTGTGTCATTCATTTTACATTCTTATCGTCTACCACCTATTTCACTGTTTTATTTTAATTCCTGTTTAGATTATTTACAGTTCCAATAAGACTCTTGATATGCGGAAACCTTAATCAGCTGAATTTTATTCTTATTTCATGCCCTGTTATAATAAATAACGAATCAAGTTTCTCTGCTACATTTTACGTGATTTTAGACATGAATTATTCCCCCTGTATGCATGGCCGCACATTTAAAATCACGCTTCATTACACTACCGTTTGTTACATTAAAATTTTATGTTCTCTTTTCTTTAGATAATCTGATTATGCCTCACCAATAAAAACTATATTGGAACCAAGACTGCCTTTATTCCGATAACGTCATATCAATCAGCTCTGAGGACTGATGCTTGCCTTGCCATCTGCAAAAGTGGCAGTCACAGAATTTGCCTTAAGTTATTTATGGAAACCTCGCAAAACCGAAACGAGAACGGCCGTAAGGGGATTTGAATAGCCAGCCTCCTAAATGTGAGTTCAGTGTCTCCCTACTGCGCCACCTATCTCCGTTCCTTGACGTCTCCAACACTTTTAGGGTATTCGTAAGTAAAGCGATTGACATATTGTAAGCAACAAGGTTGTCAGAGAGGGGATGCAACCTCGAATTGGCGATAAATGGTGAAGGAAATCGTCTTTCCCCTCGTCGAGTAACCGTCTCGGCATTAGAGTTAAGCAATTTTCGATTGCTATACAGAGATAAATAATTTAGACAAGAAGAGAATAGAAGCTTTCGAAATGTGGTGCTGCAGAAGAATGCTGAAGATTAGATGGGTAGATCACATCACTAATGAGGAGGTACTGAATAGAATTGGGGAGAAGAGGAGTTTGTGGCAGAACCTGACTAGAAGAAGGGATCGGTTGGTAGGACGTGTTCTGAGGCATCAAGAAATCACCAATTTAGTACTTGACGGCAGTGCGGAGGGTAAAATTCGTAGAGGCAGACCAAGAGATGAATACACTAAGCAGATTCAGAAGGATGTAGGCCGCAGTAAGTACTGGGAGATGAAGAAGCTTGCACAGGATAGAGTAGGATGCAGAGCTGCATCAAACCAGTCTCAGGACTGAAGACCACAACAAGAACATACAGAGATCTGAATGGAGTCCAGAGCCTTATCACTGAGCCACCTTGCATAATGATTTTGTCAGTGGTAATTTCAGATAGGAAGCGAGATATCAGGTCGATAAATTCAAACCCTAAGAAGTTTGGTGGTTCTTCCATCCTAACAACATTTCCCTGTAACCATTTCTGTGAGAGTGAGAAAGTGACCGTGGTGTTGATAGAAAAGAAAGAAAATCCCGCGATCAGGCCTTGAAAAGCATGTTCTAGTTGACCGACTGCCGGTTATTCTCAGCATTCATCATCGGATGCTGTATGGAGGGGAATGGGATTAGCGCAACATTGTCCCGGCGGTTATCAATCTTCTTAATCTTGGGGCGGCATCTTATTACTCCAGTAGCTCCTCAATAGCATCACGAGACTGACTCCCACGAAGGAAAAATCCCTGCCAGTACAGGGAATCGAAACTGGGTGACCTGTATGGTTGTCTCCTGCGTTGACCTCTACAGTACGAAGCAGAACGTGGTATTGATATATAAAAATTACTACATTATTTCATGTGAAATTCATATTTGTGATTTTTCAGGGCTTCTCTTGCCAGCAGAGCGATTTTTATACATCCTGTAGGACAGTTAATCACTAAAACAGAAATCCTAATCCGTCGGATACTCTTGTAAAGTGGTAATATGCCCCTGCCTCTCGCCAGGTACTGAATGTATCAGAGCCAATGTACAAGTAAAGAGAGGACGGCAATTGTTAGGGAACATATGAATCATTTCCGTCGCTCTTAAAAGTTACATGAAGGCAGAATTCTTTATCGTCTCAGTTTTATTTCAAAGGGGTCTCTAGAATGATACACAGAGTCCGATTTGAACTGTGGAGGTGAGCTCACAGCAGTCGTCGATTCTGTGTACCGTTGGCTAGATGTGTTTCTTCAAGCACTCACGCTAATGCATCGGTCACCAGCGGCGGTGGGCGTTCTCTGTAAATTTCAGAGCCATTTTCTGCTAATGGGATGCCTCTTTCCCTCAGTATTGACCTGCGAAGAATGCGTAAGCCACAGTGCATCTCTGATCTACTTTTCACCCCACTATCGATGTCCCATTTACACGGAAGCAAATCGTATTGCATAACTACACCTGCTAGCCGTTTGGATTACTTTTATGTAATTAACTGACTGTCATGTAGTATCTGCGAACGATAGTCATGGAACAAGGTACACAGAAGTTCAACACTCTAGGAGATGACAACGGAGTACAAAGTTGGCCCATTTCGGTGGCAAAAGGGAAATTCTCTCTCTAGGCACTAACGATTGCGTCTATAAAATAAAAATGTGCCTTTTAGCACATTTCCACAGGAGTCGGTGTCTTAGAACCGGCGTTGTTATACTGATTCCTAGAAATATTATGCAGTAAAATAAAGTGCTTACAATTTGTCACAATTTTCCTATAACACTGTAAAAACATTACTGTTAACGATGCATTTCCGAACTGACTAAAACGAGGTGCCAGAGTACATGTAGATAGAAATTCTTTTATGATAATGACGCTTCTGACGTTGGCTGGAGTCAGTACCGTCTTTACAGATCTCACGGTAGAGCATTCGAAGAACAAGCCGATTTCTGTAAGCTTCTTCCATCGGAACCTGTCAAAACAATGATGCGCTGATGATGGAGTATAGACATATGCATAAATTATTCCTCAATTACTGGAGGATTCATGCCACATATTGTTCCATACGTTTCACATTCTGGTTCGCACTCTTAATATGAAATCAACTGTAAGCACACCAGAATGTCTAATTTATTCATTCTGAATCCTCTCCTTACCTGAAGCATTTACCTCCAGCTAAATAAGCAATATTTTGCTACATACTGTACTGAGACGCATACGCAGCCGTTTCACCAGACAAAGGCTTTTCATCCTGGAATATTTTCGGGTTGCAAACGAGGAACTGACGTAATAAAACGATATCGACATTGATTCATTAGTTCCCTGTTTGTAAACTACTTTTATTTATGATTCCAAGAAAGGTAATAAATAAACTGTAACACTTTCAAAAAGATTATTTGGGAATATATTTCCGAGAAAACCTTGCCATTGATATGAACAACTCATAAATTATCAATTTGGCGGTTGAGAATATTCGAAAAACATTGCTTATAAAATGTAAATAAGATCGTTATCTGAAGAAGAAGAGAAAGCAATAAGCCAAAAAGCTGCATATTGTTAGCCTGAGGCGTAGCGCCGTATAACGATCCTGCCTTGGAGCCGGTTAAGTGGGAAATGTGTGTCAGAGCTGGATAGTGACAGATGGTGACGCGAGACTGGACGCGCACGTAGTTTATGTATCAGCCAGTAGAGGACAGTATTGCATAGGGGACTGTGTTTTAGTTTCGATTGTGCCCACTAGAGTGCACTAAAGTAGTAGAATCTTTTATAAACTGTTCTAGTATTTTCATAAAGTGTTATTATTTCTTTTTGTGTATGTAAAATGTTACAAATATGTTTTAGCAGTATGAATGATGCGTGAGTGTGGTTTAAGATTAATATGAAGATAATTTTTTAACGATTTATGTAGCAGGATTTAGTGTGGGAACATTTCGAAGAAGTATGGGTATGAACAAAGGGGAATTTTGTAGATTAGATTTGTAAAGGAAGTTTATGGTTAAGGGGTTAGTTAATTCAGGTATAAGCAACAATAGTAAATAACTTTATGCATAAGCAAAACTTCAGCATATCAGAAAATTATGTCGGTAAAAAGTGCAGTCATTAGGTTTAATGTTGTGCGATTGGTTATTGAGGAAAAGCGCGGACTGTCGCGGGAGCATGTTATTTTGCTATTGGCTGTTGAGTAAACTGACCAATGGTAAAGCAATATTCTTCGCGCGCCTTTCTCTGCTGGTAGAGAAGACTTAGAGTATTCTAAAGAAGAGTCGAATCCTAGCCATGAAACAGGTCGGACGTGTGTAGTAGTAGTTCCGATGGAAATAATAAGTTGCCGGATCTAGCAGTGTTTCATACATCAAAAGTTTTGGAAAGTGACGGCATTATTATTCCGATGTGTGTGTAGAAATTTCGGGATAATTAAGTGAATTTTGTGACGAGAAAAGACATATATTCCGAGTGGCGTATTGAGCATGTCGGTGGCTAGAAACTGTGACTGCATTTGGTACCGACAGACTTAATGTTTGACGAGCGTTCTCAATCAAAAGCAATTAGTATATTTGTAGCTCTTGCGTTTTCGGGAAATGCAACACCATAAACTTGCTAACGTGACTGAAAGGGGTTGTGAGTGGCTGTGTTAAGAGTACCACGGGCTTGGCAGTGATGCTTGTTCACCTAAGTTTCAGAATATATTAATTGAGGACGAAATTTCCAACCTTTCATTTCGTGTTTCTCCCGAAACGTAGATTAGTGATTTTAATTGCAGCGTGGTTCACGTCGAAGTACAGTAGGTTTCACCTGGCTTTCCTACTGATGATCTGCTGTGACAATGTTCACAAGTAGGTGCAGGTTCGTCGTAAAGGGACGGAAAGAACAGCGCCGCCGCAAGCTTCATGTCTAACATATCACAGACTATTCAGTCATAAAAGTGTCAAACAACACATGACGATACTTTGTCAATCAGGTTTTAAGAAATCACTCGTATAAATCTATTTGGAACCATGATTCAGCAGTTCTAGTTTTGCTCCAAAGACCATCTTCTCACAGCGTTTTCTCTGGTCTAAAATTATCATTCTTTAGATGTACGAAGTGCACTTTCTAACCAGTGCTCATGCTTTCAATGGTTCAAATGACTCTGAGCACTATGCGACTTAACGTCTGAGGTCATCAGTCGCCTAGAACTTAGCACTAATTAAACCTAATTAACCTAAAGACATCACACGCATCCGTGCCCGAGGCAGGATTGGAAACTGCGACCGTAGCGGTCGCTCGGCCCCTGACTGTAGCCCTAGAACCGCACGGCCACTCCGGCCGACGCTCATGTTTTCGTTTCTCTACTTTGTTAAGGGAGGAGGGTTGTATTCGGGACCAGTGGCTTCAGTTGGTGACAGAGTCAACCAGTGTAGAGTTTCCCTAGGCGCCTCTGAAGAAACCTGCGAGAGTTACATTCCATAGGTTTGCCAGTTTCCTTCGTCATTAGTTTCCGTTTGACGAAGAGTTTCAATGACACTCGTGCTTCAGGAGCATTAATATTAAAACCCTATACTTCAATTTCTGTAACATCTATAATTCACCATTGTGGGTAATTGTATCTGGTAGATACTAACGTGAGCAGCTTGAACCATGACGTTCAGAAATTAGGAGATAATTACGACCACAACCATTGGCGAGCAGGTTATATATGTCACAGCAGCAGCTTGACGGTGGGACACACACTCCCAACCGCAGACCGCCAGCTGCCAATCGCTCGTTACGCACAGTGAATTGGACGTCACCACTCAATTATTGTACCACAAGATGCAATCAGCTGAAATGGATGGAGCTCTGAAGCTGGCAACACAACGAGACTCGAGAAAAACATTTTTCCACTACGCCTTACACTACACAGACAAAATACTGGCAAACAGTGAAGCTAGAAGTATCATTACAACGTAGGTAAACGTTACGAAACGCATTATGGGTTACAGTTTACTTTATAACAGGTTATTAAACCACATGAATAGATTCAAAGAGGGAAGGCAGGTCTTCACATTCTATCGAACCGTTGAGCTTTCCACAGCTTCTTCCTATTACTGATTACGGTAAAACGGTGAGTTATACGACTGCGTAGTGTCTGTTTTATCGGACACGTTCAAAAGAACAGACACCACGTGGAATCCGCAGTTGTGATACGTATTACGTAACTGGCACAAAGGTTAACGCAACTGCATAGTAAACAGGAGATTCGGGGATCGAATCCCAGTACGGCGTTTATTTTCACTAGTCGCAGCTAATGCCGCACGAAGTCCCGATGCAGCTGACATCCATAATTCCTTCCCTTTCCTTTGTTCCCTTATCACTCTTAATAAGATAAATAGTTAGTGTTTACTTCTTTAAAGATAATACAAATCTGTGTTGTTAAATTAAATTCAGTTCGGTCTTATTTTCACCTTTGAATAGGAAAAACGAGTGGCGAAGTGTTTTCCTGGTTTAGGTGGAGTGCGGAAATCATGTCTCTTTCCTATCAATCTGGTTTCTTTGGAAGAAAAGTGGTGGCTACTGCATATTCAAGAGCTTTCATAACCATCTGCTATGCCGATGTAAACAAATTAGTTCCTAAGAGTAAAAGTTAAAAAATTGTTTGTACCTATGTGCAGGATGTACCAAAAAACACCGTTTTTATTTCTTTTGGGTCATCAGTCTACTGACTGGTTTGTTGCCGCCCGCCACGAATTCCTCCACTGTGCTAACCTCTTCCTCTCAGAGTAGCACTTGCTACCTACGTCCACAATTATTTGCTTGACGTATTCCAATCTCTGTCTTCCTCTACAGTTTTTGCCCTCTACAGCTCCCTCTAGTACCATGGAAGTCATTCCCTCATGTCTTAGCAGATGTCCTATCATCCTGTCCCTTCTCCTTATCAGTGTTTTCCACGTATTCCTTTCCTCTCTGATTCTGCGTAGAACCTCCACATTCCTTACCTTATCAGTCCACCTAATTTTCAACATTCGTCTATAGCACCACATCTCAAATGCTTCGATTCTCTTCTATTCCGGTTCCCACAGTCCATGTTTCACTACCATACAATGCTGTACTCCAGACGTACATCCTCAGAGATTTCTTCCTCAAATTAAGGCCGGTCACCAAAGGTTGTTTTGACTTTCCTGTATGCTGAGTCTGTCCTTCCGACAATCATATCTTTTTCGATGTCTTAACATTTTTTCTGCAGCCATTTCGTCTTAGCTTCCCTGCACTTCCTATTTATTTCATTCCTCAGCGACTTGTATTTCTGTATTCCTGATTTTTCCGGAACATGTTTGTACTTCCTCCTTTCATCAATCAACTGAAGTATTTCTTCTGTTACCAATGGTTTCTTCGCAGCTACCTTCTTTGTACCTATGTTTTCCTTCCCAACTTCTGTGATGGCACGTTTTAGAGATGTCCATTCCTCTTCAACTGTAATGCCTACTGCGCTATTCCTTATTGCTGTATCTACAGCGTTGGAGAACTTCAAACGTATCTCGTCATTCCTTAGAGCTTCCGTATCCCACTTCTTAGTGTATTGATCCTTCCTGACTAATGTCTTGAACTTCAGCCTACTCTTCATCACTACTATATTGTGATCTGAGTCTATATCTGCTCCTGGGTACGCCTTACAACCCAGTATCTGATTTCGGAATCTCTGTCTGACCGTGATGTAATCCAATTGAAATATTCCCGTATCTCCCGGCCTTTTCCAAATATACTTCCTCCTCTTGTGATTCGTGAACAGGGTATTCGCTATTACTAGCTGAAACTTGTTACAGAACTCAATTAGTCTTTCTCCTCTTTCATTCCTTGTCCCAAGCCCACACTCTCCTATAACCTTTTCTTCTACTCCTTCCCCTACAACTGTATTCCAGTCGCCCATTACTATTATTTTCGTCCCCATTTACATACTGCATTATCCTTTCAATATCGTCATACACTTTCTCTATCTGTTCATTTTCAGCTTGCGACGTCGGCATGTATACCTGAACTATCGTTGTCGGTGTTGGTCTGCTGTCGATTCTCATTAGAACAACCCGGTCACTTAACTGTTCACAGCC
Organism: Schistocerca gregaria; assembly: GCF_023897955.1. Classification (NCBI taxonomy): domain Eukaryota; kingdom Metazoa; phylum Arthropoda; class Insecta; order Orthoptera; family Acrididae; genus Schistocerca; species Schistocerca gregaria. The sequence continues at coordinate 553,915,255 of NC_064925.1, forward strand.
CTTAATATATTGTGCGGGAAGGCAAACTGATCGGTTTTCAAGAAGGAACCCATGTCCTGAAACGCACGACTTGTTAAAATGTATTAGTTTACGTCAACAGTTTCTACAAGCAGATAAAATATTCTCTACATAGATTTTTGTTTATTTTGGAACTGAAAATCTCCCACTATCATTTTAGTGCCGTTTCTGATCGTTTGTAATCTTAAACTCCCATTAGAACATTCGTATTTCTTCATCAGCATGTCAACGAGTTTGTGTATGGACTTAGACGAGTTCTATGATATATAGATTCCTGTTGTATCAAGTCTAACTGAATTTGTGAAGCGAGTACACGTCAATCTGACATGTTATTATATTTCAGGTTTTTTTTAAAGAAAATTGGTTTCATATTTTTACCAGCCCTGAAATGATATTATAAATGCAACTGCAAAGTGACCCTAAATGGTATATATACTATAAGGGTTGATTTAGTGGCCCAAATTTAATACACGATCATTTGCCTCTGATAAAGAAACTGTCTAAATATCTCATAAATGTCTCACAGTTCTTCAGGAACGCATAATATAGGGAACTGCAGCTCTTGGCGGATCAGTAGTGAATCCGTAGCTATTTGTTTCTACATGTCTCAATACCTTTACGCAGTAGCACCTTCGCTAACGCACATGACCTTCAATTGTATTTGGCTGCCATAATCTACAAATAGAAATAAACGTAAGAGAGAGTGACACCTTGGTCGATCTGGAGACTCACAGTGATGGTTTTTTTTTCGGCACTATTACCTTAATTTCAAACGAAATAACTGGTTTACACCAGTATCAACCATTCTCAGATATACACAATAATTTTAAGAACTGAAAGTTATACAACCTACATAAAAATTCCACAAAACTGATACAGGAAGACACTTGCTGACGATTGACGAATCGAAATTATTGTTGCTAAACAGAGAGACCCGGATAAATTGTTCAACAAACCCAACGATGATTAAAATACTTCCGGTGTTGTACCGCGCCGTAATATAAAATTCTTTAATTATGAATTACAAAACGGACCCTTCGCCCGTGTTAGAACGGCCTTCCGCAGGGCAACTCTTGTAATTGTTATACGGTCGAGACATCGAGACGTTGGTTTTGTGGTTTATAATTAAAGTATTTTATACAGCCACTCGGTACAACACCCAAAGGAATTCTAATCAACAGCTGTGCAAGCCTACATAGTTATACCACAATGAATTCACACGGGATGCAGAGTTAACACTAGCTCCTCTCACGACGCTGCACACGGTTGAACACTTATTTATAAAGAAACGTTAATGCATAAAACCACTATCCACGCATATTCGCAATGACTCAACCACACGCAGCCTAGCAAAAAGCGCGACATCGGTAGAAGAAAGGAAAAATTTTGAGATTTTGGGAGAAGCTGACAGAACACACGTCGCTCACAACTCACTCTTTTGCTTCAGTAAAAAGAAATTTACGCGGCCGAGTAACAAATTACAAAATGTGCCAAGAAGGGGGGTAAATAATTCCAATATTGTTGCGACATGCCTAGCAGAAGACATTGTATATGTCGTGGAGTGTATGGAGATCCAGAAACCTATGGTAATACGTGTCTATAAACATCGCTCCGAGACGTCGTGATCTCTGAGTATATGTAGAGATTTCTGGCTGTAGATACTTGCCAGCAGCTAGCTTACAGCTGTCCGTCAGAGAAACATGGAGTGCCCAGATGAATACCTGCCACTTTTAACGTTTGACGTTGACTCATATTAATTTCATTCCTGAAAAGAATTAAAAACTAATCTCTACGCTAAACTTAATGAATTAATTTGAAACGCAACGCTCATCGATGATGTTTTAGTCACATTACCCATCCCACAGGAACGGTATCCACGTTGACCATCCTACGGGAACAGCAACTTTTTTTTTTTTTCGGAACAGAAGGTAGCCTATGTGTTAATGCAAGATATATCTCCACTGCAACATTTCATCCAGATCGTTCCAGCCGCCTCAGTGTGAAGGAGTAACAAACATACTACCTAACCGAAGTAAGAAATTAAGTAACATCCTGGAAGATTAAAACTGTGTGACGGATCGAGACTCGAACTCGGGACCTTGGCCTTTCGCGGGCAGTAGAGACGAGGTACTGGCGTAATTAAGGCTGGGGACGGGTCGTGAGCCGTGCTTGGGTAGCTCAGTTGGTAGACCACTTGCCGGCGATAGGCAAAGGTCCCGAGTTCGAGTCTCGATCAGCCACACAGTTTTAACCTAACAGGAAGTTTCATATCATCGCACACTCCGCTGCAGAGTGAAAAATTCATCCTGGTAGAAAGTAAGCAATTACTAGTTTCGCGCAGCGAAAATTTTAGTGTTTGTACGTGCAATAACGTCGTGTTCCCTGACAAATGTGCCTGTTACCAGCAGATTGGTTCACATATCATAATTAAATACAGTCTCACTAAAAGCCTACGACGCATTTCATGTAAAGACACGACAGCTCTCTGTCGCTTAGCACTTATAAGGATCATCATTGCGCCTCTTCAAGTGTCAAAAGCTGTAACGTACGCTTGATTCCAAGCGGCCGAATTGGAACATGCTTGTATGGAAGTATGGACTGTAGAAGCATTGTAGTCATTACGTTGAATCGTCTTGCGTGGGGCATATTAAACAATAAAGCATGGTCACAAATACGACAAAGTTAAAAATTCAAAGACTAACTAGCTTTCTCTAAGAGTAATTATTGTTCCTCATTTCGCGTTATATTTTTCAAACCAATAAATATATTCACTATATGCTTTGAAAGTAGCTTATGTGTTAATGCAGTGTATGAGCTAATTCCATTCCAAAATTCCTCGAATCCCATCCAGCAGTTGAAGCGCGAAGAAACAACATACAAACACAAACTTTTGCATTTAAAATATAGCCCATATGGGATTTTTGACGGACGAACACACGCCATTCCAGCTGTCATCTGATGCTGCACGTAAACATGGCGAGTACACGACAGCTCGAATACGCTTCCTGCCTGATGTCTGCAGTCAACCCAAGCGTATTAAACGGCAGCAGAGCCGAGCAGAGCTGCGTGCTGTCAGCGAGGACGTGAAATGCGCTCAGTGAACACGACTCCAGACATCAGTGCCATCTGCTAGTCAGAAATGGAATCATCTGCATCGTAAGGGACACAAAATACACTCGATTTTTCATTTTAACTATAATGTATATGAATATAATACTTTATATTAAATATGAAAAGTTAATGTGTAAAAAAATTGAAAAATGAATCTTGTTGGTGGACTATCGAAGAATTTCGCGTAATATATTTGACTGCTAAAGGTACAACAAATCTCTGGCATGAACTACAGTAATTATAAAAATTTTCATGCAGTTTACAAATTTTATTGACCAAACTGCTTCTGTACGTCGAATTCAAAGTTTGTTGACAAATTTGTTAATCGGAATATGTCAACAGAAAATGAACAGTTAGCCAACAGCCCACCGACAGGTTCACTTTTGTATACAGCTCCTCCTCCTGTATATTAACTGCCACTGTAGTTTCCACAGTGGTGGAAACGAGCCACGGTTAGTGCTGTGGCATAGCATCAATTTATTTTATTTCATTGTCATCTGACGAGATCTACATAACTTCTCCTTTATTTATAAAATTGTTCGTGCTTGTCTTGTACAAGAGAGGATACCTTATCTCGGCAGGAACCGGTAACTTTATTTGAAATTATAGCGACTGCGCCGGATAAAAAGGAAATTTCTGAAATAAATTTTAGCACTACATATCCCTAAACTATTTTGGACCATGTTGGTGTTGTTGTTGTTGTTGTTGTTGTTGTGGTCTTCAGTCCTGAGACTTGTTTGATGGAGCTCTGCATTCTACTCTATCTTGTGGAAGCTTCTTCATCTCCCAGTACTTACTGCAGTCTACATTCTTCTGAATCTGCTTAGTGTATTCATCTCTTGGTGCCCCTCTACGATTTTTACCGTCCACGCTGCCGTCAACTACTAAATTGGTGATTCTTTGATGCCTCAGAACACGTCCTACCAACCTATCCCTTCTTCTAGTCCAATTGTGCCACAAACTCCTCTTCTCCTCAGTTCTATTCAATACCTCCTTATTAGTTATGTGATCTACCCATCTAATCTTCAGCAATCTTCTGTAGCACCACATTTCGAAAGCTTCTATTCTCTTCTTGTCTAAACTATTTATCGTCCACGTTTCACTTCCATACATGGCTACACTCCATACAAGTACTTTCAGAAACGACTTCCTAATACTTAAATCAATACTCGATGTTAACAAATTTCTCTTCATCAGAAACACTTTCAAAGGCATTGCCAATCTACATTTTATATCTGCTCTACTTCGACCATCATCAGTTATTTTGATCCCCAAATAGCAAAACTCCTTTACTGCTTTAAGTGTCTCGTTCTGCTTTTGTTGATGTTCATCTTTTACCCTCCTTTCAAGACACTGTCCATTCCGTTCAACTGCACTTCCAAGTCCTATGCTCTCTCTGACAGAATTACAATGTCATCGGCGAACCTCAAAATTTTTATTTCTTCCCCATAGATTTTAATACCTACTCCGATCTTTTCTTTTTTTTTCCTTTACTGCTTGCTCAAAATACAGATGGAATAGCATCAGGGAGAGGCTACAACCCTGTCTCACTCCATTCCCAACCACTGCTTCCCTTTCATGTCCCTCGACTCTTATAACTGCCATCCGGTATGTGTACAAATTGTAAATAGCCTTTCGCTCCCTGTATTTTATCCCTGCCACCTTCAGAATTTGAAAGAATGTATTCCAGTCAACATTGTCAAACGCTTTCTCTAAGTCTACAAATGCTAGAAAAGTAGGTTTGTCTTCCCTTAAACTTTCTTCTAAGATAAGTCGTAGGATCAGTATTGCCTCACGTGTTCCAACATTTCTACAGAATCAATACTGATCTTCCCCGAGGTCGGCTTCTACAAGTTTTTCCATCCGTCTGTAAAGAATTTGTGTTAGTATTTTGCAGCTGTGACTTATTAAACTCAAAGTTCGGTAATTTTCACATCTGTCAACACCTGCTTTCTTTGGGATTGGAATTACACTCCTGGAAATGGAAAAAAGAACACATTGACACCGGTGTGTCAGACCCACCATACTTGCTCCGGACACTGCGAGAGGGCTGTACAACCAATGATCACAAGCACGGCACAGCTGACACACCAGGAACCGCGGTGTTGGCCGTCGAATGACGCCAGCTGCGCGGCATTTGTGCACCGCCGCCGTCAGTGTAAGCCAGTTTGCTGTGGCGTACGGAGCTCCATCGCAGTCTTTAACACTGGTAGCATGCCGCGACAGCGTGGACGTGAACCGTATGTGCTGTTGACGGACTTTGAGCGAGGGCGTATAGTGGGCATGCGGGAGGCCGGGTGGACGTACCGCCGAATTGCTCAACACGTGGGGCGTGAGGTCTCCACAGTACAACGATGTTGTCGCCAGTGGTCGGCGGAAGGTGCAAGTGCCCGTCGACCTGGTCGTATGCGTGTTTTGCGCCGTGCAGGTGAGCGCCACAATCAGGACTGCATACGACCGAGGCACACAGTGCCAACACCCGGCATCATGGTTTGGGGAGCGATCTCCTACACTGGCCGTACACCTCTGGTGATCGTCGAGGGGACACTGAATAGTGCACAGTATATCCAAACCGTCATCGAACCCATCGTTCTACCATTCCTAGACCGGCAAGGGAACTTACTGTTCCAACAGGACAATGCCCGTTCGCATGTATACCGTGCCACCCAACGTGCTCTATAAGGTGTAAGTCAACTACCCTGGCCAGCAAGATCTCCGGATCTTTCCCCCATTCAGCATGTTTGGGACTGGATGAAGCGTCGTCTCACGCGGTCTGCACGTCCAGCACGAACGCTGGTCCAACTGAGGCGCCAGGTGGAAATGGCATGGCAAGCCGTTCCACAGGACTACATCCAGCATCTCTACGATCGTCTCCATGGGAGAATAGCAGCCTGCATTGCTGCGAAAGGTGGATATACACTCTACTAGTGCCGACATTGTGCAGGCTCTGTTGCCTGTGTCTATGTGCCTGTGGTTCTGTCAGTGTGATCATGTGATGTATCTGACCCCAGGAATGTGTCAATAAAGTTTCCCCTTCCTGGGACAATGAATTCACGGTGTTCTTATTTCAATTTCCAGGAGTGTATTATATTCTTCTTGAATTCCGATGGTATTTCGCCTGTCTCATACATCTTGCTCACCAGATGGTAGAGTTTTGTAAGGACTGGCTCTCCCTAGGTTGTCAGTAGTTCTAATGGAATATTATCTACTCCGGGGGTCTTGTTTCGACTCAGGTCTTTCAGTACTCTGTCAAACTTTTCACGCAGTATCGTATCTCCCATTTCAGCTTCATCAACATCCTGGTCTATTTCCATAATATTGTCCTCAAGTACATCGCCCTTGTATAAACCCTCTACATACTCCTTCCACCTTTCTGATTTCCCTTCTTTGCTTAGAACTGGGTTTCCATCTGAGCTCTTAATAGAGTGGTTCTATTTTCTCCAAAGGTGTCTTTAATTTTTCTATAGGCAGTATCTATCTTACCCCTCCTGAGATAAGCCCTCACAACCTTACATGTGTCGCCTAGCCATCCCTGCTTAGCCATTTTGCACTTCCTGTCGATCTAATTTTTGATACTTTTGTGTTCCTTTTTGCCTGCTTCGCTTACTGTTTCTTTTTTTTTATTTTTTCCTTTAATCAATTAAATTCAGTATTTTTTCTGTTACCCAAGCATTTCTACTAGCCCTCATCTTATGACCTACTTCATCCTCTACTGCTTTCATTCCTCAAAGCTACCCATTCTTCTTCTACTGTATTTCTTTCCCCCATTCCTGTCAATTGTTCCCTTACGCTCTCCCTGAAACTCTGTACAACCTCTGGTCCTTCCAGTTTATCTAGGTCCCATCTCCTTAAAATCCCACCTTTTTGCAGTTTCTTCAGTTTTACTCTACAGTTCGTAACCATTAGATTGTGGTCAGAGTTCACATCTGCCCCTGGAAATGTCTTACAATTTAAAACCTGATTACTAAATCTCTCTCTTACCATTATGTAATTTATCTGAAACCTTGTATTATCTCCAGGCTTCTTCCATGTATGCAACCTTCTTTCATGAGTCTTGAACCAAGTGTTAGCTATGATTAATTTATGCTCCGTGCTGTATTCTACCAGGCGGCTTCCTCTTTCATTTCTTAGCCTTAATCCATATTCACCTCCTACGTTTCCTTCTCTTCCTTTTCCTACTGTCGAATACCAGTCACCCATGACTCTTAAATTTTCGTCTCCCTTCACTACTTGAATAAATACTTTTATCTCATCATACATGTCATCAATTTATTCATCATCTGCAGAGCTAGCTGACATAAAAGCCAGTGCTACTGTAGTAGGCGTGGGCTTTGTGTCTATCTTGGCCACAATAATGCGTTCACTATGCTGTTTGTAGTAGCTTACCCGCACTCCTATATTTTTATTCATTCTTAAACCTACTCCTGCGTTACCCCTACATGATTTTGTATTTAAAACCCTGTATTCACCTGACCAAAAGTCTTGTTCCTCCTGCCACCGAACTTCACTACTTCCCACTATATCTACCTTTAACCTATCTATTTCCCTTTTTTAATTTTCTAACCTACCTACCCGATTAAGGGATCTGACATTCCACGCTCCGATCCGTAGAACGCCAGTTTTCTTTCTCCTGATGACGACGTCCTCTTGAGTAGTCCCCACCCGGAGATCCGAATGGGGGACTATTTTACCTCCGGAATATTTTACCCAAGAGGATGCCAACATCATTTAACCATACAGTAAAATTTCATGCTGTCGGTAAAAGTTACGGCTGTAGTTTCCCCTTGCTTTCAGCCGTTCGCAGTACCAGCACAGCAAGGCCGTTTTCGTTAGTGTTGCAAGGCTTAGTCAGTCAATCATCCAGCTGTTGCCCCTGCAACTATTGAAAAGGCTGCTGCCCCTCTTCAGGAACCACACGTTTGCCTGGCCTCTCAACAGATACCCCTCCGTTGTGGTTGCACCTACGGTACGGCCATCTGTATTGATGAGGCACGCAAGTCTCCCCACCATCGGCATGGTCTATGGTTCATTGGGGGGGGGGGGGAGTGATGGGGGGGGGGGGGGAATGTGCCATAAACCCACATATATTTCCCTATATTAGCTGGAACTTTCATTCTCCTTTACAAACTTCGGCGGAACACCGAATGAGCTGTTGACTTATATATGGGTCACTTCTGCTGCATACACGCTGGTAGACAAGGAACGACATTTATGCAAGGGGGTTGGTTTGACATTAGTGTGATATGTGGCGCATTCGTAAACTATAACTTCGGTGACAATATTAGGCTACCAAGCGTGTTCTAACCGGTTCAAATAACTGGTATTGTTTTGTTGGCTGCCGAAGGACCACAAACGCTGGTAGATATCCATCGGAGATGGGAGAATGTTTATGAGGCAGTATGTCTCTCTAAATCCGTCGTTATGGAATAGTGTCCCAAGTTCCGTGCGACAAGGCATGGAGCTGCTCCTTCATCACGTCCCCATATCGCAAATACAGTAATGTAGAAGTTAAGCTAACGCAAGTGGGAGACAACCGAACACCGGCCCTACGGCCCTGATCTCTCCCCATGCGATTATCACGCCTTGTATCTCTTAAAAACGCCTTGAAAGGTCGACGATTACTGTCGGACGGGTATGTGCACCAAGCAGTTACGGACGTCTCCACGTAACAGGACACACTGTTCTACCAAATGCAATTCTTCAGCCCGGTGAGTTGGTGGGGTGATTGCCTCTCCGCTAACGGTGACTTTTCCTGACTGTAGTACCGATTCTGGACTGTATGGCCTTCGAACGGAAACATTTTGGTTGCCCCTAATACAAAAAAAATTAAATTTCTTCATGCTTAACTCCCAGGAGAAATCTGTTCTTTAGAGCTGCAAACTGACAAGAGACGTTGACCGTCTTCGATTTTGGCCCACTTCGGCAGCTGATGATATCCAAAATTCGAAAACTACCTGCTACGTCACCTCATATTATTCCAACGTGAATTACATGACCTACCTATCCCTACATGTTCACATTCTTCATGATTCTAGAGACTTATCCTGGCTAAGTATGGCATGAAGATTGGACGAACACGGACTCTGCTAGCTCCAGCGCAGACTGTGAATTCACTAGCCCACAAATCTGTCCATAAACAGAAATTTTTCACGTCGGCAATTTCGACGTAACGTCCAAACCCTCTCTTCACGTTGTAAGTGTTCGCGATATGCTCCTTGCTTTACAAACTGTCCTCGTGGGATAATCTGCTTTGTATAGTACTGTATTACTCTTAATAATAACAGACGAATGTCTCATCGCCAGAAATTAGGAACCCACCAGGTCCTAGTTACTGAGACTAGACGCTCCTACACCTACTCCCTCTTAATTTACAGACATTCTGAACTGTTTTATTCTTTTTTTGTTTCTTTCTAACTCTTCCCTTCGTCAATTTATTCTTACAATTACTGCAATTGTTCTTTATAGATTACTGTTAATATGCAAGCAAACCTTGTGGAGGAACATCCGCAACTGAGCATTATACCATAGGTTGAAAATACCGCTTCAGGTTTAAAGTTCTTTTGCCGTAACACAACCAGTTTCGGGCTCACAAACGCCCATCGTCAGGTATCGTAACTTGGTGCTGTGAACCCGAGCCGTGCTCTGCGCTAGCAGGTAGCACCCCGCACCTTGAACACGTCTACCGCGGCGCTAGGGGGTCAAAGCATCAAGTTACGAAACATGAAGATGGCGCTAAACCGGTCGTGTGATTGTAAAAGAACTTTACAACTGAAGCGGTATTCTCGACCTCTGGTACAGATAATATGGTTTAAAACAATAGCACGATCATGAACCGTGGACCTTGCCGTCGGTAGGATGGCTTTCGTGCCTCAGCGATACAGACAGCCGAACTGTACATGATTGTACATGCGACCACAACTGAGCAGTATCTATTGACAGTCCAGACAAACGTGTCGTTTCGGAAGAGGAATGGAAAGGGAAGAGAAGGTAAAACAGTAGGTGAATATCGACTGCTGGAAAGGAATGGAGGAGGAAGCCGTCTGGTAAAATTTTGTTCACAGCATAATTTAACCATCACTAACACTTGGCTTAATAATCGTGAAAGAAGACTGTACAGCTGGAAGAGATATGGAGACACTGGAAGGTTCCACATTGACTGTATAGTGGTAAGAAACATATTTCGAAACCAGATTTTAAGATTTCCAGTAGCAGTCTGTCCACAATTTAGTAGCTATGAAGAGTAGATTAAAAGTGAAGAAATTACAAAAAATTAGGAACCTAAGGACATGGAACCTTGGTGAGTTGAGAGAATGAAAGGTTGTTGAGAGTTTCAGGAGAAAGAATAAGGAGGAAGATGAATGGGTAGCTTTGACAGATGAAATACTGAAGGCAGCAGAGGATCAGGTAGGTAAATGGACAGGGCCTTGTAGGAATCCTTGGATAACGCAGGAGGCACTGAATATAATTTATGAAAGGAGAAAATATAAGAATGCAGTAGGCGAAGATGGAGAAAGGAATAAAAACGTATAAAAGATGAGACTGAAAGAATGTGCAAAATGGCTACGCAGGAACAGCTATAGGACAAATACAATTATTTAGGAGCACATTTCACTATGGGAGGACAGATAAATACCGTCCAAAGGAAAATTGAAGATGCTGTTGGAGAACAGAATATTAAGAGCTCAGATGGAAAACCAATCCTAAGTAATGGAGAGAAATCTTAGAGGTAAAGAGTATGTAGAAGATCCGTACAATGGAGAAGTACTTGAAGGCAATAGTGGAGACATGGGAGAGAACTTAGATCAAGAGGAGACGGGAGGAACGATACTAAGGGAAGAATTTAGCAGAGCACAAAGACCTATATCGATGCAATGACCCGGGAGCAAACGACATTCATTCTGAACTACTGTTAACCTTGGGGGAGCCATCAGTGACAAAATTCTTCCGTACGGTGTGCAAGATGTAGCAGGTAGGCGAAATACCCATAGACTTCAAGAACATTGTAATAACTCCAAATCCTGGAATGCTGCTGCTGCCATTTGGGAGTATTACCGTACGACCTGTCTGATAAGTCATGGCTGCAAAACACTAAAACGAATACTTTACAGAAGAATGGAAAACGTAGTAGAATCCAACCTCAGAGAACATCAGTTTTGAATGTGGCAACACGCGAGGCAACTCTGACCTTACAAGATAGGTTAAAGTATGGTCAAGCCTATGTTTGTAGCATTTGTAAACTTAGAGAAAGATTTCGACAATTCTCTCTGAAATTCTGAAGGTATGTGGGTTGGCAGTTCTCACCTAGTGTGATTTTTTGCGCGTCATCTACTAGGATTACCAGGTACGGTAGAGCTTAAAAGAGCCTGCTAATTGTAGAGCAACACTAAACTCTTTACACTGCCATGAACATTCACTTCTTTTTCCTCTTAAGTAGCACACAGCACACCATTATGTGACTTTCTTCTTCTCAGTTGGTGGTACATGTGTAAATAAAGGAGGTCAAGTTTTTACATGGACCCTCATAGGGGTGGTACTTGCTTATAGTCGCCTGCAAACAGAGCCGTGCACTTCTAGAAGGATTTGTGCAACGCTGATCCTTATACACGGTGAGTGAGATGACAGTACACACATCAATAAGACAAAAAATTATTTCTATACCCCTTTACCGTGCGTCGCATGACTTGAATGAGAGCAATTATGATATTCAAGGACACTTTCGACTTATTCTTGGCGTACTTCACAGTCTGAAAACACGATCAACAAGCTTCCATATGTCCCTGTCATCAAGATCACAAACAATTCACTTCGCCATGTTGGTTGTTTACTATGAACAGTTACGTGGGCTTTGTTTTAGAATACATTTAAGAGTCATCTGTCATCTTTAAAGAACGTAGCATCTTCATGTTACTATAGCATACGACTAGGCTTCAGTGTACCTCTGGCTTCTAGTAGAGTGAGTGTCTGTATGACTGTTTTGCAGGAACCTCCTCTGTCATTCCCACAACTAAGGGCTTATGTAAGATAATAGTCTGATAAGATAAGATTATAGTTGTACTATGATTCCACGCAATTTCTTTAACTATACCGATATTCACAAATATTTTACACGTTTCCCACCGCAATGAATATAATATGGTTACGTGATTTTCAGTACTTGTAAGTAGGTGATCGTGCACAATGCTACAGGTCAGCTGTCAGTAAACGCATATTGGCCTAAAAGTTCGTTTTGTATTCAGATGTTGGTGATTGTACTTACGTAATGTTCTCGAACTGTTGCAGGCTACATAAACTCCGCAAACGCATCCGTGGCAGGGACGATTTCATAACTAACAGTTCCCATTACACTAAGTGTTAGATAACAGATTCAGAAGGATGTTGGTTGCAGTAGGTACTGGGTGATGAAAAAGCTTGCACATCATGGAGTAGCATGGAGAGCTGCATCAAACCAGTCTCTGAACTGAAGACCACAACAACGACATGTGATAGATATCTATTCTCTTCCCAGTTCGCTTTTTTCTAATGAAGCGACCATTATCAAATACATTTATCTCGTTCTGGTAAATATCCTATTCTCCGTTACGCTTGCTAAGATGAACTGTTGACTCCACATAAAAAATACTCAGATGGTTCTTTACTTGTATTTGCCGGTGAATTCCCTCCCTAGGCCCGACAAGACGCCTCCTGAGACGCGGCAAGGCAGGAGTAGGCAAAATGCAACAAGGAATAACAATATTAATGTGCCAATAGTAAACTGCAGGAGCGTCTATAGAAAGGTCCCAGAACTGCTCTCATTAATAAACGGTCACAACGCCCATATAGTACTAGGAACAGAAAGTTGGCTGAAACCAGACGTAAACAGTAATGAAATCCTAAACTCTGATTGGAATGTATACCGCAGAGATAGGCTGGACAGTGAAGGGGGAGGCGTGTTTATAGCGATAAGAAGTGCAATAGTATCGAAGGAAATTGAAGGAGATTCGAATTGTGAAATGATTTGGGTGAAGGTCACGGTTAAAGCAGGCTCAGACATGGTAATTGGATGTCTCTATAGGCCCCCGGGCTCAGCAGCTGTTGTGGGTCAGCACCTGAAGAATAATATTTCGAGTAGATTTCCCCACCATGTTATAGTTCTGGGTGGAGATTTTAATTTGCCGGATATAGACTGGGAGACTCAAACGTTCATAACGGGTGGCAGGGACAAAGAATCCAGTGAAATATTTTTAAGTGCTTTATCTGAAAACTACCTTGAGCAGTTAAACAGAAAACCGACTCGTGGAGATAATATATTAGACCTTCTGGTGACAAACAGACCCGAACAATTTGAATCAGTTAATGCAGAACAGGGAATCAGCGATCATAAAGCGGTTACTGCGTCGATGATTTCAGCCGTAAATAGAAATATTAAAAAAAGGTAGGAAGATTTTTCTGTTTAGCAAAAGTGACAAAAAGCAGATTACAGAGTACCTGACGGCTCAACACAAAAGTTTTGTCTCAAGTGCAGATAGTGTTGAGGATCAGTGGACAAAGTTCAAAACCATAGTACAATATGCGTTAGATGAGTATGTGCCAAGCAAGATCGTAAGAGATGGAAAAGAGCCACCGTGGTACAACAACCGAGTTAGAAAACTGCTGCGGAAGCAAAGGGAACTTCACAGCAAACATAAACATAGCCAAAGCCTTGCAGACAAACAAAAATTACGCGAAGCGAAATGTAGTGTGAGGAGGGCAATGCAAGAGGCTTTCAATGAATTCGAAAGTAAAGTTCTATGTACTGACTTGGCAGAAAATCCTAAGAAATTTTGGTCCTATGTCAAAGCGGTAGGTGGATCAAAACAAAATGTCCAGACACTCTGTGACCAAAATGGTACTGAAACAGAGGATGACAGACTAAAGGCCGAATTACTAAATGTCTTCTTCCAAAGCTGTTTCACAGAGGAAGACTGCATTGTGCTTCCTTCTCTAGATTGTCGCACAGTTGACAAAATGGTAGATATCGAAGTAGACGACAGAGGGATAGAGAAACAATTAAAATCGCTCAAAAGAGGAAAGGCCGCTGGTCCTGATGGGATACCAGTTCGATTTTACACAGAGTACGCAAAGGAACTTGCCCCCCTTCTTGCAGCGGTGTACCATAGGTCTCTAGAAGAGCGAAGCGTTCCAAAGGATTGGAAAAGGGCACAGGTCATCCCCGTTCTCAAGAAGGGACGTCGAACAGATGTGCAGAACTATAGACCTATATCTCTAACGTCGATCAGTTGTAGAATTTTGGAACACGTATTATGTTCGAGTATAATGTCTTTTATGGAGACTAGAAATCTACTCTGTAGGAATCAGCATGGGTTTCGTAAAAGACGATCGTGTGAAACCCAGCTCGCGCTATTCGTCCACGAGACTCAGAGGGCCTTAGACACGGGTTCACAGGTAGATGCCGTGTTTCTTGACTTTCGCAAGGCGTTTGACACAGTTCCCCACAGTCGTTTAATGAACAAAGTAAGAGCATACGGACTATCAGATCAATTGTGTGATTGAATTGAGGAGTTCCTAGATAACAGAACGCAGCACGTCATTCTCAATGGTGAGAAGTCTTCCGAAGTAAGAGTGATTTCAGGTGTGCCGCAGGGGAGTGTCATAGGACCGTTGCTATTCACAATATACATAAATGACCTGGTGGATGACATCGGAAGTTCACTGAGACTTTTTGCAGATGATGCTGTGGTGTATCGAGAGGTTGCAACAATGGAAAATTGTACTGAAATGCAGGAGGATCTGCAGCGAATTGACGCATGGTGCACGGAATGGCAATTGAATCTCAATGTAGCGAAGTGTAATGTGATGCGAATACATAGAAAGATAGGTCCCTTATCATTTAGCTACAAAATAGCAGGTCAGCAACTGGAAGCAGTTAATTCCATAAATTATCTGGGAGTACGCATTAGGAGTGATTTAAAATGGAATGATCATATAAAGTTGATCGTCGGTAAAGCAGATGCCAGACTGAGATTCATTGGAAGAATCCTAAGGAAATGCAATCCGACAACAAAGGAAGTAGGTTACAGTACGCTTGTTCGCCCAATGCTTGAATACTGCTCAGCAGTGTGGGATCCGCACCAGGTAGGGTTGATAGAAGAGATAGAGAAGATCCAACGGAGAGCAGCGCGCTTCGTTACAGGATCATTTAGTAATTGCGAAAGCGTTACGGAGATGATAGATAAACTCCAGTGGAAGACTCTGCAGGAGAGACGCTCAGTAGCTCGGTACGGGCTTTTGTTGAAGTTTCGAGAACATACCTTCACCGAAGAGTCAAGCAGTATATTGCTCCCTCCTACGTATATCTCGCGAAGAGACCATGAGGATAAAATCAGAGAGATTAGAGCCCACACAGAAGCATACCGACAATCCTTCTTTCCACGTACAATACGAGACTGGAATAGAAGGGAGAACCGATAGAGGTACTCAGGGTACCCTCCGCCACACACCGTCAGGTGGCTTGCGGAGTACGGATGTAGATGTAGATGTAGATGTAGAAATCTCTGCAAACGATTCCGAACAATTCAAGTTTTGTTAGTTGTCAAGACATAGAAGACGACAATTAGCTTTGAATTTAGGTGTTACGAATTGGAAATACTGAAGGATGGTTGAACGTTGAGTGATGATAATTTAAAAGCTTGTATAACAGTAAGTCAGAGATTTTATATTACAACCAATGTTTACAAAAAACGTAAGAGACTAATGCATTAAAATCCAATAAGAAGCTGAATAACAACGAATATTCAGAAAAAGGGCAACTCCCTCTCCATAAATGCAAAATACAAGAAGCATTAATTAGTCCACAATCAGATAAGAGGCACCATGGATACTAACAACAATACTGAAAACAAATAACATATTAAAATTACACTGCTGCATCCACGGAAAGAGAACAATTTCAAAACACGTTCCAGATTCTAAATTAGTTCGCTTGCCTACGGACGAGAGCACCAAATATAATTTCAGTGTAACAGTAGGGACATACCCATGAAAGATTACCGTGAATAATCGTGCTCACTGTCTATGCCAATTAACAGAGTGATGAGAAACGTAAAAAACCCGTAAGGAATTTCGTTAAAATTCAAAATTTCAGCAGGATGACAGAATGTTTCCAAATGACTGGCTTACTTAGACATGCTTACATCACCTGGTAAAGTTACAATCATATAACATAGTGGTTTACTGAGCACTACTACACAACTGGTCGACATGATAATGATACAAATATTCAGAATCGCTGATATATTACAAAAATACTTAACAGCCACAGAACAGTAAGTAGTCACTCTTCCACAGTCTAAGAATACTGTCAGCTCTTTCTGATCAACACGATGTCGATGGTATAAAGGAGAGAATTAACGACAACTAGCACCCGAAACGAATGAAGCGCTTTGTGCAATACACTCACACCGCTGAAGACGATGCCGCAATTCGTGCTTCCCAGGAACCGCCAGGAACAGACTGCTCTCACCACCGTGCGTGGTGTACTGCCACTGTTCCGACACCGCTCTCTCATTATGAGCTGCAGACTGGACACGGCTACCCAGACGTCCGGTCAGACCCGTCCTGTTCAGCTGTTCAGAGTTCCCTCTGACGTCACTGGCTCGGTGGTTGTCCCGCTTCTGCCTAATGTGTAGAGCTAGTCTCGCATTACGACTCGCACCAGAGCCAGTGTCGTGGCACTCTCTTGCTATCAGCTCGCTCACGGAGTCGCACTGCCACAAATGCGACTCTGTCCAGGTGGTATTTCATCCTTCCGCCTCTGGGTGACGTGCTGTGACGGCACAATAGATACAAGGCAAATGACTGGGAAGAAAATGATGAAACACTTCAATTCAGTGACTAACGAAGGAAGTACAAAAATTCTCAGAAATATAAATCAGCAATATAAATCTCTTTTCTTCTTTTTTTTGTCATAAGTCTACTGACTGGTTTGATGCGGCCCGCCACGAATTCCTTTCCTGTGCTAACCTCTTCATCTCAGAGTAGCACTTGCAACCTACGTCCTCAATTATTTGCTTGACGTATTCCAATCTCTGTCCTCCTCTACAGTTTTTGCCCTCTACAGCTCCCTCTAGTACCATGGAAGTCATTCCCTTATGTCTTAGCAGATGTAGTACCATCCTGTCCCTTCTCCTTATCAGTGTTTTCCACATATTCCTTTCCTCTCCGATTCTGCGTAGAACCTCCTCATTCCTTACCTTATTAGTCCACCTAATTTTCAACATTCGTCTATAGCACCACATCTCAAATGCTTCGATTCTCTTCTGTTCCGGTTTTCCCACAGTCCATGTTTCATTATCATACAATGCTGTACTCCAGACGTACATCCACAGAAATTTCTTCCTCAAATTAAGGCCGGTATTTGATATTAGTAGACTTCTCTTGGCCAGAAATGCCTTTATTTCCATAGCGAGTCTGCTTTTGATGTCCGTCATTGGTTATTTTACTGCCTAGGTAACACAGTTCCTTAATTTCACTGAATTCGCGACCATCAATCCTGATGTTAAGTTTCTCGCTGTTCTCATTTCTACTACTTCTCATTACCTTCGTCTTTCTCCGATTTACTCTTAAACCATACTGTGTACTCATTAGACTGTTCATTCCGTTCAGCAGATCATTTCATTCTTCTTCACTTACACTCAGGATAGCAATGTCATCAGCGAATCGTATCATTGATTTCCTTTCACCTTGTATTTTAATTCCACTCCTGAAACTTTCTTTTATTTCCATCATTGCTTCCTCGGTGTACAGATTGAAGAGTAGGGGCGAAAGGCTACAACTTTGTCTTACTCCCTTCTTAATACTAGCACTTCGTTCTTGATCGTCCACTCTTATTATTCCCCCTTGGTTGTTGTACATATTGTATATAACCCGTCTCTCCCTATAGCTTACCCCTACTTTT
Organism: Schistocerca gregaria; assembly: GCF_023897955.1. Classification (NCBI taxonomy): domain Eukaryota; kingdom Metazoa; phylum Arthropoda; class Insecta; order Orthoptera; family Acrididae; genus Schistocerca; species Schistocerca gregaria. The sequence continues at coordinate 553,933,316 of NC_064925.1, forward strand.
TTCAGAATCTTGAACAGCTTGCACCATTTTATATTGTCGAACGCTTTTTCCAGGTCGACAAATCCTATGAACGTGTCTTGATTTTTCTTTAGCCTTGCTTCCATTATTAGCCGTAACGTCAGAATTGCCTCTCTCGTGCCTTTACTTTTCCTAAAGGCAAACTGATCGTCACCTAGCGCATTCTCAATTTTCTTTTCCATTCTTCTGTATATTATTCTTGTAAGCAGCTTCGATGCATGAGCTGTTATGCTGATTGTGCGGTAATTCTCGCACTTGTCAGCTCTTGCCGTCTTCGGAATTGTGTGGATGATGCTTTTCCGAAAGTCATATGGTTGTCGCCAGACTCATATATTCTACACACCAACGTGAATAGTCGTTTTGTTGCCACTTCCCCTAATGCTTTTAGAAATTCTGACGGAATGTTATCTATCCCTTCTGCCTTATTTGACCGTAAGTCCTCCAAAGGTCTTTTAAATTCCGATTCTAATACTGGATCCCCTATCTCTTCTAAATCGACTCATGTTTCTTCTTGTATCACATCAGAAAAAATCTTCACCCTCATAGAGGCTTTCAATGTATTCTTTCCACCTATCTGCTCTCTCCTGTGCAGTTAACAGTGGAATTCCCGTTGCACTCTTAATGTTACCACCGTTGCTTTTAATGTCACCAAAGGTTGTTTTGACTTTCCTGAATGCTAAGTCTGTCCTTCCGACAATCATATCTTTTTCGATGTCTTCACATTTTTCCTGCAGCTATTTCGTCTTAGTTTCCCTGCACTTCCTATTTATTTCATTCCTCAGCGACTTGTATTTCTGTATTCCTGATTTTCCCGGAACATGTTTGTACTTCCTCCTTTCATAAATTAACTGAAGTATTTCTTCTGTTACCCATGGTTTCTTCGCAGCTACCTTCTTTGTACCTATGTTTTCCTTCCCAACTTCTGTGATGGCCCTTTTTAGAGACGTCCAATCCTCTTCAACTGTGTTGCCTACTGCGCTATAACTTATTGCTGTATCTATAGCGTTAGAGAACTTCAAACGTATCTCGTCATTCCTTAGAACTTCCCCACGTCTTAGCTTATTGATTCTTCAACCTACTCTTCATCACTACTATATTGTGATCTAAATCTATATCTGCTCCTGGGTAGGCCTTACAATCCAGTATCTGATTTCGGAATCTCTGTTCGACCATGATGTAATCTAATTGAAATCTTCCCGTATCTCCCGGCCTTCTCCAAGTATACCTCCTCCTCTTGTGATTCTTTAACAGGGTATTTGCTATTACTAGCTGAAACTTATTACAGAACTCAATTAGTCTTTCTCCTCTTTCATTCCTTGTCCCAAGCCCATATTCTCCTGTAACCTTTTCTTCTACTTCTTCGCCTACAACTGCATTCCAGCAATCTCTTATGAACGAAATAAATAATAAGTTCAAGAAAACTAAGATGATATAGCAAAAGAAAAAGAAATTGAAGATACTTTGTTTGACGGAAAATTTAAGGGTAAAGAAAAGTCAAAACATCTTAAGTGAAATTAAAAGAAAAGGCGGCAGTTATAGGAATGAAGTGGGATTTACATTCTTAAACGTACAGGAGAGAGCCAATAGATGAATAGAGTACACTGAGGGAGGAACCGACGTTGGATGTGATAGGGGAAGAAGTGAGCGTCGGATTATACGAAATGTCATGCAGTCTCACAGATCTTTGGATACTTTCAGTGAAATAAAGCAGAAGACACTGACAAAATTCCTTGGCAGTTTCTAAAATCACCCGGAGAAATGGAAATAAATGACTGATTTTTCATTGTGTGAAGACTCTATGAGACTGGTGATACACCACCAGGTGCACAAACTACCATCTATACAGTTCCAAAAATAACAGGCGTAGATAAATGCCACAATTATCGGACAATGAGAGGCCAAGGATTTATGTTACGTACAAGAATAGTACGCCTATACAGAAGAATAGGAAGCAAAATATAAGAGTCTATGGTCAGGATCAGTCTGAACTCAAGCAGAGTAAACGCAGCAGATAGGAATTTGTGACGTTGCGCTCAACATAGAAAGCGAAGCTTAGGAAAAAATCAAGACACTCGTAGGATCTGTCGAAATAAAAAAATTGGACCAAATATTCGAAGTTATTTAAAAAAAGTGTAAGCTATGGCTGGTGCATAACGACTAAGAACAATAATAAGAATTGAAGAACAAGACCGAAATGCTCCGATTACAAAGGGTGGGATATAGAGTGCAGTCTTTCTCTCCTGCAAGTCTATCTGCACATCGTCGAAACAATGCCGGAAAAAAGGTGAGGTTTCAAGAGTACGATTAAAAGATAGGATGTAAGAATATAAAAGATAAGACTCGTTGACGACATTTCAATCTTCAGTGAATTTGAACAGAATTCCAGAACACTGTGAATAAAATGAACAGTCTACTGAGCACAAAATATGGATTTAAAGTACGCTGAGGAAAATCGAAAGTAATGATGAGCAGTCGACTCGAGAGTTTTGAAAAGTTAGCATCGAATCTGGGGACTAAGAATCAGACCTGATGTGGTAACTGCTGTATGACGATGGAAGTAAGGACATAAAAAGCAGATCATCAAAGGTATATCTGACCAAAGACAGCCTACTGGTATCAAACAATGGCTCCAATTCGAGGAAGAATTATATCAAAATGTGCCTCTGAAAAACAGCATTCTATGGAAGTAAATCGTTGACTGTAGCAGGAGAAATGAATCCCGACGTTTGGAATGTGGCGGTACAAAAGGCAGAGGAAAATTAGATGGACGTATAGGAAATGAGGAGGTTCTCTGAACCAGGGAGACAAGAAATACGTGCAGAACACCAATAAGAAGAAGGGACAGGTTGATAGGTCATACGTTATCAGGAAATTATTGCCATGGTACTTAAGGGAACTATGTGAAAGCTGCAGCGGAAAAACAGATTGGATTATAACCTACAAATAATTGAAGATGATGTTGGGAGTGCTACTTTGAGATGGAGAGGCTGTCACAGGTCAGATATATGTGTCAAATGGAATCAAGTCAGTCAGAAAACTAAAAAAATAGATAATATGTAATCTCGAAGAAACACCATGAATACTCTTGGAAAAGTAGGTTAACCGCACAAACCCGTCTCACTACTAAACTGTGAAAAAATCACTAAAACAGAAAAACAATTAAGTGTGGTTTCAGCCAATACTTGTCGCTAATGGATTCGCCGGTTTAGAGTATTGGTTTTTTCGCAGACGTACCGAGCTTCAGTGCGATTAATGAGTTTTCGATTAGAGCTGGACTGGTCCAGTGGGCACCGATCGTCGGTTCCCGACGTTTCTATCCAAAACGCGAAAAGTTCATTCCGTGTTTTTTTGAAATTGTAGTTGACAGTGGCAGACGAACTTTACAATAACAATGAGTCTCTCGCTGGCCACAAAGCGCGCAGCTCTAAACAGTAACTGTCGAGCGAGTTTGTCGGTACCAAATGTCTGTATTGCTTCACAATAATGGCACGTCGTCAAGCTGTAAAAAAATTTAACACCTAAGAACATTTCGACTCGTAATGCACAGAATGTTACCACACCTGAATTCCATTAGAGACAATATAAACTTTATGTTATACCGTTGTGCTGACCAGGAAATTAAAACTCCAATTTTCTAATCAACCTACTTCGTGTAACAGTACGAATTCATAATGAATCACACCCTCGTCGTTAGGAAAGCTATATTTAAGTGGACGTTTCAACATTAATCGGATGGTCCACTTTAGTTGTTCTGAGATCTGTGACTGATTACATTAACTAATATAAGATGGAGCAATAAAATTACATATAATTTCCCCTGCGTTAATACGTATTTCATTTCTTTTTCTTGCTTTGTTGGTTAAAAATCAAAGGTACATCTTGCTTCATTATTTAATTTACTCTTTCCTCCTTAGAGTCGCTCTAATATTATCACACTGTCTTGGAAATTATTATAACATTAAGTGACGAGGAGTTAATGGCGTTGATGAGCCACAGGAGTAGAATTAATAGATGAAGTTGTGATTTTATTGTGGTAGTCCTGAGTGATATGATCGTTACGGAGAAGTGGTACGAAGTTATTCTACATCTAATGGCAACTCTGCATTTCACATTTAAAAGCCTGACAAAGAATTGATTGAACAACTTCCACACTATTTTTCTAATGCTCCACTCTGTAACAGCTTGTGACAAAAAGAAAATTTAAATCTTTGTGTGCGATCTCCGATTGCTCTTATTTCGTTGCAAACATCGTATCTCGCTATGTAGGTCTGTGTCAACAAAATATTTTCGCAGTCGCAGGAGAACCTTGAAGACTGAAGTTTTGTGGAAAGATCTCGCCACAATGTAAAACGCCCTTCTTTTAATCACATCCATCGTAAGTCGTGTACCACATCCGTAACACTCTCTTTCCCCATTTTGCGATACAAAACGAGATGCCCTTATTTGAAATTTTTCGATGTCCTTCGTCAATTCTATCTCTCAAGGATCCCAAAGAATACAAAAATTTACCGTGTAACAGAAACAGAACGCAGTACTCATGTGGATGACTTCACTATTTGGGATAACTGGCACTTTTCGCGTTATAGTATTTTAGAATTGATTTTGATGTTATGATGACTGTACTAGACGTTAAATGACGGCATTGTCCATAAAAAATCTAAAAGGGCTGCCCAGATTATCTCCTAAAACGTATAGATTAGGAACAGCAGAAGGACTATCCATGAGGAACACCGGGTATTACTTTTATTTACTCAAAGGAAATTACGAATTCATTTGAGCAACTGAAGTGAGACTCCTTAGGCACACTATCTCATTAAAAGCCGCGTGTGAGGGACATACCCTGTCCATAGCACTCATAACTTTCTGGTGAAGAAGAGGTCGTGTTTTACTTCTCCTTCGTACTCTTGTTATTTCTGCGACGTCTCTCTGTGACATCTCTCGCATCCATGTTTCCATCTTCTTCTCTCCTGCCAGTTATTTTCCTTCTTGGTCCTGTCCTGCATCGTACGCCTCACTATAGTTTACCCTTTAATTTCAATCATTTGTGTGCATTTTATCAACTGTGTGTATTTTATCGACTGTATTTTTATCAAGACATGTATACGTGGCAATTGTCTTATATGCTTTTACTTCATGTAATGTACCATGGAATTTTTATAGCAAGTCCTAGTAGATAAGACGTTGGCAGCATACGACTGTTGCAACCACTCACCTTGGAGCAATAAAAGTGTCTACACAGCGATCGCGGCGTATGAAGTGTGAACATTATCAACCATACAGATGGTCCATATCAAAACCTGTGTACCTTACAGTCTCCAGTGGCATATTTTACAGGGTCTTCTATCCTGTGCCGCTCTTCTAACTTGTCCATAGCATGTTAGCCGTTTATTTTCCTCAATTGTATCTTCTATATCTTTTGCGCCTCCCATCTGTTCTCGTAGCACTTCTCTTCTTATTTTGTCTCTTTCTGTTACTTCATAACTTCGTCTCCAAAGCTTCATTTCCATTGCGTTCAATTTCTCCACACTGACCCCGGAGACTTCTCGATACTTGCTGGGGCATCCGGCTTCCCTCAAGATTTGAAGTGAGATTATGTGGTTGCTGGGATGAAAGGAAAAACTTTAAAGTGTTAGAGATGAAAAACATTATAGAGAATGTTTTCTGTTTATAATTCTTGCTAAAGTATAAGAGGTAAAAATATTTTATTTAATACATATTCCTAGTATTTACAATACTTGTTTACGAAAAATATATTTCATTCTGTTATATGCACAAATTTTTCGAATTTGCTACTTAACGTATAGCTAACCAAGAGAGAAGCAGAAGACTTCGAGGTTGATGCTGCAGTATTTTAAGTGTTTTTGCGTATTTTTTAATTGTAAAACTGTATGCTAAATTGATTGGAAATTGCAGTCTTTTAAATTGAAATGTGAGTTCAGTGGATGGATAGTGTATGTGTCCTCTGTACTTTCCAGTCCTGTGTTCGGCTTCGATGATGTCATTCGATAGTTGTTTGTCGGTCAGCCTTATTCCATTACTTAGTTTCGGTGAGTTGACACTTCTGAGTAGTATGATCGGAGATCCAGTCTTAAGTCGAAGGCAATGTAATGGCATTCCTGGTATTCGCAAAGAGTTTAGAAATCCTGTAGGAAAGTTCACACTTTCTTCAACGTTTACCATTGTGTCGAACGATTTGTATATTCATTCTTCACCTGGAAATTTCTTTTGAATATTAAAGTTGATATCGTTGACAATATTATATTTAGTTGCCAGAATTTCCCTTTAAAATAACGAGTCCGGATTGGTATAGCTGTGAACAATGTTTGGATAAATTTGATGGATGAGTTCGTATTCAGTAGTAGCTATGTAGCAGAAATCTCTGTTGAGTTTAATGAGGCTGGCCGCCTTATCAGTAGGATGTGCACCTTCGCTTACTTGTAGAACTTGTTGAGCAAGATGTTCCAGTGTTTCGTATTTCGATAGTTCAGGTCTCATATTTATTGTTAGTTACAGAATAGTTCTCACTCGTCTTGTAATGTTCTGCCCATGGCTTGGAGTGATATCTTACGTGCCATTGTGCATTCGTCCCAGAAGATAATTTTAGCTTGCTGTAGAACTTCACCCCGTCCAGATGGCTCTGAGATTTGTTCTTTGGCTGTATTCTGCGGTAGTTGTAGGGCGGAATGGGCAGTTCGTCCTCATTCCATAAGTATGGCTGCAATGCCGGTTGATGCTAGTGAAAGTCCGATGTGTTGTTTAGCACGTAGTTCCGCCAGCTTTTTTGTCGATCTTGTCATCATAACGCTGAAAATTTCCTTTTGCTTGCCACTGAGGAGTGGTTTGTTGTGATCAATGTAATGAAGTAGTACGTTGATGTAGCTTTCTTCCATTGTGAGTTCGAAGCTTAGCTCACTGATAATATCTTTCTGTGGTGCTTGCATCCCAAAATGTACAAAGGTCTGGTTGTTTATAGCTAACCATTTCTCTTGGAGGCGAATGAGTGTTTTGGAGCTGTTGTCGTTGAATTCGATGTTCAGTTCAGGATGAGGTTCTCGGGTTTGGTACAGGATGTCATCCATCATACTCTCTTTTAAGAAGCCCTGTATCTGTTTTGGATGCAATGGGTTACGTGTTGTTAGAATTATGGCAAATAAGTCTCACATTTGTTTCTGTTGCTGTGAGTGAGCCTTCTTGTAGTGTTAAATCGCAGTGGTTGACATTTTCCAGTAGTCCTAAGCGCTGGCGTGGTTCTCTTTACGTCTGGCATAGGCAACCGTCAAAATTCTTGAGATCTGTGAAACTTGTTAGTCCTTGCATTTCAAGTAGTAACATCCGGAAATAGAAACATTCGGCATACGTTTGAGCCGTAGCGCCGTATAACGATCCTGCCTTGGAGGCGGTTAAGTGGGAGATGTGTCTCAGAGCTGGATAATGACAGATGGTGATGCGAGACTGGACGCGCATGTTGTTTATGTGTCAGTCGATAGAGGACAATATTGGATAGGGGACTGATTTAGTGCACTAAAGTAATAGAATGTTTTTCATAAACTGTTCTAATACTTTCATAAAGTGTTATGTCTTTTTGTGTAGGTAAAATGTTATAAATGTATTTAGAAGTACGAATGATGCGTGAGTGTGGTTTAAAGTTAATATGAAGATAACTCCTTACCGAGTAATGTAGTAGGATTTACTGTGGGAAATTTCGAAGAATTATGGATATGGACAAAGGAGATTTTTGTAGAATAGATTTGTCAAGTAAGTTTATGGTAAAGAGAAAATTAATTCAGGTATAAGTAACAATAGTAAATAACTTTATGCATAAGCAAAACTTCAGCATATTAGATAATTACGTCGGTATAAAGTGCAGTCGTTAGGTTTACTATTTAGCGATTGGTTATTGATGAGAAGCGCGGATTGACGCGGGAGAATGTTGTTTTGCTATTGGCTGTTTAGTGAAAGCATTTTTCCTCGCGCGCCTTTCTCTGCTTGTAGAGAAGACTTAGAGTATTCTAGAGAAGAGTCGGAGCCTAGCCATGAAACAGTTCGGACGTATATAGTAGTATTTCTGATGGAAATTGTAAGTTGCCGGATCTAGCAGTGTTTCATACATCAAAAGTGTGGTAAAGTGACGGCATAATTATTCCGATGGGCGCGTAGAAATTTCGAAAACTTTAAGTGAATTTTTTGACGAAAAGAGACATATTCCGTGTGGCATATTGAGCAGGTCGGTGGCTAAAAACTGTTACTGCATTTGGTACCGACAGACGTAATATTTGGCGAGCATTATCAATCAAAAACAATCAGTATTTTTGTAGATATTACGTTTCCGGGGAATGCAGTACCATAAACTTGCTAACGTGAGTGAAAGGGATTGTGAGTGACTGTGTTAACACTAGTACGGGCTTGGCAGTGATGCTTGTTCACCTAAGTTTCAGAATCTATTAACTGAGGAAAAAATTTCCAACCTTTCATTTGCGTGAAAACTTTCTCCCGAAACGTAGATCAGTGACTTAAATTGCAGCGTGGTTCACGTCGAAGTAGAGTAGGTTTCACTCGGCTTTCCTACTGATGATCTGCTGAGACAATGTTCACAGGTAGGTGCAGGTCCGTCGTAAAGTGGCGAAAAGAACTGCGCCGACGCACGGTGTACACTCGCCCAGAGTGCCTGTTTTCGTGATTCATGGATGATCCTCTTCTGGAATTTCTTGTTTTCGTTGTTGAAAGATTTTTCTTGTTGTGTTTCACGTATAATAGGCACGGACGTCCACATATAGTAATCTTTTCGAAAATTGATCCTTTTGTCACAGTTGCTAAAAAGCCGTTAATGTTGTGTTTTGAGGTCGTTTGCTTGCTGTTTTTCTGCTGGTGTGTTTTATGAAGTAAACACTCTGTCCATTCTCCAAATTTACTGCGTTGTTGCGCAGTTGGTTCTCGTTCGTGTATGGGAAAACTGAAAACCCGCCACACTGCTTCCTCACTGTTAATGTATCTTACCATTTTGTATTTGAGGATCTCGTCGTTTCTGTTTTGTTGTTCGCTGTCTTTGGCTATTTGAAATAATGCCATGTCACTGCCTTTGTTCACATACTTACAGATGTATTTGATGTATTTCAGTGAATTCTACTTTTATGTCCGCTTGGAACATTTTGGAAAGTAATTTGTGTTATATGGTAGTACCTACTGATTATCTGTTTGCAGTTAGTCGCTGCCTCGTATTCGTATTTTTGTTGTGAAGCCACCGGATTAGGTTATCGTCTTCCGTATCTGAGACAACCATCAACTCCGAGTTGTGTGTCGTTCAAGTATAGTTATGGGTATTTTTGTGAATCTTCTGTCACTCATACATGAGTAATCATAGTTTAATTGCCCGCATGTTCCATGAATCATCTTGTGAATTGGGAAATTGAGCTCATTCGATTTTGTCTATGTCCGTAGGATGAATTCCATCGTGTAGCCGTATGAGATTGTGTGAATGAGGCAGTCCTCGTTTTTGCCATTCGACTTTGTACATCTAGCATCTAACAGATCCAGAGACGTGGTATTTTGTGATGACTTCAATTACGATCATTTGTTTCTGACGGGAAACTAGGACTATTGTGTCGTTTCTATGCAAGGGGGCTTATCTGTATCATCCCTGTTCCTTGATTTCTGGGCACAAGAACTTGAATGTGAATGTTGTGAAGAGCTAAGGCCCCCATATTTTCTTATGTAGGTCACGCCATCTTGAGATTATTGGTACTTGTGTCTCGGACTACACATGTATGAGGAGGGGAAGATTATCATCGTTCCAATGTCGTCAATGTTTCCGTCATTCGTGATTGCGTCTCGAAGGTGAATGTATTGTAGTGTGTAGTTTCTTCTGATTCAGTCTTGTACAAAGCATCTGTTCCGCTTCTACGTTTGCTTATATATCTACCAGGAGTTATTGGAATAAAGGGCGAGTGTCGAGAGTGTGACTGTTTGTTCCTTTGCTTCTGCTCATTAAGTGGAAAGCAAAGAACTCCTTCGAAATGACTTTTTGTTTGTTTCTACGCCTATTTAAGGTTGGTTTTGTTTCACATTAAAATGATATTCGTTCCCTCCGTGCAAAGACATTAATGGATGTTGGGGGCCATCGTGTGAACAGTGTGTCTCTGCAACGCCTTGTAGTACTCTTCTTCATTGTTCAGTTATGTCACGGCTTGTGTTTTCACTGTCCACAATTACAATGGCGATTTCGTCTATCTGAGGTGCATTAAATCGACGTTCGAGTGCTTCAGGTGGTGGTCTGTCAGTTTGAATGGTAGATTTATAGTCATCAGAAATCATGTGAATTAGTTGATTGTATTTGTGTAAGATCCTTTGTACATCTTGGACTACTTCTCGACTTAATCACTGATATTTGTACGTGTTGTTCAATTTCTGTTTCTTCGTTTACGATGAAATCTGCTTCTAGAAATATATGTTCTTCATTGTGTGGTGTAGTAACGATCCCAGGTTGTGATCTACTTGTCCTTGGGTGAAAAAAAAAAAAAAAACATAATCGATTTGATCTGCGGGCTGGAGTGGCCGAGTGGTTTTAGGCGTTACAGTCTGGAACCGCGCGACCGCTACGGTCGCAGGTTCGAATCCTGCCTCGGGCATGGATGTATGTGATATCCTTAGGTTAGTTAGATTTAAGTAGTTCTAAGTTCTAGGGGACTGATGACCTAAGAAGTTAAGTCCGATAGTGCTCAGAGCCATTTGAACACTTGATTTTATCTGTGGTACTGTTGAGCTATGTGATACCGAAAGAAGTCACTTGGAAGCAGGCGCTGTGCGCTTTTATATTTTGAAGAAAGTGTTTTCATTCCGGAGTTTCCCCGGTCACGTGACGTAAAGAATGGCAGGTGCTTCTGGTGGTGGTAAACGAATGTTTCCATTTATGCAACAAAATGTTGGTGCTTCTCTACTGAATTATTAGTGTTGCAGAATTGACAGACATTATCTATATTTTTCGATTAAGGCCTTTTTTCGGGTCGGAGTGGAACGCTTCGTTTGTTAAACTGTACTGCTTACTTGTCGTAATCCGCGCTTTTCGCAGGGTGTTATTTTCATGGCTAGCTTGAGTTAGCAGTCTTTTATAATAAGATTGTGTCGCACTTCTAGATTCTTCAATCGATTCATTTCGTTTTTTTCGGTTTCTCTGCCTCCCTCGGTGCTCTTTTTCGTTCGTTGGGAAGTTACGCATGCTTGGTGTTCTTGGCTTATTTCGTTTCTTCTCAGTTATTTTTGTTTTCGCCGTTTTTCTTCAGTTCTGGCAAGGTCTCCTCCTCTTTTTCGTTTTTGCATTGTCTAAAATATAAATCAAGTCGACTTCTTAACAACACTAAGTACAATATACACCCTTTCACACTTTATTTTCGATTTATACTAGGTCACTGTATAACGTTGATTACTCGTACTTCACTGTTTGTTGTTCTTCACTCACTGCACTACTTTTTCGGTTCCTTGGCTTATTTCGTTTCTTCTCAGTTCTTTTTGTTTTCGCCGTTTTTCTTCAGTTCTGGCAAGGTCTCCTCCTCTTTTTCGTTTTTGCATTGTCTAAAATATAAATCAAGTCGACTTCTTAACAACAATGAGTACAATATACACCCTTTCACACTTTATTTTCGATTTATACTAGGCTACTGTATAACTTTGACTACTCGTACTTCACTGTTTGTTGTTCTTCAGTCACTGCACTACTTTTTCGGTTCCTTTTTCGTCACTGACAAGAAGCTAACGTACTAACCCATGACGTATACACCCCTACCAATGGGTAGCCACACCACTGGTGAATTCCAGAACATATAATAAAGGCTTCGAATGGCCCATAATGTTCCAGAACTTTTCACAAGATTCGAGTGTGATCTGTAATGTTCCGCAATGGTCTGGCACGATCCGAGATGTTCCCGAACATTCTGGCATCTTTCCGAATATTCCAGATTATTTCCGAACCTCCCAGACCATTCGGAAAGGTTGTGGAATGCTCTAGAATATTCAGGAATGTTCTCGAATACATCCAAATGTCCCGGAATGTCTTAGAAAATTCTAGAAGACGTAACTTCCCAGCCCTTTTATCTTCAGAAGCATGCCCTTCAGATAAATAAGGGAACCTTCTTCATGTATGGCCGATAGAGGGCAACCACTCCATATAACACTCTTGACAGTAACGTGGCTCTTTTATGAGTTTTAGCGGCACCCACATTGTATACTTTTACGAGGGTTGCCTAGAAACTAATGGCCAAATTATTTTCGTACCGGAAAACAATACTACGAATACGAAACGTTACGTATGGATTATCTGAAGCCTCCGGAAGTTTCAGTCTCTTCTGACAGCTGCAGGATAGTTCAAAAGTGTGTCTGCAGGTGGGTAACGTTTCAAGCAAAGTTCCGTCATTTAATTTCTCACTGCAGAGAAAGAAACTGTTGGGAATGTTCACAAATGCTTGTGTGAAGTCTGTGGAGTATCTGCTGTCGGCAGAAGTAGAGTTAACCACTGGCAAGGCGGGTGACGTTATCAGAAGGCGGTTCAGCGGAGCTCCACGATTTGCAGCGGCTGTCACACCTGTCCCCTCGGACTTCTACTTGTTTTGGCCATTAAATGATGTCATTCGTAGAAGATATTTTCAGGACGATGAGGAAGTGATTCACATAGTGAAGCACCAGCTCCGCCACCAGGACAAGGATTGGTTCCGACAGGGCACACACGCCCTTGTTTCGGGCTGGAGGGAAGCCATAGAGCGGGATGGAGATTACGTGGAAAAATAGGATGTGTAGATGAAACACCATTCTTTTATGTGAGCAATTCTCATTATGTTCAATAAAGAATTGTCAAAAAAATGCGGTGCATTACTTTCTGCGCAACCCTCGTATGATGTACAGTATGTTGACGACTATCCCTAGATATATATAAGAATGGCTACATTACTATAGATCCAACTTCCATAAGACGATCCCTTCCTACACCTCCGACGACCAAGCATTCAGTATTCGTAGAGTTAACTTTCATGCTCCACTGCTTGACGTTTTCTTAGCTTATAAGATACATCCTTTCCTTCCACGACACAGATGACCTACTCGTAGGCTATATTTAGGGAGAACAGGAATTCATCACCTATTCTAATTCCGAAGTTTTTGCACTTTCTTTTCCTGTTTTTCACTGATGCATTCATAAGTATTTTAAGTAGGGTAGACATTAAACAACATCCTTGTCTCAGTCCTTCGCTAGGTTAAGATTCTGTGATAGTAATTTCTGAACTTTAAGTCGACAAATATTATCTGAATACAGCTTTCTAACGGTTAACACATACGCCCCCATCTCGTGGTCGTGCTGTAGCGTCCTCGCTTCCCACGCCCGGGTTCCCGGGTTCGATTCCCGGCGGGGTCAGGAATTTTTCTCTGCCTCGTGATGGCTGGGTGTTGTGTGCTGTTTTTAGATTAGTTAGGTTTAAGTAGTTCTAAGTTCTAGGGGACTGATGACCATAGATGTTAAGTCGCATAGTGCTCAGAGCCATTTGAACCATTTTGTTAGCACATAACATTTACGAATGTAGTGGTTTCTTATTGCTTTCTAAATCCTAGAAAATGGCACGCTGTCACACGCCCTCAGCAAAGTATAAAGGCCATGTGTGTCTCTAAGTTATGTACCAGTCCCTTGTCAATAACCAGTCTAACGCTGCACTTGTGAATGAGACAAGATCTTCCAGCCCGAAAGCCACGCTGTTGTTCTACTTCCTCAACTTCTCTCTCAATTCTGGTTTTAAATAACGATATGGTTGTCGATAAAGAACTAAAAACTCTGGCACCTTAATAATTTGCGCATTCATCCTTTCCTCCCTTTTTAAATATGTTTGTAACGAACACTTCTTTAAACTCGACAGGAACTTCCTCTCCTCTAAGGCAGCGGTTAAATAGCTTTGTCAGATATTCAAATAACACGTTTCGTCAGGCATTCAATAACTTCATATATACAACTCCAGGTCCTGGTGATTTGCCATTTTTGAATTGTTTTAAATATGTGGTGTACTTCTGCTGTTGTTATCTGGTGGATTTATGTGTCACGTTGCCTGCAAGGGAGCATATACCCTTAAATTCCGATCTATCTTCTTTAAATTATTCTTCTTAATATGGCCTCCTACTATCTAGGCTTTTTTAGCTGTGAGCTTATAATACTTCCGTCATTTGTTCTTAGCTGTTCTTCTTTGGAAATTTGAATTCCCTATGCAGTTATTATTTTCTTCATCTGTAAAGGCCCACATAGTATTTTTTGCTCTAATTACTGCCTTATTTGCTTCTTCCCTCAGTCCGTCAACTGCTCATAAGCCACCTGTTATATGTCTCCTTTCTCTCCTTCACCTTTACGGCAATATCACCATCCCAACAACCACTTTTTAAATTTGCCAGACGTTTTCTCAGCTACTTCAAGACTTTCAAACCCAGCTTCATAAATAGCTCTCAAACCTATCTTATACCCTAGTTCCACAGTTGAATCGTCAGTCTGATGTAGCTTCCCACGTAATCTAAGCTTGTACAAGAAGGCTTCTAAAGGATCCTGAAGTACATTTAACTTATACTGTTTCTCTCCATTCTCATTACAATTTTTTTCGCTCCTACTAATTTTTGGAATGCGAAATCAAATGCACACCGAAGCAGGAAGTGATCAGATCCACGTTGTGCCCTCCTATAGACTCTGCAAGCCACCACCTTTCCACCGCTACTTTCTTTCCCTATATCATAATCGAATATACATTGCAATCTTCTTGTAGGCTGAATCCAGACATATTTATGAATCTCTTTGTGTTAAAAAAACTCCATTTTGTATCTTAAGACTATACTTTTCACTTACTTCTAATAGCCTCTGTTACCATTCACAATATCCTTCCCAAATTAGCGTACAATCTTGCAATTATCCTGGTTGCCCATTCGCCTATTAAAATCTCCTATAAGATACACTTCTCCTTGTCGTTAATGACATCTAGGAGGTTTGTCAAATCGTTAAAGAAATTACTGCTATTGGCATCGGTAGCATTATTTGTAGCCGTTTAATCTGCAGTCATAACTGCGTCATATCCTTTTAGCTTCATATTTGAATACTTCTGTTTTCCTGGTTGCGATGCCCTGGACGTTTCATGTACAAAAAATTCATATACCGTTTTCGTTTGAGAAGTCGATTTTGTTCCGTTCTGATCTGGTTCCGAGGCTCATCAGCCTGTCGTTCATACAGGCGCAACACTCTTGGCTCACTCCACTATAAATATGAATATAATAATCGCATTCTTGTTTCTGTCAATGCTATTACGTCTACACTGCTCCGGTGGATTTCTTTAAATACTTCTGTTTTCCTGGTTGCGACGCTCTGGATGTTCCATATACAAAAATTCATATACCGTGCTCGTTTGCTGAGTCGATTCCGTTTCGTTATGGCCTGGTTCCAAGGCTTGGACTTTTTGCAGCGTGAAGTTCAAATTCTTCAAATGTGTGTGAATCCTATGGGACAGAACTGCTAAGGTCACCAGTCCCTAAGCTTACACACTACTTATTCTTAATTATCCTAAGGAGAAACACACACACACCCACGCTCGGCAGAGTGAAGTTTTCGGAGCGATGGAGAGCAGGCCCAACTCTTCAACCGTCTACCTGCAGGACCAGGTAATTTTTAATAAAGGCGTCCATAGTTTATATCGATTATCTTTCTTAAATTAAGAACTCTGCGCACTCCAATATTTAATCAGAGTTCCACCGTTTCCACTGTGCCGAGGTTCACATTCTCAACCGTTGCGGCCGTTAGAATAAGAAAATAAAAAACATCCTCGGACGTCGGACATTGAGGTTGAATGAAACAAGAGTTCTCCAAGGGAGGGTGACAGAAAAGAAAACAGAAGAAGCCTAATACAACTAGGTGGAAGTAATACCTGCTAAGAATCATGTTGTTGCCACCCAAATACTCACAAAAAAGGAGTCTTCTATGGAGCTACACTTTGTCTGGAATCTCACTAACTGACCAGGAGCATTTCTCTTGCTCAGTGCATCACTAAGACCCATCAAATCATCCCACCCACTAACGTCTCACCACAACGATATTTTTTGTACCCGTGCTAACTTTATGCATACATATCGTTTTCCTGAAGGTTTACATTGAATTACAGAACCATATCGCTGACTTCAGTTTGCAGTAGGATTTTGGAGCATATACTATACTCTAACATTATGAATCGCCTTGAAGAAAATGGCTAATTGATACATAAGCAACACGGATTCAGAAAATATCGTTCGGACGTCCCTGCTTGTCGACACTTGCCCGACGGTGATTGGCGAACCGTGGCGGGGTCGCGAATCCCTGGGCAGAAGGCGAAAGTTGGTGATGGCCGCAAGGCTGTACCCTTACGCTTCCGTAACAGATTTGAGGTACTACCCACTGCTGAAAGTACTTCTGAGCAAGCAAGGGCGGCCTCGCCTGTTGTGGCAGTGGCCGGTTTTCCTGAGTAGTTGCAGTTGTAGTTGTAAATTGTCGTAGCTGCGTTGGAAAAGTACAAGAGCTTGAATGCTGATAAAGAGCACTGAAGCTGAACGGAAAGCTGGCTAAGGCTGGAGATAAATTCTGTTCCAATTTTTATACAGCACAGAGTGTGGGATGCTTGTCATTGGGAGCTCCAATGCTAGCGGGTGATGGAGCCCCTTATGGATATGGTAGCTAAAGACGGGAAGAAGGTCAATATGCACTCCTTGTACATGTCGGGGGGAGTCATCCAAGATGTGGAAAGGGTCCTTCCGGCTGCCATGAAGGGTATTGGGTGCAACCAACTGCAGGTAGTGGCTCATGTCGGCACTAATGACGTCTGTCGCTGTGAATCAGAAGAGATTCTCTCTGGTTTTTGGCGGCTATCTGGGTTGGTGAAGACTGCCAGTTTTTCTAGCGAGATGAACGCAGAGCTCACCATCTGCAGCATCAACGACAGTACTTTGGTACAGAGCCTGTAACCTACGCCTCACTTACCGAGCTTAATGTTGTTGTTGTTGTTATCGTTGTTCTGGTCTTCAGTCCTGAGACTGGGTTGATGCAGCTCTTCACGATAATCTATGCTGTGCAAGCTCCTTCATCTCCCAGTACCTACTGCAACTTATATCTTTCTGAACCTGCTTAGTGTATTCATCTCTTGGTCTCCCTCTACGATTTTTACCCTCCACACTGCCCTCCAATGCTAAATTTGTGATCATTTGATGCCTCAGGACAATTCGTACCAGCCGATCCCTTCTTCTGGTCAAGTTGTGCCACAAACTTCTCTTCTCCCCAATTCTATTCAATACCTCGTCATTAGTTACGTGATCCACCCACCTAATCTTCAACATTCTTCTGTAGCACCACATTTCAAAAGCTTCTATTCTCTTCTTGTCCAAACTATTCATTGTCCATGTTTCACTTCCATACATGGCTACACTCCATACAAATACTTTCAGAAACGACTTCCTGACACTTAAATGTATGCTCGATGTTAACAAATTTCTCTTCTTCAGAAACGCTTTCCTTTCCACTGCCAGTCTACATTTTAAATCCTCTCTACTTCGACCATCATCAGTCATTTTGCTCCCCAAATAACAAAACTCCTCTACTACTTTAAGTGTCTCACTTCCTAATCTAATTCCCTCAGCATCACCCGACTTCATTCGATTACATTCCATTATCCTCATTTTGGTTTTGTTAATGTTCATCTTATATCCACCTTTCAAGACACTGTCCATTCCGTTCAACTGCTCTTCCAAGTCCTTTGCTGTCTTTCACAGAATTACAATGTCATCGGCGAACCCCAAAGTTTTTATTTCTTCCCCCTGGACGTTAATACCGACTCCAAATGTTTCTTTTGTTTCCTTTACTGCCTGATCAATATAAAGATTGAATAACATGGTAGAGAGGCTACAACCCTGTCTCAGTCCCTTCCCAACCACTGCTTCCCTTTCATGTCCCTCGACTCTTATAACTGCCATCTGGTTTATGTACAAATTGTAAATAGCCTTTCGCTCCCAGTGTTTTTCCCCTGCCACCTTTAGAATTTGAAATAGAGTATTCCTTTCAGACCTTAATTCCAGTCAGACCTTAATGACAGTGAAAAATTCAACCGCGTGCACCTAATGGAAATGTGGGAAAAGCAATCGTCAGCGAAGTTAATTTGTCGGTAAAGAGGGCAGAAAGGGTTACATCTAAATGAAAGGGAAAATGCAAATGAAATTGGTGAAAATTAATTTTGAGAAAAGGGTAAAGTTAATAAAGAAAGTAAATGTGCGGTCGTCACGTTAACAATTAATTGACGTTAATTAGATATTTGAGATTTGGGGAAAATTTCGGTCGCCAGTCCTTTGGATAACTACTATAATAACTGAAAATGAAAGATTAATGCACATATAATTAGCACTAAAAGCGTGGCAACTGAAGGGTGACATGTGTTGTGTGAAAACTGAATGTTTGTCAGAAGTAATAAATTTCACTACCCTCTGACTTAATTTAGCAAAAGAATTAATAAAACCGGAAAACTGAAAGTTAATTTAGTGACTGAAATTAATAGTGAGATTTGTTTCTGAAGCACTACGAAAATCAGTAAAATAAGGTTAGTCTTGGGCTACCTCAAGAATCATTGCAAAAGCTACTTGAATCTACGCAATTAGAAATAAGAGATTTCACTTTGAACTTGAATTAAATGATTCCAAACAATTAACAATAGCAAAATTTTTTACGTACCAAGCTGAGCTGCAGTCACAGGTAAGCTAAAATATGGTAACAACACTCGCACTCTTAATTTCTGCTTGTGTAATCTAAGTATTGTAGCCAGCTATGAATACTTTAATTGGAATTTGAAATTAAAGCAATGAAATGGAATGATAATACTTTAATGCTGGCGTATGAATTTCAACGGCACTCGGGTTCAT
Source organism: Schistocerca gregaria (assembly GCF_023897955.1). NCBI lineage: Eukaryota > Metazoa > Arthropoda > Insecta > Orthoptera > Acrididae > Schistocerca > Schistocerca gregaria. The sequence goes on from NC_064925.1 coordinate 553,952,252, forward strand.
TCCAGAAAAGGAAGGGGGTAATGCAATTGGGACAATGAGCAACAAAGGTTCATGCTAAGTTGCTGTATTTTTGTGATACAACAGTGTGTAAAGCTGAGGTCTGCCATAAAGTTCTAAAACTTTACGTGCTACCAGTCTTGCTTGTTGGTTGATTGAAGGTTTGAAGCCGTCGATCGGGGAGGTGGCGAAAGTCACTCATTGTTGGCCGTCGCTGTTCTGGTTCTGCATACGACCTACCGATGTAATCGTTCGATAGCATAGTTTTCCCTAGGCAAGACCCAGCGTAAAAATACAAATAATATTTACGAACGAAACCAATTATACATCGTCATATACATATATATATGCAAACAGTAAAACAATAACAATATATAAAGACATAGAAATGTCATATCTTCAGGTAACAAAATAAGGAAAAAATTCATAGTACAATAGATGGAAATAGGAGGATATGCATTTCCGTCGTTACAAGCCGAGTGGATGGTCTGAACAGACGCTCAGACGGTTCTGCGACCGTGTAGGCTGCAGATTCCTCGACTTCCGCCATGGGGTGGTGGGGTTTCGGGTTCTGCTAAATAGTTCAGGTGCCCACTACACACAGGAGGCAGCTACACGGGTAGCAGGGGCTGTGTGATGTGGACTAGACGGTCTTCTAGCTTAGACAGTTTCGGGAAAGATTAAAAGGATCCCCTGTCTCAAACAGTACAGGGATAAGAAACGACGAGATCTGACCAAGCTACAGCCGGTATTGTACTTATAAATGGTCGTTGCTGTGTTGGAAAAGTACAAGAGCTTTAATGCTGATAGAAAGCACCGAAGCTGAATTCGTTATACACTCCTGGAAATGGAAAAAAGAACACATTGACGCCGGTGTGTCAGACCCACCATACTTGCTCCGGACACTGCGAGAGAGCTGTACAAGCAATGATCACACGCACGGCACAGCGGACACCCCAGGAACCGCGGTGTTGGCCGTCGAAGGGCACTAGCTGCGCAGCATTTGTGCACCGCCGTAGTCAATGTCAGCCAGTTTGCCGTGGCATACGGAGCTCCATCGCGGACTTTAACACTGGTAGCCTGCCGCGACAGCGTGGACGTGATCCGTATGTGCAGTTGACGGACTTTGAGCGAGGGCGTATAGTGAGCATGCGGGAGGCCGGGTGGACATACCGTCGAATTGCTCAACACGTGGGGCGCGAGGTCTCCACAGTACGTCGATGTTGTCGCCAGTGGTCGGCGGAAGGTACACGTGCCCGTCGACCTGGGACTGGACCGCAGCGACGCACGGATGCACGCCAAGACCATAGGATCCTACGCAGTGCCGTAGGAGACCGCACCGCCACTTCCCAGCAAATTAGGGACACTGTTGCTCCTGGGGTATCGGCGAGGACCATTCGCAACCGTCTCCATGAAGCTGGGCTACGGTCCCGCACACCGTTAGGCCGTCTTCCGCTCACGCCCCAACATCGTGCAGCCCACCTCCAGTGGTGTCGCGACAGGCGTGAATGGAGGGACGAATGGAGACGTGTCGTCTTCAGCGATGAGAGTCGCTTCTCCCTTGGTGCCAATGATGGTCGTTTGCGTGTTTGGCGACGTGCAGGTGAGCGCCACAATCAGGACTGCATACGACCGAGGCACACAGGGCCAACACCCGGCATCATGGTGTGGGGAGCGATCTCCTACACTGGCCGTACACCTCTGGTGATCGTCGAGGTGACACTGAATAGTGCACGGTACATCCAAACCGTCATCGAACCCATCGTTCTACCATTCCTAGACCGGCAAGGGAACTTGCTGTTCCAACAGGACAATGCACGTCCGCATGTATCCCGTGCCACCCAACGTGCTCTAGAAGGTGTAAGTCAACTACCCTGGCCAGCAAGATCTCCGGATCTGTCCCCCATTGAGCATGTTTGGGACTGGATGAAGCGTCGTCTCACGCGGTCTGCACGTCCAGCACGAACGCTGGTCCAACTGAGGCGCCAGGTGGAAATGGCATGGCAAGCCGTTCCACAGGACTACATCCAGCATCTCTACGATCGTCTCCATGGGAGAATAGCAGCCTGCATTGCTGCGAAAGGTGGATATACACTGTACTAGTGCCGACATTGTGCAAGCTCTGTTGCCTGTGTCTATGTGCCTGTGGTTCTGTCAGTGTGATCATGTGATGTATGTGACCCCAGGAATGTGTCAATAAAGTTTCCCCTTCCTGGGACAATGAATTCACGGTGTTCTTATTTCAATTTCCAGGAGTGTAGAAACAGAAAGCTGGCTAAGGCTGGCGATAAATTCTGCTGAAATTGTTGTACAGTCACAAACCATTTTCAGAAATGATAGAGTAAGTAAAGTAGGTGGTGGTGTTTTTGTGTCTGCTGATAGTAGTTTATCTTGTAGTGAAGTTGAAATAGAGAGTTCCTGCGAGTTGCTATGTGTGGAGGCTATACTCAACAGCCATACCAAAATCACAATTGGCTCCTTTTACCGACCCGATGACTCAGATCATATAATAGCTGGGCGCTTTAAAGGAAACCTGAATCTCATTACAAACAAGCACCCCAAGGATACGATTATAATTGGTGGAGACTTCAATATACCCTCGATTTGTTGGCGAAAAAATATTTTAAAAGCCGGTGGTAGACAGAAAAAATTTCGAAATTGTACTCAATGCTTTCTCTGAGAATTACTTTGAACAATTAGTTCAGGAGCCCACACGAATTGTAAACAGTTGCGAAAACACACTTGACCTCTTGGCTACTCCTCCTCTAATACAGAACGTCATGACGGATACAGGGATTAGTGAACACAAGGTCATTACTGCGAGGTTCAAATCCATATCTACCAAAACCACTAAAAATAAACGCAAAATATGTCTATTTAAAGGAGCAGATAAAAATTCGCTTGATGCCTTCCTAAGGGAGAGTCTTCATGCCTTCCAAGCTAAAAATGTAAGTGTATACCAGATATGGCTCAAATTCAAATATACAGTATCGACTGCAGTAGATACATTCCTACCGCGTTAAGTTAATAAAAGACGGGAGTCATCCACCAAGGTACACAAAACACGTCAGGACACTGTTGCATAAGAAACGAAACAAGCATGCAAAACTCAGAAGAACGCAAAATCCCCAAGACTGGCTACGCTTCACGGAAGCTCTAAATTTAGTGCGGAAGTCTATGCGAGATGCTTTTAATAGTTTCCACAACGAAACGTTGTCTCAAAATATGGTACAAAAATCGAAGAGATTCTGGCCGTATGTAAAGTAAAACAGTGGTCAAAAACAGTCAATACCGTCACTGCGCGATATCATTGGAAATGTTCCCGATGATGGTGCCACTAAAACAGAGTTACTAAATACAGTTTCCCGTCATTCCTTTCAGGAAAGAAGAGGAAGTAAATATTCCAGAATTCGAAACCAGAACAGCTGTTAGCATGAGTGACATAAAAGTAGATATCACTTAAGAAAGGGAAGTCTTCCGGTTCAGATCGTATAACAATCAGGTTCCTTTCAGAGTATGCAGACACATTAGCTACTTTCTTAGCAATCATATACAGTCGCTCACTTGACGAAAGGTCTGTTCCTAAATACTGGAAAGTATCACAGGTCGCACCAATAATCAAGAAAGGAAATAGGGGTAACCTATTGAATTACACACGCGTATCGATGATCTCAACTTGCAGTATGATTTTGGAGCATATACTGTACTCTAACATTATGAATCACCTTGAAGAAAATGACTTACTGAGACATAACCAACACGGATTCAGAAAATAACGTTCTTCTGCAATGCAGCTAGCTCTTTATTCCGATGAAGTAATGAGTGCTGTCGGCAAGGGATCTCAGATCGATTCCATATTTCTAGATTTCCAGAAGGCTTTTGATTCCGTCCCTCACAAGCGACTATTAATCAAAGTGCGTGCATATTGGTATCGTCTCAGTTGTGTGACTGGATTCGTGATTTCGTCTTAGAGAGGTCACAGTTTGTAGTGATAGACAGTAAACCATCGAGCAGAACAGAAATGATGTCTGGTGTTTCCACAAGGTAGTGTCATAGGCCCTCTGCTGTTCGTGATTTACATAAATGTTCTAGGTGATAATCTGAGCAGACCCCTTAGATTGTTTGTAGATGACGCTGTAATTTACCGTGTAGTGAAATCATCATACGCTCAATTACACTTACAAAAAGATCTAGAGAGAATATCTCTGTATGGTGCGAAAAGTGGCAATTGGCACTAAGCAAAGAAAAGTGTGAGGTCATCCACATAGGTAGTAAACTAAATCCGATACATTTAGGATATACGATAGATTGCACAAATCTAAGGGCTGTCAATTCGACTAAATACCTAGGAATTACAATTACGAGCAACTTATATTGGAAAGACCTCATAGATAATACTGTGGGGAAAGCGAAACAAAGTCTGCACTTTGTTGGCAGAACACTTAGAAGATGAGATAAACCCTCTAAAGACACAGCCTACATTACACTTGTCCGTCCTCTGCTGGAATTTTGCTGTGAGGTGTGGGATCCTTACCAGGTAGGGCTGACAGAGGACATCGTTAATGTGCAAAGAAGGGCAGCTCGTTTCGTGCTATCGCGTAATAGGGGTGAGAGTGTCACTGATACTATACGCGAGTTGGGGTGGCAGTCACTGAAACAAAGGTGGTTTTCTTTGCGGCGAGACCTATCTACTTAATTTCAATCACTAACTTCCTCTTCCGAAAGCGAAATTATTTTGTTGACACCCACCTTGGTAGCGAGAAATGATCATCATAATAAAATAAGAGAGTTCGAACGGAGGGTGGAATCTTAGAGATGTGGTACGAAAATGGTTCGATGAACCCTCTGCGAAGCAGTAAAGTCAATATTGCAGAGTAACCATGTAAATGTAGACGTAGCAATGATCAATGCAAGGGCTAGAATTGCGAATCAATACATTACACAGAAATACATGAGGGGCAGCAAAATCCCTAAAGTAAATGGTGATGAAAGACTTATGAAATCCAAGAACATTTCGGGATCACAATGGACGAAATATTCACCAGCTCAAAACAGTTCAGAGTTCAACGTAATGGCTCACAAATTAACATACGGATACAAAGTTCAACGTAATGGGTCACAAATTAACATACGGATACAAATAACAGTATCTCATACTCTTTCTATTCTCAGTTTCGTCAACCAACAGGAAAAAGCTAGATTCTTTATATGGAGCATATAGAGACCTCAAGTCCCCTCAAAAGTATTGTAGCGGCCATTCACCGCCCAGAATAAATCATGCACCGCGCATGATACCATGGCAGGTCTGCCCTCATTCTCTCTGCGCCTTAGGTCACCTGGGGCAGATTGGACTTCTATCTAGTATTAACTGAGCAATGGCTGATATTTTCAACAAGAAAAGACAGTAAGGAATATATATGTTGAGAGACCAATGTCAGATTACCCAGACACATGAACAGTGGTCGACAAGAGGTTCACAAACTTACATCACTTATTGCCTGATCCACCAGTTTCCGAGTCAAAAATACCCTTTGGGAATGGGAAGAGTTACCCCACAATATAATTCCATACGTCATCAGCGAATGAAAATCAATGCAGACTACTTTTCGTGGCGAACTATCATTGGGACTGTGATTGCTGTGCTCGGATGAGGGCTGAGTTGGCATCCCTTCGCTCACAGCTGCAGGTGACGCTGACTTCGGTCACGCAGCTTGAGGCTGTTGAAAAAAGTGCAACAGTGTGGGGAGCCATCATGGGGATGTCAACCTCATCCCGTCTGTCCCCAGATCGGTCTGCCGCTGTGGTTGCCCTGGTTGCAGCCCACAGTGGGGCTGAGTCCTTGCCTGTGGTTGACTGGCAGGTCGTTCATAGCGTGGTAGGCAGGGAAAGACGCCCCGGAGGCTGATCAGAAAGCCTCTCCGGTGCGTCTGACAAACATTTTGCAGGTACTGTCTGTGGCTGAGCCAGATGCAGCTGCCTGCCCTGTTTCAGAGGATGATTCTCAGTCTTAAAGGTCTGGGAAATCGCAGAGGGTTAGCTTGTTGGTAGCTGGGAGCTCCAATGTTAGGCGCGTAATGAGGCCCCTTAGGGATATGACAGCTAAGGAGGGGAAGAAATCCAGTGTGCACTCCGTGTACATTCCGGGTGGAGTCATTCCTGATGTGGAAAGGGTCCTTCCGGATGCCATAAAGAGCACAGGGTGCAGCCAGCTGCAGCTGGTGGCTCATGATGGCACAAATGACGTGTGTCGCTTTGAATCTGAGGAAATTCTCTCTGGATTCCAGCGGCTATCTGATTTGGTGAAGGCTGCCAGTCTTGCTTACGAGATGAGGGCAGAGCTCACCATCTGTAGCATCGTTGACAATACCGACTGCGGACCTTTGGTATGGAGCCGGGTGGAGGGTCTGAATCAGAGGCTCAGACGGTTTTGCGACCGTGATGGTTGCAGATTCCTTGACTTGCGCCATAGGGTGGTGGGGTTTCGGGTTCCGCTGAATAGGTCCGGAGTTCACTACACTCAGCTGGCGGCTACACGGGTAGCGGAGGTTGTGTGGCGTGGACTGGGCGGTTTTTTAGGTTAGAAGGCCTCGGGAAAGTACGGGGTGTGCTGCAATCTCAAAGGGTGCATGGCCACTACAGGACGTGCTTGGATCAAGGAACAGTCGGAATTGTAAATGGTTGTAGCTGTGCTGGGAAAGTCCCTGAGCTTCAACCGCTAACAGAAAGCACAGAAGCTGAAATCGTTATAGGTACAGAAACCTGGATAAAGCCTGAAATAAGTTCTGCAGAAGTTTTTAAGAAGTCTCGGACAGTGTTCAGGAGAGATAGATTAAGCAGCTCTCATGTGATCCCCAGTTTGTTCTAAGTGACATTCTTATTCCACTAGTCAGTCATCCAGGGTGCCTTTTACTGCAAGTAACCGGTTTAGAACGTCCTAATCGAAAGGAACTTTCAAAGAGCATGAGAAATTTGTTAAGGAAAGCATTATATTTGTCATCGACGTTATCGACACTATTAACATCCTGCCACTCGTGTTTGCTTTACGAGGTTTAACATACTCTCTGTTGCTGTCGGTTAGCATTTCCATTATGTTTGTAGTTATGTATAACATGCGTTGAAGTACAAAACCATGCAGTGAAAAATTTGTGCATCATGGTCTGCAAGGCCATTCACTTTTTTATTAACAGAATGCTCATCTAGTAATGAAGAATGAATCAAAATAATGTCTATGGCTGTGCGTCTGTTCCCACACACAATGGTTGAAAGAAACTGTGCCAGATCAAGTGAATTTAGCAGACCTTCCAACGTTCTTTTTCTTACACAGTCACATACAAAACTACTTCGGAAACTTGTCAGCCTCGTTGCTGTCACCCTTCGAAACACCAAAGTTAGAGTAAGGTTTAGAAATGAATTATCTGAAAGTTTTGAGATTCAAACTGGCCTTCGACAAGGCGATGAATTGTCTCCACGATTGTTCAATTGTGTGTTGGAGAAAGACATGCGTGAATGGAACAAGATGTGCCCACCATCTGTTAACACTGGACGAAAGATTCGACTTAACTGCCTTTCATTTCCAGATGATTTGGCACTGTTAGCAAACAATATAGATGAAGCAAAGGTTCAGATAGAACAACTAGAACGATTAGCGGCAATGGGTGGATTGCAAATTTCGTTTGAAGAAACAGAAATGATGCCCAGCTTCCCAGTTGACACATCCCATACCATAATCCATAATGATCAAAAAATTAAAGTAGTAAAAAGTTTAAATATCTTGGTGAGATTATTACCTGGAATGCTAATGGAAGACCATCAAGAGAAAGTAGAACGCTAAAACTTCAGAGAGCGCAGAGAACAAAATGGCCAGCTTACAAAAACAATCTCTCTCAATAAATGCTAAATTTCGACATTAATGCTCCGTCATTAAACTGGGAGCAGCATATGCAAGTGAAACACTATTAAAATTAATACTCAAGCAACAACTGACAAATTGCAGAAAGTTGGTAGAAGCATACTCCGAACAATTATCAGAAAAAACGTCAAGTTAGTGGGCAGTAAAGACTTTTTCCCAGTTCAGTATTGTATGATGAAAGTGAATCATTTATTGATACAATGCGGAAAAGAAGGCTTGCATTTTTTGGCCACATATCTCGCCTACCAAATACTAGAATAATGAAGCAACTTTTTGATTACTTCTGGAACAGTAAAACCAAAGACATCTAGTTGAAAGAAGTACAAAGTGCTCTGGATGAATTGAACATCACCACACACTAAATTCAACTCAGAGAAGAGAAACTGCTTCTGGAGAACAAATACACACTGCTGACATTTAAACCATCAGAATGGAACAAGTATGTCATATCTGCAGAAGAACGAGCAGCCAGATCACAGCGAATGAATAAATTTTGGGAAATGAAGGAACTGCTGACTCCTAAGACCTAAACTTAATCATTGTGGACTCTGTTGTATTAGGTTTGGTTTTAATGCTCCAATGCGGGCATAAACTATGTAAATAAATAAATAAATAAATAAATAATAAAAAAATAATACTGAAGTCGACACATACAATAATTGTGGGTACTTTCTTTAAAGTGAATCAAGAACCCTCTCTACCTTGAGGAGAAATTCACTAAAGTCAGAGTTAGGAGACCTAGAAATAACAACTATTAGAAGTTTAGTTTCACTCAATTCAGTTGCCCCTGCACAACATTCAAGTATCCGTTCTGAACAGGATTTTAATACACCCACAGACTCAAATGGAATACAGTTTTTTATGTAGATGGCCACTCGAAGACTCCGCAAAGACTCCTGGAAAAACAGCGCTGCCAACTGTATTCTCGTAAAGGAAAGCTAAGAATTCTCAAATTATTTAAGTGGTGGTCTGATATACCAGTAATGTCAGAGTCAACAACTCTAAGTAGCTCACTAACTTTATCTCTAAAATTTCTTATATTTTGATGAAACTACTTGGGTACCTGATCTTCTTTGAAGACTTCCTTTAAACAGGGGCACCCGTCAGCTGATTTGATACTAAAAGAGTTGCCACTCTAACACCAACTACTATAAATATTTTCCCATGAGTCTTCCCACAGCCGTTCACTGTACTGTCACCTATAAGCTTTGCCAAACTCCATTTCTCTTACCTATTCATGTGAGGGCCATGCCTAGTGAATTCCCATCTACTGACCGACTCAACTGGCACCACAGAAACTTGAGGCATGTCCTCCGCTATCAGTGCTTTCTCAAGTCCCATATTGCCTCACCTAACTACACCACTAAGGTGAGGCCTATCATGACGCTGAAACAGATGCACGAAATGGACATTTGTGTCACCAGTTTGAGTTGCTATCTTCTACAGGTAACCTACATCATACTCCCTGTTCCTATGAAGAATAATATCAGCTCCACCCACAATCGCTACCTGATCCTTTTCCATAGAATTCCTATATAACTCCCTTACGTTAACTGTCACCTCAGGCAACCCTGCACTAGGCTTCACGTTGGTGATGACCTAGTACTCACTCCCCAACACTTCCTGCAACTGTTGGCCCATATTGGCTCAAATTCAAAGATATAGTAGCAACAGCAATTGAGATATTCATACCTCATAAATTGGTAAGAGATGGAACGGATCCCCCGTGGTACACAAAAAAGGTCCTAACGCTGTTGCAGAGGCAACGGAAAAAGCATGCGAAGTTCAGAAGAACGCGAAATCCTGAAGATGGGCTAAAATTTACAGACGCGCGAAATTTGGCACGTACTTCGATGCGAGATGCCTTTAATAGGTTCCACAACGAAACATTGTCTCGAAATTTGGTAGAAAATCCGAAGAAATCCTGGTCGTATGTAAAGTACACAAGCGGCAAGACGCAGTCAATACCTTCGCTGCGCAGTGCCGATGGTGCTGTTATCGACGACTGTGCCGCTAAAGCGGAGTTATTGAACGCAGTTTTCCGAAATTCCTTCACCAGGGAAGACGAATGCAATATTCCAGAATTTGAAACACGAACATCTGCTAGCATGAGTTTCTTAGAAGTAGATACCTTAGGGGTTGCGAAGCAACTCAAATCGCTTGATACGGGCAAGTCTACAGGTCCAGATTGTATACCGATTAGGTTCCTTTCAGATTACGCTGATACAATAGCTCCCTACTTAGCACTCATATACAACCGCTCGCTCACCGATAGATCTGTACCTACAGATTGGAAAATTGCGCAGGTCGCACCAGTGTTCAAGAAGGGTAGTAGGAGTAATCCATTTAACTACAGACCTATATCATTGACGTCGGTTTGCAGCAGGGTTTTGGAGCATATACTGTATTCAAACATTATGAATCACCTCGAAGGGGACGATCTATTGACACGTAATCAGCATGGCTTCAGAAAACATCGCTCTTGTGCAACGCAGCTAGCTCTATATTCGCACGAAGTAATGGCCGCTATCGACAGGGGATCTCAAGTTGATTCCGTATTTCTAGATTTCCGGAAAGCTTTTGACACCGTTCCTCACAAGCGACTTCTAATCAAGCTGCGGAGCTATGGGGTATCGTCTCAGTTGTGCGACTGGATTCGTGATTTCCTGTCAGGAAGGTCGCAGTTCGTAGTAATAGACGGCAAATCATTGAGTAAAACTGAAGTGATATCAGGTGTTCCCCAGGGAAGCGTCCTGGGACCTCTACTGTTCCTGATCTATATAAATGACCTGGGTGACAATCTGAGCAGTTCTCTTAGACTGTTCGCAGATGATGCTGTAATTTACCGTCTAGTAAGGTCATCCGAAGACCAGTATCAGTTGCAAAGCGATTTAGAAAAGATTGCTGTATGGTGTGTCAGGTGGCAGTTGACGCTAAATAACGAAAAGTGTGAGATGATCCACATGAGTTCCAAAAGAAATCCGTTGGAATTCGATTACTCGATAAATAGTACAATTCTCAAGGCTGTCAATTCAACTAAGTACCTGGGTGTTAAAATTACGAACAACTTCAGTTGGAAGGACCACATAGATAATATTGTCGGGAAGGCGAGCCAAAGGTTACGTTTCATTGGCAGGACACTTAGAAGATGCAACAAGTCCACTAAAGAGACAGCTTACACTACACTCGTTCGTCCTCTGTTAGAATATTGCTGCGCAGTGTGGGATCCTTACCAGGTGGGATTGACGGAGGACATCGAGAGGGTGCAAAGAAGGGCAGCTCGTTTTGTATTATCGCGTTATAGGGGAGAGAGTGTGGCAGATATGATACACGAGTTGGGATGGAAGTCATTACAGCATACACGTTTTTCGTCGCGGCGAGACCTTTTTACGAAATTTCAGTCACCAACTTTCTCTTCCGAATGCGAAAATATTTTGTTGAGCCCAACCTACATAGGTAGGAATGATCATCAAAATAAAATAAGAGAAATCAGAGCTCGAACAGAAAGGTTTAGGTGTTCGTTTTTCCCGCTCGCTGTTCGGGAGTGGAATAATAGAGAGATAGTATGATTGTGGTTCGATGAACCCTCTGCCAAGCACTTAAATGTGAATTGCAGAGTAGTCATGTAGATGTAGATGTACCTCTATCCTGAGAACTACCTAGCAGCAGGACCTTATTCTTTGTACTGGAATTTGCAGCTGCCCCAGGCTCCCTGACTGCTGAGGTCTGTTGCTTCTTGCTTCACCTACAGTTACAAGACGCCCCTCTCCATTAAATTCTGACAGATGGTAAAATCTATTGGTAATAAATAAAGTACGACTGTCTGACTATCTCCTACTCCGAGCTGCCTTCTTTCCAACTGCCAGTTCCCATTCCCCAGTGCTTTCCTCTCCTCATCGTATCTAGTCCCTCCTTTGAGGTTTGTAATTGCACCTGAAGGACACAGATCTTACCCTCCTGTTCCTCCATCAGCTTATTCCTGCTACAAAGTTCAGCATTTACAGGAGAGTATCTCTATAGTAGAACGATTTGAAGAACTAACATAGTGATATCTAATTTGGCTCTCTACTAAGAAATCAACCACTTCTATTAATTGTATTAAACCACAACTAACACCAACGCCACAAATCTTCACAGAATTTCTAATCTAAAACCAAATATTCAAGCGTCACTGAAACACTGATGAAATTAAACACAGCGAACGAGAGCTTTTACTGAAATATTTCACTCTAAACAGTAAGAAATGCCGGATAAAAACTACCGTTAACTTAATAAATAACTACAGAGCACAAACTACCTTGTAAAACACTTTGACCAAAAGTTTCCAAATCTTAATTTACCCAGAAACAGTTCGAGACATCATTGGAAACTACTAAATTTAATAACCGAATAACAGTGCACAAACTGTGACAGTACTTATGATCCGCTACAGCTGCAACTGCACAACACAAAATGTAGACACACTGGTAATATTGAATGAACCATTAAAAATACTGAATGTAATATTCGAGTACAGTGCGTAAACAGCTTTGACAGTACTTAGCTTTAGAACTACTACAGCTGCAACTGTGCCATTTCCACCCATAAAACAAACCATCTTCCATAAAAAACTGAACACAAATCAGAAGAAATTTCTTCATTAATAACTACCTGTAACAGAAGAGAACACAGGAATGTAAAACAGAAGAGGACTCTGGAACTGCGATACCGTCACGCTAAGCTATCGTATCTTGACACACAGATTAGATTTCGTACAACCAGACACAGAAAGACAAAAGTAAATGCACTCAATCGCATCAGCAAACTGATCATCAGCTATCAGACGTACCCATTTGTACACATTAATCACGATTAACCAGATATAATGAATCAGTGACCATAATTGTGCAAAATAATTTTCACACTAATAATAGAGAAGTTCCTCATTACAACTAGGACCAATCAGTTTGTTCATTTTAAGTCAACGTTTCCCAGATGGAAAATACTTAAAACAAAGTATTTAATACAGTAAAATTGAACATTCTTGTACAAAAATATGTAATGGTAATATGACTTGTAATTTTACATTTCAAAACTTCATTCTGCCATGAATTCATTTGTAGAGCAAAATGGCTTCAGCTTTTTTTAAACCAGCTTCTTCTCTTTGCCACTTTATGTTGATAGGAAAGTGAGTCTATGATTGTCGTCCGCTGTGAAAGACACATTTATGATTGGTGGATGTTTTGTCAAGGAAGATCTGAAGGCTATAACAAATACTTGTCCTGTGCAAAACAGTTTTACTGATACACAATGGAGGTTGCAAAGTATTCTCTTAAAACAACTTTTGCTTAAGAAACACAGGAGGAGTAAAAACACTGCACCCAAATTGAAGGAGGTGACATAAAAGTTGAAATGGAATAACTTTCCAACAGAATTTTAGTTCTTCATAGTGCTGCTGATTCAGTACCAACTATTCTTTACTTCACAGGGTCATATCTAAAAGCTCGCACTGTATGCTCTCAGCCCATAATTTTATGAAATCTGACTGCGTTCCTAATGTTTGGCAATCTCATAGTTTTCCTAATACTTGGCAGTCGGACTATGGGGACACAGACTTACTTCAGCTACGATGACATAAAAAACTAAACTGCTACCAAACTGTACTTGGCGTAACAGGAATTATTTATTATCAAACTAACCATCAAAGAGGATGAGGTTCCTCTGAAACCGAAGATAACGTCCTATAATCTAATTTATTCATCTTCAAAACATCGAAAATACGGCTAACTGTATGTCAGATTTTTGTCAGTTTTTGTCAGGTAATGTGACTGTTTCAATTCTGATAGTTCTTTACTACATATATCATCGTAGTAGAGAAACGCCAAAACTAATCTTTCAAAATACCTGACAAGCACGTGTTTACGTTTTGTAACAAAAAGTAATATACTTGACAAAGCATGACAGAAACAAATTCACAATAGATGCAATACGGTCGACACTTCCAACTAGACATCATTTGCTAATGGCAGTAAGTTGAATGGGCCTGTGGAGTTAAATATTAAAAAAAATATAAACTACCTTATAGGAGATAGTTCTGGAGCATTCATTTCAATCTCTGTTTTACTAACAATTTAACAGATCTTTGGCTATCCGTGTTTTCATCACCAAAATGTGAATCGTATTACTGGTTGACGAAACCAAACATTCTGAATTACACTATTAGTTCTGGGTGGGAGCCGAATTGTATTAACAGTCTTCACGTATCGTCATTAAGACAGAGGTGTCGTTAAGTACAGGCTGAGAGTACAACAAAAGCAATAAACAATATTCTGCAACTGGGACGTAATACTGAAAATTATTCTCTTCCATTGCTCCAGATTTTACTACGTACATCACAAGGCTTTTTCAACTAAATAGGCCTTTTGTAGTTGGTGGTACTATCGCACCTCGGAGTTCCTGCAGGGAGATATAAAGCTGCAAAAACAGTAATCCGTTGATACATACCACTGGCTTTGTTGTATATGAATATGTCATGGCATTCACCGAATGCACGACAACACACTCTTTTTCACTCGAAACGATAAAGTGATGTTTTTCACTTTGTTTTTGCTCGAAACCTGAGTGATTTATAGGTAGCATTTTAGGAGTTATCGAGAAATAATATCTTCACGTTAGCGAAGAGTTTCTCTTTAGTTTTACCTACTAATGGCATATCTTCTACTAATTCTTCAAGGAAACTTCATAATTTTGCGACTTCCGGAATCTAGGTTGGAGAAGCGTGAAGATAAACAATGTTAATCTTATTTCCAATTTTGGGCTGCCCAATCTCGAAAATCTACCTCACCAGCGCTGCATCGCCTTTCGAACAGCTTTTTTTTCACACGTTTGCGAGTATGATTTTGACGTAAATCCGGTTCTTCATGTAAACCTTTCTTCATGTAAACCTTTCTTCCATTTACATAAATTACGTTCAGATTTTAGGAAGAGAAACTGGCCTGGCACACTGCTTAACTTTAAACGATTTTTCCCTTCTCCGATATAAAAAATTTTTTTAAAAAATCTTATTGCCCTTTCTTTGCCACTAGAAGCTACTTCTGAACATGCGGTCTTTGAGCTAAGAAAATACTGTGTTTTTGTTCAGGACTTGAATTAACACAACAATCTTCGTTTTAACGACGACTCACAGAATCGTCAGAGTCATTTCCTGTTTCTTCAATGTTTCCACAATTTCTAACGAAATGTCATTATTCTAAGAAATTTCCAAGAAATTAACAAATAAGTAACATATATTTCGTTATTCCGGAGAAGTCGGTACTTTCGAAAGCCTTGTTCATTTTTGCAAAGAAGGAAACATTTGTTGGTTTCTACATTACTATGACATTCTGTAACCTGCACAAAGACTTTTAAGAAGCATACACGAAGAAAATTAGTTCAATGATCAATCATAGCCCATAAGAAGAAACTGGAACATTTACTGCACACGCCATACCCTATTAGACCAGAAGAGTCAAGTACATTACATTTCAGTACCATAGAAGGAACATAAATCTAATGAATATCAACTTCAAGACTGACGAACCAAAATTACTTGATAACGGCATGAAACATAATTTACTACTGAAATCGAGAGTGAATCCACTGAATAATCTCACAGCTGCAACGAAAGTGTCAACTGACGCAGCAAAATTAACCATCGGATAAGAAAATGAAATAACAGTACAAGCATCACATGTTATAGAAAACCATTAATGCAAAACTAGATCAAATTACACTGAATCGTATAAGCCAAAAACTCTCCACAACTCATGCTGTAGCTATTAACTAAGATAAACGAAGTTATGTGTTCACAATAAATCACAATGATCGTGTATGAATAAGGTACAGCTTCTTCCCAGTGATCAACATCACTGAAATAAATGGGAGTCCTACACACACCGAAAGTTAGTGAAAACTCCAATACGGTTCTCACTGATAGTTAAAAAAACCACGTCGTAATGAACCCAAGGGCAATTAAATTGCATGGACAACAAAAGATCTACAAAGAACAAATTCCAATATGCCTGGTAGTTAAGTGTATAAATAGTCTCAACCTAACTTATTAGTAAAAAGGTGAACACCCGGCTCACAAAATACTACACGTATCAGTAACGATGCACAATAAAAGAAAACTCAAGAATGTAAGCAAACAACGTGAAAGACATATAAAAATTAACTCAGTTTCATTGCCATTGTTAACACGCAGCAATACGACAAAGGCCACTAATGATTATTACGGATATTAAACGACTTACAGAATCGAGTAAATATTGAATGTGAGCGATTGTGTCAGAGAAACTATCTACCGAAACTGAAATTAGCTTTACAAATTACGATTGGATTGCGCTATGTTATTCACTTACAGATGTTCCTTCAACCAAGGATATGTGCTGGTCGCTTTGGGCTAGTGCACTGTCTATTATAGCTACGCCAGGTTTGTACACTTCTCCAGCCATCTGGCGAGCCACGAATTTGGCAGCTTTCAATATTGTTTTAAATAATGCTTACATTGTATCTTAGCAGCTAAAATTTTGACACTGTGTTTTTCTTTTTCAGTGTGTTCCCCCTGTACAAAAATTTCGGGGCAGTATTCGACATGTCAGATTGGATTGTTCAGTTGTTAGCCATCTCGGAAATGCTTCCACGCTTGGCCCAAAAGCCAGTGGTAATGTCCTTTTGTGCGTCAGATAAGTCGCCTAGTTTGCTCGTTACGACAACGCGTGCACTGGTTTCCGCGTCCCCCCTCCTGCTTTATATACCCTCCCTGCTGGTGATTCCACTCGCAGTCTGTGAGCGGTTATTACTCATTAACGTCGGACATAGACAACAGAAGCATTAATGTGACGGGACGGTGTGTTATTTCGAATCAGTTTTTCCTTGCCAGTCACTTTTCTATTCAGACGAGTCTATGCAGACATGCCCTCAACAGTTTTCATAGAATCAATCCATGCGGAATGTACTACTTGCTTTCAGCAGTTCGTGGAATCATCTTGCGTTTCTTACTGCTGTCAGTTTCAAAACTTCCATTACTGCAAATATCATACGCCACGTTCTCTGCGTAGTCTTCAATAGAAACGATAAGTGGTAGTGCTGCAGCTGACAGAGATGCAGTATGTGTTCTACATAAGGTGTGATTATTTGATGTCTTGTTATTGTGAACTATTATATCAGACTGCGTTTAGATTCCCACACTGCTGCATGTGGCTCTAAATGACGATGCTTTGCACATTTTTTACGCATGGTGAGATATTGTTGGAATTATTCTTGATCTCGTAAATTCAAATTTCCATTTGTTGCGCGCGTTATAAACCATTGCGCAGTGCCCAAGTAATCACTTACAATATCTTTGCAGTCATACTGCGTTCCTAGTTTGATTTCAAGAGGACTCCGGGTGGAGGAAGCCTTCCTTCAAACGATTAAACGTCTATGCCTTCCTCAGCTTCTGCATACACCGAACAATCTTTTCTCCCCCTCGCCAGCCAACCGTAATTTTGTTTCCTGCAATAACTGACCATCTGACCAGTCTCCCATCTTGGCCAATGGCACCCCGCTATGCAAGAAAATCATTATATCGTCAGCTGATTTATCACAAGAGGGAGTAATTAATATGACGGCGGCTGGACCTATCTCAAGACCAGTCTCTTCAGTTAATGCTAACTGAGCATCTTTCACAGCAATTTGACAGAATAATTCCTTATCTGCTCTCAACAGTGCTACTTCTTCAAGTAAAAACTTTAATGTGCCCTGCTCGACCAATCCATGTCTCCTGGAATACAATTTTGTGGAACCTTTAGCTCTAATACTCAAAAAAAAAAAAAATGCAAGGTATCATTCAGCACCAGCAAACACAGTCACGAATATAACAGCTTACGCTCTGCACCTCCACATGAACCATCTCTACTGCATGCATTACTTAGCCATATGACTACAGCCATGACAAACACACTAATGCCAATGGTTCAGTACATGTTGCAATATACCCAAGGAAACGAGACTGAGAACAGCTTGTAGTTTGTAAATATTGCTGTTGGTATTACCCGCCCCCACCACCACCCCCTCCCCACGCATAGGACAGCTTGTAGGTTGCAAATATTGTTTTCTTGATATTACCCTTCCATCCCCCCCCCCCCCCCCCCCCGGCATAGGACAGCTTGTAGGTTGCAAATATTGTTTTCTTGGTATTACCCTTCCCTCCCTCCCCCCCAAAATGGTAACATGTCAGCAGTCTCTCACCTTACCCCATATCCTCTGCATCTGAAGGTAGAACCAAACATGTCATTCATGTCTACGGTCAGAGTAAGTCTTTGAACGGGGACTTGGTGTTAGAAGTGGCTGAGGTCAGAACTCATGGTAAACTCTCCAACGATCGGCGCAGCGCTCTCGTTGAACTAGGCGCTGCCGGATTGATAGTGAACGGAAACTAACTTCTCGTCCAGGCCGCCGTGTCATCCCCTGCTTTGCAGTGTCATGCAGATATGAAATGAAGGGTGACGTGATCAGCACACAGCTCTCCCCCACGTTTCACAGGGTTTCCAATACCGTAGAGCTGCTACTATTCAGCCAGGTAGCTCCTGAGTTGGCACGACTGAGATGAGTGCACTTCGTACCAGACCTCCCACCAAGGGATTCTCTTCATGGCAGCCATGTACGCTGACCACTCGGCTGCGGAGATCAGTGGATTTCTGATACTTCTGATAAATCTGACAGTTAATTTTACAGGTTAGTAGCTAGCTTGTTGCAATGACGTCCTGCTTCCAGGCACGTTGAAAACAATAAATTCGTGACCTGGAGATGCAGAAACTGCTCTTCCCATCCTGTAAGAGGCACTCGTTGCATTGGCACTGTTACCGTGGTTGGTCTGGCCTACTTCGCATTATGTAAACACCCCTGTTGCTACAATCGGCATACCGACGCCTTAGCGGCCGTGGCCAGCTTATAGTCTCCGCAGAAACGCCCAAATAATAATGGCCGAGGTACACTCTTTTCTTCTGCATCGGTGACGAGGACAGGAAGTTGCATGCCAATAATGCAGCTGGGCCTCCACGTAGTGGCGACAGGCGTCCTTTTGAGATGAATGGTTCCGACTTTATTTATTTTATTTATTAACTTGTTTATTCATTTATTGAGTCATCGGTCCTCTGACTGGTTTGATGCGACCCGTCACGAATTCCTCTTCTGTGCGAACCTATTCATCTCAGGATTGCAGTTGAAAACTACGTCCTCAACTAGTATAGTCTCTTTCATCTACATGTTTACCCTCTATAGCTCCCTCTAGTACCATGGAAATTATCCTTGGTGGGGCTTAACGGAAGTCCTATCATCCTGTCCCTTAAAATGGTTCAAGTGGCTCTGAGCACTATGGGACTTAACATCTGTGGTCATCAGTCCCCTAGAACTTAGAACCATTTAAACCTAACTAACCTAAGGACATCACACACGTCCATGCCCGATGCAGGATTCGAACCTCGGACGTAGCTGTCACGCGGTTCCAGACTGAAGCGCCTAGCGGCCTTCTGTCATTTCCTCATGTAAATGTTTCCATGTATTCATTTCCTCTCTGACTCTGCGGAGAATCTCCTCATTCCTTACCTCATCACTCCACCTAATTTTCAACATTCGTCTCTAGCATAGCATCTCAAATGCTACGATTCTCTTATGTTCCGGTTTTCCCACAGTCCATGGTTCAGTACCATACAAAGCAGTGTTCCAAACATACATTCTCACAAATTTCTTCATCAAATAAAGGCCTATGTTTGATTCTAGCAGACTTGTCTTGGCTGGAAATGATTTTTATGCCAGTACCAGTCTGCTTTTGATGTCCTCCTGACTCCGACTAACATGAGTTATTTTACTGCCTAGTTCACAGATTTCCTCAACTTCACCTACTTCGTGAACTTCAGTCCTGGTGTTAAGTTTCCCTGTATTCTCATTTCTATTACTCTTCATTAGTTTACTCTTTCTTCGATACACTCTCAGTTCGTTACTCATTAGACTGTTCTTCCCATTCAGCAGATCCTGAAATTTTTTCACTTTCTGTAAGGATAGCAATGTCATCAGCGAATGTTGTCATTGATATTTTTTAACTCGAATTTACCTCCGCTCTTGACCGTTTCTCTTATTTCTATCATTATTTCTTAGGTACATAGATTGAATAGTAGTGTCGAAAGACTACATCCCTGATTGACGCCTTTTTAATCTGACCGGTCTGTTCTTGGTCTTCCAGTCTTACTCTACCCTCCTGGCTCTTCTACATGTTGCATACTACACATCTCTCCCTGTAGCCTACCCCTACTCCCCCCAGAATTTCGGAGATCTTGCAGCATCTGACATTATCCAACGCTGTTTGCAGATCGACAAATCCTACTATCGACCGCAACGTTAGAACTCTTTCTCTCTGGTGACTTTGCCTTTCCTAATACCAAACTGATCGTCACCTAACACGTCGTCAATTTTCTTTTCCATTCTTCTGCTTATTATTCTTGTCAGGAACTGAAATGTATGAGCTGCTTATAAACGGCAGTAATTTTTAATTCGGGGCATATCCTGAATTAGTAGCGCAGGTAATCATCGTTCAAAAGCTTAGCAGGGATCTTTCAATAGACTGAACAACTGTACAAGGGGGAGTATCCTCTTTGTATCTTGTATGGATTGAATGAGCAAGGGGACGTTAAGTCTGTTGCAGATTCTCCTGCATTAGCCGAATAATGTTAAAAAATATGTTGTTAGGTGGTTGAGGTTAACTCTCAAACCGTAAAAGGGGAAGAAACCCCTTTGTGCCTTATGTAGGTGTAATGGCAGCAGAGGCACAAGCATCATGCCATTTGTCCTGTATACGCTAAACAGTGTTACTAAACATGTCGTTATGTGGCCGTGGTCGACTCTGTCAAAACGTGTTCTGCCGCCACGGACGCCGCATTTCGGTGGCAGGATATGGAATATGTGGCAGGATTTGTAGCCTGACGGCCGCCTCATTCAGATTTGGAAGAACAATTCCAGCCACGCCGGGATAATGCCCGCTGTCACGTATTACAGTGCACTTGATTGCGCTCACAGCGCCGGCGACGGTAACAGGCGACACCGACTACACAGTGTAGTGTTATTGCCCGGTATGCCGCCATTAACATTTCCTGCGTACCGATGCATTACTGCTGCCGGCGCTCCAGCCATTGCGCCGGTAATGGCCGTTTTATTACCATCAGGGCGCGCGCAATGAAATGCGGGCGCTTAAAAAGCGCCGACGCTAAAAAATGTCGTAAACTGTTTGCGCAACCGAGAGTCGGCCGGCCGCCAGCCCAATTTTTTGGTACAGTCAGTAAACTGCCATGAGTGTAACGGACTCCACTGAAACGAAACTACTAAACGTTCTCACTTTCGTTCGTATTTATAAGTCAAGCGAGTATTTTTCTTATTTGTTTACTGGTATACGCCATGGCACCATAACCATTTCAGGCAAGTGCAATATCTGTTGGAAAAAAGTGTAACAGTTTTTGCGGTCGAACACCAGATCGGGCTATTTAGATGTGACACTGTCATTGTTTTAAAATTCGTATTTCTCTATAATTAAAAGAATAGTGGCTTAGAAACCAGCGTAGTACTTTTTATATAGTCAGCATTCTATGAAACGGTATTGTGGAGACATACAAATTTCGCGTGAATGTTTTCGTTACAGTCACTTGTAGTTGCCCGTTTCGTAAAGGCGTAAGTCAACAACAGCGCCCAGGTGCGATTTAATTTCTGACAACCTGTGACCCTCAGAAAATATTTAGAATTAGTCGGGCTCATGCTTGTGTCAGCGACGGATTTCGTAGTATATACTTATATGGATATTATGGATATAAGTAGCATGCAGCCGTCTAGAACGAAATTAGAATTATATATTAATACCTTCAGCTCCCGACGGGCGTTGATATCTATCAAAGGGGAAAAGTGAAAATGTGTGCCCCGACCGGGACTCGAACGCGAGACTTCCTGCTTACATCACAGACGCACTATCCATCTGAGCCACCGAGGAAATAGACCAGAGATCGACTGCAGGGACTATCTCGCGCAAGCCTCCCGTGAGATCCACATTCTCACCTTTATATGTCCACACACTACATTCTAACGTCAGTACCCAACGCACTCGTTACTCTTCGAAGACATTTTTACCAAGTTCCGTAAGAGTTTGGGTAATATGTGTGCATCCACTCAGCAGAGGAACGTCATGGAGGATATTGCCAGAACTATATACTTATATGGATATGCTGTTTGTTCTTTGGGACATATTCGAAAGAACAGATACCATATCTTGATATTCTTAAAAGTGGTTCTCTTTTCTCCAAAGGTCTCTTTAATCTTACTGTAGACAGTATCTATCTTACCCCTATAGAGATATGCTTCTACATCCTTACATGTGTCATCTAGCCACCCATACTTAGCCATTTTGCACTTCCTTTAGTTCTCATTTTTGAGACGTATGTATTCCTTTTTACCTGCTTCATTTACTACTCTTTTTTTAATAATTTCTCTTTTCATGAATTAAATTCAATATTTCTTCTGTTACTCAAGAATTTCTACTAGCCCTCCTCTTTTTAACTACTTGATCTTCTGGTGTCTTCACTGTTTCATCCCTCAAAGCTACCCATTCTTCTTCTACTGTATTTCTTCCCCCATTCCTGTCAATCGTTCCCTTATACCCTCCCTGAAACTCTCTACAACCTCTGGTTCTGTCAGTTTACCCAGGACCCATATCCTTAAAATCACACCTTTTTGCAGTTTCTTCAGTTTTAATCTACAGTTCATAAGCAATAGATTGTGGTCAGAGTCCACATCTGCCCTTATGAATGTCTTACAGTTGAAAACCTGGTTCCTCAATCCCTATCTTACCATTATATAATCAATCTGAAACCTTCCAGTATCTCCAGGCCGTTTCCATGTAAACTGCATTCTTTCAAGCTCGCAAGGGCATGCATTATTGTAATTCGATCAGAATGATCGTAAAGTCCTGATGCTTGCGGAAATTTATCCTACACACTCTCAAGCAAGCTTGGGAAATCTCACTTGCCCTATTTTTCATCTCAACCATGCAGTTACATGTAGGGCCACCTTAATGATACACTGGGTGTTTCACTATTATGAGTGCAGATGAGGAGGGAAAACAGAGGACAATGAAACCAGTAACTAATCCTAACAAAAACAGGTACAGAAACCAATGGAATCCCCAATATATATAAATAAACATGTGAATGTCCACTTGGAATTATAAATTTTAGAGACTGTTATTATGGTCATTGGCAAAAAAAATTTTTGGCGCTTGATCCACTAAATTTCCTGCATGGAGCCGGGAAAATACTACAACTGATATTTCAGTCACTTTTCGTCCGGCCAGTCTCAGAGTGAGTCGCAAGCCTGACAAGTTTTTCTTCCTTTATTGTTATTTCATCCACCATGGCCCATATTGGCGGAGGGTGGGTTGTCAGTGGCACAACACTCCGTTGTTCAACGGAGATTAATTACGGACAGCTGAAAGCCCGAAGAAGATACATAGTTTTAAAAACAAAATGGTGGTGAGGTGATATTCTTCTGTGAAAGAAGCATTGTAGCACTGCACTCTTGGTTCTGCACTAGGTGAGAATATTTTTGCAGGAGAGAATCTTTTACGCAGAGGTTCAGTGGTGTGGGTAAAGAGATGGGGCCCTGTTAGGTGCGAAAACTATAGAGCTGAAAGGTAGTAGGTGAAATGGATATTTTGAATATGGGCAATGGGAAGGACTGGGTCTGAGGAGGTGTAATGGTGTGTGGTGAGAGTAGTGGTACAAGAAGGAAAGGATAGGGGAAGATAGAGAGAAAAAAGTAACGAGAAGCTCTGATGTGGAGAGCAATTGATAAGTAAACGTTGAAGCTGATAGGAGGGATATATAGCGAAGTGGATCTCATTCCCTGGAAGAGGGGATTGGTTGAATTTGCCTTTATATAGGACATATAATGTGCGCAAGTGTAGGGATGGAGGGGTATGTTTGTAAAGGTATGGCAGTGTACCAGCGTTGGCGATCAGAGGCAAGGAAATGGGGTTATTGGAATGTAGTTTGTAAATATTATAGGAAATGTGGAAGAGCTCATGTCGGTGAGAATGGGTGGGAATTTGACAAGATGTTGGAAATCCTTGTGGCGAAAAGTAAACGGCTTTGGCAAGACAGATGAAGTGCATGGCATCGATGATGTTGAGGGACTTCATTTAAGTTTAGTTGGGCGGTTGTTCATCAACATTTGCATTGTAGCTGACGACAAAGTGCCATTCTGGGAATTACATTCTCCGCCACCAAAGTACTGCACATGCTGCTCACAGATGCCGGTTGTGAGCAAACAGAGAGTTGAGAGTCGGTTTAAACAAGTTACTTAACAAAGAAAGTGGCATATGTAATGAACTATGTGCACCAATCTATTGAGTTTTAATGACTAATTTTCCAATCAGTCTACTTACAATTGGGCATGAAAAACATACATTTTAAAAAAATGACCCATCACTGAAAATAATTTTTTACACTTACGTCAACTACTCCGTTTTATCAGGCTATTTAGATAAAACAGGGTAGTACATTCTAATGAAAATTTTAAAAAACTCAATTTAGAAACCCTGACAATCACTTCATGTACAAAAATCACACTTATACTCATCATCATCATTAATACCGGAGCACTGTTCATGAGACCATTACTACACTTATAACACTTCACCCGGACTTCCTCAGACTTAGAATTGGAGAAAAGTTTATTACAATAAATACAAGCTGTACTATTATCTTCTCCTTCCTCTTCTAACGATGTGCTGTACTCCCTTACACTTCGAACTTTCTTTGCTTCGTTCTGTCCAACATTTCTGATTTCAGTATGCCTAGGTCTGTTAGAATGTGGCCCCACTTGAGGTTTCCTTTTGGGAGTCTTCACCTTTTTCATCGAAGGCTTTAATTCTTTCTTATAAGGTGAACTTCTAGGAACAGCTGTCTTTCCTCTTCTTCTATCAGATTTTTGTTCCTTTCTTTTTGCTGTCAGCAGTGCTTTTATTTCTTTCGGAGAGAAAGCTGAAGTTGAAGGCTCTGCCTATCCGATCCGACTGGGAAGACCGTGGTGTGGTTGGAATATATGTTTCTCTGTTTAATGACTCTGAAGTAGGTTCCAAAGACGGGTCATCACGTTTCTCCAAAGGTGGGTCAGTGTCTGTTATTTCAGCTGTATGATACATCCCATCATGGAAAATATCTGCATCCAGTAGGGAGATTCCACTTTTACGGAATGCATTTACAGTACTCTCCATAGAAGCAGCTTTCATGAATGCTGTCCCATACAGCCCTGCAACTTGATTGATGGTTATCACTCGTCCAGTATGACGCTGAAGACACTTTGGAACTTCTTGAGAGTAATAATTACTCAGTGGGGGCATGAATGCGACATCCAGGAGCTGCATCCTGTGGGTGCAGTGTGTGGGAGGGGGGAGGAGTCATAAGAGATGAACATGGTTTCCTCCAGCCATGTTAATAAGTTCAATACTTTTTGTGTGTATTGAGCGACCATCCAACAGCAGGAGAACGGGTTTCTCTGCAGTTGGTTTAGAAAACTTAACAAATCGTTGAAACCACTTCAGGTAATTTCATTCTGCATCCATCCACTAGGGTGATACTCCGTAGTAGAACCTGGGGGTGCATTATCCAACAGCTCAGGCTTGGCTCTTTGTCCAGGATACAAACATTGTGGGCATACAAATTCCAGAAGCGCTCATACAGGCTACAGCAGTCACTAAGATGCCTGTCTTCGCAGAAACCAAACCACCAACTTGAAGTTTCCCCCTCAGGGCAAGCACATTTGACTGCTTATTAGGGACTGCTGTTATTCCTGTCTCATCCATATTATAGACTCTATCGGCTGTGAAGTTGTACCTATTATAAAGCTCTAAAGGCAAACCAAAGAACTGCTTCACCATTTCACAGGTAAAGGCCATTGCTCTGGCAAGAGATGATGGATCGGCAGAACACATGCTTATTTCCTGATTACTCCTGAAAAACGAATAGAACCAGTTTTTACCTGCCATCTTCTTAGCGTTGCGGAGGTTATGGGGCAAGTTATTTATCCCTGCCAGTTCGAATGCAAGACTCCACACCTCAACAATGATCAATCCAAACAATCTGCTTTCCATGAACAGGATATATTCAGCCAGTTCGTTTTCCTGCTCCTGATTAAACGCAGGTTTGTAGCAGCCTATACCTAAAAGAACAACAAAAACAACAACAACAATAACAATAATAAATGCAGTTTTCTTCTAAAATAGTAAATAGGTCTACCTTTATTGATAGCCTCCTCTGAACACATTCCAAATGGTTCAAATGGCTCTGAGCCCTATGGGACTAAACAACTATGGTCATCAGTCCCCTAGAAGTTAGAACTACTTAAACCTAACTAACCTAAGGACGTCACACAACACCCAGTCATCACTAGGCAGAGACAATCCCTGACCCTTCTGGGAATCGAACCCGGGAACCCGGGCACGGGAAGCGAGAACGCTACCGCACGACCACGAGCTGCGGACCGAACACATTCCACCGCAGACCATTTTTACACATGCTTCTAGAGTATTCTGATTAGCCGCGAAAGACATTGATGCTTTCGAACTGTTCATTGTTGGGGCAAAACTGACGCTACAGCTTCTTTCATGCTCTCTGACTCCATGCCTGTCTGTCAGATTTCCTTTTATAAGGCGCCATGATTACGGCGTAATTTAAGTTAGATTCTGTGAGTAATAATACTAATAACAATAAATTTTCTGATTGAACAAACTAAATAAACAATTTGAAACTCGCAAACGGCGATTTTTAAATCAGTTCGGTAAAATGGGTCACTACGCTGTTTTATCAAACTTAGTGGCACCCTGCTTTATCCGACACATCGTGTTAACATGATTTCAACAGCCCTTGAGTTGGACAAACAATTTGAAACACTCAACGACCTGTGCTGCAGACAACGTTTAACGTATATCGTACTTACTTTACAGTCTTCAAACTAGTGTCTTGCAAATATAAACACACAATTCACAGTCGAATATTACTACACAACACTGTAAAAGTATGTTTATTCCACCGACAGAACTCAAGGTTGCTTTCAACAGACTGCAGATACTCTTAAGAATGAAAGTCATCGAGTGGGAAAGAGGTTACTAGGTTTACCGGGAGATGGCAGCACATATCAGACGTCAAAAGTACGATACTCTGTTTCATCAGACTACCATGATTTATCATAGTCTCCCCTATACATACACATACGCCCACTGTGAACGATTTGAGCATCGATGTTTACATGAGGTGGTGACACTTGATTGACTCCATTGCAATATAGTTACACCAGGAGCCAGACTTCATTTATTATCCTAATTGAAATCAGTATTTCCATTTATTAACTTATCTCCTGATCAAATTTCTATGAATTCCTCGAAAGATGAATCCCAAAAGTAAGAGATGAATGTTAAAATCTTTCTCACTGCAGTCCATCGAATAGGGTTATTCTACACAATGTTGTGGCACATCTGACTTGTTTGGCTGTGGTAAGCGCGTGTTTCTTTGATGTTCTAAGCACTTCTCGCGAACAGTATGTTCTTGTGATCTGTATGCGACGTATTACAATTAGCGCAAGTAACTGAATCCCAAACGCCTTACGGAGCCTTAAGACATTCTTCACAGGATCGATCTTCATAGAAGGCCGGAAGATCGCCTTAAGACGGCGTTTTTTGAGAACACGGCTTATCTTCGAGGAAATAACACCAACATAAGACGAAAACGCTCTTGACCTGAAGGTATTTCTCTATCCTTGCATTCTTGATATTCAGCAACGCTGATTTACTTACGCGTTTTGAGTTCACTCATCTTCAGACTATTGAAGGAGATAAGCTGCTTCATAGAATTGGTATAAAGTTATGTGTGAGCCACCAGTTTCATTGCAGTATTAGATTGGTGACGCACACATGAATCCATACGGGGAGTATGAACCACTTACCTCGTTTGATATTCTGAAGATTAGTGTACTCGAAAGGCGCAAATAAAACTGAATTGCTGAACATCCAGGGGAGTACGTCCTTGACACCCATACTGCGGGACGGAGAAAAGCTGGCGGTGGCTCCATTATGCCCCCGTGGAACATTCACGTGGGCATTCATAGGTCCGGTGAAGCTCTTTCTAGGCACAATCAAGGCCAAAGAGTGTCATACACTAGTTGCAGACCTCGTACACCCACTATGACGATCACGTTTTCCGACAACAGCTGCATTTTTCAGCAAGATAAAGTGCCATATAAAGAGGCCAAGAATGGTAAGGAGTAGTCCGAAGAATATTGATGTTCTGTACGATTCCCCCCCCCCCCCCCCCCCCCCGCCAACTCGACAGCTTTGAACCCGATCGGAAACATCAGGGATGTGATTGAACGTGGCGTCAGAGTTCATCACCCCCTCCAAGGACTTGACAGGAATTAGGGGACTTGCGTGTGCATATGTGGTGCCAGCGGCCACCAACGACCCACCAAGGCCTCTTTGCTTCCATGCCACGACGCGTTGCGGCTGTTACCCGTGCCAGAGGTGGACATACCGGCTATTAACCACGTGGTCACAATGTTCTGGTTGGTCAGTGTCAATTACACATTAAAATGTTCATTTCTTCAGAATATTAAATCTCCGAAAGTTCTCCACCGACTGGTTTACAATTTTACCACAACGTTGAATTCCAAAACTCATGTCTTTTCGTGTACCAAATGGAGGACGCGTCTTCTAAACTGTAAGGTGGGAAGGAGGTGATCGACTGACAGGGGAGGGTAGCATGAAGCTGTCGACAGGAGACAACGACGTATTCCCAAATCCCACACACCTCTTCAGTCATCAGTCTTCTAACTGGTTTTATGCCACTCGCAACGAAATCATCTCATATGTCAAACTTTTCTCCTAAGAATAGCAACTGCAACCTACATTCTCACTTATTTTCTGGATGTACTCAAATATCTGTCCTCCTCTGCAATTTTTAGCGTCTACTGCTGCCTCTAGCACTATGGAACACTTAACAGATGTCCTATTATCCTCTCCCTTTTTCTTATCAGTGATTCCATACATTCCTTTCCACGCCGATTCTCTGGAGAACCTCCTCATTCCACAACTTACTTGTCATCCAAATTTTCAATGTTGTTCTATAGCACCAAATCTCAAACGCTTCAGTTCCTTTTGTTACAATTTTCGCACAGTCTATATGTCTCTCCCGTAGAAAGGTGTGTACCAAACGTACTTTAGCAGAAATTTCATTCTCCATTTGATTCATGTGTTTGATATTAGTAGAATTCTTTTGAACCGTTCCGTTTCTACAGTGCTAGTCTTGCTTCTTTAAGTCCGTCTTGCTTCATCCACCACTGGTTATATGTTGCTGAAGTCAAAGAGACCATCGTGCATACCATCGCTAGGAAGGCCCCTGGTCACGATGGCATTCAAAATCGTGTCCTTCAGGAGTTCACGGACAAAGCAGTAGAATACTTCACACACATCACGAATTCCATACTTAAACACCAACACTTCCACACCTTTTGGAATACGCCCATGGTCCTGATGTTCAGGAAGCCGGGGAAAGACCACTCCCTCCCACAAAATTACCAACCCATCAGTCTGCTGAGCGCGCTCAGCAAGATCGTTGAGAAGGTGATACCAAAAGGACTTATTAGGCACAGCATCACAAACGACACTCTTCAGGAATCACCACTCAAAACCACAACAACTCCTCCGCCTCGTTGAATACATAACACACGGATACAACAGAAACAAAGCAACAGGGGCGGTGTACCTGGACATCGAAAAGGCTTTCGATCGTCTATGGCACAACGGCCTTCTACGCAAACTCAACGACGCAGGGTTTCCAGACCGGCTCATACGTCTCATACAGTCATATCTCATGGACAGGAGTTTCAACATCGACGTGCAGGGAAAACAGTCGACACGACACGGCATCCAAGCAGGAGTACCCCAAGGTAGCATCCTAGGGCCCTAACTGTTTAACCTCTACATTAACGACCTTCCGGCTACACACAACATGACGGTGGCAATGTACGCGGATGACACTGGCATTCTTGGGCAAGACTGGAAGCCGTCTAACATTAACTCACGACTACAGACTGCACTCAGAGCGGCGGAGCCATGGCTGGTGAAATGGCGTGTTAGAGTAAACGTAGACAAGTGCCTAGCCGTTCTGTTCACTAGAAGACCGAAACTACTGCGCAAACATCAGTACTGCAACCCAATAACACTACATGCACGCCCAATGCGTTTCCGCTTGAAGATCAAATCCGTCGGTGTCTGGCTGGACAGCAAACTACTCTGGGGGGACCACATTCAGCACGTGACCAACAAAGCGAACGCGAGGCTCAAATAACTCTACCCTATGCTTAACAGGCGTAACACACAATCATAAGCAACGCTCGGCGCCACACACGCACCGCGGATCTTCACCAGGAATGTCGGCTACACACCATCTTGCAGGTATTCCACAAACTCTCTACACGTCTGTATAATAACACGAGACACTCTCGTAACCCGTTTATCCTTTCTCTGGGTAACTAAAACCACAACCATAGATGGAAACATAGTAGACCAAAGACACTACTGTTAAGAAACTGAACATCTATCGTCCATAGCACGCTAACACGACAGTACTGACGAAGCCCTGCAATACAGCTACTACTGGCAACCCCAGATGCTCGGCCCGCTGAAAAACAGGAAACCGTACTGTACACAGTACAGAAACCAACTACACACAACCCCTACACTGTGAGCAGATCTATAACCGATAGCGCACTATTGTATGACGACATTGAACTGTCACAGGGACGCGACAATTGTGGCAAGCCCTAAAACGAGCTTCCGCAACGACAAAGGTAACGAACGATGCACGATACCTCGCACTAATATAACCACACCTTGCATGCTCTATCGCAGCTAGCAAGCCGCTACTGCCCTTACTACCCGTCCTACTGTCGCAGAGGTTTTTTTCCCCTTGGCTCATGCCTTGGCACTTTTTTCCTGTGCACTTACAACCGCTAACCTTCAATCGTTTTCGTCCACTTTCTATCTCCTGATGGATCATGTTAATGACTAATCTTACCCAGACGAATGGATAACATCACAGCCCGCATCCTGTGAATCCTGAGTCAAAAACTAACATGTTGTACGGAGTAGATAGTAGAACTTTTGGTTTGGTCAACCACGTTAATGCGGACGTGGAGGGGCCCCATCCAATAGTGGTTATATGTGTTGCCAAGGTAGCAGACTTCACTAACTTCGCGGTGCCCAATACTGATGTTACGTTTTTTGGTTGTCATTTCTGCTATTTCTCATTATTTTAGTATTTCCATGTGGGGTCATTGATGACGAGACACGCTGACGTTCACTTTCAGGTGAACGGGGACCGCGTGGAATACTTGTTGTAATCTGTTTGTCTTCAAGTACAGTTCTGCAATTTGAGTCCCCAGGGAAATTGTCATAAATTCGTAGTGACGAGGAAACTATTCGTTTCCGAAGATGTATGCAGATGCATTGACGGGCATTAAATTGCTAGAGCAGGAATGGTAAATAAAGAAGTAGCAGTTACAGAGCACCTTCAGGTCGATGGATAGAAACAGGATTAAATCTGCAGTTGCTGTGAGAGTTTAAAACCAGAGGTATTTAATACACGGAAGTGTATTTGGAAGTGACAATGGTTTCATCCCAGTATGTAATTTAATGAGGATTAACAAATGAGGATTAACAACAAACAACTGCAACCACCCTTCCATGAACCATAGACATGGCCGTTGGTGGGGAGGCTTGCGTGCTTCAGCGATACAGATAGCCGTACAGTAGGTGCAACCACAATGGTGGGGTATCTGTTGAGAGGCCAGACAAACGTGTGGTTCCTAAAGAGGAGCAGCAGCCTTTCAGTATTTGCAGGGGCAACAGTCTGAATGATTGACTGATCTGGCCTTACAACACTAACCAAAACGGCCTTGCTATGCTGTTACTGCGAACGGCTGAAAGCAAAAGGAAACTACAGACGTAATATTCACCGAGGGCATGCAACTTTACTGTATGGTTAAATGATGTTGGCGTCCTCTTGGATAAAATATTCCAGAGACAAAATAGTCCCCCATTCGGATCTCTGGGCAGGGACTACTCAAGAGGACGGCGTTATCACGAAAAAGAAAACTGGAGTTCTACGGATCGGAACATGGAATGTCAGATCCCTTAATCGAGCAGGTAGGTTAGAAAATTTAAAAAGGGAAATGGATAGGTTAAAGTTAGGTATAGTGGGAATTAGCGAAGTTCGGTGGCAGGAGGAACAAGACTTTTGGTCGGGTGAATACAGGGTTATAAATACAGAATCAAATAGGGGTAATCCAGGAGTAGGTTTAATAATGAATAAAAGAAATAGGAGTGCGGGTAAGCTACTACAAACAGCATATCGAATACCTTATTGTGGCCAAGATAGGCACGAAATCCACGTCTACTACAGTAGTACAAGTTTATATCCCAACTAGCTCTGCAGATGACGAAGAGATTGATGAAATGTATGATGAAATAAAGGAAATTATTCGATAATGAAAGGAGACGAAACTTTAATGTTTATGTGTGGCTGGAATTCGATAGTAGGAAAAGGAAGAGAAGGAAACGTAGTAGGTGAATATAGATTAGGGGTAAGAAATGAAAGAGGAAGCCCCCTGTTTGAATTTTGCACAGAGCATAACTTAATCATAACTAACACTTGGCTCAACCATCAGAAAAGATGGTTTTATACATGGAAGAAGCCAGGAGATACTGACAGGTTTCAGATATATTATATAATCGTAAGACAGAGATTTAGGAATCAGGTTTTAAATTGCAAGACACTTCCAGGGGAAGATGTGGACTCTGACCACAATCTATTGGTTATGAACTTAAGATTAATACTGAAGAAACTGCAAAAAGGTGGAAATTTAAGGAGATGGGACCTGAATAAACTGACTAAACCAGAGGTAGTACAAAGTTTCAGAAAAAGTATAAGGGAAAGATTGACAGGAATTGGGGAAAGAAATATAGTAGAAGAAGAATGGGTAGCTTTGAGAGATGAAATAGTGAAGGCAGCAGAGGATCAAGTAGGCAAAAAGACGAGAGTTAGTAGAAATCCTCGTGTAACAGAAGGTATATTGAATTTGATTGATGAAAGGAGGAAATAAAAAACGCAGTAAATGAAGCAGGCAAAAACGAATACAAACGTCTCAAAAATGATATCGACAGGAAGTGCAAAATGGCTAAGCAGGGTTGGCTAGAGGACAAATGTAAGGATGTAGAGGCTTATCTCAGTAGCGTTAAGATAGATACTGCCTACAGGAAAGTTAAAGATCGTTTGGGAGAAAAGAGAACCACTTGTATGAATATCAAGAGCTCAGATAGAGACCCACTACTAAGCAAAGCCGGGAAAGCAGATGGGTGGAGGGAGTATATAGTGGCTCTATATAAGGGCGATGTACTTGAGAGCAATATTATGGAAATAGAAGAGGATGTAGATGAAGATGAAATGGGATATATGCTACTGCGTGAAGAGTTTGACAGAGCACTGAAAGACCTGAGTCGAAACAAGGCCCCGGGAGTAGACAACATTCTATTAGTACTACTGACAGCCTTGGGAGAGCCAGTACTGACAAAACTCTACTACCCGATGAGCAAAATGTATGAGATAGGCGAAATACCTCCAGAATTCAGGAAGAATATAATAATATCAATCCCAAAGAAAGCAGGTGTTTACAGATTTGAAAATGACCGAACTACGAGTTTAATAAGTCACGGTTGCAAAATACTAACCGCGAATTCTTTACAGACGAATGGAAAAACTGGTAGAAGCCGACCTCGGGGAAGATCAATTTGGATTCCGTAAAAATATTGGAACACGTGAGGCAATACTGACCCTACGGCATATCTTTGAAACTAGATTAAGAAACAGCAAACCTACGTTTCTAGCATTTGTAGAAAGCTTTCGACAATGTTGACTGGAAGACGCTCTTACAAACTCTGAAGGTGCAGAGGTAAAATACAGGGAGCGAAAGTCTATTTACAATTTGTACAGAAACCAGATGGCAATTAAAAGAGTCGAGGGACATGAAAGGGAAGCAGTGGTTGGGAAGGGAGTGAGACAGTGTTGTAGCCTCTTCCCGATGTTATTTAACCTGTACATTGAGCTAGCAGTAAAGGAAAGAAAAGAAAAATTCGGAGTACGTATTAACACTCACGGAGAAGAAATAAAAACTTTTAGATTCACCGATTACATTGTAATTCTATGAAAGAGAGCAAAGGACTTGGAAGATCAGCTGCACGGAATGGACAGTGTCTTGAAAGGAGGATATAAGATGAACATCTAAAGAAGCAAAACGAAGATAACGGAATATAGTCGAGTTAACTCGGGTGATGCTAAGGGTATTGGATTAGGAAATGAAACACTTCAAGTAGTAAATGAGTTTTGCTATTTGGGAAGCAAAATAACTGATGGTCGAAATTGAGAGAATATAAAATATAGACTGGCAATGGCACGGAAAGCGTTTCTGAAGAAGAGAAATTTGTTAACATTGAGTATACATTCATGTGTCAGGATGTCGTTTCTGGATGTATATGTGTGGAGTGTAGCCATGTATGGAAGTGAAACATGGACGATAAGTAGTTTTGATAAGATGAGAATAGAAGCTTTCGAAATGTGGTGCTACAGAACTATGCTGAAGATTAGATGGGTAGATTACGTAACTGGTGAAGAGGTACTGAATAGAATTGGGAGGAAGAGGATCATGTGGCCCAACTAGACTAGAAGAAGGGATCGTTGGGTAACACATGTTCTGAGGCATCAAGGGATCACCAATTAAGTATTGGAGGGCATCGTCGAGGGTAATAGTCGTTGAGGGAGATAAAGACATGATTACACTAAGATAATTCAGAAGGATTTAGGCTGTAGTAGGCACTGGGAGACGAAGCAGCTTCCACAGGATAGAGTTGTATGGAGTGCAGCATCAAACCAGTCCGAGGACTGAAGACCACAAACACAACAACGACAACAACAAACACAGGAACGTCATTCCGTGCTGCTTCAACGCTATGCCATACTGTATCACTCGTGCTGATTTAAAGTCGAACGACTGCATGAGACCATTTGCAGGTAAAACAGATGCCAATCTGACATTGGTTGGAAAAATGATCGGGACAGTCTTCCATCCACGAAGCAAGTAACGTACCAAAACCGTTCGATCAATACTTGAGTATGCTGGTAAGAAATGATTTTTCAGGGGAAACACAGAAGGCTCTAAGGTGAGTGAGTTTCGTTGCAGCTTCATTTTAAGTGTAAAGAGTAAAAACATGCTTATCGAATTCGAACGGCGAACGCTACAAGATAGCTCTGGTGTTTAGCAGTGGCATTCACTTTTAAAATTGCAGAGTACTGTGTAAGGCGAACCTCACCAAATTAGTAAGTACAATCTTTGAAATGCATTGGTGCAAAATGAGAACTGGAAAACAAAATTACTAATATACCTTAAATTACTAAGCAGTTGCAGCAGAATTATTAGTAGCCGTACGGCGTCGCTCGTTAACGGACACTTGCAGGTTAAGAACATCAATAAATCGAGCAAATAATTATATTTGGCAACTGAATGAACTGCTCAATGACAAATACCTGCCATGATGAAGTCAAAATAAAATAAAGTACATAAGTTTTCTATAAATATTTCGTTAAGGAACACGACGCTTCGACCTGTTTAAAACAACACTGACCAACCTGAAGTGCTCAGAATTTCACTGGAAGGAACTTTAATAACACACGCAGGATAGGTGAATTAATGGCCTGCAGACATACAAATAAGCTTAGCAATTGGCGACAGTGCTGTACGATTTAAGAAAATTTGGGTTGAAATGCAATAGGTCGAACTAAGAGGCGCCCTTAGGTGTTGTTCAGACTTTGGAGATATCGAGTGCATTAACTCCCTTGTGAAATTAAAAATACAAATGTTCTCTTATCAGTGCCTTATACATTAAATGATGACTAATTTCGCTTGTAACACAAACATATAAGCAAAATTAAACGCTATTGTAATAAAGTACAAAACCCCAATGAATAACACAAGTTTGTCAAACACTGAAAACGTAAATCACTGTTCAAATGACACACAAAACACCAATGAATATATCTGGTCTGCTAAGCGCTGAACAGGTAATGCGCCAGGAGATGTGTTTCAGTTTTGCTTAAAGCAAAAATTGAGTAAAATTGTGAGCTTCCGCTCATGGTCAACGAAGCCACAATGCTCAGAGACGAGGGGATTAGAAAAAGTACAAAAATGTAAGCCATGTTGGCCACAAATCACGCATACGTGTCCAGAGTGATAGAAAAATATAAACGACCACCTTTGCTCATAAATGCATATTGGTGGGACAACCACAAATAACCACTAGATCCGAATGCAACTAGGTCGTAGTGGCACACAGTTCATTTACAAACGAAATTGATGCCCGTTACAAAACGCCTCAAATATGGCACGCAATATGCTTACGCAGCGGTTGCCGAAGCAGGGTTGCTTCCTGAACGGTCGAGTAGCTAACAGACTGCAACTGGTGTGACGGTGCCAGTAACAGGTCAAAGGGCAGATCACCGCCTACGTTCGATCCAAAAGAGCGCTCACACGTCGTAGGCAAAACCGGATTTCCAACTATACACATCGCTCCCGGCCAATCACTTACCTTCTTGCTTGACCTACACCCCCGTATATCGTGGTCCCCTTCTGCTCAAGCGGTCCTTAGCGGCCAGGAGTCCTACAGTAGACCTTCGGCAGGGGAGAGACATACGCAAGACACAAACAATCGATTACCGAGCACCAAGGGTTTCGTGTGCAGATGTTCCTGTGACGGTCATCGTTTGTATTTCTAGGACTCCTACGACCTTCGGCAGGGGAGAGACGTACGCAAGACACAAACAATCGAGTACCGAGCACCAAGGGTTTCGTGTGCAGATGTTCCTGTGACAGTCATCATTTGTATTTCTCGCTCCTACATGTGCACTTCGAAAGGACCATATGATGAAATTAGACTACGCATCACAAGATGTCTTAGCGGTAATCGTTATTCCAACGAACAATTCGAGAAAGGAGAGGACAGAGACCGGTCGACAGGGATATGTAACGTATCTTCCGTCACAGACCATGACGTGGCTTGCAGATTACGGATCTAGATATAGATGTGATGCCCGACCAGTCTTGGGCCCTCAGTCTCTTGACAACCCTACACCAAATGTTTTCACAGAGTGAGCGATCTGTAAAACGTGCTGGGCCGGTCAGAATTCGATCTTCTTTTGTATCGAGGCAGAGCCAGGCAGTATGGGGAACTGCGGTCTTATCTCATTGAAAGATAACGACACGCAAACCTCGTATATAGGGCACAGACACAGGTCTTAATTCATTGTATTTCTAAAGCCAGCTGTGCGAATTATGAGCTACGTAATCCTGACGTTTTCGTGTTATGTACCCACTGGCACTGCATACCATCACATCAGATTATTAGGTCATGTTCATTTATTTACTGAGCCTGATTAGATTATGGATTTCAACAGCTCTGTTACCCCCCTCCCCCATGAAAGGTATAAACTCCCTTTGCTGTGTCGTCGAATGGTTTTGAAATACCTTTGAGCCAAATTTCAAACATATATTGTCGCAAGGAGATCAATTACGTGGTTTATAAAAAGTGACATTTTAACTGTGTTGCACTGTATGTGTTACTAATGCCGATGCTACATTTAGTAACAATAATAGTAATGGTATATATATATATATATATATATATATATATATATATATATATATATATATATAAGATTTGTTTGTAAGTGTACAAAAGTGATTGTTTCTCACATAGCTAGTTCCGATTGAGAAAAATTTAGATACACCGCACCTGACATGAGTTGTGGGAAATGGGGAAGAAATATCTGATCAGGATGAACGATAGTTATTTCTAAAAGATGACGGGGGTGTGCGGGGATAAAGACACACACTATTGTTACTTCAGAAGAGACGTCATTAACGTTGCCTTGGCGTGAAATTCTCCCGTTCAGTAGTCCGACGCTATCAGGAAGGT
The DNA here is from genome assembly GCF_023897955.1 of Schistocerca gregaria. Taxonomy (NCBI): domain Eukaryota; kingdom Metazoa; phylum Arthropoda; class Insecta; order Orthoptera; family Acrididae; genus Schistocerca; species Schistocerca gregaria. Next base: position 553,990,318 of record NC_064925.1, read on the forward strand.
CACTCCAAAACCTGGTTCCTGCTGCTGAAAAGGCCTTGCAGAAAGTGGCTGATTGATGAGCAGAATGGATTTTGCTCTAACGGCAACAACTGTTTCGCTCTCTTTTCCAGGCAAGAGCGGTAAGGAAATTTGGAAATTTATGGTACGTTCCTATGGGACCAAACTGCTGCGGTCATCGGTCACTGGGCTTACACACTACTTAATCTAACTTAAACTAACTTATGCTAAGCACAACACACACACACACACACATTCCCGAGGGAAGATCAAACCTCCGACTGGGGAGAGGAGCGTTATGGTCGATGATTGAAAACAGGGAACGTTATATCTCCTTGGAGCCTCCACACGTTGACACATCGATCGGAATGTGTACGCAGAATCAAAACTCGCCTGAAAAGACGATGTGTAGTTACACCTGGGTTCGACGTTGTCTTTGGACACATCGCTATCGACGCGTGCCTGTCTGCGGGTGCATCAGTGAAAGCCACATCATTGGTCGCTGCGCTGAAACCTTGACGCTTCAGACGCCATCTTGAGCGTTCTTTCCTTGCTATAATAATGCCAATTGCCTGTTCACTATACAAGACGTGGCTACAGGATCCCGTACGACAGAGCCCAAACCTGTCCTTTCCAGTGTACGTCGTGTGGGACCACTCAGTATGACCATCAAGAATCCATTCATTCCACATTCGCATTGTAATCGTGGGATCACGAGCAGCAGTATAGTGGAACAATAAATCCAGTCTCTACAGGTCAGGCACCGCTGTTAGTCGATTCCCACGCGTGCTTGTAAGTTAGTCTAATTTTGAACGAAGCTTCTCTAAAACCAGCCAACATGGAAATGCGCTTTGTGAATGAGAAACTAGTGGCCAACATTCTCTCCTTACACACAGAATGTAAGAGGTAGAAAACGGAAAAACGGAGGAAAATGAGTTATAATGAAATCATAGCAACCAGATCAGACAAATGGGATAGTCTTCTGTTAAACCACCTACTAACTCCTTTTCTCAAATGTTTCTTTAAAGTAAACTGAAACGCACCTTCCCAGCACATTACCAGTTCTCTATATCTACATCTACATTCATACTCCGCAAGTCACCTTACAGTGTGTGGTGGAGTGCCTTTATCGGTTCTCCCTTCTACTCCAGTCTCGCATTGTTCGTGGAAAGAAAGATTGACGGTATGCGTCTGTGTGAGCTCTAATCTTTCTGGTTTTACCCTCATGGTTTCTTCGCGAGAGGTACGTAGGAGGAAGCAATATACTGCTTGATGCCTCAGTGAAGGTATGTTCTCTAAACTTCAACAAAAGCCCATACCGAGCTATTGAGCGTCTCTCTTGAAGAGTCTTCCACTGGAGTTTATCTATCACCTCCGTAACGCTTTTGCGATTACTAAATGGTCTTGTAACGAAGCGCGCTGCTCTCCGTTGGATCTTCTCTATCTCTTCAATCAAGCCTATCTGGTACGGATCACACACCGGTGAGCAGTATTCAAGCAGTGGTCGAACACGTGTACTGAAACCTACTTCCTTCGTTTTCGGATTGCATTCCCTTCGGATTCTTCCAATGAATCTCAGTCTGGCATCTGCTGTATCGACTATTAATTTTATATGTTCATTGCATTTTAAATCATTTCTGTGCCTACTTGCAGATAATTTACGGAATTAACTGTGTCCAGTTGCTGACCTGCGATATTGTAGCTAAATTGTAAAGGATCTTTTTTTCTATGTATTCGCAACACGTTACACTTGCCTACATTGAGATTCAGTTGCCATTCCCTGTAAAATTCGTCAATTCGTTGCAGATCCCCCCTGCATTTCAGTACAATTTTCCATTGTTACAACCTCTCGATATACTACTGCATCGTCCGCAAAGGCCTCGGTGAACTTCCGATGTTATCCACAAGGTCATTTATGTATATTGTGAATAGCAACTGCCCTACGACACTCAACTGAAATCATTCTTACGCCGGAAGACTTCTCTCCATTGAGAATGACATCTAGGAAATCTTCAATCAAATCACACAATTGGTCTGATAGTCCACATGGTCTTACTTTGTTCATTAAACGATTGTGGGGAACTGTATCAAAAGCCTTGCGGAAGAAACACGGCATCTACCTAGGATCCCGTGTCTATGGCCCTTTGAGCCTCGTGGACGACTAGGGCGAGCTGGGTTTCACACGACCGTCTTTTTCGAAACCCATGCTGATTCCTACAGAGTAGATTTCTATTCTCCAGAAAAGTCATTATACTCGAACATAATACATAATCCAAAATTCTACAACTGATCTACTTTAGAGGTATAGGTCTATAGTTCTGCACATCTGTTCGACGTCCCTTCTTGAAAACGGGAATGACCCGTGCTCTTTTCCCATCCTACGGAATGCTACACTCTTCTAGAGACCTACAGCACACCGCTGCAAAAAGGGGGGCAAGTTCCTTCGCCTACTCTGCGTAAAATAGAACTGCTATCCCATAAGGTCCAGCGGCATTTACTCTCTTGAGCGATTTCAACTGTGTTTCTGTCCCTCTGTCATCTATTTCGATATCTACTATTTTGTTACCAGACCAGTTTTATTCATTGGTGATTTGTATGTCATTAGAATAGTGCTTAACATTTTCATTGTTTGCCGAACTTATCTTACCCTTTGCTGTTTTGTACTTTATTAGAATAGAGTTTAATTTTGCTTATGTGTTTGTGTTACACGCGAGATTAGTCATCATTTAATGTCCTACTTATTGGACTCAGGAGCAATGGGGCCTTCCTGCATGTTTTTGGTTGCTCCTGTTGCATTCATCGAATTTAACGTAAATTCTCACATATTTTGGTAAAAGATGTCTATTGTAGTAAGACAGCTAACCAGCTGATTCCAATAAATCCGCGGTGTTTGTTATCTGTTTTCCGAACTAGCCGCCTGTGTAGTAACTATTTTTTGATTTTTTCTGTTTGCTGTTTCTGCCCGCTGGGCTTAGCTGACGCCATCTGTATATTTGGTCGGCTGTTGCCCCTGTTTGGTTTTTCAGTAACCTCTAAATGAAGCCTTTCCTTTCGTTTGGTGTTCTGTATTTCGATTGTGTAAAGTACTGACAAGAGACCCTTCATATTTTCAATTTCCCTTGCGAGTTAATACACTCGATATCTTCTAAATCTGAAGGATGTTTTTAGTCCAACCTAACGTTTGTGCCGTAAAGTTCAGTGTCTTTATAAAGCTGAGAAACCGCCTGCCCATGAAGTCGCGTTCCATAAGTTTAAGACCATACACAATAGTTGCTAATGGATTTCTTGTACTTCAACCTAATTTCGCTTAAATCGTATAGCACCGTCGCCAATTGTAAAAATTATTGGTATATCCACTGGCCTTTAATTCACCTATCCTGCGTGTGCCATTAAAGATCCTACAGTGAAATTCTGTGCATTTAAGGTTGGACAGTTTTGCTTTAAATTGGTCGAGGCGTCGAGTTCCTCAATGAAATATTTACAGATAATTTCGGTACTTTTGTTATTTTGGCTTCACCATGGTAAGGATTTGGCATTGAGCAGTTCATTCAGTTGCCAAATATAATTATTTGCTCGATATATTGATGTTCTTAACCTGCAAGTGTTTCTTAAGGGGGGCGCCGTATGGCAACTAATAATTTTACTGCAACTGCTCAGTACTTTAACGTATTTTTTAAATTTTCTTTTCCAGTTCTCATTTTGCACCCATGCACTTCAAAGATTGTACTTACTAATTTGGTGAGCTTCGCCTTACACAGTACTCTGCAATTTTAAAAGTGTATGCCACTGCTAAACACCAGAGCTATCTTGTAGTGTTCGCCGTTCGAATTGGATAAGCATGTATTTACTCTTTACACTTAAAGTGTAGCTGAGACGAAACACACTCATCTTAGAGACTTCTGTGTTTCCTCCGAAAATCATATGAAATCATATGTGACCATCATACTCAAGTATTGATCGAACGGCTTCCGTAAGCTACTTGCTTCGTGGATGGACGAAAGTCCCAACGATTCTTCCAACGAATCTCAGACTGGCATCTGTTTTACCTGCAACTGGTTTCATGCAGTCGTTCGACCTTAAATCATCACTAGTGATGTAGTATGGTCTAGCGTTGAAGCAGCACGGAATGACGTACCTGTCTTTGTGTTAATCCTCATTAAATTACATACTGAGATGAAAACATTGTCACTTCCAAAGGTAACAGCACTGTGTATTAAATACCTCTGGCTTTAAACTCTCAAAGCAACTACAAATTTCATCCTGTTTCCATCCATCGATGTGTACATGCACAGAAACTGCAACTTCTTCATTTACCCTTCCTGTTCTTGCAATTTAATGCCCAGTAATGCATGCGTACGTATCTTCAGAAACGAACAGTATCCGCGTTACTACGAATTTATGACAAAGTCCCCGAGGATTCAAAGTGCGGAAATGTACCTGAAGACAAACAGATCTCTACAAGTATGTCCCCCTTTCACGTGAAAGCGAATGTCAGCGTGTCTCATGGTCAATGACCTTACAGGGAAAGGCGAAAATAATGAGAAATAGCAGAAATGACAACAAATAAAAACTTAACATCAGTATTGGGCATCACGAAGTTAATGAATTCTGCTACCTAGGCAACAAAAATAACCAGTGATGGATGAAGCAAGGCGGGCTTAAAGAAGCAGGCTAGCACTGCAGAAACGGAACGGTTCAAGAGAAGTCTACTTGTATCAAACATAGGTCTCAGTTTTAGGATGAAGTTTCTGATAATGTACGTTTGGAGCACAGCTTTGTACCGGAGTGAAACATGGACTGTGGTAAAATTGGAACAAAAGGAATTCTAACATTTGAGATGTGGTGCTACTGAAGAACATTGGAAATTAGGGTGACTGGTAAGGTGTGAAATGAGGAGGTTCTCCACAGAATTGGCGAGGAAAGGAATGTATGGATTCTCTGATAAGAAGAAGGATAAGACATCTGTTAAGTCATAAGGGATGTCTTCCATGGTGCTAGAGGCAACTGTAGGCAGTAAAAATTGTCGAGGGGGACAGATATTTGATTACATCCAGGAAATAACTGAGAATGTAGGCTGCAGTTGCTATTCTCAGAAGAAAAGTTTGACACAGGAAAGGAATTCGTGGCGAGCCGCATCAAACCAGTCAGAACACTGATGACTGAAAAGAGATATGGGATTTGGATGTACATCGTTGCCTCCTTCTCCCACTATTCTGTCCACAACTTCATCCTGCCCTCCCCTCCCTGTCGATCACCTCCTTCCCACTGTAATGGTTATTGACGTGACCATTACGGCATTCCAACCCCAGTTCTCCATGCCAGTAATATCGTACTACTTTTCTGCGAAGTAACAGACATATTTTGGTGACACATTTGGTTTTATTAATGTATACGTACTCCGATGCATCGATATATTACAGTGATATGGTTCTTGTGTGTATTTATTTCTGTGAGACTGTCATAATCTTTGACTTACTTGTAACCGTTTCGGCGCGAATGCGCACAGAGCAGTCTTTGTTCCACTTTGTAGAAGTTAAGTTGTTATGTCGCTTTGTAAAAGAACAGTCAAGTCTTGTGTTTGGTTAAAGTGGAAATTAAATATATGAAGACTGATGCAAAACTGTTTTCTTGGTGTTGTGACAATTAAGAAGAAGTATATGTGAATTTACAATAAGTTCAATAAAAATGTTGGTCGTGAATACCAAGTCAAAAATAATTTCTACCATACCATTGTCCTGATCTGGGATTATTTAATCATTAAGAATTTCCTGAAAAACGCATTTGTTAGGTCTTCAAATAATGCTAAAATACCACCAGATCTGGACCTTCTAGCAGTCAAAGTGGAATCACCCTATACTCAAAAAGATGAGCCATAAGAACTTCGACGAAATCTACTTGGGAACCCATGCAAGATAAGTGCCAAAATTAATGACTTCTTTACAGTGAATTCGTTATTTCCATTCTGACGATACCATTCACAGTCAATAACTTTGTTGTTGCCCGATAAAGCGAACATATGCTGCGTGCTGATTTCTAAACTACTTTGCAAGTGCTGGTATTGTTAGAACACTTTACATTTTAGAAGACGCGTGCTCCATTTGGAACACGGAAAGAGTTTTGGTATTCGACGCTGTGGTAAAACTTTAAAGCAGTCGATGGACAACTTTCGGAGGTTTAAGATTCTGAAGAAAGGAACATTTTAATGTGTCATATATACTATTCAGCCAGAACATTATGACCACCTGCCTAATGGCCGGTAGGTCCACCTTTGTCACGGATAACAACGACGACGTATCGTGGCATGGTAGCAGTGAGGCCTTGGTAGGTCGCTGCAGGGAGCTGGTAGCACATCTGCACACACAAGTCACCTATTCCCATAATTTCCAGGGGAGAGATGCGATGAGCTCTGACAGCACGTTCAATCACGTCCCTGATGTTTGCGATCGGGTTCAGAGCTGATGGGTAAGGGGGTGGGGGAGGGGAGGGGACAGCGCATCAATATTTCTCGGACCACTCCTTACCATTCCTGGCCTCTTAACATGGCGCTTTATCTCGTTGAAAAATGTAGCTGCTGTCGGAAAACATGATCGTCATTGTAGGTGTACGAGGTCTGCAGCCTGTGTATGACGCTCTTTGGCCTTCATTGTTCCTACCAAGGCCTCACTGCTACTATGCCATGGATGCCCACGCAAATGTTCCACAGGGCATAATGGAGCTGCCACCAGCTTTTCTACGGCCCGCAATATAGGTGTCGAGGACGTATTCCTCTGGATGTTCAGCACTTCAGTTTTATTTGCGCCTTTCGAGTACTCTGATTTTCAGAATATCAAACGAGGTAAGTGTTTCATACTACCCGTATGGAGTCATGTGTGAGTCAACAATATCATGTTGCAATGAAACTGGTGACTCACCTATGACTTTATACCAGTTCTATGACGTAGCTTATCTCCTTTGGTAGTATGAAGATAAGTTGACCCAAAACGCGTAAATAAAACAGCGTTGCTGAATATCAAGTGACTGGAATGCAAGAATGCAAGAAGAGAGCAGTAGCTTCAGGTCAAAAGCGTTTTCGCCATATGTGGGTACTCTTTCCTCGAAGATAAGCCGTGTCCCCAAGAAACGCCGTCTTAAGGTGTTCTTCCGACCTTGTATAATGATCGTAGCCTTACTCGCTTCTGTGGACTTACTGCAACGTAAGGCGCGTGGGCATCAGTTCTACATCTACATGGATACTCTGCAAATCACATTTAAGTGCCTGTCAGAGGGTTCACCGAACCACCTTCACAATTCTCTATTATTCCAATTTTGTATAGCGCGCGGGAAGAATGAACACCTATATCTTTCCATACGAGCTCTGATTTCCCTTATTTTATCGTGGTGATAGTTCCGCCCCATGTAGATCGGTGACAACAAAATATTTTCGCATTCGGAGCACAAAGTTGGTGATTGGAATTTCGTGAGAAGATTCCGTCGCAACCAAAAACGCCTTTGTTTTAATGATTTCCATCCCAAACGCTGTATCATTTTTGTGACACTATCTCACATATTTCGTGGTAACACATAACGTGCTGCCTTTCTTTGAACTTTTCGATGTACTCCGTCAGTCCTCCTTGGTAAGAATCCCACAACGCGCAGCAGTATTCTAAAAGAGGACGGACAAGCGTAGTGTAGGTATTTTACAATTTCTAAGTGTCCTTCCAATAAAACACAGCCTTTGGTTAGCCTTCCCCACAACATTTTCTATGTGTTTTTCCAATGTAAATTGTTTAATTGTAATACCTGGGTATTTATTTGAATTTATGAAAATATACAGTACAATCACCAACAAACTTTACATATTCACATACACCTTTACCTTTAACCCAAATAAATACAGATTCGTTTACAGATATTTTCCTCCTGTTACGAGTATACAATGACAAGGAAGAAGGAGAAACATATGCTGATTTACCAAAATCCTTATTAGCCAGATCAGAAATATGGTAAGTGCGAAACGCAATAATGTCTCTGTCAACAAAACTTTCTAAACAAACAGTCTACAAGACCATCGAGAACATCGAATTTGCTACAACAGCTGGAGACAAGAAGAATCGTATTCCAGTTAAGTACTCATGTGGAAGACCTCACACTTTTCGTTAATTAGGGTTACTTTCGGAAATTGTAGTAGGCCATATACAGGTAAGAAAAACATACTGTTCGCGACAGGTATTTAGAACATCAAAGACACATGCGCTTACCACAGCCAAACAATTCAGCCGTGCCAGAACATTGTGAACATATGAGTTATTCGACGAACTGCACAGACGTAATGGTTTTAACATGAATCTCTTCCTTTTGGGATTCTACTTTCAAGAAAGACATAGAAATTTGATTAACGGATAAGTTAATAAATGGAAATAATGGTTTTAATTCGGATAATATATGGAGTCGGGCTCTTGGTGCAATTAAATTGCTGGGAAGTCATCAAGGTGTCACCACTTCATAGAAACATCGATACGCGAATCGATTACAGTTGGCGAGTGTGTATATGTATCTGTTTTCTGCCAACCGGCATCTGTGACCGGCATGTGCAGTACTTTCGCGATGGAGCATGTAATGCCAGACGTGGCACCTAGTCTCAGCTGCAATGCAAATGATGTATCAACAGCCGCCAAACTATTCTTGAAAGACATCATGTTTACCCCAGTGTCTGTTAAACCTTTTATTTCCACTATTACAATGTCGGCCTTAGGCCATTATCATGTGCAGCCGAAATACAAAGGTTTATAAAATTTTTACAAAAAGCGTGTTTATTTTGACATTCGGCCGATTACACAAAATGGAAAATGCAGATACGTAACCATGTTTACTTACATGTTTTGGCTTTGAGCCATGTCTGCTTTTATATGTCGTTGCATTTGCTGTCTATACATTCGTAATGCAGATAAGTAGTGCGAGCACACATGCCAATATATCATAAAACAGCACAGTCTGTACATACATACGTTCGTTCCACCATCACTGGTAACTTTTGCACTAAACCACAGCAGCTAAATACTGTTTACAGGCTACTCGTAGCCGTTTTCCCAGTTATGTAAAGTTAATTAAAGTTCTATTAAGTTCCTCCACATCACCGAAACCATGCACTCCGTGGCTTGCCACATCCGTTTACCTTCCGCCACAAGGATTTGATACCATCTTATCAAATTCCCACCCCTTCTCGCCGACATGAACTCCTCGACATCTCCTTTAATATTTGCAAACTACATTCCGATAACTCCATTTTCTTGCTTCTGATCGCCAACCATGGTACGCTGCTATACCTTTACAAACATGCCCCTCAATCCCTACACTTACGTATATTGTATGTCCTATATAGAGACAACTTTAACCAACGTCCTCTCTCAGACAATGACATCTACCTCGCAATTTATCCCCCCTATCAACTTCAACGTTTACTCATCTACTGCTCTCCACACCAGAGCTTCACTCTCCCTTTTTCTTTCCCCCTTCCCTTATCCTTATCTTCTTGTACCACTACTCTCACACCATACTACTACGCCCTATCAGCCCCTGTCCTTCCTTCTGTCGGTATTCCCAGTATCCATCTCACCTCCTACCTATCACATTTATAGTTTCCGCACCTCCTCGACTCTGTCTCTTTACCCACACCACTGAACCTCTACTAAAATATTCTCTCGTACCAAAATACTCTCACCTAGTGCAGGTGCTAGAGATGTTAAGTGGAAGCGCAGTGCTCCAGTGATTCATTCATAGAAAAATATCACCTCTGCCTTTTAGCTGTCTGTCGTTAATCTCTCCTGAACAGTGGAGTATTGTACCACTGACAACCCACCCTCCGCCAATATGAGCCATGGGGGAAGAAATAACAATAAAGGAAGAAAACGTGTCAGTCTTGCGACTAACTCTGAGAATGGCCTGACGAAAATTGGCGGAAATATCAGTTGCAGTATTTGCCCGGCTCCAGGCAGGAAATTTAGTGGATCAAGTGACAAAACAAGTTTTTCACCACTCTCCATAATAGCAGTGTCTAAAATTTATGTCAAGTGAACTTTCTAATTTTTATTTATATTGATTGGGGGTATCATTGGTTTCTGGACCTGTGTTTGTTAGGGTTATTTACTAGTTTCATTGTCCTCTATTTTCTCTCCTCATTTGCGCTCATACTAGTGAAACACTCAGTGTATCATTAAGGTGACACCGCAGGTAACCTCATAACTGAGAAGCAAACTTGGCCAAGTGGGCTAGCCCCGGCATGCTTCAGAGTGTGCAGGATAGATTTCCGCAAGCATCAGGACTGTACGATCCGTCTGATGCTTGTTCGATAATGCATGCTTGTGCGAGCGTTCCTGTTCATGTATGGTTGAGCGTGTGCACCATGGATAGGGAGGCTTGGCCAAGCATTTGTCAGTGGTCGGATTTGATTTTATTTTCATTATATTCTGTTAAATCACATTCTGTACAAAGATTGTACTGTACTGTTGGTCGAGTCAAAGAACACAATATAACATGGAGAAAGACAGAAGAAAAATCAACAGTGCTGTGAGAAAGTTTCCACAGTCTGTGTTCCACGTGAATCGTGATGAAATGTCACGGTTGGTTCCCTGCCTTTCCTCCTTGTCTGTAGCGCGGTCCTTTTGAAATTCCCGCTTCTCGCTCCGCTGTTTCCTTACCCTAACCAGAGGTCGCTGTGGCGTTGCTGCGGCCAGCTGCCTGCCGTGTTTGCCGAAGAGCGTCGGTCGCGAGGAAAATCTCTGATTGCGGACGTCTAGCAGTGCACAAGAGGCCACGCCGTTTTCTTGATGTTTGGCGTAACTTGTCTCAGGTGTGATGCATCGTTAAAGCCGTGAGAGCAGCCAGAGTTATGTCTTTGTCGCAGGTGGATCCAAGGGGATGAGGGCTGGTTGTCCATCGAAACTTCTATCCTGCGGCTGTCATCGGACTTAAAGTAAGACGTTTTGACCATTATTTTCGCCATTTGCAAGCAACTGGAGATTCCGGCGTCTACATTAAATCGGCGAAGGTTATTTGTTTCGTCGGCGTGTATATTAACAAGGAGCAGTTTATTTAATGCTCACCTTACGCTCGTGTTCTGCGTGTGCTGCTTGCGAGTGTAAACGTTACTTGATTTTAAGCGCATCGCCAAATACTGAATCCAGGTAGTAAATTTTACTCGTCACGAGGCCTGTTACATGGCAAAGCAGCATGTAGACCTTACCACCTCGTTTAAGCGGCATCAGAATAGAGCCTAACCTGTTAACTAATTAAGGCTTTTGGTAAACAATGTATTTAAGTATGTTGTTTTAAAATATTATCTGAATTGTGTCAATGATTTAGGTTGCGCTGGTTGATTCTGGGGTATGAACGGAAGTGTTGGCACGTCTGCCGAGTAAGCGAATGGTGCTAGTTTTGATTATTTTAGAAAATTTAATTGAGAGAGAAACCAGTGTGCCTCAGTACCGCCTTGGCTTAAGACTATATTCTGGTTCTGGCATTTGTACTGCAAGCTGCAATATCATCATGTTGTTACATGGTTGTTTTGTTCTCAAACTAGATGTTTGGGCTGAAAATGCTTTGGACTGGGCATTTCGCCCCTCAGCATTATACTTGGGTTTCAGCTCAGTGTTCAGTGTATTTAATGTCCATCGTACGCCACATCTGTAATGGTCAACCTGTCATCAGTTGATTTCAGTGCTGTAGTTAGTTGTAAATTAGTACTGGTTCCATTACCTTCTGACAAGGGTTATTGCTCGACGCTTGTCTTTAAATACGCCGCTAACCTGGTTAGCGTATGTTGTGGCTAGATTAAATCAATCACTGCTGTATAGCCCAACACAGTTTGTCGGCCGTCAGCAGTCGTGTATGTCTTATTTAGTCCTTCATTGTAGTCAATCCATATGCATGCTATTCCTAATTTTCTTACTCCAGGTGGTCATTTTTACGGTATATATATATATATATATATATATATATATATATATATATATATAATTTCTTTTTTATTATTGTTGAGCTGTACGTAATGTCATATTGTAAAGAAAGGAACCCATTAGAGGTTAACCGTCTAACTGTCACTGTATGGTGTTGTGGAAGGTGCACTAGGTGCACTTCCCTGTTATTCACCTTAATGCTCTAGTCAATACGTAAACATGCTACTTATATTCCCTTTACTAGGGGTGTGCCTGCCTTGATTTTATAAGTGGCTGTTTCATAAGCAGTTCTTTAACGCGTCTATGCACATCTTTATGGGAGAACTTAAATTGTGTTCGCCTGTTAAACTATAACCAAAATACAGAAAACTGAATCATGTGTTTATTATTGTTCTAGTGTTATTATTTGTCATGTGAAACACGCGATCTTTTCTTGGTCTGTTATCAAATGCTACAATAAATGCAAATTTCAGTGAAGTGATGCGCTATTTCAGTTGTTTCCGTGAATTTGTATCTCCGCATGTTGTTGTGGTCTTCAGTCCTGAGCCTGGTTTGATGCAGCTCTCCATCCTACTCTATCTTGTGCAAGCTCCCTCATCTCCCAGTACCTACTGCAACCTACATCCTTCTGAATCTGCTTAGTGTATTCATCTCTCTCTGTCTCCTTCTACGATTTTTACCCTCCGCGCTGCCCTCCAGTGCTAAATTTGTGATCCGTTGATGCCTCAGAACATGTCCTACCAACTGGTCCCTTCTTCTAGTCAAGTTGTGCCACAAACTTCTCTTCTCCCCAATCATATTCAATACTTCCTCATTAGTTACGTGATCTAGCCACCTAATCTTCGGCATTCTTCTGTAGCACCACACTTCGAAAGCTTCTATTCTCTTCTCCTCTTGTCCAAACTATTTATTGTACACGATTCACTTCCATACATGGCTACACTCCATACAAATACTTTCAGAAACAACTTCCTGACACTTAAATGTATACGCGATGTTAACAAATTTCTCTTCTTCAGAAACGCTTTCCTTGCCATTGCCAGTCTACATTTTATATCCTCCCTACTTCGACCATCATCAGTTATTTTGCGCCCCAAATAGCAAAACTCCTTTACTACTTTAAGTGTCTAATTTCCTAATCTAATTCCCTCAGAATCACCCGACTTAATTCGACTACATTCCATTATCCCCGTTTTGCTTTTGTTGATGTTCATCTTATATCCTCCTTTCAAGACACTGTCCATTCCGTTCAACTGCTCTTCCAAGTCCTTTGCTGTCTCTGTTTAATTGTTTGATATAAGACTGATTAAGCCTTTGTTGAAATGTTGGAGAGAGGTGCGCGCGTCTCACCACGAATAGTTAACAGGTAATTAATGTCTTTAACCAGTCTTCAATCCACATATCACGTTTTATCAATTTCTCTTTCGTGACAGGGTAAATGGTTGCCAGAGCCAGCACATCGACGACTGAGCTCGACGCTTTCTGGTAAACAAACTAATGCTTTTAGGAAAATGCTTGAACGGTCTGTAGGTGCCAGGAATTTACTCAAGCATACTTGCGCGAGTGTGCATGTCAAGCACGAAGGTACGTTTGCGACCGCCTAACTGGGGGGAACTCGCAGAGTGGGATTCGAGCCGGCAACCGCCTGCGCCGGCAGCCATTGGGTGGGCGCAGAGTGATTCCTGGCGGGGACCGGCAGGCTGCTCTGCTGGCGCCTCATTGGCCGGCTGCAGCACGCGCCACGACGCCGCCTCTGCCCGAGGACGCGGTCGGAATGCCGCCGCCGCCGCCCAGACGCAGGAAATGCTCTCCTCTCTCCTCCTCTTCCTCTGCCTCCCCCAGACTCTCCCCCTCCCACACTCTCCGGGCGGAACTCGCTGCTCGCTGCCGGCTGCTCTCCAGTCAATCCACACTCCACGCCCGTCACGTCCTGTCTGACCTCAAAATCCACTCCACCCGACTCTGCCACACGCGCATTTTCCTTCGGAAATAAAAGTGTGACAGCATACTTAACACTTGTTGCTTAGCACTGCTATAGTTCCGAGCCGAATAACTCACTAGTGTATAAGAATGCATAACGCATCATTACTGATTTGAAAATTTTCATCCAGCTCGCTTATAAACCACTGTTTATGAAATTCTACATCTACATCTACATATACACACCGCTAGCCACCAAGCGGTGTTTGGCGGAGGCTAGTATTCGCGCCAAAGCCCTATTTGGAACCCTCTGTTCCACTCGCGGATCGCGCGAGGGAAAAACGATTGTCTGAACGCCTCTGTACGAGCTCTAATTTCCCTTATCTTTGAATGGTGATCATTGTACTTTTTGAAAGTTGGTGTTAATACACCACGAAGAAATGCTGATGGTAAACGGGTATTCATTGGACAAATACATTATACTAGAACTGACATAGGATTACATTTTCACGCAATTTCGGTGCATAGATCCTGAGAAATCAGTACCCAGAACAACCACCTCTGGCCGTAATAACGGCCTTGATACTCCTGGGCATTGATTCAAACAGAGCTTGGATGGCGTGTACAGGTACAGCTGCCCATGCAGCTTCAACATGATACCACAGTTCATCGAGGTTAGTGACTGACGTATTGTCAGGAACCAGTTGCTCGGCCACCATTGATCACACGTTTTCAGTTGGTGAGAGATCTGGAGAATGTGCTGGCCAGGGCGGCAGTCAAACATTTTCTGTACCCAGAATGGCTCAAATGGCTCAAATGGCTCTGAGCACTATGGGACTTAACAGCTATGGTCATCAGTCCCCTAGAACTTAGAACTACTTAAACCTAACTAACCTAAGGACTTCACACAACACCCAGCCAACACGAGGCAGAGAAAATTCCTGACCCCGTCGGGAATCGAACCCGGGAACCTGGGCGTGGGAAGCGAGAATGCTACCGCACAACCATAAGATGCGGGCCATCCAGAAAGTCCCGTACAGGACCTGCAAAAAGCGGTTGTACACTACCCTTCTGAAATTTAGTGTTTCCCAGGGATCGAATGAAGGGTAGAGCCACGGGTCGTAACACATATGAAATGTAACGTCCACTGTTCAAAGTACCGTCAGTGCGAACAAGAGTTGACCGATACGTGTGACCAATGGCACCACATACCATCATCCGGGTGATAGGCCAGTATGGCGATGACGAATACACGCTTCCAATGTGCGTTCACCGCGATGCGACCATCATGATGCTGTAAACAGAACCTGGATTCATCCGAAAAAATGACGTTTTGCCATTCGTGCACCTATGTTCGTCCTTCAGTACACCATCGCAGGCGCTCCTGTCTGTGATACATCGTCAAGGCTAACCACAGCCATTGTCTCCTAGATGATAGTACATGCTGCTGAAAACGTCGTCGAACTGTTCGTACAGATGGTTGTTGTCTTGCAAACGTCCGCATCTGTTGAATCAAGGATCGAAACGAAGCCGTACGATCCGTTACAGTCATGCGGATAAGATGCCTGTCATCTCGACTGCTTGTGATACGAGGCCGTTGGGATCCACCACGGCGTTCCGTATTACCCTCCTGAACCCACCGGTACCCTATTCCGCTATCAGTCATTGGATCTCAACCAACGCGAGCAGTAATGTCGCCATACGAAGAACCGCAATCGCGTTAGGCTACAATCCGACCTTAATCAAAGTCGGAAACGTGATGGTACGCATTTCTCCTCCTTAGACGAGGCATCACAATAACGTTTCACCAGGCAACGCCGGTCAACAGCTGTTTGTGTATGAGAAATCGGTTGTAGACTTTCTTCATGTCAGCACGTTGTAGGTGTCGCCACAGGCACCAACCTTGTGTGAATGCTCTGAAAAGCTAATCATTTGCATATCACAGCATCTTCTTCCTGTCTCGTCTATAGCACGTCATCTTCGTGGTGTAACAATTTTAATGGCCAGTAGTGTATTACATGCTCTACTATCCTCGGCGAAGATCTGATTTCGGAATTTAGTGAGTAGCCCCTTCCGTTTACCAAGTCGTCTATTTCCAAATGTGTCCCACTTCAAACTTTGTATGAGATTTGTAATTCTCTCACGATGGCGAAATGTACCAGTCACGAATCTTGACGCTCTTCTTTGGACATTCTCAATCTTTTGAATCAGACCCAACTGGTAAGGGTCCCACGCAGACGAACAATATTCTAATACAGGACGAACCAACGTAATGTAAGCAATTACCTTGTTGAAGGACTGCATCACTTCAAGATTCTACCAATAAACCGCAATCTAGAGTTCGCCTTGCCCGTTACTTGTGTAATCTGATCATTCCATTTGAGATCATTTCGAATAGTCACACTCAGATACTTGACGGACGTTACCGCTTCCAAAGACTGGGCATTTATTTTGTACTCGTACATTAATGGGGATTTTCGTCTTGTTATACGCAGTAGGTTACACTTATTAATATTCAGAGATAACTGACAGTCATTACACCACGCATTCATTTTCTGCAAATTGATTCGATCACAACTTTCATGTGACACTACTTTCCTGTAGACTACAGCATCATCGGCAAACAGCCCAATGCCGCTGTTAATACCATCAACCAGATCGTTCATGTAAATCCAAAAAAGCAGCGGACCTATTACGCTGCCCTGGAGCTCACCTGAAGTTACGCTTGTTCCTGCTGAAGTCATCCCACTCAGGACAACATACTTCTCTCTGTCTATTAGAAAACGTTCCGTCCAACCGCATATATCATCGGACAGACCGTAAGCGCGCACTTTTTGAAGCAAATGGCACTACGGAACTGAGTAGAATGCCTTTCGAAAGTCGAGAAATATGGCGTCAACCTGAGAGGTGGTATCTAGAGCTTGTTGTATATCATGCACAAAGACGGCCTGCTGTCTCTCGCATGACCGCTGTTTCCTGAAACCGCCCTGGCTTCTGCAGATGATCTTCTCAGAGTCTAGAAAGTTCATTACGTCTGAACACTCGTGACACCCTGAAGGAGACATGTGATTACAGTGAAATTTATTACGAAGGACATCACAATGCTCTGTCTATGAAGTCCGTTCACAAAATTGGTATGTGGTAAGTTCCTATGGGAGCAAACTGCTCAGATCATCGGTTCCTAGGTTTACATAATACTTAATCTAACTTAAAGTAACTTACGCTAAAGACAACACACACACACACACACACACACACACACACCCATACCCAAGGGAGGCCTCGAACTTCCGACGGGGAGAGCCACGACAGTAGTAGTAAGGCGCCTAAGACCGCGCGGCGTTCACAAAATTCCGGAACTTTGTCCAAAAAATTTTTCTACGCTTACCTTTCACTTATTGTGCATGGTCTCCTTCGAAATACTCTCCCCCGCAACCGATATACCGCTCACAAAGCCGTTTCCACATCCGGAAGCATTCTTGATACTTCTCTTGCTGGATCGCGAAAAGCACCATCTGCGAATTTTCTTTTGTCTCGTCTGTCGTTGCAAATCTTCGTCTTTTCCAGGATTTTTTAACTTTAGAAACACGAAAACTCCTCTGGGCGAGGATTGGAGCGTTCGGAGGATGAGATAGCACAGTGATTTCGTTTCTTGTGCAATAGCGACGCACCAATAGGGATGAATGTGCGGGTGCGTTACCGTGATGCACGAACCGTGAATTATCTCGCCACATATCAGGCCGTTTCCTCCTCAGGGTATAATGACATGATGCAAGTCAAATGTTACACTCTTCCAATCTGTCGGAAAGTCAGTCTTCGATTGGCATGCACAATATCGTTGACTTTCCTAGCATGAGCGTTGTTGGTTGACGTGGAAGAGCATCCTAAACGAGAGTCATCTTTAACTTCAAAAAAGGTTCTAATGGCTCGAAGCACTATCGGACTTAACATCTGAGGTCATCAGTCCCCTAGAAGTGGAACTACATAAACCTAACTAACCTAAGGACATCACACACATCCATGCACGAAGGCCGGCCGGAGTGGCCGAGCGGTTCTAGGAGCTATAGTGCGGAACCGCACTGCTGCTACAGTCGCAGGTTCCAATCCTATCTCGGGCATGGATGTGTGTGATGTCCTTAGGCTAGTTAGGTTTAAGTAGTTCTACGTTCTAGGGGACCGATGACCTTAGAACTTAAGTCCCATAGTGCTCAGAGCCATTTGAACCATACCAGAAGCAGGATTCCAACCTGAAACCGTAGCAGGCGCGCGGTTCCCAACTGAAGCGCCTAGAACCGCTCAGTCACATCGGCCGGCTGTTTGACTTCCGACCGGCCGCTTTTTTTACCGTGCGAACTATTCGTAACACTGAGAACGGCTTAAGCAGTCACCACTGTAGGCTTCCTGCATCATTTGGTGAGTCTTTGTAAAGGTTTTCTTGAGTTTCACGCAAAATTTAATACAGACGCGTTGCTCCCCTAACTCTGACATCTCGAAATTCGCAAACTGTGCGAAACAGCATTCTACGCAATACAGCATTGAAAAATAACTGAGATAAATAGAACGGTTAAACCTCCGGCAGTTACACATCAAACGCAGGCGTGTGAAGGGATGTCGATGGCATTTCACTCCAGCACACAACTGGCACGCGTTTACAAATGTTAGGAATTTTTTGAACATACCTCCTATACTAATAATAACACTACACTCCTGGAAATTGAAATAAGAACACCGTGAATTCATTGTCCCAGGAAGGGGAAACTTTAATGACACATTCCTGGGGTCAGATACATCACATGATCACACTGACAGAACCACAGGCACATAGACACAGGCAAAAGAGCATACACAATGTCGGCACTAGTACAGTGTATATCCACCTTTCGCAGCAATGCAGGCTGCTATTCTCCCATGGAGACAATCGTAGAGATGCTGGATGTAGTCCTTTGGAACGGCTTGCCATGCCATTTCCACCTGGCGCCTCAGTTGGACCAGCGTTCGTGCTGGACGTGCAGACCGCGTGAGACGACGCTTCATCCAGTCTCAAACATGCTCAATGGGGGACAGATCCGGAGATCTTGCTGGCCAGGGTAGTTGACTTACACCTTATAGAGCACGTTGGGTGGCACGGGATACATGCGGACGTGCATTGTCCTGTTGGAAGAGCAAGTTCCCTTGCCGGTCTAGGAATGGCTGAACGATGGGTTCGATGACGGTTTGGATGTACCGTGCACTATTCAGTGTCCCCCTCGACGATCACCAGAGGTGTACGGCCAGTGTAGGAGATCGCTCCCCACACCATGATGCCGGGTGTTGCCCTGTGTGCCTCGGTCGTATACAGTCCTGATTGTGGCGCTAACCTGCACGGCGCCAAACACGCATACGACCATCATTGGCACCAAGGCACAAGCGACTCTCATCGCTGAAGACGACACGTCTCCATTCGTCCCTCCATTCACGCGACACCTCTGGAGGCGGGCTGCACTGTGTTGGGGCGTGAGCGGAAGACGGCCTAACTGTGTGCGGGACCGTAGCCCAGCTTCATGGAGACGTTTGCGAATGGTCCTCGTCGATACCCCAGGAGCAACAGTGTCCCTAATTTTCTGGGAAGTGGCGGTGCGGTCCCCTACGGCACTGCGTAGGATCCTACGGTCTTGACGTGCATTCGTGCGTCCCTGCGGTCCGGTCCCAGGTCGACGGGCACTTGCACCTTCAACCGACCACTGGCGACAACATCGATGTACTGTGGAGACCTCACGCCCCACGTGTTGAGCAATTCGGCGGTACGTCCACCCGGCCTCCCGCATGCCCACTATACGCCCTCGCTCAAAGTCCGTCAACTGCACATACGGTTCACGTCCACGCTGTCGAGGCATGCTACCAGTGTTAAAGACTGCGATGGAGCTCCGTATGCCACGGCAAATTGGCTGACACTGACGGCGGCGGTGCACAAATGCTGCGCAGCTAGCGCCATTCGACGGCCAACACCTCGGTTCCTGGTGTGTCCGCTGTGCCGTGCGTGTGATCATTGCTTGTACAGCCCTCTCGCAGTGTCCGGATCAAGTATGGTGGGTCTGACACACCGGTGTCAATGTGTTCTTTTTTCCATTTCCAGGAGTGTATGACACTGTTGGTTCCGTCAGTTTGTCCACGTTTCTCCTAAATTACTAGACGAATTTTGATGGGGTCATCACAGGTAACATGAACATTGCTTGGGGCGCAGTATAGGTTTTAGTTCGTCAAAATCTTTATCATATTTGTGAAAATACTTTTTCTGGTTGATCTACGATGCGTGATATGAATAAAGGTAATGAATACCACCCGTATACTCTACAATTTACTACGTGTTTAATCCATACTTCCCCAGTATCTGTTCTAAAATTTACACTTTGCATAGCTATTTGAAGAGCACTGTGCATAGATACACAGCCCTGCTCGTATTCCTATGTACGCGCAATACAGCAGCCACACTTCGCATGCTGAACTATCGTGCACTATGACAGCTTGGAAGGCAGGAGAGCGGGTCTCGTAATATGAATTAAGTTTCTCGGACAGAGGAAACACCCGAGAGCAGTTGATGTTATTACCAAGTATTAGGCCAATAGATGAATACACTAAGCAGATTCAGAAGGATGTAGGCTGCACTAGGTACTGGGAGGTTAAGAAGCTTGCGGAGCATAGAGTAGCATGGAGAGCTAAATCAAACCAGACCCAGAACTGAAGACCACAACAACATATCTTACTTACCTGCAATCACATTAACAAATCTACTTACAAGCGAGCATAAAGAAGAACGAAATACACTCCTGGAAATTGAAATAAGAACACCGTGAATTCATTGTGCGAGGAAGGGGAAACTTTATTGACACATTCCTGGGGTCAGATACATCACATGATCACACTGACAGAACCACAGGCACATAGACACAGGCAACAGAGCATGCACAATGTCGGCACTAGTACAGTGTATATCCACCTTTCGCAGCAATGCAGGCTGCTATTCTCCCATGGAGACGATCGTAGAGATGCTGGATGTAGTCCTGTGGAACGGCTTGCCATGCCATTTCCACCTGGCGCCTCAGTTGGACCAGCGTTCGTGCTGGACGTGCAGACCGCGTGAGACGACGCTTCATCCAGTCTCAAACATGCTCAATGGGGGACAGATCCGGAGATCTTGCTGGCCAGGGTAGTTCACTTACACCTTTAGAGCACGTTGGGTGGCACGGGATACATGTGGACGTGCATTGTCCTGTTGGAACAGCAAGTTCCCTTGCCGGTCTAGGAATGGTAGAACGATGGGTTCGATGACGGTTTGGATGTACCGTGCACTATTCAGTGTCCCCTCGACGATCACCAGAGGTGTACGGCCAGTGTAGGAGATCGCTCCCCACACCATGGTGCCGGGTGTTGGCCCTGTGTGCCTCTGTCGTATGCAGTCCTGATTGTGGCGCTCACCTGCACGGCGCCAAACACGCATACGACCATCATTGGCAGCAAGGCAGAAGCGACTCTCATTGCTGAAGACGACACGTCTCCATTCGTCCCTCCATTCACGCCTGTCGCGACACCACTGGAGGCGGGCTGCACGATGTTGGGGCGTGAGCGGAAGACGGCCTAACGGTGTGTGGGACCGTAGCCCAGCTTCATGGAGACGGTTGCGAATGGTCCTCGCCGATACCCCAGGAGCAACAGTGTCCCTAATTTGCTGGGAAGTGGCGGTGCGGTCCCCTACGGCACTGCGTAGGATCCTACGGTCTTGGCGTGCATCCGTGCGTCGCTGCGGTCCGGTCCCAGGTCGACGGGCACGTGCACCTTCCGCCGACCACTGGCGACAACATCGATGTACTGTGGAGACCTCACGCCCCACGTGTTGAGCAATTCGGCGGTACGTCCACCCGGCCTCCCGCATGTCCACTATACGCCCTCGCTCAAAGTCCGTCAACTGCACATACAGTTCACGTCCACGCTGTCGCGGCATGCTACCAGTGTTAAAGACTGCGATGGAGCTCCGTATGCCACGGCAATCTGGCTGACACTGACGGCGGCGGTGCACAAATGCTGCGCAGCTAGCGCCATTCGACGGCCAACACCGCGGTTCCTGGTGTGTCCGCTGTGCCGTGCGTGTGATCATTGCTTGTACAGCCCTCTCGCAGTGTCCGGAGCAAGTATGGTGGGTCTGACACACCGGTGTCAATGTGTTCTTTTTTCCATTTCCAGGAGTGTATATTTATCGAATTTATAACACTACCGTCTGCTGCTGCTGTACCATAACAAAGTTGGAAGCAGGTTGTGAAATAAAATTATCTAGTTAAAGCAATTTTGGTATAAAATAACCGACCAGTGTTACCCTCTGAGAGGAATTTTGTTATGTTGACCGTGTTGTACCTAACGGAGATGGCTTATCGGAAATGAAAGTCAGAATTACGTAAATATTTGAACAGTAACAAACAAAATTTTTCCTATCTGCACTGTTCAACGAATAAAGAAATCGGTCGCCAGCATTACTAGGCAAGTGAATGATTAACCTTCTCTTCAAGAAAATAGTTGTTAACAACTTTAATGGATGAACACAACATATACTTAGTCACACGCGACTGCAGTGAACTCTGACACATACATATGTTTACGTTAAGATTGAAGCTAACAACTGGAGCAGCACAAACACAAGAGAGACATACACTTAGTAAACATGAGTATATAACGTATCACAACTGCTGTTTTCCACTTTTACTACATCGAGACACAGAATTATCATATATGTGAGATACTGACTCACCTTCTGCGATTTACAACAGGCAGTAATGTGATCATTTACTAAGCAAAACTTTGTAAGCCTCCGTTTTACGAACTCTTAATTTGAAGTTGGCAACAACACATTAATAAGCAGTTTTACTAGGAAAATTATTTTCAGCAAGCATGATTAACTTTAACTCACTCTCTTGCCATATTAACTTTAACTTTCTTTTTACTATGTTCAAGAGGCATTAATTAGCAAAAACGCTGGTCATTAATGTTATTTCAGTAGGGACACTCGGTAATTACTTCAGTTCAAACGGAGAGGAATCTGAGAGGAGTTATGATGAGGAAAAAATCAAGGTAGGTACACAAATTCAGTTATAAGTTACGTTATATTTGTGCACACTAAAACATCCGATGAGCTGATCCTTCACTGTACATTATTATAGCATTCCGATACAGTGATTTTGCAATGTGGTGGCAACTGCATGTTGGTAGATGGATTTGCAGGTAGAATTGCTGGACTCTGTCATTTCTTGGTGGCGATGATAGATACAAATTCCAGAATAGTTCCAGCTATTTATCCATCCATCAGAGGCATTGGAAAGTAGCAGAAAAATCCTCTCTCGGGACCAGCAGAATATGCATCTTTTACATGGCAATGCACAGTTTGGTAGCTCGTCCCGACTCGTAGCTCGTCCCCGACTGACTCTTGTTTCCAACTTTTCTACCAAATCCAACGACAATTTGCGCGCGCTACACAGTTCCGTTCCTGAGGGGAACCACAACACCGTTTACAATTAAAATAACTAAGAACCCTAAGTGAAGGTCAGCAGTTTACGTAACAGCAAACAAATACAATAAATAAAACAGAACATTTGCACATATTGACATTTCTACCAAAAATTATTCACACAAAATTACAATTATATACAGTAAGTTTTGTTCCCTCCAAATGGGACAAAGAATTTAAATGACAGATACACTACTTTGCATAGAGCCAAACCATGACATTAAATTTGTACAAAGAAATGAGTATACATATCTGTGTTATCTATTCAATCAAACACATTTACAGAAGCTTATCGATGTAATATTAAATGAAACAAAAGCCAAAATAATTCATTGGAGTATTAGAGATATGGCGTTACAAACTGTACATGCAAATTGACTGCATGAATTCAGATCTATGAAGCTATCTCATGCTTCAGGCAGAGCGTCTCGGCTTTGTGACGTAGAATCACAGGTACACTGTTGGACGCAATCTGTAGAATCTGTAGACCTGTCCGCAAAACATTGACAGTGGTTCAAGGAGAGCCACTCGACTATATCCCAGACATGTTCTGTGAGTGACATGTCAGGAAAACGAATAGGCCAGGGTAACAGTGGAACCCATCATCCTTCGAGGAGAATTTGCACATTGCGTACCACCTGTGGATTGGCATTTTCCAGCTGAAACACAGGAGCAGTACAAATGCCTCTAAAAGCCCTGAGACGACGTCTTCATACTGTCTTCCGTATGTAGAAGGCGAGATTGTATGTTTTGCAGCCTATGGTGCCCCAGACTATCATACTTGCAATTGTGCGATATGCTAGTAAACAATGCAGTCTACCTACAGGTGTTCACCGTGTAACCATGTAGTATCCAAGAATGTAGGACAAGTTGAAGTGGGAGTCGTCCGAAGAGGCTACATTGTGCCACTTAGAACGCCAGTGACTGGCGTTCGTGTCCCCATTTCAGTTTGAGGCGATGTGATTTCTGGACAATGGAACCAGATAGAAAGGCATACGAGCCACCTGCCCAGTCCTCAACAGTCGGCATCGAACAGCTGACGTAAACATTGCAAAACCGGCAGCAATACTTCAATGGCGAGCCAACACTGTGGACGGAGTTCTTTAGTCGGTTACGGCCAAAGTATCGACGGTCATCCCGCACTGTGGTTACATTGTGTGCTCTAGCATACACCCATTAGTCATCACTGTCGTAGCACTATGTCCTGTACGAAGCGTAAGCCATTTGCAAGAGACGAAACATTATGCCTCCCTCGAACTCGTTCACATGGTGATACTGGTTTCCTTGACGTCGACGACGCATAACCGAGCTTGCTTGTAGTTTCCCACTTTGGCTGTGCTCCTACTGAACTGGGCTTACATTGGCATGTCCAGTCACACAAAAGAGACCGCTGTTAGGGGTCTACGTGTGCAGCATCCTTCATAAGTGTTCCGGTCTTCTACAAATCCTCCGGGTTTGGAATTATACAGACAATTCCTTCTGCTTGTTGCGATTTTCAAGAAGACTAGTGTAGTACAAAATACTTCTCACGAAGTGACTCTTGAAATTTTACCGTCGTATTAAGTACTCGATGATGTTTTGAGAGTGTAGCAATCGTCCTTTTCTACGGCGCGCTATGTTTCAGCTGGGCCTTTGGCAGGACTTCATTAGGTACGCAGGACACTCCTTGGCAGACTTCTTCATTACTCTGTTTTTCTCAGCAAACAACTCGCGATGACAATCGACAAAAATCTCGTACGTCGCATGCTGTCGAAGACTGTCGAATGCACCTACGACGTAGCACTATGTCCTGTACGAAGCGTAAACCATTTGCAAGAGACGAAACATTATGTCTCTCTCGAACTCGTCAATCATAAGTCCAATAGCATGTTCAGGAGTAGAATTTTCCATATCTGAAGAGCTGATACTGATACTGATTCAGGCCATAGTGCTCCCTATGCTCTTTCAACCGGTCTCAGTGCGAAACTTGTGGACGTTGGCCAAGATATTTGATAAACAAATTTGTCTGAAATGTTTTGGTAATGGAGGCTCTTTACCTATTTCTATTAAACCTCTACTGCCAAAACTATATTTTTCCAAATCTCCAGGATATTACATATCAGCAACACCTACGTTAGTAATACTGTCAAATGACACACCATCAGTCGGCCTACCATTCTCAGATCATCACGGTAGATGCTATTCAGAGCTGGTGCTTAATTTGGAAATAGCGACAGCAACGTCTTCCTGATAAAATGGTAACACCAACATCTGATTGTGTTATTCGCTAATAGTTCGCTTCGACATGCTGTTTCTATTTCAATGTGTTTAATCGTGTAACCGTCATAAGTACAGTTTCCAGCGGGTATTCTGCTGACTCCCTCCGTCTAACCGTCACTGAGCTATCCTCTCTACTAATTGTGTATATGAAAACATATTCCTTAAATTTCTTAGTGAACAGCTTATATGGTCTTCCACTTATACAGAACTGCAGCTGATTCCGAAGACGCTTGTTCCTGAGTATTATTTTGGTTTCCTGAACCGATTTAGCAAATCTTGCTGCCTGCTTCGTGCTGAGGTGAATTGATTCGCTCTTCTCCGACACCTCAACATGGAAAATTCAAGGCTCTACGGGACTGTAGGCTATCTTAGTGATTGAAATCTCCTGTGTTCCTTGATAACAGCTTATATGACAGCTTCGCACCCAAATCTACATGGATCGTTAGCGGATCAGCTAAAAATGTTAGTAAAATGTAGGTACCTAAACTATCGCAATCCGTTTTACTGATATCCAACCAACACTCATGCTTTACTCTTCCTGTCTCCCTCTACTTGTCCAGCATCGTCCTTACATGGTATCTGCGTTGCTTGCCACATGTGTATGCTTGCGAACTCACACATACTTACATACATAAAGGCACATACTGGCAGACAGAAAATAAGTAAAACAGGAGGTCTGAAAAATAGAAAACACTTGCAGATATAAACTACACACAGCACATCTCAAATAGTTTTTGAATTAATGTAATGTTATGAAATCGCAGTGTCTCAACACGAGAAAATATGAATTTCAACCGGTTCTCCACATGAGGGAAAACTGCATGAACTTCAGTTAATAGTTTAAACGTTTTACTTTAATTACCTTTCATTTTGTTAAAAAATGATATGTCTATAAATGAGAACCAAATTTTCAGTAATATTACAGGAGGATACCTAAATAGAAAATCGAAACGCTTCTAGTCGTATGAAACAAAATTCATGGGCACCCTGCTAAAAAACATTTCCTTGGTGACTACTGCACTTTATATGGTGTTTAGGTTTACAACATGATCACATCATCCGGCAAAATTCAGAAATATTTTGTCGATATTTTTTTACGCGATACAAATTGCTTAAACGAATTTCTCGGCAGTCTTTGAACTGTGTAATAAATAAGTTCACATGTTATACGTAGATGTGTTACTGTTTGTGAGACGACGGTACCACTTAGCAATCAAAGCACTTACTGGAAGCCAATCGCCCTGCACCCAAGTACTGGCCTGAAACGTTACGGCAGGTGTTTTATGCAATACAAAATAAATTAATGCCGGTTACTAGTGAGTAATACGGAAATTTGGAGGACAGACTCGATGAAAAAACAAATGATAAATCGAATCGATTTCAAAACCCCATATTTCTTGAAGAAAAACACTGGGATATATAGGTCCTTTCGTAAAGCCAAAACTGAATTACGTTAAATACGACGTATAGGAGTCATCAACACAATACTCCAGGTTTGGCATCCGCTTTGATACAATTTGTGGCGGTAATGTAAGAACACCATCTTCAAATTCAATCACTAAAGTCAGCAGGCCGATACCATATAAAACCGTATCCAGCTTTGAAAATGGTCTCAGTTCCGCGAAGAAGAGAGTACAAATGTGTACTCTGATATGCCCTGTGAGGCTGAAGCCGCTCATCGATGAATAGATAACAATCTGTCTTCAATCGGAAGACTGGTTTGAGGCAGGTCTCCACGCTACACTGTCCTGTACAGGCTTCTTCACCTTCGAGCGGCTACTGCAACTCGTATCCATAAGACCCAGCATTTTGTACTCGTCTCTAGGTCTCTCCTGAAATTGCTTCTCCCTACACGTCCTATCCATACAAAACTGGCGATTCCTTGACGTCTCAGAATGTGCCCTCTCAGCCAGTCGCTTATTTTAGGCAAGTTATGTCATAAATATATTTTCACCACAGTTCTATTCAGTAATCCTCATAAAATACGTGATATAGTAATCTAATCTTTAGCATTCCTCTGTATCACCACATTTCAAAGGCTTATATTCCCTTACTGTCTGAAATGTTTAACGTCCACTGTTCTCTCCCATAAAAGACAGCACTCCAGCAAATGCCTTCAGAAAGGATTTCTCAACACTTAAATTTATATTTGCTGCTAAATTTATGTTTGCTGCTAAGAAATTTCCCTTCTTGAGGAACGATTTTCTTGCAGCTGCGAAAGTGCACCTTCTGTTCTCTCTGCTTCAGCAACTATCAGTTACTTTACAGCCACAACAGCAGAACACAGCCACTACTTTCCTTGTCTCATATTCTTATCCTATTCCCTCAACATCGCCTTATTTGATTTGACTACATTGTATTACTCTTGTTTTGCTTCCGTTAAAGTTCATCTTACATCCTTACTGTCCATTCCATTCAACTGCACGTCTAAGTATTTTGCAGTCTCTGACAGAATTACAAAGTCATCGGCCAAACTCAAAGACTTTCTAATTTTTTTTCTCGTTATAGTTGAATTCCTTCTTCGCATTTTTCTTTGGTTGCGTTAACTGCTTCTTCAGTGTACAAATTGAATAACGTCCGGGTATAGGTTGTAAGCTGACTCACTCTCCTCTCAACCACTGCCTCCCCTTGATTATCTTATACTCTTATAACTTCGGTCTGGTGTCCGTACAACTTGTACATAGCCATTCGTTCCCTATATTTTGTCCTTGCTACCTTCATGACCAGGAAGAGTGTATTCTAATCAAAACTGTCAAAACCATTCTCTGTTTCCACAAAGCCTATCAACGTAGGTTTGGGTTTCTTTAATCTGCGTTCTAAGCAAATCGTAGGGTCAATATTACCTTGCATGTTCCAGAATTTCTCCGGAACTTAAATCGGTTTGGACTTAGGAAAAGTAAAAGCACGAGACAGTCAATTGTAACGTTGCGGTTAATAATAGAAGCAAGATGGAAGAAAAATCAAGTGACGTTCAAAGGACTTGTCGACCTGGAATAAGCTTTCGACAGTGTAAATTGGTGCAAGACGTTCGAAATTCTCAGAAAAGTAGGGGTAAGCTACAGAGAGAAACAGGTAATATGCAATATGTGCAAGAGCCAAAAGGGAGCAATAGGAGTGCAAGACAGAGAACGAAGTGCTCGCATCAAAGATGGTCTAAGGTAGAGGTGTACTCTTTCGCCCCAACCATTCAGTCTGTACATCGAAGAAGTAATGACGGAAATAAAAAGAAATGTTCAAGAATGAGATTAAAATTCAGGGCGAAAATATGTCAGTGATAAGATTCGCTGATGACATGATGAAGGAAAATTACAGAATCTTTTGAACTGAGTGAAAACTCTAACGAATAGAGAATATGGATTGCGAGTAAATCGAAGAAAGTAATGATAAGTGGCAGAAATGAGAACAACGAATAAAGAACATGGAGGAGCTAACACTTTGTTTAGTGAAAGTTGTTCGAAACCAATGTAAAGATTATGATAGCCTCCTATCGATAGTTTGCCCCCTTGTGACTGCCCTCCAGGTATGTAATCTAATCAGGGAAACGCTACTCAAAACAGGATGGACATTAAATTCAAGACGGATTATAAGCGCGCTTTTTGTACACATGGAACTTCCCTTACACCATCTGGATCCGATTTCTTCCCCTAATCCACGTATTACCAACATCAGGAAATAATGAAGGTGAAAAGAATAATCCACACACAGAGAAATAATGTATCACATTATAGATTAATAACAGCTGTATTGAATGTTATCAGAGTAAGAAAATTGTTTTCTTCAGTCTTTCATTTTCTTTGAAAAACAAACCGCAAACCGCTATTGTATGATCCTTCAATAGTACTGGACGTCCCATCATTTCCAGTCAGGTTATAATAAAATTAATAAAATGGTCATAATAGTGACGAAAGTCAAATTGAAAACAGGCGGCATGGAAAAAGATTGGCATACATTTCGGTCAGCTATAAAAAGAAATAAAGAACATGTGAAACCAGGAAAAGGGAGTTAAAGATGTACGGCGATATTAAATACTAGTTGCGATCAAGAGACAGAACCTACTGAGTAACATCACAAAAGGGGTCATAGAATAGATTAGAGTGAGGAAAGAAACTGCAAAGA
Organism: Schistocerca gregaria; assembly: GCF_023897955.1. Taxonomy (NCBI): domain Eukaryota; kingdom Metazoa; phylum Arthropoda; class Insecta; order Orthoptera; family Acrididae; genus Schistocerca; species Schistocerca gregaria. The sequence continues at coordinate 554,020,066 of NC_064925.1, forward strand.
AAAGCAAAGAAATAAAACTAGTCTTATCCATGTCCATACGAACCCTCACAGGCTGAGTTTGTGAGATTGTGCGTGAGTGATAAGTTGTCAGCGGGCTCGCGCTAACCGACAATAGACACACGGGGCGTAAAATTGTAAATAATCTGAATAAGAATTTTGAGAGGCATCCTTACAACAGAGATATATTGATAAGAGTGCAGTAAAATGACTGTTGAAATGTAACAGGAATCCTATTGTTATATTGAGGACAATCAAATTGGAGAGTATATCCTAATGCTTCAAATCAGTTTGGCTATTTAGTATACATCCTGAATGGCAGTTTCTATTACGCAGAATCTCAGTCTCATTCCAAAATATTTAAAGTATGGCCTTTGAGCAGGTGACGTAATATTTTCAAGGTATTTGACGAATTAGTGCTAATTTGAATTAGTTCCGTAAATAGGTGCTTAACGCTGACTTATAAAACGTCAAATTCACGTGCTTTCGAAATCTAATCTCGAAACTCGTATCAGTCTTTCGTGTGTACTGAGTCAGGCAGTTCATACTGCTAATTTAGTTGTAAGAAGTCCATGACTAAGGAATTAATTGCAAGCGCACTCCAGTAAATGTAACTTCTATGTATTGCTCCCGCGCTGCCTGCGATATGTAAGCTACAATAGAATCGCAGACCAGAGAGCAGTGTCGGCAGCAGCAGTATTAACAGTAGTAGTAGTTCGCAGTCGGGCAGTTGGGTCAGGTCGCTCGTAGAGAGCAGTTGTCGAGTTGTGTAGCTCACAGACGGCACTTGTGTCCTGGAGTTCGGACAATGCAGTCCAGTAGTGGTTTTTTGTAGCTCGAGAAGAGCAGTAGAGTTATGGAGAACGATGTCAGTGCCTGAACGATGTAGTATAAGGTAAAAGCAAAAATTATTGTTCTTTATTCCACGCGCATATATTAATTGCTACAACAGATTTTTTTACTATTTTTGTATGAAAGTGCCACGTAAATATTTTCAAAAATCTTTTAATAATAATTTTTCTTATACTGATAACTTTTGACAGTCATTCATTTGAATTTAAAGTTTTTACTAATTTCTCCTATCCATAGTCATGCCGATTATCGTAAAGAAAATCAGCTGTTTCTCATACATAACAGTATCTAGTGGCCAGCACTGCACTGGGCTGTGACAGAAAAATTTTCTTGTAGTGGCAGATATATACGCGTTATCCGGCAACATCACTGAGGTAAGAATTTTCAGTTTACTCAGAACGATTTTTCAGGGCAATGACGGAGCACTGCTGACGTCAAGATTTACCAGTTTAGATTCACAGTCAGTTAATTATTGAGAGGTTACATTACGAGATTTCTTTTGAAAGGCTATATATGTGTCACATATATATTGGGAGGTTAGTCACCTTTTTATTGGGGAGGTTGATGAATTTATCTGCTGAAATGTTACACAGTATAAGCTAGTAGAAGAAAATTTGGGATTTATGTTGGTCTTGCTATGGCTACACATTTCTTCTACATCATTATGATTCAGAAACCCTGGAGCTATATGTCTCCTTTTTAAGGAAGAACCGATACTGACAGAAATCTCGTCGAGGTGAGTAACTTTACATAAACTGGCTTCAAGTATGTCCTGATCTTCGTCGCTACTTGTCATGTGATAGAATGACTATTGTAAAAAGGGGGCCTAAATTTTTAAAAATATGATTTGTAATAGTTGTCAATGTTAGAATCATATACTTTCCTGCAAATACACTCCTGGAAATTGAAATAAGAACAAAGTGAATTCATTGTCCCAGGAAGGGGAAACTTTATTGACACATTCCTGGGGTCAGATACATCACATGATCACACTGACAGAACCACAGGCACATAGACACAGGCAACAGAGCATGCACAATGTCGGCACTAGTACAGTGTATATCTACCTTTCGCAGCAATGCAGGCTGCTATTCTCCCATGGAGACGATCGTAGAGATGCTGGATGTAGTCCTGTGGAACGGCTTGCCATGCCATTTCCACCTGGCGCCTCAGTTGGACCAGCGTTCGTGCTGGACGTGCAGACCGCGTGAGACGAGGCTTCATCCAGTCACAAACATTCTCAATGGGGGACAGATCCGGAGATATTGCTGGCCAGGGTAGTTGACTTACACCTTCTAGAGCACGTTGGGTGGCACGGGATACATGCGGACGTGCACTGTCCTGTTGGAACAGCAAGTTCCCTTGCCGGTCTAGGAATGGTAGAACGATGGGTTCGATGACGGTTTCAGTGTCCCCTCGACGATCACCAGAGGTGTACGGCCGGTGTAGGAGATCGCTCCCCACACCATGATGCCGGGTGTTGGCCCTGTGTGCCTCGGTCGTATGCAGTCCTGATTGTGGCGCTCACCTGCACGGCGCCAAACACACATACGGCCATCATTGGCACCAAGCAGAAGCGACTGTCATCGCTGAAGACGACACGTCTCCATTCGTCCCTCCATTCACGCCTGTCGCGACACCACTGGAGACGGGCTGCACGATGTTGGGGCGTGAGTGGAAGACGGCCTAACGGTGTGCGGGACCGTAGCCCAGCTTCATGGAGACGGTTGCGAATGGTCCTCGCCGATACCCCAGGAGCAACAGTGTCCCAAATTTCCTGCGAAGTGGCGGTGCGATCCCCTACGGCAATGCGTAGGATCCTACGGTCTTGGCGTGCATCCGTGCGTCGCTGCGGTCCGGTCCCAGGTCGACGGGCACGTGCACCTTCCGCCGACCACTGGCGACCACATCCATGTACTGTGGAGACCTCACGCCCCACGTGTTGAGCAATTCGGCGGTACGTCCACCCGGCCTCCCGCATGCACACTATACGCCCTCGCTCAAAGTCCGTCAACTGCACATACGGTTCACGTCCACGCTGTCGCGGCATGCTACCAGTGTTAAAGACTGCCATGGAGCTCCGTATGCCACGGCAAACTGGCTGACACTGACGGTGGCGGTGCACAAAGGCTGCGCAGCTAGCGCCATTCGACGGCCAACACCGCGGTTCCTGGTGTGTCCGCTGTGCCGTGCGTGTGATCATTGCTTGTACAGCCCTCTCGCAGTGTCCGGAGAAAGTATGGTGGGTCTGACACACCGGTGTCAATGTGCTCTTTTTTCCATTTCCAGGAGTGTAATATACTGGGTAGTACGATATTCATTTTCGAAAGTTTCTATAGGTAAAGTAACCTGATACATTATGTAGAGTAGAGATCGGAATGATATCATTTTACGTGACATCATCTCTTTTATCATCTGCTTTATATTCTTCTTCAACCATAACAGAGTTACGTCTTTACATGAGCATGTTATGGAGACAAACATTACACAGGTTATAACAAGAATATACTGGCAAATTTTGAGTGGCTGTAGTAGTCTTGAGAATATCTTGTAACTTCACTCAACGTCGCAGCATAGCGGAAAACGGCTGCCAAAAGTTCACCACTCCTCCAGCAAATATGAGTTGTAACGGTGACCCCTCTTTGTAATTCCTCTGTGTGGTGACTACAGCGTTGTTGTTGCAGACATAGACGCGATATCGGATGACCGCCCCGTGACGTAATAATGTGGAGGCATGTGAAGTCGTACACGAGTAAACAGGAAGAGAAAAAAATATTGCCTTTTTGTGTGTATAACATGATTTTAATTCATATACTCTGGATCTTTTGCTTAGTAAGTGAACAGTAGAGGTAGTACCACAATCGTAAAGTTGTTAGAAGCTGAAATTGCACCCGACAATTGAAATATACTGCGCGTTAAGGAATACTTTTTATTTAATTAAGAGAAAATGAAAATCTTTAAGTTTTGTTGTACTCTCGGCCTCAGTTGGGCATAATATTACGCGATGCCGATAGTTGTTACTTTGGGATAAAAAAAAACTGATCATAGTAAGTATCCAGCAGAAAAACATATACAAAACAAGTGTAAACAGGAAATAATGAAACCAACAGCATGAAATGTAGAAACATACATGTACATTTGGACTGAGAAACATCAACACAAATTTCAACTCATTTTAGAAAATCCGACACAGGCGGAACTACACGAAAAAGGAAAATTTCTTCTGGGAAAGGCGTTGAAACTCTTTAGCAACAGTAGGTTAAACTACCACCACGTAGGAAACCTCATTGCAAAAACCGAATACATCGTTACACCTAAGGAACAACAAAATAATCGTGAAATTAATGTAGAGATATCAAGAGAATCAGTATAAAAAAGTGAAATGGATCGTAATAATACAAACACGGTAGAGAAATAAAAAGAACAACCACACAGAAGAGAGAAATGTTGAAACAAAAGGTAATAACCAATAAAATCATAAAAACGAGAGCATGCAAGGGGAATGTAATAGCACTTATAGACAAAGCAAAATAAGATACAGAAACCAAAGAGTACATAAATGACAAGACCGTACAAAAATAAAATGAGACCCAACAAAACGATTTCAGGCAAATCTGAACCAAACAGTTATAAACTTGAACAAACACTCACTAATAACGAAAAAGACTACAAATCACAGAAGAAACCACAAGCACTAACGCTCGTCAGCTAATCGACAGTATACAACACGATACACTAATGACAGCAACTATAAGGTTCAAGAATGCTACAACGAACCACATGGCCAAACATCTGCAAAGACAGTCACACCCAAAACACTATGAAACAGAAAACAACAAAACAGTGATAGACACAGGAGAACTAACAGAACATATAATGAAAGTGCCACTGATTTAGTTCCACAAACAATATATGTACATCTCCATAACTACCACAGATACAATATATCATAGATCAAATTCTCATATCCCACACCAACCTTACCACAGAAGCAATAACTGAAATAACTAGCATGCTCAACTGATGCTGTACAAAACTACGTCCGGTTTCTGGATGAGTATTATTTGCAAAGTGATGGACTACCCATGGCATCCCCAATGTCAGAAACATCAGCCAATGTTTTTATTTGTCACTTAGAAAACCAGATATCTGAAAATACAGCCGCTGATAAACGATTTAAAATGAATGTCACTGGTCAAAAATGAAATGAGCGTATGGTATCATTGGTCGGGACGCCCCATCCGGCCAAGTTCGGTAGCCAAGTGCAAGTCTTATTTCAGTAGACGTCACATTGGGCGTCTCGAGCGCCAGTGATGAGGATTAAATGATGATGAGAACAACGCAACACGCAGTCCACGGGCGGAGAAAATCTCAAACCGGCCGGGCATTGACCCCGGGCCTGCTGCACGGGAGGCAAGCACGTTACCACCCAGCTGAGAAAGTGGACATTGTCACTGGTAGGTATTAACAACACATGTTACTAAGATCCTTGGGAGGGAAGGTGGCGTTCTTTTCGAGAAACACTACTGAGAAAATTTAGAGAACCGGCATTTGAGGCTGACTGACGAACAATTCTGCTGCCATCAGCATACATTGCGCCTAAGGACGACAAATATAAGGTTTGAGAAATTGGGGATGATACAGAGGCATATAGATAGTCGTTCTTCCATCCCCGAATTTGCGGGTGGAAATGGTTCAAATGGCTCTGAGCACAATGGGAATTAACTTCTGAGGTCATCAGTCTCCTAGAACATAGAACTACTTAAACCTAACTAACCTAAGGACATCACACACACACACACCCATGCCCGAGGCAGGATTCGAATCTGCGACCGTAGCGGTCGCGCGGTTCCAGACTGTAGCTCGGCCACTCCGCTGGCTTGCGAGTGGAGCAGGAAAGGAAAACACTAGTAGTGGTACAGCACCGTGCGGTAGCTTTCGGAATATCTAAGTAGATGTAGATGTGGATATTGGTACATACACTGGTATGTCGACGACATTATTTGTCTGATGGATAAACCAAATGACAAAATAGATGAATTCCAAAATCATCAAAACACATCAGAACATAATGCTCTTCATTGAAAAAGCACAAGATCACATAAATTTTCTTGACATAATTATAATAAAAATAAGTAAACATTCCTTGAACATATTATCAAAACCATTGACCACAGAGACAATAACAGATTCAACATCTAATCATCCCCACAACCAGAAGCGAAAGAAATACTTGTTATATACGATTAATTGGATTCCGCTCAAGAGGATAACTATGAAAAAGAAATGAGTACAATAATGTAAATAGCCAGGAACAATGGGTATGACACACATGTAGCACACAAGCTCAAACAAAACAGCATAATGCATCTAAATTTCCACCTTGGCATCGATTGTTGCATCCCTCTATAAAGCATGATTCACTCTACCTAAGTGGATAATGGTCATACTAGTAGCATTGTTGATTGACCAGCCAGCATTAATTACTGTATAAGACAGTCAGGCCCAAAAAATAGTGACATACTGTGGATATGTATTCGCCTGCAATCTACAGCTGGTAGAATTTTCAGTTTCCTGTGTGTCGCAGTACTATTCGTGTGGATGGCGAATCTCCCGGTTGTGCTTGCCACGACCGCGAAAGACACTCGTCGGGTGCATCATGGCAGCAATGGGTCGTAGTATTGGGAGAAGTCCATAATGGAACACAAAAGCGATCCTTGTTACTATTGTGTCAGACACTCCAATAGCGAAGTACACGAGGTAATAGCAAGTAAGTAGTGGTGAAACTACTGCACATCCATAGTTATGATGAGTATCTGCAACTTCAAACAATAAGTGGTGTGCATGTAAAATTTATAACTTGGGAAGTGGGTCATTGTCATCTTAAAGACATTCTACACGCCATGGTTAACACTGATGTATTTCAGATTAAGTATTGTAAATGTGCTCATCATAATGTTGCATAAGTCATGTCATGGACAGGGAATGGAGAAAAGGAGCTACGAGGGACACAAAGGTGAAATGCCGGATAAAAGATAAAGGCGTCGTCAAATATTATATACGAACCAAAATACAGAACGAATAAAAGTCGTGGCGGTGAAGTGGAGGGAGAGCAAGGGAAGAAGGATTTGAGGGATACGAAATATGGCCTGACGCTTGCTTGTCTTGTGGATGGATGTACCGGGCAAACAGGGCCTCTACATCATTCGTGACACCCAAAATTCTTAAACACACTTTATCTCAACGACAAACGACCTTAAGAAATATATGGAAGTTAGTAATACAATGAGAAATGTTATATGAAGTTAAACGGGTATGTTTCAATTCTGACACTACCGGCTAATCACAACGCTTCTCATGCTAGAGTGGTCAACGATTTGAGACACGGTCTCATTCTAAAACAAAAAACAAAACAAAAACCAAAAAAAATAAAAAAAATAAAAAATTTAAAGTGAATGTGATATGAACCGAGCAAACGTACACCTCAGATACTGCTATCAACCACAAGTATCTCTTCTCTCTAAAAGCAAATAAATTTAAAAAGAATCCAATAAAATTCCCAGGAATTTCTAGTGCAGCGTCTGTGTTGGGAACGGTGAGCAAAACGCGCACCTCAAGATAGTAAATAGAAACGGTGAAAAAGGACACGCAGCAAAAGTTGACAACAAAGTGTCTGACCAACACTATGTGATCTAAAATATCAGGACACCTGGCTGAAAATGACTTACCAATTCGTGGCGCCCTCCATCGGTAATGCTAGGATTCAGTATGTCGTTGACCCACACTTAGCTTTGATGACAGCTTCCACACTCGCAGGCATGCGTTCAGTCAGGTGGTGGAAGGATTCTCGATGAATGGCAGCTAATTCTTCACGGAGTTTTGCACTGGGGAGAGGTATCGATGTCCGTCGGTGTCACCTGGCACGAAGTCTGGGTTCCTAAACATCCCAAAGGTGCTCTACACCATTCAGGTCAGGACTTTGTGCAGGCGGTGCACTATGTAAGAGGTGCTCGAACGTGTTGAAAGATACAACCGCTATCCCCGAATTGCTCCTCAACTGTGGGAAGCAAGGAGGTGCTTAAAACATCAGTGTAGGCCTGTGCTGTGATAGTGCCACGTGAAACAACAATGGGTGCAAGCTCCCTCCATGAAAACCACGACCACACCATTACACCACCTCCAGATTTTACTGTAGGCACTACACACGCCGGCAGATGACGTTCACCGGACATTCGCCATACCCACAACCTGCCGTCGGATCGCTACATTGTGTACCGTAATTCAACAATCCACACAACGTTTTTCCGCTGTTCCAAATCGTCCGATGTTTACGCTCCTTACACCAAGCGAGGCGCCGTATGGCATTTACCGGGGTGATATGTCGTTTATGAGCAGCCGTTCGACTATGAAATACAAGTTTACTCACCTCCCGCCTAAGCTGAAGCATGTTAGAATTACTGTGTGATGGTCCGGGTAGATGTCTGCCTATTCCTCATTACGATCGGCGGACTCTGTCAGTCAACAGACGAGGATGCCCTGTACTCTTGTGTGCTGTTCGTGTCCCTTCATGTTTCCACTTCAATATCACATTTGAAACAGTGGACCCAGGGATGTTTAGGAGTGTGGAAATCTAGCGTACAGACGTTTGATACCCAATCATCTGATCACTTTCGAAGTCCGTTAGTTTCGCGGAGCGCCTCACGATGTCTAATGACTACTGACATCACTGACTTGGAGTTCATGGCAGTAGGTGGCAGCACAAGGCGTCTGATATGACAAAAAAAAATTTTTTGTGGGTGTCCGGAAATTTTTATCACAAAGTGTATAACGAAAGCAAATGCTTTTATTTTGAGCAAACCACCACTTGATTGCGTTTCTCTATATAGTAATACACAATGAAGACGGCGTATTACTGTATCAAAAGTATTGCACAACTGTGGGTTAACACCATCAAGAACGCACTTGTGCTTAATCGAGAACTGAAAGCTCAACACTTGATTCTACATCAATGACGTGAACTCTAAGTTGAACTAGAGGACATAGGCCGAGTTAGAGTAATATTCCAACTTAAACAATTATATAACCAGCGGAAAGGCTTTCAAGCAACAAAAAATTAAATAGGTCACTAAGAATCAAGTTCTTTAGTTAGTGAGGTAAGTACAAACACCCTTCGCAGTATAAAGTATCGTTAGGCTTGCTGCACTTCAAGTTACTGCGGGAAATTTTTTTGAAATTTGTGGTAAGGTCTTATGGGACGAAACTGCTGAGGTTATCGGTCCCTAAGCTTACACACTATTTAACCTTACTTAAACTAACTTACGTTGACACACACACCCATGCTCGAGGGAGGACTCGAACCTCCGACGGGGGTAGCCGCGCGGATCGTGACAAGACGCCCTAGACCGCGCGGTAACCCAGCGCGGCTACTGTCCCTTCAACACACCATAACGGAGCAGAATCTATTCACAAATTCCTTTTACAAGCTACTCTGGCGGTTCACAAGAAACACAAGTGGGGAGTGCATTGCATAAATGTTTTAAGAACCACAAAATTTAAAAGAAACCTATTCCAAAAGGATCACTGTTAGAAAAATTAGAAATACTAGAAGGGCTGAGTTGACTGTACATAATTAGAGTATCTACGACAATCTTGCCAGGCCCCAGAAAATCGGTTCTACACCAATCAGCAACACGAGGAGCAGAATACACATCACCGTCGGGTACAACCACTAAAGAGACTGAAACAATCGGTCGCACAGCAAACTTTCTTGCGTCAAGACCACGACGTGGAACACAACTACGTTAATCACCGGGAAAGTTAGAAAACATGTTCAAATCTGGCAGGCTTCTGGGAGGCGCAAGTTGACGTCAGTGGGTGTGAGAGCGGCCCTCCCCAATGGTAGGATTGCCTCTCTGCCAGCCACTGCCCACAAGAACGCTGTTGCGACGATAAACGCAGGCGGCTTGCTCCTAGCGGCCGGTCCCGCTCTCACCCGCCCAAGCCACCACGACCAGCAACCCTCGCCCTCACCAGCATGGACTGCGGCGATGAAACCACAGGTCGAGACTGTGTAGCCACTCCAGCCGTATCGACTCCAAGCTCCGCTCTGTTCCCCAATCTACCTCACTTTGGCTACCAGCGTGCGTTTCTTTCAGGGAGGTAGGACGTCAAACGGGCCGACTTGCAGCAGGAGAGGCACCACAGGACATTTTAATTTCCACTGTCTATACTTTTACAATTCACACTCATACCAGAGGAAGTTCGAAAACATAACGAAATGATTTTTTTTACAAGTGAAATTTCATCTTTTTTTCACTTACTAATGGCAGTATTTGTTGCTGTAGGTAAACTTTTCTCCATAAATGAGAGAGATTCTTCTATGAATTTTGCACAGAATACAAACCGAACGTTTCGTCCCCATCTGCGGAGGACATCTTCAAGGGGGTTCGTGGCTTCTGTTAACTTCCGAAACACACACTGTCTCACTACTGACTGCAGCAAATTTTTGTTTTCGCGTGCTCCCGCGCATAGGCGTGACGTCACATGTTTTGAATACGCGAGCGCAATTGGCCGTTGTCGGTTGCCGCCGTCCGCTGTTGCTATCATCCCATGGCGGAAGACTGGCATAAGACCACGGCATAATAGCCCGGAAAAGAATTCTATTAATCATGACAGTTCCGGCCGTGAAAGTTTACATTTTACAATTAGACGCCTCTACGGGGAGGAGATGTCAAGGAATGTGCGACGCATGGAAAATCTCCAGAAGAAGAGAGTGCAGCTTTTGTGTTCACTCACATTTCTCTCTCGTTGCAGAGCGGTCGGTGTTATTCCAAAGTTTTTGAGGATTAAGCGACTATGCAGCTCGGCCAAGGCGCAGCGTATTTTCAAACGGACAGAAGACGCTTTACTACGAGAGCGGATTCAACAGACCCGCCGGGACTTGGCAAGCACAAACTGTAAGTTAATTTCTCTCCATATTACAATCAGTAATAAATTGTGTAGTGGTGACTGGGATAGAATTGACAGACTGTTGCATGGCGTGATTAGGAACCACATGTTGACAACGTCTAGTAGACAGAGGAAGAAATTTGATAATTTGCAACCTAATCAGACGATCCGCCAGTTAGACGCTTCCCGTACTGTTATCAATTTATCCGAACACTTGTTATCTGACGATGAGAGATCTGTGCTTGCCAAGGGTGGAAATTTTGCCATTAGTCCGCGAGTTATGCCCACTGAGGAGATAATCGCCAGTGTAGAAGCAGGCATTCGTAGTGTGGACGCGATTACAGCCGAAGAAATCCGCATAGAAACTGTGAGAGTATTAGCTCGCGCAAAGCCTCCAAAAAGTAATTTAACCGTGGGTGAGAGGAATGCAATAAAACGCCTAAATGAGGACGATAGTACTATCATTGTCCCCGCTGACAAGGGAAATGCGACGGTGGTTTTGAATGTTACTGACTATCACAGCAGGATTAATGACTTACTAGATCCGCAGACTTACAAGAAGCTGAGTAAAGACCCGACTGATAAAGTTCTTAGAACGGTTACGCGGTTAATTAAGAAGTCCTCTATCGAACAGAACGTTCAGAAAAGTCTGTTCAATTCAGTTGCGCTGCCACCAAGACTCTATGGCTTGCCGAAGGTTCATAAACAACTTGTTCCTCTGAGACCTATAGTGAGTGCCATTGGTTCGCCCACCTATTCTATTGCCAAGTTTTTGACAACGCTATTACGGCCGCATGTGGGACGATCGGACTCCTATATCAAGAATTCTGCACATTTCATCAGTAAATTAAGCGGCATAGTGGTCCAGCCGGAGGACATGTTAGTCAGTTTCGATGTGGCATCGCTATTTACTACGGTTCCTCTCAATGAGGTGTTACAACAGCTGAATAGAATTTTTCCTCAGGACATTGCAGAACTATTTAAATATTGCCTTACGACCACATATTTCAAATGGAACGATGAGTTCTACGAACAGACTGATGGCGTGGCAAAGAGGAGCCCCTTAAGCCCGGTTATAGCTAACTTTTTCATGGAAAAATTCGAGGCGCAGGCTCTAGAAACTGCCAACAAAAAACCGAATATCTGGATCCGCTACGTAGATGATACGTTTGTGTTGTGGAGGCATGGCAGAGAGGAACTAGGCCGTTTTCACAAACATCTAAACGGTATTAATCCGAAGATTCAGTTTACCATGGAGGAGGAGGCAGAAGGGAGACTAAATTTTCTGGATGTGCTAGTTTACAAGAAACAGGATGGTAGCTTAGGCCATACAGTTTACCGGAAACCCACGCACACGGATCGTTACCTACACCGGGATTCGAACCACCACCCACAACAAAAGCGGGGCATAATAAAAACGTTGGCGGATAGAGCGAGGAACATCTGTGAACCTGGGCTACTGGATACGGAACTGGAACACCTCACTGATGCATTACTCAGGAATGGTTACTCGGCTGCTGAGATAAAAAGAGCGTTAAGACCGCCGCGTGAAAATCATAGCAACGCACAAGCGCTTGCAAAATCGAAAGTTTTCCTGCCTTTTATTAAGGACGTCACTGACCGCATAGGGAAAATATTGAAAAAACGGAATATCGCGGTGATTTACAAACCTACCCGGAAGATACAAGAACACCTGAGATTGGCTAAGGATGCTCGTAAACCGCTGGAAAAAGCAGGAATTTACAGGATCCCGTGTAGTTGTGGGGAGGTATATGTGGGTACCACAAAAAGAACGGTCAAAAAACGACTAGAAGAGCACAAGGGCAATTGTAGAAGGGGAGAGATTGATAGATCAGCTGTTGCGGAACACGCTTTGCAGTCAGGAGACCACCACATTTATTTTGATAGAACTCAAGTACTGGCAGCCACAAGCGGATATCATGAAAGGCTTTACAGAGAAGCTATAGAGATTATGAAACACCCCAGGAATTGTAATAGGAAGGATGAGGGCGTGAAATTGAATGACATCTGGATGCCGGTGCTGAAGAATATGTGTACCAGTCTTCCGCCATTGGATGATAGCAACAGCGGACGGCGGCAACCGACAACGGCCAATTGCGCTCGCGTATTCAAAACATGTGACGTCACGCCTATGCGCGGGAGCACGCGAAAACAAAAATTTGCTGCAGTCAGTAGTGAGACAGTGTGTGTTTCGGAAGTTAACAGAAGCCACGAACCCCCTTGAAGATGTCCTCCGCAGATGGGGACGAAACGTTGGGTTACAATGCGAAATCCATCAGACCACGGCATAATAGCCCGGAAAAGAATTTTATTAATCATGACAGTTCCGGCCGTGAAAGTTTACATTTTACAGAATACAAACCATACTTAAAGCTGTATGAAACTCTAGAATTTTCCAAATCTATTAAAAACTGTGACAAAAATTGAAGTAACTAAGTGTAAAATTGTGTTTTTTCTGCACATGAAGTTTAAAATATGACAGTTCATTCGTTTTTTCATAAATTAAATAAATTCTAGAATTTCATACACCTGTGAGTATGGTGCAAAATTCATCGAAGAATCTCTGTAACTTACGAAGAAAAGTGTACCTGTAGGTTCGAATGCAGCCATTAGTAAGTGAAAAAATCATGAAATATCACACGTAAAAAATTTGTTTGGTTATGTTTTCGAACTTCCACTGCAATGAGTGTGACTCCTGAATATTTCCCGCTGATGCTGACAAAGTTTAATGAATTTATTTGTAAAAGTATGTAAATTAAAATGTCCTGTGATGCCTCTCCTGCTCCAAGTTGGCCCGTTTGCCGTCCTACCCCCCTTAAAGCCACGGGGAAAGTTGAAAATTTGGGACAGGCCGGGATTCGAACACGCGTCTCCTCCTTATATTGCGTTATCCCGACACAGAGGCCATTGAAACTGCATCGACTACGTTGGTACGTCTCCCGCCAGACCCAGATTCTGGACTTATTCACAGAATAATAATACAGTGCAACCTTCCCTATATTCACAGCATTTCAACAATTCCCGTAATAGTTGGAGCGTGGTGTGCATGCGCAATGAAGAAATCATTGGCAGACATCACCTTAATATACATACGAGGGCGATTCAAATGAAAACCTTAAATTTCTAATAACAAATCGAAATATAGCACCGTTACCCTGGAAGTTGGTAAGTGTGCTACAAACAGCGTGCAGAATGGAGTGTAGGTGGCAGCTTAGTGCAGATGCACGCATACCGTCACAGTATCAGTATAAAGATGGCCACCCAACTTGCGACTTTCATCAGGGAAGAACAGCGTTCTGATAATCGGTTTTTGCGTGGTGAAGGTGTGAAACACTATTGAAATTCATCGAAAAAAATTAAGATTCAGTTCGGTGATGCATGTTTGTCACAGCAAGAAGTCTACGAATCTAGTAGGAAGTTAGCAAATGGTGTGACTTCAGTGGAAGATGGCCTTGACCAGGTCAGGCACAACGAGTTGTGACTCCACAGCACATTGCAGCAGTTGAAGCTATAGTGAAGGGAAACCGCCGAGTAACACTAAATGACATTGCAGCATGTTTACAGATTAGTCATGGGTCAGCATACCACATTGTGCATGGTGTGCTCCAGTTTTAAAAAGTGTCTGCAAGATGAGTGCCACGGCAGCTGACTCCTGAAATGAGAGAACGACGTGTTGATGCTTGTGAAGAACTTCTTCGGCGTTTTGAACGAGAAGGTGATGGCTTCCTGGCAAGATAACGAACAAGAAATGGCGCCATTCCAAGTTTCGAAGAGAACAATCAGCAGGGAAGATTATGCTGACTCTCTTTTGGGACGAAAAAGGCGTAATTCTGGAGCATTAGATGCATAGAGGGATCACAGTCACCAGTGCATCATACACAGATCTCCTAAAAAATCGTCTGCGGCCTGCAATCAGATCAAAGCGGCGTTGATTGCTATCAGCAGCTGGCCTTTTGCAACATGACAAAGCAAGGCCCCACACTGCCCGTACAACAGTTGCAATAATCACAGACCTGTATTTTGAGTATCTTCCTAATCCACCATACTCACCAGACGCAGCCCTAAGTGATTTCTATATGTTTCGACCACTTAAAGACGCAATGGAAGGAAACAAGTTCCGTTCTGATGAACAGGTGTGCCACTCGGTGCATGAGTGGTTGCGCGAACTACCAAACGAATTTTTTTCTAAAGTAATTTATGCACTTTGTAAGCGCTGGAGGACTTCCATTGAGCGTGGGGGAGATTATGTTGAAAAGTGACACATCTTTGTACCACTTCTGCACAGTAGATAATATTTAAAAAACTATTTAAGGTTTTTATTTGACTCACCGTCATACATAACACAAGTCCGCGACATAAAAAATGTTTCAAATTTATCAAGTGATTTTTATAGTGTTTTCAACGCTCATTTCGGGAAACATGGTGAAAAACTTCCATCACCTACAGTTATTTTACAAACTGTTTATCTAGTTTTAGCGTTTTTCGATATTTCAGCGCTCTAGTGAGTTTGACTTTTGGTTTTTAGGGTCTCCATAAATGGTTATTTTGCCGTTTTTATACTAGATATATGTATAGTAAAGAGTAAGTAGGAGAAACCGGTAGTAACTTCATGTCAGTTCCTGTCTGTCGCGCTGTTCTTCTCTGATGAAGGTGACCTGCTGTTTTGCAGTGATGTTCCTGGACTTATGACACGTTTCATAATAGAAAATGCTCCTGATGAGTGGAGACTTTTTAGTGATTCCTCAAAAAGAAGCCTTAAAACCGTACTTCTAAACAATGGCAATAAGTATGCTTCTATACCAGTTGGACACTCGGTTCCCCTAGAAGAATATTAGGTGAAAATGTTGAACTGGTTTTAAGCAAGTTCTGCTATTCAGACCACAAATGGACAATATGTTGCGAATTAAAAGTGATTTCAATGCTTCTTTGTCAACAAAGTGGCTATACAAAGTTCCCTAACTTTCTCTGTGAATGGGACAGTAGAGGCAGAAAGCAACACTACGTAACTACAGCTTGGCCCTTGAGAAGAATCTTACAGGTAGGGGTTAAAAATGTTGAGAGGAAAAATATTGTGGATCCCAAAAAGGTGTTACTTCCACCACTTCACATTAAGTTGGTGCTGATGAAACAAATTGTTAAGCCATTGCCAAAAGAAAGGGAGTGTTTCAGATAGCTTTGTGGACAGTTTGTTGGTTTATCCGAGGCAAAGCCAGAGGAAGGAATCTTTGTCGGACCAGGCATTAGAAAACTAATGACAGACCCCAACTTAGTGGACAAAATGGAAACAAAAGAAAAGGCAGCATGGACATCTTTTGAATTAGTTGTTACCGGTTTCCTAGGAAACAAAGAAGATCCAAACTACAAGACTACTGTCGCAGACATGCTCGACAACTTTAAGAAGCTAGGCTATAACATGAGCATTAAAGTTCATTTTCTCCACTCACATCTTGACTACTCCCCTGCAAACCTTGGTGATGTAAGTGAAGAGCAGGGTGAAAGATTCCTCTATGAGATCAAAAAAAAAATGGAAAGAAGATATCAATGAAGATGGAACGTCAACATAATAGAGGATTACAGCTGGATGGTAAAAAGAGATGATCCTCAACGAGTCCACAGCCTGAAAACCAATAAAAGAAGCTTCGACTGAAAGCTAAAGCGTTATTACAAGGACTTGTGAGCTTAAAGAGAAATGGAAGTGTACTGGGAATATAGTTTACAACATGATTTGTAAGTAAAATAAAATTTTATAACGTTGGAAAAATGTGATAAATTGCTTTAAATTTTGTTATTACACCCATAAATACTCCCTTTTTTGTGAGAAAACCCGACGTGATAGAAAAGGATGGATTGCATATTTGAAATCAGCGATGAAAAGTACATAAAAGTCAGTTATCAAGATTCAATCAACTTTCCTAAAATATCTCTTTTTCTTTTTGCAGAGTTGTGTATTCCTTGTACCCGTTTTCTTAAAATCTCTAGGAATACCTTAATATAGTTTAATGTTTGAGTAACTTGTCTATCCCTCTTTTGAAGTTACAATCGAATTTCACTTTTTGTCCTTATGGATCAGTTGAAACTTTTTAAAATTATACCACACCGCATGCTTATTTTCAATAAGATGTTGCCGAAAGTAACTTTTTCCATAGCTGCTCCCAGAGGTGGACATTGAAATCTGCTTTAAAATGTTCAACTTTTTGTTTCTTCGGCAGCATTAAGTGGTAATTTCGTGTAAAGTGTTTTTGTGCAATTTAGAAACATTTCATTAATTTTTTTTAGTAATTTATTTATTCCAAGGTTCTCTTAATAACACACCGAGCAAGGTGGCTCAGTGGTTAGCAAACTGAATTCGCATTAGCGGGGACGACAGTTCAAACCCATGTCCGGCCATCCAAATTTAGGTTTCCAGTGATTTCCCTAAACCGCTCAGGCAATGACGGGATGGATCCTCTGAAAGGGTACGGCCGATTTCCTTCCACATCCTTGACACAATTCGAGCTTGTGCTCCGTCTCTAATGACATCGATGTCGACGGGACGTTAAACACTTTCTCTTAGTAGCAGGAAACAATGAATCATGTGTTTTAATTTTTGTTAAACGAAGAAGATGATTTTATATTCTCAAACCAATTTCGTTTCGTAATATTTGCCCCTCTTTCGTAATGCTGGCCCCTTATGTTCAGTAAGCATTTTGAAACGCGTAAGTCATATGAACTCGAGAACAGTTTAATAACAGGAACTCAGCCGAATGAGTGATGTAAATTTTTAGTCGCCATAGACTAAGAACGTTTTGTACTTCGGTAGCAAAGCAGTTTACTCTTACGCTTTGAAGAGAAACGTTCGTGTTTCAGTAGAGTTTATCACTGTGTTTTGTACCTAAATACCTTTAATTACTTTTCCCAAGTTCGAACAGTGGAACTTGTGGATCCTGCAGAGAATAAAAAGTGAAGCTAGAGGGCTGACATGCTTCCGCCCATAAATTTTCAGGGACAGTAGTTCCCTGTTTATACAACGGAGAAGGCATTAAAAGTTTTCAGCTTTTTATACTTTCAAATAGATTGCCGTAGTCTCGAAACTCCGTCGCCGGTACTTCGCACGTCTGCCTGTCCCCACGTAGCGGATGTTAGCGCCGGTGGACGAAAGCTTGAGCTCCACTCTCTCTGTCTGTGCAGGAGTGGCGTACACCTGCCGTTATATCGACCACGCACCGGTAGTACACAGTCGACCTTTAACGATGCCTAGTTTACTTTTGCTTGGGAGTTTAAAAGACACCAGACTAACTCACTTTACGTTCAGAGCTGAGAGAAACAGGATGAATTTCTTGAAACTGATTTAACTGGTCCCGTCTTTATAATTACGTCCTATCGAGAGCAGTGTTACCACAGCAAATAATTTAAAGTCTATGCACTCTGTAGCTCTATTCACTACAAATAAAAACGACGTCGTGAACGCGACTAAATTATTAAATAAAATGATTTTCTTAGACATTTCTACCGTTCTATGCATTTGTTACAGTTTTAAGGTTCTTCTATGTCTGTCCTCAACATGAGAGGTCGTTTCTCCCGAAAGGCGTCAACTGGAACATAATTTATGTCATTCCAGTAGTGTAGCTGAGTCAGATTACGTTATTTATCAACATCTGCAAGATTTCGTAAACATCTACTCTTTCCCAAGTATACAGGGTGCCCCAGAAATGTTGCGACAAACTTTGAGGGGTTGTGGAGATTGTCTTGATGGATAAATGGTGGAAAGGAACCCATGTCCGGATATATCACCCAGAAACGCTACAGAGTGTCGAAGCTACAACCGCGGGCGCATTCCTTCGGGAGATTTGCAATTAGCATAATTTATAGTTTCTATATAAAGACAAATATAGATGTTAATTTCTCCAAAATATCAAATTTCCGAACGATCTTCAGGCATTGTTTTGAAATTTTGACACGACATTGTATTCGAATATTATATCTACTAGAACGCCAACTTGTATATATGTAGTATAAATGTAATAAAAACGGAAACGTCATAAAAATGTTAATGTTCGTTTGTTCACAATCGGTAATCATGATCGATTGCGTTGAAGTTTTGACACAACCTTGAACTCTAATATCAGCGCTGTTTTAGATACGTTATTCTTTAATATACTAAATATAATATACGTATACCTAACTTTTTGACTTTCTTATTATTAAATTTACATAAATTTATGGGTTACCAACATTTAAAAAATAGGTAAAAGACTCCCGTAGGCAAACGGAACGTTGTATCAAAATTTCAAAGCAAGCAGTCAGAAACTTTCGGAAATTTGCTGCAGCTACATGTTCTCTGTAAGTATAAACATAAATGTTCGTTTCTTCAATTCAAATTTCCGAACGTCTTAACGGATTGCAATGGAATTTTGCACTATGTTGTATTCGTATACTCAAGCGTCTTTATAAACCTGCTGGAATGCCATGTGGTATACATGAACGAGAAGGGGAAACCTTATAAGAATATAAACGTTGGTTTGTTTAAAATCATTAATCTCCGAAAATTATTGCCGAATGGTTTTGAAATTTGAACACAACGATCCATTGGAAGAAGTGCGTGATTTTATATTTCGTTTTTGAATATTCGTAATACATTAAAGGTAGGAAATGTTCTAAAATATACAATAGTGAAACGTAGAAAGAGATTTTAACTCTGCAGCGGAGTGTGCGCTGATATGAAGCTTCCTAGCAGATTAGAACTGTGTACCGGACTGGTACTCGAACTAGAGACTTTTGCCCCTGGCGGGCAAGTGACTACCGTCTGAACTACCCAAGCATGACTCACGCCCCGTCCTCACAGCTTTACTTCTGCCAGTATCTCGTCTTCTACCTTCCAAACTTCACAGAAGCTCTCCTGCGAACCTGGCAGAACTAGCACTCCTGGAAGAAAAGATACTACGGAGACATGGCTTAGCCGCAGCCTGAGGGATGTTCCCAGAATGTGATTTTGACTCTGCAAAGGTCCCTAGTTCGAGTGTCGGTCCGGCACACAGTTTTAATCTGCCAGGAAGTTCCATATCAGCACACACTCCGCTGCAGAGTGAAAAATCTCATTCTGGGACATCCCCCAGGCTGTGGCTAAGGCATGTCTCCGTAATATCCTTTCTTCCAGCAGTGCTTGGTCTACCAGGTTCGCAAAAGAGCTTCTGTGAAGTCTGGAAGGTAGGAGACCAGATACTGGCAGAAGTAAAATTGTTAAGATGGGTTGTGAGTCGTGCTTGGGTAGCTCAGCGGTAGAGCACTGGTCTGCGAGAGGCAAAGGTTCAGTGTTCGAGTATCGGTCTGGCACACAGTTTTAATCTGGCGGAAAGTGTAATAGAGAAACCCATTTGGTTAAAAGGGAAGTTCATGGCTTATTGGTTTACTATTAGAATACTAACATAGAATCTGAATTTTCTGTAACAATAAACAAGTCTGACAGTCAGAGAGAGAGAGAGAGGTAGAGGGGACGGATAGACGAGTGGGAGGAAATGGACACAGAAAGCGGGAAGGAGGCGATGGACAGAGAGAGGGGGCAAGAGGAGGTGGAGAGAGTGAGGGGAAGGGAGGGAAAGTGAGAGAGAAAGGGGTAACGAGGTGATTGGCGGAGAGAGTGTGGGCAAGGGAGAGAGAGAGAAGAAGGTGGACTGAGAGAGGAGGAGGTTGAATGAGGTAGAGAACTGGTGCTGAGTGGAAAGGTACTCGACCATGATGAATTTATTAACATTTCTAAAAAAAAACAAATTAATTTATTTTCAAAAGACAAAAATCCAAGAATGACATTGGCTGAAAGGACTAAATTTCAATATGCAATTGATGGCAAAGACCTCAAAAGGGCAACACTAAAAATCCATTCTCTTTTGCTGAAGATTATTAAATGAAATAAAAAAGAACGTACATTTAAATTACACGCAGCAAAACATATGATCAAATGATTGTCGCAAAGCAACCATCGGCTATTGCCAGTAATTATCAAAACGCCATTGCCTTCGATAGTACCAAAATTACTGACATATGTGGTTCAAATTTATGATGACAGAGGCAGCAATAATTCCTCCTTCTCTACTAACACAGGACGGTGGTTGCCGCTACCACAGCACTAGAAACCTCCATTTAAAATTTCAATCCTAAGTAGATCACAGTTAACGAGAGATACGATCACCTATCCAGTAACACAGAGACAACTAGTTAATTATTTAGCTAAAATTAAACGTACTACAAATGCAGAAATTCTTTTTTACTTATTTTTGTAGACGCAAACAATTTAGTAAACAGCTCGAGCTCGTGATACTAGCCAACAGGTGACAATAGAAGTGCCTCAGAAATAAGGTAACTACTTTCAATAGTTTTCATTGACTATAAAGTACAATTCGTATGTCAGAAGAATTACATCTGCATACCGACAGGTTCTAAAATCATTTCAGAATAGTGGCCGCAACAAGCATACACACACATTGGCAGAAGTGAACTCAAGTAGCACCAGGCAAAACCTTCATAAATGACACATATATATATATATATATATATATATATATATATATATATATATATATATATATATATATATATATATATATATATAACAGTGGGCGACCAGGATACGGAGTCGGAGTAGCTACCACGCGACACCAAGTGACGTGCACGCTATTCGGATGCTCACCGCGATATCTCGTAAGATCCAGCGCCCATTGACAAACGCTTGCTTAGAGATTACTCGTAGCTGGAAACCCACGGATATCATCCAGCCGATGCCACCGCGTCCAGTACTGGCAAAGGTCATGCCGAACTCCAACCCGGCACCACAATCGACACAAACTGCTTGCAACTTCAATAGCAGAGGACGCACCAAATACTGTGCATCCTGCCGAAGAGGTCTTTGACGAGCAATGTTCACGGCTGCGACCAACACTCGGCCCCGCCAAAGATGCAGTGAGCAAAGTCGCCACTCTTGCCAACGGGCCACGGCAGACGCTTTGCCACAACAACACGCCGCTTGACGTTCGCTCCTCGCTCGCCTGGGTCGCGTTCTCTCCTCTCTACGTAGGCGCAGAACTTAGCAACCTTCTCTTCCGAATTGCCCTCTATCGGCGACAGTCGCGCTCCGTGCGCTCTTGCGATTTACGTACATCTACATCTACATGGATACTCTGCAAATCGCATTTAAGTGCCTGGCAGTGGGTTCATCGAACCACCTTCACAATTCGGTATTATTCCCATCTCCTACAGCGCACGGAAAGAACGAACACATATATCTTTCCGTACGAGCTCTGATTTCCCTTATTTTATCGTGGTGATCGTTCCGCCCTATGTAGGTCGGTGTCAACAAAATATTTTCGAATTCGGAGGAGAAAGTTGGTGATTTGAATTTCGTGAGAAGGTACAGGGTGGCGCAGGGGAACGGGAAATTTTGAACGTTACAGTTGGCAGCACTGTAGCGCCGGCAGATGTTCGAAACTTTGCAAAATTGATGTGTACGCTTTGCCATTTAGTAATCATGGAGAATTGGACTGGTGCGGAACGTGCAGTAGCTGTGAGAGCGTTTTACAAAAATGGTGATAGCGCGACTGCCGCTCAGAGAACATTTCGACAGCATTACCAGCTTGGACGTCATGGACGTGTCCCATCTGCGCATGCGGTTACAACGTGGGTGCGTAATTTTGAAGAAACAGTTTCTGCCTTGAAAAAGAAACCTCCAGGTGGCATTCCAACAGTACGTACCCCAGAGAACATTGCACCTGCTAGAGCTGCAACCCAGAGAAGTCCTCACCGCTCCGTTCGACGCATGCATCTTCCCTAGGGATTTAGCGACGAAACTTACAAAGAATACTGCAATAATTAGACTTCCGTCCCTATAAGTTGCAGATTGTGCAACACTTACATGAACGAGACCCAGCGTCACGTATGGCGTTTAGTAGTCAGATATTGGCTAAAATCAACAACGAGGACGCGAATTTCCTTGGTAACTTATGGATATCAGACGAAGCCCATTTCCACCTGAACGGATACGTGAACAAACAGAATTTTCGTTATTGGGCACAGGACAATCCTTGTGAGTTTCACCAGCGACCACTGCATAGCACCAAGGTCACAATATGGTGTGCTGTATCATGTCACGGTGTTACCGGCCCTTATTTTTTTGAACGTGAGGATGGTAGTGCAGTGACAGTAACATCTGCTCGGTATGTTGAAACGCTTCAAACATTCTTTACACCGAGGCTGTACGAGCTTAATCTTAACGTCGAAAACGTGCTTTCAGTAGGACGGAGCCACGTCACACACTGGTCGACAA
Source organism: Schistocerca gregaria (assembly GCF_023897955.1). Lineage (NCBI taxonomy): Eukaryota > Metazoa > Arthropoda > Insecta > Orthoptera > Acrididae > Schistocerca > Schistocerca gregaria. The sequence continues at coordinate 554,043,173 of NC_064925.1, forward strand.
TCGATGGCAGCAGTTCGTCAATTGTTTGGAAGACGCATTATTTCAGGTAACGGTGACATTGCATGGCCTGCGAGATCCCCTGATCTTAGTGTGTGCGACTTCTTCCTCTGGGGATATCTTAAACGCAAGGTGTACCGTACACGTCCTGCAACAATCCATGGACTGAAGGAGAACACTGAAAACGAAATCACTGCGATTCCCCAAGTTTTGCTACACCGCGCATTCCAGAGTTTTCATAACAGGCTGTTACAGTGTGAACGCCGAATGGGAGCACACCTTTCCGAGGTCATCTTTAAAAAGTAAAGAGACACTTTTGGACATTTTGATTGTAAAGACATACTGAATAATGGCATACTGAGTACATTCACTTTCGTTAGTAAATTACTAGTTTTATGAATTTATTCATGGAAATGACGTTATTTCGAAATTTCCCGTTTCACTGCGCCACCCTGTACGTCGCAGCGAAAATCGCCTTTCTTTTAATGATTTCCAGCCCAAATCCTGCATCATTTCTGTGACACTCTCTCTCATATTTCGCGATAATACAAAACGTGCTGCCTTTGAACTTTTTCGATGTACTCCGTCAGTCTTACCTGGTATGGATCCCTCACGGCGCAGCAGTATTCTAAAACAGGACGGCCAAGCGTAGTGTAGGCAGTCTCCTTAGTAGGTCTGTTATATTTTCTAAATGTCCTGCCAATAAGACGCAGCCTTTGGTTAGTCTTCCCAACCGCATTCTCTATGTGTTCTTTCCAGTTTAAGCTGTTCGTAATTGTAATACCTAGGAATTTAGTTGAATTTTAGATTAGACTGATTTATCGTGTAACCGAAGTTTGAGTTCCTTTTAGCACTCATGTGGATAACCTCACACTTTTCGCTATTTAGGGTTAACTGCCACTTTTGGCACCATTCATATATTTTTTCTAAATCGTTGTGCAGTTTGTTTTGATCTTCTGATGACTCTATTGATCGTTAAAGGACAGCGTCATCTGCAAACAACCGAAGACGGCTGCTCAGATTGTCTCCAAAATCATTTATATAGATAAGGAACAGGAAAGGGCCTATAACACTACCTTGGGGAGCGCCAGAAATCACATCTGTTTTACTCGATGACTTTCCGTCAAATACTACGAACTGTGACCTCTCCGACAGGAAATCACAAATCCAGTCACATAGCTGAGACGATATTCCATAAGCACGCGATTTCACTACAAGCCGCTTCTGTGGTACAGTGTCAAAAGCCTTACGGAAATCCAGGAATACGGAATTGATCTGAAATCCCTTGTCAATAGCACTCAGCACATCATTTGAATAAAGAGCTAGTTGTGTTTCACAGGAACGATGTTTTCTAAACCCATGTTAACTGTGTGTCAATAGATCGTTTCCTTCGAGGTAATTCTTAATGTTCGAACACAATACATGTTCTAAAATCCTGCTGCAAATCCACGATAGCGATATGGGCCTCTAATTTATTGGATTACTGCTACTACCATTCTTGAATATTGGTGTGACCTGTGCAACTTCCCAGTCTTTGGGTACGCATCTTTCGTCGAGCGAACGATTCTATATGATTGTTAAGTATGGAGCTAATGCATCAGCATGCTCGGAAAGGAACCTAATTGGTATACAGTTTGGACCAGAAGACTTGATTTTATTAAGTGATATGAGTTGCTTCACTACTCCAAGGCTTTTTACCTCTACGTTACTCATGTTTGCAGCTGTTCTCGATTCGAATTCTGGAATATTTACTTCGTCTTCTTTTGTGAAGGCATTTCGGAAGAATCTGTTTTGACAGCACTGTCTTCGATAATATCTCTATTGTTATCGCGCAGAGAAGGCTTTCATTGTTTCATGCCGGTAACATACTTCGCTTACGACGAGAATATCTTTGGATTTTCTGCCAGGTTTCGAGACAAAGTTCCGTTGTGGAAACTGTTATAGGCGTCTCGCACTGAATTCCGCCCAAAGTTTTCTAGCTTGTGTAAAGGATCGCCAATCTTGGGGATTTTCCGTCTCTTTAAATTTGGCATATTTGTTTCTTTGTTTCTGCAACAGTGTTCTAACCCGTTTTGTGTACCAAGGAGGATCGGCTCCGTCGTTTGTTAGTTTATTTGGTATAAAGCTCTCAACTGCTGCTGATACTATTTCTTTGAATTTAAGCTACATCTGGTCTACACTTATATTATTAATTTCGAATGAGTGGAGATTGTCTCTCAGAAAGGCGTCAAGTGAATTTTTATCTACTTTTTCCAATAGATACATTTTCCGGTTATTTTTCGAGGATTTGGAGATTACAATATTCAATCTTGCTACGACAACCCTGTGTTCAGTAATCCCTATATCGGTTCTGATGCTCGTTATTAAGTCAGGGTTATTTGTTGCTAAGAGGTCAAGTGTGTTTTCACAACCGTTTACTATTCGCGTGGGCTCATGTACTAACTGCTCGAAATAATTTTCTGAGAGTGCGTTTAGCACAATTTCGGATGATATTTTATGCGTACCTCCGGAATTAAACATGTGTTTTGCCAACATATCGAGGGTAAATTAAAGTCACCACCAACTATTATCATATGAGTCGGGTACGTGTTTGAAATCAAACTCAAGTTTTCTTTGAATCTTACAGCAACTGTATCACCTGAACTGGGAAGTCGGAAAAGGATCGAATTATTATTTTATTCCGGTTGCCAACAATGACTTCTGCCCTAACTAACTCACAGGAAGTATCTACTTAATTTCGCGACAAGTCAGAGGGTTTCCAAATCGGCGGGAAATACGCGAATTTAAACTCGTACGCACGGCACAGAGGTGATGAAGTGAGATGGGGAAGGAGGAGGAGATGAATGAAGAACGGGGAAGATGGACAGAGACTGGGGACAGAAGGCGATCAGGACGCATATCTAATTCCCATGTATTAGATACGTGTGGTTTCTCTTTCCTTTCTTTTCCATTCAAACAGACTCAGCTACAGCAAAGCGTAGCCTGGTGCTGGCAGTTACATCATGAAACATGTGAATAATTTTGTCAATGTACACTAATGTGCACTACACATTAATAGCTTGACCTCCTTTATGAAATGGGAGATCAAAAATAATTTAAGATTAACCGAACATCAGATAAGCAAATACTGTCGGGCTATATATTTCCGCACCCATTACCTCCTTAGCATGTTTGCGTTATCAACTGAATAGTCTTCGCTTCCTCTTTAACGTGACGTATCATGCTGCACATAAGCAAATGCGAACAATAGTAATCAACCACTCGTACTCGCCACGAGGCTGATATGCTGTCTGAAGTGTTCAAATTCTGACAGAAGCATATCTGAAGCTTACAGCTACCTGTCAAATGTGTACGCACCTCGCTCCCGCGCCGCAGCGCACACAAATCAGATGCCGCTTCAGACCACAATCATACAACAATATTCAGAAGTGACACAGTGTGTCACACAATTACAGTGCATCCCTTGTGAGAAGTGATTTATCATAGTAATGACATTCATGATCTGGAGTGCAAGCGAATTTGCTGCGTGCACTGTTTCTCCGGAGTGCTCTCGGATTTAAAAAAAAATGTAAGCTCAATATTACGATAAATTTCATAAAGAACCGGCAAGTTACACCAAGTAAGAAGAGATAGAACTACAATGGACATGTTTTTCAGTGGACTCTTGAGCTTCTATGAATGAACTATCTTTCCTTTGTTAGTCGCTTCTCTTATCTGCTTTGATTTGGACCTAAGAGGACGTTCTTGTGTGAAGTTCATCTTGCTGTTCCAGCTAATAATGTAAGTTGTACTTAAAACCAGAAAAATGTAATGGTTATTTCGTCAAAAGAGTTTGTATATGCTGTCTATCAATTTGTAATCTGATATCTGGATTGTCCTAAGTAGATATGGGCCTCAACAGAGAAATTTCATTGTTCGGCGCCATCTTAGAAAGTCTTTAACATTTTTCTTTTAACTCATCTACGAGACGTGACTTCGGTTAAAACAATTAACTTTCTTGCAGATCCTACGAGCCCGGCGTCCGCTGATAATAATTTAACAATTTTTACTTACAGGTTTTCTTTACATAACGAGATAACATCCCAGGCAGAATAGGTGTGGTCACAGGATTACAGTTACATTATAGGATTATATTTGTAGGTGCTACTCTTATTATCTTGTGTTGGAGAATCGAGACGAAATCACGATATTAAGCTACGCATTTCAGTAGTTTACATTGAACAGACTTCTCAAATATTCTGTGGTGCAATAAGCACACGATTTCTCACGTGCCTGGAATAATACCTGCGGTGTTGGGTAAAGAATGAAAGGACAATTAATTACCTACGATTACGTAACTATCCTAAGTACTGAACTAATTTATTAATTACTGATCTATGTCGGGTAACTTAAAACACATTGCACTATTAATAACATTCTTGTGAGTCATTTTCAGAAAAGTGTTTTCAACTGCTACTATTGAGTCATTAAGTATACGATTATATTGGCAGACTGCCGTATACGTTTTACATATCACTGTTTTTATATTTTTACGTTACATCTGGTAAGGTCCCACTCGTTTGGATGTGGAAGAAATAGGTACAGATTCATTCACGACAAAACGAATGAAGGAATTTCTACATTATGTTCCATGTACGAAATACTAACACGAATTCTTTACAGATGAATCGAAAAACTGGTACAAGCCGACATCGGGGAAAACCAGTGTGGATTCCGAAGAAATGTTGGAACTCGCGAGGCAATACTGATCCTACGACTTATCTTAGAAGATAGATTAAGGGTAGGCAAACTGACGTTTCCAGCATTTGTAGACTTAAAGAAAGCTTTTCACAATGTTGACTGGAATAGTGTCTTTCAAACTCTGAAGGTGGCAGGGGTCGAATACAGGCAGCGAAAGAATATTTAAAATTCGTACAGAAACCAGATGGCATTTTAAGAGTCGAGGGACATGAAAGGGAAGCAGTGGTTGGAAAGGGAGTGAGACAGGGCTGTACCCTATCCCCGATGTCATTCACTCTATATACTGAGCAAGCAGTAGAGGAAAGAAAAGAAAAATCTTTAGTAGGAATTAAAATCCATAGACAAGAAATAAAAACTTTGAAGTTTGCCGATGAAATTGTAATTCTGTCAGAGACAGAACATCTACAACAGCAAAACTACGAATATGGAATATAGTCGTATTAAATCAGGTGATCTGAGAAAGTTAGATTAGGAAATTAAACACTTAAAGTAGTAGATGAGTTTGCTTTTTGGGAAAGGAAATAACTTTTGATGATCGAAATGGAGAGGGTATAAAATGTAGGTTTTCAATGGCAAGGAAAGCGTTTCTCAAGAAGAAAAATTTGCTAACATCGAGTATAGATTTTAGTGTCGGGAAGTCTCTTCTGAAAGTATTTGTATGGAGTGTAGCCATATATGGAAGTGAAACATCGACGATAAACAATTTACGCAAGAAATGTGGTGCTACAGAAGAATGCTGAAGATTACGTAACTAATCAGGAGGTACTGAACAGAATTGGGGAGAAACGGAATCGGTGGCACAAGTCGACTAGAGAAAGGGATCGGATGGTATGACGTGTTTCGAGGCATCGAAGGATCACCAATTTACTATTGAAGGGCAGCGTGGAGAGCATAACTCGAATAAATACGTTAAGCAGATGCAGAAGAACGAAGGGTGCAGTAGGTATTTGGAGATGAAGTATCTTCCACAAGGTGGAGTAGCATGGAGAGCTGCATCAGACCAGATTCTGAAGGCTACAACAACAACAAGAAATATTTCTGATCAGACTTTTTGGGAAGGTGAACAAATAAACCAAAAGTTAAAACGTTACTGTGACGGAATCAATAATAAGTTGAAAATGAAACATTTTCCTGATGTCATATTAGGTGGAGATGACTGGTACAGCCCAGTTCCTGTCGAAGAGGGTTGTAGATACGTATACTGCCGTAAGCATTGTAATATACAGCTCTACTTTCGGGTCGTAAGCAGTCGGTCAAAATAGCTTGCAAACTCTTTAGAGGCTATCACATTTCTCTTCTACTAGGGGTATACAACAAGTAATGGAATGATTTTCTCCCGCGGCCAATTTTTGTTGAAAGGCGGACATCGTAGAACATTCTCACCTCAGCCCAGATACACTCCTGGAAATGGAAAAAAGAACACATTGACACCGGTGTGTCAGACCCACCATACTTGCTCCGGACACTGCGAGAGGGCTGTACAAGCAATGATCACACGCACGGCACAGCGGACACACCAGGAACCGCGGTGTTGGCCGTCGAATGGCGCTAGGTGCGCAGCATTTGTGCACCGCCGCCGTCAGTGTCAGCGAGTTTGCCGTGGCATACGGAGCTCCATCGCAGCCTTTAACACTGGTAGCATGCCGCGACAGCGTTGGACGTGAACCGTATGTGCTGTTGACGGACTTTGAGCGAGGGCGTATAGTGGGCATGCGGCAGGCCGGGTGGACGTGCCGCCGAATTGCTCAACATGTGGGGCGTGAGGTCTCCACAGTACATCGATGTTGTCGCATGTGGTCGGCGGAAGGTGCACGTGCCCGTCGACCTGGGACCGGACCGCAGCGACGCACGGATGCACGCCAAGACCGTAGGATCCTACGCAGTGCCGTAGGGGACCGCACCGCCACTTCCCAGCAAATTAGGGACACTGTTGTACCTGGGGTATCGGCAAGGACTATTCGCAACCGTCTCCATGAAGCTGGGCTACGGTCCCGCACACCATTAGGCCGTCTTCCGCTCACGCCCCGACATCGTGCAGCCCCCCTCCAGTGGTGTCGCGACAGGCGTGAATGGAGGGACGAATGGAGACATGTCGTCTTCAGCGATGAGAGTCGCTTCTCCCTTGGTGCCAATGATGGTCGTATGCGTGTTTGGCGCCGTGCAGGTGAGCACCACAATCAGGACTGCATACGACCAAGGCACACAGGGCCAACACCTGGCATCATGGTGTGGGGAGCGATCTCCTACACTGGCCTTACACCTCTGGTGATCGTCGAGGGGACACCGAATAGTGCACGGTACATCCAAACCGTCGTCGAACCCATCGTTCTACCATTCCTAGACCGGCAAGGGAACATGTTGTTCCAACATTACAATGCACATCCGCATGTATTCCGTGCCACCCAACGTGCTCTAGAAGGTGTAAGTCAACTACCCTGGCCAGCAAGATCTCCGGATCTGTCCCCCATTGAGCATGTTTGGGACTGGATGAAGCGTCGTCTCACGCGGTCTGCACGTCCAGCACGAACGCTGGTCCAACTGAGGCGCCAGGTGGAAATGGCATGGCAAGCCGTTCCGCAAGAACAACATCCAGCATCTCTACGATCGTCTCCATGGGAGAATAGCAGCCTGCATTGCTGCGAAAGGTGGATATACACTGTACTAGTGCCGACATTGTGCATGCTCTGTTGCCTGTGTCTATGTGCCTGTGGTTCTGTCAGTGTGATCATGTGATGTATCTGACGCCAGGAATGTGTCAATAAAGTTTTCCCTTCCTGGGACAATGAATTCACGGTGTTCTTATTTCAATTTCCAGGAGTGTATTGTCATGGGTTTCAGGTTGCTGGTGACTCTAGACGTAGCCTTCAAAACGGCGTATGTAACAGAGGTGCTTTACAAGCAGAGCGCTGTCGTTGGGTTTGTTTGCCGGAAAACCTGAGCCTCACATATCTTCATGTGCGCTTGCAGAATGTCTATGGAGACGTGGCGGGGCACTAGTAGTCGTTGGGCGAGGCGTGTGCCATCATCGCAACAGGGTCGAACAAACCTGCCCGCTATCTGACCATACACCCTTGACTTCGCAAAGTTTAGTACTTGCGGACACTCTCATTCGAGTTCGTCGTCAGATCATAATCAAACACCTTGCTTTACATTTGGACGTCTCTGCAGATAATGCCGTCACACTCGTCAACCACTCGGGGTGCTCAAAGGTGTGTACCGTTTTTCGCAAGCGACTATTAATCAAATTGCGTGCATATGGAGTATCGTCTCAGTTGTGTGGCTGGATTCGTCATTTCCTCTCAGAGAGGTCACAGTTCGTAGCGATAGAAGGTAATTCATCGAGTACAACAGAAGTGATACCTGCCGTTCCATAAATTAGTGTCATAGACCCTGATTTACAGAAATGATTTAGGTGATAATCTGAGCAGCGAACTTAGATTATTTGCAAATGGCGCTGTAATTTATGGTCTAGTAAAATCATCAGACGATCAATTCCAATTTCAAAATGATCTAAAGAGAATAACACTATGGTGCGAGAAGTGGCAATAGGCACTAAACAAAGAAAAGTGCTAGCTCATCCACATTGGTACTAAAAGAAATCCAAAACATTTTTGATATACGATAAATCGCACAAATATAAGGGCTGTCAATTGGACTAAATACGGAGGAATTACAATTGCGAACAACTTAAATTGGAAAGACCACGTAGAAATTATTGCGGGGAAGGCGAAACAAAGACTGCGCTTCTTTGGCAGAACACTTAGAAGACGCGACAAAACCACAAAAGAGACAGCCTACATTACACTTGTCCGTCCTCCGCATAGGAATACTGCTGCGCGGTGTGGGATCCTCACCAGGTAGGACTGACAGAGGACTTTGAAAAAGTGCAAAGAAGGGCAGCCCGTTTCGTGTTATTGCTCAATAGGTGTGAGAGTGTCACTGATATGATACGCGAGTTGGGTTGGCAGTCACTGAAACAGCGGCGGTTTTCTTTTCGGCAAGATCTATTTACGAAATTTCAATCACCAACTCTCTCTTAGGAATGCAAAAATATTTTGTTGACACCCACCTAGGTAGGGAGAAGTGATCCTCATAATAAAATAAGAGAAATAAAAGCTCGAAGATGTAGGTGTTCCTTTTTGCCACGGGCCACTAGAGAGTGGAATGGTAGAGAAGTAGTATGAAAATGGTTCGATGAACCCTGCGCCAGGCAGTTAAGTGTGAATTGCAGAGCAACCATGTAGCTGTAGATGTAGATGAGGCTGATCGTGAAAAATGTTTGTTAAACCTCGTCACAGTCGATGAAATATCGGGTCATCTCTTCGAACTGGAGACCAAACGGCAACCCAAGGGGGGTGAGAGTGTCAGTGATATGATACGCGAGTTGGGTTGGCAGTCACTGAAACAAAGGCAGTTTTCTTTTCGGCGAGATCTATTTACGAAATTTCAATCTCCAGCTTTCTCTTCGGAATGCAAAAACATTTTGTTGACACCCACCTAGGTAGGAAGAAGTGATCATCATAATAAAATAAGAGAAATCAGAGCTCGAAGATGTAGGTGTTCCTTTTTGCCACGGGCCACTAGAGAGTGGAATGGTAGAGAAGTAGTATGAAAATGGTTCGATGAACCCTGTGCCAGGCAGTTAAGTGTGAATTGCAGAGCAACCATGTAGCTGTAGATGTAGATGAGGCTGATCGTGAAAAACGTTTGTTAAACCTCGTCACAGTCGATGAAATATCGGGTCATCTCTTCGAACTGGAGACCAAACGGCAACCCAAGGGGGGTGAGAGTGTCAGTGATATGATACGCGAGTTGGGTTGGCAGTCACTGAAACAAAGGCAGTTTTCTTTTCGGCGAGATCTATTTACGAAATTTCAATCACCAGCTTTCTCTTCGGAATGCAAAAATATTTAGTTGACACCCACATAGGTAGGAAGAAGTGATCATCATAATAAAATAAGAGAAATCAGAGCTCGAAGATGTAGGTGTTCCTTTTTGCCACGGGCCACTAGAGAGTGGAATGGTAGAGAAGTAGTATGAAAATGGTTCGATGAACCCTGTGCCAGGCAGTTAAGTGTGAATTGCAGGGCAACCATGTAGCTGTAGATGTAGATGAGGCTGATCATGAAAAATGTTTGTTAAACCTCGTCACAGTCGATGAAATGTGGGGTCATCACTTCGAACTGGAGACCAAACGGCAACGCAAGGTGTGCCGCCACAACACCTCTCCCCCGAAGGAAGAGTTCAAAGCTGCCCCATCAGCCGGTAAAGCCATGGCAACGACGTCTGGGGCTCTGACGGGTTTATTCTGTCTCGTGTTGTCCCTCGTGGCGCACCGATCGACTCTGATGTGTACTGTGATACCCATTTTAAACTGAAGAAACGATTTCAGCAATGCTGTCAGCACTAAAATGCAAACGAACTTCTACATGACGCATAGTGCGTCACACGAGTCTACTCACTCGAGAAGAGCTCACAAAACTTCATTGGACTGTTGTGCCTCATACAACCTACAGGCCGGATCTCGCACCTTCCGAATTCCATCTGTGTGTCGCAATACACGATGCATTCCGTGGGAAGCAGTAATTGGTTCAAATGGCTCTGAGCACTATGGGACGCAACTGCTGTGGTCATTAGTCCCCTAGCACTTAGAACTACTTAAACCTAACTAACCTAAGGACATACACACATCCATGCCCGACGCAGGATTCGAACCTGCGACCGTAGCAGTCGCACGGTTCCGGACTGCGCACCTAGAACCGCGAGACCACCGCGGCCGGCAGCAGTAACTGGATTATGGATAGGTTATTGATTCAGCTCGACGTTGGCTTCAGACTTTGAACAGTGGAGTGGCTCCTAGCATTGCGTCGTCATATTGTACGCAGATTATTTTAAAATAGTATTTTCTAGCCGAAACAGTGGGGAATAACATGGTGTACAGAACTCCTGGAGAAAATCAACCTGCTTTCAGAAGAAAAAAAAAGTGTTATGTTAAAGCTGTAGAACCCCCCTCGTCTTTGTTTGACTTTACAAAGGTACTTCAGCCACATTAAAGAAGCACTGTCATTGGTTTTCGCTATTATTCTTACGTAATTCTACATGAGACAGGTTAGAACTATAAATAATAATTTTATAACGGTTAACGGCATTAGACGGCCTGTAGAGAGCCAATTAGGAGGGTGCAGTACTGCCATATACACAATGTATAGTACTGGCGGACGTAGTACATCGTACTACGTCGGGGTGTAGCTACTAATTCTGACGTTAATTGGAAAACGACCTCTTATACCAGGAAAGCGGTCATTACAATAACACGGTTTCTGGCGTAGTGACGATCTCTCGACGTCATTGTTTGCTACTGTCTGAGATGTACAAATGTTGACAGATGATCAACCTGTCATATCATTCTCGCGGTGTTCCGTTTGTTTATTACCTTACTTTTGGGACATGTCTTACATGCTAACTAACTGTTGGCTCCATCTGTGTCTCCATAAAGGTCAAGTACTGCTGTAACTGTTTACTTATATGGATGTGGTGTCCGTTCTTTCGGACATGTCCGAAATAACAGACGCCATTGATGACCTGCAGCCTTGTAGAACGAAATTAGAATTATATATTAATACCTTCAACTGCTGACGGGAGTTGATATATGTCAAAGGGGACAGGTGAAAATGTGTGCCCCGACCGGGACTCGAACGCAGGATCTCCTGCTTACATGGCAGACGCTCTATCCATCTGAGCCACCGAGGGCACAGAGTATAGTGCGATAGCAGGGACTATCTAGCGCACGCCTGCTGTGAGACCACATTCTCACCGTATATGTCCACACACTACATTCGTAGTGTCCGTACCCAACACACTCATTACTCGTGGAAGACATTCTCACCAAGTGCCGTAAGAGTTCGGGTAATCTGTGTGCATCTGCACAGTAGAAGAAGGTCGTGGCAGGTGTTGCTAGAACTACATTCATATATGGATATGTCCGAAAGAACATACACCATATCCATGTAAGTATACTAGCTATACCTGGCGAACTTTGTTCCGCCTCTGAAGGTCTTTATTTGTTAGAGGTGACCCGGCAGACGTTGTTTTGCCATATAAATTATCTCTAGTCTATAAGTAAAATGTGTACGTGTAATATATAATACGTGTAATATATAATTCTAACTTCGTTCTACACCGCTGCAGGTCATCAATGGTGTCTGTTCTTTCGGACATCTCTGACACCATATCCATATAAGTATACAATTCTAGCAATACCGGCTATGACCTTCTTCTTGTGCGCGGACGCACACATATTCCCCCAACACTTACGGGACTTGGTAAGAATGTCTTCCACCAGTAATGAGCATGTTGAGTAGGGACACTACGAATGTAGTGTGTCGACATATAAGGTGAGAGTGTGGGTCTCGCGGGAGGCGTGCTGCGAGATAGTCCCAGCAGTCGCACTGTCCTCTATGTGCTCGGTGGCTCCGATGGATCAGAGGGTTAGCTGCCCTCTGTAATAAAAAAAACTGAGCTAATGGATCAACGACGAACTGAACCGGGAGTCTTGCGACATCCGCCCCGAGCAGATGCAACGAATGAAAAACAGGAAAAGATGGATAGAGCGTCTACCATGTAAGCAGGAGATGCTGGGGTTGACTCCCAGTCGGGGCGCATATTTTCACCAGTCCCCGTTGACATATATCAACGCCCGTCAGCAGCTGAATGTATTAATATACAATTGTAATTTTGCCTTAACTGTGGTAGCCACGGCAACCCACAAGAAGACGAGCAACAAAGCAACTACAGGTTGCTGAAGTGACAGTACAACCCCTACGCTGCTTTAATTATTTGAGTAATTTCCGTTTTGTTCAGATATCTTACATTTTAATTTGACTGGTACCAATTGAGTAACTTACACAATATTTACCTTGCTTAAATTACTGAGTGCTTTCAAAGAAAGTTTTTCTTATTATTCCCCCGCCATTTAATATTGCCTTCTGATGCTGAAATCGTTATGCAGTGGCAAAGGCCACAGAGAGATTTTCAAAAAATTGGTGAATCAGGAACATACTGCTGTTAAGAAATAAGAAGCTAGTGGGGGATTTAGTCATTAGAGATAGGACACAAGACTTTGAATTAATTATCAATTTGCAATGGAGTGCGCGCTGATTAAAAGCTGCCTAGAGGATTGAATTACCTTAAATTACCACTCCTCTGCAGATTGAAAATTCCTTTTGGGAACAGTCCGCGAGATTGTGGCTAAGCCATGTTTCCGCAATATCCTTATCTCCAGGAGCGTCTTTTCCCAATGTATGCAGAATCTTGGAATGTAGGAATGTAGGAGATAAGGTACAGGCGGAAGCGAAGCTATGAGGACGGATTGTGAATCATGCTAGGGCAGCTCAGCAATTGCGCACAAAGCACTTGCCCACACTAGGCAAATGTCAGAAGTTCGACGCTGTTCTGTCACGCAGTTCTAATCTGCCATAAAGTTTCAAACCACACTATGTAATTAATATGACAATGATAAAACGGTGGCAGAGCTCAAAACATGGTAAACACAAATTTAAGGGAGTATTATTAAATATTTTAACTGCCGAGATAAAAGAGACGTAGTCACCAACTGTTAAAGTGTACGTAACAGAAGACCTGTTCAAAAGGCGGATAGGAGGTTTGTAGCGGTGTAACGTGTGATTTTTCAGAGTATAATCTTAACGAATTAGAATGTTTCCATTAATTTATTTATTTACTTGTCTCATGTATAATGCATTTTCTGCTAAAGGAAAAGAGTTGTGAAAGTTGTACTCTTTTGGACGAAAAGTGGGTACGTCCAATACGTTTGAGTTAGCCTTATATAGATCCATAGACCCACCATGGGCTACGTGTTGGGCCACAGATCACAATCCAAGAGGTTCACAGAGACACATAATCTTACTTTTTTTCACCTTGCACCTTCAGAAGGCAATCTATTGAGAGACTTACAGGTAGTCCGGAGGGAGTTCATGTGTGATGGTTCAAATGGCTCTGAGAACTATGGGACTTAACATCTGAGGTCATCAGTCCCCTATAACTTAGAACAACGTAAACCTAACTAACCTAATGACATTACACACATCCATGCCCGAGGCAGGATTCGAACCTGCGACTGTAGCGGTAGCGTGGTTCCAGACTGTAGCACATAGAACCGCTCTGCCACAGCGGCCGGCAGTTCATGTGTGAGTGTTGGCCAATAACTAAGGATCACATTTCATTCCTCCAACAGGTGTAGCACACAGAAAGCTTTACCTAGACTTAATCCGTTGACGTGCTAGCAAGTGTCCGTATACAGGGCCTATCACCTAGATCAATGCCTTTCTTTTCTCTTTCTCGCTGACTCATCCCGGTCCGGCTTTGGGAGATGGACTCAAGCATTCTGTTATGATACTGTTGTGATTCCTTATGAGACATCTCGACATCATCGGACTTACGCCGTATCAGGCACGCAAACCCTGCTGCCGAGTGGCTCAAAGCGAGTTGTTTCCATGAAGGGTTCTTAAGTCATAATTTAAAAAAATTGTGTACTCTTCATTTTCTATTTCAATTTATTTTGAATGCAGTTCAATTACTACCTAATTTTCCCAAAGGGTTGCAACGAATTAATTGCGCTCAACAGGTTGCAGCCGTTATGGTACGGTAAGATCAATGAAATTCCTGTGGCACTGGTTCCATAACATTGATGCTGTGACCCACGCGTGAGACTTATGAATCACAAATTACGTTGTGATTAATGAGCATGTACGTAAAGAATGCTGAAATGGCTGAACAGAGACCAGCGGTACAGTGACGTTGGCTGCTGGCCTAGTGTTGGCGAGTGTTAAGAAGTGCCGCCGTGTTTACGGCAATCCTGAGAGCCGCTAACGACGGCTGCAGCAGGGCCCGGGCTGCTATCGCGCGCCATCCGGCAGTTAAGACCCGCCCTGACGACGCGGGCGACGGCCAGATACGGCGCCTCGCCGGGGTCAGCCACCTCCCGGATGCCGGGCGCGCAGGAACCTCTGATGGCGCGTGCCGTCTCACACCTCACATCCACGAGGAATTAGGCCAAGGGGCCTTGTACTTCAGTAAACCTGCTTGGTAGCACAACTCCAAAGATACTTTACTGGCTACTACACTTGCTACACCACGAAGATGATGTGCTACAGACGCGAAATTTAACCGACAGGAAGAAGACGCTGTGATATGCAAATTATCAGCTTTTCAGAGCATTCACACAAGGTTGGCACCGGTGGCGACATCTACAACGTGATGTCATGAGGAAAGTTTACAACCGATTTACCATACACAAACTGCAGTTGACCGGCGTTGCCTGGTGAAACATTGTGATACCTCGTGTAAGGAGGGGCAATGCGTACCATCACGTTTGCGACTTTGATAAAGGTCGGATAGTAATCTATCGCGATTGCGGTTTATCGTATCGCGACATTGCTGCTCGCGTTGGTCGAGATCCAATGACTGTTAGCAGAATATGGAATCGGTGTGTTCAGGAGGGATCGCTACTGCCTCGTATCACTAGCAGTCGAAATGACAGGCATCTTATCCGCATGGATGTAACGGATCGTGCAGCTACGCCTCGATCCCTTAGTCAACAAAAGGGGACGTTTCCAAGACAACAAACATCTGCACAAACACTTCGACGACGTTTGCAACAGCATGGACACGGAGACCATGACTGCGGTTACCCTTGACGCTGCATCACACACAGGACGCCTGCGATGGTGTAATCAACGACGAACCTGGGTGCACGAATGACAAAACGTCACTTTTTCCGATGAATCCAGGTTCTATTTACAGCATCGTGATGGTCGCATCCGTGTTTGGCGTCATCGCGGTGAACGCACATTGGAAGCGTGTATTCGTCATCGCCATACTGGCGTATCACCCGGCGTTATGGCATGGGGTGCCATTGATTACACGTCTCGGTCACCTCTTGTTCGCATTGACGGAACTTTGAACAGTGGACGTTACATTTCAGATGTGTTACGACCCGTGCTCTACCCTTCATTCGATCCCTGCGAAACCCTACATTTCAGCAGGGTATTGCATGACCGCACGTTGCAGGTCCTTTAAGGACCTTTCTGGATACAGAAAATATTCGACTGCTGCCCTCGCCAGCATATTCTCTTTATCTCTGACCAACTGAAAACGTCTGGTCAATGGTGGCCTAGCAACTGGCTCGTCACAATACGCTAGTCACTACTCTTGATGAACTGTGACATCGTGTTGAAGCTGCATGGGCAGCTGTACCTGTACACGTCATCCAAGCTCTGTTTGACTTAATGCCCGGGCGTATCAAGGCCGTTATTATGGCCATACGTGGTTGTCCTGGCTGCTGATTTCTCAGGATCTATGTACCTAAAGTGTGTGAAAATGTAATCACATGTCAGTTCTTGTATAATATATTTGTCCAACGAATACCCGTTTATCTTCGGCATTTCTTCTTGTTGTAGCAGTTTTAATGGCCAGTAGTTAAGTATTTACGATGTGACTCTAAAATTCCGGGGTTAGTTCAGGGCTGTTTACCTAGTTTTTTTTTTATATAAGGCACTGCAAAACCCCTCGCCCTCCCAAACCCGCTGATTATGGGTGGCAGTCGACCTCGTCACTGCTCACAGCGGACCTAATTCACTAGGTAACTGAGTATAGTGGCCAAGAGACTTAACGTTAATAAAATGGAAACAGATACAGAAATGCAAAAATGCACCGACAGCATATATTACAAACTTACGGTAAGAGGAAACGTACAAATACCAAAGACATTAGCAAAAGGGAAGCATATTATAAGTGATTACACACCACTGTGCAGTGGCACTCTATTTGAGACGTTAAAGGTGCTGCACACTGTACACACACGTTGCACATTGTAGGAGATTTCAGATTTGAAACCCAACGGTTACGAGAAGAAGAACAACTGGACACGAATCTCTCAGCAGCAAAATAAACACTGGGTTTCGTAAAGTGAAACACTATTATGTGCGTGTGAAGTTTCATGGCCTTTGTGCTAGCGTATCCACGGCAGATCGGAAAAGGTACTTGGAAAGTAACTTTAAATAACCTCGTGAAATATTTTGCACAGCGAACTTACTCTTATAGGCAGAATTAACGTTAAATTGGTCAACCAATCTCAGTAACTTCATTTAATATCACATAACAACGTAATGATAGTAAGAAATGCACAGAAAATCCTATGCAACCCACATTAAGCTAATGTGGAACTACAGACAAGAGTAGTTTTTAAGTCCAATTCATTACAGTAATTGCTGACAGAGACCGCAGACAGTTGAAGAGGGTCGTAAGGTGAAATAGGCAGACATCCATCCAGACAATCACACAGAAATTCCAAGCTGCATCAGGATCCACTGAAAGTACTACGACAGTTAGGCGGGAGGTGAGAAAACTTGGATTTCATGGTCGAGCGGCTGCTCATGGGCCACACGTCATGGAGGTAAATGCCAAACGGTGCTTCGTTTTGTGTAAGGAGCGTAAACATTGGACAATACAACAGTGGAAAAACGTTGCGTTGAGTGCCGAATCGCGGTAGAGAATGTGGCGAGCCGATGGCAGGGTTTGGCTATGGCGAATGCACGGCGAACGTCGTCTGGCAGCGTGTGATGTGCCTACAGTAAAATTCGGAGGCGGTGGTTTTATGGTGTGGTCGTGTTTTTCATGGAGGGAGCTTGCACCCCTTGTTGTTTTGCGTGGCGCTATCGCAGCACAGGCTGAAATTGATGTTTTAAGCATATTATTGCTTCCCACTGTTGAAGAGCAATGACGATTGATAGCACCGTTTAACACGATCGAACACCAGTTCAAAATGCACGACCTGTGGCGGAGAGGTTACACGACAAAAACGTCCCTGCAATGGACTGGCCTGCACAAAGTCCAAACTACTTTGGGATGTTTTGGAATGCCGACTTCGCGCGAGGCCTCGTCGACCGACGTCGATGCCTCTCCTCAGTGCAGCACTCCGTGAAGAATGTGCTGCCATTCTCCAAGAAACCTTCCAGCACCTGATTGAGTGGAATCTGTCATCAAGGCTAAAGGTGGACCAACACAACATTGAATTCCAGCATTGCCGGTGGAGGGCCCCACGAACTTGAAAGTTATTTTCAGTCAGGTGACCGGATACTTTTGATCACATAGTTTACAAGCGACGCTATATCTAGTTGCTGCTACCGGCAATGAACAGGCGAACTGTCATCGAAATGAATTCAGCAAGTGGCTACAACAAACTACGTTAGCACTGGAGTAATCTGAATGCAGCTTTTGGTCCTATGAGAAGGTGTCAAGAAAATTAAGCCTGGTTATGATTTTGGTGTATCCGATATACTGTATACTTAAGAGTCCAACCTCAGAAAATAGGCAGAGTACCAACTGGGAGGAGAAGCAGTAAAGGGCAGTGTAGTGTTACTTGGAGCACTATCGTAACCTTTATCTCTAAATTTTTGATAAGGGTTTAATTTACATCTGAAACGAATCCGCTATTTGCTGGCTCGATTGCTGCATTGACATCATTCTCTGCCTATTTTCCTTGATTAATTTCCACCGCTCTCATAGGGTGGATCTAGTAACAAAAATAGCGGAAACAACTATAAAAGATAATTAGGTAAGATGTAACTCATCGCGTTCTCCGAAAGCAAAGTAGTTGCAACTACTGGCATAAGCAAGATACAGGCATTTCTCATTACTCCAAACAGAATAAATTTTCATCGAATAACTAACTGCCTACTTTCAGTTATGCACTATCTCTGGGCTCTGTCCACGTCTGGCGACCTCTGATGACAGTAAAATGGATTCGTCTTGCAATACAGGGGATCTGGTAATTTCGCTCACACGAGAGCTCTGTGAGAAGACGGTCTTGACAACCTGACAGCGGCATCAATAACAATTCATTTTCTTTTGCAGTAGGGAACTTTATTTCGTCGTCGCTGTCGGCGGTGAAGAGTGTGTTGAAAAATAAAGCCGCCCTCTTGATGATTCACTGACCAGCGACCGAAACTCTCGACGTAGATGCGATAAAAGCCCCTGCTCTTTACCTACACTACTGGCCATCAAAATTGCTACACCATGAAAAAATTCAGATGATAAACGGGTATTCATTGGACAAATAGACTATACTAGAACAGACATGTGATTAAATTTTCACGATATTTGGGTGCATAGATCCCTAGAAATCAGTACCCAGAACAACTACCTCCGGACATAATAACGGCCTTGATACGCCTAGGCATTCAGTCAAACTGAGCTTGGATGGCGTATACAGGTACAGCTGCCCATGCAGCTTCAACACGATACCACAGTTCATCAAGAGTAGTGACTGGAGCATTGTGACGAGCCAGTTGCTCGCCCACAATTGACCAGACGTTTTCTATCGGTGAGAGATCTAGAGAATGTGCTGGCCAGGGCAGCAGTCGAACATATTCTGTATCCAAAAGGCCCGTACAGGACCTGCAACATGCAGTCTTGCATTACCCTGCTGATATGGAGGGTTTCGCAGGGATCGAATTAAGGGTAGAGCCACGGGTCGTAACACATGTTAAATGTAACGTCCGCTGTTCAAAGTGCCGTCAATGCGAACAAGAGGTGACCGAGACGTGTAACCAGTGGCATCCCATACCATCACGCCGAGTGATACGCCAGTATGGCGGTGACGAATACACGCTTCCAATGTGCGTTCACCGCGATGTCACCGAACACGTATGCGACCATCATCATGCTGTAAACAGAACCTGGATTCATCCGAAAAAATGACGTTTTGGCATTCGTGCACCCAGCTTCGTCGTTGAGTACACCATCGATTGCGCTTCTGTCTGTGATACAGCGTCTAGGGTAACCACAGCTATGGTCTCCGAGCTGATAATCCATCCTGCTGCAAACGACGTCGAACTGTTCGTGCACATGGTTGTTGTCTTGCAAACATCCCAATCTGTTGACTCAGTGATCGAGACGTGGCTGTACGATCCGTTACAGCCATGCGGATAAGATGCCTGTCATCTTTACTGCTAGTGATACGTAGCCGTTGGCATCCAGCACGGCGTTCCGTATTTCCCTTCTGAACCCACCGATTCCGTATTCTGCTAACAGTCATTGGATCATGACTAACGCGAGCAGCAATGTTGCGATACGATAAACCGCAATCGCGATACGCTACAATCCAACCTGTATCAAAGTCGGAAACGTGATGGTACGTATTTCTCCTCCTTATACCAGGCAGCTCAACAATGTTTCAACAGGCAACGCCGATCAACTGCTGTTTGTGTATGAGAAATCTGTTGTAAACTTTCCTCATGTCAACACGTTCTAGGTGTCGCCAGCAGCGCGAACCTTGTGTGAATGTTCTGAAAGGCTAATCATTTGCATATCACAGCATCTTCTTCCTGTCGGTTAAATTTCGCGTCAGTAGCACGCCATCTTCGGAGAATAGCAATTATAATAGCCAGTAATGTATATAGCTTATCTGTCGGGCGTCGCGAGAAAGTGGCGCCAGAAGGGGCAAAGCTGTTGTCATTGGCCTATACTGTAGAGCCACGAACATAGTTACACTCTAATTCGTGGAATGAGTAGATGAACCTCTTGTCGTGCCAATGCAAGTTTCATAACAGAAAAATTTTCTTATTGAACACTATTCCGAGCCGCTCTAGCACCAGAACAATTACTGAACAAATAAGTGCTGTCTCTCTCGTTCTCTGTCTTCCCATATCTCTGTTCTCTTGCGTAGAATAGTTTCTAGTGCTGACTGGCTAAGGCAACCTGAAACGTGTCTCTTACGGAAAGGTAAAGATAGCTGAGAAGTGACGTACAGTGATTCGTATTCGTATGTTAGTTTCGTAAGAGAGCAGATGCAAGATTCTGGAGTTAGACGGCATTTGATTTGCGATGCTGGACTCGGAGATCACTTGTGATAGTTTATGTTGGCGATTTCAGATGTAGCATCGACTTTGAGAGATACTTTGTGAGGTTAGGTCAGGCAGAGATGATTTTTGAGAAAACAGTCTCGAGATGCGAATTTTATTCAGGTGAACTCCCTTAATTTCACTAAGTGCCTTTCCTGTAGCTCATGAATGGACTATGGATTAGTTGATCATGTCCATAGGTTTATTTTAAAGGGATTACTGCCGCAAATTCCGAAAAAGGTAGTATTGGCTCATTTTGCATAAATAATTAAACTTAATTTTGATGTAATATTACGATCCATGCCAGTGTTTTGGTACTTCCGGAATGTACACGGCTCCTTCATTGCAGGTGATGCCCATCAGTTTCTTTTGCCGCACGAGTTTTCCTTCCAGCCAAAAACACGAGAGTTATGTGGTATTAATGATCCCATAATATTTATTATTTCTTTCCCTTATTCATGTGTGAATTATGAGTAAATTGATTATTTCGATTCTATAATCATGAAAAGCATTAAATTATCAGAAGTCATATGAGCTATAATTTTCCATTCAGTAGGTAGTGCAGTCCTGTTCATTATCACTTGATGATTACAACAATACTGGCACATTTGTAAGTATCTCGCCATGTCAGGTTAATTCAGCCCACCTTCTACATTATAAATATGTATACATGTCTCTCCTTTTCTATGGTCTCGATAATTCTAGGAATCCTGGGACAACGGGTACCTTGTATATTGTGTAATTCTTTGTCAGTAATAACGATAATCTGAAATTTTTTGTGGAGCTGTGTCAGAAAGGGGAAAGTGCGTTTACAGTGAACAAGTATTAGATGTCATGGGCTTTGAAATCTATTCTTAGTAGCTTTTACTGTTATTGTGTAACGGCAATTCTGTGTGCCAGTAAAATGGAATGTGGATGTAAAATGTCAGGACGGGCTAAGTTAGATGTAGGACATGACCAGTGGCAATAGAAATGTGAGAGAACGGCTCCAATTGTGAATCAGAAGCGATGGTGGGTGTCACATTCAAATATTCAGCTGTAAATGCGGAAAAGGGAGCAGCTCATTCTGCTGTCAGGCTGAAAACAATGTGTAGAATTCAGGAGACTAGCTCCACTGGAGCTTGTGCCACATTAACTAAAGCTATCTGAGAGAGGACAGGTTACTCTCCCACCTGTTTTCCTATACGGAAAGTTATTGGAGATTTTATTACAACCTGATGCACATTGAGCAAAGCTACTCTCTCACTTATTTTCCACATAGAGAAAATTATTGAAGATTTTATTACAACCTGATGCACCTCGAGCGAGACTCCAGAAAGTTAACGACCTGAGCAGACGCTGACGGAGCCAAGTGGAGCGCTAAAAGCATGTAGTATTTTTATGGTTCTTAGCTCGTAGAAGCTACCGAACATGCACGTTAATTGGTGTTCTTGCCACGAATCCTCGATGAAGGAGACAATCATTCTGATTATCGTTGTAATGGATGAGAAATTTCAGAAACAGAATGAGGGTGAAAAAGCGGAACTACGAGAAGTGCAGAATTACAATGAGAGCCCACAAGACGTAACTGAAGAGGCATCAATAAAACGCCGTGAGATGACCAACTATTCGACAAAACTGAAGAAGTACAGCCGGCCGGTGTGACCGTGCGGTTCTAGGCGCTTCAGTCTGGAACCGCGTGACCCCTACGATCGCAGGTTCGAATCCTGCCTCGGGCATGGATGTGTGTGATGTCTTTAGGTTAGTTAGGTTTAAGTAGTTCTAAGTTCTAGGGGACTGATGACTTCAGCAGTTAAGTCCCATAGTGCTCAGAGCCATTTTTGAAGAAGCACAGTATGTTCTAGGAAGTTTTCAGAAACTACTGATTCAAATATGGGAAGGATTAAATGCTGAATTACACTCAAAATTATAAAATTTAGAGCGTTTACTGAGTACTAAGGAAATGAAACAAAGACTCAGGAAGAAGTTGTACAAGTCTAAGGCACAAAACGGTTTAAAGGAGCTTGAAGAGACGTGCCAGAAAGATGAAGAGAATTATTTATTTCCAGTTTCTGTTACCTGTCACTTTTTTATTTTATGTTTAATATAACATAATACAACGCGTTTCGAACATGTTCTGTTCATCTTCAGGCGTTTAAACATACATACATATATATATATAAAGAAATGTTACTTAACAATAAACAGTCTTAAACTAGATTAATCTCGAATTCTTTGCCCATTGTTTGCTACTGCAGCGTCTGGTGTGGCATTTGGAAGGGTTGAGGGGGGGCAGTGTATGGCTAGAAATCGATTTCTAGCCAAACACCACCCCACTCGTCCCCCTCCCCCACACCAGCCTCTACAGTAACAAACAATGGGCACAGAGTTCTAGAATAATCTAGATTAAAACTGTTTATTTTTAAGTAACAATTCTCTGTATGTATGTATGTATAAACGCCTGAAGATGAACAGAACATGTTCGAAATGCATTGCATTATGTTAGATTAAAGATAAAATAAAAAAGTCACTGGTAGCAGAAACTAGAAATAAACAATTATCCCACACAGTCACGGATCACAAACATATCCATTAAGGCTGAAAATAATAAAGAAAAAGAGAATCTCTTGATTCTGATTGGTGGTGCTCATTACGAGAACGGAGGATCTTCAACTGAGAAAGTCTTGGGTAATTAGAGTTGCAATAAAGTGGAGAATCGCTAAATAAGAGATTCTAGGGAACTAGTTTGCGGTACATGATCTGGAAGGAAAAGTTCGATGCTTTGAAGTTAATAGGCATTAAGTAGAATCTTAAACTGAAAGGGTAACTGTTAAACTTGCAACGAGTGTTAAGGAATTAATGGATGTAGACAGGAGTGAGGACAGGAATGCTCTAATACCAGTGTCAGTTATTGACAAGGTTGGCTCACTCTTGAAAGGAAAGGCATTTTCAAATCAATAAATGGTCAACGATCTTCCTGAACATGAGTCATGAATCAATTAAGGCTGTAATAGACAGAGTATGATGAAGCTATAACGAATAAAGACAGCTGTAGGAGAGACAATGAAAATTAATTGGGCAATGAGGAGGATAGCTGAACCATATTATGGTAATAACAGAGATGGACAAAGTTGTGGGTGGATCTTTCATTACTACTTTCATGACAAATGTTTTCCGTCAGTGAGGAAGTATGAAGTCTTCCAGAACCCTTGTTATGAAATCCATCCAAGTGCCTGGTCAGAACAGTTCCATTGCTCATTACCAGCCACGTGGCCAAGTACTTTCAAAAGTAAATCTGCATGTGGTTAGTTGTAAGGCGAACCTGCTCTGAGAATGTGACCTGGCACTCTAAAATGTGGGATATTCAATTCTTTCCTTCAGCACATTGGTCAGAGGCAGCACAGTATAGTGTAAACCATTCAGCAGAATTAGTTTTGAATCTTCCTTACAGTCTTTCATAGTTAATCCCCTTATGTGTAACAAAGTACCATACTGCCATAATGTCAACTGAAATGGATGCAATGGGAGGGAGCAAACACAACATGGAACTTGCAGGACTATGGGAATCAGAACAGGTGGAAAGAAGCAGCGACTTGTATACACTGGAAAGTGAAAGAAAGTTGTACACATGTCAATGACACTGCATGGCCCCCAGGAGCACGCAGAAATGCCGCAATACGACGTTGCATGGACTCTACTGAGGGCTGAAGTAGTACTCGAGGGAACTAACGCCGTGAATCCAGCAGGGCTGTTCATAAATGCGTAAGACTACGAGAGGATGGAGATCTCTTCTGAGCAGAACGTTGGAAGTCATCCCATATATGCTCAATAATGTTCATGTCTGGGGAGTTCTGTGTCCAGCGGAAGTGCTTAAACTAAGAAGAGTGTTCCTGAGGCCACTCTGTAGCAATTCTGGACGTATAGGTTGCCGCATTGTCCTGCTGAAATTGTCCAAGTCCGTCGGAATGCAAGAAGGTCTTGAATGGATACAGCTGATCAAACAGGATGCTTACGAACGTGGTACCTGTGAGAGTCGAACCTAGTCGTACCAGGGGTCCTATTCTAACTGCACACGCCCCACACAATCACAGATCGTCCACCAACTTGAACAGTCCCTTGTTGACATGCAGGGTCACTGGATTCATGAGGTTGTTTCAATACCCGTACTCGTCCATCCTCTAGATACAATTTGAAACGAGATTCGTCCGAACATGCGACATGTTTCCAGTCATCAACAGTCCAATGTGGGTATTGATGGGCCCAAGCGAGGCTTAAAGCTTCGTGTAGTGCAGTCATCAAGGGTACATGAAAGGGCTTTCGTCTTCAAAAGCCCATATCGCTGATATTTCGTTGAATTTTTCACACGCTGACACTTGATGATTGCCCATTATTAAAATATACAGCAATTTGCAGAAGGTTGCACTTCTGCCACATTGCACGATTCTCTTCAGTCGTCGTTAGTCCCGTTCTTGCAGGATCTTTTTCCGGCCGCAGCGATGTCAGAGATCTGATGTCTTACCGGATCCCTGATATTCATGGTACACTAATTAAACGGTCGTATGCAAAAATCCCCACTTCATCGGTGCCTAGGAAATAGTGTTTCTTATCGCTCTTGTATCGACTGTAACACAACATTCAAACTCACTTAAATCTTGATAATCTGCCAGCAGTAACCGATCTACCACCTGCGCCAGACTTGCCTGGCTACCCACTTACACTCTCACTGTCATCTGGCCTGTGCTGTCCTGTACTATCGCCGTCACCCGGGTCAGCTGCCTGTAAACATCTTCAGTCCCGCCGGGTGCCACTGTACAAACACCGACTACCCCAGTGTATTATCGTTGTTGACATGGAGCAGCCAACCAGGAAGGACTTACCACGCTCATCCCTAGTTACTACGCTCACCCCTCGAAGATAATGCTGCCACTGCGTCAGACTTTTCCGGCCGCACAGATCTCAGCAGCTGCAGCTTCCGGCACTTGTTGCTTACTAGGGGGCGGATGAAACGCCTACACTGATACGCCACCCGCCCGCAGGCAACTACGTCACCGAGACCAACAACCTTCTCTTTCGTAACGCACTATATCTGCAATTAAAATGAATAAACAACTGTAATCATCTAGAATGCTTTACTGATATTTCACCCACGATTCCAGCCACCATCACACCCACAACCCGCGTCCACGTACAGAAACATTGCTCCATCTGGTTTACCAACAGCCGAGTCTCCAGCCACCACATCCCGATCTCCACAGTACAGTGTCTCTAAAAATATGCCCACTGTTAATTTAAAGTACAGTACCTTGTTCTTCTGAGCTTTCCCTGAAAAACATGCGTTGTTTCAAGTACACGGTTTTGAGAAACGCTCTGAAGGGGTTGTAAAGGTGCTGATGGGTAAGCTGTGGTGAGAAATAATTGCTGAGCCAAAAATTCGATACAATGCGCAGTTTCTAAGGTAATGAGCATTGAAGGCAGTCAATCACGACGTTACGCGAGAACATTCAAGAGGCCTGTCAGATACAGTTACTGTCAGTTGTTCTCACAGCGTGGAAGATGGGACACAAGACTGCTCAGCCTTTGGGTCAGGTTCGATCCCTGCTACCGTCCCACGTTCAGCCGTTGTATTGCTTTCTGCGACACCGTCCCTGGAGCGCCGTTTCAATCTGCACGAACATCCGTCTGATTGGCTAATTTCAATGCTAATTACCTCGGAAACGGCGAGACGTATCGAAGTTTTTCTTAACAGTACAACCTACCCTCCAATTTCCTAACAAACATTTCGAACTGTTTCTGACCGTCATGTGTATTTAAACTCTACTTGTGCCTGTTCCATGCCATCGTCAGAGACACGCCTACCTGTATGCCGAGGCCTCTTAGGGTTCCGTTGTCTCGGGAACGCGCCCACTGGTCAGTTGCGTGTCAGCCAACGGGGAGCACGCTCATTGGCTGAGTGACGTCCCATCGTTTTTTCTAGCACTTTTTTTATTAATTTATAATATATGTGCGACCATGATATGTGCCACCTACTGGCCAAATCATACTGAACGTCTGACAATAATTTTCCTTGTAATTATCGCTTTCGCTTTCGTTACAATTACTAAAGAGGTGTTTTTTTTTTTTGCTTTTCAGATTATTTTCATTTCCATCCGAATATCCTACCCATTCAGTAGCTATTTCGGCTTCTAGACTTTTAACCTCACCTTCCTTGTTGATTTCACGTCTTTTATACAGGATGGTCCATTGATAGTGACCTGGCCAAATATCTCACGAAGTAAACATCAAACGAAAAAACTACAAAGAGCGAAACTCATTTAGCTTCATGTGGGAAATTAGATGGAGCGATGGTTGACCCACTAGATGGCGCTGCCATAGGTCAAACGGAAATGAACTGCGATTTATTAAATAGAAATCGCCATTTTTGTTACATATTAGTGTAGTACGTAAAGGAATATGAATGTTTTAGTTGGACCACTTTTTTTTCGCTTTGTGGTAGACGGCGCTGTAATAGCCGCAAGTTTATAAGTGCGTGGTATCAAGTAACATTCCGCCAGTGCGGACCGTATTTGCTTCGTGATACATTACCCGTATTAAAATGGACCGTTTACCAATTGCGGACGCGGCCGATATCGTGTTGGTGTATGGCTATTGTGATTAAAATGCCCAACGGGCGTGTGCTATGTATGCTGCTCGGTATCCAGGACGACATCATCAAAGTGTCCGGACCGTTCGACGGATAGTTAAGTTATTTAAGGAAACAGGAAGAGTACAGCCACATGTGAAACGTCAACCACGACCTGCAACAAATGATAATGCCCAGTTAGGTGTTATAGCTGCTGTCGCGGATAATCCGCATATCAGTAGCAGACAAATTGCCCGAGAATCGGGAATCTCAAAACGTCGTGTTGAGAATGCTACATCAACATCGATTGCACCCGTACCTTATTTCTATGCGCCATAAATTGCATGGTGACGACTTTGAACTCCGTGTACAGTTCTGCCACTGGACACGAGAGAAATTACGGGACGATGACAGATTTCTTGCACGTGTTCTATTTACCGACGAAGCGTTATTCACCAACGGCGGTGTCGAATACCGGCATAATATGCCACACTAGGCAACGGAAAATGCACGATAGCTGTAGCTGCGACAAGTGGAACATCAGCGACCTTGGCGGGTTGTAAGTAGGATGTTTAGGTTTTTTTATTGGTAACGCCGCCGCCACGTAGCGCTCTGTATGAAAATCACTGGCTGTGCCATGTGCAGTCTGTGGCTGGTTTGCATTGTTGTCTGCCATTGTAGTGTTGTGCAGCGGCAGCTGGATGCTGACAGCGCGTAGCGTTGCGCAGTTGGAGGTGAGCCGCCAGCAGTGGTGGACGTGGGGGGAGAGATGTCGGAGTTTTGAAATTTGTATGAATTGATGTCATGAACTGATATATATATATTATGACTATTAAGGTAAATACATTGTTTGTTTTCTATTAAAATCTTTCATTTGCTGACTCTGCTTATCAGTAGTTAGTGCCTTCAGTAGTTTGAATCTTTTATTTAGCTGGCAGTAGTGGCGCTCGCTGTATTGCAGTAGCTTGAGTAACGAACATTTTTGTGAGGTAAGTGATTTGTGAAACGTATAGGTTAATGATAGTCAGGGCCATTCTTTCGTAGGGATTTTTGGAAGTCAGATTGCGTTGCGCCAAAAATATTGTGTTTCAGTTTAAGCACAGTCTTGTATAATTTTTCAAAGGGAACGTTTCATGGAACATCAGCGACCTTGGCGGGTTAATGTATGGTGAGGCATTATGGGAGGAAGGATAATAGGCCCCCATTTTATCGATGAAAGTCTAAATGATGCAATGTATGCTGATTTCCTACGTGATGTTCTACTGATGTTAGTACAAGATGTTTTACTGCATGGCAGAATGGCGATGTACTTCCAACATGATGGATGTCCGGCACGTGGCTCGTGTGCGGTTGTAGCGGTATTGAACAACATACACTCCTGGAAATTGAAATAAGAACACCGTGAATTCATTGTCCCAGGAAGGGGAAACTTTATTGACACATTCCTGGGGTCAGATACATCACATGATCACACTGACAGAACCACAGGCACATAGACACAGGCAACAGAGCATGCACAATGTCGGCACTAGTACAGTGTATATCCACCTTTCGCAACAATGCAGGCTGCTATTCTCCCACGGAGACAATCGTAGAGATGCTGGATGTAGTCCTGTGTAACGGCTTGCCATGCCATTTCCACCTGGCGCCTCAGTTGGACCAGCGTTCGTGCTGGACGTGCAGACCGCTTGAGGCGACGCTTCATCCAGTCCCAAACATGCTCAATGGGGGACAGATCCGGAGATCTTGCTGGCCAGGGTAGTTGACTTACACCTTCTAGAGCACGTTGGGTGGCACGGGATACATGCGGACGTGCATTGTCCTGTTGGAACAGCAAGTTCCCTTGCCGGTCTAGGAATGGTAGAACGATGGGTTCGATGACGGTTTGGATGTACCGTACACTATACAGTGTCCCCTCGACGATCACCAGAAGTGTACGGCCAGTGTACGAGATCGCTCCCCACACCATGATGCCTGGTGTTGGCCCTGTGTGCCTCGGTCGTATGCAGTCCTGATTGTGGCGCACACCTGCACGGCGCCAAACACGCATACGACCACCATTGGCACGAAGGCAGAAGCGACTCTCTTCGTTGAAGACGACACGTCTCCATTCGTCCTCCATTCACGCCTGTCGCGACACCACTGGAGGCGGGCTGCACGATGTTGGGGCGTGAGCGGAAGACGGCCTAACGGTGTGCGGAACCGTAACCCAGCTTCATGGAGACGGTTGCGAATGGTCCTCGCCGATACCCCAGGAGCTACAGTGTCCCTGATTTGCTGGGAAGTGGCGGTGCGGTCCCCTACGGCACTGCGTAGGATCCTACGGTCTTTGCGTGCATCCGTGCGTCGCTGCGGTCCGGTCCCAGGTTGACGGGCACGTGCACCTTCCGCCGACCACTGGCGATAACATCGATGTACTGTGGAGACCTCACGCCCCACGTGTTGAGCAATTCGGCGGTACGTCCTCCCGACCTCCCGCATGCCCACTATACGCCCTCGCTCAAAGTCCGTCAACTGCACATACGGTTCTCGTCCACGCTGTCGCGGCATGCTACCAGTGTTAAATACTGCGATGGAGCTCCGTATGCCACGGCAAACTGGCTGACACTGACGGCGGTGGTGCACAAATGCTGCGCAGCTAGCGCCATTCGACGGCCAACACCACGGTTCCTGGTGTGTTCGCTGTGCCGTGTGTGTGATCATTTCTTGTACAGCCCTCTCACAGTGTCCGGAGCAAGTATGGTGGGTCTGACACACCGGTGTCAATGTGTTCTTTTTTCCATTTCCAGGAGTGTATTTCATGACAGGTGGATTGGCCGCCGAAGCACCAGCCTGTTCACCTGATCTGACGTCCCCGGATTTCTTTCTGTGGGGAAAGTTGAAGGATAGTTGCTACCGTGATCCACCGACGACGCCTGAAAGCATGCGTCAGTGCATGTGCGAACATTACGAAAGGCGAACTACTCGCCATTGAGAGGAATGTCGTTACACGTATTGCCAAACGCATTGAGGTTGACGGACTTAGGTGGTGGTTGTTGGGATGTTTAAGGGGTACTAAACAGCTAAGGTCATCAGTCCCCCGACGGACATCGTTTTGAGCATTTATTACCTTCATGTGGTGTTTACTGGTAATCACGCTGTAACAATATGCGTTCTCAGAAATGATAAGTTCACAAAGGTACATGTATCACATTGGAGCAACGGAAATAAAATGTTGTGGTTGGCAGGAGAGCCAACACTGTGTAAGCAAAGGAGGCCGAAATGCACGCGTTTTAGCTCACGCAGGGTGGCGTGAGGTCTGGAACATGACAAGGGAATTAGAATTGAGAAAAACGGACGTATCTGATGGAATACTTAACTTTAATCCATTAACGGAGAATGTCGCTCTTTATGGTACATGATTCACAATATGAATAGTACGGATACTGGCGCCTAGCAAATAACGTAGCTGAAGGCTATGCTAACTATTTCCTCGGCAAATGAGAGCGTAGAAGTCAGTGAACCATCTCTAGCAATGTCGGCTGTACCACTGGGGCGAGTGCCAGGAAGTCTCTCTAGACCTGCCGTGTGGCGGCGCTCGGTCTGCAGTCACTGATAGTGGCGACACGCAGGTCCGACGTATACTACCGGACCGCGGCCGATTTAAGGGCTACCACTTAGCAAGTTTGGTGTCTGGCGGTTACACCACATAAAATGTTCAAACTCACCTACGATCTGTATTTTAATTTTAAAAACCTACCTGTTATCAACTGTTCGTCTAAAATTGTGAGCCATATGTTTGGGACTACTATAGCGCTATCTATCACAAAGCGAAAAAAGTGGTCGAACTAAAACATTCACATTTCTTTACGTGGTACACGAATATGAAACCAAAAATGGGGGTTCCAATTAAAAAAAAAAAAACAGTTGATATCCGTTTGGCCTATGGCAGCGCCATATAGCGGGCCAACCATAGCGCGATCTGGTTTCCCCCTTCAAGCTAGACAAGTTTCGTTCTTTGTAATTTTTTCGTTTCACGCTTATATCTTAAGATATCTTGCCCGGTCACGATCAATGGACCACGCTGTACATCTAAAGAAGTGCGTCCGTTTGTTAGTTAGTTTGTAATTCACACAAATGTGCACGTTTATTGCGATCTTGGTGAAATTTTGAGCATATTGCCTTCAAGACAAAAGGAAGATCGCCAACTTGATAAGATTTCATAATCTGAATTGAAACATATCTGTATGTAATATGTGCATAAATCTCAAAAGCTGTTACCGTAACAATATAAAAGTTTTTGGCCAATTTATTTCATATTTCCACACGAACGTCTAATGAACATTTGAGTGGACATAAACTGCATATTTTTTTAATAATCTCTATACATACACAATGTGATCAAAAGCATCCGGGCTACTGGCTGAAATTGATTTACAAGTTCGTGGCGCCCTCCATCGGTAATGCTGGAATTCAGTATGGTGTAGGCCCACCCTTAGCCTTGATGATATCTTCCACTCTCGCAGCACACGTTCAATCAGGTGCTGGGTGTTTTCTTGGGGAATGGAAGCCCATTCTTCGCGGAGTGCTGCATTGAGGAGAGGTGTAGATGTCCGTCTGTGAGGCCTGACACGAATTCAGTGTTCCAAAACATCCCAAAGGAGTTCTGTATCATTCAGGTCAGGACCTGTTCAGGCCAGCCCATTACAGAAATATTATTGTCGTGTAACCACTCAGCCACAGGTCGTGAATTATAAACAGTTGCTCGATCGTGTTGAAAGGTTCAATCTCCATCCCCGAATGTCTGTTCAACAGTAGAAAGCAAGAAGTTGCTTAAAACATCAATGTACACCTGTGCTGTGATAGGGCAACGCAAAACAACAAAGTGTGCAAGCCCCCTCCATAACACAACACGACCACAATGTTACACCGCCGCCTCCAAATTTTACTGCAGGCACTAGACACGCTGGCACATGACGATCACCAGTCATTCGCCACATCCACACCAAGCCATGGCATCGCCACGTTATGTACCGTGATTCGTCCCTCCACACAAAGGTTTTCCACTGTTCAATCGTCCAATGTTTCCGCTCCTTACACCAAACGAGGCGCCGTTTGGAATTTACCTGCTTGATGTGTGGCTTATGAGCAGTCGCTCGAGCATGATACCCAAGTTTTCTCACCTACCGCCAAACTACCATAGTACTTACACTCGATCGTGATGCAGTTTGGAATTCCTGTCTGATTATCTGGATAGATGTCTGCCTATTTCAGATTACGATCATCTTCAACTGTCGGCCGTCTCTGTCAGACCACAAACGAGTATGGCCTGTGTGCTTTTGTGTTGTACGTGTCCCTTCGCGTATCCACTTTACTAAATCGTTGGGAATAGCGGACCAAGGGATGCTTAGGAGTGTGGGAGTCTCTCGTACAAACGTATGACACGAGTATCACCCAGTCGCCTGGATACCTTCGAATTCCGTGGGTTCTGCGGAGTGCCTCATTGTGCTCTCTCACAATGTCTTATGACTACTGAGGTCGCTGATATGAGTACCTGGCAGTAGGTGGCAGCACAATGCACCTAATATGAAAAACGTATTTTTTTGGGGGTGTACAGATACTTTTGATCACATGGTGTGAATATGTATGAAGATGTATATAAAATACGTAAAGAATAAAGTCTGTTACAAAACATTTCGAAAAGTACATTATGTATTACAGTTACATTACTGCAATTATTATTCAGAAAACGAATCATAATCTATGAAGTAACTGTTGTTACTAAACTTAACGGTTTGCAAAAGCAAGAAACGGAAGACTAGAAGGTGATTTTTATGAATGTCACAGGTGACAACGTTTTCATCTTGAGTGATTCAAATATGGCATTCGATTGCAAACGATTGCAGTTGCTTGCATTCGCTATGAGTATCAACAAGGCACAGGTTCAAATGGTTCAAATGGCTCTGAGCACTATGGGACTCAACTGCTGTGGTCATCAGTCCCCTAGAACGTAGAACTACTTAAACCTAACTAACCTAAGGACATCACACACATCCATGGCCGAGGTAGTATTCGAGCCTGCGACCGGAGCGGTCCTGCGGTTCCAGACTGAAGCGCCTAGAACCATTCGGCTACACCGGTCGGGTATCCGTTCGACTGTAACTATGTGATCCGCCTTTTCTGTAAGGGAATGGCTTCCCGGAAGGACGCACCTTTATCTTACCGTGAAACGAAACGACGGACCAGCGAGATGCAGTCGTAAATCAAGCCTTCTCAGATTCAGAAATGGGTACCTGGAAGGCAGCCCCACCAGACGCCACTAGCGTAAGCAAAGCCTGGCACTAGAGCCACACGGCATTTATATATACCTAAACTGACCACAATGGCACAGCTACTCTCTTTTAGCACATAGGTACATTGATAAAAGTGTTTAGTTTGTGAAAAGAACATTCCGGCTGAAGACATGTAAACGGACCAGAGAAGAGTGTCGATATTATTTTGATATGCGGCTCCAGTGGGGAAATCTGTTGACATAAAGGACTTTGCCAAAGTTATTTCTCTGTGCCTGTAAACAGACATTTCGAAAGCGCTGACCTTATTAAATTCACATGACAAGAGATCTCCCCTCGGGCATAGATGTGTGTGTTGTTCTTAGCATAAGTTCGTTTAAGTTACTTTAAGTATTCTGTAAGTTTAGGGACCGATGATCTCAGCAGTTTGGTTCCTCAAGAGTTCACACACATTTTTTGAACAGAAATCTCCGCGAGTAGAAATCATCGGCCCTAACTTACTTTAATTTTATGGCCCTACGTAGACATTGGTGGCACATATCTCCGGATACCTGCCAAAGTCTTGTCGAACCCGTGCCGCACGGAATCGTTTCTGCAGGGAGTCCCAAACGGAGACGAGCATACTACAAACATCAACAAAAGGGTAGCGTCACGCCAATATGTCTGAGACGCCCGCTAAACCCGCTGGGCAGGACTGGTGATTAGGATTGGAAAATGGCCAAATAAGGTGTCGGTCAGGTTCACTCAAAATTGTAATTTATTGTAACTTAATAACATCTTTAAACATAAACGGCACATACCCGAGACTTTAGAAAGACGAGTTTCAATAAGGCTGTAAGTAAGTTGTTTATGTTTTTTTATTGGTTACGCCGCCGCCACGTAGCGCTCTGTATAAAAATCACTGGCTGTGCCGTGCGCAGTCTGTGTTTAGTTTGCATTGTTATCTGCCATTGTAGTGTTGAGCAGCGGGCAGCTGGATGCTAACAGCGCGTAGCGTTGCGCAGTTGGAGCTGAGCCGCCAGCAGTGGTGGACGTGGGGAGAGAGATGGCGGAGTTTTGAAATTTGTAAGAATTGGTGTCATGAACTGCTATATATATTATGACTAGTGAGTAGTTTGAATCTTTTATTTAGCTGGCAGTAGTGGCGCTCGCTGTATTGCAGTAGCTTGTGTAACGAAGATTTTTGTGAGGTAAGTGATTTGTGAAACGTATAGGTTATTGTTAGTCAGGGCCATTCTTTCGTAGGAATTTTTGAAAGTCAGATTGCGTTGCGCTAAAAATATTGTGTGTCAGTTTAAGCACAGTCTTGTATAAATTGTTCAAAGGGGACGTTTCAAGGCAAATAATTCACGGCTGAAGGCCTCCAAACAAGAAATCTTAAAGCAACAACATAAATCTAAAAAAAATGATTCTAATGGCTCTGAGAGCTATGAGACTTAACATCTGATTCATCAGTCCCCTAGAACGTAGAACTACTTAAACCTAACTAAACTAAGGACATCACACACATCCATGCCCAAGGCAGGATCCGAACCTGCGACTGTACCGGACCCGCGGTTGTAGACTGAAGCGCTTACATCCGCTCGGCCACATCAGCCAGCAGATATATCTCAAGTGGTAAAAGCATGTAGTTAAAATTACAAATAAAATAATTAACATACACGTATACAGAGAGGCCGAGGGTCTCAAGGCAAGGGTGAACAGAAAAACATAAACAGGATGCAATACAAACGGCTGAAACCCCCAACAACAAAATTTTCTAGATTTTAAAATAAATTACCATAACCTTTAAAAGGCAGAATTCCACGTCTTTATATATATATATATATATATATATATATATATATATATATATATATATATATATATATATATATATATATATATATAAGGATTTAAGTGGCTAAGGGGCCACAACTGATTTTTCAAAATTCAAAAACACGTAACATCCATACAAGCAAGAATTTTTTTAAATAATTGGCTATGACACATTATAAGCAGACAATTAAACACCGGTGAGAGGACAATAAATAAAACGGCACTCAGATGCCTCCAGGGAGGTCGGTCTGCCCTCGTTCACTTAGGTGAGACAGGTGGTATGCCCAATTACACGTGAGATATCGGAACCCAACCAGGGGACAGCCACAGACCGACCGACAAAACGATTTCCTTGCTACCAATCGGTACATGAGAACTCAAACACAGAAGTTACGAACGTGACAACCCACAATGAAATATGTATTAGCTGTCAAAACTACACACTGTGTTGGACAGCGGCAACAAGTGAGGAACGGTCGCCGCCTGAAATTACGTTAGCGGCCAGGGCAGGTAACCGGAACACTAACGGCCACAAGGCAGAAAATTCCACTGGTACACTTGAATTTGAAATACGGTAATATAATTAACTTCACCCAAAAGGAACACTGAATGACAGGACAGGTAACCGGAACACTGACGGCCACAAGGCAGAAAATTCCGCTGGCGCACTTGAATTGTAGTCAACCAACATACTTATTTGCACCGCATGGTGGCTAAATTTCAGCAATAAAAACCTCCCCAATAGCAAACCACCGAAACGAACCACGCAACATGACTGGACGTGGCTTGAGTAGTTGAAACCACTACTCAACTTTGATGTCCTGGGTCGATGAACTACGAAGCTCGTAGCGATCGAACAGCTCCACACACGCTCCGACATTGCGCAGGGGCTGCCAGCGGACACAGCCGACTGCACCACGAGGAGATAACTGCCCTGGTCCACAGCAACCGACCGACTCAGTGCACACACCCTAGCCGGAAAGTATATGCACAATACCAGAGATGGTGCACGGTGCAAGTATCGATACACATCGCTGATGCCACATGTAGAAGGAAGAAGAAGCACGATGTAACCGCAAAAAGGGCGGGAAACCAAACACAGATAGACAGCGAAGTTCACGAAAACAAATAGTTGGGAGTGAGCACGGCTCAACGGCATGCAGGTGTGTTGCTATTGTGACTGATCCTGTACCAACTGAAAGTTCTCATGTGACGTTGTTAATATAAACACAGTTACTATGGGCGCTACCTACTCGTAGAATGCGGAATGATAACCTGGGAAGTCGTTCACCGTGTGTAGCGGAGTCAAAGTGATGCCGTGAGGACATCCAATCGGTTCCGACTGACATGTAGTGTAGAGGAGGTACGCCACGTAGACTATCCACGATCAACAATTACACAGTATGATCAATATCTAGGATTTCTGTGTCAAAGGAACCGTAGGTTGAGTTCTCCAGAACTGCATTCCCCATTGTAGAATACTATAGGGCGTCACGTGTCGCATAAAATTTTAGGAGACTACTGAATAATTCCAAACACAATTCTCGACGACTACGGTGAGAAGCACGTCGTACATGAAAACACCGTACACTCCGTTACAGATACGCAAGAAATCTTGCATAAAGGACGCCCCTGTACCAGTGCCTGGTGTCGCTTGTGGATGAAAAAAAATGGTTCAAATGGCTCTAAGCACTATGGGACTTAACATCTATGGTCATCAGTCTGCTAGCCACAACACCCAGCCATCACGAGGCAAAGAAAATGCCTGACCCCGCCGGGAATCGAACCCGGGAACCCGGGCGTGGGAAGCGAGAACACAACCGCACGAACACGAGATGTGGGCTCTTGTAGATGAAACTTGTATGACTTTGTACCGTGGTTCTCACAGACAACGTGTTTGGACACAACTCGGTAATATCGAACGCCACATGTAAAACAAGGTGGTGGTGGAGTGATATTTCGCGATGGCTTCACGTCGGGCAACTGTACATCTCCCTTGGTCCTTGTGGGAGTCTCTTCGGTCACCACTACAGGAATGAGATTATGAAACCAATAGTGGGACGACATCGCCGACAATTTGGTGACAATTTCATCATGATGGATAATAACTTGCCACGTCAACGAGCTGTCCTGAGAACACGTTCCTTCAGTGTACTAGAACCCCAAAAAGGGAGTGGCCTGACTGTTCCCTGAACAAAACCTAATCGGATATGTATAGAATTGATTGAAAGAGCTGTTTTTCAAGGTCGACAATGAGGACGTACACTACGTGACCTACGCAGAATCCCCACTGAGATGTAGGGTAATGTGGTCCAGGGCTGGCTTGGTGACCTCATCGATTTAAGGCCATAACGGATTCAGACATGCATCCCAGGCCGTTCCAACAAGTACACACATTTCTCAAGTGATCAGTGACAAAAGTCTCCAAGGAAATAAGACAGTTTCTGTTTTTGAGTTAGTGACACGTACATGCTGCAGATCAATATGTACCAATGTGTCAAAGACAATGTCTGTGTCTTGTGCCATGGATTTAGAAACAAAGGATGATGCTAAACTTTTGTTGATTTGTGTTGCAGGCATGTGTGTATGACAAACGGCCCGTGGTCTCGCGGCCGCGTTCTCGCTTAGAGAGCACAGGGTCCCAGGTTCGATTCCCGGCGGGTTCAGGGAGTTTCACCTGCTTCGAGATGCCTGGGTATTTGTGTTGTACTCATCATTTCATCAGCATTCATGAAAGTGGCGAGATTGGACTGAGCAAAGGTTGGGAATTGGTATGGGCGGGGCTGATAACCGAGCAGCTGAGCGCCCTATAAACCAAACATCATCATCATCAATCTGCCTGTTCGCTCCTACCTCAGGTTCATTGGCCGACGTTTGTTTGGTAATTTTTCTGACATTTCGTCAGCATCAGTGGTTGGCATTTTTCAGAGCTTCACCGTCCACTTCTGTAGTGGATTGATGTAGCGATCGCGGCCGCAGATTATATGGACCTCGTGCGCCAAAGCCCAAGGTCTTTCCCGTGGTTAATTCCGCTATGGTTCACCCCTTGTTACCTGCAAATGTCGTTCTCTGGAACTTGTGAAACCAGGATCCCTTCACGTGGGGGTTTTCCTCTTTCTTGTTGAAATCTTTGTCCCGTTTCTGTATTTCTGTAGCTTACCTGAATAACTCTTCTTCATCAGTTTTTCCATCAGGTGCGAAGATATGAAAAATTATAAACTTTCACATTCTTATCGCTTAAAGGGAATAGCGCCATACGCTTCATTACAGTATATTCGGCAAGTGTTTCATTCGATGGTCGATGTTCTTATACACACATCAAAAAAGGTTCCCATCACCTTGGTTCCAAGAGTTCCGGAACCTGTACTGAAAATTGGAATAGAGATAAACATCATTTCCGCCCTTTTTATTCCTCATAAAAATCACACATTGCAAGTTGTAACACAATATAGCGAGACTTTCGGAGGTGGTGGCCCATATTGCTGTACACGCCGGTACGTCTAATACCCAGTAGCACGTCCTCTTTCACTGATGCATGCCTGTATTCGTCGTGGCATACAATCCATAATTTCATCAAGACATTGTTCGCCGAGATAGTGCAACTCCTCAACGGCGATTCGGTTTAGGTCCCCCTGAGTGATTGGTGGGTCACATCGTCCGTAAACATGTCTGCAGAACGTGCTGACCATTCTAGTCGAGCGATGTCGTTATCCTGAAAGAAGCCATTCACTAGATGCGCACGATAGGGGCAGGAATCGTCGTTGACGAAGACGAACGCCTCGCCAATATGCTGCCGACATGGTTGCATTGTCGTTCGGAGGATGGCGTTGACGTATCGTACAGCGGTTAGGGAGCCTTCCATGACCACCAGCCGCGTACGTCGGCCCGACATAATGCCACCTCAAAACCGCAGGGAACCTCCACCTTGGTGCACTCGCTGGGCATTTTGTGTAATGCATTCAGCCTGACCGGGTTGCCTCCTAACACCTCTTCGACGATTGTCTGGTTGACGGCATATGCGACACTCATCGGTGGAAAGAACGTGATGCCAACCCTGAGCGGTCCATTCGGCATGTTGTTGGGCCCAACTGAACCGCATTCATGATGTCGTAGTTGCAAAGATGGACCTCGCAATGGACGTCGGAAGTGAAGTTGCGCATCATGCAGCTTATTGCACGTCGTTTGAGTCGTAACAGAACTTCCTGTGATTGCACAAAACGCAGGGTTCGTCCGATCCATAATCCATAGGTTGTGGTTATCCACTGCAGTAGTAGCGCTTGGGGCCCAGAGCGAGGAATGCCATCGACAGTTCCTGTCTCTCTGTATCGCCTCCATGCCCGAACAACATCGCTATGGTTCACGCTTAGACACTTCCCTTGTTGTGAGCTCTTCCTGATACAAAGTAACAATGCGGAAGGGATCGAACTGCGGAATTGACCATCTAGGCATGGTTGAAGTACACACAACACGAGCCGTGTACCTTCTTCCTGGTGGAATGACTGGAACTGGCCCGCTGTCGGATTCCCTCTGTCTATTAGGCGCTGCTCATGCATGGTTCTTTACACCTTTGGGAGGGTATAGTGCCATCTCTGAACGCTCAATATTCACAGACAACGTCTATCTTCAGGAGTCCTGGGAACCGGGGTGATGCAAAACGTTTTTTGATTTGTGTATTTTCAAAATGAAGACCCATTCAAGAGATATTCCATCTGTACGTAAGCTCCTAACTTGATTGAGAAGTAGCGGCTCCGGTCTCGGAAAATGACATACGTCCGGGAGAGTGGTGTGCTGACCATATACCCCTCCATATCCGCATCCAGTGACGCCTACGAGCTGAGGATGACACAGCAGCCGGTCTGTGCCTTTGGCCCTTCATGGCCTGTTCGGGAGGAGTTTGTGTAAGCTCCTAGCCAAATGTTAGCAGCAAACAGGGTGATTCCGTGATGACGTTACAAACTTTCTGCGATGGTGGGGAATGGTAAGCGATTTATCAAGTGGAGGAAAGTGATCCTGGTACAGAAACTCTAAACATTCATGGTGGTGTCTGTTTGTTCTAAATCGTGTCTCCCTACCACTTTCGCGCAACGATGCTCTGTGCGTGTTTTTTTAGGGAATTGACTAGTTTGAACCTGGGACCTGTTCCTGGTAAGGAGACGCCAGCCCACACATGATATGTAGAATTCAGAAGAGTTCAGTGAGACTAGCGATGATATAACCAAATACTAAATGATCTCAGCATCAGATCCACTGCACTCCCTGTAAAAGAATCTTAATACTAACTAAATTTAGTGGAAACGGTTCAAGGTTTTCCTATTTTTAGTTAGCTGGTAAAATAACGTCGAAAAAGCAGTTAAGTTTTCCATTGGAAATTTTATTCTACTCACAAAACATCGTTTATAAATTACACTATTGATAAAAGGAAATGTCTTAATAGAGGATGGTAAAAACGAACTGCGTTCAACCAAAATGTGAACGAATATTCCCTGAATGGGTTTCCAAGTTCTACAATCGATCGGAGGAAGACCTATGCCATTTCACATCTATAATCGAGGTTTAAATTAAGTTTCACAAAAGAGCAAACTATGAAAATGGTCTACAGTGAACCTCAATTATCTTTAATTACTTATCTAACTTGTCGTAAATTACAGTGGCTGATGTGGCTTCTCAATAACTATATAACAGAAAAATTATCGCGTTTCAGATTTTCACTTCAAGTGGCAAATGTGAACACCATGAGTTTTAATTAACAATCGACACTAGTATTACGCAAAAAGGGGGTGTAACAGATGAGACTTCTGCAGTTCTGGGTGAAGCCTTATGCGCTCAAAAATGCGTCATCGCGTGCGTTCATTACCTTGTCGGTGTATAAGCAGCGTCAGGGCGGCAGCGGCTGGCGCAGCAGCCATCCAGCTCGCCGTCTCGGAATCAACTCTCCTAACTTCTCCTTACTTCAATTTACCGAAGTAGATTTAAAAAAGCTATCTGGCTGTGTTTTCATCTGACCAATCAGGGTCTCAATGTTAACCTTAAGCTCCGCCAACAAAGATTCTGTCTATACAATGAGAAACGTTATACTTTTGTGGTGGGGCAATGTTTTTAAAGTTTGCAACGTAACAGAGACGTTAAAAAGTCTCACGCTTAAACCTGCAGCTGGTGTGGTCCTTTTAGCGTTATCCTAAGATCTATACTGTTCTTCTGGAGGAGGGGGTGGGGTGGTCCTTGACGTACCTGAGACGCGAAAAAGTCTCACGCTAAAACTTGCGGGTGGTAGTGGCCCTTTTTGTGTAATCATAAGATCTATAATGTTTTTCTGGAGGGCTTTAGCTTTTAAAATGGGCTGGGGGGTGGTCCTTGATGTAACAGGGACGCGAAAAAGTCTCACGCTAAAACGGAACTGCGTCGGTCTCACGGTGGGAAGGTACGACATGCATTTAGGCATTCTTGTGTTAGTCTGTGGTATTCCACTTGCTCACTCATTACTCGTATTACTTTGGTTAATTTAATGTCACGATTTATTCGGAGCTATGTTACATACTACTGAATTTGCTTATCACGTCAGGGTTTTCATGGAAAGTGTTGGATTTGCCTAACACCTTACATATCACCCCCATTCGAACTTAATTTTTGCACTGAATTTAGACAATGATTGAATCGTTGTCTAAGTCAGTCAAAAATTTTCTAATTTATCTAAATTTTGTTGCATACTGTTCAGCCACGTTATTCTGTTCTATGTTACTTTGTATTACTAATTTATGTTTTTATATTCTTCATTATTATAATTAAAAATAACAAAAGAAGAGTATTTTTTTACTATTATTAATTTATAATTATTTTCTTTCTTTATTTAAGTGTGAAGTTTGTTTTTTTAAGAAGTTTGTTTTCGAAAGTAGGAGACTTTCACATAGATTTTCTTAGAAATATTATTTTTATCAATGTAGTAATTAAGTAAAATTATTCCTAACACATTTTCTAAATATCATGTGCAAGTTAAAATGTTTTTGCTTCTAGACACTCATTTCAACATTGTTACACTAACAAATAAGAATTATTTCCAAGAATTGCTTTGACAAAGAAATATACATACACAAGTATTGAGATATCATCCTAATAAGTGGTACAAATGTTAAAAAAATTGTTTTGAGAAAGAAATATACATACACACATTTTTAGATATTATCCTATTAAGTGATAGAAGTGTTGAAGAAAGGGAAAATATCTAACAAGATAATTTATTTATTCTTTGTTTTATAAGGAGAAAATAAGTAAAATATAGTTATTCTCTTATTTTCATGAGGAGAAAATAAGTGGTTTATAGTTTCTTTATATACTGTCCATTTCAGAACTAATGATTTATTTTTATCGATAGTATACTTTTTCACTTAAGTCCATAGCCAATGACTGTTATTTTGTAGTTTATTAGCTGTCTGGTGTGGTTAACTTATTTAGTTTTTCACACGTTTCTTTTGCACAATTCCTACATCACATGATTTGATTTCACACATTCACACAATCCTATGAATGTTTAAGCATTAGATTGGCGAATGTTTTTGCATGAAGGTGATGGACTTGAGCAGGATGGATGTGGGCAAGTATTTGATGTACAGCTTCCTTTGTCGTTCCTTGTTGGCTTTGCAAGTGTGTGTTGCTGTTGTGTAGGTCCGATAATGGAATGGAGCTGTGAGTGCAGAATCTCGTGGTTTCTGGCTTTGTATGCATGAAAGTCATCGTTATGTGTCGATGAATGCGGTCGTTTTTCGTTGTAATACTTCGCAGACGACTGGTTTACAATAGGATAGGGAGTTGGGAAGGTATGTCGTCTATTCTTCACCCATCTTCTTTCTTGGTCTCAATCTTGCAAATCTTCAATTTCTGTTCTTTCTGCTTTTTCTCTACTTCTTACTTGCTTCTTGGTTCTTCTCTGGGGAGGATATGGAAAAATTTATTGATAACTATTAGCTTTGAAGTTCTCCTCCTAGTAACAGTTTGATAAATTGTTTGGGCGTGGAAGTTCTTCTTCAGTTTCGTGCATCAGCGTGCTATTTAATAGCAGTAGTGTGACTTTT
The DNA here is from genome assembly GCF_023897955.1 of Schistocerca gregaria. Lineage (NCBI taxonomy): Eukaryota > Metazoa > Arthropoda > Insecta > Orthoptera > Acrididae > Schistocerca > Schistocerca gregaria. The sequence goes on from NC_064925.1 coordinate 554,086,575, forward strand.
ACACATATTTTTTGCCAGGGGTAGCTTGCCCAAGCGGTCTTCTCGTCCGGCCGTTTTTTGCTCGCTCCGCTGAGTCGGGGCGCCCTGGGGTTTACGAGCGGCGAAAATCGGGCGTCCCAACACCGGTCCTGACGTTCGACGTTCCCTCGCGTCTCTGCAGGGGTCTCTCACTGTGCGGCTCGGTGTTCCATCCCTACAGGTTTCCTCCTTGCGGGCAAATTTATTGCCCACTTCCGCTACAAGGGCCTTCTGTTAGTTTCGCTGTCCTTTCCCTTCTCTCGACGCTCCTGCTATGTAGGAATCGTGTTTTGCTAATTACGTCCTTTTCTTTCTTGATACGTCTCGCGTTGCAACTTGTAGGTTGCATCTCTTCCTTGCTGGACATTTTCAATGGTTCTTACAAAAGTTTTACTTATAATCATCTAACATATATCTAGTACCTACTTGTTTTTTGCCTTCTTAAAAAGCTTTACAAATTTCGGCGCCCTTTCCATGTTACAATTCTAAGATATTTGGAGTCTTAACGTTTACTCAAGAATCCTCATGTGGGTTTTTTATTTTTGTGTAGTGTCGTGGTGTATAGCATTTTAGTATTTCATGTTGTTAGACTATCTACGCTTTATCCCTTCACCTCAATCTATGGTACTATAGGTGTTATTATTGAAACTACTTTCCTTTTCCCACCTTCCTCTCTCTTCATTCTTCTTTCTCCTGACGATCTTATATGCAACATAACCTTGAAATATTGTGCTGATTATTTACGAGTAATAAAATAATCCCCAAACTTGTACTGAAAGTGTTTAATACTGCCAGCCTTAGGTAAAAATACCTCTGCTTTATGTCGTAAAATACCCTCTAATTCTCTTTTACTGTGTTCCGAAATACCTTGAACTTCTTGCAATTTTTTGTCGATTTCTTTATAGACTTCTAACATGAGTTGAGGCGATTCCCTCTTTTGTGCATACCATTCTAATTCTTCATCCTCTTTATATCGTGTCATTCTTAATTGTTTGTTTATAACTGGTATTTCTTCTAATTTTAGCTTTTGCTCAAAGAGAAGTGTGACATTCCCGAATTTTACGCTACCTTTCCCCATATCTGTTATCACTCGTCTCTCATTTAAAAAATCTGCACCTATAATCAAATCTACAGTTAGTTTAGGTATAATCATGAAGTTGGCTTCGATCTTTTGACCTTGGCACGAAAGAGTTAACCTTGTTTGTCTTGTAAGTTCCGCAGCACTGTTTCTAATGGGACCTCTTACTTTAATCTTACGTGTTTTCAGAACTTGCAATTCCTCATTGGCATTACACTGTTTGAATAACTTTTCTGAGATTGCAGTCAGTTCACTTCCGCTATCAATTACAATATTGACTGGGATATGCTTTACCATGGCCTTCACAATTGGTTGAATTTGAAAGGGTTGGTTCTGTTCCTCTTCTTCTTGGATCAACGAATCCTCCACTGAATCATACATGAGTCTCTTTAGGAATTTCCCTTGTGAATTCAAACTTTCTGTAGGAGAAGATTCGACTGCTACTTCTCTCTCTCTTATTTCCTCTTCCCTATTTCTTCCTTCATTTACACTTTCTTCTACATCCTCTACTTTTTCCTCATCCTCGTCTATCTTCTTCTTCGTTGCTACTTCCACATAATCCCATCTAAATGCTCTAATTATCGCTTCATAACTTCCTTCATTATATACGTTGGGTTGTGTGCCCACTCGTAACTTATTTTCAACTTCTGTCGACTGCGCATTATCCTCATTTAATTCGCTTTCCCTGGTTTCCATTTCAAATAACTCTGCAATATTCATTACTTCTTCCTTTCCTCCTACATTCGTTGTGCATGCCTCTGGTAATTCATCTTCCTCGTCAGTATTTTCCCAATTAATTTCGTCCCAACACGATATTCTTATTTTCTTGTCTTCGTTTTCATTTGGTCCCTGCGGATTTGTTTCTTCCTTCTTCTCTTCTCGTGATAAGATTTTTACTTCTCTGTTCAAGGTGCTGCAATTGTCCTGGGTCGGTGCATCATTCTCTTTGGCATGGGTGCTTAGCTGTCAAATCGAACTTTTATTGGGTTTTGGTGGTCTTACCTCCACGTCTTCTATCTGTATTCACTTTTCTTGTTCAGCTTGTTGATAGTGGTTTCTTGGTTGATAATTTGTCGGTCTATTGTTCTCCAGTACCTGTTCCGGTTGTCGTTATTCCCTCTGTAATAGTTGTTGCCGTTCCTGGGTGAATTATAGTTATTGTCATATTCTTTTCTAAATCCATAACCGGTTCTTTGTTGAAATCTATTGTCGTTTCTTGGCGCGAGGTTATCATGTGATTCGTAATTATTGTTTCTTCGTACTGTGTCTTGTGGATTCCGCTGCTTTTTGCTTTCGTTTTCACGTGCACTTCATCTTTTTCTTGCGTCATCTTCCGAAAATATGAACTCTAGTTCCCTTAGAATACCTTTAAATGCTTTGACGTCATTGCCTCCACGACCTACTAATGATTGCTGGTATTTCAATGGTAGCTTCATGGCGAATAATTTAATCAATTCTCCGTCACTATATGGTACATCTAAGCATTGCTTTTTGTTTGCCATTACTTCGAAAAATTTCACAGGACTCTTCTCTCCTGAATTTTCAAAATATGGGTTCTGTAATAATCCGTACTTCACTCTGTTCTGTGCTTCGCTGGACAAGTATCGTGAGAGAAACTTCTCTCTGAAATCTTTGTACGATCGACATGTCGCTGCAACATTCTGCATGGTTTCTGCGACTGTTCCTGACATGTGTGCACTTATAAAGTCTAATTTGTGTGCTAGCGTCCAGTGTTCTGGTAATCCTACTCGGAATTGATCAATAAAAATTCGTGGATGAAATTAGTTTCCTTCTCGAAAGTGTTGGAATTTTCTGACTGTGAGGAAATGATCGTTGTCATACTTCGTCATAGTTCCATATGAAATTCGCGATTCTTCGCCACTTTTGTTTCTGATCATTTCTCCCGTCGTTCTATCGCGTTTCAGATTTTTACTTCAAGTGGCAAATGTGAACACCATGAGTTTTAATTAACAATCACACTAGTATTACGCAAAAAGGGGGTGTAACAGATGAGTCTTCTGCAGTTCTGGGTGAAGCCTTATGCGCTCAAAAATGCGTCATCGCGTGCGTTCATCACCTTGTCGGTGTATAAGCAGCGTCAGGGCGGCAGCGGCCAGCACAGCAGCCATCCAGCTCGCTGTCTCGGAACCAACTCTCCTAACTTCTCCTTACTACAATTTACTGAAGTAGATTTAAAAAAGCTATCTGGCTGTGTTTTCATCTGACCAATCAGGGTCTCAATGTTAACCTTAAGCTCCGCCTATAAAGATTCTGTCTATCCAATGAGAAACGTTATACTTTTCATGTTGGGGCAATGTTTTTAAAGTTTGCTACGCAACAGAGACGCTAAAGAGTCGCACGCTAAAACCTGCAGCTTGTGTGGTCCTTTTAGCGTTATCGTAAGATCTATACTGTTCTTCTGGAGGGCTCTATCTTTTAACATGGGCTGGGGGGTGGTCCTTGACGTACCTGAGACGCGAAAAAGTCTACGCTAAAACTTGCAGGTGGTAGTGGCCCTTTTTGTGTAATCGTAAGATCTATACTGTTCTTCTGGAGGGCTCTATCTTTTAACATGGGCTGGGGGGTGGTCCTTGACGTAACAGGGACGCGAAAAAGTCTCACGCTAAAACGTGCGGGTGGTAGTCTTAGAGGTAGGCTGCCGACGTGGGTGTCCAGTCCGACCCTTATCGTAGGGCCTTCTAGCTTAACACGGTTCTGCTCTCGGCTTCTGTTCTCGTTTCTCCCCTCGGAACTGCGTCGGTCTCACGGTGGGAAGGTACGACATGCATTTAGGCATTCTTGTGTTAGTCTGTGGTATTCCATTTACTTACTCGTTACTCGTATTACTTTGGTTAATTTAATGTCACGACTATTCGGAGCTATGTGATATACTACTGAATTTGCTTATCATGTCAGGGTTTTCATGGAAGGTGTTGGATTTGCCTGACACCTTACAAAACGACAGAGGCGAAAGCTATAAACGAAACTCGTTGAGATACCTTTGGCAGTGGAATACATGTGTCAGTACAGTTGATGCTACGACTGTAGGGTAGGCAACATCCCGAGGTGGCAGTCTGCACCAAAACAAGGAATAATTCTCGACAAAACATTGGCTCCAAAGTACGTACCTTAAGAGCTACTGCACTGGTTCATCTTCACTACTGCGAAACACGTCTACTCAACCAGCGCCCGAAGCTGTTAGGTGTAGATTTCAGAGCCAGTATTTACTGTACATTCCTCCCTAGGTTTGCTCCATACATTCTCCTACAAAAATATGGAAACCTAGGAACTTTCAGTAAAAGAGATCTGTTTCAAAGTATCGAAAATGAAGAAGTGACCATGGTTCTCAAGGTATGCATTGTAGTGCCAATGTTTACTAGACATTATTTTCTTGTCTTGGGTCATAATCCTACCTCTGGAATTAGCGTGCCACACAATCTCAGCAACACAGTACTTTTTTCGTATATTGTAAGGCCTCAACTCATCTTACGTGAACAATTCTTGACTTTGCAAGTATAAAGGTATCAGTTGGGTGTTTAAAGATATATGAACGCTTTGTTTAGGTTGTTACATAAAAGCAGCAGCTGAGTAAAATAGGAGGAGGAACTGTCACATTTTCAAAACTAGTAGTTTCTCTCATAAAATACGTGGTACAGTCACATTAATGTGACCACCGCCTATGTTCGAGGTCAACGTACAGTAATATAAAGCGCAGAGGCAGGGGGGAGGGGGATATGAAAGACAGTGGAGTTGTTGTTATAAGGCGGAATCGAAACAATTTATCTGACTTCTAAAGGGGCATGCTCGTTAGTATTTGGCCCAAGGGTAGAAGCTAATAAAAAACGGCTAGGTATGTAAATGTCTGACGTCCCGCCGCTGTTAAAGTTCACCGTGTGTGGTTCAAAAATGGCTGGAGCTACTGTGGTACACCACGTGCTGACCGCCCAGATGCACCATACGCTCAGTAACCACAAAGCGAACGTTGCTGCGTATGGACCTCACCAGCAGGAACATAGTACAAGCACCAAGTGTGAAGTTTGTTTTTTTAAGAAGTTTGTTTTCGAAAGTAGGAGACTTTCACATAGATTTTCTTAGAAATATTATTTTTATCAATGTAGTAATTAAGTAAAATTATTCCTAACACATTTTCTAAATATCATGTGCAAGTTAAAATGTTTTTGCTTCTAGACACTCATTTCAACATTGTTACACTAACAAATAAGAATTATTTCCAAGAATTGCTTTGACAAAGAAATATACATACACAAGTATTGAGATATCATCCTAATAAATGGTACAAATGTTAAAAAAATTGTTTTGAGAAAGAAATATACATACACACATTTTTAGATATTATCCTATTAAGTGATAGAAGTGTTGAAGAAAGGGAAAATATCTAACAAGATAATTTATTTATTCTTTGTTTTATAAGGAGAAAATAAGTAAAATATAGTTATTCTCTTATTTTCATGAGGAGAAAATAAGTGGTTTATAGTTTCTTTATATACTGTCCATTTCAGAACTAATGATTTATTTTTATCGATAGTATACTTTTTCACTTAAGTCCATAGCCAATGACTGTTATTTTGTAGTTTATTAGCTGTCTGGTGTGGTTAACTTATTTAGTTTTTCGCACGTTTCTTTTGCACAATTCCTACATCACATGATTTGATTTCACACATTCACACAATCCTATGAATGTTTAAGCATTAGATTGGCGAATGTTTTTGCATGAAGGTGATGGACTTGAGCAGGATGGATGTGGGCAAGTATTTGATGTACAGCTTCCTTCGTCGTTCCTTGTTGGCTTTGCAAGTGTGTGTTGCTGTTGTGTAGGTCCGATAATGGAATGGAGCTGTGAGTGCAGAATCTCGTGGTTTCTGGCTTTGTATGCATGAAAGTCATCGTTATGTGTCGATGAATGCGGTCGTTTTTCGTTGTAATACTTCGCAGACGACTGGTTTACAATAGGATAGGGAGTTGGGAAGGTATGTCGTCTATTCTTCACCCATCTTCTTTCTTGGTCTCAATCTTGCAAATCTTCAATTTCTGTTCTTTCTGCTTTTTCTCTACTTCTTACTTGCTTCTTGGTTCTTCTCTGGGGAGGATATGGAAAAATTTATTGATAACTATTAGCTTTGAAGTTCTCCTCCTAGTAACAGTTTGATAAATTGTTTGGGCGTGGAAGTTCTTCTTCAGTTTCGTGCATCAGCGTGCTATTTAATAGCAGTAGTGTGACTTTTACACATATTTTTTGCCAGGGGTAGCTTGCCCAAGCGGTCTTCTCGTCCGGCCGTTTTTTGCTCGCTCCGCTGAGTCGGGGCGCCCTGGGGTTTACGAGTGGCGAAAATCGGGCGTCCCAACACCGGTCCTGACGTTCGACGTTCCCTCGCGTCTCTGCAGGGGTCTCTCACTGTGCGGCTCGGTGTTCCATCCCTACAGGTTTCCTCCTTGTGGGCAAATTTATTGCCCACTTCCGCTACAAGGGCCTTCTGTTAGTTTCGCTGTCCTTTCCCTTCTCTCGACGCTCCTGCTATGTAGGAATCGTGTTTTGCTAATTACGTCCTTTTCTTTCTTGATACGTCTCGCGTTGCAACTTGTAGGTTGCATCTCTTCCTTGCTGGACATTTTACAATGGTTCTTACAAAAGTTTTACTTATAATCATCTAACATATATCTAGTACCTACTTGTTTTTTGCCTTCTTAAAAAGCTTTACAAATTTCGGCGCCCTTTCCATGTTACAATTCTAAGATATTTGGAGTCTTAACGTTTACTCAAGAATCCTCATGTGGGTTTTTTATTTTTGTGTAGTGTCGTGGTGTATAGCATTTTAGTATTTCATGTTGTTAGACTATCTACGCTTTATCCCTTCACCTTAATCTATGGTACTATAGGTGTTATTATTGAAACTACTTTCCTTTTCCCACCTTCCTCTCTCTTCATTCTTCTTTCTCCTGACGATCTTATATGCAACATAACCTTGAAATATTGTGCTGATTATTTACGAGTAATAAAATAATCCCCAAACTTGTACTGAAAGTGTTTAATACTGCCAGCCTTAGGTAAAAATACCTCTGCTTTATGTCGTAAAATACCCTCTAATTCTCTTTTACTGTGTTCCGAAATACCTTGAACTTCTTGCAATTTTTTGTCGATTTCTTTATAGACTTCTAACATGAGTTGAGGCGATTCCCTCTTTTGTGCATACCATTCTAATTCTTCATCCTCTTTATATCGTGTCATTCTTAATTGTTTGTTTATAACTGGTATTTCTTCTAATTTTAGCTTTTGCTCAAAGAGAAGTGTGACATTCCCGAATTTTACGCTACCTTTCCCCATATCTATTATCACTCGTCTCTCATTTAAAAAATCTGCACCTATAATCAAATCTACAGTTAGTTTAGGTATAATCATGAAGTTGGCTTCGATCTTTTGACCTTGGCACGAAAGAGTTAACCTTGTTTGTCTTGTAAGTTCCGCAGCACTGTTTCTAATGGGACCTCTTACTTTAATCTTACGTGTTTTCAGAACTGGCAATTCCTCATTGGCATTACACTGTTTGAATAACTTTTCTGAGATTGCAGTCAGTTCACTTCCGCTATCAATTACAATATTGACTGGGATATGCTTTACCATGGCCTTCACAATTGGTTGAATTTGAAAGGGTTGGTTCTGTTCCTCTTCTTCTTGCATCAACGAATCCTCCACTGAATCATACATGAGTCTCTTTAGGAATTTCCCTTGTGAATTCAAACTTTCTGTAGGATAAGATTCGACTGCTACTTCTCTCTCTCTTATTTCCTCTTCCCTATTTCTTCCTTCATTTACACTTTCTTCTACATCCTCTACTTTTTCCTCATCCTCGTCTATCTTCTTCTTCGTTGCTACTTCCACATAATCCCATCTAAATGCTCTAATTATCACTTCATAACTTCCTTCATTATATACGTTGGGTTGTGTGCCCACTCGTAACTTATTTTCAACTTCTGTCGACTGCGCATTATCCTCATTTAATTCGCTTTCCCTGGTTTCCATTTCAAATAACTCTGCAATATTCATTACTTCTTCCTTTCCTCCTACATTCGTTGTGCATGCCTCTGGTAATTCATCTTCCTCGTCAGTATTTTCCCAATTAATTTCGTCCCAACACGATATTCTTATTTTCTTGTCTTCGTTTTCATTTGGTCCCTGCGGATTTGTTTCTTCCTTCTTCTCTTCTCGTGATAAGATTTTTACTTCTCTGTTCAAGGTGCTGCAATTGTCCTGGGTCGGTGCATCATTCTCTTTGGCATGGGTGCTTAGCTGTCAAATCGAACTTTTATTGGGTTTTGGTGGTCTTACCTCCACGTCTTCTATCTGTATTCACTTTTCTTGTTCAGCTTGTTGATAGTGGTTTCTTGGTTGATAATTTGTCGGTCTATTGTTCTCCAGTACCTGTTCCGGTTGTCGTTATTCCCTCTGTAATAGTTGTTGCCGTTCCTGGGTGAATTATAGTTATTGTCATATTCTTTTCTAAATCCATAACCGGTTCTTTGTTGAAATCTATTGTCGTTTCTTGGCGCGAGGTTATCATGTGATTCGTAATTATTGTTTCTTCGTACTGTGTCTTGTGGATTCCGCTGCTTTTTGCTTTCGTTTTCACGTGCACTTCATCTTTTTCTTGCGTCATCTTCCGAAAATATGAACTCTAGTTCCCTTAGAATACCTTTAAATGCTTTGACGTCATTGCCTCCACGACCTACTAATGATTGCTGGTATTTCAATGGTAGCTTCATGGCGAATAATTTAATCAATTCTCCGTCACTATATGGTACATCTAAGCATTGCTTTTTGTTTGCCATTACTTCGAAAAATTTCACAGGACTCTTCTCTCCTGAATTTTCAAAATATGGGTTCTGTAATAATCCGTACTTCACTCTGTTCTGTGCTTCGCTGGACAAGTATCGTGAGAGAAACTTCTCTCTGAAATCTTTGTACGATCGACATGTCGCTGCAACATTCTGCATGGTTTCTGCGACTGTTCCTGACATGTGTGCACTTATAAAGTCTAATTTGTGTGCTAGCGTCCAGTGTTCTGGTAATCCTACTCGGAATTGATCAATAAAAATTCGTGGATGAAATTAGTTTCCTTCTCGAAAGTGTTGGAATTTTCTGACTGTGAGGAAATGATCGTTGTCATACTTCGTCATAGTTCCATATGAAATTCGCGATTCTTCGCCACTTTTGTTTCTGATCATTTCTCCCGTCGTTCTATCGCGTTTCAGATTTTTACTTCAAGTGGCAAATGTGAACACCATGAGTTTTAATTAACAATCACACTAGTATTACGCAAAAAGGGGGTGTAACAGATGAGACTTCTGCAGTTCTGGGTGAAGCCTTATGCGCTCAAAAATGCGTCATCGCGTGCGTTCATCACCTTGTCGGTGTATAAGCAGCGTCAGGGCGGCAGCGGCCAGCACAGCAGCCATCCAGCTCGCTGTCTCGGAACCAACTCTCCTAACTTCTCCTTACTACAATTTACTGAAGTAGATTTAAAAAAGCTATCTGGCTGTGTTTTCATCTGACCAATCAGGGTCTCAATGTTAACCTTAAGCTCCGCCTATAAAGATTCTGTCTATCCAATGAGAAACGTTATACTTTTCATGTTGGGGCAATGTTTTTAAAGTTTGCTACGCAACAGAGACGCTAAAGAGTCGCACGCTAAAACCTGCAGCTTGTGTGGTCCTTTTAGCGTTATCGTCAGATCTATACTGTTCTTCTGGAGGGCTCTATCTTTTAACATGGGCTGGGGGGTGGTCCTTGACGTACCTGAGACGCGAAAAAGTCTACGCTAAAACTTGCAGGTGGTAGTGGCCCTTTTTGTGTAATCGTAAGATCTATACTGTTCTTCTGGAGGGCTCTATCTTTTAACATGGGCTGGCGGGTGGTCCTTGACGTAACAGGGACGCGAAAAAGTCTCACGCTAAAACGTGCGGGTGGTAGTCTTAGAGGTAGGCTGCCGACGTGGGTGTCCAGTCCAACCCTTATCGTAGGGCCTTCTAGCTTAACACGGTTCTGCTCTCGGCTTCTGTTCTCGTTTCTCCCCTCGGAACTGCGTCGGTCTCACGGTGGGAAGGTACGACATGCATTTAGGCATTCTTGTGTTAGTCTGTGGTATTCCATTTACTTACTCGTTACTCGTATTACTTTGGTTAATTTAATGTCACGACTATTCGGAGCTATGTGATATACTACTGAATTTGCTTATCATGTCAGGGTTTTCATGGAAGGTGTTGGATTTGCCTGACACCTTACAAAACGACAGAGGCGAAAGCTATAAACGAAACTCGTTGAGATACCTTTGGCAGTGGAATACATGTGTCAGTACAGTTGATGCTACGACTGTAGGGTAGGCAACATCCCGAGGTGGCAGTCTGCACCAAAACAAGGAATAATTCTCGACAAAACATTGGCTCCAAAGTACGTACCTTAAGAGCTACTGCACTGGTTCATCTTCACTACTGCGAAACACGTCTACTCAACCAGCGCCCGAAGCTGTTAGGTGTAGATTTCAGAGCCAGTATTTACTGTACATTCCTCCCTAGGTTTGCTCCATACATTCTCCTACAAAAATATGGAAACCTAGGAACTTTCAGTAAAAGAGATCTGTTTCAAAGTATCGAAAATGAAGAAGTGACCATGGTTCTCAAGGTATGCATTGTAGTGCCAATGTTTACTAGACATTATTTTCTTGTCTTGGGTCATAATCCTACCTCTGGAATTAGCGTGCCACACAATCTCAGCAACACAGTACTTTTTTCGTATATTGTAAGGCCTCAACTCATCTTACGTGAACAATTCTTGACTTTGCAAGTATAAAGGTATCAGTTGGGTGTTTAAAGATATATGAACGCTTTGTTTAGGTTGTTACATAAAAGCAGCAGCTGAGTAAAATAGGAGGAGGAACTGTCACATTTTCAAAACTAGTAGTTTCTCTCATAAAATACGTGGTACAGTCACATTAATGTGACCACCGCCTATGTTCGAGGTCAACGTACAGTAATATAAAGCGCAGAGGCAGGGGGGAGGGGGATATGAAAAACAGTGGAGTTGTTGTTATAAGGCGGAATCGAAACAATTTATCTGACTTCTAAAGGGGCATGCTCGTTAGTATTTGGCCCAAGGGTAGAAGCTAATAAAAAACGGCTAGGTATGTAAATGTCTGACGTCCCGCCGCTGTTAAAGTTCACCGTGTGTGGTTCAAAAATGGCTGGAGCTACTGTGGTACACCACGTGCTGACCGCCCAGATGCACCATACGCTCAGTAACCACAAAGCGAACGTTGCTGCGTATGGACCTCACCAGCAGGAACATAGTACAAGCACCCATGCTTACTGCTGTGCATTGTCGATGAAGACTGGACTCTGCATGCCTGTAATGCAGCTGAAATTCCACTGACTGGTGACAGGGGGCCCTCAGAGGTGAATCATGTATTTTATCATTTTGCTCCTTTTTTTATTTTTGACAATCTTCTGATTGGTTTGTTGCAGCTCGGCACGATATCCTATCCTGTGGCAACTTTTTCGTCTAATCGTCTAAGAGTAGCCCTGGCTACCTGGAAACCATGTCCTTAGTTATTTTCTCGATGTATTCAAATCTCTGTCATCTTCTACACGTTTTATCGTCTACAGCGTCCTCCAGTACCATGAAAATTATTCCCTGATGTCGCAAGATACGTCTTACCACCCTGTCCCTTCTCGTTGTCAGGTCTGCCATATATTCCTTCCCTCGCCGATCCTCCGAAGAAAGTTTTCATTCCTACTATTATCAACCCCCTAATCTTCAACTTTCTTCTGCAGCAGAACATTTCAAATGCCTCAATTACCCTCTGTTTCGGTTTCTTTACAGTCCATGTTTCACTGCCATTCAATGCTGTGCTCCAAACGTATATTGTCAGAAATGTCTTCCTCACATTAAGACTCCTCTTGGGTACTAACACCGTTTTTGCCAGTGTTAGTCTTCTTTTTATGTCCTCCTTGCTCCGTCCGTCATGGGTAATTTTGTTGTATAGTTAACAGAATTCCTTAACTTCATTGCTCCGTGTTCACGAATCCTGTTCTCATTTTTGATACTTCTCATTACTTTCGTCTTCCTTCGATTTATCCTCAATCCATACTCTGTATTCATTAGACTGTTCAGTCCATTCAGCAGATCATGTAATTCTTCTTCACTTCGCTGAGGACAGCAATGTTAACATGGAATCTTATATTTGATATCTTTTCACCTTGAATTTCCATTCTGCTTTTGAACCATCCTTTTGTTTCCATCACTGTTTCTTCGACGTGTAGTTTGAAAGATACATCACAGTCTTACACTCTTTTTAATGCGAGCACTTGTCTCTTGGTTGTGTACTCTCATTTCCCCTCTCGGTATTTGCACGTATTATATATCACCCGTCTCTCCTTACAGCTTACTCATGCTTTTCTCAGAATTTCGAACATCTTGCACCATTTTACATTGTCGAACGCTGTTTCGAGGTCGACAAACCCTCTGCACATGCCTTGATTTTTCTTTAGTCTTGCTTCCATTACCAACTGCAACGTCAGAATTGCCCATCTCTTGCCTTTACCTTTCCTGAGGCCTAACTGATCGTCACCTAACATATCCACAATTTTCTTTTCCATTCTTCTGCATAATATTCTTATAAGCAACTTGGATCCATGAGATTGTGTGGAATTGTGTGGATGATATTTCCCCGAAAGGCAGACGGTATTTGGCCAGACACATACATTCTACACGAACGTGAATAGTCGTTTTGTTACCACTTCTCCAAGTGATTTCAGAAATTCCGACGGAATGTTATCTATCTCTTGTGCCTTACTCGATCTCAAGTCTTCCAAAGCTCTTTTAAACCCTAATTCTAATACTCTCTCGTCTGTCTTTGACAGTGGAATTTCCATTGCACTCTTAATATTATAACCCTTGTTTTTCATTTCAGCGTCTTTCGACTTTTATAATGTTGAGTCATTCCTTCCCACAGTTCTTTTTCTATTTCGTCACTGCACTTTCTTTTTACACTCCTGGAAATTGAAATAAGAACATCGTGAATTCATTGTCCCAGGAAGGTGAAACTTTATTGACACATTCCTGGGGTTAGATACATCACATGATCACACTGACAGAACCACAGGCACAAAGACACAGGAAACAGAGCATACACAATGTCGGCACTAGTACAGTGTATATCCACCTTTCGCAGCAATGCAGGCTGCTATTCTCCCATGGAGACGATCGTAGAGATGCCGGATGTAGTCCTGTGGAACGGCTTGCCATGCCATTTCCACCTGGCGCCTCAGTTGGACCAGCGTTCGTGCTGGACGTGCAGACCCCGTGAGACGACGCTTCATCCAGTCCCAAACATGCTCAATGGGGGACAGATCTGGAGATCTTGCTGCCCAGGGTAGTTGACTTACACCTTCTAGAGCACGTTGGGTGGCACGGGATACATGCGGATGCGCATTGTCCTGTTGGAACAGCAAGTTCCCTTGCCGGTCTAGGAATGATAGAACGGTGGGTTCGATGACGGTTTGGATGTACCGTGCACTATTCAGTGTCCCCTCGACGATCACCAGAGGTATACGGCCAGTGTAGGAGATCGCTCCCCACACCATGATGCCGGGTGTTGGCCCTGTGTGCCTCGGTCGTATGCAGTCCTGATTCTGGCGCTCACCTGCACGGCGCCAAACACGCATACGACCATCATTGGCACCAAGGCAGAAGCGACTCTCATCGCTGAAGACGATACGTCTCCATTCGTCCCTCCATTCACGCCTGTCGCGACACCACTGGAGGGGGGCTGCACGATGTTGGGGCGTGAGCGGAAGACGGCCTAACGGTGTGCGGGACCGTAGCCCAGCTTCATGGAGTCGGTTGCGAATGGTCCTCGCCGATACCCCAGGAGCAACAGTGTCCCTAATTTGCTGGGAAGTGGCTGTGCGGTCCCCTACGGCACTACATAGGATCCTACGGTCTTGGCGTGAAACCGTGCGTCGCTGCGGTCCGGTCCCAGGTCGACGGGCACGTGCACCTTCCGCCGACCACTGGCGACATCATCGATGTACTGTGGAGACCTCACGCCCCAGGTGTTGAGCAATTCGGCGGTACGTCCACCCGGCCTCCCGCATGCCCACTATACGCCCTCGCTCAAAGTCCGTCAACTGCACATACGGTTCACGTCCATGCTGTCGCGGCATGCTACCAGTGTTAAAGACTGCGATGGAGCTCCGTATGCCACGGCAAACTGGCTGACACTGACGGCGGCAGTGCACAAATGCTGCGCAGCTAGCGCCATTCGACGGCCAACACCGCGGTTCCTGGTGTGTCCGCTGTGCCGTGCGTGTGATCATTGCTTGTACAGCCCTCTCGCAATGTCCGGAGCAAGTATGGTGGGTCTGACACACCGGTGTCAATGTGTTCTTTTTTCCATTTCCAGGAGTGTATTTTGTTCCTACGTGACTTGTATTTTGTATTCCTAAATTACCCTGGCCATCTATGGACTCCCTTCTTTCTCTGATACACAGAAGGCTTTCTTCTGTTACTGTCAGAGCTATCTTCTTTGTACCTACCCCTTTTTTCTTGTTTCTGTGATTGCACTCTTCAGAGGTTCTCCTTCATCTGTTCTTTATCGCAGTATGTGTAGCATCAGAGATCTCCACGTGCACCTCTTCATTAATTAGTACTTCCGTACCTCAATTCGTTGTGTAAAGACTCCTCCTGTTTTGTCTCTTACATTTCAGCCTACTCTTAATCAGTACTACATTTTGATGTGAATCTCTACACGCTTCTGGTTGCACCTTACAATCGAGTATCTGCTTTGAAATCTCTACCTGACCATGGTTCAGTCTAATTGAAATCATCCCGTATCTCCCAGCGTTTGCCGTACATATATCCTCCTCTTGCGTTTCTTGAACAGAGTATTCGCTATTACTAGCTGAAATTTATTGCAAACTCTACTAACCCCTCTCCTCTGTCTTTTCTAGTTGCAAGCCCATATTCTCACATAACCTACTCTTTTACTTCTTCCCGTACAACCGCATTACAGTGCTCCGTGACTATTAGGTTTTCATTTCCCTTTACGTACTTAATAACCCATTCAATACCCTCATATACATTGTCTAGCTCTTCATCTTCGGCTTGCGATGTCGGCAGTCTACCTGTCTACCTGAACGCTCCTTGTTGGTGATGGTTTCCTGTCGATTCTGAAGGGAACAACCCTACCTTGAACTGTTCGCGGTAAATCACTCTATGCCGTGCATTTCTGCACATCCCGCTGTGCCATATGTTACTCCTCTTGCTATACTAATCTGACCTGAAATCCCCGTTATCTTTCCGTATCCCCTCACTGACGTCCACTATATTTAGACTGAGCTTTAGTATTTCCCTTTTCAGATTTTTAGCTACTTTAGCACGTTCAAACGGTGACACTCGACGCCCATACTCGAAGGACTTTATCGTGTCGTTCGTTATTCCATCATTTTCTCATGTTCGCCTCCCCTTGACAGTCATCTATCGGAGATCGTATTGGGGACTACACCGGGATCATTTGCCAACGGAGAGAGCATCATGATACTTTTCTATTATAGGTCGCATCCTTGGAGGATGTACATTGTCTTCAAAGCAGTGATTTTCTTCTGCATCCTAATGCAGTTGATCATTGCTGATTCTTCCCCCTTTTAGGAGCAGTTAGCACTCCAAGTGCCCTGAAACTTTATCTACTCCTCCACCCGCTTTGACAGGGTCGTTCGCTGAATGCCCCCCCCCCCCCCTTCCTTATAACAGCCGTGAACCGCAAGTCTCTAGAGGAACGGAAGGTTCCAAACGATTGTAAAAGAGCACAGGTAGTTCCAGTTTCCATTAAGGCTCGTGGAGCAGATGTGCAAAACTATAGGCCTATATCTCTGACCTCGATCTATTGTAGAATTTTAGAACATGTCTATTGCTTGCCTATGGTGTCATGTCTGGAAACCCAGAATCTACTCTGTTGGAATCAACATGGATTCCGGAAACAGGGATCGTGTGAGACCCAAATTGCTTTATTTGTTCATGAGACCAAGAAAATATTAGATACAGGTTCCCAGGTAGATGCTATTTTCCTAGACTTCTGGAAGGCGTTCGATATAGTTCCACACTGTCGCCTGATAAACAAAGTAAAAGCCTAAAGAACATAAGACCAGCTGTGTGGCTGGATTTAAGAGTTTTTAGCAAACAGAACACATCGTGTTGTTCTCAATAGAAAGAAGTCTGCAGACGTTAAAGTAACCTCTGGCGTGCCACAGGGGAGTGTTGTTGGACCACTGCTTTTCACGATGTATATAAATGACCTAGTAGATAGTGTCGGAAGTTCCATGCTGCTTTTCACGGATGTTGCTGTGGTATACAGAGAAGTTGCAGCATTAGAAAATTGCAGCGATATGCTGGAAGATCTGCAGCGGATAGCCACTTGGTGCAGGGCGTGGCAATTGAACATTAACATAGACAAATGTAACATACTGCTAATACGTAGAAAGAAGAATCCTTTATATGACTATACGATAGCGGAACACACACTGGCAGCAGTTACTTCCGTAAAATATCTGAGAGTATGTGTACGGAACGATTTGAAGTGGAATGATCACATAAAATTAATTCTTGGTAAGGCGGGTGCCACATTGAGATTCATTGGGAAAGTCCTTAGAAAATATAGTCCATCAACAAAGGAGGTGGCTTACAAAACACTAGTTCGACCTATACTTGAGTATTGCTCATCAGTGTGGGATCCGTACCAGGTCGAGTTGACAGAGGAGGTGGAGAAGATCCAAAGAAGAGCGGCCCGTTTCGTCACAGGGTTATTTGGCAAGCGTGATAGCGTTACGGAGATGTTTAGTAAACTCAAGTGGCAGACTCTGCAAGAGAGTCGGACTGCGTCGCGGTGTAGCTTGCTGTCCAGGTTTCGACAGGGTTCGCTTCTGGTTGAGGTATCGAATATATTACTTCCCCTTACATATACCTGCCGAGGAGATAACGAATGTAAAATTACAGAGATTCTATCGCCCACGGAGGCTTTCCGGCAGTCTTTCTTCCCGCGAATCATACGCGACTGGAACAGGAAAGGGAGGTAATGACAGTGGCACGTAAAGTGACCTCTGCCACACACTATTGGGTTCCTTGCGGAGTATAAATGTAGATGTAAAATGCGACATCTTACACCGGAAGTCCTCGACTGCCATTACTCATGGTTTTTATTCAAAAATCAGGAAGGACGTTTCGATTACTAATCTAAGACTCAACCCCTAGAGTTCGGGATCCGCTACCGATGTACATGGGTGCAAAGTCAGAAAGCAAACACCTTGCAATAATCGTCAGAAGGGTCCAGGCGGGAGGCGGGTTGTTTATGTTGTAGTGAATGTCTTCGCGGCATTGCGTGAATGACCTCATCATTCTGAAAGGCACAATGGATCAACCAACGTTATTATGCTTCTATTCCAGGTGACCATGTCCACCTCTATATGCGTTTTGTTATTCCTCGCGCGATTGCATCTACCAGCTGTGAGATGAAACATGTCATGGAATTTGCGGTGTACATGCGTGGTTCGAAGAGCACTAGGATCAGTCTTTCCCACTACCCTGGCCAACAAACTCCTTGGGTTTTAACCCAGTGGAAATTCTGTGGGGCCACCTTGTTCGGGTTGTTCGCGCAGTGGATTCTCAACCTACGAATCTAAAAGTAATTTCCGCAGATCAGTGAGAGTAAAAAAATCAGAGTTTTCTGTAATAACACTCTACAGAAGTACCCTGCAGGGGTGTAACTGCTAACGTATACCTTGACTCGTCTCACATCCCATAAGGCTCAACGTTTTGATGGGATTTATGGGATACGCTATCTGAATGAATAAATTCTTGAAAAGTGGAGAGCATGAACACGGAGAGATCCCATTAATCGAACAACCGTAGTCTGACAGACTTTAGTCCGTCAGACATCTTTCGCCATGACTGTTCCTGTGCATAACTCTCCCGCCCGCAGTCGGTAGAAGGGGTGGCGACATCCTAGTCACGTGACACGGCGGAGTATTTCATTTACCTCGGTGGCAGGAGGGAGTGCCTCCTCTCAGACAAAGCAGCTCTCCTTGCCTCATTAATTTGTGAGTGCAGAACAGATTTTATCACAGTGAAATAATGTACGGCTACATAGACATCAGCGAAATTCCTTCTTACTAACGAGCTACAGGTGACATTTGTATACACAGAAGCCCCTGAATGAATATTGTCTTCTCTACAAAGCAAGTGCATTATGATTTGTCTGCTTGACGTGTCTTACGTGAAAGCTGCATAAAGGTAAGAAATGTCTCAGCCAGGTGGCTTGTTTGAATGCATTGGTTCAACCTCTGAACTGATTTACCTAGCCACTTAGATGGGGACCTATAGTTTGACTCTTTCACTGCCATTAGGGCATCTGTGTTCGGTAGGTTAATGTAAGTGCCGTAAAGTTGTTGAATTATTCGCTAAATGAAATCCCACTCTATAAAAAACTACTTATTTATTTCATGCGTTTTGGAAGATTCCCACCAACATATAGTCTGAAAACCAAAATACAAACGACAGAAAATATACAAAGACATAAAGAGTAACATAAGAATACAAACATCACAAAATATCAGACGCATAAAGAGACGTTGTAACTGATACAGCTGTCATGGCAGAATAATTGCAAAACTGCATCATGCTTTCTAGGTAAACAACTTACTCCACCATAAGGGGTTGAAGCATACCGGCGACAGCAGAATGATAAATTTTCATTTATTTTCGTACAAATTTTCAACGTAAAACATAACTTTCACACCGTCAGGTGGCTTGCGGAGTATGGATGTAGATGTAGATGTATACAAAGCGTGGATGTTAAACAAGAGGCGGTAAATAAATTTTTACATAGGTGTGAAATGTCGTCAATAGGATAGACATATAATCTAATGTGCATAAGTTAGATAAACCAATCAAAAAAACGAATCATATGAAACTAGAATTATGCACAAGGGACGTATTGACAAAAAGTGTGAACCATACCACATAGTGATATTCAAAAAAATAAACGAAATTACGATATTAAAAGAAAAAAAAGAGGAAGGAAACACTACTGCAGTCAA
The DNA here is from genome assembly GCF_023897955.1 of Schistocerca gregaria. Classification (NCBI taxonomy): domain Eukaryota; kingdom Metazoa; phylum Arthropoda; class Insecta; order Orthoptera; family Acrididae; genus Schistocerca; species Schistocerca gregaria. Next base: position 554,105,827 of record NC_064925.1, read on the forward strand.
AGAATCAGTTAATGAAACTAGTGCCAGATATTCTAACAAATGAAGAGAACAGTGGAATACGTAAAATAATGTACAAAGGCCCAGGAATACAAAGCAGTATGAGCGGAGTAATAATATTGTGGAATCAGGAATTAAAACCCTCTACAAAACAAAAACAAATCAAATGCATTATATACGTAAAGCCAGCTTCCTCATAAGGAAACATGAAAATGTGACATGAATCAGAGCAATAACTCCCACCCTCGCAGGACACGATGAAGTGCATGGTACAAGAAAGAACTTTATAAAAAGTAATAAATGAAATACTGTACAACAATAGGTTATCAGAGAGCGTAACCGACTTTGCTGCATGTTATTGCTATGTATCAGTAATAAATTGAGGCCTGCCTTAGATGTTCAGATTCCTATTGTTACAGCTTCCACGGGTACGTTGCGCTGTCTTTGAATTTTAGTGTTACCTTCTACAACACTTCGTAGTGTCTCATTGAATTAGTTAGCCACTGCAGATTCGCATCGTAATGAACTGTAAGGCGGGCCCCTGTGAAGACTTCTCGAACAGTTCGTGTTAATGCATTCCACGCACATACTGACGTTCTCCGCGTCACAAACTGTGCCCAGACTGTGTACCTGTAATGTAAAATGTTGGAGAGACGCTCTGGCCATTGATGTGCGTCTGTTTTCTGTATGACTAGTAGTTTTGTCGCTGTCATATTCTGAAACCCTTAAGGTACTTGCCGAAAACCTCGTACGTCCCACATCTACGCGTTCGAAAATGGAATGGTAGCGAATATTTGTTCATTTTCCATATTGTTAATGGTGACTGCGACATCAGTTAAATAACCAGAGATTAAAGTCTTTCAATAAAAAAAAACTGGTTGTGGAGATGTTTAAGTGGCCGTCGAAGTTACGTGCAACTCGATTCTTTCAGATATGCAAACCATTGGCAGAGATCAGAATTTACCAACCGAATGAAAAGTCCTTGGAGCAACTGAGGATTGAACCCCAGACGTTACGGTTTAACTGCCGACTCTTACCTTCGTAACCATTGAGACACACTAAGCTGCCAAGTGCATTATCAGTTGCCAGAGAACTATTCTATTGAGTCACATTGTAGTGATCACACTGCAGTCTATGGAAGGCGTGGATTCATTTTCGGGTTCTTGCGGAAGAGGTTCACAGTTCCTTACTTCATCCTCCTCTCAAACCCTCCTTTCCAAAGTGACCGCAGTCGTTATGACATTTAAAGACCATTAAGACCTACGGTTTCAACGACAACACGAAATGTCTCCATGTAATGATAATAAGTTATTTTCGTTACTGCTCATTAAATGGCTGTGGTGTATGCGAGGCTGCCACCACCTGCACAGTTCGATCATCACAATGAAGTCTACGTTCAGTAGGCCAGGCATGGCTCCTGCCTCATCAACGAGGCTGTTCCTAAATACGAGGGCAGTCCATAAAGTAAGTAAATGGAAACCACAGTGAAAACCAGAAACGTTTTATTTGCAACAGTTAAGTACATCTTCCACCTACTTCTCTACATAGACGCCGCTCCTACATCGAGTGTTGTTGTAGTGTTGTGTAAACTTTCCAATATCCTCGTCATAGAAACCAGCCGTCTGTGCTTTCGGCCACAGTTATCTGCACTGGTCTGCAGCTCGTTGTCTGCCGAAAAAGTTTGTCTTCGTAGCCAGCGGCTCTTGTGAGCAGAGATGAGACTCAGGAGGAGCCAATTACGGACTGTATTGTGGGTGATCAAACAGTTCTCATCTGATACGCTGCAGGAGCATCATCATTGCCCCTGCAGTGTGCTGCCGAGAATTGGCATGAAGAAGGAAATGCTTCACAGTAATGTTATGTGGGCTGCATGACACAGGGGAGACACTATTCCCTACACATCTTTACGTGCTCACTGTTCACTCAGAACTGAAGAGAGCGACGCGACACGATCGACGGGCGTACTACAGACACTGCCCAACTCATCTGTGCAAAGGTTTACCGGATTTTCACAGTGGTTTCCATTTAGCGACCGATCGCAACCTACTTTCTCAACAACCCTCGTACAAGAGTTAGGCACTGTACACAGTCGAGTTGCCAATAGCTGCTACGGCGGACTGGGAGCTCCAGTTTCGCTACTATGTAGCGTGTGAGTCGCAGCATGCAGGGCTACAATCGGTGGCCACCAGATTTCGTATTGACGGTCACTTGCTCATGTGGTACCATACCCATATGCTTCCGCAGGCGGATGCATAGATCCGCGATCCGACCAAAGGGGCCAGACGTGCCCCAGACTCCGAAGGATCAAGAACCGCCTCAAGTCTCCGCAACGTGCCACGTCTGCTGTGACAACTGCCTCTCCCGCCTGTCACCGAGTTGTCGTACCGTCTTCCCCGCGAGTATCCGATGCTGAACATCCTACAGCCGCCCACGAGGCAACGCTTCGCCTTGGTTACCAATGCCATCCAACGATGTCTCTGCCCGATAGGGCCGTGACGAACTCTGTTCTGTCCTCCTCGAGATATTGTCCAGGATAGACAGTTTTCAGTTACCAAGTTGTCAAGATATTCTCTCTCAGATGTGCATTCCCTTTAGTTACTACACTCTTGGAAATGGAAAAAAGAACACATTGACACCGGTGTGTCAGACCAACCATACTTGCTCCGGACACTGCGAGAGGGCTGTACAAGCAATGATCACACGCACGGCACAGCGGACACACCAGGAACCGCGGTGTTGGCCGTCGAATGGCGCTAGCTGCGCAGCATTTGTGCACCGCCACCGTCAGTGTGAGCCAGTTTGCCGTGGCATACGGAGCTCCATCGCAGTCTTTAACACTGGTAGCATGCCGCGACAGCGTGGACGTGAACCGTATGTGCAGTGTGGACTTTGAGCGAGGGCGTATAGTGGGCATGCGGGAGGCCGGGTGGACGTACCGCCGAATTGCTCAACACGTGGGGCACGAGATCTCCACAGTACATCGATGTTGTCGCCAGTGGTCGGCGGAAGGTGCACGTGCCCGTCGAACTGGGACCGGACCGCAGCGACGCACGGATGCATGCCAAGACCGTAGGATCCTACGCAGTGCCGTAGGGGACCGCACCGCCACTTCCCAGCAAATTAGGGACACTGTAGCTCCTGGGGTATCGGCGAGGACCATTCGCAACCGTCTCCATGAAGCTGGGCTACGGTCCCGCACACCGTTAGGCCGTCTTCCGCTCACGCCCCAATATCGTGCAGCTCGCCTCCAGTGGTGTCGCGACAGGCGTGAATGGAGGGACGAATGGAGACGTGTCGTCTTCAGCGATGAGAGTCGCTTCTGCCTTGGTGCCAATTACGGTCGTATGCGTGTTTGGCGCCGTGCAGGTGAGCGCCAGAATCAGGACTGCATACGACCGAGGAACACAGGGCCAACACCCGGCATCATGGTGTGGGGAGCGATCTCCTACACTGGCCGTACACCTCTGGTGATCGTCGAGGGGACACTGAATAGTGCACGGAACATCCAAACCGTCATCGAACCCATCGTTCTACCATTCGTAGACCGGCAAGGGAACTTGCTGTTCCAACAGGACAATGCACGTCCACATGTATCCCGTGCCACCCAACGTGCTCTAGAAGGTGTAAGTCAACTATCCTGGCCAGCAAGATCTCCGGATCTGTCCCCCATTGAACATGTTTGGGACTGGATGAAGCGTCGTTTCACGCAGTCTGCACGTCCAGCGCGAACGCTGGTCCAACTAAGGCGCCAGGTGGAAATGGCATGGCAAGCCGTTCCACAGGACTACATCCAGCATCTCTACGATCGTCTCCATGTGAGAATAGCTGCCTGCATTGCTGCGAAAGGTGGATATACACTGTACTAGTGCCGACATTGTGCATGCTCTGTTGCCTGTGTCTATGTGCCTGTGGTTCTGTCAGTGTGATCATGTGATGTATCTGACCCCAGGAATGTCTCAATAAAGTTTCCCCTTCCTGGGACAATGAATTCACGGTGTTCTTATTTCAATTTCCAGGAGTGTATAATAAGCAGTTGTGTTGTAAAAGTGTGTTTCACACTCCTCATTATAGGGATAGAACAATTACCATGTCTTCTCTGACAAGAAATTGCAGTTCCAAAACATATTTATTAAAATAGTTTGAGAAGTTTCTGTGCCATGCAATTTCTTTGAAAATTGTAAATTTAAATAATGAAAAACAAAAATTTGGCAATTTTGGCAACTTCCAAATCCACACCATATAAAACCGAACGGTGAACTCTCAGTATTTCACACGGCAATACGATTTTGAACATAGGTCTGCGAATCATATGCTGTGGTTATAGATGAAACAATTGTATAGTCAGGAGTGCCACAGGGAAATATGATAGGACCGGTCTCATTTTCTGTATACATAAGTGATGAGACAGACAGGTGAGCAGCAGATTACGGGTGCTTCTGATGACGATGTGGTATACGGGAAGGAGTAGCGGTGACACATCAAACGCAGCCGGGATGCACGTCACGGCACAACAGTAACAGGTCCTCGATACCGCCGGCCGTCGATATGTCATATTCGTGCTTCAGAGAGCTAAAAGGCATTGCTAACGAACACCACCTAGGTGACATGTAGGTTACAGAGGTACAAATTAAGTGTTAAAAAGTATTCTACAGCAAATATTGTATAAAATATTTGTTTATTTAAGACAACCGATTTCGACAGACTTTATCATCATCTTAAAGACCTTTTTGTTGTAAAACGTGTTCATTTCACGCAGAAGGTCACGCACAAGATGTCAAGCGCATAGAAATCAGCGAATTACAAAATACTGTCAAACCAAGTTCTGCTTAATTACGTCAGGAATATTACGACGGGAAAAAGGTTATTTATGGTCCACAAATTAGCCACAGGGACTTACAGGCACATTCTGCACAGAATTGAAGACAAAATAAAGGCAGGGAAGAAATTTATCCAGTTTGTTTTGAGTCTTTCCATCGTAAATGAACAACGCGACCTTTAAATACGTATTACCCTTCTCAGAGAAGGAAGGCTGAAGGTAATAGGGAGTGGTAGTATATACTTAATAGCGTTACTAAAGCAAACTGCTAAAAACTTGCAAGAGATAAAGACCGATGCGCTGTCGCTATGAGGTGCCTAGGGAGGTCCAGCCCATGAAAAACACGTTACTTTGGTGGCGAATAGTTACAGAAGTAACAATTCATATATAACGGATTCCCGCTTTAGTAATGGGAAGGGCTCCCACATAATCAATAAGTAATTTACCCATCAGACATTTTTCACGTTCGAGTTGGAAGAGCCACTTGCGTGAATTTGTGTTAGGCTTACCGATATTGCACAACTTACACTCCCTGATTAAACGACGTATGCCACGTGGGGTGGCGGCGCAACTTAATGAAAGTCTTATAAAGGTCCAAGTGGTCACCCAAAAGGACGGAAGGTACAAGTCCCATAGGCAATCAAATTATAGATTCAGCTAATTTACCAACCTCACGACACAATGTACCTTTTCTCAACAAATAGCTGGGAACCACATCTCCAACCAAGAGACGCACCCTAATTAGGGACCCTGATCTTGTTTAATCTTGAAGTTGGTAAAGAGGCAATATTGGGAAATGAAAATCGAATATTCGAACGGGCCTCCTAGCAGTTCTGCTGGTTTTCCTAGGACGTTCCAAAGCCCAATTCAAAGGTTAGTTGTCCATCTCCATATCAAATTCTCTGTGGTCGAGATGAAGTATAAATTTTCGCCACCATTCGGTGCTCGGTCGTCCGGAAGGTTGGGCCAGGGTCTCTGGCTCCGGCCCTGGACATGGTTGTGGATGCAGCGGCAGTCCATTAGCACAGAGACCGCAGGTGATGACTCGCATTACAGGCGGCTGCCTGCTGAGGGCGTCAGACGATAATGACGATGATGGTTAAGGCGGCCGCCTCCTAGGCGACCAACTGCATTACGACAATGATTATTATGATGACGGATGATAACAGTGGTGTCTCCAAATTGGTGGCGGCTCTGCATCACTCCAACGACTCACGATGGTCGATGATGACGAGGTAGCTACCGGTACTTAAAAATGGTCTTCTGCCGCTTAATTTTGCGGCCCTACTCCCCAGTTAGTCAGTGGAACGTTCTGGTTTTGCTCGGCTGGCGTAACTGACCCGATTACCGTCCTCGATGTTGACACCTTGGTGTGCGGCAGCTGCTTCTTGTGATGTCCTCAGCTGCTCCCTGACACAGTGTTCTCCTTCATGTTCCTTAACTGTGCACTCCGCTGACTCACTTCCATCATAGTACCGTACAATGGAGCTGCACAACATAATATAACACATATTTGGCATGTCGCTCCCAATATTCCTCCACATTTCAGCTAACTTCATCACTGTAAAACTCCTACCTTTAACTGACTTAATCGCTCTAATCATTCGACCCTCTACACAATGATTGGTTCAATTAAAGCTGAAGACTCAGTCCATTCCATGTACACACTGCGCCGGCCATTAGGGAGCCACCTGAAACTTTCACAGTGCCTTGTTGGAAACTTTGGTCCAGGATTTTTTAGGTTCTTGTAGCGAAGCAGCCTACTCACGCCATATAAGATTCATATGCTTTCCATTGTGTGCGAGCCTAGTCCGCAGTAACTAACTATGACGTCACGAATGTTGCGCAATACCTTAAGTATAAAGTAAATTATCTGAAAAGTTAATAGCATGTCAGAAATGATGCTAAAATGATAATGTGTTAAGTTTCAGTTCAGTACCGTCAACAGGTTTCGAAATTTGTACATTTTATATAAAAATCACCAGCACAACAGGAAGAAACTAGAAACTTCAAAAATTCTGTTCGGATTCCTTTTCATTGTAATTTAAGGGGAACAGCATGCTGAATTTCACAAAGTAATATTTTGGTTGAAATTTATGATTTTCTGTTTTTGTGTCCTAAGAGTATGGAAGCAAGACAGATTAAGTAAGATAAAGCTAGGATGTTGAGATACAGGTAGAATCGAGATACGCTATAATAACAAAGGTGTGACAAGTTTCCAAAAGATAGCTATAAAACTGTAGCTGTAGCGTCTCTCCAAAGGGCGAGATCAGACCTCAACTATTGCGTGCATTGCAACTAAAATAATTCTCTCGACAAAAGTATGTAGCCTAGCCTCATCAGAACATTATTATAGATACTTAACCTGTGTGCTAATTGCACAATTAAACTGAGAGTTTCATCGGCCTTCAGTGAATGAAGCAATTAATTATTTAGTAACTTGAAGTAGTGTTATGCTAGCCCCAGCGGCTGGTCAGGAAGGCAAATTTTGTAAGCTGGTCCTTCGGTGGTCCGCACCACGGCTGTATAAATAAGAGCGCCGCGAGCTGGAGGCAGGCCCCAGTTCTGTTCTAGATTCGTATCAGCGCGCAATCCGTGTCGGAAACCGCGTCGCGTCTGTGCTGTTGCAAGGAACAGCCTGGGACGCCATATTATGTAACTCAGTATGCACGTAACAATGAGTTCGCATTGTGGTAAAGTGTTAATTGTGGAACGACTCCATTGATTTATTCTCAGTCTGCGTATGACGTACACTCCTGGAAATTGAAATAAGAACACCGTGAACTCATTGTCCCAGGAAGGGGAAACTTTATTGACACATTCCTGGGGTCAGATACATCATATGATCACACTGACACAACCACAGGCACATAGACACAGGCAACAGAGCATGCACTATGTCGGCACTAGTACAGTGTATATCCACCTTTCGCAGCAATGCAGGCTGCTATTCTCCCATGGAGACGATCGTAGAGATGCTGGATGTAGTCCTGTGGAACGGCTTGCCATGCCATTTCCACCTGGCGCCTCAGTTGGACCAGCGTTCGTGCTGGACGTGCAGACCGCGTGAGACGACGCTTCATCCAGTCCCAAACATGCTCAATGGGGGACAGATCCGGAGATCTTGCTGGCCAGGGTAGTTGACTTACACCTTCTAGAGCACGTTGGGTGGCACGGGATACATGCGGTCGTGCATTGTCCTGTTGGAACAGCAAGTTCCCTTGCCGGTCTAGGAATGATAGAACGATGGGTTCGATGACGGTTTGGATGTTCCGTGCACTATTCAGTCTCCCCTCGACGATCACCAAAGGTGTACGGCCAGTGTAGGAAATCGCTCCCCACACCATGATGCCGGGTGTTGGCCCTGTGTGCCTCGGTCGTATGCAGTCCTGATTGTGGCGCTCACCTGCACGGCGCCAAACACGCATACGACCATCATTGGCACCAAGGCAGAAGCGACTCTCAACGCTGAAGACGACACGTCTGCATTCGTCCCTCCATTCACGCCTGTCGCGACACCACTGGAGGCGGGCTGCACGATGTTGGGGCGTGAGCGGAAGACGGCCTTCATGGAGACGGTTGCGAATGGTCCTCGCCGATACCCCAGGAGCAACAGTGTCCCTAATTTGCTGGGAAGTGGCGGTGCGGTCCCCTACGGCACTACATAGGATCCTACGGTCTTGGCGTGAAACCGTGCGTCGCTGCGGTCCGGTCCCAGGTCGACGGGCACGTGCACCTTCCGCCGACCACTGGCGACATCATCGATGTACTGTGGAGACCTCACGCCCCAGGTGTTGAGCAATTCGGCGGTACGTCCACCCGGCCTCCCGCATGCCCACTATACGCCCTCGCTCAAAGTCCGTCAACTGCACATACGGTTCACTTCTACGCTGTCGCGGCATGCTACCAGTGTTAAATACTGCGATGGAGCTCCGTATGCCACGGCAAACTGGCCGAAACTGACGGCGGCGGTGCACAAATGCTGCGCAGCTAGCGCCATTCGACGGCCAACACCGCGGTTCCTGGTGTGTTCGCTCTGCCGTGCGTGTGATCGTTGCTTGTACAGCCCTCTCGCAGTGTCCGGAGCAAGTATGGTGGGTCTGACACACCGGTGTCAATGTGTTCATTTTTCCATTTCCAGGAGTGTATTTTCATGTGTCGCCGCACTACAGACCTTCTATCATTGCTAGCATGGCGATGATGAGTATTAACATCAAATTTTGGCCAGAATTCACTTTGAACATTTACACCGGTAATGGTTATTGAACAGTTCGTTATCTAGGGATAGTAGGACGCATGTGGTAGACTCTGAACTGCTCTGATAGTACAATAGCTGATGGTAGCATAGCTTGGTTAAACGTTTATTTGAAACTTTACGCTTTATCGTTTTCAGAATATAGTGAAAATTGTCATAGTAAACTGCATTTTCTATGAATCGCAGACATCATCCTAAATCCCCAGAGTAATGAACTTGAATGATCAATAACTTTATTTCTCCCTCAGAGTGTGCACAGCGATCTTTAATTACAGTCATCACATTTCTGCTAATCACTTTCTGGTTGTCAACATTGTAGTAAGAGAGCCTGTGTTGAGAACAGCAACAATACAATAGAAATAATTTTTCCACCCGCCAACCCACAGTCTGTGCCGCACTCGAATCCTTTCATCAGCCCTTACAAAATGAAATCGGCACTCGTCAGAGCAGGACACACTTTCACAGTCTTCTAGGGTGCAACTGATATGATCACGAGTCCAGGAGAAGCATTGCCGGCGATATTACGCTGTTAATAAAGGCACTCTCGTCGGACCTGTGCGTCCATACCCCAAATTTCGCCGCATTGTCGTAACGGATACGTTCATCGTAAATCTCACATTCATTTCTGCGGTCGTTTAATTAAGTTTTGCCCTTCTGTTAGCACTGACAACTCTATGGAAACACGACTGCCCTCGGTCAACAAGTGAAGGCCATCGGCCGCTAGGTTGCCTGTGTTGAGAAGTAATGGATGAAATTTCGTATTCTCGGAACACTCTTGACACTGTGGATCTCTATCAAATTCCCTAATAATATCCGAAATCGAATGTCCCTTGCGTCCATCTCCAACTACGATTCCGAGTTGGAAGTCTGTTAATTCCAGTTGTGCGGCCATGATCACCTCGGACACCTTTTCACTTGAATCACCTAAATAACAGCTCCAGCAGTGCACTGCCCATTTATACCTTGTGTACAAAACAATACTCTCATCTGTATATGTGCACATCGCATTCCCCTTTGTCACCTCAGTGTATTAATGTGCTGCTTGATACAGTCACAGCGACTAAGTATCCAGGCGTAATGTCGCAATGCTATACGAAACGGAAAGAGAATGTCAAGATGGTAGTAGGGAAGGCAAATTATCCATTTCGTTCCCAGAGAGATTTTGGAGAAAGTGCATTTCATCTGAAAAGGAGATGGCGTACATCAGAGCGACACGTTCTGGAATAGGCTGATACAGTATTCAGCGCCCTCACGTGTTCGTATTAAAAATGAAAACGTCGCAGTAGCTTAGAGGCATGCTGCTACATCTGCTATCAGTAGGTTCGATTAGTACTTAAGTATTACAGAATGCTTCGTGAACTCACGACGCTTTATTCGTTGGACACTATTGAGGGAATTTATGGAATGGGTACTAGATACCAAATGCAGAACAAAAATAAGAGATATTAGGACTCGTACAGAGGCTTATAGGCAGTCTTTTCTCCCGTGCTCTGTTTACGAGTAGAGCACGAGAGGAAATCACGTGGTACACTTCATCAAGCACCGTACGGTAGCTTGTGGAGCAGGTGTGTAGTTATAGATGTATGCGAGCGTCTAACTGTGGTAGAGGGAAGGAAATATTCTTCTACTAGTTTCTACTTCTAGATAGTCTTCCATTCCTCCTTTCGTGTTTGCCTAATTGGACGATCTTCTCCATTCTGTCTTGGCTTCGCAACTTCCTGTGTTTTGTCAGTTCTGCCTGTGGACTCACGAACTGTCGGGCTTCTTTCTGACAGCAGGGATGGTGAGCCTGTCAAAGGACCCTATTTTCTTGGTGAAAACTTCTGTGCAGGCATTAGGCCACACACTCATGCATGTGGCCTGTCCTCACGCAAGCAGCTGGGAAATATCCTGAGTTGAACTCAGCTTGTATTCGTAAGTTCAAGAATTCTTTCCTGTTTTTGAGCCTCTTACCTTTCACGCTACTTCATTTGACGGACTCCAAATTGCCAACCGTATAAACGTAACCACTTTCAGTAAAATTTTCTGTTTGGTTGAGGGATAGAGTTGGAGGGTTGAATGACCTCTGTAATCTCCCCTTCCCTGATCTCCATCTGATATGTAGTTGAAGATGTATGTCACGATGCTGATGTCGAAATAAATACAGGGTCTATCTGTTCCCTTACCATGGATTTTAGGCAGCCTGCAACACCTTAGAATAATACACACAAAACTCTCATTTTTCTTCCGCTTGCTACGCGCAATCCATTAGTCCTACAGAAAATTAAGAGAAACTTTTCGCAGGAAATTTAATTCAGTTGTATTTTGTACTGCGATAAGTTTAGGCTGAAAGCCACAAAAATGAAATGAGCGTGTTGCATTGTAGGCCGGGAAGGTCAGGGGAAGTTCGGCCTCCGAGTGCAAGTCTTATTTCAGTCGACACCACACTGGGTGACTTGCGTGCCGGTGATGAGGGTGAAATGATGATAGGACAACACAGCACCCAGTCCAAGAGCGGAGAAAATCCCCACCGGGCTGGGAATTGAACCCGGGCCCGCTGCATGGCAAGCAAGGAACCAGATGTTTTTTCTTTTATTTCTCTTCTTTTTAGTTTCAAGCCGATCGTTGATTCTTTTACAGGGGGTAGCCAGCCCTCTGACCGAACAATCTAAGCTACCGTGCCGGAAAAAAACTGACACGAATTATTTACGGAAGACTGGAAAAACTCGTAGAGTTCGATTTCGGAATATAAGACGATAAGGAGAACATCAATCAAACAGGGATGATGGAATCTAGTCAGTATTGAAAAAAAATAGACTGGGAAATGAGAAGCTTAAATTAGCACATGAGTTATGTTATTGGGACTAATGATGGCCCAAATAGTGAAGATATAAAATGCACACTGACAACTTCAAGAAGTTGTAGTTCCGGACGAAATAACACTTGTCGGCAAAGTGGTGGGTCCTTAGATTTACTTCTGCAGCGGCTGAGGCGATATTGCAACACTTAAAGTATCAGATCTCTTTATTACTGCTAGAACAAAAAGAAATATTTAACTTTGTAACAATCCATGTCCACAAGTAGTCAAGAGTTTTAAGTAAAGTTCTGAGGAACATTGTGCATCGAGTCACTAAATGTTTTGAGATGCAGCAAAATCGTTTAGCACCTGCTCTGAAGATTATTTACGTTTTGTGAAAGACATCCACGCTTAAATCAGTACAACTGGACACTCTTACTGAGTTTGTAGTAAGAGTGATTAACATATCCACACTGGCATTTTTTGCACTTATTTGTCGGCTTTTACAGGTAATTAATTTTTAACTGATCATTGCTCTTCAGAATATTTCTGCCCTGTTGGACCAATAATTGTGTTCACCATTAAATGAAGTGCATTTGTAGGATACGTTTCGTGAAATAAACAGTGTATACTAGTGATACTAGTGAAGTTTTGGATATATAGTGGATGATGAGACAGAAGCAATCGAAGAGGCTGAATCACTTAAAGAATGCAAATATCTTTCCTAAACTCTGAGTTCATTCGCCACAAAAACTGACATCCAATACTTGACAAGAAAATACGGTCACATCAACAGAATCCCATATTTCAAGTACTTAGGGGTAGTTCTTGAACCTACGAGGCGAGAGAAAGTAGCACGAAACACTCGCCTCCAAAAACTAAAGTGAGCCTATGGAGAAACCTACAAGCCGTGCAATAGAAAATGCTTATCCGAAAAGACAAAAATTAGGCACTATAATACACTATTAAAACTAGAACCCCGACAGTCCACACAAAAGGTGATCTAGAAAGCGTATTAAAGACAGAACCTAAGATCATTTGAAAGATACTGGGGCCAAAGAAAGCAGAAGAGGGTTGTAGACGACAATCTCGTCAGGCAAATGAGAAATTGTCCAACCTTGCAGCAGACATTATGAAAAGGTGACTAAGATTTTATGGGCACGTCTCTAGGGTTCCCAGAGCAAGACTTTCACACAAAATTCTTAAGGACGTAGAAAGACTTAAAACTACACCCTGGAAAATACTCAGATAAATTAATCCGATATTTTGACCAGAAAGGTATTTAAGCAGAATGTTGGGAGATTGGAAGTGAAGTCAGAGAATGAAGCTCCGAAGGAAGCAGAAACAAAATGGACATAAGAAAGGATCTCCTGCAGGAAACATGAGAACAGTGTGAAATAAAAAGGAAAAACAATCAAGAAGATCTGCGGGATCCAAGAGGGTGTATACGGAATAGAGCTCCCGAACTGTAGTATTCTACCAAAAACACCAACTACCGTAACTGGCCTTAAACGCTACACGTCAATGTTAGACATCTGATTACAGTGTTGCTACATAATCTTTCTTTGACATCCAGTACCTCCGAAAGTTTTTGTGTCATCAGATCCTGCAAGCCGTACATGACTTTTTCATTAATTATTCCTTTGCCACCATTTCTGTTTGCAGCGAGTATTCACATCTGCCTTTAAATGTGGTTGCCGAAATATGTCATTCTACGATACGTAGTTCCAGAGATATGACATCAGAAACACTGAGATGCGCGAGAGACTGCCGCGTCATGCATGACCTTAACATTTATTACATTTTCGTTACGAAGTATATACGTAACACACTTCTCCGACAGTATACCACAGGATGTACTTGCAAAACTATATCACGGCTTACCGACAGGTTTGATGCGGCCCGCCACGAATTCCTTTCCTGTGCTAATCTCTTCATCTCATAGTAGCACTTGCAACCTACGTCCTCAAATATTTGCTTGAAGTATTCCAATCGCTCTTTACCTCTATAGTTTTTGCCCTCTACAGTTCCCTCTAGTACCATGGAAGTCATTCCCTCATGTCTTAGCAGATGTCCTATCATCCTGTCCCTTCTCCTTATCAGTGTTTTCCACATATTCCTTTCCTCTCCGATTGTGCGTAGAACCTCCTCATTCCTTACCTTATCAGTCCACCTGATTTTCAACATTCGTCTACAGCACCACATCTCAAATGCTTCGATTCTCTTCTGTTTCGGTTTTCCCACAGTCCATGTTTCACTACCATACAATGCTTTACTCCAGATGTACATCCTCAGAAATTTCTTCCTCAAATTAAGGCCGGTATTTGATATTAGTAGACTTCTCTTGGCCAGAAATGCATTTTTTGCCATAGCGAGTCTGCTTTTGATGTCCTCCTTGCTCCGTCAGTCATTGGTTATTTTACTGCCTAGGTAGCAGAATTCCTTAACTTCATTGACTTCGTGATCATCAATCCTGATGTTAAGTTTCTCGCTGTTCTCATTTCTACTACTCCTCATTACCTTCGTCTTTCTCCGATTTGCTCTCAAACCATACTGTGTACTCATTAGACTGTTCATTCCGTTCAGCAGATCATTTAATTCTTCTTCACTTTCACTCACGATAGCAATGCCATCAGCGAATCGTATCATTGATACCCTTTCACCTTGTATTTTAATTCCACTCCTGAACCTTTCTTTTATTTCCATCATTGCTTCCTCGATGTACAGATTGAAGAGTAGGGGCGAAAGGCTACAGCCTTGTCTTACTCCCTTCTTAATACGAGCACTTCGTTCTTGATCGTCCACTCTTATTATTCCCTCTTGGTTGTTGTACACATTGTATATGACCCGTCTCTCCCTACAGCTTACCCCTACTTTTTTCAGAATCTCGAACAGCTTGCACCATTTTATATTGTCGAACGCTTTTTCCAGGTCGACAAATCCTATGAACGTGTCTTGATTTTTCTTTAGCCTTGTTTCCATTATTAGCCGTAACGTCAGAATTGCCTCTCTCGTGCCTTTACTTTTCCTAAAGCCAAACTAATCGTCACCTAGCGCATTCTCAATTTTCTTTTCCATGCTTCTATATATTCTTCTTGTAAGCAGCTTCGATGCATGAGCTGTTATGCTGATTGTGCGATAATTCTCGCACTTGTCAGCTCTTGCCGTCTTCGGAATTGTGTGGATGATGCTTTTCCGAAAGTCAGATGGTATGTCGCCAGACTCATATATTCTACACACCAACGTGAATAGTCGTATTGTTGCCACTTCCCCTAATGATTTTAGAAACTCTGATGGAATGTTATCTACCCCTTCTGCCTTATTTGACCGTAAGTCCTCCAAAGCTCTTTTACATTCCGATTCTAATACTGGATCCCCTATCTCTTCTAAATCGACTCCTGTTTCTTCTTCTATCACACCAGACAAATCTTCACCCTCATAGAGGCTTTCAATGTATTCTTTCCACCTATCTGCTCTCTCCTCTACATTTAACAGAGGAATTCCCGTTGCACTCTTAATGTTACCACCGTTGCTTTTAATGTCACCAAAGGTTGTTTTGACTTTCCTGTATGCTGAGTCTGTCCTTCCGACAATCATATCTTTTTCGCTTTCTTCACATTTTTCCTGCAGCCATTTCGTATTAGCTTCCCTGCACTTCGTATTTATCCTATTTATTTCATTCCTCAGCGACTTATATTTCTGTATTCCTGATTTTCCCGGAACATGTTTCTCCTTCCTCCTTTCACCAATCAACTGAAGTATTTCTTCTGTTACCCATGGTTTCTTCGCAGCTACCTTCTTTGTACCTATGTTTTCCTTCCCAACTTCTGTGATGGCCCTTTTTAGAGATGTCCATTCCTCTTCAACTGTGCTGCCTACTGCGCTATTCCTTATTGCTGTATCTATAGCGTTAGAGAACTTCAAACGTATCTCGTCTTTCCTTAGAACTTCCGTATCCCACTTCTTTGCGTATTGATCCTTCCTGACTAATGTCTTGAACTTCAGCCTTCTCTTCATCACTACTATATTGTGATCTGAGTCTATATCTGCTTCTGGATACGCCTTACAATCCAGTATCTGATTTCGGAACCTCTGTCTGACCATGATGTAATCTAATTGAAATGTTCCCGTATCTCCCGGTCTTTTTCCAAGTATACCTCCTCCTCTTGTGATTCTTGAACAGGGTATTCGCTATTACTAGCTGAAACTTGTTACAGAACTCAATTAGTCTTTCTCCTCCGTCATTCCTTGTCCCAAGCCCATATTCTCCCGTAACCTTTTCTTCTACTCCTTCCCCTACAACTGCATTCCAGTCGACCATGACTATTAGATTTTCGTCCACCTTTACATACTGCATTACCCTTTCAATATCCTCATACACTTTCTCTATCTGTGCATCTTCAGCTTGCGACGTCGGCATGTATACCTCAACTATCGTTGTCGGTGTTGGTCTGCTGTCGATTCTGATTAGAACAACCCGGTCACTGAACTGTTCTCAGTAACACACCCTCTGCCCTATGTTCCTATTCATAACGAATCCTACACCTGTTATACCATTTTCTGCTGCTGCTGATATTACCCGATACTCATCTGACCAGAAATCCTTTTCTTCCTTCCACTTCACTTCACTGACCCCTACTATATCTAGATTGAGCCTTTGAATTTCCCAGTTCAGATTTTCTAGTTTCCCTACCACGTTCAAGCTTCTGACATTCCACGCCCCGACTCGTAGAACATTATTCTTTCGTTGATTATTCAATCTTTTTCTCATGGTAACCTCCCCCTTGGCAGTCCCCTCCCATATATCCGAATGGGGGACTATTCCGGAATCTTTTGCCAATGGAGAGACCATCATGATACTTCTTCAACTACAGGTCACATGTCCTGTGGATACACGTTACGTGTCTTTAATGCAGTGGTTTCCATTGCCTTCTGCATCCCTATGTCGTTGATCATTGTTGATTCTTCCGCCTTTAGGGACAATTTCCCACCCCTAGGACAAGGGAGTGCCCAGAACCTCTATCCCCTCCTCCGCCCTCTTTGACAAGGCCGTTGGCAGAATGAGGATGACTTCTTATGCCGGAAGTCCTCAGCCGCCAATGCTGATTATTTATCAAAATTTAGGCAGTGGCGGGGATCGAACCCGGGACCGAAGACGTTTTGATTATGAATCAAAAACGCTACCCCTAGACCACGGGATCCCTGTACAAATATGTGTGAAATATACCAAATAAGTGCAAAGTGTATGTGACATGTACGTACGTAGGGAAATCCATATGGAAAAACTTCTCCTAAAGTTCTGGATCGGTTTTTTACTAACGTGTGAGGTATACCCACACTGGACAAAAAAATTAACCCACTCTCCCCAATTGTGCATGCACAGAAGAATAGTTAAGTGTTTATTTATGACGGAGCTCAACAGCACGTGCAGTGCCTGTGCGTTGGTGTAAGGAAGTGATCAAATGGTTCAAATGGCTCTGAGCACAATGGGACTTAACAGCGAAGATCATCAATCCCTAGAACTTGGAATTACTTAAACCTAACCAAAGGAAATCACACACACCCATGCCCAGGGCAGGATTCGACCCTGCGATCGTAGTGGTCGCGCGGCCCCAGACTGAAGCGCCTAGAGCTCTCGGAAATTCCGGCCAGCCTAGAAAGTGATCAGTGAGACACTTATGCTTCAGGCGTGCGTCGTACGTAAACAGGGGCCTGGATTTGTTTGTGTTTTGGGGCGGAATGTTCAACATATGTAGCCGCAGTGGTGTGACATACATCGCTGCGGAACATACCACATTATTGATCGGCAACAGAGATGGACCAGAGACGCTTTTTACAGCTTGTGAATCAAAATGCCGGCTGACCCGACAGGAATTGCTGCATCCAGTGAAGGAAGGAAGGTCCATCCTCCATTCTCCATTATCGAGAAAACACTTCGACGGTAATTGCACACAACGAACATTAGCAGTCTGTCATCTCTCAAGAGGCAATTACTCACACGCGCACATAAAGCTGCGCTTGGACAGTACCTGGAGGATTGGACGTAATATCGTCTGACGAATCACGTTTTTGCCTATATTCAAATGACATCTAGTGCAGCAAACCCCAAATGAAGCATTGCATACTGAATATTTGCAAGGTCAAGTCCAAGCTGGAGGCGGTTCTGTCATGTTTTGGGAGTATTTTTCTTATCAGATATTGGATTTTCCCACCGATGTGGCCATTAACATGAACCAGCGTATTTATTTCAATGTTATGAATGATCTGGTGATGACATTCAGTCAAAATCTCAAGTCTCCACAATGTCCTTCCGCCCAGGAGTGTCAGTTCTACAACTTCCGCAGGAGACCTCTGCGAAGCTGGAAAGGTAGACGGTGAGGTACTGGCGCAGTAGAGCTGTGAGGACATGTTGTGAGTCGTGCTTGGATAGCTAAGTCAGTAGAGCAATTGCCCGCAAAAGACAAAAGTCCCGAGTTCGAACTTCGGTCCGGCACACCGTTTTAATCCGCCGTGATGTTTCAACATTTGTACAGTGAGTATGCGGTCGGTAGCCATGTTTTTCAAGAGAACAGCAGAATTCATCGACCTGGAAAAGTATGTGACTGGTATTCTGGACACTCCCCAACCGCATTGAGGCGGCCGCGGTGGCCGGGCGGTTCTAGGCACTTCAGTCGGCAACCGCGTGACTGCTACGGTCGCAGGTTCGAATCCTGCCTCGGTCATGGATGTATGTGATGTCCTTAGGTTAGTTAGGTTTAAGTAGTTCTAGGGGACTGATTACCTTAGATGTTGAGTCCCATAGTGCTCAGAGCCATTCTGAACCCATCATATTGCATGTCGACTGACCTGGTGATTACCTGACTCAAAAGCCGTAGAAAACCTGTGGGACACGTTTAAACAGCGATAAAACGCCACCAGCATCCCCGCTGTTTGGCGTAACTGTGCGATCACATCCTCAGCAAGTGGCTTACCCTGGCTGCTACGTACCTGCACAGCCTTGTGGAGTCACTTCATAACCTAATCCAGGCTGTTATGAAGACAACGGACGGAATTCCACAGTACTAAATGACAGTATTGAATGATGAGTGTAGTGATTTCTCAAAGGCATTAATTTTTGGTCCGTTGAGCTTATCATTTAGTGTATGGAAAGAAATACTGTCGGTATAAGACCCAGAAAATCCCTTGTGGGGTAGGTGTGATAGCATCATGGAGAGATAATGGGTAGGAGGAGATGGACAGACAGAGAAGCCGAACGTGGATAGATGAGAGGAGGAGATGGCCGGTTAGTGGAGGAGGAGGAGGAAATAGGCATGGAGGAGGAGATGCTCAGAAAGAGGGGGAGGAGCAGACAGAGAGGGTGAAAATAAGGAGTAGATAGACATAGAGAGGAGAAGGGTGAGATGGGAAGAAGAGAAAGAAGCAGATGGGCAGAGGGAAGAGAAAGGAAACAAGAGATGGACGGAGACAGAAGGAAGAAAGTGGTAGAAAGAGAGAGAGGTAGGCTGAGACAGACAAAGAGAAGGGGATTGACGTGGACAGAGTAGGAGGAGATGGACTAGTACAAGATAGCAGGATATGGATAGTTGGGGGTGGGGAGGGGAGGAGATTGGAACAGATACTTACTTTGGCCATGTCTGATACTCAGTTGGTGTAGTAAATAAAATTTGAGCGCTCCTATTTTATCTGTTACAGTTATCATAGTTGAAGAAAGAAAATCTGGTACCCAACAATTTAAACTCGTTTTTCAACGAATGAACGAAACGTCTTGGAACACTGCACGTCTCGGTGGGCTGTTGTAACGGCGCGAGCCGCCAGCTGTTAATTTAGCACTGAACTGAGCCGCACACGCCACTGGCGGCGTGGCAAGTTACGGCTGCTGCCGCTGCCGGGTGTTTACGTGACAAACTACTTGTCGCTAGCCGCTGGCTGCTAGCAGCTTCATCAGGTAAGTAGCCTCTCGTGTTTCCGGCACCGCAAGTTTACCCGGCAGGCACGCTAACTGCGCACTACCGGCCTGTCCTGGATGATGTTGCAACAGTTCGGTGCCCTCAAAACGAAATACAACTACTTTCTTGGGTCGCTAAAGGATGTTTTAAATGAGAGGAAGACACGGTGTTGGTTCGTTAAAGTAAGACAGCACCTTGCGCTGTAGCACATTTCAATTTCAAATTCAGTGTGTTTATCCATCACATTTGCTTACACGGCTTCGTTCTTCGTGGCAACAAAAGGATCTACTTCCTTGTCTAGCCAGTGGGCACAGACTGTTAGAAGGGCGCGTAGTGTAACCAAGAGAAAGAGACACGTTGGCGTGCAGATAATGATAGCCAGATGTTGGGCCAATAACATTCGTAGCTACATCTACACGATTACTCTGCAATTCACATTTCAGTGCTTGGCAGAGGGTTCATCGAACTACAATCATACTATCTCTCTACCATTCCACTCCCGAACGGCGCGCGGCAAAAACGAACAGCTAAACCTTTCTGTTCGAGCTCTGATATCTCTTATTTTATTTTGATGATCATTCCTACCTATGTAGGTTGGGCTCAGCAGAATATTTTCGCATTCGGAAAAGAAAGTTGGTGACTCAAATTTCGTAAATAGATATCGTCGAGACGAAAAACGTCTTTGCTTTAATGACTTCCATCCCAACTTGTGTATCATATCTGCCACACTCTCTCCCCTATTACGTAATAATACAAAACGAGCTGCCCTATTTTGCACCCTTTCGATGTCCTCCGTCAATCCCACCTGGTAGGGATCCCACACCGCGCAGCAATATTCTGACAGAGGATGAACGAGTGTAGTGTAAGCTGTCTCTTTAGTGGACTTGTTGCATCTTCTAAGTGTCCTACCAATGAAACGCAACATTTGGCTCTCCATCCCCACAATACTATCTATGTGGTCTTTCCAACTGAAATTTTTCGTAATTTTAACACCGAGGTACTTAGTTGAATCGACAGCCGTGAGAATTGTAATATTTATCGAGTAATCGAATTCCCGCGGATTTATTTTGGAACTCGTATGGATCACCTCATACTTTTCGTTATTTAGCGTCAACTGCCACCTGCCACACCATACAACAATCTTTTCTAAATCGCTTTGCAACTGATACTGGTCTTCGGATGATCTTACTAGACGGTAAATTACACCATCATCTGAGAAAAACCTAAGAGGACTGCTCAGATTGTCAACCAGGTCATTTATATAGATCAGGAACGTAGAGGTCCCTGGACGCTTCCCTGGAGAACACCTGATACCAGTTTTACTCGATGATTTGCCGTCTATTACTACGAAGTGCGACCTTCCTCACAGGAAATCACGAATCCAGTCGCACAACTGAGACGATACCCCATAGGCTCGCACTTTGATTGGAAGTCGCTTGTGAGCAACGGTGTCAAAAGCTTTCCGGAAATCTAGAAATACGGAATCAACTTGAGATCCCCTGTCGATAGCGGCCGTTACTTCGTGCATTGCACAAGAACGATGTTTTCTGAAACCATGCTGCTTACGTATCAATAGATCGTTCCCTTCGAGGTGATTCATGATATTTGAATACAGCATATGCTCCAAAAACCCTACTGCAAACCAACGTCAATGATGGATTACTCCTACTACCCTTCTTAAACACTGGTGCGACCTGCGCCATTTTCCAATCTGTAGGTACAGATCTATCCGTGAGCGAGCGGTTGTATATGACTGCTAAGTAGGGAGCTACTGTATCAGCGTAATCTGAAAGGAACCTAATCTTTATACAATCTGGACCTGAAGACTTGCCCGTATCAAGCGATTTGAGTTGCTTCGCAACCCATAAGGGATTTACTTCTAACGAACTCATGCTAGCAGCTGTTCGTCTTTCAAATTCTGGAGTATTCCATTCGTCTTCCCTGGTGAGGGAATTTCGGAAAACTGCGTTCAATAACTCCGCTTTAGCGACACAGTCGTCGGTAACAGTACCATCGGCACTGCGCAGGGAAGGTACTTAGTGCGTATTGCCGCTTGTGTACGTTACATACGACTTGAATTTCTTCGGATTTCCTACCCAATTTCGAGACAATGTTTCGTTGTGGAACTTATTAAATGCATCTCGCATTTAAGTCCTCGTCAGATTTCACGCGCCTGTACATTTTAGCCAATCATCGGAATTTTGCGTTCTTCTGACCTGTTTTGTGTACCATGGGGGATCAGTTCCATCTCTTACCAATTTATGAGGTATGTATCTCTCTATGAGAACACCAGCTTCGCATCTCTTCTGGGGACATGTGCGCTCTCTGCCGATAACTGGAGGATGGCCATCCAAGGGCCAGTACTTGCATCCACGTGCTACATGGAGGCTGTAAGCAAATGCCGAAGTTGAATACCATTTGCAGCTCGTCTGCGATGGTGTTCGTCACACGCCCGAGAAGCACCTCCCTCCTAAGGGAACTCAGGAACTAGGTCTGTTACGTGTGTCAACAGAAATCGTGGGAAAAGTCGAATTGCTAAGGCATATGGACCTGTTTGATGAGGTCCGTGTGTGTAGACGGTATGAGTTACGATATGGAGCTATTCTGTGTGCCGTAGGGTTCTTTATACTACGTGCTGTGGGTTTTAGTCAACCCGAGTTTACTGGCTGGGCGAAAGTGCAATGGTAAAATTAGATATGTCACTGTTATTTCGGTCTGTCGGGTTAGACCCGATTCGTAATGTATGAGTATTGTTTCTTCTGCCTCAGTACATCTGATTTTGGTACTCAAGATAAAATGTGCTGATTCTCTTTCGAAGCGAAGCCCTGAGGGCGTTTTGGTTTACATTTTATTTATATCTATTCTGATTTCCTCTCTTTACAGGAGTTAAATGAACCGGTAACTAATGTTTTGATGTGTTCTGTTGGGAACATGTGCCAATTAAAATGATTTGGTCAATTTTACTAGCAAGTAAACTGGTCCTGTGCCTGGATGGATTTATTTAGTGGGAGAACGACTAATGCGAGGTCAAGTTTCATACTTACCATATCTAACTGCAACTTACAATTCAACTATTAAATAATTCCAAGACAATAAATGATCAACGCATCACATATAAATGGGACGGAATGCAACAGTTGTACACACAAACAAATAATTATAATTTCAGGGAAATTGGTTGATTTATTCAAGGAAAAGAGCTTTACAAATTGAGCAAGTCAGTAACTTGTTGGTCCATATCTGGAAGTTATGCAAGCAGTTATACTGGTTGGCTTTGACAGATAGAGTTGTTGGGTGTCCTCCTAAGGGATATCATGCCAAATTCTGTACAACTGATTCCTTAGATCGTCAAGATGGTTCCAGGGTCCTGTTCATAATATTCAAAACCCTCTCAGTTGGGAAGAGATCGGATGATCTTGCTGGCGAAGGTGGGGTTCCCTATTCTTTTTTCTTTATTTATTTTTTGAGTCATCAGTCATCTGACTTGTTTGAAGCAGTCCACCACGAATTCCTCTCCTGTGTCGACCTCTCTTCATCTCGGAGTAACACTTGCAACCTTCGTGCTCAGTTATGTGCCAGATGTATTCCTATCTGTGCCTTCCTCTACAGTTTTGACATCTACAGCTCCTACAGTATCATGGAAGTCATTCTCCGTTCCTGCCCAAAATCTCCACCTTCCTTGCCTTATCAGACCATCTAATTTTCAACATTTATGTGCAGCACCAAATCTCAAATGCTTCGATCTCTTCTGTTTGGTTTTCTCACAGTTCATACGATGCTGTGCTCCAGATCACATTCACAGAAACTTCTTCCTGAAATTAAGGCGCATGTCTGACAGAAGTAGACTTCTTTCGGCCAGGAATGCTCTTTTCCCTGCGCTAGTCTGCTTTTAATTTCGTCTTTGCTCCATCCGTCATTGGTTATATTGCTGCCTAGCTAGTAGAATTTCTTAACTTCATCTGCTTCGTGACTGTCAATCCTGATTTTAATTTTCTCACTGTTCTCATTTCTGGTGCTTCTCATTAGTTTCGTCTTTCTTCGATTTTGTCGCAGTCCATACACAGTACTCATTAGAATGTTCATTCCATTCAGCAGATCCTACAATTCTTCTTCACCTTCACTCAGGATAGCATTTCCCTCAGAATCGTATCATTGATATACTTTCACCTTCAATTTTAATTCCACTTCTGAACATTTCCTTTACTTCCATCACTGCTTCCTTGGATGCACAGATTGAACAGAAGGACCGGAAGATTACTTTCCTGTTTTACACCCTTTTTAATGCGGGCACATTTTTCTTGATCGTCCACACTTAATATTCCCCCTTGGCTCTTGTACATGTCGAATATTATCCGTCGCTCCCTATTTGTCTCACATTTTCGTAAATCTTGCCGTCCGCGGTGGCCGAGCGCTTCTAGGCGCTTCAGTCCGGAACCGCGCAATTGCTATGGTCGTAGGTTCGAATCTTGCCTCGGGCATGGATGTGTGTGATGTCCTTAGGTTGGTTAGGTTTAAGTAGTTCTAAGTTCTAGGGGACTGATGACCTCAGATGTTAAGTCCCATAGAGCCAGAGCCATTTAAACCATTTTTTTCGTACATCTAGCCCCATTTTACGTTGTGCAGTGCTTTTTCCATTCGACAGATCATATGAACGTGTCTTGATTTTTCTTTACTGTTGCTTCCATTAGCAGCCTCAAGGTCAGACTTGCCTCTGTGTTTGCCTATACCTTTCATTAACCCAAACTGATCGTCATCTAACACATCTTCAATTTTCTTTTCCATTTTTCTGTATATTATTTTTGTCATCTGGCTGGATGGATATGCTGTTAACCTGAGTATGCGATGATTCTCGTAGTTGTCACCTTTTGCAGTCTTCGGAATTACGTGGATGATATTTTTCTTGTTCTACTTCTGGGAGGTGTCAAGATTCGGACGAATTTCCACGGTTCGCCGGTGATACTACCATGGGGCATGCAATACCTGTGGAGCGATACGGAGCGTTATCGCGAAAATGTGCTGTTGTTGGAAGCTATCTTAACAATTTTGTAATTAAGAAAATTTCAGAAGAATTTTGAACAACTGTTGTGAATTAAGTTGTTAGGAATAGTTAATGACCGATTTTCAGAACATAAAGCGTTAAGTTTCAGGTGCGTGTTCAGCATTTTCTAGCAGTTTTTTTAACCACAGTTTTCATTTTCAGAGACTTCTATCCACGGAATTTGTGGGGATGTGTGAAAGATAACAAGTTAAATAAAACTTGCGTGATGATCTCTTGCTTTCTGATCATATCATTTAATTACGCCATTTCATTTCATAAGTACATGTAATTACTTTCCATTCAGAGCGTCGCAATGGCATAGATGCGGTATCGTTGCTACTCATAATCATGACGCAGAACTCTGAATTGAAAGTGAATGCTTTTGCTGACGCACTGTGAGTATCGCATTTCAGCTCTAATGCAGCACTGTATCGATGAAATATGACATCACATAACATACACAAATATATTCAGAGCGGATTATAAATGACAGAATAACGTAATTAATAAATTCTTTACGGTACTATTCATTGACAATGTTAATATTAAAACAGATATTTCACAAAAGTTATAAAGAATGGAAACTACGAAATAGGTCACCCTTACCTATGCATCGGGGCTGAATGAGATGCATTTAACAACCACTAAGTTCAAATTTAAGTAGGACAACATTTTGTCCATCCACGATGGATTGCCAATACTAGCATGCAGTAAAATTCGGGGATTCATTTGTCATTACATACACAATTAGATATCGTCTGTGTCAGATTGTAAAAACTATTATCGTATGTATACACAACAATCCAGTTAGTAAGTGGGCTACACAGGTCTTAGAATTCAGCCTAAAGCTTTAGCCTTTGCTGAATACGACTAAGTTATACTACATCATAATTGTTTTCAGCATATCAGTGCGAAAACAAAGAGCATTTATGGCATAGGAAAGAGACATCAGAATAATCTATCTTGTCACTTTCAAAATTCTCTGTAACACATTTAAACATTGATATCAGCATCTAGCTGCTTAATTTTCAAAGTACTCAACACATTAGGAGGTTTAATACGACATATTAAAGAGCGAGAGGTACGAAGAACTCCTTTGGTAATCAGTCTCTCTAACAAATGGTAGAGTGTACGTATGTACACTTTATGTGACAAACGGATGTGTATTGTTCGAACTGAAACCGATATCTAGGGGTTACAGAATTACTGAGGAGGCAGGGAAAGTATTGTGACACGGTGAACATCAATAATAAAGTACCCCAAAAACAAAATGATGTACAGAGATAAGTGTGCAACTGTTCGCGTCGACTCTGTCTTCAACATGAGTGACGATATCTCGAAAAATTTATCAGTTATGGTACAGGAAGTTTTTGTCATTGTACTAGAGTTTCAATTCGTGAAATGAGTAAGTCTTTCGGTGAGTGTACCACTTCTGTTTTTGGCGCAGTTATTTAATTACTACCTGAAATTTCTAAAGCCCTAGAGTACATCGTCCATGAAAAGCTGACGGATTACCTCAAAACTCATAACATCCATGACGAATATCAGTCAGGCTTTCGAAAGCACCATAGTACAGCAACCGCATTAATCAAAGTAACTGATGACATTAAACATGCTATGGACAGACGTGAAGCTACTATCCTAACACTGCTTGACTTTAGCAAGGCTTTTGACACAGTTGACTTCGATATATTACTAATTAAAATGAAACAGCTGAATTTCTCAAACAGCGCAATACACTGGTTCGACAGCTACCTCAAAAACAGAAGTCAACAAGTCATTTGTGGGTCGGAAAAGTCATCATGGAAAAGCGTGCGCTCTGGAGTTCCCCACGGATCCGTCCTTGTTCCACTACTGTTCTCACTGTACATTAATGATATTTCTTCAGTGATTCACTCCTGCAACTACCATCTTTATGCCGACGACATCCAACTGTACATAAGTGCAAGCCCCAAAAACATTGCTGGCGCAGTAGCGAGTATGAACGCAGATCTTTGCTCTGTTTCCCAATGGGCACAGAACCTAGGTCTGAAACTAAGCCCCAAGAAATCCCAGGTCATACTTATATCTCATCCAAAGTTAATCAGCCGGTACTTTCGCGAAACAGTCCCTAAAATACTCCTCAATGGTACCCAACTACCATACCAAAAAACAGTAAAAGACCTTGGAATAATCTTGGATGAACACCTAAACTGGGAAGAACAAACAGTCACAGCTTGCCGGAAATCGCTCTCCCCCCTACATGCAATTCAAAAATTTAGCAAACTATTTCCAACCCATGTTAAATAAAAATTAGTCCAAACACTAGTCTTGCCTAATCTTTACTACTGTGATGTAGTTCAACACGGCACAAATAGTGAAAATTCTAGATGCCTCGAGCTAGTGATGAATGCTTGCGTTAGATACGTGTGCAATATTCGGTTGTATGATCATATCAGTCCTTCATACTCCCAGCTAGGTTGGATACGCCCACATAAGGCACGCGATATCCACACGATGTGCTTACTTCATCGATTTCTTAGCCACTGGTGTCCCCAATACTTATCTTCTCACATTAAACACCTATCATCGTTCCACAATCGCAACACCAGATCGGATACGTCTATCATATTGGCTGTACCTTTACATAACACAAAATCCTTCTCCGTGTCATTCACCATCTCAACCATACGACTATGGAACGCGCTCCCCTGTGATCTTCGTCTTATCCAGAACTACTCAACATTCAAGAGGGAACTCAAGACTTACATATTAGGGACGGCATAACCACCATTGTTGGGCCTCTCCCATCTCTTTCATTCTACTCTCCATCACAGCTTCGAATTTTACCGTTCTATTTCTCTTCCTCTAACCTATCTACCTCTTATATATGTCTTTCACCCCATTCTATCGTCTTATGTCTCTGCTCGATGAGAATAACTCATAAGCTGCAAGAACATAACGAGAAAATTCACAACTAACAATGGGACTGACATTCATAAAAGAAAAGTATGTTTACTTTCATATAAATAGTCATTATTATTATTATTATTATTATTATTATTATTATTCTTGATTGTTATAATTATTTTTTATTGTTATAATTATCATTGTACTACTGTTATAATATCTATTTTTTCTTTAACATCAATACTGCATAATAGGCTACATTTCCTTTATGTTATGCAGAAACTGTAACTCGTTCAATCTGAGTAGGCCTGGTTAGGTGTAAGAGAGGGCCTGAAGGCCCTAATCTTGCCAGGTAAAATAAATGCATAAATAAATAAATAAATAACCGCGTGTAAACAGAATCGAACAGCTTTGGCAGCTTGTACTGAATGATTTGCAACTATTAAAATAATAATTTTATATGGCTTCAATTTACAGAACGAGTGTTTCACCTAAATGGCTGTTTATTGCATGGTGCTAGGAAGAGAAAAACTCAGACTAGCTCTAATTAACATACAGAAGCTACGAAGCTCCATGAAAGTCATGGCGTCCCTAAATAAATTATCTTTACACTAGAGTTGGTTAAACTATTGCTTGTAGCTAATCAGGAATCATTCATTAGACTTTTTATCGTACGTTTCTACGCGTGTGCGACTAAACTTTGTCCAGTATAGTGTATGCGTTGGTTGGAGGTGTTTTTGCAATACATAGTGAGAAGAACTACTCACAGTGAGATGTACTACAGATTGCTTCATTTATTTGATTTACGAAGTGTACCCCAAGTCACCAACTGTATTTTGTTTACAAAGCTGCATAAAACGAACTCTTTTTAAAAATTACATTTTACACAAACATGTATACATGTTTTCATACATAGATATGGTCAGTCAAAACTAAAATGAAATTAAGTATTGATGATTGAGCAATTTAGTTACATTTCTATGAGCTGATACATTGTCACTTCATTCACACTTAGTAGTGCAGTAGGGCAGTAGTAATAGTAGGTAATGGAACTTTGAGATGGTTAAACTAGCGGTACACATCATCTCATCAAAATTATTCGGACACTATTAGTGGACTTTACTGTGGAGTGTGTCTACCGTTGACCTTTATGACGGCTTGGACTAAGCAAAGGAAGCTTGCAGTATCTGTATAACTATGGGGAACTGCGAACTTAATGATAAGGGATGCTGTGGCCCGGAACGAAGTTGCAGATCCAACACATACCACAGGTGTTCCATTGTGTTGAGATCGGAAATCTGGAGGGGTGTATTGAACTGCGTATTGTGTACTGAACTGGTGACCTTTAAACAACGGAGAGGCTTCATCCCACCACAGCCCTCAATGGTCCACAACCCCACAACAGGCCACAACAATCCACCTGCCCCCATCGTCGCCTCACACCGAACCCAGTGTTATAGTGCGGTTAGGCCCCTACTGGATCTTCACCCCCCCCCCCCCTTCCCACGCCCTGGGAACACCCACCTCCCTCCCCTGGGAACTTCTCATATCCGAGGAGTGTTACACGAAATGTTTGCGCGGTAGAGTAATTATGGTGTACGCGTACCTGGAGACATTTTTTGCGCAGCAATCGCCAACATGGTGTAACTGAGGCGGAATAAGGGGAACCATCCCGCATTGGCCGAGGCAAATAGAAAACCGCCTTAAAACCATCCACAGGCTGGCCGGCACACCGGACCTCGCCTCTAATCCGCCGATCGGATTCGTGCTGGGACTGGAACGCGTTCCCGCTAGGGCAAGCAGAGCTTTTTTTATGCCTCTGAACTTTTAATATAAAAGGAGAAAGGAAAGGGTATAATACGTTATTATATTTGATTTGTTGTTCATTTTGTTCTTAGTTTGTTCTTGTGTATTTATTTGGATTCTAAACGCAGGTCTCCTGCCCACTTTTTTTATCTTTTTTTATTTATATAGGTATCAATGTGCGAACAGTCATAGTTAATCAACCCTGGAAAACTAAAACAGAATGAAGACACCATCGACGATATTAAACGTAAATAACATGAAAAGAAAGCCACCACGTCGTAGTTAGGCTTCCCAGCGACTGCGCCCACTGATAAGGATTGTGCAATATATGCTCGTTTGCAGTTCGTTCTGATCTCATCTGCCACTGCCTGGAACATTCCAGATGCACGGCGGGCTGTGAAAGGCACTCCAGAGGTAGTTTGCGAAGCATTGTCGATATCTGGTATGCCCGGAAATAGCATGATGTCTTTCTTGAAAATAGAGCCAGAAATCAAGGAAATTCTTGTGTCCGTCACGACAGAGGTAATGGACCGCATGTCTACGTATCCAGGTGACGGAGTTGGTTCGAGTCTTGGGGTAAAATGTCTCATCCGGAAACAATTACGTGCTTGCAGATATATGCTCCGGCCTAACCCGCAAGAGATAAGCCAGCATCTGCCGCACAAGGTGCCAAACCGGTTCCGCCTCTCCACAGCTGAGGCGGTGCTCGTCAGAATCTACTGTATTGCAACCCACACAATTGGGAGATTCTGCCATGTGGATATTGTAGAGACGTTCTTGCGTCACCAGCTTCCCATTAACGACTACGTACCATTGGGAAACAACGTCGGAATCAAGCATGGCATCGTGTACAGTCTTCCACACCACGCGCCACCGTACGTCAGGATATTTTAGTTCGACCACATTTTGAGGGGGGCGTTGTAGCATGTCGTGATATAGGCGTCGAGTTGTGGCCATTTGTGATGTGAGCGCTACACTGCAATAGCTTTGTTCTAAATAGAAACGTCCTATATAAAAGAGGGGCGCTGGGATGTCGTGTAGTGGCACCGGCGCTCTTAGTGAAGCAGGTCGTAGCGCCGTCAGAAGCAGACTCGTGAGGCTCGTAGGACAACGGCGCAGCAGACATAAATGTGAGCTAACATAGAGGGCAATGGCCCTATCATGGACGTTGACTAGGCCGAGAACACCTTTTTCCTTGGGGAGAGTAAGAGATACGTATCTGATCTTCAGTAACATACCAGAGGTGACGAAGTATCCCAGCGCTGCCATAATACTACGAGCCAAGGGTTTCGGAATGGGTAGCGTTTGGGCGACATGCGGTATGCGGGACGCAAGGTATACATTGGCATAATACGCCCGCTGAACGATGTTGAGGGATCGCAAGCGCTGATTTGCAATTCCGACCCTAATTTGGTGAAGAAGGCGTCGATAATTGAGCGTCGTCGCGCGTCGCATTTCGTTCATGAAATCTAAGCCCAAGCAGCGGACAGTATCACTGAAGTATAAGGGGGCAATGTGTTCCTGCGGTAGCCCAATCCCGATGCTCAAGGCGACAGACTTGTCAACGTTGATTTGGCTACCAGAAGCTGTACCGTAGGTTGCAATCCAGTCGAACGTCGCGGCAATATCGTCAGCTCCTCGTATGACGATCATCAAATCATCCGCATATGCCGTGCAGCGATAGATGGAGCCGCCGAACTGTATCCCAGTGAGCCTGTCTCGGAGACCACACAACAAAGGTTCTAAGGCCAATGCAAATAACAATGTTGATAATGGACATCCCTGTCGTACTGATCGGCGGATCGGTATGGGTGCCGTCAGTCTTCCATTAACAAGAACACGAGAAGTAGCCCCATGCAGAAGGCGTGCCAACACTGCGATAAAGGGGTCGGGGTATTCCATGCGCCGTAGAACGGCCGTGAGGAAAGTGTGGCCCACACGGCCAAAAGCCTGGCTAAAGTCTATAGACGCCAGGGCTGGCGGCAAACGTCTCACCCGTGCAAGGGAGATGAGATCTCTGTAACGACATAACGCAGTTCTGATGTGGTTGGGTCCCCCCAAGGACATCTGATCGCTGGACAGGACGTGCAATAGTGTGCCCCGAAGACGTTCTGATAGCAGCCTCGGAAAGATCTTGAAGTCGCTATTCAATAACGTTAAGAGGCTATAATCGCGGACATGATTCCGTCCCTTCGTCTTATGGATGGGGACAACCAGTCCTTCCAAGCACGGTGCAGGCAACGGTATACCCGGGGACATCAATTCCTGACAAATTTCAACCCAACACGGTACCAACAGTTGTTTAAATGCTCGATAGAACTCTGATGGTAATCCATCGATTCCTGGTGATTCATGGGGAGCACCTTTACCAATGGCGTCGAGCACTTCCTCTTCTGTCACTTCTCCCATGTCTGGTGGAACTGTACCGTGGACATGTGCTGAAGCGGTGTCTACCGTCGCCATATCAGAGATCACTGCTGAATAAAGTTGAGCGTAATGCCCATAGAGGGCTTCTGCTATATCTGCTTGTTCTGCCACGTGTCGTCCGTCGTCCGTTATCATGTCGGTTACCAGTGACCTACGGCGCCTCTTGCGTTCTAGGACCACGTGGTTCATAGATGGCCTTTCTGATTGTATCATGTCTGGAGCACGTGCCTTGTAAATGATGGTGTGCTAAGGAGACGAGCTGCGCTTTCGCGCGATTGACTATGATCTGCCGGTCAGGTGAGGGCTCCAAGCAAGACATTCCCGTAGGACGGTGTAATAAAATTTTTCCGTGCTCCTCCTCCATGCCGCCGCTTCCCGGCCGTAAACCATGAAGGTGCGCCTAAGAGCAGGCTTCGCACATGCAATCCACCAACTGAGGGTCTATTGGTAACGACCACGACGCTGTAAGGACGCGTTCCACGACTCTTCGATAGCACCTTTACATGCCGGCTCGTCCAGATGGGCGACGTTCAGTGTCCAGCGGGTCCTACTGCGCCACACACGTGCAGCTGGGAGGGCAATGCTGCAAATATAGGCTGCGTGGTCGGTAAATGCAGTGGGCCAGAGCTCTGCTCCTCTCGTCGCGGTCGAAAGGGTGCTTGTGACGTAAATCCTGTCTAACCGACTTGATGAATGACTTTTATAGTGGGTGTATCCAGGAGCTGGGCCATGGATATGGCGCCACGTGTCAATCAGGTGGAGGTCACGCACTAGCATTTCCAATTCCGCACACGGGACGTGATGTGGCTGCTGATCAGACGGAGATAATGTACAGTTAAAATCTCCTCCGATCACCATATCGTCTATGCGACCCATAAATAGACGCGTGATATCTTCCGAAAAAATGCGGGCCCGATCTCTCCGTCTCCCTGATCCTGAAGGGGCACAGACATTGATGAGTCGTACACCGTTGACAGTTACTCCCATGGCTCTTGCACTCGGTAAGTACAGTACGTCCGTAGACTCCAAACCGTTCTGTAGCAGAACAGCCACACCACAAACGGTAGAAGAGGCGTGGGAGATGTGGGCGGTATATCCGTAGAAGTCAGAGAAACTAGAGACACATACTTCCTGTAAGAGGGCCACGTCGACGTTCGCCGCATCAAGCATGCGTTGTAGCATTGTCAGTTTGTGTGGTGCCCTTATCGCGTTGATATTGATTGTGGCTAAGCGAAAGGTGTGTTGCCTAGCCTCTTCACCTAGTAGCTTTAGACCGCGCAGCTAGCAGGGCTGGCCAGGAGGGGTAGTTCATTTCAGGAATGTTTCTGTCACAAACCATTTTCTTACAGAAGCTGCGTTGACATAGGTATTGGCATAATGATACAAACAATAAGCATCTCTGAATTGTTCTTCTACTGCACGCAGTACATAATAATGTATGACTTCATAATGTTTATGATGAAATGGATAGGTTGATTCCGTTTCATCAGAGAGAAGAGCGCTTTGCATCTTAGCATATGGGGAATGAAACTTCCTGGCCGATTAAAACAATGGAAAATTGTACTGAAATGCAGGAGGATCTGCAGCGAATTGACGCATGGTGCACGGAATGGCAATTGAATCTCAATGTAGCGAAGTGTAATGTGATGCGAATACATAGAAAGATAGGTCCCTTATCTTTTAGCTACAAAATAGCAGGTCAGCAACTGGAAGCAGTTAATTCCATAAATTATCTGGGAGTACGCATTAGGAGTGATTTAAAATGGAATGATCATATAAAGTTGATCGTCGGTAAAGCAGATGCCAGACTGAGATTCATTGGAAGAATCCTAAGGAAATGCAATCCGACAACAAAAGAAGTAGGTTACAGTACGCTTGTTCGCCCAATGCTTGAATACTGCTCAGCAGTGTGGGATCCGCACCAGGTAGGGTTGATAGAAGAGATAGAGAAGATCCAACGGAGAGCAGCGCGCTTCGTTACAGGATCATTTAGTAATTGCGAAAGCGTTACGGAGATGATAGATAAACTCCAGTGGAAGACTCTGCAGGAGAGACGCTCAGTAGCTCGGTACGGGCTTTTGTTGAAGTTTCGAGAACATACCTTCACCGAAGAGTCAAGCAGTATATTGCTCCCTCCTACGTATATCTCGCGAAGAGACCATGAGGATAAAATCAGAGAGATTAGAGCCCACACAGAAGCATACCGACAGTCCTTCTTTCCACGTACAATACGAGACTGGAATAGAAGGGAGAACCGATAGAGGTACTCAGGGTACCCTCCGCCACACACCGTCAGGTGGCTTGCGGAGTACGGATGTAGATGTAGATGTAGATGAACTGTGCGCCCGACCGAGACTCGAATTCAGGAACTTTGCCTTTCGCGGGCAAGTGCTCTACCATCTGAGCTACCCAAGCACGACTCACGCCCCTTCGTCACAGCTTCACTTCTGCCAGTAGCTCGGCTCCTAGCTTCTAACCTTCACAGAAGCTCTCCTGCGAACTTTGCAGAACGAGTTTGAGTCTCTTCCCGGCACACAGTTTTAGTCTGCCAGGAAGTTTCATATCAGCGCAAACTCCGCTGCAGAATGAAAATCTCATTCTGGATATGGGGAATGTTTAGACTGTCCTTCATGTAGTTCTGCTGCGGCTGTACATAGCATCTGAAAATGCGATGAGCAACCTTTGTTTTATTTATTATGAGATAATGAAATTCATGGGATATCCATGTACAAATATACAGATGGCGACAGTATCGAGAATAGAACGTATAAAAATGCATTGACGGAGCTGGAATTTTTACTCAGGCGATTCATGTGAAAAGGTTTCCGACCTCATGTTGATCATTCCTCCCTACGTAGGTGGGTGCCAACAGAGTGATGCCTTTACGTCTACATCTACGTGATTACTCGGCTATTCACAATAAAGTGCCTGGCATAGGGTTCAGTGAACCACCTCAAGCTGTCTCTCTCCCGTTCCACTCTCGAACGGTACGCGGGAAAAACGGGCACTTAAATTTTTCTGTGAGAGCCCTGATTTCTCTTATTTTATCGTGATAATCATTTCTCCCTACGTAGGTGGTTGCCAACAGAATGTTTTCGCAATCGGACGAGAAAACTGTTGTTTTAAATTTCATGAGATCCCGTCGCAACGAAAAACACCTTTGTTTTAATGATTGCCACTCCAATTCACGTATCATCTCTGTGGCACTATCGCCCCTATTTCGCGATATTACAGAACGTGCTGCCCTTCTTTGTACTTTTTCGATGTCATCCGTCAGTCCCATCTGATGCGGATCCCACACAGCACAGCAATACTCCAGGAAAGGGTGGACAAGCGTGGTGTAAACATTCTCTGTAGTAGTCCTGTTGCACCTTCTAACTGTTCTGCCAGTTAATCGCAGTCTTTGGTTTGTTCTACTCACAATATTGTCTAAGTGATCGTTACCATTTAGTTTACTTGTAATTGTAATCCCTAAGTGTATAGCTGAATTTACAGCCTTCAGATTTGTGTGACCTATTGGGTAATCGAAATTTACCTGATTTCCTTTAGTAATAACGTGAATAACTTCACACTTTTCCTCATTCCAATTGCCACTTTTCGCACCATACAGATATTTTATCTAAATCTTTTGGCAAGTCGTTTTGACCATCTGATTACTTTACAAGAAGGTAAATGACGGCATCATGTGCAAAGAATCTAAGACGGCTACTCAGATTGTCTTCTATGTCGTTAGGTTGGATCAGGAACAATTTGTAAGTAGGCTGTTTAGGTTTTTATATTGGTAACGCCACGAAGCGCTCTGTATGAAAATCCCTGGCTGTACTGTGTGCAGTCTGTGACTAGTTTGCATTGTTGTCTGCCATTGTAGTGTTGGGCAGTGGCAGCTGGATGTTAACAGCGCGTAGCATTGCGCAGTTGGAGGTGAGCCGCCAGCAGTAGTGGATGTGGGGAGAGAAATGGCGGATTTTGAAATTTGTAAGACTGGATGTCATACACTGCTATATATATTATGACTTTTGATGATGTTAAGGTAAATACATTGATTGTTCTCTATTAAAATTTTTCATTTGCTAACTATCCCTATCAGTAGTTAGTGCCTTCCGTAGTTTAAATCTTTTGTTTAGCTGGCAGTAGTGGCGCTCGCTGTATTGCAGTAGTTCGAGTAACCAAGATTTTTGTGAGGTAAGCGATTTGTGAAACGTTTAGGTTAAAGTTAATCGGGGCCATTTTTTTGTAGGGATTTTTGAAAGCCAGATTGCGTTGCGCTAAAAAATATTGTGTTTCACTTTAAGCACAGTCATGTATAATTTTTCTAAGGGGACGTTTCAAATTGAGGACCTATAACACTTCCTTGGGGAACACCGGATATTACTTCTGTTTTACACGATGACGTTCCGTCTATTACTACGAACTGTAACCTTGCTGGTAGGAAATGACTAATCCAGTCGCACAACTGAGGCGATACACCGTAGGCACGCAGTTTGGTCAGAAGACGCTTGTGAGGAACGGTGTCCAAAGCCTTCTGGATATGTAGAAGTATGAAATCAATTTGGCATCCCCTGTCGATAGCACTTATTACTTCATGAGTAAAAAGAGCTAGTTGTGTTTAACAAGAACGATATTTTCTGAGTCTGAGGTGACTATGTGTCAATAAATCATTTCCTTCGAGGTACTTCATAGTGTTCGAAAACATTGTATGTTCCAAAACCCTAGTGCAAATCGAAGTTAGTGATATAGGCCTGTGATTCAGCGGATCACTCCTACTTCCCTTTTTGGGTATTGGTGTGCCTTGAGCAATTTTCCAGTCTTTAGGCACGGATCTTTCTGTGAGCGAGTGGTTGTATATAATTGCTAAATATGGAGCTATTTTATCAGCATACTCTGAGAGGAAGCAGACTGGTATACAATCTGGACCGTAGGCCTTGTCTTTATTAATTGTTTTAAGCTGCTTCGTTACTCCGAGAATATCTACTTCTTTGTTTCTCATCTTATCATTTGTTCTTGATTGTAATTCAGGAATATTTACTTCATCTTCTTTGGTGAAGGAATTTCGGAAAACCGTGTTTAACAACTCTGGTTTAGTGGCACTGTCATCGCTGACTTCACCGTTGTTATCGGGCAGTGAAGGTATTGATTGCGTCTTGCCACTGGTGTGCTTTATGTATGACGAGAATCTCTTTGGGTTTACTGCCAGATTTAGAGACAGAATTTCGTTGTGGAAATTATTAAAAGCATTTCGCATTGAAGTACGTGCCATATTTCGAAGTTTTGTTAAACTTTGCCAAAGTTGGGGATTTTGCGTTGTTTTAAATTTGGCATGCTTTTTTCGTGGCATCTGCAATAAAAATATGATCAGTTTTGTGTAGTTGGAGCTAGAGGCATCGGATACAACATCGCCTGCACAAACCTGACTTAGGCTTCTGACCATATCGGCTGAAGCGTAGTCGACTGCAAAACCGTGACTTGTGCAGATGAGTCCCGTATTTTAGTCGGTAAGAGTTGATGGTAGGATTCAAGTCTGGTACAGGCCTCACGACGCCACGGATCCGAGGATGTTAGCGAGGCATTGTGCAGGATGGTGGTGCCTCCAGAATGGTGTGGGCTGTGTTTACGTGGAATGTAATGGATCCTCTAGTCCAACTCAATAGGTCGTTGACTGTAAATGGTTATGTTAAGCTAGGTCAAGACCGTTTGTAGCCGTTCATGAACTTGATGTTCCCAAACAATGATGCAATCTTTATGGATGGCATTATCGCCATGTCACCGGGCCTCAGTTGTACGCCATTAGTTTGAAGAACATTCTGGGCAGTTCGAGCGAATGATTTGGCCACCTAGATGGCCCGATGTGAACCCCACTTAATGTGGACGGGACATAATAGAGAGATCAGTTCGTGAACTCCTGGACCGGCAACACTTTTCACAATTACGGACGGCTATAAAAGCAGCGGAGCTCAGTGTTCCTTCTGGGGACTCCCACGGACTTGTTGACTCCAAGCCACGTCCAGCTGCTGCGGTATAGCCTGCCGGAGTGGCCGTGCGGTTATAGGCCCTACAGTCCATCAGTCCCTGCACCCCCTCCTAAGCTGTTTTCCTCTCCCTTCCCTCCCCAGCCATCCTTTGGCGCCCCCCCCCCAACCTCATTCCCCTTCATGTCCCCTCCTTCTCGCCTCCTTTTCGCTTTTTTCCCCCCTTGTGTCCCCCCCACCCCCCACCCTGGCATATGCTCCCAGGTTTTTCTTAGTGATGCGTTAGTGTTGTATTTCAGTGCCATTATACAGTGTCATCTAGTGTTGTGGTTTTAATTGTGTTCTCGACCTGTTTATAGTCAATGACTGTTCCTTGCTATACCATCTGTCATGTGGCTGTTTCAATCGTTCTGCGACTTTTTATGCTTTGGCTGTACTTTCCCTTGTGCCTTTTAATATATTGTGTGTCTTTTGTGTAACACACTGTTTTAGACTTTTTCTCCGATTTACAGTCACCGCTTTGTATGCTTACTTTTCTTCTGTTCCGTCTTTTTTCCTCTTTCCACCATGTTTTCTTCTTTATATTGTGTTAATAGTCTTTCTGTCTATTTATGTCTCCCAGCTCAAGAGCAGCGCTTAGGCTGCTGCCGGCCAGCCCCTGATGGGGAATGTAAATTACCATAAAGGGGAAAAAAACCAGCCAATCAAGACAAGAAGTCTGCTCCAGATCGAGCACCGGCAACCACACGACGCCGCCGCCACCAAGGGACCTCTGAAGCTGCTGGCTGGCCTGTTGGTATTCTGTCAGACTCACAAGGCAAGACTTTAGAAACTGTGAACTCGTACAGGCCATGACTTAAGTGTTAATATGTTCCAATGTACTCCGCTTGAGGAGCTGATAGGCAACTAGTAACTGTGAAAGCCTTCCTTTTGTGCTTCCAACTCTTTGAGCTTAGTTGTGAACTTATTTTCCTGTCAGGAAAGAGTTACAAAGTCGGTTACATGTTTCATTGGACGTACAACAACGGCAATTTTTGTTGAATTCGTTGCGCTCTTAAATATAGAAGATTAAGTACATGCCTTTGTGTTCTTGCAGAAGTTTTCAAAGATCAGGATAGTGCAATGTATAGCGGCAAACGTAAAGTATTGGGGAGGTATGTTAAGCTGTGGAGGTGTGTATGGTGGTTAGTGTGTGGTCCTGTTACTGCTGTCAATAACTTGCCAGCCAGATGCGGAAGGATACGAACGCATTTTGCAACGTTGAGTACTATATACATTAAGGAAACAGTTCGGAATTGGTGGTTGCAGTGGTATGACATTTCATCCTGTTATTAAGCAACATCTCTGTTGCCATGATCTGATATACGGCCGGGAGAGCGGTGTGCTGACCACATGCCCTTCCATATCCGCATCCAGTGATGCCTATGATCTGAGGATGACACGGCGGCCGGTCGGTCCCCCCGGTATCTTTGGGCCTTCGTCCTACGTTTGGGAGGATTTCGGTTTAGCTTTAGTGCGGCGATGGTCTGTGAACAGTAACATCGCTGAAATGGAGTGACCAGCCCAGAATCCCGACCTCAACACAATGGAACTCTTTATTATTGTCCTGCTTTAGTATCCAAACATGTTTCACTGCAGTTTTGGCAACCTGTGTCAACTGTTTTCTTTATTTTAGTTTTTAAAATACACGCATACGAATTATATTTAGGTTATCATAATAATAATAATAATAATAATAATAATAATAATAATAATAATAATTTCGTTTGGCTCACTGGAATATTGAAGGTTTTTCAGTTGGACGCCACTTCGGCGACTTGCCTGACCCTACCCATCCCTAGGAAAAGGGGATCTACACCTTAACAAGGAATTCGCACCAAGTCGGACAAAAAGGGTTTTAATATAGTCCCAGCACTAATAAACAAAAGAGAACTAACCAAGACCTCCCGAAAAGACAAATTACACTGTACCAAAGAGAGGATTAAACGATGGCGAATGGAAGGAATGGAAGAGTGTACACTGAAATGTAGGAAACGACAATATAAATAGCCGCTCTGATATTAGGAAAAGCTTTATATAACGACGTGTGAGACAATTTTGAAGCTTTACTTTAACATTGTAAATACGTAAGGGTCTTATAATTGGTCGCGCGCAACTACATCGTCATGTCGTTGCTGCAGACGCTAGTGAATACATTCTAAATGTTTATCATTGTGGTTACAGGAACTTGGAAATGAATATACATCTCAAAAGAAGAGGTATTCACACTTTCTTCTTCTTTTTTTCTAGTACTATAATCCATTTTCGTTACGAACAAAACAACTGTCTACGTTGGCGACTTATCTGGCGTAGCGAGAGACCAATGACAAGGTTAAGTCATGAAATTACCAGAGCTGCCATCGGGGGAAGAAGCGTCTTCTGAGTTTATGCTGCGAGATTTGTAAGCAGCAGTACCACGTCAAAAGAATCATAATTACCTGGAAACGTCTTTTTGTACAAAAGAAGATGTCAAATATTGTTCTGAAACGTGAAATACCTCATTGTAGATAATAATTCCCACTGTGTAAGGAAGGAGTATCATTTCGTTTACTTCTTGTCTTAGGCATCCCACGGCTGGTGCGCTTAAGGTAAAGCATAATAATCATACTGTAGAAAAATAATATGTAACTGGAGAGAGTTTAATAATTTCGGAACCAAGCAGTAATATTTAATATTTGTAGCCTTTCAAGCTGTGAAGATTGTTTGAAGTGGGCGTTTCGTGCAATCGTTTGAAACTATACGTAAATGTAAGGCTGGTCATAGAACTTAGTACTGCTTTAAATACGTTCGATGCACAGACATGTGAATTTTCATGTTTGTTCTCTAAACAGGAAACGTGTATTGTGTTCTGATGTTTACATTACTCAATTGTACTTTAATTAATGTTCTTGCAAATATTTCACTTTCTTACACTGTTTGGTCATTACACAGTAGTCGGCATAGCAAGCCGCCACTGTGTTCTGATGTTTACATTACTTCATAGTATTTTTAATTAATGTTCTGGCAAATATTTTATTTTCTTACACTGCTTGATCATTATGCAGCAGTCGGCATAGCTAGCCGCCAATACTGTACGTACAATTTTAAATTCAATCAGCATTAAAAGTGTACAGAAAATTCATCAAGACAGGCGTCCCGAAAGGATAAGGTGAAAGAGTAATTGATCAGTTAGCCCTATATTTCACGGATACGTAAACATACGATTCATTACCAAATGATATCTTCACAATTTTTCAGAAAGTTATCTCCGGCAGTGGACTTGCCACACACTGCATTAACACGTTGTAGTTGAACCTCATATCAGATTATTACTGATTTAAATTGAAAATGACAGTCATGGTAGATGCAAATGTACGCCACTTTAGGTCCGAGAACTACGACGTGTAACTATTTCATACTAAAACACTGCAGCAAACTTTTGTGGAATCTGCTAAGCTTTTTCCATTTTCGGATTTTTCATTGCACTACTAGATTCTAAGGTCGTCAGTCGCTAAGCTTACACTCTACTTAACCTAAATTGTTCTAAGGACAAACACACACACCCATGCCCGAGGGAGGACTTGAACCTCCGCGGGGACAAGCCACGAATCATTGTGTTTAATTTGTACATGCAACATTGACAACTTATGTAGTCTTATAGAGTGACAAACACTGGTCTTTTAATGATATTTTAGTCATTTCACTGCATATTGTTAATTTATTGTAGTACCCTACCTCAGTCGGTAAAAACGAAAACATTAGAGGATTACTTTGTTGTCCGTCTGTCTATTTGTTCGACTGTTCAAAACCCTTTTTCTCAGGAATGGTTGAACTTTTCGTATACATAATTTTATACAGACTCTCAGTGCGCGAGTCCTACACGCAACTGACTAAATTGAATACATTATCATGATTTCGACTTTATAGGGTTTCCCAAACGCATGTTGAAGTACTAAACTGTATTTGACCTGGCTCTGACATGCCTTGGCCGAGAAACAATACTTTTGGTTCTGTAGACAAGTTGCACTACACCAAACATAGGTTTTTGGGAACATGACATGTCATAGATATATTTTAAAATTTCGGCATGCACGTGAGAATGTCTATAAGACCGAAATCAAGATTTCGTAAAATAAATGAACAATTTACAGTGAAATGGTCAAAATTTATTTTAAGAAATTCTGCATGACTGTGATTCCCCACGAAGGAAAAATCATTAAAAACTGGAAAAGATCCAGATAATTATGCAATTACTTAGAAAGTATGCTTAATTACGTATTTTTCTTTATTTTGGCATCCGAGAAATCGAATACACGGAACTTCGAACTCACCTACAAGATTCTAGGAAGCAGAAGAGTAGCGTAAAGTGTTCGTATGTGAATGCTGCTTTTAAATTCGGCATCAGGTTTGATAAGAGCCATTCACGTAGCTGTGATGCTCATTACAAGTGTTGTTAACAGACGGTGTAGTTCAAGATGGGATTTGTCGATACAACAAGTAACAAGCGCCGGCTGTTGTACGTGAGTTGCAGCGCTGACGGGTTAATCAGACGCAGACAGCCTCGTTAGAATCTGCCCTGACTGGATGGCTGGCTGGCGCTTCTAAGAAGAAGCAATCTAAGCGCTGGGGCCTGAGCGGCGGGCGAGTATACCCACTCACTGGATAAGGCGCGGCCTTAGCGCCCGGCGTGTTTACGCGCTGCTCGACACCGGCCCGTCTTTAATGCTTTGCCCGTCTCTGTAATCCGAGGTGGAGTACCGGCCGTAAACAGCGGCGCCTGGTGGCGACCCCAGTCCACTGCCAGTTCACGGCGCTCTTCCCCCGGGCAGTGGCAACCACTACAGTCCGTCCAAAGTACCGACACAACGAACTATGAGTCAAAAGGAATTGTAACACAATATTAGAAACGTTTCGTAATGATATTTTGCAATGTCGTGTTTGAACAGATTTAGTAACAAGACAATTTCTATAAGGGCTTGAAAACTTCTACTTTAGCTTGTAATACTTCTAGTTAACGACAGGGTAGTTGATTAATTACAAATTTTGCTGAGAAAGTATTTACCTTGGTGACAACATCGGTCAAATTAAAAGGAAGGTCAGCGTTGGCCGTAATATTGATGTTTTATTGATAGCATAATCGATTTTCAATCACATAGTGATTATCTTCAGTGCTATACAAATTACATTATTGTGATCGCTTCTCAGTTTTGGTTATTGATACCTTCTTGATACCAGTGTTTGAGTTTAATTTGTACAGCACTGAAGATGATCATCATGTGATCGAAAATCTATTATGCTATCAATAAAACATCAAAATTACGGCCAACACTGATTTTCCTTTTCATTTAACATATATTGTCGTTGTGCACACTGCACTCCATTGAGTCGCCAATCAATAACATCGATCAATATTCCTTCTACATGTGACACCTTCCACGGCTTCACGCTAGCCTTGTGTAAGAGCACAAATTCCCTGTTCGTAAAACCTCTTGATATGTGGTCGTAGTCAGTTTTTAACGCATCAACTGCGTTCTCATGATTTTCAAAGTATATGTCTCAAGTACCAGGTGATCAAAAAGTCAGTATAGATTTGAAAACTGAAGAAATCACGGAATAATGTAAATAGAGAGGTACAAATTGACACAAAAGTTTGAAATGACATGGGTTTTTATTAGAACCAAAAAATACAAACGTTAAAAAGTGTCCGACAGATGGCGCTTCATCTGATCAGAATATCAAAAGGCAAAGCAAAGATGATATTCTTTACAGGATAGGCTCAATATGTCCACCATCATTCCTCAACAATAGCTGTAGTCGAGCACTGTAAAGCATGTCAGGAGTTATGGTGCGGCATTGGCGATGGATGTTGTCTTTCAGTA
This sequence comes from Schistocerca gregaria, assembly GCF_023897955.1. Taxonomy (NCBI): domain Eukaryota; kingdom Metazoa; phylum Arthropoda; class Insecta; order Orthoptera; family Acrididae; genus Schistocerca; species Schistocerca gregaria. Next base: position 554,149,640 of record NC_064925.1, read on the forward strand.
TCTCTAGAGATGTCGGTCGATCACGGTACACTTCAGGTAACCCCAAAGTCAATAATCGCACGGACTGAGGTCTGGGGACCTGGGAGGCCAAGCATGATGAAAGTGGTAGCTGAGCTCACGATCATCACCCAACGACGCGCGAAAGAGATCATTCACGAGTCTAGCAATACTTTTCTTTGTTGTAATAAAATCCCATGTCCTTCCAAGCATGTGTGTCAATTTTTATCTCTCTATCTAGATTATTCCATTGTTTATTAAGTTTTCAAATTGATACTGACTTTTCGATCATCCGGTAGATTAAGTAGCCTATGGTGAAGTTACTCCAAGGACGCCAGGTGTGGGCTGCTGGGTGGATAACATAATGATGTACAATCAAATCTGGCCATGCGATCCCGTGTTTTGTGTCATGTCTTGCAGTTTTTAGGATAGATTTATGTTGGATAATTGGCAGACCGGACACGTCTGGAACGGTACTTTGTTCAGTGTCTTCACATATGTGTCTGGATCAATGGTTTATCCAATTGGCAGCACATCTGCGGGAATGAAGCCTTCGCTGTCTAAAAAGCCCCTCATCAAGATATTGCCAGCAGAGGCAGTGACCTCGAACTTTTACAATTTTCGTGACTGCGCGTGTTGTAACTTCAGTGCATACCTTTCTGTTTCTGGCTCAAAGTGAGGCATCCAGAGGTCGTTACCTGCAACGACCCGTGACAAAAAGACATGTTCAAAGGGCTCAGTGTATTCAGATGAACTGACGTTCCTCCGAAATTGATTAATCGTGAGCGTTTGTGGAAGCCATCTGTAGCACACTTCCAACAGTCCCGCTTCCAATGCTACCGATGGCTGCTGCGCCAACTGCCGAGTTGTCATGCGCCAGTCTACAAGAATTGCGCCATGCTTGGGATTCGGGTCTTGAGCAATACCTGCCAAAGGAGGTCCCGAATGTGGCTAGCGATCGAGATAAGTCTCGACATTTCCCAACGCTTCATATCGCAACTGCACATGAATGCTTAAGGATGTTCGCCACAGTTTCTTTCGCAATAATCAGGAATTCTACAGCACATCGCTTGCAACGACGGTCTTGATTCTTCACCCCATGTAAACAAACTGTTGAAATTATTCGAAACGACGCACACGTTCAGAACATATATCATAAGTTTCTTCAGGTAGGTCACGTCCAGTTGACTATATTTGATGCAGCTACCAAAGTGCGCTGTTCCAAATAGTCCCACAGTATTTCTAAGGGACTCAAATCGGGCATTTAGAGAGCAAACTGGGATGTGATTGGTTGCTTTAGTGTTCCTAAAAGGAGCATCATTGTGAAAGCAGCGGTTGTCAGTTTTGAGGTCGACAGTATACTCATTACAAAGGCTGAGACAGTACATTGACACTTGGCCACAAAGAATGTGAAATAAGCTTGCTAGGTTATGTTCACGGCAACCTATTTGAGTGCACCCCAGACACGGTATGAAAAACAACCATAAACATCACAAAACAACATTTGGCCCAAATAGCACCATCTTCTCCGTGCAGATTAATCTCCTCATTCGGCCGCCCGGGCACTCTACGTCTTACATCAATTCAAAAGAGGCCAAATCGGGACTCGGCGGCCCACACTACACGCTGTGTGGTCTTTGTCATTCCTTGTAGTCATGTGGGACAGTCCGCGATGATTTGGCAAGAGAGTCGTCCTCGTCACGTCTATAAACTACAACTCCTAAACGTTCCGATGCAACTGATCCACCTTACTCCACTCATTCCATATAGCAGACCGATACATAAGCTGCACCTCACTGCCTGGTCTTCGGTTTCACTGGGGGCAACGTGAGAACGTGCCGAAAGTTCTGCGCCGTCTACAGCGTACCAGACAGACACGTGTGTATTTTTATTGGGGAAACTAATATTTTGTCCATTGAACCCATACTTCGTTTTGCGTCTTCTAACTGGTTTGTTGCGGTTCGCCAGGATTTCGTCTCCTGTGCCGACGTTACAGTCTCTGATAGAACATATATCTACAGTCTCTGATACAACATATATCGTCAGTTGTTTGCTAAGTACTCTGGCGTCTCTGTTCATTTACGTTATATCCTAATTAGGAATGTTAATTTCTCTAAAGACTGTACTTGGCAATCGGACAACAAAAAAGTTAAATGAGCCTTTGTAGTAGCTGTTCAGCAGTAAAACTACTGATCGCTCTCGGTATTAGACAGCACTCTCACATTACCAAAAGGTAAATTACACATAAATAAACAGTTAATGCAAATTGAAAGCAGTGGAGACATGGCTAACATTATTAGAAATGGCTTTTATGTGACCATGACGGGAAATAGTTAACTAACATGAATACTTTAAGTGCATGAATGTCTAACGAGCATATCTACATACACTCACACACATGTAACTACTTTGACTGTGAACCCATTTATAGATACTGACCACAGAAACCCTCTGTGATGCAGACGAGGCTTAGTTGACAGTGGTGGCAAATTTAGTGACTATACAGTTACGAACATTCGTTTCATGCGGATTCCGAAATTACTTACATCACTTCTCACCATATGAAAAAATTACGGTTCTGAGCCATCCCTTGAGCCTACCTTTGAATAAGCAGAGTTTTAATTCGCCAAATGCATGCAAATTTAGTATTTTTGTTACCTACAATCCACCACAGAACTTTCAACAAGAAAAATAAAATAAGGATGACATAATTTCAGAGACTTTTCTGGTCTCACGCAGATATGATTTTATGTATTTAAACTGAAACGGCGGTTGAAAATTAGTACCAAGGTCGGGAATCGGTCCCATGTCTCCTGTTTACTAGGTAGGTGCGTTAGCCGCTAAATGACCTTGCCACAGCAGTTCATAACTGCATGTCTTACCCTGGCATGCCTCACTCCTCAACCCAAATTGCCACTGCTACCCTGGTTTACTTTAAATCCCCCTCGACGCTGAGGTGATATTCTGGAACATGTAGAGCCTCAGAAATTGTATTCTTGTGAGAGGGGGAATTTAAAGTTGAATCGAGCGGCAGTGACAATTTGGAGTGAGAATAGGGACATGCAAGGGTAATACATGCAGCTGAGTGAACCCTTGTGTCAAGGCTGCTTAGTGGCTGTCGTACCAGAATGGTAAGCAGGAGTCCCGGGTTCAATTCCCAGCCTTGATACAAATTTTCATTCACCGCTTCATAGACAAAAACATTAAAAGTTTTGCATTACTTGCAATGCCGTCTCCTTTAGCGTAGCATCAGCAACATGTAACATTTAGAAAAGAATTGAGCTGGTTCACGATTTATATATTAGCATCATTTAAGTAATTGGCAAATATTTATACTCACATCTCTGACAGCTTTTGTCACTGCAAATCGTAATGAGTTTAACACGCATGCTCAAAGGAAAATATGATACTCTCTTAGCTATAAAAATAACATCATTGTAAAAGCTTTTGCTTTCAAAATGATTCGCCTCAGTATTATGAAATTTGACAATCACAATAGAGAGTGGCTTTCAAAACTCAAATATGCCTTTCGTCTATGAAATCCGAATTACACAAAAGAGCATACAGAAGCAAAATTGTGCAGGGAGCTATGGCCGAGCCTCTGCCGAAAATGCCGCTGTAAAATTCGCTTCACAGAATACACTTTTGTGGCTCTGAATACTACTGCAACATCCTTCGTACAACTAACCAGTACCCTGTATCTTGAAGTTCTGCAGAGCGCACGACTGCTCAAGACATGTAGCACATATTTTGCAATAAATAAGAGGCTACTTCTTCTTAGTTTATTACATGTATGTGTTTTGCTACTCATCTTGTACAAATGTTGCAATATAACATATTTTTTCGAGGCCCTCGTTCATAATTAGTTCACACAACACAACACACACAGACACATGCATTTCATCTTCACGTCGCCTGTTCCGAACTTGGTCTCTCTATATTGTACCGTTCTGGAACCACAGTTTCTGAAGAAAGACGGCATATAGCCACACCAACTCATCTGCACGGTTTTACCTACAGCATATTCCTTGATACTAATGCCATTCCCCTTATAATGAGAAATAAAGTATTCCTAAAAATATAGTAGTTTTAACAAAATAGGTTAAAAAATATACAGTTGCATATTTCACAAGTATGGTTTATGAACCTCTACGGTATCATTGCACCTTTAGCAATGAGGCGCCATCACGTTTCCGTCACTTAACAACATTAATTTACGTTACGCGTGAACGTTGACCTATACATACAGTCCGGTGTGCCCTATGTTGTGTCGTTTTGCTCATGGGGCGAGCAAGCGGTTAAGTGTTGCCAACTTTAACAATGCAGTGCTATTACGGAAATATGTGATTGGAAGTTTACTGTTTATTGTCGTTATGATGCCTGTATCGTTACAATGTATCCGAATCTTTATCTTCCTCTACCATTTTTACCCTCTAAAACTCTCTATTTCTTGGTGCCTCAGCAGATGTTCTGTCATCATATGTCTTCTTGTCAATGTTTTCCATATGTTCCTTTCCTTGCCGATTCTGCGGAGAACCACCTCGTGTGTTACTTTATCAGTCCATCAAACATTGAACGTTATTCTGTTCCATAACATGTCAAATACTTGAAACCTCTTCTGTTCCGGGTTTCCTATAGTCCCTGAATCACTACCGTACAACGCTATGTTCCAAAAGCCCATCGTCAGAACTTTCTTCCTCACATTGAGGCCTATCTACAATATCAGAAGGCTTCTCTTGGCCAGGAATGATGTTTTTGTCAGTGCCACTCTGCTTTTTGTGCCCTCCTTGCACTGTATTGATTATTTTTCTGCCTAGGTAGCAGAATTCCTTAAACTCATCTATTTTGTGCTCCGCAATTCTGATGTTAACTTTCTCTTAGTTCTGTTACTTATTATTACTTCCATCTTTATCCAATACATTCTCATTAGACTGTTCATTCCATTCCATAGACCCTGCAATTTTTCTTCGCCTTGACTCAAGATAGTTGTGTCTTCCCTGCAACTTATTATTGATATCCTTTCACTTTGAATTTTAGTCTCTCTTTTGAACCTTTCTTTTATATCCTTCCTTGCTTATTCAATGTATAACTGAACGGTATATGCCAAAGGATGTCCCTGTGTTAACAGTTTTTAATTCTAGCAATTCGTTCTTGGTCTTCCAGTCTTGGTCTACAAGCCTTTATGTAACTTACTCTCACTGACAGCCCCTGCAAAATGATGAAACGAAAACTGCTTATCACTAACTTCGATTTCGCTCTTCTTGCACTAAAACCTCAGCATCAGAATCAAGTTTCAATTTATTACTTGTGCTACTGCTCTATTGTGAACACAGTTCGTAGAATGTATCCACTTATACTGCTGAATGTATCTTGAAAATAATATAATAGTGAGACATATACTTCAGGTGATGTGCCAAACAAACCCTGTGATGAGTGAAAAACGTGCTTGTGCTTGAATGAAGATCAAATTAGCCAGGCTACATTCATCCAGTGTTTCATAAAGAGAACACTAAGCGACCTTCAAGAAATGTTAGTCATAATGTAAAACATTTTCTAAGGTTATTTCACTTACATGTTTAACGTCCAATATTTAATATATAATTCATATGTAAAGTGATTACACGTTTTAAGCTCTAAAGAATTGTGAGGTTACGGATTTATAATGAAAATGGAGCTTATAAGAAAATGGAACGTAGGCTAGACACATCATAATAGACAATATGTTGAACCGATACCCATGGCATGAAATTTTGGAAGACATGGGGTGCTAGACCTCGGAAATTTCCGGGGAAGACAGGAAAAATAAGCAGCTGGTCCATGGGTAAAATCAGAATGGGAGACATAATTACGACTTTAATGAAAATTTAATGGAACTCTATTGCACTTGAGTAGATGGACCAAGAAATTCAGGTATGTAAGAAAAGTTCCTGAAAATGACCAAATACACTAGTGTCCAATAACAATGAAATGCCTTGAAGGACAGCTAATCAGCAAATATTAAATACTGAGCATTTATTGAATACCAGAGAAGTTACACGATTGTTACGTGAATCGAGGGTATAGGGGAAACGAAATTTAGTACACACAACCTTGATGAGAGGGAAATGACTCCATCATTAATACCTCAGAAGTACAACGTCTGGTTAGAAAATACAAGCAAAGCTAACCAGAAGTGATTGTGTAGTAAACTTTCTGGAAGCAGAACTGCAGCTACAGAACAGACGAAGCAGTGTCCCTCTAGTGTACAGTGTTGTCAGTGAACAAACCGTTGTCTTCGCACCTTTCGCCGATGCCGCAGCCTGAGAAACAGGGAGGCCAGCTTCAAGCATTACAGCCAACACTGGTGCAATCAGTGTTGGTTCAACGTGTGGATCAGTGAAATAGCATTGCATCCAACATGGACTCCAACGATAGTACGAATCCGGTGCTTCTCCATATTTCGACCAAGCCTCTAACGGTGTTGGGGCCAATATCGATAAGTCAATCAAATATTGGTGTAGTATTGTTTACTTTTGTTGTTTAGAGACCAGACTTTGTTTCCAGAACGAGATATTCACTCTGCAGCGGAGTGTCCGCTGATATGAAACTTCCTGGCAGATTAAAACTGTGTGCCAGACCGAGACTCGATCTCGGGACATTTGCCTTCCCGGGCATGTGCTCTACCAACTGAGCTACCCAAGCACGATTCACGACCCGTCCTTACAGCTTTACTTCCACCAGTACCTCGTCTCCTACCTTTGCCCGCGAAAGGCAAAGGTCCCGAGTTCGAGTCTCGGTCCGGCACACAGTTTTAATTTGCCAGGAAGTTTCATATCAGCGCACACTCCGCTGCAGAGAGAAAATCTCATTCTGGAAACATAAACCAGGCTGTGGTTAAGCCATGTCTCCGCAATATCCTTTCTTTCAGAAGTGCTAGTCTTGCATGTTTGGCAGGAGAGCTTCTGTAAAGGTCACACGTTGTTTGTTTGTTAACTAATTGTACCTCCAGATTAAATTTTTTAAATCACAATTGTGGTATATTGGATCGATACCACCCTCACCGTCGTCTAACAGTTGGCAACGGAAATGTACTTTCCCGACAGGTGCCAATTGTAGTCGCACGTTGACCCCTCAGATGCAAAGATGCGCTCCCACTTAGCCACGTCTTCAGAAATTCGAAATAAGAGAGCTCTCTGCCGTCGCGTTTTTAGACTGCCGGCGATAGCTATATAGCCCAGCCTAAGTTGCAGTATTGGACAGTGAACAGTCTTAGTCAACCTCTAAAAGTTCGCTCGTACGTTAATAGTGCGTGCCTCACACTGCACAATGGTGTTTAGTTTGCTTCTTGTGGTAGCTGTTTGTTCCTACAAGTTAGATAAAACTTCTGTTTACTATACTTATGTATTAACTAAAACGTTTTGCTCCTATCCTGCTTCCCTATGACGATAGCTGCTGCACCAATCTGTAGCCCACCTCCCGTTACCATTACGTACAAAGTGGTACACAAGAACAATATCTCTCGGACAACGGAGCCACATGCATTCTCGTTTTCGGAACTATACCAGCAAAAAACAACACCTATATGAAAAGTATCTTCCCAAATGGATACAGTAAATCTCGACCGCAAAAACATTTCTTTCGATGATAACCGGTTTCGGTCAGCAGTTGACCATCCTCAGACCCTCATTCATGATGGTAGGCGGTGGCGGTGAATGGATCGGGCGTTGTAGCTCCACGAAAGTGAACTGTAGACGTTCGTCAATTTATAACACCCGCTCCGTTCACCACCAACATCACCTACCATCACGATACGAGGACCTGAGGATGGTTAAATGCTGACCGAAACCGGTTACCATCGAAATAAATCTTCTTGCTGTCGAGACTGTGTCCATTTTGAAAGTTCGTTTGTGGTTCAACTGACTCTGAGCACTACGGGGCTTAACTTCTGAGGTCTTCAGTCCCTTATAATTTAGAACTACTTAAACCTAACTAACCTAAGGACATCACACACATTCATGCCCGAGGCAGGATTCGAACATGCGACCCTAGCGGTAGCGCGGTTCCAGATTGTAGCGCCTAGAAGCGCACGGCCACTCCGGCGGGCGAAAGTACGTTTAGCCAGACCTTTTTCTCATCACGAGAAACTTCTCAAAAATTACTAAAAATATATTTCTTTTTTACTTTGGGTTCAGTCATTTGAAGACGCAGCTAAAGAACTAATTTGGATGTATGACAAATGTTAGTCCACAGCTCGTGGTCGTGCGGTAGCGTTCTCGCTTTCCGCGCCCGGGTTCCCGGGTTCGATTCCCGGCGGGGTCAGGGATTTTCTCTGCCTCGTAATGACTGGGTGTTGTGTGATTTCCTTAGGTTAGTTAGGTTTAAGTAGTTCTAAGTTCTAGGGGACGGATGACCATAGATGTTAAGTCCCATAATGCTCAGAGCCATTTGAACCAACCATATGACAAAAGTTACAAAACTACTGCGAGGGTTCATACATTACGTGCTCTAAAAATTAACATCTGTCATACATAAAAGAATTAGCTATCTTCTATACAATGAAATCTGACATGCTTCTGTTTGAACACGCTTATCCCCAAAACTACTAGAAGAATATTCATAGGGTTTTCACAGGTTACTTGAGCTTAGCTTGGGGAAACCTATATATGTTATCAAAATATCGTCTGCCCAGCGTAACAGTTCGGACGCAATCAACACGATGCAGTACATCAGAGAACCAATATATGGCGCTGTTAGTTTTGTAACACATTAAAAAAACAATGAATGGTGCTCTTAGTTAACGTGACTGACAGAATTTACCACCGCAATGTTTTCTTTACGAAGTTAAACAAACAGCGAATTTAATTGGCTAGCATATATGGATTTACAGTTTGAGCTTTATGTATTAAATACGTAACGACACAGCTTTGTTTCTTTCGATAGGTTTTCTTTATGTTATTAGCTAGGAAAAATAAATTTATTAAGAGAGCTTTGGGATTTAGGTTCCCAGTCGCTACATTCCTATTTCGTTGTGTTTGCGAATAAAATATCAGTGAAACTGTCAGTTCTTTTTCAATACACTAAAACGGCTAATATAATAAGGACTAAGCTATCTACAGATCCGAATGAATGTCGTGAGGCGAGACTTTCTGTGGTTGGAGAACATCTACTGACTGTTAGACAACTTTCAGAAGCGAAGCATGACGTAAGTCTGATCGAGAGTGTCGTGGATTATTTCGCTCCTCAGAAGACTTCGCTCACAGAGGTTTAAAATTACTTTTCTCCAGCATAACATCATAGAAGCGAAAACTTTTACGGGAAGTGGAGCAGCCATCCGAGCATTTTTACCCTGAATGTCACTTATTCCTAAGAAATAGCTGTTTCGCTCTAAACATGCAAAATTCTTGATGAGTTTATGTAATGTGATGATCACGAAAAAAACAGAAAGCCAGGCGCTGCATGTTGCGGGCTCAGCTATAAATAAATCTCTGGTAGTTATTAATAAAATCAAGAGAGAAGTTGATGAAATGTATTTATTATAAGCGATAACTCATATCTTAATTAAAACTTAGTTATTTTGATATGTGTGAAGTCTTATAGTCCAACAACTTGTTTTCATGTTTTCCTGTTCTTGTTTTACACTGTAAAAATATAATTATTCACGCTTAACCGCAAATATACCGCCCAGATCTGTGCGTCAGACGCGTGTACATTGGCTCCATGTGAATTCAATTCAATGCTGGCTCCAGTATGTGGCTGCTGTCCCATAAATGTTGGCGCCAACGTTTGGAAATCGGATAACAATGATCGCCGTCATAAAAAAATCCTTGGTGCCTTTTGTTACTGCAAATGTGAGTTTCCTGACGTGAAGGAGCTGTGTGATGCTGCAGGGCCGAGCGAGAAATACGTCTCCTCGGATGCTGGTCGCGTTGTGACGCTGAGATCCAGCAAGACGTTGAATATGGTGCCGTATTTCCCTATATGCAAAGTTTGTTCTATTCACAGGTTAAGCTCATCAGTTACACAGAAACTGTAGTTACCTGTATGTCCAAACACATAGTACACTTCACGGCAATATGATGTTAGTTGCACTTCAACTTCATAGTGTCGAAATTTTTATAACCAGCGTTATAGATAGGGGGCGGATGAATGATAACATAGAAGGCTATCTGGATAGTCTCCACAGAAGGCGGTTAGGTTTGTATCAGTCCATATGATGCATTTATGAAGAAGCTATGTTGAATGCCTGATAATGCCGATAAAGATCACGAAGCATGATGCTCATGTCAAGCAGTTTAACGAGCCAATTCTAGCAAATATTTAAGGATTTTCTAATCTTTAGGAGCCGTATATCAACTGCCCTTGGGTGGCTCTAAATGTAAGTTCAGCAGTTTCTTGTGTTTCCACGTATTGTTGACAGTAAGACTATTGAAATGATGGAGAAATTTTTCTCGCGTATGTAGTGAGGAGCGTTGGAATCTGAGTGTCTCAAAACACTCAAATAGTAAGCGACTGCCAGCAAGTGACCCTCGCACGTTTCTCACACACTATATATATATATATATATATATATAATGGCAAATTAATTGAAGGACTAGTCTCACCTTTGGTAGTGTAATAGTCTGTAGTTCCAGCAATCGCCACACAACTGTTGTATTGAGTTGTTTTGTTTTGTCAGATGACAGTCGCCAGATACTCAGTGTATTGTTCTGAGTTGCACCTAGTTACTCGAGTAAACATGGCTGGCGCAAGGCCTACATTCACTGAAAGGAAGTCAGTTTTGAAGTAGTATTTTACGTACGAAAACATTAATGAGGTACAACGGCAATGGCGAAATGAGTATCAAACAGAGCCATCGACACGTTTAACGATTCGTCGCATTCGAGACAAATTTGAAGCCGAAGGTTGTGTTAAAGATGTACACAAACAACGATCTGGACGACCTATAACAGTAACAAGTCCAATTGTTACAACAATTCGCTCGCTCACCACAGAAGTCTGTGAGACAGTGTGCCCGTGAAACTGGAGTGAGTCGCTCAAGTGTTCTGCGAATTTTGAAGACAGCAAAGTGGAAGCGCTACATCCCACGACTGCTACACGCAATGAACGACGACGACCTAGATCCTAGAATGGAGTACTGCGAGTGGTTTACTAACATGGTGCCCAACGATGAAGAGTTTGCAGAAACGATTGTGTGGTCTGATGGGGCACAGTTCAGTCTCAATGGTACAGTAATTCGCCACAATTGCATCTACTGGGCGGCCGAAAATCCGAATGAGCTAACTCCGTCAATTGGTTTGCAAGTTATAGACTTTTAAACAGTGGGTTGTAATAATTGATAGTTCTTTGACGCTAATTATTGAAGTTCATGCTTTCATTGTATTTCAGGTACGACGGGGTGAGCTGCAGAACATTGTCTCGAGTGCTCGTGGCCAACGCGGCTCACCTATACTGTGAGAAATTACAACAGTGGTTTACGGGTAATTTATTCATTGCACGGCAGACTTACTTAGACCACATACAACAGTTACTTATATAGGATGCTTACCGGTGAAGACGGGATTATAGTTTGGAGGAATTTCCAACAAATAATAAACTTTGGCAAGTGACAGTCAGGTTCAATTGAGAACAATGAATTTACTTATCGTGCAGATTTGTCATTTAAGTGACAATGGGGTGCAATAATTCCGCTAAGTACAGTTGCTTTCTAGATTAACATTACATTCCATCGCAGTAGCAATAATAAACGAGTGCAGTGGGAGCAATGGGAGCAAACTCAATCAGTTGAGTTGATTATGCTCTTTCGGTGTCTACAGTCATTCTGCATAGCTTTGCTTGTGACCTCTTTGCACATAAGCCTTTTTTCGGCTTAGGCTCCCATTGAACTAATCTAACGGTAGGAGAACATGTTAAAATTTTCTTTTCGGCATATGGCGTCTTCTGCAGCTATGGAAACGTATAACCATTGCCTGTCTTCGCCGCTGCAAGGTATTCCACCTATCATATATTGTTGCGAAAGTGATGCTAGCATTGAGCTCATTACTAAACGGAATAGACCATTCTATGAAGCCAAGCAATGACGTTTCTCTTCAGTTGCCATCATACGTCGAGGAAAGCTGTTATGTTGTACAGTTGAACAGGAGAAACTAAATTTTTATTTATTGATACTCCGTAGTGTTGGCTAGGTTTAATTTGTAGTTCGCTGAAGGTTTTTCTCCAAAGTCTCAAGCACTCAAAAATTCCTGAAAAATGTAGGAAGTTTACTGGTGAAGACGGGATTATGGTTTTGAGGAATTTCCAACAAATAATAAACTTTTGCAAGTGACAGTCAGGTTCAATTGACAACAATGAATTTATTGAGCGGACAAATTTGACAGTTATGTGACAATGGGGTGCAATATTTCCGCTAATTACAGCTGCTTTCTAGATTCACATTACCTTCCAACGCAGTACCAGTAATAAACGAGTGCAGCGGGAGTAATGGAAGCAAACTCAACCCGTTGTGTTGATTATACTGTTTCGGTTTATACACCCATTCTGCATAGTTTTGCTTGTGACCTCTTCGCACATAAGTGTTGTGTCAGCTAAGGCTCCCATAGAACTAATCTAACGGGAGGAGTATGGAGTCTTCTGCAGCTATGGGAGCGTTTAGCCATTGTCTGGCTTTCCCGCTGCAAGATAGTCCACTGATCATATATTGTTGAAGAAGCTATGTTGGCATTGAGCTCATTACTAAACTGAACAGACCATTCCATGAAGCCAAGCAATGATGTTCATCTTCAGTTGCAATCGTACTCCGAGGAAAGCTGTTATTTTGTACATTTGTACGGGAGAAACTAAATTATTTTTTACTGATGCTATGTAGTGATGTCTAGGTTTAGTTTGTAGTTCGCTGAGGGTTTTTCTCTAAAGTCGCAAGCACTAACAGTATTAGTACGATCAAAAACCCCTGCGTAATACGGCGTACCAAAAAAAGTCATCACCGTTTTCTATGTGATGACCCCTTTGAATAGTCCTTTGAGTAATTCTGAGCTCATCGGTTGTTACTCATTATACACTTTGCCTCTTCCTTCATAAAAATACATTGGTAAGAATGAAGTGGCAATGGGCAAAACTATGCTACAGTTCATCCTCGTGCTCAGGAAGTCCAGCACTATGCGAGCTGTGTCAACAGGGCCCTGCCGTCTTGGAACATAGTGTAACCATTGAGGAGCAGTCAGTGTACCATGGGACGGACCCGATTAGGCAAAATGGTCACATAATCCTTGGCTGAGTAAACATGGACCCACAGGACGCTACGATATAGTTGCTCAAATCATTAAAGAATTCCGGTCATGTTCCACACTTGGGGCGTAAACTCGGCCAGAAGTTGTAACGAAGGTAAAACCAGGACCAATCCGACCAAATGGCATTCTTCCACTGCTCCATAGTCAAGGTTTTATGGCTTCTGCATCACACTTTCATGTTCCCGTCATTTATATCACTGATGAGAGGTTTTGAAATTACAAATGGCCCAGCAATTCCCCATTAATGGAGCTCCCTTCGTGTTGTTTTGTTGCGAAATTCACTGAATTTTTGCTGTCGTTCTCTTATTTTAGCTCACAATCTTCTTCACTAAAAACTCACATTCTTCTGCATTTGGACTTAATTGATCATGTTTCTTCTCCTTTCCAAGTTGTTGTTGTTGATGTGGTCTTCAGTCCTGAGAATAGTTTGATGCAGCTCTCCATACTTCTCTATCCTGTGCAAGCTTCTTCATCTCCCAATACCTACCTCAACCTACATCCTACTGAATCTGTTTAGTGTATTCATCTCTTGGCCTCCCTCTACGATTTTTACCCTCCACGCTGCCTCCAATACTAAATTGGTGATCCCGTGATGCCTCAGAACATGTCCTACCAACCGATCCCTTCTTCTAGTCAAGTTGTGCCACAAACTTCTTTTCTCCCCAATCCTATTCAATACCTCCTCATTAGCTATATGATCTACCCATCCAATCTTCAGCATTCTTCCGTAGCACCACATTTCGAAATCTTCTATTCTCTTCTTGTCTAAACTACTTATTGTCCATCTTTCACTTCTATACATTGCTACACTCCATACAAACACTTTCAGAAACTACTTCCTGACACTTAAATCTATACTCGATGTTAACAGATCTCTCTTCTCCAGAAGCGCCTTCCTTGCCATTGCCAGTTTACATTTTATATCCTCTCTACTTCGACCATCATGAATGATTTTTCTCCCCAAATAGCAAAACTCGTTTACTACTTTAAATGTCTCATTTCCTAATCTAATTCCCTCAGCATCACCCGAATTCATTCGACTACATTCCATTATCCTCGTTTTGCTTTTGTTGATGTTCATCTTATATCCTCCTTTCAAGACACTATCCATTCCGTTCAACTGCTCTTCTAAGTCCTTTGCTGTCTCTGACAGAATTAAAATGTCATCGGCGAACCTCAAAGTTTTTATTTCTTCTCCATGGATTTTAATACCTACTCCAAACTTTTCTTTCCTCTCCTTCACTGCTTGCTCAATATACAGAGTGAATAACAACGGGGAGAGACTACAACCCTGTCTTACTCCCCTCCCAACCACTGCTTCCCTTTCATGTCCCTCGACTCTTGTAACTGCCATCTGGTTTCTGCACAAATTGTAAATACCCTTTCGCTCACTGTATTTTACCCCTGCCACCTTCAGAATTTGAAAGAGAATATTCCAGTGAACATTATCAAAAACTTCCTTTCCATGTATGCCGTATAAATCTTCAGTACGGTACGCCTTGAAACACAAACCGCTTTGGCAGCCATGCTTACCGAAGCACCCGCCATAAGAGCAGCAACCATCTGCCCACGTTCGAATTCTCTTACCTCCGACGTAATGCAGTCATACCCACACACAACTCTGCCCTGACCAAGACTGACCCTTGCAACGCACTGAGGTCATCGCAACACCGCAACCTGCGGGATTGGCTAGCATATGTATTTATGGTTGAAGCATGCATTTTTTGCGGTGTATCCATATTTTTCTCCGGCTCTATGTAAATATTACTGTTCACTTTCTAACTTCGGTTAAAATTACTTAAACAGTAGCAAAATTATTTCACTGACTTCGTATGTTTTCGAGAAACCAATTCGCCAGAGATCTATGCCATAGTTCTTTTGTTTATTTTATTTTTAATTAGTTATTAAATTTGTACGTTGCTCTAGCACTGATAACTTGTGAATGGGCTTGATTATTATCTTCGCAAATAATCACACACACAGTAAGCACAGTTACCCTTCTGCCGCCTTGTAGTGTGTCATCAGTGCGCAAGTAGCAGCCACTGGCTTATTTAGCGCTCATATAAGTGTAGTAGTCAAGTTGAACATTTGTTTGAGTGTTCTTAGCGTACTTGTTTAGTTAAATCCACCAAACCACTGTGTAGGGTCGTAATTAGCAGGGGAAGATATGCATTTTAATATATGTGACCTGTAAAGTAGCGTAGTCGTCTGTCATTTGTTTCTTTCTTTCAAATAGTCTTTGTACGTTACTGACAGTACAGTTAGCCTTCTGCCGCCAAGCAGTGTGTCGGCAGTCCCGTAGTAGCAGCGTTACTGCATTTACTAGGCAGTCTTGTATTTTAATAACGGTTTAAGTTTTGGGGCGAATTGTTTGTGCTCTCTGCGGATTAGTTGAGACGGTCTTTGCACAACAGTATTTAACGTGGGAAGGGACTGCGACTGATGTGTTCGGATGCGGGCTGAGTTGGCATCCCTTCGTTCCCAGCTTCAGGCAGTGTTGTCTTCGGTCACACGGCTTGAGGCTCTTGCCAACGGGCATCACTGTAGGGGTCCGGATGAGGGTTTGTCGGGGACAGCCAGCTCGTCCCATGCATCCCCCGATTGGACTACAGCTGTGACTGCCCGGGATACGGCCAACATGGAGTCTGACCCATCACCATTGGTAGAGTGGGAGGTCGTCCTAGGTGTGGCAGGGGGCGAAAGACATTCCGGAGGGCAGAACGGAAGGCCTCTCCAGTATGTCTGACGAACTGGTTTCAAGCTCTGTCTCAGGCTGATACTGATCTTTGACCGGACATGGCTGCTTGTCCTGTTACAGAGGTTGCCCCTCAGTCTGCAATATCCGGACGGTCGCAGAGGGTGAGCTTACTGGTAGTTGGGAGCTCCAACGTCAGGCGCGTAATGGGGCCCCTTACGTATGTGGCTGCAAGAGAGGGGAAGAAAGCCAATGTGTACTCCATGTGCGTATGGGGGAGAGTCATTCCAGATGTGGAGAGGGTTCTTCCGGATGCCATGGAGGGTACAGGGTGCACCCATCTGTAGGTGGTCGCTCATGTCGGCACCAATCGTGTGTCGCAATTGGATCGGAGAAAATCCTCTCTGGCTTTCGCCGGCTATCTGATTTGGTGAAGACTGCCAGTCTCGCTAGCGGGATGAAAGCAGAGTTCACCATCTGTAGCATCGTCGACAGGACTGACTGCGGACCTTTGGTAGAGAGCCGAGTGGAGAGTCTGAATCAGAGGCTGAGACGGTTCTGCGACCATGTGGGCTGCAGATTCCTCGACTTGCGGCATAGGGTGGTGGGGTTTCGCTTTCCGCTGGATAGGTCAGGAGACCACTACACACAGCAGGCGGCTACACGGGTAGCAGGGGTTGTGTGTCGTGGACTGGGAGTTAGTTAGATGGCCTCGGGAAAATACAGAAAGGGCAACAGCCTCAAAGGGTATGGGGCGAAGTCAGGACATGCAGGGACCAAGCAACAATCGGTATTGTAATTGTAAACTATAGAAGCTGCGTTGGTAAAGTACCGGAACTTCAAGCGCTGATAAAAAGCACCTATGCTGAAATAGTTATAGGTACGGAAAGCTGGTTGAAGCCAGGGATAAATTGTGCCGAAATTTTTACAAAGGCACAGGCGGTGTTTAGAAAGAATAGATTGCATGCAACTGGTGGTGGCGTGTTTGTCAATGTTATTAGTAGTTTATTCTGTAGTGAAATAGGAGTGGATAGTTCCTGTGAATTATTATGGGTGTAGGTTATACTCAACAACCGAGCTAGGTTAATAATTGGCTCCTTTTACCGACCTCCCGACTCAGCAGCATTAGTGACAGAACAACTCTGAGAAAATCTGGTGTACATTTCACATAAATTTCCTCAGCATATTATAGTCTTAGGTGGATATTTCAATTTGCCAGATACAGACTGGGACACTCAGATGTTTAGGACGGGTGCTAGGGAAAGAGAATCAAGTGAAATTGTACTCAGTGCACAATCCGAAAATTACCTCGTGCAATTAAACATAGAACCGAATCGTGGAGATAACATCTTGGACCTACTGATATCAAACAGACCTGAAATTTTCGACTCTGTAAGCCCAGAATAGGGAACCAGAAATCATAAGTCCGTTGTAGCATCCCTGAATATGGATAGGCACTTCGTGCAGGGAGTGGCAACTGACCCTAAACATAGACAAATGTAATTTATTAAGAGTCTATAGAAAGAAGGATCCTTTACTGTATGATTATATGATAGCGCGACAAACAATGGCAGCAGTTACTTCTGTAAAATATCTGGGAGTATAGGAACGAAACGATTTTAAGTGGAATGAACATATAAAACTATTTGTTGGTAATGTGGGTGCCAGGTTGAGATTCATTGGGAGAGTTCTTACATAATGTAGCCCACCAACAAAGGAGGTGGCTTACAAAACACTCGTTTGACCTATACTTGAGTATTGCTCATCCGTGTGGGATCCGTACCAGATCGGGTAGACATAGGAGATAGATAAGGTCCAAAGAAGAGCGGTGCGTTTCGTCACAGGGTTATTTGGCAAGCGTGATAGCGTTACGGAGATGTTTAGCAAACTCAAATGGCAGACTCTGTAAGAGAGGCAGTCTGCGTCGCGGTGTACCTTGCTGTCCAGGTTTCGAGAGGGTGCATTTCTGGATAAGGTATCGAAAATATTGCTTCCCCCTAGTTATACCTCCCGAGGAGATCCTGAATTTAAAATGAGAGAGATTGGAGCGCGAACGGAGGCTTTCAGACTGTCGTTCTTCCCGCAAACCATACGCGACAGGAACAGGAAAGGGAGGTAATGACAGTGGCACTTAAAGTGCCCTCCACCACACACCGTTAGTTGGCTTGCGGAGTGTAAATGTAGATGTTGATGCACAAAACGTCGTTCTGCCTTGAAAAATGTACTTCTTTCAGTACAATTAACAGCTTGTTACATTAAATACACTTTACATTTCGGCTGATGAATGTATAAAAACTAATCTACATTATCTAAAGACGTTTTATCCGTGTATTATGATATTTTTATTTATTAATGTACCAGAATAAAATATCCAAGACACAAAGACGTCCGGCAGCGTCTCCTTCTTCTTCTTGCTGGCCGTTGGCCGGCAGCTTTCGTGCGACTGCCTCTAATGAGACCCATTACTAAGGAAGTATGTGACGCTGTTCTCGTTCGGTTTCGTGCAACACAAAATATACATTGTTACGTAGTTTGTTTTACTATTTTCATCGAATGCGTTAAAGACGTTGACTAAAAATATCAAAAACGTGCTTAACACCACTCTGCTCTCCTGCACTTAGTGCGCTGTAGTGTGTGGTACAACATGGTAGGCTCACTAAATTTATTAACTGTTCTTTTCCACATGTGTAAAATAATATACTTATTTCGAAAATACTCCATTGTTGTTTTTGTTGTTGTCTTCAGTCCTGAGACTGGTTTGATGCACCTCTCCATGCTACTCTATCCTGTGCAAGCTGCTTCATCTCCCAGTACCTACTGCAACCTACATCCTTCTGAATCTGCTTAGTGTACTCATCTCTCGGTCTCCCTCTACGATTTTTACCCTCCACGCTGCCCTCCAATGCTAAATTTGTGATCCCATGTCCTACCAACCGATCCCATCTTCTAGTCAAGTTGTGCCACAAACTTCTCTTCTCCCCAATCCTATTCAATACCTCCTCATTAGTTACGTGCTCTATCCACCTTATCTTCAGTATTCTTCTGTAGCACCACATTTCGAAAGCTTCTATTCTCTTCTTGTCCAAACTAGTTATCGTCCATGTTTCACTTCCATACATGGCTACACTCCAAACAAATACTTTCAGAAACGACTTCCTGATACATAAATCTATATTCGATGTTAACAAATTTCTCTTCTTCAGAAACGCTTTCCTTGCCATTGCCAGTCTACATTTTATATCCTCTCTACTTCGACCATCATCAGTTATTTTACTTCCTAAATAGCAAAACTCCTTTACTACTTTAAGTGTCTCATTTCCTAGTCTAATTCCCTCAGCATCAATCGATTTAATTTGACTACATTCCATTATCCTCGTTTTGCTTTTGTTAATGTTCATCTTATATCCTCCTTTCAAGACACTGTCCATTCCGTTCAACTGCTCTTCCAAGTCCTTTGCCGTCTCTGACAGAATTACAATGTCATCGGCGAACCTCAAAGTTTTTACTTCGTCTCCATGAATTTTAATACATACTCCAAATTTTTCTTTTGTTTCCTTTACTGCTTGCTCAATATACAGATTGAATAACATCGGGGAGAGGCTACAACCCTGTCTCACTACTTTCCCAACCACTGCTTCCCTTTCATGCCCCTCGACTCTTATGACTGCCATCTGGTTTCTGTACAAATTATAAATAGCCTTTCGCTCCCTGTATTTTACCCCTGCCACCTTTAGAATTTGAAAAAGAGTATTCCAGTCAACATTGTCAAAAGCTTTCTCTAAGTCTACAAATGCTAGAAACGTAGGTTTGCCTTTTCTTAATCTTTCTTCTAAGATAAGTCGTAAGGTCAGTATTGCCTCACGTGTTCCAACATTTCGACGGAATCCAAACTGATCCTCCCCGAGGTCTGCATCTACCAGTTTTTCCATTCGTCTGTAAAGAATTCGCGTTAGTATTTTGCAGCCGTGGCTTATTAAACTGATAGTTCGGTAATTTCCACATCTGTCAGCACCTGCTTTCTTTGGGATTGGAATTATTATATTCTTCTTGAAGTCTGAGGGTATTTCGCCTGTCTCATACATCTTGCTCACCAGCTGGTAGAGTTTTGTCAGGACTGGTTGTCCCAAGGCCGTCAGTAGTTCTAATGGAATGTTGTCTACTCCGGGGGACTTGTTTCGACTCAGGTCTTTCAGTGCTGTGTCAAACTCTTCACGCAGTATCGTATCTCCCATTTCGTCTTCATCTACATCCTCTTCCATTTCCATAATATTGTCCTCAAGTACATCGCCCTTGTATAAACCTTCTATATACTCCTTCCACCTTTCTGCCTTCCCTTCTTTGCTTAGAACTTGGCTGCCATCTGAGCTCTTGATATTCATACACGTGGTTCTCCCTTCTCCAAAGGTCTCTTTAATTTTCCTGTAGGCAGTATCTATCTTACCCCTAGTGAGATAAGCTTCTACATCCTTACATTTGTCCTCTAGCCATCCCTGTTTAGCCATTTTGCACTTCCTGTCGATCTCATTTTTGAGACGTTTGTATTCCTTTTTGCCTGCTTCATTTCCTGCATTTTTATATTTTCTCCTTTCATCAATTAAATTCAATATTTCTTCTGTTACCCAAGGATTTATAGCAGCCCTCGTCTTTGTACCTACTTTATCCTCTGCTGCCTTCACTACTACATCCCTCAGAGCTACCCATTCTTCTTCTACTGTATTTCTTTCCCCTATTCCTGTCAATTGTTTCCTTATGCTCTCCCTGAAACTCTGTACAACCTCTGGTTCTTTCAGTTTATCCAGGTCCCATCTCCTTAATTTCCCACATTTTTGCAGTTGCTTCAGTTTTAATCTACAGGTCATAACCAATAGATTGTGGTCAGAGTCCACATCTGCCCCTGGAAATGTCTCACAACTTAAAACCTGGTTCTTAAATCTCTGTCTTACCATTATATACTCTATCTGATACCTTTTAGTATCTCCAGGGTTCTTCCACGTATACAACCTTCTTTCATGATTCTTAAACCAAGTGTTAGCTATGATTAAGTTGTGCTCTGTGCAAAATTCTACTAGGCGGCTTCCTCTTTCATTTCTTAGCCCCAATCCATATTCACCTATTATGTTTCCTTCTCTCCCTTTTCCTACACTCGAATTCCAGTCACCCATTACTATTAAATTTTCGTCTCCCTTCACTATCTGAATAATTTCTTTTATTTCATCGTACATTTCTTCAATTTCTTCATCATCTGCAGAGCTAGTTGGCATATAAACTTGTACTACTGTAGTAGGTGTGGGCTTCGTATCTATCTTGGCCACAATAATGCGTTCACTATGCTGTTTGTAGTAGCTTACCCGCATTCCTATTTTCCTATTCATTATTAAACCTACTCCTGCATTACCCCTATTTGATTTTGTGTTTATAACCCTGTAGTCACCTGACCAGAAGTCTTGTTCCTCCTGCCACCGAACTTCACTAATTCCCACTATATCTAACTTTAACCTATCCATTTCCCTTTTTAAATTTTCTAACCTACCTGCCCGATTAAGGGATCTGACATTCCACGCTCCGATCCGTAGAACGCGAGTTTTCTTTCTCCTGATAACGACATCCTCCTGAGTAGTCCCCGCCCGGAGATCCGAATGGGGGACTATTTTACCTCCGGAATATTTTACCCAAGAGGATGCCATCATCATTTAATCATACAGTAAAGCTGCATGTCCTCGGGAAAAATTACGGCTGTAGTTTCCCGTTGCTTTCAGCCGTTCGAAGTACCAGCACAGCAAGGCCGTTTTGGTTAATGTTGCAAGGCCAGATCAGTCAATCATCCAGACTGTTGCCCCTGCAACTACTGAAAAGGCTGCTGCCCCTCTTCAGGAACCACACGTTTGTCTGGCCTCTCAACAGATACCCCTCCGTTCTGGTTGCACCTACGGTACGGCCATCTGTATCGCTGAGGCACACAAGCCTCCCCACCAACGGCAAGGTCCATGGTTCATGGACGTTATTTGTATACCTCGTAGAAAAGCGAGAAGAAATAAGAACACTTTCTAAATGAGAAAAAGACCTAAACTGCAGATTTAGAGAGACCAATACGTATTGGAGGACAACGAAGCGACGCATTAAACAATGCTGAATTGTGAGGTCTGTAAAAGTAGAGAAAATTAGTTACTGACATTAGTGATAGGCGAAGATGAAGAGCTGTATTTAAAATACATGTGTTCATCAAACAGTATACATACACGCGTTACAAAACGTGTCAGTGGCAGGGAATCAGTGGTTTCCTAACCGCTAATATACATAACTCAGCCACATAAATTGAAATCCCTGTGACATGCGCAGTCACTTCATGAAGATGCCAGACAGGCTTTGAGTGTAACTAGACCAGGCATGCCGTGCTGAGTTATGCCTGAAGTGAAGTGCGTGGCTCTCCGTATTGGGAGCCCGACTCCGTATTGCGTCTTCCCTCCACTCACAGCAATTACATTTAATTGTGTTGTAACCCCTTGTGGTTACATGAAACAAAAGACATCTTACACACGCTGTACATGAAAGCCTGCTTAATAACAGGATACGATGGATTGCCCAGAGAAACATTATCCTGACTCTTTTTCAACAGTGACTGTCTCAATACATATATGCTAATGTTACATAGCACAGCAATTACGAAAAAACTATTTAACATTAGTGTGGCGTTATTTTAAAGTTGTTTCTGTAATGCCATTTAACCTGAAGATGATGTTTACTTCGAAACATGTCGCTAAATAATTAAACAAAACAATAGTTGACAAAGTTTGTGAGTGGTAGAGGTAATTTAAAAAAAATCTTTACCGAAACATTATTGACTGACCTGTGACACGTTTAAGATACTAAGTAAAACTACATTTAATGAGGTAGGTCCATGCAGGCAGTACACTCTTATTGTTTACTGTACCAGTGCAAGTAACGATTGTCTGTAGCTCAGTATATCCTTACAGCAGAAGGCGGAACGTTACTCCAATTTCGATGTACAGTGATGAGCCAGAACATTGTGACCACTAGTTTAAGAGCATGCTTCTCCGTCTGTGGAACGAAATTCGACACTGATTCTGCGTATCAGGGATCCGAAAGTTTGTCAGTGGATTTATAGAGGCATATGGCTTTAGGTTTCTGCGCACAAGTCACGTCATTCGCGTAAATAACGGGACGGTGAGTTGCGTACGTTTGGAAGCCGGTAGATAACAACAGAGAACAGTTCTACAGGATTTATATCAGGCGATTTTGGTCACCCAGACATCAACGTGAGTCCACTATAATGCTCTTCAAACCACCGTAGTGTTATTCTGGCTCCGAGATAAGGACAATTATACTGCTGAAAAATGACATTAGCAACGGGGGAGTCTTGAAGCATGAGGGGATCCAGATGGTTCGCAACAGTCCATCACGTGCCCGCAAAGCCACCAATCGCCATACAACGTCGCTGTGGGCGGTGGTCTTAACGTTTTGGCTTACCAGTGTAGCGATTCTAACAGAGTGTTGAGAAAGTCCTAGGAACCTAGAAACACCGTGACAGGAAGAAGGACTGTGGGTCTCCTTCATTTCTCTATCACAGTTTGCTTTTTCGTTGTTTCTACAGTAAGATCCGATAACCTCTTTCAGTCATTGAACTTAAGAGTAACAATAAATGAAACGCACCTCCAAATTAAGTGTTTGAGCCTGGCGGTGGGACAAATTTTCATCGGCAGTTTGGGACAGAAAAGGAAAAGAGACGGGTGATTCTGTGCAGTTACTTTGCCAGGCCGCAGTGTCCCCTGCAATGAAATAATGTGACACTACTGACAACGAGCTGTCCGTGGGATCGGTGGAATGTTGGTTAAGGTCGAGAGGTGTAGGCTACTGTGTGGCGAAGGGTGAATGTTTTGTATATCCATGAGTTACTACATGCTCGGGAACTGGTGACGACCCACTAATTAAACAGGCCAGGGCAAATCAAACATGAAATATGGGTACCTCCACTCATATAGGAATATTGATAACGGTTTCCTTCAGGGTACTAAATAAAACCAGAGGTTACTGTAACAATCCGATATACACTCCTGGAAATTGAAATAAGAACACCGAGAATTCATTGTCCCAGGAAGGGGAAACTTTATTGACACATTCCTGGGGTCAGATACATCACATGATCACACTGACAGAAGCACAGGCACATAGACACAGGCAACAGAGCATGCACAATGTCGGCATTAGTACAGTGTATATCCACCTTTCGCAGCAATGCAGGCTGCTATTCCCCCATGGAGACGATCGTAGAGATGCTGGACGGCTTGCCATGCCATTTCCACCTGGCGCCTCAGTTGGATCAGCGTTCGTGCTGGACGTGCAGACCGCGTGAGACGACGCTTCATCCAGTCCCAAACATGCTCAATGGGGGACAGATCCGGAGATCTTGCTGGCCAGGGTAGTTGACTTACACCTTCTAGAGCACGTTGGGTGGCACGGGATACATGCGGACGTGCATTGTCCTGTTGGAACAGCAAGTTCCTTTGCCGGTCTAGGAATGGTAGAACGATGGGTTCGATGACGGTTTGGATGTACCGTGCACTATTCAGTGTCCCCTCGACGATCACCAGAGGTGTACGGCCAGTGTAGGAGATCGCTCCCCACACCATGATGCCGGGTGTTGGCCCTGTGTGCCTCAGTCGTATGCAGTCCTGATTGTGGCGCTCACCTACACGGCGCCAAACACGCATACGACCATCATTGGCACCAAGGCAGAAGCGACTCTCATCGCTGAAGACGACACGTCTCCATTCGTCCCTTTATTCACGCCTGTCGCGACACCACTGGAGGCGGGCTGCACGATGTTGGGGCGTGAGCGGAAGACGGCCTAACGGTGTGCGGGACCGTAGCCCAGCTTCATGGAGACGGTTGCGAATGGTCCTCGCCGATACCCCAGGAGCAACAGTGTCCCTAATTTGCTGGGAAGTGGCGGTGCGGTCCCCTACTGCACTGCATAGGATGCTACGGTCTTGGCGTGTATCAGTGCGTTGCTGCGGTCCGGTCCCAGGTCGACGGGCACGTGCACCTTCCGCCGACCACTGGGGACAACATCGATGTACTGTGGAGACCTCACGCCCCACGTGTTGAGCAATTCGGCGGTACGTCCACCCGGCCTCCCGCATGCCCACTATACGCCCTCGCTCAAAGTCCGTCAACTGCACATACGGTTCACGTCCACGCTGTCGCGGGATGCTACCAGTGTTAAAGACTGCGATGGAGCTCCGTATGCCACGGCAAACTGGCTGACACTGACGGCGGCGGAGCACAAATGCTGCGCAGCTAGCGCCATTCGACGGCCAGCACCGCGGTTCCTGGTGTGTCCGCTGTGCCGTGCGTGTGATCATTGCTTGTACAGCCCTCTCGCAGTGTCCGGAGCAAGTATGGTGGGTCTGACACACCGGTGCCAATGTGTTCTTTTTTCCATTTCCAGGAGTGTATATTACCGTGTTTCAAACTCAAGCGTACCAGCGGAATTTTTCTGCCTAGTGGCTGTTAGTGTTCCTGTTACCTACCCCGGCCACTAACGTAATTGCAGGCAGCGTCCTTTCCTCACCTGTTGTCAGTCTCCAACATAGTGTGCAATTTTGATAGCTAATAAATACTACATTGTGTATTATCATGTTTCTAACCTGTTATGTTTGAGTTCTCTTGTACTCATTGTTGGGAAGCAAGTTGTTGTGCCGGTCGGTCCGTGGCTGTCCCTTGGTTGGGTACCGACGGTTAAAATATAGTTGGGCTTACCATTTGTCTCACCTAAGTGAACGAGGGCAGACCGACCTCCCTGGAGGCTTATAAGCGCCACTGGTGTTTAATTATCTGTTTTTAGCTGCATAAAATTTAAGGCTTATGGTTATTTCTTCTTTTTTTCTTAAAAATTTTGGCAAATTAATTCTTTAATTTATCTTTCAAGCTTAGACTTTGCGGCCTTCTGCCTTTAAAAGATTATGGTAATATATTTTAAAATTTGGAAACTTAACTGTGGTCTTCAGCTATTGGTATTGCATATGTTTGTTCTACCTGATTTGCCTTAAGGATTTCCACTTAGCCGTGATATGTTTTTTTTAATTATTTGCCTTTTAATTGCATTTTTATCTTGTTAGTTTTTAAGATTTTTTGTTTTTACACATTGTGCCTTTAAAAGTCTATGGTCATACACTACTGGTCATTAAAATTGCTACACCAAAAAGAAATGCAGATGATAAACGGGTACTCATTGGACAAATATATTATACTAGAACTGACATGTAATTACATTGTCACGCAATTTGCATGCATAGATCCTGAGAAATCAGTATCCAGAACAACCACCTCTGGCCGTAATAACGACTTTGATACGTCCGATCATTGAGTCAAACAGAGCTTGGATGGCGTGTACAGGTACAGCTACCCATGCAGCTTCATCACGATACCATAGTTCATCAAGAGTAGCGACTGGCGTATTGTGACGAGCCAGTTACTCGGCCACTATTGACGAGCCGTTTTCAATTGATGAGAGATCTGGAGAATGTGCTGGCCACGGCAGCAGTCGAACATTTTCTGTATCGAGAAAGGCCCATACAGGACCTGCAACATGCGGTCGTGCATTATCCTGCTGAAATGTGGGTTGACGCAGGGATCGGATGAAAGGTAGAGCCACGGGTCGTAGCACATCTCAAATGTAACTTCCACTGTGCTGTCAATGTGAAAAAGAGGTGACCGAGACGTGTAACCAATGGCACCCCATACCATAACGCTGGGTGATGCCTCAGTATGGCGATGACGAATACACGCTTCCAATGTGCGTTCACGGATGCGACCATCACGATGCTGTAAATAGAACCTCAATTAATCCGAAAAAATGACGTTTTGCCATTCATGCACCCAGGTTCGTCGTTCAGTACACAATCACCGACGCTCCTGTCTGTGATGCAGTGTCGAGGGTGACCGCAGCCATGGTCTCCGAGCTGATAGTCCATGCTGCTGCAAACGTCGTCGAACTGTTCGTGCAGATGGTTGTTGTCTTGTAAACGTCCCCGTCTGTTGACTCAGGGATCGAGACGTGGCTGCACGATCCGTTACAGCCATGCGGATAAGATGCCTATCATATCGACTGCTAGTGATAAGAGGCCGTTGGGATCCACCATAGCGTTCCGTATTACCCTCCTGAAACCACCGATTCCATATTCTGCTAACAATCATTGGATCTCGACCAATGCGAGCAGAAATGTTGCGATACGGTAAACCGCAATCGCGATAGGCTACAATCCCGCTTTTATCAATGTTGGAAACGTGATGGTACGCATTTCTCTTCCTTACACGAGGCATCAGAAGAACGTTTCACCAGACAACGCCAATCTACTGCTGTTTGAGTATGAGAAATCGGTTGGAAACTTTCCTCATGTCAGCACGTTGTACGTGTCGTCGCCGGCGCCAACCTTGTGTGAATGCTCTGGAAAGCTAATCATTTGCATATCACATCATCATCTTCCTGTCGGTTAAATTTCGCATCTGTAGCACGTCATTGTCATGGTGTAGCAGTTTAATGGCCAGTAGTGTATAATCTAAAATTTTGAAACTTAATCTTGACATTCAGCCTTTGGTATTACACCTTGCATATGTTTGTTCTACCTACTTTACTGTGATGTTTTGGTAACTATTTTATTGCTAACTTAAATGGATTTTTTAAAATCTTGTTCATTTGTTAAGATGTCTTCTTTGGAGGCCTTCAGCAGTGAAAGAGTTGCATTTGGTAAAGTTTCGGCTAAGTGCCGCTTTGGTTGTAAGTGTGTTGTTAAGTTACAATAAATTACAATTAGAAGGCGAATCTGACCCCAACCTTATTTGGCCCTTTCCACAGTCCTAATTTCCTGTTTTGTCTAGCGGGTTTAGCGGGTGTCTCAGATATAACTAGCGCAAACGGAAGGCTTTCGAACTTTTAACAGTTCACATAACAGAGAAATTCTGCGTACAGCCTGCATGAGGTGTGAAGAATTATCTGCCAGAAGGTGGTGGGTAAATAGATTGACGACAAAACTTTTACGCTTTGGAAGTATTGTAGAAGCTCGTGTAAGCTCCGATGTCTATCTGTTTTCGGTATAATAATGGTAATCAATGGTCTTGAGTCTAACACTAACGGTGCAGACTCGTCATGCTTCAAGTAGCAGTGAATTCTATGATGTCACCACCTGTTCAATCATGCCTTGGTCCAGCACGTCGTTGGTTTAATTTTCAACTTGAGTGTTATATTTCAGCGGAATTGAGAATGGCTTCATCAAAAATGCATTGCGCTCAAGCACCCTAAACTAACAGACGAAACCTTGGACCGCGCCGGGCGCGTCCGAAAATACCCGCGAATGACTCTGCAAAATATGGCACAATCTCTTTCAGTCTGTTTCCAACGCTCCGACGCTAGCTATACACCTCTCGGCAATATTTGCGAGAATGGTATCTCTTTCACTCTTCTCAGACGGATAGCTCGTCTCAGTAATGTAGTTCACAAGCATCTCTAGTTCGGTTAGCGATCCAGATCGAGTACGAAATTTTAAGCAGCTGGCCTCTAGGTTGTCAATCAGGACGCACGTAGCGAAAACAAGCACAATGGGGTCTTCCCCAATTTTAACAGCCACGGTTCCTCCACCCAGGCCAATTACCGCCTCGTGGTTATGCAGAAAATCAGTCCCCAGGATTGCTTCTAAATTTAGCAGGGACACTATTAGGAAATTGCATTAAAATTATCTCCCTTGACACATAAATATAATGCGAGTCCGCTTCCTCATTTCAATAATCTGTCCACCGATTGCTCCCATCACCTTAGTTCAATGCAACGGAAGAGTGGGCCAACCCCCCATCTTCGAAACGTCGTTTTACTGAGACTCCCAGAGTCGATGACACACGTAAGTGACGCTTCTTTAACTGAGATTGTAACCACCGGGTAACGTCTGAGGCCATCATGCTAGGTGTTTCGCACAATAAATCTTCCCTCATATCTTCCTTAGTAATAAGCCATACATTGCAGATTCCCAGAAAGTTGTGGCTAGTGACGAAGCTCTCCGCATTTGGCAAGTGTCATTGCTGCGTGTGCGGTCTATCGTTTAGCCGATGGTGGCGCCGATTAGCTGACCTTAATTCAATGCCAGGTTCCGGAGACACGTCGTGGTATCGCTGTTCGCCACGCTCTTGATAACCGGACCTGTTTGTGTTACTGTTGTGCGCGCTACGTTCAGCGCGCCTGTTGTTCCCCGTGTCTGCCTTCCGATCACTGCCACCACTGCGATGTCAGTTGTTTCGGTATGAGTGTTGTCGGTTGCCATACTGGTCTTCCTACCGCGAGCGGTCTCCCCTCGTTCTACTACGTCTGCGACTGTTACCGCACGGGTGTGGCCCGTAATTATCCCCTAGTGCTGTCCCACTCTTTTTTTCTGCAGTCGTTCGAGTCACATTCTACACTCATGCTCATAAATTAACGATATTGCTGATACGTGGTGAAACAACGCACTAGTGGACGGTTTGCGGGTTTAAATCACCTCTGGGTATGACTATGCGGTGCATTTGACCTGCGGTCATCGCACGGTGGCGCTGGCAGCAGTCCACATGTGCAGAGGTGTATTGGTGCATGTCAGAGTACGGTGCCGCGAGTAAGTGTGCACACGTTTTCAGACGTGGTGACTGTATGTTGAAAATGGCTGAGAGAACACGTATTGATGACGTTATGAGGGGTGGAATACTAGGCCGACTAGAGGTTGGTCAAACAAACGCAGCAGGTCGTAGCACGGGCCCTCCGTGTGCCGCTAAGTGTGATATCAACATTAAGGCAATGATTCAGTCAGACAGGAAACGTGTCCAGGCGCTACAGTACGGGACGTCCACAGTGTACAATACAACACCATCAGTGCCCGCAGACAGCCACCGAATACCGCAGCTAGCCTTGTTCGGGACCTTAGCGCACTCAGTGGAACTGTTCTCTGCAGACAGACAGTGTAAAGACGACTGAACAGACATGGTTTATTCGCCCGGAGACCTGCAAGGTGGATTCCCCTGACCCGTGATCGCAGGAGAGACCATACAGCCTGGTGTCAAGAACATGGTACATGGTCATTGGAGCAGTGGTCCCAGGTTGTGTTCACGGACGAGTCCAGGTATAGTATGAACAGTGATTCTCGCTGGGTTTTCATGTGGCGTGAACCAGGAATCAGATACCAACACCTTAATGTCCTTGAAAGGGACGTGTATGGAGGTCGTGGTTTGACGGAGTGGGGTGGGATTGTGATTGGTGCACGTACACCCCTGCATTTCTTTGACAGAGGAACTGTAACAGGTTAGGGGTATCGGGACGTCATTTTCCACCAGTATGTCGCCTTTTCAGGGATGCAGTGGCTCCCACCTTCATCCTGATGGATTATAACGCACGGCCGCACCGAGGTGCCGTCGTGGAGGACTACCTTGAAGCAGCAGATATCAGGCGAATGGAGTGGCCTGCATGTTCTCCAGACCTAAACCCCATCGAGCACGTCTGGGATGCTCTCGGTCGATGTATCGCTGCACATCTTCAGACCACTAGGATACATCAGGAGCTCCGACAGGCACTGGTGCAAGACTGGGAGGCTATACCCCAGCAGCTGCTCGACCACCTGATTCATAGTATGCCAACCCGTTGTGCGGCCTGTGTACGTGTGCATGGTGATCATAACCCATATTGATGTCGGGGTACATGCGCAGGAAACAGTGGCTTTTTCTCAACATATCAACAATACCGCGGACTAACAGATCGGTGTCGTGTGTGTTCCCTATGTGCCTATGCTATTAGCGCCAGTTTCGTGTAGTGCTACGTTGTGTGGCACCACATTCTGAAATTATTCTTAATTTATGAGCATGAGTGTAGTTCTTGTAGAAGGTGTTTGGATGATTCTATATCATCGTTGCATCTACTTGCTACGAGTACGTGACGAAGATGTAGTGGCAACTTCATGATGCAGATGCAGATGAGCTCCACTGCTCCATACGAGTGGTAAAGGAATTAGTTTCTCTGCCCATTTTATAGAAAAGGCGCGCGGGGCTCGTAAAGCCAGACTGATTCAAATCTGTAGCATTATTATGCCGTCTTTGACTTGTTCCTGAATCGCTTTTGACCAATACAGCGAAAGGAATGTCAAGAAATCTGTAAACTGTCTTGCAGTTCCGCACAAGTGGTCGCATTCGGAATGGAGGTCCTCGTTCTAGATAACCGCAGGTGAACTGGATCTTATGTGCTTGAGGCCACGAGGGAGGTAACGAAAACTGAAATTGGTTAGCCCAGGCTTGAGGGTGGATTCCATTCTTTTCGTCTCTGAAGACCTCAAATCGACTGACGGTAATGACATGTTTGTAGTCAAAGTCATTCGAACTCCGTCTCTGGGAATTCTCGCGGAAATGACCGACATTCGTTCTGCCACGCGTCATTTCGCTTTCGTGCCTGGGGTCAAATTCGTCCTCAACAGAGTGTGTTTCCATTGTATCGCCTATCTTTATCTTTGCATGAATCACTCATATCATTGCATTTGAGTCGGTTCATCAATAGAGATACACGTCCGTTTAGGTGCTGATTGGCGTCTCTCTCCTGTTAATTTTGCATTGTCCTTCTAATTTTAAAAGGAACTTCCACAGTTTTGTGCACAGTTGACAGCACGGTGTGTACACTGCTCGCATGCGTGTTTAAATTTCCCAAGCTCTCTTCAAGGTTTGGTATGTCGCGCTTCACTTTAGAAATTACCTCCTCACAATTTAGTCAAGTTGCTGGAAACGTTCTTAGAGCTAGGAAAAGGCTGTAGTATTGTTTCCTATCTTGGTACCCGTGGACCTATTGTCCGCTGCGCTCGAGCTTTGCACTAACGGTAAGACTATCTCAATTTCGTGATGGCACTGTTCTCTGAGAGCCTCGAAGTCCCACTCTGTTGTGTCGCTGCGTTCTTCAGTCGCCTTACTCACACCTACCTGCGTCGCTTCCACTGTGTTGTGTCGCTGCTCGATGCACTCACACCTGGGCCAAATTCAGCGACAATAGCTTCTTTAATGTTTTTTTTGCTACGTCTCGTATTTAGCTTTGAATATTTGCCATTTCTTGCCTTAGTTGTTAGTGATGATCCCCGCCTGTAAGTGTTCGTTATTGACGGTAATGCGTGCCTCTAATTGTTCCTTATTGGCGATCGTTTGGGATCCTACATTTTCAATTTTAGCAACCATATGCGAATTGTTCGCGACCATTAGCGTCTCAGATCGCTCCATGAACTGCGTCCAATCTGGTATCCAAGGCACCTCGTTCGTGACCATGCAGTTAGCGGATGCAGCAACTGTGTTGTCTGCACTTTGCGAAATCTGTGACGCACATTGTTTCTCAGAGATGAGTGGTGGTAGCGGTTATGAACTTAGCGATTGTAAAATTTCAGCAGAGCCACTGAAATCAGATACGCAGAACGATACGCCTGGGTTGCTCGCACTCTGTGAGGAAGGCATATTGTTTACAATTCTCTCTATGTTTTCTTACTCGTGAAGTGAAGCATCTACTGATGGCACGGTTATCTTCATTTCGATGAGTCTCGAAATACTCTTAGCGCGTCTTTCAGTGTTCGTCCTTATACCTGTTGTAAGTAGGCTGTTCAGATTTTTTTATTGGTAACGCCACATAGCGCGCTGTATGAAAAATCACTGGCTGTGCTGTGTGCAGTCAGTGGCTGGTTGGCATTGTTGTAATACTCGCCATTGCAGTGTTGGGCGGCTGGATGTTAGCAGCGCGTAGCGTTGCGCAGTTGGTGGTGAGCCGCCAGTAGTGGTGGACGTGGGGAGAGAGATGGCGGAGTTTTGAAATTTGTATGAATGGTTGTCATGAACTGATGTATTATATTATGACTATTAAGAAAATACATTGTATGTTCTCTATTAAAATCTTTCATTTGCTAACTGTGCCTATCAGTAGTTAGTGACTTCCGTAGTTTGAATCTTTTATTTAGCTGGCAGTAGTGGCGCTTGCTGTATTGCAGTAGTTCGAGTAACGAAGATTTTTGGTGAGGTAAGTGATTTCTGAAAGGTATAGATTAATGTTAGTCAGGGCCATTCTTTTGTAGGGATTATTGAAAGTCAGATTGAGTTGCGCTAAAAATATTGTGTGTCAGTTTAAGCAAAGTCGTGTATAATTTTTCTAAGGGGATGTTTCACTGTTGTTTGACTCATATTTGGAGACGCGGCAAGCACGGCACTCACGTGTACATTGGAACGATGTAACGCTAATAATATCCTCCGCTCGCAAAATGTAATGAAAAATTTTCTGCACCTAAGTAATATGCTTCGCGAGCAAACTTAAAATGTGACACGATCCTACATAATAATATTCATTTGTTCCTAGCTGTTATCAGCCTCCCACGTCATATGAGATCTACCATCTTCTATTTCTAAAGTCGGCTTGCTCCCTTTCGCGGGCAAGTGCTCTACCAACTGAGCACTTCCCCGCGGAAGGCAAAGGTCCCGAGGTCGAGTCTCGGTCCGGCACACAGTTTTAATCCTCCAGGAAGTTTCGTATAAGCGCACACTCCGCTGCAGACTGAAAATCTCATTCTGGAAACATCCCCTAGGCTGTGGCTCAGCCATATCTCCGCAATATTCTTTCTTTCAGGAATGTTAGTTCTGCACGGTTCGCAGGAGACCTTTTGTAAAGTTTGGAAGCTGGGAGACGAGGTACTGGCAGAAGTAAAGCTGTGAGGACGGGGCGTGAGTCGTTCTTGGGTAGCTAAGTTGGCTGCCGGCACGGTAGCTCAGGGTGTTCGGTCAGAGAGCCGGTTGGCCTCTGTAATAAAAATCTGAGTGGAAGGATCAACAAACGAACTTGAACGGATGTCGTGTGACGTCCGCAACAACGACCAAACACAACGATCAACAACAAAGACAATGAAAAAAAAAAGTTGGTAGAGCACTTACCCACGAAAGACAAAGGTCCCGAGTTCGAGTCTCGGTCCGGCACACAGTTTTAATCTGGCAGGAAGTTACCCACAACACTACCTTTAAATACACGAATATCTCGAAATAAAGAGCTTAATCTTTTAATATTGACTACATAAATAATTATTCAGCCATAAATTCTGGCTTCCAGATGCATTTATTTATGTCCTACTTTCTAATGAGGGTATTTCCATTTTCAACATATTAAATGCAGCATAATCCGTTAATATTACACAATTTTCATTTAAAGTTATTAGACACATGTGTCTGCAGTATTCACTATCAATGCTTTCCTTATATCTGCTTTAAAGCATAAAATATCAACAAATAATCAATTTTTTTCAGTGTATCTTAAAATGACTCAGAATCTTCGTATTTTCCCTTCTTTGGATGCATATAATCACGTGAAGAATCAATGTGATCTATCAATTCTGAATCTAGCAGTTACTATCCTGTCTTTTACACCGTCATTAAAATCTATCTTTCTTTCACATTTTTCAGATATAAGAATACCTACTTCACTCACTGCACATTGTATTTGTTCGACTCTACCATAATGTCTTGTTTAAGAATTTAAATCTTTTGTTCCTCATAATTTCGTTGTTGATTTGCTGCAAAAAAGCATTCCAGGTATCAATTGGACTGCCACCTCAGAATTTGACATCTATAGATGAAATAACCAATTGATTCTGCATTAACTGGATTTTTCAGCATATCACAAATAATAGTAAATCACGTGAATTTTTAATACCGTTCCATTCCCTTGCTTTTAGGAGGAAAACTTCCATCAAATGAGTAGGAGGAGTTAACGCATATGCATTTTAGTTCTGATGAGTAGACTGCAAACCATATGTGAGAATATTCCATATCTATTTATGAAAGCAAAGTTACCAAGAAGATGTAGCTGAATAGTACTGAAGACTATACTTCTGTACTAATGTAACTGATTTGTTAGAAATTACTGACATACATGATATCAGCGTAACACTGGAAAGAGTGAACCAGTGTGGGTCTATTTCTAATTTACATTTGTAGAAATAATACAACGTTCAAGTATATTAACTACTAAATAGTTGATGATTTTAAGTGGAAGTGATGGTTCAGAGAAAATTCTTTTCATATTATTAGTAATGAAAAATAATTCACTAATAATTAATAAATTAGTGACTACCAGTATGAATTATTGTTTTCTAAAAGAAATTTTTCTAAATTACTCTATATTGTATAACACACATGAATCAGTAAAACTTTTTATATCAATGATGCAGCAATGTTAGAAAATATTACTGTCCATTATTGGGTCCAATACCAGTGAAAATATATGTGTATAAATCCCCAATTAAATCGAAATATTGTTAGATTATAAAGTGAACTGTCAAGAGCTTTTAGTAATTCTGTTGATGTGTTATTAATACCCTCACTGCGCCACAGCAGTGGTAATGTTATGGATGATATTTTGTAAAGAAATAAGAAAAGGGACACAGGTACAACAGTATTCACTCACGGTTTTCCTAAAAAGACGCTGTCCTCAATGCCAGACTTGTAGTTGTGTTTCAAACCATTTATCTTACAAAATATGAAACCTACGAAGCAAATACTTTGTGACATGAAAAATCAGTGATGTATTACAACTTAAGTGACAGTGTGGCCTCTAGCTTATGACTAGATGAGAGAACACTGAGATTTCGTCGATAAAGATGAATACTGTAAGTATCAACCCATTAATAAAAACTATAACGTGAACTCTTTTCTGATCAATAAGTATCGTATGTAAAATCAAAACTGTGTTATTCGAGATTACATCCAATGAAAATCCCTGAGTATTAAAAGCGAAACGCTTCTGCAACTTAAATAAATATATTCTGCAAGAAGGAAAAAGAGTTTCAACTTATAAAAAGAATATTTATATACATGCTGTAGGTAATGGTCACACTACCAAACTTGTTAACAGTTACATCTCCGTCGTTGGTATTTGGGGCTGTGATATTACTAACTGTTCATAATAACGCGTCAGATTGTCATACTGAGGTTATCCCACTATTAATTTGATTGTTATAAATAAGACAGAGTGTTATTATAGCTATATTACGGGGCATACGACAACAGAGTTCCCTGCGAAAAGCAGTTACAATATCCAAAAGTCCCTTAATGAAACAATATTCCTGTTTAGCTCTTGCAGTCACGCGGTTGACAAAAAATCATGATTTTAAGTCTCAAAACATGTTCTCTAGCACTATTTCAGGAACGAAAATTCCTGCCTGTTGACGGATGCAGGCAGTCCAATGAAAAGGGGTCACCGTCTCCTGGAATATTTCACCGCCCACACTGGCATGAAGTGTCTCTTGGGCACCGCTCATCACGCAAATGTGACCCTCCATTTTCTCATCCATCAAATCTGCACTTCCGTTAAGCTCGTGGCTCTAGGGATGTTTCAGGATCTCGTGGGAGCCAACCTCACGAAACTCGCTCGCGTCCTCTTAAAAATATTACACGAATTTTATTGCGCATCTCTCAAGTGGCGCTTCAAAATGAAAAGCTCGCTCAACCTGAGTAAGCGTTGCTCGTCTCCCAGGCGGACATAGCTTCTTCTGATCCATGCACGCCAGAACACGTGCTGATATTTCAAGATATTTCATCCCACGAGGAAAGCTGAGGTTTATGGATTGTTTTGAAGTTGCTGTCGATTATAAATGGAAGCCTCTGCTGTGAACTCGACACTTTAAATACCAAGCAGTTCGTCTCCAGTGTATAAAACATGGAAAAGAAACTCCATAGGGATGTCATACGCAAGAAAGCAGTAACATTGGCACACACCAGTTGCCTGGTATTAATCTCGGAATGGAAGATCTTCTCGGTCGCCTGAAAATAAAACTGTGCTGTATATCCATCCAGAGACTCTTGTTAGACTTAAAGTATACTTTTCCTCTTTACAGACAAAATTAAATCCTAATGGGTCAGAAAATTCTGGCACACATTACAACGGCTAGGAAACTGCGTAGTAAAAACAAGCTGTTTAGCTTTTATTGTGACGTTACTAAAGGAAGAGTACATTAGAAATGAACATCTGGGGGGGGGGGGGGGGAGGGACGAAAGACGACTGTAACAATTGTGGAACTGATAGAAAGAGTAATAAGATCATTAAAATCACATGAAGCAGTACAAAACAACATATACTCAAACAAAAATACTCTCGGCATCTGAAAATTAATTCAAAGGTGTATGATTGGGCGATTAGATCAAAGTAACAATGAGCAATGTGTTTCCTCTTAATAATACTGACGAATGCTCAGAACATGAATAAAAAAGGTATAGTAAACACATCTTGTTTATTTGTCATGACATAAAGTATTAGATCACAAATACCACGCCAAATTGTGCACATTCAATTGTGTACCTACATCGTGGCCTACAAATACTTACACACCTCAGTACATATGTGCTGGTAAGTAGCATAGCAGTGGGCGTTCAAAGACACATTTGGTGGCAGGTCACATACCCGGTGTCAGGTTGCACACATAGGCTTCTTGGTGACTGCCACACCCCTATCCCCAGGAAACCACTGCGAACTGATCTAGGTCACCAAGAGGATAGCCACAAACTTTAAACAAAGGTGCTAACTATCGTTATTGGTCATGTGATATAAAATTGGCGGGGAACACCCCCAAAAATCTCTATCACACAATAGAAGCTCAAAACTTGACGGGAAACCTTTCCACACACTCCAGATCAATGGGAATCTTAATATTTTATTACTGTGAACTTTAGTGCGAGGCGTTCACTCTGGAGCTGGACAGCATAGGGACATGTTGTAGGCTGTATCTATTTGTTAATAACAAACTAATGCTATTGAGTCATATCACTTGTGTTTCTAATGTGTGGCTATTTATTAATAACAGTGTAATATTACATCATTCAATGCGCCATCAACAGCATGATGCAGGCAGGTACGTATGTTCTCTCGCTCTTCCACAGTTTTATTCACATGCCATTATTTTCCAAATTTGTAGCATCTTTTCCAGTTGTACTTATTTTTCCCCATTTTCGTATATTCCCGTATTCCCGTATTTTGTGTTCTTTTTCACATTTTTTTCATTTTTTATCTAATTACAAGAAATCCAATCCACTGTTTGCGGTGTTGCATCAGCGTCATAATGCTCGCAGCCAATATCAGTACAGCACGTTCCTGAATTGGTTATCGTTGCTGCTGAAGCATCACCTACCTACCTTCATCTTTGGTACTTGGGACACGTAAGTGGGCAGCATGGCAGGAAATTGTAGGCTGTGTCTATTTGTCAATAACAAATTACGTAAAGTAACGACCCTCGAGATATCAGTTTATTGCGTCAGTCAACGCACTAGCAAAGACGACACTCAGAAGTATTTTTCACATATTCTCAATTTCTTTTCCGTTTTTTGCTCAGTTGAAATATTTCTCCACATTTTCATATTTTATCCAATTACGGAATATCGACGTAATGCTGCTCTCACCCAATCACAATACCTGAGCCAATTCATTGCTGTGTGTGTGATGTCATTGTGTACGTGTTAAAAGGAACGCATTGGTAGAAATAATATGGCTGCATCTTGTCAGTGATGTCATAGGAAATTCTATGAGCACTGCCGATATCCAACCACAGAAGAGCCTCGGATAGGACTGATCTCTGTAAAACGACCTAAGTAAGAACAAGGACTACGGAAGGAAATACAACTAGGGACCTGGAATGTCAGAAGCCTATACCAACCTGGGGGCAGCAAAATGTGTAGTAACGGAGGCAGATAAGTATCAAATTGATCTATTGGCCTTGTAAGAAACAAGGTGGACAGGAACCGGAGCTACAGAAATGGAAAACTATGTCATATTCCATGGAGCCTCAGAAACAAACCACTCACTAGGAACTGGTTTTGCAGTGAAGAAATCACTCTGTACCACTCTCATAGATTTTAAATCTATCAATCCCAGAATCTCACTCCTAACCATAGACACGGGAAAACACAAACTTCCATATATAAATTGTCATGCCCCAACCGAAGAAAGCGATGACATCAAAAAAGATATTTTCTACGAGGAATTAGAAACGGTTTTAGACAATGCACCAAGTGAACATTACAAAATTATCCTTGGAGATTTTAATGCGAAAATAGGGAAAGAAGCAGCCTTCATGGGGACCATCGGAAAGCACAGTTTACATTATGTGAGCAGTGATAACGGCACTAGGCTGGTTAGCTTTGCGACTGCAAAAGGCTTGTTTATAAGTAGTACTGATTTCCACAGGAAGAGAATATATAAAGGAACCTTGGTGTCTCCAGATGGGAAAACAGTGAACCAAATTGACCACCTAATTGTAGAGAAGAGAATAAAGAAGTGGATACAAAATGTTAGAACGGTAAGAGGTGCGGAATGTGGATCAGACCACTTCCTTGTCAGAGGAAGGATGAGAACAATATGGAGAGCCAGGAAGCACAAAAGAATGCAAAGAGTCACTCGATATGACCATGAGAGTCTGACTGAAGATAATATAAGGAGAGCTTTCAAGATAGCTTGAGGCTTTGAGGCTTTGAATGAAGAGGAAGGAGATACTGTGGTAGATCAGAACTGGAAGGCGATTGCAGAGA
Source organism: Schistocerca gregaria (assembly GCF_023897955.1). Lineage (NCBI taxonomy): Eukaryota > Metazoa > Arthropoda > Insecta > Orthoptera > Acrididae > Schistocerca > Schistocerca gregaria. The sequence goes on from NC_064925.1 coordinate 554,189,183, forward strand.
CCATTACAGAAACAGCCCAAGAAGTAATCCCAAAGCGAACTAGGGGATGGTTCAAAGAGGAGTGTGAGGGATCTATCAGGGAGACACAACGGGCCAAACTGCTGTGGATACAAAGCAATATGCAAGAAGAACAAAAATCGAAGTTTGAAGAAACACGACGGCAGACCCAAGCCACATTGAGGAAAGCAAAGAGAAAATATGTAAAAAGTATCATGGAAGAAGCTGAACAAGACTTTCATGGAAATAGGTATAAAGAACTTTATAGAAAAGTGAAAAGTTTTAAAGGACGGACATACCATCAACACAGATTCATAAAAGATGCCAATGGAAGAATGTTAACAGAAGATCAAAAAATTGGAAGAAGATGGATGGAATACTTCAGAGAATTACTAAACTCTGATGAACCAACCAAACTACTTGAGTTTGATGAACCAGTAACAGTAGACCCAGAATATCCTCCACCCACCATTGAAGAGATAAGGAACGAGATTAAAAACCTTAAGAATGGTAAAAGTCCAGGTGAGGACAGTATTGCTGCTGAACTTCTCAAGGCTGGAGACGAAATCCTCTGTTTCAAAATCCACAAGGTAATCGAGCAAATTTGGGTAAAAACATGAAATACCAGAGGAATGGAAGGTAGCTGTGATATGCCCCATACATAAAAAGAAAGACAAATCCGTATGTGACAACTACAGGGGCACAGCGCTACTCAACACCTGTTATAAGATCTTCTCCAACTGCCTATTAGAACGAATAAAACCTCTAGCAACAGACATAATTGGAGAATACCAAGGAGGTTTCCAGGCAGGACGATCAACCACGGACCGGATTTTTGTCCTAAAACAGGTGTGTGAAAAAATGTACGAATACGGACGAGAGATACATCTCCTGTTTGTAGACTTCAAGAAGGCTTACGACGGTATACATCGACCTAGCCTGATTAGAACTATGACAGAGTTTGGTATACCAAAGAAGTTGGTCAGACTGGTAGAGGTATGCCTAAATTACACAAAACTTAAGGTTAAGGTAGGCAATCAAATGACAGAAAGCTTCCAAGTTGTAACAGGATTACGCCAAGGAGATGGGCTATCATCTGTCCTCTTCAACCTGTCACTTGAGAAGGTAATGCGGGATTTCAACAAAGAAAACATCAAGGGCATTCAAATTGGTAATGAACACATTACATATCTGGCCTATGCAGACGACATTGCACTATTAGCATGCACACAAGAAGATCTGAAGAGACGTATCCAGACATTGGAGATATTGGCAGCTAGGATCGGTCTACAAATTAGCTCTGAAAAGACAGAGTATATGACCATAGGAAGAAAGATCCAGAGCTCTCAAGATTTAATTGTGAACAACACCAGGTATAAACATGTGAAAGAGTTCAAATACCTTGGATCATTTTTTACAGAAGTAACATGAACTGAAGCAGAGATGAAAGCACGACTGCAGGCGGGAAACAGATACTATCACTCTCTAGACCCTAAATTAAAATGTAGAAAGCTACGGTTGTATAAGACATTAATAATGGCAGTAGTACTTTATGGTTCTCAAACCTGGAGCACTCGAAAACAAGACCTTAAGCGACTGCTAACATTTGAAAGGAAAGTCCTCAGGAAAATATTTGGACCAGTCAGAGATCAGACTACTGGAGAATGGAGAAGACGCCATAACACTGAATTAGAAGAGCTGTACAAGGAGCCTAACATCTTGGGAGTGATGAGAAGCAAAAGACTGCAAAGGGCTGGACATGTTGTTAGAATGGAGGCAACAAGATGGCCCACAAATGACTGGATCCCATCAGGCAGCAGACCAGTGGGAAGACATAGAAAGAGGTGGATCGATGGAGTGAGAGAAGACCTGTATCAGCTGGGAGTCACGGAAAACTGGAGACAGACAGCAGAAGACAGAGACGGATGGAGAGCCCTAACTGTGGTGACGCGTGGTCCTCTGGGCCTGATCGCGTGAATGAATGAATAATATCCAACCAAATACATTGTATGTATAAGAAACGGCGAAAAGCGATAGATAAGCCTTTGCTAAACCACCACACATTTACTACTCTGACATCATAGTATAATGCTGATACTTCTAACCAGAGCAGCTGTGTGTGTGTGTGTGTGTATATGTGTGTAGCTGAAACTATAAAATATATAGCTACAGTGTAACCAGTAACTGCAACCACCCCAGCGAAAAGTTTGTTGGCTGCAGGATAGCTGCAAACACAGCGCATTGTTTCAGATGTAATGATCTATGACCTTGAGGTTGAGGGAAAACCCACAGCTGCTCTATCGTGCGATGCATCTGCCGTCGATGACAACACCGGCAAACAGATCCCAACACAACGGCGAGAACGTCAAAGACCGATACAGATATACACCGAGATTACGAGGAACTTTCCCCTGCATTCGTCACATAATCCAGGTCGCACGAGCTAAGTGAAATGCTGCCATGGTTTAGAACTCCTCAAGCGGCCACTGCCGCCACAGAATTCCAGGCTGAAAGCGAAAGAGCTCTACATGTCTGCACAACACTACGCCAGCCCATATACGCCAACATGGTAGAGAAATTTGCATTATTTCAACAATATGTACGTGTTATCGTCACCGATGTGACAAGTCTGATGGCTGGCACAAAAGGCATCGAAATCAGTGATTCTGGGAGGGAGCTCCCCGCCACTGTAAGCTAGTAGTAACTCGCTGACGTCTACATGCTACAAGATAATCTCTGGACGCCTTCGCAGCTAAACGTTCCTTACCCTTTCCTATCTGTATCAAAACACGTTCTCTCTCCACCCCTTTTAGAACTAGCGCATATGCGTAAGCGATCCAGTTTTCAGCCAAACAGCACTATCAGGTAGAAAGAGGGCACGTAATTATTTGCATACCTAAGCAAACCAAAAACCTCACATATTACGCAGGTCTGAGACATAAAAATTGTTTCAAATTTATTAAGTGATTTTTACAATGTTTACAACGCTGATTTCGGGAAAAATAGCAAAAAAATTCCATCACCTACAGTTTTTTCACAAATTGCTTGTCTAGTTTTAGCTTTTTTCGATATTTCAGCACTCTAGTGGGTTTGAATTTTAGTTTTTAGGATCTACATACTGTAAACTGCTATTTATCCTCCAGATTCTTTGGATGACATAGATGATCACGAGCCATTGGCTCACCAAGGTGATAGTGAAGAAGACAGAGATTGCTGCGATGCTGGCACAACCGAAGCTATTCAATTCTCACAATCTGAACTGAACGATTTAGTCAAGAGACTTATGTCTTTCTAAAGAATCGGCAGAGGTTTTAGGTTCTAGTTTGAAAAATAAACATGTATTGACTCCGGGTACATCCTTTTCTTGGTATCGATCGAGGGAAAAGGAGTTTGTATCTTTCTTCTCTCTAGAAGGTGACCTGGTGCTTTGCAGTGATGTTCCTGGACCGTTTCAAAATAGAGTATACTCCTGATGAGTGGAGACTTTTTATTGATACTTCAAAAACAAGCCTTAAAGCAGTACTTGTACACAATGGCAGTAAGCATGCTTCTATACCAGTTGGACACTCGGTTCACTTAAAAGAATGTTACGAATATCTTGAACTGGTTTTAAGCAAACCGTGCTATTCAGACCACAAATAGACACTATGTGGTGATTTAAAAGTGATTTCAAAGGTACTTGATCAACAAAGTGGCTATACAAATTTCTTTTGCTTTCTCTGTGAATGGGACAGTAGCGACAGAAAGCAACACTACATAAAAAAGGCTTGGCCCTTGAGAAAAACCTTACAGGTAGAGGTTACAAATTTTGAGAGGAAAAACCTTGTGGATCCCAAAAGGTGTTCCTTCCACCACTTCACATTAAGGGGAGATTTACTATCTTTGGCCAGAAAAAAAGCATGTTCTTTGAGAATTTTTTTCTCGGCATGTTTATAGATATCAATGTAAAATTTGTTCAATATATTTATTGACATTTCCTCTACAAACCGGATTTTTCTCGTCTGGGAATGTTGAAGAGCAAAGGGGGAAGTGCCGTCGAAAAGAAACATAATTTCGATGTAGACCTCCACGCGCGGTATGTAACACGTCAGTCGACTCGTCTGAAACCAAAATGGAGTTGACGTTAGCGAAGTATACAAGAGTCTTCAGGAGTTGTACCTCGCGTATTATTTGAACCATAGGAAACAAAATGGTGGCCATCTGAAAAAAAAGGTATGGTTTCTGTCATCGATTTTTCGACTTCGTCTGCCAGTAAAAATATTTATACTTCAGGGATCGGAATAAAAGTGATACAACTCCTAGACAATTTAGTTAACTTCGTCGGAAACAGAGAATCATGCCAATCGGTTTAGTAGATTTGAAATTACCATACCGAGCGGTAAAAAGAACGTCATTTCTAGAAAAACGCGTGTAAAGTTTTGACTACATATAAATGCAATATTAGGCAACGTACGTTCAATTTGCTACTCCGGGTCCATAAACTCGTCCTTCCTCTTCCTCATAGCGGGCGTTCTGCTCTATCTGGGCCACACTGCGCTGCTCCAGAGCCGCTCGTACGGCCGGTGACAAGCTGTTTCCTGCTGCTTGAACCCGGTGGTCTCCGAATGCTTGGCGAACTGCGTCGAATAGAGACGCAGGGTGACGGCCATCGTTGTCATGGTCTTCAGAACTGCTGAATACCCTCCGTTGAAGCTGCTCACTGCCAGGAAAGTCGCAATCTCCACAGTATTCGCACCAGAATGCAAATTCTAGGGGGCTAACTTCCAACACACGCGTTCGAACTTTCATTTGAATTTTGTGTGTTTCCTCACAAGCACCGGTACAATACCTCATCCTCCGAAAGAAAAAAACCTGATACTTGAAAAAGGCCAATTACAGGTAGGTGCATTTTTTTTCCTTCAACCGCGAGTAACAAACATTTCCGTTCCGCATTCGGAAAAACCATTTGAGGGGTGGATTCTAAACACTTTTATAGATCAAAAAATGCAGTTCAAAAGAAATATATTTTTTGATCCAAAAGATAGTAAACCTCCCATTAAGTTGGGATTCATGAAACTATTTCTTAAGGCATTGCCAAAAGAAGGGGAGTGTTTCAGATATATTTGTGGGCAGTTTCCTGGTTGATCCGAGGCAGAACTAAAGGAAGGAATCTTTGTCGGACCAGACATTAGAAAACTAATGACAGATTCCCACTTTGTGGACAAAATGGAAACAAAAGAAATGCCAGCATGGACATACCCTAAATTAGTTGTTACCGGTTTCCTGAGAAACAAAAGAGGTCCCAACTACAAAACAATCGTCGGAGACAAGCTCGACAACTTTAAGAATTTGGGCTGCAACATGAGCATTTAAGTTCATTTTCTCCACTCACATCAAACCTTGGTGATGTAAGTGAAGAGGAGGGCGAAAGATTCCACCAAGACATCAATGAAATGGAAAGAAGATATCAAGGAAGATGGAAAGTCAACATTATAGCGGACTACTGCTGGATGATAAAAAGAGACGGTCATCAAGGAGTTCACAGCCGGAAAAAAAAATCTTCGACAGAAAGCAAAGGCGTTATTATAAGGACTTATGAGCTCAGAGAGAAATCTAAGTGTAATGTAATTGTAGTTTAAAACATAATTCATAAACAAAATAAAATTTATAATGTGAGAAAAATGTGATAAAATGATAATATTTTGTTATTATACCAAAAATACTCCCTTTTTTGTGATAAAACCTGAGGCGAGAGAAAAAAATTTAGTGGATTTTTGACCATTCGAAAAATATTCCTTTCAGACCTGTGTTATTAGTTTATGCGCTATATCGCAAGGTAGGGATACGCTGCTAGTGGCCACGGGGAGATGGTGTATTTCTGTTCATAATAAAGTCGTTATCAAACGGTAACCTTCAGAAGGATATTGCGGGAAAAACGGTAGTTGTCATTAAATACTTTAAATTGTATTGTTTTCTTAGGCCTTAAAGCAAAATGTAAATATCGGAATCCTTCGCATGGATAACGCCGCTGACAGCCCGGAAATCGTAGCAGAGATACTCTGCGCTCAGGTGTAACGCTTCAAACCGTCTGCACCACGGAGAACTGCACATAACGTAGAAATGTAGCTGTGGGCGATAATTTTAATTTTCACGACGAGTGATTATTAAAAGTGTTCACCATTTCACGTGTTTCTAATTGTTCACATAGTTACGTTTACAATGTCTTGTATTAGAAGAGTAAGGTATAGTGTATATGAACTTGCAATTTGTTTCCCTTTCAACAAAAAGAATACATGTTGCATCGCCATTTATAAAGTTTCATGCAATCGATTATGCTGTCTTTGGTGTATGGCTGCCGACTTCCACTGCTGTTAATCACAATATTCTGTTGAAGAAGTTAGGTCTTATGGAGTATACAGATCAGCACATACCTGGTTAAGTTCTTATTTAATAAGTAGAATACAGAAGGTTACCCTAGGGTTCTCGAGTAATATGAAGAGGGGCGTCACATCGTTTGCTAGGGTCGAAATATCACTGGTTGTCACACAGATTTCAACCATTGGAACACTACCGCTCTTACATTACGTTAAAGATCTGCTGGTTTATTTGAATCAAGAGCAGATTTACTACTGTTTGTAAATAATATATTTATTGTTATGAAGCTGAGATGTGAAAGTTCAATATAGGATATATTGTCAAAGAAATCCCATTCGCTATTAACCTAGACTATCAAGAAGAACTAACAAAGATGGTAGAAACTTCGGTGTCCATTGGTGTACCTTTTGACGAAAAATTATACTGGAAAAACAACTTAGTAGCGCTGTTGAACCGATTGAGTTCGGCTACTTCTGCCTTAAGATTTATTTCAACTTTCGGGACACAGAAAATCACTGAGTTAGAATATTCTGCACAGTTTCATTCTCTGATGTGCTATGGGGTAATATTCTCCGTACCTCCTCAGTTAGGAGAAACTATTCCACTGCACAGAAAAAAACGTTTACAATTATGTGTCTTGTAACACACATACATCACCCAGACATCTCTTTAAGCAGTTGGTAATAGCAGCCACAACGTCACAGTAAATTTATGCACATACGAAATTGGTTATCAGGAATCCATCTCAGTTCTGGAGGTGCATATCTAACAGCTCTTAATGACTATACCTATCCATAGCATTGTTACGTATCACCCTGAAAGCACAACTAACACCGCCGAAAAATAATACCGTAGACAGAACCAATCAGACCTGAATGCAGTTTGAGGGCAACAAGTTAATGAAGGCATTTCAGCCGTGAACTGCAGGTAACGTGAACGAACGGAAGCAACACACACAGCGCATAAGGTCGACATTTGCCCTGAACAAGTAATTAACCTACTATTTACTTTCACTGTCGTTTCATTTCTGTCACCAGGTGGTGGGTCCAGCTCTCATAAATAATATCACATTGTCGCACTCATCTAGCTACTTTGTTTTTTTATCAAAACGGACAAAATATTCCGGAGAAATTCGTTTTCGTTCAGTAAATAAAGATTTCGTAAAGTAACTTCAAGTATAACATACAGTGCGTGTCGTATCATAAGTCTATGACGTCAGCTATTTGATACAACTGGAATCACCAGCAAGGTAAAAGTATATTGATGACTTTCTTTACCATAACGTCTGTGACTGACCTAAATATAGATCAATCAATTCAGCAGGAAGGACACTTTTAACATCAATCACTCATTTCGTAACTGTTGCATATCCTTAACCAAGTGGTAACAAGACACCCATAAAAAAATATCTTCACGCAGTACGGTATTACAAATTAATGTCAATGAAATATCCACAACATCAAAAATGATATTCCCCTCCAAAACGCAAGCGCGTCGTGTTGACACTTGAACTGCGATGGTATCTAACAACTACGAAATTACCAACTTCAACATAACGTTCTTCTGCGATATCGTCACATCTCTGCGGGGATATGAACGTCTCACCATATCTTATTCCCCTCGGATATCACCAAACTGTTTCCATTTTCTAAATATTTACTAGTACCCTATAATAGCTATTTTGCGTTTGAAATTGCTGAATCTCTGTTGCACTAGCTACTACCGCTGAGCTGTACGAGTATTTCACTTTTAGATGCGCCGTATTCGTCGGTTCTGCCGGATACATCCCGTTGCGCCAAGTTCTATCAAAGGCCAATCGTCATCAAGAACGTGATTACTTCCGGATTAGCAGTTGAAGCCACGTACAGTACAACGATGGCTGATTTCCAAGGTAAGCAATATTAGTAGTCAGCGTTCGTAAATTTCAGCGAGTGGCCCTTTTCTTCCGTATTATTTGAGGTTCAAATGTAGTGTACTCCTGTCTGGCTCTCACACCATTCCAATAATTTAGCGATTAAAGAAGAACACACATCTTTTTAAATGCTGTGGATGTCCATGATGAAAGGAATGTACTACACTACTGGGCACTAAAATTGCTACACCAAGAAGAAATGCAGATGATAAACGAGTATACACTGGACAAATATATTATACTAGAACTGACCTGTGATTACATTTTCACGCAATCTGGGGGCATAGATCCCCATAAATCAGTACCCAGAACAACCACCGCTGGCCGTAATAACGGCCTTGATACGCCTGGGCATTGAATCAAACAGAGCTTGGATGGCGTGTACAGTTACAGCTGCCCATGCAGCTTCAACACGATACCACAGTTAATCAAGAGTAGTGACTGGCATATTGTGACGAGCCAGTTACTCGGCCACCATTGACCAGACGTTTTCAGTTGGTGAGAGATCTGGAGAATGTGCTGGACAGGGCAGCAGTCGAACATTTTCTGTACCAAAAAACGCCCGTACAGGAGCTGCAACATGCAGTCGTGCATTATCCTGCTGAAATGAAGGAATGCCCTGAAAAGTTAATCATTTGCATATCACACCATCTTCTTCCTGTCGGTTAAATTTCGCGTCTGTAGCACATCATCTTCGTGGTGTAGCAATTTTAATGGCCAGTAGTGTAAAATGAATTCTACCACGTTTTATCGTATTGTACCCATGACTAATAGTTACTTAGAACAATACCAAATCCATGCGGCTTCAATCCTTCACTTCTCTAAGTGTTGTTTTTGCGAAACTTAATAGTATAGAGAAAAACTATAAATATTCATTCTAGTTCTCTGAACCAATTTCACCAGATATAACAATTTTTGGCAGAGAGAACGTTATAATAAATAATTTCTTTCATGTGTCAAAAATCAGGGACTAACAGTATCTGTCAACTTATCGATTAACATCGTGGAGAGTTATGACCGTAACACATCTGGTGGAAAAGAAATGAAAGGGTACTCAGTAATTCAATAGTTCCATCGGGCAGTATGTAATCATAAAATCGATACGTGGGCTTCCGCGTTACGTTATTTGGACAGTGGATGTATGTTGCTTAGTGGTTTCGACGGTGAGGCAGTTTGAGAGAAATGTGCGGTACAGACTCAAATTATGGAGTGTAAGAAGAAGGAAACTAATGTGGGGAGGTCAGATGATGAGTAAAGAGTTGTTTTCGAGAATGGATAGAGCAAATTTAATAATATTTTTTCAGCAGGTTTAGTCCATCGCTGGATCGAAAATGCTAAATTAATGACATGTATAAAATATTTATAACTACTAATCACTGCTGATTCGAAACTACTGTTTATCTTCATACAGCTGCAATACGTTAATGAGATGAAGTTTTGGTCTTGTTTTGCAGCGTTTACAGTGAAATGTGCCGGATGTTTTCAAGATGCATCTTTGCAATGTAGAATCTGAGGAGTCAGTTTGTGCTAAACATATGTTTAAGTCATATCACGCAGTTCTAATGTGTAAATGCAGCCACATTAGAACGCTTACACGTGGCATGTTTTTGCTTCTAAAGCATATGTTACATTCGAGATTGCCGTAATATCTTATTTTTAGGTGTGAAGAAACATAAAACATTCATAGAAATCACTGTGTTTCAAAAATTTGCAAGAATGATCAGTGATTCATGTCGCTGATGTACAGCAGTGATTTGAAAATGGAAGTTGGTTTGACACTAGCAACGGCAAGGCATATGTTGCACTAAAAACAGCACTAAACCGATAAATATTGATAATTAGACACTGAAACCTCCAAACTATGCGAAACAGAGAACAATTTGGAAACGCTATCTGAATCACACAGCGTATAAGAAATACAGTATTCACAAACACACACACACACACACACACACACACACACACACACACGATCGCGCTGCTTCATAGTACAGCGCAAGTGAACAAATGGGCTTGTATATGTATTATTTTAATACTACACAGTGATGGATGGTTCAACAAGACAGCGATGTCATCAAGTGTTAGCTTTCTTCATGTAGCATCCAGCTGTGAAATTGAGCATGTTTCGTTAGTTACGTTATCATCGACTTTAGATCCGAAGAATAATTAAACAACCAGAAACAACACATAAATAGTGAATAACATTTCCACGTAAAATCGGGGTAATCTGTGAAATCGCTCCCTACGCTATTTAGCACGCGGTAGCCGTCGAAACAGCATCATAGACCAGCGTTGTCTGCACCTGAAAGCTGACAGCATTCCAAGAAAATTCTGCTTATTACCAATTTTCTGTAGCTGCAACTCAATATGTGGTTCCCGATGCTCCAGAATTTTCATTTTCTGTGAGAGTAATTCATGATATACCACAGGAATGAATGCATGCAACGTGGCACAATATTATGCACCAGAATCAAGTAATGATGTGGTTTATATCGAAGTAATTCTCTAAGAATTAGACTGATAAGCGTATCATTCCAACGAAGCACAAGTTTACAAGCCCAAATATCTCATCGAAGCAACAGACAGAAAATTCTAATTCCTGACAAGTACACGGATCAGCATGTCCTCAATCCACGAATTTGAACAAGCAATAACTAGTTCATAACTTGGAAGAGGGTAACAACTTTGAATTTACAGCACGACGAACTGTAAATACACAACTGGCCATTAAAATTGCTACACCATGAATACGACGTGCTACAGACACGAAATTTAACTGGCAGCAAGAAGATGCTATGTTATGCAAATGATTAGCATTTCAGAGCATTCATACAAGGTTGGTGCCGGTGGCGACACCTACAACGTGCTGACATGAGGAAAGTTTCAAACCGCTGTCTCATACACAAACAGCATTTGACCAGCGTTGCCTGGTGAATGGTTGTTGTGATGCTTCGTGTAATGAGGAGAAATGCGTACCATCACGTTTCCGACTTTGAAAAGGTCGGATTGTAGCCTACCGCGATTGCGGTTTAGCGTATCGCGACATTGCTGATCGCGTTGGTCGAGATCCAATGACTGTTAGCAGAATATGGAATCGGTGGGTTCAGAAAGGTAATACGGAACGCCGTGCTGGATCCCAACGGCCTCGTATCACTAGTAGTCGAGATGACAGGCATCTTATCCGCATGGCTGTAACGGATCGTGCAGCCACGTCTCGATCCCTCAGTGAACAGAAGGGGAAGTTTGCAAGACAACAACTGTGGTGTCACCGCCAGACACCACACTTGCTAGGTGGTAGCCTTTAAATCGGCCGCGGTCCAGTAGTATACGCCGGTTCCGCGTGTCGCCACTATCAGTGATTGTAGACCGAGCGCCGCCACACTGCAGGTTTAGTCTAGAGAGACTCCCTAGCACTCGCCCCAGTTGTACGGCCGACTTTGCTAGCAATGGTTAACTTCCTACATACGCTCTCATTTGCAGAGACGACAGTTTAGCATAGCCTTCAGCTACGTCATTTGCTACGACCTAGCAAGGCGTCATATTCGGTTACTATGTACCCTGAAGAGATAATGTTGTGAATCATGTACCGCCAAGATCGACGTTCATCATTAATGGATTAAAGTTAATTAATCCGCTTTCTGAATTCTAATTCCTTGTCATGTTCCAGACCTTACGTCAGTATAGTCCTTCCCTCCTCACGCCAGCCTGCGTGAGCTAAAACGCGTGCATTTCGGCATCCTCTAGTAATACGGTGTTGGCTCTTCAGCCAACACAACAACAACCATCTGCCCGAACAGTTCGGCGACGTTTGCACCAGCATGGAGTATCAGGTCGGAGACCATGGCTGCGGTTACCCTTGATGGTGCATCACTGACAGGAGCGGCTGCGATGGTGTACTGAACGACGAACTTGGGTGTACGACTGGTGAAACGTCATTTTTTCGGATGAGTCCAGTTTCCGTTTAGAGCGTCATGATGGTCGCATCCATGTTTGGTGACATCGCGGTGAACGCACATTGGAAGTGTGTATTCATCATCGCCATACTGACGTATCACCCGGTGTGATGGTATGGGGCGCCATTGGTTACACGTCTCGGTCACCTCTAGTTCGCATTGACGGCACTTTGAACAGTGGAAGTAACATTTCAGATGTGTTGCGACCCGTGCCTCTACACTTCATTCGATCCCTGCGAAACCCTTCATTCCAGCAGGATAATTCACGACTGCATGTTGCAGGCCCTGTACGGGCCTTTCTGGACACATAAAATTTTCCACTATTGGCATGGCAAGCACATTCTCCCGATCGCTCACCAATTGAAAACGTCTGGTCAATGGTGGGCGAGTAACTGGCTCGTCACAATACGCCAGTCACTACTCTTGATTAACTGTGGTATCGTGTTGAAGCTGCATGGGCAGCTGTACCTGTACACGCCATCCAGTCTCTGTTTGACTCCATGACCAGGCGTATCATGGCCGTTATTACGGCCAGAGGTGGTTGCTCGTGTTACTGATTCCTCAGGATCTATGCACCCAAATTGCGTGAAAATATAATCACATGTCAGTTCTTGTATAATATATTTGTCCAATGAATACCCGTTTATCATCTGCATTTCTTCTTGGTGTAGCAATTTTAATGGCGAGTAGTGTACAGTATACGGCTCTATAATCAGCTTCCATGGAGTCAAGTATGCGCAACCTACGTGTCTACGTGTCTGCAAGCAGAGAAACTGCGACGAAGCCACTTTACCAGTTACATAAGCCTCACAACGTCATAGTGGAAATGATTCCACCCAATTGTTTCGTCGTTGTAGTATCTCCACAAGATCGCCAACAGATAAAGGCCGTCTTCATTGTAATGTGGAACATTTTAAAGGGCTCCTGCCAAAACGGCATCAAAAACAATTCACAACTTATTCGTGGATCTCGTGGCTAGCAACCTGCGAAGGCTTCCCATTGGTCGAAACACACAGTGACTTTCAAACAGTGACCATGCACATTACTGCAATGATAAACGCCGCGAACTACTGAAAGAAAAATATTTGGGAAGAGATGAAAGCGCGGAATGAACAGGAAGCTTTCAATTTCACAACAGTTTTGTAGGTTTTAGAGTGGAAGATGACTTGTACGGAGCTTTGGCTGAGACATCATGTCAGTTAAAGAGGAAGCAACCAACAAGTCAGCTTGCTGTACCCACAAGCCCTGAGTGTTTAGGCAGGCCGTTCCCAACCGACTTTCAGTGTGTAGCAGAGGGGTGGCTCTGCGATCGCGGCTGCAGTTTGCGGATCACGGACCGCGGAGCGGAACCCCTACACCCCCCTCCTCCCCCGCCCTTCTGTACTGGCCCGGATAATCCCCGCAACTACTAATGAACAAGTTGTCGACGTCACTTAATCCTCAGACAACTGCCGACCAACAACTCTGTCCCTCCACCCCTCTGTTCTCACAGCCTGTTATCCTGGTACTCAGTACGAGAAACTTGTGATACACACACACGTGCGCTAACAAACGAATTTTCTAAGGTCAGAAATACAGTAAGTCATTATCGGCAACAGTAAAAGTGCAGTAGATTAAATCAGCTGCTGTAAGCCTCCTACGAGACCTTTTAATCTGCCAAATTAAATCTATAAATTTCTTACAATTTATGCCCACTTTCTCGAACCCCTCACACATTGTGGATTGTGACAGCGGTGCCTTGATGAGCTAAATTCTACTTTTATTATTATCACTACGCCACCAGTTACGCTGCTGATCCTCAAATACAAATAATCTTCGCAGACTGGAGTGCATTTCATTTGCTACCTTGGCTAACAACCAATTATTTAATGGAACTTACAAAATCTTCAATCCATTCTAGGTAATTACTACACTAAGCTCACTTTTCAGCCTCTCCGTGCTTATTAATCGACTTCAAAATATAGAAACTGCTCACAGATATACTCACGAAGAATCCGCATGCGGTCATCAAAACTCTGTTGGCTAAAATGTATTTACAGTCAGCCAATTTGTACTATGTACCTATTTCTTTGTATATAGATGATTGCAAAGTAGAGACCGTGTAACAAAAGGAGCATGGTTTTGCGAGTACGCTTATACCATAGAGAAAATAAGTTTTTGAAATGTCAAAAACATGAACTAAAATGAGACTTAAAACAGAAACCGGAGAGTCTCTTTTCAGTCAGTGCTTAACTCATGATGTTGTACAGCATCTATGGAAAGAAAACTAAGTAGAAGTAGTGGTTTTTCCGGAGCAGCAGAGGTTGAATTTACTGCCTTTGCCTACTTGTTCATTTGACTGTCTTGTAACATCGTTTAAATTTTTATGTAGACTAGACCCTAAAAGTCTCTAAATGTGAGGACGTTATTTCGTAAGCACTTCCTGTCGATCACAGGAGATGCAAAATGAACAAACAGCGCTGGCTAGAAGACAAACGTAAGTATGTGGAAGCATATATCGCCAGGGATAAGATAGATACTGCCTACAGGAAAATTTAAGACCTTTGGAGAAAAGTGACCACCTCTATGAATATCAAAAGCTGAGGTGGAAAACCAGTCCTAAGCAAAGAAGACAAAGCTGAAACGTGGCAGGAGCATACAGAGGATCTATACGAGAGAAATTTAATTGAGGGCAATATTGTGCAAACGGAAGAGGGGGGAGAGGAAGATGAGAGGATACATAGGATACTACGTGAAGAATTTGACATAGCACTGAAAGACTTAAGTCAAAACAAGGTCCCGGCAGTAGAAGGCATTCCATTAGAACTACTGATAGCCTTGAGAGAGCCAGCCTTGACAAAACTCCTCTGTCTCATGGGTAAAATGTATGAGAGAGGCGAAATACCGGCAGACTTCAAGAAGAATATAATAATGCCAATTCCAATGCATGGAGGGGCTGATATGTGTGAAAAATACTGACCTATCATTTTAAGAAGTCATGGTGGCAAAATAGCAACACGAACCCCTTACGGAAGAATGGAAATACTGATATAAGCCGAGATCAGTTTGGATTCCAGAGAAATGTAGAAACGGGCAAGGCCATGCTGACCTTACGACTTCTCATAGAAGATGGGTTAAGTAAAGGCAAACTTACGTCCCTACCATTAGCAGACTTAGAGATACCTTTGACAATGTTGATTGGAATGCCCTCTTTCAAATTCTAAAGGTGGCAGGGGTAAACTACAAGGGGTGAAATGCTATTTACAGGAATCAGATGGCAGTTATAAGAGTCTAGGGGCATGAAAGTGGAGCAGTGGTTGAGAAGGGGGTGAGACAGTGTTGTAGCCTATCCCAGATGTTATTCAGTCTGTACACTGAACAGGGAGTAAAGGAAACAAGAGAGCACTTTGTAGTAGGAATTTATGTCCATGGAGAAGAAGTAAAAACTTTGAGGTTTGCCGATGACATTGTAATTCTGTTAGACACAATATCTTGAAAGAAGGATATAAGATGAGCATCAAGAAAAGCAAAACAAGGATGCTGAGAGATTTAGGTTAGGAAATGTGACAAAGTAGTAAATCAGTTTTGCTATTCGGGCAGCAAAATAACTGAGAGAGAGGAAAGAAAATGTACACTGGCAATGGCAGAAAAACCTTTTCTGAAGAAAAGAATTTTGTTAACATCAAGTATAGATTTATGTGTCAGTTTTTTTTCTGAAAGTATTTGTTTGGAGTGTATTCACGAACGGAAGTGAAACAGTTTAGAGAAGAAGAGAATAGAAGCTTCCGAAATGTGGTGGTACAGAAGTATGCTGAAAACTAGATGGGTAGATTAGGTAACAAATACGGAGGTACTGAACAGAACTGGGGAGAAGAGAAATTTGTGGTACAACCTCACTAAAAGAAGAGATCGATTGGTGAGACACATTCTGAGGCTACAAGGGATCACCCATTTAGTACTAGAGGGTAGCGTGGAGAGTAAAAATCGTGGAGGGAGATCAACAGATGAATACAGCAAGCAGATTCAGAGGGACGTAGGTTTGCAATAGTTACTAGAAGATGAAGAGGCTGGCATGGAATAGAACAGCATAGAGAGCTGTTCAAAATTATCTTTGGACAGAAGACAACAACAACATTTCACATGACGGTATCTGGATCATATTATGCATTGACTTTTCTGTTTTTCTATCCTCAGGACCGCTTTCACATCTTAGAAAATAGGAAATGTATTTTTTCTACCTTTGTTGTATGTATAGCGTGTAAACAAACTACGTAAATAAATTTTTTTAGAGTTTATGGAAGATAAAAGTGGTACTGATAAAGAACGCTCCAATTTGTTTACATTTATGACATACAGTGATAGTGATTACGTAATCATTGTCCCTCCTATGATCTCTCCTCACGCACTGCAGTCATTCACGACGTAGCATTACAATTTTGCGTAAAAGGTATTACCAAGTTCGAAGCTACGCACTTGAATAGGTCGATTCTCATATCCGTGAAAACCACAGGTATTTTCATGGATCTGTATTTGATCAGCATAATATTAAAATAATGCCTCATTACAACATTTCCGAGAAAGTCAACGTTATTTGTCTGTGCATAACGTGAAAACACACACACACACACACACAAACAAACAGCCCTCTATATTTCGGACGTTAAATTCTCTACATTTTGCACATACTATCTCTGTTGAGTCACTGCGTGCTATATTCCCTTCTTTAACACACACATGCGGGCGCGCGCGCACACACACAAACACACACACACACACACACACACACACACACACACACACACACGTGCACACACACACGTGCACACACACAGACCCAGATACGTGCCGACGCTATTATTTGACCAAAAGTTACGCGAAGAGTATAACTTGCCATATTTCATAGCAGTTAACAAAATTCTGAAAAATATTAATGAGCCTTTTTTCACCGTGTTTACCGAAAACACTACGTGACGAGGACATGACAACGCCACCAGAGCACAAGGATCCGCCAGCAAGGACCGCTGAATAGATTTACATCCATGATTCTGCAGTTCACTGTAATGAGAACGTCTAAGATAGCTGGCTGCTCTTTCTCCTGAAGAGGGAGCTGTGTGGGAAGGTGTTTAACACGCATCGCTGCATAGCAGTTGGCATCACTCGATACTATGCTGTGGATTGCCATTTCAGCCAAAACCACCCGGAATTATTGTTTTTAGGCCATTATCACGTCTAGAAGGTTCTAAATTTCTTACCTTTGCAATGTTAGCATATTCTGTAATACTCGATGTCTGTATAAACAGCAGCACGCTCTGTCCAGGAGCCAGGAGCTCAGTTCTGCTTTCTTCTGGCTTTACGTTCCTGTTCGTAATAAACATGCTGTAAGAGCCACGAATTGTAGTTCACTATCGACCGGCCTTTAGTATTCGACTTGATTCTGGTTATGGTTAATATAAATTTGTACTGGTGAAAAATATCAACTTTTTGAGCTGTAATTATGGCAAGTCGAGTCAAGGCTATACAAGGGACTGTCATCAAGTTTGGGATCACTATAGTCGCCAGACCTTCGAAAGATTACGAGTTAACTCAGCCACACGTTTTGGTTTCAGCTTCAAGATTTTCGCTTGTGTGAACATTGATGTTTATTCGCGTTTTACACTCAAATTTATTTTCGTGGTTTTTCACAATTTTTTATCTTTTTGAGTGCGCTTCTGAGAACGTAAAATTTTACGGCACAGCATGCTTGTCTGATATTTGAACTAGTAATGAGCTAGATTTGTAACGCTTCTATATAATGAGAAGTGGTAGTTTCTTTGGGAGGTTTGCCATTATGGGCACTTTTGCGTACCCTAATACATGAGTGTTATTCCTCGGCTGTAAGTGATTGTGTTGGGAACGGATGACGTCACTGTATTCTGCTGCGATAGTCTGTATCGAGTTGTCAGTTACTGAGAAGCCCTGACGGCGGACATGGCGAGTAGAGGATATTTTTTTTTAAAGTACCACCAGTCTAACATAGGAGTCGCGACACGTCATCCTGTTTTTGTTATCACCAGCTATAGCAGTGCCCCAAGCGACCAGCAAGTAATAATTCTAAATAAGATATCGGTAGAGTGAGAGTAATAACATCCATATTGACTTGTACTATAGTTTTTATAAAAGGGAGTGCCTTTAGTGGCATAGAAATCTACAATAACTAGAAAATTACCGCGCACTTAGAGTATTTAGTTTACTAAGGACCCTGGAAAACACGAAACGGTGCATACAGGGACAGTTTATTTACGATTTTCTTGTCGTTTCCCTTTAATAACAGAAAAATTGCTAGTAACCACCAGAAGACCTGACCTTCTACAGATATACGTCGTAAAAATATCCAACAAATTAGTGTTTTGTTCGCCACACTTACAGATAAATCACTGTATGTCCAACGTGGGAAGCCTATATGGAACGTAATACCTACATTATTTAACTTGTCAAATACGCCACCCAGCTGAAACTTAAGAGAAAACCCCGCAGACTCTATAATTAACGGCAAAAAGCAGTAAAACTTTTTTTCCAAGGCAGGAGAAACCAATTCCACAGTTATTGCAAAATCTGCGCTACAAACGGTGAGAGTCTTGAGCACATTTCGTGTCGAAGAAACAGCAGTTACATTTATAAAAATAATAGTATAGTAGAAAGTCGAGTGAAGTGAAAGAAAGGACAAATCGTTAGACTCTATAAATTGTTTTAAGTGTCATGGAAATTGCCGATGATGACAACAGAAATATATGATTCCCATGAAGGAAATGTGTTTATATCTTAATGCTTTCAGCGGAATATAGTGAAAATCTAGACGTATTCGGAAGTATTTCATCATGAATGAGCTTTAACTTATATAATTGTATTCGTCTGATTCGGCTGTTTTTATATTATTTCACGAGAATTCCTGACCCTTGATAGCTTACTAACCAATGGAAAGTAAAAATTTAACAACGATTCCGTTAATTAAGTACAAAAATAAAAACAAACATGATCCTTGCAAAGTTTGTTGCACCAGTGTAGCTGCAGCGGTCAAAGGGTAACAACTTTGACACCAGAGAGTGACTGTATTTATGAGACTGTGTTTTTAACTCCCCGGTGCAACGGAGGGTAGAGGATGGATTCTGGGGTGTTTTCACAGAGTGGCTGCACCTCTGAAACGAGGTAACTTGGACAGAACTATTATTAGCTGCAAGCATTAATTGTGAATTACTGTAATGTAGAGATTGCATTTTGATCAACATTATCTACATTTTGATATCCATGGCAAGTTATCGGTCGTGTATTGATAATTATGATAACTAGACTTCACGTTCCCCTTTCAGTTTAACGTACATCATGAGAAAAGCTAACGAGTAAATTTCATGTATCTTGAATACTGTCTGTCTGTAACAGTTTTCATTGTTTCTGACAATGCTGAATGATGCAGTATATTCATGTTACTGTGGTAGACTACTGTGACATTGGAGGGATATTAATGTATTTTAAATCCAAAATAAACTTTTCATTCAGCTTCCAGAAACATTAACACAACAATGCTGTCATTCCTTGCACTATTGTGTGGATATCTAGTTGCAGTTGTTGATAACAAAGTAATTCCTTTCAAAAAGCAGCTATAGATGAGTGCAGTGATTTCTTACAGGAATATGCAGCTGAGACTTATTGTGCACTAAAACAAAGGAAAGCAGAGTTGTTCATTGCGCAAGTAAGAGCCAATGGCAGGGCGCACGTGAATTGTATTCGTCTGTAAATTTTTCATGTAACTCACGAGTGACGCTTTTTTGACAAGACACAGATTCAGTATGCGATAGTTTGTACTATGTTGTGATTGTCTGAGGAGGAGTCCAGTCTGTGTGCTGTCATCCCTTGTACTCAATATAATTTATCGACTGTCAGATTCAGTTTGTAGTATTTTACGTCACACACATTAAAGGAAATTTGTACAGTTTATGTTCATATTTGAAATTAGTGCAACAACTGCCATTCTAGCTCATAATACATCGGGCACACTGTAATAAGAATTTGGAGCACTTGCTTTCGCAATTTAATTATACATTGAGACATTGTATTCTTGCAGCACAAAACAGCATAGTTTAGTTTATTAAAACACAGTTTACAAGCGACGGTGGAATTGCAGTTGAAAGAACGTAACTTATATTTTTAGGATTAGTACGAAATTAGTGAAACGCACTAAATATTATAGAAAGAGAAACACAGAATAAAATTTCGTACTTCAGTGAAGTATATAAGGTAGTCGGTAATCGTAATAACAAACGTTCTGAAATAAGAATTTCTGTGACAAGAAGTTTCGAATTAGAAGCATAAGTAATTATAAAGAACTCAGTTTCCAGTTACGAGTCTTAAGTTGACTTGTCACACTTTAGAAATATTACACAGGACGACTGGTAAGTTGAAGCACCTGACAGAACGTTCACGAAATAGCAACTTGTGGACAAATAGGGACTTCGAGCCTTCTGTTCACTAGTGTATTGCCGAATAGTGTTTTTTTCAGTATTTGAGTTGAGGACGATGAAATTTTACAGGGTTGTTTACATCGTGTAGGGATCATTAGTCAGTCAACAGACTTCAGCTCTTTTAAAAACTCTTGCTGCTCAACTTTACTGATATTACCTTGGTAGTATCTACGCCAGCATTACTGCATACACTGGTGATTAATACTTGTAATTTTTGCCTAATGAAACAGGTTGTTTTTCACAGACAGTTCGTCTCGACTATATTGATTGCTAGTAGCTTACCCAGTCAGTATCTTAGCATTTGTGTCTTGTACGCTTTACAACATGTGCCGAAAATCTTCTACTTATTGACCTGTCACAGAAGGATACGACCACCCAAATGGACCACCAACAGCTGAGAAGAGTTACTGTGACTGAAGCGTTAGTTCACTCACTTAATACACAGCCGTATTCCGTGTAATATATTATCATCTCCAGGTAACAGCTGTGACACGCTTCCCCCAACAGTAACATGAACAAACACTCTCAGATTGATGTTTAATCTATATAACAGACATTTTATGTGTATGGAGAGAAAGAGTGGTCCTATCACATTTTCTTGGCGCACTCTTGACGTTACCATAGCTCCTATGCGACGACGTGCCCCGACTTTACGCGGGTAGCAGTAACTATCAGCCACCGGACGCCATTCAGGCATTGTGATAGTAAATTATATACACAAACCTTCATTGTGAATGAGTCTGTCTATTGCTGAAAACCACGTCAAAATCCCAAGAATAAATTCTGCTTCACTGATTGCAACGTATTCGTAACAACATTCCACACTTATCCAGGAAATATTTGTTTTGTTATAAATCCAATCATGGATCACAAAAAGTCAATTATTATTGCCCGTGACTGGATTTATAAGGAAACAAATAATTTCTCAGATTAGCCTTCACATACACACAGAAGAAAACTGCAGGCGAACTTCCATTTATAATATGTTTGTAATGCAGCAAGTTATTACGTAATGACATTCGTCACAGTAAGGCACGCATCCGTCTAGCACGGTGGCTGCAGGATTGCTATGGGTTTTCTTTTCTTTTTTTTTTTTTTTCACAGCACAGCTGACGCTGCCTGCTGTGAGAACTGCATAGCGTAACATTCAGTCCATACGAAGATTCATACCCTCTACGGGTCTAAATAATCCACATTAGTTATTATCCGATTTTGTTCCAATTTGGTACACAGCCTTTTGTTATTAATGGAGTGAAGCTGCTAAAATTTCAGATTTTCATTTAGTATAGTTTTGGGAATAAATAAAATTACCTAAAACTCCTAAAACCCAAGATGGTTTTTTAAAAGCAAACTAGGAACAATAATAGATTGACTTCATTTGAAGCCATTCCAAAGCTATCAGTGCATACAAATCAATCAATTAGTATTTTATTTTTAAAACTTTAGTCACTGTGTATTTCGTACTACCAAAATCCATCAAAATTATTATTTGATTTTAATTTGCCGTGTGAGTGTGTGAGAATGATTGAGAGGGTGTATGTGGGACATAGGTAAAAATTTAATATTTCATGTTATGTAATACCTTGTTCAAACGAAACGTTACGTTGCAACCACGATTCAGGTGATGTATGTCTGAGTGTGCTTGCTTTAATATAAATGTCGCCACAATGGGAGTTAAAGGCGAAATAAGTTTATTTATCAATTTGAAGAACATTTCGCACTTCGTTTATTTTAATTAAACAAAGTCAAAGAAATTGAAGTTTTTCTGACATTAATTACTGTCAGTGAGTGGATAACACAAGATTTGCCGCGAGAATGATCTGGAAGGAACGTTCTGATTGGTCGTTCATATCAACAGCCAATCAGAATTAAGCTGTTATTGCTCGAAAAGAGGAGTGGGCATATAGGAAAAGACCTCGAAGGGAGTCGATTGCTACCCGGTCTACGGATAACACGATGTCAGATCGCTTCTTAAAAACACTCTGTAAGATGTGGAAATAGTGAGCTAATTTCGATTCGAACATATCGTGACTGAAGCGACTGGAGTTAAGAAAATTATTATGGAATTTTTGAGTTTCAATATTAAATAGTTTAAGACATGAGAGACATGAGCGTGTGAACTTTCCGGTCGCAGTACCAACTCTTCGTGGGGTGTTTCGTGCTCTGTACGAAATCTTTTGCAGAACACCTCTTACGAAGAAGACCACTGAAACTCGCGAATAGTTGTGGGTCCGTGACTGGTAGAACGTGGAAATTAGTCGGGTCGGACTTACTAAAATTCTGGCTGCTTTACGAGCGAATATTTGTTAGATAGACAGTGAACTTCGAATATAATAACGGGCTACCCTATTAAATACGGATTTCATAGCCATTTCATATGATTCAATATGGATAAGAATCAGAGTTAATGTAATCTGAAACTCTTTTCTGCAAGTAAATAATATCTCGACCGCCTAAGTTTGTAATCATGAGTTTTTAGGAACTGACTTTCAACTCGAGTTACGCGCCCTCTGTGTGGTAGGTATTAGGTGGTGGTTTCATCAACGCTGCTTTGCACTGCCTAGCACGTATCTGCTACCACAGAGTGAAGGGACATCGGCAAGAAACCTGTCGAGGTAGGTGGACTGAATGATAGCGTTAACAAAAACGCAGACGACCGAAAACGCCCCGCCGCATATTGTGACAAAGCACACTCTCCATCAGGCAGAAACTGTACTTTAGCACTCAAAATGTTTGCTTGATAGCCACTTGTCAGTATCGCTGGGTTTTGTTAGTAGTTGACAACATGGTAAGAGCTCGGATTACGGTCAGGAATCCCGCTGTATATTGTCATTAAAGATATTGGTCTACATTTCTACTTAATACTTACCTGTGGGTTTTTTTCCAGTTACACTCCTGGAAATGGAAAAAAGAACACATTGACACCGGTGTGTCAGACCCACCATACTTGCTCCGGACACTGCGAGAGGGCTGTACAAGCAATGATCACACGGACGGCACAGCGGACACACCAGGAACCGCGGTGTTGGCCGTCGAATGGCGCTAGCTGCGCAGCATTTGTGCACCGCCGCCGTCAGTGTCAGCCAGTTTGCCGTGGCATACGGAGCTCCATCGCAGTCTTTAACACTGGTAGCATGCCGCGACAGCGTGGACGTGAACCGTATATGCAGTTGACGGACTTTGAGCGAGGGCGTATAGTGGGCATGCGGGAGGCCGGGTGGACGTACCGCCGAATTGCTCCACACGTGGGGCGTGAGGTCTCCACAGTACATCGATGTAGTCGCCAGTGGTCGGCGGAAGGTGCACGTGCCTGTCGACCTTTGACCGGACCGCAGCGACGCACGGATGCACGCCAAGACCGTAGGATCCTACGCAGTGCCGTAGGGGACCGCACCGCTACTTCCCAGCAAATTAGGGACACTGTTGCTCCTGGGGTATCGGCGAGGACCATTCGCAATCGTCTCCATGAAGCTGGGCTACGGTCCCGCACACCGTTAGGCCGTCTTCCGCTCACGTCCCAACATCGTGCAGCCCGCCTCCAGGGGTGTCGTGACAGGCGTGAATGGAGGGACGAATGGAGACGTGTCGTCTTCAGCGAAGAGAGTCGCTTCTGCGTTGGTGCCAATGGTGGTCGTATGCGTGTTTGGCGCCGTGCAGGTGAGCGCCACAATCAGGACTGCATACAACCGAGGCACACAGGGCCAACACCCGGCATCATGGTGTGGGGAGCGATCTCCTACACTGGCCGTACACCTCTGGTGATCGTCGAGGGGACACTGAATAGTGCACGGTACATCCAAACCGTAATCGAACCCATCGTTCTACCATTCCTAGACCGGCAAGGGAACTTGCCGTTCC
Organism: Schistocerca gregaria; assembly: GCF_023897955.1. NCBI lineage: Eukaryota > Metazoa > Arthropoda > Insecta > Orthoptera > Acrididae > Schistocerca > Schistocerca gregaria. The sequence goes on from NC_064925.1 coordinate 554,213,728, forward strand.
AACATGACAATGCACGTCCGCATGTATCCCGTGCCACCCAACGTGCTCTAGAAGGTGTAAGTCAACTACCCTGGCCAGCAAGATCTCCGGATGTGTTCCCCATTGAGCATGTTTGGGACTGGATGAAGCGTCGTCTCACGCGGTCTGCACGTCCAGCACGAACGCTGGTCCAACTGAGGCGCCATGTGGAAATGGCATGGCAAGCCGTTCCACAGGACTACATCCAGCATCTCTACGATCGTCTCCATGGGAGAATAGCAGCCTTCATTGCTGCGAAAGGTGGATATACACTGTACTAGTGCCGACATTGTGCATGCTCTGTGCCTGTGTGTATGTGCCTGTGGTTCTGTCAGTGTGATCATGTGATGTATCTGACCCCAGGAATGTGTCAATAAAGTTTTCCCTTCCTGGGACAATGAATTCACGGTGTTCTTATTTCAATTTCCAGGAGTGTATTTCGGGCAGTTCGTTGTCAGCACCTATAATAATTGTAATTTTAGGTAGTGATCAATGCCGCAGAACACTCTCTGTAAGACTGAACTCTATTCCATCACTTTTTGGTACCATTTTCGTTTTATGCTTTTTCAGTTACTTTGCCGTTCTGGAAATCTCATTTTAAACTTTAGATTTTATGCAGTCGACAATGGTATCTCTGTACGTTCTCCGTTTGTGAATTACTAATAAACGCTAAATCTTTCATTTCACAGCCCCTCTTCTTGTCTGTAATTCTGCAATCACTGGTGGGCGAGTGAGTAAATAGAAAGTTTCCATTCGCTTAGAGTTTATACGTATGATGACCGTATGTCAGGAGTCTTCGTCTTTTGTTTACACTCTTGTGTTCGACAAGGTATTCAACAGAGGCTTTCGATTCGCTAACAGACATACATAGGATCATAATATTCGTGGATATTCGTAACGAACGGTCAGCAATGAAATACGGAAATATTTTTGTATGTGTCGCACATAGCTCTCTTTGTCGACTCACGAATTGTCATTCATAACTTTGACGCCATTTTCGAAGCGATAGTGTAAAAATTTATGTTTCGTCAATATGCATTTTGGCTGATGTTACATTCCTGTTACAGTTAGAAATCAAACTACATTAGAGAAATATGAACAACATGAAGGTGAGTCACTAGCTAAAGGTTCAGTTAACAGGGAGGTCTTAAAAATTTGCGACGGAAGCCTTTCCAAACTGATTATTCATTTATCAAACCTGATTAACATGTATCTTTTGGCTGTCTCGTTTGACATCGGCTGTAGCTTTTGATTTTCATACATAATTCATAAGTCAATTTATCGCATGAGCCGATACGTACATTAAAAAGCCCAATACCCTTTTGAAGTGAGCATAAAATACTCCTACTCACACACAAGAAAACTTTCGAGTGTGTGGAATCATTGGACTAAAGTTTTTTTATGACGTGTAGTTTGTTCAGGATCCACCAATAAGACCGCTTGTACAGAAGTGAGCATTCGTAGCGACTACTGCGCCTGCTAATTCGATCTTATCTCCTGTCTTCGGACTTAATGTCACATTCAATGTGCCTCTTATACTTGGAAGTGACCAGGGAACCCATACGGACGATGTTCAAAAACGGTTCAAATGACTCTAAGCACTATGGGACTTAACATCTGCGGTCAGAAGTCCCCTTGACTTAGAACTACTTAAACCTAACTAACCTAAGGACATCACACACATCAATGCCCGAGGCAGGATTCCAACCTGCGACAGTAACAGCAGCGCGGTTCCGGACTCAAGCGCCTAGAACCGCTCGGCCACATCGGCTGTCGTCAGATGTTCATTATACACGCTACACACCGGAAACTGGTTGAATTCTTCAGTGTCATATATCAGCAAAGTAAAATGACAGTTGAATTAAACGCTTTATGGTAGTTACTCATTTTACTGTCATAGCGCAACAGCACATTTTAAGTGGCAAAAGAGTTCTAGAAGGCTACTAATCACTGCAGTCTTAAAAAGTATAAAATCTTAATACCAGCAATGTTGAATGTTTCTGTCTCCAGTAAAAGCCACAAGCGTTTTCCCAATGTGCACTTCGACACGTGATTATGAATTTTCTGAAGTAATTACTTATTCCATACTCTTACAATTATTCTCGGCAGCAAACATGATCGTTCATGTTGTTGTGGTCATTAGTCCGGAGATTGGTTTGATACAGCTCTATATGCAACTTCATTCTGTGCAAGCGTCTCCATCTCCGAATTACAAATACAATCTACATCTTTTCGCCCCCCCCCCCTTCCTCCGCCCAATTCCTTGCAATACTAAAATGGTAATGCCTTGACGTCTCAGAATATCTTCTATCAACCGATCTCTTCCCTTAGTCAAATTGTGCCATAAATTTCTTTTCTCTTCAGATCTCCTCACTACATCCTCATTGGTTACGTGGTCTACCCTTCTGAACTTCAGCATTCTTCTGTAGCACTACATTTCAAAAACATCTATTCTCTTCTTTTCTAAACCGTTTATCATCCATGTTTCACATCCGTAAATGGCAGCACTCCAGGCAAATAACTCGAGCAAAGACTTCCTAACACTTACGTCTATATTTGATGTTAACAAATTTCTCTTCTACAGAAACGCCTTTCGTGCCACTGCCAGTCTACTATTTTGTCTCCTCTTCCTTTTCCTAGTATAGAAATCCAGTCCCCCATCAAAATTAAATTCTCGTGTGCCTTAAACATTTGAATAATTTCTAGCTTTCAGAAATCTTGGTTTATTTGGATTTTACATGCAAAAAACATGTTTTTATGAGTTTTCTTAAAGCGCAGCACTTCTAAGTTTCAGAATTCTGCTAATCTGTTCGAAATTTGTAAGCAGGGTGAAAAAACAAGTAATTAATGGTCGTCCTGTTGATCTAGCTGGTGTGCTTTATGTAGTAATTGTTATGAGGGGAGTTAGGTGACCACTTTCAGCCCGCACGTGTGTTTTCATCGGAACTTTGTCATCTCCGGACTTGCAGCTTTGACGGGCATGTCTGAAGGCAAATAGCTCTGGACATAACACTTAATGGTGAAAGGTGCCTGTCGTCTGTCTTCTGCATGCCGAGTGCTTTTTGGGCCCTGAGAAGAGCATCAGAATGAACAACGAACCCCTCTCCAACCCCCCCCCTCCCCCCCACATTCATTTTCCAGAACGGATGGTGCACCCGTGCAGGCGATTTCGCTTGGTTTTCGGGGGACTGTACTGTCATAGTAGGAATCAGTAAAGTACTTTCTTCCTCGTATTTTCTCTTATGTTTGATGTTCTGGCTCATCGTTTCCCTTGGAGACATATGGATTCTCTTCTGATTTGAGTTGTGGAAGGAGTACGATGTCAGATCTGTAAAGCCAACGACACTATAAGCAGATCTACGTGTGTAATGTGGAAGCCGTGAGAGTGTGTGGGAGAGGTTATTGACTGTAACATAATATTTTCCACTCTCGTGTACCACTTGAGGATGGAGCACACAAGAATAATCGTCCATTGTATTACGTATATGCACGCACTACTGTAACTTTACGTTCCTGATTATTACGCAAGATACAAGCTGAAGAAGAAAATAAATGTCTTGATTGATATCTAGACGGCATTTTTGGGTACTTTGAAGAAATTGTGATCAGGCATTATTGTGCTGTCGACAACAAAGTGAATAGAGACAGAGCTATAGCATGAATCACACAGAAATAGTGGAGCTACTGAATCTGTGTGTGGCAGAGTAACACTTCGTAGGTAAAAGAAAACCATTTAACTATAGAAACACTGTTTCAGAGTTAAAGATTAATGCCAGTATTCAAAATGAGCTGATGAAATAGAATAATCTGCGAAAACAGTACAGTTTCTCTTTCTGATCGGTATATCGTTTTTAGAGATATTTCAGAAGCTGTTACCAACCGTCTTTCGACGCAGAACACACAGAAGACAGCGAAATGACATCGCAGTCAAGCCACGCAGCAGCTGACTGAGTGCACTGCTTCCACTGCTTTCGATGTGGAGGCAGGCTTTACTCAGGTGGTGGTAGCTTCAGTGCAGCGAGCACTGTTCCGTAGCCCTTACGTCGTGCCAACGAGATAGGTCCACACCAAAGAAATAAACGTAAGCCGTGAGCTAGTCGTTCCCAAACTTAATCCCGTCATCACCAAACAGGAACAATGTCCACAACACTGCAAGCCTCAGAGAACAGAATCTTTCTCCAGCCCTTGATGATGTAAATAAACATCTATACAGACATATTAGCTGTCACGACAAGAAAAAAATAAATAAAAGGCAACAGGTACTATGTCTTGCACTACGTGAAAAAATAAACAATCACATTTAATTACAGCGCCATCTTCAGCTACCAGAATTAATGTGAAGATTAATTACGTAATAAAAACAAAAAATTATTCACTGACACCTGTCTGCACAGCAACTTGCCACCATTCTTGATCCTGAAAGTACACCCTTAAATCCAACACGCTTGCAGTTAGCACTAGCGTTAAGTTCAAGCAGTTGGTGGTAGTAAGTAAATCACCCTTGTAACTAATTCACCCCCTTGCCTGCCTAGGAAATTTCTTCCTAACTAAAGTTCTGTCCACACATTAGGGACTAAAAAGAAACCATGCATATAAAGAACTCCTTCAATGGTTACCTCAAGAATAAGTTCACACTTTACTTGTCTACTGTAGCTAACAGTAGCAGTTTCGATTTTCACGCTGCTTATGGGGTGTACAACATCATCCGTATTAATATTATGATTAAAAATGATTTAGAGGTCTATGAATCATTACTCCCTGTGTTATCAAGGCAACTACGGTCAACATTATTTACAGAATTACTTATAACTGGTTGAATTTGTTCTTATGACTCTATCAACTCCGTTTCGACTAGCAGATAATTCTCAAACTTCTTAAAGCTATCAGTGCATGTTGTATTCACCCAAAAATCGCCTGAAGGCTTTTAACTCCCCCTCTTCACTAAACATTAACCCAAAGCTGCACAGCTTTCTTGTAGCTTTATATATCCGTATGGAACACCTCTGTGGTGACAACGTCTTCTCCATGCTGGCCAGTGCAACATAATCACTAGGCTGGAAATCAAACTTCTTTAAAAAGCCAATCAGTGTGCAGATCGGCTTCATATGTTTGTGGGCGTCGCATCAGGTAATGTTATGGAAGCAGCAGGCTGTTCAAGAAACACCAAATAAAACGTGTGTTCCATCTTTCAGGGTGACTGCCGGCTAAGCTGAGTAATGTTAAAGACAGCCTAGGCCTAAGGAGACCAGGTATATATGTATAAACCCCTGTCTGTGTGGGAAATAATAGCTTGGTCACACGCGTCGCACTGCTGAGGGTAGATACGCTGACCATGGACGTGACACCAGATTGGGTCAACCTGATAAGTTTGCAGTGGCTGCACATTGTCTTGACAGGACACAACATGAACCACGGAGATACAAAGATCCTTTCGTCTTCTTCCACGTGCTGGGAGCCCATCATATAAAAAACACTCAAAGTACATATAAGAAACGACCAGGTTCACGACACGTGGGATTTCAACTCAGCAGGACATGGGAACCAACACTGACAGAACTGAGGCGTCGTCGGCCGCAGTCGAAGGAATCCGAGTCAACACGGACGGAGAATCAGAGTCCGCAAAGTAGAACTGGGTGCCAACAGGCTGCCCGCACGCGAGTTGGGCCGCGATTTACAGCCGCGATTTACAGCCGCGATTTTCGTGCGTTTAGTATGAGAAGACCGTGGCCTTTTTCTCCAGCAGAGGACACTGGATGTCGCCGTGCTCTATGATTCATCTACGATGACGTTATAGCTCCATCCCTTAACGCCTGCGCTTTCCTAACGAGTCAATGTACACAGGGTGGTCCATTGATCGTGACAGGACAAAATATCTCACGAAATAAGCGTAAAACGAAAAAACTACAGAGAACGAAACTGGTCTAGGTTCTAGGGGGAAACCAGATGACGCTATGGCTGGCCCGCTAGAGGGCGCTGCCATAGGTAAAACGGATATCGACTGCGTTTTTTTAAAATTATGAACCCCCATTTTTTATTACATATTCGTGTAGTACTTAAAGAAATATGAATGTTTTACTTGGACCACTTTTTCCGCTTTGTGATATATGGCGTTGTAATAGTCTCAAACGTATAAGTACGTTATATCACGTAACATTCCACCAGTGCGGACGGTATTTACTTCGCGATACATTACCCGTGTTAAAGTGGACCGTTTACCAATTGCGGAAAAGGTCGATATCGTGTTGATGTGTGGCTATTGTGACCAAACTGCCCAACGGGGGTGTGCTATGTATGCTTTTCGGTATCCTGGACGACATCATCCAAGTGTCCCGACCGTTCGCTGTGTAGTTACGTGATTTAGGGAAACAGGAAGCGTTCTGCCACATGTGAAACGTCAACCATGACCTGCAACAAATTATGATGCCCAAGTAGGTGTTTTAGCTGCTGTCGCGGCTAATCCACACATCAGTAGCAGACAAGGTCCGCGAGAATCGGGAATCTCAAACACGTTGGTATTGAGAATGCTACGTCAACATCGATTGCACCCGTACTATATTTCTATGCACCAGGAATTGCCTGGCGACGACTTTGAATGTCGTTTACAGTTCTACCACTGGACACAAGAGAAATTACCTGACGATGACAAATTTTTTGCATGCGTTCTATTTAGCCACGAAGCGTCATTCACCAACAGCGGTAACGTAAACCGGCCTAACACTGGGCAGCGGAAAATCCACGATGGGTGCGACAAATGGAACATCAGCGACCTTGGCGGGTTAATGTATGGTGCGGCATTATGGGAGGAAGGATAATTGGCACCTATTTTATCGATGGCAATCTAAATGGTGCAATGTATGTTGATTTCCTACGTAATGTTCTACCGATGTTACTACATTTGACTGCGTGGCAGACTGGCGATGTACTTCCAACATGATGGATGTCCGGCACTTAGCTCGCGTGCGGTTGAAGCGGTATTGAATAGCATATTTCATGACAGGTGGATTGTTCGCCGAAGCACCATACCATAGCCCACACGTTTCCACGATCTGACGTCCCCGTATTTCTGTCTGTGGGGAAAGTTGAAGGATATTTGCTATCGTGACCCACCGACAATGTCTGACAACATGCGTCAACGCATTGTGAATGCATGTGCGAACATTACGGAAGGCGAACTACTCGCTCTTGAGAGGAATGTCGTTACACGTATTGCCAAATGAATTGAGGTTGACGGACATCATTTTGAGCATTTATTTACAGGTACAGGTACATGTAGCACATTCGAACAACCGAAATAAAATGTGGAAACGTACCTACGTTCTGTATTTTAATTTAAAAACCTACCTGTTTCCAACCGTTCGTCTAAAATTGTGAGCCATATGTTTGGGACTATTACAGCGCCATCTATAACAAACCGAAAAATGTGACCAACTAAAACACTCATATTTCTTTAGGTTGCTGTTGTTGTTGTGGTCTTCAGTCCTGAGACTGGTTTGATGCAGTTCTCCACGCTACTCTTTTTTGCGCAAGCTTCTTCATCTCCCAGTATCTACTGCAGTATCTGCTCAGTCTCTTCATCTCTTGGTCTCCCTCTACGATTTTTACCCTCCACGCTAGCCTCCATTACTAACTTGGTGATCCCTTGATGCCTCAGAACATGTCCTACCAACCGATCCCTTCTTCTCGTTAAGTTGTGCCACAAATTTCTCTTCTCCCCAATCCTATTCAATACTTCCTCATTAGTTATGTTATCTACCCATCTTATCTTCAGAATTTTTCTGTAGCACCACATTTCGAAACCTTCTATTCTCTTCTTGTCCAAACTATTTATCGTCCATGTTTCATTTCCATAAATGGTTACACTCCATACAAATACTTTCAGAAATGACTTCCTGACACTTAAATCTATACTCGATGTTAACAAATTTCTCTTCTTCAGAAACGCTTTCCTAGCCATTGCCAGTTTTATATCCTCTCTACTTCGACCATCATCAGTTATTTTGCTCATCAAATAGCAAAACTCCTTTACTACTTTAAGTGTCTCGTTTCCTAATCTACACTCCTGGAAATGGAAAAAAGAACACATTGACACCGGTGTGTCAGACCCACCATACTTGCTCCGGACACTGCGAGAGGGCTGTACAAGCAATGATCACACGCACGGCACAGCGGACACACCAGGAACCGCGGTGTTGGCCGTCGAATGGCGCTAGCTGCGCAGCATTTGTGCACCGCCGCCGTCAGTGTCAGCCAGTTTGCCGTGGCATACGGAGCTCCATCGCAGTCTTTAACACTGGTAGCATGCCGCGACAGCTGCGAAAGGTGGATATACACTGTACTAGTGCCGACATTGTGCATGCTCTGTTGCCTGTGTCTATTTGCCTGTGGTTCTGTCAGTGTGATCATGTGATGTATCTGACCCCAGGAATGTGTCAATAAAGTTTCCCCTTCCTGGGACAATGAATTCACGGTGTTCTCATTTCAGTTTTCAGGAGTGTATATATATCATTAAAATTTCGTAAATTCGGATTGCAGCAGTGAAAGCAGCATGTCATTTTGTGCAGCGCAGACACACCAAACTTTTGTCTACTGCAATTATTCGAGGCACAGTGTGCAAGGACTTAATGCTGATCACTGCATCTGAAACGTGTAGCCATTTAACGTAGATTAGTGGGAAAATACTAAACGAATTAATAATCACAGCACGCCATTTTCAACAAGTTTTCATTGAAGTTCTAATGCGAGATTACCTCTATGATTGGATTTCTCCATAAACAGATGAAACTGACAATGTTGGTTTCTCCAGCACGATAGGTGACATACATTCTTGGAATTTCCGGGAGTGGGGGAAGTGTAGGGAAAACGCACTTATAAAAGACGATGGCCATTTCCCTCTTCTGCTGTTTGTCGGAAGCAGTACAACACGCAAGATATGTATACTGCTGCGTATGTGTGTGTGTGTGGGGGGGGGGGGGGGGATTTAGTCGAAAGTATTTCGAAACATAAGAGGATTTTCCCGACAGCGGTCACGTTACTTTTACTTGGTGCGATTGTTCAGTGGCGACTGTGGAAGATTCACTGCGATAAACTCTTACAATAATTTTGTCTGAGGTTGGGCGGAACTTCTAATATTCGTGTGTTGAGCTATTTCGGAATCCGCGTAATGTCATATCGAGTTGAACTCTAGCTCAGAACATTCGTGACGATGATTATTCTTAGCAGCTGTCGACACTTAGAACTATTTAATCTAGTGTCCAACAGTCTTGCATTTATTGTGTTTATCAAAATATAGAACGAATATTGAGTTGTTAAAACGTACAGCATTTCCAGATAATGGCGGCTCGAGAAATTTAAGTTTGGATTAATATGAGTGAATAGTTACATCACTAGTCTACTATTTACATTGTGAACGTGTTGAGAAACTGTTAAAACTAACCTTAAACTTGTAGTTGGTGAACAGTTTTTGCATGCTGAAACTACTGACAACCCAACAGTTATTTATTCTGCTTTTTGTATCAGGGATTTTTTTTATATTTATTTTAAGAAAGCATAATGTACGTTAGCAGCAACCCTTTGTCAACGAAGCTTAGCCAAACACATTAGCGTTAATGAAACGATACCATTGTATTAGTTGTCTCGAGTTTCAGTATTTAGTTTTCAAGGCAGATAGAACTGTAGGTTAGACTGTCTATGTGTATGTCACGTGTGACGGTTCAGTCGCAAGATGGCCAGGAATTTATTCGCTTTCACCGTTAATGCCTGAACGTCGCCCCCTCAACTGCAACTAGACAGTCTCCACGGTGGTGCTGCGGGGTCCTTGCACACATGTAGTGAGTCCGGGGCTACATGAAGCTACGCAGTAGCCATGAAATGCTGGTAGCGCGGCAGCAGCGAGGCAGCAGTGCCCACGCAGTGTGTCCAGGGCTCAAGACGCCACCTTAACGTCTACACAATAACAGTAGCCGTTGCTACCACGCAGCAGCAGACCGCAGTCACTGAGCAAAAGTTAAGTGCAGGCAGCAGTCGCAGTTGTTCCAGAGTTGTCTTTGCTGATTGTTAGCCATGGCCGAGGGGATGATGAAGTTACGTATTGAGTATGGTGCCGATCATATGGGAAGTGGGTTTGGGAGTCCATGTAGGTCTGAAGTTGAATAAAATGGACATCTGGGGTAGAAGGTTTTCAAAGGCAAATAATGTATACAATCGAGAAAATGGGAGTATTAGATGAAATAAAAAGACAATCTGAGAGGGTAATGAGTTAAATAAAAAGTAAAAATTAGAGGATTAACTAGTAACTGAAAGGGACAGAAAGTCAGATATGTAATAACAATTAGGAGGGAGGAAAATATGAGGAATTAACAAGGAAAATTTTCTACAGTAACTCAATCTAGGCTGGGAGGAATTATCACTCAACATAATAAAGTTCAAAAGTAATCTGGAGACGAGATAAGTGTAGTGGATAAATATTTGGAGGGAGGATAGAAGTTGTGTAGTAGGGGTGCAAGAACAAAGGGAAAGAGACAGAATCTGCGCTTAAAACAGTGTCTGAAAGTATAGATTGTATAACACAATGCCAGAGAAAAATGATAGACGCGATAGACGCTGTAAAAATCAGAAATGGGCAGCCTGTTCTTTGCTATAATGCCGGAGACTCAACTCACAGAGAAGAAGATCACACCTGTAAAGAAAGGTTAAGTACTGTGTCTACAACTTTACTTCCGCAGTTTTTTCTCGAAGTTCGGGGGTTCATTGTAAAAAACCTACAGAAACATTATGATTCATAGTGTCGCCGATCGCTGGCCACTACATTCTCCCACCTTTCGGATAGCATACGAATCCAGAGGCGGAAGGACTGGGCGTCTTTTGTGGCGATCCATGAAACGATTGAATTTTGCACTTGTTCATATGGTCGGAAATGCTGGTCAGCCATACTGTATGTCACTTATCGAAAAAGCTGATTGTCGGAGCGAGCAACGTATGGAGAATACGGCGGGAGGGATAGGACTTCTCAGTTGAACGTCTCCATGTATATTTTGAAGAGTTTTGCGACATGGGATGGAGCACTGACCTGCCCGAAAATTAACTTTATGTGTCTATCGCTGTTTTGTGGCCGTCTGTTTCAGTGCTCGCCTCGAACGCATCAATTGCTTTCGATAGTCTTAGTCTGTTTCAGTAGCTACGGAAACGTTTTGTCTTCTCCAGCCATGCCGGGCTTCGACATCAAAATCACCGTCCTTAAGGCGTTGAAAACATTCTCTGCGCTTTCTTCTACTAATAGTTCCCTCACCATTCGTATTACCCAGCATTTTAAGAGACGCTGACGCACAATTTTTCATGTTAAAGCAGAAAATTAAAACATCCCGCAAATGGAGAGAAATGGGTACGTAAGCTGGCGTACTTAATCGAGAATCACCTAATGATGCAATCACAAATCGACTAATATTTTCATGGCATTATGTTCACAGATGTTTTAGCTTATTATATTACAGCTATTACCAACAAATTGACAAAACTTGCCGCTATTGCCATCTGCAGCAAAACTGCGGGCGCAAAGTTGCAGACTAATAACATAGTAATGTATGGTGAGCCCGTAACTGAAGTATTTCACCACGTAGCGCACTTTCCAGTGTCCTGCAAAGGTTGCATCGTTGAAGGTATGACAGCTCACCGGAGTGGGGTGGGTTGGGATGGGAGCTGTAATAGGAAAGCAACTGTAACTGTAGAACGCTCTTCTGAACTGGTCATGCTACAGGAACAGTAGAGGAAGTATGTGTGCGCACTGCTACGCCGAACTCTAGAAGCTAGTGCATTCCAACAAATCGTTAGCCACTCTGAAAGCGATATCCGCTTTTAAAACGCTCCTAAAGGATCTCCTGCAGTGGATCAAATGAATCGATAGACGATTACTCGATTTTGTGGAGCGCATGGACTATATTATGTGCTATCAAAACAAGAGAAGCAGGTTGCCTAGAAAAATAATAACAGAAACAATAGCGGAGACAGAAACTGGCAAGTAGTTCGAAATTCACAGCGATCGCTTTCAGAGAGGAGTAAATCACTGCCATTAAAAATCAGACTATAAAGTATTAATCTCTTGAGTAACAGAAACGTGAATAATGGTAGGAAAAACGGCAATCGACAGCAGAGAGGTTGCCTACAAAGATAGAAGCCGGAAAATATTTCAGCTGACTGAGGTCTGAACAGGGAGCAGATGCCATTTACTACAAATAGGGCAAGAGACCGGATGAGAAGGGGGATAGTGATGTCATAGGTACGGGTATTTACTATGGAAGCTCCGTTGAACACCGAAGATTTATGGGGAGACTGGAGACATGACAGTCATGACGGAAACAGAAAACAGAGACTAAGGACAACGTCTGCTGATGCAGACATCAGAATCATCATGGCAACAGAAAACAGTGGCTAAAGACAACGTCTGTTAATGCAAGTTCAATTTTTGATTTAATCTCGAACACAATGAGGAATATGACTTAGTAGGACTGACAACAATGGAACTGGACAATCAGGAAAATAGGCCAATATAAACAGTAAATGCGGAAAACAGCGTCTATTTTTATGCGGCGTCAGCTGAGATGGTTCCTGAGTCACACAGTTTAGCTCACAGCAAACACGAAGTGGAACCTGTAGCTGCTAAAACGGGCTCAAGCACGCAATGGAACAAGTGCGTTCTGACGATATTATCGCTGTGTAGCAGGCTGCTACAGTGGACATTATCACAGATTCCTTTTGTGGTACACTATCATCTGATAGTCGAGATAATAAATTATATCATTTCAGACATCAGAGTCAAGATTGGGATGTTCTTCTTTGTTAGTGAGACTGAGTAATATTTGCTGTTGACCATCTAAACGGTGTGCTGTTTGAGACGCAATAACTGCTTAATTTGGTCACTGGATTCTCTACGGATAATGTTGTGGAAGCTACACAATATTTCGACGTGACTGGTGCTCGTCTTCTTTAGGTGCTGACTGAGATGCGTTGCTTCAGTGGCTCGCCAATATACAGGGTGGTCATCAGTTCGAAACCCGGCAAAATATCTCACGAAATAAGCATTAAACGAAAAATCTACAAAGATCAAAACTTGGCTGGCTTGAATGGGGAAAACAGATAGCGCAATGACTGGCCCACTAGATGGCACTGCCACGGAAATCAACTGAGTTTTTTAAAAATAGGAATCCCCATTTTTTCTTACATATTCACGTAGTACCTAAAGAAAAAAAGGTGGGAATTTAAGGAGAAGGGACCTGAATAAACTGAAAGAACAAGAGGTTGTACAGAGTTTCAGGGAGACCATAAGGGAACAATTGACAGGAATGGGACAAAGAAATACAGCAGAAGAAGAATGGGTAGCTTTGAGAGATGAAGTAGTGAAGGCAGCAGCGGATCAAGTAGGTAAAACGACGAGGGCTAGTAAAAATGCTTGGGTAACAGAAGAAATATTGAATTTAATTAATGAAAGGAGGGAACACAAAGATGCAGTAAATGAAGCAGGCAAAAAGGAATACAAACGTCTCAAAAATGAGATCGACAGGAAGTGCAAAATGGCTAAGCAGTGATGGCTAGAGGACAAATGCAAGGATGTAGAGGCTCATCTCACTAGGGGTAAGATAGATACTGCCTGCAGGAAAAATAAACAGACCTTAGAAGATAAAGGAACCACTTGTTTGAACATGAAGAGCTCAGATGGAAACCCAGTTCTAAGCAAAGAAGGGAAAGCAGGAAGGTGGAAGGAGTATATAGAGGGTCTAAACAAGGGCGATGTACTTGAGGACAATATTATGGAAATGGAAGAGGATGTAGATGAAGATGAAATGGGAGATACGATACTGCGTGAAGAGTCTGACAGAGTACTGAAAGACCTGAGTCGAAACAAGGCCCTGGGAGTAGACAACAATCCATTGGAACTACTGACGGCCTTGGGAGAGCCAGTCCTGACAAAACTCTACCATCTGGTGAGCAAGGTGTATGAAACGGGCGAAATACACTCAGACTTCAAGAAGAATATAATAATTCCAGTCCCAAAGAAAACAGGTGTTGATAGAGGTGAAAATTACCGAACAATCAGTTTAATAAGTCACAACTGCAAAATACTAACACGAATTCTTTACAGACGAATGGAAGAACTAGTAGAAGCCGACCTCGGGGAAGATCAGTTTGGATTCCGTAGAAATACTGGAACACGTGAGGCAATACTGACCTTACGACTTATCTTAGAAGAAAGATTAAGGAAAGGCAAACCTACGTTTCTAGCATTTGTAGACTTAGAGAAAGCTTTTGACAATGTTGACTGGAATACTCTCTTTCAAAATCTAAAGGTGGCAGGGCTAAAATACAGGGAGCCAAAGGCTATTTACAATTTGTACAGAAACCAGATGGCAGTTATAAGAGTCGAGGGACATGAAAGGGAAGCAGTGGTTGGGAATTGAGTAAGACAGGGTTGTATCCTCTCCCCGATGTTATTCAATCTGTATATTGAGCAAGCAGTAAAGGAAACAAAAGAAAAATTTGGAGTAGGTCTTAAAATCCATGGAGAAGAAATAAAAACTTTGAGGTTCGCCGATGACATTGTAATTCTGTCAGAGACAGCAAAGGACTTGGAAGAGCAGTTGAAAGGAATGGACAGTGTCTTGAAAGGAGGATATAAAGTGAACATCAACAAAAGCAAAACGAGGATAATGGAATGTTGTCGAATTAAATCGGGTGATGCTGAGGGAATTACACTCCTGGAAATAGAAATAAGAACACCGTGAATTCATTGTCCCAGGAAGGGGAAAATTTATTGACACATTCCTGGGGTCAGATACATCACATGATCACACTGACAGAACCACAGGCACATAGACACAGACAACAGAGCATGCACAATGTCGGCACTAGTACAGTGTATATCCACCTTTCACAGCAATGCAGGCTGCTATTCTCCCATGGAGACGATCGTAGAGATGCTGGATGTAGTCCTGTGGAACGGCTTGCCATGCCATTTCCACCTGGCGCCTCAGTTGGACCAGCGTTCGTGCTGGACGTGCAGACCGCGTGAGACGACGCTTCATCCAGTCCCAAACATGGTCAATGGGGGACAGATCCGGAGATCTTGCTGGCCAGGTAGTTGACTTACACCTTCTAGAGCACGTTGGGTGGCACGCGATACATGCGGACGTGCATTGTCCTGTTGGAACAGCAAGTTACCTTGCCTGTCTGGGAATGGTAGATCGATGGGTTCGATGACGGTTTGGATGTACCGTGCACTATTCAGTGTCCCCTCGACGATCACCAGAGGTGTACGGCCAGTGTAGGAGATGGCTCCCCACACCATGATGCCGGGTGTTGGCCCTGTGTGCCTCGGTCGTATGCAATCCTGATTGTGGCGCTCACCTGCACGGCGCCAAACACGCATACGACCTTCATTGGCACCAAGGCAGAAGCGACTCTCATCGCTGAAGACGACACGTCTCCATTCGTCCCTCCATTCACGCCTGTCGCGACACCACTGGAGGCGGGCTGCACGATGTTGGGGCGTGAGCGGAAGACGGCCTAACGGTGTGCGGGACCGTAGCCCAGCTTCATGGAGACGGTTGCGAATGGTCCTCGCAGATACCCCAGGAGCAACAGTGTCCCTAATTTGCTGGGAAGTGGCGGTGCGGTCCCCTACGGCACTGCGTAGGATCCTACGGTCTTGGCGTGCATCCATGCGTCGCTGCGGTCCGGTCCCAGGTCGACGGGCACGTGCACCTTCCGCCGACCATTGGCGACAACATCGATGTACTGTGGAGACCTCACGCCCCACGTGTTGAGCAATTCGGCGGTACGTCCACCCGGCCTCCCGCATGCCCACTATACGCCCTCGCTCAAAGTCCGTCAACTGCACATACGGTTCAAGTCCACGTTGTCGCGGCATGCTACCAGTGTTAAAGACTGCGATGGAGCTCCGTATGCCACGGAAAATTGGCTGACACTGACGGCGGCGGTGCACAAATGCTGCGCAGCCAGCGCCATTCGACGGCCAACACCGCGGTTCCTGGTGTGTCCGCTGTGCCGTGCGTGTGATCATTGTTCGTACAGCCCTCTCGCAGTGTTCTTTTTTCCATTTCCAGGAGTGTATATCATTTTTCCGAAGTAACAACGAGAGTAGTTTAAATACTCGACGTCAGGATTAGATTTCTGTTAATACTACGGTAATGAGTACCACAACAGGCAATACAATTGAAGGAGATGGATTCCTCTAAAACTTCAATCAGAAAAGTTGAAGAGACCGATTTAGGTACAATAAAGTTAACTGCTAAGAAACCTTGGATAACAGAACGTAGCGATGGATGAGGATGGAGTGGTGTTTAGGCTGCACGGACTTATTTTATACAAGTATTTATTAACATAATAAAAATTTTTACTCAAAAATAATGACATCAAAAATGTTAAACAGTAAAACTCAACAAGGTTCTGCCAGAGATAAGGCTTATGTAATAATTGATAATTTAATAAATAAAACCCAATTCCTGAGCAATGCAACGTATACACATAGGGGTCAGATATATTTCCGTTACTGTGACAAGCACACACACACACACCCACACACTCACACACACACACATACACACACACAGACGTTCCCTACCCAAGACAACAGATCCAAAATTCGCTATTCACGCACTCCGCCCATAGAACGTTACAACCGGGCAATGGTTCATGAATGACAACAGGTTCTACCTCTGCCACTGAAGACATCCCCCAGCAAGTTACTGCTGCTACGTACAACAGGGTTACCAGGGATACCTGGTCTACGAACAACAGGAGAACAAAAATACAAAACTTATAAGCCTGTACACTGTTGATCAAAGATGATATAGAACTCTGTTTAATAGAACAACAAAACAAGCCCACACCGTAATTTCAACCTGTATACCACTGTGGGGCACGTCCTTAGCATTGAGATAGGACATAATAGACTTTTACTGAAACCCACGTGCTCAAAACTGTTACACCAATCACAGGCTGCCTTCACTATACACAGTGCACGACATAGAATATTCGTTCTAAAAACTTGTCAGCCACTCACTAACATCGCAACCGCTATAGCACATAGTGCCCCGTAGATTCTAGCAGTCAGTAAACCGCTCTTACCGATAACGGACTGTGTTGCTGTCTTCTCTGGCCACATCCACTCTGCAGGTAAGTGATGTCCACAGCAGCTTCGCCGTGACCATCGTTGACAACTGACTGAACAGGCTGCCCAAATCCATGGTACAAAACGTCTCAGTGGAACTTTCCTGGCCACCAACCAGCTTTCTCCACACTGCAACAACTTCAGCCTACCACGCCACATCCAAAGTGAATGCATCCAGGCCGCTATTTATCAGCCTATTCTGCTCTGAGGCTCAGCCGCTAGACACAGAGGATTCCAGTGGAGGTTGAAGTTGTCAGTGATGGATATCTCCATGTCACCTTCAGGACCAGCCCTCTTCCACCGAACACCGCGGCCATTCCCCATGGGCCGAACCACCAGAGAAGTGCCACAGCTTTGGCGGCTACCCCAATGTGGCCACGACGCTGGCCTCCAGGTGATAATAGATGCAGGCGGAGCAGGTGACTCCGTCCTTCGATCACCACGACTCGTCTCAGAGTGAAGGCAGTGCGGCGCAAACCACTGCAGCCAGGCCCATCGACCAATACTCAAGCTCCTGAGCAGTGCTGCAGCGGCCATCTGGGTTATCAGGAAGAACTGCATGCCACGAACTTCAAGGCACAAGAGAAAGTACTTACATTAATCCCTGAAAAAAGAAAGTAGAAAAAAGTTCAGGAAAGGAAAATAAAACAACAATATATTCAGATAAAACTAGAATAGATGAGAACTGCAGGAAGGCCAAGCCAGATTGCAGGAAATACGTGAAGAAATAGAGTAACACATGTCTATCGTAATGAGTGATTCAGCACTTACTCATAATAAAGCGAAACAGTCTTTGGTGAAATTAAAGGCAAATGTGTCAACACAGAGTGCAAGAAGAATCCCATGAGAAGGCGAATAGACAGAAAGAGTATGTTGAACGTCTCTACAAAAGGGGAGTAACTATATGATGACGTGGTAGAAAAAAAATGGGAGAAAATGTAGTTCACATCAAGCATTCATTATTAAAGCTTTAACAGACGTGCAATAAAATAAGGCGAAAGACAAATATAACATTACTTAGGAATTTCTAAATTAATTGAGAAAGTGGCAAACAAATGATTTTTGAAGATGGTCTGTAGAATCTATGAGTCTGCAAAAATAGAGAAAAGGATTATGAAAATAAGTAGATTATTTTCCAAATTCTAGCACATATAATTCTATACGTAATGGCCCATTTTAAAAATGAAACTGGACTGTGATAAAAGAAAGAAATAATAAACGACTTCCTTATTTCCATTAATGATCACAAACCTATTAGATAATCAGACTACCTGTTTCGATCACGAATGATCATCTTCAGATATGTTTTGAAGACATGTCCAAATACAGTGGAGCCGTAGTGGCATCGTAAAAAGATGGCTCCATTATATTAGTACATGTTTTGAAAACAGATCTGAAGATGGTCATTGCAGATCGAAACAAGAAGACTGCAGACCTAATGAGTTGGTGATCATAGACGGAAGTAAAGAAATTTGTTCGACGCTTTCTGGATCACTGTTCGATTCCTGGCCATGTCGCAGCGGAATAATAAAAAGATAATAATAATAATTGTCTGCAGAAATAACATCCGACGTTCAGTCAGCTTCATTGTTCATGTATCCAATTTGCTGACAAGAATAACAGAGTGAAGTCTGATTCGGTGTCAGGAAAGGTAAAGGCTCCGGGGAGGAAGCTCTGACGTTGCTCTTGATTATGGAAGTAACACTTAAGATACGTCAACACATTTTCTTAGGTTCTGGGGACCTAGAAAAACCCATATACACTTTAAAATTTTGGAAGATGTTTTAGATTCTCAGATACATCGTTGTAAGCTACAGGGAAAGGCGGTTAGTATACAATATAGGTTAGCACTAAGAAAGAGCAACATGAATGTAAGACAAGCAACGAAAGGTTCTCATTAAAAAGGTTGGAACACAGGGATTATGTCTGACTCCACAAGTGTAGAGTCTATACGAGGAGGAAATAAAGACAGAAACTAATTAACGTTTCGGAAGTTGGTTTCAAACTAAAGATTCATTAAAGAAATTGCTATCTTCAAAGAAATCATGGAAGAATTACTGGACTTGCTGAGTAGAATGAACATATACTGAGTACGGAACATATGTAGACACTAAGCCTAAGAAATATACAAGTTGTGAGAGGAGATGTAATGCGAAATTAATGGCGTAAAGAAGAGGACGGGGAGGAATTCTGTTGCATTGGAAGTGAAATGGCATATCATGGATAAAGCAAGGAGGACATAGAAAACGGACTAGCACAGGCAAAGAAAGCATTTCTGACTAATAGCAAAATACTAGTAACAAAAGTACTGACCACATTCTGAGGGATAAATTTCTGAGGATGTACGTTTTGAGTGGAGCATTGTGTGGAGGTGAATCACGAACTGTGGGAAAACCGGAATGGAAGAAAATATAGAGGTTAGAGTTGTGGTGCTATAGAATGGTTCTGAATATTAGGTGGAGTGGTAAGACAAGAAATGACGAGCTTTTATACAGAAACAATTAGAAGACAAACACTTGGAAAACTCTGAGAAGAAGAAGGAACAGAATGACAGGACATGTGTTAAGGCATCAGGGAGTAACTTCCATGGTAATAGAAGGGCTGCAGAGGGTGAAAACTGTAGCGGGAGAAAAAGACTGGAATATACCAAATAAATAATTTAGGACACGCGTGTAATATTTACTCAGTGAGATGAAGAGATACGCAAAGGAGAGAAATTCGCGACTGGTCGCAGCAAACAAATCAGTATGATGATGACACATAACGAACGATTATAATGGTTCAAAGCCATCTCATCTAATAGTCCCAAAAATAATACGCAGTGGCTAAGATACTGGGCACATCTAAGTTTTGGTACGGTAAAAGTTGTGTAATAAACAAAACTAAGCAAAGATATTAAAAGTAAATTGTTGCTGTTTAATTCCGCTCTGGAACATTACAAAGACCATCGTTAGTTCTTCGTACAGTGGTAGTTGTTTATTCATCACCTCAGTACGTCGTCGTTACTAGGATACATCGTGGTAAGAGAAATTAGCGTCTTGTGTGCCTCAAGAAAATGTGCAAAGTCGTTTATTGTCGAAGAAGCGCCAGAATGGATTAAACAGCGCACAGTCATCCCGTCGGTTCGTAATGTCCAGTGAACCAAATATTTTGCTAACTTGACACGTCACCTATGAGCTGTAAAGCGCAATTTGCACGGGCGTGGACGTGACGTCACGCCAGCTCTGTCAGCAAGCACAAGCTACTGTATAGCATTGTATACAATTGTGCACTTGCAGCATAAACCATATTAATTACGGGGAAATACAGTGAATTAACATCCAGAGCAGAGACAATCGATTCACCACGTATTTAGATGGTTCAAATGGCTCTGAGCACTTTGGGACTTAACATCTATGGTCATCAGTCCCCTAGAACATAGAACTACTTAAACCTAACTAACCTAAGGACATCACACAACACCCAGCCATCACGAGGCAGAGGAAATCCTTGACACCACCGGGAATCGAACCCGGGCATGGATAGCGACAACGCTACCGCACGACCACGAGATGCGGGCCAGGTATGTAGACTGCCTAAAGACAAGTTACGTGAAATTAGCCATAGAACCTAGTAGGTAACTGCAAAGGACACTTCACAAAGTGTTTAATAACAGTTATAATCAAATAAGCACAAAAGTGATCGGCCACAAGATTCATGCAATCACCGAGATGTATTAAATAAGCTATCCTAAATGCTTGGTTACACTTCTAATTAATCACAGAGAGAGGCAATTTAATCGGACGTTTTATATATATCTGCTTAATAGTCCGAGTATCACTGGGGTGGCTATAGCCCCATAAGAACACTGGAAAACACATATGCCTATTTTCTCTGAACTATTAATCTCCATAAATTATTTATCCCTCTGATTCAATTGTTTACAATGATTTTTTTCCCTTTTATATTTATGTTGTTGTCCTCAGTCCAGAGACTGGTTTCATTCAGTTTTCCTATTCTATCCTCTGCAAGAGTCACCATCTTCGAGTAACTACTACAACTTAAATCTTTCTGAACTACTTACTGTATTCATGTCTTGGCCTTTCCCTCTGCGTTTCCCCCCCCCCCCCCCTCCTCTCCCTCCTCCAAAGCTACCCTCCTGTACTAAATTGGTGATCCCCAGATGCGTCAAAATGTGTCCTTCCAACCGATCACTGCTTCTGGTCAGGTTGTGCTACAAATTCTTGAGCTCCCAAATTCTTTTCAGTACTTCTTCATTAGTTACGTGATCTACCAATGTCATCTTCAACATTCCTCTGTAGCAGCACATATCGAAAGCTTCTATTTTCTTCTTGTCGTAACTGCTTATCGTCCATGTTTCACTTCCTTAGATGGCTACACTCCGCAAAAGTACTTTCTGATTTATATTTATAACACATTAAAACTTATGAATGTTTCTTGTCCTCAGTACCATTGAGTTCAATCTCGGGCAAATTAAAATTATTGTTTCTTTCTTGAACGTAACACTGATGGAAATAGAATGAGGACTGTTACGTTCATCAGCTGTTATAGGAAACACCAGCAACAATGCAAATATAATTTCTCATCGTTAAGGTTTCTTGGCTAAGCTGCTGTTGTACCCTGCCTCGTATCACTGGCATCAATATAACCCCATAATGACGTTCGAAACATACATCTCTCTTATTTCTACCGCTATTATTTTCGAAGTGTATGAGTTTCTTCCTGTGAGTCAATTGTATACAATTATGTTTTCTTCAGTTTTATGTCTAAAACACAACAAAATGTATTCACAGTTTTGGAGCAGGGTACAACTGCGGTCATTGTGACCCAAATCTACCCTTGTTTTTATTTCTTGAATGTAACATTTATGAAAATAGAATAATGACTGCTACGTTGAAAAGTTGTTATATATGTTTATGTGTTCTTTCATGAAAATACTGGTGATATATCACGTGTCAGTTATTTGTGGTCTATATGACACCAGTGGTACTTAGAGAAACAAAAAGAACCATTTAGTAGGTGGGATCTGTCCCCCATTGAGCATGTTTGGGACTGGATGAAGCGTCGTCTCACGCGGTCTGCACGTCCAGCACGAACGCTGGTCCAACTGAGGCGCTAGGTGGAAATGGCATGGCAAGCCGTTCCACAGGACTACATCCAGCATCTCTACGATCGTCTCCATGGGAGAATAGCAGCCTGCATTGCTGCTAAAGATGGATATACACTGTACTAGTGCCGGCATTGTGCATGCTCTGTTGCCTGTGTCTATGTGCCTGTGGTTCTGTCAGTGTGATCATGTGATGTATCTGACCCCAGGAATGTGTCAATAAAGTTTCCTCTTCCTGGGAAAATGAATTCACGGTGTTCTTATTTCAATTTCCAGGAGTGTATTTTCTAAGATACGTCGTATGGTCAGTATTGCGTCACGTGTTCCAACACTTCTACCGAATCCGAACAGACCTTCGACGAGGTCGGCTGCTACTAGTTTTTCCATTCGTCTGTAAGTAATACGCGTTAGAATTTTTCAGCTGTGACCTATGAAACTGATAGTTCGGTAATTTTCGCATCTGTCAACACCTGCTTTCTTTGGGATTGGAATTATAATATTCTTCTTGACGTCTGAGGGTATTTCGCCTGTCTCATACATCTTGCTCACCAGATGGCAGAGTTTTGTCAAGACTGGCTCTCCCAAGGCCGTCAGTAGTTCTAATGGAATGTTGTCTACTCCGGGGGCCTTGTTTCGACTCAGGTCTTTCAGTGCTGTGTCAAACTCTTCACGCAGTATCGTATCTCCCATTTCGTCTTCATCTACATCCTCTTCCATTTCCATAATATTGTCCTCAAGTACATCGCCCTTGTATAAACCTTCTATATACTCCTTCCACCTTTCTGCCTTCCCTTCTTTGCTTAGAACTGGGTTTCTATCTGATCTCTTGATATTCATACAAGTGGCTCTCTTTACTCCAAAGGTCTCTTTAATTTTCCTGTAGGCAGTATCTATCTTACCCCTAGTGAGATAAGCTTCTACATCCTTACATTTGTCCTCTAGCCATCCGTGCTTAGCCATTTTGCACTTCCTGTCGATCTCATTTTTGAGACGATTGTATTCTCTTTTGCCTACTTCATTTTCTGTGTTTTTATATTTTCTTCTTTCATCAATTAAATTCGATATCTCTTCTGTTACCCAAGGATTTTTACTAGCCCTACTTGATCCTGTGCTGCCTTCACTACTTCGTCCCTCAGAGCTACCCATTCTTCTTCTACTGTATTTTTTTCCCCTATTCCTGTCAATTGTTCCCTTATGCTCTCCCTGAAACTCTTTACAACCTCTGATTTAGTCAGTTTATCCAGGTCCAATCTCCTTAACTTCCCACCTTTTTGTAGTCTCTTCAGTTTTAATCTACAGTTCATAACCAATAGATTGTGGTCAGAGTCCACATCTGTCCTTGGAAATGTCTTACAATTTAAAACCTGGTTCCTAAATCTTACCATTATATAATCTATTTGATACCTTCTAGTATCTCCAGGCTTCTTCCATCTATACAACCTTCTTTAATGATTCTTGAACCAAGTGTTATCTAAGATTAAGTTATAGTCTGAGCAAGATTCTACCAGACGGCTTCCTCTTTCATTTCTCTCCCCCAATCCATATTCACCCACTATGATTCCTTCTCTCCCTTTTCCGACTCTCGAATTCCAGTCACCCATGACTACTAAATTTTCGTCTCCCTTCACTAGCTGAATAATTTCTTTTATCTCATCATACAATTCTACAATTTCTTCATCATCTGCAGAGACAGTTGGCATGTAAACTTGTACTCCTATAGTAGGCATGGGATTCGTGTCTATCATGGCCACAATAATGCGTTCATTGTGGTGTTGGTAATAGGTTAGCCGCACTCTTATTTGTTTTATTCATTATTGAACCTACTCCTGCATTACCCCTATTTGATTTTGTGTTTATAACCCTAAATTTAGAAGATGACGTCCTACAGACGCGACATTTAACCGACAGGAAGACGATGCTCTGATATGAAAACGATTAGCTTTTGGGAGCATTCAAACAAGGTTGGCGCCGGTTGCGACATCAATAACGTGCTGACATGAGGAAAATTTCCAACCGATTTGTCATATACAAACAGCAGTTGACCGGCGTTGCCTGGTGAAACATTATTGTGATGCCTCATGTATGGAGGAGAAATGTGTACCAACACGTCCCGACTTTGATAAAGGTCGGATTGTAGCTCGCGTTGGTCGAGA
The DNA here is from genome assembly GCF_023897955.1 of Schistocerca gregaria. NCBI lineage: Eukaryota > Metazoa > Arthropoda > Insecta > Orthoptera > Acrididae > Schistocerca > Schistocerca gregaria. Next base: position 554,238,182 of record NC_064925.1, read on the forward strand.
TCCTATGACTGTTAGCTGAATACGGAATCGGTGGGTTCAGGAGGGTAATAAGGAACGCCGTGCTGGATCCCAACGGCCTCGTATCACTAGCAGTCGAGATGACAGGCATCTTATACGCATGGCTTTAACGGATCGTGCAGCCATGTCTCGATCCCTGAGTGAACGGACTCCAAAGGTCTCTTTAATTTTCCTGTAGGCTGTATCTATCTTACCCCTAGTGAGATAAGCTTCTACATCCTTACATTTGTCCTCTAGCCATCCGTGCTTAGCCATTTTGCACTTCCTGTCGATCTCATTTTTGAGACGATTGTATTCTCTTTTGCCTACTTCATTTTCTGCGTTTTTATATTTTCTTCTTTCATCAATTAAATTCGATATCTCTTCTGTTACCCAAGGATTTTTACTAGCCCTACTTGATCCTGTGCTGCCTTCACTACTTCGTCCCTCAGAGCTACCCATTCTTCTTCTACTGTATTTCTTCTCCCCTATCCTGTCAGTTGTTCCCTTATGCTCTCCCTGAAACTCTTTACAACCTCTGATTTAGTCAGTTTATCCAGGTCCAATCTCCTTAACTTCCCACCTTTTTGTAGTCTCTTCAGTTTTAATCTACAGTTCATAACCAATAGATTGTGGTCAGAGTCCACATCTGTCCTTGGAAATGTCTTACAATTTAAAACCTGGTTCCTAAATCTTACCATTATATAATCTATTTGATACCTTCTAGTATCTCCAGGCTTCTTCCATCTATACAACCTTCTTTAATGATTCTTGAACCAAGTGTTATCTAAGATTAAGTTATAGTCTGAGCAAGATTCTACCAGACGGCTTCCTCTTTCATTTCTCTCCCCCAATCCATATTCACCCACTATGATTCCTTCTCTCCCTTTTCCGACTCTCGAATTCCAGTCACCCATGACTACTAAATTTTCGTCTCCCTTCACTAGCTGAATAATTTCTTTTATCTCATCATACAATTCTACAATTTCTTCATCATCTGCAGAGACAGTTGGCATGTAAACTTGTACTCCTGTAGTAGGCATGGGATTCGTGTCTATCATGGCCACAATAATGCGTTCATTGTGGTGTTGGTAATAGGTTAGCCGCACTCTTATTTGTTTTATTCATTATTGAACCTACTCCTGCATTACCCCTATTTGATTTTGTGTTTATAACCCTATATTTAGAAGATGACGTCCTACAGACGCGACATTTAACCGACAGGAAGACGATGCTCTGATATGAAAACGATTAGCTTTTGGGAGCATTCAAACAAGGTTGGCGCCGGTTGCGACATCAATAACGTGCTGACATGAGGAAAATTTCCAACCGATTTGTCATATACAAACAGCAGTTGACCGGTGTTGCCTGGTGAAACATTATTGTGATGCCTCGTGTATGGAGGAGAAATGTGTACCAACACGTCCCGACTTTGATAAAGGTCGGATTGTAGCTCGCGTTGGTCGAGATCCTATGACTGTTAGCTGAATACGGAATCGGTGGGTTCAGGAGGGTAATACGGAACGCCGTGCTGGATCCCAACGGCCTCGTATCACTAGCAGTCGAGATGACAGGCATCTTATACGCATGGCTTTAACGGATCGTGCAGCCATGTCTCGATCCCTGAGTGAACGGATGGGGACGTTAGCAAGACTACAACCATCTGCACGAACCGTTCGACGACGTTTGCAGCAGCAGAGACTATCAGCACGGAGACTATGGCTCCGGTTACCCTGAAACGTCCCCTTAGAAAAATTATTGAATATCTGTGCTGATGAAACTCTTACATTATTTGCTCTTCAAACAGCTGAGCAAAAGTGAACGCACTCGGACATTACTCTCATTACTTATTCTGATCAACAGTAAACTCACACACAATATATTTAGTGCAAAGCACTCTGACTTTCAAAAATCCCTACAAAAGAATGGCCTTGACTAACAATAACCTATACCTTTCAACCCTTGACGCTGCATCACAGACAGGAGTGCCTGCGATGGTGAAGGACGTACCTGGGCGCATGAATGGCAGAACGTCATTTTTTCGGATGAATGCAAATTCTGTTTGCAGCATCATGATGGTCGCATTCGTGTTTGACGACATCGTGGTGAACGCACATTGGAAGCGTGTATTCGTCATCGCAATCCTGGCGTTATGGTATGGGGTGCCATTGGTTACAAGTCTCGATCACTTCTCGTTCGCATTGCGGACACTTTGAACAGTGGACGCTACATTTCAGATGTGATACGACCCGTGGCTCTACCCTTCATTCGATCCCTACGAAACCCAACATTCAAGCAGGATAATGCACGACCGCATGTTGCAGGTCCTTTATGGGCCTTTCTGGATACAGAAAATGTTCAACTGCTGCCCTGGGCAGCCCATTCTCCAGACCTCACACCAATTGAAAACGTCTGGTCAATGGTGTCCGAGCAATACGCCAGTCCCTACTCTTGATGAACTGTGGTATCGTGTTGAAGCTGAATGGGCAGCTGTACCTGTGCACGCCATCCAAGCTCTGTTTGACTCAATGCCGAGGCGTATCAAGGCCGTTATTACGGCCAAATGTGGTTGGTTCAAACAGCTCTGAGTACTATGGGACTTAACGTCTGAGGTCATCAGTCCCCTAGAACTTAGAACTACTTATACCTAACCAACCTAAGGACATCACACACATCGACGACCGAGTCAAAATTCGAGCCTGCGACCGTAGCGGTCGCGCGATTCCAGACTGTAGTGCCTAGAACCCCTCGGCCGCTCCGGCCGGCAGAGGTAGTTGTTCTGGGTACTGATTTCTCAGGATTTATGCACCCAAATTGTGTGAAAATGTTATCACGTGTCAGTACTAGTACAATATATTACTCCAATGAATACGCGTTTATCATCTGCATTTCTGAGAGACTGATGACCTTAGCTGTTTAGTCCCCCTTAAACATCCCAACAACCACCACCACCACCATCTGCATTTCTCCTTGGTGTAGCTAACTGAATGGCCAGTAGTGTAAGAGGTCGAACGAGAAAGCGTCTTTAATCGTAATAGTTTGATGTAATGTTTTCCATGTCGCTTCGGACCTGAAGTAATCCAGTCATGGTCTATGTGAAACTATGCTCTGTAAAAAAATTAAATTAATCTGAATAGGTGAAGGCTGTATTTCGCTGCTACACGAGTCACAACATAATGGGCGCTGTTACTAAGATTTATTAATTTTTTTATGGATACCTTGACATTGTAATTCTGTCAGAGACAGCAAAGGACTTGGAAGAGCACTTTAACGGAATGGATGGTGTCTTGAAAGGAAGATATAAGATGAACATCAACAAAAGCAAAACGAGGATAATGGAATGTAGTCGAATTAAGTCGGATGATTCTGAGGGAATTAGATTAGGAAATGAGACACTTAACTTGGTAAAGGAGGTTTGCTATTTGGGGAGCAAAATAACTGATGATGGTCGAAGTAGAGAGAATATAAAATGTAGACTGACAATGGCAAGGAAAGCGTTTCTGAAGAAGAGAAATTTGTTAACATCGAGTATAGATTTAAGTGTCAGGAAGTCATTTTTGAAAGTATTTGTATGGAGTGTATCCATGTATGGAAGTGAAACATGGACGATAAATAATTTAGACAAGAAGAGAATAGAAGCTTTCGAAATGTGGTGCTACAGAAGAATGCTGAAGATTAGATGGGTAGATCACATACCTAATGAGGAGGTATTGAATAGAATTGGAGAGAAGAGAAATTTGTGGCACAACTTGACCAGAAGAAGGGATCGGTTGGTAGGACACGTTCTGAGGCATCAAGGAAGCACCAATTTAGTATTGGAGGGCAGCGTGGAGGGTAAAAATCGTAGAGGGAGACCAAGAGATGAATACACTAAGCAGATTCAGAAGGATGTAGGTTGCGGCAGGTACTGGGAGATGAAGAAGCTAGCACGGGATAGAGTAGCATGGAGAGCTGCATCAAACCTGTCTCAGGACTGAAGCCCACAAGAACATGGATACCTATGTTTTGAAGCATTACGAAAACGCAGCAATACTATTCTGACGCAGCTGTGGCTGCAAGAAACGTACTTTGTGAAACCGTTTAAGTCATTTCATAGTCAAATAGACAACCATTCACTACCAAATAAAAGTGCTTATAATGTTCTTTGTCCCGAGCTTTTAATTAAATGGTCAGATTCAATGCTGCGCTAAGGCTAGTGTGTAATCTATGCCTACATGTAGATATACACACCGGAAGCATTCGTAAGATGCATCGCAGAGGATATCATGTACTGCTAGTAGTTATTTACTTTCCTCTTTCACTCAGAAATAGTACAAGGGAAAAACGACTGTCTATAAGCATATGTACGAGCCCTAATTTCTCTCATCTTAAGTTCGTGATCCGTCCGTAGAATGTACGCTAGCGGCAGCAGAATTGTTTGCAATCGGCATCAAACGCCGTTTGTCTAGGTATGAAGAGGAATGGAACGTAAAGAATGTTCCTCGGCGCAACTCCATATTAAAATAGCTAACATGACTGCCACAATTTGTAAGTACTATTGTAACCCTATAACACTAAAGGCGGTGAATGTTAAATTGTTACTAGACCATCTTGAAGTATACTACTCCACATTTAATTTCCAGGAAGTCGTAATTTATAGATTACCCATTAGTTAATTAAAAGTAATAGATCTTTAATAGTATATTACACACATTATTAAGTACAAAATATCCTGATTTATAACTTACAGCAAACGTACATTTTACGAGAGTTTAGTAATGTAGGGTTAAGGAGCAATCCAACCGTGCGGAAACTATTATGGGAATCTGAAGCAGACGGAAGGGAGAATGCAATTTGAGCCTACACAAGGCTCGTATTCCTGCTGCCTTGTTAAGTGTAGCGTCAATAACAGCACTGCGTTTGGTTTGGGGCGGGTGAGTGTAACGAGCTGCGAGAATACGCAGACTACAGCCTGCAAACTATAGACGTGATTTGTTACTTGCTGAGCAACAGCGCGAGGTGCAGTAGCTTTGAGATATTTTCCAAGCTATGGTGACTTCGGTGACAATATAGCTACTGTTCAGTTGTATAGAAGACTGAAAATGGGCGAACGTTTATCTCTGACGCAGAGGGATTCCAATTGCCCCTTCTCTCCACAGATGCGCAAAAACAAAAGGGAATCGGCGTTTCGCGTCAGCCATGGGCAATGGACAATGTCCGAAAGCGTATCGAACTGCCGCGCAGAAGATTTTCACAGAACCTACACAACGCCACAAAATCTGTTATGTTTGTATCGGCGCTCATCAAAGCTCAACAGGAGAATCAATAATTACATTCATGTTTTCGGTGCAATAAGAACGAAGTTCAGCGACGTTCACAGACTGAATTTGTACAGAGGATAAAACACACACACATACACACACACACACACACACACACACATATATATATATATATATATATATATATATATATATATATATATATATATATATATATATATATATGGGTTATTTTAAGAGTGTATTGTTATCTCGGATCAAAACCAAGGTGTATACAAACTTTTTTAACTGATGAGGCCCTCTTGCAGTCATTTTTAGGAGAACATTAATGTTTTAATAACCTAAAAAGCAGTCAATAGATCGACAATCAATACATCAGTGTAGGTATAGTACTCTTGGTAACATTCATAGAATAGTTTTAACAGCCAAAAATTCATATAATTCCGAATTACGTTCCCTCTAATCTTAACTATGCTTTTTTGCCAGCTTTGTGTTAGTATTTTGGTGCATATTCTGACTGAATAAAGTTATCCGGTTGGACGCGTTCCTAAATTTTCTACCGTCAACAAACGCTAAATGAAACTAACAATAAATTAAATTTTAGTTCTTAAATGCTATTATTTTTCAACTATTTTGTCAAAGAACGTCTGCAGCAATTTCCCAATGAGTGGACATCGTCTCTGAAGTGTTTTCTGAGAAAAACAAAATGCAAAACACGAAGTTATGTCTCACATTTATTTGACTTGAAATCTTCAGATGTAAGAAAACAGATGACAGAATGCGGCCGGTCAGGTGAATATGTGTATTTTTGCATAATTCGCACATCAAATGTCTCAATTATCCCATTCCGGAAGGATCTAAGTAGACAGATGTTTAACCCTGAAAAGATAAGGTTTTCTTTTTTTATTCAGTCTCGGCCTCCAAGAACTTGCTTTTCATGACCCATCATTTTACAAATGCGGCCCCCTGTTGCATTAGAAAGTTTAGCTACAAAATTCTTAGTTTGAAAAGTACAATAGACGTTCTTATTGTCGCCTATGGCGTTAGCTATTTCATGTATTTTCAATTTCCGCTAGTTCAGTAGCTCTATCGCTTTGTGTATACGTCTACGGTTTGTTGTAGCAGCACACTAGACATTCCTCATTTGGATGATTGAGGAGAGAAATGTGTAGCCATTCAGAATCAGCTATCCATTTTTCTAAGTGTTCAAACTGTAGGAAAGAGAGTTCCTTTAGCAAACTTAAACAGAAAAATTATATCCTTGATCTATAATCTGCTCAACAGCCTTTTGCGCTAGGGCGGTATTCCAGTTAATTCACTTCAAAACGATGCACGTAATAAGACTACTTTGAACAGCTGTAAAATGAAACTTCTTTGCTGATTAGCGTCACTAGTAGCGTACATTGTTGTACATTACCATTAAGTTCCTTCAGTAAAATAAGTCACCGAATCGAACGCTATCACTTTACATGACGACATGATTTCTCTTTTTTCTGTCACGCAGAATTACTGAGGGTCTTTCGTCGTACACTGCGGCTGGCAAATGCTTGACTTTAAATGGAACCGTAGACTGTAGAGATAAGTATATACTCATTTCCTTCACGAGGCCGATTTATACATTTCGTTTAATTACACTAAATTTTCTTTACTGTGTTTATCTCACATTCATTAAACAGTTGATATTGGTTATTGTTGGCAAATCTTGTACCTACCGTTACTTCATAAAACAAAGCGCCAGAATATAAATTTCATAAGGTGCTTGGTTTTATGAGGTAACGATCGCCACGACTGAATTTCGTGTGCAATGTGGCTGCTGTTTGAATAGCTAAACATGGTGCAGAAGCTTGTCGCGAATTTCATAAACTTATTCACGTGAAAGTACTACCCTAACAGTTCTGTTTCGGTGCAGCATTTCATTGATTAAACTACAGTTGCGGTATTTGGCGAGTGTGTTTGTGTCGGCTCGATGGAAATCGATGTTCAAGTCTGGTTGACACAGGTCGGTGTCCGTTGATTGCAGCAACTCCGATCTGTAACTGTTGAAACAAACTCCTCGCTTTGTTTCCTTGGTTTCAGATACTGTCTCCCTTTAATAGATATCCACGTATTGATGGAGCAGCACGCCGAGATGTATAAGAGCCATTTGCTTATAATTGAAGCAATGATGTTCGAAGAATGTCTATCTTCTTTATTGCTACACACAGCGACTGCACCACTCGGTACCGCAACAACTCCCTTTACCTGAAACAATAAACCAAATATTCTTCGCGTGATCGCGACGGGCTTATAAGCTTACGCGAAACTTGATAACAGTAGTTTTTATGCCCGGTTTGCAAATGAATGTTCACTCGTAGATAATATTATATCTCGGATTATAAGTTTCACCATTCAAGGCGATGCCACATTATAGTCTTGCAAGGATGTTTATTTGTGAAGTATTACAGCGTCGTTAATGCGTCGCTACGGTGCTAATTCAACAACTGCTACGTCGTAGATCAAGAGCTAATGTATTATCAAAATAACGTACAGAAAGCGCCGTAATACAATGTTGAATTGCTGTTTCATGTTAATAATGTCACTCAGTCATCTTTAGCTTTTGCGTTCTGTCAAGAATATAATTATTCACAGTTACACAATAACGTTCAATTAAATCATGTAGACGACATGACGTGTTAAAGTTATAACTGAGTTTATTGAAGTACTGCACTGGAAAGCACTCCGAACTATCATTCATGGAATTGAAGCTACGATTTACGTCAGCAGTTCTGACATTGACAGCTTCCGACAGCACGGCGTACCTGTGAATCTTCATGATTGTTTCCCACTCAAGTCTATTTGTAGAGTTTATGTCGGCGTCTGGTACATTGCTATGTCCTTCAATGTTCGTGATAATTACAGATAACGACGACTAAGTCCCCTAATTGATTAAGTATCACACGAGTTACTTTTCCCTCGCGTATAATATCTGTTCTGCTGTCTGGCTAAACGGTATATTTTCTATCACCTTTCTTCATAACTTTGACTAATACGTCAGGATGATACTTAAAAAACTTTAAAATTCCAAATCGGAATGAAACGATCTAATATCGGTCAACAAGCGTGCTTATATCGCGACGTCTACAAGAGACTGAATTAACATCTGTATTGAAGTTTTTCATTGTAGTCGCACAGTTCGATGTTGCTATTCCTCTTTCCTTGGATAAATGTCATCTCTGATCACTTTATCTCGTTTTGAATTTTAACCTTCGTAGAGCAAATATTTTGGATTCTTTATTTAGACTTTCAGGCTTCGTAGATTAAGCGATCCTCTGATAGTCTTTCATTTAGTGCTTTCCCTGTAATAGATGTTGTTAGTTCCCTAGTATTTCTGTTGGTAAGAATTCAATAGTGTTAATATTTTGTTGCCAGTAGCTACCGTCAAGGTCAGGATAACTAACTTTTATATCTTTTGCTGTCAAAAGGGATGTCATTAGGAGCTCTATATTTGGAGTGTTATAGGTATCAGCAGCATAATCCGTACATGGTGAAACTAATAAATGAAGATATAGCCACGTGGATATGGAAATTCACCTCGGGGTGAAACTTTGGTTGTATTTGTCATCTTCACAAGCATGAAAGCAATTTCTTTTATTACAAAGAAAGCAAACATTCGTTTAAGTGATTTTACTATCTCCTAGAAACAACAGAATTATATCTTACTTACATATCCTATATGTTATTTTACACATCATGCATATTCGTCCGGATCTGCAGCTGAATGGTGAGCTTACACACCCTCTGTGTGGTGGACCATGACTCGATACCTGGTGCTGTTATAGTGTAACCTTGTTTGTGTTTGTGTAACCTCTTAAACCAGAGACATGCAGAATGCACGGCCACATGTTGCCGCATGAGCACTTGACTCACTGGTGTCACTTACTGGTGTCACAGGATGTCAGCCTTCTGTCCTGGCCTGCCATATCAGCAGACTTGTCGCCAATGGATATGTGTGCTGTGTGGTGAAACAAGGGGTGCAGCGATGTGACCCAGTGCTAACTTTGGAACCAGGTGACTGCAGCACGGATTGCTATTCGCGCCTGATACGCGTCAATGCCATCACGCATGAAAGACGTTATCAGGGCCCGTGGCGAACCCTGTGCCTACCAAGCAACAACAAACATGCTGAACCAAGGTGACTGAAATGCTAATCCTTTTCTGCAGAACATACTAATGTACATGTCCCGTAAATACAAACGTATCTCTAGTCGTTCAAGCTTTTCTATTCGGGTTTCTCTCTCTCTCTCTCTCTCTCTCTCTCTCTCTCTCTCTCTCTCTCTCTCTACCGAGCCAGGTGGCGCAGTGGTTAGCACACTAGACTCGCATTCGGGAGGACAACGGTTCAATCCCGTCTCCAGCCATCCTGATTTAGGTTTTCCGTGATTTCCCTAAATCGTTTCAGGTAAATGCCGGGATGGTTCCTTTGAAAGGGCACTGCCGACTTCCTTCCCAATCCTTCCCTAACCCGAGCTTGCGCTCCGTCTCTAATGCCCTCGTTGTCGACGGGACATTAAAGACTAACCACCACCATCTCTCTCTATCTCTCCCTCTCTCTCTCTCTCTCTCTCTCTCTCTCTCTCTCTCTCTCTCTCTCTCTCTCTCTCTCTCTTGTGAACATGAGTGTAGTTGTTGTTACCGAGAGTTATTAAGAGATGTATTTGTCAGGTTTCCAAGGGCAATTGATGATTGTTGTATAGGTTATCTACAATTCACAGCGAAGAATGTCTTGAACGTCAGTGTTCCTCTCAGTAGTTACCCAAGTTGCGTTACGAATTATCCATCTTTGGCACCTCTGCTTCCAAATTGTACCTTTCTGACCAGCTACGTGTTGGACAATAATGTGTGCTAACCACATTATTCTGCTGGAAAACCGCCAGAAAATAAAACTTACATTTGTATGCTCTATTTGATGTTCACTAACAATTACTGTAACCGTGACGTAATGATGTCTGATCCCAGTCTGAACATCAACCCATTTCCAGTAGACACACCTGATCCAATCTCAAGAATGACACACGTCATCAGCCCATCTAGAACTTCAAATGCAGGAACTCAACTGACGTCGCCTTTATTATGTTATTCAAGTACACAATTTTTTTCATGAATTAGTGTGAATCTACCATGTTTCACTAACATTTATTTAAAATATCCGATTTCAACGCAGTCTTTGTCAAATCAAATAACAAAATGATTTTCGTATCTATACGTAGGCTGGCGCAAAAACCACTGGACGATGGGTACAGATAGAATTTATATTTCATTATAAATATAGACAATACTCATAATTCTGCTGTATGTTGACATTGTTTTCCGTTTTCATTAATACATCTTTGAAGTTGTTTTGGAACACTGTTACGAACTCTATGACATAGTGAGGTATCTGTCTATATCATGAAATGCGCCTTGTAGCAATGATCTGAGGCTTTTTAGCATAAACAGAGCCCTTGATGACACTGCATAGGAAGAAAAGCAGTGGGCGTCATAACTGGTGAACAAGAAAACATGTCAATATCTGCCCTTAGACCAATCACTTTTCTTTGGAAAGTTACGTTTAAATAACTTCGGACGGCAGTGGCACAATGTGACGGGCACCATCGTGTTGAAAGTAAATTTCTTGAAAGTTTTCAGCACACGCCGTTAAGTCCTGGCACCACGAATGTCTGAAACATGTTCAAATAATTACCGACACTGTCATTAAACTTTTGCACCAACCTGTTGTTGTGTTGTGGTATTCAGTCCTGAGACAGGTTTGATGCAGCTCTCCATGCTAATCTATCCTGTGCAAGCCTCTTCATCTCCATGTACCTACTGCAACCTACATCCTTCTGAATCTGCTTAGTGTGTTCATCTCTTGGTCTCCCTCTATAATTTTTACCCTCCACGCTGCCCTCCAATACTAAATTGGTGATCCCTTGATGCCTCAGAACACGTCCTACCAACCGATCCCTTCTTCTGGTCAAGTTGTGCCACAAATTTCTCTTCTCCCCAATCCTATTCAATACTTCCTCATTAGTAATGCGATCTACCCATTTAATCTTCAGCATTCTTCAGTAGCACCACATTTCGAAAGCTTCTATTCTCTTCTTGTCCAAACTATTTATCGTCCATGTTTCACATCCATACATGGCTACACTCCAAACAAATACTTTCAGAAAACACTTCCTGACACTTAAATCTATACTCGATGTTAACAGATATCTCTTCTTCAGAAATGCTTTCCTTACCATTGCCAGTCTACGTTTTATATCCTCTCTACTTCGACCATCATCAGTTACTTTGATCCCCAAATAGCAAAACTCTTTTACTACTTTAAGTGTCTCATTTCCTAATCTAATTCCCTCAGCATCACCCGACTTAATTCGACTACATTCCATTATCCTCGTTTTGCTTTTGTTTATGTTCATCTTATATACTCCTCTGAAGACACTGTCTCTGACAGAATTACAATGCCATCGGCGAACCTCAAAGTTTTCATTTCTTCTCCATGGTTTTTAGTACCTACTCCGAATTTTTCTTTTGTTTCCTTTACTGCGTGCTCAATATACAGATTGAATAACATCGGGGAGAGGCTACACCCCTGTCTCACTCCCTTCCCAACCATTGATTCTCTTCCATGTCCCTCGACTCTTAAAACTGCCATCTGGTTTATGTACACATTGTAAATAGCCTTTCGTTCCCTGTACTGTACCCCTGCCACCTTCAGAATTTGAAAGAGAGTATTCCAATCTACATTGTCCAAATGCTAGAAACGTAGGTTTGCCTTTCCTTCATTTTCACATCTGTCAACACCTGCTTTCTTTGGGATTGGAATTATTATATTCTTCTTGAGGTCTGAGGTTATTTCGCCTGTCTCATACATCTTGCTCACCAGATAGTAGAGTTTTGTCAGGACTGTCTCTCCCAAGGCCGTCAGTAGTTCCAATGGAATGTTGTCTACTCCGGGTGCCTTGTTTCGACTCAGGTCTTTCAGTGCTCTGTCAAACTCTTCACGCAGTATGGTATATCCCATTTCATCTTCATCTACATCCTCTTCCATTTCCATAATATTGTCCTCAAGTACATCACCCTTTTATAGACCCTCTATATACTCCTTCCACTTTTCTGCTTTCCCTTCTTTGCTTAGAACTGGATTTCCATCTGAGCTCTTGATGTTCATACAGGTGTTTCTCTTATCTCCAAAGGTCTCTTTAATTTTCCTGTAGGCAGTATCCATATTACCACTAGTGAGATAAGCCTCTACATCCTTACATTTGTCCTCTAGCCATCCCTGCTTAGCCATTTTGCATTTCCTGTCGATCTCATTTTTGAGACGATTCTATTCCTTTTTTCCTGCTTCATATACTTCGTTTTTTTTATATTTTCTCCTTTCATCAATTAAATTCAATATTTCTTCTGTTACCCAAGGATTTCTACTAGCCCTCTTCTTTTTACCTACTTGATCCTCTGCTGCTTTCACTACTTCATCCCTCAAAGCTACCCATTCTTCTTCTACTGTATTTATTTCCCCCTTTCCTGACAATTGTTCCCTTATCCTCTCCCTGAAACCCTTACAACCTCTGGTTCTTTCAGTTTATTCAGGTCCCATCTCCTTAAAGTCCCACCTTTTTTGCAGTTTCTTCAGTTTTAATCTACAGGTCATAACCAATAGATTGTGGTCATAGTCCACATCTGCCCCTGGAAATGTCTTACAATTTAAAACCTGGTTCCTAAATCTCTGTCTTACCATTATATAATCTATCTGATATCTTTTAGTATATCCAGGGTTCTTCCATGTATACAACCTTCTTTCATGATTCTTAAAGCAAGTGTTAGCTATGACTAAATTGTGCTCTGTGCAAAATTCTACCAGGCGGCTTCCTATTACATTTCTTAGCCCCAATCCATATCCACCTACTACAATTCCTTCTCTCTCTTTTCCTACACTCGAATTCCAGTCACCCATGACTATTAAATTTTCATCTCCCTTCACTATCTGAATATTTTCTTTTATTACATCATACATTTCTTCAATTTCTTTGTCATCTGAAGAGCTACTTGGCATATAAACTTGTACTACTGTAGTATATGTGGGCTTCGTATCTATCTTGGCCACAATAATCCGTTCACTATGCTGTTTGTAGTAGCTTACCCGCATTCCTATTTTCCTATTCATTATTAAACCGATTCCTGCATTACCCCTATTTGATTTTGTGTGTATAACCCTGTAGTCATCTGACCAGAAGTTTTGTTCCTCCTGCCACCGAACGTCACTAATTCCCACTATATCTAACTTTAACCTGTCCATTTCCCTTTTTAAATTTTCAAACCTACCTGCCCGATTAAGTTATCTGACATTCCACGCTCCGATCCGTAGAACACCAGTTTTCTTTCTCTTGATAACGACATCCTCCTGAGTAGTCCCCCCCCCCCCCCCCCCCCCCCGGAGATCCGAATGGGGGACTATTTTACCTCCGGAATATTTTACCCAAGAGGACGCCATCATCATTTAACCAATCAGTAAAGCTGCATGCTCTTTGGAAAAATTACGGCCGTAGTTTCCCCTTGCTTGCAGCCGTTCGCAGTACCAGCACAGCAAGGCCGTTTTGGTTATTGTTACAAGGCCAGATCAGTCAATCATTCAGACTGCTGCCCCTCTTCAGGAACCACACGTTTATCTGGCCTCTCAACAGTTACCCCTCCATTGTGGTTGAGCCTACGGTGCGGCTATCTGTATCGCTGAGGCACGCAAGCCTCCCCCCCAACGGCAAGGTCCATGGTTCATGGGGGGAGGGGCACCATCTGTATGTTTGCATTACGACACAACACCAAAATAAGTAAAATTACACATTTTCAACAACTAATGGACAAGCCCTCCCCCCATGAACCATGGACCTTGCCGTTGGTGGGGAGGCTTGCGTGCCTCAGCGATACAGATGGCCGTACCGTAGGTGCAACCACAACGGAGGGGTATCTGTTGAGAGGCCAGACAAACGTGTGGTTCCTGAAGAGGGACAGCAGCCTTTTCAGTAGTTGCAGGGGCAACAGTCTGGACGATTGACTGATCTGGCCTTGCAACATTAACCAAAACGGCCTTGCTGTGCTGGTACTGCGAACGGCTGAAAGAAAGGGGAAACTACAGCCGTAATTTTTCCCGAGGACATGCAGCTTTACTGTATGATTAAATGATGATGGCGTCCTCTTGGGTAAAATATTCCGGAGATTAAATAGTCTCCCATTCGGATCACCGGGCGGGGACTACTCAAGAGGATGTCGTTATCAGGAGAAAGAAAACTGGTGTTCTACGGATCGGAGCGTGGAATGTCAGATGCCTTAATCGTGCAGGTAGGTTACAGAATTTAAAAAGGGAAATGGATAGGCTAAAGTTAGATATAGTGGGAATTAGTGAAGTTCGGTGGCAGGAGGAACAAGACTTTTGGCAGGTGACTACAGGGTTATAAACACAAAATCAAATAGGGGTAATGCAGGAGTAGGTTTAATAATGAATAGGAAAATAGGAATGCGGGTAAGCTACTACAAACAGCATAGTGAACGCATTATTGTGGCCAAGATAGATACGAAGCCCACACCTACTACAGTAGTACAAGTTTATATGCCAACTAGCTCTGCAGATGATGAAGAAATTGAAGAAATGTACGATGAAATAAAAGAAATTATTCAGATAGTGAAGGGAGACGAAAATTTAATAGTAATGGGTGACTGGAATTCGAGTGTAGGAAAAGGGAGAGAAGGAAACATAGTAGGTGAATATGGATTGGGGCTAAGAAATGAAAGAGGAAGCCGCCTAGTAGAATTTTGCACAGAGCACAACTTAATCATAGCTAACACTTGGTTTAAGAATCATGAAAGAAGGTTGTATACGTGGAACCACCCTGGAGATACTAAAAGGTATCAGATAGATTATATAATGGTAAGACAGAGATTTAGGAACCAGGTTTTAAGTTGTAAGACATTTCCAGGGGCAGATGTGGACTCTGACCACAATCTGTTGGTTATGACCTGTAGATTAAAACTGAAGAAACTGCAAAAATGTGGGAAATTAGGGAGATGGGACCTGGATAAACTGAAAGAACCAGAGGTTGTACAGAGTTTCAAAGAGAGCATAAGGGAACAATTGACAGGAATAGGGGAAAGAAATACAGTAGAAGAAGAATGGGTAGCTCTGAGGGATGTAGTAGTGAAGGCAGCAGAGGATAAAGTAGGTACAAAGACGAGGGCTGCTAGAAATCCTTGGGTAACAGAAGAAATATTGAATTTAATTGATGAAAGGAGAAAATATAAAAATGGAGTAAATGAAGCAGGCAAAAAGGAATACAAACGTCTCAAAAATGAGATCGACAGGATGTGCAAAATGGCTAAACAGGGATGGCTAGAGGACAAATGTAAGGATGTAGAAGCTTATCTCACTAGGGGTAAGATAGATACTGCCTACAGGAAAATTAAAGAGACCTTTGGAGAGAAGAGAACCACGTGTATGAATATCAAGAGCTCAGATGGCAGCCCAGTTCTAAGCAAAGAAGGGAAGGCAGAAAGGTGGAAGGAGTATATAGAAAGTTTATACAAGGGCGATGTACTTGAGGACAATATTATGGAAATAGAAGAAGATGTAGATGAAGACGAAATGGGAAATACGATACTGCGTGAAGAGTTTGACAGAGCACTGAAAGACTTGAGTCGAAACAAGAACCCCGGAGTAGACAACATTCCATTAGAACTACTGACGGCCTTGGGAGAGCCAGTCATGACAAAACTCTACCAGCTGTTGAGCAAGATGTATGAGACAGGCGAAATACCCTCAGACTTCAAGAAGAATATAATAATTCCAATCCCAAAGAAAGCAGGTGCTGACAGATGTGAAAATTACCGAACTATCAGTTTAATAAGCCACGGCTGCAAAATACTAACGCGAATTCTTTACAGACGAATGGAAAAACTGGTAGATGCAGACCTCGGGGAGGATCAGTTTGGATTCCGTCGAAATGTTGGAACACGTGAGGCAATACTGACCTTACGACTTATCTTAGAAGAAAGATTAAGGAAAGGCAAACCTACGTTTCTAGCATTTGTAGACTTAGAGAAAGCTTTTGACAATGTTGACTGGAATACTCTCTTTCAAATTCTAAAGGTGGCAGGGGTAAAATACAGGGAGCGAAAGGCTATTTATAATTTGTACAGAAACCAGATGGCAGTAATAAGAGTCGAGGGGCATGAAAGGGAAGCAGTGATTGGGAAAGGAGTGAGACAGGGTTGTAGCCTCTCCCCGATGTTATTCAATCTGTTTATTGAGCAAGCAGTAAAGGAAACAAAAGAAAAATTTGGAGTAGGTATTAAAATTCATGGAGACGAAGTAAAAACTTTGAGGTTCGCCGATGACATTGTAATTATGTCAGAGACAGCAAAGGACTTGGAAGAGCAGTTGAACGGAATGGACAGTGTCTTGAAAGGAGGATGTAAGATGAACATCAACAAAAGCAAAACGAGGATAATGGAATGTAGTCAAATTAAATCGGGTGATGCTGAGGGAATTAGATTAGGAAATGAGACACTTAAAGTAGTAAAGGAGTTTTGCTATTTAGGAAGTAAAATAACTGATGATGGTCGAAGTAGAGAGGATATAAAATGTAGACTGGCAATGGGAAGGAAAGCGTTTCTGAAGAAGAGAAATTTGTTAACATCGAATATAGATTTATGTATCAGGAAGTCGTTTCTGAAAGTATTTGTTTGGAGTGTAGCCATGCATGGAAGTGAAACATGGACGATCACTAGTTTGGACAAGAAGAGAATAGAAGCTTTCGAAATGTGGTGCTACAGAAGAATACTGAAGATAAGGTGGATAGATCACGTAACTAATGAGGAGGTATTGAATAGGATTGGGGAGAAGAGAAGTTTGTGGCACAACTTTACTAGAAGAAGGGATCGGTTGGTAGGACATGTTTTGAGGCATCAAGGGATCATAAATTTAGCATTGGAGGGCGGCGTGGAGGGTAAAAATCGTAGAGGGAGACCAAGAGATGAATACACTAAGCAGATTCAGAAGGATGTAGGTTGCAGTAGGTACTGGGAGATGAAGAAGCTTGCACAGGATAGAGTAGCATGGAGAGCTGCATCAAACCAGTCTCACGACTGAAGACAACAACAACAACAACAATGGACAAGCCATACTTTACAATATCATGTATAATTTACATAGAATCACAATTGCAAATTAGGAATAATAACATGTAATGGTTTGCCCAACTTTATTAAATGTTGTGTGAAAAATTTAGCTGCGAGAATGCGCTACACGCTCTGTGAACGTTTCGCTTCCCTTGGAAAGCGAATCTCGTAACAAGATCCGACAACAAAGGAAGTAGGTTACAGTACGCTTGTTCGCCCACTGCTTGAATACTGCTCAGCAGTGTGGGATCCGCACCAGATAGGGTTGATAGAAGAGATAGAGAAGATCCAACGGAGAGCAGCGCGCTTCGTTACAGGATCATTTAGTAATCGCGAAAGCCTTACGGAGATGATAGATAAACTCCAGTGGAAGACTCTGCAGGAGAGACGCTCAGTAGCTCGGTACGGACTTTTGTTAAAGCTCCGAGAACATACCTTCACCGAAGAGTCAAGCAGTATATTGCTCCCTCCTACGTATATCTCGCGAAGAGACCATGAGGATAAAATCAGAGAGATTAGAGCCCACACAGAAGCATACCGACAATCCTTCTTTCCGCGTACAATACGAGACTGGAATAGAAGGGAGAACCGATAGAGGTACTCAGGATACCTTCCTCCACACACCGTCAGGTGGCTTGCGGAGTATGGATGTAGATGTAGATGTAGATGTAGATGTAGATGTAGATAACGTAACGATTGTACTATACTTTGGTCTGAAGAGTCAGTTGTTACGGTTGCATATACGTTAGATGTTGCTATTAATTTTCCTAAGTACGACCCTAACTTAAAGTCATTTCCACGACACTAATGTTGTCGGTTCACTGATATTTGGATGTATGTTATTCGGATTTCTTTTGAGTGTACTACATTCAAGTGAAAAGAATTTCAGAATTTGAAAGTATATAACATTTTTATTTATCCAGAAGTGACTGATCTGAGTTTGTCTTTTGAATACTGTCATAGGTTTTTCGGACATTAGTTTCTGGATGTTGCCGAGCGATTCTACTATCACGGTGAGTTCACTGATTGATATCTGTGTGAAAATCTACGTGCCCGGCAAGGACGTCCATGACTCAGCTGAGTACTGTAATTCAACATATACCGACTCTGAGGATTCTATGTGTGTTTCGGCGAGTCCAAAAATTATTTAGCTGAGTCCGAAGCTGACCAACGAGATCTTAGGACACCAGCACAGTGATTTCCGGAAATTCTCTGGAATTCTGCGTGCTCTTCGAAACATTTTCTGAATTCACTATATCACTAAACATTAACTGGGCATAAACTACATAAGAAGAGATCTTATTAATAACAGAAAACAAATGATATTAAAAAATGTAATCCTACAGTCGTTTCTCCGAATAATAAGAAATAATGATATTGAAGCATTTTAAAATTACACTGTCAAGGGTTTACCCTTGGTGAGAGGGCTGATGTGGTTCGCACGCAGCCTCTTGATGCCAGTTGATCAGCTGCTTGACCTTGCAGCAGCAGCCTCACTGTCTGGAAAGTCTGCAAAACGGTCCAGAGAGCTGTGTGCTCACCACATGCCCCTCCAGCACCACTTATGTACGACGCCACAAGGCAGAAGAGACACGGCAGCCAGCCCATCACAGCCTGGCGAGGAGCTAGTTTATAAGGTATACTGTCTGTGTTTCTCACCCCAGTAACGTAAATTTCTTAGCTGGACTATGAAACACATTATGATAAGTTTCTCTTCTAATTCAGCATTAAAAAAGTATTACGCGTTCCTGAAAACACGGTGTGTTCACAAAAAAATGCTCTACTCCTCCAATTAATTTGTCGTCCAGTAACATATACCGGGAGATCAAAAGGTCAGTATAAATTTGAAAACTTAATAAACCACGGAATAATGTAGATAGAGAGGTAAAAATTTACACACATGCTTGGAATGACATGGTGTTTTATTAGAACAAAGAAAAGCAAAGTTCACAAAATGTCCGACAGATGGCGCTGCACAGCAAACCGTCAGTGAATGCGTATGACAATCGTGTATAAAATGAGCTGTAATCAGTGAGGGAATCAGATGCGCCAGCAGTCACAGCGTGTTGACGTTACCTGAAAACGCGCTTTTAGTGAAGCTGTATCGTCAGAATGGGGAATGTGCTCGTTCGGCGTTACGATCCTACCGCCATAGGAAGGGGATTCGAACGGGTAAAGGTCCGTTAGCAAATTCAGCTGTGACTAGAATGATTTTGAAGTTCGAAGCCAATGGTTGTTTAGATCATAGATCCCGTAGTGGCCGACCGAGCACAAGGCGTATTGCTGCTGAGACAGTTCAGGAAGAAATGGAGACTGTAGCAGGTTCCTCTATGCACGAGGTAGTCAGCGCTCGTGCAGTCGCACGTCGCACCGGCATTCCATACACTACTGTTTGGTTGGCACTGAGGCGTACCGTCCTATGCTATCCGTACAAAATCCATCGGCATCATCAACTGTTACCTGGCGATTTAGTAAAGCGGAGGGCATTTGCGGTGTGGGCGTTTCAAAAGATGGCGGAAGATGACGATTGGTTGAGTAACGAGTTGTGGACCGACGGAGCTTATTTCATGCTCCGAGGATCTGTCAATGCCAACAACTACAGAATTTGGGCTACCGATAGTCCTAGAACTGTCGTGGAAACTCCATTGCACGACGAGAAAGTCACGTTATGAATTGGTTTTACCACATCTACCGTTATCGGGCCGTTTTTATTCAAGGAAATGTTTGATTCTTGGTTTGTGGCTACTACCGCGACGGGTGAGAGGAACGCCGATATGTTACAGAATCGCATCATTCCCAACCAGGCTGATAACACCTGCTGAACGTACGATGTTTATGCAGGATGGATCTCCACCCCATATTGCTGGACGCTTGAAAGATCACTTGCGCGCGTCGTTTGGTGATGATCGTGTGCTCAGCCGCCACTTTCGTCATGCTTGGCCTGCCAGGTCCCCAGACCTCAGTTCGTGCCATTATTGGCCTTTGGGTTACCTGAAGTCGCAAGTGCATCGTGATCGACCCACATCTCTAGGGATGCTGAAAGACAACATCCGACGCCAATACCTCACCATAATTCCGGACATGCTTCACAGTGATGTTCACAACATTACTCCTCGACTACAGCTATTGTTGAGGAATGATGGTGGACATATCGAGCATTTCCTGTAACGAACATCATCTGTGCTTTGTATTACTTTTTTATGATAATTAGTGCTATTCTGATCAGGTGAACCGCCATCTGTCGGACATATTTTTAACTTTTGTAATTTTTTGGTTCTAATAAAACCCCATGTCGTTCCAATCATGTGTGTCAATTTGTCCTTGTCTATCTACATTACTCCGTGATTTATTCAGTTTTGAAATTCATACTGACTTTTTGATCACTCGGTAATTTCACATACTACCAAATTAAAAAGAAAGTAATTATGAAAATTACCTGCTACTTGATGTCACTGTGTCCAGTTTCAAACACAATGTAGGTAGAAGCGTATATATTCGTTTAATACTGAATAGAAGATATGTAGTTTTTATGACGATTATATTGTCCAGTGGGTAAAAGTAAAAAAGAAGAGATCAAAAAATCAGAAAACCAGTTGCAAATAAAGTTTTATTGTCTCTTGACAATGGTTTCGATATTTGTAAAAATATCTTCTTCAGCAGTATTGGCCTTATTACATCACATGATGACACAATAGATCAGAAGAAGCCGACCGTTGTCATACACGAAATTGATGAAACAAAAATTATTATTGCAAGCCATGGTTTTCTGAAGTACGGTTTATGCGCTAGGATCTATCTAAACCCATGTCTTCTACCTACATGTAGTTTATGAAATTCAATGCGGGTGAGAGTCCGGGATATTCTTGCGGAAGTAGCTAGGTTCTCATATTTTTTCGGCAAATTAGGATTTTCACTACTTCCTGTACGCCGCTTCAAACAAATTCTGGGAAATTTTGTTAAAGGAGATGAATGTTATTTTCCTACACTCCATTTTTAAAACAAAGCTCGTGGTTCGTCTCCAGCGATGTGGACAAGACCTTTGGAAATAATACTACATCCTTCGCCTTTCTGTCAGAAACAAAATATCTTATCAGAACAACATCCGCAACTGTGCATCGGATCAGTGGAATGAAAATGTAAATAATTTGTCTATTTTCATCTACATCTACATCTACATGACTACTCAGCAAGTCACATTTAAGTGCTTGGCAGAGGGTTCATTGACCCACAATCATACTATCTCTCTACCATTCCACTCCCGAAGAGCGCGCGGGAAAAACGAACACCTAAACATTTCTGTTCGAGCTCTGATTTCTCTTATTTTATTTTATTTTGTTGATAAGTCCCACCTATGTGGGTTGGGCTCAACAAAATAGTTTCGCATTCGGAAGAGAAAGTTGGAGACTGAAATTTCGTAAATAGATCTCGCCGCGACGAAAAACGTCTTTGCTTTAATGACTTCCATGCCAATTCGCGTATCGTATCTGCCATACACTCTCCCAAATTACGTGATAATATTAAACGAGCTGCCCTTTTTTGCAACCTTTCGATGTCCTCCGTCAGTCCCACCTGGTAAGGATCCCACACCGCGCAGCAATATTCTAACAGAGGACGAACGAGTGTAGTGTAAGCTCTCTATTTAGTGGACTTGTTGCATCTTCTAAGTGTCCTGCCAATGAAACGCAACCTTTGGCTCGCCTTCCCCACAATATTACCTATGTGGTCTTTACAACTGAAGTTGTTTGTACTTTTAACACCCAGGTACTTAGTTGAATTGACAGCCTTGAGAATTGCACTATTTATCGAGTAATCGAATTCCAACGGATTTCTTCTGGAACTCATGTGGATCACCTCACACTTTTCCTTATTCAACGTCAACTGGTCTTCGGATGACCTTACTAGACGGTAAATTACAGCATCATCTGCGAACAACCTAACAGAACTGCTCAGATTGTCACCCAGGTTATTTATATAGATGAGGAACAGCAGAGGTCCCAGGACGCTTCCCTGGGGAACACCTGACATCACTTCACTTTTACTCGATGATTTGCCGTGTATTTATTGGACGACCAGTTTCAGTAGCTAAAAAGCTCCTTGCTCAAAGGCCACCAAACATTTAGTTGCTTGTCATGATTTGCCTTAAGCTTCTCAAACAGATCGTGCTATAAAAAAGTCATGTTACCTACAAATGTAGCTATTTTTATTCCAATAACAGTATCAACCTCAACATTTAAAAAAAAGATGGTTTTAAGAAATCAGATGACCTTGCAAGAGGAGGACTTTCATTTGTCCATAACTTTAACAGCAGAGAAATACTGCAGTACACTGGTATCACAGATCTTTCAAATATTCCAGAAGTTGAAAATACCGCTTGATCTGCAAATTTCTTCTATTATCACAAGACCGGTTTCGGGCCCTCATAAGCTCATCCTCACGTGTCGCAACTGTGCTGTGGCCCCCGAGCGCCGCGGTGGAAGTGTAATAGGCGCGGTGTGCAGAGCAGGGAGTAACAAACAATTTGTTCGTTATTTACTTACTAAATTGGACAAGGGCAATTTGTGAATGATTTCTGTAGCTGGGATATGTCGAAAGAAGTGGATAATATCATAAGAGATTACAAAATGTGCGTCAACAAAAATGAAACAAGGATAAGGTGATGTGGTCGAGGTAAACAATTGACGGTAAAAGTATTACATTAAGAAATAAAACACAGAAAGTAATCGACGAGTTTTGCTACCTTGGGACAAGAATAACTAATGATTGCCCAAGTAGAGAGGTTACAAAAGGTAGATACTAGAGCTAATTACGTTTAAGAAAGCGTAATAGTTCAACTTTCAGTAAATATTTCAGTGTTGTGAAGTCTTTTTATGAAAGTATTTGAAATGTTGCCTTGTACGGAAGTCAACCATTAGCACTAAACAAGAAGTCAAATGAAGACTACAGACGAATGCTGAAGATTTCATCGATGGATCGGGTAACTGATGAAGTAATTGCGGAAAAATGTAATTTATGGCCTAACTTCTCTATATGGAGCAGTCTGCTGACAGAACACATCCAGATGCATCAAGGGATCGTCAGTTAGGTAATGGCGGGATGTTTGTGTGTGTGTGTGTGTGTGTGTGTGTGTGTGTGTGTGTGTGTGTGTGTGTGTGTGTGTTTATGGAGGAGGGGGGGGGGGGGGCTAGACTGTAAAGGGGGAACAAGGTATGAAAGAAGAAAACAGGTTCGAATAGATGTATGGTATAGTAGTTTTGCAGAGAAGAAGAGACTTGCACACGGTAGACAGGTGTGGAAGGACAGAAGACCACAATAACACTATACATTAATGTACCAAAACGTTACAAGCATTACTTACGCCGAGGTTAACTGCCACCTCGTGATGTTGCGGGATAATGACGCTGTAAGGGAAGTACATAAAAGCTTCTTGGAAACTGTGATTGCTCTTTGGCTGGTTCAAACTGGTTGAAATGGCTCTGAACACCATGGGAAAACATCTGAGGTCATCAGACCCCTAGAACTAAGAACTACTTAAACCTAAATAATCTAAGAACATCAGACACATTCATGCCCGAGGCAGGATTCGAAACTGTGGCCGTAGCGGTCGCGCGGTTCCAGACTGAAGTGCTTAGAGCCACTCGGCGACACCGGCCGGTCCCTTTGTCTGGTCACCAGCATCTATGGAAGGTGGAAGCACAAGTAAGCAACAAGATTTTGAACAATAAAAGTTTTCGATAATCCAAAGCCGCAGTCATGCCATTTTTATCTTTTCTTTTACCTGCTTTGGACTGTCTTAACGGATATGACGTGTTTGGCATGTAAGAAATTTTCTCATTGTCCCCGATTATGGCATGAAAACCGTAAACTAGATGGTACACAACAGATGCACAGGGCAATGCGCATCAAATGGCGGTTGATTCGTTAAAAAACATTTTCGACGTTCACGTTTTGTCACATAATGGGGACTTAGGAGACTTGACGGCTCTGTAAAGCAGGAAAGAAGGAATTCTGTGGCAGTTCTGATGGCAGAGCTCAATGCTGGTGCTGCCATAAACACTTCCGAACAAACGGTGCTGCCCACATTTTTGAATTTGTGTCTCAGAAACAAACATTCTCTAAATTTTCCTCTGTTGACCCGACAACGTCGCCATTTACCATTGCAATGGACACGAAATAATAGAGACTGGGCGATGGACCAGTGGACAGGTGTCACCTCGTAGGAATTACGTTCCATGTCACACAGGCCGACAGTCGGCTGTGGGTATATCCTAGTCCAGGAGAAAGGCTGTTAGAGAGGTGTACCGAGGCACAGACAGATACAAGTTGTTATAGGAGACATTCTTGTGGCCTACAACAGGACTTGTGGTAGTAATTGAAGGCAACTTTATAACTGTGGACCTCGTGAATATTATTGTTGGGTATTTTCAACCACACATGCATGATGTCTTCCACGACGTCGATGGTACTACCCAGTTGGACAAGTGTCTGTGCCACAGGGTCAGTTCTCGGAACAACAGATCCTCCCACAGCAGGCAGGTTTCCGACCAGGCAAATCGTGCTGCGGTCAAGTCCTGAACTTGACACAACATATTAAGGATGCGTTAGAAAGGAAAGAGATCACGGGTGTGGCATTCATAGACCTTTCAGCTGGATATGATACTGTAAACCATGGTAGGCTTCTTATAAACTGACAAGAGATTACCATGTAACATCACTGATAGGTACTTTCATGCATAATAGGAGATTTTTCGTCTGTCTCCAGGACTAGAAGAGCAGAGGAAGAATTCAAATGAATGGCCTACATCACGGAAGCGTTCTCGCGAGGACGCTTCCCTATATACACACCTGGAAATTGAAATAAGAACACCGTGAATTCATTGTCCCAGGAAGGGGAAACTTTATTGACACATTCCTGGGGTCAGATACATCACATGATCACACTGACAGAACCACAGGCACATAGACACAGGCAACAGAGTATGCACAATGTCGGCACTAGTACAGTGTATATCCACCTTTCGCAGCAATGCAGGCTGCTATTCTCCCATGGAGACGATCGTAGAGATGCTGGATGTAGTCCTGTGGAACGGCTTGCCATGCCATTTCCACCTGGCGCCTCAGTTGGACCAGCATTCGTGCTGGACGTGCAGACCGCGTGAGACGACGCTTCATCCAGTCCCAAACATGCTCAATGGGGGATAGATCCGGAGATCTTGCTGGCCAGGGTAGTTGACTTACACCTTCTAGAGCACGTTGGGTGGCACGGGATACATGCGGACGTGCATTGTCCTGTTGGAACAGCAAGTTCCCTTGCCGGTCTAGAAATGGTAGAACGATGGGTTCTATGACGGTTTGGATGTACCGTGCACTATTCAGTGTCCCTCGACGATCACCAGAGGTGTATGGCCAGTGTAGGAGATCGCTCCCCACACCATGATGCAGGGTGTTGGCCCTGTGTGCCTCGGTCGTATGCAGTCCTGATTGTGGCGCTCACCTGCACGGCGCCAAACACGCATACGACCATCATTGGCACCAAGGCAGAAGCGACTCTCATCGCTGAAGACGACACGTCTCCATTCGTCCCTCCATTCACGCCTGTCGCGACACCACTGGAGGCGGGCTGCACGATGTTGGGGCGTGAGCGGAAGACGGCCTAACGGTGTGCGGGATCGTAGCCCAGCTTCATGGAGACGGTTGCGAATGGTCCTCGCCGATACCCCAGGAGCAAAGTGTCCCTAATTTGCTGGGAAGTGGCGGTGTGGTCCCTTACGGCACTGCGTATGATCCTACGGTCTTGGCGTGCATCCGTGCGTCGCTGCGGTCCGGTCCCAGGTCGACGGGCACGTGCACCTTCCGCCGACCACTGGCGACAACATCGATGTACTGTGGAGACCTCACGCCCCACGTGTTGAGCAATTCGGCGGTACGTCCACCCGGCCTCCCGCATGCCCACTATACGCCCTCGCTCAAAGTCCGTCAACTGCACATACGGTTCACGTCCACGCTGTCGCGGCATGCTACCAGTGTTAAAGACTGCGATGGAGATCCGTATGCCACGGCAAACTGGCTGACACTGACGGCGGCGGTGCACAAATGCTGCGCAGCTAGCGCCATTCGACGGCCAACACCGCGGTTCCTGGTGTGTCCGCTGTGCCGTGCGTGTGATCATTGCTTGTACAGCCCTCTCGCAGTGTCCAGAGCAAGTATGGTGGGTCTGACACACCGGTGTCTATGTGTTCTTTTTTCCATTTCCAGGAGTGTATATACTACCAACCGGTGCCAAACATCACGTGCAAATTTATGTATGCCGATGACACTGCAGTTGCAGCCCAAGGTAACAATTTTATGGATGTGGAGGAGAAAGTAACCAGTACTTTGGATGCTCTCTCCCAGTATTATGAGGCTAACCACCTAAGTCCAAACCCTTCCAAGACGCAGGTCTGTGCATTCCAATTAAAGAACTGGGAGGTAAATCGTGAATTAAATGTAATATGGAGAGGTGAACGTTTCGAGCATTGTAAAACTTACAAACATCTTGGTGTCACGTTAGATTGCACACTGACCTATAAACATCATTGTAATGCCACAAGAGAAAAAGTCTCAACTAGAAACAACATCATCAGGAAACTAACCGGCGGATCCTTGGGTGCTAACCCTTTGCTCTCAGTGTGTCAGCCGCGGAATACGCCGCTCCAGTATGGTCTGCATCAACAAACTCGAGATAAGTTGATGTCGAGGTGAATGAAATGGCTCGGATTGTTCCCGGATGCTTGAGGCCAACCCCAGTGCACAAGATGTACTTAATCATGAGGATCGCACCGCCCAACATACGACGTCACATCGCTGCCGAAGCCGAAAAAACCAAACAAGAAAAGGACGCGTCATCCTTTGTATGGACACTACCCTGCTGACCGACGGCTTTGTTCGAGGAAGGGTTTCCTGCCACGCACCCGAGCCCTGGAAGGGTCGGCTGCAGAGAATCGTTTGAAAAGGTGGGAAACCGACCTGACAGACACTCATAATGATGTAAAAGAAGAACTGGCGCCTGGTGGAGACGTACCATACACAGTCTGGAGAACTGTAAACTGTATGAGGGTAGAAGTGCCAAAGTCCAAGACATACTTGCAGCAATGGGGTTTCCTAAAAGAGAATGAGAACACTCTCTGTCTGTGTGGCTCTGTCCAGGATCCTCGACACCTGCTTATCTGTCCATATTTAGACATGCCCTGCACGATGAATGACTTATGGGAGGCAAATGACAAGGCGATATTGGCTGTTGATTTTTGGAAGTCTGAAGTCTAGCCGGACACAGAAAGTAAGTAAAAGTCGTGCTACAAAGGTCCATAAAGGCCCATACAGGACCAGCAACACGTGGTCGTGCATTATCCTGCTGAAATGAAGGGTTTCACAGAGTAGAGCCACGGGTCGTAACACATCTGAAATGTAACGTCCACTGTTCACAGTGCCGTCAAGGCGAACAAGAAGTGACCGAGACGTGTAACCAATCCCACCCCATACCATCACGCCGGATGATACGCCAGTATGACGATGAAGAATACACGCTTCCAATGTGCGTTCACAGCAATGTCGCCATCATGATGCTGTAAACAGAACCTGGATTCATAAGAAAAAAATGACGTTTTGCCATTCATGCACCCAGGTTCGTCGTTGAGTACACCATGGCAGGCGCTCCTGTCTGTAATGCAGCGTCAAGGGTAACCACACCCATGGTCGCCTAGCTGATGCAAACGTCGTAGAAACGTTCGTGCAGATGGTTGTTGTGGGGCAAAAGTCCCCATCTGTTGACTCAGGGATCGAGACGTGGCTGCACGATCCGTTATAGTCATGCGGATAAGATGCCTGTCATCTCGACTGCTAGTGATACGAGGCCGTTGGGATCCAGCAAGGCGTTCCGTATTACCCTCCTGAACCCACCGATTCCATATTCCGCTAACAGTCATTGGACCTCGAACAACGCGAGCAGCAATGTCGTGATACGATAAACCGCAATCGCAATAGGCTACAATCCGACCTTTATCAAACTCGGAAACGTAATGGTACGTATATTTCCTCTTTACAAAAGGCATCACATCAACGTTTCACGAGGCAACGCCGGTCAACTGCTGTTTGTGTATGAGGAATCGGTTGGAAACTTTCCTCATATGAGCACGTTGTAGGTGTCGCCACGGGCGCCAACATTGTGTGCATGCTCTGAAAAGCTAATCATTTGCATATCACAGAATCTTCTTCCTGTCGGTTAAAATTCGCGTCTGTAGCACGCCATCTTCGTGGTGTAGCAATTTTAATGACCAATAGTGTAATTCACGGCTAGATTTTATGAAATGAGTTAATCGCTATACTGAGACCTTATCTCTATTTCACTTGCTTCACTTCCCAGCAGGTTCGTGGTACTTCGCTTTTTCTCTTTAAGGGTAACTAACTGCTGTGATTGGCGATACGACACGTCACTTCTTCTGCGCTCTCGTCCTCAGGTTCATACTCTAATTTGCATGAATATCTTTCCTTCTAAGACAAATGTGTTTTGGATCATAAAAAATTTGCAGTTTTAAAAACATAAACATACATGAACGAATAGGGCTGAGCTAGAATGAGATGATATGCAGGATATTGGACGTGAAAAGCTTGGGAAGTACTACCTCATAGTGAGTGGTGATAAGATGAGTGTCCAGTCATATTAATGTGACCTCCTGTCAAAAGCCTGAATAACCACCTCTCGCAGCACAAACGTGCAGAATGGGAGTCTGTGAGCTTGTGGAAGGTGCGGAGACAGGTATGTACAGCTATGCTGTCTCACGCTGCCCCATCTACGCTAGATTTTTCGGTTGAGGTTCAATGGCGCGTAAAGTACGATACAGCTGGTTCCACAGATCTTCGACTTGGTTAAACCCAGGGAGTTTGGAGGCCAGAGGAATGCGGTAACTCATCCGAATGCTACTTGAACCACTACATCTACAATGGCAGCTGTGTGACACATAGCAGTGTCCTCTGGGTAGATGTCATTCCGCTGAAAGAGAGAAACTACATGTGGGGGTGGAAATGATACCTAACTATGGATGCATACTTGTGTTGATTAATTGTGTGCTACCGAACGATGAGATTACCCAGAAGATGCCCCAGGTGATAACGTTCCCTCCTTCGGCCTGGACCTTACTGACAGTTGCTGACATACACACCGATGGCCAAGTTTCCAATGGACGTAGAAAGCGACGTAGCTGAAAAGGCAGACTGTCGCCACTCATGTTGAACTAGCGGCCAGATTCTGCTGATTCCAGGCGTTTTCGCCTATGAACAACAGTCACCAAGGGGAGTTAATCGAGGCACTTGCTGCGGAGGCCCATATGCTGCTACGTCGATTGAACGGCCACTGGAGATGCGCTGTTGAATGGCCCTTGGTTCATCTGGGTGGTCAGCTACTCAACACGACTTTTCTCCCCTAAACCACTCCGCAGCGTTTGTTCTCCCCTGTCTTCAGTGGCCCACGGTGCACCACAGTAACCTCGACGCCAATTTTGGATAGCACCATTTTGGATTGCAGGATATACATAAACTCTTTATTTGGCACACGCAGAAATATTGTGAAGAAAAAGGATTAAGTTACACTTCTGGCCACTAAAATTGCTACACCACGAAGATGACGTGCTGCATACACGAAATTTAACCGACAGGAAGAAGATGCTGTGATATGCAAATGATCAGCTTTTCAGAGCTTTCACACAAGGTTAGCGCCGGTGATGACACCTACAACGTGCTGACATGAGGAAAGTTTCCAACCAAATTCTCATACACAAACAGCAGTAGACCGGCGTTGCCTGGTGAAACGTTCTTGTGATGCCTCGTGTAAGGAAGAGAAATGCGTTCCATCACGTTTCCGACTTTGATAAAGGTCGGATTGTGGCCTATCACGATTGCCGTTTATCGTATCGCGACATTGCTGCTCGCGTTGGTCGAGATCCAATGACTGTTAGCAGAATATGGAATCGGTGGGTTCAGGAGGGTAGTACGGAACGCCGTGCTGGATTCCAAGTCCCTCGTATCACAAGCAGTAGAGATGACAGGCATCTAATCCGCATGGCTGTAACGGATCGTGCAGCCACGTCTCGGTCCCTGAGTCAACAGATGCGGACGTTTGCAAGACAACAACCATCTGCACGAACAGTTCGACGACGTTTGCAGCAGCATGGACTATCAGCTCGGAGACCATGGTTGCGGTTAC
Source organism: Schistocerca gregaria (assembly GCF_023897955.1). Taxonomy (NCBI): domain Eukaryota; kingdom Metazoa; phylum Arthropoda; class Insecta; order Orthoptera; family Acrididae; genus Schistocerca; species Schistocerca gregaria. The sequence continues at coordinate 554,268,860 of NC_064925.1, forward strand.
GTTTGACGCTGCATCACAGACAGGAGCGCCAGCGATGGTATACTCAACGACGAACCTGGGTGCGCGAATGGCAACACTTCATTTTTTCGGATGAATCCAGGTTCTGTTTAGAGAAACATGATGGTCGCATCTGTGTTTGGCGACATCGCGGTGAACGCATATTGGAAGCGTGTATTCGTCATCGCCATACTGGCATATCACCCGGCGTGATGGCATGGAGTGCCATTGGTTACACGTCTCGGTCACTTCTTGTTCGCACTGACGGCACTTTGAACAGTGGACGTTACGTTTCAGATGTGTTACGACCCTTGGTTCTACCCTTCATTCGATCCCTGCGAAACCCTACATTTCCTCAGCATAATGCACAACCGTGTGTTGCAGGTCCTGTACGGGCCTTTCTGGATACAGGAAATGTTCGACTGCTTCCCTGGCCAGCACATTCACCAGATCTTTCACCAATTGAAAACGTCTGGTCAATGGTGGCCCAGCAAGTGTCGATGAAATGCGGTATCGTGTTGAAGCTGCATGGGCAGCTGTACCCCTACTCCCCATTCAAGCTATGTTGGACTCAATACCCAGGCGTATCAAGGCCGTCATTCCGGCCAGAGTTGGTTGTTCTGGGTACTGATTTCTCAGGATCTATGCACCCAAATTTCGTGAAAATCTAATCACATATCAGTTCTAGTATGATATATTTGTCCAGTGAATACCCGTTTATGATCTGCATTTCTTATTGGTGTTGCAATTTTAATGGCCAGTAATGAATTTAAATTAGATGTATTTTATGGTCACGTGAACCATTTTAGATGCTCTTTTTAATACAGTGTGTCTCGCCTCTAAGTAGTAAAAGCCCACACAAATGTTTCATGGGTGTTACGATATACATAATAAAATGTTGTTTCTGTAGCTGAAAAAGTGGTTGAATTTTGCAGAGTTTAATCTGAAATGTCTTTAAACAGTTCATCTTTAATACAAAGCAAAGAAAGGTTCCATATTTTCCACATTTCAGAGTCGAATACCCCTGTAGGCAAAGACTACGCCATTCGTTTCATCCTATGCTCTGGCCAGGCGTGTACTGCCGTTTCGTACATTGTTCATTGGCTCAGGTGCTGCTGTTTCCTTCTTATTCTGGACTTGTTGTTCATCCAATAGTCAGAGCCAGACTATTCCCTGGAAAGACCACTTCATTTGCAGTGTCCCGGGTAAGAAATCGGTAGCATATTTGTACAATTCAGCGTTCCTCTTTTCGTATGAAAGCAGTTTTCGCGGAATAAGCCTGAAAATAAGAAGAAACTACTATACCATTAAGTGACACTCGCATAACCTTGGACGGTGTCTGCTAAAGCTGCACTTTATTCAGAGACTTTTTACCAGAGACAACAGAATATCGCTGCATACGAGAGCTTAAACATTGCTAGCAAACATCAGTGCCCATACGAAGACGAACAGTTAAGAAACTCAGCCGTTTCGAAACTGTTTCCAACCTCGCCACAGATAAATCGCTCGTGTCTCCATTTGGAGAACGACTGCACTGTCTTCCGAGTTACCCCGACAGACTTTGTACAGCCTCCTCTACTCGTGCTGCCACCGACGTCCATTTACGCATAGAAACAGTACATCGGAGAACATATTTTAGAGTTAACTATCATGTTTTAGACATTAATTTTTAGGAAAATGTATGTATGCTGAAAATAATGCTGTGATACTTAAGGTAAACGTAGGACTTTCTTTCATTGCACATGTATTTTTGCACGCATTTCAGACTTCTAAAGACCACTACGACATTTGACAAACAGAGAATAAGTGCTTGGTGTAATAACTGGCAGTTATCTCTCAATAATAGTAAGTTTAACCAACTGCTTATAAAAATGCGAAAATCCCCAGTACTGTAGAAGTACAAAATAAGTGCTCAGTCTTTGGAGGCGGTAACATCCGTCAAGTATCTGGTAGTGACTATTCGTAATAATCTCAAATGGAGTGATCATGCCGGCCGTGGTGGCCGAGCGGTTCTTGGCGCTACAGTCTGGAACCGCGCGACCGTTCCATAGTGCTCAGAGCCATTTGAGCCATTTGGAGTGATCAGACTACACAAGTAACGGGCAAGGCGAACTCTAGATCGCGGATTTTTGGTATAATTCAGAAGCGATGCAGTGCTTCAACGAAAGAAATTGCTTACAATACGTTAGTTCGTCCAGTCTTAGAGCATTGTTAGTCTGTATGGCACCCTTGCCAGTTGGGTCTGATTCAATAGAATGAAAAGGTGCAAAGAAGAGTGGAAAGATTCGTGACTGGTACATTGAGCTATCGCGAGACCGTTACAAATCTCGTAGAATGTTTGAAGTGGGATACACTAACAGATAGTGCATGGGGGCGTAATTAAATGTAATGCAAACAATTTTAATTTTTGTCGCTGTTTGTCCTATTACGCAGTCTCGTAACCGGTTGGCCCTGAATAATATTAGTACGCAATCTGACTGCAAAGAATAACAACAAAGAATGAAAGGAAATAAAGTGCTGAGGAGGACTGCAAAGAAAACAATTATTTTTTGATGTATATTCAAGGTGTTGCGTTTGAAAATTTTATTTCGTCTTCGCTCCAGGACATCGCAAAGGAGCAAAACAAGGATCCAGTCTGGAAGGACATTAAGGAGAAGTGGAGGAGAAAGGAAAGTGTAGCGATTAGACAGTATTATTTAGTTTTCAATGATATTCTTTTTAAACGAAAATCGGTCGACAGCTCTGTTACGTTAGTTTGCATTCCTGATGAGTGGGTTAATAAATTAAGTCCCCAGCAACTATAAAAGCTACGAAACAAAAAAGCACAAATGTAACTTTTCTGTGTGTGGAACTGTGATTCAACGTACACATCTGGAACGGTTCTACCTCAATAAGACAAGATATTTTAAACACGATTTACACTGAAGTAATTGAAAAAAACTAGAAATGCTATAATGGCATATAGAAACCAGAATTACAGTCTAACACAAGAACACGAGCCAGATGCTTTGTTGATTGAACCTGTGACCAAGAGGCATAAGACATCTGAAATAAAAAATTTTCTTTACCTTCATATATATTGACGAAAAATAAACTTTGATCATTACAACATCCCCAATCCATCAACATCTGGTGTCTTGCCCAACAGAAGAACTAGTACTCTATCGACGTCTGAACAATCACAGACTACGCCTACCTCAGAACTACTACTGCCCTCACCAAATTCTCAGCGGCAACTGTCAGTGGAGGCAGCTGGATAATACTCTTTGGCGCAACCTGTGGCGCTGTGACTCAGTGTAGCCACCTTTCATATGCCCCTCCTCCACGGGCTACAATTTGATGGTACTTTTGCCAGCATTGGTGGTGGAAATACCACCAAATTCGTCCAAATAATACAGACAAAAATAAAAGATAATATTAAATAAGTAAGTACCACATAACTAAATAAATTTTGGCTTTGCACTGACCCTTCAATAACCTAATATATAAAATACAGTAAGGAATACAAATGCTTGCATACATATGATTTTACATAATAGTTTACACACGTATCATGTGGTTAAACAATTCAATCAATAGCGTCAGCAATGACGAATAGGTGCAGGTAAGAGCCTCATAACATTTCATACACAGTAAACACACAAAAGAATCAGTTTATACAAATATTTACATAAAATCCTTTCAATAGTTCAATAAACAAGTAGGACTCCTCAGAGTAATTGACATTTCCAACAATGGCACCCAGCAATAGTCAACAGGTGCAAATAGCAGTCTCATAACATTTCATCAGCGGTATTTAAACAGCTTCAACAGTGGCACCCAAAAATGGCGAGCACGCGCAGACACCAACAACTGACGTTATCTCAGTAGAAGCAGTTCCATTATTGGCATCCAGCAATGTTGAACAGATGTAGACAGCAACAAGTGACATCATTTCAGTAGAAGCTGTTCCATCAGTAGCACCCAGTAATGTTGAACAGGTGCAGACACCAAGAAGTGACATCATTTCAGTAGAAGCAGTTCCATCAGTGGCACCCAGCAATTTTGAACAGGTGCAGATAGCAACAAGTGACATCATTTCAGTAGAATCAGTTCCATCAATAGCACCGAGTAACGTTGAACGGCTGCAGACAGCAACAAGTGACATTATTTCAAAAGAAGCAGTTCCATTAGTTGCACCCACCAATGTTGAGCAGGTGCAGACAGCAACAATTAACATTATCTCAGTAGAAGAAGTTCCATTAGTGGCACCCAGCAATGTTGAGCAGGTGCAGACAGCAACAATTAACATTATCTCAGTAGAAGAAGTTCCATCAGAGGCACCCAGCAATGTTAAACAGGTGCAGACAGCAAAAACTGACATTATTTCAGTAGAAGCAGTTCCATCAGAGGCACCCAACAATGTTGAACAGGTGCAGACAGCAATAAGTGACATCATCTCAGTAGAAGCAGTCCATCAGTGGCACGCAGCAATGCTGAACATGTGCACACACAAACAATTAACATGATCTCAGTAGAAGCAGTTCCATTAGTGGCACCCAGCAATATTGAGCAGGTGCAGACACCAACGAGTTGCATTATCTCAGTAGAAGCAGTTCCAACAGTGGCACCCATCAATGATGAGCAGGTGAAGGCAACACTCCATAATATTCACTATCACTAATTAAACAGTTAATCAGAGTTCATCAGCAGTAATTAAACATTTCCAAGTGGCACCTATCGTGTTGAACAAGTGCAAACACGAACAACAGTTTGAATGCACACACAATTGCTTTTCCAAAATTATTATCAATGCTCTTACACTAAACGTACAAATTATAATAAACACACAAATGGTATCAGATAATTGTCATATTAACTATTACAAATACACAAGTATCAGTAAATCTATAACATTTGTGGGTGTCAGGCAAGCCACAACAAACAAGTAAAATAATATTTGGATATAAGTCGGTACCAATTATTTGGGATTAGGAAAGGAAAACACACAAAACACACTCACTCATCTTTCATCCACATTTAAGTACTACTGTGTAATTGAATAGTGTTAACGGTTTAAATGCAATTCTGCCAAAATTTGATGCTCAATATGTGTATCAAGTAGTAGTGGTATAGTGTATAACAGTCAATAATAGTTAGTCAACGTCATAGTCATTATGCCGTTACCAATGTTTGCCAAGCCAACTTTTTCTGAACAACTGTCAGTGTGCCAAGATATGCAATTACTTCCTCTCTCGAAAACAGTATATACTTCTTATTGATTTAACAAAGTGTGTGTGTGTAAACAATCTTCGAGTGTTCTTGTCTGCCATCTTCATCCTCCTTGTTCCATATAAACCAACAAAAAAAATGCTCCTCACTTACTTCACCTCTTATCCACCAAAACTCCAATAATCGTCAGCATCTCAGCATCACATAGTATTAATGCTTAAATAATACCTCTTCAATACGTCGATACATATAAACCTTATCACCAATATCATTTACCTTACCTCCTGTCTACAAAAACTCCAATAATCATCAACTTCACACAATCTCAATACCTCAATAATACTTCTTCAATACGTCGATACATATAAACCTTATCACCAATATCATTTCACTTTCATAACAGCTCTTTCCTCTAGTCAGCCTCCTCGAACAAGTACAGATAAAATCCTAGTGCAAACTTCAATTCATCATCCCATACAATCCGAAGACACAATGTCCACACACAACCTCTGTGAATCCACCTGACCCAAATCTTCTACTCATTAGGAATTATAAAATACATTTTGCTGACCTTGTCCATCATTAAATAAAAGAAATGCATACATGAGCTCTAACAGCCTTCAGTTGGAATACGAGTACGGAGTGTGACTGATGGTAATATTTCACAGTGTGTACACCTCTTCAAGAATCATGGCAAAACAGAAGCAAACATGTGGAGTATTTCTTGTGTCAAGTGTCAATTGCTATTTCAATTGCTCACGAAGAATGTAGTGTAATGGCTGTCAATGGTCTAAACCTAGTGTTGGTATGCCATGTCGTTAGCTTCCTTCCCATTAGCATAAATTTATACAGCTTCCATATAACCTCCAGCTCATGTGACTTCAATGAAGTTTCTTGTACCAATGTCGTTCGTACAATTATAGCAGTTCATTGTCTTATCTTAAAATATAAAGCACTGAGCGTAAGCAAAACATGCTATAGCTAGTAAATATACCAGTAGAGAACAGTGGATGCAGCACAATCCCTACAAAGAGGCTCTGCCAAGCGAACAATCTATAACTAATACCATAGCGTGACCCAAACTCCATGTTCGTACACCGCGTATCAGCATTTCTATATACCAAATTAAAGAGTAGTTACGACAACAAAACATAAATGTGTAAATGTGCAATCCATACGCAAAGCAGCAAATATATATCTTACATAATAAACAGGTCATTAGCATCATATCAGCATAAGCAAATAAATGTTCATATGTAATCTTAATAAGTAAACATGAAGGCGCAAGCAGATAAATCACAAAGTATAACTTACATACATAACGATATCAGCACAATTAATCAGGTGACAATTATAATTTAAATAAATAAACACAGCAGGGACATAATAAAAATATGACATCAGTGAAAAAGCATAGCAGCCAAGCGATGCATAATATACGCAACTAACAACCCTGTTCATTAATAAAACATTGTCAAAATCAGCAAATGTACGCAAGCACGTCCCTTCACAAGTAAATTCATAGAACATAAAATTTAGCAAAAGTACGTATCTAAGTGGAACTATGTTATCTGAAAAATAAAAATTAATAGTTACCTATTTAGTTTATTACTTTCTTCTTCGAAATTACATTCTTCCTGAAGCTTTCTCGATATCAAGTCCTCTTAAAGTCGGACACACACAGAATTTACCTGAAGTTCTTAAATATTTTATACAACCGTATCCTGAAAAATACTGAACGTTAATAACATAATTTATCAAGTCACTATAGCTTTATACTGAATTTAATCAGAGAAATTAGACTGTGTATTTGTTTACGACTGTCAGTGCATTCACACTGAGCGCTCGATCAGCTGTAGGTACGCGTGACGTAGGAAGTAATTGTTTGCGGTCAACGACTGCCTTGTGCGGCGCGCAGACTTGACTGTTGCTTTGAGTATGTGCCGCCGCCGGAACAAGGCGCGGTATCCTTGTATTCTCTGCGTGTTTACGTATAACTGTTAGTTTCTCAAAAGTATGGCATTCCACAAAAATTTTAACGTTCGATATATGATGTATTCCCTTAGAGCGCCGTGATTTAAGAGTTTCTACTTCGACAGTGGTATCATGAATAATTTTGCGAACCCTATATGGACCGTTATAAAGCAGAAAAAATTTGCGACACAAGCCTTTTCCTTTGTGAGACAAACGATGAGACTTAATTAACACCTTTTGATCAACTGACAAGGTTATTAAACGACGAGGACGTTTAGCTGATTTCTCTCTTCTAGCAGCCGCAGATGCAATATTTTGTAGAGCCAGGTTCACAACTTCAGAATGCCGCACTTTCCGTGAAGGCGGAAAAGGAACGATTTCAGATATGCGATTTGTCGGTGCTTTATTTTTTAATATCAATATAGGCGGTAAAGAAGTTGAATCATTAGGGAGTTCATTCAAAATGTTTTGAAAAATATGAAGATACTGATCCCACGTTCTGTGATTCTGATGACAATAAAGTCGACACAATTTATTGATTTCCTTCATCCATCTCTCTGAAGCGTTAGATTGAGGGTGAAAAAGTGAAATGAGAATTGGTTTAATCTTACGACGCTGCAGAGTACGAAGCCAAATTTTTGAGCGAATTTGTGACCCGTTATCTGATATAACCTTATCAACATGTTCCACTTCCTTAAGAAAATGTTTGATGAAAGCATTAGATACTGAACGAGCTGTTGCTTTGCGTAAAGTTGTAAAACACAAAATGTACGCAAAACCATTAGTAGAACGAACCACTGGACCGAACAAATCGACTGCAGCCATGTCCTTTAATTTCGCTGGAATGATAGGAAACAAGGGTGCTCAGTGAGAAATAGTTGTCGGCTTAGCCTTTTGACATAATTAGCATTTCGCAAGAAGAGATCGAATACGTTTTTCCATACTACTGAAGTAGCAATTTTCTCGTAATTTATGAAAGCATTTTCTGGGACCAAAGTGTGCATTACTGAAATGTGTATACCAAATCAATTTATTAACCCACTGCCGGCCGCGGTGGTCTCGCGGTTCTAGGCGTGCAGTCCGGAACCGTGCGACTGCTACGGTCGCAGGTTCGAATCCTGCCTCGGGCATGGCTGTGTGTGATGTCCTTAGGTTAGTTAGGTTTAAGTAGTTCTAAGTTCTAGGGGACTGATGACCACAGCAGTTGAGTCCCATAGTGCTCAGAGCCATTTGAACCATTTATTAACCCACTCATCAGGAATGCAAACTAACGTAACAGAGCTGTCGACCGATTTTCGTTTAAAAAGAATATCATTGCAAACTAAATAATACTGTCTAATCGCTACACTTTCCTTTCTCCTCCACTTCTCCTTAATGTCCTTCCAGACTGGATCCTTGTTTTGCTCCTTAGCGATGTCCTGGAGCGAAGACGAAATAAAATTTTCAAACGCAACACCTTGAATATACATCAAAAAATAATTGTCTTCTTTGCAGTCCTCCTCAGCACTTTGTTTCAAACCCATAGGTGCACGTGATAAAGCATCCGCAATAATATATGAAGAACCCTGTATGTAAACAATACTAAAGTCATATTCCTGCAGATACAGCGCCCATCGTGACAACCATCCATGTGTAAATTTTGCTGACATAAGAAAGTCCAGAGCTCGATGATCGGTGTAAACCTTAGTATGTCTGCCATACAAAAAGATGCGAAATTTTGTGAAAGCCCAAAAAACAGCCAAGGCTTCAAGTTCCGTAATCGAATAATTCTTATCTGATTTGGAGAGAACACGACTACCAAATGCTATAGTTTTCTGTACTACAACGCCGTTTTCTTCTATCTCTTGAAATAAGTGTGCACCCTAGATAAATCCGGACGTGGAAGAAGTGGAGCAGCAACTAAAGCATCACGAAGTTGTTCAAATTCTGATTGAGCTTCCTCATCCCAACACCAATTAGAATTCTTTCCAGATAGTTCACATAAACGAGGTGTGGCCAAATTGTCCAATCTAACAAAGCGTCTAAGAAAATTACAGACACCAAGGAAACTGCGAACATCACGTTTTGTAGTAGGAACACCATAATTATGAATAGCGTCTAGTTTCTCTGGATCAGGAAGAATACCTTCTGTAGAAATAATATGACCAAGAAATTTCACCTGAGAAAGACCAAATTCAGATTTTTCCAAGTTCTCTATAATGCCAACTCTTGCAAAAATACGTAATAATGAATTCAAAATTTAGTTGTGTTCACTCCAAGAACGTTTAGCAATAAGAATATCGTCAACATATGAAGTAATAATGTCACGAAGATAAACAGGTAAAATTTCGTTTAAGCTACGAATGAATGCTGCTGAAGATACAGTAAGTCCAAACGGTAATTTCCTAAATCACTTTTGGGTAAAATAGTCATATACGGTTATTCTTTACCGACTCTCTAGATAGATTGATAGTTGAAGAGATGTTTTGATAGATAGAAAGAATAGTAAATGAGTAGGCAGCGGTGCAGAAAACTAGAAGGGAAATAGCACCACTACAGCTCGGGGCCCTGCACATATTCACTTAGTGTAGCGAATCCCCTGAGGACTTAAATAGTTGCACATAAATTCTAATTTGTGACTTAGTGGCCAATTTGGTGGAAGTGCATACATAAATTGATTTAACCATGAACATGGATTTATGTCATTCTTAGAATTGCGAAAGGTCTTAAATTTCTGAACAGTTACAAAGTGTTTATACTCAAAGATTTCGCCTCGTGGCGACAAAGACCTACCGCGTCTGGCGCTCTCTTGTTGCTTCACGTAAATGAAAGAAATTATTTTCTTCAAAGCCCTCTGCTATCTGTGATTCTAAATTTCTTCTGCTGTCTTTTCCTACGATTTCGCTTTCAATTTGTTTGACTTGCTTTCGTAACGCCTCTAATTCCCTTTTAACGCGTTCATAAATTTTCCCTGATTTTCAACATGTTTATTTATGTTCTGGTACTCTTCGGTTTCTGCAAATGGCAATGGAGCTGTATCGTCAGAATCTCTGTCCCCATTTAAACTAAGACTTGTCAATTTATCTGAAATCTCCTCAACTCTTTCCGATAAGTCATCTATTTGTTCTTTCTGTTTATTTACGTCTTCCGTAAGTGTCGCGACTCGGGTTTCAGTATTGACACATTTAGTAGTTAACTGTTCATACTGTTGTGTTAGGTTATTTATTCTGTCATTTGGTACAGATTCCTCGATTCTTTCAAATATTTCTTCCTTATCGTGTGCGCGTTGTAAATTTGACTCTGAAAATTTTTGTACTATCACGCGATCTCTTTCTTCCTGTTCTCTACCATGTACATTTTGTCTGATTTCTATAGAAATTAATTTATTATTGTGAGCATTCAAAATCGCTTGCACTTCTTCTCCAATTTCTTTATTTAATTCATCTTTCATATTTTTTAAACATGTCCCTATTCGTGAGTCTAACCGTGTTTCCGTAGTTTCCATCTCGGTTTTAATGTTCCTATTTGTGAGTCTAACCGTGTTTCCATTGTTCTCATATCAGTTTTAATTGTCCTATTTGTGATCCCACTGCTAGTAATTCCGATCCTAACTGTGATCCCAGTGAGTCTAACCGTGTTTCCAGTGATCCCAGTGAGTCTAAACGTTTTTCCATTGTTCCCATGTCAGTTTCTAACCGTGTTGCCAAACTTCCAATATCTGTTTTAAATTCAGATCCCAAATTAAATATTGCACTCATCAATTACTCCATATTAACTGGTTCGAAATTTTCTTTTCGCCCCTAAAATTTCCCGTATAACTAACTTCCTTCGGCATAGCCGCAGCTATCTGTGTTAGATACTATTTCAGAATCTTCTATCGTTAATCTCGTATTCTGTGAATTTTTTGATTGAGAAAAATTTGGAACTGGTTCCGGACTATTTTTCCGACTTATTAAATTGTTTTCTACTTCATTATTCATTATACTGTTCTCATGTGTTGGCGAGTTCGCCATGTTAACAATTTCGTCATTCTCACTTTCCATCATTTTTGCCTTTTTCATCGATCGCGTAATCATTTACAAAACATACAAAACTCGTCACAATACGAAAATTACACAGAATATAGCACTTTATCATCAACAATACCATTCACACGAAATGCTTCCCGACAGACACGCCTAACGAACAATTAAAATATTTGTGGTTGCACAAAATTGTCAAACCCGTATACAAGACATCAAAAATTAAATTGAGCCAAAATACCATTAAAAGAATGACAAGACAACTACAAATGTTCAATTACCAAATCTACACGTGCAATATAGACTACAATTACTAATCTACAAAGTACTGTCTGCTATTTCTACTATCCAAAGAATTCGATCCGAAGCAGCGGTCGCCACGTGCATGGGGGCTTAATTAAATATAATGCAAATAATTTTAATTTTTGTCGTTTTTTGTCAGATTGCGCTGTCTCGTAACCGGTTGGCACTGAATAATATTAGTACCCAATCTGACTACATAGAATAACAACAAAGAATAAAAGGAAATTTCCGTTAACACAATTAATTAATTAAGTCCCCAGCAACTATAAAAGGTACGAAACAACAAAGCACAAATGTAACTGTCCTGTGTGTGGAACTGTGATTCAACGTACACATCTGGAACGGTTCTACCTCAATAAGACAAGATATTTTAAACACGATTTACACTGAAGTAATTAAAAAAACTAGAAATACTATAATGGCATATAGAAACCAGAATTACAGTCTAACACAAGAACGCGAGCCAGATGCTTTGTTGACTGAACCTGCGAGCAAGAAGCATTAGACATTTGAAATAAAAAAATTTCGTTACCTTCATATATATTGACGAAAACTACACTCTGATCATTACAACATCCCCAATCCAACAACATCTGGTGTCTTGCCCAACAGAACAACTGCACACGACATTGCCGGCTCTGGGACGGGCAGAGTATGTATAGGTTCTTCTTAGCGTTTCTTCTTCTCTGTTAATAGATGACCATGGTATGTTATGTACCACTGGATAGCTCAAAAATCGGTCTGTTTAGTGCTGTGTAACAAACTCAATTTCTTTTGATATTTTGCGGGTTATAAGCAATGGTTCTCAGCTTTTTCTTAGGTTTATCCCGCTAATCCCACCAAGAAAAAACCATCCAGAAATTGTGTAGAGTGCAAAGAAAGGAAGAAGAAAAGTTTGTATGAGTGTGAGAAATGTCCAGTGGTGTTGTAAAGGCCGGTATTTTTTCAGGTATACCACACCAACAAAAGCCTCTAAAACAATATTATCTTCCCTCCTTACTTCAATAAATTGTAAGGGTAGATTTATAAAAATTTCCTACCACAAATTTATATAATATTGAGAAAGGTGTGTAAGACACAATATAGCATACTTGACCTGTTACCAACAAATAATGAGTGTTGTGACGAAAACAGGGATTAGCGACCACAAGGCAGTTGTTGCTAGGCTGAATACCGTAACACCTACAACCACCAAAAAGAAACGCGAAATATATCTATTTCAAAAAGCTGATAAAAATGCTCTTAACGCCTTTTTAAGAGACAGTCTTCCCTCCTTCTGCCCTGACCAATTACGTGTAGAAAAGTTGTAGAATGTTTTCAGAGAGACAGTATCAACAGTAATTGAGATATAAATATCACATAAATTAATAAGTGATAAAACTGATCCCCCATGGTACACAAAACGGGGCCAGGTTGTTGTTTCAGACGCAACGAAAAAAGCATGCCCAATTTAAAAGAACGCTAAATCTCCAAGATTGGCAAAGTTTTACAGAAGTTTGAAATATAGCTAGTACTTACATGCGACGTGCTTTTAATAATTTCCACAACGAAATTCTGTCTCGAAATCTGGCAGAAACTCAAAGAGATTCTGGCATACATAAAGCACACCCGGTCCAGATTGTATACCAGTCATATTCCTCTCAGGGTATGCTGATAAAATAGCTCCATATTTAGCAATTATATACAGCCACTCGCTCACAGAAAGATCCGTACCTAAAATGTGGAAAATTGCTCAAGTCACAACAATATCCAAAAAGGGAAGTAGGAGTAACCCGCTGAGTTACAGGCAAATATCACTAACGTCGATTTGCACTAGAGTTTTAGAACATATGCTGTATTCGGACATTATGAAGCACCTCGAAGAAAACAATTGAAATATAGTCAGCACGGATTCAGAAAGTATCATTCATGTGAAACACAACTAGCTCTTTGTACTCATGAAGTAATAAGTGCTATCGACAGGGTATGTCAAATTGATTCCATATTTTTAGATTTCCAGAAGGCTTTCGACACCGTTCCTTACAAGCGTCTTCTAACCAAACTGCTTGCCTACCGAGTATCGCCTCAGTTGTGCGACTGGATTCGTGATTTCCTGTCAGAAAGGTCATAGTACAAAGTAATAGAAGAAAAGCCATCGAGTAAAACAGAAGTATTATCCGACGCTCCCCAAGGAAGTGTTATAGGCCCTGTATTGTTCCTGAACTACACTCCTGGAAATGAAAAAAGAACACATTGACACCGGTGTGTCAGACCCACCATATTTGCTCCGGACACTGCGAGAGGGCTGTACAAGCAATGATCACACGCACGGCACACCGGACACACCAGGAACAGCGGTGTTGGCCGTCGAATGGCGCTAGCTGCGCAGCATTTGTGCACCGCCGCCGTCAGTGTCAGCCAGTTTGCCGCGGCATACGGAGCTCCATCGCAGTCTTTAACACTGGTAGCATGCCGCGACAGCGTGGACGTGAACCGTATGTGCAGTTGACGGACTTCGAGCGAGGGCGTATAGTGGGCATGCGGGAGGCCGGATGGACGTACCGCCGAATTGCTCAACACGTGGGGCGTGAGGTCTCCACAGTACATCGATGTTGTCGCCAGTGGTTGGTGGAAGGTGCACGTGCCCGTCGACCTGGAACCGGACCGCAGCGACGCACGGATGCACGCCAAGACCGTAGGATCCTACGCAGTGCCGTAGGGGACCGCACCGCCACTTCCCAGCAAATTAGGGACACTGTTGCTCCTGGGGTATCGGCGAGGACCATTCGCAACCGTCTCCATGAAGCTGGGCTACGGTCCCGCAAACCGTTAGGCCGTCTTCCGCTCACGCCCCAACATCGTGCAGCCCGCCTCCAGTGGTGTCGCGACAGGCATGAATGGAGGGACGAATGGAGACGTGTCGTCTTCAGCGATGACAGTCGCTTCTGCCTTGGTGCCAATGATGTTCGTATGCGTGTTTGGCGCCGTGCAGGTGAGCGCCACAATCAGGACTGCATACGACCGAGGCACACAGGGCCAACACCCGGCATCATGGTGTGGGGAGCGATCTCCTAAACTGGCCGTACACCTCTGGTGATCGTCGATGGGACACTGAATAGTGCACGGTACATCCAAACCGTCATCGAACCCATTGTTCTACCATTCCTAGACCGGCAAGGGAACTTGCTGTTCCAACAGGACAATGCACGTCCGCATGTATCCCGTGCCACCCAACGTGCTGTAGAAGGTGTAAGTCAACTACCCTGGCCAGCAAATCTCCGGATCTTTCCCCCATTGAGCATGTTTGGGACTGGATGAAGCGTCGAATCACGCGGTCTGCATGTCCAGCACGAATGCTGGTCCAACTGAGGCACCAGGTGGAAATGGCATGGCAAGCCGTTCCACAGGACTATATCCAGCATCTCTACGATCGTCTCCATGGGAGCATAGCAGCCTGCATTGCTGCGAAAGGTAGATATACACTGTATTAGTGCCGACATTGTGCATGCTCTGTTGCCTGTGTCTATGTGCCTGTGGTTCTGTCAGTGTGATCATGTGGTGTATCTGACCCCAGGAATGTGTCAATAAAGTTTCCCCTTCCTGGGACAATGAATTCACGGTGTTCTTATTTCAATTTCCAGGAGTGTATATTGACGACTTAGAAGAGAATTTGAGAAGCAGTCTTAGGTTGTTTGCAGATGATGCTGTCATCTACCGTCTTGTAAAGTCGTCAGATGATCAAACGACTTTCAAAATGATGTAAATAAGATATCTATATGTTACGAAAAGTGGCAATTGACCTTGAATAAAGAAAAGTGTGAAGTTATTCACATGAGTGAATCAGCTAAATTTCGATTACATGATAAGTCACACAAATCTGAGGGCTGTAAATTGAACTAAATAGGTTCATATGGCTCTGAGCACTATGGGACTTAACGTCTGATTTCATCAGTGCCTTAGTACTTAGAACTGCTTAAACCTAACTAACCTAAGGACATCACACACATCCATGCCCGAGGCAGGATTCGAACCTGCCACTGTAGCGGTCGCGCCGTTACAGACTATAGCGCGTAGAATCGAGCGGCTACCCCGGCCGGCTAAATAGATAGGGATTACAATTACAAATAACCTAGATTGGAACGATCACATAGACAATATTGTGGGTAGAGCAAACCAAAGACTGCGACTCATTGGCAGAACACATAGACGGTGCAACAGGTCTACCAAAGAGACTGCTTACACTACGCTTGTCCGCCCTATTCTGGAGTACCGCTGTGCGATGTGGGATAGGAATCAGGTGAGAGTGACGGATAACATTGAAAAAGTACAAAGAAGGGCAGCTCGTTTCTTATTATCGTGAAATACGGGAGATAGTGTCACAGACATGGTACGTAAATTTGAGTGGCAATCATTAAAACAAAGGCGTATTTCATTGCGACTGGATCTTCTCATGACATTTCAGTTACCAGTTTTCTCTTCAGATTGCGAAATCATTCTGTTGGCACCCACCTACGTGGGGAGAAATGGTCATCACGATAAAATAAGAGAAATCAGGGCTCTTACAGATAAATTTATGTGCCCGTTTTTCCCGCGTGACGTTCGAGAGTGGAACGGCAGAGAGACAGCATGAAGGTAGTCCATTGAACCCTCTGGTAGGCACTTTATTGTGAATAGCAGAATAATCAGGTAGATGTAGATGTTTTCGTAAAATGAAATAGTAAATAGTTGGTGGACTAAGGAGAAAAATATTAGTAAGTCCATGTGTGAAACGTCATGGACTGTGCCGCCACAAAGAGGCTACATGCACTAGCATTTTTCAAGGAGGAATTGATGCAATCTCAGATTGTGACGTCACTTGTATCACATAATTCAGTACCTGGTTTAAGTGAAAAGAGTTCCAGGATACGTAGAGCCGTATTGCTTAAATGATGTTTGATGGATCGTGTAACGCCGGAAATGCTTATCCTCCTATTTCCATTTATTATAGTATTTTTTTCCTTCTTTTGTTACCTGAAGATATGACATTTCTGTGTCTTGATGTGTTGTAACTGTTTTACTATATGCTTATGCATTTATGTCGAAGTATAATTGGTTTATTTTGTAAATATTATTTGTGTTTTACTCTGGGTCTGGCCTAGGGGAAACTATGCTATCGAACGGTTACATCTATAGGTTGTGTGGAGAACCAAAGTGTTAACTCCGCGGCGTGGAGCGCGGGCAGAGCGGAGTGTTGGGGGAGTAGGGCGGTGGAGCAGGTGTGTTGTGTGACGCTCCCGCGAGTTGCCGCGCTTTCGGTGTTTGGCAGCATGTAATTGCGCTCGACTTGCTATGCTAGTTTCTGACATGGTGTCGCGGACGGGAAGCGTTAGCTGGCGCACATCAAGAGCTACTTCCGCCTGGTGACCGTGTCGAGAAGCAGGCGCACCAACATCCAGCTTCTGCAACAGTGACGGCTAACAATAAGTGACTGTCACCACCTCCCCGATCGACGATTTCAAACATTCAATCAAGCAACAAGGAAGACTGGAAGCACGTAAAGTTTTAGAACTGTATGGCAGACGTCAACTTTTCAAACTGTTCAAATCACAGAATTACAGCAACGTAGCATCAACCTTGTTGCTCATTGTCCCTATTGCATTACCAAGCAGGGTCCCTTCCTTTTCCGCAATGAACCCGAGTGTCGTTGAAATTCAAACGCCAGCATTAAAGTAATATCATTCAGTTTCACTCTTTTACTTTCAAAGTTCAATTAGAGTACTCATAGCTGCCTACAGTATTTAAATTACACAAGCACAAATTAAGAGTGCGAGTTTTGTTACCATATTTTAGCTTACCTGTGACTGCAGCTCAGCTTGGTACATACTAAATGTTACTATTGTTAATTGTTATTTTATTGAATTTCGTAGTGCTTCAGAAACAAATTTCTCTATTAAATTCAATCACTAAATTAACTTTCAACTTTCGGTTCTATTAATTCTTCCGCTAAATTAAGACTGAGAGTAGCGAATTTTGTTACTTCTGACAAACATTCATTTTTCAGACAACACGTGTCAACCTTCAGGTGCGACGCTTTTAGTGCTAATTACATGTGTATTATCTTTCATTTTCAGTTATTATAGTAGTTGTCCATAGGACTGGCGACCGTAATTTTCCCCAAATCTCAAATATCTGATTAACGCCACTTAATTGTTAACGTAACGACCGCACATTTACCTTGTTTATTAACTTTACCCCTTTCCAAAATTAATTTCCACCAATTTCATTCGCATTTTTCCTTTCATTTAGATGTAACCCTTTCCTCCCTCTTTACCGACAGATTAACTTCGGTGACGATTGCTTTTCCCAGATTTCCATTATGTCCTCGCTTTTTAATTTTTCACTGTCATTAAGGTCGATAAGTGAGGGGGAGGTTACAATCGGACGAGACATGTGATTTCCCCGGTCTAAAATAAGCGCTCACTCGTACTACTGGACGTAAATTGCACGGAACAGTTGACTCGCGGATATGGGGGAGCAACACGGCCCGTCCGAGAGCAGAGCGTCCGTGGAGTGCGACGCCCGCTCATGTTTTATTCCGCCGACGCACGTCAGGGGCGGCTGGGCTGCACGCTGTCTGCCTCATATCGCGCAGTCTGACGTCGGCAGTGACCAGTCCACGTCGCTCACTTCCGACGGAATGCACTGCGCAGAAAATAACAAAGGAGTCGCCCGCCCGCCGCTTTTGTTGTCAGCGCCGTGAATGGTGTAACAACGAAATGTGTATCGCGGTAAGACGGTAAAATACGTACCACATATTCTGTGCGTCCTTTTGCGGCTCTGAACTGACAGTGGACGTTTGCGGAAGCGAGAATTTTATAAAATCATTATTGGTAATTTGGGGTACGCCGCTGCGCATTTGTATAGCTCCAGATCTGAAAATAGCCGTGTGTGAAAAGTCTTGTGATATTTCAGGTCTCTACACATGTGTAATAAGTAAAGCGAATTCTTTACAGACGAATGGAAGAACTAGTAGAAACCGACCTAGGGGAAGATCAGTTCGGATTCCGTAGATATATTGGAACACGTGAGGCAATACTGACCCAACGACTTATCTTGGAAGCTAGATGAAGGAAAGGCAAACCTACGTTTCTAGCATATGTAGACATAGAGAAAGCTTTTGACAATGTTGACTGGAAAACTCTCTTTCAAATTCTGAAGGTGGCAGGGGTAAAACACAGGGAGCGAAAAGCTATTTACAATTTGTACAGAAACTAGAAGGCAGTTATAAGAGTCGAGGGACATGAAAGGGAAGCAGTGCTTGGGAAGGGAGTGAGACAGGGTTGTAGCCTGTCCCCGATGTTATATACTGTCTCTATACTGAGCAAGCAGTGAAGGAAACAAAAGGAAATTTCGGAGTAGGTATTAAAGTCCATGGAGAAGAAATAAAACTTTGAGGTTCGCCGATGACATTGTAATTCTGTCAGAGACAGCAAATGACTTGGAAGAGCAGTTGAACGGAATGGATAGTGTCTTGAAAGGAGGATATAAGATGAACATCAACAAAAGCAAAACGAGGATAATTGAATGTAGTCGAATTAAGTCGGATGATGCTGAGGGAATTACATTAGGAAATGAGACACTTAAAGTAGTAAAGGAGTTTTGCTATTTGGGGAGCAAAATAACTGATGATGGTCGAAGTAGAGAGGATATAAAATGTAGACTGGCAATGGCAAGGAAGGCGTTTCTGAACAAGAGGAATTTGTTAATATTGAGTATAGATTTAAGTGTCAGGAAGTCGTTTCTGAAAATATTTGTATGGAGTGTAGCCATGCACGAAAGTGAAACGTGGGCGATAAATAGTATGGACAAGAAGAGACTAGAAGCTCTCGAAGTGTGGTGTTACAGTAGAATACTGAAGATTATATGGGTAGATTAAATAACTAATGAGGAGGTGTTGAATAGGATTGGGGAGAAGAGAAATTTGTGGCACAACTTGACTAGAAGAAGGGATCGGTTGGTAGGACATGTTCTGAGGCATCAAGGGATCACCAATTTAGTATTGGAGGGCAGCGTGGAGGGCAAAAGTCGTAGATTCAGAAGAATGTAGGCTGCAGTAGATACTGGGAGACGAAGAAGCTTGCACAGGATAGAGTAGCATGGAGAGCTGCATCAAACCGGTCTCAGGACTGAGGACCACCACCTCCACCACAACAACAACAACAACAACAACAACAACAGCATTGTAGACGGTAAAAACCGTAGAGGGAGACGAATACACCAAGAAGATTCAGAAGGATGTAGGTTGCCGTAGGTACTGGGAGATGAAGATACACTTACGTAGTATCGATAATGCATCTATGCAGAGATCATACATAGTTTAAGCAAAGACTGCAGTGCAGTCAACAACGTGCGAGTGGGTAAGCAGTAGTCGAGTGTTGGAGTCCGTGGGTGGAAGTCGGTTGTAAGAGGCTAGAGAGAGAGGTTGCTCGGTAGCGAGGCCGGAGATGAGTGGCAGAATGGCACACAGTGTTTGATGTTCATAAATGTTTATAAATTCAGTGATTTAATTAATAAATTCCAGCAGTTAAGAAAGGAGATGTTTTCATTCATTAGAGTTTTCATAATAACGGAAGTGGACAACAGTGAGTCTAATGACAAGGAGGAAATATGCGAATAATATAGTTCGGTCCGAAACAGGGAGAGGGGGGGGGGGCAGTGAGCTTACAGACGGAAAACGCTAAAATGAAATCTTAACAACCGATGGATGAATATCTGATGCTGCAGCGCTGATACACCGCTCTGGTCCTGGGTTTATACTAATTACGTTCCTTTAGGAGTGTGCTGAAGCGTTAGCTCCACTCTTAACAATCACATACAACCGTTCGCTCGACGAAAGATCCGTACCCAAAGGCTGGAAAGTTGCACAGGCCAAACCAATATTCATGAAATGTAGTAAGAGTAATCCACTAAATTACAGGCCCATATCGTTAACGTCGATATGCAGCCGGATTTTAGAACATATATTGTGTTCGAGCGTTATGAATTACCTCGAAGGAAACGGACTATTGACACACAGTCAACAAGGGCTTAGAAAAGATCGTTCCTGTGAAACACAACTAGCTCTTTATTCACATGAAGTGCTAACTGCAATTGACAAGGGATTTCGGATAGATTCCCTTTTCCTGGATTTCTGGAAGGCTTTTGACACTGTACCACACAAGCGACTCGTAGTAAAATGGCTCTGAGTACTATGGGACATAAATGCTGATGTCATCAGTCCCCTAGAACTTACAAAAACGTAAACCTAACTAACCTAAGGACATCACACACATCCATGCATGAGGCAATTCGAACCTGCGACCGTAGCGCCTAGAACCGCTCGGCCACACGGGCCGGCGACTCGTAGTAAAATAGCGTGCTTACAGAATATCGTCTTAGTTATGCGATTGGATTTAAAATTTCCTGTCAGCGAGGTCACAGTGCGTGGTAAATGACGAAAAGTAATCGAGTAAAACAGAAGTGATTTCAGGCGTTCTCCAAGGTAGTGTTATAGGACCTTTGCTGTTCCTTATCTATATAAACGATCTGGGAGACAATCTGAGCAGCCGTCTTCGGTTGTTTGCAGATGACGCTGTCGTTTATCTACTAATAAAGTCATCAGATGATCAAAAGAAACTGCAGAACGATTTAGAAAAAAATCTGAATGGTGCGAAAAGTGGCAGTTGACCCTAAATAACGAAAAGTCTGAGGCCATCTACATGAGAGCTAAAAGGAACTCGTTAATCTTCGGTTACACGATAGATCAATCTAATCTAAAAGCCGTAAATTCAATCAAATACCTAGGTATTTCAATTACGAACAATTTCAATTGGAAAGAACACATAGAAAATGTTCTGGGGAAAGCGAAACAAAGACGACGTTTTATTGGCAGGTCACTTAGAAAATGTAACAGACCCACTAAGGAGACTACCTATCCTACGCTTGTCCACCCTCTTTTAGAATACTGCTGCGCGGTGTGGGATCCTTCCCAGATAGGATTGACGAAGCACATTGAAAAAGTTCAAAGTAAGGCAGCAAGTTTTGTATTATCGTGAAATATGGGATGGAGTGTCACAGAAATGATACACGATTTGGTCTGGACATCATTAAAAGAAAGGCATTTTTCGTTGCGACGGAATCTTCTCACGAAATCCCAATCACAAACTTCCTCCTCCGAATGCGAAAATATTTTGTTGACACCGATCTACATAGGGCGGAACGATCAGCACAATAAAATAATGGAAATCAAATCTCGTACGAAAAGATAGAGGTGTTAATTCTTTTCACGCGCTATACGAGATTCGAATAATAGAGAATTGTGAAGGTGGTTCGATGAATCCTTTGCCAGGCACTTAAATGTGATTAGCAGAGTATCCACGTAGATGTAGATGTGGAACTGGCAAGGATGGTGAACAGGGGACACGTCGATGTGGTTGTTGTTGCGGTATTCAGTCCTGTGACTGGTTTGATGCAGTTCTCCATGTTACTCTACCCTGAGCAAGCTTCTTCATCTCCCAGTACCTACTGCAACCTACATCCTTCTGAATCTGTTTAGGGCATTCATCTCTTGGTCTCCCTCTGCGATTTTTACCCTCCACACTGCCCTCCAATACTAAATTGGTGATCCTTGATGTCTTAGAACATGTCCTACCAACCGATCCCTTTTTCTGGTCAAGTTGTGCCACAAACTTCTCTTCTCCCCAATCATATTCAATACTTCCTCATTAGTTATGTGATCTACCCATCTAATCTTCAGCATTCTTCTGTAGCACCACATTTCGAAAGCTTCTATTGTCTTCATGTCCAAACTATTTATCGTCCATGTTTCACTTCCATACATGGCTACACTCCATACAAATACATTCAGAAATCACTTCCTGACACTTAAATCTGTACCCGATGTTAACAAATTTCTCTTCTTCAGAAACGCTTTCCTTGCCATTGCCAATCTACGTTTTATATCCTCTCTACTTCGACCATCATTAGTTATTTTGCTACCCAAATAGCAAAACTACTTTACTACTTGAAGTGTCTCATTTCCTAATCTAATTGCCTCAGCATCACCCGACTTAATTCGACTACATTCCATTATCCTCGTTTTGCTTTTGTTGATGTTCATCTTATATTCTCCTTTCAAGACACTGTCCATTCCATTCAACTGCTCTTCCAAGTCCTTTGCTGTCTCTGACAGGATTACAATGCCATCGGCCAACCTAAGAGTTTTTATTTCTTCTCCGTGGATTTTAATACCTACTCCGAATTTTTCTATGGTCCTTTACTGCTTGCTCAATATACAGATTGAATAACATCGGGGAGAGGCTACAATCCTGCCTTACTCCGTTCCCGACCACTGCTTCCCTTTCATGACCCTCGACTCTTACAACTGCCATCTGGTTTCTGTATAAATTGTAAATATCTTTTCGCTCCCTGTACTTTACCCCTGTCACCTTTAGAATTTGAAAGAGAGTATTCCAGTCAACATTGCCAAAAGCTTTCTCTAAGTCTACAAATGCTAGAAACGTAGGTTTGCCTTTCCTTAATCTTTCTTCTAAGATAAGTCGTAGGGTCAGTATTGCCTCACGTGTTGCAGTATTTCTACGGAATCCAGAATGATCTTCCCCGAGGTCGGCTTCTACTAGTTTTTCCATTCGTCTGTAAAGAATTCGTGTTAGTATTTTGCAGCTGTGGCTTATTAAACTGATTGTTCGGTAACTTTCACATCTGGCAACCCCTGCTTTCTTTGGGTTTGGAATTATTATATTCTTCTTCAAGTCTGAGGGTATTTCGCCTGTTTCATACATCTTGCTCACCAGATGGTAGAGCTTTGTCAGGACTGGCTCTCCCAAGTCCGTCAGTAGTACTAATCGAATGTTGTCTACTCCATGGGCCTTGTTTCGACTCAGGTCTTTAAGAGCTCTGTCAAACTCTTCACGCAATATCCTATCTCCCATTTCACCTTCATCTACATCCTCTTCCATTTCCATAATATTGTCCTCAAGTATATCGCCCTTGTATAGACACACTATATACACTCTCCACCTTTCTACTTTCCCTTCTTTGCTTAGAACTAGATTTCCATCTGAGCTCTTGACGCTCATACAAGTGTTTCTCTTATCTCCAAAGGTCTCTTTAATTTTCCTGTAGGCAGTATCTATCTTACCCCTAGTGCGATAAGCCTCTACATCCTTACATTTGTCATCTAGCCATCCCTGCTTAGCCATGTTGCACTTCCAGTCGATCTCATTTTTGAGACGTTTGTGTTCCTTTTTGCCTGCTTCATTTATTGCATTTTTATATTTTCTCCCTTCATCAATTAATATCAATATTTCTTCTGTTACCCAAGGATTTCTACTAGCCATCGCCATTTTACCTAATTGATCCTCTGCTGCCTTCACTACTTCATTCCACAAAGCTACCCATTCTTCTTCTACTGTATTTCTTTCCCCCATTCCTGTCAATTGTTCCCTTATGCTCTCCCTGAAACTCTGTACAACCTCTGGTTTAGTCAGTTTATCCAGGTCTAATCTCCGTAACTTCCCACCATTTTGTAGTTTCTTCAGTTTTAATCTACAGTTCATAACCAATAGATTGTGGTCAGAGCCCACATCTGCCTCTGGACATGTCTTACAATTGAAAACCTGGTTCCTAAATCTTACCATTATATAATCCATCTGAAACCTTCTAGCATCTCCAGGATTCTTCCATGTATACAACCTTCTTTCATGATTCTTAAACCAAGTGTTAGCTATGATTAAGGTGTGCTATGTTGAAAATTCTACTAGGTGCCATCCCCTTTCATTTCGTAGCCCCAATCCATATTCACCTACTATGTTTCCTTCTCTCCCTTTTCCTACACCCGAATTTCAGTCACCCACGACTATTAAATATTCGTCTTCCTTCACTATCTGAATAATTTCTTTTATTTTATCATACATTTCTTCAATTTCTTCGTCATCGGCAGAGCTAGTTGGGTTATAAACTTGTGCTACTGTAGTAGGTGTGGGCTTCGTATCTGTCTTGGATACAATAATGCGTTCACTATGCTGTTTGTAGTAGCATACCCGCATTCCTATTTTCCTATTCATTATTAAACCGACTCCTGCATTACCTCTATTTGATTTTGTGTTTATAACCCTGTAGTCATCTGACCAGAAGTTCTGTTTTTCCTGCCACCGAACTTCACTAATTCTCACTATATCTAACTTTAACCTATCCATTTCCCTTTTTAAATTTTCTAACCTGCCTGCCCGATTAAGGGATCTGACATTCCACGCTCCGATCCGTTGAACGCCAGTATTCTGTCTCCTGATAACTACATCCTCTTGAGTAGTCCCCGCCCGGAGATCCGAATGGGGGACTATTTTACCTCCGGAATATTTTACCCAAGAGGACGCCATCATCATTTAACCAATCAGTAAAGCTGCATGCCCTTTGGAAAAATTACGGCCGTAGTTTCCCCTTGCTTTCAGCCGTTCGCAGTACCAGCACAGCAAAGCCGTTTTGGTTATTGTTACAAGGCCAGATCAGTCAATCATCCAGACTGTTGCCCTTGCAACTACTGAAAAGGCTGCTGCCCCTCTTCAGGAACCACACGTTTGTCTGGCCTCTCAACAGATACCCCTCCGTTGTGGTTGCACCTACGGTATGGCTGTGTCGCTGAGGCACGCAAGCCTTCTCTATTGACACCTCACAGCCAGGCATGTGGTTAACACAAGCAAATATCAGCATTTGAGGACTCGTAATTGGCCTCAAGAAGTCGATCGGAGTAATCGAAGAACCGTTCGACATTTGTGTAGGAGCGGCCCCACTATTCGATGAAGTTGTTAGGAATGACTGTTCCATGGCCGAGCAAGGTGTCAAGAAGAAAGCGGTCGACCTAGAGAGAAGACAGAACGCCAGAGACCGAGCAATCGTCAGAGAGGCACTAGGAACCACCCCAGATTCATCGTTATCATCGACCGGACGTGCACTGGTGCTTCAGTGACGATCAAGGAACATTATTAGGCGGCTCACAGAAAGGGGACTGAGCTCAAGGAGCCCTTATCAGAGAATACCCTCGGCCTCTGTACACCAACAAGCCTGTTTTCAGTGGTGTTGCCCACATTCTGCCTGGAATCTCACTTAGTGGAGTGGAATTGTCTTCAGTGATTAATGCCGCTCCAAAATGAGCCCCGATAAACAGCGTTGACGTGTCTGGAGACATACCAGATAGCGGTGGGATACCAGCGTGACTATCACCCTTCAAGAGGCCCGACAACAATGAGTGACGATGTGGGATGCCATTTCATTTCATAGCAGTACCGCTTTGGTTGCGTCCGCGCAATCCTTAGAATACAGCGGTACTTCGGCGTTGATCTGTGCATCGTTTTATTTTCCTTTATGGCCAGGCCCACTGTGCTTCAGTTTCAGAAAGATAACGCCCACCTGCACAGCGCGACAGTTTCTGTTACTTGTCTTCGTGCTTGTCCAGTAAGGTGGCCGGATTTCTCCCTAATGGAGAACGTTTGGAGCATTATGGGCAGGGCTCTCCAAACAGCTGGGTTTTTGCTATTTAAAGCAACAACCGGTCAGAATTTAGCACGATATCTCTCGGGAAGACATCCAACGATCCTGTCAATCAGTGTCAAGCCGAATAGCTGCCAGGCCAGAAGACCACCAATGCTTTACTGACATTGTCAAGGTCTTTTCTTGACTAAATCATCCAATTTTTCTGCAATTAATCATCGAGTTTTTTTGAAATTGTCATCATTTATTTTTCTATACAAGAACATCACATCTACCCATTTCCGACCCACTAGGTAAAATCTCCTTGGTCAATCTTTTTTTTTGCCTAGGATGTATTTCAACACAAATTTATAGAAAAACAGTTATCAAAAGTTCAAACGAGGCAATAGCGTTGTCGGCAACGTGTCAATTGGGAGTTTCAGCATAAATCGCTATGCTACGAAAACTAATGTCTAATAATTAATCTGTTGACTGCGTGTATTGTTGGACTAACTTCTAACATTAACCTCTTTTGTAATGAGAGAAGTGTTGAATATCAGTGGTATTAGCAAAATCAGAGTGGAAATTCTCTTTAAATGATAAAAATATAATTGACGTTCTCTGTTTTGAATACATAAGTTCTACAGATGCAGCAAAGACTCTTAATAGAAAATTCAACAGTCGTAATGGGAAGGTTCAAATGGCTCTGAGCACTATGTGATTTAACATCTATAGTCATCAGTCCCCTAGAACGTGGAACTACGTAAACCTAAGGACGTCATACAACACCCAGTCATCACGAGGCAGAGAAAAATCCCTGACCCCGCCGAGAATCGAACTCGGAAACCCGGCGGGGGAAGCGAGAACGCTACCGCACGACCACGAAATGCGGGCTAATGGGAAGGAATGCCTTTAATATTGGTAAAGTGAATAATCTGACTGCAAGAATTTTGAACAGTATAAACTGCCTGAATAATGAACTTTGACATAAAAACAACGAGAATTAGTTTTTCAAAATTGACTACAGATCCCACAACTGAAAATGACACAAAGCACAGAAAGATCTGTCTCTGAATGACATAAGTTGGTCCTGATTGAATAAAGAAAAATATCAAAATATTTAGTCCTTACGTCTATTCTGCGCTAATCTCGATAACGCGTTGCAGTACCGCTCTGTCTTGTGCACCACTATGCGAAAGCTGCAAATTACTATATCTACACAGATACACTCGTCAGGTGCCATGAGTTCTCCGTTAGTTGCAAATCGAAGTATTTTCGGAACACACTTGGTTCCTTTTCTACTTTCGAAAAAACCGTGATCAATTAAAAACTGTAAGAGAAATGTAGCGAAAAATGGCGCTGCAATAATGAAAGACTGACTTCAAAAAAATTACAATTCTTCATCACGTAACTAAAAGAGTCCATTACACTTTCTCCTCCTCAGAGCACTTATCATGACATAGTCATCTTAATTAAACACATCGATAAATTTAGACTTCACTTTTGAAACATTACAACCGCTTCCTCCCTTTAACTCAGCTAACCACTATCTGCTACAGCGGCTTTGCGCGTACCAAAGACAATAGCCTAACCCTGCGATACAGCTTACAACATCGTTGCTCGCTGAAATGTAACAGCTCGAGAGCAAAGCTGTAACATTGTTGTACAATCGACTAATACTCACATGACACTGAAGAAACTTTTTAAATGATATCCCAGACGTACAATTTCGACAATCAGTGAGACGCACTGAACAATAACAAGGTACTTCTCCCAGTCACGATATTCCGTGACCCAACAATTCTGCAGCGATGAAAAGCAAGTAAGATAAGTAAGGCCGTGTGTGAAATTTCTCCAGTGTGCTCCACACACAGACATATGTACGGCCACATTAAGAACCGTTCGATGCAGGTCCACAAGGTACGTGCTACGGTGGCGTTAAGCATGGTCGCAGGGAAACGGCAGACTTTTTGCCTGCATTGAGGACTTGGGTGAGCCGTGCAGGCTATTAAGGATATTGCGTGCGATTACGCTCATTGGCTGTTACCTCGCTATAGCTTCGCGCAGATCCAAAAAGGGTGCGTACGGTGACTTCCGAGCCTTTTACAGGAGTACCTGGTTCGCAGAGATCAGCTTCTGTCTGGCGGTGAAGAATGAATTTTCCACCTGGAAACAGGAGCGTTCTGGGTGGACAAGTTGAGTGGATACCTCTAGAGCAACGTGTCGCAAATTGCACGATGTCGGCGCTGTTCCTCACCGAGTGTGAGGACACGAGGCAAAGTAGGCAGCTGTATATTGGTGTTAGGAATCATCAGTTCGTGGAACGCGACCAAAGGAAGTATGGTTTACCAGTTAACCCTTGGGAGAGCCCCTGCTCAACCAAAAAGAACTGAACTTGCTCGGCGAATTTCAGAACATTTACTGTTGCTGTGCGCTTGGACGATGAATCCGACTGGAACATACAATCGGGTCTGGTTTAATGTTATTTGCTGGAATTTCAGTCCCTACTGTTCTTCTTAGTTGGTGTTTGTTACTGGCGCTGACGTACTTCAAAACTGGTCTTCATTTATCGTTTGTTGTTGTACTGCTTTCACCCATTTGTTTGTTCTTTTATCGTAGCGTGGAATTAAATGTCATATACCCTGGGTTTAATAGGCCTTTTATTTATTTGGGAACCAGGGTGTACGGGGAGAAGGATTTCAGCTGTACGTCTTGTCTGCACTTGCTCAGCGAGTGCGTCTGATTGTAAGAATTTTCTTAGCTTTGTGATGTAAATTGTCCTAGTTGATGTTGTACATTACGCTTACTTCTATTCGATTAGACTTTTGCCATCGTCATTATTCCCTGCAGGTTTCCACCTAGTTGTATTAAGGTTATTCTAGAACTGGTAGCTGTTGTTTTGCTAATGAAGAGTTAATAGCTACCGGATTTAGATACAAGCATTATAGTTTTAACTTAATCTTACTCTTATTTATGAGGTTTAAATTACTAAATAGTGCTGTGAAAGATTTTTTCAAAAATATGCCTGGGCTTAGGTAACCTTGTGAAATTCTGAAGAGCCGCCTGGTTTTGCGAATTTTTTAGTGTGTGTTGGTTCAATGTATTCTATATATGTATGATAGAAGCACCAATTACTGCACTATTTGTTAAACGTCATGTTGATCTGCGAGTTCTGTTCTGTGAACTGCTACCGGATTTCAGTCCTGCCCTCACTTGGTTAATTGTAAAAGGTATCTAATTGGAAACCTGCATTAACTATTGCATCGTAGACTTTTGGGCAACCATCTACATCTTGAGTCCGTACTGGTTTGTTTTAATAAATTAGTTATAGAGCTAATGACGTTTCTTGTCCTAGCACCTGGCATTCTGGCCACTTGAATCGTTGCAGAGTGTGGTTCCGTGGGAGCTGCACCATTAATAAATTTAATTAAGAATCATTTTTGAGAATACATTACATAGTCCATTTTTTATGTGTAGACAGAGTCTTTTGTTGTTTTTCTCAGTATTAGGTATACACTTGTGTGTTGTGGAACCTAAGGGTAACCCGGGTGTGACGTATTTGAAGAAGAAACGGAGTATGAGTTCCAGGTACTCATCTGTAAGGTAGGAGAAAGCATTGATGAGCTCAGTTCGCAGCTTGTCGGGCGAGTGGCATGTCCACTGCAAATCACCGAGGGAAATATGGGTGAGGTGAGCGACGCGCTATATGTTAGTGCAGTCTCTCTCTGAAAAATAGGGGTAGATATTAATTTCTTGGAATGTAGCAAAACCATCCAGTGTACAGATATGTCGAGTACATGTGCAAATTAGACGCCTATGTAACCATATTCAAGACATGAAAGTAGTTCACTAATCAGGACAGTCTACCACGATTAGTGAACTGCAGATCAGAGATATAGAATTATAAATAATGTTCAAGGTATTAGAGTGAATTGTCACTTCATTTGGCGGTTAGGAGGAGATTTCTCTCTGATAGTACGGGTGTGGCTAAAAGAGGGCTGAGATGAAGTATTAGTGATGGTACAAGACACCACTTTACTAAGTTACTCAAATCAGTTTTGCTTGTTCATCTGTAGTGTTGATAATCAGTTGAGAATGTTCACGAAATAGTGAGATACTTGTGGTCACCTTTTACCTTGGAAAACAAAGCCACTATTCCAAAGAGCGAGCATTTGGTATTTGTTCGTTGTCTAAGACGAGTGATTAGTGCTACCTTTATGATCATGGCATATTGGGTGACTACCATATGCGGTTAGGAATAACTTAATTCGTCAGCCTTTCTTTCATCTGCAGGTTTGTAAAGAGACATTGATAGAGTATATACTAAATGGCCAGCGTATCTCTGGAAGCTCAGGTTTTAAACAAAATCACAGAAGGGATACGACTTGGTGACTGTTCGCCAGTACTACTCTCTGAGAGACCTGTAACATTTCCTGATTTGTATAAGCTAGTCGTCAGCATGATGATGGAAAAAATGATCATAGTATTGTCTTGGGTATGGCTGAACCAGTGACGCTTGGCATGCATAATCCTAGTGAGAGTGTCACCTCGACAAGACGTGTTAATTTCTTCTGTGATAGCTCTGGGCATTTGGCACTGATTGCCATTCATGACAAAAGAAATTGAGAGGTAGCTCGCTCAAGGAAAAACTGGGACATCGTTCGTCCTTAGTCCTACCGAAAGGATGTAATAATTTGGTGGCGGTGACATTACGTATACTTCCCTTTAAGTGTCTGCTGCTCAACTAAAAACCTATGGCAGCGTTATTGGATTCTGGGAGTAGTGATTCTATTGTCGATGATATCTGGAATTTGAGGAATTGTGACAAATGCAGGTTTTCTTTGATGTAGGATTGTCGCTAGGTCAATGGTCATTTACTAGTTTTGGGCAATAAGGTTGTTTGTAGCTGAGGTATGAGGTACATACTGTTGCTAGGCTGTGAGTATATTCTGAATACTGGATTGCTTTAGGATTATGCTTGCACTTAATTTTATTTTAAAGTCTCTCCCTTTAAATTGTATATTTTGCGTTAATGTAAGAGTATTAATGGCATGTACAATACATCCACTGAGTCTGCTTAATCTGAACCCGTCCGTTCACGACCCGGCGATGCAAAGCTGTTACTCCTGGTTCTTAGAGTGTCTCCCCACGGTGATGTTTTGAGTGACAAGCTATGGGTAACCGACAAAATAAGACAACGGATAGGGCTGTTCAATCATGTAGTCGCGGACCAAGCCCCCTATCGGCTGTCACCACCTGAAAAGAAGATCTTGCGCGAACTAACTGACTCGATGTTACGTGACGGGGTGATTTGGCCACCGGCCTTGCCTCATGCACTGCTGATGCTCCTGGTTCCCAAGGGTAAGCACATAGGGTGTAGGGCAGTTGTGGATTGCAGAGCACTAAATGAAAAGGTCATTTTGGAGTCGGTTGCCTTGTCCAGTAAACACAACTGCTTCACTCGGTTCGTTGCTACTTCACTGGCCATGATCTCAAATCTTGCAACCACATCTCTTTGGCTGAGGATTCGAAGCTTCTTACCTCTTTTGCACTGATTGGTACTTACGATTTTAATCAGATTTATTTTGATTCATCTACCAATGTGGCTGTGGCTTCAAGGCTCTTGCGAACTGCTTTGGGAATCTGCGATTTAATTCTGATTATAGTTATGTGGACGACATTGTGAGCAGTAGCACACCTTCTGAGGAAGTTGAGCGTGTGTACCACAGGTCTCACAGTTAAGCTGTCAGAGCTTAGTTCGGGAATATCCCTCATGGGGTACTTTGAGTCGGCTAGTGGAGTTAAAACACAGCTGAGGTCAACCAAGATGATCTGGGAGGCTAAAAAGCTAAAAATCTGGAGAGGTCTCCTACTTCAAAGAGATGGTCCATTTTTCAAGACGTTCGTATCTAAATTTATTGAGACGGTTACATTTCTTAACCACTTATGTAAGAGAGGGTGGATATTTCACTGGACTGAACGCCAACATTTGATGCATTGAAGACTGCCTTAAGTAAACCCTTACTTGGTTGAGTTGTATTTTGATAAGCCATTCACATTACAGACCTGCGTCTCTAATTCTGCTGTTGCGGCAGTTTTGCTGCGCGAGCTAAAAGGTGACAGACGGCATGTTGCTCCAGGATCGGATAATCAGGGTTTAAGCTGTACCCTTACTTGACCACGTAAATCAGGTTTGACGGCCCGTTGCTCTATTAAAATGGCTCTGTGCACGTGGGACTTAACATGTGAGGTCATCAGTCCCCTAGACTTAGAACTACTTAAACCTAACTAACCTAAGGACATCACACACATCGATGCCCGAGGCAAGATTCGAACCTGCGACCGTAGCAGTCGCTCGGTTCCGAACTGAAGCGCCTAGAGCCGCACGTCCTCAGCGGCCGGCTCGGTGGGTTGTCAGGATTAAAATTTGCCGCATGCAGGAGTTAGTGACCCCAATTTTAAAATTTTCTCGTGAGTTCATGCACGGCGGGCTTTTCGGAATACGTAAGTTGATTCAGAATATTAAAGAATATCTGACTTGGCCATCCCTAAACAACGTCGTGAAAAGATTGGTGAAACAGTGTGAAGATAATAAATTATCCTAGCCGAATTCCAACACTTGAAAAGTTTTCTTCATTCCAAGCAAGCTGAGAGACCAGTGGATAAGATGGTTATTGATTTTATACGGCCGTTGCCTCGTATGCAAAAGAATAATAATAAGTATGTACTCCTCTTGTTCTCGAGGAGGTTTCTTATGGTATAGGGCTAGCTACTGTTACTTGGAATCAAAATGTCCTCCTCTTTCCTGCGTTCGAAACCGGCCATCGCTTAAATTTTCGATAAAAATCAGCATTAGCGGCCCAACACTTAAGGACTAAGAAGTCACCCTCATTCTGCCGACTCCCTTGGTAATGCCGCGGGCAGAGGCACTGGGCACCTTCGGTTGGGAAACTGCTCTAACGGCATAAAGTTACAGTAGGCAATGGAAACCACTGCATTAAAGATACATAGCGTGTACGCACAGCGCATGTGGACGGTAGTTCAGGAAGTGTCATTATCATCTATCCACTGGCATAAGATATCGAAATAATCCCCTATTCGAATTACCGGGAGGGGCTGTCACGGGAAGATCACCATGAGAAAAGTATTGAATAACCAACGAAAAGACAATGTTCTACGAGTCTAGGAGTGATATATCAGAAGCTTGAACGCGCACGGCAAATACAAATTCTGAAAAAGGAGGAGCAAAGGCTCAATCTAGGTATAACGTGGTCAGGGTAGTGAAATTGAAAGAAGACAACGATTTCTGTTCTGATGGGTATAGGGTATTATCCACAACAGCAGAAAATAGTAGAAAGTGTAGGATTCGTTAAGGATAGAATGTTAGGGCAGCGATTGTGTTACTGTGAACAGTTCAGTGATAGGGTTGTTCTCATCAGAATCAACAGCAAATCAACACCGACAACGATATTTCACGTACATATGCTGATGTCACAAGCTGAAGATGAAGAGGCAAAGAAAGTACATGAGGATATTGAACGGGTAATTCAGTGCGTAAAGGGATATGAAAAGCTTATAGTCATGAGGGACTGGAATGCGGTCGTAGAGGAAGGAGTAGATGAAAGGAATGTGGGAGTATATGGGCTTGGGACAAGAAATGGGAGCGGAGGAGACTAATTGAATTCTGCAATAAATTCCGGCAAGTAATAGCGAATACTCTGTTAACACATCACAAGAGAAGGAGATGTAATAGGGAAAGGAAGGGAGATACGGGAAGATTTCAGTTAGACTATGTCGTATTCAGAACGGTATTCGGCCAGCAGATACTGAATTGTAAAGCCTACCCAGGAGGAGACACAGACTCGGGTCACAATGTAGTAGTGATGGCGAGTAGGCTACAGTTAAAGAAATTAGTCACGAAGAATGAACATGCAAAGAAGTGGGTTACAGAAGTACTAAGGAATTAAGAGATACACTTGAAGTTCTTTAATTCTATAGTTACTGAAATTACGTAGTACAGTTGAAGAGCGATGGGCATCTCTAAGGAGGGCAACCCCAGAACATGGGAAGAAAAATGTAGGTAAAAAGAAGGTAACTGTGAAGAAAGAGTAGTAATACTTCAGCCGATCGATGAAAGAAGGAAGTATAAAAATGTTCAGGGAGATTGAGGAGTACAGAAATATAAGTTTCTGAGGAATCAAATAAATAATAAATGCGGGGAAGAAATCTAACACGAAATGACCGTTGGTAGGACTGACTCACATAAGAAAGTCAAAACAACTTTCTATGAAATTAATAACAGTGGTACAATGGGAAATCCAGTATTAAACGGAGAGGAGAGAGCGTATAGGTGAAAAGCGTACATCAAAGACCTCTATGAGGTGAACCTTTGTCTCATTGGATAGGAGTAGATTGAGGAGAGACAGGCGATCCAGTATTAGAATTTTAAAGAGATTTTGAAGGTCAAATAAGGCAGAGGGAATAGAAGATATTCCATCAGAATTTCTGAACTCTTTGGGGAAGTAGCAACAAAATGGGTACTACAGAAAAATTAAGACACTTATGTATTTTTCGACCTGGATAAAGCATTTGACAATGTAAAATAGTGAAAGATGTTCGAAATTATTAGGAAAATAGTAGTAAGCGGTAGGGAGAGACGGGTAATATGCAATATGTACAAGGGCCAAGAGGGAAAGACCAAGAACGAAATGCTCGGATTAAAAAGGGTGTAAGACAGGGATCTAATCTTTCTCCCCTACTTCTTTTCAATCTGTACATCGAAGAAGCAATGACGGAAATGTAAGAAATGTTCAAAAGTGGAATGAAAATTAAAGGTGAAAGGTTATCAGTGATAAGACTTGCTGATGGGATGGGATTGTTATCTATCCTCAATGGAAGAGAAGAAGAATTAGTCAATCTGCTGAATGGAATGTACAGTCTAAAGAGCACAGAATATGGATTAAGAGGAAATCGAAGAAAGACAGAAGTAATGAGAAGTAGCAGAAATGAGATCAGAGAGCTACTTAATAGCGGGCTTGATATTCACGAAGTAGATGAAGTTAAGGTTTTTTTCTAATTACTCAGCAGAATAATCAATGAATATGCCTAGACAATGAAATTTCACAGTGTCTATTGGTTTCCTGTCCAGCTTCACATTTTGAAGCTAGTTTCTACTTCTACAGTTTTTTGTTCATTACATTCTCAGTATCACTGAGAGACCTAAATCGAAACAAGGCCGCTGGAGTAGACAACATTCCATTAGATATGCTGGCAGCCTTGGGAGAGCCAGTCTTGACAAAACTGTACCATCTGGAGAGCAAAATGTATGAGATAGGCGAAGTAGCCTCAGGCTTCAAGAAGAATATAACAATTCCAATCCCAAAGAAAGCAGGTATTGAAATTAGTGAAAATTACCGAACTATCAGTTTAATAATTCATGGCTGCAAAATACTAAAGCGAATTCTTTACAGACGAATGGGAAAACTGGTAGAAGCCGACCTCGGGGAAGATCATTCTGGATTCCGTAGAAATATTGGAAGACGTGAGGCAATACTGACCCTACGATTTATCTTAGAAAATAGATTAAGAAAAGGGAAACCAACGTTTCTAGCATTTCTAGACTTGCAGAAAGCGTTTGGCAATGTTCTCTGGGATACTCTATTTCAAATTCTGAAGGTGGCAGGGGTAAAATACAGGTAGCGAAAGGCTATTGACTATTTGTACAGAAAGCAGATGCCAGTTATAAGAGTCGAGGGACATGAAAGGGAAGCAGTGGTTGGGAAGGGAGTGAGACCGAGTTGTAGCCTCTCCCCGATGTTATTCAATCTGTATATTGAGCAAACAGTAAAGGAAACAAAAGAAAAATTCTGAGTAGGTATTAAAATCCATGGAGAAAAAATAAAAATTTTGAGGTTCGCCGATGACATTGTAACTCTGTCAAAGACAGCAAAGGACTTGGAAGAGCAATTCAACAGAATGGACAGTGTCTTGAAAGGAGGATATAAGGTGAACATCAACAAAAGCAAAACGAGGATAATGTAGTGTAGTCGAATTAAGTCGGGTGATGCCGAGAGAATTAGATTATGAAATGAGACACTTAAAGTAGTAAAGGAGTTTTGCTATTTCGGGAGCAAAATAACTGATGATGGACGAAGTAGAGAGGATATAAAATGTAGACTGGGAATGGTAAGGAAAGCGTTTCTGAAAAGGAAAAATTGGCTAACAGCGAGTATAGACTTAAGTGTCAGGAAGTAGTTTCTGAAAGTACTTGTTTCGTGTGTAGCCATGTATGGAAGTGAAACATGGACGATAAATAGTTTGGACAAGAAGAGAATAGAAGCTTTTGAAATGTGTTGCTACAGAAGGCTGCTGAAGATTAGATGGGTAGATCACATAACTAATGAGGAGGTATGGAATAGAATTGGGGAGGAGTTTGTGGCACAACTTGACTAGAAGAAGGGTTCGGTTGGTAGGGCATATTCTGAGGCCTCAAGGGATCACCAATTTAGTATTGGAGGGCAGCGTGGAGGGTAAAAGTCGTAGATTCAGAAGAATGTAGGCTGCAGTAGATACTGGGAGACGAAGAAGCTTGCACAGGATAGAGTAGCATGGAGAGCTGCATCAAACCGGTCTCAGGACTGAGGACCACCACCTCCACCACCACCACAACAATAACAACAACAACAGCAACATGTTTTTCATGCCCAATTCTAAGTAGTCTGATTGGACAATTAGTCATTAAAAACTCAACAGATTGGTACGCCTAGTTAATTACATATGCCACTTTGTTTATTAAGTAGAGGAAGAGTGCCTAATATGAGACACACTTTTATAAACCCAATTGAAAGACCTAAAAGTGAGTGCTATTGTATGTTTATTATGGTAATAATATCTTGCATTATTTAATCATACAATTATCGTATTTGCAATAATAAACAGTCTTTCAGAGTAGTTATTAAATCTTCACAAACAAGGCATTTCGTAGGAATGAGATCGGATTTTCCTAATATGAGACAGTAATAATATTTTGCATCAATTATCTCTGTTTAATTTTTACATTTTCATTCATTTCTGATATCCTTCACTCATTTCACACTACTTAGGTTTATATTTACTACATCCGGGGAAAACAAAACAGTCTTCTGTGACACTGCAATCTTCAGGAGCCCAGAGTTCGTGCACTGTGCCAAATTCTCCCCGTTTTTGACTTCAGAAAAGCGCCCAGTACAGAACAGACACTCTGCGTCATGGTCATCACTGCTGTCTGAATCCCCACTGTCATCAAGATGGACGGCGGATGCCGAGACATTAGACGATTCTTCTGCTAATTCTTCCTTATAAGGTGAACTTTTAAGAACAGCTGACTTTCCTCTTCTTCTGTCAGATTTTCTTTCCTCTCTTTCAGCTACCGGCACTGGTTGTATGTCTTTCGGAGAGACGTGGAAAGCTGAAGGCTTAGGCCTATCCGACTGGGAAGACCGTGGTGTGGTTGGAAAAGATATTTCTCTGTTTAATGACTCTGAAGTAGGTTTTGAAGGTGGGACATCTCCTTTCTTCAACGGTGGGTCAGTGTCTGTTGTTTCAGCAGGCTGATACATCCAATCAGGGAACATATCTGCATCCAGTGGGAAGATTCCAGTTTTACGGTATGCATTTACAGCAGTCTCAATAGAAGCAACTTTCATTAAGACTGTCCCATACGGCCCTGCAACTTGATTGATGGTTATCACTCGGCCAGGATGACACTGAAGCCACTCTCGAACCTCTTCAGAGTAATAATTACTCAGTGGGGCCATGAATGCAACATCCAGGGGCTGCATTCGATGGGTACAGTATGAGGGGAAGCATAAGAGATGAACATGTTTTTCTCTAGCCATATCAATAAGTTCAATACTCATTGTGTGTCGTGAGTTACCATCCAAGAGCAGAAGAACTGGTTTCTCTGCAGTGGTTTAGAAAATTCAATAAATCTTTGAAACCATTCCTGGATAATTTATTTCTGCATCCATCTGCTAGGGTGATACTCCGCAGTAGATCCTGGCGGAGCTTTAGCTAGCAGCTCAGGCTTGGCTCTTTGTCTAGGGAACACAAACATTGGGGACATGCAAATTCCAGAAGCGCTCATACACGCTACTGAAGTCACTAAGATGCCTCTCTCCGCAGAAACCAAACCGCGAGCTTGACGTTTTCCCGTCAAGGCAAGCGCCTTTGATTGCTTATTTGGGACTTGTTATTCCTGTATCATCCACATTATAGACACTGTCGGCTCTGAAGTTGTACCTATTATAAAACTCTGACAGCAAACCAAAGAAATGCTTCACCACTGCGCGATTAAAGCCCATTACTCTGGCAAGAAATATTGGCTCGGCAGAATGCAGGCTTATTTCCGGATTCCTCTTCAAAAACGGATAGAACCACCATTTACCTGCCATATTCTTAGTCTTACTGTAGTTATACGGTAAATTATTTTTCCCTGGCACTTCGAATGCAAGGCTCCGCACCATATCGATGGTCAATCCAAACATTCTGGTTTCCATTAACAGGATATATTCAGCTAGTTCATTTTCTTGCTCCTGATTAAATTCAGGTTTGTAGCAGCCTAGACCTAAAACAACAATAATAATAATTATTATTAGAATAGTAACTGCAACAGTTTAATTAATTTCTTCTAAAAAAGCAAATAGGCCTACTTTTCTTCGTAGCATTCTCTAAACACATTCCACTCCGTGCCTTTTTTACACTTGCTTCCAGAGTACTATGAAGAAACCCGAAAGACTTTGATGCTTTCAAGTAGCCCATTGTTTTGGCCAAAAGTGCTGCTACAGCTTCTTTCATACTCTCTTGACTCCATGACTGTGTCTGATTTCCTTTTATAAAGCGCCATAACTATGGCAAAATTTAAGCTAGATCCTGTGAATAATAATAATAAATTTTCTAATTGAACAAACTAAATATACAATTAGAAAATTGGCACCCTGTTTTATCCGATAACGCCATGTTAAGAACAAGTTGATTTCGATGAAGGTGTTTCAAGACGATGCTGGTGTTTATTAGAAAGCTGCAATACCAGAAGACTGCTGAGGACTACCAGTTGACACTGAACGAAAATAAATGAAACGTATATCATACAAATAGGTGAAAAGCTCAACTAGTGTTCATTACGCTACTGATGATAGGTTATTGGAAGATTTACTATTGTAAAATATCTAAGAACGATGTAAAGTGGAATGCATACACGAAATTAACTGTGGAAAAGTGTATGCTAGGCTCTGATTCATATGAAGGATATTAAAGAAAAAAACTCAGCCACGGAAGAAGTAGCTTCCAAAACACTTTTAAGGCCGATTCTCGAGTAAGAACACTACAAGCGATCCGAACAAAAGCCGCACGTTTTGTCACGGAAACCATAAGTAATAGATTATTTCCGAGCTTCACAGAAAACTGCAGTGAGAAGTTACAAGGACGTTGTATATCACGGAGAGGGTTATCGCTAAAGTTAAGAGATCGTACGCTAAGAGAGTAGGGAAAAATATTACTTCCTCCACTAACAAGAAAGGAGGGATAATGGAGCTCATACGAAGGAAATGATAATGGTACTAAACGTAGATATAGAAAAAAGTAATGGCAGCAGTAATTCTGCTCAAGGCTTCTTAAATCTATAGTGTTCACTCTTTCTACGTTGGACGCAGAAAATGAGACTGAATCGTGCGGCCACAAGAATGTCTCATCGTCTACATGTCTGCCGCTTCTTCTGGCACATCTTAAGCTCCCGCTTTGCGCGCAACAACTGCGTAGTCATTGCCGTACTGATGCAACGCTAGCTGCCGACGCTGAGACAGTTCAGCCATCAGCATAGGATGGCGGCCGTGCATCGAGCATCGACTTGCAGCGAGAAGTGTGGGATGTAGCCGAAGAGGATAGCTGGGCGGGAGGCAAGCGTTTGAAATTTCCAAACACATGACTTACCTATAGCCGATTTGTACGTATTCCGCCTTTGATGGCCCAATGGGATTTCATAAGTAACGCTGTCACCTGGCCGCGGATTACTAGGTCAATTTCGGGCGAACCTTTAGTGAGTAAGTGGAAATTTGAACAGATAACTGTTGCTCTACATGCTAAAAAAAATGGCTCTGAGCACTATGGGACGTCACACCTGAGGTCATCAGTCCTCTAGAACTTAGAACGACTTAAACCTAACTAACCTCAGGACATCGCACACATCCATGCCCGAGGCAGGATTCGAACCTGCGACCATAGTTGTCGCGCGATTCCGGACTGAAGCGCCTGGAAACGCGTGGTCAACGCGACCGGCTTTACTTGCTAGTTAAACTGCCTTCTTTTGATGTTGTACTGTATTCCCATCTTCGTAAGCAGTGGTCTAACCAAAGAATAGGGTATTCATAAATAGTTTTCAGTATCTCTATATGTGTGGAACAGGCATCATGATTTTATTCGTTCAAAATTTAAACCTTCGCTTGTGTCTTAAACTATTCAAATATATAATTTCAAAGTTATTATTATAATGTGTAAATTTTGTAGATTCACAAAACAAATTATTTTCTCTTGTTAGTAACTAACACTGTATTAAATGTGACATTTCTGATTTCGATGCATATGTTCACGCCAATCAACCAGTCCATTGCTCCTTGCAAGTAAAATTATGATTCTCGAGGCTGTACCGAGATGGACGGCTTTCGGGCTGATACTGTTAAGAAGACATTCTTTTATCAGATACGTTTGTTACAGTAACGAATGTCACTAAGGTCACTTGAGTTACATGTCCCGAATACATTGGGAAACTAATTATACCGTAACATAATACGTGACGAAAATAAGCGATTTTTGACGTCCGAACTGTACAAACTCGAGAGCGGAAGCTGGAATGAAGGGTATATCAGCCAAACAGACAGGACGTTCTTGTGGTCATATGAGGAACACAACGAGTAACAAATCAGTGGCAGTATATAAACGGCACTAGGCACACAATGAACGGCACCAACGTGACTTAAAAATTCTACGTCGAGAACCTCCTATACGACGTAGTGGTAGAAATCAAAAACTACGTAATGAACTCTGCGACTTGTGCGGTAGCACCAATATTGACAACTTTAGAAGCACGTTATGGCAGAGCTCTTTTAGGTGCTTTTAGACTCGCTGAACTAATCTATTTTAGAAAATACAAATTGTGCCACATTTTAAAAATGGTATCTCAGCTAAGACTCGTCAGACAGTGGTGTCTCGGCAGATAGGTTCCATGTCGTTATTACGGGTGTGGATGGAGTCACCGAAACAAGTACTGCTCAGCTCATGTTTCATGCGACGCCAATTGTCAATAGAAAGCGTCGGTTTGTTTTCGTTAAAAACAAAATCAGTTTTAAACCGGAATTTTATGTGTGCATTTTATAGAGTGTACTCTAGTTAGTGTAAGCCGACATTCCCTTTATTGACATTAATTAACAGAAACAATAAAGCAGGAATAATAACTGGTAGTAC
This sequence comes from Schistocerca gregaria, assembly GCF_023897955.1. NCBI lineage: Eukaryota > Metazoa > Arthropoda > Insecta > Orthoptera > Acrididae > Schistocerca > Schistocerca gregaria. The sequence goes on from NC_064925.1 coordinate 554,310,319, forward strand.
AGCATTGACCGAGTAACGCTATTGAATGGCAGCAGCAGACGGCGTGTCACAGGGAAACTCAGCTGGGGTATTGGCTTTTCTTCCGGTCTTAGTGTATCTTTAAAACAGGGCGATAACGGCTATTGTGCTTGACCACTTTGGAAACGTTCTACTGAGTATGCACGTGAAATTCCTCATTAAACATGTAATTATATGAGAAAGAATAATTACAAAACAACCCGCCTGCAGCACATAGTTACTCAAAAATACACTCCTGGAAACTGAAATAAGAACACAGTGAATTCATTGTGACATTCCTGGGGTCAGATACATCACATGATCACACTGACAGAACCACAGGCACATAGACACAGGCAACAGAGCATGCACAATGTCGGCACTAGTACACTGTATATCCACCTTTCGCAGCAATGCAGGCTGCTATTCTCCCATGGAGACGATCGTAGAGATGCTGGATGTAGTCCTGTGGAACGGCTTGTCATGCCATATCCACCTGGCGCCTCAGTTGGACCAGCGTTCGTGCTGGACATGCAGACTGCGTGAGACGACACTTCATCCAGTCCCAAACATGCTCAATGGGGGACAGATCCGGAGATCTTGCTGGCCAGGGTAGTTGACTTACACCTTCTAGAGCACGTTGGGTGGCACGGGATATATGCGGACGTGCATTGTCCTGTTGGAACAGCAAGTTCGCTTGCCGGTCTAGGAAGGGTAGAACGATGGGTTCGATGACGGTTTGCATGTACCGTGCACTATTCAGTGTCCCCTCGACGATAACCACAGGTGTACGGCCAGTGTAGGAGATCGCTCCCCACACCATGATGCCGGGTGTTGGCCCTGTGTGCCTCGGTCGTATGCAGTCCTGATTGTGGCGCTCACCTGCACGGCGCCAAACACGCATACGACCATCATTGGCACCAAGGCAGAAGCGACTCTCTTCGCTGAAGACGACACGTCTCCATTCGTCCCTCCATTCACGCCTGTCGCGACACCACTGGAGGCGGGCTGCACGATGTTAGGGCGTGAGCGCAAGACGGCTTAACGGTGTGCGGGACCGTAGCCCAGCTTCATGTAGACGGTTGCGAATGGTCCTCGCCGATACCCCAGGAGCAACAGTGTCCCTAATTTGCTGGGAAGTGGCGGTGCGGTCCCCTACGGCACTGCGTAGGATCCTACGGTCTTGGCGTGCATCCGTGCGTCATTGCGGTCTGGTCCCAGGTCGACGGGCACGTGCACCTTCCGCCGACCACTGGCGACAACATCGATGTACTGTGGAGACCTCACGCCCCACGTGTTGAGCAATTCGGCGGTACGTCCACCCGGCCTCCCGCATGCCCACTGTATGCCCTCGCTCAAAGTCCGTCAACTGCACATACGGTTCACGTCCACGCTGTCGCGGCATGCTACCAGTGTTAAAGACTGCGATGGAGATCCGTATGCCACGGCAAACTGGCTGATACTGACGGCGGCGGTGCACAAATGCTGCGCAGCTAGCGCCATTCGACGGCCAACACCGTGGTTCCTGGTGTCTGCTGTGCTGTGCGTGTGATCATTGCTTATACAGCCCTCTCGCAGTGTCCGGAGCAAGTATGGTGGGTCTGACACACCGGTGTCAATGTGTTCTGTTTTCCTTTTCCACGAGTGTACTATTAATTTCTAGATTCTAATATGGCAGACTAGTGCAGTAGATTTAAGCTCTACATATACAGTTTACATCTTTTATTAGAAACAAATAAATGGCAACACAATCAAATTTATCTCTTCAATATGGAGCTTCACCATTAATGGAGCAACTATCGTTCTTCCATGATCATACTATGATTGTATTATTACTAATTACAGTAATTGTAGGTTATGCCCTAAGTTATGTACTATTTATTGCCTATACAAACCGAAATATACTTCATGGACATTTAATTGAAACTATCTGAACAGCATTACCAGTACTTATCCGAATTTTTATGGCACTCCCATCACTACGACTACTGTATTTACTTGATGATACAGTAGACGCAATAATCACAATCAAAACAACTGGACGACAATGGTACTGAAGATCTGAATATTCAGACTTTATAGATATAGAATTCGACACCTGTATGACACCAGAACAAGATTTAGAAATCGGTGGCTTTCAACTCCTTGATGTAGATAACCGAACAATTCTCCCAATAAATACAGAAGTACGAGTATTATTAACAAGAACATCAGACGTTCTTCACTCATGAGCAGTACCTGCACAGAATTATAAAGGAAGAAAACGGACTTACTAAATATGCGAATAAAGTGAACAAAAATGTACAACACGCAGTAGGTACATGGAAGAGAACTACAGGAAATATTTATTTACAGAATAAATAACGTTTGCGATTATGGTAAAAAAACTAGTTATGGACAATATGTATGTTTTGTGATAGGCTCTGTGTGAATCGAAAGCCACCATTTGTTTCCCATTTCCAACTCTTCCTAGAGCGGGGGTTAAAACTGATGCCATACCAGACATAACTGAAGTGGGCTACTACATAATATGTGTCATATAGTACAATGTCAAGTAATGAATTTGTAATTACTAATCCTGTTAATCCGCCAACTGTAAATAGGAAAATGAATCCTAAAGTTCATAATGTTGGATTAAACCTGAATTTAGTTCCATATAAAGTGGCTCATCATCTGAATACCTTAATTCCTGCGTTACGACTTATCTCATCTACATTGAAGGTACCTTAAAATAATTAAAATAGAATAATCAATAATGAGAGCGATGAGTGACCTGTACACACCTCAGAACCAATACCAGTTAGATTAAATAAATCAAATCACTGTCAAATCAACCTTCATCAACAGTATTTCACCATCAAATCCGTTATAAGCAAAAATCTATATCAACACCCATTCTGACTCTTTGTACACCCAGAAGTTTATGTTTTACCAGGATTTGGTATTATTTCACACATTGTATGTCAAGAAAGAGGAAAATTTGAATCATTTGGAACGCTAGGTTTAATGTACGCCATGTTATCAATTTGATTAATAGGATATATTTAATCAGCACACCATATATCTACAGTAGGAATACATGTTCACACGAGCATACATTACATCAGCAACAATAATTTTTGCCGCACCTACGCGAGTCAAAAATTCACCAATGTTGTGTACTACTTCAGTAAAGCATTTTCAAATGAAATGAAATATTACACATACTGTTGATCTTCATTCAGTTCTCGTAGTTTCTGTCAGACAAATACTTGCAATCGGCCAATAAAAACTGGTAAACAGCGGAAGCACTTCTTATTTGTTTTAAGTGAAATCAAACATGAATTGTGCAGTATACTGGCTGTTCGTCAATAAACATCTCAATTTAGTTCAGTATTCAATCCCTCCATGAACCATGGACCTTGATGGGGAGGCTTTCGTGCCCCAACGATACAGATAGCCGTACCGTAGGTGCCACCACAACGGAGGGGTATCTGTTGAGAGGCCAGGCAAACGTGTTGTTCCTGAAGAGGGGCAGCAGCCTTTTCAGTAGTTGCAGGGGCAACAGTCTGGATAATTGACTAATCTGGCCTTGTAACATTAACCAAAACGGCCTTGCTGTTGTGGCATTGCGAATGGCTGAAAGCATTTTTACCGAGGGCATGCAGGTTTCCTGTATGGTTAAATGATGATGGCATCCTCTTGGGTAAAATATTCCGGAGGTAAAATAGTTCCCCATTCGGATCTCCGGGCGGGGACTACTCAAGAGGACGTCGTTATCAGGAGAAAGAAAACTGGCATTCTACGGATCGGAGCGTGAAATGTCAGATCCCTTAATCGGGCAGGTAGGTTAGAAAATTTAAAAAGGGAAATGTATAGGTTAAAGTTAGATATAGTGGGAATTCGTGAAGTTCAGTGGCAGGAGGAACAAGAATTCTGATAAGGTGAATACAGGTTCATAAATACGAAAGTCAAATAGGGGTAATGCAGGAGGAGGTTTAATCATGAATAAAAAATAGGAGTACGGGTAAGCTACTAAAAACAGCATATTGAACGTATTATAGTGGCGAAGATAGACACGAAACCCATGCCTACTACAGTAGTAAAAGTTTATATGTCAACTAGCTCTGCAGATGACGAAGAAATTGAACAAATGTATGATGAGATAAAAGAAATTATTCAGGTAGTGGGGGAGACGAAACTTTATTAGTCATGGGTGACTGGAATTCGACAGTAGGGAAAGGGAGAGAAGGAAACATAGTAGGTGAATATGGATTGGGGCTAAGAAATGAAAGAGGAAGCCGTCTGTTAGAATTTTGCACACTGCATAACTTAATCATAGCTAACGCTTGGTTCAAAAATCAAAAAAGAAGGTTGTGTACATGGGAGAATCCTGGAGATACTAAAAGGTATCAGATAGATTATATAATGGTAAGACAGACATTTAGGAACCAGGTTTTAAAGTGTAGTACATTTCCAGGGACAGATGTGTACTCTAACCACAAACTGTTTGTTATGAACTTTAGATTAAAACTGAAGAAATTGGAAAAAGGTGGCAATTTAAGGAGATGAGACCTGGATCAACTGACTAAACCAGAGGTTGTACAGAGTTTCAGGAACAGCATAAGGGAACAATTGACAGGAATGGGGGAAAGAAATACAGTAGAAGAAGAATGGGTAGATGAAGTAGTGAAGGCAGCAGAGGATCTAGCAGGTAAAAAGACGAGGGCTAGTAGAAATCCTTGGGTAACAGAAGAAATATTGAATTTAATTGATCAAAGGAGAAAATATAAAAATGCAAAAAGCAGGCAAAAAGAAATACAGACGTCTCAAAAATGATATCGACAGGAAGTGCAAAATGGCTAAGCAGGGGTGGCTAGAGGACAAATGCAAGGATTTAGAGGCTTATCTCACTAGGGGTAAGATAGATACTGCCTACAGGAAAATGAAAGAGACCTTTGGAGATAAGAGAACCACTTGTATGAACATCAAGAGCTTAGATGGAAGCCCAGTTCTAAGCAAAGAAGGGAAAGCAGAAAGGTGGAAGGAGTATATAGAGGGTCTATACAAGGGCGATGTACTTGAAGACAATATTATGGAAATGGAAGAGGATGTAGATGAAGATGAAATGGGAGGTACGATACTGCGTGAAGAGTTTGACAGTGCAGTGAAAGACCTGAGCCCAAACAAGGACCCAGGCGTAGACAACATTCCATTGGAACTACCGACGGCTTTGGGAAAGCCAGTATTGACAAAACTTTACCATGTGATGAGCAAGATGTACAAGACAGGCGAAATACCCTGAGACTTCAAGAAGAATATAATAATTCCAATTCCAAAGAAAGAATGTGTTGACAGATGTGAAAATCACCGAACTATCAGTTTAATAAGTTACGGCTGCAAAGTACTAACGCGAATTCTTTACAGACGAATGGAAAAACTGGTAGAAGCCGACCTCGGGGAAGATCATTCTGGATTCCGTAGAAATATTGGAAGACGTGAGGCAATACTGACCCTACGGTTTATCTTAGAAAATAGATTAAGAAAAGGTAAACCAACGTTTCTAGCAGTTCTAGACTTAGAGAAAGCGTTTGACAATGTTCACTGGGATACTCTTTTCAAATTCTGAAGGTGGCAGGGGTAAAATACAGGGAGCGAAAGACTATTTACAATTTGTACAGAAACCATGATGGCAGTTATAGTAGTCGAGGGACACGAAAGGGAGTGAGACAGGGTTGTGGCCTGCCCTTTATGTTATTCAATTTGTATATTGAGCAGGCAGTAAAGGAAACAAAAGAAAAATTCGGAGTAGGTATTGAAATCCATGGTGAAGAAATAAAAACTGTGAGGTTCGCCGATGTCATTGTAATTCTGTCAGAGACAGCAAAGGACTTGGAAGAGCAGTTGAACGGAATGGACAGTATCTGTAAAGGAGGATAAAAGATGAACATCAACAAAAGCAAAACGAGGATAGTGGAATGTAGTCGAATTAAGTCGGGTGATGCTTGCGGGAATTAGAGTAGGAAATGAGACACTCAAAGGTAATAAAGGAGTTTTGCTATTTGGGGAGCAAAGTAACTGGTCATGGTCGAAGTAGAGAGGATATAAAATGTAGACTGACAATGGCAAGGAAAGCGTTTCTGAAGAAGAGAAATTTGTTAACATCGAGTATAGATTTAAGGGTCAGGATGTCGTTTCTGAAAGTATTTGAATGGAGTGTAGCCGTGTATGGAAGTGAAACGTGGCCAATAAATTGTTTGGACAAGAAGAGAATAGAAGCTTTCGAAATGTGGTGCTACAGATGATTGTTGAAGATTAGGCGGGTAGATCACGTAACTAATGAGGAGGTATTGAATAGGATTGGGGAGACGTTTGTGGCACAACTTCACCAGAAGAAGGGATTGGTTGGTAGGACATGTCCTGAGACATCGAGGGATCACCAGTTTAGTATATGAGGGCAGCCTGGAGGGTAAAAATGGTAGAGGGAGACCAAGAGATGAATACACTAAGCAGATTCAGAAGGCTGTAGGCTGCAATAAGTACTGGGTGATGAAGAAGCTTGCACAGGATAGATTAGCATGGAGAACTGCATGCATCAAGGCAGTCTCAGGACTGAAGACCACAACAACAACAACATTCAATACAATATTATGGCTGGTCTGGTGAAACAGTAAAGAGTTACGCCAGTCCTTGAATTATGCTTTACTATGACCGACTGTCACGTAACTCTTTCAGCATTTTTGCTGTAACGTCGAGTCCCGTCCGGACGTTTCTCTCTGTTGTCGACGCTTTCTCAGACTCGGTGCACTAGAGCAGTCCCTGATTCTTCCCGATACCGCTTGATGTCACTACTGTTCTTATGCTAAGACGTTCTTAAAACAAATTAGCACATCGTAAATCCCTTACTTGTAGCTTCGTCCTGTCGCTCAAATCGTTTTTCAATGGATCCCTGTACGTTAATTATTTTCTAGAGGCGTGAAGCTGTTGCATTAGTGGTCCTCATAGGTGAACCACAGCAGTTTATTGATAAAATTATTGTTTATAATTTCCTCAGATATGTTGCTGGTTGTGAAGCCGAAACTGCTCCTTTTGTGTCATCAGCCTTCTCTGGCTGGTTTTATGCGGCCCACCACTAATTCCCGTACCAACCTCTTCGTAACAGAGTAGGACTTGCAATCTATGTCCTCAATTATTTTCCTCATGTATTTCAATATCGGGCTTCCTCTACAGTTCTCGCCTTCTGAGGCTGCCTCCAGTAGTGTGGAAGTCATTCCATGATTCCTTAACAGATGTCCTATAATCTTGTGTCTTCTCTTTGTCATTGTTTTCCACACATTCCTTTCCTCTCAGATTCTGCGCAGAACCTCCTCATTCCTTACCTTATCAATCATTCATAATTTCCAACATTCATCTGTAGCACCAAATATCATCCTTTGCGATCGTCTTATGTTTCGGTTATCACACAGTCCATGTTTCGCTACCATACAATGCTGTGCTCCAAACGTACATTCTCAGAAATATCATTCTCAAACTAGGGTCTATGTTAGTTACTACTAGACTTCTCTTTGCCAGAAATGCCCTTTTTGCCAGTGCTACTCTGCTTTTGATGTCCTCCTTACTCAGTCCTCGTTGCTGCCTACATAGCAGAATTCCTTAACTTCATCTACTTCATGGCCATAAATTTTGATGTTAAATTTCTCTCTGTTCTCATTTGTGCTGTTTTTTCATTACTTTCGTCTTTCTTAGTTTTAGTCTTAATCAGTACTCTGTACACGTTAGACTGGTCATTCCATTCAGCAGATCATGTAACTCTTCTTCAGTTTAACTAAGAATAGCAATGATCACCGATTCGTATCATTGATATCCTTACACCTTGAATTTTAATTCCACTTCTGATTCTTTCTTTTATTTCTGTCTCTGAATCTTCAATGCACATATTGAACAGTAGGGACGAAAGACTATATCTCTCTCTTACACTTTTCGTAATCGGAGCACTTGGTTCTTGGTCGTTTACTCTTATTATGCCATCTTGGCTCTTGTACACATTGTATATTACCTTTCTCTCCCTATGGCTTACCCCTATTTTCCTCACATTTTCGAACATCTTGCACCATTTTACGCCGTTGAATGCTTTTTCCAGGTCCACAAATCCTATGAACGTGTCTTGATTTTTCTATAGTCTTGCTACCATTACCTACCACAACGTCAGAATTCCTGTCTTGTGCCTTTCCCTTTACTAAAGCCAAACTGATTGTCATCTAACACACCCTCGATTTTCTTTTCCAATCTTCTGTATATTAATCTTGTCATCAACGTGGATGCATGAGCAGTTAAGCTGCTAATACTGCTGTTAGCTCTTGCAAAAATAAAATGGTTCAAATTGCACTGAGCACTATGGGACTTAACATCTGAAGTCATCAGTCCCCTAGATCTTAAAAATACTTAAACTTAACTAATGTAAGGACATCAGACACATCCATGCCCGAGGCAGGATTCGAACCTGCACCGTAGCGGTCGCGCTGTTCCAGACTGAAGCGCCTAGAACCGCTCGGCCACTCCAGCAGACAGGTCTCCTGAAATAGCTCCTTCCTTTCTCCTCAAGGCCGCTTAGGACATTATAAATGGACTCCGCTACTCGAGCTTGTATATTTCTCTTCTCCCTTACCTGACCTCCGACTCTAACCGACTGTTGCGCCCCGTCTTCCATCTCCGGAAGTGCAAGAGCATAGGCATGCTTACATTAGCAAACGGGATCCTCAGAGAAACGGGATGCACATCAGGGCTATACAGGATAATGAGGACGTGCCCAGCACGGTCAGCTTAGTTAACACCTCGTGCGAGCCGTTTCCGGCAGTCGCCGGTGGAAGGTGAAGGGTCACATTCATTTTCAGGACCCTATAATTACCGATAGTGTCGTCTTGCACATCTGAACCAAACTAATCATGAATATCATTCAGCGCTACCGTAGATGAAGTCAGTAAACGAGTGCCTAGTGGTAGAACTTGACACAGGTCTGCCGGAATTGGCCGAGCGGTTCTAGGCGCTACACTCTGGAACCGCGCGACCGCTATGTTCGCTGGTTCGAATCCTGCCTCGGGCATGGATGTGTGTGAGGTCCTTAGGTTTGTTAGGTTTAAGTAGTTCTAAGTTCTAGGGGACTGATGACCACAGATGCTAAGTCCCATAGTGCTCAGAGCCATTTGAACCATTTTAACTTGACTCAGACTGAGCCGATTCGAATACTGGAGGTGGAGGAAATATTCAGCACCAAGATTTTGACATTCTCCAGCTTACGAGGGACATCTTGCTCTGTTGTTCCACAAGACTCTGGAGATAGTGGATACATACTCCAACTATCATTGCATCTTCATTCAGTATTCGACAAATCTCCATACTCGAAACAGAAGAAAAATTTTTCGATAATGAAACATCGAGTGGAACTTCTGACTCGATTGAAGATTTATTCACACACATCGCACTGGATGCGGAGCGAAAACGTAAAATGTGAAAGTATTTTCGAACAGATGAGATGGGAATATGGGAGTGCAACTGTTTACGATATACAGGTTGCTCCACTTAATTACGGCATCTCTAAAACACTGTTAATTTCACCACAGCACGCCGCCAGGAGACTTATGATACTCTACATGGATAGTTACACAACTAGAGCACTCATTCGAACGGTGGCAACGACAGTCCATGATCACCATGTCCCAGGAAGACGTGCATGGGGCTGAAGATAGATGCAGGGTATGTAATTAAAGTCTGAACGTAAATAAATGTAACATAATGTGCGCAAATTGTGGATGATCTACAGTACAGACCGATTACGAAATTAGTGAGAAGTTATGGAGACAGTAAGATTCGTAAAATACTTAGGCGTAATTGTCCAGAGCGACCTAAGATGGATTAATCACATAAACATAAAGATAGAAAAATGCGATTCGTCGGAACGTACTGTTGATTCTTTCAAGAAGGAAGTTGCTTAAAAAATTGGCTTAATATGTTCTTGAGTAAAGTTCGTTATTCTGGGACCTTTACGAAGTAGGATAGGGAAGACTAGAGCATTTTGTCACGCATTCGTTTAGTCAGCACGAGAACCTTACAGAGATAATAATCTCCAGTGGGAGATACAACTAGAAAAGTGATATACATCAGAGAAAAGGTTTCTACGTACGTTCTGCAGTGGGATCAGGATAGGTTGCGTGTTAAATACCCCTCTATAGGACATTAACGATTGTGCAGAAATGTTGGCAAGGAAACAGGTGTAGGAGGGGGAGGGTACGGGGGATTATGGACAAATATATGGAAACACCACAGACAGAAATACTCGTAGCTAATACGGTGTAGCAAAACCGTTGGCATTCAAAGCAGTTTCGAGTCATCTTGGAATGAGTGAATACAGGTTCCTATATGGTTTCCACGGAACGCTTCCTGCAAAATAGTGACGACAATGAAATTGGACAGTTGCCACACAATTTTCTCTCTAAAGTAGACCGAAAAGCGTCGTTAGCATTTGAGATCTAGTGAATGTGTTGACCAGGGGGGATCCGATGATCGTCCTCGTACCCCCAAAACCAGTCCTGGACCATATGAGCTGCGTGAACACGACCCCTGTCGTCTTGGAAAACAGCATGAACATTGGGAGACAGTCATTGTAACACGAGAAGGACGTGATCAGACAAATAATAATAATCATCATCATCATCATTTAAGACTGATTATGCCTTTCAACGTTCAGTCTGGAGCATAGCGCCCCTTATAAAATTCCTCCATGATCCCCCATTCAGTGCTAACATTGGTGCCTCTTCTGATGTTAAGCCTATTACTTCAAAACCATTCTTAACCGAATCCAGGTACCTTATCCGTGGTCTACCCCGACTCCTCCTACCCTCTACTGCTCAACCCATGAGTCTCTTGGGTCACCTTGCTTCTCCCATGCGTGTAACATGACCCCACCATCCAAGCCTCGTCACCCTGACTGCTACATCTATAGACTTCATTCCCAGTTTTTCTTTGATTTCCTCATTGTGGGCACCCTCCTGCCATTGTTTCCATCTATTAGTACCGGCAATCATCCTAGCTACTTTCTTATCCGTAACCTCAACCTTATTGATAAGGTAACCTGAATCCACCCAGATTTCGCTCCCATACAACAAAACTGGTTGAAAGATTGAACGGTGCACAGATAACTTAGTATTGGTACTGACTTCCTTCTTTCAGAAGATAGTATATCGGAACTGAGCGCTCACTGGGTTAGCTTTGCTACACCTAGCATCCAGTTCTTTCACTATGTTGCCATCCTGTGAGAATATGCATCCTAAGTACTTGAAACCGTCCACCTATTCTAACTTTGTTCCTCCTATTTGGCAATCAATCCGTTTATATCTGTTTCCCACTGACATTACTTTCGTTTTGGTGATGCTAATCTTCATACCATAGTCCTTACATTGCTGATCTAGCTGTGAAATATTACTTTGCAAACTTTCAATCGAATCTGCCATCACAGCTAAGTCATCCACATATGCGAGACTGCTTATTTTGTGTTCACATATCTTAATCTCACCCAGACAGTCTATTGTTTTCAACATTTGGTCCATAAATAATATGAACAACGGTGGAGACAGGTTGCAGCCTTGTCTTTCCCCTGAAACTACTCCCATGAACTCAATTTACCGTCAACTCCAACTGCTGCCTGACTATCTATGTAAAGACCTTTAATTGCTTGTAAAAGCTTGCCTCCTATTCCATAATCTCGTAGAACAGACAGTAACGTCTTCCTAGGAACCAGGCCACTTGCCTTTTCTAGATCTATGAACCACAGATATAATTCACTCTTCCACTCGTAACACTTCTCCATTATTTGCCGTAAGTTAAAGATCTGGTCCTGACAACCTCTAAGAGGCCTAAACCCATACTGATTTTCATCCAATTGGTCCTCAACTAATACCCACACTTTCCTTTCAACAATACCTGAAAAGATTTTACCCACAACGCCGATTAAAGAGATACCTCTGTAGTTGTTACAATCTTTTCTGTTTCCATGTTTAAAGATTGGTGTGATTACTGCTTTTGTTCAGTCTGTCCCGACTCCCAGGCCATTTCAGTTATCCTGTGTAGCTATTTAAGACCTGACATTCCACTGTACTTGATGAGTTCCGACTTAATTTCATCCACCCGAACCGTTTTATTGCACTGCAGTCTATTGACCATTTTCTTCACTTCCTCAAATGTAATGCTATTTCCATCATCATTCTTATCCCCATTCTACCTCGAAATCTGAAACATTACTGATCGCATTTTCACCTACATTGAGCAACTCTTCAAAATATTCCCTCCATCGGCCCAAGGCATCTACAGGATTCACCAGCAGTTTTCATGACCTGTTTAAAATACTTGTCATTTTCTTCTTACCTCCGTTTCGAAGAGAAAATGCTCGTACAATCGTTGGGAATAATCCGACCTTGCGATAGCAACCGGGGCGCATGGAATACCGATCCCCGCCATGTTTCACTCTTGGGACGTAAACTGCGCCTTAAGATGTGAACAATGTAAAACAAGACACATTGAACCAAATGCCTTTCTTCCTTAAGGCTTCGGCACCACATTTTCCTGTTACGGCCGATGGATTTACTGATGAGAGGTTTTGAATTACATCACGTCCTGCAGTCCCCAGATTATGAATCTCCTCTTGGGTTGTTTCAGTGTAGCCAGGATTTGAGATTCGACACTCAGTCCTGCACTGGGTCTTACAGTTGTCATATTCTTATGTATCGTCAGTTATCTTCAGTCACCATACATCACCATCACTTGACACACACTTATGTTTCCGTTGCGATTTAACGTATGACGTTTTCCCTGTATGCAATATATCTTCGAAATGGTGCCTGTTGAAACACCAACTGCAGATGGAAAATTATAGCCGCTTTATTCATCTCAGTCAGTTCGTCATTCGAGGGCGCCGACTTGCTGCGGTCAACATCTAGTTTTGTGGGTTTGGTGGCAGTGTTGACATCAGCAAAAGCAGGCGCCGTGAGGTGGTGGACATTGCTACCTAACTCGGCAGGACTTGGGGGAGCAGCGTTTTGAAGCAGCCATGTCCCCAGCGGTGTTTAAGTCAAACGCAGGGTCAGATCTTTAGGGTCAATACTAGTCATGCTAAGAAGCAGCGAAGACAAGAGGTGCACCGTGTAACTGAACTCGGAATCCAGATGTAGGATGCGGCGACAGCGGCCTGTGGACTCAAGTCATCAGTAGAATAGAGAGTGCTCGCAGGCAGGCGGTGGTCCATCCGTAAGTCGGGTGCAGGTGCGAACCTTGGATCCCTGTTGGGTAGGTGTTCTAAATTTGATTGAAATCAGACAGCACAAGTCCTCCAGGTGGAAAGCACCATTTAAGTTCCCAGCATCATCATCACTAGGCACAGCCCATAGACCCACAGATACTGGAAGCAGCGTCTATAGTAACACTGCGCTGATTTCAACCAGACCAGGCAGACGACCATACCAGGCCGACGCTTGTCGTGGAGTAATGCTCAGAGTCGGCTGCGGACAGTAAAATACCCTGCACTGCTGGTGGGGCTGTATTTATGTTCGTACGACCCAGCCCCGTTTCGAGAGGACATTACTTCCGATCATGAAGGCCCTGGAAGCGGCGCAGCACCAGCTTCAGACGTGGTGTACTACGCGTCACCACTTACTGCGCAGTGTCGAGACAGTGTTCCAGCTCCAGCAGCAGCAATGGGGGATGGATGTGTAGTGCCTGGTCTCGCTATTAATCAAGTCAGCTCGGCCCCTCGACAGCTTCCTGCAATAGAATGCGAGGACATCTTTATGTTTGAATGGGCTTCAGGTTACAGACGCCGAAGTGAATGACAGTGGCGCAACAGTTCAAACAATTCATGGGCACCCCATGACTTCCTCCCATGTATGTTTTGCTAAATGACAGCGACCCTAAAATCAAACTAGAGTTCATACAGAAATAAGGAGACAGTCGGTTTTCCCATGCTCCATTCGTGAATGTAGCAGATTCGAATGGTTAGCGAAGCTGTTTGCGTATGGTAAAGTACTGTACTATACAGTGTAAAGTCTATTTTGTCAAAAACAGGCATTTTGAGACCGTGGTTGTGTAACTAATTTGAGTTAATTGTGATATTGCCGTCATTGTGTACATTTTCCACCAAGCAAAGAATATTTGGTGATGTGTGTGTGTGTGTGTTTGTGTGTGTGTGTGTATGTGTTTGTTTGTTTGTGTGAGGTGCTTTACCCAGTACTGTTATATACAAATCAAATAAGTACTGCACATACTCTACTGTATTTCGTGGATACAAACCAACTGTATTCCAACAAAAAGACACGCTATTATTGGCGGAATCACCATGAGTAGAACCTTCCAATAACAAAGAAGTATAAAGTGCAAAATATTTACGTAAACTTTAAGTAATGTGCATCTTGATGTGAACAGACGTCGGAAGGTGAACCTCTCAGTTCGAAATAGCTTGCGGCACTATCTATGTAAATAAACATCATTATCAATAGTGACCGGTTGTACTCTTCTCCTTCGAAAGAAGAAAAGAGCAGCAAAATGAATTCAAGCTCACACTAACATAACGTGTTATGCATAAATTGCAGGGAAGATCGAATGTTTGTTTCCACGACATACAACCAGTCACTAAAGGCAATGTAATTCTTGTAACATGAAAAGAATGAGTTTGGAACTGGCAAATGTGGAACAGCAATACGATAACCATCAGAAAGACTGATACCAGACTGAGAATTTGTTAGGTAAGTATTCAGAAAAGGTAATTCACCTTGAAAGCGGTTGCTTACAAAACCCTCATTTTAATAGTTCTTGAGAAGTGACTGAGTGAAGTTACCGGAGAAGATACAAACAACAGCATCACTTTTCAATTTTTCTGCTCACAAGAGTACAGCGGAAGAAGCTAGAAGAGATGCTATGTGCGTCAAGAAGACTTTTTTACGGCTGCTCCAGTGACCTGTGTTTTGACGGATGGTAATATGGACAAGACCAAGGCAGCAATGTCCAGTAAACGTAGTCTCTAAATGATTAAATTAACTGCGATGAGCACATGTTCATTTTTGCTACTGTGAAACACATTTGTTCAGCCTCTAGCCCTTTGCTATTACGAACGACATACAGAACATAGTTAACAAGAGAGGATATAATCCTCAGTTGTTGTCCTTCCATACGCCATACAGTAAGAGTCTGCTAGTGTTGTCACTGTAAACAGTACTCGCAGTTGTGGGTAAGTGTAGTCATTACATTAGTATTAATGAATCAGTTTCTGTTCAGATTAGTATGTGAAATGCTTTTACATTGTAGTTTTGCCTTTGCACTTACTAGCATAATGTAAGGCTATTATTCGAGATGGGAATTGGAAAAAATGATCTTTTCTTATAGTCTAGCAAATGGAAACACAAGTCGAACACGGGTCCTGCATGTCAGAAGCTCTCTTGTTTCACAATGTGGGGTGGCGTGTTAGTTTTCATAATATGAATCGTCGCTAGTCATAGGAGAAAACTGGAATTGTTGTGAATTTTATCCGCCGTCTTTTAAGAGAGTCTGGCAACTGTTTCTGTGGTCAGTCAGAAAGCGATGGAGAACTTACTCACCATAGATCCCAGTCTGCAAGTCCACATCCTATCCTACCCACGGAAAGAAATGTTTCTGTTCTCTGTTTGCTCAGCGGGATCAGGACTATGATCATAAATGAAGTTTTAAGTTGTAATTGACACATATATTTGGTAAATTTTTACATGCACAACATTGTAAAATTCATTATGTTCATACCGACAGTAAATCTCTGTATTCCAAATAGCACTATGAGCAGTGCTGAGAGCACCTTTGTGGTAAGTTCCTATTAATTGTCTTTCGCCCTGACTTCTGATAATCAAAATAATTGCTCGCGAAAAAAGTAGAAAATAATTGTCACCACTGGCCACCCGGATCTGTTAACATTACGGGCGCACACTAACAGGTACTTTTGCAAAATCCAAGCGATCCAGGACGGTGTACAGTCCTCGCGAGCTCAATTTCTATTATTACTGAAAATAAGCGTGTTGTAACAGCCTGTCTCTGACGTCATCCGAGGCAGCGCGCACCCCGGCGTTTGACTGAGGCGGATTTTACTATAGTGACTGGGTGTGAAGTGAAGCCCGGTCTTGGTTTTTTTTTCTTTAATATAATTTTAATCACCTCATACAAGGCGGGCTGGCAGCAGCAGATTACGCTGCTCTTCAGCCTTGAGTGCTCCAATAATATGAAATATAGGTGGCTCAGACAATACAATAAAAACGGCGGGCAAAAAATGTAGATACATAAAACAATAAACATGAAGCCGTTCACGCTGGATGAGGAAAAACACTAACACTTGTTGACACAGCGCACATAACATGGATGACTGCGACGGACACGTGAACAGTGGTGGCGTGACGGCGAAAGAACACTAAACACAAAACGAAGCACACACACGAGACAATGATGGTGATGATCTCCGGTGCAGGAATGTTGACTCAGCATGTGTGAGTCCAGGGACCTGCCAAGGGAGGGGGAGGAGGAAGGGGAGTGGGATAGGGAGAGGGGAGGGCAGATGCTATGGGCAAGGGAATAGGGGGAGAGGAGGAAAAAAGGGGGGAGCCCAGGGGAAGAGGGGTGGAGGAAGGGGAAGGGGAAAAGGAAATAGAAGGGGGAGGGTGCCAAGAGGAGAGGACACAGGAATGGGGGTGGGGAGGATCAAAGTTGATAGGAGAGGTAGATGGAGGAGAGGAGGACTTCATCAGGGAGGGGGAGCTGGCGGAAACCACCTTGGGAGAGGGTAAGGAGGGTGGAGAGATGGAGAGCGGGTGGGACGTGGGAATACAGGTGCTGCAGTGGAAGAGGGTGGGAGAGGATGGGCGAGACACAAGCGGGTGAGGTGGGTCGAGTTTGCGGGAGGTGTACAGGATCTGTATCCTTTCAAGGAAAAGGAGGAAGTGGTGGAAAGGAATGAGATCACATAGGATCCGTGTGGGGGAGGGGAGATGGATGCGATAAGTGAGGCGATGAGCATGGTGTTCAAGGATATGAAGGGATTTATAAAAGGTAGGGGGGGGGGGGGCGGAGATCCAGGCCGGATGGACATAGCAGAGGATAGGGCGGATGTGGGATTTATAGGCGTGGAGGATGGTGGAGGGGTCCAGACCCCACGTACGGCCCGAAAGGAGCTTGAGGAGATGGAGTCGGGAATGTGCCTTGGCTTGGATTGTCCGGAGATGGGGGGTCCAGGAGAGGCGACGGTCGAAGTTGACACCAAGGTACTTGAGCGTGAGAGTGAGGACGATAGGAAGGCCATAGACGGTGAGATAGAAATCAAGGAGGTGGAAGGAAGGGATGGTTTTGCCTACAATGATCGCCTGGGTTTTGGAGGGATTGACCTTGAACAACCACTGGTGGCACCAAACGGTTAACCGGTCACGATGGGATTAGAGAATGTGTTGGGAGCGCTGCAGGGTCGGGGCAAGGGGAAAGAAGGCGGTGTCATCAGCAAACTAGAGAAGGTGGACGGTGGGTGACGGCGGCAGCATGCCCGCCGTATACAAAAGGCACAGAAGGGGGGAGAGGACGGAGCCTTGGGGCATACCGGTGGAGGGAAAAAAGGTGTAGGAATCCGTGTTACGGATGGTGACATAGGAAGGACGGTGGGAGAGAAAGGAGCCGATCAGACGGATGTAGTTAATGGAAAGGGCGAAGGTTTGCAGCTTGAAGAGGAGACCGGAATGCCATACGCGCTCATAAGCTCGTTCAAGGTCCAGGGAGAGGAAGATAGCGGAGCGACGGGAATTAAGCTGGTCAGAAACGAGATGAGTGAGGTGAAGGAGAAGGTCGTCGGAAGAGAAGGACGGCCTAAAGCCACACTGGGTAACCGGAAGGAGGTGGTGCTGGCGGAGATGCTGGTGGATGTGGCGGGTGAGGATAGATTCAAGGACCTTGCTGAAGACCGAGGTAAGGTTCATGGGATGGTATGAAGAGACGGCGGACTGCGGTTTGCCAGGTTTAAGGAACATCAGGATATAGGAGGTTTTCCACAGGTCGGGGTAGTAACCGGTGGACAGGACTACATTGTAGAGCCTGGCGAAGGTGGAGAGGAAAGAGGCAGGAGCTTCATGAAGTTGACGATAGGTGAAACGATCGTGACCAGGAGCGGTGTTGCGTTTTGTGCGGAGTGTAGCAATGAGATCCTGTGTAGTTATTGGGGCATTGAGTTCCATGTGTGTGTAATGTTGTCTAAGTACTGGAAATAAGGTGCCAGGGGAGGGACAAAGGTGTCAGTTCGATCGCATACCTCCGGAAAGAGGGAGTAATCGAACTGGGGATCATCAGGGATGGAAAAGACATTAGACAGGTATGAGGCAAAGTGATTGGCCTCACTAAGGGTGTCAGGGAAGGAGTGATCATCATGGAGAAGAGGATAGTAGGGGGAGGATTTAGTTCCGGTAAGGTGACAGAAGGCTGACCAGAACTTGGATGAGTTGATAGGTAGAGTAGCATTTAAACGGGTGCATACCTGTCGCCAGTCCCGGCGTTTCTTGGCCGGTGACGTCGTAGTGTGTCCGAGTCAAGCGTGTGGAGGAAGGCAGGGTAGAGACGGCGGGATTTACGGAGGAGGAGGACGGCCTGTGGGGGTAAGGCAGGATGGTGGGGGTGGATGGCGACAGTAGGGACGTGGGCCTCCACGGCCTCAGACAAGGTCTGCTGGAGAAAGGAGGCGGCATGGGCTACATCGTCAGGGTGGTTGTAGTTGAAGGGGTGGCTACCAACCTGGGGGAGAGGGTATCCCGGTAGGCATTCCAGTTGGCATGGGAATAGTCATGGACGAACTTAGGGGGAGGGTCATGACGAGGGTTGGGGTGGAGGCGACGACCATCTGAAACGGTGAGGAGGACAGGGAGATGGTCGCTACCAATAGGCTCCAGGACATCCACCATTAGGCGGCCAAGGGGGTTGGCAGAGGAAAGGAAAACATCAGGAGTGCAGCTGGATTCGGGACGAGTGTGCTGGGGGATGGGGATGAGGTCGCCTTGCCTCTTTACTGACAGATTGACTTTGGTAACGATTGCTTTTCCCAAATTTCCATTAGGTACACGCAGTCAAATTTTTACTGTCATTAAGGTCGATTTGTGAGGGGGAGGTTACACGGTCTCAGTCGGTTAATGGTTCAAATGGCCCTGAGCACTATGGGACTTAACATCTGCGGTCATCAGTCCCATAGAACTTCGAACTACTTAAACCTAACTAACCTAAGGGCATCACACTGTAAGTAGGCTGTTTCGTTTTTTTTATTGGTAACGCCGCCGCCACGTAGCGCTCTGTATGAAAATCACTGGCTGTGCCGTGTGCAGTCTGTGGCTGGTTTGCATTGTTGTCTGCCATTGTAGTGTTGGGCAGCGGCAACTGGATGCTAACAGCGTGTTAATGGAACATTTTGGTTTAGTTGAAAAGACATTCTTTATTTGAAGTACTTTCTGTGAAATTAAAGATGACTTAGAATTTGGTTTATTTGACAGCTACACGATTATATCACGACGCTACTAATGTGTGACACAATTTACATTGTGCTTTTGCCGTGTATCTGTTTTATATCTGCACAGTTTTTCTGAATTCTTCTGGAAAGGAAAACATGCTTTAGTAGTAACTTTGTGGCATAGCTACAATGAGACAAACTTTTCTGTAGAACAACAATACATTACAGTACAGTACTTACTTCATCACGGATATAAGCGTAGTAACTAAGATATTTATACCCAAAGCATTTCACTTTTGTTTATCATGAGGTAAGTACATTGACTTCTGCAGAACTTAGCTTTCGGAGGACGATAACTACGACACTTCCACAGAATTATCTTACAGGAAGACGCACATTTAGCGCTACAGGACACACATTTGAGTGATTAATTTTGTACTTGAACCATTTATTTTTCAAGATTTTTGAATTACATAGAAAGTTTTCCGTGATACTTTTCACTCCATTCCTGTAATCTGTAACACCTGAGGGTATAATTACATTAATCCCTAGGGGGGTACACGCTTACTTTGTGTACCATGTGTTTGGCAAGCACAAGGAGCCCTAGCTAATATGATATTTGCTTATACAACTTTACACATCGGTACCATATTTCTCTAACACATAAATTACACAGCTATCTGATCATTTAAGTGAGAGAAACAAACATTTATTATACTACATCAGTGACAGATGTTTACGTAATTACACAGTTGGATAACTTCACACTTACAAAATTGTATTTTGTCTTGTACTTTGTGAACTGTTCATATTTTTTCGGAACCATTGTGATACTATGAGAGCTTTGAATGACGTATTTGGTATGGGATCATGAGTTTTAAAGTACGTTTGAGGTAGATGACACTTTTGACATGAGCAGAGAATTTTTTGTAGGTTTTGAAATTATTGCAGAAAGCTACGGTGATTTTGAGAGTTGACTGAGGTGTTATGATGTTATTATTACGATGACTATGTGTATTATGCTGTTGTGGTAAGTTTATGACCAATAAGCTGATGCTATATGAGTTATTTGACGATGCTACGTATTTTTTTATGATGAAAGATTGAAGAAGTGTCTACGAATATGTATATGTATAATAAGATAAGGAGTAATGAGTACTGGTTAGGGACTCTGATTTGTGAAAAACGATGTTGGAAACCGAGAATCGTACTTTAAGAGTTACGAAATGTATGTAAATGCGTTAATGTATTGCAATATTTATAGGATTTTGTTTCTACAGATTTGTAACGCAAATTCTTGACCAGTGAAATATTTTTATATGAGACTGCCACTGTAGCGGAAACTGGTGTCGTAAATATTTCGATAAGACAGTTAAGTGACCACCTGCACGTAATGCGTCGTGGCCACCCAGCTGTGCGACAACCGCCTGACAAAAGAAAGCCATTAGTGTGTTCCTGTCAAAGGCACAGGTGGAGAGATAAAAAAAGAAGCCATTATCCTCGCTATTGACATTCCTTTGTAGAAAACATCGTAAATACGACAACCTCAAACTTGAAAACATGATTAAACTGTAGAGTTCTTAATCTATGATATTTACTGAAATGAAATGATGAGAAACGTTTCATGTCTGTTGTCTTGCTAGTTGAAAGATTGTTTACTGAACTATGAAACGCCATATGGCTAGCGAATGACGTTTCACGCCTTGCTTTGCCTATTTTGTTTAATATCTAGTTTCTAGCTGCACTGCAGCATTGGTTACAATAAAATTTAATGGATGTACTAATATAAATATTTTATGCCATACAGATCCAGTAAATAATAACTTTATGATGTACTTTAAAAAAAACGAAGGAGCTAAAAAAGACATTTCCCTTGGCAGGAAC
This sequence comes from Schistocerca gregaria, assembly GCF_023897955.1. Taxonomy (NCBI): domain Eukaryota; kingdom Metazoa; phylum Arthropoda; class Insecta; order Orthoptera; family Acrididae; genus Schistocerca; species Schistocerca gregaria. The sequence continues at coordinate 554,331,698 of NC_064925.1, forward strand.
TGCATAGAGAACTTTCTTTTCAAGTACATGGTAATATTTTTTTTACAATAAGTTTTTGTGGTGCACCACTTTAATCATATAGACATTAAGATGTGAATATACATTTCCCTTATCTGCATTGTAGTCTTTAGTGTAATATTTTTTCTGATTGAGCTTTGTCATGTTTAGATATAAGTTATTTCATTTGCTGCTGCTGTTTGTCAGGCGTAATGTTACTGAATTTGCCAGTTTTACTATGGATTTATTTTTCTTGTTTGCTGTGCATTGCCTTATATTAGTTTTAATATTGCTGCTTCTTTGACACCTTCCATTTTATTTCATTGTTGTTTGTATTAATCATTTTGTGCTGCTGCATTACCTCATCCCTTAGTTAAGCATCTGACCTCAGTAGATTTAAGTTAGCTTAATATGGGGTAGGTTATGAAAGAGAACGAGTTGTGATGAATTGGAAGAAATGCATTGAGAAGTTATAAGAAAATGGTTTGGCCAAAGAAAAGTAGTGTACAGTGGATAAAAACTATTTTTGAAAGAGGATGTGAACAAAATACAGAAAGCATGCTTGGATAGGATATTTTTGGTGGAAACAAATGTTGAGATATGACGAAAGATCTACAGAATGAAGTTTTGGGTTGGACTGCAGTACCAAATGTTACATTGAAAACAAACCCTGTCCTTTCCTTCCGTTATCCCACTATGTGTTTGTGTACCCTTGTGTATTTATGTTCTACCGGTCTTTATATGTTTATCTGATAAGACTTATGTTGCAGATTTTTTCTAATATTAAGCTACATTCACAATGATGAGGAATACTGTTATCCTCAAATATAATTTGCATTAATAACATGTTATTTACTTTGTAAAGATGTTTACACATTATTTATTATGTTTTGTTTAATGCTCATGTGTGAAGTTGATGTTTCAAAAGTTATTCTGATCGTTTATGTATGTACTTATGTCGTAATTTTTGTAACACTGATGTATTTGCTATTTCGATTCTTTTGTAAAGCCTGTACTACTACAAACGTTATCTGTACTATTATGTTCTTTAGTGATATATTTTTACCTTTGTTATTGTATTCTCATATTATAAAATTGTAATTGACACCAGTTGATCAAATTAAGTAAATTGTAAGTTACATTTCACTGCACACATTTCTGTTGGTCATACTATATAGACAATATGTGAGATGTAGGGACTGATAGTGTTTGCAATTGTGTTGATAATACAGCAAGGGACTGGTTAAGAGCACTGCTGGTTCTAAGGACAGTTCCAGAAACTTTGTGAGTGGACAAGTGGTGGGTTATGGACTTGCTACATTATCCACAAGACTCTCCAATGATGATTGTGCGGCTGCACAGTCAAACAGATGGCTGCTGGCCATCTCTACAAGGACTACAGTGGGTCTACACCTTTGATGACTCACCAATACCATTATCTCTACAAGGACTGCAGTGGGTCTGCACCTCTGGTGGCCCACCAATACCGTAATCTCTACCAGCACTACAATGGGTCTACTCTGTGTTGACCTACCTACCAATATTCTTCAAATCTTCGACTGACTCTGCTGTGGGTTTGCTCTGTTGTGTTCTATTACCTGTCAGCATGTCTTTCCGTTGGAAGGACAACACTACTTCAAGACTGCATGGAAATCCACTACTTTCGTGTTCATTTTCTTTTACTGCTCAGACTTTGAGAAAAACACTGCTATTTAACTGTGATGAATGATCAGGACTGTCTTTATGGACTGTGAGAAAATTTTAGCTTTGGACCAACATTGTATCGATAAGTGTGTGCAATTCATTTATTTGTTATCGTAATTACGAAAAACATTTTCAAATCTGTATTGGCCACTGCCCAAAAAAATTTGTAAATTTTTTTGTGGGGAGCATGGGGGCTATGTAAGTAGGCTGTTTCGGTTTTTTATTGGTAGCGCCGCCGCCACGTAGCGCTCTGTATGAAAATCACTGGCTGTGCCGTGTGCAGTCTGTGGCTGGTTTGCATTGTTGTCTGCATTGTAGTGTTGGGCAGCGGCAGATGGATGCTAACAGCGCGTAGCGTTGTGCAGTTGGAGGTGAGCCGCCAGCAGTGGTGGACGTGGGGAGAGAGATGGCGGAGTTTTGAAATTTGTAAGAATTGGTGTCATGAGCTGATATATATATTATAACTATTAAGGTAAATACATTGTTTGTACTCTATTAAAATCTTTGATTCGCTAACTATGCCTATCACTAGTTAGTGCCTTCAGTAGTTTGAATCTTTTATTTAGCTGGCAGTAGTGGTGCTCGCTGTATTGCAGTAGTTCGAGTAACGAAGATTTTTGGTGAGGTAAGTGATTTGTGAAAGGTATAGGTTAATGTTAGTCATGGCCATTCGTTTGTAGGGATTATTGAAAGTCAGATTGCGTTGCGCTAAAAACTGTTGTGTGTCAGTTTAAGCACAGTCGTGTGCAATTTTTCTAGGGGACGTTTCAACACACATCCATGCCCGAGGCAGGATTCAAACCTGCGACCGTATCGGTCGCGCGGTTCCAGACTGAAGCGCCTAGAACCGCTCGGCCAGACCTGCCGACTCTCTGTCGGTTAGGATAACTTTACAACCACTGTTCGTATTTTGTGTTACATGGCTGCGACTAATCCACCATTTCTTGTAGACATTCTGGACATTCAGTGTTGATACACCAACACATTGGGGAGCTTCATTCACAGTGTGGTCATGAGCACATAGAAGATTTTGTCTTCTCAACTTTAACTACATGCACATGATTAGTAATAAACTGATAGTTCCAATTAGCCTTGAAGTACACTTTTACTCCAGCATCAGAACACAGCAAGTTTGATATAGGACAACAAACAGCTCAGACGCTCATATTTAAAAGATATGCGTAAGTGTATCAAAGCCAATAGTGACAAAAGCCGTGACGGTCACATTAACACGACGACACTGTCAATGTTCCACTGTAATAATATCAGTTCCTTAGTGGAGTGTCATCCCTGGTGGTATGTGATCGCTGGTGTGGACCAGTGTGGTACATCGACGGGGAGCTCAGACGGAGGGCAGTGCTGCCTGCTGCAGGTTGAGCAGCGATTTGAGTACACATTGAGGAATACCTGCGGGCGCTGCCCATGTGACACATGGACGCAAACTAGTTCCCTCGGCAGCAGCTCCACTGTTGCTTGCACCGCCTATGGTCGATTATGGTGCCTGCTAGCACTTAGCCTGTGTCCTCGAAGTCTTTATTGGCGGCATGTCTGATTGAAAACTCTACGGTTTTCAATCAAACAAAATTCTCGAGTTTCGATGGCTATCTCCGCCATCGTCAGCCTTCCAGGCTGTCCCAAGGTACGAGGTATGCTTCGCTCTGTTAAAGACGACATATCTACTCGGATTCTGGTGTTACTTACGAATGCAAGACAAGTCGCACAGTGCAAAGCGCTGTACCGAGTAAAGGTGAAATTTAAACGAAGGCAGCTTTGAACGGACACAAAATACAGTTTTTAAACACGGGAGTCTTGGCTCATACGTAACGTATTGGGATTCCGTTGCAAAAGAGTTGGCTGAGATTAGAATGAAGAGAAATAATTTCAACACAGACCAGTGATACACACATAGAATGGCATGGGGACGGGCTTTGGACGTCGAAAGGAGGCAACTACAAATGCTTTTCGCTTTTAGGTAGGCGGGAGCGACACTTAAAACATGACGCCGGCCTCTCGCCTCTTTTGACGACACACGGGATGTCAAAAAATTTTCAGCCGTCTAGTTTCAAAACATATTTTATTTGAGTACCAGTTTTGGCGATTTACTACCCCATCTTGAGGCCCCGACCGACGTGTAGGAGGATGCCATCTCGGTTCAGATGCAAACAGGGGCCAGACTGTCAGATAAACATGTTTATCTAACAGATCCTTCTTATCTGTTTATTTTGAAGCCAAATTTTGTGTCACGTATGTTGTAAATTTCTTTCAATAGGTCTACAATCGTATCTGCTCCTTTAACTTTTATTTCTTGTTAGAATTTTCTTCCAAGTCTTTTACTGCTGCTTAAAGGTAAAAACTGAGCAACAGCGGTTTTAGTGTTCCAACTCTGTCTGACACTCTCCTTAAAAAGCGCTTTGATTTCTCGACTTTGTATTGTGAATTATTCTACACGTTGTCGGCAATCTTCTAAGGGCTCTGGGAGATCTTGTTCTTTCTGTAAGACCACAAACGCAGGAACTTATCCAATTTTTCAATAATCCAGAGGCCATTAGTAAGCGCTACGTCAGAACTGCTTCTGTGATATCGCTTCCGTTTCTGGAACCATACCGATCATCATCCAATACATCTTTAACTTTTGTTTCTATTTGTCATTATACTGAATTATTCCCGTCAACATGAAAAGTTCGACAGGAAGTGTTCACGTTTATCCACATGTGCCGTCTTTGGTAAAGTGATGATGACATTTTTAGATACCTAATGGTTCATATATTTTTGACACCAACTCAAATAACCTGATTCCTGCACCTCCAGTGGATTTCAGTAAGTAGGAAAGTAGACTACCGATTCGATGTGACTTTGCCCCCTTACTACATTATATATTTCTTCCACTTCTTCATCTTCATAAATGGTCCGCAGTTTACACTCAACTGCTTCGCAGGCGTTCCATCAAACCACTTTCACATTATTTCTCTACTGTTACACTCTCGAATAACTCGTGGGAAAAACGAAAATCTAAACATATATGAAGGTAGTGTATGTTCCCGAAGGAACAATACCATTGATGACAGCGCAGCGCCTCTAGAATGAATTGGTAATTAAATCGAACCCTAGCTGCGAACAGGCGTTGATACACATCATTGGGTACATGTTGAAAATGTGTCCCCCAACCGGGACTGGAACGCAAGGTCTCCTGCTCACATGGCAGACACTCTGTCCATCTATCCTCTGTAACCTCTGTGGCTCAGCAGTAATAAAAAACTGAGTTAATGGATCAACGACGAACTGAAATGGGTGTCTTGCGACGTCCGCCCCGAGCAGATACAACAAACAAAAGGAGATTTAAAAAGAAAAAAAAATGAAGAATCAGAAGATGGATGGAGCATCTGCCATGTAAGTAGGAGATCCCGGGTTCGAGCCCCGGTCGTAGCACACATTATCATGTCCCCAGGGATGTATATCAACGTCTGTTTGCAGCTAGAGTGTCGATTAAATTACACTCCTGGAAATGGAAAAAAGAACACATTGACACCGGTGTGTCAGACCCACCATACTTGCTCCGGACACTGCGAGAGGGCTGTACAAGCAATGATCACACGCACGGCACAGCGGACACACCAGGAACCGCGGTGTTGGCCGTCGAATGGCGCTAGCTGCGCAGCATTTGTGCACCGCCGCCGTCAGTGTCAGCCAGTTTGCCGTGGCATACGGAGCTCCGTTGCAGTCCTTATCACTGGTAGCATGCCGCGACAGCGTGGACGTGAACCGTATGTGCAGTTGACGGACTTTGAGCGAGGGCGTATAGTGGGCATGCGGGAGGCCGGGTGGACGTACCGCCGAATTGCTCAACACGTGGGGCGTGAGGTCTCCACAGTACATCGATGTTGTCGCCAGTCGTAGGCGGAAGGTAGACGTGCCCGTCGACCTGGGACCGGACCGCAGCGACGCACGGATGCACACCATGACCGTAGGATCCTACGCAGTGCCGTAGGGGACCGCACCGCCACTTCCCAGCAAATTAGGGACACTGTTGCTCCTGGGGTATCGGCGAGGACCATTCGGAACCGTCTCCATGAAGCTGGGCTACGGTCCCGTACACCGTTAGGCCGTCTTCCGCTCACGCCCCAACATCGTGCAGCCCGCCTCCAGTGGTGTAGCGACAGGCGTGAATGGAGGGACGAATGGAGACGTGTCGTCTTCAGCGATGAGAGTCGCTTCTGCCTTGGTGCCAATGATGGTCGTATGCGTGTTTGGCGCCGTGCAGGTGAGCGCCATAATCAGGACTGCATACGACCGAGGCACACAGGGCCAACACCCGGCATCATGGTGTGGGGAGCGATCTCCTACACTAGCCGTACACCTCTGGTGATCGTCGAGGGGACACTGAATAGTGCACGGTACATCCAAACTGTCATCGAACCCATCGTTCTACAATTCCTAGACCGGCAAGGGAACTTGCTGTTCCAACAGGACAATGCACGTCCGCATGAATCCCCTGCCACCCAACGTGCTCTAGAAGGTGTAAGTCAACTACCCTGGCCAGCAAGATCTCCGGATCTGTCCCCCATTGAGCATGTTTGGGACTGGATGAAGCGTCGTCTCACGCGGTCTGCACGTCCAGCACGAACGCTGGTCCAACTGAGGCGCCAGGTGGAAATGGCATGGCAAGCCGTTCCACAGGACTACATCCAGCATCTCTACGATCGTCTCCATGGGAGAATAACAGCCTGCATTGCTGCGAAAGGTGAATATACACTGTACTAGTGCCGACATTGTGCATGCTTCATTGCCTGTGTCTATGTGCTTGTGGTTCTGTCAATGTGATCATGTGATGTATCTGACCCCAGGAATGTGTCAATAAAGTTTCCCCTTCCTGGGACAATGAATTCACGGTGTTCTTATTTCAATTTCCAGGAGTGTATCAGAACATCTAAATATTTCCGAGCAATTTCTGACCTATCTTAATTTATTACGATGATCATTTTTCCCTATGCAGGTGGCAGTCAATACAATATTTTTGCACTAAGAGAAAAGAGTTGCTGAACGCACTTTAGTGAAAATATCTTACCGCATCGAAAAGTGCCATTGTTTTACGAGTTCCGCTCCAACTCGCTTACGATACCCACGATTCTTTCCTCAATATCTCACAATAATACGAAGCGAAGAGCGCTTCTATGGACAAACAGCCGTTCTATGAATTTTTTCGACGTCCTCCGTTGATCCTACCTAATAAGGATCCTATACCAAGCACCAAAATTCTAGAAGAAGGCAGACAAATGTAGTGTGGGCAATCTCTGTAGTATATTTGTTACATCTTCTAAGTGCTCTGCTAATAAAACGTAGTCTATTGTTCACCCTACCCACAACAGTCTCTATGTGATGGTTACAGTGTAAGTTGATCGTTGTTGTAACCCCCAGAAATTTAGTTTAAATATTTAAATTTCTTTGATTTATGGTGTAAACGAAATTTAACGATTTCCTTTTTGCCGTCATGTGAAGGATCTCAATCTTTTTACTGTTTACAGTCACCTTATACTTTTTGCAACCAATACGTATCTTGTCTACAGTATTTTGTAGTTGGTTTTGATAATCTGATGACTGTAGTACAAGGCACGACAGCATTACGAACAAACAATCCAAGAAGGTTTGTCAGGTTGTCAAATAATACTTTATATAGATTATTTTCTTGGTTGGAATACTGGAATCATTACTGCATCTTCATTGGTAAAAGAAGTTTGTGAAATCGTATTTCGTAGCTCCACTTTTTTGGTGCTGTCATCATTAATATTACCATTGCTGTCTCGCGCTGAAGTTACGGTATTAATTGTGCCTTGGCGCTGGTGAACATTACACACGGCCAGAATCTCTTTCGATGTTCTCTTGTATCATTTTTCGGGATAGTTCCTCTCTACAGTACAGGCCTTCGAAGCACTGTTACCAGCTGTCTAACCTTTCTTCTGCATGTAATGGAAGTTTTCCATTAGTATCTCTTAGATACGATTAAGTTCTATTTTCCGGATTAATATTTAATCTTCTTGTATGTCGTGTCAGTTTTCCCTGCCATCATATTTTTCTCAATATCTTTACATGCTTCCATTATGATTCGGCCGTTGTGCATTGTCAATGGACGTCGTAAGCAATCTATTCTGTTGAGTTCATACACCGTTAATAAGCTTGTTACATTTTCTTCTTTCTCGCGTATTTCCTGGGTAAACCATACATTCTTCACTCCAATTTTAGCTGCACAGTATTTTACTCTGCTGTGACTATTTACTTCTTTATTACACTCGAGTCTACTCCTATGAGAATAATCACGACGCTCTTACATATGTCTTTAGTTACTGTCTAGACAACTGCCACTTCGCTACAACGTGTCTTAAACTTTCAGAAACTTTTAGAATTCCGTTTCATCATGAACTTTGTTTTTAAAAATATGTATCAATTCTTGTGAATGGTTTGTAGTCCAGAATCTGATTTCGAAATCCTTGCCAGACAATAATGTACGTCAAGAATTAATATGATATTTTATGAATGAAAAGCAGATTCTCTCAATCATAAATACAGATTCAAAAATTTCGACAAAGCAAGGAACTACGACACAAACGAAACGTATTATTATACACACAGCTTAAAGCACATAAGGCGAAAATATTAAACATTGCTGTTAAGGTTTATCCACATTCAATTATTGTGCATATTTAAAAGCTCTCATTCAGTTCATTGACAGTGACGGATGGAAGAAGTCGAGGAGAGGGAAATAATGCGATTGACGTTATAGTGTGCCAGAGAAACAGCGCCGACAATAAATTCCAAGAAAACAGAGTAAATAATGGAATTAACTGTGACAAATGTTCCGCCAGTTACAAGTAGCGCAAATAGACTGCGAGAGCGGAATGGCGCTACTCCGTAAATTACTGCCCCGGGAGTTGGAGTCGAGAAGAATGGAAGACGGCTGGGAAATGCAGTACTTCGGCAACGCCATGCCGGGAGAGGGCACTTTTACTGCACTGTGAGTTGACAGCCCGCGGAAGCAACTTTTACATCTCCCGTTTCCTTCTGAAATGTCTGTAAACGTATCTTCTGTTATCCTAAGATTCATGTTACCTATGAACCACACTCTTTGCGCCTAAAAACTTTTTCATGACTCTACGGGGATACTTCATTAATTCTTTCAAGCACTCTATGTAATTCTGCTGTTGACAGGCCGTGCTTTTCTTGTTGTTTTTCCATCGCCCGCTGAGAAATAAGTACGTAGCATTTCGCCCTAAAATCATTCATTGCTGTGATGACACTACTAACTTGCATGTTGGAATACACAGGAGACAGAATTGCTTTGTCCATTTCGAAACCAAATATTAGCCAATATTCGGGTTAAAACAGAAATCCGCCAACGAAGTTTCAGAAGTGGAAGCATAGAGAAAACAGTGATAAGATGTTTTGTAATATGGGCTCTAAGCGTATACTGTATGACCTATGAGCGTAGCTCATCTTTTCTGCTACCAAATACATCTCTTCTAATCAGGAAGTGCTAATGCCTCTTAGGGTACACATTTTAATGTGCCTGTTTGCAATAGTTTTATTTTGTTTTGATGAAAACTGCTAACTCTGAAAATTTGTCGACGGAGATTTGGTTCATCCAGTGTAGGTGAAGACTTGCATTATCATTTACATGCTACTTCCTATGTCCCTGAATGAGAATCTTCACTGATAAGTAATTTACGTAAAGATAAGTTCTGGAAGAAGAAATCGGAAGGAAATCGTCATTTACATCCACAAAACACACTACCCTGTTCGAGGCACGTTAGTTTGGATAGTTTTTTCCACTTTGATGTGTCCACAGTTGTGATGTGTTCCCGAAATGGAACATTGTACATATGAACTTTTATTGATTGCATTTGTCCATGATCGCGATTTCAGTCTATTACGTTATCCTCTAGTGACAACTGTTAACAACACAGACTACTTGACAATACTTCGTTTTTGACAATACACCGTTTTTTTTTTTTTTTGCAGCTTATAGGCGCTCAACGGCGAGGTTATCGGCACACATTCTGCTGTTAGTGCTAATCTCTCTTATACGTCGTACTGTGTCATCTTTTAGATCGACTGTTTATTGACGTTCTTTATAATGAGACAAAGGAAGAAATATTTTAAAGAAACACTTTCTTATAAAACATTTTGATACGAGCAAATGTTCTTATTGAAATGCGAAGATCCTGAGTTCGACTCTCGGTCCGGCACAGGAAGTTTCATATCAGCGCACACTCCTCTGTAGAGTGAAAATATTCTCGAAACATTCCCGAGGCTGTGGCTAATCCATGTCCGCGAAAGGCAAAGGTCCCGAGTTCGAATCTCGCTGCGCCACACAGTTTTAAATTATCAGGAAGTTTGTTTCTAGTTAAACTTTCTTGAGAGGAATTTATTTTGTTGCGTAAGAACTGTATAGTTGACCCAAATCACGACAGGGAATTAATACGATGTTGTGCATAGCATGCGGACGAAAATAGCTTCCGTGTTATGTGTAACTCCCAGGTAACCAAGTTCGATGGAACTTGGTCCATGTAGAGAAAGAAATGCTAGCACAGAAGGTAAATGAAGGAAATACGCAATGAGGCGAAAATATCAACACTTTTCCCAAAAGACAGTTATTACACTGAAGTCATCGCGGTCTATGCTGGTCGCCTGGACATTAAAATATGTTGGTGGTTCTTAACAGGGTCTGTGACCACCCTGAACAGAAATGCACTCTCTGCCACGTGCTCTCGTGCTCGTCACAATGCTAGTAAGTGTTCTCACCTCTCGCTTATTAGGGTATGTAACGCACCCAGCTGCATGTAAAATGTGATTGTTTTGGAGGCCCAGGTGTTATGGTGTGGAAAGGCGTAATATTCAGCGGGAGTAATAACCTTCATCACTTTAAACACGTAAACTTAATGGTCAACTTTACTGTCACGCTGTTTTCCTCACCCATGCGCTTCTTGGTAGGCGTGTGTTAGGCCCATACTACAGTTTTATGGGGACAATATCTGATAACATTAAACTGCGCAGATAGAGGAGCTCTTGGAACCATGGAATGTTCGTCGAATGGACTGGACTCAGTTTGTGCGACTTAAATCCCGAGCACGTGTGGGATCCATTGTGGTGATGTAATGCGGCAAGTCCATATGCACCTACAACCATCCAGCAGACGTCAACCGCTCTGCAGGACGAATGGGACAACCCACCACAAGAACTTGTCACCAGCCTTGGGGGCACGTTGCAGACCATCTATACCGTCTGTGATGATGACACACCCTCTTAAGAACCAACGTCGTAGGGGCCTTAGAAAACACCGATGACGTCAGTGCAGTTAATGTCTTTCAATAAAATGTTGTTTCTCTTTGTGTTAGTGTGTCCTTCTTTCAGTAACCTTCTGCATTATACCGTAGCAGTTCTTCCTATTTATGGTCCAAGTTTCATCGAGCTATTACTTGGCAGTGACGCTTCATGTGAAAGTTATTTTCGCCCTCATGTTTGGTCCGCTGAATCATTCGATTTTAATCCTGTAGAATTAGTCGGGGATTACCTGTATGCGCTTGTGAAACGTAATGAATAACAATGGATGGTTCAGCATCCCAGCAGTATAGCTGTTCTTTGTGATCTAATCATTAATGAGTGTGCAACGCAGCTAGCTCTTTATTCGCACGAAGTAATGGCCGCTATCGACAGGGGATCTCAAGTTGATTCCGTATTTCTAGATTTCCGCAAAGCTTTTGACACCGTTCCTCATAAGCGACTTCTAATCAAGCTGCGGAGCTATGGGGTATCGTCTCAGTTGTGCAACTGGATTCGTGATTTCCTATCAGGAAGGTCGCAGTTCGTAGTAATAGACGGCAAATCATCGAGTAAAACTGAAGTGATATCAGGTGTTCCCCATAAATAGTACAATTCTCAAGGCTGTCAATTCAACTAAGTACCTGGGTGTTAAAATTACGAACAACTTCAGTTGGAAGGACCACATAGATAATATTGTCGGGAAGGCGAGCCAAAGGTTGCGTTTCATTGGCAGGACACTTAGAAGATGCAACAAGTCCACTAAAGAGACAGCTTACACTACACTCGTTCGTCCTCTGTTAGAATATTGCTGCGCGGTGTAGGATCCTTACCAGGTGGGATTGACGGAGGACATCGAAAGGGTGCAAAAAAGGGCAGCTCCTTTTGTATTATCACGGTATAGGGGAGAGAGTGTGGCAGATATGATACACGAGTTGGGATGGAAGTATACTGTATGACCTATGAGCGTAGCTCATCTTTTCTGCTATCAAATACATCTCTTCTAATCAGGAAGTGCTAATGCCTCTTAGAGTACCCATTTTAATGTGCCTGTTTGCAATAGTTTTATTTTGTTTTGATGAAAACTGCTATCTCTGAAAATTTGTCGACGGAGATTTGGTTCATCCAGTGTAGGTGAAGACTTGCATTATCATTTAAATGCTACTTCCTATGTCCCTGAATGAGAATCTTCACTGATAAGCAATTTACGTAAAGATAAGTTCTGGAAGAAGAAATCGGAAGGAAATCGTCATTTACATCCACAAAACACACTACCCTGTTCGAGACACTTAGTTTGGATAGTTTTTTCCACTTTGATGTGTCCACAGTTATGATGTGTTCCCGAAATGGAACATTGTACATATGAACTTTTATTGATTGCATTTGTCCATCATCGCGATTTCAGTCTATTACGTTATCCTCTAGTGACCACTGTTAACAACACAGACTACTTGACAATACTTCGTTTTTGACAATACACCGTGTTTTTGCAGCTTATAGGCGCTCAACGGCGAGGTTATCGGCGCACATTCTGCTGTTAGTGCTAATCTCTCTTATACGTCGTACTGTGTCATCTTTTAGATCGACTGTTTATTGACGTTCTTCATAATGAGACAGAGGAAGAAATATTTTAAAGAAACAGTTTCTTATAAAACATTTTGATAAGAGCAAATGTTCTTATTGAAATGCGAAGATCCTGAGTTCGACTCTCGGTCCGGCACAGGAAGTTTCATATCAGCGCACACTCCTCTGTAGAGTGAAAATATTCTCGAAACATTCCCGAGGCTGTGGCTAATCCATGTCCGCGAAAGGCAAAGGTCCCGAGTTCGAATCTCGCTGCGCCACACAGTTTTAAATTATCAGGAAGTTTGTTTCTAGTTAAACTTTCTTGAGAGGAATTTATTTTGTGGCGTAAGAACTGTATAGTTGACCCAAATCACGACAGGGAATTAATACGATGTTGCGCATAACATGCGGACGAAAAAAGCTTCCGTGTTGTGGTTCGATGAACCCTCTGCAAGCACTTAAATGTGAATTGCAGAGTAGTCATGTAGATGTAGATGTAGATGTAGATGTATTCCATTGCATATGGGATGCTTTTAGAAAGGTAATTGTCGAATTGAGATCACTAAGAAGACTAAAGAAAGAGTTACACGATAACGTGATATTTCCAATGATGTTATTAACTTTTTTCTGATGAACTTAGTTACCGGAGAGCTAAAAAAGACTCACAAATCCCAAAGAAAGAAAAATTAATGTATGTCTGTTTGACACCATTCACGTTACAAGTAATGAAAGATGCGTCAAAAGGACACTACAACTTAGGAATTACTTAGTAATTTATAGAGTTATCATACAGAATCGGTACATACGTCATTTTTTATCAAACAAAAGTTTGATTCACGTAGAGTATTAGTACCTCTTTCCTCCACCAGGAGCGCTAGCGTAGTTCACAGTTAATGTGGATCTTTCGCTATTATTGTGTATCTGGATATGGTGGAAAACTTTTTAATTCCTCAGATCGATGGAGATGACCGAGATGGGATGGTGTACTACCATCAAGACGGTGCTCCACATTTGCTCACGGAAGTTAGACGATCTCGCGATGATCGCTTCCAATGTCGGTGGATTGGCCGAGAAGGGACAATCGTATCGCCACCTCGCTCCCAGTACTTCACGCCACTGAGTTCCTTTCTCTTTCATTAAAGACAACGTGTATGTTCCTCCCCTACCAAACAGTTTAGCCGACCTGAAAAATCGAATCCACGCAGCCGTGGCACGAGTTAGCCGCGATAAGCTACAACGAGTGTAGGAACTGGGATAATGTTTGCCCAAGCACAAACGATAGTCACATCGAAACAAAATGACAGTTGACACGTTTAAGTAAAACCTGAGATAGTTTCATAAAAAGTGACACATCCAACGGTTCTGTACGTTATCTCAAAAATTTCTGTATCATTTCAAATTTGTTGCGTCCTTTTTCACTCACCCTGTACATATTTACACCAAGGACAAAATCAAGTAGAGACACCTACACATTAGTGTGCACAGTTTCAGTTCGCCCAGATGAATGTGGACTCTTCAGCATACGTAACGTAGTGTGAAACCATACCGGCAGGAGATGATTCCATCTCTACCCATATGTCATGTGGATTTATCAGCGCTAGTTTCAGGCAACACTAACTTCCATCAGTGGCGCCCCACGTATCATCATTACGAATGCGTTCTGTTTATTGAAGAATAAACTTCTTAAGATCACTCGCACACAATGCAGGTGTGAGATGAAATGTATGCTGTATAAGTTTGTTTCCTTATTTTTGCTTTTCATTCTCATCTCGTGAGAACACAGAGGGCTGTTGTCGAAATGTGTTTTCTTCAGCGCAATATCGCAGAATGCTGGGAATGAATTAGAGAGAATCCCTGCTGGTAATTACTGAAATGGGATTCCGAGTTGTGGGATTCAGCTGACGACAAAGGGAAATCCTCCCGAAACCATGGCCATTTCTAGGACAATGTCTCCCATTGTAAGGATACACCTCTCATGTGCGCTACTGTCGGCAAACAAACATCTGCGCGCGATTTGACAGTAGTTATGGTATAGTTCACTTGTGAGAAACTGTGACTGATGTATCAGGGACTTGCTGTGTTGGCGATAGTTCTAAACTGTATCGTACCCAGTCCACACATCTTCCACCAGGTTTTGAGTTACCGACCTCGTAATGCTTGTGCCTTTGCTAATAAAAGTGCCCTGTGACTTTCAGTGAGGTGATTTAGGGATGTGGTTTGTGATTTCACTAACCCACACCGACATAATGTATCCACTTGTTATTATTACACCAATTGTAGACTTAACGAATAATGTCCCCTTTAAAATATTTAGAACAAATAACTGCATAATTGTTAAAAAATAAAGAGAAACAGTTCTCCATATGCGAATCTAAAATCTTCCTATCTTGATAGGAAACCAAAGAGGCCTCTCTTTCGAGTGGGAGCTATGCATCATTTGACCGGTGATAAGAAAGAGGTTGTAACTTCCCCCTCACTTATCTACCTTAATGACAGTGAAAAATTTAACCGCGTGTACGTAATGGAAATTTGGGAAAAGCAATCGTCACCGAAGTTAATCTGTCGATAAAGAGGGAGGAAAGGGTTACATCTATATGAAAGGAAAAATGCAAATGAAATTGGCTGAAATTAATTTGGAAAAGGGGTAAACTTCATAAAGAAAGTAAATGTGCTGCCGTTACGTTAACTATTAACAGGCGTTAATTAGATAATTGAGATTTGGAGAAAATTACGGTCGCCAGTCCTATGGACAACTACTATAAAAACGGAAAATAAAAGGATAATGCACATATAATTAGCACTAAAAGCGTGGGAACTGAAGGATGACACGTTTTGTGTGAAAACTGAATGTTTATCACAAGTAAGTAAATTCGCTACACTCTGACTTAATTTAGCAAAAGAATAAATAAAACCAGAAAATTGAAAGTTAATGTAGTGACTGGAATTAATAGTGAACTTTGCTTTTGAGGCACTATGAAATTTAATAAAATAAAGTTAGTCTTGGGATACGTGAATAATCATATTAAAAGGTAATTTAGAAATAATAGACTTAAGTTTGAACTTGAATTAAATGATTTTGAACAATTAACAGTAGGAAAATTTAGTACGTACCAAGCTGAGCTGCAGTGACATGTAACCTGAAAAATGGTAACAAAATGCCCACTCTTAATTTCGGTTTGCGTAATCTAAATATTGTAGCCAGCTATGAATACTTTAACTGAACTCTGAAATTAAAGCAGCGAAATGGAATGACATTACTTTAATGCTGGAATTTGAATGTCAACGACACTCGGGTTCATTTCGGAAAAGGAAGGGACCCTGCTTGGTAATGCAATTGGGACAATGAGCAACAAATGTTCATACTAAGTTTCTGCATTTTAGTGAAGCAATGGAACAGTTTGAAAAGCTGAGGTCTCCATACAGTTCTAAAACTTTACATGGTTTGAGTCTTCCTTGTTGGTTGATTGAAGGTTTTAAGTCGTCGATCGAGGAGGTGGCGACAATCACTTATTTTCGGCCATCACTCTTGCCGAAGCTGAAGCTGGATGTTACCACACCTTCTCGACACGGTTACCGGGCGAAACGGGCTCTTGATGTTTGCCAGCTAATGTTTCCTGTCCGCGACACCGTGCCAGAAACTATTATAGCAAGTCGAGCGCAATTACATACTACGAAACCCCCGAAAGCGCGGCAACTCGCGGGAGCGTCGCTCAAGACACCTGCTCCACCGCCCTACTCCAGCCAGACTCTGCTCTTCCCGCGCTCCACAGGGCAGAGTAAACCCTACCAAATATCCTATATACTTTGGTTCTCCACACGACCTATCGATGTAATCGTTCGATAGCATAGTTTTCAGTAGCGTAAAAATACAAGTAATATTTACAAAAGAAACCAATTCTGCATCGAAGGCGACGGAGGGATAAAGAAACAATTAAAATCGCTCAAAAGAGAAAAGGCCGCTGGACCTGATGGGATACCAGTTCGATTTTACACAGAGTACGTGAAGAAACTTGCTCCCCTTCTTGCAGCGGTGTACCGTAGGTCTCTAAAAGAGCGTAGCATTCCGAAGGATTGGAAAAGGGCACATATCATCCCCGTTTTCAAGAAGGGACGTCGAACAGATGTGCAAAACTATAGACCTATATCTCTAACGTCGTCAGTTGTAGAATTTTGGAACACATATTATGTTCGAGTATAATGACTTTTCTGGAGACTAGAAACCTACTCTGTAGGAATCAGCATGGGTTTCGAAAAAGACGTATGAAACTCAGCTCGCGCTATTCGTCCACAAGAATTAGAGGGCCATAGACTCAGGTTAACAGGTAGATGACGTGTTTCTTGACTTCCGAAAGGCGTTCGATATAGTTCCCCACAGTTGTTTAATGAACAAAGTAAGAGCATACGGACTATCAGACCATTTGTGTGATTGGATTGAAGAGTTCGTAGATAACAGAACCCAGCATGTCTTCGGAAGAAGTAAGAGTGATTTCAGGTGTGCCGCAAGGGAGTGTATTGGGACCGTTGCTGTTCACAATGTACATAAATGACCTGGTGGGTGACATCGGAAGTTCACTGATGGTTTTTGCAGATGATGCTATGGTGTATCGAGAGGTTGTAACAATGAAAAATTGTACTTAAATGCAGGAGGATCTGCAGCGAATTGACGCATGGTGCACGGAATGGCAATTGAATCTCAATGTAGACAAGCGTAATGTGCTGCGAATACATAGAAAGAAAGATCCCTTATCATTTAGCTACAAAATAGCAGGTCAGCAACTGTAAGCATTTAAGTCCCTAAATTATCTGGGAGTACGCATTAGGAGTGATTTAAAATGGAATGATCATATAAAATTTATCGTTGGTAAAGCAGATGCCAGACAGATTCATTGGAAGAATCCTAAGGAAATGCAATCCGAAAACAAAGGAAGTAGGCCACAGTACGCTTGTTCGCCCACTGCTTGAATACTGCTCAGCAGTGTGGGATTCGCACCAGAAAGGGTTGATAGAAGAGATAGAGAAGATCCAACGGAGGGCAGCGCGCTTCGTTACAGGATCATTTAGTAATAGCGAAAGCGTTACGAAGATGATAGATAAGCTCCAGTGGAAGACTCTGCACGAGAGACGCTCAGTAGCTCGGTATGGGCTTTTGTTGAAGTTTCGAGAACATATCTTCACCGTAGAGTCAAACAGTATATTGCTCCCTCCACGGTATATCTCGCGAAGAGACCATGAGGATAAAATCAGAGGGAGTAGAGCCTACAATGAAGCATACCGACAATTCTTCTTTCCACGAACAATACGAGACTGTAATAGAAGGGAGAACCGATAGAGGCTCTCAAGGTACACTCCGCCACACACCGTTAGGTGGCTTGCGGAGTATGGATATATATGTACACATAAATGCATATATATATATATATATATATATATATATATATATATATATATATATATTGTATTACAATATATAAAGACACAGAAATGTCATTTCTTCAGGTAGCAAAATAAGAAAAAAATTTCTATTACAATAGATGGAAAGAGGAGGATATATATATATATATATATATATATATATATATATATATATATATATATATATATATATTGTATTACAATATATAAAGACACAGAAATGTCATTTCTTCAGGTAACAAAATAAGAAAAAAATTTCTATTTCAATAGATGGAAAGAGGAGGTTATGCTTTTACGGCGTTACAAGTTCAAGACGTGTTTTTCTAATTTTCGAGGTATTACCCTATTTAATATACGCTATATAATTTGATCTAGTATTGTCTACAGTATGCAAGTTCCATATGCAAAATTTTTTGCAGAATGTCATTCTAGCAAGTCAAGAAGATTTAAGGTATTTGTCGTACGACCAAAACAAGAAGGCATGTTGAGCCTGATAACGTCTTTAATGTGATAATCACTTCCATGCATATGTCACTTATTCAAGCACTCAGTGCTGAGCTGATTCCCAGGTCGCGTGGATGAAGAACGAAGTACAGAATTTGTCATCAGTAAGGGATTGCGAACAGCGATGTTTCTTCTACAGTGTTTTCTCAACCTCACTCTCTAACTAGTCTGAGACTCGAAATAGGTACAAAGTCTGATATTAGAATATACCAAACATACACCATCGTGGCAAAAAGCAGGGGACACCTCCTAACGTGGTCTCCAAGTAACCGAACGTAACCGATTACAGTCAATTATCTGTTCATTTGGACCAGAGGGCCAAGTCCATTTCAAGTAAACACAACTCATGCCGTTAAGGAGCATCACCATCCTGCACAGTGTGTTGACAACTTGGTCCAACGCTTCGTGGATTCTGCGCCACACTAGAACCCTACCGTCAACACCTCTCAACTGAAATCAGGATTCATCTGACCAGGCCACGGTGTCCAGTCGTCTAAGGTCCAACCAATACGACCACCAGCTTAGGAAAGGCTGTGCGGGCCATGTCTTGCTGTCAGCAAAGTCGCTCGCGCCGGTCGTTTGCTGCCGTAGACCTTTATCGACAAATATCGCCTCACTCTCCTAACGGATACGTTAGTCGCACATCCAACATTAATACCTGTGTTTATTTCAAGCTGTGGTCCTTGTTTATTAGTACTGACATTCTACGTAATGCCGTGGCTGTTGGTCGCTAAGTGAATTAAGTGGAGGATTTAGGCACTGCGTTGTCCGTGGTGAGAGGAAATGCCTAAACTTTGGTGCTCTCGACACACACTTGGCAGTGTATATCTTCAGATATTGAACTCCCTAATGATTTCCGAAATAAAACGTCACATGCGTTTTGCTCTAACTACCATTTAGAGTTCAAAGATTGTTAATTCCCATCGTGTGGCCATAATCATGTCGGAAACCTTTTCACTTGAATCACCTGAGTACAACTAACAGCTCCATAAATGCACTGTCCTGTTACGCCTTGTGACGCATACAAGCGCCATCTGTATATGGGAATATCGCTATAAAATTAATTTTTTTACCACTGTTTACTGTGATTATTGTCAGAAGAGGAAGTTAACTGCAGTCAACATTGAGTGAGCTGGACGTATTTGCAAAACCACGAGACTACCATCAAATGACGTCTATGTACATGATCTCTTACGCCCAACTACAAACTTATCTCTTTATCACACCCGAGCGCTAAAACGGGGAAACTGCATCCTCCCCGCGTCAGAAGGAAATGCAGTTACATAAAGTGCATGGAACGGCTTGGTTTCAAGTTTTATATTTCTGAGTAGTATCGGCCGCAAATAAAACAAGTCTTCACTATTACTTAAATGTTACTGTTTGCTAAGGAATTAACGAGATTTTTTCTCGCTCTAACCATTGGCATATATACAAAAGTAGAGTCTCTAGCAAATTTATGTCACTCAGGCTGCCACTTAATCGTGACCACAGTTGTCCTATGATATATACCTCCGAGTACTCATCCTCAATCTCCCCCCTCCCCCCTCTCGCTCTCTCTCATTTTTGTTCTTGCAATCCACTGACTTCAGAGGTCGTTTTGTACCTAATTGTCACTGTGTACCTCATTCTCTGTTTTCTATCTCTGGGACCCAAGCATTGGTACCGAATACAATAGAATCACGTCTGCAACGTTGTTATCGATCTTCTGGAAACTCGTTCGGATGAAAACTTCGAAGAACTCCTGCACAGTTTTAAAGTAAACGGATTTGTCCTTTAAAACGGAACGAAACTACATTTCGATCAGTTCCATCCACACATGCACAGCACAGATTTCACTTGAAGTGGCAAAAGATCCCGAGAACAGCTCAATACAAATATGAGTCTAGTAGTGTTGGGAAAATGCTTAGAATCATTTCGACGCCACACTGAATTCTTCTAAATTGTAATTTTCTTTAAATGTAGTGTAGCTTAGGGAAATATACGGTGTTCGTTGTCAGAAGTAGTCCCTTCAAAACTGCGATTTCGTTTTTAAATGCATCAAGTTTACCTATCAAATCAGAAATAAGTTGCTTTTCAGAAGTCACCGTCTTACTGAGGGCAATGCGCAGTATTGACCACTTCCAATGCGACGTCTGCGGTTCTTTTCAGATATTCTAATTTAGGTTCTTGCTTTCGTTCTTTTTTCAGAAATTCAAGAACAGCGGGTCTTCAATCGGAATAGATACAGGCATATCCCTCGATATAACCAAAGAATGTCGCACAAATCTATTACGTCTCGATACTCCTTGCTCAGTTTCATAGAAACCTGTAGAAACTGACGTATTAATCTTTGGACTTCAGAAAACTTACTACCCGTCCCACGAATTTCATGATATGCTCCATGCCTCCCAACAAAGAACAAAATAATCGTTGAAGTACATAAAAGAGAATCCTGTACTAAATTGTCTGTCGATTATCATAACGTGTCGCTCTTTCATCCTCAACTAAATCTAGAAGTTTAGGTAATAATGCTACATGGATATCTAAAACAAATGCACAGTTAGGTCACATAACAAAAGAAGCCGATAATCTGCCCGTAAAACGTAGGAGAATAGCCCAGCTTGTACATGTTCTTAGTATGGATGTTGCAGAGACCACGAAAAGGATTTATCAACGGAAACAAACAGAAAGAAGAAATAGGAAAGCCACAAAAACGGTGGACAGGCAACTTGGAAACACATATAAAAATCTTGGAGTACGAGGATGGTGAGGAACCGCACTGGATGGGGCACAGTGGAAGGAACATGTTGAAGAGAGGAAAGATCACAGAGGGTTTAATGTCACGGGCAAGGAGCAGAGCCGACCGGTGTGTCCCAGCGGTTCAAGGCGCTACAATCTGGAACCGCGCGGCCACTACGGTCGCAGGTTCGAATCCTGCATCGGGCATGGATGTGTGTGACGTCCTTAGGTTAGTTAGATTTAAGTAGTTCTAAGCTCTAGGGGACTGATGACATTAAAAGTTAAATCCCATAGTGCTCACAGCCATTTCATCCAGCCAAGAAGCAGAATAACAATTGCTCTTCAGTCCATTCTTGCTGTTATTCACGACTGTCAGCGCAGGAGCCTTAGTAAGTAGTGCACACGATGTTTGTTTGTGGTTGTGGTGGTGCTGGTGGTGGCGGCGGCGGTGGTGATGGTTTGAGCCCTAGTGTAACTATTCACTGTACTGGCGCGACGCTGCTACACGTGGAATGCTTAATACCTGACCTCAGTGGTGTAGCCGCACTAAGATTCTCTGAAACAAACATGGATTCCAGCCCCATCACCCCTACGACCAAAACACGTTCTAACAATGTACCACACGACGGTGTGCTTCTATTGCCGTAGCGGCGGGCTACGCAATACTTATGACGGCCTTAGTTGCTATGAATGTAAAAATTCATCGTCTTTGGCTGATATTCAGTTGGTTTGATATTGCGATTTCAGTTTTCCCGATGAAAGAAATACTCACTGCTTCGTAGATTTAATTACTGCAAAACATTTTGTGTGACGTGTGTGCGTGTGTGTGAGTGTGTGTGTGTGTTTGTGCGTGTTTGTGTGTGTGGTGTGTACACAATAAAACATGTTATCACTTCAACCTACAGTGGCAACTGGCCTGTGCAGGTGAACAGCGGACACGTAAAGAGTGCTGATTCATGTTTTTGGCCCAGCGACATCAGTTGAAAGAAGTTGAATGGGAGTTATAAGACTATTACCTTCTAAAGGGAAAAAAGGGAAATGAAATGTAGTCGAAGGCAATCAAAAGTTGCCGAGGAAGTTCCACAAGCAAATGCAACATTAAACAAGGGATGTGAGTTATGGTACTTGTGGGCCATAATAGCTGTCGCTCAATGGAACAGGGGACAAAAAGCGGTAAACGCACGTATCACGCTCTGAAGACCGAGCGACAGTCCATCGACTATCGTGCTTTCCTCAGTCATTCATCAACGAATCCATTATTGACGAGTACTCCCGGCCGTTTACGACGTTCTGACTTAGGTAGCACTTTCTCTCAGTTCTTTCTCCTTAATTGGCAGCACGAGGCTTGGTGCACTCCGGTCCAACCTTTACACCAACAAAAATCCATTGGCAGTACCATGAACCGAAAAAGAATTCCCCGCATGAGGGCCTCTAGCGTTGATGGCCATTTTCTTCCCCCCTCAGACTGATTTTTTTATGACTGTCTTCCTTATTGTTCCGTCTACCTGTAACAACCATCTATTATAAAACTAACAACTAAATTAACTAGCGTCTTCTTTAACACAGGATAAAACGATACTAAAAAGAACTTATCTTCCCTTGTTAAAAATGTATTCTTCTACATTTGTTGTATCAAAGCAGACAAATAAAAGCATGGGGGCACAGACTTCATTGAGCACTGCTAACACTCATTAAGCGTCTTTGTTAAAACAGACAAATATAAAGAAATCCGGCTCTTTCTGTCACGTACATTAAAAAGCGTACTAACATTTCTTCCATTTTCTCTCCCGCGTTATTTTTCTTACACTTGAAAAATTAAGTCTACTGCTTTCATTAAATAACACAAAACGAACACAGCTGATTATTTGGAGTTATGATAACATAGTTTGAGTTATGGTAACACAGTTTGCCTTCGTCGGCATTCGACGTCGATGTAAATGTATAACGAAGCACAAACTAAAATCTTTCGGTCTTTAGAGTTTTGAAACAATATTTTTTTAAAATTTAATGCATAAATAAATAACAATAAAACTTCACTGACTCACGAACATACATAGCCACACCAAAGTTCGCCTATTTTATTTCATTATCTTTCACCTGTTCAAGTTGGTTAGTTTTCACGGGGTGATCGAGCAGTTCTAGGAGCTACAGTCTGGAACCGCGCGACCGCTGAGGTCTTAGGTTAGAATCCTCCCTCGGGCATTTGTGTGTGATGTCCTTAGGTTAGTTAGGTTTAAGTAGTTCTAAGTTCTAGGGGACTGACCTCAGAAGTTAAGTCCCATAATGCTCAGAGCCATTTGAATTTGTTAGTTTTCATGTGCGTCTGACTATCTACACTCCTGGAAATGGAAAAAAGAACACATTGACACCCGTGTGTCAGACCCACCATACTCGCTTCGGACATGCCGCGCCAGCGTGGACGTGAACCGTATGTGCAGCTGACGGACTTTGAGCGAGGGCGTATAGTGGGCATGCGGGAGGCCGGGTGGACGTAGCGCCGAATTGCTGAACACGTGGGGCGTGAGGTCTCCACAGTACATCGATGTTGTCGCCAGTGGTCGGCGGAAGGTCCACGTGCCCGTCGACCTGGGACCGGACCGCAGCGACGCACGGATGCACGCCAAGACCGTAGGATCCTACGCAGTACCGTAGGGGACCACAGCGCCACTTCCCAGCAAATTAGGGACACTGTTGCTTCTGGGGTATCGGCGAGGACCATTCGCAACCGTCTCCATGAAGCTGGGCTACGGTCCCGCACACCGTTAGACCGTCTTCCGCTCACGCCCCAACATCGTGCAGCCCGCCTCCAGTGGTGTCGCGACAGGCGTGAATGGAGGGATGAATGGAGACGTGTCGTCTTCAGCGAAGAGAGTCGCTTCTGCCTTGGTGCCAATGATGGTCGTATGCGTGTTTGGCGCCGTGCAGGTGAGCGCCACAATCAGGATGCACACGACCGAGGCACACAGGGTCAACACCCGACATCATGGTGTGGGGAGCGATCTCCTACACTGGCCGTACACCTCTGGTGATCGTCGAGGAGACACTGAATACTGCCCGGTACAGCCAAACCGTCATCGAACCCATCGTTCTACCATTCCTAGACCGTAAGGGAACTGGCTGTTCCAACAGGACAATGCACGTCCACATGTATCCCGGGCCACCCAACGTGCTCTAGAAGGTGTAAGTCAACTACCCTGGCCAGCAAGATCTCCGGATCTGTCCCCCATTGAGCATGTTTGGGACTGGATGAAGCGTCGTCTCACGCGGTCTGCACGTCCAGCAAGAACGCTGGTCCAACTGAGGCGGGAGGTGGAAATGGCATGGCAAGCCGTTCCACAGGACTACATCCAGCATCACTACGATCGTCTCCATGGGAGAATAGCAGCCTGCATTGCTGCGAAAGGTGGATATACACTGTACTAGTGGCGACATTGTGCATGCTCTGTTGCCTGTGTCTATGTGCGTGTGGTTCTGTCAGTGTGATCATGTGATGTATCTGACCCCAGGAATGTGTCAATAAAGTTTCCCCTTCCTGGGACAATGAATTCACGGTGTTCTTATTTCAATTTCCAGGAGTGTACTTTACTTCTTTTCTCCTCTCAGTATGTAGGAAACCGTATGCCCTATTAACCATTGGCAGCACTCCTTACAGTATCTGTGAAGGGTACATAAGGATTGGGCAGATTTTTTGGTGTGATTGTATTGGCTGAAGTTGTTTCTATGATTGCTGGAATATGCCTGATGTGGCAGCGTATGCCTTTTCCTTCACCACATATAAATCTGTGCGCCTTTGTGTCGGTCAGTATGCAGGTGGTGCAGTATGGTGTTTCTGCTAGATGTCTAGCGTCCAGATTGAAATTTGTCGGAATGTTCCTACTGACAGCTAAGTACCACACTGATCTTCCTTTATTGGTAATCGTAGATCCTTAATATTCTCTCAGGTCTTATTCCACTTATACTGTTTATACTTTTGCTCTTTTCCGTTTTTGGTTTCTTGTAAATCATGTTCTTATATACTTCTTTAACTTTGAGGACGTCTTTCTGAGGAATTGTCCTCTTAATGTATCTGTATTCAGTGAAAAAGTGTTGAAGGCGAATAGCTGATTCGGGATACAATGCACGT
This sequence comes from Schistocerca gregaria, assembly GCF_023897955.1. Lineage (NCBI taxonomy): Eukaryota > Metazoa > Arthropoda > Insecta > Orthoptera > Acrididae > Schistocerca > Schistocerca gregaria. The sequence continues at coordinate 554,357,028 of NC_064925.1, forward strand.
CTACAGGTGAATCCATATTTTTTTCATTCACAAGGTGATCCACTTGGTTATTTGGGGGTTCTTTCCACTGTTTATATGGATTGCAGAGGTAGAGTACTTGTAATTTACTCCACATATCAATAAGACTGACAATACCATTTTTATCGTTATTGTCAAGATTTCACATTTAGATTTGAATGTATGGCCTCTACTAACAAAATGATCGAATTACTACTGGCATTCACCGTATTATCTCTCTTGATAATTGCAGGGCTTGCCATACACTGCTCAATTAGGATGTTCTATAAGTATTTACTAGCCCCCTTTTGTATTCCGCCGAGGTTCCGTAGACTATGTTCGTAAATATTCTTCTGTACCCGTGGTCTAGGGGTTGCGTCTTTGATTCATAATCAAAACGTCTTCAGTCCGCGGTTCGATCCCCGCCACTGCCTAAATTTTGATAAATAATCAGCATTGGCGGCCGAAGACTTCCTGCATATGAAGTCAGCCTCATTCTGCCAACGGCCTTGTCAAAGAGGGCGGAGGAGCGGATAGACGTTCAGGGCACTCCATTGTCCTAGGGGTGGGAAATTGCTCCTAAAGGCGGAAGAATCAGCAATGATCAACGACATGCGGATGCAGAAGGCAATGGAAACCACTGCATTAAAGACACGTAACGTGTATCCACAGGACATGTAGCTTGTAGTTGAAAAGTTGTCATGATGATCTCTCCATTGGCCAAAGATTCCGGAATAGTCCCCCATTCGGACGTCCGGGAGGGGACTGCCAAGGGGGAGGTTACCATGAGAAAAAGATTGAATAATCAAAGAAAGGATAATGTTCTACGCGTCGGAGCGTGGAATGTCAGAAGCTGTAACGATGTAGGGAAACTAGAAAATCTGAAAAGGGAAATGCAAAGGCTCAATCTAGATATAGTAGGGGTCAGTGAAGTGAAGTGGAAGGAAGATGAGGATTTCTGGTCAGATGAGTATCGGGTAATATCAACAGCAGCAGAAAATGGTATGACAGGTGTAGGATTAGTTATGAATAGGAAGGTAGGGCAGAGGGTCTGTTACTGTGAGCAGTTCAGTGACCGGGTTGTTCTAACCAGAATCGACAGCAGACCAACACCGATAACGATAGTTCAGGTATACATGCCGACGTCGCAAACAGAAGATGAACAGATAGAGAAAGTGTATGAGGATATTGAAAGGGTAATGCAGTATGTAAAGCGGGACGAAAATCTAATAGTCATGGGCGACTGGAATGCAGTTGTAGGGGAAGGAGTAGAAGGAAAGGTTACAAAAGAATATGTGATTAGGACAAGGAATGAAAGAGGGGAAAGACTAATTGAGTTCTGTAACAAGTTTCAGCTAGTAATAGCGAATACGCTGTTCAAGAATCACAAGAGGAAGAGGTATACTTGGAAAAGACCGGGAGATACGGGAAGATTTCAATTAGATTACCTCATGGTCAGACAGACATTCCGAAATCAGATAGTGGATTGTAAGGCGTACCCAGGAGCAGATATAGACTCAGATCACAATATAGTAGTGATGAAGAGTAGGCTGAAGTTCAAGACATTAGTCAGGAAGAATCAATACGCTAAGAAGTGGGATACGGAAGTTCTAAGGAATGACGAGGCACGTTTGAAGTTCTCTAACGCTATAGATACAGCAATAAGGAATAGCGCAGTAGGCAACACAGTTGAAGAGGAACGGACGACTCTAAAAAGGGCCATCACAGAAGTTGGGAAGGAAAACATAGGTACAAAGAAGGTAGCTGCGAAGAAACCATGGGTAACAGAAGAAATTGATTGATGAAAGGAGGAAGTGCAAACATGTTCCGGGAAAATCAGGAATACAGAAATACAAGTCGCTGAGGAATGAAGTAAATAGGAAGTGCAGGGAAGCTAAGACGAAAAGGCTGCAGGAAAACTTGAAGACATCGAAAAAGATATGAGTGTCGGAAGGACAGACTCAGCATACAGGAAAGTCAAAACAACCTTTGGTGACATTAAAAGCAACGGTGGTAACATTAAGAGTGCACCGGAAATTCCACTGTTAAATGCAGAGGAGAGAGCAGATAGGTGGAAAGAATACATTGAAAGCCTCTTTGAGGGTGAAGATTTGTCTGATGTGATAGAAGAAGAAACACGAGTCGATTTCGAAGAGATAGGGGATGCAATATTAGAACCGGAATTTAAAAGAGCTTTAGAGGACTTACGGTCAAATAAGGCAGAAGGGATAGATAACATTCCATCAGAATTTCTAAAATCATTAGGGGAAGTGGCAACAAAACGACTATTCACGTTGGTGTGTAGAATACATGAGTCTGGCGACATACCATCTGACTTTCGGAAAAGCATCATCCACCCAAGTCCAAAGACGGCAAGATCTGACAAGTGCGAGAATTATCGCACAATCAGCTTAACAGCTCATGCATCAAAGCTGCTTACAAGAATAACATACAGAGGAATGAAAAAGAAAATTGAGAATGCGCTAGGTGACGATCAGTTTGGCTTTAGGAAAAGTAAAGGCACGAGAGAGGCAATTCTGACGTTACGGCTAATAATGGAAGCCAGGCTAAAGAAAAATCAAGACACGTTCATATGATTTGTCGACGTGGAAAAAGCTTTCGACAATATAAAATGGTGCAAGCTGCTCAAGATTCTGAAAAAAAGTAGGGATAAGCTATAGGGAGAGACGGGTCATATACAATATGTACAACAGCCATGAGGGAATAATAAGAATGGACGATCAAGAACGAAGTGCTCGTATTAAGAAGGGAGTAAGACAAGGCTGTAGCCTTTCGCGCAATGTTGGAAATAAAAGAACGGTTCAGGAGTGGAATTAAAATACAAGGTGAAAGGATATCAAAGATACTATTCGCTGATGACATTGCTATCCTGAGTGAAATTGAAGAAGAATTAAATGATCTGAACGGAATGAATAGCCTAATGAGTACACGGTATGGTTTGAGAGTAAATCGGAGAAATACGAAGGTAATGAGAAGTAGTAGAAATAAGAACAGCGAGAAACTTAACATCAGGATTGATGGTCACGAACTCAATCAAGTTAAAGAATTCTGCTACCTAGGCAGTAAAATAACCAATGACGGACGGAGCAAGGAGGACATCAAAAGCAGACTCGCTATGGCAAAAAAGACATTTCTGGCCAAGAGAAGTCTACTAATATCAAATACCGGCCTTAATTTGAGAAAGAAGTTTCTGAGGATGTACGTCTGGAGTACAGCGTTGTATGGTAGTGAAACATGGACTGTGGGAGAACCGGAACAGAAGAGAATCGAAGCAGCTGAGATGTGGTGCTATAGACGATAAGGTAAGGAATGAAGAGGTTCTACGCAGAATCGGAGAGGAAAGGAATATGTGGAAAACACTGATAAGGAGGAGGGACAGGATGATAGGACATCTGCTAAGACATGAGGGAATGACTTCCATGGTACTAGAGGGAGCTGTAGAGGGCAAAAACTGTAGAGGAAGACAGAGATTGGAATACGTCAACTAAATAATTGAGGATGTAGGTTGCAAGTGCTACTCTGAAATGAAGAGTTTGGCACAGGAAAGGAATTCGTGGCGGGCCGCATCAAACCTGTCAGTCGACTGATGGCCAATCCGCTGCTTCCTGGACTCGGGTAGGAGAGCAGGCCCCGGTTCGAATCCGCCCGACGGATTAACGACGAGGTTCCGGTTTTCCACATCGCACTATTTCATGGCTTACACTAGACGCAGACGTCTCAGATGCACTAATTACGCCCCTGGGAGGGGGTGAGGGGGGAGGGAGAGTTCGGGGTAGTGGCGGCAGGAACGTCATCAGACAACCCTCTGCAACTAACACTGCCCAAATCCGTCGTAACAAGGCCGACCGCGTGTTGGCACGTCACAAGGCCCAAAGAAACCAAGCACTTGATGGCAAGTGTACGCCGTATATTGCGCGTGTAGACTATTCTGAGACTTTTGAAAGGGTCAACTCATTTCACATGTCCTTGCGCTCTGATACCATCTCCTTGGCGAATACTCAAAAATCCTGCCTTTTCCCTGTTTATTAAAGCACCCTATGCAAGTTCATATTTCTTTACAAAAAATGGCAGCACAAAAATATGATTAATGTAGAGTAATTACATTTCGGGAATGCATTTGTTTATGTAAAATATTTAAGCAATTGACATTGCAAGATCACAGGTTATTGTAAATGAAAGATAAGCCATTGAAAATATGAAATGCTGATTCCTTAATAACCGCTGTAACAGCCAGAATGCTAAATACAAGAATGCAAATGTGCAAGGTGTGTAACGTTAGTTTGTCGGATGGAGTTGCATGCCTGTTTTGCGCTTGGCCGATGAATAAAGCGACGATTAATGCTGTTTGGGGACGATGCTGGAGTATTCGTTAGATGATGTCCCATATGTCGCTCTACTAGAGGCCGATCTGCTGATCGTGGAAGCCAAGGCAACATGTCGACACTCTGTACAACACGGTGGTTACGACAGCGATATGTAGGCGAGACTTGTCCTTCCGCCTGGAATGCTGTTCATGAAGGAGAAAACTGGTCACAATGGGAAAGGTTTCAGGAACTCGACTTAACCATTCAGTTAATTTTATTCATTTCTGACCTCTCGTCTTTGTCTCCCTTTTACATTTCTGTTTCCTAGTTTCCAATACATTCGAACAGCAAAAATAGTCAGAAGAGCTAATAGAATGGCTTAATGGTAAATTAATTACAAAATAGAAACCTTAGAGATAAAACTGCAACTGCTAGCTCATAAAAAGGAAAAATAGTGAGTGGTCTCGCACAAAGTTATCATGACTGGTAAAAAGTTGACCTGACTGACTCTACAGTAAAACTTACATTTAGGACGCTCACAATGATAAATTGTTCTTTGTTCCACACAATATAATGTACAAAAGGAAGTTGCACTAGGCAAGTACCAAATCTACGACGTTTCATTCAGTATCCATTAAAGAAACCACATGACTATTATTCCTTTTGCAATCTGGCCTCTAATCTACATTATATTAATACGAAAACTGTTGTTACTGTTCCCTACAGCCTACTTTTGATGATAGGCTTAGTTCTATTCGAACACGTTTTGAAAATATTGTATTCTCTTGTACTTTCATAATCATTATCGTAATTTAATAGAACAATTTACAGACAACATTTTATGGGATAGATCTGACAAAAATACGAAGCATGCGTAATCATATGGGCACATTTATCAGTTAAATTTACTGAGGTGGTTGTTCTGGTCTTCAGTCCAGAGACTGGTTTGATGCAGCTCTACATGCTACTCTATCCTGTGCGAGGTTCTTCATCTCTACTGCAACCTACATCGCTCTGAATCTGTTTAGTGTATCCCTCTCTTGGTCTCCCTCTGCGCTTTTTACCCTCCGCGCTGCGCTCCAGTACTAAATTGGTGATCCCTTGATGCCTCAAAACATGTCCTACCAACCGATCCCTTCTTCTAGTCAAGTTGTGCCACAAATTTCCCTTCTTCCCATTGCAATTCAATACCTCCTCATTAGTTATGTGATCTACCCATCTAATCTTCAGCATTATTCTGTAGCACCACATTCCGAAAGCTTCTATTCTCTTCTTGTCTAAACTATTAATCGTCCACATTTCACTCCTATACATGGCTACACTCCATAGAAATACTTTCAGAAACGACTTCTTGACACTTAAATCTATACTCGATGTTAACAAATTTCTCTTCTTCAGAAACGCATTCCTTGCCACCTACATTTTATATCCTCTCTACTTCGACCATTGTGAGTTATTTTGCCCCCCATAAAGCAAAACTCATTTACTACTTTAAGCGTCTCATTTCCTAATCTAATTCCTGCAGCATCACCCGATTTAATTCGACTACATTCCATTATCCTCGTTTTGCTTTTTTTATGTTCATCTTATATCCTCCTTTTCTTATATCCTCCTTTCAAGACATTGTCCATTCCGTTCAGCTGCTCTTTCAGGTCCTTTGCTGTCTCTGACAGAATTACAATGTCATCGGCGAACCTCAAAGTTTTTATTTCTTCCCCATGAATTGCAGCACAACAGGTCCAATCATAAGACTGAAGTAGAGTGCAGAATCAGGGTGCGTGAGATAACCACATGAGTGCTCCTAGAGTCAAACGAAGTCGCGCCCCAGACTGTAACTCCAGGTGAAGGTTGCATGGGGGCTTAATTATTATGCAGTAATTTAGATTAGGTTAGATTAGATTAATACTTGTTCCATAGATCATGAATACGACACTTCGTAATGATGTGGAACGTGTCAGGTTAATGAAAGATGTCTGTACGAGATATTACATTACACAAAATATTGCATGTCACTAATGCTTAAGTTAGTTTTTTTCCCTCCCTTAATTTATATCTAAAAATTCAGCCAATGAGTAGAAGGAGTTGTCATCTAGAAATTCTTTTAATTTATTTTTAAATGTTGGTCCACTATCTGTCAGGCTTTTGATGCTGTTTGGTAGGTGACCAAAGACTTTTGTGGCAGCATAATTTACCCCCTTCTGTGCCAAAGTCAGATTTAACCCTGCATAGTGAAGATCATCCTTTCTCCTGGTGTTATAGCTATGCACACTGCTATTACTTTTGAACTGGGCTGGATTATTAACAACAAATTTCATAAGTGAATATATATACTGTGAGGTTACTGTGAGGATCCCTAGATCCTTAAATAGATGTCTGCAAGATGACCGTGGGTGGACTCCAGCAATTATTCTGATTACACGTTTTTGAGCAATGAATACTTTTCTACTCAACGATGAATTACCCCAAAATATGATACCATACGAAAGCAGTGAATGAAAGTAGGCATACTAAGCTAATTTACTGAAATTCTTATCACCAAAATTTGCAATAGCCCTAATAGCATACGTAGCCGAACTCAGACGTTTCAGCAGACCATCAATGTGTTGCTTCCAGTTTAGCCTCTCATCAATGGACACACCTAAAAATTTTGAAAATTCTACCTTAGCTACAGACTTCTGTTCAGAGTCTATATTTATTACTGGAGTTGTGCCATTTACTGTACGGAACTGTATATACTGTGTTTTATCAAAATTTAAAGAGAGTCCGTTTGCTGAGAACCACTTAATAATTTTGTGAAAAACATCATTTACAATTACATCACTTAGTTCTTGGTTTTTGGATGTTATTACTATACTTGTATCATCAGCAAAAAGAACTAACTTTGCATCCTCATCAATATGGAATGGTAAGTCATTAATGTATATCAAGTACAGTAAAGGACCTAAGACCGAACCCTGTGGGACCCCGTGCTTGATAGCCCCCCCCCCCTCCCAGTTTGAGGAATCAGCTGCTGTATTAGCATTACATGAACCACTTAGTAGCTGTGTGTCCGGTTACGAAGTCTCGGAACTTGTTGGTCCTGACTAGTATCAGTAAGCAATCTCACTGCATAAAATAACATTAAAGAATGAAAGGAAATTTCTTGTGAACACAACTGATTAATTAAGTCCCATGCAACTATGAAATCTACGAAACAACAAAGCACAAGTGCAACTGTTCTGTGTGTGGTAGTGTGACTCAACGTACATGTATGTGGCACGGTTTTTCCTCAATACGATAAGATATTTTAAACACCATTTACAATGAACTGATTGAAAAACCAGAAATACTATAATTGCACATAGAAACCAGAATTACAAGTCTAATACATGAACACAAGCCAGATGCTTTGTTGACTGAACCTGTGACCGAGAGGCATTGTCATTGAGGAAATGTGAATTAATTTTTTTTTACCTCCATATATATTGGCCAAAATACACTGTGATCATTGCAGCATCTTCCATCTATACATTACACCTACCGAACAATATCTACTGTCTCGCCCAACAGAAAAACAACTGCCCACGACATCCTCTGAACTAGTACTGCTCTCGACATCCTCTCAACAAGCACTGCCCGCGGCAACCTCTGAACTACTACTGCACCAGTGGAGGCGGCGGAATAATAATCTTTGGCGCAATCTCTGGCGCTGTGACTCAGTGTAGCCACCTTTCAAGGTCCAATGTGCCTAGCACGCAGACAGGTTGGATGCAGGCTCTCAACTGGCATTCTTCTAACCAACTCACGACCGCTACTGGCAACGAGGCAGGAACATCTCTCATCAGACAACACAACAGATCTCCACCCTGCCCTCCAATGAGCTCTCGCTTCACATCACTGAAGTTGCATATGGCAATGTTTTTGGGTCAGTGGGATGCACGGTACAGGGAGTCTGCCTCACAGCTGTCCTCGAAGTAACCGATAGTTAAAGTAACACCGTGTCATAGTGTTACCAGCTGGTGCTCAGTTTGCTCCTGCAGACGCAATGCGATGCACCAGAGACGTATACCGTGGACGAGGGTCTTCCTTCTCGTCAGAGGCGTGTGGCCGTCCGGAGCCCAGTCTTCTTGCGGCTCTACATTCTTGCTGAAAATCCAAGGAAATTCTGGTCTTACGTAAAATCTGTAAGCGGGCCAAAGGCTTCCATCCAGTCACTCGCTGATCAGTCTGGCCTGCCAACGAAAGACAGCAAAACGAAAGCTGAAATTTTAAATATAGCATTTGAGAAATCTTTCACGCAGGTGGATCGTACAAACATACCGCCGTTGGAGTCTCGTACAGATTCCCGTATGGAGGACATAGTGATAGACATCCCTGGGGCTGTGAAGCAGCTGAATGGGTTGAAAATAAATAAACCGCCAAGTCGTGATGGGATTCCAATTCGGTTTTACAGAGTGTACTCTAATGCATTGGTTCCTTACTTAGCTCGCATTTATCGCGAATCTCTTGCCCAACGTAAGGTCCCGCGCGACTGGAAAAAAGCGCAGGTGAAGCCTATGTATAACAAGGGTAGAAGTTGTGCTTCTAGGTTCAAAAAATAGTTCAAATGGCTCTGAGCACTATGGGACTCAACTGCTGTGGTCATTAGTCCCCTAGAACTTAGAACTACTTAAACCTAACTAACCTAAGGACATCACACATCCTTGCCCGAGGCAGGATTCGAACCTGCGACCGTAGCAGTCGCACGGTTCCGGACAGCGCGCCTAGAACCGCAAGACCACCGCGGCCGGCTGCTTCTAGGTGAACGAGAGATACGAGGTGCGACAATAAAGTAATAAGACTGATGTTAAAACAATGTTGCTTACCGTTTTAGTCAATTTTAGTGTTGTCTCCTTCAAAGCAGTTCCCTTCTGATTGCACACACTTTTTCCAACGCTTCTCCCATTGATGGTAACATATCTGGAACCCATACTCTGTAATATCCTCGTCACAGCTTTTTGGACATCTTGTGTTGTTGGAAAATGGTGTCCCCTGACCGCCGTTTTGAGTGTTGGTAATAGAACAAAGTTTCACGGAGCGATAACTGGTGAATAAGGTGGCTGTGGTAGTACTGAATTTTGTTTTGAGGTTAAAAATTGCTGTACTGACAGAGCAGTATGGTATGGCGCATTATCGTGATGCAGAATCCAATTACCAGTAATTTTGTCAGGGACACGAAGAATTCTTTTACGAAGTCTTTCTAAAATTTCTTTGTAGTAATACTGGTTAACTCTTTGTCTTCGATCAGATCGCACGAGTTCATGCAGCCTAGCCAAGTTGACATCCGCCCACTGAAGTCGTGATCTTCAACATTCGTTCTGCATTCATTAAACATTTTATGCCAATGAAAAACTTGAGCTCTTGACATAACCCACTCTCCAAAAACCTTCTGAAGCTGACCGTAAGTTGTCGTCACGTTTTCAGCTAATTTAACGCAAAAAGAAATGGCGTACCGTTGCGCAATGTTATGCGGTTCCATTTCAGTGATGAGAGACACAAACACATGGTAACTTGAATGAGATTTTCACTCTGTAGCGGAGTGTGCGCTGATATCAAACTTCCTGGCAGATTAAACCTATGTGCCGGAGTGAAAGTCTCATTCTGGAAACATCCCTCAGGCTGTGGCTAAGCCATGTCTCCACAATATTCTTTCTTTCAGGAGTGCTAGTTCTGCAAAGTTCGCAGGAGAGCTTCTGTTAAGTTTGGAAGGTAGGAGACGAGGTACTGGCAGAATTAAAGCTGTGATGACGGGGCGTGAGTCGTGCTTGGGTAGCTCAGTTGGTACATCACTTGCCCACGAAAGGCAAAGGTCCCTAGTTCGAGTCTCGGTCCGGCACACAGTTTTAATCTGCCAGGAAGTTTCACATATTAACTTATTACAGCACAACTGACAACTGAGCAGTTGCATCGATGTGCTGCTTGGAGTAGAAGCAGATTATAGACCAGGGTCAAAGATATTGTGCCTACGCAAGCCTGCAGGGTTGCCACATCTTGCAAAGAAAAGAACTCTCATTACTCTACTTTCGCACGTCTTACGATTTTACAAGCTTGTGCGGGATCCAACATGCTGCACAGTAGGTAAGTGTTGATGATGCCAGAAACAACACAAAAAGTTGCTATTACTGATTCGCAAAGATTCGCGGAGATGACAAACTTCCAATTTCGTTTACCCACTTGCCCAGGACAAGAGCAGAGAGAGACAAGAATGGATATGAGTTATTGAAGGAAGAGAGCGAACATACTGGTCAGTCGCAAACCTGGCGATGTGAAGAATTTAACTTACGACACAAGTAACTCGTAAAGAGTTTGGGTTGAAGAATTGGGACTACGAACAAGCTCTGATCGTGACCCCACAGCAGGCAGCTGCTCTGCGTCTCAGCGACATTGCCTCGTGGTGGAGCTACACGGCGCTGCCCCCGTCGGCCAACAGACTCTCCGACACGCCCAGACAGCAGTTCGCCGCATCTTCAACTGCTCACCGTTCGCTCCTCAACACCCCAGAGTGGACGCACGGGTTTGGCTCCTAGCTTCCGTGCGCAACACAACGGCCCAGTCGGCTCGAACACAAAAGCACCTCCTGGAGATCCCTTGTTCGTCGGTTTTAACTGACAGATTTTCTACAAAGAACTCTATGCTTCTACCCCTTACTTCAAGAAACAAATACAAAAACTCTCCTTCGAATTCGGATGGAGAGATCGTTCCACCTACGCTGTCCAAGTCACGTATACACAAGACGGAGAGGGCTGGGGTTCTCTACCACCATTTGTGTCCTTGTTCTTACTGTGAAAAATTTTATTTTGTAGTTTATGATCAGTGTGGAAGGGTATTTTTATGTTGTGTGGTCTGAAGAGATTTGGAAGTTTACAGGAGGAATTGAAGACTTTGGCGTTTCCAGAATGAGATTTTCACTCTGCAGCGGAGTGTGCGCTGATGTGAAACTTCCTGGCAGATTAAAACTGTGTGCCCGACCGAGACTCGAACTCGGGACCTGTGCCTTTCGCGGCAAGGTTCGCAGAAGAGCTTCTGTAAAGTTTGGAAGGTAGGAGACGGATACTGGCAGAAGTAAAGCTGTGAGTACCGGCCGTGAGTCGTGCTTCGGTAGTTCAGTTGGTAGAGCACTTGCCCGCGAAAGGCTAAGGTCCCTAGTTCGAGTGTCGGTCGAGCACACAGTTTTAATCTGCCAGGAAGTTTCACTTTGGCGTTTCTTTCTTAGTTTGTAGTGGTTACGGTAATTGTTCGAGTTTACTTTGGATTTTTTCAAATAGAGTGTTTATCAAATATGCTTTTTAACCATTATTTTGGGCTATAGACTACTAAAACTACAAAAATATTCTTCACAAAAATAAATCCACTACAGATTGTCATAGAAATACTAACTCATACAAACTCACATGCACATGTTCTCCCTTCTACATACGCGAAACAGGGAGAAATTTGGCAAACAGATGCAAAGAAAATATGGATGCCCTTCGTCTCAAAAACTTAGAAAAGTCTAGCTTTGCATCACATGTTGCTCATCGTGAACACACTGTGGATGATATCAATGACAGTCTTTCTGTGCTACACATTGCTGAGAAAGGACTACAGATGGACCTCCTTGAACAATTACAAATTTTCATCCACAAACTAAAATCACCACAAAGATCCTGAATGAACATACTGAGTCAACGCAAAACATTTTCTTTCAGAATTCCCAGGATATTCAGAAAAAAAATAAAAAAAGGGAAATGACAATAATTCAGCTTCCTGCATAAGTCTTGTACTTCTCGGTGTGTAACGACTATGCTCTTCTGTAATTTAAAAAAAAGTTTTTAATTTTGTATTGAATATTCACCTCTACCTGTTTACCTTTTGTATGCAGATAGCAACATTTACTGAAATGTAAAATCTGTACTAGTAATATTTGTATCATAATACAATTCATCTCTTGCCAAAGACTACTACGTAATAAAAGTGCAGTATCTGTCATGTCCGTACTGATTGTAAAAATATCGAATGCTTACATTCTGTGAGCCAGTGTAAAACCAAGTGAAGCCACTTTCTGTGTTTTTCTGCGTACATAGCGTCATAATGCAGTTAATAAAACCAAAATGATGTGAATACCACAAGGCAGTGGAGTGTAGCTACCTAAATCAAAAACAAAAAAAACTTTTGCATTGGTAAATGTCTCGTCATTGATTACTAAATTTCCGTCACTTCTGCCAGCAACAACAATACTGCATCTAGCTACACTTGGTCCACATGACAAGGTTTCTGTAGCACTTCCATATGAAGATGAGCCGGCAGTGGCTCAAAAAACATGTTTATGGTGGAATAAATCGTAAAAAAAGCGACTGGTTGCTTACTTATTGCCAAATAAACGCCAATTTATATATTTTATAGAATGCACGACTGTTGGTATTCCCTATTTCTACAAATATCGGCTACAAGTTGTACAATTTCTCATATTTAGTTAGTATAAATAATCGCGTCCAAATTAATTAAGACAACAGAAGTGTAAGGCTACTCTGCCCTTCTCTTTAACGTATGTATATGCCAACGAGAAGTTCTTCCAATATCAGTATCGAATCCGCTACCAGCCAATAAAGTACGGCCCGTCTGATGTGCTTCGACAGAGTCAGCAATAAAAGTACATTTGCAGTCTCATAATATATATCGTGTCTCTGAGATCGTGTCTCTGAGCACTATGGGATTTAACATCTGAGGTCATCAGTCCCCTAGACTTAGAACTACTTAAACGTAACTAGTCTAAGGGCATCACACACATCCATGGCAGAGGCAGGATTTGAACCTACGACCGTAGCTGTCACGCGGTTCCAGACTGAAGCGCCTAGAACCGCTCGGCCTCAACGGCTGGCTAATATGTATCCTCTCGGTCGTAACATACATGAGTGAAATTGAAGCAGGAATGAAACATGTTTCAGAGAAGTTACAGGTGACAAAATGTTAGTGAAAAATAGAAGAAGGGCAGATATATGCTAGTTTGATTCCTACCCGGTTCCTTTGTAATATCTTTCTAGTAGCGTTTGAATTAAAAACTGCAGCTTCGACTCAGTTTGATGCCAGTGGGCTTCAGGGAGAGAGGTATTATTCTTGTGATGGCATTAGAGTTGTAAATGCGTTGACGTATTGTACGCAATAAACTTGAATCCAGGAGGAGAAATCGAACTACATGTGGGTGATGGTAAACTATGAATGCAGTCACGTTATATGTCATTCGTTTCGCGCTATACACGTGTCCGCTTTTCTCCTATCGTCTATGATATACATGTACTACGTGACTGTTGACGGAACACTAGCTTTCTAAACGCCGTTCGAGATAATACATTCTCATCTGTGAACGGTATCGATTTCCCATAAAAGCATTTTACGGCCGGGGCTGTAAATCACGCCGGCAGCGAAAAATAAATTTCATGAAATGAAGTTGAGTGTAAAAGTAATTACTGCTGGGAGAAATCGTGTTATTCGTTTCCCGTAGATCACTGCTTCTCCATCAGTGAATCTAAATCGTTTTATGGTCCTCGAAAACGGATTAAAATATAGAAGCTGAGCACAGAGTAATTTGCAACGCAGATTTGCACTGTTACGAATTACACCCTCTCTGTGAATTAATTAAAAGAAAGAAGCGTTAAAGCCCGCAGCGGGATCGCGCACCCGGCGATGCGCCGGGTTGTGAATTATGTCTGCTGATACTTGCCCACCGCTCCGTGACTCGGCGCGTGTAACTTTTCCTGCGTTGGTGTGCGAGCGCTAAACAACGCTATTGTCTCACTGCAAGGAAGAGTGTGGATGATCTCGTGACTGTAACTTACAATTTCACAAAATTCTCTACGATAGCTGCTGCGTACGTAATGACTACGTATTCTTCGTTTGGTGTGCGTACTGTAAGACCTTCGGTACACACACCATCCGATTATTTGACTTGTCGCTCTAACGAAGTAGGCCGAGTGTCAGCAATGGCCAACTTTAAACAGAACTTGATCAATTTTCACACACATTTTTTTAAAATAATAACAATTATAAACCTTACTTAACTTGAATCTGGTATTGGTACGTTAATCTTATTCTCACATATCTGTGATACTTGACAAAGTGTCTATACATTTATCTTCATGGCTATGTACAGGAAGATGATAATCTTATTAGGCACAGACTGAAACTTGACTACAGACTAATGCAGACTAATGCAGACTGATGCAGACTGACTAATCGGAGATCTGTACGCTCGTTATAATACCTCGCGCGTTCAGATATTACTGCGCGAGTGTGATCCGCGAGGAGAAAAGGTCCCACGTTAGCAGCAGTCTCATTGGCAGCGTTACATATTAATACGTGGATCGGCGGAAGCAGAATTTGGTCCATCTCTAAGACAGCGCCATCTCGTAGTGCGGAGACATACGAGCGCTGCGCATGATGTTGTTGTGCTTAGCGGAGCGTACTGTATTGCGAAAGTTGTGTACGCGCTGACTACGCGGAACTATGTACACAACACTTCGTCACTCTTTCCTATGTACAGGTATCCATACTGGCGTCTGACGTAATGGCACTGTGCAGGATATGTGGACTGTTTGTTTTCCTTTGTTGTTATTTCATGCTCCCACGCCTCACGTAGGTGACGGCTGGACTGGTAGCGGTACAAATAACCCGCTTTTTCGCCAGTAGAACTTAACACTAACTTAGATGGTAAAATAAAAACCAAGGAGACACATGTTCTATGAATTTAAATGATTGATAATGAAATTACATCAAGTGGTAGTGATGAAAATAGTTGTAATGTTACTGTCGGCTGTGGTCCTGTCTTCCTATTTGACAAGCACGGATATGCCTAAATTAGACAGATGGCTATATCTTCAAACCTCTACTAAAAGACAATGACTGTACACGGAGCAGAAACAACTGAATGACTATAGTAAACTGCAAATGGCCAGTCCATCAATACAGCTGTGAATGCGATCGTGTGATGATCGAAACCGGTCACCTTGTAATAAATGAGTCTTAGCGGTTTCAGCCTATCTCATAGTTAATTTTAAATATTCTGTTTCCAGTGTTGACGTTTTCCAGCAATGTTTGAAAATAACAAAATTTTTGATTGTGAATATTTAATAGCTTTGAAAATATCTGCAAGGTGGAAAATGTCAAATGCGAGGTGCACACGGTAGACAACAGACAGGATACGAAGTGTTCAGGTATCAGTTAGTAAATAGTGTAATGAAAAGGTGAACTATTCAAGCATAATCTACGTATTACACGTGCCCCACGGTTTCCGCTTTATATCTTACAAGTTCTTCCATAAATATACAATATGCAGATCCTCACATTTTCACGATTATCTCTATGGCATTAGGAAACTAATCTCTATGGTATTAGGAAACTAATCTCTATGGTATTAGGAAACTAATCTCTATGGTATTAGGAAACTAAGTGGGACTAAGAGAAATTATTTTCGAAGAATTCAGTTCTATTCAAACAATCAATAACTGATTTTTAGTCTCGTGTGTACTAAATTTATGAATTGTTTTCAAATCTTGTGATGGTGCTTACAACAGAGACATGTGGTAAATCTCAGGTTTAATTCAGTTTCCCTTCGCCTGACGCGACCAGTACACTCTTCCACCTCCACTTATCTGGCGAAAAGACCATGAAGGTAAAAATTAGGCCAAAATCTAGCTCACATGGAGGCCTAGGAGCAATTGTTCTTGCTGCGAACCATTCCCAACAGGAACGAGAGATGGGGAAAATTTCAGTGATGCAAAGGGCACATGGTACAATGCACTTCACATGAACAAATGAGTTAGGACGTGAAGAAAATGTGGAAAAAATAGGTAAGGAAAAGTTCATGAAAGTATTGGAAAATGGAACTTCTATTAAGGTATCCAAGAATGGTTAGCTAGAAACTGTACAGGGAAATAAAGACTGGAAAATGCTAACATTAAGTAGGTTATGAACTATGTTGTATGTGACAGAGATGAAGTCATGAGTGGAATATAGTAGCACATATTAACACATATAAATTAAGGGAGAAAAAAAAACCTAACTTAAACATTAGTGTCATGCAATATTTTGTGTAATGTAATATCTTGTACAGACATCTTTCATTAACCTGACACGTTCCACATCATTACGAAGTGTCGTATTCATGATCTATGGAACAAGTATTAATCTAATCTAATCTAATCTACTAAGACATGGTTAACTGCTCCAAACCAACAAGAACAGCCATAAAGAAGTGTGTACCATCCAGATAGACAATTAAAGGTAAAAATAGCTATATGTTAACGAAAAGGCTGTAGTTTCCAGTAATAGAAGGCCGATTCTCTGGGAATCAAGTTTTTGATTTGTCGTGATTACTGTTTTATGACTCTAAGTATAAACGAATAGAACAAGTGTGAGTACTTGAAGCTTGGTATATTGCCGGCAGGTCTCAAGTCTGAGGGGTGTGGAAGGACCAAGTTAATAGAGGATTCCGAACAACAAACCAACACTGGTAACAGAGCAAGGATACAATGGCGTCGCAACTTACTGTTTGTTAACACTTTTTGTGGTATCAGTCTACTGACTGGTTTTATGCGGCCCAGCACGAGTACCTCTTCTGAGCCAACATCTTCATCTCAGAGTAGAACTTGCAAAAAAATGGTTCAAAAGGCTCTGAGCACTATGGGACTCAACTGCTGTGCTCATTAGTCCCCTAGAACTTAGAACTACTTAAACCTAACCAACCTAAAGACATCACAAACATCCATGCCCGAGGCAGGATTCGAACCTGCGCCCGTAGCAGTCGTACGGTTCCGGACTGCGCGCCTAGAACCGCGAGACCACCGCGGCCGGCGTAGAAATTGGAAATTACTTCCTCAATTATTTGCTAGATGTGTTCGAATCTCTATCTCCTACAGTTTTCTACCCTCCACAGCTCCCTCTAGTGTCATAGATGTCAGTCTCTGAGGTCATAACAGATGTCCCTTCTCCTTGTCAGTGTTTTCAACATATTCCTATCCTCTCTGATACTGCGCAGAACCTCTTCATTCCTTACCTTATCAATCCACCTACTTTTAAACTTTCGTCTGTAGACCCAAATCTCAAATACTTCCTCTTCTGTTTCGGTTTCGCCACAATCCATATTTGACTACCATACAATTATCCGCTCCAAAAATACATTCTCATAAATTTCTTCCTCAAATTAAGGAATACGTTTCAAACTAGTACACTTCCCTTGGCCATGAATGTCCTTTTCCCAGTGCTAGTCTGCTTTTGATGTCCTCTTTCCTCCGGCTGTAATTGGTTATTTTGCTGCATAGGTAGCAGAATACTTTACGTTTATCTACTTCGTGACGTCAGTCCTGATGTTAAATTTCTCGCTGTTCTCATTTCTGCTACTTCTCATTACTTTCGTCTTCTTCGATTTACTCTCAATCCATACTGTGTGCTCATTAGACCGTTCATTCCATTCAGTAGATTCTGTAATTCTTATTCAGTTCCATCAGGATAGCAATTTCATCAGCAAATCATATCACTGATATCCTTTCACCTTCAATTTTAATTCCACTCCAGAATCTATCGTATATTTGCGTCATTGCTTCTTCGATGTGCGGACTGAACAGTAGTGGCGAAAGACAATTTCCCTGTTTGACACCCTTTTTAATCCGAGCACTTCGTTCTTGGTCGTCCACTCTTAATATTTATCTCATGGCTCATGTACATACTGTATATTACCCATCTCTCCCTACACCTCACTGATATTTTTCTCAGAATTTTGAACATTTGGCACTATTTTAGATTGTCAAACGCTTTTCCCAGGTCGACAAACCCTATGTGTCTAGATTTTTCTTTACCCTTGCTTCTGTTACCATGCGCTACGTTAGAATTGCCTCTCTGGTGGCCTTAGCCTTCCTAAAGCCAATTTGATCGTCACCTAGCACATCCTCAATTTCCTTTCCATTCTTCTGTATATGATTTATGTTCGCAACTTGGATGCATGAGCTTTTAAGCTCATTGTGTGATAATTCTCGTACTTGGCAGCTGTTGCAGTCTTCGAAATTGTGTGGATGATATTTTTCTGACAGATGGTGTGTCACCAGACTCATGCATTCTACGCACCAGCCTGAATGGTTGTTTTGTTGCCACTTCCACCAATCATTTAGAAATTCTGATGGAATTTTATCCATCCTTCTACCTTATTTGATCTTAAGTCCTCCAAAGCTATTTAAATTCTAATTCTGATACTGGATCAACTATCTTTTCTAAATCGACTCCTCTTTTTCTTCTATCATTTCATTCAAATCTTCCCCCTCATAGAAGCTTTCTATGTATTCTTTCCACCTATCCGCTCTCTCCTCTGCATTTAACAGTGGAATTCCCGTTGTACTCTTAATAATACCCCCTTTGCTCTAAGTTTCACCCGAGGTTATTTTTACTTTCCTTTATGCGGAGTCAGTCTTTCTGACAATAATCTCTTTTCGATTTCTTCACATTTTTCATGCAGCTATTTCGTCTTAGCTTCACTGCACTTTAATTCATTCCTGAGCGACTTGTATTTCTATATTCTTGAGTTATCTTGAACATTTTCGTACTTTATTCTTATCACTAACTGATGTATTTCTTCTGTTACCCATGGCTCCTTCGCTGTTACCTTCATTGTACCATCGTTTTTCTTTCCAACTTCTGTGATTCCCTTTCTTAGATGATGATGATGATGATGATGTTCGGTTTGTGGAGCGCTTGACTGAGCGGTTATCAGCACCCGTACAAATTCCCGGCCTTTACTCAGTCCAATCTCGCCACTTTCGTGTATTATGATGAAATGATGAGGACAACACAAACACCCGATGGGAATCGAACCCGGGACCCCGTGCTGAGGAAGCGATAACGCAACCGCGGGACCACGAGTTGCGAACGCTCTTCTTAGAGATGGCCATTCCTCTTCAACTGTACTGCATACAAGTCCTTATCGTTATATCTGTAGCATTAGAGAACTTCAAACGTACCTTGTCATTCCTTAGTACTTCCGTATCCCACTTCTTTGCGTATTGATTCTTCCTGGCTCATCTCTTAAGTTAAGTCACTCTTCATTACTACTACGTTGTGATCTGAGTCTATATCTGGTCCTGTCTACGCTTTACAATCCAGTATGTGATTTCGGAATCTCTGTGTGGCCATGATGTAATCTAACGGAAATCATTCCGTGTCACGTGGCCTTTTCTAAGTAAACCTCCTGCTCTTATATTCGCAGAGTATTCGCAAGTACTACCTGAAATTTATTTCAGAACTCATTACCCTTTCTCCTCTCTCATTCCTTGTCGCTGGTCCATATTATTCTGTTACCTTTCCTTCTACTCCTTCCCCTACAACGGCATTCCAGTGCCCCGTCGCTATTGAACTTTCTGTATCTCTTCATCTTCAGCTTGTGACGTCTGCATGTATCTCTGAACTATCGTTGTCGGTGCTGGTTTGCTGTCAGTTCTGATAACAACAACCCTGTCACTTAACTGTTCACTGTAACTCACTCTCTGTCCTCCCTTCAGCGAATCCAAATCCCGTCATATCTTTTTCTGCTGCTGTTGATATTACTCTGTACTCATCTAATCAGAAATCCTTCCCATTTCACGTCACTGGCCCCTACTGTATCTAGATTAAGCCTTTGCATTTCCCTTTTGAGATTTTGTAGCTTCCCTACCATATTTAAGCTTCTGAAATTCTGCACCCCGACTCTTAGAACGTTAACCTTTTTTTGGTTATTCAACCTTTCTCTCATGGTGACCTCGCTATTCGCAGTCCCCTCCCAGAGATCCGGAGACTTTTGCAAACGGAGAGACCATCATGACATTCTATTACAGGGCACACGTCCTGTGGATAGACGTAATGCAGTGGTTTCCATTGCCTTCAGCATCCTCATGCTGTCGATCATATCTGATTATTTCGCCTTTATGGGCAGTTTCCCACGGAAAGGACAAGAGAGTGCCCTGAAACTCTGTCAGCTCCTTCGCCCTCTTTTACAAGGTCGTTGGAAGAATGAGGGTGACATATTGTGCCGGAAGTCTTCAGCCGCCAAAGCTGATTATCAATAAAAATTTTAAGCACTGGTGGTATTCGAACCCGGGACCAAGAACGATTTGATTATTGTTCAAAGGCGCTACCGCTAGACCATGGTTGAAAATGATACTTAAGCCTAAAAATTCAGAAATATCTTTTCAAGCGACAAGCCTAATGTTTAACAATATCTGTTTTAATTAAAGACAAATGGTAGGCTTTCTTCAATAAAAGAATTTTTTTAACCTTGGAAAATAAGATTTTGCTTGTGTCAACACTTAGTAGCAAAATGTCGCTTCCCCCTTTTCTTAAGAAGAAATAAAAAAAAGTAAAGGAAACAATAAGATTTAAGAAAAGGCTTTGCCGATTTTCTACTTCTTTAATACAAATGCTTTATACAAAATTATTTGACGGAGGACTATTAGGGCTGGAGGTTCCGAAAGTGTTTTAAATCCTTTGAAAAGTCCAGAAGCATGTGTATCATGTCTGAGATCAGTAACTCTGATAATAAAATTAAAGCAATTTGGAATATTATTGAAAGGGAAACAGGTCAACCAAGAGCACAGGAAGACTTTAGTGCAATAAAACTGAATGACAAGTGCACTAACAAACAATCAGAAATTGAAAATATTTTGAATAATCATTTTTTAAATGTTGTGGAGAAAATAGGATCTAGATCTTCACTAGAAGAGGCAAGGCTATTAATAGAAGAGGCCATACCTGCACAGTTTGAAACAGCTGTAATTCCACCAACCTCTCCCTCTGAAATCAGTAAAATAATAAACTCACTGAAAAGTAAAAGCTCTTACGGAATTGATGGCATTTCCAGCAAAGTACTTAAAGCTTGTTCCCCACAGATAAGTAGAATTCTCAGCCACGTATGTAATAGCTCTTTGGAGCAGGGTGTTTTCCCTGATAGACTGAAATATGCCATTGTAAAACCATTGCATAAAAAGCGGGATATGTCGGATGTCAACAACTACCGCCCAATCTCTCTTCTGACAGCTCTATCAAAAATTTTTGAGAAAGTAATGTATTCAAGAGTAGCCTCCCATATTTGTAAAAATAAAGTACTAACAAAATGTCAGTTTGGTTTTCAGAAAGGCTTTTCAACAGAAAATGCTATATATGCTTTCACTGATCAAATATTAAATGCTCTGAATAACCGGACATCACCCATTGGTATTTTTTGTGATCTCTCAAAGGCCTTTGATTGTGTAAATCATGGAATTCTTTTAGATAAGCTAAATCATTATGGTTTGAGTGGGGCAGTGCACAAATGGTTTAATTCATACTTAACTGGAAGAATGCAGAAAGTTGAAATAAGTGGTTCGTGTAATGTTAAAACAGCTGATTCCTCAAACTGGGGTGCTATCAAGCACGGGGTCCCACAGGGTTCGGTCTTAGGTCCTTTACTGTTCTTGATATACATTAATGACTTACCAATCCACATTGATGAAGATGCAAAGTTAGTTCTTTTTGCTGATGATACAAGTATAGTAATAACATCCAAAAACCAAGAACTAAGTGATGTAATTGTAAATGATGTTTTTCACAAAATTATTAAGTGGTTCTCAGCAAACGGACTCTCTTTAAATTTTGATAAAACACAGTATATACAGTTCCGTACAGTAAATGGCACAACTCCAGTAATAAATATAGAATTTGAACAGAAGTCTGTAGCTAAGGTAGAATTTTCAAAATTTTTAGGTGTGTCCATTGATGAGAGGTTAAACTGGAAGCAACACATTGATGGTCTGCTGAAACGTCTGAGTTCAGCTACGTATGCTATTAGGGTTATTGCAAATTTTGGTGATAAGAATCTCAGTAAATTAGCTTACTATGCCTACTTTCATTCACTGCTTTCGTATGGCATCATATTCTGGGGTAATTCATCGTTGAGTAGAAAAGTATTCATTGCACAAAAACGTGTAATCAGAATAATTGCTGGAGCCCACCCACGGTCATCCTGCAGACATCTATTTAAGGATCTAGGGATCCTCACAGTAACCTCACAGTATATATATTCCCTTATGAAATTTGTTGATAATAATCCAACCCAATTCAAAAGTAATAGCAGTGTGCATACCTATAACACCAGGAGAAAGGATGATCTTCACTATGCAGGGTTAAATCTGACTTTGGCACAGAAAGGGGTAAATTATGCTGCCACAAAAGTCTTTGGGCACCTACCAAACAGCATCAAAAGCCTGACAGATAGCCAACTAACATTTAAAAATAAATTAAAAGAATTTCTAGATGACAACTCCTTCTACTCATTGGCTGAATTTTTAGATATAAAGTAAGTAAAAAAAAAAAGCTTAATCATTAGTGTCATGCAATATTTTGTGTAATGTAATTTCTTGTACAGACATCTTTTATTAACCTGACACGTTCCACATCATTACGAAGTGTCGTATTCATGATCTATGGAACAAGTATTAATCTAATCTAATCTAATCTAATCTAATCACTAAAATTATTACTTACAAGCTGTAATGTTAAAGCATAAAAATTTTCTTTAATGTAGAATTCATGCATCCATTACAATACTGCTCAAACGTAGCAGCCTTTCGTGGTCGTAGACTCACTTAGTTCTACTAGCCACGCAGCAGCGCCTGAGGTGCAGCCGACCCGAGTTAGAATACAAGTTCCTTCCGTAACACATAAATCAGAAGATGGTCCGTTTTACTCCGGTTGTGAAACCAGCCAACCTTTTGCATGGTAGTTTTTAAATCAGATACAAACTTAGAGCCTTGCTAATAGTCAATAAGCCCGAAGGTCTTAAAGCAAATCGCAATGTTTTAAAACACGCGAAACATCTTCATTGCAACTCTAACAACCTAATAATTTAATTAGGAGGCTTACTAAAATACTGTAGCAGTGCGCAAAGGAGTAAAAGACAAGCTCATTAAAGGGTTAAGATAAAACTACACCTTTAAATTACAACTAAAAGGCATTGCACAATTTGAGCCTCTTGCTCACGCAGTTGAACGGAGGTAGCCAGTACGTACTCAAGTACTGCAAGAGCAAACATTATCAATAATTTGACGACTCACAATTAAGACTATACACATTGCTGTTCAATACAACATATTTGAAACAACGTAACAGACATTACCACAGCCGCCCTTATAGAAATTTCCAAGCACTGGGCTTTAAATAAACAGATATTTCTCTAGCAAAATTTCCCGGGTGGAAGCTCTACAGAGTTTGAACAATTTTCACATCTTTCGTAAGCACAGCTTTCGTAAGTTATACCCAGTAAATTATGCAATAGACACGAGTAGTGAAACTTCTTGGCAGATTAAAGCTGTATGCTGTACCGAGACTCGAACTCGGGACCTTAAGCAGGAGAGCTTGGAAGGCAGGATACGAGGTACTGGCGGAATTGAAGCTGTGAGTCGTACTTGGATAGTTCATTCGGTAGGTGACTTACCCACGAAAGGCAAAGGTGCCGAGTTTGAGTCTCGGTCCGGCACACAGTTCTTCCCACCAGTAAGTTTGGTTCAAATGGCTCCGAGCACTATGGGACTCAACTTCTCAGATCATTAGTCCCCTAGAACTTAGAACTAGTTAAACCTAACTAACCTAAGGTCATCACACACATCCATGCCCGAGGCAGGATTCGAACCTCCGACCGTAGCGGTCTCGCGGTTCCAGACTGCAGCACCTAGAACCGCACGGCCACTACGGCCGGTTCCACCAGTAAGTTTCATATCAGCGCACACTCCGGTGCAGAGTGAAACTTTCCTTCTGGTAACATCCCGCAGGCTGTGGCAAAGTAATGTCTTCGCAATATTCTTTGTTCCAGGAGTAAGTATCGCAGGAGAACTTCTGTGAAGCTTGGAAGTAAGAGACGAGGTACTACCGGAATTAAAGGTCTGAGATCGTGTCGTGGGTCGTGATTGGGTAGCTCAGTCGATTACAACACTTGTCCGCGAAAGATAGACCTGCCGGGTTCGAGTCCCTGTCCGGCACACAGTTTTAATCTGCCAGGGAGTTTCACATCAGCGCACACTCCGCTGCAGAGTGAAAATTTCATTCTAGGCACGAGTAGTACTTGTAAGCAAAACGCTTCCTACAAAGCCAGGAATTCCCTCACACAAAACGCGACAGCACATTTTGAGGTAACACAGCTCAATGCGAAAGTCATAAAGAGCCACCCGACAGTTAATCTTACAAGAACCATCCTGGATGAGAAAAAGGAATACCCACCAGAATAAACGCAGCTGGAGGTGGCTGTGGCAGACAGAAATATTGGGACGATGATAGGATGCAGACAGGTTGTACTCAGTGAGGCCTCTGCAAGGCTACACGGTCCTCCAGACGTATCAAGTCCACAGTTCCTCTGTTAGAATGAAGCCTCACGCCACGTCCTCCATTCACGTGCGTTGTTTCCGTAATCGGCCAAAACAATCTCCGGGTTCGCACTGCCCATCGCCGACCACGGTACTACCGGTGCAGCTAGTACGAGGTGTAGTGTTGCTCTTGGGGGGCGACAAGAAAAAAAGAATTGTTATTTTATATTTTTTGAAAAATTTCGAGAAAGTGAATATTTTGGTGGGCCACTTGGCAACAGAATCGTTGAGCATTAAATACCTGGTGGGATTATTTTGAACAAGAGCAGCGGAGTGATTTATTTGAGATCGGAAGAAACATCATTTCTGTGCATTTTTATAGTCACGATGTAGTCATACATGGTTCAAGACTAAGGGCCCAGAAGCTTTATAGACTTTAAAAGAAATGCAACACAACTCAATTTTAAAAAGTTGATTCAGAGACAATAGGAAAACGATAATGTTCCTTCTGCCTCATGCTCCGTTCGGACCTTCAGCGTGATCGTAATTTCTGGTGATGAACTAATACAAATAATTAACATTCAAGTAAATGAGGAGATGGAAATCTTCAAGGTTAATTTACTAACGTGAGCACTCTTATCTTTAACACACATTTTTTAATGCTACGTACCTTTTAATATTAATTTCCAATAGGTGGCCCTTGTGGTTAAATACTTTACAAGTAACAGTCGAAATGTCCTCTTGATGTTGTCTGTTCGTAATAGAGTTCAAGAAACTTCATGTTTTCTGATTGTAAAAATAACAATTAGCATATTTACTGAATATTTTCACTTGAAATATAAAATACCGATGCGGACCGCAGCAAGTCCGCGTCCACCTTTAATGGAATACAAAATACTAAAAGGTGAGGCGCCCAATGCCTCATTTGTCTTGAAATAATAGAATTCTTTTTTGTATCATTAATCGATACATGTACATAGAGATTTACAGGCACCGCGCAAGAACGGTAAAGATAAGGAATAACAGATCCTGTCGCTGGTATTCGATGGTTCATTTCCTTTACTTTACAATTGTTCGATGACTTTAGGCCATCACGCGTTTACTATTGAGCGTGTATTAATGTTTGTGAGGCAAAAATTTTTTGGTAACACAGCCGGCCGGAGTGGCCGTGCGGTTCTAGCGGCTACAGTCTGGAGCCAAGCGCCGCTACGGTCGCAGGTTCGAATCCTGCCTCGGGCATGGATGTGTGTGATGTCCTTAGGTTAGTTAGGTTTGATTAGTACCATATTGTAGGCGACTGATGACCTCAGAAGTTAAGTCGCATGGTGCTCAGAGCCATTTGAACCATTTGAACTAATATTACAGACGACTTACAGGGTCACTGCCATCTCTCGGTAACCAGTGTAACTTCCACCGTCCCTCGCTGTGCCGACTCCCCCTTCGGACGCTCCTTTTTAAATGAAGCAAATTCAGCAACTCCTCTTCTCCTTAAATTCTACTCCGTCATTAAATGTTTTGTCGTATCTTAAGACTCGTAACCGAGTTCTTCTTTCTTTAATCAGATCGTACAATTCACCTTTTTTTTTCATACAACCATATGAATCATTCGTACTACAAACACACATTGTTTCATCATAGTTTATTTTTAAAGCAAATAAAATAATTGTAACCAGTTGCAAAGGAAACTTAAGAAATTCTTAATTAAAAATCCGTTATAAATTCGATAGAAAGCATTATCAGCAAACAATTCAGTGGTATTCCGTAAGATAGGTAGCTGAAGAATGGAGTAAATCTAACCACCAACGCCGCTCCACGGTCTGGAGCTTCAGCTTAGGTTCAAATACACTCCTGGAAATTTAAATAAGAACACCGTGAATTCACTGTCCCAGGAACGGGAAACATTATTGACACATTCCTGGGGTCAGATACATCACATGATCACACTGACAGAACCACAGGCACATAGACACAGGCAACAGAGCATGCAAAATGTCGGCACTAGTACAATGTGTATCCACCTTTCGCAGCAATGCAGGCTGCTATTCTCCCATGGAGACGATCGTAGAGATGCTGGATGTAGTCCTGTGGAACGGCTTGCCATGCCATTTCCACCTGGCGCCTCAGTTGGACCAGCGTTCGTGCTGGACGTGCAGACCGCGTGAGACGACGCTTCATCCAGTCCCTAACATGCTCAATGGGAGACAGATCCGGAGATCTTGCTGGCCAGGGTAGTTGACTTACACCTTCTAGAGCACGTTGGGTGGCACGGGATACATGCGGACGTGCATTGTCCTGCTAGAACAGCAATTTACCTTGCCGGTCTAGGAATGGTAGAACGATGGGTTCGATGACGGTTTGGATGTATCGTGCACTATTTAGTGTCCCCTCGACGATCACCAGAGGTGTACGGCCAGTGTAGGAGATCGCTCCCCAAACCATGATGCCGGGTGTTGGCCCTGTGTGACTCGGTCGTATGCAGTCCTGATTGTTGCGCTCACCTGCACGGCGCCAAACACGCATACGGCCATCATTGGCACCAAGGCAGAAGCGACTCTCATCGCTGAAGACGACACGTCTCCATTCGTCCCTCCATTCACGCCTGTCGCGACACCACTGGAGGCGGGCTGCACGATGTTGGGGCGTGAGCGGAAGACGGCCTAACGGTGTGTGGGACCGTAGCCCAGCTTCATGGAGACAGTTGCGAATGGTCCTCGCCGATTCCCCAGAAGAAACAGTGTCCCTAATTTGCTGGGAAGTGGCGGTGCCGTCCCCTACGGCACTGCGTAGGATCCTACGGTCTTGGCGTGCATCCGTGCGTCACTGCGGTCCGGTCCCAGGTCGACGGGCACGTGCACCTTCCGCCGACCACTGGCGACAACATCGATGTACTGTGGAGACCTCACGCCCCACGTGTTGAGCAATTCGGCGGTACGTCCACCCGGCCTCCCGCATGCCACTATACGCCCTCGCTCGATGTCCGTCAACTGCACATACGGTTCACGTCCACGCTGTCGCGGCATGCTACCAGTGTTAAAGACTGCGATGGAACTCCGTATGCCACGCGCAAACTGGCTGACACTGACGGCGGCGGTGCACAAATGCTGCGCAGCTAGCGCCATTCGACGGCCAACACCGCGATTCCTGGTGTGTCCGCTGTGCCGTGCGTGTGATCATTGCTTGTACAGCCGTCTCGCAGTGTCCGGAGCAAGTATGGTGGGACTGACACACTGGTGTCAATGTGTTCTTTTTTCCATTTCCAGGTGTAGCTCTGAGCGCTATGGGACTTATGATCTCAGGTCATCACTCCCCTAGACTTAGAACTACTTATACCTAACTAACCTAAGGAAATCACACGCATCCATACCCGAGGCAGGATTCGAACCTGCGACTGTAGCAGCAGCCCCGTCTCGGACTGAAGCGCCTAGAACTGCTCGGTCACAACGGCCGGCACTCAGCATAGTTTGTGCCTTCTTACGCTATGTAACACCCCGCTAATAGAACAGCTGGTTGTTAATCTAAGCTGATTTACGATATTGTAGTGTCTTCGAAAGGCACAAGCTACGATTAAGTGTATCCACTGTACACCCAGCAGGATGTCTTGTATTCTATGCCTATGCTACGTTATACAACGAAGACTTTGCACTTGACTTCTCACCTTGGAAACATTCGTTCACTACCCAAAAAAGACTCCGACGTCCAAACACGCACGTTGCCATACAGGCGTGCACTGTCGCGATCGAGAAGAAAAGCGCAGAGAGTAATGAAATTTACAAATTCGCCATTGCTTACACAGTCGCCGATATTCCTTCTTCCGTGAGACACAAACATCATTAGAAGACTTGCAGACGGGAAGCTGCGAGGGGTGGAAAGCGAGAGACGGCTGCCTCAAGAAGCAGGTGCAGTCGAGAGGCGGCCTGGCCTATTGATCCCGACATGTTTGGAGGGTAAACATCCACGGCGCAGCGAAAGCGGGACCGACCTCTTCGTCCTCTGATCTCATCCGGAGGAGAAGAGGCGGCGCCCGTTCCAGCCCCCAAGACGAGAGCTCCCTCTAGTGCGTCGCATACCATACTCCATTAATAAATGGAGCTTTTATGGGCTTCAAAGAAAGGCGAACCTCCAAATGACCGGAAGCAACTCCTCGTATACTACGCAGCTGGCCTTCAAAATTGCTAAACAATGGTAAGCAGCTATCCGCTGCATAGGTCAGGAGTCCACTATACACAGCAGGCGGCTACACGGGTAGCACGGGTTGTGTGGCGTGGACTGGGCGTTTTTTAGGTTAGATGGCCTCGGGCAATTACAGAAAGGGCAACAGCCTCAAAGGGTGCGGGGCAAAGTCAGGACATATGGGGAACAAGCAGCAATCAGTATTTTAATTCTAAACTGTCAAAACTGCGTTGATAAAGTATCGGAACTTCAAGCGCTGATACAAAGCACCGAAGCTGAAATCGTTATAGGTACGGAAGCTGGCTGAAGCCAGAGATAATTTCTGCCGAAATTCTTACAAAGGCAGAGACCGTGTGTAGAAAGGATAGATTGCATGCAACCGGTGGTGGTTTGTTTGTCGCTGTTAGTAGTAGAAACTGTGGTGAAATGGAAGTGGATAGTTCCTGTGAATTATTATGGGTGGAGGCTATACTCAGCAACCGAGCTAGGTTAATAATTGACTCCTTTTACCGACTTCCCGACTCAGCATCATTAGTGCCAGAACAACTGGAAAAAATCTGGATCACAGTTCACTTAAATTTTCTCAGCACATTATAGTATTAGGTGGAGATTTCAATTCCCCAGATATAGACTGGGACACTCAGATGTTTAAGACAGTTGCGGAGTACAAATGTAGATGTAGATGTAGATGTGAAAGTGGCATGTGGTGTACCTTAAGAAAGTGCTAGATGATTATCACCTCAGTGCCACACACAGAACAGGTAAGACTCAAGCCTTCTACATACTGTATGCAGCTAAGTATTACGTCGCGGATTCCTCATTCAGGAATCCCATCTGAATGCAGTTTGTATGCGAGAAGATGGAGGTGCGTTTGTCACCACGTATCCCACAATTCGACAGCGGCAGCGCTGTGGCAAATCGAGAATGCGGATTATGTTTCCGCAATGCAAATATAGTACTGATGGGTTAGCAAGTCAGCAGTTGATGTGGCTTACGAACACAAGTACAAGGATAGCGTACCAATAGGGACAAGAAAGGAGGCAAGAAGGGCACCAAAACAGAAATAGCAATCGTCCATTTATTGCACCATTACACACGCACATCATGATATATGAGACGTTACGACAAACAGTGTGCACAATGAAGGCCGCAACCAATGTAAGAAATTAAAATAATACTAGCATAAAATTAACTAAAGAGCCTTGAAGGATATGTTTATGAGAAGAACACGACGGGGCCCCAAGGGAGGAGGCAACACAATACTTAACTCAGGTGCACCGAAACAAACAACGGACACCAGACCGCGCCAACAACGGAGACATAAGGCACGCAACTACTCTCTCACTTGCGGTTCCGCTCGTTCCACCCAAGTAATAGCTACCTGAAATACTTTAATGCTTGGAATAGTACACCAGTCATCAGCAAATTAAAAAAACTCATAAAAGACAATAATTTAAGAAAATCACATCATATGAGTATGAGCTTAAGGTCTTTCGGTAGTTAACAGATTACGAAAGGTAAAGGGGCATGTGCCACTATTAAATCTTGCGTAATTACACTGCTAAATTTCTCAGTACCCAAGTTGCAATTAAGTGATAATGTTACTTTAAAATAATATACAGCAGAGGACCGAGAATGGCCCGATCAGTACTCCCCAGTGAAGCAATTCACACAACTGGTACTCCACGGCTCCGAGCACACACCTCAATACAAAATGCAACACAACCACAGAGAATCGACGTACTACCAGAACCACCAGGCAGTAAACCAAAATCGTACTAAGCCGAAACAAGGACCGACTTTTAAAATAACGAGACCTAGCCCGGGCCGGACAACAGACCAAATGCCGGGAAATCCATAAGAAACCTCAGCCAACTTAATACGTAAACAACAATTTATGAACAATATACAAGACCTCTAGTCCAAAGGCTTCCGTTTAGTCGAAGGTAGCTCCGACCCGCCCACTGAGGTGCCAAGCGTCGTACAGAGTGCCGAATCAAGCTTAACCTTCGTTAACGGAAAGCGGAAGCACCACATAACAAAACAAACTCCACTCTGACTGCGCAAGGCAAACTCTAAGGAGTGCCACTCGAAGATCAAACATAAAGCACCCAGACTAACGTGCCGCTGTACGACGCACTTCCATCAACAGCGGCTAGTAGAGTACGGAGAGCAGCGTACCACATCGATATACATCCATGGGAGGGTAAACGAGGTTTGCAATCCCAGCGACGGAGAGACAGGAGGACGAAATGACATCCTCCCGCCCATGGAAGGTATTTCAAACTCAGGCTCGACTAACTACAACAGGCGAGATTTTTCTCCCCTTGGGAATCACGTTAAACGGAACACCACGCCGCTGCCCACACTATTAACCGTAAAATCACGGTCCGGTCTTCCCATCGGGCCCCACTCGGCGTACAGACGCAAACAACGCCAGCCGAGCCGAACTGTCTTCACGCCAAGGCAGCCACCTCTCACCTCCTCCCACGCCTCCAGCTAAGCCCCGGCCAGCGATCACACACTGAAGCAACCGCCTAACGCCAAAGCGCCACCTGAGTGAAAACTCTGCACTAAGATCGATACGCACTTGGAAATAAGCGAGCACCGTAACAACATTCAAAGTCATTCACTCTCTGAACGGCTCCAAGCGTCCAGCGCCTAGATTAGATTAAATTAGATTAGATTAGTTTTCGTTCCATAGATCCATGTTGAGGAGGTCCTCGTGGATGTGGAACATGTCACCTTTTTTTATTTTTTATTTTTATTTTTTTAAGCTGAAATAACAATACTAATAGTATAAATATATACAACACATCATTTGTTTCTATTAAAAAATTCGTAAATGGAGTAGAAGAAGTTGGCCACTAGTAAGTCTTCCAGGCTCCTTTTAAACTGATCTCTATTTGTAACTAAATTTTTTTATGTTTGCTGGCAAATTATTGAAGATGAGTGTTCCTGAGTAGTGGACCCCTTTTTGAACTAAAGTAAGTGCTTTTAAGTCCTTGTGCAGATCATTTTTGTTTCTGGTATTGTATGTATGAACTGAGCTGTTTGTTGGAAAAATAGATATATTATTTAGGACAAATTTCATTAAGGAGTAAATATACTGAGAGGCAGTAGTTAGTATACCCAGTTCTTTGAAGAGGTTTCTACAAGACGTCCGTGAGTTTACTCCACAAATAATACGTACTGCACGCTTTTGGACTCTGAAAACTTTTGTTTGACTTGAAGAGTTACCCAAAAATATTGTACCATATGACATTATGGAATGAAAGTAGGCAAAGTATGCAAGCTTTTTTACTTTTATGTCGCCTATGTCTGCTTACACTCTAATTGCAAATACAGATTTGTTAAGGCGTTTCTGCAGTTCTGTGGTGTGCTCCTCCCAACTGAATTTATTATCAAGTTGTAATCCCAGGAATTTAAGACTGTTAACCTGTTCTATCTGCTCTTCTTCGTACTTTATGCATATGCTGCGTGGAAAGCTCTTACAGGTTCTGAATTGCATATAGTGAGTCTTTTCGAAGTTTAATGTCAGTGAGTTGGCTTTAAACCATTTATTAATATCCATGAAAATATCATTAGCAGATCTTTCAAGAAGTACACTCGACATACTATTTATTGCAATACTCGTGTTATCTGCAAACAAAACGAACTCTGCTTCTGGCAGTGTAACTGATGAGAGATCATTAATGTACACAAGAAAAAGCAATGGCCCTAAGATGGATCCTTGTGGGACACCACATGTAATTTCTTCCCATTCTGATGACGACTGATGACTTAATTCACTAGTCTCTTGCACTGACACCCTTTGTTCCCTGTTAGCGAGGTATGACTTGAACCATTTTGCAGCACTGCCCGTGGCACCATAGAATTCTAATTTATTTAAAAGGATGTTGTAGTTTATACAATCGAATGCCTTTGACAAATCACACAAAATACCTGCTGCTTGTAACTTGTTATGTAATGAATTAAGTACATTTTCACTGTAGATGTAAATATCCTTTTCGATATCAGAACCCTTCA
Organism: Schistocerca gregaria; assembly: GCF_023897955.1. Classification (NCBI taxonomy): domain Eukaryota; kingdom Metazoa; phylum Arthropoda; class Insecta; order Orthoptera; family Acrididae; genus Schistocerca; species Schistocerca gregaria. The sequence goes on from NC_064925.1 coordinate 554,389,888, forward strand.
GAAATCCAAACTCTGTTCTTGATAATATGTTATTTGTGGTCAGATGGTTGAGAAGCTGCCTGTAGATTACTTTTTTCTAAAATTTTTGAGAATGCTAGCAAAAGTGAAATCGGTCTGTAGTTTGATGGCATCTGTTTATCCCCTTTCTTGAATAGAGGCTTAACATCTTCATATTTCAGCCAGTCAGGAAATGTCCCAATTATAATTGACTGGTTACACAAGTAACTTAGAATTGTACCTAACTCACAAGAACATGCCTTAATTAACTTTGTTGATATTTCATCGTAACCACTAGAATGCTTTGATTTTAAAGATTTTATTATGGAAGTCATTTCTTTTGGTGATGTGAGTGACATATTCATGTCCCTAAAGCTATTTGTAAAGGCTAGTTTCAGATATTCAAGGGCATTATTTACTGATCCTGACAATCGCATTCTATTAGTAACGGATATAAAGTACTTGTTAAATAGTTTTGCCACACTATGCCCATCGGTTACTAATGTGTCATCTACCGTTAGTGTTATTTGCTCCTGTTCCTTTCTGGTTCTACCAGTCTCCTCTTTCACTATATCCCATATTGTTTTTATTTTGTTTCCTGACATTGCTACCTTCTTCTCGTAGTTTATTTGTTTAGATGCATGAATTACTTTTTTAAATATTTTACAGTATTCCTTGTATTTAGCTAAATCATCAGCACTGGAGCTATTCTTGGTCGAGATATATATTTTCCTTTTTGTCTTAATGAAATCTTTATTCCTTGGGTGATCCATGGTTTTATTATAGACTTCTGTTTAATTTGACTAATTTTTAGAGGAAAACAGTTTTCAAACATGGTAGTGACATTGTTCATGAATGTGTTATATTTTTCATTCATGTCATTAGCAGTATAAACATCTTCCCAGTTCATATCTTTGAGCAGTTTTCTAAAACACTCAATTTTGTGTTGATTGAATACTCTCCTGTACTCAGATTTAGCAGTCTTGATAATCTGCTTAGAATTTACATCTAAACCAAGGAGCTGTATGTCATGATCTGATAGTCAATTTATTACAGGTTTTATGATATGATTTTGTTCCTTTGATTTGTCTATAAAAATGTTATCAATGGCTGTCCTTGAGGATTTAGTGATCCTAGTTGGAAAGTTTACAGTGTGAGTTAGATTGAAAGACTAAATTACTAACTGCAGTAAATGTTTACTGGAAGATTGAATTAGAAAATCTGTATTAACGTCACCAGCAATCAAAATTTCTTCGTTTCTTACTGTTAAATAACCCAAAAGAGCTTCTAGATGATTTATGAATAGATCATAATTTCCTGCAGGTGCTCGGTAAATAGTTACTATTATATAGGATCTGTTATGGAACTCTACTTCTGTTGCACATGCTTCTAGATGCTGCTCTAAACAGAATTTATTAATGTCAATGTTCTTGAATTTATGGCAGTTTTTAATAAATGTGGCAACTCCTCATCCCACCATGTCTAGTCTGCAGAAGTAGGAAGCTAGCTTAAATCCTGAAATGTCTAACATATCTATACCAGTGGTCACTTGATGCTCAGAGAGGCAGATTATGTCAATTTCGTTAGATGAATTCATTTCATAGATACAAATGAGTAGTTCATCAACTTTATTTCTGTGTCCCAGAATGTTGTGGTGTAGTAAAGATAACTGATACTGCATACTAATGAGATTATAACTGCTTTGGTGAAGATGAACTGGCAGTTTCTGATTACTTTCTGTTAAACAATGTTTAAATGGAGGCTGTATGCTAAAAATCTGACTTCTGTTCATCTATTTCCTCAAACTGAGTCAGTCTGCCAATCTCTCTTAAAAATCGTTTTCTATCCCTCTTCCCTATCCTAAAAAAGGCATCCCTCTGACACCTGTGACCACTGGTATTTTACCACCTGTGACAGTGTCCCCCCTTAAGTTTTCTGCAAACAAGCCAGACAGTTTTCCCTTCCCTTTCCTACTGAGGTAAAGGCCATGCCTAGTGTAGTCCCTCCTATCAATAGCATCCACAGGAATCAAACCAATATGGGACCCTATATCCGTCCTAAGCAGCCACTCCAAGTTCACCCTCCCTACAGAAGAGTTCAAATGAGGCCGATCATGGCGTCTCAACACAGACACAAATCCCACACTCGTATGCTTCGTTGCTGATGCTATCTTCACCAGGTCACTCTCTATGGAATATACAGAGTCTCTGTCAATGCTGTTTCCCGGACCACCCACTATAACCACGGCATCCTCCTTCGTGAAATCCTTGCATAGAGAACCTATATCCTCTGTTACCTGACCCAGATCTGCACTACGCTTGAATAAGTTTGTGACCTGGTACTCTGGACCTAGATTTTCCTGCAGTAGTTGGCCAACTTCTCTACCATGGGAACTACGTAACAACAGAACTTTCTTTCTCTTTACAAATGTCCCTACCTCTTTCAAGCCCTTGAAAGCTTGTTGTGCCCTTTCTACAGCTTCAGCTACATGAGGTTCATCCGATTCTGACTGAGGCAACAGGTCAAATCTATTTTCAAGATTTATCACAAAGCTGTCTGATGCTCTCCTTTGCCTGTTCCCCCTATTACCTGTTGCCACTTCCCACCTCTGTTCACCCTTCTCCCTCTTTAACCTGTCCAGATCCTCCCTTGCCTTGTTTACGTCAGCTTGTAGAGCTGCAGTTTTCCTTTCCTGTTCCAGTATTTTCCTATCTCTACTGCTGATTCTACAATACCACTGGTGAGCCTCATTTATGTCCCCATTTCCCACGCCACTACATTCGCCCCAATGAAAGAAACTACAACACCCATCACACCATACCCCGGAACTAACGATCCTACGGCATGGCACTCACTTCTCACTCATGGCAAAAACAGAAATCGTATAAACTGATTTAAGTACTGTCTAATACGTAAACAAAGGACTCTAGAAACTATTCAGGGAGATATAAATAATTTGAAAGCGTAATGAATAAAAAACACTTGTGACTACATATAAGTTTAAGTCACTGTTTACTTACGATACGCGTGCGTGAAATTAAGCTTAAAGCCTGCGCTATAGGCGCGAGAAGGAAAATAAACTTCTTACCCCCTTTAATCATATTTAACACTTCACCAACACTTCCACTAATGTAACAACACTTAAAATATATTTATACCAACTGCAAACGCTTACCTATAAGTTTAATTCAAGTTTAGTTCTATAAGTTCTGAGAAGACAAAGGCAGGATGGGCGGGAGGTAACTAGTTATCGTGAAATGGCTGTTAAAATTTTAATATTGATGAAATAATATTGGAGATATCGCAGACATACATAACGTCAAGTGGGATTGTTAGTTTTCATGCTGCGTTGCACCGACGGTGTTTGGCAGGCTCGGTGCCCTCAGCTACACCAAAGATGTCCGATCGCCTTACTGTTAGAGAACAACCACAATTCGCTTAACGCTATGAGGTGTGGAATTCGATCCTTATTGTGCAGGGATGGCGGCGCAATTTGATGCAAAGGAATGTTACAATTCTTCAGGAGGTACTAAAGAAATGTCACCCGAAATAAATGACCTCAGTTTCGGTTCAGGATGCAGCAGAGAAAGGTCTTCCTTCCACGTCTGTGTCCTGAGAATGAGCTGATTGTGCAGAACATACTGAATGGTAGCCCAGGGAAATCAGCACACCAGGCATCTCGTGAGAGATTGTATAAATAAACTTCCAAGCATGGAAAGCCCATTACGTGCAGCAGACAACACCAGAAGATTGTGATCGCCGAATGGAGTAGGTGGAGTTGATGTTGGATTGGCACGAAGATTGGCCTCAATTGTTTCACAACATCGTCTGGAGTGACGAGGCTATATTCCAAATGGCTGTAAGCACTATGGGACTTAACATCTGAGGTCATTAGTCCCGTAGACTTAGAACTACTTAAACCTTACTAACTTACGGACATCACATACATCCATGCCCGAGGCAGGATTCGAACCTGCGACCGTAGCAGCAGCGCGGTTCTGGGCTATATTCCATGTGGGACGTTTCGTCAGATCGCACAATTGCCATTACTGGGTGGCGCAGGATCCTGGAATTACCGGGTAGTGTGGAATAACGGCTACAAAGGCCAATATCTCATGCTTGACACAATGAATGGGGAACGCCACTTTCATATTCTTCAGGATTTTGTTTGGACCAAGGAATCTAGACGGGAAGACACCGACGACAGTATCTTCATGCGAGATGGCCTACCGCCCCACTATGCCAATGTCTTGGGTAACTGATAGGATGAGAAGTTTCCAGGAAGTGTATGGGGAGACGTGGTCCTCATGAATGGCTTGCAAGAAGTCCAGAACTGACACCCTGTAACTATTTTAATGGGGCTAGGCCAAGTAAGAGTGGTACCGATCGAAACCTTGCATATGGGACGCACAAATTTGGGAAGATCTTAGCAACATCCCAAACAGCTTCCTCCAGGAAGCTGTGAATTCTGTTTCAGGTTGTTTGCGGAGATTTTCGACGTCACAGATACCTCCATCGAAATATACTGGACTTCTAACGTATGCAATCATATATCCATATAACGTAACTCAAACACATGACTGCAACTGAAATCACACAAAGAATTGAAGGAATCTGTAAAATCCTTAAATCAAGAAAGAGTAAATTCATTAAAAAAATTGTAGGTGAAGGGTTAAGCATTCGTGAAAAATTATTAATGAATTACATACACTGATGGGATTTTTTTTTTAAAGAAGACATGTTGTCTCCCTTGGTATAAACTATTTATAGCAAGCTGATTTAGTCGAAATGCACTGTAGTAATTTGAAAGGTTTCAGATGCCTGAGACTGCAGTCATGTGTGTGATTTGTGTTTGTGTGTGTGTGCTGGTGTGTGTGTACGTCTATTGTTGACAAAGCTTTATTTTCGAGTCTTTTTGTTGTGACTCTCCTTGACTCAGCATCTCCGCTACATAGTGCTTGGCGACTTTCGTTTTCATGAGATTCTTACATTCCACCTTGGTTTTTCCAAATTTGTATAAAAATCTAGTACTGCTACTTTTCGATCTGATGCTTGAGAAGCTGGAGCGCATATGAATGAAATCTGAAACTATTTCCTAACAGAAAACTTTTTGCTTTTAACAGGCCGAATAGTCATTTCATTTTGGTACTTCGTGAATTGCATTCTGCCATGTTATTTATGTAAATGAGGTAAATAAAAGTGACCATTTGTGTCAAAACAAAGACGTATTCATATTGAGGAACCACATCACTCTTGGGTACCATTCGTGTACAGCTTTCTCAGTATTAGATAACGACATTTTTATTTATCATTTAGCGAAACGTTTGACGAACTGTAGTAAGGTAATAGATTCCTTTGCAGAAAAGGAAATCACGCCTTGTACAGCTGTAGTAAGATTAGAGAGAAAAAAATGACGGGACCTAAGCAGTGAAGAAATGTGTTTTGTTCTGTCTTGCTTATCTCTTGTCTTTATTGATTATTTGATTTTTGTCACACAAAATATAAACTTGTTAGCTAATAGGCAATGAAGAGTGCTAATCTTCTGAAGATTTCTCATTCTCCCTATCACAAATAATCCCACTTAGTACTGATCGTCAGTTTCTTTTAAGGGGTAGGAAGTCAAACAGGCCAACTGAGAACAGGAGAGGCACCACAGGACACTTTAATTTCCACTGTTCGGAATATAAGTTTGATGGCTCCCGTTAAAAAATATACAAGTTTAAATTCCACAGTGCGAGATACACAGCACTTGAGCACACTTCAGACCAAATAACATATTTTCATTTCCTCGAGACAAAATAACATACCTTACATTTCCAAGAACATACATGTTTTATATACATGCTCCACAAAATGAACAATTTTTGAGATATCGATTTCTTTTCAAATTTTTCACGTCGTATGTCAAACGTTCGAGTGGGAGAGGGAGATTCAATATCAAGTTCTTGCCCCAGTTTGGAAATATCCTAGATCTGAGGCTGATGACCGGACGTCTAGTCAGGAAATGGTCTTTTTTGCAACATGAGACGTGTCCACGTGGACAGTGCGACTACTTCTGGGACACCAAGAACTATCACCTCGCAACCATTGTGTCGGCTCCTGTTGATGCGGCAGGTTAGTCAAAGACTTGCAACAGCAACACCGGGCACAGGAGAGCCACCAGATCGTCTTTTCAGACAAAGCGCGGTTCTGCGTAGAGCACTGTTACGAATGTATCCATATACTGAATCCCTGAAGAGAATGAACGTTGCCAGATTGTATAAGTCATCATCACAAGTACTCAGCACTTGATGTGATGGCGGAGGGCATCTACGAGGTTCACTCGGAAAGTAAGGAACTACCGCTCGCAAAATAGGAACCACAGTGAAATTCCGATGAAGCTTTGCACAGGTGTGTTGGGCAGTGACTCTAGTATGCCTGCCGATAGCATTACGTCGTTCTTTTTAGTTCTGAGCACACAGGGAACACATAAAGATACCTAAAACAATAGTGTCTCCCGCCAAGTACGAGGGCCTGGTGAGAAATCTCGCCTGAAGTTATGCAGCCAACATTACATAACAGTCGTGCGTTTTCTTCTTCAAGACAATTCTGAGCCGCACTGTGCTGGGGCAATGAAGATGCTCCTGCATCATTTTCAATTGGAAATTGATTACCCACAATACAGCCCGTAATTGTCTCCTTCCGAGTTTGATGTCTGCTCACATGAACCGTTGGCTATGAAGACACTTTGGCACAGTCAACGAGCTGTAGGCATGCGTACATAATAGGCAGAAAGCAGCCTTCTATAACGAGGGTATTGGAAAGTTAGTACAACGCTACGATAAACGTCTGAGTCGAATTGGCGACTATGGAGATAAGTTGCTGAAAGTTGTAGCTATGTGCTGCAAATAAAACAGTTTTGATTTTCATTGATGTTTCCATTTCGGGACCTATCGTTATCACTTTCCAAATAGCCCTCGTAGTTCGCCGAGTTGACGTGTTAAGGACTAACAGAGAAACAAAAACTGTCTGCATCACCACATTTTGTTACGGTTACAGGTTTCAGTCTGCATTGCACAGCATCTCCAGATCTAGGTCGGAAGAAAAAAGACCACAACAATAAAAATTTTACGGAAGTGCGATATTACAAACACACGTCTCATGGGTTGTAGAAATAACAACCAAATATCATGAATTTCCGGCACGCTGGGATAATAGCGGGACGTTAACTTGTGTTAACCACATTTGATATCGAAATCAGGCCAATTTGGAAGAGTCAGTGTCTGTTTATACATATAGGGAGACAATTATTGAACTACCGGATGATCAAAAAGAATTTGAAAACTGAATAAATCAAGGAATAATGTAGATAGAGAGGTACAAATTGACATACATGGTTGGAATGACATGGTGTTTTATTGGAAAAAAAATACAAAAGTTGAAAAAATGTCCGACAGATGGCACTTCATCTTATCAGAATAGCAATAATTAGCATAACAAAGTAAGACAAAGCAAAGATGATGTTCTTTACAGGAAATGCGCAATATGTCCACCACCATTCCTCAACAGTAGCTGTAGTCGAATAATGTTGTGAACAGCACTGGAGTTTTTCTTAGGCATTGGGGCCGGATGTTGTCTTTCAGCATCCCTAGAGATGTCGGTCGATCCCGATACACTTGCGACTTCAGATAACCACAAAGCCAATAATCGCACGGACTGATGTCTGGGGACCTGCGAGCCCAAGCATGACGAATGTGGCTGCTGAGCACACCATCATCACCAAACGACGCGCACAAGAAATCTTTCACGCGTCTAGCAATATGGGCTGGAGCGCCATCCTGCATAAACATCGTACGTTTTAGCAGGTGTTTATCAGCCACGCTGGGGATGGTGCGATTCTGTAACATATCGGCGTACCTCTCAGCCGTCACGGTAGCAGTTTTGCTGTCCAGCGCCATCTGTCGGACTTTTTGTGAACTTTGTTTTCTTCTTTGTTCTAGTAAAACCCCATGTCATTCCAAGCATGTGTGTCAATTTTTACCTCTCTATCTACATTATTCCGTGGTTTATTAAGTTTTCAAATTTATACTGACTTTTTGATCAGCCGGTATATGAAATAAAATCGTCATAACTTATGAACCGTTTGTATTAGGACCTTCAGTCTGCACGATTGGTCGATTGCCATTCGTAGGCGCTGTAACGATTGGTTTTGGGACGAATCCCCACTTTCATTTGGATGGGTTCGTCAATAAGCTAAACTGGCGCATTTAGGCGGGCGGGGGGGGGGGGGGGGGGGCGAATCCGCATTGCGCAATCGAGAAGTCTCCTCGCCCTCAACGGATGACAGTGTGGTGTACCGTTCAAGTCACGGAATGATCGGTGCGATTTCCTTGATAGCACGGTGACTACCGAAGGGTGTATGAAGGTTTTCGAAGATGATTTCTTCCTCATTATCCAGTGACCCTGCTTTCGACGAGATGTGGTTAACGCAAGATCCCATCAAGGATTGTTTGATGGCCTGGAGGAGCACTTTGGGGACCGCATTCTGGCTCTGGGCCACCCAAAGGCCACTGCATGAGCCTCGACAGGCCACCATATTCTCCGGCTCTAAACACATGCGACTCAGTTTTGCGGGGCTATATTAAAGACACGGTATACAGCACTAGCCCCCAAAACATTACTGAGCCGAAAACAGCCCTTCAGGAGGTCATTGACAGCATCGATGTTCCGAAACTTCAGCGGGTCACGGAGAATTTCGCTATTCGTCTGCGGCACATCGTCGCCAATGATAACAGCTATATCAAAATGTCATAACGTAAATCTGAATATGAGTACTAACGTTTACACGTTGAATAAATTGTGTGCACGCAGTAGTTTGTAACTAATTCACTGTTAAGTTTCCTGTAATTTACGCCTAGGATCACAAACCTTATGTTAACAGATTACCGGTTTCGGTCTATAATGACTATCATCAGATCTGCAGCATAAAATGGGAGAAAAACATAAATACACTCTGAGACTGTCTACAGTTTCAAAACAATAAATAGACCATAATTATTAGAACTACTGACAAATAGATGCATTTGCGCACCTTAAGTATGAAGAGGTATACCTGTTATTTAAAAACAGAGTCGTAATGTACTGCAGCCATAGTGGCATCGTCAAATGTTAAATGCAAAATCAGCACCAGCATAGTCAAATATAAACTGTAGAGAATCTGCGAGTGTGTTTAGGTTCTTTCCCCATTTTTGGTGCAGATCTGATGATGGTCATTATGGACCGAAACCGGTAATCTGTTAACAAAAAGTCTGTGACCACAGACGTGAACTAAAGGAAACTTATTGTATATACAGGTCACTGTTTCATTCGTGACAATTTCGCAGCTTGTAAATCACTCTTTTTTCACATATTTCAATAATTGTTACCCTGTGTCTAGGGCTATTCAAAAAGAAGGAAGAGATTTCAGACATTTATTGCTATCAAATTACAAAAGATATAAACACATCTCCAATGTTCTTAGGAGGAGAAAAGTTAAAATTTCTGTGCATTCAATGGGAGCACCACGTGTTACACGAAAAATGTGAAAACGGTGTCTGCTTTCTTCCGTTACTGAATTCACAGCATCCACATACCGATGTCGCAGACTAACGTCGGTAGTCTCCCAGGTCTCCAGACTTCAAACCATTTTCGGATTACCTGAAACCTTTCTCAAATCATCCAGATAAAATAGTGTACTTCGTAATGACATGCAAATCGAGCTACGATTGTACAAACACCTATACCAAAGTAAACTTTCTCTATGAACTTTGCCAGAACCAACATATTCTGCGACGGAAGAAACGGCGACCTTCATCTATGCAGCCGATTGCTATTCAAGAACCGATAGTCGCTGCGCCTAAGACGCATCCTGTCAGCTGCTACGCCCATCGGTCAGTGAGCGTGTGCCGAAAGGTTACAGTGTCAAATGAGTGTGTGTTTGTGAGTGTGTCTTTTCAGGAAATCACTTCATATTAATTGCATTTCTTGATGTTTGACAGATGCAAATATCTTGTTTACACAAAAATGAATACTTCTCTATTTATTTATGTTTTGATAAATAATATTCTTAAACTGTTATGCATCGTGTTCACGTTGATGACATGTTACATACTCTCGAGATGTGCTCATAATATTCGTAGATTTTTACGAATACGGCGCTGCGGTCTGCAACGCTTACATAAGACTAAATGTGTCTGGCGCAGTTGTTGGATCGGTTACGGCTGATGCAATGGCAGGTTATCAAGGTTACAGTGAGTTTGAACATGGTGTCTTATTCGGCCCACGCGCGGTGGGACACAGCATCTTCGAAGTAGCGATGAAGTGGGGATTTTCCCGCACGACCATTTCACGAGTGTACTATGAATGTGGAGAATGCGGTAAAACCTCAAATCTAGCTGCGGCCTGAAAAAGATCCTGCCAGAACGGGTCCAAAGACGACTGAGGAGAAGCGTTCAACGCGACAGAAGTGCAACCCTTCCGCAGATTGCTGCAGATTTCAGTGCTGGGCCATCAACAAGAAGTAACGTGCGAACCATTCCACGAAACATCACCTATACGGCCTCTCGGAGGCGTAGGGCCATTCGAGTACCCTTGAAGACTGCACGACCCAAAGCACTACTCTTCGGCCGACCATTTTGGCGGTTCTAGACGTTTCAGTCCGGAATCGCGCTGCTGCTGTGGTCGCAGGTTCGAATCCGGCCTCAGGCATGGAAGGGTGTGATGTCCTTAGATTAGTTAGGTTTAAGTAGTTCTAAGTCTAGGGGACTGATGACCTCACATATGACCCATAGTGCTTAGAGACTTTTTTAATTTTTTTTATTTTTTTTTATGCCTGGGCTGGGCCCGTCAACACCGACATTGGACTGTTGATAACTCAAAACATGTTGCCTGTCTGACGAGAGTCATTTCAAATTGTATCGAGCGGATGACTCTAAAAGGTGACACATTCATGTCCACTGTGCATTCCGACAGACTTGGGGAATTCCAACAGTACATTGCGACAACCCACAAGTACACTGAAGCTCCAAAGAAACTGGTACAGAGATATGTAAAAAAGCTGAATACGGCGCTGCTGTCGGCAACGCTTGTATAACACAAAATGTGTCTGGCGCAGTTGTTGAATCGGTTACTGCTGCTGCAATGGCAGGTTATCAAGGTTAGGGTGAGTTTGAACACTTCCTCTCGCCATCAAATTCCCCAGACACGAACATTATTCACCATATCTGGGATTCCTTTCAATGTGTTCTTCAAAAGAGATCTCCACCCTCTCGTACTCTTAGAGATTTGTGGACAGTGTTGCAGGATTCATGGTGTTAATTCCCTCCAGCACTACTTCAGACATTAGTAGAGTCGACGGCACGTCGTTTTGCGCCATTTCTGCGTTCTCGCGGGTGCCCAATACGATATCAGGCAGGTGTACCATTTCTTTGGCTCTTCAGTGTAATTCTGTAATATAAGAATATATTGACTTAGGAGGGAACGATTGCTTGGTTACTCGTCCTTTTTTGGTTCTTGTGGGAGGGTTTTTGGATCAAAATTTCTGTTGGTTTTCAGAAAATTCCTTTCTCGTGTTTATCAAAACGTTTTATTGGAAGGGAATGTAAAGAGTACAGCTATATTTGATGTCATAGAGCATTAATATTGTAGTTGCTTACCGCTGGTTTCCGGACCTCTCTTAGCTCAGTAAGCATTTTCTCTGATGTAGCATTGTCTTGCTGTTATAATGAGAACAGGGCCTAAGCGCTAGTTTTTGCTTTCTTCTTGTTCTTTCAAAACTTAATTTACCAAAATAAATTTACGCAAGTAACCACAGTAACATATGAACGAAATAATTAGTTTAGGAATTGTTGTACACATTGCAACGTACCACACTTGAGTCTTAAGTACGACTGGTTGTGGGAGTGTACCATTCTGTTTGTTCCATCGGGGTTTGTGCGCATAAAATACCATCAACTTTTAATGTATAACCACAACGAATGAGCTGTAGATTTGTGGATATCTGTTAAAACTTTCCAAGTTAACTTTTTTAATTAGTTTTTTTTCTAGAGAATCTAAGTGAGTTATTGGCATTTTTTTACGTAATTGTAAGGGGACCATGTACAGGACGGTGGCGCAACATGTTCTTGAGCATTGTTCGAGTGTTTGGGATCCGTACCATGTCGGATTGATGGAAGACATCGAAGCAGCTCGGAGGCGGGTGGCTAGATTTGTTACCGGTAGGTGTAGGGGTAGCGTCTCTGATTCATTATCAAAACATCTTTGGTCCCGGGTTCGATCCCCGCCACTGCCTAAATTTTGATATATAATCAGCATTGGCGGCCGAAGACTTCCGGCGTAAGAAGTCAGTCTCATTCAGCCAACGGCCTTGTCAAAGAGGGCGGAGGAGCGGATAGAGGTTCAGGCCACTCTCTTGTCCTAGGGGTGGGAAATTGCCCCTAAAGGCGGAAGAATCAGCAACGATCAACGACATGAGGATGCAGAAGGCAATGGAAACCACTGCATTAAAGACACGTAACGTGTGTCCACAGGACATGTGGCCTGTAGTTGAAGAAGTGTCATGATGATCTCTCCATTTGCAAAAGATTCCTTAATAGTCCCCCATTCGGATCTCCGGGAGGGGACTGCCAAGGGGGAGGTTACCATGAGAAAAAGATTGAATAATCAACGAAAGGATAATGTTCTACGAGTCGGGGCATGGAATGTCAAAAGCTGGAACGATGTAGGGAAACTAGAAAATGTGAAAAAGGGGAATGCAAAGGCTCAATCTAGATATAGTAGGGGTCAGTGAAGTGAAGTGGAAGGAAGACAAGGATTTCTGGTCAGATGAGTATCGGGTAATATCAACAGCAGCAGAAAATGGTATGACAGATGTAGGATTCATTATGAATAGGAAGGTAGGGCAGAGGGTCTGTTACTGTGAACAGTTCTGTGACCGGGTTGTTCTAATCAGAATCGACAGCAGACCATCACCGACAACGATAGCTCAGGTATACATGCCGACGTCGCAAGCTGAAGATGAACACATAGAGAAAGTGTATGTGGATATTTAAAGGGTAATGCAGTATGTAAAGGGGGACGAAAATATAATAGTCATGGGCGACTGGAATGCAGTTGTAGGGGAAGGAGTAGAAGGAAAGGTTACAGGAGAATATGGGCTTAGGACAAGGAATGAAAGAGGAGAAAGACTAATTGAGTTCTGTAACAAGTTTCAGCTAGTAATAGAGAATACCCGGTTCAAGAATCACAAGAGGAGGAGGTATACTTGCAAAAGCCCGGGAGATACGGGAAGATTTCAATTACATTACATCATGATCAGACAGAGATTCCGAAATCAGATACTGGATTGTAAGGCTTACCCAGGAGCAGATATAGACTCAGATAACAATATAGTAGCGATGAAGAGTAGGCTGAAGTTCAAGACATTAGTCAGGAAGAATCAATACGCTAGGAAGTGGTATACGGAAGTTCTAAGGAATGACGAGATACGTTTGAAGTTCTCTAACGCTATAGATACAGCAATAAGGAATAGCGCAGTAGGCAGTACAGTTGAAGAGGTATGGATATCTCTAAAAAGGGCCATCACAGAAGTTGGGAAGGAAAATATATGTGCAAAGAAGGTAGCTGCGAAGACACCATGGGTAACAGAAGAAATACTTCAGTTGATTGATGAAAGGAGGAAGTACAAATCAGGAATACAGAAATACAAGTCGCTGAGGAATGAAATAAATAGGAAGTGCAGGGAAGTTAAGACGAAATGGCTTCAGGAAAAATGTGAAGACATCGAAAAAGATTTGATAGTCGGAAGAACAGACTCAGCATACAGGAAAGTCAAAACAACCTTTGGTGACATTAAAAGCAACGGTGGTAACATTAAGAGTGCAACGGGAATTCCACTGTTACATGCGGAGGAGAGAGCAGATAGGTGGAAAGAATACATTGAAAGCCTCTATGAGGGTGAAGATTTGTCTGATGTGATAGAAGAAGAAACAGGGGTCGATTTAGAAGAGATAGGGGATCCAGTATTAGAATCGGAATTTAAAAGAGCTTTGGAGGACTTACAGTCAAATAAGTCAGAAGCGATATATAACATTCCATCAGAATTTCTAAAATCATTAGGGGTAGTGTCCACAAAAAGACTGTTCACGTTAGTGTGTAGAATATATGAGTCTGGCGACATACCATCTGTCTTACGGAAAAGCGTCACCCACACAATTCCGAAGACGGCATGAGCTTACAAGTGCGAGAATTATCGCACAATCAGCTTAACAGCTCATGCATCGAAGCTGCTTACAAGAATAATATACAGAAGGCTGGAAAAGAAATTAGAGAATGCGCTAGGTGACGACCAGTTTGGCTTTAGGAAAAGTAAAGGCATGAGAGAGGCAATTCTGACGTTACGGCTAATAATGGAAGCAAGGCTAAAGAAAAATCAAGACACATTCATAGGATTTGTCGACCTGGAAAAAGCGACAATTTAAAATGGTGCAAGCTGCTCAAGATTCTGATAAAAGTAGGGGTAAGCTATAGGGAGAGACGGGTCATATATAATATGTACAACAACCAAGAGGGAATAATAAGAGTGGACGACCAAGAACGAAGTGCTCGTATTAAGAAGGGAGTAAGACAAGGCTGTAGCCTTTCGCCCCTACTCTTCAGTCTGGACATCGAGGAAGCAATGATAGAAATAAAAGAAAGGTTCAGGAGTGGAATTAAAATACAAGGATATCAATGACACGATTCGCTGATAACATTGCTATCCTGAGTGAAAGTGAAGAAGAATTAAATGATCTGCTGAACGGAATGAACACTGTACTGAGTACACAGTATGGTTTGAGAGTAAATCGGAGAAAGACGAAGGTAATGAGAAGTATGAGAAATGAGAACAGCGAGAAACTTAACATCAGGATTGATGGTCACGAAGTCAATGAAGTTAAGGAATTCTGCTACCTAGGCAGTAAAATAACCAACGACGGACGGAGCAAGGAGGACATAAAAAGCAGACTCGCTATGGAAAAAAAAGGCATTTCTGGCCAAGAGAAGTCTACTAATATCAAATACCGGCCTTAATTTGAGGAAGATATTTCTGAGGATGCACGTCTGGAGTACAGCATTCTATGGTAGTGAAACATGGACTGTGGGAAAACCGGAACAGAAGAGAATCGAAGCATTTGAGATGTGGTGCTATAGACGAATGCTGAAAATTAGGTGGACTGATAAAGTAAGGAATGAGGAGGTTCTACGCAGGATCGGAGAGGAAAGGAATATGTGGAAAACACTGATAAGGAGAAGGGACAGGATGATAGGACATCTGCTAAGACATGAGGGAATGACTTCCATGGTACTAGAGGGAGCTGTAGAGGGCAAAAGCTGTAGGGGAAGACAGAGATTGGAGTACGTCAAGCAAATAATTGAGGACGTAGGTTGCAAGTGCTACTCTGAGATGCAGAGGTTAGCACAGGAAAGGAATTCGTGGCGGGCCGCATGAAAGCAGTCAGTAGACTGAGACCAAAAAAAAAAAAAAAAATAGGTTCGAACAACACGTAAGTGTTGTGGAGATGCTTCGAGGACTCAACTGGGAATCCCTGGAGGGAAGGCGAAGTTCTTTTCGAGAAACGCTACCGAGAAAGTTTTGAGAACCGGCATGTTAAGCTCACTGCCGAATGTTTCTGCTGTCACCAACATGTATTGCGCGTTAAGGACCACGAAGATAAGACACGAGAAATTAGGTGTCACACGGAGGCGTACAGTGGGTCGTTTTACCTCACTCGATTTGTGACTGGAACAGGGATGTCAATGACAAGTAGCGTACTGGGTACCCTCAGCCACGCAACGTGCTACGGCTTGCGAAGCATCTAAGCAAAGGTAAATGAAGATGGTAGACATGAGTCCATACACGCTTGATTTCTACGGCCTGTAAACTTGTTCTTAGGAGACGTTCAACCTGACGTCCATTCATCACACTACCACTTTTTACCTTTTTACAGAACATGCTCAGCGTGACGTCCGCCCACGGCAATGATTCCTTTTCCCCTTCGAGGTGTTAAGGTGTCACGCACTCTTTAAAACACATGCCGTTGTTAGTGGCGCTGTTAAGGCTTGCATACTTTGCAGACGTGATCCTGTAGCGTCTGGACATCTATGAGAGCGTTGACGTTGACTAACACCCTCAAATGTCCCCTTACTAAAAATCTAGGGAAGCAAAGTCTCGAGAACGGGGAGGCCAAGGTATGAGGCTTCACCGAGGAACCCAGCAGTCCTGGCAAATCAGCGTCCGATGTTCACGCACTTCGCGGAGGAAAGTGCCATCATATATAAACCAAATGGTTCAAAGGGCTCTGAGCACTATGGGACTTAACAACTGAGGTCATCAGTCACCTAGAACTTACAATTACTTAAACCTAATTAACCTCAGGACATCACACACATCCATGGCCGAGGCATGATTCGAAACTGCGACCGTAACGGTCGCGCGATTCCAGCCTGAAAAGCCTAGAACCGCTCCGCCACAGCGGCCGGCTTATACAGAGTGTTACAAAAAGGTACGGCCAAACTTTCAGGAAACATTCCTCACACACAAAGAAAGAAAATATGTGGACATGTGTCCGGAAACGCTTTCTTTCCATGTTAGAGCTCATTTTATTACTTCTCTTCAAATCACATTAATCAAGGAATGGAAACACACAGCAACAGAACGTATTAGCATGAGCTCAAACACTTTGTTACAGGAAATGTTCAAAATGTCCTCCGTTAGCGAGGATACATGCATCCACCTCCATCGCATGGAATCCCTGATGCGCTAATGCAGCCCTGGAGAATGGCGTATTGTATCTCAGCTGTCCACAATACGAGCACGAAGAGTCTCTACATTTGGTACCGGGGTTGCGTAGACAAGAAAGAGCTTCCAATTACCCCCATAAATGAAAGTCACTAGGATTGAGGCCAGGAGAGCGTGGAGGCCATGGAATTTGTCCGTCTCTTTCAATCCATTGGTCACCGAATCTGTTGTTGAGAAGCGTTCGAACACTTCGACTGAAATGTGCAGGAGCTCCACCGTGCATGAACCACATGTTGTGTCGTACTTTTAGAGGCACATGTTCTAGCTGCACAGGTAGAGTATCCCGTATGAAATCATGGCGGTGATTCGAGGAAGTACAGGACATACTGACGAAACTAAAATGAGGTGTAACATGGAAATTAAGCGTTTCCGGACACATGTCCACATAACATTTTTTCTTTATTTGTGTGTGAGGTATGTTTCCTGAAAGTTTGGCCGTAACTTTTTGTAACACCCTGTATAAACCACATCCATAGTATTTGCTTACGTGGGACATTCTCCAACAACGTAGATAATACGATGATAAGAAACATGATAATCAACCTCAATTAATCATTGTGGTAGGATGTGTGGCCCTAGTGATTTATTACCAAGGACGCCTGCCCATATGTTGATGCAGCAACTCTGTCCATGCCTCTTTTCTGCAAGTTCATAGGTTTTCACCAGCTCACATACAGTGGTTATAAATGTTCCTAATGTTGTGTCTTGTGAACCCCCATCTTGGGAAGATAAAATCTTTGACGTAAGCAGTGGATCTGCTACACACTTCTGCAAAAGCCGTTGACAGAACTGCGTTCTGCTACATTGGTTTCCTGGACTCAGCACCTCGAAGCGTTGATGATTGTATAGATAAAGCAGCTGTTCACGTAGTACCGGCTGGACAAGAAGATGACTCAGCCTTCTGCTGCTGCCATTCGCCGTACACTGGTTCCACGCCTTTCGTCCATTAAATGTAGCGCATGCTTCTCAATCGATTTGCGGTCTGACTGAGCCTGTAAACTGTTCACCTTGTGGGGTGCTAGAGAACCTGTGCCCTTAAGACGCGGTAATAGTCTACCAAACACCTTACTCTATGATTTTCTGCGACGTGGTTATTGTATCAGGGTAGAGTGTACGAGCCCGTTGGCTACTACGACTTGTTAACCTCTAGCAGAAAATCTTACCCGTCATAACACTTGTGGAGTAGTAAGTTTCTATTGCTAAGAGAAAAGAAAGTGTACTGAACCATTCGCGTACAGTACAGGACAATTATTACAATAGCAGTAAACATGTACGTTAAGCCATTTTTGTACGTAGATACGACATTGCGATACATAATGCAGATGACAAGTAATTTACAGTCAAATTGTATATTGTTCTTTCAAAAAATTAACTGAAGACGTTGGATGTTAACAGGTCGACGCAAAGATGAAAACGTGGACTTACCATCTGGAGGAGCATGGATTCTAGTGCTTATCAGCTTATGTTGACTGAGATTTTTCTAAATAGCTTAAGCGGAGTTTTAATTTCATAAACACGATGCAAGTAATTTACTGCACAATAATACACACTAACGAAACTGAAACTACAGCACCTACAACAGAACCCAAACAACTTTCTGTAGTCTAGCCAACACTGAGACTGATGTGTGCAGTGGAGCACTACATTAAAGGGAGATATGTAGAGTAGTGAACCCTGTTGACGAATGACCTTGGCAACGACTCTACCCATACTGTATCTGTTTCCTGTATTTTTACCTTGTCTGTCACGAAGACGGACATAAAATCCAACGTCGTCTTACCACACCATCGACATGTGTATAAATCTCCGGAAGTACGCGTCTTCAGAGCCCCGTTTATGAGATTTTTGATGTCGTTGTTGTTTTGATGATTACTACCACATCTCAGAATATTCGACACATTTTTAACAAACTGTGTATAACAAAGGCCGAATGCCTTGCCGCAGTGGTAACACCGGTTCCCGTGGATCGCCGAAGTTAAGCACTGTCGGGCTGGGCTAGCACTTGGATGGGTGACCATCCGGTCTGCCGAACGCTGTTGGCATGCGGGTTGCGGCCAGTCGGTACCTTTGGGCGTTCATAGCCTGTGCGGGAGGAGTTCAGTTTTAGTTTAGGATATAATATAGCCATATTTCTGGTTCCAAATAGCCTTGTATCAGGCTCTTGATGGGGGTTAGAGTATACGAAATACACTACTGGCCATGAAACTTGCTACACCAAGAAGAAATGCAGATGATCAACGGGTATTCATTGGACAAATACTTTATACTAGAACTGACATGTGATTACATTTTAACGCAGTTTGGGTGCATAGATACTGAGAAATCAGTACCCAGACCAACGACCTCTGGTCGTATTAACAGCCTTGATACGTCTGGGCATTGAGTCAAACAGAGCTTGGATGTCGTGTATAGGTACAGCTGCCCATGCAGCTTCAACACGGTACCACAGTTCATCAAGAGTAGTGACTGGCATATTGTGACGTGCCAGTTGATTGGCCACCATTGACCAGACGTTTTCAGTTGGTGAGATCTGGAGAATGTGCTGGCCAGGGCCGCAGTGGAACATTTTCTGTATTCAGATAGGCCCGTACTGGACCTGAAACATGCGCTCGTGCAGTATCGTGCTGCAATGTAGGGTTTCGCAGGGATCGAATTAAGGGTAGAGCCACGGCTCGTAACACATCTGAAATGTAACGTCAATGCTAACAAGTGGTGACCGAGACGTGTAACCAATGGCACCTCATACCATCACGCCCGGTGATACGCCAGTATGGCGATGACGAATACACGCTTTGCAATGTGCGTTCACTGCGATGTCATCAAACACGGATGCGACCATCATGATGCTGTAAACAGAACCTGCATTCATCGGAAAAAATGACGTTTTACCATTCGTGCACCCAGGTTCGTCGTTGAGTAAACCGACGTAGGCGCTTCTGTCTGTGATGCAGCGTCAAGGGTAACCGCAGCTGTGGTCTCCGAGCTGATAGTCCATGCTGCTGCAAACTTGTTGTCTTGCAAACGGCCCCATCTGTTGACTCGGGGATCGAGACGTGGCTGCACGATCCGTTACAGCCACGCGGATAAGATGCCTGTCATCTCGACTGCTAGTGATACGAGGCCGTTGGGATCCACTATAGCATTCCGTATTACCCTCCTGAAACCACCGATTCCATATTCTGCTAACAGTCATTCGATCTCGACCAACGCGAGCAGCTATGTCGCGATACGATAAACCGCAATCGCGATAGGCTACAATCCGACGTTTATCAAAGTCGGAAACGTAATGGTACCCATTCCTCCTCCTTACACGAGGCATCACAACAACGTTTCACCAGGCAACGCCCGTCCACTGCTGTTTGTGTATGAGAAATCGGTTGGAAACTTTCCTCATGTCAGCACTTTGTAGGTGTCGTCACCGGCGCCAACCTTGTGTGAATGCTCTGAAAAGCTAATCAGTTGCATATAATAGCATCTTCTTCCTGTCGGTTAATTTTCGTGTCTGTATCACATCATATTCGTGGTGTAGCAATTTTAATATCCAGTAGTGCAGTAAGGAACTTAATAATACCTAAAATAGATTACGTCTAGAAACTTAAATGACAGACTCACTTAATGCGACGATAATCATTTTAAAACAAACACTTTCCTCTTTCCCGCCTAACACTATATAGTGACAGGTTTGTCTCTGTGGACGGTAGTTGGAGGACTGACTTTGGCTATATTTTCCGTTATTATGGTTGTAGATCCTCTGCCACAATGTTAAATATTTCGATTTATTAAAACATAACTCGTTTTGCTGGGATTCCATGCAAAAGTTATTATCACCCATGGTGTTGCCATTATTTATTTCCACTAGATGTAAGAAGTGTTTCTGAATATGTGTATATTTTTCCTTGTACATACACGTTTGAATAATCGCTATTCTTATTGTTTCTTGTGTTAGTATTAATTACTATAAGTACCTGTTCTGTGGTATTTATTGTGAAGTTAGCACTTTTCGTGACTAAATTTTTCCAATTTTTTGTTTGTGGGTGTCAATTTTTACTGATGTATAAAATTTTATCCGGAGTTCCCAAAGATTTTCTTACAGTTATCACTAAACTTTATTAAGCACGATAATTTGATGGTTCAAATGGTTCAATTGGCCCTGAGCACTATGGGACTCAACTGATGTGGTCTTCAGTCCCCTAGAACGTAGAACTACTTAAACCTAACTAACCTAAGGACATCACACACATCCATGCCCGAGGCAGGGTTCGAACCTGCGACCGTAGCAGTCGCACGGTTCCGGACTGCACGCCTAGAACCGCGAGACCACCGCTGCCGGCACGATGAATTGATTTAAAGAGATTAGTTTCAGTTGTACTAATGGATTATTCAGAAGAAAACCGGTTTCGGTACGTTAAAATAGCATTTTCAGGTGTTTAAATTACTGTATTTGGTCAACCAATACATGCAGTCGGTCCGGTCAGTGCAAGGGTTAAGAATCACTGCATTTTACACGGAGACTGACCACCGTCACGCACTCGCTGTGTGCGTCCGCCAGTCGGCTCCAAAGCTTCCGGTTGCGGTTTGAATAAATCAGTGTTCCAACTGAAGTGGATCTCTGTAAATTAATTAATCATGTCTCTCAGTTGCGGATGTCCTACTCACCAAATATTATATGTA
The DNA here is from genome assembly GCF_023897955.1 of Schistocerca gregaria. Classification (NCBI taxonomy): domain Eukaryota; kingdom Metazoa; phylum Arthropoda; class Insecta; order Orthoptera; family Acrididae; genus Schistocerca; species Schistocerca gregaria. The sequence goes on from NC_064925.1 coordinate 554,411,408, forward strand.
TCAAATATGTGTGTGCATCATTTCCACGTACGTAGCAGTAGCTGAAAAATGTGGAATACCGAAAAATATAACGAAATTATAGTTTTGTGTTTGTATGCTTTCTAAACGTAAGTGACAAATTCTGTGTCCATGAAATACCTACAGTAGCTAAATGTCAAAGCATATACTTCCATAAGAAACGTTTCTGTTTCAGTGACAAAACTGTGGTGAGAAATACGTATTATTGTCACATTTGGATGGAGCAGTACAGCTAAAAATAAAACAATAACATGAGTTTGCGCTAACAAAGTGTTCTGCTAACTCACATGTAACAGGGTATGACCCTATGAATGACCACTTCCGCTTTAAATAACTAATCATTTTACGGCCCTGGTCCGGACGTTGTGGCCGAGTGGTTCTAGGCGCTTCAATCCGGAACCGCGGTGCTGTTACGGTTTGCTTGTTCTAATCCTGCCTCGGGCATGAATGTGTGTGATGTAGTTAGGTGTAAGTAGTTCTAATTATAGCGGACTGATGACCTCAGATGTTAACTTCCGTAGTGCTCAGAGCCATTTGAACCATTTTATACGGTCCTGTAACTGGCAGAATGTGTTTGCCCATGTACACTCAATAGTGAAGAAACGGATATCTTAAGCAAAACAAGGCAGTATGAGAGTGTTTTACCAAAATAAGAAATGACAGGTGCAAAGGACAAATAAGTACAAAATAACGTTCTGACACAATTGGCGACTAGGCAGGCCAAAATATTTCACAATTGAATGCTAATCAGAAAACGTATTTGTCCCCAATTCTTGCGCATTCTCAAATATTGTGGTTGATTTTGTTCAAGTGGTTGTTGTGATGAATTGACTTTGATCCATCATTTGGAATTAGTTGAAAAATAGCAACCTAAGCTGATACTCGAAAGCCGTCAACTTGTAGTAACAAATAAATAACTAAATAATTAAAAATAAAGAAGTCCGAAAAGAAATAGACAGCATTTCCTGGGTTATGAGAGGGATGCCTTCTGCAATCAATAAGTAAAAGGTAATTGTAAGTCATAGTCCCAGGCAAAGATGTTGTCACTGACATTTTAACATCTACAGCAACAGCCGCAGTAATGTAGCTTAGCTCATGATTTTCTTTTTTTTACAACGTACTTCTGTGAAGAAGTAATATATATCTGTATATTTTACTGTATAGACTACCGTTTATGCAATTAGTTTAGGTTTTTACTTTTGCGTAAATCTTTCTTAGCGCATATGCCAGGGGTCTCGTCGCAGTGGTAGAGATCTGCCTCTAAAAGCTGAAAGATCAGCAATGATCAATGGCATGAGGATGCAGAAGTCATGGAAACCACGGCGTTAAGGACACGTAATTTGCATCCGCGGGACATGTGGTCTGTAACTGTAAAAGTGTCGTGATAATCTGTCCATTGGGAAAACATTTAAAATTAGACCCCCACGAGGATATCTGGCCGGGGACTGACAATGGGGAGGTGACCATAAAAAAAAAGATTGAATAACCAACGAGAGGATAACGTTCTACGAGTCGAGGCTTGGAAAGACAGTCGTTTAAATGTCTGAAAAGAGAAATGCTAAGGCTCAGTCTAGATACAGTGTCAGCGAAGTGTTAGTGAAGTGAAATGGAAAGAACACAAAAATGACTGTCCAGATCAGATGAGTATGTGGTAATATAAAAAACAGCAGTAGACATTATAGCGAGAATAAAATTCGTTATGAATAAGAACGCAGTGAAGAGAGTCAGGTATTGTTAATAGTTGAATGATAGGTATGTTCTCATAAGAATTGTCAGGAAACCAACACCGATAGCGACAGTGGAGTACATGACGTCGTCACAAGTCGAAGATGAAGTGACAGAGAATGCATATGAGGGTACTGAATGGATAATTCAATAAATAAAGGGGGAAAAGAATCCAATTATCATGGGAGACTGGAGTGTGGTTGAAGTAGAAGGAATGGTATGGGAGAATATGGATTTGGTACTAGGAATGAAACAGTAGAGAGTGACTAATTGACTTCCGCAATAAATTTCAGTTAGTAATTGTGAATACCTTGTTTAAGAATCACAAAAGGGCGGAAGATAAGGCAAGATTTCAATTAGATTACGTCACGGTTGGACAGATATACCGAAATCAGAGACTGAAGTGTAGAGCATATCCAGGCCGAGATATAGACTGAGAGGCAATTTAGTAGTGATGAAGAGTAGGCTGAAGCTTAAGATACAAGTAAGGAAGAATCAGTGTGAAAAGAAGTCGAATACTGAAGTCCTAAGGAACAAAGAGGTACGCTTGAAGCTCTCTTAGGCTATAGACCTTGCTATAAGGAACAGCTCAGTAGGCGGTTACTTTGAAGGGGCAGAGCCATCTCTAAAAAGGGCAGTCAGAGAAGTTGAAAAGAAATATATAAGTATAAAAAATGTAACTGCAAAGAAACCATGGGTAACAAAAGAAATACTTCAGTTGATAGATGAGAGAAGCTTGAAACGTTTGGAGCACAGCATTTTACGATAGTGCAACATGGACTGTGGGGAAACCGGCACAGGAGAAATTCGAAATGTTTGAGATGTGGTGTTACACAAGAATGTTGATAATTAGTTGGACTGATGTGGTAAGGAATGAGGAGGGTCTTCGGAAAATTGCGGAATGTGTAGGAAACACCAACAAGAAGAAACGACAGGATGGTAGGACGTCTGTTAAGACGTTTCCACGTCACTAGAGGGAGCTGTAGAGAGTAAACACTCTAGAAGAAGACATAAAAGGGATTACATCCAACAGATAAGGAAGTTGGTTGCAAGTGCTACTCCGAGATGAAGAGGTTGGACACGAGAGAAATTCCAGGCGAGTCGCACCAAACATTTCGGAAGACTGAAGGCTTAAAAAAAGAAAGAAAATAATCAATTAAGAAAATAACACATTGGCTCATCATGTGATGATATACCCCATTTAGGATGTGTCTAGCTTTAAATTTCTGGGATATGATGTAAGGTATGATAAGCACAAGAATGTAGATAATGCGATTAAAGGCCCCGTCAGTATGTGGAATGATAAACAAAACATGCCAAAGAAAAGCGCAGAACGAAAAAAAATATAAAATTTTATAAAACCCGTATTGCCATATGAAAGTGAACAAGGATCCCTAAAGGAAGAAGATGCATAGGACAACTCAGTACGAGGTTGAAGATCGAACAGGGACGAGTGCTTAAACCTCGAAGTTCAGAAGAAGAAGAAGAAGTTGAACTACATTTCTCACTAATTCAATGACAAACCAGTCTTCAAGAGTAACTACAAAACTCCAGATATCAAAACCAAACGACTCAAATCAATGCTTTAATCCCCATCAGGTGAAAATGACATCACGCCGTCTGTCGCCATTTTCCTTCACATACGTATAAAGCCTTTTATGGACGTTAGACATCACATCTTGGTGGAATTGCCCTGGTATTCGATTAACTTTCTCTCGAACTTGACCCTTCCGTTCTTTGTTGGTGCGTGGCCAAAGATATGAGATTTGAAATGACCCCAAAGGAAGAAATCATACGTTGAAAGGTCAGAAGAGTTTGGAGGCCAGGGAATGGAGATGACATGACCATGGAAGATATTTAGTAGCGCATTAACGGAATGCTGCAAGGTATGGGATGTTGCCCAGTATTGTTGGGAAATGTGTTTGCAGTTGCGGGAAGATGAGCAAACTAGGAATTGGTTTAACATGTGCATATAAAGGTTTGTCACACTGACAGTGATCGTCTTCAGAAAACTAAACCCCTGTGAATCTCACGTAAGATACGCCGCATCATTCTATCAGTTTCTCACAGTGAATTGGCGCTTTATGAGCCATTTCAGAATTTTCATGTGGCAAATATATAAATCAGAGGTTGTTAACAAAGCGTGGGACACAAAAACTGGTCTCATCGCTGAGGATTGGATCGTCGCAAAGGCCTGGGTTGTCGATCATGAGTTCCCTTGGGAAAGTTACCACATTCCGTTGTCCCGTGTGTGAATTTTGTATGGGTGCTACTGCTGTTCTTTGTGAAATATTCACTGTACACAGCACAGTGCAGAATGCACGGGACTTCTGCCGAACGCTTCTTTCTCTCTTGCGACGTTGTCTGATGTGAAAAGGTGTCTTATGCTTCCAAGTCTCTGTCGCATAGTAACACCAGTTCCTGGTAAATTAACAGGGCCTTTTCAACTAGAGCCAGGAACCAGGACGTGGGCGAAGAGGAGAACGCCCCAGCCAAGTCCCTCGCTCCTTTCACTTCGTTGGCAATATCTCCTTCAAAATTGCCGATTCTTAATAATTTTCACGTGAAACGGGTTTTCCTTCATCTTCTAAGATTTCGGATTTACAGGAATTGGGGAAGGATGATTTGTTCCTTCTGAAGGCGGGAATTTACAAAACGCCGTGTCAATTTGGTATGGCCTATATAGGACAGGCAACGCGTACAGTGGAAGAGCGTTGTACGGAACAACAACGCTGCACTCGCCTACTGCAACCCAGTCAGTCTTCGGTGGCGGAACATTGTATTTCCAACGGTCATTCAATGTAGTACGACAAAACTTCGATTTTGGTCACAGCAGCAAGTTTTTGGAACTCCATTATCAAAGAATCCGTTGAAATACGCATCGCGGGAAATCTGATGAACCGTGACAGTGGTTACCAGTTGAATATCGCATGGAATCCTGTCATCTCCGAAATTTGCTCGAGACGAAGAGGCCAGAAGACTTCGATAGCTGCACCCAGCAACAATGCCGATGGCAGCTCGGTCTTGCACTTCCACCAGCGACGGCGCTGTCGCTGGATAGTGTGGTCCTTTTGTCGCCGCGAGTGTAACGCATGCGCGGCAGTACCATCAGCGCACTTGTATAAGACGGAGCGTATTACGTCTTCGTCAGTCGTCGTTCGGATCACCTGAAGGTGGCTGGCAGTTTTTCAGCCGAAATGTCGTGCAATAAAGTTTACGACGACCGGCTGCAAGCCAGAAATCTTTTTGAACAACAGCTCATTGTTCACCAGCCCACGACACCATCTCGACTGGATATCGATATCAGAATCGATGGCCGAGGTTTATTGTCCCATGGCATCGATTCCGTTTTCTGAATCCTAATGCAGCGTGCTGTTTCCAGGTTTGCCATATCGTTCATTTCGCTGCCGCACCTGTTATTTATTGTAAGCAAGAGATCAAGTACCTCTTTTGTGAGTCATTACAGATGCTCGAAACAAGTATCTGAATCATTGGTGTTGTGTGACGTGAATCTGTAGTTCGCGATAAGTCTTTCTTCCTGCTCCGCCCGCCCGGTAGCGTGAGTGCTGCTCTTGTAACAGTGCTCTGGTAAGGAGTGCAGGTGGCGGATTTTGTGGTGCAGCTCGCATCGCTTAGAGTTTGGTGCGAGATGGTTCAAATGGTTCAAATGGCTGTGAGCACTATGGGACTTAACATCTGTGGTCATCAGTCCCCTAGAACTTAGAACTACTTAAACCTAACTAACCTAAGGACATCACACACATCCATGTGCGAGGCAGAATTCGAACCTGCGACCGTAGCAGTCCCGCGGTTCCGGACGGTGCGAGATGGAAGTCAGTAACCTGCTACATGGACATACTTCCCAGGAAGCGAGCGGCCTGATCATGTAGCAGTAATCGGGAATTGCACTGTACGTCCGATGGCTCTTGCGGAGGTGAACGAGGTTGGGGCGCCGGCAGTAGTTGCTGAAGTGGCTGCGCTTGAAAGTCCAGATAGCGGAGCGGGAGATGCTGGGACAACAATGAGAGCCTCCAATGGTAGGAACGGTACCAGCGGCTGAAGAGTCTCGACCAGGGGATGTGCCAGAACCGGGGCACTGGTCCGATTAATCTCAAACAGCGTAGCAGCCCAAAGTTTTCCGTGGACAGCCTTCTTCAGAGATCGGTCAATGCCGAGCGTGGCCCCTATGTGTGGTCACAAGCAGCCCCAGAAGGCCGCAGTTGCAAAGGAGGCACAGACAGAGGTTTCGAGATTACAAAAAGGGCATTAAAAGTGCGATTTAATGACAAAAGGTAGTATTTTTAATCGGCTGAATGATGCAAATTTGTGTGCAGTGAAAGGGCGCAGGATGTCCACAGAATGTGAGGAATTATCAGTAATATTCTACACAGACGGACTGTGTGAACAGTGGGGAGTGTTGAGGTTACCGAAATTGCATGTGTCTCTGAGTAGGGAAACTGTAATTGCTAAATTTGCGTAACTATCATTTCAGCGGGTTGGTAGCAGCGTTGCTGTAGTGAGTAGTTGGTGACGGCATTAATAGTAGATTTATAGTTGAGTGCTAATGTAATAGAGGCCAAGTAAGCTGGAGGGTATTTTCTGAAAAAGAAATGTCTCTGAGCACTATGGGACTTGACTTCTGAGGTCATCAGTCGCCTAGAACTTAGAAATACTTAAACCTAACTAACCTAAGGACATCACACACATCCATGCCCAAGACAGGATTCGAACCTGCGACCGTAGCGGTCGCGCGGATCCAGGGTGTAGCACCTAGAACCACTCGGGCACTCCGGCCGGCGCATTTTCTGATTTAATGCTAAGTCCAGTCGTTGTTTGTGGAAATTATTTCCAATTGCAATTATTTAATTGTAAACAAGAGACTTATAATTTGAATTATCGTGTTCTTGTTGTCGGGCCAATATTAATATTGCTTGGAAGAAGTTTAATTAAATTCTGTACAATTATGATTAAGAAATTTTATGCTGCTGTTATTTTGTTTTAGTTTCCCGGCTTCAGGAATAATAAATGGGATTCGAAATGGAGTTAAGCTGTATTACCGTTTCTAATTTGTCGACAACGATATTTTATTTTTAATGAGAATGTCGTAAAATTAAGCTCACACCAACACAACCACTAGACAGAATTCTATTCCACCCAAATTCTACGCTACGTTGCATAATCTTAAATAGGCGTCATAATTATTCCTACACACGAGATACGCTTAGAGTTCTTACATCTTAACCTCAACTAGAGTGAACGTCAGAGCACTGATTATTAGCCAGAAACTTTGCGGAAATGAGGTTTTAATGGAACTCATGATCTTTGCCTAGCTTTTGTAGTGCACCTGTCCGCTCTACGTAGAATAATTAATATCCTCGTAAAACAGAGAACTTCCTCCCTGTACAGTGTACTAGCTTAACGCCCACTGCTACACTGTGTGGTCTGCATAGGTTTCGTTTTTGTTTAATCGAAGTTCTACTATGTTCACAAATTGCAACAACCTCTATTCACTATAATTAAGGCCCTTGATGCATGGTCTTTTCAGAATGTACTTCTGACCAATAAGCGATTCTGATAGCTCGAGCCAGAGGTCTTTTATAATCCTGCCTTTGGAGTTCTACTGGTGAGACATGCATAGAAATTTTCATTCCCTAACATATGTTCCTTTAGGAGTATCATTCCGCTTTTTATGTACTTAGTTTTAAAAATATTTTCATGTAACGACACCGCTCGCAAAACTTTTCATTCGTTGTTTCACCCGCTCAGGGGTTGAATTGATAAAAAAAACATTGACACACGTAGTTTTCCATTTCTAAGCGAGATATCAAATACAAATTGACATAGATTTCCGTTTAAAGTGCTTTGATAGTGTACTATTTGTACAAAAGCTTTCATCGATTCTTTCACTTCCTTGAATTTCCTAAAAAAAATGAAACACGTATTTTATCTGTTATTCTAACCGCGAAGTAAAACATAGGTTTACAAAGAAGCAGCCTTAAAATGCTTGATTAGAACCTAAATAAAAAATTACTTATAAAAATATTTCTCGCACGCTGTTCTACACCAATAGTAATTGAAATCCTATAAATCCTGAAGCCACAATCTGAAAAAAAATTCATAATTAAAATAACAAACAGATCAAATGCATACACTTATTGATACAATTTCGAGCAAAAGCCAAAATTCTCTCACAATCCATAAATACAGTCCTGGTCATTGATCACTGTATTAATTACAATTTTATGCACGAAGTCTGAGCAGTAAAAGAAAAGGCACACGGAAGTAATGGGTTTCCATGCAGTCTTACAGAAGTAGTGTTGTCCTTCCAAAGGAAAGACAATGCTGACTCTTGACATGCAGACAGGTAATGGGCCACAACAGAGCAAATACACAGCAGAGTCAGTCGAAGGTTTGGAGAATATTGGTAGGTAGGTCATCACAGAGCAGACCCACTGTAGTCCTGGTAGAGAGTATTGAATTGGTGGGCCATCAAAGGTGCAGACTCACTGCAGCCCTTGCAGAAATAATGGTATTGGTGGGTCATCAATGGTGCAGACCCACTGCAGTCCTTGTAGAGATGGCTAGCAGCCATCTGCTGCGACTGTGCAGGTCCACAGTCACCATCAAAGAGTTTTGCGGACGATATAGCACGTCCATAAACCACCACTTGTGTCCTCACAAAGTTTTTGGCATTTTCCTTAGAACCAGCAATGCTGTTAACCAACCCCTTGCTGAATTATTAACACACATGAAAGCACTAACAGTTCCAACTTCTCACATATTGTGCATATACTATTACCAACAGAAACGTGTGCAGCGAAATGTAACTAAATTTGAAGAACTGGTGTCTATACAATTGTAAATTTACAACATAAGGATACAATTACAAAGGTACAAAATACATCATTAAAGAACATAACAATACAGATAACATTTGTGGTAATGCAGGCTTTACAAAAGAATTCGAATAACATATACATCAGTGTTACAGGAATTATGACATAAGTAAATACATAAAAGGTCAGAATAACTTTCGAAACATCAACTTCACAGGTGAGCATTAAAACAAAACAGAATAAATAACGTCAAAACATCTTTACAAAGAAAATAACATATTATAAATGCAAATTATATTTCAGGATAACAGTATTCCTAATCATAGTGAATGTAGCTGAGTATTACAAAAATTCTACAACACAAGTCTTATCAGATAAACACACAAAGACAGGAAGAACACAAATACACGAGATACACAGACACATAGTGGAATAACACAAAAGGAAAGGACAGGATTTGTTTTCAGTGTTACGTTTGGTACTGCAGTCCAACCCGAAACTTCATTTCATAGATGTTTCCTCTTATTTCACATTTTTATTAATGCCTTGTCAATGCATTTCTTCAAATTCATCACAACTCATTCTCTTATATAGCCTACCCCCTCTTAAGCTAACTTAAATCTACTGAGATCAGATGATAAACTAAGGAATGAGGCAATGCAGCAGCACAAAACAATTAACAAAAAAAGCAAATTGGCAAAGCAAGCTGTAATAAATATAAATAAGCAAATGCCATGTTATCACTAATATGAGCCAATGTGCAGCAAAAAGAAAAATAAATCAGTAGTAAAACTGGCTTAACAGAGTAATACAAAGTGAAATTCAGTAGCACTATGCCTGGCACACAGTAGCAGCAAATGCTATAACTTATAGCTAAATATGACAAAGCTCAAGCAGAAGGAATGGCCATGTTTAATACCTATGTGACACCTTAACATTAGAGTGATGCATCACAATAACTTACTCTAGCAGACAAGTTACCAAATCGGAAACAAATAGTTTATGCAGTTGCTGTGAAGGGAAATGTCTATTTGTGTTCCCATTTAGTAGATCATAAAATTATTATTTACTGGATCTGTAGGCATAAAATATCTGTATTATTACATCTACTAAATTTTATTTTAACCAGTGCTGCAGCGCAGCTAGAAACTAGATATTAAATGAAATGAGCAAACATACATAGCCTCTTTAGGGCAAGGCATGAAACGTCAACCAGGCAAATGGCGTCTCCAAAAGCAGTAAAAAAATCTCTCAACTAGAAAGACAGTAGATGTAAAAATGTTTCTCATCACTTCATTAGACATTTTAGTAAATATCATAAATTAAGAGCTCCACAGTGTAATCACATGTTTTCAAGTTTGAGCGTGTCGTATTTGCGATGTTTTCTACAAAGGAATGTCAATAGTGAGGCTAATGGCCTCTTTTTTTCTCCACACAATGGCTTTTCTCGAGGCACATGGCACAGCTGGGCGCCCACGACGCATTACGTGAAGGTCACTTAACTTTCTTACCGCAATATTTACGACAGCAGTGGCAGTCTCATATAAAAAATTTAACAGGTCGATAATTTGCTTTACAAATATATAGAAACAAAATCCTATAAATATAACAGTGTCGAAAAAATTTTCGTCCTCATTGTAATACATTCACGCATTTACATACATTTCATAACTCTTAAAGTACGATTCTTGGTTTCCAACATCCTTTTCCACAAGTCAGAGTCCCTAACCACTACTCATTATTCCTTACCTTATTACATATATACATATATATACACTTCTGCAATATTTCTTCATAATAAATATGTAGCATAATGAAAGTCCTCATATAGCATAAGCTTATTGATCATAAACATACCTCAACAGCATAATACACATCGTCGTAGTAATAACATCATAACACCTCAGTCAAATCTCAAAAACGTCAAAACCTAAAAAAAATTCTGTGCTCATTTAAATAGTGTCATCTATCTCAAACGTACTTTAAAATCATGTTCCCATACCAAATACACCATTCAAAGCTCTCATAATATCACAATGGTTCAGAAAAAATATGAACAATTCACAGAGTACAGACAAAATACAATTTCATAAGTGTGAAGTTATCCAACTGTGTAATTGCATAAACTGTGTCACTGATGTAGTAAAAAAATGTTTCTATCTCTTAATTAAATGATCAGATTGCTGCTTAATTCTGTATTAGAGAAATATGGTTGTATAAGCAAATACCATATTAGCTAGGGCTTCTTGCGCCTGCCAAACACATGGTACACAAAGTAAGCGTGTAACCCTCTGAGGATTAATGTAATTATACCCTCAGGTGTTACAGATTACAGCAATGGAATTAAATGTATCACGGAAAACCTTTGTATCATTGTACTTCAAATATCTTTAAAAATAAATGTTTTAATTACAGAATTAATCACTCAAATGTGTGTCCTGCAGTGCAAAATGTGCGTCTTGCTGTAAGATAAATCTGTGGAAATGTCGTAGTTACCATCCTCTGTAAGTAAAGTTCTCCTGAAGTCAATGTACTCACCTCATCATAAACAAAAGTGTAATGCTTTACATATAGATATCTTAGTTATTACGCTTATTGCCGTGATGAAGAAACTACTGTGCTGTATCATATTGGTGTGCTACGGAAAAGACTGTCTCACTGTAGTATATCACAAAAATTACTACTAAAACATGTTTTACTTTCCAGAATAATACACAAAAACTGTGCAATATAAAACAGATACGGTGCAAAAGCAGTAATATAAATTGTGTCACTCATTAGCAGCGTCGTGATATAATCGTGTAGCTGTCAAATAAACTAACCACTGTGTCATCTAGTATCTCTTAGAAAGTACTTTAAATCCAGAATGTATTTTCAAGTAAACCAAAATGTTGAATTAAAATGTCATTAGCAATACCGGTATATGTTCTACGTATGTGAGCCTTATAGTCGTTACGTAACCGTGCAACTAACAATCAATAATGTACACACACAATAACACTATGTCGTCTGTTCACTATAACAATGCACTCGTAAATATTGTCGAAGTATGTTCCCTAGGTTCTAGACTGGATAGTTAACTTCAAAACAATGTTGCATGTTTGCAGTTTCTCAGTGTGAAAAAATCTACTAGTAGCGTGAGGTGAAAAATGTTATGGCAAAGACTAAGTTAAAAAGCAGATTATCTTTCAATAAACGGTTTTACATGTGAAACGGTGAAATCCTTTACTCTTCCTAGTGCGCAGAGTTTCAACTTCAACGCAATTATCATGTGGAATACGTCGGATTCTGTAAGGCCCATTGTAAATCATAAAGAATTTGTGACTCAAGTGTTTCTTCTTATGTGACAATGAATGAGCTTTAATTAGAACTTTTCAACCAATATATAATTTCTTTGCATTTGCTTTACCGAGTAGTTTTCTCCTTTGGTCTGCTGCAGATTTTATATTTTGAATAGCTAAATCAATTATGTCTTTGTGTCGAAGTTTACGTGTATTCGGGAAAGGTACAAGCTCTCTGATTCTGTTCTGTGGTTCTTCATTCTTCAGTACAAAAAACATGTGGTAAAGCAGCGGAGTCATGAGGAATTTAATTCAGCACGTTTTGAAATAAGTGTAAATATCTGTCCCAAAGCTGTTGCTTTCTGTGTCAATAAAGCCTGCAAAGCTTATTAATTTATTTCATAATCCGTTCAGACAGATTAAATTGTGGTGAGTACAATGAAATAAAAACAGTTTTGATTTTATGATTCCGAAGCATGCCTGACCAAAAAGAAAACCTGAATTGCGGTCCGTTATCTGAAATGACTTTATTAACGTCTCCAATTTTACGTAAGAAATTTTTTACAAAGGCGTTGGATACAGACTGTCGAGTGGCTTTACGTAAGGGTATGAAGGAAACAAATTGTTCTGACAAGGGTTCCCAAGAGATCAATAGTAGCAATTTCTTTTAATTTAGAATGAATGATAGGAAACAACGGAGCACGATGTGAGACAGTAGATGGTTTAGCCTTTTGACAAAGTTTACAAATAGAAAAGACTCTTCTAATTTTCTTTTCCATATTGTTAAAATAACAAGTCATCCGAAGAATACGATAACATTTTCGTGGACCAAAATGTCCGTAGCTGAAATGAATGTACCAAATGAGCTGATGAACAAAATCGTCTGGAATGCAAAGTACCCATAGCTTGTCATCAACAGTGCAGCGTTTGAACAGTATGTTGTTTGAACCAGATAATAATTCCGAATCTGAGTGTGTATCTTATCAAGCCATGTACTCTTGATATCTTTACAAATCGGATCTTATTGTCCTTTAACGATGTGGTGATGAAGTTTTCAAAAGCGACTTTCTGAATGTAAAGAATACTGAAATTTTTCTCGAGGTTGCTTTCTGTGTTACTTTTCTCAAGCCCAGCCGGTGCGCGTGACAGTGCGTCCGCAACAATGTTCCCCTTGCCGGGAATGTAGACTATTGTGAAGTGGAATTCTTGCAGAAACAATGCCCAACGTTTTAACCTGTCATGATTTAATTTTTAAGACATAAGAAATTGTAATGCATGATGATCACTGTATACTTTTACGTGCTTACCACAAAGAAAGAAACGGAATTTGTTAAATGCCCAAACGATAGCTTAGGCTTCTAATTCACTAACGGAATAATTTTTTTCAGATTTTGTTAGCACTCGGCTAGCAAAAGCAATGGTTTTCTGAATAATAGTGTCATTTTCTATGGCTTCTTGAAATAAATGGGCACCAAGACCGACTTTAGAAGAATCCGTGCTAAGGCAGAAATCTTGTGACAGACCTGGATGAGCTAGTATTGGCGCATTAAGCAGCGATTGTTTCAAAAAAATTAATTCTAACTTTGCTTGTTCTCCCAGTTCGCAATAGTATTTTTTCTAGTGAGAGAACAAAGTTTTGGTGTAAGTAGAATTCGCATATTTAGAAAACGATGGTAAAAATTTACGAGACCTAGAAAACGGCGGACTTGTCATTTTGTGGGTGGAACTGGAATGGCTCTGATTGCTACAAACTTTTCAGGATCCGGCTGAATGCCTTCAGAAGAAATAATACGTCCCAGAAACCTCACCTTTGACCTACCGATTTCAGACTTTTCCACGTTAACTGTAATTCAAGATTATTCAAAAATACATAACAAACTGTTGAGGTTGCTATTATGTTGTTCCCATGAGGCTCCTGCTATTAGATTATCCTCCACATATATGGTGATGTGATGTTTTAAGAAATCACGTAATATGGAATTTAGCCCGCGAATGAATGCTGCCGAAGAAATGTTCAAACCGAAAGGAAGATTCCGAAACTGATAACAAACGCCGAAACAAAGAAAATCTGTGTATTTTCTACATTCTGGAAGTATTTCGATCTGATAAAAGCTGGATCTGAGAATATAGATGACAACACTTCTGCACCATTAAAATTTTGAAGAAGTTCTTCCAACGTTTGCGGCCTGTCTGTTTCAGGAATGATGATAGTATTGGTTTGTCTCGAATCTAACACAAGCCTGATCGATCCATTTTTCTTCTCAACAACATTGTATGAGCTAACTGCAGGCTCAATAATGCCCTCGTCAAGCGTAGATTGTATTTCTATTCTAACACGGTCCCTATAATGTGCCGGAATTATGTCTGGCCTAACTCAAAATTTAGTATGATCACGAACACTAAATTGGTATTGAAATCCCTTGATTGTTCCTGTTTTGTGAGTAAAAACTGTAGAATGTGCTTGAAATATCTAAAAAGTTTCTGCCTATAAATGTCATTACAGTTCTCAGTTGTTTGTATTTTATCCTGAATTAGCTCATTAGTATCATCATCATCAGTCAGTACAAGCAGAGTTATTGATAGTGTCTAGTTCCGTCTAAAATTCCGAACTGTTGTCTAACAGAAGGTTATTGTTGTTGCGCTCTTCAGTCCTGAGACTGGTTTGAAGCAGCTCTCCATGCTACTCTGTCGTGTGCAAGCGTCTTCATCTTCCAGTACCTACTGCAACCTACATCCTTCTGAATCTGCTTAGTGTATTCATCTCTTGGTCTCCCTCTACGATTCTTACCCTCCACGCTGCCCTCCAATACCAAACTGGTGATCCCTTCATGTCTTAGAACATGTCCTACCAACCGATCTCTTCTTCTGGTCAAGTTGTACCACAAACTTCTCTTCTCCCCAATCCAATTCAATACTTCCTCATTAGTTATGTGATCTACCCATCTAATCTTCAGCATTCTTCTGTAGCACCACATTTCGAAAGCTTCTATTCTCTTTTTGTCCAAACTATTTACCGTCCATGTTTCACTTCCATACATGGCTACATTCCATACAAATACTTTCATAAATGACTTCCTCACACTTAAATCTATACTCGATGTTAACAAATTTCTCTTCTTCAGAAACGCTTTCCTTGCCATTGCCAGTCTACATTTTATGTCCTCTCTACTTCGACCATCATTAGTTATTTTGCTACCCAAATAGCAAACCTCCTTTACTACTTTAAGTGTCCCATTTCCTAATCTAATTCCCTCAGCATCACCCGACTTAATTCGACTACATTCCATTACCTTCGTTTTGCTTTTGTTGATATACATCTTATATCCACCTTTCAAGACACTGTCCATTCCATTCAACTGCTCTTCCAAGTCTTTTGCTGTCTCTTACAGAATTACAATGTCATCGGCGAACCTGAAAGTTTTTATTTCATCTCCGTGGATTTTAATACCTGCTCCGAATTTTTCTTTTGTTTCCTTTAGTGCTTGCTCAATATACAGATTGAATAACATCGGGGAGAGGCTACAACCCTGTCTTACTCCCTTCCTGACTACTGCTTCCCTTTCATGTCCCTCGACTCTTATAACTGCCATCTGGCTTCTGTACAAATTCTAAATAGGCTTTCGCTCCCTGTATATTACCCCTCCCAACTTTACAATTTGAAAGAGTGTATTCCAGTCAACATTGTCAAAAGCTTTCTCTAAGTCTACAAAATCTAGAAACGTAGGTTTACCTTTCCTTAATCTTCCTTCTAAGATACGTCGTAGGGTCAGTATTGCCTCACGTGTTCCAACATTTCTACGGAATCCAAACTGATCTTCCCCAAGGTCGGCTTCTGCTAGTCTTCCATTCGTCTGGAAAGAATTCGTCTTAGTACTTTGCAGCAGTGGCTTATTAAATTGTTCCGTAATTTTCACATCGTCAACAGCTGCTTTCTTTGGGATTGGAATTATTATATTCCTCTTGAAGTCTGAGGGCATTTCGCCTGTTTCATACATCTTGCTCACCAGATGGTAGAGTTTTGGCAGGGCTGGCTTTCCCATGGCCGTCAGTAGTTCCAATGGAATGTTGTCTACACCGGGGGCCTTGTTTCGACTCAGGTCTTTCAGTGCTCTGTGAAACTCTTCACACAATATCATATCTCCTATTTCATCTTCATCTACATCCTCTTCCATTTCCATAATATTGTCCTCAAGTACATCACCTTTGTACAGACCCTCTATATACTCCTTCTACCTTTCTGCTTTCCCTTCTTTGCTTAGAACTGGGTTTCCATCTGAGCTCTTGATGTTCATACTAGTGGTTCTCTTATCTCCAAAGTTCTCTTTAATTTTCCTGTAGGCAGTGTCTATCTTACCCCTAGTGAGATAAGCCTCTACATCCTTACATTTGTCATCTAGCCATCCCTGCTTAGCCATTTTGCATTTCCGGTCGATCTCATTTTTGAGACGTTTGTATTCCTTTTTCCCTGCTTCATTTACTCCATTTTTATATTTTCTCCTTTCATCAATTAAATTCAATATTTCTTCTGTTACCCAAGCATTTTTACTAGCCCTCTTCTTTTTACCTACTTGATCCTCTCCTGCCTTCACTACTTCATCTCTCAAAGCTACCCATTCTTCTTCTACTGTATTTCTTTCCCCAATTCCAGTCAATTTTTCCCTTCTGCTCTCCCTGAAACTCTGTACAATCTCTGGTTTTTTCAGTTTATCCAGGTCCCATCTCCTTAATTTCCCATATTTTTGCAGTTTCTTCAGTTTTAATCTACAGTTCATAACCGATAGATTGTGGTCAGAGTCCACATCTGCCCCTGGAAATGTCTTACAATTTAAAACCTGGTTCCTAAATCTTACCATTATATAATCTATCTGATACCTTTTAGTATCTCCGGGGTTCTTCCATGTATACAACCTTCTTTCATGATTCTTAAACCAAGTGTTAGCTATGATTAAGTTGTGCTCTGTGCAAAATTCTACCAGGCAGCATCCTCTTTCATTTCTTAGCCCCAATCCATATTCACCTACTATGTTTCCTTCCCTCCCTTTTCCTACACTCGAATTCCAGTCACAGAAGGTAAGGCCGATTAATGTCCTCGTCGTAGTTGGAGACCCAATCTTCAAATTTTAAAGCTATTGACTTACCTTCTTTCTCTAAACTTATTTCAGCATCGTGAAAGTTTAAGATTGCCTTGTATTCATTCAAAAAGTCTACTGCCAATATAATTTCCGTCGACAATAATGGAACAATAAGAAAGTTCATAGGGAAGCTGTGGCTTCGACAAAAGAATTCTAAGCTGGTTTGTGGGCGTACATCTACACTTTTTCCAACGATTGCACCTTGTAATTTAATTTTACGTAACGGAAGTGTGGGGCAATCGTTCGATTTGTTGCATTAGCTACAGGCTGTTTCAGTAATTACTGAAATGGGATTGCCAGAGTTAAGTAGTGCCGTAAATTTTACGTAATTTACTGTAATATGAATCACAGGAAATGCAATGTTGTTATGTTTTACGTCGTGTTGCTGCAGTAAGATGTCCCTAATGTCTTCCATTTTAACGTAATTACTAGCTACGGCAGCTGCGTCGTCAGTCTCATACGTACGTTTTGTGGCTGCCAGCGGTATGAGTCTTCGCCTATTGTCTCTTTGTTGCCGCGCGTCCTTATTGGGATTTGGAGACCTAACTTCTACAAATTCACCTTGTCTAGAGGGCCCTGCCCTAGTTGAATCCCGCCAGTTCTGATGCAATTCAGGTCTGTCGTTTTGACGGTAGTTTACATAGTTTCTTTTTTGTCGGTCATGTGGTGGAGAATTTCTCCCGGAATCTTAACTGCGGGGTGGACAGTTGCGTCTGACGTTGTTCTGTCTCCCTTAATAATAATTATTTTTGGCTTCCATATTGTCTGTTTCTCTGATTGTCTCTGTGATAGTCATTACCGCGGAGAGTTGATCAAAGGGTTCAAATGGCTCTGAGCACTATGCGACTTAACATCTGTGGTCATCACTCGCCTAGAACTTAGAACTAATTAAACCTAACTAAACTATGGACATCACACACATCCATGCCAGAGGCAGGATTCGAACCTGCGACCGTAGCAGTCGCGCGGTTCCGGACTGAGCGCCTAGAACCGCGAGACCACCGCGGCCAGGAGAGATGATCTTTCCCTGTAAGTATTACTACTCTTCCAACGGTTGTCATATGGGTGGTGTCTGTTTTGGTCACGATTTACGTTGTAAGAATAGCCTTGTAGCGTCCAGTTATTTTATCTTTCATAGCGCAATTGTGACAGATGTGACCTGTAATCGTTGTATTCCTGTTTTCGCGTTCCACGATTGTCAGTGTCGATTTCCAATTCTTGTAAGAGCCCCTGAAAAGATTCAATGTCGTCTTTGCAATATGTGGTAAATATTCAGGCAATTTGATTAAGCAAATGCGGATGAGTTCTGAGGGGCTGAATGGGTTTCACAGGTACTATTTCTTGTACAAAATGTCTTCAAGATGTTTCACAAGACTGGAAAATTCAGATTGTTTGGAATGTTTTATCATTATGATGCTATGCTTTACTCGGTCTTGTGCGGCTTGAGACCAATATGCTGAGAGGAAGACATGATCAAATTCTCATTCACTGTGACAATCGTGAATGACCGATCGCTTTCTTAGAGCTGGTTCATTCTCTAAGTAGC
This sequence comes from Schistocerca gregaria, assembly GCF_023897955.1. Taxonomy (NCBI): domain Eukaryota; kingdom Metazoa; phylum Arthropoda; class Insecta; order Orthoptera; family Acrididae; genus Schistocerca; species Schistocerca gregaria. Next base: position 554,429,946 of record NC_064925.1, read on the forward strand.
CACACATAAATTCTAACCTGTGCTCCAGTGACCAGTTGGGAGGAAAAAATGAGAGATTTGATGGAGCCATGCTTGTGGATGAATGTCGTTGCCAGAATTCTTAAATGTTTTGAATTTACGTGTAGCAATGAACAGCTTATAGTCAAAATCATCATGTCGGCGATTCGCATTTCAGTCATTGCTACTTTTTTCGGCGGTTCCATCTCAAAATTCGGTGTACCTTGCCTATTTATATCATAATTTCCGAAGTGCCCTGTGTTATTATTTTGTGGTTGTTCCATATTTCTATATCCCTCTTCCCGTATTGGAGCGTGAGTGTCCTCTGAAATATGTAATTCTTGTATTACTTGTGCCAACTGATCTTGTACTTCCCGGATTTCTCTTTTGTGTTGCGTATTAATTTGATCCTCATTTTGTTTGAATTTCCTAATTTGTTCGTACTCTTTTCTGTCTCATTAAAGACAAATAGTTTTGTGTCATTTAGATTATCATCTACCTTCGTAGATAAATTATTTAGCTGATCCGAAAGTTCGACTACTTTCTCTGATAATGAACTAATTTCCTGCATGTGTCTTTCTGCACAAATTTTCAGAGTATCTACTGTGTCCTTTAAGTTTTCCTGAGTTTTTGCAAGTAACATAACCGTTTCGGTTGGTGCAACTGAGTCAATTTTAGCCCGCAAGGTCTCATGATTTTCATGCACAATAGTTTGCGGTTCTTTTATGCCTGCTTCGTGACTCTATAACGCATTTTCACGCCGCAAAATAATAGGTTGAAAATTCTCACAAATTTGTGTTTTTACGTCATTACAGACTTTTTGACATTTCAATGTTATGCAACTCAGTAGTTAAAGCTTCACGTGTTTGTTCAAGCGTGGTGTCTAACGTGTGAAGATTTTGTTCTATTGTGTCTAACTTCCGAAGATTTTGTTCCATTGCTTTTAACTTTTAAAGATTTTGTCCCATCTGTTTCTGATTTTGTTCAAGTGTTGTGTCTTACTTTTGTAGCCTTTGTCCCATTTGTTGCATTAACTGTAATAACAATGCACTGGTGTCTGAAACAAGTTCCCCAGTGCTATTCGGCAGTGCATTGGAACCGGCAATATTCGAATTTAGGAAAGCAGATAATGTGTGTTGAGGGCGCAAAACCTGTATCTACAGTATTTTCAAGATTGTGTCCTGTCATTTAGGATTCGTGAGGCGACATGTTGCCAACCGATCGATAGATAATGCTTCCCTGTTCACTAATAGTTTCACTGTCTCCCACCTTTATTTGCAGTCCGCTCCATTTCCCTATCCACAATTACCAAATGACTACTTTGAACATTAATTACTTCATTACATGGTGGAGCCAACACACTACTTTTATCTTCACTATTATTTCTTAGTTTAGTTTGGAGCGTAGTATTACGTTTTTCACACGCCATTATTGTCCCAATATTTCACACGTTAACACAGAAAAGCACAATTGGAAGAGAAAAATGAGAAAACACATTAACATAGCATTGAAAATAATATCTCATTTGCAAGTGGAGTTGCGAAATATTTGGTGCAAATCTACATGCATGGCACAACTGTTTTACTGTACAACAATGAAAAACTACAACTACAAAGGGAATTCTATCTATAGTTACGTGCTATCAACAAACAATAGGTACACTAGTTACATATACTACAAGAAAACATCAGAAGATTACATTGAGGTATCCTGGCAGGGTCGGCATATGAAATGACCCCCTTAGAAACATTTATGAATTACTGTGCAATTACTCTTGCATTATTTGATATTTAACCAGCTGAGCAGAACTGAATGTACTCAGATATTTCGCTCTCTACCTGTTCTGATCAACACTAAACTGACAGCCAATATTTTTAGCGCAACACAATTTGACTTTGTATTGTCCCTACAAGAGAATGGCCCTAACTAACAGTAACCTATACGCTTAACAAATCACTTACCTCACAAAAATCTTCGTTACTCAAACTACTGCAATACAGCGAGCGCCACTACTGCCAACTAAATAACAGATTCAAACTACTGAAGGCACTAACTACTGGTAGGCATAGTTAGCAAATGAAAGATTTTGATAGAGAACAAACAATGTATTTACCTTAATAGTGTTCTAAAGTCATAATATATATATATCAATCCATGATACCCAATATTACAAATTTACTCTTTCTGATGGACACACATCGAGATTGTCCGCTCTCAAAATTCCGCAATTTCTCTTCCCACATCCAACACTTCTGTCTCAAAATTCCGCCATTTCTCTCCCCACATCAACCATTTATGGCGGCTCACCTCCAAGTGCCCAACGCTACGCGCTGTTAACAGCCAACTGCCCAATCCGCCAACACTACTATTTCAACAATGGAAACCAGCCACAGCCTTCACACAGCACAGTCAGTAATTTCTGCATAGAGTGCTACGTGGCGTTAGCAACATAAAAACCTAAACAGCCTACTTACAGTTATTGAGCATGCCTGGGCCCTGGTACTTTTGCGGATTTATGGACAGCCCTGCAGGAATGCGTTGTATCGTTGTATCAGAGTATATATATATATATATATATATATATATATATATATAGGGAATATCATAATTAATGGCGTAAATGCATACAGTTATACAGTTGAAAGTGCATGACACTAGAAGCAAAAAGTTCTGGAATCATTTCCAAAGACATAGGGTCGAAAATGCATACCTTAAGAGCTATGAGCCATTTTTCATCTTCGATACTGTGAAGCAAATCTGTTCTCCTGCAAGCTCTTGCTTTCTGCGTTTTGGGAAGTAGTAGTATGGACCAAAACAAGAAAAAAATATCGATTAAACATTTGCTCTAAAACGCATACCATAAAACTTATCAGTAGTTGTTCATTAGAAGAGTTGTGTTTCCAAAAAGCGAAGATGAGCACGAGCTCATAGCTTTTAAGGTAGGCATTTTAGATCACATGATTACTCGACGTACTTTTCTTCTTTTGGCCAACGTTACCATTCCCCATTTCCATAGACGCTCATGCGGTGGACCTCTCTGGCGAGGCTTCCCCCCATAACAAGAGCTGCCATAAGGCACAACATAAAAAGTTATGTTTCGACCTTACGTTTAGTGAGACTTTTTGCTTCTAGTATCGTGCACATTCAACAGTATACGTGTTGTGGCGCGTGCCCCCAGACTCCAACTGCGTGCTACGTCTACATCTACATTTATACTCCGCAAGCCACCCAACGGTGTGTGACGGAGGGCACTTTACGTGCCATTGTCATTACCTCCCATTTCTGTTCCAGTCGCGTATGGTTCGTGGGAAGAACGACTGTCTGAAAGCTTCCGTACGGGCTCGAATCTCTCTAACTTTACACTCGTGATCTCCTCTGGAGGTATAAGTAGGGGGAAGCAATATATTCGATACCTCATCTAGAAACGCACCCTCTCGAAACCAGGCGAGCAAGCTACACCGCGATGCAGAGCGGCTCTCTTGCAGAGTCTGCCACTTGAGTTTCCTAAACATCTCCGTAACGTTATCACGGCTACCAAATAACTCTGTGACAAAACGCGCCGCTCTTCTTTGGATCTTCTCAATCTCTTCCGTCAACCCGATCTGGTGCGGATCCCACACTGATTAGCAATACTCAAGTATAGGTCGAACGAGTGTTTTGTAAGCCACCATATTTGTTGATGGGCTATATTTTTCAAGGACTCTGCCAATGAATCTCAACCTGGTACCCGCCTTACCAACAATTAATTTAATATGATCATTCCACTTCAAATCGTTACTCCCAGATATTTTACAGAAGTAACTGCTACCAGTGTTTGTTCCGCTATCATATAATCATACAATAAAGGATGTATTCGCAATACATTACATTTATCTATGTAAAGGGTCAGTGGCCACTCCCTGCACCAACTGCCTATCTGCTGCAGATCTTCCTGCATTTCGCTACAATTTTGTAATGCTGCAACTACTCTTTATACTACAGCATCATCCACGAAAAGCCGCATAGAACTTCCGACACTATCTACTAGGTCATTTATATATATTGTAAAAAGCAATGGTCCCATAATACTCCCCTGTGGCACGCCAGAGTTTACTTTAACGTCTGAAGGCGTCTCTCCATTGATAACAACATGCTGTGTTCTGTTTGCTAAAAACTCTTCAGCCCATCCACACATCTGGTCTAATATTCCGTAGGCTCTTACTTTGTTTATCAGGCGACAGTGCGGAACTGTATCGAACACCTTCCGCAAGTCAAGGAAAATAGCATCTACCAGGGAGCCTGTATCTAATATTTTCTGGGTCTCATGAACAAATAAAGCGAGTTGGGTCTCACATGATCGCTGTTTCCAGAATCTATGTTGATTCCTACAGAGTAGATTGTGGGTTTCCAAAAACGACATCATACTCGAGCAAATTACCTGTTCTAAAATTCTACAACAGATCGACGTCAGAGATATAGGTCTATAGTTTTGCGCATCTGCTCGAGAACCCTTCATGAAGACTGGGACTACCTGTGCTCTTTTCCAATCATTTGGAACCTTCCATTCCTCTAGGGACTTGCGGTACACGGCTGTTAGAAGGGGGCAGGTTCTTTCGCGTACTCTGTGTAGAATCGAATGGGTATTCCATCAGGTTCAGTGGACTTTCCTCTGTTGAGTGATTCCAGTTGCTTTTCTATTCCTTGAACACTTATTTCGATGTCAGCCATTTTTTCGTTTGTGCGAGGATTTAGAGGAGGAACTGTAGTGCGGTCTTCCTCTGTGAAACAGCTTTGGAAAAAGATGTTTAGTATTTCATCTTTACGCATGTCATCCTCTGTTTCAATGCCATCATTATCCCGGAGTGTCTGGATTTTCTGTTTCGAGCCACTTACTGATTTAACGTAAGACCAGAACTTCCTAGGATTTTCTGTCAAATCGGTACATAGAATTTTCCTTTCGAATTCACTAAAAGCTTCACACATAGCCCTCCTTACACTAACTTTGACATCGTTTAGGTTCTGTTTCTCTGAGAGGTTTTGGCTGCGTTTAAACTTGGAGTGAAGCTCTCTTTGCTTTCGCAATAACAGCTTCTTAACTTTGTCGTTAAACCACCGTGGGTTTTTTCTGTCCCTCACAGTTTTACTCGATACTTACGTGTCCAAAACGCATTTTACAATTGCCTTAAACTTTTTCCATAAGCCGGCCGCGGTGGTCTTCCGTTTCAGGCGCTCAGTCTGGAAACACGCGACTGCTACGGTCGCAGGTATATGCAGAGAAAATTTATGTGAAATGTATTCCAAATTTTCTCTCAGTTGTTCTGCCACTAATGCTGCTGAGTCGGGAGGTCGGTAAAAGGAGCCAAGTATTAACCTAGCTCGGTTGTTGAGTGTAACCTCCACGCATAATATTTCACAGGAACTATCCACTACTACTTCACTACAGGATAAACTACTACTAACAGCGACAATCACGCCACCACCGGTTGCATGCAATTTATCCTTCCCAAAAAACCGTCTGTGCCTTTGTAAAAATTTCGGATCAATTTATCTCTGGCTTCAGCCAGCTTTCTGTACCTATAACGATTTAAGCTTCGGTGCTTTCTATCAGCGTTTGAAGTTCCGGTACCTTACCAATGCACCTTCGACAGTTTACAATTACAATATCGATTGCTGCTTGGTCCCCGCATGTCCTGACTTTGCCCCGCACCCTTTGAGGCTGTTGCCCTTTCTGTAATGGCCCGAGGCCATCTAACCTAAAAAACTGCCCAGTCCACGCCACACAACCCCTGCTGCCAGCGTAGCCGCTTATTTCGTGTAGTGGACTCCTGACCTATCCAGCGGAACCCGAAACCCCACCACGCTATGGCGCAAGTCGAGGAATCTGCAGCCCACAAAGTCGCAGAACCGTCTCAACTTCTGACTCAGACCCTCGACTCGGCTCTGTACCAAAAGTCCGCAGTCAGACCTGTCGACAATGCTGCAGATGGTGAGCTCTGCTTTCATCCCGCTAGCGAGACTGGCAGTCTTCACCAAATCAGATAGCAGCCGGAAGCAAGAGAGGATTTCCTCCGATCCTTAGCGACACAGATCATTGGTGCCGACATGAGCGACCACCTGCAGATGGGCGCACCCTGTACCCTTCATGGCATCCGGAAGGACCCTTTCCACATCTGGAATGACTCCCCCCGGTATGCACAGGGAGTGCACCTTGGCTTTCTTCCCTTCTCTTGCTGCCATGTTCCTAAAGGGCCCGATTACGCACCTGACGTTGAGCTCCAAACTACCAGTAAGCCCACCCTCTGCGGCTGACCGGATCTTGCAGACTGAGGGGCAACCTCTGGAACAGGACAAGCAGCCATCTCCTGCCGAAGATCAGTATCAGCCAGAGACAGAGCCTGAAACCGGTTTTTCAGACAAACTGGAGAGGTCTTCCGTTCAGCCCTCCAGACTGTCTTTCGCCCCCTGCCACACCTCGAGACGACCTCCCCACCCTACCACGGGTGAGGGATCAGCCTCAATGTGGACATTATCCCGGGCAGCCGCAGTAGTAGTCCTATCGGGGGATGCGTGGGACGAGCTGGCCGTCCCCGACAAACCCTCATCCGGACCCCCACAGTGATGTCCATTGGCAACAGCCTCAAGCTGTGTGACCGAAGCCAACACTGCCTGAAGCTGGGAGCGAAGGGATGCGAACTCAGCCTGCATCCGAACACAGCAGTTGCAGTGCTGTTGTAGTCGACACCGTAGAGCTGCTACTGCCGCAGGTCTCGCGGCAGAGACACGATGCGATATGACGTCAGTCCCCGTGGATTAACCGGAGAAACAAGCCAGAAAAAGTTCCGAAAAGGCGTTCCTCGCGTAGTCGTTATATCTCAATTACAAGTCCGCAGCGTTTCCACTTATGTGAACTTGTATAATTGATGCTTTTTATGATTAACATTGTATTGTTAATTGCCCAGATTTGCAGTAGTTATTAATTCTTATCTTGTTCGCATAGGACACACCACTGATTGCGAAGAAATATTTTAGTTAACAGTTTTTTCTTACGCTGTTGTCCCTTTGCTATGGAACTGTTGTGGTGGCATGCAGCGAGATCCAGAGATACTCTTTGATTCAGTCTTTGTAAGGTTGTGTCGTAATACGAAAATATTTTAAAGTTCACTTCTCAATTAATGACGTGAATATTTGCACTTCAATGAAATAGTCTTCCATGAGTAGTCGTTGATTTAGTCATTTATCAGACTATTTAATGATATAGTCCACACCGGGTATTTAAGAGGTAGCGAAGAGTTTATTGTTATTTTGTCACTAAATAATTATAACTCTCGCACCACACGCACACGAAATAGTTTAGTTAAGTCAGTCCCATTGAGTTATAGTTTCTTGGGAATTACCACAACTTAACACTTAAGCGTAATTGTTTTATCTTTATGATGTCGTGCACTTGAGTCCTACTCAAGATTAATTGCGTGTATTCTTTCATAGAATGTTCACTTCTCCTTAAGGTGCAATTAATTTAAAATCAAGTCCAATGTTCACTAATTCCGTTACTAAATTTCAATTAACCTGTAGTGCACGGTTAAATGACTCTATCTGTTCCTGTCTCAGTTCATAAAATCAGTTTCTTAAGCTGTGAATCCCGTCATGCAACAAACACTTCTAATCTCGAAAAGAATCTCGTCACGATGCGCAATCTCAATAATTCAGATCAGAACTACTCTTGTACGTCTGCACTGGATGAGTACCAGCAAGCGACTTCTTCTGTGGAAGAGCATTGTAGGCGCATTGAATTTCTTCGTTGCGCTTACAACTGTCTTCCTCATAAAAGTTATCTCTGATAACATTACTTTGGACTTAACTTTTGAGATATTAATTTCACATTTGTCACATGGATATTGGTTCATTGCAGAAATCCGAAGATTCTTCTTTCTCTTTCACTAACAAATATGCTCAGTGGTGTACAATGTATTTGTTGACAAAACTCTTTTGTGTTAGCTTATCGGGAAAGATGTCGTAACTGCTAAGATAAATTTCCCTACCTCATGTCCTTTTACAGTTTATGCCATAGATTAAGATTTTATATGGTGTTACAAAAAGGTACGGATAATCTTTCAGGAAACCTTCCTCACACACAACTAAAGAAAAAATGTTATATGAACATGTGTCTGGAAACACTTAATTTCCATGTTAGAGCCCATTTTAGTTTGTTCTTCCACCTACGCTCAATGGAGCACGTTATCATGATTTCATACGGGATACTCTACCTGTGCTGCTAGAACATGTGCCTTTACAAGTACGACACAACATGTGGTTCATGCACGATGGAGCTCCTACACATTTCAGTCGAAGTGTTCGTACGCTTCTCAACAACAGATTCGGTGACCAATGTATTGGTAGAGGCGGACCAATTCCATGGCCTCCACGCTCTCCTGACCTCAACCCTCTTGACTTTCAATTATGGGGGCATTTGAAAGCTCTTGTCTACGCAACCCCGATACCAAATGTAGAGATTCTTCGTGCTCGTATTGGGGACGGCTTGACACAATACGCCATTCTCAAGGGCTGGATCAGCGCATCCGGAATTCCATGCGACGGAGAGTGGATGCATGTATCCTCGCTAACGGAGGATATTTTGAACATTTCCTGTAACAACGTTTTTGAAGTCATGCTGGTAAGTTCTGTAGCTGTGTGTTTCCATTCCATGATTAATATGATTAGAAGAGAAGTAATAAAATGACCTCTAACGTGGAAAGTGAGCGATTCCGGACACATGTCCACATAACATACTTTCTTTCTTTGTGTGTGAGGAATGTTTCCTGAAAGTCTGACCGTACCGTTTTGTAACACCCTGTATATATAAGTATGGTGAAAAGTATTTAAACCGACAAACTTTGGGAGGTTGTATGGAACATCAAAATAAAGATTTTTCCCTAATGTCATTTTTTCATATGAGGATTATTTAAACCGGCGGAGGCTGTATTACGCTCTTCAATTGTTAGGAGCCGTATTACTATCTTTAGTTCTTAGAGGGTGTATAACGCTCTTCAGCTGCAGGCAACTGCTGTCGACCAGTGTAGTAGTGCATTGTCTCTGTTTACTAATGGAGCGATACACAGGGAGTGAGTACACTGATATGGTTGGTGCGTACTACATGGAGCACCACAATGAACGAGCTTCACAGCGGGTTTATGAATAACAATATCCTAATCGCCGTATCCCGCATCACACGACCTTTGCTTATGTATACCAACGTCTGCGTGAGACCTGGTCGTTTAGCAGATTACCTGGACAGGGACGCCGTCGCACGGTAAGAACGCTGCAATTTGAGGAAGTTGCAGCATGTGGAGCTGGATCCTTTAATCAGCACTCGAGCAATTGCACCTAACATGGGGACGAAACAGACGAATTTAAGAACAGTCCTTCGTGAGCAATTGTTACTTCCATTTCACTTACAACGTTTGCACAACCTGGAACCAGTTGATTATGCACCCAGAGCACAGTTTATGCAGTGGTACCTGTAACAGTGTCCAACGCGTCCTACATTCCCTTGCTGTGTGTTGTTTACTGATGAAGCAACGTTCGGGCGTGGTGTAGTCATCAACATGCACAATTCGCATGTTTGGAGTGAGGATAACCTACGTGCTACATTTACGAGCGCTCATTAAGTGCGGTCCTTCGTTAATGTGCAGGTCGGTGTTGTCGGGGACTGTTTAATTGGGCGGTATCTGCTACCTAGGCCATTAAATGTCAGGCACTATTACAATTTTCTCGCCAGAGCATGGCCAGAATTGCTGGAAGACGTCCCGTTGCCTCCAAGGCAACGCATGTGGTTCCAACATGACGGGGCGCCCGCACATTTCAGTCGTCGTGTGCATCGATTCCTGGACCGACGGTTCCCAGAAACGTGGATAGGCAGGAGTGGTCTTGAACCATGGCCTGCTCGATTCCCAGATATGTCCAATCTGGGATTTTTAGTGCGGGGAGAGATGCGCAACCGTGTTTATTCAACTCCTGTGGCATCAAAAGAGGATCTGGTTGCCCCGATAGTAGCAGTAGCAGGAACAATTCAGGATACCCCTGGGGTATCTGTCCGAGTCACACAGAGCATGATCCGATAGTGTAACATTTGTTTACGTGTCAATGCAGGCATTTTTGACAATCTACTCTAATTGAAGTTGTGTTGTGTTAATGTGTTGTCTCTTGGTCATAAAAAAATGGAAAAATGTTTGTTGGTTTAATTAATTTGCTGCCAGAGAAATCTTCCTCTACCTGTTTAAATACTTTGAAAGGGTCCTGTAGCCACCTTTCATTAATCCTGTAGCTAATTTTCACTAGCATTTCTCTTTCTTTTCCTTGTTTCGCTTTTCTCATAACTCTCATCGTGGTGTGAATGAATGGATGTTGTTGTCTGTCACTTTGCTAGACGGTGGCGCAGTCTGCTGCATAAAGTCTGCGATAGTCATACAAATTCAGCAGCAGTTGTACAGAATAGCCATCTGTCGTTGTGGTCAAGAAGGCAAAAAGGTTTGCGCTACTTGTACGAAATCCACCGAGTTAGGTTGGTGGCGGAAATGGCATGTTTGGGTTTTCCGGGCCTCGCGGAGCGAGGAAGAGGCTGGAGGAGAAAAAGCGAGGCAGTCTGCCGCCGGTACTGGAAGCGTCCACAGCTGTGCTCCAGTCGAAGAAGGGTGAGATAGACTGACCGCGTGGCGCGTTTTTACTTGGCGAGTGGAGAGCCGTTAGCTTTTGGTCTCGCTTTTCAACTCTGAAAGATTGCTTTGCCTTGTCGCAGCAAGGAATGCAAAACATGTGCAGATTTTTGTTTTAGTAAATTTCTGTAGCAGACTTGTATCCGCAGGAAGAGCGCCACACTAAGGTGTAGATAAGAAATGAGCACTCGCTTCTGTATGAATGTCTGTTTGCCTTCAGCTATGCCTGCATAAGCTTTCATTTTTCTAAGTATCAATAGCTTTGCCATCTCGTAAATTTTCCTTGCTTTATGTATCTTTCGTCCGTGGGGAGCCGACCATGTGGTTGAACATTAGAGTTTGTTTGGCTACCGTCATCACTAACTGTCCAGTCTCATGTTTGTTTTAAAGAATGTTAACTGTTCATGATTGTGTGATGTGATGTTGTGGCAACTTGGCCACGATATCTAGAAATTGTGTCTTCACAAACCACGTCGGCACGCGGGTGTACTGCGAAACGTGTACCACTTCACGAGTTATTGCGATCATTTATCAGGCAACAGCAGTTGTATGAATGATTCAAACCAATAATTTTAGGTGTAGATTATAACGGTGTAGGTATCGATGCTTTTCTTTAATATTTTAGGAATTAATGTTATCAGGAATGGTGTACATGCCTCACATCCATGTCTTAGGAATAAATGATTTTATACACAAATTTCTCTTGCATTCCGAGGTTACGTTTTTGCACCTAGGCCACTCACCTCGTAGCTTTCCTGTTAGCACATCCAACGCGTGTCCTTAGGCACAGGTCCAGTAATTTATTAAAAAAAAAAAAAAGAAGGTGGTTCAAATGGCTCTGAGCACTATAGGACTCAACTGCTGTGGTCATCAGTCCCCCAGAACGTAGAACTACTTAAACCTAACTAACCTAAGGACATCACACACATCCATGCCCGAGGCAGGATTCGAACCTGCGACCGTAGCAGTCGCACGGTTCCGGACGGCGCGCCTAGAACCGCGAGACCACCACGGCCGGCCATTTTAAAACAAGTGCTTTAGATTAAGTCTTATTTTCCGGGGTGTTGCTCGGAGCTCATCTTCTGCACAGTGTTCATCCAAGTGCTATTTTATTTGAAATTGTTGATTCTCGTGGACAGTGTACGGGAAATACTATTTATTACATCTCATCCCCTATGAGCGATATCACGACGTACGTATTTTTATGAGTTTTTGGTCTGTGATCAAATTAATTTATTTTCCGACTCGGTCAAACCTTTGGTTAGTTGTATGGCTAGAATCGGTGGCTACCCTAATCTCACGTTAATTTCACAATCAATAAACATTTCCATTCCTTCTCTTAACGTAATAACGCGCAGAAACAGGTTAGTTTCAACTCCTCATAGGAAAAAATGACATTAGGGAAAAGTATTTGTTTTGATGTCCCCCACAACATCCCAGAGTTTGTCGGTTTAAATACTTTTCACCCTACATATATATATCTATCGCAGATGCGATTAGAAGAAAAGGAAATGATGGTGGTATTCTCGGTACCGCCGGCCACACAGCGAACGCTTGTTTCCGGAGTGTAAACGCACACGTTTCGCCTCCACTGTCGCACGTAGCCGCAGCCGCCGGCAGATGTGCTGCCGCCCTGGCAGCGAGTAGCGGGTAGCGGCTGGCAGCTGGCGGCCACTTGCCATAATGGCCGCTAACAAGGCCAGGGCAGGAGCACTCGGGCCGCCTTTGAGGCGAGCCGCCGCCTCATATGCATTTCAATAGCGGCCAGGCCGGAGGGCGTGCAGCGCGCAGCTTGCAGCGCGGGCTGCCTCTGATTTCTGTGTCAGGCGCGGACTCCACCTACCCCATCTCAACAGGCAGCGATCCCGCCTCTGATCTCAGCGAACTCGCCGATTCCCGCCCGTAGCTCTGGCGTTTACGTCGCGGCGAGATTCAAATGCATTTGTCTCTGTGTAAGCTACGGTTGCCTCCCTCTCACACAACCTCATTTCTTCCGCGTCAATTTTCGTGAAAACAGTGATTCCGAACACGTAATGTGTATCACCATCAGTGTTCTGCCTAAAGGCAGGTTTTCACATGGTAGTTCTCCAGGCTGTCCGGTCTTCTGCCATCCTCTTCAGGTCTGCTTAATTTCCTCTCCCCTTTATCTCGTCTACCATCTTGTATCTCCTTCTTCCTCTCAGTCTTCTCCCATAAATCAATCCTCCAAAACATCTACAAGCAACCACTCCCTTCTCAATAAATGTCCTAACCAGTTCTTTTTCCTTTCTCTTTCAGCAGACATCTGCTCTCACCAACCCTTTCCAATACTCTTTCATTACTCACTCTTTCCATCCAGCTTATTCTCTCCATTCTCCTCCACACCCATATCTCAAATACTTCTAACCTCGCATCTCAGTGTCCATGTTTCTGACTCATATAGTGGCACACTGCAGACAAAACATTTGCCAAGCCTTTTCCTTAGTCCTTTATCTAATTTGCCACATAAGAGTCTCCTCTTTCTGTTGAATGCCTCCTTCGCTAGGGCAATTCGAGTTTTCAACTCTTGGTGACATCTCAAGTCTTCAGTTATTGTGATTCCTAGATATTTAAATGCACTTACCTGGATAATGATAGATTGTCCTATTCTAATATTGGACAGTCTTCGTCTTGTACTGATGACCATACTCTTTGTTTTTGCTGTGTTTATTTGCATCCCATATTCCACATAAGCTTCATTCAGATCTTTGAGCATGTTATTCACTGTCCGCTCACTTTGTGCGACTAATACCATGTCATCAACAAATCTTATACATTCTACTCTCTTACCACCAGTACATATTCCTCTTTTCCCATCTAAGCTTTTCGCAACAATCTCTTCAAGGTATACGTTAAACAACAGTGGGGAAAGGCAACAACCTTGTCTAACACCTCGTCCAATGCATTTCATTTCCAATCCTCATCCTTTCTTTCTGGTGAAAATATAGATTCTGTATCAGTCGTCTCTCATTCGAATCTACTCCTTTCCTCTTCAAGATATCCATCAGCTTGTTCCACTGAACTCTGTCAAAAGCCTTTTCTAAATGTATAAAAACCGCAAAGATTTCTTTACCCTTTTCCATATATCTTTCCCTTATAGTTCTTAGCAGGCCAACAGCATCTCTTGTTCCTCTTCCTCTTCTAAATCCGAACTGCTCCTCTGCAGTCCCTCTATCCGGCTTGTCATATAACCTTCTATTCAACACTCTCAGCAAGACTTTATCTACATGAGAAATTAGACTGATGGTCCGGTGCACTTCATATTTTTTAGTATTTCTCTTTTTCTCTTTTGGTATGTGCATCATGATAGAATAAATCACTTTACACAACAAGCTTTCTGCTGCCATGTTGTTAATTATGTATGTTTTATCAAGGTTACATCTGAAATATGAGGCGTGTTTCTTTGCTGTTTATCTGACGTTCTAATATGCAAGCGAGGTAAACTATCCATCACAGTCACCTGTATTTAACACAAGTTTAGGTCAAATTTATAACATGGCTTAAGCAGCAACTAATGAAAATCTTCACGGTAAATGATAAGAGCCAAACAGTTGCAGGATAAATATTTATTGAAATCCTTGACCACGGTTTCGGTATATCTAAATATACGTTCAGAAGCAAGAACACACCTGAACAGGAAGACACCTTCATTAGCAAAAAACGTAGCACCATAACTGAAAGTAACCATGAAGATTACCAAGTATTACAAGCGCAAAAACTTTTAGTAGTTTTTTTGTGCATGTAATACTTGATAATTTTCATGCTTACTTAAAGCTATAAGTGTTCACTTTCTTCTTCTATCTCAGTTATGGTGCAAAGTGTTTTGCTAATGTAGGTGTCTTCCTGATCAGGTGTATTTTTGCTTCTGATGAAGGTATATTTAGATAAACCGAAACTGTGATCAAGGATTTCAATATATCTTTATCTCGCAACTGTTTGGCTGTTATCATGTAGCGTAAACAAGTTTAGGTGCATGTTTAGAGGGGCTCAGTGACGTGGTTACTAGCTCCTTGCCTAATTAGTAGAAACGAATGTGGTTAAGACGAATAAATGCGAGAAAAAAGCTAAAAAGCAATCTGAGATAAAATCGCACTCACTGTAACCCAGACTCACCCACGATCACCTGCACAATCACAATGGATCATAGCGTGGAAGGCCGCATTAAAGTTATTCAGATGTTCGACAGCTGTTAAGCAACAAAAAAAGGAGGAAAAAAGATGCATAAGGTGTTGTGTCTTGCTGGAAAGTTACGGAAAAGATGGATGAGCCAGCCAACCAGGTAACACATTCAAAATGTTATGAAACGTCCCTAAAAAAATTGTAAATGACTGTGTTTAAACTGACACACAGTATCCTTAGCGCAACGCTATCTGACTTTCAAAAATCCCTGCAAAAGAATGGCCCTGACAAACAATAACCTATACCTTTCATGGATCACTTAACTCACAAAAATCTTCGTTACTCGAACGACTGCAATGCAGCGAGCGCCACTACTGCCAGCTAAATAGAAGATTCTAACTACTGAAGACACTAACTACTGACAAGCATGGTTAGCAAATGAAAGATTTTGATAGAGAACAAACAATGTATTTCCCTTAATAGTGTTCAAAAGTTATAATGTATATATCAGTTCATGACATCCAGTCTTACTAATGTACTGTCTCTGAAGGAAACACGTCCAGATCACCCGCTCTCAAAACTCCGCCATCTCTCTCCCCACATCCACCACTACTGGCGGCTCACCTCCAACTGCGCAACGCTACGCGCTGTTAACAGCCAACTGCCCAACACTACAATAGCATATACTCCAACAATGCAAACCAACCACAGCCTTCAGACAGCACAGTCAGTGATTTTCATACAGGGTGCTACGGGGCGTTACCAACATAAAAACCTAAACAGCCTACTTACAAAATGGTTCAAATGGCTCTTAGCACTACGGGACTTAACAGCGGAGGTCATAACTCCCCTAGAACTTAGAACTACTTAAATCTTACTAAGCTAAGGCATTACACACATTCATGCCCATGGCAGGATTCGAACCTGCGACCGTAGCGGTCACGCGGTTCCAGACTGAAGGGCCTAGAATCAGCGGCAGCGTACTTACAGTTACCCTAAAATTTTAGGGAACAAACTATGATAGTTCAGATTCCTTTGATTGACAGCTAAAATAAAATAAATGAAACTGTCGGCAAAAGAGCTACTGGACTTTGATCTGAGAATAAAACACCGTCTAGTAAAATGTGCCGCACTGCTATTCGTACGGCACACAAACCACACACTACAGGGTCCTCTCGTCGGAGAAAGAAACCACGCATGATAGCACTGTGACCTGTGCGAAGAGAAGTAACGAGTACCCCATCCCTCCTGTGTGGACTTTAATAGGAGCAACTCATTATCTGTCACTGCCAGCCACTAATATTCACGCACTGTGAAGTATACAGGCTGTTCGGAAGTTACCGTTACAAACTTCTAGGCTTTACAGAGGGAGGCGACTACGTAACATCTTGAACAAGAACCCATGTCCGCACACGTCATCCAACGACGCCGCAGAGCATCAAAGCTACAGGCCCCGCCGTCTGTAAATGTATGTACATACAGGGTGATACCGTGGTGATGTTACAAACATTCCAGAACGATGGAGAAGGATAAATGTATCACTCTGAACGTGCCTGTACCGGAAACGAATGAATCGAAAGCTATAAGCGAAAACCTTTTTATACCTCCTACAGTGTAATACATGTAGTGTTACTGTCGTTGCTAAGATCGTGTGGCAGGTGACACGGAGGAGGTAGTACGGACAGAAACAAGGAAAATACGTCCAAAAACGTGGGTTCAAAAATGCATACCTAAGGAACTATGAGCACTTATTCATCAATGTAAGAGTGAAACGCATCTTCTCTGTTCAACAAGTGCTGACAGCATATTAGCTATGCATTATGGAGGCCGTGTTTTCTAGTCATTTTTCCTTGTTCCGGTCCGGCTACCATCTCTGAAAGTTGCCTATCCTACAGTTGTAGCGGCAACGGTACCAGTACATGTATTCCACTCAGAGATATGTCAAAACGATTTTCACTTACTACTTTCGACTCATTCGCATCCAGTGAAGGGGTAGTTCTCACAAACTAATACATCTATCCTCCTCCATTAACCTAGAAAGTTTTTGACATCATCACGGAATCGCCATGTATATATACACACATCGAAAATAGTCTTGCATCACGACGGTTCACAGAACTCCTGAAGATAGGCGGTTAACTGTCGATTTTGTATCACAGACATAGTCCCTTTGACTGTTCAGAGATGTCACTAAACCTACCCAAAGATGTAAACAATCATGCATCAGCAGCACCTATTAGACGGAGGGGGTCCGACAGCCATTCAGTTCTATTCATTCCACCAGGAAGGAGGTACACAGCTCGTGTTGTCGATAGTTCAACCTTACCTAGTCGGTCAATAGTTCGGTTCGATTGCGTCCGCATTGTTACTTTGTGCCAGAAACTGCTCTCAACAAGGGAAATGTCCAGGCGTCTCGGAGTGAATCAAACCGATGTTGTTCCTTCATGGAGGAGACACAGGGAGACAGCAACTATCGGTGACATGCCTGACCCAGGCCGCCCAAGGGCTAATAATGCAGTGGATGACCACTACCTACGGATTGTGGCTTGGAGGAACCCTGACAGCAACGCCACCAGGTTGAATAATGCTTTTTGTGCAGCCACCCAACGTCGTGTTACGACTCAAACTGTGTGCAATAGCCTGCATGATGCGCAGCTTCACTCCCGGCGTTAATGACCAGGTGAATCTTTGCAACCACGACATCATGCAGCGCGGTACAGACGGGCCTGACAATATGCCGAATGCACCGCTCAGGTTTGGCATCACGTTCTCTTCATCGATGAGTGTCGCATATGCCTTCAATCGGACAGTCGTCGGAGACGTGTTTGGAGCCAACCTGGTCAGGCTGAACGCCTTAGACTCACTATCTAGCGAGTGCAGCAAGGTGGAGGTTCCCTGCTGTTTTGGGGTAGCATTATGTGGGGTCGACGTACGCCGCTAGTGGTCATGGAAGGCGCCGTAACGGCTGTACAATAATTCAATGCCATCCTCCGACCGATAATGAAACCATATCGGGAGCATATTGGCCACGTATTCGCCTTCATGGCCAACAGTTCGCGCCCCAATTGTGTACATATTGTGAATGACTTAATTCAGGACAAAGACATTGCTCGACTAGTGTGGCCAGCATGTTCTCCAGCCATGAACCCTATCGAACATGCCTGGGATAAATTAAAAAGGGCTGTTTCTGGACGACGTGATCCACCAACCACTCTGAGGGATCTACTCCGAATCTCCGTTGAGGAGTGGGACAATCTGGACCAACAGGGCCTTTATGAAATTGGGGATAGTATGCCACGAGGAATACAGGCAGGCATCAATGTAAGAGAACGTCCTACTGGGTATTAGAGGTACCGGTGTGTACAGCAGTCTGGACCAACACCTCTGAAGGTCTCGCTGTATGATGACACAATATTCAATGTGTGGTTTTCATGAGCAATGAAAAGGGGGAAATGATGTTTATGTTGATCTTTATACCAATTTCCTGTACTGGTTCCGGAACTCTCGGGTCGAGGTGATGCAAAACATTTCTTGATGTGTGTATATACACTTACATACACCGGCGCCTATAACATTAACGCTTTGTAGCGTTGTTGGATGATGTTTACGGACATGGATTCCTCTTAGAATTATTACTTACTCACTCCGCTCTGCAAGTCCTGTAAGTTTGTAACAGAAATTTCCAAGTCCTAGAAGTTAGTATCGGGAATATCTTAACACCGTGTAGGTTCACCGTGCTTACAGAGAGAAAACTACACACGTTACAGTAAACGCCGCCCACAGTTCATCAGATACTGAAAACGTCGGAATATTGCTAATTAGTGAATCGGTGTGGCGTACTTTGGCATGGAATGTGAAATTCTTCATATCCGCACGTAGCCGTGAACTTACTATTTAACAAAATAGTGCATATCATTCTATAACGTCCATTAAACACAAAGACGTCTGAAGTCACATAAACATTAAATGAATTTGGCTTTATTTTCTGTAACAGAGAAACCACGAAAAGGAAATTAACTACCGTACTTCAGATCGACCGAGGAGGGAATGAATTTTGCTAAACGAATCCTTTCTGTAACAGACAAACCACGAAAAGGAAATTAACTACCGTACTTCAGATCGACCGAGGAGGGAATGAATTTTGCTAAACGCATCGTGGTATGTTTCTCTTACTCAGTAAATCAGGTTAATTACCAGAGGAGGTGGGATGGCGTGCTGGATACACTATGTGATCAAAAGTATCCGGACACACACAAAAACGGTTTTTTTGTGTCGTCAGTCTTCTGACTGTTTTGATGCAGCCCGCCACGAATTCATACCTTTTTCACATTAGGTGCATTGTGCTGCCACCTACCGCCAGATAATCCATATCAGCGACCTCAATAGTCATTAGACATCGCGAGAGAGCAGAATGGGGCGCTCCGCCGAACTCACGGACTATGATGTGCTCAGGTGATTGATCGCCACTTGTGTCAATTGTCTGTACGCCAAAATTCCACACTCCTAAATATCGCTAGGCCCACTGTTTCCGATGCGATAGTGAAGTGGAAACATGAAGAGACACGTACAGCACAAAAGCGTTCTTGTGGATTTCGTATATTGACTGACTGAGACCGCAGACGTTTGAAGAGGGTCGTAATGTGTAAAAGTCAGACATCTATCGACATCATCACATGCGAATTCCAAACAGGATCAGGACCTACTTCAAGTACTGTGAAAGTAAGGCGGGAGGTGAGAAAACTTGGATTTCATGGACGAGCGGCTGCTCATAAGCCACGCATCACGGCAGTAAATGCCAAACGACACCTCGCTTGGTGTAAGGAGCCTAAACATAGGACAATTGAACGGTGGGAAAACGTTGTGTGGAGTGACGAATCACGGTACACAATGTAGCGATCCGATGGCAGGGTGTGGGTATGGCGAATGCCCGGTGAACGTCATCTGCCAGCGTGTGTAGTGCCAACAGTAAAATTCGGAGGCCGTGATGTTATGGTGTGGTTTAGTCCTGTTATTCATGAAAGGGGTTGGCACCCCTTGTTGTTTTGCGTGGCACTATCACAGCGCAAGCGTACACTGGTGTTTTAAGCACCCTTTCGCTTCGCACTGTTGAAGAGCAATTCGGGAATGGCGATTGCATCTTTCAACACGCTCGAGCACCTGTTCGTAATGCACGGCCTTTGGCGGGGTGGTTACACGACAATAACATACCTGTAATGGATTGGCCTGGACAGAGCCCTGACCTGAATCCTATAGAACACATTTGGGATGTTTTCGAATGCCGACTTCGCGCCAGGCCTCACCGACCGACATTGATACCTCTCCTCAGTGCACGACTCCATGGAGAATGGGTTGTCATTCCCCAAGAAACCTTCCAGCAGATTACTGACTGAACGTGTGCCTGCAAGAGTCGAAGCTGTCATCAAGGCTAAGGGTGGGCCAACACCATGTTGAACTCCAGCATTCCCGATGGAGGGCGCCATGAACTTGTAAGTGATTTTCAGCCAAGAGTCCGGATACTTTGATCACATGATGTATTGAAACGTCCCCTTAGAACAATTTATACACGACTGGTCTATGTGAAACGTCCTCTTTGAACAATTATACACGAATGTTCTTAAACTGACACACAATATTTTTTAGCGCAATGCAATCTGACTTTCAAAAATCACTACGAAAGAATGGCCCTGACTAACAATAACCTATACGTTTCACAAATCACTTACCTCACAAAAATCTTCGTTACTCAAGCTACTGCAATACAGCGAGCGCCACTACTGCCAGCTAAATGAAAGATTCAAACTACTGAAGCCACTAACTACTGATAGGCATAGTTAGCAAATGAAAGATTTTAATAAAGAACAAACAATGTATTTACCTCACTAGTCATGATATATATAGCAGTTCATGACACCAATTCTTACAAATTTCAAAACTCCGCCATCTCTCTCCCCACGTCCACCACTGCTGGGGGCTCGCCTCTAACTGAGCAACAGTACGCGCTGTTAGCATCCAGCTGCCGCTGCGCAACACTACAATGGCAGACAACAATGCATACTAAACACAGGCTGCGCACGGCACAGCCAGTGATTTTTATACAGAGCGCTACGTGGCGGCGGCGTTACCAATAAAAAAACCTAAACAGCTTACTTACATAGCACCATGCTCCCCACAAAACAATTTACAAATTGTTTTGGGCAGTGGCCAGTACAGATTTGAAATTTTTTTCATAATTACAATAACAAAGAAATGAAATGCACACACTTATCGATACAATGTTGGTCAAAAGCTAAAATTTTCTCACAGTCCATAAAGACAGTCCTCATCATTCATCAAAGTAAAATTGCAGTGTTTTTCTCAAAGTCTGAGTAGTAAAAGAAAATGCACACGGAAGTAGTGGATTTCCATGCAGTCTTGAAGAAGTAGTGTTGTCCCTCCAACGGAAAGACAGTGCTGACTCTTGACATGCAGACAGGTAACGGGGCCACAACAGAGCAAACCCACAGCAGAGTCAATCGAAGTTCTGAAGAATATTGGTAGGTAGGTCGTCTCAGAGCAGACCCACTGTAGTCCTGGTAGAGATTAAGGTATTGGTGGGCCACCAGAGATGCAGACCCACTGCAGTCCTTGTAGAAATAATGGTCTTGGTGGGTCATCAAAGGTGTAGACCCACTGTAGTCCTTGTAGAAATAATGGTATTGGTGGGTCATCAAAGGTGTAGACCCACTGTATTCCTTGTAGAGATGGCCAGCAGCCAACTGTTGCGAATGTGCAGGTGCACAATCACCCTCGAAGATTCTTGCGAAGAATATAGCAAGTCCATAAACCACCACTTGTCCAATCTCAAAGAATTTGTTTGAAATGTCCTTAGAACCAGCAATACTGTTATCCAGTCCCTTGCTGAATTATTAACACACGTGCAAACACTATCAGTCCCTACTTCTCACATATTGTCCATAAACTATGACCAACAGAAACGTGTGCAGTGAAATGTAATTTACAAGTTACTTAATTTGATGAACTGGTGTCAATTACAATTTTATAACATAAGAATGCAATAACAAAGGTACAAAGTATATCATTAAAGAACATAATAGTACAGATAACATTTGCAGTAATACAGGCTTTACAAAAGAATCGAAATAACAAATACATCAGTGTTACAGGAATTATGACATAAGTACATACATAAAAAAATCAAAATAATTATTGAAACATCAACTTCACACATTAGCATTAAAATAAAAGAGAATAAATAATGTCTAAACATCATAAAAATTCTACAATGTAAATATTATTAGCTAAACACATAAAGACAGGAAGAACACAAATATACAAGAGTACACAAACACATAGCTGAATAATAGAAAGGGAAAGGACAGGGTTTGTTTTCAGTATAACATTTGGTACTGCAGTCCAACCCAAAACGTCATTTTGTAGATCTTTCGTCTTATCTCAACATTTGTTTCCACCAAAAATATCCTATCCAAGCATGCTTTCTGTATTTTGTTCACATCCTACTTCAAAAATAGTTTTTATCCACTGTACACTACTTTTTTTGGCCAAACCATTTTCTTATAGCTTCTCAATGCTTCTCTTCCAATTCATCATAGTTAGTTTCTTATACAGTCTACCCCTCTTAAGCTAACTTAAAGCTACTGAGCTCAGATGATAAACTAAGGGGGGACGCAATGCAGCAGCACAAAACAAATTTACACAAACATCAATGACCCAAAAAAATGCAGATTTGCAAAGCAAGCAGCAGTAAATGTTATAACTTATACCTAAACATGACAAACCCACAAGCAGAAAAAATAGTACACTAAAGACAACAATGCAGATAAGGGAAAGTTATAATCACATCTTAATGACTATGTAATTAAAGTAGTGCACCACAACTTATTCTATTAAATAAATTACCAAGTACTTGAAAAGAAAATTATGTATGCAGTTCCTGTTACTAGTCCCTTCTTATTGTTCTTTCCTTTCCAAGTGCTCCTTTTTTTTTAAGAATGTGGATCATAAAATTATTATTTAACAGATCTGTTGACAGAAAGTTTTCACATTAGCAAATGCATTTACTTTTATTTTATAAAACCAATGCTGTAACACAGCTGGAAAACAGATATCAAATGAAATAAGCAACTATGAAAGGCAAAGCATAAAAATATCATTCAATAGTCATGTGACATTTCATAAGTTAGTAGAATTCTCTCAACTGTCGTAGAAAGACGTTAGTTATAATCAGGTGTGCAGAATTAAATAAGTATCTTTCCCAAGCAATGAGCGTGTCGTTTTTGCGATGCTTTCTACAAAGGAATGTCAATAGCGAGGATAATTGCCTCCCTTTTTTTTCTCGTGCCTCTGAAAGGCACACACTAATGGTTTGTTTCCAGGTGGCTGTCGCCCAGCTGGGTGGCCACGACTCATTACGTGCAGGTGGTCACTTAACTGTCTTACGGAAATATTACGACACGAGTTTCCGCTACAGTGGCAGTCTCATATAAAAAATTTCACAGGCCAAGAATTTGCGTTAGACATCTGTAGAAACAAAATTCTGTAAATATAACAGTGTCCAAAAAATTTTCGGCGGCATTGTGGTACATTCACGCATTTACATACATTTCATCTCTTAAAGTACGATTCTCGGTTTCCCACATCCTTTTTCACAAACCAGAGTCCCTAACCACTACTCATTATTCCTTACCTTATTCGTCGACACTTCTTCAATATTTCATCATAACAGATACGTAGCATAATCAAATAACTCATATAGCATCAGCTTATTGATCATAAACAACAGCATAATACACATAGTCATCGTAATAACAATATCATAACACCTCAGTCAAATTCTCAAAATCATCGTAGCTTCCTCCACTAATTTCAAAACCTAAAAAAATTCTCTGCTCATGTCAAAAGTGTCATCTACCTCAAACGTACTTTAAAAATCATGATCCCATACCAAATATGTCATTCAAAGCTCTCATAGTATCACAATGGTTCCTGAAAAAATGTGAACAGTTCACAAAGTACAGACAAAATACAATTTCGTAAGTGTGAAGTTATCCAACATTGTAATTACGTAAACATGTGTCACTGATGTAGTAAAATGAATGTTTGTCTCTCCCAGTTAAATGATCAGATAGCTGTGTAATTAATGTGTTAGAGAAATACGTTACCGATGTGTAAAGTTGTATAAGCAAATACCATATTAGCTAGGGCTCCTTGTGCTTGCCACACACATGGTACACAAAGTAAGTGTGTACCCCCCTGAGGATTAATGTAATTATATCCTCAGGTGTTACAGATTACAGCAATGGAATGAAATGTATCACGGAAAACTTTCTTTGTAATTCAAATATGTTGAAAAATAAATAGTTTAATGCGTGTCCTGTAGCGCTAAATGTGCGTCTTGCTGTAAGACAATCTCTGTGGAAGTGTCGTAGTTATTGTCCTCCGAAAGCTAAGTTCTGCAGAAGCCAATGTACTTACCTCATGATAAACGAAATTGAAATGCTTTGCGTATAGATATCTTAGTTATTACGCTTATTGCCGTGATGAAGTAAGTACTGTACTGTACGTATTGATGTGCTACAGAAAAGGCTGTCTCATTGTAGGTATACCACAAACGTTACTACTAAAACATGTTTTACTTTCCAGAAAAATTCAAAAAAACTGTGCAGATATAAAACAGATAAACTGCAAAAGCAACATTGTAAATTGTCACTCATTAGTAGCGTCGTGATAAAATCGTGTAGCTGTCACATAAACTAACCACTGTATCATTTGGTATCTCACAGAAAGTACTTTAAATCCAGAATGTATTTTCAAGTAAACCAAAATGTTGCATTAAAATCTCATTAGCAATACTGGTAAATGTTCTAAGTATGTGAGCCTTATAGTCGTTACGTAATCGTGCAACTAACAAGCAAGAATGTACACACGAAATAACACAGTGATGTCTGTTCACTATAACAATGCACTCGTAAATACTGTCTAAATATGTTCCGTAGGTTCTAGACTGGATAGTGAACTTCAAAACATTGTTGCATGTTAAGAGTTTCTAAGTGTGACAAAGCATACTAGAAATGTGAAGTGAAATGTTTTATGGCAAAGACAAAGTTAAAAAGCAGATTATCTTTTAATAAACGGTTTTAAATGTGAAATATGGTGCAATCCTTTACTCTTCATAGTGCGCAGAATTTCAGTCTTTACGCAATTACCACGATGTATACGTCGGTAAGGAATGCTAAAAATTTTCTCAAAGTTTGCGTCTATGTTATTTTTCTCTGAGCCAGCCGGCGCACGCGGCTGCCTGCGGTGCGAGTCATTGTCTGTCTCTTTGTTGGCGCGCGCCGTTATTGGGATTAGGAGAACTAACATCTACAAATTCACCTTGCTGAGAGGGCCCAGCTCTGTTTGAATCCCGCCAGTTCTGCTGCAATTCAGGTCTGTCGTTACGATCATATCGTGTGTCGTCATGTCGGTAGATTCCATAGTTTCTTTCTTGTCGGTCACGTGGTGGAGAATTTCTCCCTGAATCGTAACTGTGCGCTGGACCGTTGCGTCTTAAGTTATTCCGTCTCCCTTGATAATAATTATTTTGGTTTCCATATTGTCTGTTTCTCTGATTGTCTCTGTGATAGTCATTACCACGGAGAGGTGATCTATCCCTGTAATAATTACTACTCTGCCAACGGTTGTCATACGGGGGGTGTCTGTTTTGGTCACGATTTACATTGTACGAATAGCCTTGTCGTGTATTATTTCTGTCATCGCGGAATTGTGACAGGTGTGACCTGTAATTGTTGTGATCCTGCTTTCGAGTTCCGCGATTGTCAGTGTCAATTTCCAGTTCTTGTAACAGTCCCTGAAAAGCTTCAATGTCGTCTTTGCATCGTCCTGCTAAAATAATCTGTCGTAAATGTTCAGGTAATTTGATTAAGCAAATGCGGATGAGTTCTGACGGGCTGTATGGGTCTGACAGGTACTGATTCTTGTGCAACATGTCTTCAAAATATTTCACAAGACTGGAAAATTCAGATTGTTCGAAATGTTTAATCATTATGATGCTATGTTTTACTTGGTGTTGCGTAGCTTGAGACCAATATGCTGAGAGGAAGGCATGATAAAATTCTCCTTCACTATGACAATCGTGAATGACCGATCGCATTCTTACAGCTGGTTCATTCTCCAAGTAGCCACACATAAATTCTAATCTGTGCTCTAACGAGCAGTTGGGAGGAAAACAATGAGAGAATTGATGGCGCCACGCATGTGGATGAAGGTCGTTGCCAGAATTCGTAAATGTTTTGAATTTACGTGCAGTAATGAACAGCTTATAGTCAAAATCATCGTGTCGGCGGGTAGCATATCGGTCATTGTTACGTCGCGTCGGCGGTTCCATCTCAAAATTCGGTGCACCTTGCTAATTTCTTTCATAATTTCCGAAATGCCCTGTGTTATTATTTTGTGGCTTTTGCGTATTTCTGTGTCCCTCTTCCCGTATTGGAGTGCGAGTGTCCTCTGAAATACGTAATTCTTGTATTACCTGTGTCAGCTCATCTTTTACTTCCCGGATTTCCCTTTGGTGTTGCGTATTAATTTGATTTTGATTTTGTTTGAATTTCCTAATTTGTTTGAACTCTTCTGTGTCATTAAAGACTACCGGTTTTGTGTCATTCAGATTATCATCTACCTTCGTAGATAAATTAGTGAACTGATCCGAAAGTTCGGCTACTTTCTCCGATAGTGAACACATTTCCTCAGTGTGTTTTTCTGAACCAAGTTTCAGAGTGTCCATTTGTGTTGAAATCGAATCTACTGTGTCCTTTAAGTTTTCCTGAGTTCTTGCAAGTTGAGTAACCGAATCGGTGGATGCAACTGAGTCCATTTTAGCTTGCAAGGTGTCGTGATTTTCACGAACAACAGTTTGCAATTCTTTTATGGCTGCTTCGTGATTCTGTAATGAGTTTTCATGCCGCGAAAAAATAGGTTGAAAATGCTCACAAACTTGTGTTTTTACGTCATTACAGATTTTTTGACATTTCGATTCGATGTTATGTAACTCATTAGTTAAATCTTCACGTATTTGTTCAAGTGTGTTGTCTAACTTTTGAAGCTTTTGCTGTGTTTGTCTCTGAATTTGTTCCATTGTGTCTAACTTTTGAAGATTCTGTCCCATTTGTTTCTGATTTTGTTCAAGCGTTATGTCTAACTTTTGAAGATTTTGTTCCATTGTGTCTAACTTTTGAACCTTTTGTTGTGTTTGTCTGTGATTTTGTTCCATTGTGTCTAACATTTGAAGATTTTGTCCCATTTGTTTCTGATTTTGTTCAAGCGTTGTGTCTAACTTTTGTAGCCTTTGTCCCATTTGTTACATTAACTGTAATAACAGTGCACTGGTGTCTGAAACATGTTCCTCAGTGCTTTTCGGCAGTGCATTTGAACCGGAAATATTCGCATTTTGAAAAGCAGAAAATGTGTCTTGATTTATTTGAGAAAACGGTGAGGACGCAAAATCTGAATCTACAGTATTTGCAAGATTGTGTCCTGTCATTTCGGAATCCTGAGGCGAGCTGTTGCCGACCGATCGATCGATAATGCTTCCCTGTTCACTAATTGTTTCACTGCCTACACCATTATTTGCAACTCGCTCCATTTCCCTATGCGCTATTTCCAAATTACTACTTTGAACATTAGTGAATTCATTACATGGTGACGTTAACACACTGCTTTCGTCTTCACTGTCATTTCTCAGTTTACTTTGGAGCCTAGTGTTACGTTTTTCACACGCCATTATTGTCACAATTTTTCATACAAGAACACAGAAAAACACAATTTGAAGAACAAAAATAAAAGAACACATTAATATAGCACTGAAAATAATATCTAGTTAACTGCAAGCGCAGCTGCGAAATACTTGGTGCAACTCTACATGCATGCCACAACTGTTGTACTGTACAACAATGAAAGACTACAACTACAAAGGAAATTCTCTCTATGATTACGCGCTAGCAATAAAAAAATCTACATTAATTACACAAACTACAAGAAAAAATCAGAAGATTCCAGTGAGGTATCCTTCGCTAAGGGTCGACATATGAAACGTCCCCTTAGAACAATTTATACACGACTGGTTTATGTGAAACGTCCTCTTTGAACAATTATACACGAATGTTCTTAAACTGACACACAATATTTTTTAGCGCAACGCAATCTGACTTTCAAAAATCGCTACGAAAGAATGGCCCTGACTAACAATAACCTATACGTTTCACAAATCACTTACCTCACAAAAATCTTCGTTACTCAAGCTACTGCAATACAGCGAGCGCCACTACTGCCAGCTAAATAAAAGATTCAAACTACTGAAGCCACTAACTACTGATAGGCATAGTTAGCAAATGAAAGATTTTAATAAAGAACAAACAATGTATTTACCTCACTAGTCATAATATATATAGCAGTTCATGACACCAATTCTTACAAATTTCAAAACTCCGCCATCTCTCTCCCCACGTCCACTACTGCTGGGGGCTCACCTCCAACTGCGCAACGCTACGCGCTGTTAGCATCCAGCTGCCGCTGCCCAACACTACAATGGCTGACAACAATGCAAACTAAATACAGACTGCACACGGCACAGCCAGTGATTTTTATACAGAGTGCTACGTGGCGGCGGCGTTACCAATAAAAAAACCTAAACAGCTTACTTACAGTATATATACACCTGGGGATACGTTTAACGAACTAATATGATACCTGACATTGTGTTCACAAACTGGAGCATACTCCTGAACTTCATAAAATATTTTACACGTACCAAATCCTAAGACTGTATATAGTGGAACTGTTCGTCATTACGTTAATCATAATTATTCAACAAAGATTAGTAATTCAGAAAGCACGCTCATGTGTTTAGACACAACGATTCAAACATTCACCGACTAACCGAAGGCAAATTTAACTGTATTCTACTAAAGGTTGAACTGACAAAGTTGTTTTGTGGCACACAGCAAATGGAACGACGAAACGTAGTCAGGGTCATGATGTGCGAAATGAATAGAGAAAAGTTGAACCCATCTGAATGTAGTCGAGTGGTAGTGAAGTTATCATTCGCGAGAACCCCTTTACGTTACTTACAAATGCATCTATCTATGCAGGTCATAATATTCGTAATTCATTAACAATATTTCCAGCGACAGACGCGTGTATTACAGTGCCTTTAAACGGGCCAGCCCTTGATTTCAACAGAAGTCATATACGCGTAATGTCTTTTATATCTGACTTTGGACGTGTCTGAAAGAATAGGCAAGACACATATACAAATGTATAAGGTTTCACAGCGCTGAAGATCATTTTAGTGCGGATGTGCTCTCTCTCCCTAATTATATCGGGAAACCTGCGAGATGCGCAAGCACTGAGCATAGTGGACATTGGGCTGTATGTGAGTAGTGCACAACTGGTTGAAAATTTGGATAAGATGGGAAGATGCTCGGATAGCCGAAGCGGTTAAGGCAACCTCTCTCGTAAAGAAGGAAATCATGGTTCGAGTCCTGGTCCGACATAAACTTTCACTCGTCGCCTCTGAATTCATTACAGTAGCCAATTACGGATGATGTCAGAATTTTTTTTATTTCGTCACAGAAATCGAAACAAATATGATATACTAAAATTTTAATTCACACCTTCCGAAATATATCCATTGCATACACAACTCCTGAAGAACCCCCATTAAGTCGTGATCTTCCTAATCCTTGCGTTTATCGTGGAATTTTCTGATAGGAGGACACCAGCCGCTGTGGGGTGCCAGAATGGTCACAGTGAACAGATAAAGCCCAAGCATGCTACGTCACCTGTTGTATACAATTGCAGGGTTTCTTTGCCTAATATGATAACAAACTCATCCTAGCTCTTTGTATAACACGATGTATACTTGCGAAGTAATGGAATCTGCTTAGGTGGAAGTTAGAAGTACATGTCATATTATACGAACCATACCTCTACAGTTGGTGGAATATATAGAGGACGGATAAATAAGACATACGGTCAATGATATTAAGCCAAAGGATGCTGCTGTCTCGGGTGCGACACGTGTGTGTATGTGTAACTGAAGAATTGAGAAGAGCTGCACACATAACGATTTCACATTTTGTTTATTCTCTAATGTGCCTAGTCTCGCGATTTGTCACTGAGAATGTTCTTCCACTCATCCGTTCCAGTGGCTTATCAGTCATTAGTAACTGTCATGCTAAAATGACCATCAGAACATGGATTGTGTTATAAGGATCCTCCGAAAACTGGGTTGTGGCTGGCTTCCACTGATGATATTATTATACACAACTACAGGGGATGCATTGGAACGCAGCACTGTACAAACGTGAAGTACCTACCATGAGAAAAACGGAAAAGAAAGAATCAAAGAATTTGAGACATGTTGTTCCAAATGGATGTTCTACAGAATTACTTAGGAAAAGAATGTCGCATGTACAAAGCGTAGACTAGAAGCAGGTACAAGTACCTACCATGAGAAAAACGGAAAATAAAGAATCAAAGAGTTTGAGACATGTTGTTCTAAATGGATGTTCTACAGAATTACTTAGGAAAAGAATGTCGCATGTACAAAGCCTAGACTAGAAGCAGGTGCAGGTGAGTTGATCATGCGTAAAGACATCAGGAAACAACTTTAGTGGTACGAGAACAATCGATATAGGGAAAACAATTATCGGAGAACACTGGGGTTGGGGAATAAACTGGTCAGTGACTTGCATTTTTTCGGTTCAGTCTCCTTTTTTTGGGGGGTGAGGGGCGAGGGATTGGGGCGGACGGGGGAATCTCTTTCTCAATGCCGTCCTGAGTGGCCGTGCGGTTCTAGGCACTACACTCTGGAGCCGTGCGACCGCTAAGGTCGCACGTTCGACTCCTGCCTCGGGCATGGATTTGTGCGATGTCCTTAGGTTAGTTAGGTGTAATTAGTTCTAAGTTCTAGGGGACTGATGATCTCAGAATTTAAGTCGCATAGTGCTCAGAACCATTTGAACCATTCTGAACCATCTCTTTCTCAATGCGTCATTGACCAAGAGAAAGCAAGGTACAGCCACCTGTGTAGTGGAGGTTTGTATGTCCGCAGCCATGTAACTGGCGGTAAACCTGAATACAAATCATCTTTTAGATGCAGAAACGCGCCTACAAACTTTCGTTCACGTTGCGCTACGCCTTTTTGATGTTGCAACTTTTTCCGTCATTCTATTTATTTTATGTGGTCATTCCTCTTCATCGCTCTGCAGAGATACTACTAAATGTTTCACGGTAATACATTTTCCTACATTTTATCATCAGCAGTATGGTCCTGCAGTAGTGGATGCTTCTTCCTATACTCACACAATGTGTTACACATATTTTCGTTCAGCAATAAATGCCACAGTCTGTACTATTAATCCTCCTGTGTAGGTAATTCAACAAAGAGATATTGTCTTCTGGCGTTGCTTCATTGTTAAAGGCAGTGTACACCTGAGCCGGTACGGCTCGATATTTAATTTTTTGGTTTGTTTTGTTTTTTGAAGCCAACCGCGTTCTCAGTACTCGCCGAGATGCCAGTATCGAGAACGGATTGGACTCTCTGGTCGCAGCATATCTTTGACGAGTGGCTTCCAGCGCATCTCAAGGCGGGCAGATGGAGGAAGAAGGGGTCGGTGAGATGGCACCAGCAGTCGGTTGGGGACGGAACGCCGTGGGCTAGAACATCACAGTGTAAAGGGCCGGTGTTCTTCCGATAGCGATGGCGATCATGGTGTGGTCACTCAAGGGCTGAAAAGCGATTTCCTGCTTCTGCTCTTGAATTCCGACGAAAAATTTCGGCATACTTGGTGTATGAGGTGAACATAATACTTCTATAAAGGAGATAGATGGTGGCGCGTATATCGGACTTGAGAGTGGTGTAAGCTTGGCTTCGGTACTACAGTCTCCACTTGGAGCGCTGCTTGGGAGAATATCGGCATTGTCATCTATTTAGCTGCTTCAAAGTAAATGACTGTTTTGGATCGAAGGTGGAACCAAGTAAAGGACCGAATCATTGCTTGTCTTATTAAGAAACCTAAGTCGGCCCCAGCGTGTTAAACTTAGTTATCTACGGTTATCATGAGTAATCGTCCGCCCCCAGTAGCTAAGTGGTCAGCGCGACAGAACGTCAATCCTAAAGGCCCAGCTTCGATTCCCGGCAGTGTCGGAGATTTTTCTCCGCTCAGGGACTGGGTGTTGTGTTGTCCTAATCACCATCATTTCATCCCCATCGATGCGCAAGCCACCGAAGTGGCGTCAAACTGAAAGACTGGCACCCGGCGAGCAGTCTACCCGACTGGAGGCCCTAGTCACACAACGACGAGTATTTGGCACTCTGGCAGTGTCCACAAGTGAACTTTTGAGGTACTGTTAGGTGTCTGTAGTAAGGGAAATATCGACTGGCGTTTTTAAGTCTGTTGCTTACGAATTGTGTTAGTTGCAGTTCACTTCTTACGGTATTTTTCGGTTCTACCTGTTGTTTCGAAATCGCCGATAGTATTTTCATGATTTAGTTTGGGACCTCATTCTGTGGTTTGGTGTGGCTTTCTCAAGAGTTTAAAGTCGGAAATATTTTCTTACTGCCTTGCTGAGTTTGCCTTGCAACAGTTGTTGATTTGTCTTTTTTCTACCCCAACGTACCGCTGTTAGGTGCGGTGCGGTATAGTTAAAGTGTCCCCCTGAAGGAGAGCACCATGACCATGACGATTTCAAGAGATGCATTGTATATTTTTTAATGCTTATAATCACTGAGACTGAGTTGATTTGTGTGTCCTTTTTGTTGATTTTGAAAGAAAAAGGCTATATACCTTGTTAATTATAACATCTACTGTTAATTGTCATAATTAGTTGGCTTCATTATGTATTACATGTAAGATTGTTTTTGGTGAGGGAACGAAGAAAGGAAGAAATATATTTTGTGATACGGTGCGCATCGTAGAGGCTACGGGGTTTGAGTGTACGTTGAAAGTAATCACATTTTATTGCCTTTAAATTGTTTTATCTAAAGGTTTCGGATGTTTATTTTATTGCCTTTAGAAATAACAAATGATACCTACAATAATTTTGGCATTTCCATGTAGCGTTAGAATCTTTTATTGAACCTTGCATTATGCAACTTGTCTATTTTTTCCTTTGGTTAAATAGGAATTTTGAGTTCTAAGTGTTGTAAATTGATTCTGAGAGCTGTTCTTTGATCTTTTAAACTAATTCTTCAGGGACTTTCATTGACAAAGTGTATTTAGAATCTTGTTGTTCATGACAGTTAATAAAGTTTTAAAATTTGAAAAGTAGGAAATGCTTTTATTAGAGAAGCGGTGACTGACCCCCAACCCCCCCCCCCCCCCCCCCCGCCCCCCTCCCTACCATGACTTCCACATATTCAAAGCAATGGCGTTGTCCGATATTTTCCCTTGTATGTATCCCAGCTGAGATCTTAGGGGCCATGACATCATCATCTGCGTACATTCATAAAGAACTTCTTGCGTTTTCTACTAGATCATATAAAGGAGGGCAATTCGGTAAGTAAAGTCCGATCTGTCGCGAAATGGAAATTTTGCGGAAAATTAAAACTGTTTTGCTCGAACAGTCCACGGGTGTACTGCCGGTACTTTCACAATACATTGGCGATCAGACATGTCGCCATCGTCAGTGCACCTGATGATGGCGACGTGTCATATAGCCGAAATATTGTGCCCGTTGGACACTGTGCACCGGCAGTACACCCTCGAACTGTTCGAGCCAGAAATACGCCGGGAGAAACTGAAGAATCACGATAACTGTTTTATTCACAAATATTTGCTACACATTCCTGTGAGGTTCTACTCACTCGTCTTGTATTGTTTGTCTAAGGGATGCTGCGTTCTCGGAATGCTATACAACAATTCAAGCAAATCACATTAATAGTTTTTATTACGATAAAGAAGATAAACAATACTTAACTTGGTATTACAACAACGTGTCGCAAGCAATGTGCGACAGGCAAATAGTATCTTTCTCTGTATCCTATGTCCATACAAGCAATGGATGTGGATCACTGTTAACTCATATCGTAGCGCTCTCCTAGAGCTAGTACGAGGTGCATTCAAGTTCTAAGGCCACTGATTTTTTTCTTATTTACTACTCACCCGAAATAGATGAAACTGGCGTTACTTCTCGACGTAATCGCCCTGCAGACCTACACGTCTTTCACAACGCTGAGACCATGATTCCATGGCAGCGGCGAAGGCTTCTTTAGGAGTCTGTTTTGACCACTGTAAAATCGCTGAGGCAATAGCAGCACAGCTGGTGAATGTGCGGCCATGGAGAGTGTCTTTCATTGTTGGAGAAAGCCAAAAGTCACTAGGAGCCAGGTCAGGTGAGTAGGGAGCATGAGGAATCACTTCAAAGTTGTTATCACGAAGAAACTGTTGCATAACGCTAGCTCGATGTGTGGGTGCGTTGTCTCGGTGAAACAGCACACGCGCAGCCCTTCTCAAAGGTTTTTGTTGCAGTGCAGGAAGGAATTCGTTTTTCAAAACATTTTCGTAGGAAGCACCTATTACCGTAGTGCCCTTTGGAACGCAATGGGTAAGGATTACGCCCTCACTGTCGCAGAACATGGACACCATCATTTTTTCAGCACTGGCGATTACCCGAAATTTTTTTGGTAGTGGTGAATCTGTGTGCTTCAATTGAGCTGTCTGGCTCTTTGTTTCTGGATTGAGAAATGGCATCCACGTCTCATCTATTGTCACAACCGACGAAAAGAAAGTCCCGTTCATGCTGTCGTTGCGCGTCAACATTGCTTGGCAAAATGCCACACGGGCAGCCATGTGGTCATCTGTCAGCATTCGTGGCACCCATCTGGATGACACTTTTCGCATTTTCAGGTCGTCATGCAGGATGGTGTGCACAGAACCCACATAAATGCCAGTTCTGGACGCGATCTGTTCAACAGTCATTCGGCGATCCCCCAAAACAATTCTCTCCACTTTCTCGATCATGTCGTCAGACCGGCTTATGCTAGCCCGAGGTTGTTTCGGTTTGTTGTCACACGATGTTCTGCCTTCATTAAACTGTAGCACCCACAAACGCACTTTCGACACATCCATAACTGCATCACCACATGTCTCCTTCAACTGTCGATGAATTTCTATTGGTTTCACACCACGAAAATTCAGAAAACGAATAATTGTACGCTGTTCAAGTAAGGAAAACGTCGCCATTTTAAGTACTTAAAACAGTTCTCATTTTCGCCGCTGGCGGTAAAATTCCGTCTCCCGTACAGTGCTGCCATCTCTGGGACGTATTGACAATGAACGCGGCCTCATTTTAAAACAATGCGCATGTTTCTATCTCTTTCCAGTCCGGAGAAAAAAAAAACGGAGGCCATAGAACTTGAATGCACCTCGTATAGTACTGTGCGGCCTAGTCTGGCAGCAGCGGCGATTAAATTCTCTTCTTGTAGAGGCCGCTCCTGTTATGGTGCAATTCTCTTCAGCGTGTTATTCGCTGACGTCGTCTCGCAGCCTTCTCTGCTTTTGTGTTCTTCACCTTCGCGCCGGCGCTTGCCGATACGCCGGAACACTTCCAGTTACTTCTCTGTGTAGTAGCTTCACAGAATCAAACATTTGTCGTAGTATTGTACCAACTTTCCAATACCCTCGTCATTGAAGGCAGCCGCCTTTGTCTCCCGCCACTTTTCTACTCTGGTCTGCATTTGTCTGTACCAAAATGTTACCTTCATCGGCAGCAGTTCATACGAACAGAGTTGGAACTCAGAGGGAGCCAAGTCCGGGATGTATGGTGGTCAAACATCGAGATCGCTGCGGGGCTTCCTCATTGTCCGAGAATAGTCATGAAGAAGGAAGTGCAGGACTGATACGTTATGTTGGGTACCATGGAGCAGACGAAACCTCGCAGCTTGCACCCATGCTGGTGAGAGAGACTATTGTTCTAGGCGTCTTTACAGGCTCACTGTGTGCTCCGAACTGGAAAGAGCGACCAAATGTCATCGACATGCATTCTAGAGCTACTGAGTAACACATCTACACTCCTGGAAATTGAAATAAGAACACCGTGAATTCATTGTCCCAGAAAGGGGAAACTTTATTGACACATTCCTGGGGTCAGATACATCACATGATCACACTGACAGAACCACAGGCACATAGACACAGGCAACAGAGCATGCACAATGTCGGCACTAGTACAGTGTATATCCACCTTTCGCAGCAATGCAGGCTGCTATTCTCCCATGGAGACGATCGTAGAGATGCTGGATGTAGTCCTGTGCAACGGCTTGCCATGCCATTTCCAGCTGGCGCCTCAGTTGGACCAGCGTTCGTGCTGGACGTGCAGACCGCGTGAGACGACGCTTCATCCAGTCCCAAACATGCTCAATGGGGGACAGATCCTGAGATCTTGCTGGCCAGGGTAGTTGACTTACACCTTCTAGAACACGTTGGGTAGCACGGGATACATGCGGACGTGCATTGTCCTGTTGGAACAGCAAGTTCCCTTGCCGGTCTAGGAATGGTAGAACGATGGGTTCGATGACGGTTTGGATGTACCGTGCACTATTCAGTGTCCCCTCGACGATCACCAGAGGTGTACGGCCAGTGTAGGAGATCGCTCCCCACACCATGATGCCGAGTGTTGGCCCTGTGTGCCTCGGTCGTATGCAGTCCTGATGGTGGCGCTCACCTGCACAGCGCCAAACACGCATACGACCATCATTGGCACCAAGGCAGAAGCGACTCTCATCGCTGAAGACGACACGTCTCCATTCGTCCCTCCATTCACGCCTGTCGCGACACCACTGGAGGCTGCACGATGTTGGGGCGTGAGCGGAAGACGGCCTAACAGTGTGCGGGACCGTAGCCCAGCTTCATGGAGACGGTTGCGAATGGTCCTAGCCGATACCCCAGGAGCAACAGTGTCCCTAATTTGCTGGGAAGTGGCGGTGCGGTCCCCTACGGCACTGCGTAGGATCCTACGGTCTTGGCGTGCATCCGTGCGTCGCTGCGGTCCGGTCCCAGGTCGACGGGCAAGTGCACCTTCCACCGACCACTGGCGACAACATCGATGTACTGTGGAGACTTCACGCCCCACGTGTTGAGCAATTCGGCAGTACGTCCACCCGGCCTCCCGCATGCCCACTATACGCCCTCGCTCAAAGTTCGTCATCTGCACATACTGTTCTCGCCCACGCTGTCGCGGCATGCTACCAGTGTTAAAGACTGCGATGGATCTCCGTATGCCACGGCAAACTGGCTGACACTGACGGCGGCGGTGCACAAATGCTGCGCAGCTAGCGCCATTCGACGGCCAACACCGCGGTCCCTGGTGTGTCCGCTGTACCGTGCGTGTGATCATTGTTTGTACAGCCCTCTCGCAGTGTCCGGAGCAAGTATGGTGGGTCTGACACACCGGTATCAATGTGTTCTTTTTTCCATTTCCAGGAGTGTATGCTCAAAGTCACCGAATTTTCAAAAACAGTCCTACGACATTTCCTTGGTGTACTGTGGAATTTACCTTTCCATATGTCGATTTTGTTCCGTTGAGAGTTGCGTGTTATGTTATATCCGCAAGGATGTCTTGTATCTAGTCGCAAATCTTATGCATTACTCCAGAATCTCGTACTCTTTTCACTAACGGGCAGTACGGCACGGTGTAAAATGCATTCCTGAAGTCAAGGAACACGCCATCAACCTGAGGGCTGTTGTCTACAGCGATATGGATTTCACGGAGGAAGAGGTTCAAAAATTGGTTCAAATGGCTCTGAGCTTGGTCATCAGTCACCTAGAACTTAGAACTACTTAAACCTAACTAACCTAAGGACATCATACACATCCATGCCCGAGGCAGGATTCGAACCTGCGACCGCCTAGAAGCGCACGGCCACTCCGACAGGCAGGGGGAAGAGGGATAGCGACTTTTGCAAGGTATCTGTTTATTTTATACAGGAGATTGCGTCATAAATATTAAGCATAAATTATGCCCCAGATCTCTACAAGAAACTGAAGTCAAGACCTAAGTCCATAATCGTATGTACCTGTCCTACAGCCTTTCTTGAAAACGGGAATGACTTGCTCTTTTTTTCCAGTCGCTAGGTTTTCTTCATGGATTCAGTGGACTACCATAAACTGCTACTAGAAGGGGAGAAAATTCCTTTGCGTAATCTTTGTAGCACCTTCAGGTATCTCATCTGGCCCTAATACCATTCCACTGTTAAACAATTTTGCTTGCTTTTCTGCTGCGCGATCGGTTATTCAGTATCGGTCATTTTGAAGTTGGTACGATGATTGAAAGGAGGGGCCATCCTACGAATTTCTCCAGGGAAACAACTGAGGAAGGTCGAGCTCAGTATTTTGACATTCTCTCATCTTTTGATCTGGTGCCTTTATGATCGATAAGTAACTATGTAGACGACTCAGAGCAACTTACTGACTTTACGTAAGAAAGATGATGCAAGTGTTTTTAGTGAGATCGCTGGACAAAACTTTACTTTCAACGTCACTGAATGTTTCTCTCATTGATCTCCAAAACCTCATTTTCGCTTCGTCCAACTTCTATTTGTCTACTAGGTTTTGACACCTGCTGAATCTGTGATGAAGGGCTCTTCGTTAATGTGGCTGTTTTCTAACATGGCTATTGAGGCACGGCGGTTCTATCCCGTCCCTTAAAACCTTGCTCAAAACTCAGAACATACTTGTCTTTAAAGCGCAATCATTTTCATTTTGTGTTCCACGCCTTCGTTGTCAGCACAGTATATTTCCTGTTGAGCGCTCAGATACAATGCCGTATGTATCCTGACACACTTGCTGTGCAAGAATATTTCACAACCTTTCTTAATATTCCTTTTAAAGCCCGTGGTCATAGTTACTATCAAGAACTTGCGACTTATACCTTCCTCTACATTGACAGATTCGACAAATTCATGTCTGTTAGTGGCTAGAAAGTCTAAGACGTTACCTTCACAGGTTGGTTTGCTAATTGTACGCTCGAAGTAGTTTTCGGACAAAACTTGCTCAGTAGAGGAGATGTGTTTCACATTACCGAAGATGAACGAATTGCCATAGCTCCTCAGGTGTGGAAGTTAGGGCCCACGTTTATTGGATATTTGTTCTCGTTTTTGTCCACATTACCACCACTGAAAGTTACCAGCCCTACACTCCTCGCAGCACAAGAACCGGTTCATGTATTCAACTGTCAGAGGTATTAGAACGGTTTTTGTTTATAACTTTTGACTCGTTCGTTTCCGGTACAGGGATCCGTACTTCAAAGTAATAATTTTATCGTTCTCCGTCATCCTAGAAAGTCTGTAACGTCATCATCATGGAATCACCCCGTGTATACGTACATTTACAGACTCCCGCGTCTGTAAATTTGACGTTCTGTAGTCTCGTTGGATTAGGTTTCCGGACATGGGTTCCTATTCAAATTACGATGTACTCAATCCCCTCTACAAGTCCCAGAAGTCTCTAATGTGCATTTCCGACCACCCTGTGTAACATCACATGAATCCATGTTTGTGGAACCAATTCTGATAACGTGATACTCCCAGTCTATCCCTGGCAAGATGAAATAACCACCAATTACAACCGCATGATCATGAAAGCTATGAACAATATTCTGGAAGTTCTCTCTGAAGGTCTCTACAGCTCCAGCTCCTAACCCAGGTGGTCTATAGAATCGCCTCGTTACCGTTTCTGACCGGCCTTTGATATGTAGCTTCACCCAGAGTAATTCACATTCACATTCGCTAGATATTACCTAATTCTTTACTGCAATAAATCGCCGCCATCACTGACACCAGGGTCCCAGCAACGGAGGGTGGTGGTTCGCACAGGTAAGACATGTAGAGGGATTTTTATTTTGCCGGTTCCAAGCAACAGTTGCGGTACGCGCATTAACGTTCTTTGCGCATGATGAATGCGCGTGTCTTGCAAATTGTGTCTCAGTTGCTTGTGCAGGACTTACAGCATGTCACGACCATCGGCAACGAGAGGTCGCAACCAGTGGAACAAAACTTCATTAAATGACCCATTGCTACCATGCTCATTTCTCCTACCGGCTACGTTCACAGCAGAGTGCGCAGAACACTATGATCGCTTATTGGCTGTCGGACGAATAAGTGACGCAGGTGCGCAGAGCGAGCCCGAACCGGACCGCCACCGTACGTGACTCTAATTATAACCTACCGTTGCGCTAAATATTCCTATATCAGCTTAGGATTTCATTGCTATTAACTTCCTATTTCCACCAGATTTCTGTTTCTAACACTATTCGTGCATTACAACTCTTGATTAGCAACATTAATTCTGTGACCTTTCCTTGAATGCTCCTGCAGTTCACTGATATCATTAACCTTTTGCATTCTCTCTTCACTCATAATTCCTCTGCCTGATTGCTTAAGGTTGATTGAGGTTGTTTGTTGTTGTTATGGTCTTCAGTCCTGAGACTGCATTGATGCAGCTCACCGTCCTACTCTATCCGGAGCAAGCTTCTTCATCTCCCACTACCTACTGCAACCTAGATCCTTCTGAAACTGTTTAGTGTATTCATCTCCTGGTCTCCCTCTACGATTTTTGCCCTCCACGCTGCACTCTAATACTAAATTCGTGATCCCTTGATGCCTCAGAACATGTCCTACCAACCTATTCCTTCTTCTGGTCAAGTTGTGCCACAAACTTATCTTCTCCCCAAT
Source organism: Schistocerca gregaria (assembly GCF_023897955.1). NCBI lineage: Eukaryota > Metazoa > Arthropoda > Insecta > Orthoptera > Acrididae > Schistocerca > Schistocerca gregaria. The sequence continues at coordinate 554,470,518 of NC_064925.1, forward strand.
TCTACTGAATACTTCCTCATTAGTTATGTGATCTACCCATCTGATCTTCAGCATTCTTCTGTAGCACCACATTTCGAAAGCTTCTATTCTCTTGTTGTCCAACTTATTTATCGCCATGTTTCACTTTCATACATGGCTACACTCCATACAAATACTTTCAGAAATGACTTCCTCACACTTAAATCAATACTCGATGTTAAATTTCTCTTCCTCAGAAACGCTTTCCTTGCATTGCCAGTCTACATTTTATATCCTCTCTACTTCGACCATCATCAGTTATTTTGCTCCCCAAATAGAAAAACTCCTTTACTACTTTAAGTGTCTCATTTTCTAATCTAATTCCGCCAGAATCACCCGTTTTAATTCGACTACATTCCATTATCCTCGTCTTGGTTTTGTTGATGTTCATCTTATATCCTCCTTTGAAGACACTGTCCATTCCATTCAACTGCTCTTCCAAGTCCTTTGCTGTCTCTGACAGGATTAGAATGTCATCGGCGAACCTCAAAGTTTTTATTTCTTCTCCATGGACTTTAATACCTACTCCGAAATTTTCTTTTGATCCTTTATTGCTTGCTCAATATACAGATTGAATAACATCGGGGAGAGGCTACAACCCTGTCTCACTCCCTTCCCAACCACTGCCTCCCTTTCATGCCCCTCGACTCTTATAACTTCCATTTGGTTTCTGTACAAATTGTAAATAGCCTTTCGCTCTCTGTATTTCACCCCTGCCACCATTAGAATCTGAAAGAGAGTATTCCAGTCAACATTGTCAAAAGCTTTCTCTAAGTCTACAAATGCTAGAAACGTAGGTTTGCCTTCCCTAATCTTTCTTCTAAGATACGTCGTAAGGTCAGTATTGCCTCACGTGTTCCAGTATTTCTTCACCGTTGTCGGCTTCTACTAGTTTTTCCAATCGTCTGTAAAGAATTCGTGTTAGTAATTGCAGCTGTGGCTTATTAAATTTGATTGTTCGGTAACTTTCGCAATTCTTAACGTAGTATCGTATCTCCCATTTCACCTTCATCTACATCCTCTTCCATTTCCATAATATTCTCCTCAAGTACATCGCCCTTGTATAGACCCTCTATATACTCCTTCCACCTTTCTCCTTTCCCTTCTTTGCTTAGAACAGGGTTTCCATGTGAGCTCTTGATGTTCAAACAAGTGGTTCTCTTTTCTCCAAAGGTCTCTTTAATTTTCCTGTAGGCAGTATCTATCTTAGCTGTAATGAGCTAAGCCTCTACATCCTTACATTTGTCCTCTAGCCATCCCTGCTTAGCCATTTTGCATTTCCTGTCGATCTCATTTTTGAGACGTGTGTATTCCATTTTGCCTGCATCATTTACTGCATTTTTATATTTTCTCCTTTCATCAATTAAATTTTATATTTCTTCTGTTACGCAAGGATTTCTACTAGCCCTCGTCTTTTTAAGTACTTAAGCCTTTGCTGCCTTCAGTAGTTAATCCCTCAAAGCTATCCAGTCTTCTTGTATTGTATTTCTTCCCCCCATTCCTGTTGTAGAGTCTCTTATTATTTCTTTCTTGTTATTCTTATTATTTGTCAGGCATGGAGAGCTCGGCTACATGGGTTCTTCCCTTGGTTCAGAGGATGAGGTACAATAAACATCCCTTACTCCAAGAGTTATTTATTGACAAACATTTCCTTGACAACAGTGCATTCAGCGGACTCCAACCGGTTTACTTTACTCGCTTGGTTCCGTGCTTCCGTAGCAACACGGCGTAGTGGCCTCGGTGCTGGCGGCGGCGGGAGATGCTAACGTAGACTGCAAGGAATGCCCCAGAAGCAGCACCTGACGACGGCCGCACGTGGCGAGCGCTGCTTAAGCGGCAAGTCTGTGTGCCGGCGAGTGTACTGGCTTGCAATTCCGGGCGGCTGGCCGGCCACTGCGATGACGAAAGTTGCCCCGTGCTAGGAGCGAACCCGTGTTCTCAGATTCGGCGGCTCTGGGCGGCGTCCATTGAACTGGAGTTCTTCCCAGTTCACGGGTGACTTTACTGGTACGGCCGCATCCCTTCGTCCGAACCAGTCACCCGGGTTATTCACTATACGTCTTCCTCCGTTGCTATTGGTGAGAATTCGACTTTAATGACTTGACTCTGAACGAAGACTCGACTTCTGTGACTTACTGGCGAAGGGACGACATCTTCTTCTTTCTTCGTAAGTCGTGGTAACTAGACGCTTCTATCAGGTTCGATGCTGTCCTATGACCTCCATAGCTGCCGCTTCTTCTTCATGCGTACCGTCGGGAGTACATCAGCCTGCCCAGCAAACGTCACGAGGCTTCCGGAACATGACAAGCGTACTCCATAAGTTGACCAGCACTTCCAGCAGACTTCCAGCAGACTCCCAGCAGACTTCAGAAGAAGCTGCAAACATCGAGAGGGAGCTGCCTCTTTCCGGGGTATTTATTTCGTGTTCCTGCTGACGGCGTGACGTTTGTAGCACAGTGACTGACTGTGGTTCGATGCTAGAAGGTTCCCTCGTGTATCGTACACGTGACTTATGCTGGCTCCTGATCCGTCTGCCCTGCTTTACAGCGGGGTGGGCAATGTCCTCCGGACGACGTCCCCAGTAGACTGCTGACTGCTTGGTTCGCATACTCGATCGGACGATTACCTCTCCGCGATCGTGCTCCACTTCCGTGTATCTGCTAGCGTGCTTGAGTCCCTGTAACTTCCTTCACGAAGTCTTTACTTAATTTTATAACTAATATTTGCACATACGATCAATACACCTATTACACTGTCAATTATTCCCTTATGCTGTCCCTGAAACTCTGTGCAAGCTCTGGTTTAGTCAGTTTATCCAGGTCCCATCTCCTTAAATTTCCACCTTTTTGCAGTTTCTTCAGTTTTAATCTACAGTTCAGAACCAATAGATTGTGATTAGAGTCCACATATGTCTCTGGAAATGTCTTACAATGATTGAGGTTATCTGATAAATTAAAGAACCCATTTCGACATGTGTTGATTTCCACTTACTTTTTATGCAATGATCAGTACTACCAGCGGATGGGAATGCAATGGGAAGCCCGTTGTCATTTGTTCCTGCCAATTTGTTTATGGAAGATTTCGTGCAACGTGCCTTGTGTTGGCGTCTTTGAAACGTGTGTGTTCTTTCAGATATGCAGACGACACTTTTGTTGTTTGGCAGTGAGAATCTGAACGGGTCGTTAGAGCACTTTTATTTAACCGTTTCACGATGGAGGTGGAAATGGATGGCAGTCTTACCTTCCTTAATTTGTTAATCAGGAGGAAAGTGGATAGTATATTGGGACAGGGTGTTTATAGAGAGCCTAGTCTGGTTTAGTCAGATTAGACAGCATTGCACTATCGACCAACTTTGAACTAGGGGAGTTTGGGTATATATATATATATATATATATATATATATAGGTTGTTACAAGAAGGTACGGCCAAACTTTCAGGAAACATTCCTCACACACAAAGAAAGAAAATATGTTATATAGACATGTGTCCAGAAACGCTTACTTTCCATGTTAGAGCTCATTTTATTACTTCTCTTCAAATCACATTAATCATGGAATGGAAATACACAGGAACAGAACGTACCAGCGTGACTTCAAACACTTTGTTACAGGAAATGTTCAAAATGTCCTCGTTTAGCGAGGATACATGCATCCATCCTCCGTCGCATGGAATCCCTGATGCGCTGATGCAGCCCTGGAGAATGGCGTATTGTATCACAGCCGTCCACGATACGAACACGAAGAGTCTCTACATTTGGTACCGGGGTTGCGTAGACAAGAGCTTTCAAATGCACCCATAAATGAAATTCAAGAGGGTTGAGGTCAGGAGAGCGTGGAGGCCATGGAATTGGTCCGCCTCTACCAAACCATCGGTCACCGAATCTGTTTTTGGGAAGCGTACGAACACTTCGACTGAAATGTGCAGTAGCTCCATCGTGCATGAACCACATGTTGTGTCGTACATTTAAAGGCACATGTTCTAGCCGCACAGGTAATCCCGTATGAAATCATGATAACGTGCTCCATTGAACGTAGGTGGAAGAACAAACTAAAATGAGCTCTAACATGGAAATTAAGTGTTTCCGGACACATGTCCTCATAACATCTTTTCTTTATTTGTGTGTGAGGAATGTTTCCTGAAAGTTTGGCAAACAGTCACGCACTGTAAACAGTAGTACCATCACAGACCAAAATATCGGCGGTTGTCGATGATGTCACCCTGCTGCTTTCCCGTAAGTTATCTGAACATTCTCCGAAAACATTGTAGCTGATGTTCTTCGGTTTCGGCAGGCACTTGGTCCCTACTCCCAAAGGAGTAGGAGAGGGGGTGGGCTTTCTTTGTAATAGGTTGCACCTAGTGCACATTGGTTTGACGCTTGTATCTGAAGATGCACCAACAACCAGGTCAACAAGGACTTCCAGTAACACCAGATGTGTCACAGTACCGTCACTGGCACTCCGAACTCACTGCAGCTTCCAGCAGCTGCCTGAATCCTCTCGACAGCGATGAACGCAGCTTCCGTTTGCTGGCGGACATCAGTCAATTCTATCCATATCGTAGCGCGTGAAAAGTTGAATGAGATGTGAAAAACTACGAACAAAGCATACGATATATACCAAATGTGTACTACAACACAAATTAGACTCACTCAATGCAAACGATCTGAGACGGTTGGTGTCGATTTCAGAACGTCGGCTATTTGAGCGCGAGATCTGCCCCGACCTTAGGTGGCGGGGTAGTTGTCACAGTGTTGAGTAGAGTAGACACGGACCGTCTCGTGGCAACAGGTCTTCGGAGAGGCAAGTAAGAGTGATGAAACTCTGCTGGCAGACTGCACAAAGACAGCCTAGAGACACTGTGGGCAACTCCATGTGTGATGAAATATTTCATCTGTTCTGCTAGTGAACTAGGGTTCACTTCTTGCAGTGTGAGCTTCATAGCGAGAAGCGTGTTCTGCTGCTGCCTTAGTGTTTGTGTCTCAACTCGAGGTGCTGTTCGAAAGTAAGCATTCTGTTCTAGTATTTTTTTATATAATCCATTATTAAAGAGATCGATTGTGACCATCAATAAATACGCTAACTCTTACATCACAAATATGTATCGCTACTAAAAAACTATAAGCTGAAATTTGCATACAGATTCTCTACAACAGGTAAGTCGCCGCTGTCTGATAGGAGAGTGGAGTCCTAATGAGCCATATGCTGCAATACTTTCCTCAGTTCTATCATATATTTTAATTTTGTTTCTGTTTTTTTTTAACAGTTTTCTGTTGCATAAGACAGAATGTAACTGTCAGATGGTTTCTTTTTCTTTTATTTCTTCTTTTCTCTATCCACTAACAGACCCTGTTTCCCCAAGATATTTAAAAGCTTTCCTTCCTTTGATATTGCTTACATCAGTTTCCCACACATTGTCTCACAATCTCCCACTGTAAGATATTCGTTTTCGGTAAGTTTTATCGATAGACCACGTTGCTCATACTTTTCTCTTTTACAGAACATATATCCCACATGTTCAACATCTGTTGTGATGATCATTGCTCGTGCACAAATATATGTATACATACACATTTTCATTTCCATTCTTGTAAAGCATCCGCCTAATAGATTCTGAACATAACAGGATATAAACTACATCCCGGTCGTAGTCATTCTGCTATTCAAGTTCTGAAGCGACTTTTTTACCCATCTTTACACATCTGGTACGTCCCGAATAAAACTCTTCCGAGTATAATACGTATGTCTTACAGACGCCATTCTTGAACATGCTTTCACCCAATGTGCTCAGCTCGATCATGTTGTAGGTGTAATTTAGATCGATGGACATGATATAGGAACTCTGACTTACAACCATTCTCCTCTACTAAATTTCATAAAGTAAATATTTCAATAATACAGATGCGTACCATGGAAACCCATTTCGCTAATCTGTCTCTGCCATCTGTTATAGCATTCCTCTAACAAACAAACTGTCTAGTGAACGAATCCTACTAATCCCTCTCTAAGTTTTATATTTCCGCCAGTTACGATCATTGTATATGGGAATAATATACCGATTCGATCACCTTTTAAACAGTTATTATAGACCCCTGCCAGAAACTCATAAATTACTACGGGCGCGGATTTTATAAGCTCAGTACGCTTAATGCCTCGTCCCATAGCTCAAACAGCACATTTCTCTATGTATCACCAGACTGACGTACAATTTTGCCGTTAGGTTGCTCTTGGTAGCCACAAGAGTGCTCCTGCAGTTATAAGAAATCGCAGCCCACACTAGAACTCCAGGTGTAGGAGGAGTGTTTCTGGCACGTAGACAGGTTTGTTGGAGGCCCTCAACTCGCCTGCTTCTAGCCAACACACGGAAATCATTGGCACCGAAGCAGAACCAGCTTTGTCGAGAAAACACAACAGACCACCACCGTGCTCTCGCTTGATACCACTGAAGTCGACAACAGGGATGGTTAGGGGTCACTGGAATGCACGCAACACGCCGTCTGTCTCGGAGCTGTCCTCGACGTAACCGATTTTTAAGGTTGTTGTGTCACTGTGGTAGCAGGTGCTAGTCGGATTTCTGGTGCAAAATGGTTCAAATGGCTCTGAGCACTACGGGACTTAACTTCTGAGGTCATCAGTCCCCTAGAACATAGAACTACTTAAACCTAACTAACCTAAGGACATCACACACATCCATGCCCGAGGCAGGATTCGAACCTGCGACCGTAGTGATCCCGCTGTTCCAGACTGTAGCGCCTAGAACCGCTCGTCCACTCAGGCCGGCATTTCTGGTGCAGATGCGTACGGTGCGCGAGATACGTACGCCGAACACCATGGCCTTTCCTCTCGGTAGTACCAAATGATCCTCCAGTGGTCCGATCTCCTAGCGACTGTATATTGTCAGCAGTCATGTACATTGGCTACTTTCCTGCCAAGTCTTTCCCCAGTTTCGCAGAAGGAAGATCGAGCTTCTTGTAACCTTCTTACACGACCACGTTTATACTCGGTGAGGTGTTTATAATGGCTTCTCTGTCGCCTTAAAGGCACTCGTGTCCAATATCAGCTCACCACATCGAGTCACAGAGGTCAATAACGCCCACGACCGTTGCAGCGTGTATTTAAAGCAAAACTGATTTGCAGCCTCATACTAGCGCCACTCTTACAAAATCTGAACAGACATCTTCTTTCAGATGTAGAAACACGCCTACCAACATTTCTTCACCATGTGGAATCAAACTTTATTCCTGATTTAGCGAAATAACTACATAAATGTGAATTCTAGAACGTCAATTACGTCCCTAGACATTAATTACCAGCCATAAGGCTGCATATTTCGAGTTGAGGAAGATGTACCGGGTGATCAAAAAGTCAGTATAAATTTGAAAACTGAATAAATCACGGAATAATGTAGATAGAGAGGTACAAATTGATACTCATGATTGGAATGACATGGGGTTTTATTAGAACCAAAAAAATACAAAAGTTCAAAAAATGTCCGACAGATGGCGCTTCATCTGATAAGAATAGTAATAATTAGCATATCAAAGTAAGAGAAAGCAAAGATGATGTTCTTTACAGGAAATGCTCAATATGTCCACCATTATTCCTTAAAAATAACTGTAGTCAAGGAATAATGTTGTGAAAAGCACTGTGAAGCATGTGCGGAGTTACGGTGAGGCATTGGCGTCGAATGTTGTCTTTCAGCATCCCTAGAGATGTCGGTTGATTACGATACATCTGCGACTTCAGGTTATCAGAAAGCCAATTATCGCACGGACTGAGGTCTTGGCACCTGGGAGGCCAAGCATAACGAAAGCGGCTGCTGAGCACACGATCATCACCAAACGACGCGCCCAAGAGGTCTTTCACGCGTCTAGCGATATGGGGTGGAGCTACAGCCTGCATAAACATCGTACGTTCCAGCAGGTGTTTATCAGCCAGGCTGGGGATGATGCGATTCTGTAACATATCAGCGCACCTCTCACTCGTCGCGGTAGAAGTTTTGCTGTTCAGCGTTATCTGTTGGACATTTTGTGAACTTTTGTATTTTGCTTCTAATAAAACCCCATGTCATTTCAAGCATGTGTGTTAATTTTGACCTCTCTATTTACATTATTCATTGGTTTATTAAGTTTTCAAATTTATACTGACTTTTTGATCATCCGGTACATATTACAATGGTGCACTTACATGTATCGAAATTTGTAGTTTGACAACTAACTGGCCCATGTTACCTCCCGAGACATATGTTGCGAATGTAGAATCTGAAAAAAGCCTCCCTCGTTTAATGAGTCCCAAAATCCTGAGATTAATGAATGCAGCCGCAGCGCCAAGGAAAGGACAGAAGCTGAGAGGGGTGGAGCGAGATGGCTCTGTGACACACACGGACGCTGGTTCGCTGCTTTCTGGGACGGAGACGGCTTTTGCCAGCCTCTCCATTACGACCGCGAGCCACTGTGCGTACACTCCTGATGGCTTTCGTTGTGGGCCTTGCCGTCTCACGGGAAATTACGTTAACGAGGAGCGGAAAGGGCTTCCATCAAAAGTCGGAGTCTCCACATTCGTCCGACTGGACGGAGCAGGAGAAGCGGTCTTCCAAATGTAGTCCAATGACATCTGTTTGCAGGTTTCGTAACTCTGCTTCAATGAGTGACACAGGAACTGACGTAGAGTGACAAAATAAAAATAGTTTATCGATAAAAAAATCGAATAACTTGTACTGACGTTTATGTAGCCACGGCTATGACGAAACGAAAGTAAGGTTACCTGTGTGTGAGGTTAACATTTCATAAACTGAAAAAATATGTTTTTCTGCCGATGTCAAACAATGTGATTAAAATGGTGTCAACGTACGCTAAGTTTTGTCACTGGTTAAAATTAACTATGTGCCAAACAGTTGAAAACGCTACATTCTGAAACACTTCTCAGACTTCAGCCTTTAGCCATCCATGTAACAGAACCTCAATATATTTTCTTATTCCATTTTGGAATGATGTTAACCTACACCTACATCTACATACATACTAGACAATCCACCATACGGTGCGTGCGGAGGGTACCTCGTACCACAACTAGCATCTTCTCTCCCTGTTCCACTCCCAAACAGAACGAGGGAAAAATGACTGCCTATATGCCTCTATACGAGCCCTAATCTCTCTTATCTTTGTGGTCTTTCCCCGAAATGTAAGTTGGCGGCAGTAAAATTGTACTGTAGTCAGCCTCAAATGCTGGTTCTCTAAATTTCCTTAGTAGCGATTCACGAAAACAACGCCTCCTTTCTTCTAGAGACTCCCACCTGAGTCCCTGAAACATTTCCGCAACACTCGCGTGATGATTAAACCTACCAGTAATAAACCTAGCAGCCCGCCTCTAAATTGTTTCTATGTCCTCCCTCAATACGACCTGATAGGGATCCCAAACGCTCGAGCAGTACTCAAGAATAGGTCGTATTAGTGTTCTATAAGCGGTCTCCTTTACAGATGACCCACATCTTCCCAAAATTCTACCAATGAACCGAAGACGACTATCTGCCTTCCCCACAACCGTCATTACATGCTTATTCCACTTTATATCGCTCTGCAA